>NC_092131.1:146741024-149241024 GCF_043159975.1 Macaca nemestrina | reverse complement strand
TCTCTAAAACTAAAAACAAAATAAAAAAATTACCCAGGCATGGTGGCACATGCCTGTAGTTCCAGCTACTCAGAATTGAGACAAGAGGATTGCTTGAGCCTGAAAGTTCAAGGTTACAGTGAGCAATGATTGTAAAGTTCAAGGTTACAGTGAGCAATGATTGTAACACTGCACTGAAGTATGGGTGAGAGAGTAAGACCCTGTCTCTAAAAAATAAACAATAAAAAAGAAGTTAAATGCTTCTCTAAAGCTGTGAAAATTTCACTCCTTCTCTAAATCGGTGAAAATTCTGGAACCATTTTTTGACATAAAGAGAGAAATTCCACTGGGGTGAAAGGCAAGGGAAGCAAGAGGCTCTCTTGCCCATGTTTGTCCCACTGGCAGGCTCTGAGGTTGCTATCAAGGCTGGTTGTCTGAGCTCTTCTAGGTGGGCACCTTGTCCCTCTTACAAGCCATTTTCTCCACAGCAGCCGGAGCCATCTATTCAAAACACAAGTCCAATATTGTTACATCTCTGTTCAAAACACTGCAATGGCTTGCTCACAATAAAAACCAGGGTTTGACAATCGTCCACAAAGCCCTACATGGTCTAGAGGGCAGCCCTGCCTTTACACTGACAATCTCCTCTTCCTGGTGTGCTGTTTCTCCAGATAGATGCATGGTTTTCTCCCTCACTTCCTTTAAGGCTCTACTCAAATATTTCCTTCTCAGAGTCTTCCTGGATCACCTTATTTAAATAGCAGCTGCTCAGTCTGACCACTTTGTTATTCTCTATCTTACTGTATTTTATTTTTATTTAATTCATTATCTATCTATCTATCTATCTATCTATCTATCTATCTATCTATCATCTATTTATCAATCATCTATCTATCCATCCATCCATCTACCTGCCTATCCATCCGTCTATCTATCTGGTAGCTTTTCCCACTACAGTGAAGTTTTATAAGAACAGAGATTTTTGCCTCTCTTGCCATATCACTAGCACCTGGAACAGTGCCTGATCCACAGCAGTACTTAATGAGTATTTGTTGAATTAATTGAATGATTTAGATTATGTGGGTTCAGGGAATGCAAAATAATTCAATACAGCAGGTATAAGTCCATTTTGAATTGCTGTAAAGGAATATCTGAGGCTGGGTAATTTATAAAGAAAGGAGGTTTATTTGGCTCACCTTTCTGCAGGCTGTACCAGAAGCATGATGCCAGCATCTGCTTCTGGTGAGGGCTTCAGGGAGCATCCAGTCATGGCATAAAGGGAAGGGGAGTTGGCATATCACATGTGAGAGAGAGGCCAAGAGAAAGATGCCTGGCTGTTTTAAACAACCAGCTTTTGTGTGAACTTACAGAGCAAGAACTCACTCATTGCCATGGGGAGGGCGACAAATCATTCATGGAGGATCTACCTCAATGATCCAAACACATCCCACCAGGCCCCACCTCTGACACTGGGGATCACATTTCAACATGAGATCTGGAGGGGACAAACATCCAAACTATATCAGAGCCTAAGTTTAACATTCATAGAAGGGTACATCTGTGACAGAGTGCAGCATTAGGAAGTGCAGCTGTTGGCATGCACTCTGCCTACCTCTTGGCCTGGGCTCCCCTCTGAATATGAATGAGTGGGCATTGAGTAGACTGATGCATAGTTATTGCTGGGTTAAGCCCTCTGTGCAGTCATTTTTAGAGGTGGATGTCACTGAAAGCAAAGTTGAATGTCAGCTTAGCCTTAGTCTTCATAGACCAGCAGCATCTGCAGAAGATGAATGATTTACCTTCTTTTTTATTATAAGTTTTTGTATGTTTTTTGGTCATTCTGGTACAAAGTGTCAGCAAAAAATTGTCACTGCTGACAATTTTCCTATACACTGCTACGGAGATGGGTGGTTGATGCAGAGGACTTGAAGCCTCAGGATAGCCTGGAAGGAGTGGAAACAAAAGCTGGATGGAAGCAGGTTTCTGAAGAGAAAGTTACTTCAACTCTCTGCCATTCATACCTGATGGAGCTGTAGATGGGAAGGAATTGCCCAAATTCTGGCCTCCTTTCTCATTCCCTGTTTGGTTGTAGTAGACGGTTGCTCAGTTCTTTGCTGGTGGCTTCCACAGCTATCAGGCCACGTGGCTCATTAAGTGACTGTAAAAGCTGTTGAGGATCCTTTGGAAGAGAGGGTGGGAAGACTCTGGCAGCTACAGTGCACCCACACCTCACTAGCTTATCCAGACAGACCGAGCTAGAGTTTGGGGTCAGACACAATGAGCCTTCCCTGGCATCATTACAAAGGGATCACTGATGAGTAGGTGCAGGCATTCTTATTGTCCCTTTTGCTCCCATCCCTAAAACCTCTCAAGAGTCTAGTCTTGATATTTATACAAACCTAGTTTCTAGTGCTTTGTTGAGTTCATTATACTGTCACCCATCAGTTAAATTTGGGCTTCATATGAAAACAGGGGGATATTACTAAAGGGTAACTGAACCAGTATACTTTACATAAGTAGTCAAAAGTCCTATCGTTCAAATTTGTTTTAGCAAACCGTGAGTCTCCAGTACTTTATAACCCAACATTGGGATGATATATACCGATCGTTGAGGTAATTAAATTTATCCATGAGTTTGTGTTTTATTTACTTATTGTATGAGTCTCGTACTGTGGTAGGAATGAGTATCCTCATTTGGCAAAGAGGTTTTTTGAGCCTCATGAAACTTGCTGTATCCACTCTCTAATAAGGTTAACTGACATAAGGTTAACCTCTGTCCATTTGTATACCTGAGAGAATACATGCACCGCATTTGTGCCTTTGTTCTTACTGCTTCTTTTTGCAGAGAATGCACTTTCTCTCTCCTTTTCTCTGGCCTCCAACAGAGATATACAAACAGTAGTTAAAATTAAATGTTTTTCAAGAGCTAAGTCAAAAACCTCCTCCTCTTGAAAGCTTTTCCCAGCATTTCAAGTTGGTTATCTGAATGAAGATACTAGGACTGGCCCCTCCTCAAGTCCTGCCAGTAATTTAACTATGTGACAAGTTAAAATCTTCAACAGACTCTTGGGTGATGACCAAGGCAGGTGTTACCTGTTAGGGTTGTCAAGCAGTAGCTTGGCCCTACAGGTCAGGCCAATAGGGTTCAAAGTAGGCTGAGTGGCTGGGCATGTAGAGAGACCCAGGGATTCCCATGAGAATGTAGCTTCTTGGAGGTATTCTTAGTACTTCCACATGGAACCATAATCTTTGAGCTCTGATAACATTTCGTGTCTCCATCATAAGACATTTCAGCTTCAGGTTAATCTCTTCCCTAGTGGATCAAGACCTCCTTGAGAAAAGGCATAGTTTCTAATATTCTTCTTTATAGTGTTTTATACATAGTGCACATTCAATGTTTGTCAGAACGTGCGTAAATATGGTTGGGATCCAATGGTCTACTGAGGTCCCATAGTGTGTTTCCCTCTTAGATGACTGAACACATCTCATGACCTGGGTTGTGTTAAAAAGACCTGGAAGTGCTAGAGCCATTGTGGAGTTGATTCTGGGTACAGTGGTGAGGCAAGCTTGCAAGGGATGATATTATCTTCCTTTTTAGAAGTCCAGCTTCTGAGGTTGTACCTTTGAGTTTGAAACTGGATTCTGAATAGGAAATGGGGGCCCATCAAGAGTGAAAAAAATTGATGATCTAATCAAGACTTAGACTCAGGACCATGAAATCAAGATTGGTTCCAAATATAACCTCCAGGCACTTTTAATGAGGTAGTTCCAATATTTTGGACAGATTTAAAGAGACCTTCTATAATAGCTAGAAAAGAATGTTCCATTTCTTTGATGACCCTGGACACCAAATCACTAAAGTTCAGATCTTCCGGGGCCCTTGCTATTCTCAAATCAGAATTCATCACTTCTTCTGTTCTTCCATACCACTTTGCAGCTCTGTTACAACCTGCTGCATTTTCCTCCACCTCAATATTCATTTTAGCTCCTACAATTGTCCCACTTGTATGAAGTACTGGAGGAGGACTCAGTCCAACGTGGGAGGAAATGACTTAGCCAAGGTATAGAAGCATCTGAGACCAGAACTCACAGGTCCTTAATTTCGATTTTAGTTTTCGTCTTCTTTTTTTCTAATATGGATTTCCTTGATGCGCCTATTGACTCTGGGTGCTGTTCCCAAGGGTCTTAGGGTTTTAAGTAATGCACATATAATTCTTTGACTTGTGACTTTGGATAAACTTCTGGGGTCATGTGTTGAAAGAGGAGAAACAGTGCCTCTTCCTTGATAATCCGAAATGCCTAAAACATAAAGGTAAATGACTGAGAAGTCAAATCCTAACTTTGTACAATTCTTGTTTATTTAATTAAAAGTCAGCTATTGAATACCTTACAAACAGGAATGCACTTCATTAAAAGAACTTGCTGATTTTTCAATGCAGCAAAAGTGGTGTAATATTACATTTGTTGTTTTTATTGGCATCCTGAATAAAATATTTCTTCATGGTTAAATATGTTCTGCCCATAGATTTTCAGAGAGGCCTGCTTCTCTGAAGCGGGTTGTTATTTTGTGTTTGGGCTTTGCCCTGTAGATGAACATCTCATATCCTGTGTTCAGCTTAAGAGCAGAATGTATATATTTGTTTTTTGAAGATCTGCCTGGGACAGAATTGCTTCCTGAGCATATGCATTTAGCTGAAAAGATAAATGTGTGGTCAGAGGCCGTTGCCCACCTCTGGTTAAGAGTTTTTGTTAATGGTGCTCCAGGTAAGGGTCCTATGTACTTCAGCAGCTCTTATCACTACTTAAAAACTAACAGTAGTAGTTGTCCATATGGAAAAGGCAGGCTTTGTTGATGAGTACGTTTGAATGAAGATGCATGTTTATCACCCTCTCTCTTTCCCCTTCCTCCTTTAATGGCTCATTGAAGTGTATTAGCCCAGCTCTTCAAGACCACCAATAAAGTTATTCTGGACTCTTCTCTCACTGTGGGCTCCTCCAAACCTTTGTGTGCTTTTCTGTGGGCTCGTATAATTGGATCAGACACATTGCAAAGACCTCTTGCCTTTTTTTTTTTCCCTAAAATGCAAAGTATCTTCACATTCAGACACCTGCCTACATGCATGGGTCGATTAAGCAGCAAACTGGGAGTACGACTGACAGACCGCAGGGAGCAAAGCCTACTCCAACACCCCATTTGGATGCATCAGGTCAGAGCACTCCAGGTAGAATTTGTGGGCTCTTGAATGCACTAAAGATACTCACTCAGGACATCTTCTTTTCCTTCCCCAGTCTCTTTCCAGAGGTGAAATTACATTCAGAGGTAAGATTATAATAGGAAAGCCTGTGAAGAAAGGCCCTCAAAACAATCATTCAGAAGGTCAAACTAAAGTGAGTAGTTCTGAATTCTAATTATTATGATAATAAAACATTTATGAAGTGCCTACTTGCTCATATCAATATGCTGTGTTATATGTCTTCTAGAAAGACTGCCGAGATCCTTGGAATTTCACATAGCCCATTACCCTCCTTTCCCCTTGCAGGAAATATCTTTACTCCTTATTATTATAAAGTCATGATACCATCTTCTTTTATTCTCTTAGGTATCGAAACTCTTTGTTGAGACTTGTTTGGTGGTTTAGTCTGGCTTGAATTATAAATTCCTGCAAAGAAAGTTTACCTTAGGACTCAACTCTGTATTTTAGCAAGAGAATAGAATTAGCTTCCTTGAACTGATGCTTTTTCACGCTGCAGGGCATGTGCAAATTTGATGGCAGATGACTGAACTATCAGAAAACAAGGTTCTTTGGGAACATTTGTCATAACTTCTTTCCCTTGATACTGTCCTAATTCTCTGTATACCTACTGAATTGGAGGACTGTATTTAACAGCATGTTTCAGATATGTCATGGGGCCTAATGGGGTAAGTGTCACGAACAAAAGTTGAAACTAGGCATATACTCATTTGTACAAACAAGGCCTTAGGACCAAGCCCCTGTCTTTTTGGATATTGCATAGTACTAAAAATTATGACCAAAAACTAACATTTAATATGCTTTCTATTAAACATTGTGAATCAAGTACTGTTCTATGTGCCTTCAATTTGCTAATATCATTTACTCCTCACCGCAACTTTATGGTTTAGGTACTATTATTAACATCCTTCAAGAGAAAGTAAATTGAGATTGATGAAGGTCATGCCTCGCCCAAAGTCACCCAGACCATGAGTGATGATGCCAGGATTGCAGCCCTGACTGGCTCCAGAGCCCTTGCTCTTAACCACTAGTCAACATAACTCTAGTTTTGCTAGTGTCATTGAAATTACATTATCTGTTTCACAGAAATAAAATATGCAAGCGCTGCTTGAAAGTTCTAGATTGGTCAGTACAGCATGATGCTTTAAGAGTTCTCGCTTTAGAGTCAGGCCACGGCTGATTCCTGTCTGCCTCTTAGGAGCTAGGTGATCCCGGCTAAGTTATGCAAACTCTCTGAGCCTTCATCTGGGAATTGGGGAAAAATAATAGCACCTGTCTCACAGGGTGGTGCTGAGGTTTAAATGAGGTAATGCATAATGCACACAAACCATTTAGTTGACAAGCCAGCACAAAGTAAGTGCTCACTAAGTAGTAATTATTATTATTGCTAATAGAGCCCTTGGCTTGGAAAGTGAAGATTGAACGTTGGGAACAGGACTCAGCTCCAACCTGCCTGTGTAACCTAGGTGGTAGGAAAGAGACATTAGGTTCCTGGCCCCCAGGAAAGCCAAGACTTTCTCAGCAAAAAGCCAAGACAGTCTAAAGGAGAGTTTACAACTGTGGTTCTCAAAGCTGGATCCACATAGAATCATGTTGGGAACTTTTAAAACTCCTGATGCCTGGGATCTCTAGGGCTGAGACCATGGCACCAGTATCTGTCAAAGCTCCCCAAGTGAATCCAGTGTGCAAAGTTGAGAGCTATTTGCAGTTACTGAGTGATGATTCCAGATGCTCTCTTTCAGAAACAATGTACCCCGCAAACATGGGGAGTGTAGGACTTAGAGGAGGCCAAACAGGGTTGAAAATAATAACAATTATAGCTGTTTTAGGTACTCCAAATATAACCTCCAGGAACTTTTAGTCAGGTAGTCCAAATCTCTTGGAAAGATTTTATCCAGTGATACCACTTAGCAATGCTATGCTCTGGATGAAGAATTCAAATAAAAATAGCTAGATTATTAGTCCAGTTCTATGTTTCCAAGTTTGAATGTGTTATATGACATCTTGGGGCCTCAGTTTCTCCAGTAAAATGAGAATAATAATGCCTGGGCTGCCTAAGCAAATATTAGCCAAGTTTATTGGGTTTCTACAATGGGGAGGGGGTATTTACACTCATCTGGTATCTACTTCCTAGTTTCTGCCCCAGGAAGAAGTAGCTAATAAGATCATTGATCTGAGTCTAGGGTTTTTATTGAGCCATATTTTCTCTGGAGGAGGGAGTTACTGTGCTACAGAGGCAGAAATCTAAGCTTCATCTATTCTTTACTACTTCCTGCTCCCCTGCAGGAAGCGCTTAGGTATAGGCTTTGCCTCTGTGAGCCTCTCTGCAGTCCTGACATCCCTAGTTGACAGGCAGTAACTTAAGCTGGGGGTGCACAGTTTATCCCGACTTTGAGTACTCTTTTCCATTTAGCTACTGTTTGTGTCATAGCTTTCCCTGGAGGGAACCAGGGAGGTAGGGTTAATAATAGGATTATCCAACTGGATAAAGAAAATGTGGTACGTATACACCATGGAACACTAGGCAGCCATGAAGAAGAATAAATTCGTGTCCTTTGCAGGGACATGGATGAAGCTGGAAGCCATCATTCTCAGCAATTAACACAGGAACAGAAAACCAAACACTGCATGTTCTCACTTATAATTGGGAGTTTAACAATGAGAACACACGGACTCAGGGAGGGGAACATCACATACCGGGGACTGTTGGGGGATGGGGGTAAGGGAAGGGAGAGCATTAGGACAAATACCTATGCATGTGGGGCTTAAAGCCTAGATGACGGATTGATTGACAGGTGCAGCAAACCACCATGGCACATGTATGCCTATGTAACAAAAACTGCGCATTCTGCACATGTATCCCAGAACTTAAAGTAAAATAAAATAAAAAAAAGGATTATCCTACACCAACTTGGAACCTGTATCACTGTACTAGGAGGTGCTTTCTCTCTCTCCCTCTTTCTTGCGTGAGCACGCGCCTGCGCGCTCTCTCTCTCGCTCTGTGTGTGTGTGTGTGTGTGTGTGTGTGTGTGTGTGTGTGTGTAGGGGGATAAATATGAAAGAAACATAGAGTTTAATAGAGACGAGAAGGCATGCACAAAAATATTCGTAGTAGAAGATAGGAAGTGATGATAAATCCAGGGGACCAATTAGAGCTTTTATACTCCAAACCTTCCACATTCATTGGGCTCAGACAGTATCCCAGTGGTCACCGATGCCTCGAAATTGCCCAGTTTTGTCTCAAACATGGTGCCCTGGAAGGCATCTATTCTGGAGGAGCTCATTGTTAGTGTTGCCTGAGTCTCTCTGTGGGAAGTGGGTTATATGGGAAGGCAGCTTGCACATGAAGGAGCATTGCAATGAACAACCAAAAGAAATAGGGCCCCAGACTAAAGATGTCTACAAGGGCCAGATAAGGAATAGAACCGAGTGAAGAGGGTCAGATGGGGACTGTGTTGTCTTGGGGTGTGCATGGCCCTGTGGATGGGCAGCCACTCCTCCAGCTGTTTGCTGCTGTGTTAGAACGTTGAGACCAGGGCAGTCAGATTGTCCATTTTCTCAAGAGAAGCCAGACTTTTATATTTCTTTGTGATATTCTTTATTTCTAAACGTTTCCAAGTGATTCCGATTTTATAGTACAGACTTTCATAACCATGGGTCAGTTGAAGCCTTCCTGTTCTAATGGTTTTTGAAAAGTTCTACCACCTTTTGGCCGTCTCCCTTTTTGGGTGAGTGTGTAAATGACTTTTTTTCACCTTTACACACACTACACAAATGTGTTAAAAGAAGGGATATTGTTACATTATGGTTTTAGGCAAAAAAATACTTACCCATGAATCCAACAGCAGTTTCAGTCAGAAATATTATAAAGAGAGAATTTGAATTGCATGCTATGTTTGGATAAACTCAAATGTTTTGCTTGTTTATGAATGTCAAGTACCAGAGATGAAGAGGTAGTAGCTTCTCACGACTGTGTGCAATTGCATGTGTGT
The DNA here is from genome assembly GCF_043159975.1 of Macaca nemestrina. Classification (NCBI taxonomy): domain Eukaryota; kingdom Metazoa; phylum Chordata; class Mammalia; order Primates; family Cercopithecidae; genus Macaca; species Macaca nemestrina. The sequence continues at coordinate 149,231,801 of NC_092131.1, read as the reverse complement.
GCTCTCTCCACATTTTGAAGCACTGTCTTGTTTAGCTTTTATTTTGCCCTGAGGGTGTTCTTCTGTGTTATAACTTTATTTTCAAGTGTAGTTTGAGTGCAAAAATAACCATGTGTCCCCAAAAGGTTGAAAAATTGATGAAGAAAATGATGCAGAAAGAAAAAAATGAGTACCATCAATTTTCATCACATTGCATTTTATGTGCAAACTATATTTGTAGACTTTAAAGTTGTTGTTTATTACCTATACATTTATTTTCATTGTTCAATTGGTATAACTTTTTTATAATCTGAGAAAACAGTTTAAGTATCTTGGTTTGGGATGAAATACCTCATATTTTTTCCCATTCAATTGAATGGAAATATTTTTCATTTAATGGTTTTTCTCTTTGCAGACAGTATTTTAGGAATGAATGGAAGTCCCTCATGAGGGATCAATGTGTTTATCTGTGGGCCAACACAAAGCATGTGCGAACTGCATTTGGCCAGCAGGATGCTAGTTTGTGACATTCAGTGAAGGAATGGCCGCAAAAGTACTGTAAAAATGTTAAAGTGCTGAATGAGAATAAAAGGTCATTATTTTAGCCCCTCTAAGGTCCAGGGTGGGGGGTGTCAGTAGTCCTATTCCTTAGGGGCAAGCTGTTTTTCATCCTCATCCCTTTGCCCATGGATTTTTCCATACCTGCCCTCCGTAGTGCACAAGGACTGGAATCAAATTTGGACCTTCTGTTCATTTCCCTGTGAGGTCAGTCAGCTTCATGAGCCTCTTGGTCAAGCCAGGAACCTGGACATAGGCTTGTTAGTTGCCTGGGTACTGTGTGGCAGTGGAAAGGATGGTGACTTGGGAGTCAAGAGGCCAGGGATGGGATTTGCTGCAGATTTACGATGTGACTTTCAGGAAGTCACTTAGCTTTGCTCTACTCACCAAATATTTACTATTATTATCATCGTCATAGCAGTATTTTCATGGCCTTAGGCTAAGCTGGAAGACCACAATGTTCTTTTCCAATTCTAATCTTCTGTGGGTCTAGAAACAATCTTATAAACATGAACATATGTTTTCATAGAAGCAGTGCCTTCCAAAGTCAGGCACAGTGTTCTTACCACCAGCGTTTGTTTATTCATCTATTGATTCGTTCTTTCAACATATATTTATCCGGAGCCTACAGAGTGCCAGACATTGTTCTAGGCACTGAGGGTTGAGCGATTAGCAAGCAGACAAAATCCTTGCCTTCACGAAGCTTACATTCTTGTGGTTCCATCAGATATCATATTTCCTCCTTGTTTAATACCTTCCACTACCTGGATAAATAAACTCTGATACTCCATAGGGAACCATATAAATGTTAAGGAGATAAGTCATTCTCAATGGCATAAAAGAATCGAAAGGAAGTAGTTTGAAAGTTAAACATGACCGTATTTGGGTTTGCAGGGGAGGATGATTGGAAGGTCTGAGACATCACCTTTGTGAATTGGTCTGCTCTCTGATAGTGTTTATAAGATGCCGCCATTCACAGATAGACCACTAGCATCAGGCCCAAGCAGTATTTTCACAACCAGCCATGTGGTGGCAGACAGATGAGTCAGGCTGGCGAATAAAATGGTCATGCACATAACCACATCTGAAGATGAAACTGGTCATATGACAGAGATATCAGTAGTGTCTCATTTATGGCCAGTTATATATTTTTCATTCTCTCTATGTCCATTCTCTCTCTTTCAGGGAAGCTTGGCAAAACATCTTTCCTTGGTGAAAACAGTCCTTTCTTCTTGCCTTGAAGGTGCCCTAAGTTTCCCTGGGGGCTTTGCCTTTGAAGTATTTTGGGAGCATTTATCTCCTAGTCCTTCAAGTTTATCTTCTTTCTCCTCTTCTTTTTTTTCTTCCTTTCCCTTCTCTTTCCTCTTCCTACTTTTTCTTTCTTCTTTCTCTTTTTCTTTATCTCTTCCTACTTCCTTTCTACTTTCTCCTTCTCTTTCTCCTCCTTCAATTAAATAGAAAATCATTGCAAGGATCTGTGATAAATTAATGTCTTCATGAGGATGTAAAGGATAACTTTTCTAAAGACCTCCAGGAAAGCAAAGGCTGCCTTGACATAAAGGGACATGGCATCACATCTGATTTTCTAAATATGAAAAGACCACAATTGCCTTGAAAAAGAGTTGATAAATGCACCTGTGTTGCTTTAAACAAAGTCAATACCCATTTGAAGCTAAGAAAGGTAAATGCCTCCTAGCCCCTAGAAATCAACGAATCATGAGGGCAAAACTGGTCACAGCTTTTGAGGCTGTCTTAATGACCCATTGTCAAAGGGCCAGACAGTGAAAAGAACAATAGCAGCAGCAGCAGCAGCAGCAACAACAACAACAACAACAACAACAACGAAATCACTCAGATTGTCAGGAATTTGAGCAAAAGCTGTAATCAAGAAATGGCAGCCACTTAGTCAAGATCTCTTGGGTGAGATACAATTGAATTTCATCTTTTCTTCTTTCACTGTGGACGTACCATTGCCTTAACAAAGTCTCTCTATAATTTCATTGAGGACCTCTACCAGAAATGCCCTGGTTAAAGTTATTCCTGCACTTACAGTGAGAATTCTGCTGAGAACATTGTGACTACATCTTGCAATGCCCCCTATATGAAGTCTCATGTGAAAATTTTCTTTCTTCTTGTTAAGTGCTTCATGCTTCTTTTAATTAACTATTTTTAGGCATGTTATGTTTTTGGTATATTCGAGTAACAAGCACTATCCATGTCTATATTTTTTCTTTGGCTTCTAGGATGCTCAGAGCCAAATTTGAGCCTCACCTGTAGCAACTATGCAGATCTTCATGGTTTGCATATTGTTATCCCCTCCCTATTCTCAGTCTTGCTTTCTCCTCTTATTTGTATTTTAGTTCTGGTCCGAAACTTTTTAACCTTCTTCTCCCCTCATACACGCTGCTATGTTTTCATAAGGGACAGCATTCAATCTTTTGTGAAATTCCTGTCTTTCCATCCACACTAGTATTATCTGAGCTCGAGTCTCAAGTTTTCATTTCTCTCATAATGGTTTCTGTAGCAGCCTCATATTCGAGCTCCCAACCTCCTGCCTCATCTTCCCTCCATCTATTCTGCTGCAGTTCCCTATATGCAGCTCAAATAGAAGCACGATGTGCCCATGCTTAAACCCTGCTGGGACGCTCTCCTCCTTATCTTTGTGGGCAGACCAAACCATCTATGATCTGCCCTTCCTCAGGACTCCAGTCTTAGTATAATCTCCCTTTCATATATGCCATACTTCTGTACATTTTGTTGAATGAATAATATATTAATGTAATTATTGTAATTTTCAAATTTTTATTTACAGTAGCATAGAAATTTAGCAAATTAGTAATAAAGATGAGTACCATGTCCATCTACCTGCAATGAAAGGAAGAGAAGATGAGATTGAAGAATGGGAAGATTGTCAGTCTGCTGAAGCCAACTGGTATCAGTCCAGCAATGTAGTCATATCTAGAAGCAAATTTACTACCTTTCAAATCTGGTAACCTAGTATTCTCTAACTCTTTCACTCTCTCAAAACAGGAGGAAACTGAAAGCATAAATGACCCCCTACCAACCTCATTTTTTAATCTCAACTTTGATCTCAACTTTTTCCCTAAACCTCCCTGTCACTTTCTTTTGGGTGACAAAAGATGCAAGATAGGTTTTACATATTATGGTCCAACTGGAGTTAAACTTTTTTACATTCTCTGGATTAAGCCCCTAGTGAAATATGACTATCAGGTGATACGGAGGTGTATGGAAGATGCTGTGCTGTATGAGTGTAGACTTTGGAGGAAGAATGTGGGGATCGGTTTTGGTCATGTTGTAAACTATGTCATCCTTAGTGATTTAGATCTTAGACTTGTGGATAAAATGAGAATGTTAGATTGGATGGTGTCAAATCATCCTTCCATCTCTGATTCTAAATAGAATGTTCTTGGAATTAGCAAAGATACCAGGTCTCCTTATCCATACGTTCATTAGGAAATATTTATTGAACACCTTTTTATGCCAAACACTGTGTAGCCTATGGGATGCAAAGAAGACCCAGAGTTCAAGAAAAAAAATATTTCACCATTAGAGCTTGCAGTTTAATTAGGGAGTTACCGAAATATCCACAGCACAAGGTGGAAATGGATTGACACCATCAGAGACATGCAGGTCATAGAGACGTGGTGTCAGGGTGAGGGAACCTCAGATATAATTTGGTCTCTGCCTCTCAAAATGTGCCTATGAACCAGAAGCTTCAGCCTCATCTGGGTGGAATTTTAAGCCCTGCTTTGTACTCACTGAATCGGAATCTACATTTAAATCATATTCCCATGAAAACTTGAGATGCACAGATAGGTCCAACTCCGTAATTTTATAGGTGAGAACACAAGCCCTGAAGGATGAAATGACTTGCCTGGTGTAATGAGAGAGTTAGGACTTAAACCCAGAGCCCCTGATTTTTGGTGGGGTATGTCTACACTGTGTCACCACTTATTATGAGGTGCTATGGGATTTCAGAGAAAAGCAGTGAATGTAAACTATCCTTAGTTCACTTACAGCATGTATCAATGAACTTAAACTTTGAAACTCAGGCCAGGTTGTGGGATCCAGCCTGTTGTACATAGTTCAGGTTGTTTTAACTACTGGTGTCTCACTAAAAAATCAACGTTGTTTCTCATCCCAACACTCTAAAATGCAGAAATGTTGGCAATCACCAAAGAGGAGAGGAAGCTTCCTGTTCCTGCAAAATAAATTCCTGGACTAGGCTTAATGCTTGATCACAAAATCCATCACTACCAATGGAGAAAAAGTCCAAAGAACTCCAAGCACACACCCTACTGGGAGAAGGTCATGAGAGGCGTCTTCCTGCATGTACAGCCTGTGGAACGGATTCCTTAAAATGGGTCCTGTAGGCTAAATGGAAGGCAGGAAAGCAAAATGAGATTCCAGTTTCTCAATGAGCTTTTCTATGTTCCAATGTTTGGAAATAGTTTCACCCAGCAATGGTAGAGAATTCACAGGGTTAATGACTAAAGAATGGAGTTCTTGTAATCAATATAGTCCTCTGGCTTTATTGATTAGAATCACCTGCTTATTTTGCAGCTAAGATTTTTTTTTTTTATCCCATTCAAAACAAAGACACCCTAGGGGACCATTAAGTAAATAGGCATTTGAGACTTTTTTCATTGCTAAGAATGTAGTTAATTATTATTAGTGCCTAAAAGTCTCAATTTAGACAGAACACCTGAATGAACATGCTATCGAAATGGTAGTGACATGTCTTCTATGAATGGATGCCAATTTTCAGTTTAGTGAAAAAATGTTGCTTCCTCCTTAGAGTTGTGGGGAGGGTTGTGACTACATTTAACTCCTGGAAAAAAAAAAAAAAAAAAAAAAAAGACTTGGCAGAGCCCTTCTTCAAAGGAACTAAGGTGGAGCAGTTTTTCCAAATATTTCATGTTCCTGGTGGACACCATTGTTGTACACACAGGCTATTCACTCCTGAGTTTGTCTAAAGAAACAGATTGACCGTATGGAAACCCATTAAAGACACCAGGCCAATTTTATTTCATTTTGACAACACATTCATTGTTTTGCTTCAGGAAAACAAATCAAATGCAGACTTATGGTATTCACTGAGTAACGTGCTTCTCCTTGTTAGGAACAATGCTCAGGATTTAATACCACTTAATAATCTGTTTCTTTTCTTTTCGTTTGAAAATTACACAAATCAACCAGCATATATATCTTCACTGAGCACCTACTATGGGTAAGAAGTTGTGCTTAGTGCGTTTGAAGCATGATGATAATACCTAGAGCTCATTAGCATTTAATGTTTACAAAATATTTGCTCTTTTTATATTTGATTCTTATTTTTATATTTGAGCCTCTTGGGGCTCACAGGGCAGGGGACTACTTACCACATTTTACAGATAAATAAGTAAACTTAACAAAGTTCTATAAGGAATTTGAACAACTCCATGGCAAAAAATACCAAATAATCTGACTGAAAAATGGGCAAAGGACCTGAGTAGGCATTTCTCAAAAGAAGACATACAAATGGCCAACAGGTATATACAAAACGCTCAACATCCCTAATCATTAGGGACATGCAAAGCAAAACCATAATGGGATATCATCTTACCCTAGTTAGAATGGCTATTATCAAACAGACAAAAAAACCCCACAAAAACCCGGAATACACCAAATGTTGGCAAGGATGCAGAGAAAAGGAACACTCATACACTGTTAGTGGGAGCCTAAAGTAGTATAGCCACCATGAACAACAGTATAGAGGTTCCTCAAAAAAAAAAAAAAAAAAAAAGAACTACCATATCATCCAGCAATCCCACTGGGTATTTATCCAAAAGAAAGGAAATCACTATATCAAAGAGATATCTACACTTCCATGTTTATTGAAGCATTATTCACAGTAACCAATATATGCAACCAATGTAAGTGTCCATTAACAGATGAATGGAAGAAAACGTGGTGTATATACACAATGGACTACTACTATTCAGCCATAAAAAAATGAAATCTTGTCATTTGCAGCAACATGAACGGAACTGAAGGTCCTTATGTTAAGCGAAATAAGCCAGGTACAGAAAGACAAATATTGCATGTTCCCACTTACATGCAGGAGCTAAAAATGTGAATCTCAGGGAGGCAGAGGGTAGAATGGTGGTTACCAGGAGCTGGGAAGGGATTGGGGTAGGAGGGATCAAGATATGGTTGGTTAAGGTGTACAAAAATACAGTTAGCTGGAAGAAATAATATTATTCAATAGTATAGTAGGAAAATTATAATTAACAATAACATTGTATATTTCAAAATAGCTAGAAGAGAAAAATTGTAACGCTCCCAACGCAAAGAAAAATAAATGTTTTTGAGGTGATGAGTATCTTAAATACCCTGACTTGATCACTACACATTATATAAAGGTCTGAAAATACATGTACCCCCAAATTATGTACAACTATTATATATCGATTTAAAAAAGTGCTGTGAAACATAGAGTTGCCATATGACCCAGAAATTCCACTTCTCAGTACATGCCCAAGAAAACTAAAAACATCTTTGTTCACACAAAAACTGACACATGCCTGCATGCTCCTAGAAGCATTATGTATAACAGCCCAAAAGTGGAAACGACCCAAATGACCATCAATGGATGAATCGGTAAATAAATTGTGGTATATCTGTACAATGGGATAATATTTAATAAGGAATAAAATACTGATACATGCTTTAACATGGATGAACCTTGAAAAGACTATGCTATGTAAAAGAAACCATACATAAAAGACCACACTTTGTTTGATTACATTTATATGAAATGTTCAGAATAGGCAAATCCATAGAGACAGAAAGTAGATAGGTTAGTGATTGCCAGGGACTGGGACGGGGGATATGGGAAGTGATCGTTAATAGCTATGGAATTTCTTTTTAGGGGTGATTAAAACATTTTAGAATTAGGTAGTGGTGATGGTTGTACAACCTTGTGAATGTACCAAAAGCCATTGAATTTTGTACTTTAAAAATGAATTGCATGGTATTTGAATTCTATCTCAATTAAAAATAAAAAAAGTTTTTACCAGTGACTTACTCATGGCAGAAATGGGTATGTTTTTTGAATTCCAAGCCAACATTCAGGTTCAGGTTCAATGTTGGTTCAAGCTTCAATGTCAGGTTCAGGTTCCCTGGTGTATGACTAATGAATATTTCCTGAATTAAAATGAAGGTATAGTCCTTATCCTTAGGGAACTTGCATATATGAACATGAAAAGATAAAATGCTGGGTAATAAAGGGTACATTAGAATGAGTGATGTGAATGAAGACTCTTCAAAGCCAGCTCTCAAAGTGAGATTTGTGGGATTCAGTGGGTCTGTGTTGTATTCCTGGAACTCTAACTCTATACATTTAAAGAGAGCTTTAGGTGTGGTGGAGACTCATCTGTATCCTGTTCTTTTCTTCTCTCCACTTGGGAAAGCTATACTTCCCCATTCACTTCCAGCTGGGTGCGTCGTGTGACTGGTTCTGGCTAGTGGGTCAAGAACAGGAATTACATATGTCACTTCTGGGTTGAAGCATTTAATTGACAGTGCCAGATCATTCAGCATTTTCTTCTATTACTGTGTCAGTCATGGAGGTCCACATATTCCAGATAGTTCAGATATTGAATGGTAGAGTCTTCATTAGCCTGGGTCTCTGAGTCATCGCATGAAACAAAATGGTGCTGGTAAGTTTCCCAGACCTGCAGTGGCCTTTGCATCAGTAACAGACTGTGCTGTGTTAAAGCACTGAAATATTGGAGTGTTTGTTGGTGTAGTATAACCTAGCTTATCCTTAACCAGGGGATTCTGATGATCAACCAAATTTGCAAATCAGTGGTAGAGATAACAAATTCTAAAAATTGGGAAATAAGAAAAATCAGGAAAAGCTTAATAAATGAATTTGAGCTGGGCCTTGAGCGATAGTTGAGATTGGGATAGGAAGGAGTAAATAGAAAATTTTGGATGGGAGACATTTATGAATGATATTAAGGAAACACCAAAATAATAGTTCTTCTAATTTTTTCCCTCAAAGATGAATTAGGGCTTTTATTTTTTAATGTGGTGAGTGGGCAGATGCTTCAACTCTTTATTTTCTAGCTGGTTATACTGGAATAACAATCCATGTATAGTATCATGCAATGAATCTTTCAACAAACATTGAATCATTTCAGTGTTTCATTTGTTCTGATGGGCAATTGTTCTGAATTCTCCCTGTGGCAGGAAGGTAAGCACATGTTCAATGGAATTAGAAAAGGTTAGCTGATGGAAGACTTGAAAGTCAGGCTGAAGTTCTCCTCCTCCACCTCATTGAGAAGAAAAACCAGCATGTTTTCCTTGGATATTAATAACCAGGTGATGCATTATTATTTTCATCTTTGAAACAGTGAGCTCTGCTGCCAGCAAGCTCTCATTCCTCAGTTCTACCCAACTGTTCTTGTCCTATTTCTGTGTGTTATTAGCTTCCCTCCCCACATACTCCAATATTTAGGGTATGAGATCCGTGAAGGGGAGGAAATAGGAACTAATATTTAGCCGGTACTTGATGTGTACCACACACGTACTTGACCTCTTCTTACCTAATCCCTGAAAAGCACTGTTTTCCCCATTTTTGTGGATTAGAGGGCTGAAGCTAGTAATTAAGGAGCTTGTTCAGAAGTAGACAATTCGAAAGTGTGGAGCCAGGACTCCAACTGGGGCCTCTTTGGCTCTGATGTCCTTTGTATGATACCACAGTGCCCTCAGTGGGCTGCAAGTACTTCAATTTATTAATCTGTCTTCCTTTGCACCAAATTACATAGGCTATGTAACTGGAAAGAAAGAGTTCTAGATATAAATCGTCCCATCTCTCACAATGTGTGTGCAATCTTGCTCAAACCAGTCTTATTCTAGATAGCATGAAATTCCTAAAGGAAAGGGGATGCTAGTAAAGTTTGAGTCTGATAATTTCTGAAACTGCTTTTTCATTAAGAGTAAATAAATGAATATGAGACATTCAAACATTAACAAAAAGGTTCTTGCCCTATATTAGGTCTTGAAGAATTGAGTAATTACGGCACTCTTCTTGTAAGTATACAGAGGATAGCTTAGGTGGATCATCAATAGTTTATAGCTGGTTGAAAATTGTGAGGCAGCAAAAGACCAGACCAAACAATCTATGTCATACCCAGGGGATCATTCATCTATGTGTTCACTCCACAAATATTTATGAAGTGCCAAAAATGTGCTGGGCCTGGTTGTAGGTGCTGCTGATACAATAAATGGCAAATAAGGCAAAGTCCTGACTGTCCTGGCATTTATAGCCTGTTGGGATCAGACAATAAACAAGAAAACAGTTATTGTCATATACAGTAGGCAGAATCATGGCCCCTAAAGATGTCCACATCCTAATTCCTGGTGCTTGTGAATACGTAAACTCGCATGGCAAGAGAGATTTGGCAGAAGTGCTTAAATTAAGGACCTTGAGATGGTGGAGATTATCAAGGATTTTCCTGGTGGACTCAATCTAATCACAGAGATCCTTAAAGGCAGGAATGTTTCTTGGCTGTGGTTGGAGGGAGATATGACTATAGAAGAATGGTCTGAGAAAGTGAATGTTGCTTGCATTGAAGTTGGAGGAAGGGAGTCATGCACTAAAGAATGTGGGTGGGCTCTAGCAGCTGGAAAAAGCCTAGAGCCAGATTCTCCTCTAAGGTCTCCAGAAAGGAACGCAGCCCCTGCAGACACCTTGATTTTATCCCGGTGAGACCCGTATCAGACTGCTGAACTACAGAGCTATAAGATCATAAATTTGTGTTGTTTTAAGCCACTAAGATTGTGGTAATTGTTACAGCGGCCATAGAAAATTAATATATCATACTAATGTATTTTATGAGAGTCATAATTACTCTGAAGAAGGTAATATAGGAGAAGGATATAGCTGGCAAATCCCACAAATATGTGGGATGGTGTATTTTCCCACTCTGATATTGTGTTCAGGGAGAGCAACTCGTAGGAGATGGTAATCAGCAGAAACCTGAATGAGAAGGTGGAAATCTGGAAAGATAGTGTTGGAGGCAGAGGAAACGCCACAGCAGTCATGAGGGAGCTGTCCAGTGTTTCATGCTTGTGATGTAATGCCAAAAGGGTTTGGTATGAGTTTATCAGAAACAAGGCGTTTGTTCGTTCGTTCATTCATTCAGTAATTAATTAATTCACTCATTAATCATTTATTCATTCAACAGATAGTTATTGAGTAGCTCTGATGTGCCAGGCACTGTTTCAGGTGTTGGGAATATCGCAGTAAACAGATCATTTCCACACTAGTCTGTCCCTCAAGGCTTGGTTTTACCTGTATGTAGAATTCCTGATTCCAGAAGAAGGCACCAGATGCTCTTTTCTTTTCTTTTCCTTTCTTTTCCTTTCTTTTCTTTTCTTTTTTTTTTTTTTTGAGACAGAGTTTCATACTGTTGCCCAGGCTGGAGTGCAGTGGCGTGAGCTGGACTCATTGCAACCTCTGCCTCCCGGGTTCAAGCGATTCTCCTGCCTCAGCCTCAGCTGAGATTACAGGCACCCACCACCAGGCCCAGCTAATTTTTTTGATTTTTAGTAGAGACGGGGTTTCACTATATTGGTCAGGCTGGTCTTGAGCTCCTGACCTCATGATCCGCCCGGCTCGGCCTCCCAAAGTGTTGGGATTACAGGTGGAGCCACCACTCCTGGCCCAGATGCTCTTTTCTTAAATGTTCTCCTTTGATTTGGGGAGATCATTGAGTCTATTAAGATTCATATGAATTTACCCAAAGCAGAGTGTGTTTGCCCTTCCAGATACTGGGTAGTGTCTGGGAAGTTCTTAACTCTGAAAATTTCTAAAAGGGACCAGCGCAAGAACAATTCCGTGCAATTAAAAAATTTAAATCCATCTTGCTTCTAAATAGTTACTGTATTATCATAATAATATTAATAACAATCCTTCATACACTTTTAATGTTTTGCACTGGTTTTTGGCACCTAATATGCTGGCATGATTCATGCCTTAGATGACTTGAAGTTTCCTGTAGAGTTGGAAAATACTTTATCTGTGCAGCCCTAGACACACACACACACACACACACACACACACACAATGAATATTTCATTCAAATCTTTTGATCCACCCAAATACTTTTTACTTGCCAAATCCCTGAAGTTTTTTTCTTCCTGTTGTAGTTAAATTTACTAATTTAGTCAGTGAGAAAGATAAGCAAGAATGTATCGGCGAAGTCACCTCTCTCTTCAAACAACTGATGTTCTCGCAAATCAGAATTGATTTGATTTAAGGTGAGTGATAAACGTGCACTGTTAGGCCACTCCTGGGAGTCGACAGGGTAAGTTTTCAGGGTGAATTTTCTTTGCCCTCCTGACTTCAGGTTGACTCTAGGTCTGTCTTTCTCTCCTTACCAAAGCTGACTTTATCTCTCTCTGCCTTGTTCCCTTCATCCCATTCCCAGCCCCGACCATTGAGGTGGATGGAAGCTGAGCCTTGTTGCGCCCACTTGAGTCTCATTCACCCTGAGCAGTCACAGATGGGTCTTGTCTTTTCAGATGCCCCACAAGGCCATTGCCACAATTCCGAGAGCCTGCTGGGTGAGGCTGGGTCTGTGGGGAAACGCTTGTAGGGACGTGGACCCCTGAGATTCTGAACTGCGGGTGGGCAACTCTCCACATGTGGAAGTGTTGGAGGGACCCACTCATAGGTTCCCGCTGTGTTGAGCAGCAGAAATCACAAGATGTGTGGTCTTTTCTTTCACACACTCCCATCCCACAGCCTGGAATGTTCTCCCTCCCAGCACTGTAACATTTTTGAATGTTCTTCTGAGCAGCTCTGGGACATTCTAGGGCGTGAATACAAAAGAATACCCACCTTGAAATCAAGGAACATATTCCCTTGACTCCTGTGGACTCTTCCTCCTCCTTTGCAGATTGCTTCAAGTTCTGTTGCCCCTTGGTCCTATTCTTCCTTCAAATCTCATCTCAGAAATGCCTGGGAAGCCTTTTCTGGCCCATGCCTCTCACTCCAGATGCAAACTGTACCTTAGGCCTCCACATTCTTGGGCACGTCCTCTATTATGGCCCCCATTGGCTGAATCTTGAACTTTTGCTGGGTTTGTTTCCCCAGGGATCTCCAGGAAGGCAGAGATCCAGACCCTGTCATGTCCTGGGGTGCTTAGAAAATGCTTGTTGAATGCACATTCCTCAGGACCAAAGGTAGAACTGAGCAGAGTATTTCCTGGCTTAAGTGATTATAACATATACTTTACATAAATTACCTAAGAATAGTAGAGTCTGGAATTAAGAACAGTGCTAAATTGCCGTATGTACCTTGTGTGAGTAATGGCTTTTATAATTGACTAGATCGTCTGAAAAACAGAAGAAGTGCATTTTATACATATTAGCATTTTATAAGCATTGCAATTTAAGCTTATAATTCTACTTCAGTCATTGGAATTATGTTACATGTAGAAAATCAAATAGATGTTCAAAGGGGTGACCTGTCACTGTCCAAATTCAGAAAAAAGGTAAAGGCTCTTCAAAACCAGCTTATGTGTCAATAAACATTGAAAGAGATATTCCTTTGATATTTAAAAACCAAACAAAATAAAGAGGCCATTCTTCCTAGAGGACAATTTGAGACACAGAGTCAGTCAGAAGCAAAGATGAAAAGCCTTGCTTCCTTCTTTATTTCCAGTTGGTATAGAGAGAAGAAACCAGGCATTTCTGACTTACGGAATTTCTCCTCTCCCATGGGTTCCTGCATTCATGTTTTCCAAAGCCCAAGGAATTATAGAGATTTTTCCAGGACCTAAAACAGAGCCTGACTGCCTGACTGATTGGGACATTCATTGACTGGTTGATTCACATTGATAAAGCACCTATTATGTGCCAGCCACCTGGGATAAATCTAAAATAACATAAACTTTCTTCTCCCTAAAACTTAAATGTCTACAAGATGTTGATTGGGTCAAGAAAAAAACCGTAAATGTCATAGAAAGGTGTCTAGTCTTTAAGATCACCAGAAACCACAGATGATACTTGATATCTCTACATACCTTTAATAGTCAAACTTAATGGCCATACTTGTAATATTTTTAGGTTTTGGGGACCTGGATTTAATGTTCAGATGGATTAAAATAATGTGGGTTATTTTTTGTGCATTCTGGGAAACTTCAATTTGCATTTTAAATGAAGCACTATTTTTGTTTTCGAATTAGGCAGAATGGAAAACAAATAAATATACACATAGTTTTGAATGGTCTCAAACTCGGACATCGAGAATGAGCCATTTGGCAGATAGATCTGCTTAAGTGCAAACCATTTCTGCATACTAATTATACATATAATCAGATACGCATGCAAATATACACACACAGATAGTTATTATTGATCATGGATTATAGGGCCTGAGAGCTGGAAAGGACCTAAGTTCATGCATCCCACCTCCTTCATTTATAAAACTCAGCACTACAACTAATAATAATAATCATAATCTAGCAGTCATTTTGAGCACCTTATATGAGTGTGATGTCCACCAGCCTACAGTCTCCACAAAGGCAGGAGTCAGCTTTGTTTACTGTTATATGGTTAGTGTCTACCTTGTTGCCTACACATAGTTAGCACTCAGCCACACACAAGGCACAAATGAACGACTCTGTACCAGTCACTTCCCATACATCGCTCCATTGAACCACCAAAACCACCCATAGTCAATATTACCATCTTTATTTTGCAGATGAAGTAACAAAGCCAGGAGAGGTGCAGTAATGTGTTCAGGCTAACAGTTTGTTGTTAATGGAAAAGAGCAAAGATGAAAATTCAGATGTCCTGACTTCCTGCTCTAGGAGTCTTTCCATTGAATATCTTACCGTCTCTCTGAGCATATACTCTGGTGTGTGCTAAAGATCAAACTTGGATTAATGTCTATAAACAAGGTATGAATATCACCAAATTAATTAGTGAAGGTCATATTTACACTTCACCAAGTGTCAACTTGAGTTATTTGAAAGAAGATTGCCTCAATTTATTGCAGTCAGTCATTGTTGCCCCTCCCTAATAGGCAACAAGCTTGAAATTCACAAATCCGTGTGAATTGCTATCTTGCATTTCTTAGCAAAGGCTGAGCCTCAGTCAATATTTTTATAGTAGGATAGCTCTGTGGAAGACTCTGGGTGTTACTTAAGCTAATAAATGACTATCCTACAAAACAGAATTATAGACAATAACCTAATTAATGAAGGTGGTAATAGAGACTCTTTGTTTACAATGCCCCCATTTCCCAAGTTTGGTCACTGGTTGGACTATCTGTGTCCCCAATGATTTACGAATCCGAAGGAAAGTGGAGAAAACATAAAATTTATTTTTCCACAATTTGAGGCATGAGCTTCTCTAGCATTTCAGAGCCCTACATTTCTGTGATGGGCTTTGATTCAATCCAGCCTGAATGAAAGACATTTCATCACCCCAGAATGCATTTCTTTATTTGCCTTGGATCTATGATTCTGTCAGTATTGAGAGAAAAGAAAAATCAATGCTGCACTATAAACCTCGGGCCGCCTCTGGCCAACGTGGTCAGCATGGTGTGAGCAAAGGAAATGGCAGGGGAAAAAATTGACCGCTCAGCAAGAGTGTGGCCAGTAACGGACACAGCTCAGGGCTAATAACAGCTTGCAATTACACATGGAAAGCCATAGCATGTAGGGCATTCAGTGCGAGGGGGATGTAATACAATTTATTGAACCACCGGTTAGAGTTCTGCAGCTTCTCAATAAAAAAAGAGCGTTAGGCCTGTACTCCTTAAAACACAGACTTCTATGGTGCCAACAGGTGAAGGAGACTTGGAAAACTGGAAAGACTCGTCTTAGCTGGAGAGCAATCAGAAGATGACTATAGCCTATTTTCATTTAAAATTATGCATCTAAACTGGGTGCAGTGGCTCATGCCTATAATCCCAGCACTTTGGGAGGCAGAGGCAGGCAGATCACTTGAGGCCAGGAGTTCAAGACCAGCCTGGATAACATGGTGAAACAACGTCTCTACAAAAAACAAACAACAAAAAAACAAAAAACGAATATCCCAGCTACTCAGGAGGCTGAGGCACAAGAATTGCTTGAACCTGGGAGGCGGAGATTTCTGTGAGCTGAGATAGTGCCACTGCACTCCAGCCCGGGTGACAGAACAAGACGGTTTTTTTTTTTTTTTTTTTTTTAAACTAGGCGTCTATCTATACATTAATCAATCAGATTTGGTGCACACATAGAGTTTTGGCATCTACTTATTCTCTCTCTCTCTCCATAAAATTCCAGTTCAAGGATCTGTGTCCGACCATACCTAAAACCAAGTTAATATAATAAACTGAGCAATGATACAGATGTTGAACATATACATTTTGTGGTAAAATATGCAGGAACTATCCATGCTTGGTACTGAACTAGCAGCTTTGCTGATGCATTCTGCCCTGGTCATTCATTTTCTTAGCTCCCCAGTGAAGAGTCTCTTTTCTTCTTATCTTTAACAAATAAGGATTCAGAGAAACAGAAATAAGAGTGATCAGCATGTTCTGACTAGCCTTTCAAGTCCTCTAAAGAAGCCAGAAGAACATGACTGTGAACACTGAACCTGCTAGTTCCTAACTTACCGGGCTTAGATGTGACTCATCTTCACTGGTTCTTGAATTATCTTGCTGGAGAAGTTCCTCTCTGGGTGTGAAAAGATTGCCAGGGTGACTGCTTCTCACTAGTTTTTCTATCTTTGCTGTTCTGCAGATAACCTTGTGCGTGTGTCCAGAAACCTCAAAATCATTTTTGGGGAATATGCAGCAGATTTGGTTTTTCTCAGAGCACCTCCGAAGCTGCTGAATGCTTGCAGGCACAGAGGTCTCCTGGTTCTCAGACTTTTCCACTACTCCCTTTTCTGTAAGTAGCAATTGTTGTGAACCAGGTGGGGCAAAGACATACTAGCAAATTGAAATTTTTATGTAAATGTTTTTTTGTGCACTGATACTGCCAGGGGAGATGTTAGGTAAAACACTGAGCAGACCTCAGACCTTTTGTTGCAAGGTGGTAAAGATAGCATTGACTAAAGGAGGTCTTTGTAGCCATCGGAGAGCTGTTTGCTTCGTGATGAGGTAAGCACCCTTTAAACATTCTTGCTCTTGCGATCTAGAATTTAAATTGATGCCAAGTCCGGGAGGGGTAGAATAGTGCTCCAGTAATTACCCGGGGAGGGGTTGGGTCCTTTGAGCTTGGCAAATGTATTTATTATGTAGTTTGGCACATTTACCCAAGGCATAATATTGGCTTGGGCAAGCGGCAGGATTTCAGCACTGGAGTGGAGGGTGAGCACCAGTGAGTTGGCCGAGAGCCATCTTTGAACTCCACATTTGCTCTGGGTGATTAAAGGCCATATGAAATTAATGGAACCAAACTAGGTGACCTGTGAACTCTCTGTCCCCCTTACAGCAAAGTCAAATGTGGGTGGGAAAGAGGGCAGAGGGGAGGGAAGTGGAGCTCGCATCCCCTGTCCCAGAAAGTAGCCGAGCTAGGTTCCTATTGTCCAGTGACACACACAGTCACTCCTCGTTCTCCCCTCCTCAAAAGGAACAAGACCCTTCCTTTCCTTGATTCTGTCCAGTACAATCAGTCTCACCTACCCACACACACCCTTCTCTTCGAATTTCTCTCTTCTCTAAGGCATAAGACTTGTGGGGGTGTGCACACACACATGCACACACGCACACCCTCACACACAGCCGCTGACCTGGAGGTGTTAGCCACTCTGCAGCTGCTGTTCTTCTCACATTAATCTATAGGAATCAATGGACATTTCATTAGAGTAATCAAGTGCGGATGCATCCTGCATTTATATTCTGTCCCCCCACCCCGCTGCTTTCACAGACTAATTGGTCCTACAGCCAAGAGTACATGGATATTTTTCCCTATAGATGAATGTCAAGAACGGTTTTTTACTGCTGGTTGAAATACCTATCAATACGGCGTCTGTATAAAAGCCTTCGCCCATCAAAGCCGCAGAGCTGTTGATAATACATTATGCACTCTTGGTTCTAATGCATCTCACTTCCTTTTTTACACCTTACTGCACATCCATGCGCCATTTATGTTTGTCTCATTCAAAGAATTAACCAGCTTTGGACTGCCTTTGTTTTAATGTTTAGCCCCAGAAACAATGTGTACCTCTTTGTGTGTGTTGTCGACCATTACAGGGCGGCCTGCAGTAAGGAGCCAGAAAGGGAAAGTGGCATGGCGTTCGTTTGGCGGCTGCCTCTTTCAGCTCTGTTTTTTCCTTTCTCACCATTAAATACACTTTTTCTTGCCAGCATTATGTGCCAGGTGAAGGGTACAGAGAACATCTTTGTTCGGAGTAGACTTTTTTGTGACTGTGGTTGATAAAGCAGACAGACAAAAGAGGTTCCTGTTTCCCTCCTCCGTAAACGTGTGGCCAGGCATGGTAATGGTCCGAGGCTGATGGGAACAGAAAGGTCAAATGGATGAAAGAGCCTCGGCTTTAAAATATGTGCACGACTAGAGGCGGTGACCGAGCTGAGTACTGTGGTCTGGGATAATGACCGGAGGCTCTGTTCATCCCTGACCCTTATCCCCAACCTTGTCTGCCTGTGGCACAGCCAGGAAAACACTGGGAAAATTAAAGATGGGAATAGGCTCTTGGAGAAATTTGCAGGCTTTGCTGACTTCTAGAAAGTGGGGAGAGGGTTGGATTAGCAGATGAACTATTTTCTGAAGCTTTTTTTTTTTTTTCCCTAGCCTGGATATTGAAGGAAGAGGTATGGGTGTTCAGATAACGAGCTGGGTTGTCTCTGGGAGTAAACGGAAGGCCAGTGAGGGGAGTGTCAGGGTCAGTCATCTTTACTGCTATGTAGGGATTGAGAGTAGAAGAAAAAGCCAGAGGGCTGAGTTCTAGCGAATGCCTTTGTTCCACTTCATCATTGTTCTCACTTAACTCTGCTTTCTCTGCAAGGCAAATTTGTGGCACTCGGGAAGGTGGTGACTGCCCATTGCATTCTTGCTTTGACAATGAGAGGTCACATGGTACTGTTTCCAGTCATTACAGTAGTAAGCCAAGGAATGTATGATTGATTCCCCTGCAGGGTAGACTCAGAAGTACCTGGGCTTTCTCCATGTGTGGCCTTGGGCAAGTCACGGTGCCTGCCACCTTGAGCTTCTGTTTCCTCATCTGTAAAATAGTAATCATGTTAATACCCACCCTGAAGACCGTTGCAAAGATTGGAGTTCAAATATTCAGAACTGTTTTAAGAAATGAGAAATGGTGCATGAATATAAAGCACTGTGATTATGATTATCATATAAAATTTTTCTTTGGCAATGCAAATATGCTCTTAATAAACATGTATTTGTTGTATACCAAGTGCCATATGCCATGCTAGACAACTTTCCATCCACTCTCTTGTTTAATCCTCACTGGAGCCCTGTACATCACCCACATATTGCAAATGAGAGGTGAAATCATCCACCTCCCACCATTTGCCTCCCAATTCTGTGACCCCTCAGGTGCCTCTTCACCACATGCTGGGGTGGTTGCTCCCCACCCTTCCCGCTCCCTGCTTTGCATGTGGAACCTGGCGGCTGCTGGGGAGGAGGTGCTGTTGATGGACCCACTGGTGAACCCTCCGTCTACAGTGGGAGCTCTGCTCTATGCGTGTCTGCTCTGGGGGTGTGGTCAGCAGAAGACATATTCTCATCATCCCAAATGGAAGCTCGAAATCTGCTGTTAAGGAAGTTGTGTGCCATAGATGATGGTTACGTTGGCTTTCATGGGCAGCCCTGATAATTTTTACTAGCAATGCTGTGTCCTTGGGAAATGCAAGTCCAAATCACCTTTTGAGGCCTATCCAGATTGTAATTTGAACTTTGCACATGCTTTAAATTAAAAGCAGAGAATGGTTCAGATGGCTAGGGCTGTGGGCTTTCAATTACCACCATGGTTGCGGTCGTGAGACTAGCAAGCATCCAGAAAGCTTTGTTTTTGAGTTTTGGACCCAACTTATTTTCCAAGATGTTCGCTATACTATTACAGCATTTGTGGGCTCTGTTGATTAGAGCTGGGGCTTTCTCAGAGTCAACACAAAACTGCCTTAGCCATCTGTCCCTCAGGTGAGAAATGTTTATGTCTCTCCTGAGCTACCTGTGCATCTTGGGCCTTCTCTTGTGCCTTCTTGCGCTGCTCTCATTTCACAGTCCCTGCAGACTTGGGCCCGGTATTAAGAGCTATGCACAAAGCTACTTCTGCGGATTCTGCAGATCTCATCCTGCCTCCAGCAGAAGACTGTGGTTTGCAGAAGTAGAGGAAAATACTTCTTCTCACTGACTTGACCTTCGTGGAATTGCGAAAGTGATAATGAAGACCAGAAGTGACTTTCTGGTGTGTAAAATCTCAAGCGTTGGATATTCATGGATGCCAGATCCATGGATTAATAAAGAAACAAGGTCAGCCGGGTGCGGTGGCTCAAGCCTGTAATCCCAGCACTTTGGGAGGCCGAGGCGGGCGGATCACGAGGTCAGGAGATCAAGACCATCCTGGCTAACACGGTGAAACCCCGTCTCCACTAAAAAATACAAAAAAACTAGCTGGGCGAGGTGGCAGGTGCCTGTAGTCCCAGCTACTCGGGAGGCTGAGGCAGGAGAATGGCGGGAACCCAGGAGGCGGAGCTTGCAGTGAGCTGAGATCCGGCCACTGCACTCCAGCCTGGGCGACAGAGCGAGACTCCGTCTCAAAAAAAAAAAAAAAAAAAAAAAAAAAAGAAACAAGGTCTTTGGTGGTCTATGTCCCAAACTTTCTGAAGTGGATTTCTCTGAAGGTAACCAAATTCTCCCTTACCTCATGACACTGGTGGCACCTGGTCATGAGGTAGAGAAGATTCCTGGGTGAAAGATCACGGGGCTGCCCACATGACAGTAGAGATACAGTAGAAACTGAATGGCTTACAGAGTCGGTCAATCATGTGGATCCCTGAACCAGTGGTTCCAAGTGAGATGTGTAATTTTGGGATGATTATAGACCGTAACAAATCCTCACTTTATGCATGAGTAAATGAAGAGAATAATTGTACCTATCTTACATGGTATTGTGAGAATTGAGCAA
Organism: Macaca nemestrina; assembly: GCF_043159975.1. Lineage (NCBI taxonomy): Eukaryota > Metazoa > Chordata > Mammalia > Primates > Cercopithecidae > Macaca > Macaca nemestrina. Next base: position 149,211,080 of record NC_092131.1, on the reverse strand, counting down.
GATTGTATACTGAAGTAAGGTTAGCATTGTGTCCAGAATACTACCTCAATAAATATTGCCACTTATTATCTGTAAGTTTTTATTAAGATTAAATGAGTTAATATGTAAAGCACCTGGAATATCTCCTTACACACAATAGGCCCTTTTTAACTATTGGGAGTCCCTTACCCCCACCGCAAAAGAAAAGAATGTAAAAAATTCTTACATCCATTTCTGCATGACCTTTCTCCTCCAAAATCCTTATGGTTTGCCCAAGAGGGAAACACAAGACAATTCCTCATTTTCACTGACATCCTGTGAAGCAGATTTCCCTCTCTGAACTTTATTTTAATGTCTGTGCACTTAGCAATCTTGCTGCACTGTGTACATTACTGAGACAGTTTTTTAGGGAAATTGAAGCCAGGGGAAGATTCTGGGAATTGCATAGTGCTTGGTCACAAGAATTCCAAGGGGCTTTCTACTTCATTTTACTAGCAAACATCATTGGAACTCAGCTGATTCCTGAAGGCTGTGGGGTTTGTCTAATTTTCTTCAGGAATTGGACTGAAAGTTGCTATGAAATTCTCAGTTCAGTGTCTGGCCTGTCCTCCTATGTGCACTGCTAGCATCTTGACTTAGTAATGTAGTGATTGGTTTATTCACTAACTCTCTTGAGAAACTATTGTCTGCTGCTATTCAGAGACAAATTCCAATTTGTTGCCGTGAATATGGGGAGGAGATGAAAATATAGGAAGACAATTTGGAGGATAAAATGTGAGGGAGAAACTTCAGTTCTGGGCACTCAGAGAGCAAGACAATAAGGTGGAGAGAGTGGTAGCTGGGAGGGGAGCAGGAAAGGGCTTTTGCAGGAAGAAGTTCTGCAAAGAAGCTATTACAGAGGAGGCAGCAGAGCAGAGAGGCAAAGAGGTGGGAGACAGGATCACACTGAATTGCTGGTTGCCAATGTAAAGGGGAAGAAATTGACAATGCTGAGAGCCAGGCCATGTGAGCAGCACCTTCTTCTGTACTTGACCCTGTACTGAGCACACACAGCTATTGCTGCCCGTGTTACATGTCTTCTCTGAACCCTCCATCTTTGCTCCTTATAGTAATAAGCAAAGATAACTTCTAAATGTTAGATCTATTCTTAAACAAGATAACAAATCCTGATAGTAGAAGCTACTGGTGTCCTGCTCACACCCCCTCCACACTCATGTTCTAAAAAGGCTGATGGCTTCCTACTGAGGCTGTCGGTGGCTGCAGGAGTGTGCTTTGCTGCCGCATAAGAAGGCCAGGAGTGCTGGAGGTTAATACTTTGCATGTATAGCCCTTGGTCAATGATGAATGGGAGTTGCTGAACATGTATCCCAGCATCCTCACCTTGTATGATGTTCTGGCCCTGAGGAATTTCTCACTGTCTCTCAGAAGTTCCAAGTGGGACTGAGCCCCAGTTGCCCTCAGCAGCAATCTGTGTTCACTGATGCCCTCTGTATGCCATTCATCTCCTTCCTCTTTCACTTTCCCTCTCCTCTACCACTGCCTCCTGACTTCTCCTGCCAAATAAACTACTTGTACTCCAATCTTTGTCTTGGGATGTTTCTGGTAACACCAAGCAGAAAATAACCCCTATCTTCAAACATTCATTCATTCATTCATTCATTCATTCATTCATTCATTCGTTCGTTCATTCATTCTTTTGTTCTTGTTTATTGACATCTCACTATGCCAGGTTCTGTCTACCTGCTGAACTGGGAAAGTTTCGCTTTCTTCTTCTTGTATCCATCCCCCCACTACTCCCCACAGGTCCTGGAAGACAGTCCGGCTCACAGGAAGTGCTCAACAAACACCTGCTAAATGAAAAGAAATAAATGCCTCCGTGGAAGAGCACTGCAGACCTTCTGAATTCTGAATTCAGGATTAGAGGATTTTGGAATGAATCGTGTTGTTTCCCACTGTGTGACCTTGAACAAAGTGCTTTGCCTGTGTGGATGTCATTTTGCTCATTGAAAACAAAAAAAAGAGATGGGTTTGAATTACATGATTTCTAAAGTTTCATCCAGGTAGGAGTCATGTGTGCAGTCATGGAGTATACATGGCCTTTCTCAAATATGTGTGTCTTTGTCCTCTTGAATAGAAATTCTAGTATGTGCTTGTGGCTCTGGCTGAACTCAGATCCTTTATTCTGCAGCAAAATCTATTACAGCAAAGGAAGTAGAAAACATAATCCAATAACATTTGGTTTGCAAACTGAATATTCATATGGCTTTGCTCTGGTGTTACAATTTCAGTTTTTCTGATTAGGATCATGAGCTGGAAGTTCATATATGCTGAATGCATCACTGGAGCCTCTCTTGCCAGGAAGAATGAAAACAAATCCTGGCTAAAATCCCAGCCTTGTTTTTTTTTTTTTTATTCTTTGTCCCTAGCAAAGGTGATTGTGGAACAACGAGATGGATTGATGTCCTGGAAAGTGATGAGGGAGATCGGGGCCCAGCTTCACACATCGCAGCCAGTGTCCTCCACTCTGACCTGGAGGGCACCACCTTGCAGTGTGAGGGGGCTCAGGCGCCACATCCATTAACTCCTTGGCTTCTCGTTTGAAACTGACAATGAGGTGACATGGGCAACTGTCCACATGGAACAGGACAGAGACCATCAACTCATTCCACATGGGCCACCAGACAGCACCTAGAGGTAATAACATTCTGTCAATAGTGACCTAGGTTGGATTCAAATCAGTGATTTAGGGGTGAAAGGCGCTGGATTCTATTATGAAGTGCCCTTAGCTATCTAGGGGCTGAAAAACCATTCCTTTACCACAGTTAATGATAGAATCTAAAAAGTCAGCCCAGTTTTTTCCCTTCTTTTCTCCTTTTAAAAATTGAATACAACTTTGGATGATCTAGGAGTGACTCCAACAGTAGAACATGGTGGAGAAGATTAGTTAATATGCTTCAATTCAACTAAGTATACTGTGTGGATGTCCATAACACACATCCACGTTGCTTTTTTCCTTCCTTTTTCCCCTTCTTCCTTCTTTCCTGCTTTTCTTTTTTAGTATAGAGTTTTCTGAACTGAATATAAGTACAGATTGTTGTTTGAATCAACTTTTTTTTAAAGTTAAGGCCAAATTAATGACTCTCCAACAAGACAAACCCCTATTTTCAGGGGCTTATGAAGGACTCACCAAGAATAAGTTGACTATTCCATATAGTGAGGCTAACAGAAGAGACAGTACTTCCATGTCAGGGCCCCACAGATGTTTGGCCCAACCCAGGGTGGGAGAGTCAGACAAACCCTAAACTTGTGGGGTGAAAGTGAAGAGACCATTCCCCACATCTGTGTGTTTACACCATCAGCTGGAATGAAAGGGAGCTTTTCACACCAAATGCTTCCTAAAGGTCAGGGGGTCCATTTTTCTTCCACCAGTTTGTTTTTCTTTCTTCTCCTCTGCTTATTTGAATGTTAACGTTGGAAATAAATTAACAATTCAGCTAGGACTGCTTGAAAATTCAGATAAAATAACTAGAAAAGCTGTGGTTCTCTCTTAAAGACCAGAAACTAGAATGGTGATAATATTTTATACTGTTCATTAGGGCTTTGTATCTCTTTGTTCTTAAACTGTACCATCCCTTTAATCTGAAGATTTGAAAGTCTTTCTGAGACAGGCTTCCACTGCCTTCTGCAAGGTGCTCTGCGGTCAATAGATGGTAATAAACACCCTCACTTTTCTGATGAATTTGGTGGAATTGGGGTGAAAGCTTGCTCTCACTCTCAGCTCTTCGTCCTCCTTATTTCTCCAGTATCATGTTTCCACAGGGCTCCTGGATCAAATATTATGCTCAAGATAATTTCTAAATCAGCCATCTTCATGGCTGTTCAAAAAAAGCGTCAGCCACGAGGGCACAATCCTGGGGGCACAGCACTGACAGAGAAATTGGCAGCCTCCAACAGGGTAGGATGTTTAGGGATGTCAGAAAGGCTCATATGACTCTACATTCATCCATGATCAAGGCCTGAAATTCTGTGTAGAATTTCATCTCTTTAATATTTATCTCTATTACAATATAACTGAACCCAAGAGGACTGTCATATATTTTAGTGTGAATGGTCTAACAGGACACAATTGGGGGAGTGGGAATGGGGGTGGGGAGGAGTAGACAAAGAATGAAGGAACTCATCTGGACACCAGCTGAAAGTGGGGCAGAGGATAGAGTCTCTGGAAACCTCTTTGGCCAAAGAGAAATGTTACCTACTTTGCAGTTTTGCCCAAATAGGCTTAAGGTCAATTGACCCTGCCATCATGGTCTGGCACACTAGTGTTTTATGGTTCTCAAGCTACTGCATAGGTACTTCTAGAACACTCCTCTGGGTTTCTCTGTCTACTGATTTAACCTAGTTAACAAAGTATTTTACATGTGAAATGCTTGGCTAAAACTCAGCTCTCTCTGCAAATGTGTAAAGATATTTCAAAGAGCCGAGAAAGACTGTAACAGCAGCACTCAGAGAAGCCCTTGAATAATAGAGCATGGCTGTTATTTTGGCAGAGACTAGAGAGAAGGCATTTGTGGTTGGAAGCTATTTGTAGATGGGAATTCAGGGAGGCCATTTGTGTAAGACAAACCTACAGTGGGGTGCATACCCTTTCCACCCTTTGCTCACTCTCCCTTTCCCTCATTTATATAGCGTGCATAATTCACAAAGCATATACATTCATTATTTTATTTGAGCTACACAGCTTCTGTATAGAAAAATCTGGAGAGATTTAAGAAACAAATAAACATTCCTCTCCTTCTTGCTTTGTTCGTCCCACAAAGAGACCTGATCTATCCGTTCAGAGCCAAATGGATGTAATTAGGTGAAGAATCGCTTTCTCTCTGTATCTGAGCAAATATGTTTTGCAGTGCACCAATTTCTCAAGGGCAGTGGGCTGGGACGGCCAGTGACTGCTGGGGGATGGCTGCTGACCTTCAGGCCAGGCCGACTTTAATTTGCAGAACACTGCAGGTCCCAGGAGGCTCTTCAGGCCAGGCCACACAATCAACCCGAACCAGCAGCCTGCTGCTGCCCAGCTGCACCTACCACCCTGCAGGACATGAAGACGTAGCTAACTAGACATAGCTGCTGCACGGACTTCGGAATTATGAATTGAGAAATTAAGCATCATCAGAATTCAGCCCTTTATACAGCAGCCAAGAAGCCTTGTTGTCTCAGTGGTGCCTCTTTCCAACTGCATTATTTAACAGGAGAGTCTCTGTAGATGTTGCATCTACATTCCAAGTTTTGATTTCATATCCTGTGTGCTTATTTCAAAAAGTGATGCTTAAAGGGAACATGACAATTAGATCTAAATTATGTGAATGGCCTGAAAAAGAAATACTGGCTTAAAGCAATGATGTTTATCTTGGGGTTGCAAAATTTTTGGATATGGGAGACTCCTGCCACCTCTAGATGAGAAAGGAACTGAAATGTCTCCCAGCTGATCTGATTATCACAGTCAACTTAATGACCTGGTTGGGCTGCCACATGATCAGTCCAGTTGATTGCTGCGTAATCGATTGAAATGATAAAAAAAAAATAGCAGATTGCCTGGGCAGGGACGAGTTCAGTTATGGCACCCAGACACTGCCTTTGTGTGTACGCTTCCGTGTGTGTGTGTGTGTGTGTGTTTGCTTACATGTAAAAAAGTGTGTATATTCTGGTGCTAAAATAGTCTCAACTCAGAAAAATGAAAGACAGACAGCAATTGAAGACAGTTAAAGCTTGTGTGCCAATTTAAGCCATATAATATTCAGACAACCTAAATGTCAGGGATAAAAAACTGTAATTGTTGCTATTACATAGGGGCAATGGGATTAAATGTCAATAAAATGGTAACCACCACATGTTGTTAGATGGGAATTTGAGGAAGAAAATGATCTTGAATGCACACTACATATAGAAAACAACAGGAATGTAAATAAAAGGGCAGTGTATTATTTTTGGATGGGCTGGGTCTCAAACACAGAAAAAATGATGATATCCTTTGTATCCTTGGTAGTTTATACTTGACTTCCTATGGTGCTTATTTATGACACTAAAAAACCCCAAAAACCTAAAACCAAAAACTGTTTATATGTCTGGCTTCCTACTAGACATTGAGAGTATTGGGGCCAGCAGCAGTCTTCTTTTTATTCTTTATAATGATAATAATAGTTTACAGAGCACCTGCTACAGCTAGGCACTCTTCTACAGATAACCCATTTAACTTTCATAACCCTAAGAGATAGATACTATTATTAAGTCCATTACATAGATGAGGAAAATAAAGCACAGAGAGGCTGAACAACTTGCTCAAGATCACAGAGCTTGTTCATGGTAGATCCAGGATTCAGGTGCAGGCAGTCTGGCTCTAGAGTGTTCTGAAACACTCTACTGTCTCATTCTTTGCAATACTTACACTGTAAATGGTATGTGCTCCATAATGTCAGCCAGGAAAGCTCAGCTTATGCCTTTACAACTATAAACATCAACATATAGGAAGAGTTAAGCAATCTAGTTTTTCAGTCTCAGAGTGTGCTCACCTCTAGGGTTATGTGGACAGTCTATGGAGGCCAGAATGACAATTCTGTGGGTATAAGCTCATAATACTTGCCTTAAAGGTGTTTAATAAGTAATGGTTATTTTTCTGCTTCTTCTAGTCTTTTTTAATTTGTACTCTGCTTTTCAGAGATTTGATGTAGTGTATAAAACACATACAGTACAATAAAATAAAATTAAAAATTAAAGTTATACCAAATATGAATACAATAGAATATAAAGGGGAAGGGAAAGGGCACAAACAGGCAGATCTTACAGTTCTACTAAAATATCATACTTGCCCACTGAAGTTGACACTGAGCTTTCTGGTAGCCAAGGCAAAGAGATATGAGTTACATGTTTACATTGCCTATGAGAGAAAGTACTGAGGGTGGGGAAGGAGGAATACACTTGTTCCTCAGGGAAAACAAAGATAGTCTCAAAGATAGTTCTCATCCTTATTAACATATGACGACTATGGAGTGATTAAATAGACAATGTCCTCAATAACTTTATGAAAAAAATGTAATATACTTCAGAAACTTGTTTTCTATAAGTATGTCTTTATTTAAGGCAAGGGAAAGGCCATAGCACAATTCAGTGAAGGCAATTATGTGAGAGGCTAAGAAGGTAAGAAAGACAAATTTTAGATAGTGTGGTTTGATCCCAAGATGCAGTCCTCAATAGTTAGATTAATGGTTAAGTGCCCTGTTGATCCAGTAGAGGTGGTACAATACTAAAAGAGAAGTAAGCCTAATGTCTTATAATTTTGCTTGTCCTAAAAATTTAGTGACTGGAAGTTCACAGTTACATGCTTTGGCGGGAGCCTAGTGTGCATGTACTGTGAGTTGCTGATTAAGGAATAATTCAAATGCCTAAAGTTCAGCTGGGCAGATGGTAGATCTATCTCTTCTGTGAACATTAGCCTATTCAAATGCTCACATAACTGGGCAGTCTTCAAATTCGACATGGAGTGCTGTGATGATGATGATTTAGCCAAGATTCTAATTGGAAAGATAAATTACTTATGGCCTCTCATTTTGAGTTTACATTGACATATTCACTCTCCCTTTTCAAACAAACTTTTTTGGCCCTTATCTTAAGTGACTATCTTTTCAGGAACAAACACAACTTAAAATTTTAAAAATTTATTTATTTTTCATTTTATTTACAATTGACACAAAATAATTGTACATGTTTTTAGGGTACAGTGTGACATTTCAATATATGTGGACATCGTATAATGATCAAATCAGGGCAGCTAGCAAGTTCATCACCTCAAACCTTTACCACCTTTTTGTGGCGATAACTTTTAAGACCTTCTTTTTATAAGCTATTTTGAAATATACGGTACATTGTTGTTAGCTATAGTCACTCCATTATGTCATAAACACCAGATATTATCCCTTTGTTGGATGCATGTTTGCAAATATTTTCTCTTGTTCTGTAGGTTGTCTCTTAACTCTGTTGATTGTTTCCTTTGTTGTGCAGAAGCTTTTTCATTTGATGTAATCCCATTTGTCTGTTTTTTGCTTTTGTTACCTGTGCTTTTGAGGTCCTATCCAAAAAACCCTTGCCCAGACCAATGTAATGAAGCATTTCCCCTGTGTTTTACTCCAGTTGTTTTATAGTTTTGGGTCTTATACTTAGGTCTTAAATCCAAATGTCTGAGTTGTTTTTGTGTAAGATGAGAGATTCTTCTGCATGTGGATATCCAGTTTTCCCAGCAGCATTTATTGAAAAGATTCTCTTTTCCCCAGTATGTGTCATTGGCACTTTGTTGAAAAGAGGTTTGCTGTAAATACATGGATTTATTTTGGAGTTCTCTATCCTGTTTCATTGGTCTATGTGTCCATGTCTGTTTTAATGCCAGTATCATCCTGTTTTGGTTACTATAGATTTGTGTGTGTGTATGTATACATATGTATAGACATATGTATACATTTACATATACTTGTAAATGCACATACATATATAAATATATAACACATTTGTATATTATATAAACATATATTTATATATAAATATATTATATAATATATATTATATAATATTGTTATATATTATATAATAATGTTATATATTATATAAATATACATTATATAATATTATTCTATATTATATATAAATATATATAACATTATATAATAATATTATATTATATATTATATAAATATTGCATAATAAATATATAACATATATTTATATAAATATATAACATATGTTTATATGATATATAACATATGTTTATATAATATATAACATATGTTTATATAATATATAACATATGTTTATATAATATATAACCTATATTATATATGTTATAATAATATATATTATATTATATATAAATACTATTAAAATAATATATATTATATAAATATATATTTTTATATAAATATATATATTTATATAAATATGTGCATATGTTTTTGAGACAGGGCCTTGCTCTGTTGTCTAGGCTGGAGAACAGTGGTGCGATCATGGCTCACTGCAGCCTCAACCTCCCAGGCTCAAGTGATCCTCCTGCCTCAGCCTCCTGAGTAGATGGGACTGCAGGTGTGTGACACCACATTCAACTAATATTTTTGTGTATCTTTTGTAGAGATAGGATTTTGCCATGTTTCCCAGGTGGGTTACAAACTCCTGGGCTCAAGCAATCTGCCCACCTCAACCTCCCAAAGTGCTGGGATTACAGGCCACTGTGAGCCACTGTGCCCAACCTGTAGTATATTTTGAAGTCAGGTAGTGTGATGCCTCCAGCTTTGTTCTTTTTGCTCAAGATTTCTACGGCTATTTGGGATCTTTTGTAGTTCCACAAAAATTTTAGAATTGATTTTTCTATTTCTGTGAGGAATGTCATTAGTATTTTGACAGGGATTGTGTTGAATCTGTGGATTGCTCTGGGTAGTATGGACATTTTAATTATATTAACTCCTCTAATCCATGAACACAGGATATCTTTCCATTTTTTGGTGCCTTATTCAATTTCTTTTTTTTTAATTTTAAGAAGTTATTATTTACTCTGATACCAAAACCAGACAAAGAGAGCACACACAAAAAAGGAGAAAACTGCCAACCAATATCCACCATAAAGATGCAAAATCCTTAACAAAATATTAGCAGATAGAATTAGTCAGTATATAAGAATTACACAACATGGTGAAGTGGGGTTTATTTCAAGGATGCATAGCTGATTTTTTTCTTTTAGTTTTTATTTTAAATTCAGGGGTACTTGCAGTACAGGTTTGTTACATAGGTAATCTTGTGTCATGGGGATTTGTTGTATGGATTATTTTGTCACCTAGGTATTAAGTCGAGCACCCATTAGTTATTTTTCCTGATTTTTCTCCCTCCTCCCACCCTTCACCCTCTTCTAGGCCCCAGTGTGTGTTGTTTCCTTCTATGTGTTCATATATTCTCATCACTTAGCTCCCACTTATAAGTGAGAATATGCAGTATTTTGTTTTATGTTGCTGCATTAGTTTGCTAAGGATAATGGCCCCCAGCTGCATCCATGTCCCTCCAAAGGATATGATGTCATTCTTTTATATGGCTGCATAGTATTCCATGGTGTATATGTACCACATTTTCTTTATCCAGTCTACTATTGATAGGCATTATGTTCCATGCCTTTGCTGTTATGAATAGTGCCGCAATGAACATACATGTAGATGAGTCTTTATGATACAACAATTTATATTCCTTTAGGTATGTACCCAGTGATATGGTTTGACTCTGTGTCTCCACCCAAATCTCATCTCAAATTGTAATCCCTACCTGTTGAGGGAGGGACCTGGTGGGAGGTAATTGGATCATGGAGGCAGTTTCCCCCATGCTGTTCTTGTGCTAGTGATGGAGTTCTCATGAGATCTGATGGTTTTAAAAGTGGCAGTTTCCCATGTGTTCTCTCTCTCCTGCTGCCTTGTGAAGACGGTACTTGCTGCTTCTTTACCCTCTGCCATGATTGAAAATTTCCTGAGGCCTCCCCATCCATGGAAAACTGTGAGTTAATTAAACCTCTTTCATTTATACATTATTCAGTCTCAGGTATTTCTTTATAGCGTGTGAAAATGGACTAATGCACCCAGGAATGAGATTACTGGATTGTATGGTATTTCTGTTTTTAGGTCTTTGAGACCTCAATTGTCACACTGTCTTCCACAATGGCTGAATTAATTTACACTCCCACAAACAGTGTTTAAGCATTCCTTTTTCTCCACAACCTCTATAGCATCTGCTATTTTTTGACTCTTTAATAATAGTAATTCTGCCCTGTATGAGATGGCATCTCATTGTGGTTTTGATTTGCATTTCTCTAATGATCAGTAATGTTGAGTTTTGTTTCATACACTTGTTAGCTGTATGTATGTCTTCTTTTGAGAAACATCTGTTCATGTCCTTTGCCAACTTTTTAATGGGGTTTTTTTTTCTTGTAAATTTGTTTAATTTACTTACAGATGTTGGATATTAGACCTTTGTTGGATGCATACTTTGTAAACATTTTCTTTCATTCTGTAGATTGTCTGTTTACTCTGTTGATAGTTTCTTTTGCTGTGCAGCAGCTCTTTAGTTTAATGAGATCCCTATTTGTCAATGTTTGTTTTTATTGCAATTGTTTTTGGTCTTTGTCATGAAATCTTTGCCCATGCCTGTTTCCTGAGTGGTATTGCTTAGATTCCCTTTCAGGGTTTTTACAGTTTAGGGTTTAACATTTAAGTTTTTAATCCATCTTGAGTTAATTTTTGTGTATGATGTAAGGAAGGGGTCTAGTTTCAATCTTCTGCATATTGTTAGCTAGTTATCCCAGCACCATTTATTGAATAGGGAATCCTTTCCTTATTGTTTGTTTTGTCAGGTTTGTTAAAGACCAAATAGTTGTAGGTGTGCAGTCTTATATCTGGGTTCTCTATGCTGTTCCATTGGTCTATGTGTCGGTTCTTATACCAGTACCATGCTGTTTTGGATACCATAACCCTGTAGATTAGTTTGAAGTAAGATAGCATGATGCCTTCAACTTTGTCCTTTTTGCTTAGAATTGCCTTGGCTATTCAGGCTCTTTTTTGGTTCCATATGAATTTTATAATAGTTTTTCTAGTTCTGTGAAGAATGTCAGTGGTAGTTTAATGGGAATAGCATTGAATCTATAAATTGTTTTGTGCAGCAAGGCCATTTCTATGATACTGATTCTTTCTATCCATGAGTATGGAATATTTTTCCATTTGTTTGTGTCATCTCTGATTTCCTGGAGCACTGTTTGTAGTTCCTGCAGAGATTTTTTACCTCCCTAGTTAGCTATATTCCTAGGTATTTTATTCTTTTTGTGACAATTGTAAATGGGAGTTTGTTCGTGATTTGGTTCTTGGCTTGACTGTTATTGGTGTATAGGAGTGCTAGTGATTTTTGCACATTGATTTTGCATCCTGAGAGTTTCCTGAAGTCGCTTATCAGCTTAAGAAGCTTTTGGCTGAGATGATGAGCTTTTCTAGATATAGGATTGTGCCATCATCAGAGTAGTTTGAGTTCCTCTTTTCCTATTTGAATGCCCTTTATTTCTTTCTCTTGCCTGATTGCCCTGGCCAGAACTTCCAACACTATGCTGAATAGGAGTGGTGAGATAGGGCATCCTTCTCTTGTGCTGGTTTTTAAGGGGAATGATTCTAGCTTTTGCCCTTTTAGTATGATGTAGGCTGTGGGTTTGTCATAGATGGGTCTTACTATTTTTAGGTATGTTTCTTCAGTACCTAGTTTATTGAGAGTTTTTATCATGAAGGGATGTTGAATTTTATTGAAAGCCTTTTCTGAATCTATTGAGACAATCATGTGGTTTTTGTCTTTAGTTCTGTTTATGTGAGGAATCACATTTGTAGATTGCATATGTTGAACCATCCTTGCATTCTGGGATGAAGCCTGCTTGATTGTGGTGGATAAGCTTTTTTATGTGCTGCTTGATTTGGTTTGCCAGTATTTGGTTGAGGATTTTTGCATCAATGTTCATCAAGAATACTGGCCTAAAGTTTTTTTTCTTTATTGTGTCTCTGCCAGGTTTTAGTATCAAGATGATGCTGACCTCATAGAATGAGTTAGGGAGGAGTCCTTTATTTTCATTTTTTTGGGAATAGTTTCAGTAGAAATGGCACCAGCACTTATTTGTATATCTGGTAGATTCATCTGTAAATACATCTGGTCCTGGGTTTTTTTTGGTTGGTAGGCTATTTATTACTGCCTCAATTTCAGAAATAATTATTGGTCTGTTCAGGGAATCAATTTCTTCCTGGTTCAGTCTTGGGAAGGTGTATTTTTCCAGGAATTTATCCATTTTTTCTATTTATTTATTTATTTTTAGTTTAGGTGTTCATAATATTCTCTGATGGTTGTTTTGTATTTCTTTGGGGTCAGTGGTAATATCTCCCTTATCATTTCTGATTGCATTTATTCGAATCTTGTATTTCTTCTTTATTAGTCAAGCTAGCGGTCTATTTTATTAAGTTTTTCAAAAAATAAGGTCCTGGATTTGTTAATCTTTAGAACGGCTTTTCACATCTCTATCTCCTTCAGTTAAGCTCTGATCTTGGTTATTTCTTGTCTTCTTTTGGCTTTGGGATTTGTTTGCTCTTGGTTTTCCAGTTCTTTTAATTGTGATGTTAGGTTGTTAAGCTGAAATTTTTCTAGTTTTTGATGTGGACATTTGTGCTATAAATTTCCCTCTTAACACTACCTTAGCTGTGTCCCAGAGATTCTGATATGTTGTATCTTTGATTTCATTAGTTTCAAAGAACTTCTTGATTTCTGCCTTAATTTTGTTATTTACCCCAAAGTCATTCAGGAGCAGGTTATTCAATTTCCATGTAATTGTATGGTTTTGAGTGACTTTCTTAATCTTGAGTTGTAATTTGATTGTGCTGTGGTCCAAGAGACTGTTATGATTTCAGTTCTTTTGTATTTGCTGAAGAATGTTTTACTTCTGATTATGTGATCAATCAGTGCCATATGGAAATAAAAAGAATGCGTATTCTACTGTTTTCTGGTGGAAAGTTCTGTAGTATTTATCAGGTTTGTATGATCCAGTGCTAAGTTCAGGTCCTGAATATCTTTGTTAATTTTCTGTCTCAATGATCTAATATTGTCATTGGGCCGTTAAAGTCTCCCACTCTTATATGGAAGTCTAAGTCTCTTTGAAGGCCTCTAAGAACTTGCTTAATGAATCTGGGTGCTCCTGTGTTGGGTACATATATAGTTGGGATAGTTAGCTCTTCTTGTTGAATTGAACCCTTTACCATTATGTAATGCCCTTCTTTGTCTTTTTTGATCTTTTTTGATTTAAATTCTGCTTTTTCAGAGACTGGGATTGCAACCCCTGCTCTTTTCTGTTTTCCATTTGCTTGGTAGATTTTCCTCCATCCCTTTATTTTGAGCCTGTGTGTGTCATTGCATGTGAGATGGGTCTCTTGAATATAGTATACCTAACCTGTTTCTTTATCCAGCTTGCCACTCTGTCTTTTAATTAGGGCACTTAACTCATTTACATTTAAGGTTAGTTATTGACATGTCTGGATTTGATCCTATCATCCTGATGTTAGCTGGTTAGTTTGAAGACTTGTTTATGTGGTTTCTTTATAGTGTCATGGGTCTGTATACTTCATTGTGTTTTTGTAGTTAGCTGGTAACAATCTTTCCTTTTCACATTATTGGTATCTTCAGGAGTTCTTGTAAGGCAGGTCTAGTGGTAACAAATTCCCTCAGTATTTGTTTGTCTGATAAGAATCTTATTTCTCCTTCACTTATGAAGCTTAGTTTGGTTGTATATGAAATTATGTTAGAAACTATTTTCTTTAAGAATACTGAATATTTGCTCCCTATCTTTTCTGTATTGTAGGGTTTCAGCTGAGACATCTGATGTTAGTCTGATGGGCTTCCCTTTGTAGGTGACCTGGACTTTCTCTCTCTATCTGCTTTTAACACTTTTTCTTTCATTCCAACCTTAGAGAATCTGATGATCATGTGTCTTGGGGTTGATCTTCTCATGGAGTATATTACTGGGATTCTCTGCATTTCCTGAATTTGAATGTTGGCCTGATTTGCTAGGTTGGGGAAATTCTCAAGGATGATATCCTGAAATATGTTTTCCAAATTCTCCATCTTTCTGAGGTACACAAATCAGTCATAGATTCAGATTATTTACATCATCCCAAATTTCTTGGAGCTTTTGTTCATTCTTTTTTCATTCTTATTTTCTCTATTCTTGTCTGCCTATCTTATTTCAGAAAACCAGTCTTCTAACTCTGAGATTCGTTCCTCTACTTAGTTCATTTTGCTATTAATACTTACAATTGCATTATGAAATTCTTGTAGTGTGTTTTTCGTCAGATCAGTTACATTTTTCTCTATACTGACTATTTTGTCTGGCAGCTCCTGCAATGTTTTGTCATGATTTTTAGCTTCCTTGCTTTGGGTTACAACATACTCTTGTAGCTCAATGGACTTTGTACCTATTCATATTCTGAATTATACTTTTGTCATTTCAGCCATCTCAGCCTCAGCCTAGTTCCAAATTCTTGTTTTGATAATAGCCATTTTTTTTCCCACAATGAAATACCATCTTACTCCAGTTTAAATGGCTATTACAAAAAAGACAGAAGTAACACATTTTGTGTGTTTTCAGACTTTCTATTTCATCATTTTTGCTCTAATTTTTCTTTCCGCCTTTCTACTAATTTTGGGTTTAGTTTGTTCTTGCTTTTTTAGTTTCTTGAGATGTAACATTAGATTATTTGTTTGATATCTTTCTCCTTTTTGATGTAGGCATTTATTGTTGTAAACTACTCTCATAGAATGCTTTTGCTGTAGGTTTTGGTATGATGTGGGTTGCAAAGATTTAACTGAAGCCTTATGTTTTCCAGGGTCCTGGATTAAGCAACTATATCTAAATAAATAGTCTGTGGTGGGGTGAGAGTGGAATGAGGAGAGATGGTTATGGGCTTGGAGCTAGTTACTATTGAAATATGAACTATATTCAAACAGTCATTGATTCTCTCTATAAGGAACTGCTGGGGCATAATTGGGCCCAACTGTCAATCATTTTGCACATATCCAGTTGGTTAGTTCTAAGTTGAAACCAGTTAAAATCTAGTTCCAAGGAAAAGTAAAAGGTTACATCAGTTTGGTTCTCTTCATAGGAATGATGCTTGTATTCTCTATGATAAACCTTTTGCTTATGCATAATGATTTCAGAGCAGATCTGGCTATTCCTTGGGGGATCCATAGACATGAGTTCTATTTTATTTTATTTTATTTTATTTTGTATTTTATCCTAAATATTTGACTGTATTTAATTCCAGATCATGATATATTTTTCCCAGGCCTACGGGCATATCTATATCGCTTTCCTAGTACTTTGAAAGTCCCATACGAAATGGGATGAAACTTTAGGCTACTGATTCAGAGTTTCCTGGAAGACATGCATGTTTCCTACACTCAGGAAGGCCAAATTAAAAGAGATCTCTGCAGAAAGTCACTTAGACTGTCACCAGATAAGACATTTTCTTCTATATCAATGCATTTTCATGTGCTAACATGTCTAATTAATGTAAGGAATGGTGAGATTGGCTAAATAAATAATTAACTTTGAGGGTAATTATTGAAACAAAAGCACAGTTAGTAAATGGATAATTATTATCTTTTGCTGTGGCCATTAGCTGGCCATAACCTAAGATCTAGATGCAAATGACTGTGGTCATTGTTATTATAGAAGACATGCATTTTTTCATGTCAAATTCAAAGGAAAGAAACTTGCAATACAGATAATTCAGCAAGGTAATATAGAGTAATATGTTTTACTAAGATTTTTGAAAGTGTAGGGCTTGAAGTCCACAAAGCTGAACTGGAATCCAAGTGCCACTATTTATTAGCTACATATCCTTGGATGTATTAATGTTTTTGACTCTGCACCATCATCTGTCAAGTTAGGATAATCATGTGTAAAATTTGTGAAGACTAAATGAGATAATGTATGTAATGTGTCCAATATAACAAGTGACATGTAGTAGGCACCACAAAACAGATGGCAAATGTTATTTCTCATGGCATATTTAAAAGGCACAATTATGTCTGCCACTTGATCTATACTGCATTAAAAGTGTTGGGCAGCTATATGAAAAGAATCACCCCCTATCCAACACTAAATGATTTAGTTATTGCTCACTGAACCAGTTCATCTACCTAGATCATTGCCCTGGATGCCTTGCTTCTGTGACCTGTTGCAGTCTTCAATGTCCTCTGCTGCTAGTCTTACCATATTTCTTGCATCTGGCAAGTTGCATAAGTCTATCCTTTTTCACTGCTGGAAACATCTTACCTTTTGACTTCTTTTGCTTACTTTCAGCAATCTACCTGCATGGTTCCTCAGTTTCATTGCTGCCCCTACCCCTTCCACGCACCTGACATCATCTCTCCTGTGTGAATAATTGAGTAAAGTGTGAAGGGGATACCTCCATGAGCTTTTGTACCTTGTTTCTGTACCACTAAATTAGAGAAGCTCAGTTTCACAAATGTGGGAGTGGGGAGACTGTATTACTTCTGCCTTATAGATGTTTGTAAAATTGGTTTAGATTCTGAAAATGATGTTCTCATGGGAAGGTGGATAACCAGAGAGGATCCTAAAACATTTGTGCTGGAATTTTTCATTTACCTCTCCACACACCCCTAGATCAACTCTTCACTTTTCTTCAACCTACATTTTATTCCAAAAGGCTGACCTCCATGGGCTGCATCCATCAAGGTCTCTTGCCTTGTGGCTTCTGGTTGAATTCGGCCACTGAAAGATACTAGCAGGAGATAAGAGGGTAGAAGAGAAGGAGCAAGGTTGGAGTATTATTACTCTGCTCCCTCTTTGTTTAGGCCATAGTTTGACAGTCCTTGCTTTTCTCTGTCTGAGGTCACAGCTCCTATGGAAGCATGGCGGCATTCCAAAGCCAGAGCTATTGCTCCCAATCTGGAAATTGTACCTTCTTGATGCTTCAGATCTTGGAGTATTAATAGTTTATCCCCTGGGTGCTTTACCCTGGGTGCTGGTGGTTTCCCTTAAGTTATCCTAACTCTTGAAAATAGTCCTATTACTAAACTCTTTCAGTTTCTGTGCTTTGACTGATAGAGAAAAAAGTAGTGATTCTCTAAGCAAGGTCAGAGCACCCGAGTGCTTCAGACACAGGGAATATGGGACTTCTGGATATTCCAGGGCAATCAAGAATGAGGAGTTGAGGGAGGGCTTGTAAACTGTCCATCAGCTGAACCTTGGCAGGTATAGTTTTGATGATCAAAGTGAATCAATTGAAGCCTAAATCTTTCCAGACAAACAGCTGCTTTGGTGGTGAGAACTTCTTGAAATAGATTTTGTGATATAGTGAAAAAACTGGCTTGATTGCCTAACTGTTCAGTCTTAAGTCTTGCCAGAGGGAACAAACCATAGTTACTGGTGTTAGTTTGTATTTGGAGGTGGTATAGTGAAGTTTCCTCAGTGACTGAATTTAGCAAATGGCAGTTCATAGTCTTTGGGAGGAAGAGTGAATTCTTGCTCAATAACAGGTTTATGTTTTTTAAAAATGAATTATTAAATCAGATTCTTATTTTGCTTTTGTGGCATTAAAATATTTTTAAATTCATAAAGGAATTCTGAAGATCCTTCAAGGGGTAGCTAGTCAAAATTTCCTCAGCACTTTGTATGGCTCTGCCAAAGTCTATCCAAATAGACCAGTAAAAAAAAAATACTGATTTAAAGCAATGTTTTAGGATGTCATTGACACATTTAAAGTCTCTTGTAATGGAATGTGGATAACTGAAGCCATTATTTGGGTAATTAACAAATACGATTTTTAGGAATTATCCAGGAAATGAATTAAAATAATATTTTGGATTTGAATTAAAAGACTGTTCCATTTAACCACAAAACACTGCTCAAATAAATCAGAGATGACACAAACAAATGCAAAAACATTCCGTGCTCATGAGTAGGAAGAATCAATATCGTTAAAATGGCCATATTGCCCAAAGCAATTTATAGATTCAATGCTATTTATATTAAACTACCAAGGACATTCTTCACAGAAGTAGAAAAAGTTGTTTTAAAATTCACATGAAACCAACAATAAAAGCCTGAATATCCAAGACAGTCCTAAGCAAGAGGAACAAAGCTGGAGGCATCATGCTACTTGACTTCAAACTACACTACAGGGCTACAGTAACCAAAACAACATGGTTCTGGTACAAGAACTGATGCATAGACCAATGGAACAGAATAGAGAATCCACATACCTACAACTATCTGATCTTCAGCAAATCTGACAAAAACAAGCAATGGGGCAAAGACTATTCAACAAATGGTGCTGGGATAACTGGCTAGCTATACAAAAGATTAAAACTGGATCCCTTCCTTACGCTACATACAAAAATTAACTCAAGATGGACTAAAGACTTAAATATAAAAGTCCTGGAAGACAACATAGGCAATATCATTCAGGGCATAAAGTACAGGCAAAGATTTCATGACAAAGATGCCAAAAGCAATTGCAACAAAGGCCAAAATTGACAAATGGGATCTAATTAAGCTAAAGAGCTTCTGTACAGCAAAGGAAACGATTAGCAGAGTAAACAAACAACTACAGAATGGGAGAAAATTTTTGTGAACTATACGTCTGACAAAGGTCTAATATCTAGCATCTATAAGGAACTTAAATTTACAAGAAAAAGACAAATAACCTCATTAAGAAGTGGGCAAAGGACATTAACAGGCACTTCACAAAAGAAGACATACATGGAATTAACACACATGAAAAAAAGCTCAACATCACTGATCATTAGACAAATCAAATCAAAACCACAATGAGATACCATCTCACACCATTCAGAATGGCTATTACTAAAATGTCAAAAAATAACAGATGTTGGTGAGGTTGTGAAGAAAAAGGAATGCTTGTACACTGTTGGTGGGAATGTAAACTAGTTCAACCATTGTGAAAGATATTGTGGCGATTCCTAAAAGACCTAAAAACAGAAATACCGGGGGCGGAGCAAGATGGCCGAATAGGAACAGCTCCAGTCTCCAACTCCCAGCACGAGCGACACAGAAGACCGGTGATTTCTGCATTTTCAACTGAGGTACTGGGTTCATCTCACTGGGGAGTGCCGGACGATTGGTGCTGGTCAGCTGCTGCAGCCTGACCAGCGAGAGCTGAAGCAGGGCGAGGCATTGCCTCACCTGGGAAGCGCAAGGGGGAAGGGAATCCCTTTTCCTAGCCAGGGGAACTGAGACACACAACACCTGGAAAATCGGGTAACTCCCACCCCAATACTGCGCTTTAAGCAAACAGGCACACCAGGAGATCATATCCCACACCTAGCCGGGAGGGTCCCACACCCACGGAGCCTCCCTCATTGCTAGCACAGCAGTCTGTGATCTACCGGCAAGGCAGCAGCGAGGCTGGGGTAGGGGCGCCCGCCATTGCTGAGGCTTAAGTAGGTAAACAAAGCTGCTGGGAAGCTCGAACTGGGTGGAGCTCACAGCAGCTCAAGAAAACCTGCCTGTGTCTGTAGACTCCACCTCTGGGGACAGGGCAATAACAAACACAGCCGAAACCTCTGCAGACGCAAACGACTCTGTCTGACAGCTTTGAAGAGAGCAGTGGATCTCCCAACACGGAGGTTGAGATCTGAGAAGGGACAGACTCCCTGCTCAAGTGGGTCCCTGACCCCTGAGTAGCCTAACTGGGAGACATCCCCCACTAGGGGCAGTCTGACACCCCACACCTCACAGGGTGGAGTACACCCCTGAGAGGAAGCTTCCAAAGCAAGAATCAGACAGGTACACTCGCTGTTCAGAAATATTCTATCTTCTGCAGCCTCTGCTGCTGATACCCAGGCAAACAGGGTCTGGAGTGGACCTCAAGCAATCTCCAACAGACCTACAGCTGAGGGTCCTGACTGTTAGAAGGAAAACTATCAAACAGGAAGGACACCTACACCAAAACCCCATCAGTACATCACCATCATCAAAGACCAGAGGCAGATAAAACCACAAAGATGGGGAAAAAGCAGGGCAGAAAAGCTGGAAATTCAAAAAATAAGAGTGCATCTCCCCCGGCAAAGGAGCGCAGCTCATCGCCAGCAACGGATCAAAGCTGGACGGAGAATGACTTTGACGAGATGAGAGAAGAAGGCTTCAGTCCATCAAATTTCTCAGAGCTAAAGGAAGAATTACGTACCCAGCGAAAGAAACTAAAAATCTTGAAAAAAAAGTGGAAGAATTGATGGCTAGAGTAATTAATGCAGAGAAGGTCCTAAACGAAATGAAAGAGATGAAAACCATGACACGAGAAATACGTGACAAATGCACAAGCTTCAGTAACCGACTCGATCAACTGGAAGAAAGAGTATCTGCAATTGAGGATCAAATGAATGAAATGAAGCGAGAAGAGAAACCAAAAGAAAAAAGAAGAAAAAGAAATGAACAAAGCCTGCAAGAAGTATGGGATTATGTAAAAAGACCAAATCTACGTCTGATTGGGGTGCCTGAAAGTGAGGGGGAAAATGGAACCAAGTTGGAAAACACTCTTCAGGATATCATCCAGGAGAACTTCCCCAACCTAGTAGGGCAGGCCAACATTCAAATCCAGGAAATACAGAGAACACCACAAAGATACTCCTCGAGAAGAGCAACTCCAAGACACATAATTGCCAGATTCACCAAAGTTGAAATGAAGGAAAAAATCTTAAGGGCAGCCAGAGAGAAAGGTCGGGTTACCCACAAAGGGAAGCCCATCAGACTAACAGCAGATCTCTCGGCAGAAACTCTCCAAGCCAGAAGAGAGTGGGGGCCAATATTCAACATTCTTAAAGAAAAGAATTTTAAACCCAGAATTTCATATCCAGCCAAACTAAGTTTCATAAGTGAAGGAGAAATAAAATCCTTTACAGATAAGCAAATGCTTAGAGATTTTGTCACCACTAGGCCTGCCTTACAAGAGACCCTGAAGGAAGCACTCAACATGGAAAGGAACAACCAGTACCAGCCATTGCAAAAACATGCCAAAATGTAAAGACCATCAATGCTAGGAAGAAACTGCATCAACTAACGAGCAAAATAACCAGTTAATATCATAATGGCAGGATCAAGTTCACACATAACAATCTTAACCTTAAATGTAAATGGACTAAATGCTCCAATTAAAAGACACAGACTGGCAAACTGGATAAAGAGTCAAGACCCATCAGTCTGCTGTATTCAGGAGACCCATCTCACACGCAGAGACATACATAGGCTCAAAATAAAGGGATGGAGGAAGATTTACCAAGCAAATGGAGAACAAAAAAAAAGCGGGGGTTGCAATACTAGTCTCTGATAAAACAGACTTTAAACCATCAAAGATCAAAAGAGACAAAGAAGGCCATTACATAATGGTAAAGGGATCAATTCAACAGGAAGAGCTAACTATCCTAAATATATATGCACCCAATACAGGAGCACCCAGATTCATAAAGCAAGTCCTTAGAGACTTACAAAGAGACTTAGACTCCCATACAATAATAATGGGAGACTTCAACACTCCACTGTCAACATTAGACAGATCAACGAGACAGAAAGTTAACAAGGATATCCAGGAATTGAACTCATCTCTGCAGCAAGCAGACCTAATAGACATCTATAGAACTCTCCACCCCAAATCAACAGAATATACATTCTTCTCAGCACCACATCGTACTTACTCCAAAATCGACCACGTAATTGGAAGTAAAGCACTCCTCAGCAAATGTACAAGAACAGAAATCACAACAAACTGTCTCTCAGACCACAGTGCAATCAAACTAGAACTCAGGACTAAGAAACTCAATCAAAACTGCTCAACTACATGGAAACTGAACAACCTGCTCCTGAATGACTACTGGGTACATAACGAAATGAAGGCAGAAATAAAGATGTTCTTTGAAACCAATGAGAACAAAGATACAACATACCAGAATCTCTGGGACACATTTAAAGCAGTGTGTAGAGGGAAATTTATAGCACTAAATGCCCACAAAAGAAAGCAGGAAAGATCTAAAATTGACACCCTAACATCACAATTAAAAGAACTAGAGAAGCAAGAGCAAACACATTCGAAAGCTAGCAGAAGGCTAGAAATAACTAAGATCAGAGCAGAACTGAAGGAGATAGAGACACAAAAAACTCTCCAAAAATCAATGAATCCAGGAGTTGGTTTTTTGAAAAGATCAACAAAATTGACAGACCACTAGCAAGACTAATAAAGAAGAAAAGAGAGAAGAATCAAATCGACGCAATTAAACATGATAAAGGGGATATCACCACCGACCCCACAGAAATACAAACTACCATCAGAGAATACTATAAACACCTCTACGCAAATAAACTGGAAAATCTAGAAGAAATGGATAATTTCCTGGACACTTACACTCTTCCAAGACTAAACCAGGAAGAAGTTGAATCCCTGAATAGACCAATAGCAGGCTCTGAAATTGAGGCAATAATTAATAGCCTACCAACCAAAAAAAGTCCAGAACCAGATGGATTCACAGCTGAATTCTACCAGAGGTACAAGGAGGAGTTGGTACCATTCCTTCTGAAACTATTCCAATCAATAGAAAAAGAGGGAATCCTCCCTAACTCATTTTATGAGGCCAACATCATCCTGATACCAAAGCCTGGCAGAGACACAACAAAAAAAGAGAATTTTAGACCAATATCCCTGATGAACATCGATGCAAAAATCCTCAATAAAATACTGGCAAACCGGATTCAGCAACACATCAAAAAGCTTATCCACCATGATCAAGTGGGCTTCATCCCTGGGATGCAAGGCTGGTTCAACATTCGCAAATCAATAAACATAATCCAGCATACAAACAGAACCAAAGACAAGAACCACATGATTATTTCCATAGATGCAGAAAAGGCTTTTGACAAAATTCAACAGCCCTTCATGCTAAAAACGCTCAATAAATTCGGTATTGATGGAACGTACCTCAAAATAATAAGAGCTATTTATGACAAACCCACAGCCAATATCATACTGAATGGGCAAAAACTGGAAAAATTCCCTTTGAAAACTGGCACAAGACAGGGATGCCCTCTCTCACCACTCCTATTCAACATAGTGTTGGAAGTTCTGGCTAGGGCAATTAGGCAAGAGAAAGAAATCAAGGGTATTCAGTTAGGAAAAGAAGAAGTCAAACTGTCCCTGTTTGCAGATGACATGATTGTATATTTAGAAAACCCCATTGTCTCAGCCCAAAATCTCCTTAAGCTGATAAGCAACTTCAGCAAAGTCTCAGGATACAAAATTAATGTGCAAAAATCACAAGCATTCTTATACACCAGTAACAGACAAACAGAGAGCCAAATCAGGAATGAACTTCCATTCACAATTGCTTCAAAGAGAATAAAATACCTAGGAATCCAACTTACAAGGGATGTAAAGGACCTCTTCAAGGAGAACTACAAACCACTGCTCAGTGAAATCAAAGAGGACACAAACAAATGGAAGAACATACCATGCTCATGGATAGGAAGAATCAATATCGTGAAAATGGCCATACTGCCCAAGGTAATTTATAGATTCAATGCCATCCCCATCAAGCTACCAATGAGTTTCTTCACAGAATTGGAAAAAACTGCTTTAAAGTTCATATGGAACCAAAAAAGAGCCCGCATCTCCAAGACAATCCTAAGTCAAAAGAACAAAGCTGGAGGCATCACGCTACCTGACTTCAAACTATACTACAAGGCTACAGTAACCAAAACAGCATGGTACTGGTACCAAAACAGAGATATAGACCAATGGAACAGAACAGAGTCTTCAGAAATAATACCACACATCTACAGCCATCTGATCTTTGACAAACCTGAGAGAAACAAGAAATGGGGAAAGGATTCCCTATTTAATAAATGGTGCTGGGAAAATTGGCTAGCCATAAGTAGAAAGCTGAAACTGGATCCTTTCCTTACTCCTTATACGAAAATTAATTCAAGATGGATTAGAGACTTAAATGTTAGACCTAATACCATAAAAATCCTAGAGGAAAACCTAGGTAGTACCATTCAGGACATAGGCATGGGCAAAGACTTCATGTCTAAAACATCAAAAGCAACGGCAGCAAAAGCCAAAATTGACAAATGGGATCTCATTAAATTAAAGAGCTTCTGCACAGCAAAAGAAACTACCATCAGAGTGAACAGGCAACCTACAGAATGGGAGAAAATTTTTGCAATCTACTCATCTGACAAAGGGCTAATATCCAGAACCTACAAAGAACTCAAACAAATTTACAAGAAAAAAACAAACAACCCCATCAAAAAGTGGGCAAAGGATATGAACAGACATTTCTCAAAAGAAGACATGCATACAGCCAACAGACACATGAAAAAATGCTCATCATCACTGGCCATCAGAGAAATGCAAATCAAAACCACAATGAGATACCATCTCACACCAGTTAGAATGGCGATCATTAAAAAGTCAGGAAACAACAGGTGCTGGAGAGGATGTGGAGAAATAGGAACAGTTTTACACTGTTGGTGGGATTGTAAACTAGTTCAACCATTATGGAAAACAGTATGGCGATTCCTCAAGGATCTAGAACTAGATGTACCATATGACCCAGCCATCCCATTACTGGGTATATACCCAAAGGATTATAAATTATGCTGCTATAAGGACACATGCACTCGTATGTTTATTGCAGCACTATTCACAATAGCAAAGACTTGGAATCAACCCAAAGGTCCATCAGTGACAGATTGGATTAAGAAAATGTGGCACATATACACCATGGAATACTATGCAGCCATCAAAAAGGATGAGTTTGCGTCCTTTGTAGGGACATGGATGCAGCTGGAAACCATCATTCTTAGCAAACTATCACAAGAACAGAAAACCAAACACCGCATGTTCTCACTCATAGGTGGGAACTGAACAATGAGATCACTTGGACTCAGGAAGGGGAACATCACACACAGGGGCCTATCATTGGGAGGGGGGAGGGGGGAGGGATTGCATTGGGAGTTATACCTGATGTAAAGACGAGTTGATGGGTGCAGCACACCAACATGGCACAAGTATACATATGTAACAAACCTGCACGTTATGCACATGTACCCTACAACTTAAAGTATAATAATAATAAATAAATAAATGAATAAATAAATAAATAAATAAATAAAAACAGAAATACCATTTGACCCAGCAATCCATTACTGGGTATATACCCAAGGGAATATAAATTATTCTATCACAAAGACACATGTATGGATATGTTCATTGCATCACTATTCACAATAGCAAAGACATGGAACCAACCTAAATACCCATCAATGATAGACTGGATAAAGAAAATGTGGTACATATACACCACGGAGTACTATACAGCCATACAAAACAATGACAACATGTCCTTTGTAGGAACATGAGTGGAGCTGGAGGCCATTACGCTTAGCAAAGTAACACAGGAACAAAAAATCAAACACCACACATTCTCACTTATAAGTGGGAGATAAATGATGAGAATACATGAACACATAGAAGGAAACAACAGACACTGGGGCCTAGAAAAGGGTGGAGGATGGGAGGAGGGAGAGGATCAGGAAAAATAACTAATGAGTACTAGGCTTAATACCTTGGTGATGAAATAACCTGTACAACAAACCCCCACGACATAAATTTACCTACGTAACAAACCTACACATGTATCCCTGAACTTAAAAGTTAAACTAAAAAATAAATGAAACGTTCCATTCAACTAGTAACAGAGTGTCATAAATAATTAGGCCCTTTGAAAGTGGTACGGTATTTATAACTTAACATTTCAACATTCTAGCCTAAAAGAACATGAAGATGGCTTCTTGTACTGAACCGAAGTATTATATATATATATATATCTATGAATAGTTGTTATAAATATAAATATGGATATGAGTAGTACATCTCTCAGGCACAATGCTAAACTTTTTACGTGCAGTTATCTTAAGCCCAACAATTCTATAAAGTAGTTATTATTTCCAGTTTACAGAAAAAGAAACTGAAGCTCCAGTAATTGCCCAAGGCCTTACAGCTGTAAATGACAGAGCCATGACTGAGCCCAAGTCAGCCAAGCTCAAAAGTGTTCATGCTTAACAATAGAGCAAGAATGTTTGTATGAAGATGATTACAATTGACAGTCAAGTCCTTGGGAGAGAATAATTTTTCTAAAATCTATTTTATGTTTCTTATAAAGATATTTCTCATGAACTTTTCTGTAATTCATAAAGTATAATATTTCAATTAGGATGACTGGAAGGATAGTTCGGATAAGGATACTTGTCCTTAGGTTTAATGTATTTTTCATCATTACTCCATTCTAAAAATGAAAAAAAAAAAAAAAAAAAAAGAACTTGGAGAGAAAGCAGGGAAAAAAGTCAAGGGAAATTTAACATTTCTGGTGTATTTTGCATCCAGGCACCTGGGCTCTCTGAAAAACGCATTCTGATGTGAGAAACAAATTCAGCTTACAGCTGAGTTTATAGAAGGTCTGCATTTTTTACATGTCCTTATTCTTTGGCCACAGTAGCAGGTCTATTTTAAGGGGTCAGCTACATCTTAAACTCTCAAGTGTAGGGTAAGTTGTGGTTTCTCTAGAATTTCCATTGCTGTGACCGATGCATAAAATAACCCATCACGTGTAGTCTTGTGTCACCAGTGTGCAGGGGGAAAGCCAGATGCCATAGATGTGGTTGTCATGGAAACCAGCAGTTGCTCTTGCAAAGGTTTTCAAGTCAATACAAAGTTTCTGTTAAAGTACATGCAATTCTGCAGGTGGAGATGTGATCATAAAACTTTGGCTTTTCTCTTTGTCCCTCAAAATAAGAGCATGAAGTTCTTTTCCTTGCTCACAACTTTCAATAGAAAGAAAGATGCCACGAGAAACCTATAATCCTGGGAAACACGTATATATTTAAAACAAATTTAGGAACATTGGTATACATGTAAAGCCAGCATCATGGCTAGCAGATAAAAATATTTTTGAAGGAAGGATTCTGGAAGTGGTAGTGGAAAAGACCGACTTTATTCTTTTCCCATTTTATAGACCCATCTCATCTTTGCCTTCAAAAAGATATCAGTGGATGGAAAAGATGAACACATTTGTAACCTGGGATCCTCTAAGAGGCTCTTCAGGGGCCTGGTTAGGAGCAAATGGATCTGGTCCCTTTCATCTACTTTGACTTCTCTTGTTCTGTTGTGAGCGTGAGGGGTTGTGAATGTACTAATAGCAAGAGGGCAAGGTTCTCAGAGACACAAGAAATAAGCTGTATCTTAATGCAAATACACTTAGTGCTGGAGTGCCATCTAAAAAGCTACCTTGGATAATAAAAACCTTTCATAGAAGGTTTCTAGGGAAAATACACAATAGGGGAAGAAACATATTACTTGTTTTCTTTTAAAAATCCTCTTAAGAATTTGTGATCAGCATCCATTTTAGTTCTGAAGTGGTAAGAGCCTCATGAAAGCAGAGAAGAAAGAGCAGTTAGTCTCTTGACTCCTGGACTAAAGCTGACCACTATTTTCTCTTTGGATGGCCAGGTGGACAGAACCCTGGACTGGGAGGAGATGGAGGATTCAGTTTGCAGGCTTGTTTCTGATTCCTCATGGCTGTGCTGGGACTGGTCTCTTTCCTTTAAAAAAAAACCTAGAGTCTTCATTGGTTATTTCTCTTTTTCTTTTCTTTCCTTCTTTCTTTTTCTTTCCTTCTTTCTTTTTTTTTTTTTGAGACGGAGTCTTGCTCTGTTGCCCAGGCTAGAGTGCAGTGGTGCAATCTCGGCTTACTGCAACCTCCACCTCCCAGGTTCAAGTGATTCTCCTGCCTCAGTCTCCCGAGTAGCTTGGACCACAGGCATGTGCCACCATGCCTGGCTAGTTTTTTTGTATTTTTAGTAGAGGTGGGGTTTCACTGTGTTAGCCAGGATGGTCTGACCTCATGATCTGCCTGCCTCGGCCTCCCAAAGTGCTGGGATTACAGGCATGAGCCACCACACCCAGGCTTCATTGGCTATTTCAATATGGATGTGGGGATACACCCGCTTAATGGTAAAAAGCCACTTTCTAAATGATATTGAAAATGTGATAGATGTGTCATGGCTGAGGGAAGGGCATCTTTTCTCCCCACTTTCACTTTCTCAGGATACGGGGTGGTGGGATCTAGGAGGTTGGAGGTGTGAGTTGGGCTGTTGCCTCAATAAAAGGAGGCAGCAATGTGACCCTGACAATGGAGTGTTTTGGAAGTTGTCCTCAAACCTGTCCTCTCTTCTCTATGCCCACTGTCACTATGTCACCCAGACCACCATCATCTCTTGCTTGCGTTGCAGCAATAACCTCCTAGGTCATCCCCCTGATCCCACCTTTCTCCTCCAAACAGTTTTTTTTTATTGGAGCCAAAGCAACCAAACTTAAAACTCATAAATGCCTTCTCACTGCATTTAGGAAAAAGCTCAGAACCTTCACTGGGCCCTCCAGGCTCTGCAATTACTCACCCCTCTGACCTGGCTTTCACGGCTTCCTCCCTGTTTTTGTACCATTCAGCCATCAAGGACTTCTCTGTTTCCCAAACAGAACCTTCCTCTTTCACTCCCAGAACCTCAGTGTGTGGCGCTCCCTCTGTCTAGAATGATCTTTCTGCCTTTTTGTCCCCACTCTCCTTCTGATCCCACTTAATCTAGTCAACTTCTACTGATCTTCAGGTGTATAGTTTAAATGGTAAGCCCTTATTAAGGACTACTCTCCAGGCTAGGTTGGGTCTGGCTGAGTGTCTACAGCACTTTTAAATTCTTTTGGACTTCTCAGTCCACACAGTGTGAAGTCCATACTTCACAGCCAAAGTGGGACTAGGTTAAAGTCTATTTTTCTGAGTAGACAGAAAGTCTTTGAGTACAGGTACCATGTTTTGTTCTTGGAACCTGGTACATCATAAGGTGCTTAACAAATGTTTGCAGACTTTATGACTGGCTGACCATGGAGGCAACATCTGTGATGTTTTGTTACTGATCTGTGAATCAGCCACCAGGTTGGTCTTCCTCCTCTTTAATCCTTCTCTGGGTATAATGTGTACCCTGATTTTGGGACTTGGCTGGGGCGCAATTATATGTATGGCAAAGTCAACTTGATGAGGCATCAGAAGGTATACTGGCTTCCCTGTATATCATTTTGCATTGTAGATTTCTGTATCACCAGAAAAACTAGACAACAAGCAAAAGATGCAGTCAAACTTGCTATTTGGAATAGTGTAGGAAAAAAAATCCACTCCCTTTAATTTGCAGAATTTGTTCCTTTAAAAAAATCCATGAATTCAGGCAATCCAGTTTGTGTAGACCCAGTGAGATAGGGATCAATATCTGGTTTTTCAGAGATGAGACTGCATATACTACAGATTCAAAACTAAAAATCCATACAGTCTGCTACAATTCAAGGCAGCCACTGCAGGGGTGTGGGTCACAAAAAGACCGAGCATTCTCTCTGCACCAGTGGCTTGATTCTTCCTTGGAATGAAAAATGGAAGAGAAGGTGGCCTATTCCTGTTTTCTCTTGGGAAATTGAAGAAAAAGGAAGCTACCTGCAAAACAGGCTTTATTAATCTCAGCCTGAATATGTTCATTTTAGACAAACTGGGAAGGACAGAAATGTATAAAGGAACAGGAAAAAATTTGGTATTATGAAACTATTACTCAGAGGCCACTCCTGTTAAACTGTTGGCATACAGTCCAATATATATACAGCATACTGGACAGTGTTTTACATAGTTGAATTTATATTAGGTCATATTATGCTTTTCCTTAATTATATAAAATAAACATTTCTCTCTACACTTAGTCAATCTGAGTTTTAATAGCTGTAAACATTTTTATTGGTTAGGTGTGCCATAAATTTTCTCAATCATTCATCTTTTATTGGAACTGTAGGATGTGTCCTGTTTTTTTTCACTATCATAAATAAAACTGAAATGAATATATAAAATGTGTAGACATTTTGGTCTATAGTTCTGATTACTTCAGTGGGATATATTCCTAGAAGTGTTATGACTGATTAAAAAATATATGAACAATTTTTGAAGGCTCTTGATACACATAAACAAAATGGACTCTAATTTACATTCCATCATTTTTGGGGACAATTTTTGATATTCAGTTTTCCTATCCAGAACACATGTCCATTTATATAAAAAATGTCAGTAAAGTTTTATAATATTCTTCTTATAGGTATATTTTCTTGTAAATTTTTTTCTATATATTCAACATTTTCCTTGATTTGTGAATAGAATTAAAATTTTTTTTCTTTTCTAACTGTGAACCATTGCACATTTATTTTGCTTTTCACTGTAGATTACTTATTGTAAAAGGTTGATAGAGAAGAAAAGGAGGCCTACGGAAATATGCATTGATAAATGGAGCCTCCTTGAAAATTAAGACGGATATTTCTCCCCCAACACCAAAACGGAAGAAGTCAGTGGATGTTTGACAGCAGAGGGTAGACAGCCAGTCGGGATGCTTGAAAAGGATAGGTGAATCCATGGCCAACATCTCTTAGGAATTGACGAAGTAAAAACCAGAACCTGAGTGGTGGGAAGGTTTACCTCTGGGGAAAAGGAAGGTTCATTTTATCTTGAGGCTGGAGGGAAAGATGGGTGCAAAGATAGATGGGGAAAGGTTGGTGAGGAAGTGTGCACTGGGTAACTCCAATCCCAGCAAACTAGATCAGCAGCTGAAAGGGTGGAGGAGGTTCTGGGACCAAGAGTGAGAGAAGAGTGCAGAATAAACACCATGGGCACCGTGAGGGGAATATCACCAAGATCCCCTCACTTCAGCTCCCTAAAGCTTGAATAAAGTTGGAGACTTCCCAGTGCCATCTACTGCTGTGGGTTGACCCCAAAGCCGGCTACAACACAATTGATTTTAATGAAAACAGAACATGGAAGCTGAACAGAAGCCCACCTTTAAATGCTACCCGGAATCTGGAGAGAAATAAAAAAAAAATTAGTGCAACCGTATGAATGCTTTAAAGTAGCAGGGGTTAAGCAAGTTGAGCATAACCTGAATTTGTTATTTTTCTTTTCTTTTGGGGCTATTGGTGGGCAAAAGACGCTTTTAAAATTTCTCCCTGATCATGGGGTCTTTCTGAACCTCACAAATCTTTTAATAAAGTAATATCTGATTAGTGTAAGAGGCTCTCATTGTCTGTGGTGAGCGCCAGTATCCAGTACCTAAATGTTTAAACTGTATGGTTACTGGCAATGTTTTATTCATGCTCACCAGTGAGGTTATGAGGACATTGTTAATTGCATAATTTTCCCTTTGTTCAAATATGCACACTCCTGTTTGTTTCTGACTTAGAAAAGAACTTGTTCTTTTTTTTCTTTTCTTTCCCTTTCTTATCTTTTTCTTTTATTTTTCTCTAGCTTTTCCATTTAGGCTCATGTCTAAGAATTAAAATCTAGGGTCCATTAGGCGTCATTCATCTGTGAGATGAATTCTATATTCCATCTATTGATTCTATTGTGGGTGAACGTTTAGGGGTTTAGGCAAGCACTAGCTGGTTCCCTAAATAGGACTTACATTATTCCTTCAATACAGAATGAAAATGGAGGGAAATACCTTCATTTGAATAGCTTGGGAGAAAATGCTTTATATATTAAGAGCCGTTGTATGTAATACATGTAGTTTTCTGATAAGTGAAATGAAAATAAGTATTCTCCATGATATTGATCCAATGGAACACACTTAATAATTCCAAGCCCATTTGCCTTTAAATGATGCCTTCTGGGATGTAGATATTTTTCAAACCAGGGATATTGTGTGATTGCAAATAGCAAGTAGATATCTTTTTTTGTAGTGAATTTGCCAGAAACGATGAAAAAGGTGTTAAGGGAAGATTGTGGCTCCATTATAGCCCTGAAAAGAATCTTGACAGCCTCTGTCCCTGGTAATATCTGCACCTCAGGGTATCTTATTTGTATGGATACCTATTACTAGTAAGCTATCTACCAACCAGCCATTTAAAATTGCAAAACCCACTGTTCTTTGCTCAGTTCTTACTGTCAGTTGCTCTATGCATTTGATTTAAAGCATTTTTCCTGTGCTATCTTTGACATTGAACTATCTAAATTTACTTCTCCTTTTCTAATCATTTCTTCTTTGTCTCCTTTGATGCTTTCTTCTGTTCTCTAAATGTGAGTGTTCCTCAAGAAATGGGGTGGTATTCTGTCTTTTCCCTTCTTAGTTCTCTGCCTTGGAGAGCTTCTTCATTCTCTTGGTTTCTATGAACATCTCCATTTAGATGCTGATTTCAGAGTTCTCATTTCATGACTCTTGGGAATTTCCATTTGGATTTTCAACCACAGCTCAAACTTCACTTATCTAAAAGCTGTTGTCTTCTATTCCAAAACGGTGTTCCTGCTTATGTTTCTCTTTTATATACCATCCTTTTGCTCACTTAAATGTCAATCTTGCAACCACCTTTGGCTTCTCCTTTTCCATAGTCCTTCCACATCTGGCCAGTCACTATTTGTTTTCATTACGCCTCCAAAAATTCTCTATAATCTCTACCAACTTTTTACTCTTCACTCCAACTACCTCTCAAAATAGGCTCTTATGACCTCATATTTGGATTGTTGCTGTAGTTATACTTAATTTATTGAGATAATTTTTTTCTTACTGCTACATGATTTTATCTTTCCCCCATAACAAGATGGCAACCTACTTTTTCTGTTCTATGCCTCTGGCATAGAACACTTCACACTTTTGTGAAGGGGAGTGAATATGACGAAAAATATTTCTCCAGACAGCCTCTACCCAAGATATTGTTTGCAAAAGTGTAAGCTCCTTAAGGAGAATTATTTTCGATCACTCTAGAGGGGAAGTAGGAGGTGAATGATGGAGTTTGGGAGGTAGAAGTGGGCCAAGCTAAAGAGGTGGGAGGTTCTTTAGAGAATTCTTTTTGAGACAAGGAAGGGTGTAAGATTTGGTAAGTTCTTTATAGTCAGGAACGTTACTGTTCTCCCTTTTGGTGAGGTTACTGGGACTACTGATGGGTGAGGCTGAGGGATCAATGGGTCAAACTTTAAGAGCTATTGCCTTAGGACCAGCAGTCTCTAAAAGGTCCTACTACCCTTGATTGCTTATCTTCTAGGAAGCATACAAGCATAGACAATGAGCTCATCAGTTGTAACAGTGCACTCTGAAGACGGGAGAATCCTTCTCTAAATGCTTTTTGTAGGGCATAGGGTGCCCTAGGATTCTGGCTTGACTTCAGGGAGGGAGGATTATCTCAGGTATAAGTTCAGCTGCTGTGATACAGACTCCCAATTACAGAGACTCAAACAAGTTAAAAGTTTTTTTTTTCTCTCTCTGTAACAATCTGGAAGCAAGCTAGCTGCCCACCTCTGATGACCAGCCCTGCACCTAAGTCATTTAGGAATCCGTGTTTCTTCCATATTCGTAGCTTGCCTTCTGCTAGAATAGGATTTTAAAATCTTCTGCCATGACCTTCCTGGATCTGGTAAAGCGTGTGGACTCTGTCCCAGAAAAATACTTTTAAATACATCAAAAAATACATAGGATGATAACAAGGGAAGTAAATAAGAATAAAATACAATTATCACAATATTTAAAAGACAAATTTGTGATATAATTATGCTTCTTTGTTAATTGTTAGCAAAATCCAGTGCTGTGTCTAATAAGTACCATAGTTTCAAAATAGTGATGAGGATAAATCATTATTTCATGTAATATGATATGAAAATAACTATAATTTCTGATGGTGACAAGGTCACAGATACTGTGATTACTGTTGTGGTTTGTTGCCTACATTTATAATTAAAGAAAATGCTGAATTTCAATGAGAGATTGCTAAAAGTAAAGATGGAATTTTTCCAACCGAAGTTTCTGAGCTCTCTGGATTCTGTTCATGGATGTTCTGCAGATCTGTCAACCCCAGGCTAAAGACCCTGTACTGGAGTATTGAAGCTGGCACACCTCCATGTCCATGTTCTAGTTCTAAGATAGAAGTCCAGGACAAGCAGTCTTATCTTTAGGGAGTTGAAATCATGCCCATAGTTTCTTTTTACATCCCATTGGCTTGAACCTAGTCCTATGGCCACATCTTGCTTTAAGAGAAACTAAGTGAGGGGATTTGTAATCAGGTGGCCAGGGGCCCAGCTAAAACTAGGGTTTAGGCTAGGAGCAGTGGCTCATGCCTGTAATCCCAGCACTTTGGGAGGCCGAGGTGGGCAGATAATCTGAGGTCAGGAGTTTGAGACCAGCCTGGCCAATATGGTGCAATCCCATCTCTACCAAAAATCCAAAAAAAAAAAAAAAAAAAAAAATTGCAGGTGGTGGGCACCTGCAATCCCAGCTACTGGGGAGACTGAAGCAGGAGAATCACTTTAACTTGAGAGGAGGAGGCTGCAGTGAGCTGAGATCACGCCGTTGCACTCCAGCCTGGGCAGCAAGAGTGAAACTTCGTTAAAACAAAAAATAAAACAAAAACCCAAAAACTGAGGGGTTTAATTTCTGAACAGAACAGAATAAGAAAGTACTTAGCCCCCACTCCAGAAATATAGGACTCCCAAAAGTATGCCTGAAATTCCATTTCCTACCAGCCAGTCTCAGAAGAGATTGTGTGATTTAGAGAAGATTATTGTGAGGATTAACTAGTGTGTTCAAGTGGCGGGTAAGGAGTAAGTGTTCAATAAATATTCACTAAAGATGCCTTGCATGTGACCAGGGTCTATTAGAGGCATAGTAAACTATGGGAGATAATGTATTGAACTTCCTGTGATAAAAAGGGGTAAAAGATTTATATTTTAATTCATTCATTCATTTGTTTATTCAATAAATATTTATTGAGTTTGAATTATATGCCAGATACTGTTCTAGTTGCTGGAGAAATAACAGTAAACAATGTTAGGTCCATGCTTTCAGGAATATTTCATTCTATTCAGGAGAAACAGAACAATAAATAAGCAAACAAATAATATGTTAGGAGGCAAAGGATATAAAAAGAGATGCGGTAAAGGTTATGGTACAAATGATGTGGCAGGCAGAATTCTAAGATGAGCCCCTGTTGCTGGTCACACCCCTTGTGTATCCTCTCACTGCCCTCCACCTAGAGTGTGAAGGGGCCCTGTGAATATAATAGAAGGCCACTCTTATGATTAGCTTATATTATATGGCAAAGGTGAAGGGATTTTGAAGATATAATTAAGGCCTCAAATCAGTATATTTTGAGTTAATCAGAAGGGATATTAGCCTGACTTAATCAGGTCAAACCCCTTAAAAGAGGAACTAGGCCCTACTTGAAATTAAAGAGAAATTCCCCTGTTGGCCTTGAAGAAGCAAATAGCTATATTGTAAACTGCCTATGGAAGGAACCACATTGCAAGGACCAGAGGGTAGCCTCTAAGAGCCGACAGCAACTCTCAGCTTTCAGCTAGCAAAAAACCAGGGGTCTAAGTTATATGACCACAGGAAACAAATTTCTCCAGAACCATGAATGGGTTTGCCAGTGGATTCTTCCTCAGCTAAGTCTTCTGATGAAAATGCAGGCCAGCCACCACCTTGATTACATCCTTGAGAGACTTTGAGCAGAGAACCCAGCTTAGCTGTGCTGGCCCACAGAAACTGGAAACACAAATGCATATTGTTTTAAGGCACTGAGTTGGTGGTAATTTTTTCTATGGCACAGAAAACTAATACAAACGCTATTTTAAATAGGATGGCCAGAAAAGGCCTCTCTGATAAGGAACTCAACCGGAGACTTGAAGAAAATGAGGAGAAAGCCATAAGGACATCTGGGGGAAAGAGCAGAAACATGGTCATTCTTGTTGGGTGTGATGAATGGTCCAGGGATGGGCAAGAGTGGAAAAGAAGGCACCGGTTTAACTGAGAGAAGACGGATGCTTAGACAAGGATGTGGAGGAAGAGGGCATCAGATTATGGACATATTTCAAAGGAAGAAGAAGATTCAATTGAAAGCTGTGGAATGCAGTTGTCACTTACTGTAATGGGAAGACTGGGGTAGGGGTGAGCTGGGGTGGGGAGAAGCAGGCCTCAGGGAGAAATAAAGAGTTTGGGTTTGGGGTATGTCAAGTTTGAGATGCCATCCAAGTGAATTTGTCAAAAGGGCAGTTGTAAAATAAGTCTGGAGGTCAGGAGAGAGGTTGGGGATGGAGATGAAAATAGGAAGTACCAGCATATCAATACTATTTAAGAGACTGGAAGAGATAACCCAAGGTAGAAAAATAATAGAATATTGGGCCTGAAAGTTACCTTAACAGATTGTCATTTTATATATGAAGAACTCTAATCCAAAGAGGTATATTAGTTCATTTTCGTGCTGCTGATAAAGACATACCAGAGACTGACAAGCAAAAGAGGTTTAATTGGACTTACACTTCCACTTGGCTGGGGAGGCCTCAGAATCATGGCAACAGGCAAAAGGCACATCTTACTTGGTGTTGGCAAGAGAAAAGGGAGGAAGAAGCAAAAGCAGAAACCCCTGATGAACCCATCAGATCTCTGCAGACTTATTCACTATCACAAGAATAGCATGGGAAAGACCGGCCCCCATGATTCAATTACCTCTCCCTAGGTCCCTCCTGCAACACATGGGAATTCTGGGAGATACAATTTAAGTTGAGATTTGGGTGGGGACACAGACAAACCATATAATTCCACCCCTGGAATGTCCTCTCATTTCAAAGCCAGTCATGCCTTCCCAACAGTCCCCCAAAATCTTAAATCATTTCAGCATTAACTCAAAAGTCTACAGTCCAATATCTCCTCTGAGACAAGGCAAGTTCCTTCCACCTATGAGCCTGTAAAATCAAAAGCAAGTTAGTTGCTTCCTAGATACAATGGAGGTTCAGGCATTGGGTAAATACAGCCATTCTAAACAGGAGAAATTGGCCAAAACAAAGGGGCTACAGGCCCCATGAAAGTCCAAAATCCAGTGGGGCAGTCAAATTTTAAAGCTCCAAAATGATCTCCTTTGACTTCGGAAGGTCTTACATCCAAGTCATGCTGACACAAGAGGTGGATTCACATGCTCTTGGGCAGCTCCACATCTGTGGCTTTGCAGGGTACACCCTCCCTCCCAGCTGCATTCACAGGCTGGCATTGAGTGTCTGTGGCTTTTCCAGGCACACGGTGCAAGCTGTTGGTTGATCTAGCATTCTGGGGTCTGGAGGACAGTCGCCCTCTTCTCACAGCTCCACTAGGCAGCACTCCACTAGGGACTCTGTGTGGGGGATCCAACCCCACATTTCCCTTCTGCACTGCCCTAGCAGAGGTTCTCCATGAGGGCCCCATCCCTGCAGCAAACTTTTTTTCTGGGCATCCAGGCATTTCCATACATCTTCTGAAATATAGGCAGAGGTTCCCAAATCTCAATTCCTTACTTCTGTGCACCTGCAGGCTCAAAACCACATGGAAGCTGCAAAGTTTGGGGCTTCCATCTTCTAAAGCTACAGCCTGAGCTGTATGGTTGGCCCCTTTCTACCATGGCTGGAGTGGCTGGAACACAGGGCATGAAGTCCTTAGGCTGCACACAGCACGGGGAACCTGGGCCTGGCCCACTAAACCATTTCTCCCTCCTGGGTCTCCCTGCCTGTGATGGTGGTGGTGGTGGGGCTTCTGTGAAGGTCTCTGACATGGCCTGGAGACATTTTCCCCATTGTTTTGGGGATTGACATTAGGACCTTGGCTACTTATGCAAATTTCTGCAGCCGGCTTGAATTTCTCCCCA
The DNA here is from genome assembly GCF_043159975.1 of Macaca nemestrina. NCBI lineage: Eukaryota > Metazoa > Chordata > Mammalia > Primates > Cercopithecidae > Macaca > Macaca nemestrina. The sequence continues at coordinate 149,172,717 of NC_092131.1, read as the reverse complement.
GAAAATGGTTTTTCTTTTCTATCACATAGTCAGACTGAAAACTTTCCAAACTTTCTTGCTCTGCTTCCCTTATAAAACTGAATGCCTTTAATAGTACCCAAGTCACCTCTTGAATGCTTTGCTGCTTTGAGATTTCTTCCACCAGATACCCTAAATCATCTTTCTCAGATTCAAAGTTCCACAAATCTCTAGGGCAGGGGCAAAACGCCACCAGTCTCTTTGCCAAAACATAACAAGAGTCACCTTCACTCCAGTTCACAACAAGTTCCTCATTTCCACCTGAGACCACCTCAGCCTGGATTTCATTGTCCGTATAGCTATCAGGCTTTTGGTAAAAGCCATTCAACAAGCCTCTAGGAAGTTTCAAACTTTCCCACATTTTCCAAACTGTTCCAACCTCTGTCTGTTACCCAGTTCCAAAGTTGCTTCCACATGTTCGGGTATCTTTTCAGCAATGCCCCACTCTACTGGTACCAATTTACTGTATTAGTTCATTTGTACACTGCTGATCAGGTATGTACACTGTACATACCTGAGACTGGAAAGAAAAAGGGGTTTAATTGGACTTACACTTCCACATGGCTGGGGAGGCCTCAGAATCATGGTAAAAGGCAAAAGACACTTCTTACGAGGCAGCAGCAAGAGAAAAATGAAGAAGAAGCAAAAGCAAAAACCCCTGATAAACCCATCAGATCTCGTGAGTCTTATTTACTATCATGAGAATAGCAAGGGAAAGACCAGACCCCCATGATTCAATTACCTCTCCCTAGGTCCCTCCTGCAGCACGTGGGAATTCTGGGAGATACAATTCAAGCTGAGATTTGGGTGGGGACACAGACAAACCATATCAAGAGGTAACGTGACATCAGGCATGTACCTAAGGGCACAGGCATAGCTGTTAGCAGAGTTTAACTAAAACCAAGGCTTTATGATTCCCAGCTCAGAAATTATTCTTTCCAAGGGTCACAGGTTTGTTTTTTTTTGGTTTTGCTACCCTAGAGTATTTCCCACACTTAGGAAAGTGTCTGACAAAGTCAACAGCAGGGCAAGACTCTTTTCCTTTCATGGGGTTGCAAGTCTCAGGTACAGATTTCTGAGACATCTTCACTTCCTTAGGTGTCACCCCACCAGATGCTGATTAGATTTGATGGCTTTGTGAGGCCAGGGCTCATGGAACAAATGCAATGTATGCTGTGATGCCTATAAACCTCACCCCATCAAATTAATAATGAAAAGCCTCCCATCAAAGCCCTTCTTGTGCTCAATAGCCTGTGGCACATTTGGACTCATCAATAGATGTTCAACAATATTACAACTTGTTTAAATCTTGGTAAAGTAGTGTTATGTACTATTGTTATTGACTTCTCTTTTCTAATTACCACCCAAAGGTGACAGATGATATAGCTCTAATGACCACATTCTTGGAGTGAATGGCTTTGAGTCTCAACTCGTTGTGTCTTAGCTGTTCTGAGGAAGGAGACTGCCCCCTCCACCAACTGGTGAAACTAGGCATCATATTGGAGCCCAGACAATGTTTGAGGCCCTTCACAGGGGTATCTCTGTGACTGGTTTGAAACCAGAAGTTTTAGAGTCTGTGTGAATGTGCAGCATGGTCATTGCAGGAATTCTAAGGCATGTGATGCTAGCTGCGGCCAGCTTCTGTAACCGTCCACAGCACAAGTTGGAAGAAAACATACTTTTCTCTATTTTTTTTCCATAACTCAATTTTTCTTTTGAGCCATCATTTTGCTGGGATAGCAGAAACATAGTCCTCCACCCCTTTCTTGTGATGGAGTCTATGTTTGTTGAGGGTGGGGGCATGGTTTTTTGGTAACTAGGCATAGCAGGGTTGCCTGTGGACTACAACATTGTTCAATAAGTTTATCTCCTGAGATACCCATTTTTTTTCATCTGGTCCCCACCTAGGCGCCTGTGAGATTTTCCTCTTTTTTAAATTATTTATTTATTTATTTACTTATTTTAGAGACAGACTTGCTCTTTTGGGTGGGGTGGAGTGCGGTGGTCTGATCATAACTCAGTGCAGCCTTGAACTCCTGGACTCAAGTAATTTTCCCACCTCAGCATCCTGAGTAGTTGGGACTACAGGTCCATGACACTGTGCCTGGCTAATTGAAAAATTTTTGGAGGGGAGGAGATGGTATCTTGCTTTGTCGACCAGACTTTAGATGAAGTCCTCATCTCAAGTGATCCTTCTGCCTCGGCCTACTAAAGTGTTGGGATTATAGGCATGAGCCACCGTGCCCAGCTGTCTTCCCTTTCTTGGCTTCTGCAAGCCTAGTGGCTCTCCTACCCACTAGGAGAGAAGAATTACCATGCTACTCCCATGCAAGTTAATTCCACTCTTTCTTGCCGTATAGGAGCATGGAAATCTCTTTGAAGTTTCCTTGGGTGCTGGCTGTCTGGACTCACTGTGCTTCCTGCCCTTTCTGCTACCTGAGCTCTACCCTGGTTTCTACTAAAAGACATTAAATTTCAACACTATGGAAGCCCCCACACTCCTTAAATCTCACTTCTCTCCAACATTTTAAAAATTCATGCCTAGAGTCCTCTTCAGCTCTCTAGAAGTTTAGGTTTTTGGAGTTCAGAGGTAGGTAGACTCCTTTTTACAAAATTTATTCAGACAATAAGCATAGAGCATTTTAGCTGCTGAATTTTGTGGAGGAAATGATGGGATGAAAAAATGGAAAAATACCAGGAGATGGAAAAGTGATTTGCTAATACAAAGCAATCACACCAAAACATGATAGTAAGAGATTAGACTTCCTTTCACCCTTCCAGGTCCCAGAACAGCATAATAATTGGGCACTAGTTCCTGTCCATGTTTGAAGGGACCATGGTCAGTCACTTAGAAGCAGATAAAAATATTTCAAGGGGACAGCGCCTCTTGAGAATCTTCTCTAATTTCTTCATTGTGTATTTATTATTTGGTAATGACCTAACAGATAAAGTAACAGCTCTCTCTCCCGAATTCCCATTGTGCTTTATTTTCTCTTAACTTCCCTTGCAAGACACTTGAGTTGTTGAAGGGTAAGATCTGTTTCTGACTTATGTCTCTGTATCCAGCATAATGTATGCTACGTAACAGGTACTCAGTATGTTTTTTGATGATGAATTACTAGGGTCCCAAGAAAAGAAAATTCAGAAACTGAGTTCATTGGTATAAAAGGCTATGACTTTAATTGTGTCATTCATTCAATTATTTAATTTATTTTTTCATCAAATATTTGTGGAACACCTATAATATTTCAGTACCTGTGCTCAATCCTTTAGATAAAAAGATCAGCAAGACACATGGAATCTTTGAAGGGTTCATGCTCATGGAACTGACCTGTATCTTAACTGACCTGATTAACTGTGTAGAATTCATGATGTATTTGTACCACGGTTTAACGAACATCTTAAGGACACTTAGGTTGTTTCTAATCTTGAGCTATTGCAAACAATGCTAAAATGAGTAACCACGTGTAAGTATCATTTAATTCAAGTGCATGTATATGTGCAGGATAACTTGCCAAATTGCCCTTCATAGGCTACTTTCATCAGTAATACATGAGAATTCACATCTGCTTTTAAATGTCTCAGACTTGGTTTCTGCTACTCATTATTCTAGGGTCTTCCTTATTTGTTTATCCTAAGATTCAGGGACATCTTCTCCTTTCATTTGTAATAAAAGAAACCCTAAATTCTATGGATTGGGCACCATTTCCCAAAGTGTGTTCTGTGGAACACTAGTCCTGCAAGATATTATAGAGTCACGTGGTCATATAAACACCATATATTATGTCTGTTTCTTATAAAGTAACAATGCACTTTAGAACAATAAAGAAACCTGCTTAACTGCATTTAATCTTGGTGTTTCCAAAACTTATTTGGGCATCACTTAAAAAAACTTATTAATATCTCTTATAGCATGAACAGACATACATATGCAGATACACGTATGTGTATACACACATGAAAATCTTGAGAAATTTTAGAAGGAATATTTATGCCCTACTCAAAAACTTCAGATATTTTCAGAAAGGACCCTCATTCAAAAAGATATCCCCAAACCAGTACTATGAAAAAACATGCCAAACAGTTAGGAAAAAGTTGGATTCAAACACCCAGACTATTTACTTCTGGTATTTACTTCTGAACAATTATTTTTGTAATCAGGGATGTAGCCCCATATGTGTCTTTTTATTTTATTTTTTTAAACTCTTATTTTAGATTCAGGGAGTACATGTGCATTTGTATGATGCTGAAGTTTGGAATATAAATGATTTCATCACTCAGGTACTGAGCATAGTATCCAACAGTTAGTTTTTCAAACTTGTTCTTTCCTGCCTTCTCACTCTACTAGTCCACAGTTTCTATTGTTGTCATCTTTATGCCCAGATGTGCCCAATGTTTAGATCTCACTTGTAGGTGAGGACATGCAGTATTTGGCTTTCTGTTTCTGCTTTAATTCGCTTAGTATAATGATAGCCTTCACCTGCCAACACGTTGCTGCAAAGAACATGATTTCATTCTTTCTTATGGTGCATAGTATTCCATGGTGTAGATGTACAACATTTTCTTTATCCAATCCAATGTTGATGGACACCTGGGTTGATTGCATGTCTTTGTTATTGTGAATAATGCTGCAATGAATAGATGAATGCATATGTCTTTTTGGTAGAAGGATTTTTTCCTTTTGGACATATACCCAGTAATGGGAATGGTAAGTCTGATAGTAGTTTTGTTTCAAGCTCATTGAGAAATCTCCAAACTGCTTTCCACAGTGGCTGAACTAATTTACATTCCCACCATCAGCGCATGTATTCCTTTTTCTCCATAGCTTTACCAGCATCTGTTATTTTTTGATTTTTTTTTTTAATAGTAGCCATTCTTACTGGTGTGAGATTGTATCTCTTTGTGGTTTTGATTTGTATTTCTCTGGTGATTAGTGATGTGGAGCCTTTTTTCGTATGTTGGCTGCTTGTATGTCTTCTTTTGAGAAGTTCCTGCTTATGACTTTTGCCCATTTTAATGGGGTTCTTTGGTTTTTGCTTGTTGATTTCTTTAAATTCTTGTGGATTCTGGATATTAGACCTTTGTTGGTTGTGTAGTTTGCAAATATTTTTCCCATTCTGTAGGTTGTCTCTTTACTCTGTTGATAGTTTCTCTTGCTGTGCAGAAGACTTTTCATTTAATTAGGTCTCACGTGTCAATTTTTGTTTTTGTTGCAATTACTTTTGACAACTTAGCCATAAGATTTTTTCCAAGGCTAATGTACAGAATAGCGTTTCCCAGGGTTTCCTGCTAGGACTATTATAGTTTGAGGTCTTATATTTAAGCGTTTAGTCCATCCCAAGTTAATTTTTTGTATATGGCAAGAGATAGGTGTCGAGTTTCATTCTTCTGCATATGGCTAGCCAGCTATCCTGGCACCAGTTATTGAATGGGGAGACCTTTCCCGTTGCTTATTTTTGTCCACTTTGGTGAAAATTAGATGGCTGTAGGTGTGCAGCTTTCTTTCTGTGTTCTTTATTTGGTTCCATTGGTTTGTGTATCTATTTTTGTACCAGTACTATGCTGTTTTCTTTTCTGTAGCTTTACAGAATAGTTTGACGTTGGATAATGTAATGCCTCCAGCTTTGTTCCTCTGGCTTAGGATTGCTTTGGCTATTTGGGCTCTTTTTCTCGTTTCATATGAATTTCAGAATAGTTTTTTCTGGTTTTATGGAAAATAATATTTGTAGTTTGATAGGAATAGCATTGAATCTGTAGGTTGCTTTGGGCAGTATGGCTATTTTAATAATACTGATTTTTCCAATCCATAAGAATGGAATATTTTTCCATTTGTTCGTGTCCTCTTTGGTTTCTTTCAGCAGTATGTTGTAGGTCTCCTTGTAGAGACATTTCACCTCCTTGGTCGGATATTCCTAGGTATTTTATTTTTTGTGTTGTTATCGTAAATGGAATTGTGTTCTTGATTTGGCTCTCAGCTTGAATGTTATTGGTGTATAGAAATGCTACTGATGGGTGGGTGTGGCGGCTCACGCCTGTAACCCCAGCACTTTGGGAGGCCAAGGCAGGCAGATCACTTGAGATCTGGAGTTCAAGACCAGCCTGGCAAACATGGTGAAACCCCGTCTCTACTAAAATACAAAATTTAGCCGGGTGTGGTGGTGAGCACCTGTAATCCCACCTAGTTGGGAGGGTGAGGTAGGGAGAGCTTGAACCCGGGAGGCGGAGGTAGCAGAGAGCCCAGATCATGCCACTGCACTCCAGCCTGGGTGACAGAGTGAGACTCCATCTCAAAAAACATAACAAAACAAAACAAAACCCAAAAAACAAAATGGTACTGATTTTTTTACATGGGTTTTGTATCCTGAAACTTTTACTGAAGTTGTTTATCAGTTCTGCAAGCCTTTGGCAGAGTCTTCAGGGTTTTCTAAGTATGGAATTATATTGTCTACAAAGAGAGAGTTTGACTTTTGTTCTTATTTGGATGCTTTTCACTTCTTTATCTTGCCTGAATACTCTGGCTAACGCTTCTAGTACGATGATGCATTGGAGTGATGAAAGTGAACGTCTTTGTCTTATTCCAAAGGGAATGCTTCCAGTTTTTGTCCATTTGATACGACATTTTGTTGGATGAGGGTTTGTCATAGAAGACTCTTATTATTTTGAGGTGTGCTCCTTTGATGCCTAGTTTGTTGAGAGTTTTTATCATGAAGGGATGTTGGATTTTATTGAAAGCTTTTTCCACATCTATTGAGATGATCCTATGGTTTTTGTTTTTAATTCTGTTTATGTGGCAAATCACATTTATTGATTTGCATATTTTGAATTAATCTTTCATCCCAGGAACTCTGTTTGATCATGGTGAATTAACTTTTTGCTGTACTATTGGATTTGGTTCCCTAGTATTTTGTTGAGGATTTTGTGTCTATGTTCATCAGGCACATTGACGGTAGTTTCCTTTCATTGTATCTTTGCCAGGTTTTGGCATCAGGGTGATGCTGGCTTTGTAGAATGAGTTAGGGAGGAGTCCTTTCTCCTTGGTATTTTGGAATAGTTTCAGAAGAATTGGTACCGGCTCTTTGCACATTTGGTAGAATTTGACTGTTAATCCTTTTGGTCTGGGATTTTAATTTTTTGGTTGGTAGGTTTTTAATTACTGATTCAATTTTTGAACTTGATATTCGGCTGTTTAGGGTTTCAATTACCTCTTTATTCAATCATAGGAGGTTGCGTGTTTCCAGGAATTTATTCACTTATTCTAGATTTTCTAATTTGTGTGCACAGAGATGTTCATATTAGTTTTTCAGTGAGCCAACTTTTGGTTTTGTTGATCCTGTGTATGAATTTTTGGGTCTCAATTTTGTTCAGTGCTGCTCTGATTTTAGTTATTTATTTTCTTCTGCTAGCTTTGGGGTTAGTTTGTTCTTTATTTTTTAGTTCCTCTAGGTGTGATGTTAGACCATTAATTTGAAATTGTTCTAACTTTTTAAGGTGAGCATTTAGGGCTATAAACTTTCCTCTTAACACTTTTTGCTGTAGCCTGGAGATTTTGGTATATCTCTGTTATCATTTATTTCAAGATATTTTAAAATTTCTGCCTGTATTTTATTGTTTACTAAAAATTCATTTAGCAGAAAGTTGTTTAATTTTCATGTAATTGTGTGGTTTTGAGACATCTTGGTATTGAATTCTATTTTTTCTTCCATTGTGGTCCAAAAGCATGGTTGGTATGGTTTTATTTTAAAAAATATGTTGAGACTTGTTTTATGGATAAGCATGTGGTTGATCTTGGGTTATGTTTTGTGTGAAAATGAGAAGAATATATATTCTGTGATTGATGGGTGGAGTATTCTGTAGTTGTCTATTAGGTCTAGTTGGTCAAGTGTCTAATTCAAGTCCAGAATTTATTTGTTGGTTTTCTGCCTTGATGGTCTGTCTAACACTGTCAGTGGGATGTTGAAGTCTCCCACATTATTGTGTGGTTTTCCAAGCCTTTTAGTAGGTCTAGAATCTGGGTGCTCCAATGTTGGGTGTGTGTATATATTTAGGATAGTTGTCTCCCTCACTCGAGAGCAGGCATTCCAACCTCTGGTCTGAGATTAAAATGCCTGATGGTCATGCTGCCAAAGAATGGCTGACTTTGTATGTGCTTGGGTTAAAAAATGGTGTCCTGTTCTCAGTCCTGGGTCTGGGAAAATGTCTGCAGCTTTTTCTTGTGTCTTTCCCTTACATTGTCTCCAAGCCTTTCCCCAAATCAGCTCCAACACTTAGGAGAAACAAAGTGTTCTCCCTCAGCCCAGGTTGCTCAGATCCCCAGTGGAAATGTGAGTCATAGAGGGAGGCTACTTGCCTCTCTGAGGTACTCAGACTTCACTCACTTTTATCAGCCAAATGTCATAGGAGCTGTTTGCTGGTATTCTGCTCCCCAGGATCTGTGGTGCCCATCATGATTCTGGTGGATTCCCATTTTCCTTCTTGAAGTAAAGCTCTAGAGTTGATCTTTATGCACTATCTTGCTGTTTCCAAGTGACTGAGGCATTCTAAAACGTTTTATCTGCATCTGGGAGGGAAAAATATCCTGTCAACATTTTAAATTTTCTTGAATCCAACTGCCTTTTCAACCAACACTTAGTTTTTAATGGTTTCACCTTATATGTTCTCCTTTATAGGGTTAAGTTCCATTATTTCAAATGATGACTGTCCTGTTATTTTCCCTTTTCATAGATACTGGTTTTCTATGTTATATGAAACTCGATTTAAGTTTATATGTATTCCATCTCCATTTTGAAAAAGATCTCAGTCCTTTGTAGGAGAAAATAAAGTTGCTCAATTTCTTCTGTTATCTGACTCTCTGTCCGGATATTCATCCTTTACTTTATCCATCAACAGACATTTATTGAACACAGGTGCTAGGAATTGAGCTAAATGTCACAGGAGACACAAGGTTGAATATACATGGTTTCTGACCTACTTCAACTGGCATTTTAGCTAAGGAAAATGAATCTGTCTGGCTGAGGCTTAGTGTGGGAAGAGGGCAGGGCTGTTGTGTATGGTCACACAGAGTGCCTGCATAACTCCAGGAGGCACCTTCGACATAGGTAGGATATATGGTGGCTGCCTATGGAGTAGTACCCTGTACTAAGGATCTGCACTAGTACACCATTTTAGCACTTTCCTGTTGGGGTTTTTGGTTTAGCTCCAGGAAATCATTTGTGAGTAGAGTTAGAGTGGGAGAAATAGTTTCTGGTCTGAACAACAGAATCGTACACATAAAGATGGTTGCCATTTATTAAAGTAACTCTGAGCTAGCGAGATGTGCTGGCTATGTACCCAGCTTTGAAATGTGACTCAGGATGTTGAATCTCAGCTGTGACTTGGCTCCACCCATGAACCATTTGGATAGTGCACCTGAAAGTACAAAATCTTGTTCTGTACTGAAATTAGCTCACTCACTGAAATAAAAAGAAATCATAGCCAGAAATCAATAACAGAAATGAAACTATAAAATTCACAAACCTTTGGAAAATGAAGACATACTTCTAAATAGTAACCCATGGATCAAAGAGGAAATCATGGTGGAAATTTTAAAACGTTTTTGAATTGAATGATTTTGAAAATGTTACATATCAAAACTTGCGAAATATAGTAAAAAGCTTTGCTTGTGGGGAAATTTATAGCTTTAAGTGCATAAGTTAGGAAAAATGGGAGGCTGAAATTAATGAGCTAGGCATCCATCTTAAGAAGTTGGGAAATAACAGCAAATCAAACCAAAGAAAGCAGAAGAAATGTCATAATGAAGGTTAGAGTAGAAAATAATGAAGTTGAAAACAAAAAATAAATGTATGATACATCAATATAGGCAAAAATTGGTTTTAGAAGATGCTATTAAAACTGATAAGTTTCTAGTGAGGCCAAGAGAGTGAGACACACAAACTCACACACACATGCACACACACATGCACACACACACATACACAGAGAAAGAGATAGAGAGACAGAGAGAGAAAGAGACAGAGAGAGAGAAAGAGACAGAGAGAGAGAGAGGAATCGATGTCAAGAATAAAAAAAAGATTATCTCAGGTCCTAGATATTAAAATGATAAGAAGCTATTATGAATAACTTTATAGCAAAACATTAGAAAATTTAGGGGAAATGAACACATTCTTAAAGAAGTACAATTTTATTAAAAAGACATCTGAAGAAAGAGAAAATCTGAATTGTCTTTTAACTGTTAAGAAAATGGAATCTGAAATTAAAGCTTTTCATACAAAGAAAACTCTAGATCAGACCAGATAAGAAATTCTATCAGACATTTAGGACCAAAATAACTACCATGTTACACAAAAGAAAGAATATTCCAAACACATTTTATATCAAGTATAAAGCCTATCTCACTTATAGGCATAGAGGTATAAAAAAGACCTAATCAAAATGTTACAAATCAAATCTGATTACTTTAGCCTTTGAAATCAGTGAAATTAACTTAGAATAAATGATTAAAAAAATCTGACCATTTCAATAAGTTCAGAAATTGTATCCAATAAAATTTAACATTGGCTTCTAATATGATTTTTTTTAGTATATTGGGAATAGAGGGAGATTTTCCTAATGATAAAGGATATCTATAAAAAGTTTACTATAAATTTATACTTAATGGTTAAATGCTCTTCTTTTGAGATCAGAAATAACAGAAAGATCCTCAGTATCACCACTTCTCTTCAACATTATACTGGAAATGCTATCCAGTGCAAAGAGGCAGAAAAACCAAAAGAGAAAAGGTATATAGATTGGAAGGGAGAAATAAAAGAATTACAAAAAATGATATGATTTTATGAAAAAATTCAAAAGAATGTACAGATAACATTAGTAATACATAACTTTAGTTAATACATGACTTATAGCATTACTGGTCAATTTTGAAATATAAATTGTTTATCTACATACCTGTAATAAACAGCTATGAAATGAATAAAAATATGATTTACAATAGCATAAAAATATAAATTATCTAGAAAAAAATCTAAAAAATGATGTTGATATGGTTTGGTTGTGTCCACCCCCAAACCTCAATTTGAATTTTATCACCCAGAATTCTTACATATTGTGGGAGGGACCCAGGAAGAGATAATTGAATCACGGGGACCAGTTTTTCCCATGCTATTCTCATGATAGTGAATAAGTCTCATGACTTGATGGGCTTATTAGGGGTTTCCGCTTTTACTTATTCCTCATTTTCTCTTGCTGCTGCCATGTAAGAAGTGCCTTTCACCTCCTGCCATGATTCGGAGGCCTCCCCAGCCATGTGATCTGTAAGTCCAATTAAACCTCTTTTCCTTCCTAGTCTCGGATATGTCTTTATCAGCAGCATGAAAACGGGTTAATGCAGATGTGCAAGACATCTATGCAGAAAACCACAAAGCATAACATAAAAACTAAGAATAATATATAAATAACTGGAAGAAAAAATGTATATAGATTTGAAGATTCAATATAATAAAGATGTTAATGCTGCTCAATCTTACCTTTTCAATTCAATCCCAATAAAAATCCTCATCTCAATAAAAAGCTCATGTATTTTGGTGGAAACAACCTGATTCTAAAATTTAAATGAAAATTCAGAGGGTCAAGAATAATTAAGGCATTCTTGAAAAAGGGCAAGTCAGAAGATGATAAGATATAAGCAAATAAAAGTGTGGACTATAATAGAAAGTTCAGAAATTGAACACAGATATGTGAACATTAAATTTATGACAAAGGTGGCACACCAAAATGGTTGGGAAAGCACAGGCTTATCAATAAATTATGTTAGGAAAAATGAATAAAATCATGGAAAACAAGAAACTTGACCCCTTCATCACTCCATAAACAAAAATCAATTCCAGCTAGATGCAAATGTGAGAGGCAAGACAATAACAGCCTAGAAGATAACTTAGGAGAATATCTTTGTGGTCCAATGTGGAAAAAATATTAACTATAAAAAAAGGACAAATATGACTACATTAACATTAAGAATTTCTTTTTATCAAAAGAAAGTGAAAAGGCTAAACAGAAAGAGGGAAAGTATTTACAACAAATATTACACATTTGAAATCTACTTACAAAGTCTTTGTATTCAAAATATGAAAAATAAAAAGGAAAAATTAAAAGAAATAACCTATAAACAAGAGATTTGAATAGGTACTCCCCAAAATATAAAATTCAATTGGCCTAAACATACATGAAAATTTGCCTAACTTCTTTAATAATGAAAATTTAAACCATAAGAAAATACTATTTGCCATCTTCCTGAATTGCTATGGTTAATGGGACTAACAAATGCCTAATGTTGAAGATGTAGAACTAGGTGGACTCACATTCAGTGATGTGTATACTGGTACAACTACTTTGGAAAACAGTAAGGTATTATCTACTAAGGACAGACAAAGACACATGTATTCTTTGACTTAGCAATTACAGTCTTAGATTTATACCCCACACAAATGGGAACTCATGTGTACCAGGAGACATGTACAAGAATGTTCTTAAAAACATTATTTTAATGGTTGAAACAACTCAAAATGTCTTATCTAGAATGGATACATAAGTTATGGTATACTCATATAATGAAATACTATACAGCCATGAAAATGAATAAACTACATGTAAGTGCAACAATATGAATTTCTCTTACAAGTACAATGTTGAACAAATGAAAGATTTGAAAACATACCCACATTATGACTCTATTAATGAAGAGTACAAAGAGCAGGCAAGAGTAGGCTGTGGTGTTTGGTGAAGCATTTTTGGAAGTGAGAGTTGGTAAGGAGGTATTGCTATGGAAGCCAGGACAGAGGTTGTCTTAGGGGGCTATAAAGATTGGTGATTAGGAGGAGGCTTTTGAGATTCTGGAAACATTCTGTTTCTTGGCCAGGGAAGTGAGATGTGTATTAGTCAGGTTCTCTAGAGAGACAGGGCTAATAGAACAGATGTATATATGGAAGGGAGTTTCTTAAGGAGTATTGACTCACATGATCACAAGGTGAAGTTCCACAATAGGTTATCTGCGAGCTGAGGAGCAAGGAAGCCAGTCTAAATCCCAAAACCTAAAAAGCAGGGAAGCCGACAGTGCAGTCTTCAGTCTGTGGCCAAAGGCCCTAGAGCCCTGGCAAACCACTGGTGCAAGTCCAAGAGTCCAAAAGTTGAAGAACTTGGAGACTGATGTTTGAGGGCAGGAAACATCCAGCATGGGAGAAAGATGAAGGCTGGAAGATTCAGCCAGTCTAGTTTTTCCACGTTTCTCTGTCTACTTTTATCCTAGCTGTGCTGGCAGCTGATTAGATGGTGCCCACCCAGATTGAGGGTGGGTATGCCTCTTCCAGTCCACTGACTCAAATGTTAATCTCCTTTGGCAACACCTTCACAGACACACCCAGAAACAATACTTTGTATCCTTCAATCCAATCAAGTTGCACTCAATACTAACCATCACAGGATGTCACTGTGATAATTGAGATGGACGGTTTTATAATTTTTAATTTTTATGGATACATAGTAGGTATATATATTTATGGAGTACATGAGATATTTTGATACAGGCATGCAATGACTAATAATGACATCATGGAAAATGGGGTATCTATTCCCCATATCCTCTGTGTTTCAAATAATCCAACTATGCTCTTAGTTATTTTAGAATACATAATTAAATTATTATTGACTATAATCACACTGTTGTGCTATCAAACAATAGATCTTATTCATTCTTCCTATTTTTTTTGTACCCAGTAATCCTCACCTCCCCCCACACTCCCCACTACCCTTCTTGGTCTCTGGTAACCATCCTTCTACTCTATTTCCATGAGTTCAATTGTTTCGATTTTCAGATCACACAAATAAGTGAGAACATACAATGTTTGTCTTTCTGTGGTTGGTTTATTTCAAAAACATAATGATTTCCAGCTCCATCCATGTTGTTGAAAGTGACAGGATTTCATTCTTTCTTATAGATTAATAGAACTCCATTTTGTATATGTACCACATTTTCTTTATCCATTTATCTGTTGATGGACACTTAGGTTGCTTCAAAATCTTGGCTAATATGAGCAGTGCTGCAGCAAATACGGGAGTGCAGATATCTCTTTGATATACTGATTTCCTTTCTTTTGGGTATATAGCTAGCAGTGGGACTGCTGGATCATATGGTAGCTCTATTTTAGTTTTTTTTTTTTTTTTTTTTTTTTTTTTTGAGAATGCTCCAAACTGTTCTCCATAGTGGTTGGAGTAATTTACATTCCCATCAACAGTGTATGAGGGTTCTCTTTTTTTCTGTATCCTCTCCAGCATTTGTTATTGCCTGTCTTTTAGTTATAAGCCATTTAGCTGGGGTGAGATGATATCTCATAGTAGTTTTGATTTGCATTTCTCTGATGGTAGATGATGTTCAGCATCTTTTCATGTGCCTGTCTGTCGTTTGTATGTTTTATCATGAGAAATGTCTATTTAGATCTTTTGCCCATCTTTTGATTGGATTATTAGATTTTTTTTCTATAAGGTTGTTTAAGCTCCTTGTATATTCTGGTTGTTAATCCCTTGTCATATGGGGTGTTTGCAAATATTTTCTTGCATTTTATGGGTTGTCTCTTCACTTTGTTGCTTGTTTGCTGTGCAGAAGCTTTTTAATTTGATGTGATCCCATTTGTCCATTTTTGCTTTGGTTACCTGTATTTCTGGGGTATTACTCAAGAAATTTTTGCCCAGACCAATGTCCTTGACAGCTTCTCCAAAGTTTTCTTTTAGCAGTTTTATAGTTTGAGGTCATTGATTTAAAGACCTTTTAGATTGAAAGGCTCTTTTTTTTTTAAATTTCCATTGGCATAGAATATCTTTTTCCATCCCTTTATTTTCAGTGCATGTGTTCTTTTTTTTAAAAAAAAAATAGGTGAAGTATGTTTCTTGTAGGCAACATATCATTGGGTCTCTCTTTTTTTCATCAATTCAGCCATTCTATGTCTTTCGATTGGAGAGTTTTGTCCATTTACATTCAATGTTATTGATAAGTAAGGACTTAACGGTATTTTGTTATTTATTTTCTGCTTGTTTTGTGGTCCTTTCTTCCTTTTTTTCTTTTTCCCGTATTCCTTTAAACGAAGGTGATTTTCTCTGGTGGTGTGACTTAATTTCTTGCTTTTTAATTTTTGTACTTTTTTGTGTGTTTTTTGATTTGAGGTTACTGTGAGGCTTGCAAATACTATCTTATGACCCATTATTTTAAACTTATGACGACTTAACACTGATAACATAAACAAACAAACATTCAAAAAGAAAAGTAATAAAACTCTATACTTTAACTTCATCCCCACTTTTTAAACTTTTGTTGCTTTTCTTTATGTCTTATTTCACTGTATATGACTTGAAAAGTTGTTGTTATTTTTAATTTGTTTCTTGTGATAGTGTTTTTCTGTGTGCAAATAGTTATTAAAATTTGCTGTTTCTGTGGGGAGGATGAACTGTGTGGGCTTCTGTTCTGTCATCTTGTCCCACCTCCTGAGCTGTGCATTTTTAAATTTTGTGCACTTTCCTTAAAATGATTTTAAAAGAAAAGAAAAATATACATATACATATCTTTGACCAACATTTCCACTTTTTTAATGTTATAATACAATTGTATATCAGTGAAGTGATATATTTACTGGGATACTCATTGCAACACTGAAATGTCAAAAGATCAGAAGCAACTGAAATGTTCTTTAACAGAGACCAGTTAAATAATTTATGAATAATCCATACAAGAAAATATGAAACAGCTGTTAAAAAAAGTGAATGACACAGTGCAGTATATACTTATCTGAAAGTCTTTCAATATTAAGTGAACAAAAAAAACCAGACTTCAGAATAGTATGGATATACAAAATTTATGTGTATGGAAAATGTGTGGCCTGTTTCTAAAGTGAATAATAGTAATTTCCTTTGGATAGAGAACTATGTGACTAGAAGAAAGGAAAAGAAGAATAATTTTTCAATGAACTTCAAGAGGTGTTTTTGAATTTTGTGCCATAGATACATATTACTTTATTTGAAACTCTTTCAAGTAGAAGAAAATACTAAAAAAACAAACAAACAAGAATCACCCCACGAGTCAGATATTTCTCTAAGCATTTAACGTATAAAATACAGGAATTGCTGTTATAGCCATTTTACAGATGTAGACAGTGAGGTTAGAAGGCCAAAAACTTGCCTGAGATCATTCAGCTAATAAGGAGTGGAAGTGAAATTCAAACCCAAGTCTATATGAAAGGAGATTCAATAGACTTGAAGAGACACAGTGAGAAAGAGAGAGAGAGAGAGAGCGAGAGAGAGTGAGAGAGAGCGCTTGCTGGCCTTGCTTAGCTCAGTGTGGAGCCATTTTGAAAATCTGCAATAAGCCAATGATGCCAATAATGCCTCATGTCAAATTGCATTAAAAGTCATTATGTGTTTTTACAGTTCTTTTGATTCCATTAAAGTCACCCAGTGGTAACTGCCAAGTGAAACAAAATAAAAAGTATAGATAGAAGCTTAGGAATTAAGGTTTCCTGCAAATAATTCTAATGTATAATACTATTCACCTCTTTTAGTTAGCTGGCCACCTGCTAATTTAGGCCCATTTGTTGGGATGTGCTTTGATTATATTTTATTTTAAGGAGACATAATCTTCTTAATATCATAACAATTTCATCTCTTTGATGAAACTTACTATGATTTCTTCTATAACTTTATATCCTCATTTTAAATGTTTATCAGGGTCTATCTCCCATATCTTCCATGTCCAACTAGTATAAAACAAATCCTAGGCAGTCTGTTTCTAAATGTTACTTGGCTTTTCCCCACTTTCTGCATCCCCATTGCCACTCTTCTAATCCAAGCCTTTTGGACCTTTATCTTTAACTACTGCATTAACATCCTCAGTAGGCTTCTTTTTCACTCAATCATTTACTGTTCATTCATTTCTTCACTCTCTGTCTTTTGGTCACTTACTATTAACAAGATCTTGGGTAAACAGTGAGAAATAAAACATAGTCCCCTTTCACAAGGACCTTATGGTTTACTGAAGAAAAACAACCATAAAACCAGAAAATTATACCACAATATGAAAAGTGCTTTATAGTAGAATGTACAAGATGTTATGGGAGCCCAAAGGGGGAAATGGAGGATATGGAGTGGAAAGTCATTGGAGGCTTCTCAGAGGAGGTGATGTCTGAGTGAAATCTGTGAAGAGTAAGAGTTTTTCACTGGATGGGCAAGAAGAAGAGCAATTGAGAGAGAAGAAATAACTTGAGTCAGCTCAGGGAGATATGAAATCACCTTCTCTCCCTTCCCTATCTATGAGTTACAGCACATAGTCACTTAAGTTATTTTTAATAAAGAGAAATTGGACATGCAATCTGCTGATAAAACCTTTAATGACTCTCCGATTTCTTCAGAACCAAGAAGAAATTACTTGGTCTCAAAGAACCCTTTCCAGTTTTCCTTCTTACAACTTCTTTGAGATTTGGCAATACCAATTTGGTTAAGTTGGGAATTCTATTTCTTAGAAACCCTTCTTTGTGTGGTTCCCTGTTAGAGCTGTCTGAAAGAAGAACTTGAATGAAATTTGGAAGGTGGGAGAGAAGCAGCAGTTGTTAATTTGGAAGTTTGTCCCGGTCAGATACAGAACCTGATGGGTTCTAGCTGATCATGGCTCTCCTCTTCTCTGTGTCTAACACATCTTCCCAAATGCTGCTCTGCTGACCAGTAGTGGTCTCAAGCCCACTACAAGACTCTTGACTATGAGTGTGCAGAAGTTGTGATCTTTAGAGACCATAGCTGCTTCTAGTCCTCTCCACAAGCTCTTCCTTTGTGGCTTCACTTCCGTGGCTAGATAAATTGGTTTCTTGGATTTCACTGCAAGCTTCAACTTGTCTTCCCTTGCTAGTGCTCTAGGTAGACTGGTTAATGACTTCTCTGATATCCTGACCTTTACTTCCCCAGGTCCTCTCACACTTGTGTAAGGTATAATTCCTAAAATAAATTCCTCATTCCTGTAATACTTATGGTGGCTATAAATCCTGATTGAAAGAGGGAGGTTTCTTTAATAGGTCATGAACATTTATTAGTATGCTCCCTTCCCCTGCTCTCCATTTTTAGGATGGCAAACTCCTGTGTTCTTCAAGTTTCAGTTTAAATGTGTCTTCCATTGTGAAAACTTCTAGAACCTTCCTTTTTGCCAGTTTCACACAAAAAGTGGTCCTAAAATACTTTGGATACTTTTTCTTTACTTCCCACATCTACGATGGTTTGGCGTTTGTTAATCTATTCTCACTACATATTGTGAACTCTTTCAGGTGGAGGAACATGTTTTACTATCTTTCCTGTCTTTCTTTGTTCTTCCACCCCATGAGTTGTATAGCACAACACACAGTTCCAGTAATTGATTTGAGCTTACTGACTTGCATAGAATTTTTATATAACTCCTATGTACACATAGGAGTTACTTCCAAATCTGTAAGGATTTGCAAGACATCTAATAGGAGGATTCATAGTTGAGAATCAGATGATCTTATAGGTAAGACATTGGAAAAATGAGGAAGGAGATAGATTCACAAAAATTTAAACTACTTTATGACATGAAAATAAGATGGTAAAATTAATACATTAAATAAAGAGAATGCCAACGCCATATTACTCATTATTAGGTGGTTATAAAAGTTACATGACAAAAACCAAACACCACATGTTCTCACTCATAGGTGGGAATTGAACAATGAGATCACTTGGACACAGGAAGGGGAACATCACACACCGGGGCCTATTGTGGGGAGGAGGGGGGGAGGGATAGCATTAGGAGATATACCTAATGTAAATGACAAGTTAATGGGTACAGCACACCAACATGGCACATGTATACATATGTAACAAACCTGCACGTTGTGCACATGTACCCTAGAACTTAAAGTATAATAAAAAAAAAATAAAAATAAAACAAACAAACAATACAAAAACAAAAACAAAAAAGTTACGTGACAGTTAATTTAGATTTGCCACTCTTTGGTACTGAAAACTATTTTCAGATTTCTTCTAACGTTGTTTTAGCACTTAAAAAAATGAATTCATTACTCCTCTTTCATTTCCAGGTAGCATGCATGCTGCAAGGGCTTTTCTCTGTGTCTTCTCCACTGTTATTTAGTGCCTTTTCTGATGGCTTAGAGTTGTTGCTTCCCATCTCTCAGGTTCTACTCCTGTTTAGAAATGCAGAGTAACTTGGATATTAACAACAGAGAAAAATGAGGGAAACAAAACCCAACAAACAGGTAAACCTCAAACCTTGAAGGAAATTTTATTTAACCTGTTCACTCTCACGGAGCAGGCATTTCTCACCTTCTATCCTGATACACAGAGATTTAGAAACTCTCTGCTCAGCTAGTTTCATGCCAGAGCACACTCAGCCACCATACTCACATCTCTGTTTCCTGCCTTGCAAAAGTCACAGGAGTGCAGTTCTGAGGCCAGGTTTTACCTTCTTTCCACATCCTAAGAGAGAAAGAAAACATTGCAGAAACTCCAGCTCGTGTTCTGCTGTCTGTTTTGCTTTTTTTCCTATTCCCTACACCACTTTCCCTTTTTCTAATTATCCCCAGTCAGAGGGATTCATAAATCTTGTACAGTGTAACTGAAAGTGAAATTCTTCCCATTGCTGAAAAGCTGCACAGAAACAAACCCACAGATACGGAATTCTGTATACAGGGAGGCTCACAGCGGGAGAAGTGTACTCTATATTCAATGTTAATATTCTAGTGTTCACAGGTTTGCCTCCATTTGGTATTTTTTTAAAAAAGGAAATAGTAGTTTCTCATAAAATCTTCTTGAAATCCTGTTAAAAATAAGGAGAATATTTATATTAATTGTTTTATTTTAGAAACTTTTTGGCAGTTCTTGCTAATTAACTTGATTGACTGAGGGAGAAAATTGCTAAGAGACCAATCACATTGCTTCATATTTGAAACCTTGGCTATTTAAAGATAGCTCCCTTGGATTTCATGATAACCAGATCCTGAAATGGTCGGGCATTAGATTTTGAGTGTTTCAACAACTGAATGTGATGGCCCATTGATTGCCCATTCATTGTGACAGCCCAGAGCCCCGTGATTGACCAGCGTCTGGTTAACTCAGTTGACCTGGATACTCCAGGCCCTGATGATTGCTCCCTGAACCCTAAGGGGAGCTTGGACTGTCAAGGACTAGTCACGTGCCTGTTTTGTTTGCAGAATTGTCATTGTCAGAGAAGAAAATTCACAGTCCACCTTTGTTCTTTCACAGTACGAGGCAGAAAACACAAACAAAACAAAAACCAAAACGTGACAACACTTTGGAAAATTGGTTCCATTAAAGATATGCTCTGTCATATCTACCCTGATGAGCACAATAAAATAAAAATGATTCTGGTGCTATTTACACAGCTGGGTTTATTTGATTTGTAGGTTATTTAAAGATGCTCTAAATCAGTAGTCTTCAAACTCTGGTCCCAGAGCGGAGGCAGCAGCTTTACACAGAAACTTGTTAGAAATGCAGTCTTGGGCTCCACTCCAGACCTACTGAATCAGAAACTCTAGGGATGAGGCCTAGCAACCTTTGTTTTAATGAGCCTTCCCAATGAGGCTGATGCCTGCTCAAGTTGAGAACCATTGCTCTTAACTACTAGTATGTGGGGTTTTGTTTAAATGGTAACACCTGGGATCCTAATTCAGCTCGTTCTCTCATTCTTTCATCCTGAGTCTTCCAGTCAGAAGAGTCACTTCTCTCATTTCTTAGTCCCTCAAGGCCTTTTGTAACCTCCACTCTGGGGGCCTGGGTGGGCTGCCTAATGTTGGGATGCACTGGGAACATTCTAGCCTCATTAGAACTTAGCAATTAAACCAGAGCGTTCCACCTGGTTTTGTTAAGCAGCACTGCTGACCTTCTGGGCTGGTCCGGGTAGCTGACACTTGGTCCTTCCCTCCCTCATACACCCTACTGCATATAAAGCAAATTATTGCCATTGTGTATCCCAGCATTATACGACACAGGTAGTGGTCAACCCTCTCAAAGTATTTAGAACAGGAGCCTGGCAATTTTAAGCCTTTCATTCTGGAAGAAAATTTTCATTTGTTTTCTGTATGTGTCTGGTGTGCTGGAAGTCCACACAAACCTAGAATTTTAAAATACCCATCGCATTGAAAGAAGCATGGCCATTTTCTTTTCTATATGTGGGACTTAAGGGCTCAGGAAAATGTCAGCTTGCAAAGCTGCCTAAACATTGCATCTCCTTCTTGTTCAAAGGCTGGGTTGGGTGAGGAAAGGTTGGAGATACAGACTTATTGGTCTTAACCAACAAAGTTTACTGAAATCAGATATATCTAAGAAAAACATATTGGTGTGGTGTTTTTTTTCTTCACTAGAACTGCCCTCGATAAAATGTGGGTGTCATTTGAAAAGGGCATCATTTCCAATGAATTCTGAAAGTGTCACACAGGGTATTGATTGATCAGTCTTGCCGTCAGCATGATTGGGGCCAGCGTGGAGCTGCTCCTGTGATCCAATTTTCAAAGCTCACAGACACCTTCACTCTCTGGCAAATAGCATCAGCAAGTGGTCAAACAGAGGGGGCTGGAGGGATGGGAGTAGGGTGCAAGAATAGACTGGCAGAAAGGTAGCAAGAATGAATGATTTTGTATCATGATCAGCTTGTCTAACCACTATGTGTTGAAAGCTGTAAGTACACCTCAGGCACATTGAATGGTTAGGAGTCTAATTTATTTTCTCTAATAAGCAACATTAAGCTGTGAATAAGTCAAAGCAGCTTCTAATCAATGAGAAATACCAATGCCAACATTGGTGAAGTCATTTTAAGATAATATAAGTGTCTTAATTTGTGTTTGCTTTTGCCCTCAGTTCATATTCATAATATAGACATGGGACAGAAGTACTCAGCCCAGTTGTATTTCCTTTATGGTGTGAGCCAAAGTTACATCTAGCACAGGTGGTCCTTAAAATAACAAATATACAGTCTAGACACATGGCTTCTAAGGGTGCCATTCCCTTGCTCTAGGATTGCATATGTGAATAAATGCACAAATGTATATGAGCAGATAGGTCTGCCTTGACCTGTGTCATGAAGAGTTTGGAGGTGGGTTGAGTGGCCTTAGGCAAGTGATGATCTCTTTATGGGCCCTCGTTTTCCTGTTTTTGAAATGAGGGACTGTACAACAGAAGTTTTAAGATTCATTCAAACTTGGATATTATGTGATGTTTTTCCATGGCTTTTACTCAGGGGGAGCAAGAGTGAGGCAGCAGGCAGGGAGTTGGTTTGAGTAGAATGAAGGTGGCTGAGTTCTTTCTACTTCCTGAGCAAAAGTCTCCTGGTGTGTGAACTCTGAACTTCTTGATGAGAAAAATAAGCTCCAGGTTTGCAGCTGGGTCAATTCCAGGGTCTTCCCTGGAGCTTCCTCTGATCAACTCTAGGTTCCCTGGAAACTCAGGGCCGGGATTGAAGCTAACTCGGGCAAGAAGTACTCCTAAGAAGTACAGGCATCTCCATTCTGACCTGAGGGTCCAAAGGCACTTTGCTTCTCCTTAGGTCCTCCCTGGGACTGTCAGGGCACATCATGGTGGGGAATGTGGAAATGTGTTTCCTCCTTCCTTTGTAGCAGAGAATAGCACACTATGATACAACCACTCTAATTCTTGTATACTCTTTTAACTTATGGGCCTGCCACAGTCTCTGCCTATTTAATACTCTCTCCTGGGATAATTGGCTATACCAAACATGGACAGAGGAAACTCCTTTGGATCGAATCACATCCTTTCTTCAGTCTTACAGTCTATGCCCAATCATGGGTGGCTATGTTTTTCCATAGCAAGACCTCACAGAGATACTGGGAGGTTAAATGCAGCACTGAGTTGAAAGCATCAGATCCTATGCAGGATGCTATGTGTATAACATTTGGTTATTATTTCCAGTGAGCTGAAAATTCCTCAGAGACCAGGACGGGGCCTATTCTTTCCATGCCCTTTGCTTAGCGCATCATAGAAGCTTGATTGATGTGGTTGAATAGAGGAATCAGTTGAAAACCTGCCTTGGTGGCTCTTGTAAGTGACTTGCAACTTACTCTTAGAGTAGCTCAGGGAGAAGCATTGGTATTTATTTTTGACAAGGTCACTTAGTATCCTGACCAGTTTTGCGGGTAATGTATTCATGTGATGCATGGATCTGATGATTGTGACTCCCCATCATAAGTGATTTCCAGGTAGAAAATTCTATCATTTAGTGGCCTGGCCAGTTTTGTGGATAATGTATTCATGTGATGCTTGGATCTAATGATTGCGACTCCCTATCGTAAGTGATTTCTAGGTAGAAAATTCTGTCCAACTGTTGACTTAACCTTGTTTAAAGTATGCCTAGCTTCAACCTTTGTTCTCTTGCTGGGACATCTGGGCTTACAGTTCAGCCTTGTTTGTTCAACAGCCCTACTCTCAGATATTCGCAGGTCAATGGACTGGCTTAGCCTGGTGTGCTGCCACACCCCCCTGGCGGCCTGCGCCATTGGCCAGCACCTCCCTGAAAAGCAGGTGGCTGCACCATTATTCTGGACAATCATCCTGCCACAGGGGTGAGTGACGTTTACACTGACACCATTCTGGATGGCAAAACTGAGGGGCTACTTTACAGAGTGGCCAGTCCAACCAGAAGAAGGGTAAAAAGAATCAAATAATTATTATTCTAGAGAGAGGACTGAGAACTGGAACTTAGTTATGTCAGGTATTTTGCCCATTTATCCAATGGTCCATTATACTTTGTATGTTATATAGGAATTAAAAATGATTTTATCTCATTGAATGGAAAAAATACTAAAGTGTAAAGTATAAAAAAGTTTAATGATGTTTTTCCCCAATTAGTTAATGGCAGTATTGGGTCTAGAATCCAAAGTGTTTAAAGGCACCCCCCCCAACCCTTTTTCTTTTTCTTTTTTTTTTTTTTGAGACGGAGTCTCACTTTGTTGCCAGGGCTGGAATCCAGTCAGGGCTGGAATGCAGTGGCGCAATCTCAGCTCACAGCAACCTCTGCCTCCCGGATTCAAGCAATTCTCCTGCCTCAGCCTCCCAAGTAGCCGGGATTACAGGCGCCTGCCACTACGCCCAGCTAATTTTTTGTATTTTTAGTGGAGACGGAGTTTCACCATGTTGGCCAGGATGGTCTCGAACTCTGGACCTCATGATTCGCCCCCCCTTGGCTTCCCGAAGTGTTGGGATCACAGGCATGAGCCACCGCATCCAGCCCCCCTCCTTTTTTTTTTTAAACCACACCACAGGATCTCAATATATCCAGTCATTGTTGTCCTATTGTTGGTTTGCCTGCTGTCCGGTGCTAAAAATCTTTCTACTACTTATGGGAAAAAATTCCAATGGCCTTCAAAACCATGTTGCCAAAGCAAACAGCTCAGAGCCTTACCTTTGCTCCGTAGGTGACTTTGCAGTAAGGAAAATAAAAATACTAAATGTTATTACATATTTGAGAGCCAGCCCAAATGATTTCAAAGACAACTTATTCTACTTTTTCCAAGTTTTAAAATTTTTATTAGAAATATGCATGCAGGTTGAAAGAAGAATATTTGGGTAAGAGAAGAAATGATGATAGTACAATCTCATAATTTCAACCTGACATTACTGGCATTTAGAGAACTTCTTATTACTATATATTCTCTGTGCCCATTTTCTTCCATCTAGTTATAATTATTTTGTTGATAATAGTTGGCCGTTCCCTCCACCTAATATTACAGTAGAGGAGCTTCTCTTTATTATGTTTTCTTTATAGTCTTCTGTGACTTATAGTAGCTCATTTTACTGAGTGAATATATCACAACTTGATTATTCCATATTTTTGAAATTTAGATTGTTTCCTCTTTATTGTGTCTATTTTTATATCCACTGTTGTAAATCTTTTAAAGAATAATTTAAAAATTATTTAAAATTATTCCTTTAGAGTAGATCAAAAGGATATATGTAAATAGTCTACATTTTAAAAACTATTGGTATATCTTGTTTCATTATTTTTCAAAATGGTTTTACCAATTTATACTACCTATAGGATGTTTATGTCACCTTTTTAATTTATATTTTTATTTAATTTATATTTTCAAATTTTGTTTCTGTTTTTCCTTACTTTGATTGTTTACCATTGGAATCTTGAGACCAATTAAAATTTTAAAAAGGATTAAATACAGCTAATTAAAAAAAACCTGTCACATGCTTATATGATTAAATCAGCAGATGGAAACCTAGGCAACTAGCTTATACTGGTCACGTTAGGTCTCTTAGAAAACTAGTGGCTGCAAATAGAATGAGAAAGTATTTTGGAGGTCAGATTAAAATGGGGCTATGTCCTCAGAGGACTGAAAGAACACTGAGGCTGGAAAACTGGCATTTGAGGCAGCCTTGCCCCTCTGTCTTTGGGAAATTTTGCTCCTGGGAGAATGGTTTGTTTAATTCAAGCAAAACCAATTATTGTTTTTTGAGAAAATGTATTTGTGACTAACATGTGACCTGGGTATCCAGTGTCCCGATCAATGCAATATTTTACTCATAAGATCCCACAGTCATTGTTCTACCTAATTACTATAAGGAGATAAGTAGTTCCTTCCTCTAAAAACTCCAAAGGTAGTGAAGAACTGTGGAATCCAGAGATGTGATTTGTAGATCATCTGAGATGGTCTGAAAGTAATTACTACCAAGCATAGCCATGTGGTCTCCTTATAAGACACATTAACCGTTGTTCAATGATTTCTATTGTTGTTGCACCTTATACCTGGTAGATGTGTGGTTGTTTATAAGGATTTTGTGCTTTCTGTTTCCCCCTTGAAGGGGGGGATTTGCTTTATAGGCACTTTTCTTAAACTTGGTCTGCAGATTAAAAAGCTTAAGGACACACAGATTTCACGGCTTCTGAGTGCCCATTCATGAAATTCTAGTAAGGATGAATGTGCTGAAAAGGTTGTTTTCCTGAAGAGAAACCAGTGCAATTGCAGTGACTTAGAATTGAATTATAAATGATTCAAAGCAATCAAATACTGCTTATTTATAAAAAGACGGCGAGGAGGAACTCTTGTTTTTGTAAATAAGGTGCTCTTCTCCTGCAATGGGATGTGACAGCAAAAATACATAGGGGAGAGAGTATGTTTGTTCTCCTAACTCCCTTCTCTCTGCTTGTTCCACGTCAGATTTAAGAAATGCCTTAAAGGCAAGGGAAAGCAGGGGCTCACTGGCAAACAAGTATGGGCAAGGAACAGGTATTCTGAGTTTGGGGCAAAAAAAAAAAAAAAAAAAAAAAAAAAAAAGGGAAAAGAAAAGAAAAGACAAGCAGACCTGACTGACCAACGGGAGTTGGGCACATTCATGACAGTAAACTGGGCTCCTGCATGCTCTAATTCCTACTGCACCCCAGACTGCTAAGACGCCTTGGATAAAAAGGAGAAAAGAAAGGAGGGAAAAAAAATCCATGCGGGAGGCTGTGAGTGCAGAGTCTGTTCCGAGCTCCCTCCACAGGCAGACACCGATCAATAAATCAATAAGGAATGTTCACTGGCTGTAAAATGGGTAGAGAATCTAGTGTCAAGCTGCTTCGAGATGGATGGACAGAGAGCTTGCTGTCTGTTGAAAGGCCAGAGGTGACTATCACCTTGAGATGAGATCAGTGACCAGCAGCCTCACAGCCCTTTGAACTCAGAGTCTATGATTGAGGACATGGGCAGGGCTTAAAACAGTCCCAGTGCGACCCACAGTGACATTTTCCTCTGCTCTGTGCATCACCCCCAACACTCACACCTCTTGCCAGGGCGGATGGTTTGCCACACGGAGCCTGGCTGCTGTCTGGCCCTGGCCTGCTGTGCCCTGTCATTGAAGTAAAGGCTACAGGAGACTGAATCAGAAATTACTAGATGCCCTAGTGGTAGGAAGCATCGATCAGAAAGGGTAGGGATTTTCTGCACAACGGTCAGATCTTTCCTTTTATATAAAGGAGGTTTAACTTAGTACAGATGGTGTTCTCACTGCACAGCACTGTATGTTAACCCTTGCTTTCGTGGACTTAACCTAAGGTTGCCACAGGGGTGGCTATGATCGGTCTCTCTGAAACTCAGAAAAGTGCTTTCTGTTTGAAGGGCCTTTAGGTCAGGCCAGCCTGGCTGTGTGGGGCGGTCACTGCTGCCCTTGTGGCTGTGTGCTGGCTCCACTGGAGCGGTGGGTGGCTTCTCTTCAGCTGCTGCTCAGCCAGCATGCTGCAGCATCACTGAGTTTCAATAGAGAGAGGGGAACAGCCTGGCTCCGGAGTCCCTGCTGTTGAGGTGGGCAGGGGATGGTGTATTCCTTGTCCTCTCTGTGACCCTCAACTTACTCTCACTTTTGAAAAGACGAGGCTCCTAACCTCCTATGACTGAGACCAAGTTTTCACTTTGGGTTCGAACGCTGAGCTATGAACCTCTTGTTTAGTTCTCAGAATGTGGCTCTGTCCAGAAGATGGAAATGGCTTATCCTAGAGAAAACATAAACAAAAAGTTCTGGGTGATATTTCGTTTATCATTCAGATAATTTACCGTCATCTGGACACACATATAGTCTGCATGTCTTACTCATTTCTTCAATTCTTTTATTCGATTTCACATTACTTGCCTTTCCTATTGTGTGCTAGGCAATAGGCAAAGAGATGAAGAAAGTACGGTCCTAGACTTTGAAAAATTAGGGGGCCTCAAAAGTGATTTATAAAACTTCTGTTTTTCATATGTCTAGAAGCTCTTATTTATTTCTCTAAAATGATTTTTTTTGGTCTTTAAAGTTTTTCATTCTTTTTTTTGGATGGACAGAAAAGACAATTTGGGGGATGGACAGAAAAGTAAAAAGATATACTAGATACATGAATAAATGAAGGTTGTGTGATGTATTGGGAAACGCATTGTAGAGGAATTCATTCATTCATTCATTCATACCTGTATTTACTCATTTATTCTACAAGTGTTTATGGACTATCTGGTGCCTGGCAAGCTACTGATATTGTATACTTCTGGTGGAGGGCAGACATTCAACACATTGTGCTATAGTCAAATGTACAAAGGTATAGAGTACTATGAGGGTGAGTAGGAGGAGTATCTAATTTAGATGGGGATGGAAGGCTTTAACTTGAGAGCTGAAGGAACAGAAGTTAGAGAGGATAAAAGTGAGGACACAGGCTGGGCCTCTCATCCCAGTTTTGTTACCAACAAGGTATGTGATCACCAGGCGAGACCCCTGTCTTCCTGAACCTATGCTAACAGACCTGTCAATTAAAGGGGTTTGACTAGATAATTTATAACATAAAAACCCTCTGGCTCTGAAGTATTATAATTCCTTAAAAGAACCCATTTGCAAGAAATCTAAGTCCATCAGAACCACTCTTAAGAATGGTTCATATCATTTCCACAGGAACATAGAGTTGTTGGCTGTTGCCATACAGTGTCAGAGGAACTAGTCATATCTCAAACATTTAGGTAGTGCTATTTACCATGGCTCTTTATCATGGCCCCCCCAAATGATGGTCTGGGTCTTGGTCTGAACAACTCATACGGCTGTGGAGCGAGACTATAGTAGATTGGATTGTGTGTGATTCAGACATGAGGTTTGATCACCACACTTTGATTTCTAGTTAAATAACTAGGGTGCAGTGGCTTGTGCCTGTAATCCCAGCTACTCAGGAGGCTGAGGTGGGAGGATCGCTTGAGCCCTGGAGCATAATTATGGCTCACTGCAGCCTCAACCTCCCAGGCTCAATTCTCTCACCTCAACCTCCCAAGTAGCTTGGACTCAGCAAGCACCACCATGCCTGGCTAAATTTTTTTTATTTTTTATTTTTTATAGAGTTGGGTCTTACTTTGTTGTCCAGCTGGTCTTGAACTCCTGGGTTCAAGTGATCCTCCTGCTTCTACCTCCCAAAATGCTGGGATTGTAGGCATTAGCCACTGCACCCAGCCTTTTATTCTTTTTAATGCTACTGTAAAAATGACTTTTCCTAATTTTTTTTCAGCTGGTTAGTAACTGAGTTTTGTGTGTTGATTTTGTATCCTGCCACTGTACTGAATTCATTTTTTAGTTCTAACAGTTTTTTTGTGTGTGTGTGGAATTTTTAAAGTTTTCTACATATAGGATTATGTGATCTACAATGATGTGTTAAACTTAAATTGTGATTGTTACTATTAATAACAAAAGTTAACATCTCTTGAGCACTTTCTATTTGCAAGTATCGGGAAAGGGATTATCTCATTACATTCTTACAACAATCCATTTTTTGGGTGAGGAAGTTGAAATTTAGAAAGATTAAAATTACCTTTCTCAAGATCACAGCACTACAAAGTGGGGAGTCAGGATTTGAGCCCCAGTATCTATAAAGCCAGACCCCTAATTCTGAAGCACTCAGCCTTTCTGGGGTGATTACAAGAAGGAAGTCTCACGATGCCAAGAGGTGAGGACCTTCCAGATAATTTTGTGATAATTTAGGAGCCTCCTTGCCAGGACATCTGCAACCTCAGATTACCCAGATATAGACCTACAAGCAGTTTCTAAATCAGCAACAACTAAAGAGAAATTGATCAAAAAGCCTGTGTTTGGGAGAATAACTCTAGCAACATATCCAGCATCAAAGACAGCTTGGATTAAAAGGAGGCAATGTTCAAAGGGCTTCCCAGACACACCGACAGCTCCCACAATGCCAGCTGGGACATGCTTCAAGGTGACTCCATTTATCACCCTTCTCAAGAGACCATAGTATAGACCTCCTAATATCATCATATCCTGGGGACTGTAGGTTTCTAGGTCACCACCTGCAATATCAGTTGTGACTGTGAGTTATTTGGAGTCCGTGGCACCTTGTATCAGCTGGGATTGGAGAAAAGCAGAAGGGACAGATAGGCAGTTCAAAATGGCATTTTTCCAGTAGCTTCTCACATACGTGTTCTCTCCACCTGTGAGCTCCCACCTTCTTGCTCCTCCTGACCAATGCAGAGTAACTGTCCCAATCTGTAAGACCTCTTTGTAGGAACAGGAGACTAGGATTTTAATTAAACATGCAAGCCGACATTTCATATCAAGTGAACAGACTAAGAATGTTACATGCTAAGGTCTGATCTTGAACAAGTGTGTCTCCATCTACAGAGGAAGTAAGTAGAGATGGGTAACCATAGTGAGGTGAAACAAGGCAACAAGACTTTAACACTTTTATGTAAACCTTTGTGTGGATCAGCTCTGTGTTTAGCATACATAGATCAAATATTTACAAGTACTTAAACTTTTAAATGTAATTTTTCTTCTAAATTCAGTTAAATAACTCCATTAAGACAGAATCCAAGTCTGATGTCTGATTCATTTTTCCCTCCCTCACCTACCAAGCACACTGCCTGATACAAAGTAGGTACTGACTACATTTTCGATAAATGAGAAACCTATTAGTACTTCTACATGCAGCCTATTTCCTACTTTTTCCTCTTTTTTCTATGTTTTTTCTCTGCTTCTCATAGAAGCAGAGAATAGAATGATGGTTGACATGGGCAGAAAGGAGAGAGAAATGGGGAGCTGTTCAATAGACATAAAATTTCAGTTATGGTACATAAATATGTTCTAGAGATCTGCTGTACAACATAGCACCTATAGTTAATATGATATGTGCACTTCAAAATTTGAGGAAGGTGAATATTATTTTAATGTTCTTACAACAGTCACACAGAAAAGGACACAAAGAAACTTTGGGAGGCGTTGGATGTGTCTATTATCTTATATACATTGATTGTGGTGATGGTATCATGGGTGTTTCCATGTATCCAAACTCATCAGATTTTACACATTAAAATGTGCAAGTCTGTATATATCAGTTATAACTCAAGAGAGCTAGGGAAAAGCAAAAGAAAGTTAATGGCTCTTATTTTCTCATAACCTAGAGGTAAACAATATGTACATTTTAGTCATTTTAGTGAATTTTTTCTGATAATTTTGTGCATATAACTTTTTTCATAATTTTAACAGAAATAGAATCATATTACCCCTGTAAATCACATTATTTCATGATCGATGTCATTAAACATTGTTTGAAAATTTCAGAAAGATAATGTTTAACAAAACATCTAGTCTAACGTTTAACAAAACAACTAGTGTAACTTTAGCTATGATTAGTTGTGAGATCTAATGAATCTTACACCTGAGAATCTCATTTGTCCCACCTGTCCCTCTCAGACCACTCATAGCCACTGGATGATGAAACTGAAGGTCTCATCCAGAGCCTCGGTCATCACACTCAGATCTCTGCCTTGACCCTTCTTCAGCTCTTTGCCCATGACTCACTCCAGTGACTTCTTTTACTTCATCATTTTTATATCCGCTTTTCTTAAACGCATTCCGGGTTGCCCTATCTTTTTTCATCCCTCTGGGGTTCCAGTGTCCTGTATGCTTACTGACTAGTTCCTCTTGATTTCCTGGGGAGTAGAGGAGAATAAATTCCAACAAGTGATTCTCCATTTCCCAGGAGACTACTGCCCTCCTCAGTATGCCCAGGCAACCCTCATAAGGGGCCTCCTTACCATTTTCTAGAGGACCCATTTCTCCCATGGTCCTGCTCAAGGGCTTGTGCATGAGACTCTGTCACCCTAAAACACCAAAGATTATGATGGGGATTTGGAAGCAGACCCAACTTCCTGTCAGACAGCCCTTCCCACCTCACTCAGGACTTGAGGTCCCTTCCATTTGTCTTTCTCAATCCTCTCCTGTGTCCTGAACCTAACACAACATTCTACTGGCTTGTTAAGTGTCTCCCAGTCCTGGTGTCTCCTGACTAAGGAGCATGGGCTCTATGGCATTAGAAGGACAGGTTGCTGAGTCCCGTGTGC
This sequence comes from Macaca nemestrina, assembly GCF_043159975.1. Lineage (NCBI taxonomy): Eukaryota > Metazoa > Chordata > Mammalia > Primates > Cercopithecidae > Macaca > Macaca nemestrina. Next base: position 149,140,783 of record NC_092131.1, on the reverse strand, counting down.
CTGACCCACAGCCACATGTAGCTGTCTGACCCTTTATTCATCTTCTGTTTCTCTAAGACTCTTTTACATTGGTGTTTCAGATGTATTCTTTTCTGCTCAATCCTCACTCCTTGCAAAGCAGGCGATCTCCATAATGCCTACAACAAAAACAGATGATCTCACCGTCCCCATTTCTCTCCATGTGAGAACATTGCCAGTGCTCATCTTTCTATCAGCCTTGGAGTTGAGGTATCTTTCCATTTCTCTGCCTTGGTCTGGGTTGTCTCCTATCCCACCTACTGGGAGATCCATCCCAGTCATCCCGCCTCTCCTTTATCCCCAGCCTTCCTCTTCCCACTGTCTCATTCTTGTCTACTTTCTGATCCTCACAGTACCATCCTGAAAACAAAAATCCCCAGAAAACCCAAAGTCCTTGGCTGATCTTTCTGCCTAAGTAGACTTCCTTGTGACATTGCCCCCTGTTTTCTGAGACAGGGTCTCACTGTTTCCCAGGCTGGAGTGTCGTGGCATAATCTTGGCTCACTGCATTTTTGACTTCCTGGGCTTAAGCAACTCTCTCACCTCAGGCTCCCAGGTAGCTGGGACTACAGGCACGAGCCTCTGTGCTTGGCTAATTTTTCTATTTTTTTAGAAAGTTGCTGGTGAGATGGGGTCTCACTATCATGCCCAGGCTTGTCTCAGACTCCTGGACTCAAGCGATCCTGCCTCCCTCAGCCTCCCTAGTGCTGAGACTATAGGCCTGAGCCACTGTGCCTACCCTGAAATAGCTTGTTCTATGAGAGATGTTCTTGATGTTTATCATAACTTAATTTTATCCAGTGGGGGAAAAAGTGAAGCTCCCCATTGCTTCATCTGGGCCTGCAACCTCCTGTGCTGACACTCAGTCTCTAAGCCCTGTTATTGTTTCTTCATAGACTCTGTTATCTGTCTTTGTCATCTATTTCTGCTTCTCTCCCCTCCCTCTTTGTCCAGGTCTCTATATTCTCAAACCTGGGATACTACCTGAGCTTTCTAACCAGTCTCTTCTCTTTGAGCCCATGTGAAAAGCAGCTGGCAGGTAAATGGCGCTTTGGCTGTGCCACACCTCTGCTAAAAAACAAGGATGACCCTCGATCCCACACAGGACAAAGTCAAAACTCCTAACTTTCCACAGGCAGAACCACCTACAATCAGCCCATATCCATTTCCAGTCACATTTCTTTTAAACCCAAGTCTACTCCAATTATTTGTCCCCGAAACCCACCTCATAATTCCTAGTGTTTATGCCATTATTAATCTCATCTCCCTCTTGAAGTGAATTTTCCTTCCAGTTCACTCATTGAAAGTGCACACATCCTGCTAGACCTGACTCCAGCAACATTTCTTCCTCAAGTTCCCTCCTGACCTTACCATCTGGACATAACCTCTCTCTCTTATTGTCACACTTGGTGTCTCTTGAACACTTCCTCCTCCCAAATAAAAAAATTTATTCACTTTATTAGGGAATTTTAGGTAAAATCTGTTTGGGCTAAAAATTCATCATTTCACTGTATATATCTAGACACAGAGCATTTCCTCTCCATTCTTTACCTTTAAAAATTATTTTGAGAACAAATAATACTGTTCCTTAGAAAAAATTTTAGAAATACAGATAAGTAAAGACAAAAAATCTTGAAACAGATGACTGTTGTTGATATTTTGGTGCATAACTTTTCAGTCTTTTGGATGGCACATATGCTTATTCATTGATCAACTATTAATATTTCTAACCAACTATGTACTGAACACTAGGAATAAAATGACAAATCAGATACATATGCATTTTGTCAAGTTGTGCTCATATTCTATTGTGTATAAATATAAAGGTAGTATAAACTATATAAATGTGATACACATGCGTAGATGTATACAAATACACATGCATATGCATGCATACATATATACATACACATGTATTTACAAAAGTGGGATTATGTTATACATCTTATTTATAACTTTCTTTTTGTAACTTTCTTCTTGATTTTTTTTAATCAGCATGTCTTAATATCAGTCAGTACATACACTTCATTGTTTTAACCACCTGAACCATTTTTAACTATACAGTACAGTAGTGTTAACTATGTGCACCTTCTTGTGCAATAGAACTCTAGAACTTTTTTATCTTGCAAAATGGAAACTCTACACTTACTGAACAACATCTCACCCTTTTCCTCTCCTCCACCAGCCCTGGCAACTGCCATTCTACTATTTCCAAGAACTTGACTAGTTTGGAAACTTTAAGCGAAATAGTGTAATATTTGTGATTTTGTGACTGGCTTATTTCACTTAGCATAATATTCTCTAGATTCATTAATGGAGCAACATATGACAAAATTTATTTTATTAGGGTGAATAATATTGCATTTTATGTATATACTACATTTTCTTTATCCATTCGTCTGTCTATGGATACTTGAATTGTTTGCATATCTTAGCTATTGCAAATAGTGCTGCAATGGACACTGTTGTGCAAATATCTCTTCAAGGTCCTATTTTCAATTCTTTTTGATTTAAAACCAGATCTAGGATTGTTGGATCATGCAGTAATTATGTTTTTAAATTTTTCAAGGAACCTCCATACAGTTTTCTATAGCTGCTGAACAATTTTACATTCCTACTAGCAGTGTACAATAGTTCTATTTTTCTCACATCCTCACCAATATTTTTATTTTCTGTTTTTTGATAGTGGTCATTCTAACGGGTTTCAGGTGACATCTCATTGTGGTTTTGATTTGCATTTCCCTGTGATTAGTGATGTTGGACATCTTTTCATATGCTTATTGGCCATTTGTTTGTGTTTTTGGAGAATTGTCTGTTCGAGTTTTGCCATTTTAAAATAAATTATTTCTGTTGATGTTGTTTGTTGATGTTGTTGATGTTGTTTGATGTTTAGGAGTTCTTTATATATTTTCAATGTTAATGCCTTTTCAGATATATGGTTTGCAAATATTTTCTCCCATTCCATAGATTGTCTTTACATTCTGTTCATTGTTTCCTTTCTGCACAGGAGTTTTTAAGCTTGATGTAGTTCCACTTGTTTATTCCTGTTTTTGTTGCCTGTACTTTTGATGTCATATCCAAGAAATCATTGCAAGGATTAATGTCATGAATCTTTCCCCCTATTTTCTTCTGGGAGCTTTATAGTTTCAGGTGTTTAGGTCTTTAATCTACTTTGAATTAACTTTGTATATTATGTAAAGTAAAGGTCCAACTTCTTTTTTTTTTTTTTTTTTGCCAATGGGTATCCAGGTTTCCCAACATTTGTTGAAGAGACTATTTTTTCCCATTGTGTAACTTTGGCACCTTATTGAAGATTATCTGACCATATATGTGAGGGTTTATTTCTGGGCTCTCTATTCTGTTACATTGGTTTATGTTTCTGTCTTTGTAAGCACCATACTGTTTTGATTACTATAGCTCTGTAATAATGTTTCAAAATCAGGAAGGCTGAGCTCTTCAGCTTTGTTTTTCTTTCTCAAGATTACTTTGGCTATTCATGGTCCTTTGAGATTTCATAGAATTTTAGGCCTTTTCTATTTCTTTAAAAAAATCATTGGAATTTTGATAGGGATTTCACAGACTATGTATGTGTCTTTCATTTATTTGTGTTTTATTTTATTTCTTTGAAGAAAGTTCTGTAGTTTTCAGTGTACAAGTTATTTGCCTCCTAGGTTAAGTTCTAATTATTTTATTCTTTTTTATCCTATTGTAAATAGGGTTGCTTTCTTAATTTCCTTTTCATATTGTTCATTGTTAGTGTACAGAAACACAACTGATTTTTTTGTATGTGTTGATTTTGTATCCCAGAGTTTCACTGAATTCATTTATTCTAACAGGTTTTTGGTGGAATTTTACATATAGCATTTTATACATATAGGGTTATGTCTTCTGTGAATAGAGATAGTTTTACTTTTTCTTTTCCCATTTGGATGCCTTTTATTTATTTTATTGCCTAATTAGTCTGGCTAAAACTTTCAGTACTATGTTGACTAGAAGTGGTGAGAGATGGTAGCCTTGTTTTGTTCTGATCTTAGAGGGAAAGCTTTCAGTTCTCCATGACTGAGTATATGTTAGCTGTGTGATTTTTTCATATATAACCTTCATTATGTTGAGATAATTTCCTTCTATTCCTAGTTTGGTGAGGGCTTTTTTTGGTCATGAAATTGTATTGAATTTTTTTCAAATACTTTTTCTGAATCAATTGGGATGATTATGTCATTTTTGTCCTCCATTCTGTAAATGTGGTATATTGCATTGATTGATTTTCATATGTTGAACCTTCCTTGCATTCCAGGAACAAATTCCACTTGGTCATAGTGTGTAATTCTTTTAACATGCTATTGAATTCAATGTGCTTGTATTTTGTCAAAGATTTTTGCATCAATATTCACCAAGGATATTGGTCTGTAGCTTTCATTACTCATAGTGTCTTTATTTCATTTTGGTATCAGGATAATATTGACTTCATAGAATAAGCTTAAAAGAATTCCTTCCTCTTTGATTTTATTGGAAGAGTTTGTGAAGTATTGGTATTAATTCTTTTAAAAACGTGTGGTAGAATTTTTCAGTGAAGTCAGCCGGTTCTGAGTTTTTCTTTGTTGGGAGCTTTTTAATTCAAGATTCTTACTAGTCATAGGTCTGTTCAGATTTTTTTTTAGTTCACAATTCAGTCTTGGTAGGTTGTGTGTTTTAGAAATTTATCTATGTCTTGTAAGTTATTCAGTATGTTGGCATATAATTGTTCATAGTAGTGTCTTATAGGCCTCTATATTTCTATAGTATCAGTTATGTAGTCTCCTCCTTCATTTCTGATTTTTGTTATTTGAGGCTTTTCTCATTTTTTTCTAGTTGGCTTAGCTAAAGATTTGTCAGTTTTGTGGTCTCTTCAAAAAATCAACTCTTCGTTTTATTGTTTTTTTCTATTCTCGTTTTCATTCATATCTGCTCTAATCTTTATTATTTCCTTCCTTCTGCTAACATTGGGTTTATTTGTTCTTCTTTTTCTAGTTTCTTGAGGTGTGAATACATCATTTTTTTTTAATGACAGCCGAGTATTCTATGTGGGGATGTGCCAAAATTTATTTGCCATATTTTCTATTGATTTAGAGCATTTCTTTAAATACTAAAAATATGGCCAGCCAAGGCTTCACAAAATACCTTTCTGAACAAATAAAACAAATTTTAGTTTACTGGCCAGACATGCTTGGCTCATCCATTCTTCCTGTGCAGGTTGCTGTCAACTAATCCTGTACTGATTAGTTGGTGGTCTTCAAGTTGCCCTTTAGCTACCTGGGCTTCTGTGGTAGAATAAAATAGAATCCCAGTCACTCAAACTACTCCCATTATGCCTCATAAAAGGCAGCATTGAATAGCATGGCAGGAAGCACCTGCTTCTTTGAGTGAAAAAAGAAGTAATAGCTGAGATAAAATTTATAGGATTCTTTTTTTTTGAATGGTGAGGGAGAGTTGTTTCCCTGACTTCTTCGCAGGCTTGGATCTGCCTCCAAGCAAGTGAGATATTATTATGGGTTCATGTCTATGAATGGTCACATTACCTACCATATACTGAGCACCCACTACAAACTACACAACAGGCATATTACTGGATACTGTAAAGGACACATAGGTGAATGGGACATAGGCCCTACTCTCCAAGAACTTGTAACCTAGTAATGGGATTGATTTGGATACATATAAACAAAATGCCAAATAGATCACCAGTGTTATAATGAAAGGTACAAAGAAGCATGAAGGTCGGTGTGGGGAGAGAGCACATCCTACCTAATGGACCAGGGAAACTGTACAGAGGTGGTGAGAATTGAGCTGGGCTTGAAAGATTCACACTGACAGATACAGGAAGGAATGGGCATTACACACTAACGAAGCAGTAAAATTACAGACAAGAGTGGGGAAATGGGTGGGGTGACGTGGTGTGTTTAAAGAATGTCAAGAAGAATCTAAAGTATTAAGTTAGCAGAGCATACTTTAGCGTGTGTGGCAGAGATGGTTAGCTATCTAGCAAAACTTCTTGCTCTTCTGCTCCCCTTTCATAATATAAAATTGTTCCTGGAAAGTGTCTGGGAAATCAAGGACTACATATTTCAGTCCTCCTCCCCTGTATCTGTGTGGGACCATATGACTGGTTCTTACCTATAGAATGTGAGTAGAAGTGAGGTATGTGTCCTTTTCAGATTGAGATGTTAATAATTGAGTGTGTACCTTCTCTGATTGTTTCTGAAAAGTGGCTGGGAAATTAAGGACTACATATTTCAGTTCCCCTCCTTTGCATCCAGGTAGGACCATATGACTAATTCTTACCTATGGAATATGAGTAGAAGTGATGTATGTATCCCTTCTAAGTTGAGATGTTTAAAAATTAAGTGTGTGCCTTCTCTAACCTCTATTTCCTACTGTCTTCCAATTAGATGTCAATGCCCAGAGTAAGCTTGGAAGCTACATGTTGAAGATGGCAGAGTCATTGGAATCCCAGGTCTCTGAATGACTGCATGGAGCACAGCACCCACCTGCTTCACCCTCTTCTAACTGGCACCTGCATTGGATGCTACATGAACAAGAAATGGGCTTCTGCAATGTTTAGCCACTGAAACTTTGAGGTTTGCATGTCCCAGCTGCTGGCCTACATTATATAATACAGGACATACAAAGATGTAATTGGAGTGGGAGTGTGGAGGCATAGTTTGGAGCTGGTTTGCCCCAGGTATTTTAGATCAAATTGCCTCCATTGCTGTAAGAATGACAGAGATGATGACAAGGGGCTCCTGTCTACTGCATGATATTGAGCCTGTACATTAATAAACAGAAAACTTGATGGCTCACTCTGAGCTGATTTTATAACCAGGGCTAGAAAATAAAACTGAAACTGTTTTTGGCTCTTTTCTCCCCTTCATGGAAAGAAAGTGTTAATGTTCGAATTTTTTAGTTTACATAGCATTTTCATACACAGGATTTTCTTTCATCTTCTGCATAGCCCTTTGAGCTGATGTTGTTTGCATCTCATTGATTTGGGGCTCAGAGAGACTTAGTGAGTTGCCCAAGGCCACATAGCTCCAGGATTCAAACTCAGGATTTCTGAGTCCTAGGCTTATGGCACCTTGTGTGTATCTATAAACTCTCACTTTCCATACGGAAAAAGTAAGCTGAAGAGCCCTGTTTCAGCCATTTTGTCTCTTGCAAAGATGAAGGAAAGGTTGAACGCATTTTTGGCTCCAACTACACTGATCACTGAAGCCCTTTGCAGCACATAGGAATCTTAGTCCATACTTGGCACTAGTGACAGTTTGGCCCAGACGATTTTTTCTTGTGGGTACTGCTCTGTGAATTGTAGGATGTGTAGCAACATCCTGGGCCTCTAGTCACTAGATGCCAGTAGCACTATCCCTTTTTCCCCTAGTTATGACAACTAAAAATACCTTCGGACATTGCCAAATGTTTCCAGAGAGGTCAAATCATCTGGATTGAGTAGCACTGGTCTAGTGTCAAAGACAGTTTGATATTTGAAAATAAGTAATTTTAAAAGAGTATGAAAAGTAAAAACTGGATATGTTCAGGGTAGAGATGTTGCCCAGTGGAGGGAGTGATTACTTCTTTCTGGAGTGGAGATGATTCATAGAAGGCTTCACAGAAGCAATGACACTGGAGTAGGTTTTGAAGAATTAATAGGAGTTCCATAGAAAGATACATTAGAGAAGTGACGGGGAGGGGCCAAGGTGGCCGACTAGAAACAGCTGTGGTTGGAGACTCCCACTAAGGGGAATGAAAAGCAGTGAGTAAATCCTGCACTGGCAACTGAGGTATCCAGGTTTTCTCACTGGGACTGATTAGGTGGTTGGCATGACCCAGGGAGAGTGAGAAAAACAGGGTGGAGCAACAGCCCACCCAGGAGATGCACAAAGCAAGGGGAGCTCCCACCTCCAGCCAAGGGAGGTGGTGAGTGATTGTGCTACCCCTCTGGTGAAACCACAATTTTTTCATGGATCTGTGTAACCTGCAGATCAGGAGATCCCCTTGTGAGCCCATACCACCGGGGCCTTGGGTTCCAAGCACAGAGTTGTGCAGATTCTTGGTGGCCACTCAGCTGGAGACTACCTAAGACTACTGAATCCATGGGGGAGGGGCAGCCATCATCACTGCAGCCATTTTCCCCTGCTGGTGCTGGAGAGACTGGGTGGTTTTGACCCAAGAAGAATTCCTCACAGTGCAGCACAGCGACTGTGGCAGACTATGACCAGACTGCCTCTTTGGGTCGGACCTGGACCCATCCCTCCTCACCAGGCAGGGTCTCTCTATGGGAATTTCAGCAACTCTAGTCAGGGGTTTATGGACAAAACTCTGATCTCCCTGGGACAAAGCCCGTCGGGGGAGGGATGGCCATAGTCTCCGTGGATTATTATGACGATAATGAACTTTGCTGAGCTAAAGGAGCATGTTCTAGCTCAATGCGAGAAGTTAAGAGCCATGATAAAACATTACAGGAGCTGTTAACCAGAATAACTAGTTTATAGAGGAACATGCAAGACCTGATGGAGCTGAAAAACACAACACATGAATGTCATAATGCAACCATAAATATCGATAGCTGAACAGACCAAGCAGAGGAAAGAATCTCAGAACTTGAAGACTATCCTGCTGAAATAAGATAGGCAGACAAGATTAGAGAAAAAAAGAAGGAAAAGAAATGATCAAAACTTCTGAGAACCATAGCACTACGTAAAAAGATTGAACATATGACTGATTGGGGTACCTGAAAGATGGGGGAACTGAACTAATTTTGAAAATATACTTCAGGATATCATCCAGGAGAACTTCCCTAACCTAGCAAATCAGGCCAACATTCAAATTCAGGAAATATAGAGAATCCCAGTAATATACTTCATGAGATCAACCCCAAGACACATAATCATCAGATTCTCCATGGTTGAAATAAAGGAAAAAATGTTAAGAGCAGAGAGAGAAAGTCTAGGTCACCTACAAAGGGAAGCCCATCAGACTAACAGTGGACTTCTCAGCAGAAACCCTATAATCCAGAAGAGATTGGGAGCCAATATTCAACATTCTCAAAAAAAAGAATTTCCAATCCAGAATTTCATATCTGGCCAAACCAAGATTCATAAGTGAAGGAGAAATAAAATCCTTTTCAGACAAGGAAATGCTGAGGAAGTTTATCACCACCAGGCCTGTCTTGCAAGAGCTCCTGAAGGAAGCACTAAATATGGAAACAAAAACCCGTTACTAGCCACTACAAAAACACACTGAAGTACAAAGACCAGTGATACTGTGAAGCGAATACATCGAGTCTGCAAAATAACTAGCCAGCATCATAATGACAGGATCAAATCCACACATGACAATATTAACCTTAAATGTAAATGGGCTAACTGCTCCAATTAAAAGACACAGGAAGGCAAGCTGGGTAAAGAGTCAATACCTTCCATTTTCCTTAAACCTTCCAATGCCTCTCATAAGACTGGAATAAAATCTAGTCAATTTCTGGTAGAAAGAAATGCATATATAGAACACAAACATATGTTGCTAGAGAATAAGCTATGAGAGATGACTTGCAGGAGATAAGTTATGGAAGCAAACAGAGGACCCCACTCACAAGTGCATTCCACAAGAAGTGGATGCTTTAGACAAGTTTGAAAGATGAGTAGAAGTTATCAGGTGGAGAGGGGAAAAGCATTCCAGGCAGATGGGACATATGCAAAGGCACAGAGAAGGCGTGAAGCAGATTCACCCAGGTCAGGGGAAAATCTATCCTAAGACCATGTCCATATACCTGTGGTTTAAAAAGGCCTGGACCAAAAAATTCGGTAGTCAAATTTTTTAAGAATCAGCTTGCTATTGCATGAGGAATAAAACTGGTACTTCCCCAAAAGCAGTTTGGCTTAATAAAAAATCTGATTCAATCCAAGTTGTCCATCATTGCCCTGGAGATTCATGTGTTCGACAAATATTGAACACCTCCCCCTTGTCAGGCTCCTCCCCTTCATCAGTCAGTGGAACCTGTAGTCTAGTAGGACAACTTCTGATAATGATAGGTGCTGCAAAGGATAGAAAACAAAATAATAAAGAATGAGTGGGGAGTGGTGGAGCAGAGGTGTCTCTGGAGGGGTGATGCATGAGCTGAGACCTGAATGATGAATAAAATAGTTGCTGGCCACACAGAAGTCTGTGGGTTGTGTATTCCAGGTGGTGACCACACAGCTACCAAGGCTGGCAGGTCATGGAAAGAGATCTAGATTTTATTCCAGTCTTATGAGAAGCATTGGAAGGTTTAAGGAAAATGGACTGAAGGCTAGATTTGGAGCATGAACTTCCTGTAACAGTCTCTACCTCTCAAGAACTTAGGATTCAACTGGAGAGGCAAATCTAGATTTAGCTAGCTAAATCCATTTTTTGCTAAGAAAAGCTCAGTCCCTCAGCCCCTGTTAGAAACAGAATGTTTTGAACATTGTGATGGTCAGGGAATCATTGAGTCTATCATGTCTCTCCATTGTGAAAACATTCCGGGATTCACATATACACCCAGTTTTACTCACAAATAATGGAGTCAAATACTATGTAGCTGGAGTTACAGAGAGTCATTCTGGTTTTTCAAACAGTTGGTAACTTCCCAGCTGCAAATAATGGATTTTTGTGACAGATCTTTTGGCAATGACTTGACATGTTTTCGTTAGCTAATTCAAGTAGTCATCACACTTCCCTGAGCATGTTGAAAGCTTTGAACATCATAATTACCTACTCATTTCAATTACAAGTGCTTCAACAATCAACTACCATGGTAAGGACTTCTAGGGAATGTTAAAAAGAGGGAGTGTATGTCCAAAGTCCTTTAGCAACTTGAAGAGAGATGTGAATAAATGGGCAACCTGAAGCATGACATTTTATTGGCAGCCATTTTGAGGAAATGTGTGAAATATGGCAATTCGATATTGAAAAATTATTTTGGAAAATTCTGAGGAAATGAGTCTTCATGGGTAACATATATAACACTTTTGGTTTTGGCCTTTCACCTGCTCATGAAGTACATACAGGATGTACTTACAATGCACTTAAAATGTGTTTATCATGCATTGATCTTTCACTAAGCAAGTGCAAGTATTTCTTAACAAGGGGGCCTACTAGGAATTTATTAATGAGCTGTATTCACATAAATATTCCAGAATTAAAGATGCTTAATAAATGTATCATAACTAATGACTTAACAAATTAAAAGTGACTTTCATGCTCATTTGAATATGGCATGATAGTTTGTGAACTAAGGAGTTGATTAAATGTGATTTTCTGGTCATTCCAACTACTTCAGGTGGTGAATCTTATCAGCTCTATTCCATCTAGGTGGTGGTACCATAAACCGAATGAAGTAGTGGTATAGACATCAGAATCAGAAAGAAATGGGATTAGACCCCTGTCTCTACCACTTTACTGTTGTGACCTTGGGCAGTTACTTTATCTCGCCAAGGCTTTTTTCTTCTGTAATTTGGAGCTGATACTACCTATGTTGTAGGTTAGTTCTGAGGTTAACTGAGATCAGATGCATAAGAATGCTAAGCATTGAGAGCTTGGCATATAGTAAATGCTCAGGAAAGAGAAGCAAGTGTTATATGATTTTTACTAACAGAGACAGTGAAGTACATTGTTCCTGTTAACAAAAATGTAAATAGGTCCAAGTATCCTGGAGAGTCTGTGAAGTGAGGGTACCAACAGTCTGTGAAGGTTTCTACACTTGGGTAAATAGAACACAAGTGTACAAAGCTGGTTCTTATGGAAGTCTCAGGGGACTAGACTATTCCATTTTTTTTTTCACCCTACCAGAATGATCGCAATTAGAAAATCTGCTTTGATCTTAACAACGAAGCAACTTACTTACAGTATTAATAAAATGGCCAATCAAGTAGCCATTGAGTGGTTGCTTTGACTGCCATATATATGATGTCAAACCATTGGTTTGGCAATCTCTTTTATGGAACTGATTGATTTTTGTGGGTAGAATTGGCTGCCATCACACAGATGTAACCGTCAGCTTAAGTATGTATTTATGTAAGAAATATATATTTAAGCTTCTGCTAGAGGAAAAAATAAAGAGTTGTAGTAAAATGATAGTCATTAAATTCACTCCAAAGGCTTATCAAATAACAGATGAGGCATTGATATTAAGGGAGAAAAAAAGAGAAGGATATGTATTAATAAGTAAAATAGGTTGCTATGATGCCAACTCTCAGTCTATTGGATTTATATAGATTTTTGAATCCCATAAATCTGTTTACCAATTGTCGTTACTATAAAGAATTGAAAATATTAATCAATTGGTAAGACTATTCCCTATGTTCACAACTTTCTTCTACAAAAAAAAAAAAAGCAAACAAATTGACAGGTAATTTTTGTTAATTTCATTCAGGGTTGCATGTTTATCATTTTTATTTAATGTAGGAAAAAATGTGAAATAATTTTTGGAAATACAACAGGCTTGCACCTATGTACAAAAATAAATTACTGCTTAAAGGGCCAGAAGACATGGTGATATTATGTGTTTAATTTGCTCTGTTATGAAGGGAACTCGAGGGTATTGAGTTATGAAAAACAACGGTTATTTTGAGAAAAATGAAGTCAAATTGGGGATTTTAAACACTTTCTGATGTGTTCAGTATTGGATGTGACCTGCAGATTGGGGTGGGGATGGGAGGCTCCGTTGTTCCATTGTTCACTCTATTCACTTTGGGGAAATGCTCTTTTCTCTGACTGTGTTCTGAACAGGGACATTTCTCTAGATTGCTTTCTTGGAAATGGCAACAGAAAATGGTAGCAATAATAGGTTTTAAGGTGCTTGGCAGTGAATCATGCCATTTTATAAATTCATCTCCTTACACTTTATTTCCTTGCTGTGAGATAATTTAGACGAATGTCAGCGAGGAAAAAAGAAAGTGATTGGTGATTCCACCTCACCCAATAAAGCAAATTCCTAATTTTCTGTCTTTTATCTTTCGCCATTCTTTTGTGCTCCTCTTTGGCCTTGTCAAAACATATCGTTCAGTTAGAGACTAAAAATATTTTCCCATCGATTGGGGTTATTGATTTTTTTTAATCTGTACTTTGGCTTGAAGAGCGCGGGTGAAGGGTGAAAGTTCACCAGCTTAGTCTGCCGTTTTATCTGGACAGCAAAAGAATGTATTGGCAGCAGATTTGATTTACCTTGTTGGTCAGTTGTAGGCACTTCAGCCACTGAAGACAACCCTCCAGAACGTCCTGCTGCTGCTGTCTTTTTTTTTTGGACTGAGGAACTCTTCAAAGATTCCACCTTCCTATTGATTTTATCTCTCTGTTTCCAAGCAATTTTTTTTTCCCCAAAACAGGCTTCTAGGAGAAGTTGTGATGCTTCCTGGACTCATGGTAAATAAGACAAGATTGCATGCATCTGCTGGAGTTTGGCTCCTCTGTTTATTTAGCTGATGGTTTGGGAACATGTCTATACCCTCGGTCACAACAGAATCTGATGTGACTAGATCAAATTCGCTGAGATCTTTTTGTCTCCCTTATCATAGCTGGTCAGACATATGTACTCAGGGCAGTTTTTGAGTCCTAATTTGAGTCCCAAAATGGCACCACCTCTAGCTTCCTACCAAGTGTTAGGCTTGTGAAACGTGGCACCATAGCTACAGTCAGAGAGGAAGTACTGTGTCATGACTGAGTGTATGGCTCTGAAGACATACTTTCCAGATTGGGTGGGTGACATACTTGCCAGCTGGGTGACCCTGGGCAAGTTGTTTAATGTCTTTGTGCTTTAGTTTTCTTATCTGTAAAATGGGTATATAAATTGTACCTTTTTCCTCAAGTGGTTGTAGAATCACATAGATAAATACGTGTAGAAGTCCTACAATAGGGCCTTGCATACTAGAGGTTTTCAGTACATGTCAGCTATTGTTATGACTATAGACAAGGAAGCTGAAAATTGGAGGAGGAGATAGTTAAAAAACACAGAGAATTTTACACAGAGGAAGAGAGAACAAACTGACCTTCAGTATTTGGCCTCCCGGTTGCTGCCACAGTTCTGACCACTTGGCCTTGGTCAGTTGGTTGATTCCTTCTCGTATTGTATGTGGAGGCTCTAGGGTGAAACTTGAGCCTGCTAATGGGTGAGGCTGCTGGACTCTCAACTCATTTCTACATTTTGGTCCCTTCAGTTCTGATGGCTGGACTTTGTCCTTATTTTCAAGATCTGACTCTGTGAATACACTGGGTGATTCCTGGGACTAGGGCCATTGTAGGAGGCAGGAGCCTCTCTACTTTTCCCAGAGGACAGGCCTGTCTCAGAGAGGAGGCCCTGTAGGGGGTACAGTACACAGAACCACCTAAGGAGAATCTGATTTAGAAGTACTGGGCGTGGGTTTTTAACAAGCACTTTGGGTGACTCGGATGCAGGTGGCCTCAGTTTTCACTTTGAGAAACATTGATGCAGTAGAAAGAGCAGAGGCTCTGAACGTGACAGACTTCGGCTTGAATTTGCTTATCAGCTGTGTTTATGTGGGCAAGTAATTTAAGCTCTCTGAGCCTCAACTATAAAATGGACCAATAAATTAACAATATAACTAATATTCCTAACGCGATCCTTGACATCTAGTCTGTGCTCCCATCCTCTTCCCTGATTCTATTTGTCTTCTTGGAGTGCAGAGAATTTTACACTGTATTGGAATTAATTTGTCTTGACTCCTCCTTCCTCAGCTGTGCATGTTGTTGATTTCCTGTCTGAACTGCAGCTGCTCTTCCCGTACTTTTGTGAGCACTTTCCTGTTTAGATAAAATTGACCTTATTCCCACAAGCCTTTGCTCTTTCTCTTTAGTTATCTTCCCTAAATGACATGTTGGTGGTATTCTCATATCTGGGTCAAATTTTTCGTGCAGTTTTGCAGAATGGAGTTCCTCGTCCCTTTCCTTGGACAGTAGAATTTTGGGTCTAGTAATGCTGAAAACCGTATCTCACTTCAGTCTCTAGGTACAGCTAAGAGATCTCTTTTCTCAGCCCTTGTTTGTTTCCCAGTGTGGGCATTTTCTTGCCGGCTTTATCTGCCTTTCTGTTACATATCTAGATGCTCTTGTGATCTGACGGATTGAGGACAAATCAGCTAACCACCCTAAGTTAGTGGGTGTATCAGCCTATAATACATAACACGTTCTATTTTATTTTATTTTTTACCTTTACTATTTGGCTAGTTGGTAAGGCTCTTTTTTTGGTCAACTTTTATTTTAAGTTCTGGAGTACATGTGTGGGATATACAAGTTGGTGACATAGGTAAACATAAGGCTATGTTTTAAATGGAACTTAAGACATTGAGTTCAACTGGTATCGAAACAGTTGTTCAGCTTGGTCTCTTTACTCAAACATACAATTAGGTGCGAGGGTAGGGAAATGCCATATCAACTGTTTGGTCAATTCAGTCCAAATGGTAGTTTGCTATAAACACAGTCTTTAGCTTTAATAAACCTGAAGACCTATTGGCAAAAAAAGTAAGAAGAATGCTGGCCTTCTAAGCAGATACCCATGTGGCAATGCCACTAACACGTCAGCTAGGGAAGAAAATGAAAGACACAAAGTAAAGGCTTCTAGGGAGAAGGTCAATGTCACCAAAACAAACAAACTGTCAACTTCCAAAAACCTAATGGAAAACTACAAAAATGTACTGGGAATATGTTTACTATAAGGCTATGGATAAACAGACATGCTCTTAATTTATTATGAGATTTATTAATATTAATATATTGGCAAGGGGGATAGTATTCTCAATAGGTCATTTGATATAGGGATCACCCTAAATCTAAGATGATTTCATCTTGAGATCTTTAAATAATTACACCTGCAATGATCCTATTTCCAAATAAGGTCACATTGTAAAGTTCTGGATGGATATGAATTTTGGGGGAATACTATTCAATTCATTATAGCACACATGGACAGTAGGCTTGATACAGCTCCAGAATGTGATGAGAATTCAGAATCTGGGCAATATGAGACTATATCTTCTTGATTCTGTCCATTCCGTTGTGAGAGTCTTAGGAGCTAGAACTTATGTAAAGTGCCTTTCATGGCAGGTACTCTGTAAATATTTTTGGAAAGAGTAAACCAGCAATGGCAGGTCAAGACCAATAGAAGGACCCTCAGGAGGAAGGCATTCACAGAAGTCTCCACTTTAGTATTGACATATTAAAGAGGATGAGCTGATGAGCTGTGTCATTCAGCAGGGAAAGAACTGGCGCAATTGGTCAAACTCATAATAAATTCTACTCACTGGCAGTAGGTAGGAAGGATGCTCAGAATGAATTAATTCAGTCACCGGATTTTAACCCTTTAAAAATAAGATAGATTCACCCACACTGCATGGTTGAAGGCTATAGTCACAAAGTGACAAACAGTCACATAAAGACAGAAGCATTCAGTCCATTTGGGCATGGACCCTCTTACCAGTCTCAGAAAACTGACCTATTTTATTGCATCCTTTTTACAACCAATTTCAGGTGGCTGAATTGAGTATAGTTTTCATTCTGACTTGACTTCTGGCCCATTAAGACAGCCAATCCAATTAGGCAGGGCTTTCTCCTGCTTTGCCTTCTGACAGAGCATCTGATTGGCTCACAGCTCTTGCTAAGTGACAGGCCTTTCACGACTGTGGATTATCTTTCTTAAAGAGATCTTATCTCCAGTTCTCTCTTTAAAGTGCCTACACTTTTTTTTTTTCTGGTTATGTTTTGGCTTGCGTTTGAGGGTGCTTCTCTTTCAAATCCTTGAGTTTGGATGCTTGAGTTTAGGACCTGGGCTGCTGGGTTGTTAGCGTGGATATTTCAACACAGTCTTCACGTTACTAACTGTGGTAGGCTGGATAATGGTCTCCCATAAGATATGCCCATCCTGATCCCTGGAGCCTGTGAATGTTAACTTATATGGTAGAAAATGACTTTGTATGTGTGATAACCTAAGGATCTTAAGATGGGGAGATTATCCAGGAGGGCTCTAGATGGAGTCACATGCATTCTCATAAGAGGGAGATTACACACACACACACACAGACACACACACACACACACACACACACACACACACACACACACCAAGAAAGCCACGTAAGGGAAGCAGAGGGAAGAAGAATCAGAGAAAGAAGATGCTAGGCCACTGGCTTTGAAGACAGAGGAAGGGGCTATGAGCCAAGGTGGGTAACTCTAGATGCTGGAAAAGGCAGGAAAACAGATTCTCCCCAAGAGCCTCTGGAGGAAGTGCAGGCCTGCTGACACCTTGGTTTCAGCCCGGTGCTTATGGTATCCAGAACTGTGAGAGAATAAATTCTAGTGCATTCAATTTATGGTGATTCATTACAGCAGACACAGGAAGCAAAAAGACAACCAAGACCATTCCTACCAGGACTAAATCCCTGGTTCTGAGAAATGGACTGTGCAGTGGATTGGTCCCAGCCATGATATTCTCCAAGTATTTGCCTACACTTGTGTTTTCAAGGATAATTTTATGTGATTTGTTCTGCTTTCAACCTTCCCCTAAGATATTGTCTAAAAATATTTGATGACATTTGCAGTATTAAAGTGAGAGATTTTATAAAAGCACCTGTGGAGCAATCCAGTTTTCTTAATCTATTACAACTTTTTATATCAAGGTCACCCAAATTGTAAGTGTTTTTATTGACCCTCATTTTCATTTAGCTATATGGACACTTAGCCCATTGCTTACCTGCCCCTCCCTGAAATTCTCTCCACCCTTGGAACTTGGGTAGCTCTCTGGGGGACCAGCCCCCAATATTTCAATGTAGATTCTTTCTATTTACCCTAAGTGTCAGCCAGTCTGAGAAATAAAGAGAAAGAGTACAAAGAGAGGAATTTTACAGCTGGGCCACTGAGGGTGACATCACATATTGGCAGGTCCGTGGTGCCCCTGAGCTGCAAAACCAGCAAGTTTTTAGTAGGGATTTTAAAAGGGGAGGGGGTGTACAAACAGGGAGTAGGTCACAAAGATCACATGCTTCAAAGGGCAGCAAAGATCACAAGGCAAAGGCAAAATTAGAATTGCTGATGAGGGTCTATGTCCCACTGTGCATGTATTGTCTTGATAAACATCTTAACAGAAAACAGAGTTTGAGAGCAAAGAAGCGGTCTGACCAAAATTTACCAGGCTGGAATTTCCCAATCCTAGTAAGCCCGAGGGTACTGCCAGAGACCAGGGTGTATTTCAGTCCTTATCTCAACCACAAAAGACAGACACTCACAGAACAGCCATTTATAGACCTCCCCCCAGGAGTGCATTCCTTCCCCAGGGTATTCCTTACTGGGAAAAGAATTCAGCGATATCTCTCCTACTTGCACATCCATTATTAGGCTCTCTGCAAGAAGAAAAATATGGCTCTATTCTACCTGACCCTGCAGGCAGTCAGAACTTACGTTTATCTTCTCTTGTTCCCTGAAAACCATGGTTATTCTGTTTTTTTCAAGGTGCACTGATTTCATATTGTTCAAACAGACATGTTTTACAATAAATTTGTACAATAGTGGTCCTGAGGTGACATACATTCTTAGCTTACGAAGATAACGGAATTAAGAGATTAAAGTAAAGACAGACATAAGAAATTATAAGAGTATTATTAGGGAAGTGATAAATGTCCATGAAATCTTCACAATTTGTGTTCAGAGATTGCAGTAAAGACAGGCATAAGAAATTATAAAAGTATTAATTTTGGGAACTGATAAATGTCCATGAAATCTTCACAATTTATGTTCCTCATGGCTCCAGCTGGTCCCTCCATTCGGGGTCCCTGACTTCCTGCAACAGGTAGCCAATGGGGTGGTTCCAGAGTGAAGGCTGGAAGGCTCAAGACTCTGAAAGGGCTAGTTTCAACTTGAGTCCCAAGGCAGGATATTTTGAGGTCCCAGCTTGAGGAAGTCAGGCAGGAGGAGTTTCATTCTACTTGTGGAAGGGTCACCCTTTTTGTTCTATTCAGGCATTCAACTGATTGGATGAGGCTCACCTACAATGGGGAGAGGAATCTGCTGTACTCAGCCCACCAATTCAAATGCTGATCACCTAAAACACACACACCTACCCCCACCCCACACACCCAGAATAATGTTTGACTAAATATCTGGACCATATTAAAATCAAATGTCTCAAAATTGTACGATACTTCCAACCCTTAAATGTGCATAATTCTAACAGTTGGTCTTGCCATTGTTCCACGTAAAACTGTGAAGGTATCATTGAATCTACCCCTATTTCTTTTCCTTTTCATAGATAAAAACCAACTTCTCTCAATTCTTTACAAGTCTCTCTCACAGCATGCCCGAACTCCTTGCCTTCCTTCTCATTTCTCCTGCCTACACAGTAATCCCAGCCCACAGCACTTAACTATTGTTGCTACCCATCAGATTTCATTTAATAAACACCTGCTCTGTCCTAGGTGCTGTACTAAGCACTTAATATATATTATCTCGTTTATTTGCTTCCAAAATCCCTTAAAGCAGGTATTAGTATCCCATATTTTGCAGATGAAAAGCAGGTTTGGGGTGGTTAAGTGATCTGTGCAAGGTTTCCTAGGTGGTAAGTAGCAGTGTGAGGATTAAAACCCAGGCCTATCTGAATCTCCAGCATGCAAAACCCTTTTATACTGCCCCCCTGAGCTTCATAAAGTTTCTACCTACTCATGTTTCACTTCGAGTCATTCCCAATTCCAATCATTTCTATAATCACTGACAGTAAAATCTGGACACATGGCATTTGTCAGTTTCTTTCTCTTCTTAAAAACTTTCAGTAGTTCTCTATTGTACAGAGAAATTCATTCCACTCAAGGTTTCCTTAGAGACTTATGTCCTCACCCCTTTCTGCTTCACTACTTACCCCCACTGAACTTAATCAATTTTTTTTGTACATGCATTCCTTTGCTTACTCTTCCTTCCATCTGGTGCAGGTTTCCCTACTTACTCCAGTGGATACATTTTAATGCATCCTTCCACATCCAGTTCATATATCTTCAACATGGAAAAATACTCCAGGACCTCCACACTTTCTTTTCCCCACTCACAGAACTAAACCTTGGTCCCATAACTTTGGTGAGCACGTAACTTACTTTATTAAAGTTATTTAGTTACCAGCCTGTCTTCCCTGTTACAGTATATTTTTTATTCTGATTATTGACAAGTGGAATTTGACAAGGACAGCAATAGTATCCTGCTCATCCCCAAATTGCACCTCCAGATCTCCTCCTCACTCCTTGAGGACTAAATCAGTCATTTCTCCCATTGCTGGAGTGTTTGCCTCTAGCTGAAGACAGCAGCTCACATTTAGTGACTGGTTGGTGTGGGAATACAAAGGTCTGGCATCTCTCTTCAGCATGGGGAACTCTGAAGGACCATCCTAGCTCTGGAGCTCCCTGTGGGATTCATTGAGTCCTTTGTTGTCACCGCAGCACCTCCTCTTCTGCCCAGCCATGCTCCCTTCCCTCCCACACAGGTGTTGATCTAGACAGCACTTCCAACACACGTTCTGCACACAAATCTTCGCTTTACGCTTATCTCCCAGGGAACCTGACCTGCGACAGGGAACTCCATGCCTGGCTGCCAGCAGTATCTGAGCTGATTGGCAGAAGGCGGCTGGGGTTTGCTGTTCAGGGTGTAGACTTTTTCTTATTCTCCTCTGCTTTCACTACAGAACTCTTGCTCACTCCTGTGTTAAAAGTTTAGATTTTCTTTGGTCTATTTTTCCATAGAATAAACCTCTTTTTGGGGGAATAAAAGAGGACTGGTTGCTTGTCTGCTTGGGAGGGAGCCAGGGAATCTGAATACCTCTTATACTGACATTCATCCACTTGTCCTGTTTTCAGTTCTTACTCCACTTTCTTGCATGACACTGGGAGTTTCTAATTCCTGGGCCTTTCTGAGATGCTCTTGGTGGAACTGGCTTAGTTCTTATTCTTCTTTCCTGGTATTTAGCCATCACACTATCTCTGTTAATTTCTCCAAATTTCCAACTTCCAAAAATTTTTGCTGTCTCCCACTTGCCATTGTCTTCTTCCCATTTTCTTTACACTTGAAAGTTTGTAATTCTTTTACTCTCCTTTTGGTGGAGTTTCTGGAGAAACCAAAGTTGAGCACAGGTGTACACTATACCATACTCCTGTGACAGGAGTATGGGAGCTTCACATTTGTTGCTAGCTTTGGAGCATTTGGATTTTATTTTATAAGGAAGGCAACAGTTTCTTAAACAAACTAAAATATGGCATTTTAATTTGAAAGTAAATTCTTATTTATTAAGGGAGACATTTGGAGGCTACGTAGAGTGCTGGGTTAAAGTCAGCATAGTTTTTCACCAGAACAGTGGGAAGGCACCATGAGCCCCTGTCTTACCCAGGCACATGCAGAATCAGGGTTTTGAGCAGGGACTGAGGCTTCCTTTGAGTATTCCTAAGCATCTAGAGAAAAATGAAACCTTTTACCAGTCATCCAAGTGTTTTGTCTGCATGTCAAGAACCATTCAGAGGCTCCAAGTATCTGAATATTTGATGCCCTATAGACAACATATCTGTATGACTGTCTAAATTTCTCTCATTTAATTTTGATATTTGGTCTCACAAAGATGCAGCCAAAGCCTGACCAGCTGCATCACTGGTTATGTCAATTACAATGGGATCTGAAGGTAGTAAGTTAAAGATCATGCGTTTCTTTTTTTTTTTTTTCCAGCCTGTGTTTGATGACCGCAGTCACATTTTGGTGCATGTTAGTCCATGTTTTGAAAACATAAGAGTGTTTTTGAAAAGATAAGGGCTAATTTCTGAAGAGTGGACATGTGTCCTAGAGGTGGTCGGCAGTGCTGCAGCCTGCCAATCAAAATCTGCCAGCAATGTCATTCAAGGTCAGAGACCCAGTGAACCGCCAATCAAAGTCAGCAGGGCTGTTCATGTTCACTTGTTAGTGTTGGAAAGAGGTCACATGCTCAGTGGTGTGGCTAGTGTGTGAACAATGAGAGTATTTTAGTGGTCAGAAGCACATTCTGCTACCTACCCCCTGGCAATTTCAGGATGCTTGCCTGAGTTTTTCCTATCCTAGAGGGATAGAAGGCAGAGTAGTGGAAAAAGCCAACAGCGATTTTATAACTGAGTTATGAATTCCAAATTCTAAAAGCAAACATGGTAGCTAATTTAGCACATAGCTCTGTTTAGTATCATTTGCTTAGTATCTCTGTTGGTAAGAAAGGATAACTTAAAGAAAAACTAGAAATATAATTTTAGATATCTAAAAGAGATATCACCTTTAAACATTTTGTACTTGTTATTCAGTTTGCTTTCCTGCCTTAGCTACCTATTATCTTGTTTTATTTTCACTAGCAAAAACAAGCTTTGCGTTTATGGAAAAAATTGACAACTTTTAGGATGTGCTAACCTCACAGATTAAAGCTTGGAAAATTTTAGTTTCATGGCCTGGAAAACAAAGATGACAAAAACATTAAGCTCTGCATTTCGATAGAATCTTGATGGATTTTCAAAACTGAGCCCTCTCTGGAGGTAAAGGGATAATTCATCATCATCAAGAATATTTGCCATGCAAAGTTATTTAAGCAGCAAGAAATACTGGGGTGGGCAGATGTTCAAAGCTCAATCAGAATGTGTCTCCTTGATGGCAAAACCTTCAAAGGAGTCATGTTTGGAATGTTTTGCTTATCGATGGTGAAATATGCACATATTTCTGTAGATCAACATACTCCACATTATAAATACAGACTATTTGGCTAAAACATTCAGAATTCATCTGAATATCATATAGACGTAAATGCAAAAACCTGATTTAGCCATATTCTTATGACTTATATTATTTATTAAAATATATTAACTATAGAATTTTAGAAGTCCACACAAATAAAAGAACAAATAAGGCAAAAGGCATGTATGCTAGACGTGAGCACTATAGGTGGAGGTTTTAAAAATATGTAGAATAGTGAAGGTGAAACTCATATTTAGAGTGGTGTTATGGGGCAGGGGACTTCAGGGTTGGAAAGGCCTTTAAGCCTTTCTGTAATTTTGTGGGCGGCGGCATTAAGGTACTTGGGGAGGAGGCACACATAGTTAATGTCAGAGCCAAGTCCTGGCACTGCTTTTGAGTTCTGACCTCTTTCTCTACCAGGCTTGTGGGAACACAGCCTCTTTTCAGATTCACCTGAGAAGGCTTATGGCAGAAGTTTTCTGAGGCTGCTTACAAAGTGGGAAAAGGAGGGTTAAAACACTGCAGGAATAGTGGATGTAGTAAGGAAATGCTCAGCAGAGGGCTGGGCCATTCAGGTGAAGGAAGCACTGGGTGGTTTACATGGGAGAACCAGGGGCCTAGGGTTGCGGAAGGGGTAGTAAGAAAAAAGAGGATGCTCAGAATTATCCAGTGAAGTAAAGCAGATCCCTTTAAAATGAGCTGTCCTTGCTCTAAATTTTGGATTAGAAGTATTCTTAGCTTTCAGTAACAACACTTTTGTACAGGTGAACTGATGTTTTGAGGGTGATCGACTCCAGACATAGAAAGTACCTGATTCCAGCTGCAAGCTTTCGCTGCCTTGTTTGATACTGGAATATGAGAGTGAGATGTGGAGATGTGGGCAAGAGGATACAGATCATGTTTTCCTTCCCTTTCTCTGACACCCTAATCAACACCTCTAGGCTTGCAGGAAAGATTAAAATCCAAGAAAACAAAAGAGGAGTGATTCAAGCACGACTGGTTTCTTTCACAGATGTGAGGGGGCTGGCCAAGAGGCACAAGTCAGCCAATTTTCAGCTCTGACAGCTGCCGAGGTCGTCAGCTTCCTAACGGCACCCCTTAAGTCCTCCGAGGCCAGGGTGTCCTTTGAACTCAGTGGTTGTTACACTTCCAAAGCTAAGCAGAAAGGGAGAGAAACTTGCAAATTTTGCTGGCCCCTGAGTATGCAATTACCCGGCTGTTAAGACCTTAGGCTAAGGATGTAGGATTCTCTTATCTTCTGTGACCTGCAAATCAGTAGTTGCTCCTAGCTGACTTATACGTAGGTACATATACACTCATGCATATATACACTCAACGAGATAGAAAAAGGGAAAAATAGTCTCATGAAAAGGGTTTCTAGGATGGCAGAAGGACTTTTCTGAGAAAGATGCCCTAGTTCAAAGGGTGCTTACAACGGTTGATGAGGACTGTTGAACTGGGAAGTGTTGTCTGTGGGGGACTTTTGTTATGACTGGATCTAGATCTAAGGGCTGGGTGAGAGCAGGAGGCTAAGAAATACAGGTAGCCTTGCAATATGCTTTGGAAGGGTGTGTCAGTTCCTGGGGATTCCTTGGTCCAGCATTTGTGGAGCTTCAGCTTCAGTGGATAGAGAGGAGAGGTGTTGTCTTTACTATTCTATAACCAAACCATGTGGCATGAGGTTTTGATTGGGGCAGGGGGTGGGGAAGACAGGCTTGGGAACTCTTTGTCACTGAGGATTCCCAGCAGAGGCAGCATGGTAAATAAGGAAAGTACTTGGAAAACTTCACCAGGATGGAGCATGGTGCTCTATTTGAAAATTATATATAGAAAGCTACATTACATCAGCAATAAACTATGGTTAGTGAGAAACATGTGAGTAGTGTTTAAGATGGTCCTTAAGACAAAGCCTGGAACATTTAAGTTAATGTGAATTAAAATTTTCAAGACCCTTAATCTGCTGAAAGTGTTTTGGCTCAAGTGGTAGGCAGTTCAAATAAAAGAAATGAAATAGTTCTATAAAACTTCTAATTTTATCCACTTTTTTGATTTTAATTAATTTACATAGTGGTGACAGCAGATGCAATTTAAACCTTATCCTATCCTATCCTATATATCTATATCTAGGATATAGATATCCTATCTTTGACTCACACAGCTAATGTGAGGCAAGAAGTCCTATCTGGATGACAGCATCTGGATTCCTTTTACCTTTGCCCTCCTGGTCCAGGAGTGCTGAGCTCCCTTCCATTATCTGCCCACTATGTTACTGTTGATGGTATGGAAAATAGCAGATGGCATATTACAGAAGCCACCTATGTCACATTCTGCCTTGGGCAGCATGAGACTTCCCTTTGCAAGGAGATTGCTGTTTCCAAGCTGCATGATATTTCCTCCCTCCCAAGCTTTATCTTGTCCAGCCTGAGGCTGTGGCTCTCCTATTCAGCACAGGCAGTTCAGAGGCATGATTTGAAACTTGCTAGGGGACTGGCTTTTGGATTATGGAATAGCAAAGGATTCAGCAGGTGCTAGTGATCAGATCAGGGAAAGCCTGAGGCAGAGAGCCAGCCTAGAGCCGGTAAATGCAAGCAGTTGAGTCAGGGCAGTAACTGATCTGGAAAATGGCCAGTGGCAAGCAGGAATCAAGTGAGCATAGACAGCTAGTGCACCGGTGGGGATTACTTGACTGCCAGATTTCAAGGTTTGAGTCAGGCTGAGGTGGCAGACAAGACATGACCAGAGCAGAGAGCCTTTCTGGGTTAGGAATGGAAACAGCCTAGTTAGCTCAGTACCCTGGACAGCTCCTGGGTGCAGGTCTCCTGGCAGCTTCCTCTGCAGCTCCATCCACCTCTGATTGTTAAAGAGGCTTTATGCCAGACTTCTTGTTTATACATGATAAGGGCTTGTCTTCAGAGCATTAGTCTCGAGAGCTCCATCCTAGAAGAAAGAGGGCACATCTGGCCTGACAGGTAACTCTGTAATTTTTTTGCCCATTCATTCATTCATTCATTCATTCAATTATTCAGCAAAATCATTAAATCCAACTATGTGCCAGGCCCTCTCCTGGCTGTAAAAGACCTAATGATGAAAGAGATGCAGCTTTGTACAGGATCTAACTGTTATTGGGGAAGGCAGATACCTAAACAAATAAATAAAAATTCATATAGTGAGGAGAGTTATAGAGAGGCACATAATATATTGTGGGAGCATGCAGAAGTTTCACTTAACCCTGAGAGAGTCATAGATGGCTTCCTGGAGGGGTGATGCCTGAGTGGTGTGTCTTGAAGAATGAGAGGGCTTTAGCCAGAGAGAGGAAGAGAAAGTAGTAGGGAGGGAAGGCAAGGTCATTGCACACAGAGGAGCCAACACAAGCAGAGGCAGAAACAGTGTGGAGAGAATGTAAGGTATCTTTGGAGGAAAATGTGTAAGATACAGAGGGTTAAGTGATCTCATCTTGGCAGTAGGGAAAAACTGTTTTTATCACTGATATTGTGTTCACCCTCTCTCTTGGCTCATGCTCAGCCTGAGACCAAGACACCAACATTTCATTAGGGACATGTGAAAGCCTTTTAAATCCAGATGAGTTGGTGAGACAGACTGAGTCTGCCTGGGTAGCCCTCATTTACTGCAACATCAAAAATTAACAGAAACCACTCATGTGAATGTGAGAGAAATTCATGCCTGTCAACATCTCCATTGACTGCTCTAACCACTGGCAGGCCTCTTGGAAACCCCCCTGTCCTGTTCTTGGTGTGACAGAAAAGGAACAGGATTTCAGCCAGACTTTGGAGGGAGGCAGGGTTTTTGGCTGTGGGTGAAAAGAGGAAAGACAGGCTCTTTAGGGGAAATATATGAATAAAATAAAAATGCAAAGAATACAAAGGATAAGGATAGTGAGTTTACTGGACTGGAGTGAAAGAAAATACTATCCAGTGATTCAGAGATAGAGAAAACCAGAAAGGTGGGTTGGAACCAGCTGACTGTGAGCCACAAAGGCTAGCCAGTGTTGAAGTCATTAATAAGAACCAATTGTGCTGTCCAACCCAACCATTTAATTTTTGGTAATGTTATTGCTACTTGTGACATTTCTCTCCTTTTTCTCCATCACATCACCAGTTTCATTTGTTAATTCACTCATCTATTTACTTACTTAAGCTTATCTGCATCACTATTTTATTTACATCAGAGAAGACCCTTGCAAGTGCAGTAACTTGAATTTCTGTACTGTCTATCTATTTTCTTTCTTTTAAAAAAGTAACATTTATTTTCTTTTGATGATTTATTGCATGATTTATACAGAAGTCTGTAGGAGGTTCTAATTTTCATGTACTCCTTAGCATTAGGGCAGGTCAAATTTGAGACTGTAGGCTAGGGCAGAGCTGCAGGCCTTTTCTGTCTGTAGCTTCTCACTCTGCCTCAACTCAGCCCCTGTTATTTGGTCTGCTGTCTATGCAGGCAGTATTATGTACAAGGGCTACAGTCCAAATTCTGATTTTGTCCCTTACTGACTTTGGGATCTTGGGCATCACTTTCTGAGCACTGGATTCCTAATCTGACCTTATGAGGTCATTATGAGACATAAATGAGATAATGTGTGTTAAGTGCTTGACTCATCTACTCAGCATATTGTAAGTGCTCAGTAAACAGTTGCTATTTATATTATTACCAGAAATTAGCCACTCAGCACAATCATAGACCAGAACTTAGAGAAACCTTTGAGATGGTTGAGGTAGAGGCAGAGCAAGGATTAGACACTGTTAACAAGATCTTCTGATCCTTGGCCCAGAGCTTTCTCTAATCGACACCATATCCACACAGCCTCATCTGTGGCAAGATTTCAACACAACTATTAGTGATGTGGGGAAACCTTCTCTGAAATATATAGACCTCTGTTCTAGAGTAAATGTGTATTTATAACATCAAGACAGATAATTAACCCAGTCCTCAAAATTATAGAGCAAGTACAAATCAAAATGAACCATTGTAAAAATCCATAAATGATACAAATGCTTCAATAGGCTTTCATTGAAAAGCTCCCAAATTGTGCTAGTGATTTCATAATTGTCAGAATCAGAAATGAAAGAACACCTGAAAATGTGTTCTGCCTTATTTTATCAGTTAGAGAAGATAAGGAAGTATTTGCCAGTGTTTCCTTCCATGGCTCCTCTTTCTGTCACCACCCCGTCCCCGCATTTATCTATGTGTCTGTCAGTCTAGCTATCATCTATCTCCAATCCTTGGCTTAATTCTCCAGAGTATATCTATCACATACTTTTTTTTGTGAGGTTAACTGACTGGGGAAACAGTCATTTAGATTTTTAAAAACTATATTGCTGGTTGTTTTCTAGGTAGACTCAGTCCCTAGTCTTGAACGAAGGCTACAAATCTTAAAGCTGAGGCTGCCGCAGCTTTGAGAAATGGGGCTTATCCTCAATGGAAGTGAATACTCCTTTCCTTGACCTTGCAGCTTGAGTCTCCATCCCTCACTTATCATTAACTGCCTGGCCTCGTGGATTTTCCTCAAGACATTAATGTCTTCTCTTCACAACAAGATACCAAGCTCTTGAAGAGCATAGATCCCGCCTTCTTGATGTCATCAGCATTTCCTGGCCCAATGTCTTGTACATTCTGGGGCTCACTACCTGGAGATTTGACTTCCATCAGGACACTCAATCATTCTTGTCATAGAGACAGGAACAAGGGCATCCCAAGGCAAACCACAAAGGCATTGCATTGCATCTTCAGTCAACAGTCACCCTTGGAGAAGTTCTTCCTCCTTGGAACAGAAGTGTTTATCCCATTAGTATAGAGAGATCATATCTGTCCAGTAGCCTCCTTTCTATGCATCTCTGTTTTTCCTAAGAAACAATTAGATACACATTTATAATGTATGTAATGATAGATCAAATTTATTATGTGCCCCTCCCTCCTTCAGGATGTTTACATTTTAACTGTTGAAACAGATCCCGTTAAGTTCAGGCAAAAGGAATGAAATGTCAATTATGGGAATTTCAGGCATCAGTAATGGTATATGTGTGTGTGTGTGTGTGTGTGTGTGAGAGAGAGAGAGAGAGTGTGTGTGTGTGTGTGTATACATATTGTGGGAGAGGCAGCTCCACAGGGAAGACAGGAAATGGCACCTTTCTGTATCTTTTGAATTTATACCAGTAGGTCACCCCTTCCCCTCACAAGATATGCAGAAGATTATCCCTTTTGGGTTATGTTTTTGCTTTCCTTTGGCATTCTCCTCCTTTGCAATGAAAGCTTCTTGACATTTTGCTGGCTAAGAAAGGATTAAATGGGAAGCATTAAAAAGTGGAGATCTTCTTTACTATCTGTGATTATTTTTTCTTTCCTGGAACACTAACGAAGGATTCTAGCCTTTGCTTCTGATTCAGTCCCCTTCCTTAGCCAGCCACTGTCAGCATTTGACTGTCTTGTTCTTTCTGGGATCATCATGTTTTCTGGGGCAGGTCGAGGAGCACTTGATTAGGTCTAAGATAGCAGCTGGCAAAGCTCCCTGAGCATAGTCAGTTTATTTTAGAGTTTGAGTTATTTTGTTACCTACTCTGGGCCCTGTCTTCTGGAGGGAGTTCACGATCTCTATTCGCAGACTTGACATTTCCTGCCCTTTCCTTCATTCCCAGCTCTTCTTTCTGTCATTCGTAACTCTGATTCCAGAGTGACCTACTGTGTTTAGGTTTTTATTCTTGTACACTTTACAGTGACATCTTTTATTTTGATATATAGAATCATCCATCTTTAAAGGATTTCTCTAGTGTGCCCTGCCTCTTCTGTGGAATAGAATTCTCCAGACCACCTCTTTCCCTCTCTCCATTTAGCCTTCTTACAAAGTCTCTTTCATGGCTCTGTCAGGAACCTTTTGCATTTACCTGACTGCTGACCACATTTTCACCTTATTACCGGATCCTTCTCATTCCTCCTCTCTCCATGGGAGCCATGCTCCTGTCATTCTGAATTATTTGAGGTTCTCTGGAAATACCATGCCCTTTCATGCCTCTGAACAGGTTGTCTGTCGGCCTGACATTCCTTCTAGCTCTCCCTTCTTCCTTTCTTCTGCAGACATAATGTCCCTCTTCATCTGATCCTGCTCTGTGAATTCCTATGCAGCCTGCAAGCCTTAGACAATTGTCTCCTCTGGGCTTTTTTGACTCTCTTTAGGTCATAGTATTTCCTTCACCTATAGTCCCTGCTAGAATATATCTCTACTAGCACTCATCACAGGACATTTTAATTATTTATGTGCTTGTCTGTTTGTAGGGCAAAGACCTTGCCTTCTTCAACTCTGTACCTAGACATTGGACCCATTCAAGTCCCTGCATGAATGCATGCATGCAAGTATGAACTAAGATAACACACAGGCTAAACTTGACTATCTTGATGACTTCTTAGCGATGGAGTGAGAATTGTAAGGGAGAAGGAGGCCTTGATTCCTGGCTCAACTCTTCACGTGAGCTTTTCTCTAGGGCAGGAAGCAAAAGACTCCATGGCTCTCCCGAAGCAGACAATTTGGTGAAAAAAAGATTAGTTGAAAACATACTGAACAAAGAAACAAATTGGTTAAAATGGCTGTGTGAACAAAGTATTAAAATTTCTATTCTTTGGGGTTTTACATATTGATATGATTTTGTGCATCATGTGGGTAATATTACAATATTATACATAGACTTTAAAGCATTATTATCTATATTCAGGATTTATTCAGGTTTCGGGATCAGTTTTGTATACCTTGAAGAATTCTTATGACTTTGTGTTGCAAGTTTAAAATCTTTCCTGGGCACAGCATCATTATGCAATCTAGTGGTTGGAAGCATTGGAACCATTCCTTTTGCTACATTTCTGCAGACAAATTAAATTTGAGCCATAAAGAAGAGTTAAATAGTTAAAACATTTCCAAAGCAGTGGAGATATTATGATATTTGATTAGAAAAATGAGTTGGACAATTTTAAATGCCCAAACTTGAAAAATGAACAAAATGTTAAAAATAGATGGGCAAGGCTGGGGCCCTGACTAGGCCTCCTTCCTCTTACCCCAAGTGGGACTCAACACACTTCCATGAAACTCAAGGGCTCTGGAAAATCCAGTTTGAAAACCAGTGGCCAAAACTTAACTGTCTAATTTTCCAGGTATGGAAACTAGGGACCAAATAAGACAATAGAGCCGTAACTCAAGTGGGTTTTCTTGCACCTAAGTCAGTGGTGGAAGGAGGAAGCCTGCCTTGACTCCAGACCCATTTTTCTGGAGCAGAAAAATGTGGTGTCTTTACTTCCCTGGCTATAAGTAGAGTAGAAGTGGGATTATGTCTGCCCAGGGATTGTTCCTCAGGCCAATTTATTAAAACTTGCTGGCTAAGTGGTCACTCTATGTTGGGTCACACCATCATGGAGGCAAGGGAACGCCCAGTCATTGGTAAAGTACATCCCTGGGAATCCACACACATGATTCGTGTTCAAGCATCATAACACTGCAAAATCATGTGAGTCATGTTAACTCTCTGGGCCCTGGGCTCTTCATTTTAAAAATAAAGTATTGGAGGACACTACCTCTAGTGCCCCTTCGGGTTTGGCATTTGGTGATGTCAGAGGACATATGACACTTCCTGTAGCTCGGTATTCTTTTTATAAAGGGTCCTATTCTACTTCCCTAGCAAAAAGGAAAGCATAACCAATCTTCTTAGTTCTGGACCGACTTACATGGAGAGGTGAGACTTCATATTGTTATAAGTAAAATTAAAAAAAAAGTTGATTAACGAAGGAAGCACGAGTTTTATCTTTTCATCTTAGGCTTGGTATGGAGTTCTCTGAAGTGTAAATGATGCCTTCATTCATCATGGTCCAGGGGTGAGGCATTGAAGAGGTAAATAAGACTTAGCCCCTGGTTTCAAGGAGTCCGTGTTCTTATGGGAAAGATATTCTTATAAACAAATATAATCTTTAGAACCAGGATAGAATATTCATAAAACAGTGATAAAATGACCAAGTACTTTACATGCAGTCTCTCTTCAAAAATTCTCAATGATTATATCCATTTCATAGATGAGATAGATGAGAAAAGTAAAGCTCAGTGATGTTAGAGACTTTCCCAAGGTCATTATCACTACTGAGAATGGGTTAAATAAGATAGGCTTTAGGCTTTGAGGTCCCAGTAAGGAAGTTGTCGTAAAGCTTTAAGTAGGTGATGATGTGGGTTTGAACTAAGCTGAGGCCACAGGCAAGATGGATAGGCCAAATCTCAATATGGTGCCTTGCCTATATTTTCCTTTTAAAGAATTCCTGCTACCCTTGAAACATAAGTTTTAAAGGTCCTTCTTCCACATAAATCATTATGTTGATATGGGCTGTTATTTATTGAATCAAGAATGAGTGCTTAATCTAAGAATAGCTCATCTATAGACTTGGTTAATGGACAATGGGATGGTTTGGCACAAAAGTAATGGCCAGTGGGGATGGTTGAACAATTGGATCTGGTGACTTGGTTTATTTGAACTTGAGAAATAGAGAAAGGGTTAAATAGTCAGAAGTTAGAATGAAAGCCAAGGATATAGAGCAAAGCAGACTCAGTCTATGGGAGAACGTAGGCTGTGATCAATAAACACCTGATTGCAAGATACCCTGGTCACTAGAATTGTATTGGATCCTGAATAAACTTCAACTTCCCCAAGCAAGTTCTGATCATTTTGAGCCTTGCTTTGTGGCCACATCTACATGGTCAAGATTCTCATCATCTTCATGTACCTACACGTCTCCTTATCCCCCAAATCCTCTTTGCCTGAAGCAAACCAAGTTAAATTTAATTCCTTGCAACCAAAACAGCTCATTTGAAGTTGGAGTTTAGAGTAGGGTCCAGCTTTGGGAACTTTTCCTGAGGAGAAAACACTAATAGGATTTGATGACCAATTTTATCATTATTGATTATTTTCAAAAGGTAGAGCTATGGGAAAAGTGAAGCCTACTACATTTTACAGCACATCACACAAAACCAAATTTGAGACATGTGGTATCAAACCATTCAGAGTCTGAATTTCCAGCAAAATTAAGGCTCTAATAGACTAAAGGAATGTTCAGAGGAATAACAACCAGAAACAACATAAAATGGAAAATACATTACAAGAAATTAAAAGAACTAGTACAGTTTGGGGCAACCACAATTGAACTCTGCAGGAGCTGCCTTTGTTTCTCTGCCTTAACATGTATTTGTGCCTGCAGATTAATAGCCTCCATTCAGGGAAGAAATGGCCCTGGATCAGTGGTCCATCTTAGGAACCACAGGTGTTGTTGTACACATTCTGTTTACAAGCTTAGGGGTGAGTGAAAAACAAAACCTAACCAAGAAAACAGTGACCACAGACCAGAATGAGCTTTGCCAACATTTCCTTCCTAATCATTCCTAAACAACAAGACACATAATGGCATGATAACAAGCACAGTTCTAACATCTACGTGGAATGTCAATTTTAAATAAGAGTGAGGACATGGCTGTGTGTGTGCATGTGTATGTGGAAAACAATTTAAAAAATTAATGTGACTAATCTACTCATGTCTTGCATATTAAGTAACCTTCAGAATTCACCTCATTGAAGGGGCCACTAGTTTTGAAGAATGTAGATTAATAAGCCTCCTTGCTTAAAAAATGAGCTTCAATATTTGTGCAAATCATAGAGTCAAAAGAAAAAATCGATGGACTATCGACTACTGGGGATGATCACATTCATTTTGCCCTTTGTGGTTGGTGAAATCCATGCTGCAATTACAGAGACAGGCTGGCAGCAAAGAGCCTCAGTCGGGCTTTCAGCTCCACATTAATCCAAAACTCCCCATTTTAATGCAGATATAGATTGCCACAAGTCAATAGCTGACTACTTGAATTGTGAAGTAGCAGCTCTGCATGGCACTGGCAAGCCTAAGCTTACAGTATTTGGAAATTTCAAAGCTTTGCTGTGTGAACCAGTGTAGCTGAGGCTCAGGAGGAGGTGTGGTTATGCTGACGTTGTTGAAAAGATCTGTCTTTGGGATCTAAAACACAGCTTATAGCAAATTCAAGGTGGGTGGGTCATAGAATCATAGGAGTATAGAGCTGGAAAGGACCTAGAGGTCACCTGGTCCAGCTCCTTCCTTAAAGATGAGGAAATTGAGGTCCTTGGAGGTTAACTAACTTGCATGTGGTTACATAGGTAGTCAGCAGAAGACTCCGTA
Organism: Macaca nemestrina; assembly: GCF_043159975.1. Classification (NCBI taxonomy): domain Eukaryota; kingdom Metazoa; phylum Chordata; class Mammalia; order Primates; family Cercopithecidae; genus Macaca; species Macaca nemestrina. The sequence goes on along the minus strand of NC_092131.1, from coordinate 149,106,799 downwards.
CTAGAGAAAGAGAGATGTCCTCCTGGGTTTTCTACTACTCTGCATAGGTTATGAAAAATCAAAATTTGCTTTCTTTGCTAGATCATACACTTGTGCAGATGCAGTAGATACATCACTGAGTAGGTTTTATTTAATTCATTTTTAGTATTCAATGACCCATGAAATGGGGTGGTAAGGAGCTCATTCTCATTACTGGGAGTAAGTATGTAGTGATGCCAATGTAAAAACTAAATTGTAACATTTTGCAACTCAGGGGAAGGTGAGATCCTATGTTAGAGGCATTAAATGGGACAAGATTTTAAAAAATTACTCTGCAAGTGATAAAGCACTATACTCATATTAGGGCTAAGGGTTATTTTAAAGTATGCCTTTTTTGGGGAAGACTTCTATTTCATGCAGCGCTTAGTTTGTTACTCGTATCAAACCAGACTGTGAACACATAGAGAATAAGAATCGGTGTCTCATGTTTTGGTCATCAGTGAATACCATAGTGTTTGGCACATAGCAGATGCTCAGTAAATATATTTGCTGTATGTTGAATGTTATGTATCTAAATCCATATAACAAGTTATTGTACTCAAAGTGCAGTCTGTGGTCCAGTAGCATCAATTTCACCTGGAAGTTTGTTAGAAATGCAGGATTTGGGGCCCTGCCCTAGACTTACTGAGGCAGAATCTGCATTTTAACAAGATCTCCAAGTGCTTGACAGTCTCATAAAAGTTTGAGAGGCCTTGCAATAAAAAACTGTGCTGAACCATCTCTAATCATCCAAACTGTATTGCATGAGTTTAGATGTGGTCTGCATATGGGCTAGCAATTGTGATTGATTGAAATTGTCACTGAATGACTCTGAAATCATCCACTGAGGTAGCAACATTGGACAGGCACGGTGGTTCAAGCCTGGAATCCCAGCACTTTGGGAGGCCGAGGTGGGTGGATCGTTTGAAGCCTGAAGTTCGAGACCGGCCTGGCCAACATGACAAAACCCCTCTCTACTGAAAATAATTTAAAAATTAGCCAGGTGTGGTGGTGTGTGCCTGCAGTCCCAGCTTCTCGGGAGGCTGAGGCATGAGAATTGCTTGAACCTGGGAGACAGAGGTTGCAGTGAGCAGAGATCTCACCACGGCACTCCAGCCTGGGTGATAAAGCCAGACTCTGTCTCAAAAAAAAAAAAAAAAAAAAAAAAAAAAAAAATGGAGCAAGCTGCCGGGAGGGGATAACTGGGACTCACTAACTGAGGAAACACTGTGTTTTCATCTCCCATGTAATTCCCAAATAGGACATGTGTTTGAGCAGCATGGCACCATTTATATAATTGTTTCTCTCTCTAGCTCATGTAGAGTTAAATCCACTTATGATGAGACTCCACTGTTCACGGAAAATATTTTCTCTTGAGTGTCATGCTTCTGAATATTTGGATTTGAATACATTTTCTCAGTTTAACCAGGTTCTGTTCCAACAACTAGCCCCACTGAAATTCAGGGTTTTCACTCAGTTATGCTACACTGTACCAGAGTATTATGGCTCTAAATGTCTAAACATATTCAATTGGAATTTTGAAACAGGGCAATGGGGCATGAATCATGAGCTTTGTGACTTATTTATGACTTGAGAAGCTCCCTGGATACCGTGTGTATCTCAAAGCAAGCAGAGAGTGGCCTTGGCCTGTGGAGCTCTGACTCTCAATCCCATGCTCCTTTCTGTATGTATCTCTAGGACCTGATCGGGTGCTTGAACGACCATACGTGAGCTTTGGCAAAGTATTTTATTGTTGGGTTTTGCTACCTTGTTTTGTGATGTCACAAGAGAAAAGTCAATTTAGGCTGAGGCTGAGCCCAGATCAATATGGAACTACATGTGCCCCTGCCCTGTTCTTGCCCTGGGTCATCCTGTACTCAGTGTTGACTTTGTGTCCTCTACTGAAATACTTTCAGAAGGCAGATACATGGTTGATGGAGCTGGGGTCGCCTGTCTCACAGACAGAATGGTCAGAAATCAGTCACTTAGAAGCAGCAACTAGCCTACTTTTACTAGCTTTAAAAGGAACCAAGACTCATTGGGCTTCCATGGAAATAAATGAGTTTGCCCTGTAGAGGAAGCTCTGAAAAGATGTATCAGGAGTAAAAAGGGTTCTCCAAAGGCATGTCTGATCTCTGCAGCTGCTGCCTTCACATTTAACCCCCACCCTGGTCCTCTGTCTCTGCCCCCTCTCTGCCGGGCCTTTTTCTTTTTCAGGCTCACTTTGTAAAGTCTCCCTCTTCTCTTTCCTTCTCATGCCTACCTCTTTCATTCTCTGAAACATGACAGAGGAGGTCTGGGCAGGGCATGCTCAGTAGTCTCAGGCAGGTTGTGTGTGTAAGGAGGTAGTCACAGCAGTATCTCTCTATGGTGTTTCTCTTGTTTATATGAGCGTAATTCACCAGATCAGTAAACATATCAGCTGGAAACCTCTTGCTTTATGACACAGCAGATCAGTTCAAACCAAACGTTTACTAGAACATATTGCCGGGCAGCCTAGTTTGGCTGTGAAGAAAGCCAATTCTGTTCCCACTGGTGCTGACCAGTTCATCTCAACGGCTTGCTTTTAGACGTCCACATACCTGCCCCCAAAAAAGGATAAAAATTGTAGTTAGCTTACCCTGTATTGGCTTTTAAACAACCGTGACTCTGTAAGTGGGTAACTTGTTTTAGGGAAACAACTTCCCCCAAGCATAATTTGAACATTATTATTATTATTATTATTTTTGATTGAAGCAAAGGCAATGCTACATAATGACATAGCTGCAATTAGCTTTTTGGGCTGAAGTTCCCATAAACAAGATCAATATCAATGTCATTATTTATCTCTTTTTCTTCCAGATACCACTCTTGTAAAATTATGACTAAAAAGCAAGCTGTTTAATATGGAAATACGAGTCTCTTATTTAACTCTTCTCATCCCAAATTCCCATGGTCATGGCCTAAGAACTCTAAAAATGGTCAGGAGAGAGGGGAGCAGGGTGTTAATAGCAGAATTGAAAGGAAACGAAAGACCAGAAACTTGAAGGAGTTTCTTCATGTTGGCATTACTGGATTGTTGGGAGGATGATTAATCTGCAGTTGTCTGGGGAAACAATTGGAAGGGACCTTCTCTAGCTCAACACTGGAACATGCGTCTCAGGGTGGCAGAGGCTGCAAGGGAAGGTGGGCTTAGGCAGTGGTTTGGGGTCTTGATCTCAAGAACATCATGGGGGAAAGGCATGATGTCTCAGGTTCACACAGAGTGGAGATACTGTAGACTGTCATATATACATCCAATTGTAGTTGGCCCTGCTGGGGTGGAGAACAAGCGGTGATATTTCTTAAGCGCTCAGATGAGGGCAGACATTCCTGGGGAGGTAGGGACTCAATGACCTTCAAGCTGCCTCCACAAACAAAGACGACTTTTCGACCTAGTGGTGAAGTATAGCTTTCTTTCTTTTGTCCACTGGAAATTAGCCTGCTGATCTTAACAAAGTAAAATTTTGGGATTTAAAAATTTTCCCTCGGCCGGGCGCGGTGGCTCAAGCCTGTAATCCCAGCACTTTGGGAGGCCGAGACAGGCGGATCACGAGGTCAGGAGATCGAGACCATCCTGGCTAACACGGTGAAACCCCGTCTCTACTAAAAAATACAAAAAACTAGCCGGGCGAGGTGGCGGCGCCTATAGTCCCAGCTACTCGGGAGGCTGAGGCAGGAGAATGGCGGGAACCCGGGAGGCGGAGCTTGCAGTGAGCCGAGATCCCGCCACTGCACCCCAGCCTGGGCGACAGAGCGAGACTCCGTCTCAAAAAAAAAAAAAAAAAAAAAAAAAAAAAAAAAAAATTTCCCTCATCCCCTCATCTGGGCCTGAAACATGCAAATAGAATCCAGCAATGTCCCTGCCACACTCCTTTTTCAACTCATAAGTCTAGACAAGTATATATTCTTATGTCTTAAGAATGGACAAATTGACTAAATTATTATAAGCATTATCTAGTAGTATAATAGCCAGCTAGCACTTATTGAGCACAAACTGTGTGCCAAGCACTTGACATAAACTGCCTCTTTTCATTCTTATAACAACCCTAAAATCTGAGAATTATGCACACATCACATATAAGTAAACAGAAACCCTCTGAGATTAAAGAGCTTATTCAAGTAAGTAGCAGGATGGAAATTTGAGCCAATTTCTAACTCCAAAGTGCATGTTCTGAACCAAAAAATAAACGGGAGGAGAGTGCTTATGCCCTCAATAAACAGAGCAATAAGAAATAAAAAGAGAGAAACTTCAGAAAATCTCTATTTTGTATTATCAGTGAAATTTAACAATGGTATTTTCTTTTCTTTTTAAAAATAATGTAACTTTTATTTTAGATTAAGGGATACATGTGCAAGCTTGTTACATGGGTATATCACATGATGCTGAGGTGTGGGGTGTGAGTGATTCTGTCACCCAGGTGGTGAGCACAGTACCCAATAGGTAGTTTTTCAGTCCTTGTGCCCACTCTTTCCACCCGGTCCTAGTAACCCCCAGTATCTGTTGTTCCCATTCTTATGTTCATGTGTACCCAGTGTTTAGCTCTCACTTGTGAGAACATGAGGTATTTGGTTTTCTTTTCCTGCATGAATTTGCTTGGGATAATGGCCTCTGGCTGCATCCATGTTGCAGCACAGGTCATATATATAAAATTTGTTTTTGACAGAGTCTCACTCTGTTGCCCAGGCTGGAGTGCAATGGTGTAATCTTGACTCACTGCAACCTCCACCTCCCGGGTTCAAGCAATTCTCTTGCCTCAGCCTCTTGAGTAGCTGGGATTACAGGCATGAGCCACCACACCTGGCTAATGTTTGTATTTTTAGTAGAGATGGGGATTTGCCATGTTGGCCAGGCTGGTCTTGAACTCCTGGCCTCAAGAGATCAGCCCACCTCGACCTCCCAACGTGCTGGGATTACAGCCATGAGCCACTGCACCTGGCCTAAAGTAATAATTTTATTCTTTTATGGCTATATAGTATTCTGTGGTGTATATGTACCACATTTGCTTTATCCAATCTACCATTGATGGGCACCTAGGTTGATTCCATGTCTTTGCTATTGTGGATAGTGCTGCAATGAACATACGGATGCATGTGTCTTTCCAGTAAATAATTTATTTTCCTTCAGGTAAGTACCCACTAATGGGATTGCTGTGTCAAATGGTAGTTTTATTTTTATTTTTATTTTTTTTGAGAAATCACCAAACTGCTTTCCACAGTGGCTGAACTAATTTACATTCCCACCAACAATGTATAAATGTTCCCTTTTCTCTACAGCCTTGCCAGCATCTTTTTTTTCCTTCACTTTGAAATAATAGCCATTCTCACTGGTGTGAGATAGTATCGCATTGTGGTTTTGATTTACATTTATCTGGTAATTACTAATGATGTGCACTTTTTCATATGCTTGTTGGCTGCATGTGTGTCTTCTTTTGAGAAGTGTCTGTTCATGTCCTTTTCTCAATTTTTAATGGGTTTATTTGGGTTTTGCTTGTTAATTTGTTTGAGTTCCTTATAGAGTCTAGATATTAGACACTGTCAGATGCATCGCTTGGAAATATTTTCTCCCATTCTGTAGGTTGTCTGTTTACTCTGTTCATGGTTTCTTTCGCTGTGCGGAAGCTCTTTAGTTTAATTAGGCTTCACTTGTCAATTTTTGTTTTTATTGCAATTGCTTTTGAGGACTTAGCCATAAATCTTCGCTAAGGCTGACACTAAGAAGGGTATTTCCTGGGTTTTCTCCTAGGATTCTTATAGTTTGAGGTCTTACATTTAAGTTTTTAATTCATCTTGAGTTAATTTTTTTTTATATGGAGAAAGGTAGGGATCCAGTTTCATTCTTCTGCATATGGATAGCCAGTTATTCCAGCACCATTTATTGAGTCCTTTCCCCATTGCTTATTTTTGTTAATTTTGTTGAAGATCAGATGGCCGTAGGTGTGTAGCTTTCTTTCTGGCTTCTCTATTCTGTTCCATCAGTCTATGTGTCTGTTTTGTACCAGTACCGTGCTGTTTTGGTTACTGTAGCCTTATAGCATAATTTGAAGTCAGGTAATGTGATGCCTCCAGCTTTGTTATTTTGGCTTAGGATTGCTTTGGCTATTTGGGCTCATTTTGGTTTCATATGAATTTTAGAACAGTTTTTTTCTAGTTATGTAGAAAATAGTATTTGTAGTTTGATAGGAAGAGCATTGAATCTGTAGGTTGCTTTGGGAGTATGGCCATTTTAACAAGGTTGATTATTCCAATCCATGTGCATGAGATATTTTTCCATTTGCTTGTGTTCTCTATGGTTTCTTTCAGCAGTATTTGGTAGTTATCCTTGTAGAGATATTTTACCTACCTGGTTTGATATATTCCTAGGTATTTTATTTTGTGTGTGTGTGGCTATTGTAAATGGAATTGTGTTCTTGATTTGGCTCTCAGATTGAATGTTATTTGTGTATGGAAATACTACTGATTTTTGTACATTGGTTTTGTAGCCTGAAACTTTACTAAAGCCATTTATCAGCTCTGGGAGCCTTTTGGCAGAGTTTTTAGCATTTTTTAGGTATAGAATCTTATAATTGGTGAAGAGACACAATTTAACTTCTTTTCCTATTTGTATGCCTTTTATTTCCTTCTTCTGTCTGCTTGCTGTGGCCAGGACTTGCAACCCTATGTTGAGTAGGAGCAGTGAGAGTGGGCATGCTTGTCTTGTTCCATTTCTCAGGGGAAGGATTCCTTCTTTTGTCCATTCAGTATGAGTTGGCTGTGGGTTTGTCACAGATGGCTCTTATTTTGAGGTACTTCTATCGATGCTTAGTTTGTTGAGAGTTTTTATCATTAAAGGATGTAGAATTTTATTGAAAGCTTTTTCTGTGCCTATTGAGATGATCATATAGTTCTTGTTTTTAATTCTGTATTTGTGGTGAGTCACATTTATTAATTTGCAATTGTTGAGCCACAATTGCATCCCAGAAATAAAACCTGCTTGGTCGTGGTGAATTAGTTTTTGATGTGCTGCTGATTTACAAGTATTTTGTTGAAGTTTTTTTGTGTCTATGTTCATCAGGTATATTGGCCTGGTGTTTTCTTATTTTGTTGTGTCTTGGCCAAGGTTTGTTACCAAGGTGATGTTGGCTTTGTAGAATGAGTTAGGGAGGAATCCTTCCTCCTCAATTTTTTGAAATAGTTTTAGTCGAATTGGTACCAGTTATTTGTATGCCTGGTAGAATTTGGCTGTGACTCCATCGGGTCTGAGGGTTTTTTTGGTTGGTAGGTTTATATTACTGATTTAATTTCAGAACGTGTTATTGGTCTGTTCAGGGTTTCAGATTCTTCCTGATTCCATCTTAGGAGGTTGTGTGTTTTCAGGAATGTGTTCATTTATTCTAGATTTTCTAGTTAATGTGCAGAGAAACTTTCATAATTTTCTCTGAGGGTGTTTCGTATTTCTGTGGGATTGGTTGTGATGTCACCTTGGTCATGTCTGATTGTGCTTATTCAGGTATTTTTTCTTTGTTACACTAGCTAGTGGTCTATCAATCTTGTTTGTCCTGTCAGAGAACCAGCTTTTGGTTTTACTGATCCTTTACATATATTTTTTTGGGTCTCAATTTTGTTCCATCCTGCTCTCATTTTAGTTATTTCTTTTCTTCTGCTAGCTTTTGGGTAAGTTTGTTCTTGATTTTCTACTCTGTCTAGGTGTGATGTTAGATTGTTAATTTGAAATCTTTCTAACTTCTTAGCTCCTCCTCCTCCTCCTCCTCCTCCTCCTCCTCCTCCTCCTCCTCCTCCTCCTTCTTCTTCTTCTTCTTCTTCTTCTTCTTCTTCTTCTTCTTCTTCTTCTTCTTCTTCTTCTTCTTCTTCTTCTTCTTCTTCTTCTTCTTCTCCTTCTCCTTCTTCTTCTTCTTTTTCTAATGGAGTCTTGCTCTGTCACCTAGGCTGGAGTACAGTGGTGCAATCTTAGCTCACTGCAACCTCCATCTCCCGGGTTCAAGCAATCCTCCCATCTCAGCCTCCTGAGTAGCTAAAATTACAGGTGTGTGCCACCACGTCTGACTAACTTTTTTGTATTTGTAGTAGAGAGGGAGTTTCACCGTGTTGGCCAGGCTGTTCTTGAACTCCTGATCTCAAGTGATCTGCCTGCCTTGGCCTCCCACAGTGCTGGGATTACAAATGTGAGCCACCACGCCTGACCTCAACTTCTTAATGTAGACATTTAGAACTATAAGCGTTCCTTCTAACACTGCTTTTGCTGCATCCTAGAGATTTTGGTGAGTTATATCTCTATTATCATTTATTTCAAATAAATTTTTGATTTCTGTCTTAATTTTATTGTTTGCCAAGAAGTCATTCAGGAGCAAGTTGTTTAGTTTCCATATAATTGTGTGGTTTTGAGAGAATCTCTTGGTATTGATTTCTATTTTTATTCTCCTGTGATCCAAGAGTATACTTGATATTATTTTAATTTTTTTGAATTTGTTAAGCCTTTCCTTATTGCTGAGCATTTAGTCAATCTTGGAGTATGTTCTATGTACAGGTGAGAAGAAAGTATAATCTGTGATTGCTGGGTGGAGTAATCTATAGATGTCTATTAGGTCCAATTGATCAAGTGTCCAATTTATGTCCAGAATGTTCTTTGTTAGTTTTCTGCTCAATGATTTGTCTAACGCTGTCAGTGAGGTGTTGAAGTCACCCACTATTACTGTGTGACTGTTTCAGTCTTTCTGAAGGTCCAGAAGTACTTGGTTTCTGAATCTGGGTGCTCCGATGTTGAGTGCACATATAATTAGGGTAGTTAAGTTATCTTGTTGAATTGAACTCTTTATCATTATATATGCCTTTCTTTATTCTTTTTTACTGTAGTTGGTTTAAAGTCTATGGTATCTGATATAAGAATAGCAACCCCTGCTCTTTTTGGTTTTCCATTTGTGGGACAGAGAGATCTTTCACTATCTTTTTACTTTGAGTCTACAGCTGTCATTACATGTGAAATGGATCCCTTGAAGACAATAGACTGTTGGGTCTTTTTTTTTTGTTTTTTATTGAACTTGCCACTCTGTGCCTTTTAAATGGGGTGTTTAGACTCTTTACACTCAAGTTTAATATTGATATATGAGGTTTTGATCCTATTGTGATGTGGTTAGCTGTTTGTTTTTTATTCCCAATTGTGTAGTTGCTTTATAGGGTCTGTGGACTCCAGCCTGGATGACAGAGCAAGACTCTATCTAAAAAAAAAAGTGTGTTTCTGTGGTAGCAGGAATCATTCTTTAGTTTCCATGTATAGAATTCCCTTGAAGATCTCTTGTAACACTGGTCTAGTGGTAACAAATTCCCTTAGCACTTACTTGTCTGGAAAAGATTTTATTTATCCTTTGCTTACGAAGCTTAGTTTTGCAGGATATGAAATTCTTGGTTAGAATTTGCATAGACCACATGCAACCTTTTTGATACAAGCCCTTGAACAAACACTTGAGCTAAATTTTAAAAAAGAAAAATATCAGTAACTGAGAAGATGTGATATACATGAGCATATTTTAGTCCATGAAACCTCTAAATTCTACTGCCATTCACATAGCTTTTATTTATGTTCATAAAAGTTAGTGAAAATATCAGAAATAATTCTGTAAACTAGCACCATCAAATGGAACTTTCCAAAATAAATAGCGTCTACACCATCTCACAGTGTGGCTGCCATCTATACGGAACTGTTGAGCACCTAAAATGTGGCTAGTGTGACTTATGATCTGACTTTTTAATTGTATTTAACTAGTTAATATGAATTCAAATACTCACTTGTGGCTAGTGGCTACCCTACCAGATAGTGCAGCTCTAAGAGTAGGTACAAAATATAAAAATTGAGGAGGGCAGGTATGAGGGAGTAGATACATCTACTCAAAAGGTAGCAACAATACCTTTTACTTACAGAGTCCTTACTCTGTGTTGATACTTGTGCTTCAACACATACACTTTGCACATATTCTACTGCAGTGGGTGCTGTATCAGTGATTTACATTTTTGTATATGTGAGAGTGTGCATGTTGATTTTTGGTTGAGAAACTTTTCCTGATCGTTGGATTAGGCAGGAGCAAAAATCATCTTAAACTTGAAGTTCCTTGTTTTAAGACTACTTTTTGGAGGTGGCGCCAAGATGGCTGAATAGGAACAGCTCCAACCTCCAGCTCCCAGTGTGAGAGACATAGAAGAGGGGTGATTTCTGCATTTCCAACTGAGGTATTGAGTTCATCTCACTGGGGCGTGTCAGAAAGTGGGTGCAGGACAGTGGGTGCAGCCCAACAAGTGAGAACTAAAGCAGGGTGAGGCATCACCTCACCCGTGAAGCACAAGGGGGAAGGGAATTCCCTTTCCTAGTCAAGGGAAAACGTGACACACAACACCTGGAAAACACACTCCCACCCTAATACTGCGTGTTTCCAATGGTCTTAGCAAACAGCACACCAGGAGATTATATCCTGCGCCTGGCTTGGAGGGTCCCATGCCCAAAGATCCTCCCTCATTGCTAGCACAGCAGTCTGAGATCTAAATGCAAGGTGGCAACAAGGCTAGGGAAGGGGCGCCCACCATTGCTGAGGCTTAAGTAGGTAAACAAAGCAGCCGGGAAGCTCGAACTGGGTGGAGCCCATCACAGCTCAAGGAGGCCTGCCTGCCTCTGTAGACTCCACCTCTGGGGACAGGGCATAGCCAAACAAAAGGCAGCAGAAACCTCTGCAGATGTAAATATCCCTGTCTGACAGCTTTAAAGAGAATAGTGGTTCTCCCAGCATGGAGTTTGAGATCTGACAATGGACAGACTGTCTGCTCAAGTGGCTCCCTGACCCCGGAGTAGCCTAACTGGGAGACATCCCACACTATGGGCAGACTGACACCTCACACCTCACACGGCTGGGTACACATCTGAGACGAAGCTTCCAGAGGAATGATCAGATAGCAACATTTGCTGTTCAGCAATATTCAGTCTTCTGCAGCCTCCACTGCTGATACCCAGGCAAACAGGGTCTGGAGTGGACCCTGAGCAAACTCCAACAGACCTGCAACTGAGGGTCCTGACTGTTAGAAGGAAAACTAACAAACAGAAATGACATCCAACCCAAAACCCCATCTATACGTCACCATCTTCAAAGACCAAAAGTAGATAAAACCACAAAGATGGGGAAAAAGCAGTGCAGAAAAGCTGAAAATTCTAAAAATCAGAGTGCCTCTCCCCCTCCAAAGGAACACAGCTCCTCATGAGCAATGCAACAAAGCTGGATGGAGAATGGCTTTGACGAGCTGAGAGAAGAAGGCTTCAGATGATCAAACTTCTCTGAGCTAAAGGAGGAAGTATGAACCCAGCACAAAGAAACTAAAAACCTTGAGAAAAGATTTGATGAATGGCTACCTAGAATAACCAATGTAGACAAATCCTTAAATGACCTGATAGAGATGAAAACCATGACATGAGAACTACGTGACAAATGCACAAGCTTCAGTAACTGACTCGATTGACTGGAAGAAAGGGTATCAGTGATTGAAGATCAAATGAATGAAATGAAGCGAGAAGAGAAGTTTAGAGAAAAAAAAGTAAAAAGAAATGAACAAAGCCTCCAAGAAATATGGGACTATGTGAAAAGACCAAATCTATGTCTGATTGGTGTGCCTGAAAGTGATGGGGAGAATGGAACCAAGTTGGAAAACATTCTGCAGGATATTATCCAGGAGAACTTCCCCAACCTAGCAAGGCAGGCCAACATTCAAATTCAGGAAATACAGAGAACGCCACAAAGATAATCCTCGAGAAGAGCAACTCCAAGACACATAATTGTCAGATTCACCAAAGTTGAAATGAATGAAAAAATGTTAAGGGCAGCCAGAGAGAAAGGTCGGGTTACCTACAAAGGGAAGCCCATCACACTAACAGCGAATCTCTTGGCAGAAATTCTACAAGCCAGAAGAGAGTGGGGGACAATATTCAACATTCTTAAAGAAAAGAATTTTCAAGCCAGAATTTCATATCCAGCCAAACTAAGTTTCATAATTGAAGGAGAAATAAAATGTCTTACAGACAAGCAAATGCTGAGAGATTTTGTCACCTCTAGGCCTATCCTACAAGAGCTCTTGAAGGAAGCACTAAACATGGAAAGGAACAACCGGTACCAGCCACTGCAAAAACATGCCAAAATGTAAAGACCATCAATGTTAGGAAGAAACTGCATCAACTAATGAGCAAAATAACCAGCTAACATCATAACGACAGGATTAAGTTTACACATAACAATAGTAACCTTAAATGTAAACGGACTAAATGCTCCAATTAAAAGGCACAGACTGGCAAATTGGATAAAGAGTCAAGACCCATCAGTTTGCTGTATTCAGGAGATGCATTTCATGTACAGAGACACACATAGGCTCAAAATAAAGGGATGGAGGAAGATCTACCAAGCAAACGGGAAACAACAAAAGCATGGGTTGCAATCGTAGTCTCTGATAAAACAGACTTTAAACCAACAAAGATCAAAAGAGACAAAGAAGGCCATTACATAATGGAAAAAGGATCAATTCAACAAGAAGAGCTAACTATCCTAAATATATATGCACCCAATACAGGAGCACCTAGATTCATAAAGCAAGTCTTTAGAGATTTACAAAGAGACTTAGACTCCCATACAATAATAATGGGAGAGTTTAACACCCCACTGTCAACATTAGAAAGATCAATGAGACAGAAAGTTAACAAGGATATCCAGGAATTGAACTCAACTCTACACCAAGTGGACCTAATAGACATCTACAGAACTCTGCACCCCAAATCAACAGAATATGAACTCAACTCTACACGAAGTGGACCTAATAGACATCTACAGAACTCTGCACCCCAAATCAACAGAATATACACTCTTCTCAGCACCACATAGCACTTATTCCAAAATTGACCACATAGTTGGAAGTAAAGCACTCCTCAGCAAATGTAAAAGAACAGAAATTATAACAAACTGTTGATCAGACCACAGTGCAATCAAACTAGAACTCAGGATTAAGAAACTCAATCAAAACTGCTCAACTACACGGAAACTGAACAACCTGCTCCTGAATGACTACCAGGTATATAACAAAATGAAGGTAGAAATAAAGATGTTCTTTGAAACCAGTGAGAACAAAGATACAACATACCAGAATCTCTGGGACACATTTAAAGCAGTGTGTAGAGGGAAATTTATAGCACTAAATGCCCACAAGAGAAAGCAGGAAAGATTTAAAACTGACATCCTAACATCACAATTAGAAGAACTAGAGAAGCAAGAGCAAACACATTCAAAAGCTAGCAGAAGGCAAGAAATAACTAAGATTAGAGCAGAATTGAAGGAGATAGAGACATAAAAAAACCCTTCAAAGAATAAATGAATCCAGGAGCTGGTTTTTTGGAAAGATCAACAAAATTGGTAGACCGCTAGCAAGACTAATAAAGAAGAAAAGAGAGAAGAATCAAATAGACATAATAAAAAATGATAAAGGGGATATCACCACCGACCCCAGAGAAATACAAACTACTGTCAGAGAATACTATAAACACCTCTATGCAAATAAACTAGAAAACCTAGAAGAAATGGATAAATTCCTGGACACATACACTCTCCCAAGACTAAACCAGGAAGAAGTTGAATCCCTGAATAGACCAATAACAGGCTCTGAAATTGAGGCAATAATTAATAGCCTACCAACCAAAAAATGTCCAGGACCAGACGGAGTCACAGCTGAATTCTACCAGAGGTACAAGGAGGAGCTGGTACCATTCCTTCTGAAATTATTACAATCAATAGAAAAAGAGGGAATCCTCCCTAACTCATTTTATGAGGCCAACATCATCCTGATACCAGCCTGGCAGAGACACAACAAAAAAAGAGAATTTTAGACCAAGATCCCTGATGAACATCGATGCAAAAATCCTCAATAAAATACTGGCAAACCGAATCCAGCAGCACATCAAAAAGCTTATCCACCATGATCAAGTTGGCTTCATCCCTGGGATGCAAGGCTGGTTCAACATATGCAAATCAATAAACGTAATCCAGCATGTAAACAGAACCAAAGATAAAAACCACATGATTATCTCAATAAATGCAGAAAAGGCCTTTGACAAAATTCAACAGTCCTTCATGCTAAAAACTCTCAATAAATTCAGTATTGATGGAACGTATCTCAAAATAATAAAAGCTATTTATGACAAGCTCACAGCCAATATCATACTGAATGGGCAAAAACTGGAAGCATTCCCCTTGAAAACTGGCACAAGACAGGGATGCCCTCTCTCACCACTCCTATTCAACATAGTGTTGGAAGTTCTGGCCAGGGCAGTCAGGCAGGAGAAAGCAGTAAAGGGTATTCAATTAGAAAAAGAGGAAGTCAAATTGTCCCTGTTTACAGATGAGATGACTGTATATTTAGAAAACCCCATCGTCTCAGCCCAAAATTTCCTTAAGTTGGTAAGCAACTTCAGCAAAGTCTCAGGATACAAAATCAATGTGCAAAAATCACAAGCATTCTTATACACCAGTAACAGACAAACAGAGAGCCAAATCATGAGTGAACTCCCATTCACAATTGCTTCAAAGAGAATAAAATGCCTAGGAATCCAACTTACAAGGGACGTGAAGGACCTCTTCAAGGAGAACTACAAACCACTGCTCCATGAAATAAAAGAGGACACAAACAAATGGAAGAACATTCCATGCTCATGGATAGGAAGAATCAATCTTGTGAAAATGGCCATACTGCCCAAGGTAATTTATAGATTCAATGCCATCCCCATTAAGCTACCAATGACTTTCTCCACAGAATTGGAAAAAACTACTTTAAAGTTCATATGGAGCCAAAAAAGGTGCCGCATTGCCAAGACAATCCTAAGCCAAAAGAACAAAGCTGGAGGCATCACGCTACCTGACTTCAAACTATACTATAAGGCTACAGTAACCAAAACAGCATAGTACTGGTATCAAAACAGAGATATAGACCAATGGAACAGAACAGAGCCCTCAGAAACAATACCACACATCTACAGCATTTGATCTTTGACAAACCTGTCAAAAACAAGAAATGGGGAAAGGATTCCCTATTTGATAAATGGTGCCGGGAAAACTGGCTAGCCATAAGTAGAAAGCTGAAACTGGATCCCTTCCTTACATCTTATACAAAAATTAATTCAAGATGGATTACAGACTTAACTGTTAGACCTAAAATCATAAAAACCCTAGAAGAAAATCTAGACAACACCATTCAGGACATAGGCATGGGCAAGGACTTCATGATTAAAACACCAAAAGCAATGGCAACAAAAGCCAAAATTGACAAACGTGATCTAATTAAACTAAAGAGCTTCTGCATAGCAAAAGAAACTACCATCAGAGTAAACAGGCAACCTACAGAATGGGAGAAAATTTTTGCAATCTACTCATCTGACAAAGGGCTGATATCCAGAATCTACAAAAAACTCAAATTTACAAGAAAAAACAAACAACCCCAATAAAAAGTGGGCAAAGGATATGAACAGGCACTTCTCAAAAGAAGACATTTATGCAATCAACAGACACATGAAAGAATGCTCATCATCAGTAGCCATCAGAGAAATGCAAATCAAAACCACAATGAGATACCATCTCACACCCGTTAGAATGGCGATCATTAAAAAGTCAGGAAACAACAGGTGCTGGAGAGGATTTGGAGAAATAGGAACACTTTTACACTGTTGGTGGGACTGTAAACTAGTTCAACCATTGTGGAAGACAGTGTGGCGATTCCTCAAGGATCTAGAACTAGAAATACCATTTGGCCCAGCCGTCCCATTACTGGGTATATACCCAAAGGATTATAAATCATGCTGTTATAAAGACACATGCACACATATGTTTATTGTGGCACTATTCACAATAGCGAAGACTTGGAACCAACCCAAATGTCCATCAATGACAGACTGGATAAAGAAAATGTGGCACATATACACCATGAAATATTGTGCAGCCATAAAAAAAGGATGAATTCATGTCGTTTATAGGGACATGGATGCAGCTGGAAACCATTATTCTCAGCAAACTGTCACAAGAATAGAAAACCAAACACCGCATGTTCTCACTCATAGGTGGGAATTGAACAGTAAGAACACTTGGACACAGGAAGGGGAACATCACACACCAGGGCCTGTTGTGGCGTAGGAGGAGAGGGGAGGGATAGCATTAGGAGATATATCTAGTGTAAATGATGAGTTAATGGGTGCAGCACACCAACATGGCACATGTATACATATGTAACAAACCTGCACATTGTGCACGTGTAAAGTATAATAAAAAACAAAAACAAAACAAATCAAAACAAAAAGAGTACTTTTTGTGTTCTTTTTTAGTGAAGTAACTATAGACCAGGTAAGGCCTTATTGTCATGGAAGAAGGGTATAACAAGACTTTTGGTGAGTTGAGTGCTTTAAAAGCAATGTTTTTTAACTCTGTGCCTATTGATGAGCAGATTCTAAGATTTACGTGGAAATGTAAACCACCTAGAATAGCTAAAACAAATGTGAAAAAAGGATAGCTTGTAGGATTTTCTCTTCCCAATTTCAAAACTCACCCTAATGCTGCAGTTATTAAGACAGTATTATACTGGATAAGGATAGATGTAGACCAGTGGAACATATTGTGAATCCAGAAATAAATCCTATATTTAGAATTTAGACTTTTTTGTTTATTTGTTTTACAAAGGTGTCAAGGCAATTCACTGGGGAAAAGGTAGTCTCCTCAACAAATGGTGATGGGACGATGGGATATCCATATGTATGAAAGTGAACTTAAACGTTTACCTCATACACATTTTGTGCCACACACAAAAATGAACTCAAAATGTATCATAGACTTAAAGT
The DNA here is from genome assembly GCF_043159975.1 of Macaca nemestrina. Lineage (NCBI taxonomy): Eukaryota > Metazoa > Chordata > Mammalia > Primates > Cercopithecidae > Macaca > Macaca nemestrina. The sequence goes on along the minus strand of NC_092131.1, from coordinate 149,089,881 downwards.
AAGAGCTAAAACAGTAAAATCTTTGGAAGAAAACGTAGAAAAATGTCTTTGTGTCCTTCAGATAGACAAAGATTTCGTAGATATGACACCAAAAGCACTGTTCATAAAAAAATGGATAAACTGGACCTCATTAAATTAAAAATTTTCTTCTTCAAAAAATGTTATTAACAATATGAAAAGATGAGAAATCAGGAGAAAATATTTGCAAAACACATATCTGCAAAACACATAAAGGATTTGTATCCAGAATTTATAAAGAAATCATAGTGCTCAAAAACAAGACAAACAACCCAAACAAAAATGGGCAAAACATATGAACAAATATTTCATCAAAGAACATGTATGAATGTCTAGGAGGCACATGAAAAGATACTCAGCATTATTAATCATTAGGGAAATGATTCACACTCAATAGAATGGCTATAAAAATAAGAAGAAAATAACAAATGTTGGTGAGGATGAGAAACACGAACCCTCATACATTGTTGGTGGGAATGGAAAATTGTGCATCCATTGTGGTTACAGTTTCCATTTGTGGTAAGTTAGACATTTTCTTAAACAGTTAAATATAAAACTATCATATGACTTGGTACTGTTCCTAGGTGTATACCCAAGAGAAATGAAAACGTATGTCCACACAGAGGCTTGCACAAGAATGTTCATAGCAGCATTACTGATAAGAATTTCAAACTGGAAATAGCCTAAATGTCTAACAATCTTGTCAGGATTGTTCAGATATATATAACTCATATTTAGGGTTCACAGCTCATATTTAGAATATGCAAGCAATATTTATTTTAGCTCTGCCAGTGTAGCTATGTGTCTTTGGGTGAATTACTTAATCTAAATCTCAGTTTCTCCATTTGTAAAATGGGAACAGTAACAGAACGTAACTCATTATTGTGAGTATTAAAAGAGTAAATCCTCGGACAGCCCTTGAAGTAGTTGTTGGCACATAGTCTTCAATAACGGTTGGTAGCTGTTTTTCTTTGGGAAGGAGGACCTGGAGTATAGTATAAAGAGCATTAGCCTAGAAGACGGGTTCTAGGCCCAGTCTGCTCATCAGCAGCTGGGAAACCTTGGGGATACTACTTCTCTTTTTTGGGTCATAGTTTCATCTTTGCAAAATGAAAAGAATGAAGTAGATGATCCCAAATGACCCTCCTGGCGAGGTCACTCTATGAATTTGTGATAAAAGAGTTAGTCCAGTTGGCTGAGTAAAAGAAATTCACATTAAAAAATGATTGATTTGTGTAATCCCAGCACTTTGGGAGGCCAAGGGGGGTGGATCATTTGAGGTCAGGAGTTTGAGAGCAGCCTGGCCAACGTGGTGAAACCTCGTCTTTATTAAAAATACAAAAATTAAAGGCATACTGGTGCGCACCTGTAATTCCAGCTACTCAGGATGCTGAAGCATGAGAATCACTTGAAACTGAGAGGCAAAAAAGATTGATTTAAATGATCATGATTGTGGTCATCGCCCACAATATTGGTACCCCAGAATTGTTCTCACCTATTTATTTTGACAGCACAAACTTGGCCTAAAACATGAATTTATCTTCATTTGTTTCTATTATTCTTCCTTAGCCAACATCAGGTTTTGCTGACCTGCTTGCTTCATGTTCTGATTTTCTGAATTTGGATGAAATTTTGTTACTCTAAGCCTGTCTTTCTCCGATATTGGTTACAATAGAATCCACCACTTTAAACAATCCCCAATTGGAATAAGAAAATCCTCATAAACCCTGCCTTCTTAGAGTGTGTACATGGGACCTCATTCTGTAGATTTTCATTACTTCTTGTTGTGATTTTTTTTTATTATTAGTTTTTTTTTAAAAAACAGGAGGAGAAAGAGAAAATTGTTATCATCCCCTTGGGCATTTTGTAGTTACAGGAATGGAAGTTTAAATATTGGTGGAGACTCCATGGGAATTTGAAATAGTTTTACTACTTATCCAAACTACTTACTATCGGAAAAGATAACCTTTGCCACTGATTTAATAACAGTTGTTCAACTCAATTATGTAAACACTTGGCACTTTTGATTCTTCTGGAATATTATTGAATTTAAAAAATGCCCTTTATCCTACTAAGGATAAAATTTATCCTGTCTGCAAATCTAGAAGCATAATATAATGAAGGTAAAAAATATTTTAAGAAGTTTTTTTTTGAGATGTGTAAACAATCTAATTTTCACCTTCAGTTATTAATTGCACATAATTTTGAAATTTAGCCAAAGTCAAGTCTGCTAGGCTGTTGTATGCTTTGGCTACAGTACTTCATATTTGTAAAATTTGTTGTTTTCAAAGGTGGAATCTCACTCCATAGGTGTGAATTAAACATTCTGCTATGTTTACCTGCCACTAGGTGAACTGTAGCATCTGAATTCTTGAGCTAAAAGACACTAATGCCCTTAAGGTCCAGATGAGAAGAAGCAGGGCCAAAGTACATGATCCATTCATTTGCATCATTTTCTAAAAAATATTAATTTTAAGTTGAAAAGTAGACACAGAATCATTGCAAAAACAAGAGTTCTAAACATACAAACTCTTTTGTATAAATTCACCGCTAATCATTTTTTCACAGTAAAAACCAATATTGTTTTAGGTAGTTTTCCTCCATTTCTGAAGAAAGGCCATCCAGTTTGTTCCCAGTGGCCAGGAATGCCCTTTATTCCCTTCTCTTGATTTGCAGAACTCAAGTTGTCTTAATTCCTTTTTCACAAGCCTTGGCATTAGGGCAGACTTGAGGAAAAGAAAACGTGAAAAGTTTGGGCTGTCTCTCTTTTTCAAGTAACTGTGAATTTCCCATCTCAAAACACACCTAACTTACTCTTGGTTGGCATCTCCCTTTGCTGTCTGGGTCTGTGTTTAGCCACTCTTCTCTCCTTGTGCCTTACTTCTTTGTTTTATAGTCTAGATTATTGTTTTTTAAAAATACTTTTTATATTTATTTGACAAGTAAAAATTGTACATATTTATGGTGTACAACATGTTGTTTTTATACAGTAGATAGTGTGGAATGGCCAAATCAGGCTATTTAACACATGCATTACTTCACGTACTTATTTATTGTGGTAAGAATACTTAAAATCTACTCTCTTGGCAATTTCAAATATACACTCTATTGTTATTAACTGTAGACATTATGATGTACGGTAGATCTCTTGAACTCATTCCTTCTGTCTAACTGAAATTTTTCTGTTTGTTTGACTGACCTCTTCTCAATCTCTCCACCCTCCAGTCTCTGGAAATCATCATTTTATTCTCTGTTTCTGTGAGTTCAACTTTTTTACACTCTACATATGAGTGAGATCTTGTGGTATTTGTCTTTCTGTGCTTGGCTTATTTTATGTAACATAATGTTCTCTAGGCTCATCCATATTGCCCCAAATGACAGGATTTTGTTCTTTTTTGAGGCTAAATAGTTTTCCACTGTGCATATATGCCACATTTTCTTTATCCATTCATGTGATAATGGATACTTAGATTGATTTCATATCTTGGCTATTGTGAATAGTGCTGCAATGAATATGGAAGTGCAGCTATCTCTTTGACATACAGATTTCAATTCCTTTGGCTATCTACCCAAATGTGGGATTGCTTGATCTTATGGTAGTTCTATCTTTAATTTTTTGTGGAAGTGCTACACTGTTTTCCATGATAGCTATACTAATTTATATTCCCACCAATAGTGTGCAAGGATTCCCTTTTCTCCACATTCTCACCAACATTTTATATTTTTGACTTAAAGTTGTTTTTTTATTTTAGACAGGGTGTCACTGTCACCTGGGCTGGAGTGCAGTGGCATGATGACAGCTCACTGCAGCTTTGAATGCCTGGGCTCAAGTGATCTTCCTGCCTCAGCATCTCAAGTAGCTGGGACTACAGGCACATGCCACCACACTTGGTTACTTATTTTAAGTTTTTTTTAGAAATGAGGTCTCACTATGTTGCCCAGGCTGGTCTCAAATTCCTGGGCTCAAGCAATCATCCCACCTTAGCCTCCCAAAGTGCTAGGATTACAAGTGTGAGTCACTGTACCTGGCCTCTTGACTTTTTGATAATGGCCATCTGAACAAGTGTGAGGTTATATCTCATTGTAGTTTTGATTTACATTTCTCTAATGATTACATATGTTGAACATTTTTTTCATATAAAGTCATGCACCACGGCCGGGCACGGTGGCTCACATCTCAAGATGTGAGACCATCTTGGCTAACACGGTGAAACCCCGTCTCTACTAAAAATACAAAAAAAAAAAAAAAAAAAAAATTAACCAGGCGTGGTGGCAGGTGCCTGTAGTCTCAGCTTCTCCGGAGGCTGAGGCAGGAGAATGGTGTGAACCCGGGAGGCGGAGCTTGCAGTGAGCCGAGATAGTGCCACTGCACTCCAGCCTGGGCGACAGGGCGAGACTCCGTCTCAAAAAAAAAAAAAAAAAAAAAAGTCATGCACCACATAATGATATTTCTGTCAACAAAGGACTGCATATACAATAGTGGTTCCTTAAGATTATAACGGAACTAAAAAATTCCTAGTGACATAATAGTGCAACACATTACTCATGTGTTTGAGGTGATGCTGTTGTAAACAACCCACTGCACTGTCAGTCATATAAAAGTATAGCACCTATAGTTATAGATAGTACATACTATTTGATAATGATAATAAAAACTGTTATCTATTATTAAAACTATTGTTTGATAATTGTTGATCAATTAGGTGATACTGATTATTGATAATGATAAAAGCTATGTTCATGTATTTACTATACTTTTATTATTATTTTAGAGTGTATTTCTTCTACTTATAGAAAAAGGTTAGCTATTAAAACAGTCTCAGGCAGGTCCTTCAAGAGGTAGCCCATAAGAAGGCATTGTTATCATAGATTATAGCTCCATACATGTTATTGTCCCTGAAGACCTTCCAGTGGGACAAGATGTGGAGGTGGAAGATGGTGATATCGATGAACCTAACCCTATGTAGGTCTAGGCTAATGTGGAAGTTTTTGTCTTAGTTTTTAGCAAAAAAGTTTAAAAAGTAAGAAAATTAAAAATGCTTATAGAAGGCCGGGCATGGTGGCTCACGCCTGTAACCCCAGCACTTTGGGAGGCCGAGGCGGGCGGATCACGAGGTCAGGCGATTGAGACCATCCTGGCTAACATGGTGAAACTCCGTCTCTACTAAAAATACGAAAAATTAGCCAGGCGTGGTGGCGGACGCCTGTAGTCCCAGCTACTTGGGAGGCTGAGGCAGGAGAATGGCGTGAACCCGGGAGACGGAGCCTGCAGTGAGCTGAGATCGTGCCACTGCACTCCAGCCTGGGCAATGAGCAAGATTCCGTCTCAAAAAAAAAAAAAAAAAAAAAAAAAAGAAAAGAAAAGAAAAAATGCTTATAGAATGAAGATATAAAGAAAGAAAATAGTTTTACTCCTGTACAATGTGTTCGTGTTTTAAACTGTTCTTACAAAAGAGCCAAAGTTAAAAAATTAAATTTTATGAAAAAGTTACAGTAAGCTAAAGTTAACTTATTTTTGAAGAAAGAAAATATGTTTAAAAAATAAATTTTTCTGGACGCAGTGGCTCATGCCTGTAATCCCAGCAGGCATTACTTTGGGACGCCGAGGTAGGCAAATCACTTGAGGCCAGGAGATCGAGACCAGCCTGGTCAACATAGCGAAACCGTATCTCTACTAAAAAAACACACACACACACACAAAAAAAGAAAAAAGAAATGAAAAGAAAAAAAAAGAAAAAATAGCTGAACCTGGTGACACACCTGTAAACCCAGCTACTTGGGAGCCTGAGGCACAAGAATCGTTTGAACCCTGGAGGTGAAGGTTGCAATGAGCCAAAATTGTGCTACTGCATTTCAACCTGGGCGACAAAGTGAGACTCTGTCTCAAAAAAAAAAAAAAAAAAAAAAAAGATAAATAAATAAATAAATTTAGTGTAGCCTAAGTGTACAGTGTTTATAAAGTCTATAGTAGTATACGGTGATGTCCTAGACCTTCACATTCATTTACCACTCACTCACTGACCCACCCAGAGCAACTTATTCATGGTAAGTGTTCTATACAGGCATATCATTAAAACATATTTTGTACTGTATTCTTACTGCACTTTTTCTATATTTAGATATGTTTAGATACACAAATACTTACCACTGTATTACATTCCCTAAAGCATTCAGTATAGTAACATGCTGTACAGGTTTATAAACTAGGAGCAATAGTCTATACCATATTGCCTAGATATGTGACAGGCTATATCATCTAGATTTGTGTAAACACACTATAAAAGTTACACAATGACTAAATCACCTAACAACACATTTCTTAGAATGTATCCCCATTATTAAACAATGCATGACTGGTCCCATTGGCCATTTGTATGTTTTCTTTTCAGAAATGTCTATTCGGGTCCTTTGCCCACTTTTAATTGGATGGTTTTCTTACTATTGATTTGTTTGAGTTCCTTATACATTTTGTATATTAGCCGCTTATTAGATGTATGGTTTTCAAAAGTACATTCTCCATTCTGTAGGTTGTCTGCTCGCTGTTGACTGTTTCTTTTGCAATGCAGAAGCTATTTAGTTTGATGTAATTCCATTAGTATATTTTTGCTTTTGTTGCCTGTGAGATTGGGTTCATATTCAAAAAATTATTTCCCAGATAAATGTCATGGAGCTTTTCCTCTATGTTTTCTTCTGGTCTCTGGTATTATGTTGTTTTTAATTCTTTTTCAGTTGATTTTTGTGTATGATGTGAGATGAGGGTCTAATTTTATTTTTTTGCATGTGGAAATCCAGTTTTTCTAACAGCATTTATTGAAGAGACTGTCCTTTCCCCACTGTGTGTTTTTGGTACCTTTGTTGGAAATCAATTGAACATAGATATGTAGATTTATTTCTGAGCTCTGTATTCTTTTCTGTTCATCTATGTGTCTGACTTCATGCCAGTACCATGCTGTTTTGATTGCTATAGCTTTGTAGCAGGTTTTTAAATCAGGTAGTGTGATGCCTCCAGCTTTGTTTTTTTTTTCCTCAGGATTGCTTAGTGTATCTGGGTCTTTTGTGCTTCCATGTAAATTTTTGTTTTTTCTATTTCTGTATAGTATGTCATAGGAACTTTGGAACTTTGGTAGGGATTGCATTGCTAAAGATAGCTTTGGATCATATGTACATTTTAACAATATTAATTCTTCCAATCCGTGAACATGGGATGTCTCTCCATTTGTTGTGTCTTCTTTAATTTCATTTATCAATGTTTTATAGTTTTCAGTATAGATATTTTTCACCTCCTTGGCTAAATTTATTTCTAAGTATTTTTTGGTGGCTATTGTAAATAAAACGGTTTTCTTGATTTCTTTTTTGAATAGTTCATTCTTAATGTATTAAAATACAACAGATTTTTGTATGTTGATTTTGTATTCTATAACTTCACCCAGCGTATTAGTTCTAACAGTTTTCTGGTGGAGTCTTTAGAGTTTTCTATATATAAAATCATGTCTTCTGCAAACAAAGACAATTTAACTTCTTCTTTTTCTATTTGGATGTCATTTTTTTTTCTCTTGTCTAATTGCTCTGGCTTGAGCTTCCAGTACTATGTTGAATAAAAGTGGCAAGAGTGAGCATCCTTGTTTTGTTTTTGATCTTAGAGTAAAAGCTTATTTTTTCACTATAATCTGGATTCTTAAAGTGGCTTGGTCTTTATTACTATTATTTTTGTTGTTGTAGTTTATAAAGCCACAATGTAGATATGCAACCTGGCCATGGAAGTTCATTTTTTAAATCAACTCTAACTTAGATCCATACAAGGAAGGATGTTTTGAGAAATGTAGCTCCTAACCATAACAAAGTTGACATCATGATTGTGGCAAAATGGTCAGACACCAAAATTGTGAGGGAGCAAGATCTACAAGTAAGGAAAGGAACCTGACCAACAAAGACAGGGGAATGCATCATATTTATGAAGAATCAGAGGATCATATTGCCAATGAAAAACGGCAAGAATTGTTGGTCTGCAGAGCCACCTCAGTTCTCAACAGCTTGTCAGTTTCAGACCCATATACATTTAATCTCCCTTTTCCTGAAGTATTTAAGTGCATTATCTTGCAAACAAAAGAATCCTACAATTTGTTCCTAAAATAAAATTGGATTAACAGTAAAGGGTATCCAATTAGCTACTCAAAGATTTGTCCTAATTGACTAGAAAATGTACAGTCAGGGTCTAGCACAACATGTGTTGGCACGTTGTCATTACTCAAAAAGTATTTGTATAGTGCCTGTAGTTCTAGCCACTTGGGAGACTGAGGCAGCAGGATTGCTTGAGCCCAGGAGTTTGAGGTTGCACCTGTGAATAGCCACTGTTTCCCCATAGATGGGGAAACATATGAGACTTCATCTCTTTAACAAAAAGTATTTGTAGAATGAGTAAATAAGTTAATTAATATAGGCCATGTGCTATTCTGTCAATTTTGGTACACAAATCAATAAAACTGCATATGAGATCCTAAAGTTTTAGATCTTCCACCAGGTTAGGTAGGTACTATGGGCTGATTTGTTAGGAATAGTAATTAACTTTGTTGAGTCCTCTTTGATATCTCTTGGTGTCCAGGGGCATGTTTTAGGTGAGATGCCTCATCAGAATTAGATGAGCTGTATGGCTCCCCTGAACATTTTGAAAGTTGTGGGCAGATATAGTGGTGAATCTAAGGCATTGGCTCATTATTATGTAATGAGTAAATTGGAATAGTTGAGCTAACCAATTCACAGGCATTCTCTAGAATATAGTTAAATTTGAAACGCCATATCAAAGGCTTTTGTTGAGATGGCCTTTTAACTCTAGGTTGATCAGTTCTTTTTTAAATGTAAATCTTTACTGTTTAATTGAGGATATGGAATGTGAAACCATGTGCGTAACGCATCTACCTCTAGGTAAACATTTTACATATTCTTGCAATGACCTAAAAAGAGTAGACTTTGGCCTTTATATCTCACATCTTCCTCATTTTTAGTCTAGTTATAGGAGGGTGAGAGGAGTGAAGGATGTTCCTGTCTGTGATAGTGTAGAGAAAGATCTGCTAGCTTTCTTTCCTTCTTTTAAGCCTTGGTGAAGACTGGTTGGGCATCTAGAGAAATGTAATCCCAAATACAAGGCAGAAATAAGAACAATTTCAATTCAAATCCTCAATGTTACACCAAAACCAAAATTTGAGTCTATGAGGGTCCGAAGCAAGACCAGCTTAACTCTTCTCACTTAGCTCATGGCCTGGGAACACAATAGTGCATGGCTTGTAAGGACTAATATTAGACTGTATGTGTTAGGGCTGGTGAAGTAAATTTGTTAAGAAAATTTCAGATTCATCTCTGTATTGTGGATATTCTCTGCAAAGAAATTCTTAAAATGCCTTTTCTGATTTTTTGCTTGCATTTGGATGCCTCATCATAGAATTAAATATGGCTTGATGTAGAAACCAGAGAGACTATTAGCAACATTGATGTATTTCCTACAATTCTAAATATGCATTAAGTGTTTTTGAAAATTTGCTATGTCAGAATGATGGCCCACATCGCACTTACAGTTACCTCAGCTCTCAGGAAGGGCATTTTTCAGGGAGGGGAAAACTGTGCAAGGGATAGTTGGTGAGAGTCCATGGCATAATCAGGGAACACTATGGTTATGGCACTGATAGAGTCAACAATCCCTTAAGTCTGTTTTAAAATTGCTTTCATAAGCATTAACTCGTTTAGCTCTTACAGAATTATAATATAGGGAACATTTAATTACAATTACTTTTTCCAAAGTCAAGTAAACAAAACTTTACATTCAATTAATTACATCTTTTTTGTGAGTATAGTAAATTCCTACAGTCATTGAATGTCCTTTCTATTTCTCCCTGCTCTTCCTTAGGATTTGTACCATATTTCTTAGTTGTGCATGCCAAGGATAATGGAAACAGGGCTGGTGAGGGGAGATGTGGGTAGGACTTAAAAATTCCAGAGGTCTGCAAAGGTTTCTTCTCAGGTCGAGCAAACTGGGTCTGGTGGAGCAAAACTTGGGCTCCATGGGGTGGGGCTGGGGTTGGAGGGATGGTCTTTTAATTTCTCCTTATTGAGGAAGTCTTTTTATTCTGGATGTTCTTTCTCCTCCAGATGCACCGTAACTTGCTAATGTTTCTTGTAGGGTGAGGTGTCCCAAATTGAACACAACACTCTAGATGTGGCTTGATGTAGAAACCAGAGAGACTGTTAGCAACTTTGATGTATTTCTTACAATTCTAAATATGCATTAGATATTTTTGAAAATTTGCCATGTCAGAGTGATGGCTCACATTGCACTTACAGTTACCTCAGCTCTCAGGAAGGGTCTTTGTCAGGGAGGGGGAAAATCTGTGCAAAAGATGGTAGGTAAGGAGGGTCCTTGGCGTGATCAGGGAACAGTATGGTTATGGCACTGATAGAATCGACAAGCCCTTAAAGTCTGTTAAAGATTTTTTGAGCATGTCTAATGTGAGTCTTTATCTAACTTACTATAAAAATATTGATTACAAGGGGGTAGGCCTAGGTCGCAGAGCATGTCATTAAAGATCTCTTTTCTGGCTGATTTTGATTCTGATTAATACTTTGAGAAAAGATATTTGTTCAGATATAATTTTTCCTGACTCTGCTGTCATAATCTCTAACTTCTTTTTCTTTATCACAAGGATAATGGAAAATCCATCATGTATCATGCTGAAATCAAGATAATAATACCCTTTACCTGCTTTAAAGTCCAGCAATTCCACTTCTATGTACTTATCCAAGAGAAATAAAAACATGTCTACTAAAAGACTCATACAACAATGTTTATGGAAACCATATTCACAGTAACCCCAAGCTGGAAATGACCCATATGCCCATTAATAAGAGAAGAGGTCAACAAAATGTGGTATATGCATACAAGGGGATACTCCTCAGAAATAAAAAGGAACAAACTACTGGTATGTGCAACACAGATGAGCCTTGAAAACATATTGAGTAAAAGAAGCCTTATATAAAAGAGTATCTACTGTATGATTCCATTCATGTAGAGTTCTAGAACAGTTAAAACCAACTTATGGTGCAAAAAATTAGAACAGTGACCATCTCTGCAGGTGAGAAAAGGCAACTTTCTAGGATGATGATCATGTTTTCTATCTTGATAGCAGTTTGAGTTAGACAGATGCTATGGACCAAATTGTCTTCCCACGAAATTTGTATGTTGAAGCTCTAACTCTCAATGTGACCATGTTTGGAGACAGGACTTTTAGGAGATTGTTAAATTTATATGAGATCATAAGAGTGCGGTCCTAATTCAGTAGGCCTGGTGGCCTTATAAGAGGAGAATCTCTCTGTCTGTCTTTCTCTCTTTCTCTCTCATGAAAACACAGAAGGCAGCCAACTGCAAGCCAGAAAGAGAGCTCTCACTAGAAGCTAACCATACTTACCCATGGATCTTGGAATCTGAAGCCTCTAGAACTGTGAGAAAATAAATATTGTTGTTTAAGCCACCCAGTCTATGATATTTTGTGATGGCAGCCTGAGCAGACTAATGCAACACATGTATCCATAAACACATCAACGTAGCCAGCACTCTGACCAGTGTACCCAAGCAGTCCCCTGTGCTAGCTTCCAGTTACCACCTTCTGAGGTAAACATGGTCCTGATTTTTAAGACTATCAATAATGATACGAGTTGCCTGTTTTTGAATTTCACAGAAGTAGAAGCCTAAAGAAAAATACTAAGATAATAATACTATAACTCATTGTATTGTTTTCAGGAGTGAATGAGGTAACATAGTATACTTGGAAGAGTGCCTAGCAAGTATTGGATGTTGAAATATTGGTCCTCTTCTATGACCTCTTTCTTCTTCCTGGTCACAGCATGTAGCAGGTGGCTTAATAAAGCAAATTCTGTCTATATGACCTCCATGAAAAGTGAACAGCCCTGCTCACTGACCAGCTGATCTTCCACACACCCGAGTCTTTGAGCTGGTGCTAAAACAACTGTATGCCTGGTTGAAATGTCTACTTCCCATTCAGATATTTAGACCTTGGTTAGACACCCACTAAATGAGGCATGTGTGTGCAAAAGCATTCCAAACTGAGCAGATACAAAGAAATATTATCCTTTAGAACCCATTTGATCCCTTTTTTAAACCCAAGAAAACATAAATGCAACAATAGATCAATTTGACTGTAAATATTATCTAAGTATGTCCTTTAAAAGCCAAAGGAATGTCAGATACAATTTATTTTCCACCAGTGCAAGCTGAGACATTAAGTGGCAATTCTACTTCCATTAGCTAAATCTGGCAAATATGCAACTGTTTAAAGGCATTGTCGATAGCCATTCACAATTAAGTATTTGTACTGATGCCTTATTAAATTACCCTTTTCAAGCAGGCATAATAAACTAGGAGTTCACTGTGCAGATTTTCATGGGGAAAGTCAGATCAGTATGGAATTTATTTAGAGAGAATTTAGTGCACTGAGTAATGAAGTAAATGTCAAATGTTTTGACCAAATAAATCTTATCTTCCTTAAAACTTTGTTTTTGGGGTCACAAGACACAGCAAAATAAAAATCCCTGTGATTATAATTGACGTAATTTATAACGTTATTGAAACAACTTTAAAATGTTGATTGTCTTTTAAATAATGAAATCTATTTTGTTTTTAACTGACAGCATTCCCCTACATAGGGGATTTCTATTCTTCCTGTACAAAACTGGTTTCTTCCAAACATTAAGATCCCTGACAGGGACTGAATGATAAATGGATGAATGAGGAGGAGGATGAAGGGGGAAGGTGATGGAAGAATTAGGACAAGGAGGCTATACAGGAGATTGATAAGCAATGAGCTAAAGAAGGCTTTGAGACCTATTGAGAGATTGTAATCTTCTGGATAGGCCCATCTGCATTTTGTCTGCAAAGCAATGTTAACTAGAAAATTGGGCCGAGCGTGGTGGCTCACACATGTAATCTCAGCACCTTGGGAGGCTGAGGCGGGTGGATCACCTGAGGTCAGGAATTTGAGACTAACCTGGCCAACATGGTGAAACCCCATCTGTACTAAAAATACAAAAATTAGCTGGGTGTGGTGGCGGGCCTCTGTAACCCCAGCTACTCAAGAGGCTGAGGCAGGAGAATCGCTTGAACCTGGGAGGCAAAAGTTGCAGTGAGCCGAGATCATGCCATTCCCTTCTGGCCTGGGTGACGAGAGCTAAACTCTGTCTCACAAAACAACAACAGCAACAACAACCTAGAAAATTCTTTATTTAGTAATGCATTGGTCTCTCCTTTTCTTCGGTCATTTGATATAGTGCTCATCATTGTAATTCTCAAGCATTAATTATGTCTTTCTAGTTCTGGTACCATAATAGTTTCCGGGTACAAATTTTTCTACTCCCATTTTCTTCCTTCCCCATATATGCACCAAACCTAGAGATGTTTGGCACTTGGTTGGCCTTTAACTGCTGCATATGCCCAATACTAAATTTTCTAGCACTGTCCTTTGTTCATGATAAACATATTAGTTATTGCTGCTTCAATCTAAATGAAACAAATGAATTAGCAAATTCCTTTTAACTATTACATGTTAGTATAGTTTATACCAAATATTTGGATACACGGCTGAAGTTTTCTAGTTTTTATCCAACTATTTGATGTTACATAACGACAATCTCTGTGACTTTTTTTTTTTCTAAAATGGCCAAGAGGAATATATTTGCTTTCCAACTTTCCTTAAGACACATCATATTTGACATACTTTAGGGGAGCTTCTTCAAGGAGTTGTGGTAAATACTTTTGTAATAAGAAAAAAGAATCACTTCAATTACCTTTCCTGAAAACTTTTGATTTTCATACATAATTATTTGTTGAGGTGAAAATACGTTTTATTTTGAGTTTTTTGAATGTTGATTATAATCTTTAGATTACAATGCCCCTGTGTATTGTATTGATGAAAGATAAACTGAGGCATATACAGATTTTGTTTTTTTTTAGTGACCTCCTACACAAGGTACAAAATTAGCATTAGGAATCAGGATGGCTAATGTTAAGACACCAAATAGATAATTTTATTAACTCTCGATTATATTTCTTAAAAAAAAATCTGTGATTCTTTTGATCCTGTAAAAATTTGGCCAGCCTTTTATAGAATTATCTAACTTTTCAATAAATGTTACCTTTATGTATGCAAAAATACATGTTTTATTATTCCTTATTCAGAATACCTTAGAGAAGGGAGGTAGGATGTGTTAGAGGAAAGAAGTAAAACATGAAAGATATGGTTTAAGATCTACCAGTAGCTAAGTTTGAAAGCGTGAGAGAATCACTTGCCCTCTCTGGTTGAAGTAGATATAATGTGTTAAGAACAAGTAAGGGTTTCAAAATTTTGTTGTTGTTTTGTTTTATTTTGTGTGTGTGTATGTGTGCATGTGTGTGTATACATGCGTGTGTGTATTTTAGTCTGTTCTGAGCCCAGGGACACAGACTCATTAGTCAGAGGCAAGTGCTGAAATGGAAATCAGGATAAACCACAGAGCAGCTGTCCTGGAAGTAACATCAGTGGACTATCTTTTAACAATATGAATCCCTGGGCCTTATCAAGTCAGAATTTTCTAGGAGAGGATGGAGGTGAGGTGGGTCTGTGATTCTAATAAGTGCCTCAGGTGGTTCCAATGCTCATTGAAATTTAAGAACCAGTTCTATTAGATAAATGTATCTGTTTCTGTTTCCCTGAAGATAATCCTTTAGCAGCCACATTCATAAATTTCTTACAGAAAACATGGACATAATTCTTAGCTCCCTTCAGATTGCTAATGGCTAGAGGGTGCCCAGTATGGGACATGAGGCCAGGCTGGCCAGCGTGACCAGGGACACCATGGACACCTGAGACTTCTTCGTAGGATTTCTTGAGGATTATAAGATAACCAACAGGGTAGAGCTTGCCTAGAAGGTGGTGAGCCTGACGCTTGGGTCTGAGAGAGAATCTTTGAAGAGATATTGCAGTACCCCTAGGTATTGTTTCCAACCTGCTTAACAAATTCTTTTTGTGGTTCTTGCGATGTTCAGAGCAAGAGACATTCAGGTAATCAGTCATCTCTGAACTAGGTGATCGACAAAAGATTTTTAAAAAGTTACTACAGGAGGGTCCAAATCAGGGCAGCTTCCCAGTTGGTATCTAGAAACTAGCTACACATATCAACAAGGAGCCCCTTATGGTGTGACAGTCTGTGAGAGGCAGCTGTTGGGTAATGAGTAAGATTCTGGGCTTGAGAGCCAGATGCTCAGGGTTCACATTTCTGCCCCACATTTACAAGTTGTGGAACCCTGAGCAATCGCTTCTACTGTAAAATGTACACAAAGACAGGGCCTGTCTTGTAGAGTCATTATGAAGATTAGAAAACTAACATGTGTCAAGTGCTTAGAACAGCCCCTGGCACTGTTAGCTGTTACAGTTAACTCTCCTCTGCACATAGTAAAACAGGCAATGGTCTGTGATGTTGGAGTGGAAGGATGTCCAGTCTGCATTCTTGTTGACTAACAATGGGGCCTGAAATTCTTACTATTGATAGATACTTTGGATTAAGACAGCAGCAATTCTAGAATTTTGCATGATTCAGGAGGAGTACATGTTTAACCATTATGCTAGTGATACACCTTGACTTTGTCAGATGAGCTAGACAGGCCCAGAGAGAATTGCCCTTGGATTAGTCCAAGCGTGAGCAACGACATTCAAGCAAGTTTCAGCAGAATGTAGTAGGGTGAGGACCTCTGTGGGCAGTCTAAGTCCAAGGCTACATAAAGCAAGAAGTAATCAGGGGACGATGCTTTTGTTTTGCCTATCCCAGCAGCCTTGCCTATGAGAGAAATTAAAAAACAATGCCATAGATAATTTCACACTTAATCAGCATCTAGTTGGGGTTGTGTGTCTGTTGAATACTCATGGTTTTTCTCCCTTAGTTATGGAAGCCTGCTGTCCCTCTGTCTTTATTAGCAGCTCTGCAAAGCGCTAGGCTGAAGTGCTCTATTGATCTCCAGATAGTACAGCCGGACTCCCAGCTGCCCTGACAGTTGCCTCTGCTCAGAGTCCCAGGAGCTGGGCGAACATTTCTGCCTTGATATTCACTGGGAAGGTCCCTTGTTCGCACAGACACTGTCCAATCCTGCGTAACATGGAGTGAAAAAAAACTGGCTTCTGAACAAGAGCTTGCAATTGTGGGAGAAGTGAGTGGAGGGAGGAACAGCGGCCATCTTATCCAAGGGTAAATGAATTTAGGATTTATTTGAACCACTTAGTCTACCTCTTGTTGACATGATCTTCTGTCATACTGAAAGAAACTGATGCTTATTAATTCCAACAATGAGAAGGAGCTTGACTTTGAATTAGAGAATCCACAGAGCCTCTTTTCATTTATTTGGTAGCTTTATTCTATTATTTCAGGCAATGTATGTTGCATATTATATGATCCATATCTGTAATTTCTATATTTATGTATTTAAAATTATAACTTGGTATATTTAGTTGGTTTATGTTACATGCAGTGTTTAAGAGGAATTCTTTTCATTGACATGCTATAATGCCCCCCTAATATTCTTCTTATTGATTTTACTATTTCAGAAGTATTATTCATGGTGACATCTACTGGAAAGCAAATTTCAGTTATATCAATAGATATTATTATAATATATAAAACATTAATATTTGATGACATAAGTGTGACACAAAGGCAATGAACTCATTAATAAACATACACATATCATTAATAAAGCACTCCAAGGTGGCAACTATGAATTTTCAGCTCTTGTTTATAAAGTTCACTATTTATTTACCAAGTAGATTTTGCACATTGTCCATTGTTCACCAAAGTTATTCTCAATTAATGAGGCTGATCCTCCTTTAAGGTAACACAGAACTTGAAAATAATTATAATGATAATATCAGTATGAAATTCATGAATTTTCTAAAAATGGAAATTTATCAAAACATAACAATGTTTCCTTCTCTTTTTCTTTTCTTTTTCTTTTTTCTTTTTTTGTGTGTGTTGCTTGGCAACCAACATTGATCTGTTCCAAAAAAAAAAAAAAAATCACATGACTTAGGAATTGCTAGTGGCAATATTACTCTGTCATTTTTCTTTCTCATACCGAGCTGATGAAGGTTCTACTAGCTGGAATACCTATTAATTGTTTCTTCTTTCTTTGAAGTTTAATTTCCATGTATGCCTTGCATTGAGAACCGTTTTGCTAAAAACTGTGAGTGGCCTAGGAGAGATGGCCTAAGAGAGCTGAGCGGGAAATACTTCTTTTTGAGATAAAAGAGAGAAGTATCACATTCAATTTTTTATTCATGATTAATCATATCAGTCTTGTCTTTCCAAAATGCCAATTACAACACAACCTAAAGTCAGGCAGCCTCCATTTTTCCTCACTTATATTTTGAAATGATAACTCCAGAACTCTGCTACTAGCCTCCAGGAGGCTGATGGGTGTGTAAGTTCCTGTGCGTTTATTAAAACCATCCTCCTGATCTGATCCTGCATTAATGCACTCCATCTTGGAAGTTTCCATCAGCCTGGGGTGTCCCCCTCCTGCCTATTCAGTTCAGTTTCCTGTATAATGTCACCCTGTCTTAAATGAGGCACTCTGTTCTCAAAGGAAATCTTTGATCTGCAGCCTCCTCCCTTTTGTTCTAAAAGCTACTGCTTACAAAGCTTTCAGTATTTTGGAGCTACCCTTTCATTGCTGTCATAGGTTTTTTTGTTAGAATTAAACAAATCTCAGACATGGACAATGGGAATTTTGCTGAACTCCAGAAATTGTTTTTATAAAGTGTTTTTCTGTAAAAGAATCAGCCTCGAAGAAATTGTGCTTTGCCTGCAGGTTGAAGACAAGTGGCAGCACTGACACGCCAATCAAATGGTCAAAAGTGTGTCACAAGTAAATATGAAATTGTTTCCTTTCCAAATCCTTTGTCTTTTACCTACAGTTACTTGTTTATTTTGAAAGGCTTTGAAATGTATTCCTTGTCTGAGGTATATGCAGTTTCCCATTCTCTCTGTATTCCATTCTCATGTTTATGAGAATTGATGCTGTTTTCTCATATTGCTTTTGTGGCTTCTCCCACCCCACCTCGTGTAAGAATCTAACAAGACAGAAGCTTTGGAGACACTTTACTGGCTAATACCTGACCTCCCTCTCTCACATTACAGCTCCAAGTGACCATTTTCAAGGTAAAAGGTCATCCCCATCCCCATCCCTTTGGAACCAATGTGCATCAACCTTCTAACCTCTGCCTCAGGAGATGATGGCTGTTTGGGCTGCAATCCCTTCATTACAGATGGTCCATATTTTATATTTAGTGTGGGAAGTCAAATTTAGGAAAGCAATTTCTCTTAAAGCTAGGAGTTCCAATAACCCAACATCTTCTATTGGCTTATGGGTGAGTGGACAGTAATGGGTTTATGGGAAGCGCCCGCTGGTCTGTCTTTTCCAGGGAGGGGATTATTCCTGTCAATCTAAATTTTTAGAATTGGTGGGCTCCCATTGTTTATTATTCAGCAAGCTTTTATTAGATTGTCTCTAAGCACAAGGCAGCAAGTGCAGCATCCTTCTGAGCAGGCTAGCAGGCTGGATCAATATTTCCAGGCATTTAAAATCTTGGATAAAATAGTGCTATGTTTTCATCTCGGCTCCAGAAGAGGAGTCCTGCATGTAGTCTGTCTCAGAAAGAGGGTATAGAAAGACACAGGATGACATTAGCATGGACAATAATGGTCTAATGATGATAGAATTCACGAATAAGATGGTACATTTTTCAAGTGAAGTTACCTTTAAGATAATATTTTGCTCTTTTGTGACAGTTTAGCCTATATATATATAAAAAAAAGTACTACCGGGCTACACGAAAGCATTTTTGTGCTAACTTCAAATGAAGTATCACAGGAAGATCATATTAATTTAAAAATTAACGGTACATGAATTTTTGTCTATTACTACATATATATATGAAGTGAGACAGAGACTAGATGAGCTTATTTGTCTGTAGTAGATGAATCAAACCAAGCACAGTGACTTGGGACCGAAGAGAAGCCATGTGACTCCAGGGCCTTTGGTTATGCAAGCCCCAGAAGGCCAAACTATCCTAAGGAAATGTGGGTGGGTGACATGAGCCACAGACTCCATATCTAGATCAAACATTCTCATTTTTAATGAACTCTAGAAGGAAAGCAAAGAAAACACTCCAGGCTTTTGTGTTCATATATCAGATTTTAAAATCCCTTATGCTGGTTTTCTAGTTTACCTGATTGAAAACTAGGCTGGGGTAGAAGAGACTGTAGGAAGAAAGGCTCCTGAGACTTAAGTGATGTTAAGATAAACGTGCCCCTCACCTGCTGTCCATCCCCTCCACCAGGCATAAAGGCATGTGAGGACACACTTGAGGCATGATCCACTCAGGCCATCAGGCTTGTGTGCCTTGAAAACATTTCAATTTAAACATGATAATAGGTGATATGGTTTGGCTCTGTGTTCCCACCCAAATCTCATCTCGAATTGTAATCCCCACATGGTGAGGGAGGCACTTGATGGGAGGTGATTGGATCATGGGGGTGTTTTCTCCCATGCTGTACTCATGGTATTGAGAGAGTTCTCACTATCTGATCTGATGGTTAAAAAGTGTGGCAGTTTCCTTCGCTCTCTCTCTCTCCTGCGCCTCATGAAGGTGCTCTGCTTCCCTCTTGCCTTCCACCATGATTGTAAGTTTCCTGAGGCCTCCCTAGCCATGCAGAACTGTGAGTCAATTAAATCTCTTTCCTTTGTAAATTACCCAACCTCAGGTAGTTCTTTACAGCAGTGTGAGAACAGACTAACACAGTAGGTAATGATGGTATGGTAGCTGCTGGTCTTATTATTATTTTTATCACTGCTGAATATTTACTATGTTGTAGGTATTCTCACAGTATTTTCTCACAAGTTCTTTTGAGACAAAATATTGTTATTATCTAGTTACTTTACAATCAAGAAGATAAGGAACAGGAAAAAAGTGAGTATTTATTAACTACCTCTTACATGGTAGGCAATATGATAGATATTTTCATACATGTTATTAAAGTTTATTCTTAAAACTTTTATTTAATAAGGTATATAGAGGAACTATAATTACACAGGTGAGGAATCGGAGACTCAGAAAGGTTAAATAATTTGCCTGAGGTCATGAAGCTAGTAGGTGGTAGAGCTGGGTTGCAAGTAACCAGGTGTGCTTTGTCCCTTGATTGCATTCTATTTTCATTTGACAATAATGCCTCTTGGAAAGAGCAAATAACCTCCACATGCAGGGTCTTTGTCTTATCCCTCAGAGGTATTTGTCTCCCCACTGCTTCACGTATACTCAGCTCTAAAGATATTTGACCCAAGAGAATTGGCCAGCTAGAGATGTGAGGACCTGTGAGTTGAAGCCCAATGTTATTACTCTCTGGCACATAAAGGGCCACAATGTCTGAAAGTCTTCAGTAATACTGGAGTCAGAAGACATGAATAAACAGAAGTCAAGGTAGTAGTTTAATCCCAACGACATGTAAACAAACTCACTTTTAAAAGTTGGTACTATTAACTCGTGGATTAAAGCTCTTATTCAATAGCAAATTAAATTTACTTTGTTTCTGGAGAACATTTCATCAAAGAGTTTGTGTCTAAGTCTTGACTGTAATTTTGTAATTGGGTGCAGGGAGTTGCAGCAACCTTCCTAGGAATTGAGGAAGAGGATCTGACATGAGGACACAGAAAAGGCAGATCTAATATCACTGTGGATATTTCTTTCCTCCTTTTCCTGCTTGAACGGTCTGAAAAATCATCACTATTACGATCCTTTTGGGTCCCCATGTGCCTCATTTCTTCACATGTAAAATTGGGTAATGCAACCGTAGCATGACCTGTTGATTAAAGAATAACTTGCAAACAAAGTAGTGGGAGGAAATGCCCAGGTGTTTGGCAAGAAACAAGAAACATAGTCCTTTTTGTTCAAATGTCATTTTAAAAGTTCAGGGAAAAAGACAAACAGGATGCCAGTAAAGCAGGTGGTAAAATATTGAGGTCACAGCACTTGGGCAACTATTAAACATGAACCCTGTCCTAGTTACCAGGGATTATCTGTAGGGATGGAGAGGGAGAGAAATTCAAATGGGGAAAATGCTGCGGGGAATCTGACATCAGGAATGTAGTGCTTTTTCTCTGCAATGTTTCTTCTGCCTACAAGAGAGAATGCAGTAGATGCGAAGTTAAACCTTTGGTGACTAAACTCTATACTGCCTTTCTTGGCAAAGGCATGAAAGGCACCTCTCTTTTATTCCAGTGTGCTAGAGGGAGTCCATGAGAATAGTGAAAGACAGTAACTCAGAGCGAAGTGGGAAATTAATTAGTTAGCTAACACCTATCCCTTTGATTAGCTATAAGGAGATACTCAAAGCCTTCTTTGACTGACATCCAGCCTCCTGGAGGGCTTCGGTTGGTATGCGTTTACATGGACACAAGGGCAGCTGGGTGTGGGAGTCCATGAGAGCAGCATGTATGTATCTACAGAGTCATAGTGATGAGGCTGTGCCTCCCAGTGACTGCGGTATGGACCCTAGAGTCCTGGAGACCTGGCCTGGAATCTTGGCCTTGACATTTACTTGGGTGAGTTGTCTGAGTCTCAGTTTTCTTAGTAAAAGTTTCCACCTCGTAGAGTTTGAGGATTAAACAAATAACTGCATTTAGCACAGTCCCTAGAACATATTAAAAACTCTATAAAGGACAGTTATAATAATAATGACAAACTCTTAAGAAAAGATTTAGGGAGGTTAGGTTAAGCATGATGAACAAAAGTTGATGGTGTCAGAAAATATTTGTGGTGCCGAGGAGTTTGATTCTTTTTAAAGGATTGATGAGTGTTCTGCAAATTTTTGTAAGTCATCACATTTTATGATATTATTTATAGAAAAAGTATTAAAATGATGTTGGCATCACTCACCCTTGCTTTCTACACTAGTCTTTGGCAGTTTAAGGGGAAAGACCAGGGCAAGCCATTTTATAAGGCAGCATTTTCTAAAATACATGTTCAGAACACAAGTTTCTTGAGAAATCTCTGTAAGACTCACACTGAACAATATTGTGTTAAAGGCTCTGTGATGTCCTCAAGTAAGTTAATCTGCTTAATTTTGTTAAATTCAGGACTGTATTTTTCAAACTCATTTGGCTCATTTTCTATACATTAACTGTTAACATCACTGAAACACTTTGGGTAAAGCTGATCTAAGGCAACACTTTTCTCCTGGAGATAATCTGCTAGAATTGTAGGGATAGGGCCAGGCACAGTGGCTCATGCTTGTAATTTCAGCACTTTGGGAGACTGAGGTGAGCGAATCGCTTGAGCCCAGGAGTTTGAGACCAGCCTGGGCAGCATGGCAAAACCCCATCTCTACAAAAAACATGAAAATTAGCCACACACGGTGGTGTGCTCCTGCAGTTCCAGCTACTCTGGAGGCTGAGGTAGGAGGATCATTGAGCCCCGGTAGGTAGAGGTTATAGTGAGCTGTGATTGTGCCACTGCACTCCAGCCTGGGCAAAAGAGTGAAACCCTGCCTCAAAACAACAACAACAAAGAATTGCAGGGATAGAATCCAGGAGAAAACATTAAGTTTTGTAGATGTGGAACTAAAAGCCCCAACCTTAAGTTGCCATAGAAATCTTTGCTAATAACCCTGAAGGAACGCCACACCAGTATTCTGTGTTGGGCAAAAGTAAGCAATGCTTATCAGGGCATCATTTAGTGAGTACCTACATATTTATTAAATGTTCGTGCTTGACAAACACTTCGGGTGCACAGAGTCAAAATTTGACAGTGCCATAAAACTACCTGCTTAATACTGGTGACTCATTTTGCTGAGAGTTAATTATGATTCTGTAAGAAAAAATTAAAAGGCAATGAAGAGTGGATTTGTGTGAGAGGAAGATAGAAACAGCTCCACTCAACCTCCTAGGTTTTCTGTCTGCCTGGATGTAAGAAGCGCTTATGAAGCACAAGGAATATGATTATTTTGTCATTGAAAAATGCAGAAAAGCCCTTACTTTTATTTTAGAGATTGACTCTATATTGAGCTAATTCTAACTCAGTGTGCTTTTATCTTCACCCAATTCAAAACCAAGGTGTCTTGTAAATTAGATTTTTTTTCCCCCAGGAAAATAGGCTTTTAAAAGGTAGTTCATATCTAAGCCAGACCAGAAAAAACCTATTTCAACTAAAATTTCTCTGAACTTTCAGCACCCCGCTATCCTAACCCTGATAATAAAAGTGATGATTTTCCCCATGTATCTAGTCAACAAATATTTCATGACTTGCAATGTCCTGAGGTGTAAATATGGAAAATATCTGGTCCTTACTCTCAAGTTGCTTATCTGGTAGACTATATAAGATTTGAATAAATAATTACCAGAAAAGGCAGTTTTTGATACATAAATGGGAAATAAAGTACTTTGGAAGCATTCTGGTTGGGTGGAGAAAGACTTCAAAGTTTAGCCTCATAGAATGGGTAAGGATCTAACAGGGAGAGAAAAGGGATGAGAACTTAAGACAGAATGATTTGAAATC
Organism: Macaca nemestrina; assembly: GCF_043159975.1. Lineage (NCBI taxonomy): Eukaryota > Metazoa > Chordata > Mammalia > Primates > Cercopithecidae > Macaca > Macaca nemestrina. Next base: position 149,066,233 of record NC_092131.1, on the reverse strand, counting down.
CCCTCTTAAAAACAATGCAGCAGGAGCCTGGTAAATGATCTTACTTCTCATGCTCTCTAGTTTCCTCATGCTAAGGTCTACAGAACTGAGATACTTTCCAAAAGTCTGACACAGCAGCTCTTTCCCTCACTAGGGCATGAATAGCAGAACTGCAGTTAACAAGTCTTCATAGTCCCAGAGAGAAACTGATATTTGCTGACTGCATTGTGCTGAAGTAAAATTACAAGAGTGCATTAAAATCCTTTGTAAAGAAGGTTGAAGACATTATAAAAATGCGTGGGCATCTTGGGCATTAATATTTGATTCAATATCTTTTAGTTGCATATGGCATATTTTGATGGAGGAGGCATGTACAGATATAAATACAAATTGGAGAACCACCAGGGCCACTGCTAGCTGTCTATAAGACTCCTGGCTGGCAGGACCCACTCAGTCTCAACCTATATACAGACTTTCTGAGGCCATATTTTGAAGTAAAAAGAATCAAGGGAAGCTTTTTTCTGTCTACTCCATTGTCTGTAAACAGAAACTTCCATCCCTCTTCAGGAGGAGCAGGGAACATCATTGCAACAAACAACCGTATCACACCACACCCAGTAAGTATTGCTAGAGCACTTGCAAAACACCTACTGAGTCCAAAGTCCTATATTCAGATACTGACGTGGGTGACAAAAAGAAAAACTTAGTTTCTACTCTTCAGGAGCTCAGAGTCTGGGGGAGGGCCAGATACAAATAACCAGTGAACACGAAAATGGCACAATAAATGCTTTGAGAAGAGACGAGGGAAGGATGAGATCCTGCCAGTTCCCCTCATATCCGTTTCATTGGAAATGTTTTTCTCTATTTTCACTCATAAACCACCTGCTTGGGACTCCGTTGGCCATCACCAATACATTTTCTTTTTCTCTGTATCTCTTGTCCAGCTCAACCCTGCTAGAGCAGCTTCCTTTGCTGATGTGCAAGAGGTTTTTTTCACCCCTTCCTATCAGCCAGGGTTCAATTGCAGTCCACAGAGCCCATTCAAGTTTCATTAAGCAGAAAGAGATTTATTACAGGGTATTAGGAACTTATAGATTTCTAGGGACAGGTGAGAGAACCAAACATGAATGCCACACAGCAGAAGTGAGCAGCGAGGAAGAATGCTCAGTTACTTCCTGAGGCTGTTCCAGTGGAAAGTCCACAGCTGCTGCCACCTGTCACTCAACATTCATGAAAGTACCACCTGAACACCAGAACCTCTGCGACAGCTGCTGCAGATAAACTCAACACTTTTATGACCAATGCTTGCCAGAAAAGGCTGTGGCCTTATCAATTTTAATTTTTTAAATCCAAAGTCTCACAGGGTACATTTGCTTGGTTGAAGCTAGTCATGTGCAAGGGATGTTTGAAATGGAGGTTTTCAGATTCTTACTGGGAAAAGCTTAATGAATCATGCATAAAACTACCAAAATGAGGTTAACAGAATCATTGGGAGCCACAAATGACAGGTCTATTGTGTCTATTATATCATCACTCAGACTTTTTGCCCTTAGAAAGTTTGAGCACAGGTTTTAAAAAACATTTAATGATACGCACAGAGGGGCCTGGTAGAGTATACCACTTCCACATTTTATCAGGTGCAATGTTCTGAATATATTTCCTTAAATTCATGAGTTGGAAACATAATCCTGAATGTAACAGTGTTGGGGGCTGGGGCAGAATGGGATATGTCTAGGTCATGAGCACTCTGCCCTCATGAAAGGATTAATGCTGCTATAAAAACAGCCTGCAGGAGTGACTTTGCTCTCTTCTGCTCTTCTGCCCTGTGAGGAGGCAGCAAGAAAACCTTCACCAGATGCCAGTGCCTTGATCTTGGACTTCCCAACCCTCAGAGCTGTGAGAAAATACATACATTTCTTTATAGCAAACAATTGATTCAGATGAGCAAAGCCCTCTGTGCCTCTAGTCTTCTCCCAACAGTTTGCCTGTCAGCAACTCAGAATGAATGTTTTTAAGTGGGATTGGCTGACTTCTGATCTATGTACCTGTCAGAATCTGATTCATATTTTCTCTGTCAAAATCGCTATTTATATAAATTAATCAACTTAAGTCTATTTTTAGGGGAAGCAGGATTAAAGTCTTGCCATAAATTTCTCATCTTTGAAATTAGGATTAGGTCTAGAGGAAAGTAGATTAATGCATTTTATTCTTGGAATAAAAATCTAATTTTCTTTCTAACTATCTCCCCTTTTATTTTTTCATTTTTTTTTTTTACAATATACTAAGTATCTTTACCATATTCTTTTTCCCCCTCTCTTTCTCCCTTCCTTTCTTACTCACTTTCTTTTTGTCCTCCCCATTTTCTTGCTTTTTTTCTTTCTTTCCTTCTTTCTTCCCTAGCAGTCCTTCTTGGGTTGAAGGTACAGTGGGGAGGATAATCTTTTAAATCAGCGATTTTTCACCTGGGGTGATTTTGCCTCACAGAGGATATTTGGCAATATTTGGAGACATTTGTGATTATCATAACAGGGGAAGGGGAATGCTACTGGCTTCCCTCTAGAGAGGATACTGGGTTGAGGCTAGTGATGGTGCTAAACATTCTACAATGCACAAGACACCTCCCCACAACTAAAATGATCCAATTCTAAATATCGAGTGTCAGGGTTGAGAAATCATGCTTTAAATGAAGCTGATTCTATCTTGTGAAGAACATAGAAAGTAGTAATTCCTAAGAAACTGAGATGGGTTGTATATGTTTAAGATATATTTCTTTCCTTAAAACTTCGGATTTAGGAATCTGGGAAATTAGGTTGAGGGTAAACACACCTAGTAGCTTCTTGTCCAAGTAAAAACAACAGGAGGCAGAGACTGAGAACAGTGGAGAGGGTCCCTTGTGGTAGGGTGACCAATTCCTCCTGGTTTCCCTGGGGCTTTCTAGGGGTTAGCACTGTAAGTGAACATAAAGTGAGCAGAGCTTAGGAGTGGAGAGAGACCTCATGATGTCCTGCTCCTTTCCTCTCTTCCTACCCTTGACTAGATTGCTAGCTGGCCCTTTGATTTAACTCTTCATCTACCACAGTAAGTACAAGGTTTATGTATATAGACTTGCCTCTTTTGGCAGCAATGATTATAGTTTCAAATAACAGACAGAAGAACCCATTAAAGCTGTATATGTGGGAAATGTGAAAGACAAAGCTTTCTTTTGATTTATTTTTTCAAAATGTATAAATGGTAGACTATGTGCTAGGAAAAATAGATGTGAATAAATAAAATTATGGTTGAAATTTTCATCTAGGCATTTTATAGGATGGGTGAATTTACATATTCTCTGGGTTACTGTGACAGTTGTGACACATAGGTTTAAAGAATTAAAGATCAAATTAGGGCCGGGCGCGGTGGCTCAAGCCTATAATCCCAGCACTTTGGGAGGCCGAGACGGGCGGATCACAAGGTCAGGAGATCGAGACCATCCTGGCTAACACGGCGAAACCCCGTCTCTACTAAAAACACAAAAAATTAGCCGGGCGAGGTGGCGGCGCCTGTGGTCCCAGCTACTCGGGAGGCTGAGGCAGGAGAATGGCGTGAACCCGGGAGGCGGAGCTTGCAGTGAGCTGAGATCTGGCCACTGCACTCCAGCCTGGGCGACAGAGCGAGACTCCGTCTCAAAAAAAAAAAAAAAAAAAAAAAAAAGATCAAATTAGTGAAGAGAACAAGGAAGTCTATAAATATCTGGTCTTATTGTAATTGAGATGGTTAACCATAAAGCAATGAAGGGAAACCCATAGAAAACAATTAGTTCACAAGTGGAAAGAATAGTTAAAACTTACATCAGTACAGGCAAGGGAATTAAGATGATAAATATTTTTAGTACCAGTTCTAATAACTCTGTTTAATTGTAAACAAAAAACCTAGATGCCATGACACATGAGCTGTGAATATTAGTGGCCCAATTTTTCTGGGTCACTTGACCATGAGTAGACAGTGGAAGACGGAAAATTGGCATTTAAAATTTATTTCCTTCCTGGGTTACAAAACAGAACTACTAGCCAGGTTGTAACCTAACTAAATTGGTCAGTAAAACCAATCACAGTTTTATAGAGTCTACACTAAAGCTGGGAAAGGTACTACAACTCAACAGAAAATTTACCAACATGCCACAGTTAACTAAGAAAAAGAACTTGCATGATTCCTACTAGCAACAGCTAACCTTAATAAAATTGGATGTGGTAGTTAAGATGCCCAGGCCCCTGGGCTAGATATTACCAGGAGCCCTTGGGCAGTTTCCACACAGGGCTAGAGTATGGAGCAGCTGCAGGACGGGGCCCCACACTCCTCTGGTCCTTGGCCTTTTCAAGACCCTAACAGCATTACCCAGGCAATGGAAAATTGAGTCCACTTAATTCAATCAAGTCCAAGGTCTTAGACACCATAGACGTGCTGATTCTATCAACCTTCATTCATTTTTTTGCCTCCATAATTCTCCTAGGTGTCCATCCATTTTCCAAATGGAGCTCCTCCTGTCCATTTTTTACACAGTGTTTCTGGCACCTCAGCCTCTTCTTGCAGCACTCCTTCCCCATTCTGGCCCTAACCGTCACCTATCTTTCATAGGTCAGAAGACATGATCTATGTTTCATCTGAAGTCGTCGCTTATCTGTATCCCCCTAAATGAGTCTATACTTCTCCCCCTCTGTGTCTTTTCTCACTTTCTACAGCTTCTTTGATATCGTTTCTCTTGATTCCCAAAACATTATCCCTGCTTTGAAGATCACACCAAGCTTTTTATATTCCTCTCCATGCCCTGTTGCCATTAACTCCTTTCCCTCTGATTTGTCCCATATGAGTGACATGGGGACGTTTTCTCCTCTTCAACTTCTATCATCACCTGAGTGAATTCTTATATCATGTAGACAATATATTTAGCACCCTATTTCCAATTCCTTGATCTCAGTGCCAATGGCCTTCATCTCTAATCCACATCAACAATTCTCATCTACAGCAACATGTTGCCATCATGGGACTGTTCCATACCTGAAATCTGAAGCTCCACAGCCCTTTTTTAGGATGGCACCTCCCATGTGTACTGCCTTCTCTGTCACCCCAACAGTGCCTGCCTCTCATGCTTCTCAATTACTCAGTTTTTTGACTTCTTTCTGCACCAGCCTAAAATTGCTACTGTTCCTCATAACTTCTCTCTCACCAATACCATATACTCTCTACTGCTTGTTTTTGGCATATGTCTCCTACACACTTCTAGTGGCACAGTCGGTCTGTTGAATACTCTTGGAGAAAGTCACAAAATGCATATTTGTGTCAGTACAAGTTCATAACTTCTAATATCTTTTGGATCTCAAGATCCCTTACCACTTATTTTCCTCTCCTTTCTGAGGAGTGCTTCTATTTCCCTTAATAGCTTTGTCTTCTCTGTGATGCCCGTCCTAATTTCTCTTGGTGGATGGACCATCCCATTTAGCTACCTTAAAGCATGTACAGGACGTAACAGTGTTTACTTATACATAAGTATCCTTAGTTTCTACTTATGAGAAATTAGGGATTATTAATCAGGAACTTCTTAATTTCTTGTCTCCTTGTCTACAAACTTATTGACATCTGTATCATTCTCTGGACCGACTGGAGGCATTACCCTCTCTGCTGTGTTCTTCCTGTGTCACCTGGAGCCTTGCTATATCAACGATCTACTTTTTCTACTGTGTTTTCAGCTTTCTCTCTTCCTTCCCTTAGCCTAATATGTGATCAAGTTCCTCCATTCTAGCAAAACCAGAACAAAACCTTCCTTGTATTCTACATTGCTTTCAAGTATTTAGACAATCTCTCTTCCCTATCATAGCTCATTCTTTCAACATCCTGTTTACCAAACCCCACTGCAACCTGGCCTCAGCCACTGACACCATTCTCACTAAGATCACTGTGGGAATAGTCTGTGTTTGTCTTATGCCAGCTTCTTTGCAGTACCTGACACTCGGGAGCCCACTCCTATTTTTAAGGCTCCCACATCCCCTTTACATCAGCGGTGTGATGAGATGAGTTGAATAGGCCAAGAAGTGGCCCACGTCTCTGCCTTGCACATGCCATTCATTCTTCTTGGAATGCTGTCCTCACCATTGCCTTCTGTCTTCTCTGCCTAGATGAATTCTCATTTATTCTACAAATTCTGGCTTAGATGTCACCTCCTTTTGGCTGACTGAATTTCTCTGTGTGAGTGAACCTCTTGTTACTAAGATAACTTCCTTAACTGAAGATCTCTTTCTCCTAGTTGGAATTCCAAAACAAACAGTCTCTTAGTTATGAAGTCACCTGTTTCAAATCAGAAACAGAAAAAAATAGAGGAAATCTTGGATCTTCTTTATTGCTAATAAGGAAAACATCACACATATTTTTCTATTGGCATGCATTGGCAGTGTCAACACAGTCTAGTCATTTCTCTTTCTACCTGTTCTAACTTTATCTTTTTCCCCAATTTTAATGCATTTTTGACTGGCATTGACTGGCTAATTAGCATTTACTTCTAGCATGGAGGCTGGCCTGATATTAAAATATTTACAATGTTTAAAACACAAACTGAATTTAAATTTTTTTTTTCAATCTGAGTTATAAGAAGGTCATTGGTTCTTTCCTTAACAAATAGAATGACATTTACAATACATGGTTTTCCTTGTAGCATGGTACATACCTATGCTTTGTAGGAGAAGCACAGGATGTGGGTTTAGATTCAAATATAAGCGTGTAATTATACTAGGGAAAAAAGAGAACAATATTATCTTTTTGAAGGTCAACAGTGAACTCAAATATGAATTAATATTCAACACCACTGAATGACATTTCATCAAACACTTTACATTTGTTTTTAATTTGTAATTTTTCAGAAAAAATGTATTAGCTAAGTAGATGAATTATGATGACACTGAAGTCTTCTCTACAGTTAGAAAGCTCTTTTTTGCTGGGGTCTGGACTGACTGATGTCTTTTCTGTAGCTTATGTGTTAATGGCACTTGTGTCACTGATACTTCTGTGCCCCATCACCATGCAGATTGATGGCAAAAACGATTCTGGCCTATATGGCTTTTAGATGTTGCCTGTCTAGACACAGTCAGGATTACTGGAAACTTGTCTCTTTTTTTATTTCATGGATACTTTATCCTTTTGTACTTAAACCTTAATCTCTAAGGGGACAGACAAATCTTTCCAGCTTTGATATTTCACAGGGACGATGGGTTTTGTTTTATGTTTTTATAGTTAGCTACATTTGGTCCTACTCTTTCCTCCCTATACCCTCATGAGTTAGTGGAATAGGTTTATCCAGTGGCTTTGAAGGATACCCTGAGTATTTTGCACATTATCATGTGTACTAGGTATAATACTTTTGAAACAGCTCCGTTTTATCCTCTTTTATCAGATCCCTTCATCCATACACTACATCACCATTATGGTTGGGGCAAGAGTATGTAATTTGAATGCAACCTATGAATGGAGGAGGGTAGGACATGGGAATGTTCTATCCCAACTGGAAGAGTGGAGAGAAAGCCCACTGCTCCTGGCTCTAGGGAAATGTAGGGAGAATGAGTGGGTCAGAGGCAGAGTGAGGAAGTCAGCATGTTCTGAAGGGGGCCACTTGCAGTGAGGAACACTCAGGATTGGCAATGGGATGATGCTGTGTGGATCCAAGTCTCCTGTCTCTTCTCTATGGTTAAGGCTTCCTCTATACCCAAACACCATTTTGAAGTAGGAGGAAATCTGAAATACTGAGTCTTTAAACTAAATAAAATGACTGAATCACCTATAGCAATTGTTTACAATGGTCCTTCTGAGTTTACTAGATTGGACCAAAACGAACTATTCTTAACTCTTCTGCCCAAATGTTATGGGCTTGGGAGGAAGATTAGTTGAAACACAAAAACAAGGAAATGATATTTTTCTTTGCACATATGAGTATATTATCAGTGTATGCGGCACTCTGTTATACACAGGGAAGGAGACATACCTCTCTCTCCTGAAAGCATTGGGTCAATGGTCATGAATGTGGGTTAAGTGTATGAGTCAGGAAGGCCTTACCCCAATATAACATTGGTTAACACACCCTGAAGATGGAAAATAGCCCTATGTCCACTATGGGTGGGAAAAATGCCTGGTGGAGGCCAGGTCCCTGAGTGGCCTTCCTCTGGGGATTGACTCTTGCTGTGGAGGGCATGGGAGCTTCTCTAGCCATTTCCCTCTCGGGCTGTAAAGCACATTGTGGTTGACTCCCCACCTCCATTCCACGCCAGCTGGTTATTACAGCCCATTATTTTTCAGTCTTATTGTACTATAGTCTTGTAGTATTTTTAGTCTTATTACTGGTAATTGGTTGAGGAATGGATAAACTTCCACTTATTTGAGCCAACGAAAGAAAAAAGTCTTTCTGGGGCCTTCTTGGAAAGACGTTCTGGCCTTCAGAGAGAGAGAAGTGACAGATTAGCCTAATGATCTGGATGGTGAAGTGGAGAGATGATAAAATAGGGTCTCAAATGGCAGGGGTTGAGCCATTGGATCAACTGACTCAGGAGCCTGTCTCGCCTCTAGATTCCCCCTAGAATGAACTAATCTATTTCTTTATAGTTTGAGCCTCTTGTAGGTGAGATTCAGTTATTTGTGGTGCCAAGTAAGCTAACACATAGGTCATTGGTATTTTTCTCCATAGTAATTATGCAGAAAAACAACCCGCTCTGATTACTGCTTTGATGCCAAGTATATATTCCACAGGACTTTTTCTAAAAATCCATTTGTAATGCTTCCAAGTAGATGATAAGGGATTTATTGGATGGGAATTCTGGACATCACATTCTGTTCCTGGTTCTTCTAGTAACTAGATGGACAAATATTGATTTCTCTAGATCTCCCTTTCCTTAGTAGTGGAATAAAGTCCGTAGACACGAATTTCATTGGTTCTTAAAGCTTAGTGTACATTTGAAAAAAATGAGTTGGAAGAGTGCTTAAAATGCAGTTTTTTGGGCCCCTCTTTGAAGAGTTTGATTAATTTTTAACAAGTACAGTACTAGAGATAATTCTAGTACAAAGTGGTCAAAGGGCCACAGTGAGGAACTCTGAACTAAAGACACAGTTAAGATCTTTGTAAGTTAGCCTGGGGCCTGATTTGTCTTACCCATCAATAATTCTTACCTGTACCATTGCTGTACTTTATTCTTCCCAGTTGTAAAGAAACCATGGATTTTAGCAATGAAATTTTATTGGGATGAATGACCAAATGTAGGGGGTTATAGAATCATCAAGCAGGAAAGAACCACAAGAGGTCAACACAGTTCACCTCCTTGCTTCTAGGATGGACTCCATCAAAAGCAAACAGACAAATTGGTGTCTGCTTCTATTCACAGAGGGCTCAAGAAAGTGATGCCACATCTACCTGGAGTTGTTGGTCATGTAAACTCTTCCTAAGCAGATAGGTCTGGGAATCACAGAGTCTGAAGAATCATATATTTCAATTTGATAATTTTCATATTAGCCTTGTATGGGTGTCTGATTATCAAATAATTGAGAAATAAAACACATTTGAAACTAATATTGTCCTGAGTGTAATTTAATCATTCGCGATTCAAAAGGGAATTCTTGACCTCATTAGGAATAATGTTTGAACTGGAAAAATAAGGAGGGCTGGTTAAATTGAAATTCACAATTGATAGAATGCTACCTAATGGAAGTTCTTCCTTATAGCCGGTTTAATGTCTTCCTGCTGCAATTTAAGCTGGTTTTCTCTTACTTTATCCTCTGCGGAGCAGGAATAAACTCTGATTACCATCCCCTACATAATAATCCTTTATTCTTTTTGAAGAGTTATTAACTTCCCCTTCAGACTTCTCTTTTTAAGCCTAAAAAATTTCACTTCTTGTAACCTTTCCTCATGTGTTTCATTTTTCAAACATTAATAATTTTCATTATGTATCCCTGGACTCGCTCCAAATTTTCCACATCTTTAAGCAGTGGTGTTGTAAATAGTACTAAAATAATAGCTCTGGTGGTTGCAGGGTGCAGTTTCCATGCACTTCTTTTGTATGGAGAAACAGCACAGTGTAGGGAATGGCACATAGACTCTGGCATCAGGCTGCCTGGGTTCAAATCCCAATTCTGCCACCTTTGCAGGTTATTTAATCCCTGGACTTCAGTCCCCTCATCTGTGAAATATGTATAATAATAGTACTTTATCTCCTAGAGCTTTTAAGAGGATTAAACAAGTCAAGTTGCGTAAATACCTCACAACAGTGCCTAGGACACAGCTATTATCATGGAGGGAAAGTCATGGAAAAAATGCAGAAAGAATATTAGCTTTCTAAAATTACTAGTTTTATCCATACGGAAGGCAAGTTATATATAAATGGTTTAAGGATCACCAGCTATGGAACAACAACTTTCATGTTTGGAGTGAAAACTTTAAATGTTGCCTATACTGATGGCTCTCAGGAACAGGGGCAGGATGCCTGGGTTCCAGGCTCTTCTCTGTTACTTGTTAGCTATGTGATTTAAGGAGGTTCCCTGAAATGTTTTGAGACTTAGTGAATGCATCCGTGAAATATGAATAACAACAATTCATCCACCTAAATTATATGAAGTTTTCAGTTTCTTTTGGACCTCTAATAGGTAGGTTTCTGGTACTAAGTTTTGGTTAATAGTTGGTGGGAGGTTTGGAGAATGAAGCCATAACTCATGACAAGTAACAATCTACTGAAAAAGAGAGGGGGAAAAGATGAAAAATAAATGAATCTCCTTTCTAAATATCAAAAGCCAATAGTAGGACTTGGATCCAGGTTGGTTTTAAAAGCGTGATTTCCCATCTTATTTGGAGATAATATGGTGCAGTGGTTTTAGAGTATAGGCATTGGCATTGAGTTAAATTTAGATTTTTGACTATGGAAAACTTATCTAAGTAAATCAGATTACTCATCTTCCTTGGGCCTCAACTGTCTTGTCTTTAAAGTGGAGATATTTATGCCTACTTTGCAGGGTTGGTTTAAGAATATAAACAAGATAATATGTGTGAAACACTCAGCAGAATGACGGCACATCTTAAATGCTGAACAAATGGTCCCTTATATGATACTTCTGTTTTTCTTTTTTTGGTGTGGGGGGCAGTACTAGAATTTAAAATAATTAACTCTTCTTGGTCTTTCTGAACACATGCCTGCCCAAATGTTATGTTTGGGGTACACCCATGAGTGCCTTGGGTTTGGGGCAGTGAAAGTTCAAGTTATTAGGTATGAGCAGGTTATGGGATGACAATGCCTCCTTTCCAAATTTGAGCACATTTGCTTAGATGAACTGCTGGCACGGGTTGGAGGAAGACCCGGAGGAGAACTGAGGATGGGGAGGCAAAACTTGAAGCCACATATGATAATGCAAACCACATTTCCTGGCTCCACCACTTAGTTCTTTCCCTTGGGAAATTTTTACTGGTATTTAGCCTTACTGTGAGTCTTTGCACTTCCTGTTATGAACTGGTTAAGAAGATAATTATAACGTGATTATGGGAAATGGTAATGAAATATACCTCACTATACAGCAAGAGAGATTAAGACCTCTGCCATTTGGGAGGACAGTAAAAGCAAGTTATTATTTTAAAATAACATTTATTACTTATTAAATTATAAAGTAATTCTGTCTTATTTTAGACATTTTTGGAAAACACAGAAACATAAGGACTATTAAAATGACAAATCTTCCTAACACTCAGTAATAATTACTATTCACATTTTGTCGTTTTTTCTTTTCTTAATCTCTTTCTGTGATTGCATATGTATTTATGCATATATTATTACAAACAATGTATAATGTTGAAATATTTTATATACTGTTAAAATCTGTATAATAGATACATGTATAAATGTAAAATATATATCCATACATAATTCTTCAGCCTGCTTTTAATAGCATTGTGTGGTAAACATTTCCTCATATAATTACATATTTTTAGGAAAGTACATATTTCATTTTATGGTTGTAATATGATTTATGTAGCTAGATTGATGTTTACATTATTTATAATATTTTGATGGTATAAATGAAGATGCAATAAACATTCTTTCACAAAAATTGCTATGAATATCTGTGGTTATTTATTTGGGATAAATTTCTCCTCAAATACATTGAAGTTCCCTACATGTGGCCAAGGTAACTTCCGGGAAGATGGTAGCATGTTACAGTTTGCCAGCAATGTACAAGAGTTCTTACTTTACTTCATTATCATCGGATTAACAATCATGTTTTTGAACCTTGGTTAGTTTGCTACATTAAAAAATAGTTTATCATTGTTTTTGGATGGTATATGTTTGTACCTGTGTCTTTTCTTGTTTTAGACAGGTGAATTTGAAAGGATTTTTGGTCTTTTGTATTTTTTAATTTGTTAATTGCTGTTATACCCTATGACCATAAATGAGATGTTTTTACTTATTTTCAAGTAAAAGTTTATATATCATGTACACTTGTATATGAGTGTTTGTGTGTATATGTCTGTTTAAGGTATATTGCCTGTCATACGTGTTACAAACGCTTCCCTGTAGTTTATTTGCATTTGCATCTTGTTGATATTATTTTGATTTTACTTTTTCAAATTTATTACTTTCAAATCATCAATACTTTTCTTGGTGTTTTTAATGCTTATAAATTCCTACGATCAATGTTTTACTTTATTTTATAAAAAAGATCAATTTTTATGGCTTATTTTTATTTGTAAAATAAAAACCTTTAACCATCTAGAATTTATTTGGGGGTAGTATATATAATATTGTGCCAATTAATCATCTTTTCTTTTTGCATAAGTCGAAAGATTTTCTTCTTCTTTTTGGTAAGAAACAAAGATTTCCCTAAGCCAAGCAAAGACTACAGAAGCAAATAAATTTGTCTCTCATTGACTGCAGGTCATCTGAGGTGGGACAGAAAGGGTAAGTGACTGGCCCCTGGCTCTGAGCGAGTTTTAAACCGTGGGCCAATGTTGCTACACAAGAGCTGGTCTGCTTCTGTATTAAGAGAAAGGAATTTAGACGCTTATGCTCTCAAGGTTCCTAGTAAAGTCATAGAGGCAACAATCTTCTGTTGATTGAATTTTAACTTAATTTAATTTAATTTCCTTGGCAATCACAGATGGTGTCATCCAGCAGCTAGAGGCTAAAAAGGGGCACTCTACAAACTGAATGAAAACATGTTGACTTATAATGAGAAGCACAAGCAAATGGAAGCAAAAGTGTGACTGTCAACAGTGAGTTGCAGTGTGGATTCTCAGGATAGCAAAGGCCTGGACTGCTCACCAAGTGCTTTGTGCAAGTTTGAACAGCAACAGCAATGTCATGTAAAACGACTGTTCTCAGGGTTAGAATCTACTAGGGTGGGTTCAAAAACATTAAACAAAACATGATGAAGGAAAAGTATTAGAGCGTTCTTAAATGAGTAGCATCAATGCGGTTAAAATTATGTTTGATTAGAAACAGACAAATATTTAGCTAAGAGTGGAATTTTATCTCATTCCAAAGCAAGCGGGGAGAAACATCTGGCTTTGTTGGTTATGCTTTGGTGTTATCATTTGAACATATTTATTACAAAATATTGCCATATTTGATGTTTGATAATTTATGTTGCCCCAAATTACGAGGTTGTCTCTTTCTAACGAAATGATAAGGGTGGGTGATTAGAGCCTCAAGTGGGGAGAAGGAGCTCATACCACTGAGAGAGTCTGAGGGGAGGGGTTCTGAATCATCTTAGGCCCTCTGTCTCCAGATATGTTGTGCATTCACCCATTTAACAGCCATTTCCTGTCATCAGTAAAAGCTCCTTGATGAAGATGGAACCAAGAGGTTTCTGCTTGTGTTGCTTCTAATCCACCCACACAACGGATGGGTCAGGAAAGAAGCTACGTTCCCCCGTGCTGGAGAACGACCCTGAGCTCTCACCCCGGCTGCGGTGGTCATCTTTATGGCAGGCCGTAGAAGCTCAGGCCTGGGCCATTTTCTGATGCCACTGATATGATGATACTTTCTTTCTATCAGTCTTTGCTGGAGATTTGGATGTTTCAAGCCATATTCAATGGGATATGAACTCACCATTGTTCATTTTTTTTTTCCAATTTTGGAGAATAAATGGTATGCTTTCACAAAAATTTGTTAAAACGCAACCCCGATAAGCAAGTGGATCTAAAGGTGGCTGTCAAATATCCCTTTTAAAAATAGAAAACCTGCACTTTGAAATGCTCAAATTGTACTATTTTCTATACCCTTGTAACAGGTCAGGTGCCACAGCTTGATGAACGAGATAGAATCGCACAATGGGATCAAAGGGACAGCCAGCCCAGTTTATTTCCAGAGGAAAAGCTTACCAGGACACAAAGGAGGAAAAAAAGACTCGGCTTGAAACCAATTCTTCCCTGAAGTACAAATGTAAGAGAAAAGACATGACCAGGAGCAGTTACATTTATGGCAATCGTAGCTCTGGAAGCCTGGCCTGCTCACGTGGAAGTAAATTATTTGATGAGCTGGGGAAATACAAGCAGTTTGTGTGGATTACAAGGAGATCCTCACCCAAACTATATCTTTAAAAATTATCTAGATAATTCAGGTGAAAGCAGGCTTTCTGCCTTGTGAATTATTTAAGTAATTGATTACATCCATCTGCTCCTTGCCAGAGAATTCAAGGGCCAAATGCTTTTTTGGCGTCTCCTTTTCTATCCTTCCCTTTCATGTGACTCACTCCTGTCTGAATCAGGAGTTTCTGTGAATAATAACTGGCCAGCTGTCACTGGTTCTCTTTTCACCTGTTCTCTTTGCAAATCTGAGCCATCCAGACCTGCGGGGGTAACATTCCCCAACTGGCTGAGAGAACATAAGTGGTTCTTCAGCTCTGAGATGATCCTGTCATTGGCCACTTTAAAATTTGTGATTAGTCTGCTTTTTGGGTACGTGAAATACAGTTGGTGGTGCAGATAAACTTTTATTCACCAGAGAGAGCTTATTACAGACCTGCTTGTCATATCACGTGGAAATTCAGGAAACTGTTGTGTGAGTCTGTGTGTGGCAATTCTGGCCAGAATGGTCATATATTTTCAAGATGCTAACTCTAGTTTCCCCAAAGCTGATTTTTGCCTGCTGGCTTTGGTCCTATTCCACGTGACTGTGGAGTGCCTCAAACTCAAGACAGCAAATGGGAAAGGAACAGGATGTGGCTCCTGGGAATGGCCTGCTACCTGACAAGGTGCCCTGATCAGCTGAGTGCTAAAAACCCAGTGCTGCCCTGTGAGCCCACAGGTCGGATTAATGATCTCCAGCTGGATACATAGGTGGATGCAGGGTTAAAATGGAAGTATTTGTTTCAATTTAATTAAACGTTGTAGCCAAAATTCTACATAAGCTGTGTTATATGTGACACCCAAACCTCTGGTTTCAGGTGCCTCCTCTGATAATTATGAGGTTCATAACCTCGGCCTTGGACAAATCATAGAAGTTCTTTGAGCCATAGGTTTTCCATCTGTGAAGTGGGGATAATGGTTCCTGCCAGGCCTCTCTGGGTTGTCATGAAATTTGAATGAGAACCTGAAAGCAATTAGTGAGCTCTAAGCAAGCTGTGTAACTATATGGCAAAGGGGTGCGTGGTTTAGAATAATAATGTGTATTGAGCACTTACTATGTGTGAGGCATTGGTCTACCTTACATGTAGTCACTCACTTAATTGTCATCACAGCCCTGTGAGATGGATACTATGATTGTTTGTTCCACCTTTCATAATGGAGAAACTAAGGCAGAGTGGTTAAGTAACTTGTCTTAGGTGGCCCAGCAGAGAAGCAGGCTGGCTCTGGAGTCTGAACTCTTAATTTGTATATACCTATAGCACCTTCTACATTAGCTTTCTAGGAGCAGTGTGTATTGGTAAGTGGATGCAGGTCCTTGAGAAGTGCCAGTCTAGTTCTTGTTTTGGTTAAATTAGCTAATTGCCTAATAACAGTAAAGGCCTTCTCCAGCATGGGATACCCAAAGTTTCAATCAGGTAGGACCACTGGGCCTGGTAGCTGCTGTCAGGATCAGTATAGCCACCTGAGTGCCTCCTCCACCTCCCTCCCAGCTTTTTCCCCACTCTTCTGGCTCTGCCAGGAAACTATGGCACAACACTGGCAGGCTGCGTGGGAGGAGGAGAGCACAGACTAGGAACCCCATGGGGTTGTCCTCGAATTAGTCCTTCTTCCTGATTTTCAGGACTCAGCCATGAATACTGCCCCATGAGGGAGCAGGAACCAGCACATTGTCCTGTACTCTGTGTGGGGTTCATACTCACTTCCTTTTGTCTTCAGGAATTCTATAGCGATTCTTCCCGATTAAATACATGCCGGTCAATTAGGAGCTTATCGGCTCAAATTCATGAGGTCCAATGATTGACTCTTCTTGGTCCATCTTTCTCAGCAGGAAGAGAAAAATCATCAGGAATTTGAACACGTGTCTCTTAAACCCACCTTCCTTTGCTGCTTGCTCTGCGTGATGAAATTTCACTTGAGAAATCATGAGATCCTGGCAGGATGCTCCTTGTTTGCCAGTGAATTTTGATTTGGTTTTAGTACAGTGGAAAGTGCAAGTAGAATTAGGCTTGAAAATTATTCAAGAATCATTTGCATGCTCCCCAGGAGACTGGTCTGCTAACTCACATGGATTTCTGCTCTCTGTCAGAATTTAGCTACTTCGAGGCAGCTTTTGTTTAGAAAGAGGTAAAATCTTTTAGAGAGAGACCACTTGTGAATTATTTGACAATTGCTCATATTTGCTTAATGTTCTAGAGAGACGTAACAGGGTATTTGAGATTTTACATTTTATATAATGTGACTTCTGAAAATGTATTTTGGTTTCCTTTTTGAAAGATTTTTGCCTTAAAAATGATAATGAATTATAATAGCTCTAATTATTAGCCACATTCTCTGTTAGACACTTTATACAATCTCTGTTATTCCTCCCAGCAATCTTTGCAATGTACAGATTATAATTTTATTTTATTTATGGTAAAACTTTATGTGTCCTCTCAGAGAGATTAAGTAACTTGCAGAGGATCATAGAGCTGGTTGTCAGTTAAGCTGGAAATCAAATCCTAGTTGTTGTAACTCCAACCCCACAGCATCTTAGACGTTTTGGCCCCTCAGAAGGAAGGGTGGGCCTAGAACTTCAGTGCTACCCCTTCTCTGACATCACTAGTTACTAACTCTGCAATCACAGCCTCAGCCTGTGCTTGGTCAACTGTAGCTAGGAACAGCCAGGAATCTTAAAGGGCCTCTAGAGAGAATTCCCAAATAAGTTCCTTTCCCGCTGAATTAGTAAATAAGCAGATCTTTGGCTCATTTGGAGGGTAGGTTAGCAGGGTGTAATGATTAAGTGCTCAGGTCCTGGAGTTACTCAGACTTGGTTCAACCCTCAGCTTTACCAATATGGGCAAGTTTCTTATTCTCTTACTATATAGTTTATGAGAGTTAGGCAGGGGATTGCAGGTAAATGTAGCTAATGCCTGGCACGTGGTGGGCTCAATCTTGTCATTTATTATTATTGTTCTATGTTGCTGTAGAGGGAGAAAAAGCTCAGATTGTAGGTTTATTCATATTGTTTCTCCTATGCACTAAAGCCCCTTAAATAGTTAACCATTGGAAACCTGTATTTTAGAAGAAGAACAAGAAGGTAGATTTTAGCTTAAAAGCATTCCTTTCAGACTATATTGCTAACTAATGGCAGAATCAAGAATGAAGACACAGGACTTCAGACTCCATTTCCAGGATTCTCTTTACCACACAAAGGCAGGAACCTTCTAGGTGTCTGGCCATACCACCAGTATGATAAGAAACATTTGTGCTGCACCTATGGCACTGAGCACCTTACACACCTGACCTGACTTAGTCCCCATCACAGCTTATGAAGTAGATAGCTCCATGCAGATGAGGAATCTGAGCCTTGGAGAAATTAAACAACCTCAGGTCCCAGGATACATGAATGTAATCCAAGATCCAAACTGTCTGTCTTTGATACTGAGACGTTACAGCGCAGTACCTGCTGGTGTAATTCCTTCTGGAATCAATAAGCCTATAGATCTGAGTAAGAAACCACCACTGACGTGATCATTGAGACCTCACTTAGAGTGAAGTCAGTCCCTTTCTCTCAAAGTGGAGCGCATGAAGCTCTGGAGGGGAATGGTGTGTGGGCTGGGGCTCAAGGAATTGCATGGAAATAGGGGGAAACATATGCTTTTTATATGAAAGCAAATATAATATTGTGGAATAAGATGCTAAATTTACATGAATATTAAATAATAAACCAGAGGCTTTGATTACATTTTGGGCTTTTAAATTTTGTTTCTGAACCTCCAGAGACTCCAGCTTACTGGCTATTGGTGTCAGGAACCAATAGCAGTTTTGGAAATCCTGACTCAGCCAGTCCACAAAGTTCACTTCTTGCTTTGGCAAATGAACATATATAAAAAAAAAATCACTGAGCTACGATTGCTTTTTGCAACTCGTTGCGGCGAGAAGCTGTTGGCCATTGATTAGCAATGGGCACATTTTTCACCAAAGGCTTTGCCCTCCCCTTGCTCCACTAATCCTGTTTGCAAGCATTTCCCCACAGAGATCGCTACTTCCTCATAATGAATAAGCTCGCACTTGTGAGTTCAAACTGGCAAATTGCCACCAGACATTTATTAGCTCTGGATTAATGGATCAAGACTCAAACTTTCTAGTTAAAAGAACAAGACAAGCCCTTAGGATTCGAGACTCTTTAAAAAAATCCTCATTCACTTGGCATTACCATTTCTTGCAGTCCTTCCTCTCCCTCGTAGAGTTCGATTTGTCAGTAAAGCAGCGGGAAGGACTTATTTTTCAGCCGTTTTGGATCAGGGAAAATTGTTGACCTTAGTTGTTCATGTTCTCCTGGGACTTTCGAATGGGACTGGTGTTCTGGCAGAAGTTACTGGAATATGCTAGGTGGAAGGAGACTAACATTGCCACGACATCGTGGGCTCAGAGGGGCAGGCGGAGGCAAGGTGGGGAGGGTGATCCTCTTGGAGAAGAAAAAGACTCAAGGGGTTGTGTGAATTGTCCAAAGACTGCTGGCAGGCTGACCTGGAGGAAGAAAGGTCACCCTTATTCTTACAGCTCCAGAGAGCTGTGCAGAGACTCCTGAGTGGGACCCTGGGAGACAGATTTTGGTTCAGAAGGAAAAAGGAGTTTCTAGAATAGTCCAAGAGGCTCAGAGTTAGAATGGCTACTTCAGGAGGCATTAGCTCTTCATTCTTAGAGGGAAGACGGTGGGCAGAGAGAGAGAGAGAAAGTGAGAGACTTGCTTTAGTGAGCACATACTGTCTGTGGAATCTTTCATAGGTTATTTTTATCTTCTCAACACCATTGTAAACTCCATACTATTGCTCTCATTGTACACAGAAGGGAAAGACTCTCTAAGAGCTGCAGTCGGGGATGGATGCTTAGTTCACCTGACTGATGCGAGATAAGCAGGTTCACTGGTAGAGAGGGAGACTGTGTAGCATTTCAGGTTTTCACAATGTACAGGTTAGTTACTAGGTCTAAGTGATGATATTTGGACTTGCCCATTGGCAGCTTAAGTGACACAGAATTGAAGATTGTTCAGTTTGGAGTGATCAAGTGGCTGTAATCCAGGTCATCTACCTGGATGCTGAAGCCATCAAGAAGGATGCATTGCATTCTGAGACCAGAGTTAGAATCATAAGGAAGAAGGTACAATCACCATGCTGAAGCTTGCAGGATAGGGAGAAGGCGATAGTGCTGGCTGTAGAAAAAATACTGTTGATATTTGGCAAAGAAACAATGATTTGGAAGCTCCATTAGGAGTTTAATAAAAAGCTATCTCCTGTCCATTAATATCCTAAACATTAATTGGCTGAGTGTGCAGAACTATAACGCTTACAGTCAATGGGGGATTAAAAGGGAGCAAAGAATATTGCTTCTATCTTCAGGGGTTCTGCCTTCTGATTTGGTAGACAAGACAGACATTCATGCAACAGAGGAAGGTCACAAGGGTCTTACGTTTAGAAGAGCCTTTTACACTTTTGAGCTTAGACTTTGACAGAGATTGACGAGGTTGAGGCAGATGGGCACTGAAGGGAAGGATCCTCAAGGATTCTATTCCAGGGAAATGGTTTGAGCAATACCACTGAGGGGACAATCAGCAAGATATGCTCAGGTGGTGGTTGGTGAGTTTCCCTGGAGTAGAAGGGACTGAGTTGGTGCATGATATAATATAAGGAGGGTTTTGAACTCTACTCAAATGAAGCTGAGCATCTTGAATCAAACCCCAATTCTGTGGCAATGGCCCAAATGAGGAAAAAAGATGGAAAGATCTTAGTCAACAGATGATTGTTCATCAGGGTACAATTTAAAGGAAAGGTCATTTTCTGTCTGTTTTGGCTACTACTTTGTAGTAGACAATTTTCAAATCTGTATCTTGGATGCCACATTTTCCTCCCAAACATCGCCAAATAGCTATTTCAATCATACCTACTGATATGGTTTGGCTTTGTGTCCCCACCCAAATCTCATCGTGAATTGCAATCCCAGGTGTTGAGGGAGAGACCTGGTGGGAAGTGATTGAATTATGGGGGCAGTTTCCCCCATGCTGTAGTGAGTAAATTCTCATGAGATCTGATGGTTTTATAAGTGGTAGTTTTTCCTGTGCTCACACACTCTCTCTCTCACACTTGCCTGCTGCCATGTAAGATGTGCCTGATTCCCCTTCCACCATGATTGTAAGTTTCCTGAGGTCTCCCCAGCCATGTGGAACTGTGAGTCAATTAAATCTCTTTTCTTGATAAATTACCCAGTCTTGGGTATTATCTTTATAAAAATGTGAGAATGGACTTACACACTTATTTTGTGAGTCAAATACCAACATGTTATTTTCCCCAATAATCACTCCTTCTATGACCCTGTTATCTTCAGTGGCATTTCTATGCTCAAATACTCTTTAAAAACAAATTTCTAAACTCCCCTTCTTCCTACTTTTGACATTTAATGGTCGATTGTTGTGCATCAAGCACTGCGTTGGGGAAACAAAGTCGAATAAATCTCGGTACTTTCCCTGGAGGAGCTCACAGAAGAGATGTAAACAATGTGGAATGTGCACATGGCTACTGTGATTGGAGGTGACAGGAGGCTGCTAGAGGGGCACTTGGAGCTTGGGGTGAGGGAGTCAAGAAAGGCAACCTAAAGATGCTACCTGGAGATGGTGGTGAACAGTTGAGTAGGAGGGTCATTTTAAAAAGAGGGAAGTGTACCTGTAAAGCATAGAGAAGAGAAAAGCAATTGTATTGCTGGAGTGGGAGGCAAGGCAGGGAGTGTTCAGAACTGAAACAGACCAGGTAACCCTCACCTAGTGATTCCTGGTTGGATAATATCTATGCATTTTCCCACATACTCTCTTGACAGAACTGGATACTGTTATCACTGAACCCTTGCAAAAATACACTCAACTGATTTCTATGCCTATTCTTGCAACATCAAATAATGTCACTGCAAAGAGCCCCAAATCTGTTTAGAATTACATATGCTTCCCATTATTATTTCAAGACCCTTTGTTGAAATTACCCCCGGTCCCTACTTTGCATTATCCAGCTGTTAGCATGATTCCAGCTTGGGGAGGACCTTGATGGGGCAGCCCTTGAGTACCCAAAGCCATGCGTTCAGCATCCACTGCCAGCTCTCACTCAGGATATTGATCGTCCTTCCTTTGTGGCATCCCTTTCTCTTCCATCCTTACAACCCCATGGGAGGCTCCCTTCTTACACTGCTTCTGCCCAGAATGGGCACTGCTCTTGGATTTCATTTTATTGAGAATTGATTTAAGATATCCAAAAGAAAAAACATTTCTTTGATTTCTTTACACTGCAAAAAAAGTAGCTGTATTATTTATTCAATGTTACTTATATAATTTACACAGAAAACTCCTTCAGGAAAAGCTTGTCTACAAAATGTTTGTCTGTCTTGATTAAGTTGTATACTTTCTTTTATCAGACCACGAGACTGTTTATCCTTTACCCTTTAGTTTCCTTCTGGAAGCTCAGGCCTAAATTTGATGTTTAATTTCAGTAACTATATTCCCCAAAGTCTTCGATGTAAATATTCCCTCCCTATCCCTATACAATGCATTAAAAAATTTAGTGTTCCAATTTTATACTTTTATAGTGAAGTGCCTCAGGTTGTTTCACTCATTAATTCATTCAACAAATGTTTATTATATCATCTCTATGTTCAGGTACTGTGGTAGATTTCAGGTGGGGCTCTCTACTTAATTTCTACACAACAGGAAAAAAGGTGCTAAAGGAATTGCAGTTTTGAACTGTGAATTTTAAATCATCATAACTAGGTTCAAACACATCTTTATTAATCAGAATAGGAACATTACAATCAACACATTTTTGCCAACAAGAAACAAGTTTGCTTATTTCTGCAGCATAAAAATTCATTCTTCAGGATTTGATGAACTCTTGGAAAGCATTTTCTGCAACCTGCTGGTTGTGGAAGCTTCCATATACTGCTGGTTGTGGAAGCACTTTCCTTGCAAAAAGTTGTTGATATGCATGAAGAAGTGGTAGTCGGTTGGCGGGAGGTCAGGTGAATACGATGGATGAAGCAAAACTTTGTAGCCCAATTAGTTCAACTTCTGAGGTGTTAGTTGTACAATCTGTGATCAGGCATTGTCCTGTAGAAGAATTGGGTCCTTTCTGTTGACCAATGCTGGCTACAGGTGTAGCAGTTTCAGGTGCATCTCATTGATTTGCTGAGCATACTTCTCAGATGTAATGGTTTTGCTGGGATTCAGAAAGCTGTCATGGATCAGACCATCAGCAGACCACCAAACAGTGACCATGACCTGTTTTTGGTCCAAATTTGGTTTTGGGAAGTGCTTTCAAGCTTCTTCTTGGTCCAGCCACTGAGCTGGTCATTGTTGATTGTTGTATAAAGTTCACTTTTCATTGCACATTACAATACAATCAAGAAATGGTTCATGGTTCTGTAGAATAAGAGAAGACAACACTTCACGATGATGATTTTTTCTTTTATTTTTGGTCAACTCATGAGGCACCCACTTATCCTGCTTTTTCACCTTTCCAATTTGCTTCAAATGCCTAACAACTGTAGAATGATTGACGTTGAGTTCTTTGGCAACTTTTTCTGTAGTTGTAAGAGGATCAGCTTCAATGACTGCTCTTAATTGGTTGTTGTCAACTTCCAATGGCCGGCCACTGCACTCCTCATCTTCAAGAATCTCATCTCCGGCCGGGCGTGGTGGCTCACGCCTGTAATCCCAGCACTTTGGGAGGCCGAGGTGGGCGGATCACAAGGTCAGGAGATCGAGACCATGGTGAAACCCCGTCTCTACTAAAAATAGAAAAAATTAGCGGTGCGCAGGGGCGGGCACCTGTAGTCCCAGCTACTCGGGAGGCTGAGGCAGGAGAATGGCGTGAACCCGGGAGGCGGAGCTTGCAGTGAGCCGAGATTGCGCCACTGCACTCCAGCCTGGGCGACAGAGCGAGACTCCGTCTCAAAAAAAAAAAAAAAAAAAAGAATCTCATCTCCTTTGCAAAACTTCTTGAACTGGCTGGGCACGGTGGCTCACACCTGTAATCCCAGCATTTGGGAGGCCAAGGCGCGCGGATCACTTGAGGTCAGGAACTTGAGACCAGCCTGGCCAATGTGGCAAAACCCTGTCTCTACTACAAATACAAAAATTAGCCAGGTGTGGTGGTGTGTGCCTGTAGTCCCAGCTACTTGGGAGGCTGATGCATGAGAATCACTTGAACCCCAGAGGTGGAGGTTGCAGTGAGTCGAGATTGTGCCACTGCACTCCAGCTCTGGCCAACAGAGTGAAATTCCACCTCAAAACAAACAAACAAACAAACAAACACTTCTTAAAGCACCACTGCATTATATATTCATTAGTAGTTCCTGGGCCAAATACATTGTTGATGTGAATTGTCTCCACTGCTTTATGACCCATTTTGAACCTGAATGAGAAAATTGCTTGAATTTGCTTTTTGTCTAGCATTATTTCCATAGTCTAAAATAAACACAACATAAACAGTAAGTAATAAGTCATTAGCAGAAAAAGCAAGAAATGCTCATTAAAATGATGTATGACATAACCACATTTATTTAAGAATGTATTCCAATATCAAATGGCAAATTCCAACAATGCAAAAACCTCAACTACTTTTTCATTCACCTATTATAATCATAAATGTTAACTTTTATGTTGCATCTACTTTGTGATAAACCTAAAACAAGTAGGAAACTACCAACATTTCATTAATTATGTAAACAAGTGAGACCAAAGCATGGTGAGAAGATAGGGAGAATGGCTGGAAAAGCCTTCATTGCAAAGAAGTTATTTGGATGGAGTCCTACAGGATGAGTAGGTATTTGTCATATATGGAAACAGGGAGGCCATGAACAAAGGCATGGAATCACTCCAAGGTCTGGTCTGCTAAGGGAACGGGGGGAGGTTTAGTGTAGTTGTGCATGGTTTGCATAAGGTGACTGGCAAGAGATGACACGGAAGCAAAAGTTTGGAGTCAGAGAGTACAGTAACTGATAAGCCAGGCTAACAAATATTTCTGTTAGAAGTCATTAGAAGTTCTTAAAATGTAGATTAATTTTGGAGGGAAGTATTCAGACAGCAATGAATAGCAGAGGTTGGAGCAGGGAGAGGATAGTGGCAGGCAGTAGATGGGACAGGTCTGGTAAGAAATTATGCTATGGCAATGGGGATGGAAAGAAGGGGAGGGATTCAAATCAATGGTTAGGATAAGAATGATGTATAGAAGATGAGGAGAATATTGAAGATAACTTTGAGTTTCTCATATACCTTGAAGGTGGTTGGCCCATAATAAGCAGTCAATAAATGCTTGTTGAATAAATACATGAGATTGACATCATTCACGAGGAAGAGACAGTTTAAGACCGGCCAAGTTTATGGTGTCTTCTAGGTGCCTAGTATAGATATTTAGAAGACAAGCTATAAATGAAAATGATTCCAAAAGTAGTTTGCTCTTATGGACATATCCCTTGTACATAATTTGCATTTTTCTTTTTTTCTTTCCCTCAGTAGTAGTCACACTTCATGTGGATGAAGATCAGGTCTTAAATTTCTGTTCCCTCTCCCCGAAACAGGCAGGTCAGTGGCTGCTATATAATGTTAGCTAACAATTATTGAGCCCGTAGTAACTGCCCAGCACTGTTCTAAGTGTTATATATGTAATAATTCATTTAGTGTTTCCAATAGATCTTTGAGGTAGGTGCTATTGTTACCCCCATTTTAACTGAAGAAATTGAAGTCAGAGAAGTTAAATAGTTTGCCTGAGGTCTTTTTACATGCTGAAGCTGAGATTTGAATCCAGGCAGTCTTCCGATTTTCCTTGCAATTTTCCCACTAAGTAACTGAACTACCTCTGGCACCCAGAACCAGTGAATTAACTGGTTGTGAAGTCTGTTGGGGGCCTCCCTGGAATTCTGTTGATTGTACCTCAATGACAAATTTTTGTGAATGCTGCCAAAGACATTTTTGCAGTAAATCAGATGTGAAGGATAAAAGAGCAAAAGCCTCAGAAGTGGGGAAATATATAATTTATTTTGAAAGTTTATATGGAGACATAAAAAGTAATTTCTGAATGAGTAGTTATGCAGGCCTAGGATAAAGTTTGTGCATTTATTAGAATAATGAGATTTTAAGATTGGAAAAGCCCTAATTATTACAGGCAACGTTACCATGTGATTAAATAAGACACGACATGGAAAGGGAGTATGTGAAGGAAAGATGAGCTGGCTGTCTAAATAGTTGACTTGTAAGCAGAGAGTGAAGGTGAATAGAGAATGTACTGATGGCTTACTAAGTAAGAGCACTGAATTGGTTTGTGCTTCAGTGCATACAATGAGGGGCACAGGTGAGGTTGGAAAGGACCCACATTGAGCAACATTAGTACAATATCTGGGACACACTAATATACAATATACTTCCTCTGAATTCCATGGCATTTGTGAGGCAAGGAAGGCATAACAATTATTTTGCTCAAAATCAGCAGTCAAAAATAGAAATTTAAAAAATTTTCGAATTTTTGTTTAGGAGATTATGTAGATGGTGTTTATATTCTCCAATGCTGAAAGGACCAGTTTTAGAATCACTGCTTGAAAGTGATAGGAAGCTAGATTTTTAGCTTATTACTGTATACAGAACTTTCTAATACATGGTGCTGTTTAGCAAAGAAGCAGACTATTCCAAGTAATGAGCAAACTGGGTTGGAGGACCACTATCAAAAGTTTTTTGTAACAGACTTTATACTTGAATGTCATCAACAAAAGGTTCAGAGAGGTTTGCAGAGATTCAAATGCAGACCGGTGGCTCCATTGTTATTTTTCTTAACTACTATGCTGTGCTGCTTTTCCAGGTAATTAAACCGAAAGATCCAAAGTACTAATGAGATGGAATAAAAACCACAGAAAGCAATTTTGTATGTGAACGTGAACTTGAGCAAAAGTTTTTAAAAAAACGCTATGATTTCCACCCCTTATTCTGTGTACCTGAAGTTGTTAATCACGTACCAATCTTGTAAAATGTTCCCTAGGGACATATTTAGGGTATCTATATCATAAGCGAAATGCTTGCTTTTGCAGAAAAATGAGCAAATTGGCTACCTACTGCCTACAATAGTTATGGGCTACATTCTAAAATCTGTTCATAAGTCAAAGCATGAGAATGCATTTCCCACATTAATTTAATTTGCTCAGCAAATATGGAGAACTTTCTACATGCCAAGCAATGTTCTGAGAATCAAGGACACAACAGGGCACAAGACCAACAAATAACTCTGCTTGCATGGAGCTTAGATTGCAAAGATACAAGCAATAAATATTAAACATAACAAATAAAATATTATAGAGTACAATAGAAGATGGTGGATGACAGCAATGCTGAGGTGGTCAGTGTGGGCTTTATTGAGAACGTGACAGTTGAGTTGAGGGAAGAGAAAGAGTAAGGAGCATGCCAGGCAGAGGGAATAGCCAGTGCAGAGGCCCTGAGCTGGAAGCATGCTTGGTGTGTTTGAGAAACACTAAGGAACACAGGGTGGTTGTAGCAGAGTGAATGAAAGGGGAAGTGGTGGGAGATGAGGTCAGAGAGAATTGGGCCCAGATCATTCAGCGTCTTGTGTGCCATTTTATGGACAATTTTTATTCTGAGTGAAATGAGGATCCCTTAAAGGATTTTGAACAGATAAGTGATATAATCTCTTTCTGGCTGCTATGTTGGGAAGAGACCGTTGGGGACAAGGATAGAAGCAGTTAGGAAGTTGTTACAGTAATTCAGGAGAGATCATGGTGGCCCCAGCATGAGATGCTAGAAGCAGCCAGATGCTGGATGGAGCCAACAGAATTTCCCAACCAACTGGACCTGGGTGTGAGAGAAAAAAAAGTCAGGGATGATGCTTAGGAGAGACTTTCAGGAGTGTATCTTAAGACATTTTAATTTAAAAATATCTGTTAGGTCGAGTAAGCAGTTGATCATTAAGTCAGAAATTCAGAGGAAGCCTAGAAGTTGTTGGCAATAGAGAGCATCAAAATATATGGAATTTAATGTTATCCTCAAGGAAGTAACGGCAGATAGAGAATAGAAAAAACCAAGGTCACTTCAATGTTGAAAATTGGGGGAGAAGTGAGAAGGAGCCACTGGTGTGCCAAAGGAAAACCAAGAACATAGTATTCTGGAAATCAAGAAGAGGGTAATCAACTGTGTTAAATACCAGTGATAGGTTGAATGGTAATTGGATTAGTCAACATGGAAGTCATTGGTGACTTCAACAGAATTATAGGGAGAAAATAGTGCATAATGGTAACAGGGCCAGGCAAGGCTATTTAAGCCTTAATGCATATGCACCACAACACTGAATTGCTATATTTCTTATGGAAAATATGCTTAGCAATACAATGAACAAGTATTTATTGACCATCTACTGTGTGTTTAACATTCTGAGAAGGACTACTGAGGGGGTTCACAAGTTGTGTCTCGTAACAGGCATGCAATGGAAACTAGGTGGGGAGGCATGACTTAACTGAAAATAGAAAAGCTACAAGAATCTTACCAGTCTGAAGAAGCAAAGAACCCAGCTGTGGCTCTCCCAGGTGTGCAGAGCAATGCACTTAGGAAGATGAGGAAGTCTGAAGATATGTTTTCCCATGTTTTTGTTATGCACTTTTTACGCCAGGGAAATATATTTGAGTAGTGAATGAACAAACTTAATAAAAGATTTGGCCTCATGGAGATCTTGGTTGTGTTAGTCACAACCAGTCTGATTCTGTTTTCTTGATGTGGTGAAGATCATGTGTTATGCTTAGGGGTAGGGCAGTGATTGGGAAGACTGGAAACAGAAAAACTAGGACAGACAAGGGCCTACTCACAATGGAGGGCAGGTAACCCATGTAGTTTCCCAAGAGGAGAGCTTCTTAAGAGGAAGTTCAGGGGCATTTGAGGCCATGTCGGGAAGCTCTGGTATTAGGCAAAATCAAATATTTCTGAAAGTTGAAGTGATTATAGTAGCACATGGAGCACTTACTATGTAGCAGGCACTGTACTATTTTATTCTTTTAATGCATTTAATATTTATGACGTTAATCCTATGAAGTAAGTATCATACATATCCCAATTTTCAGATGGAGAAACTAGGAGATCAAATGACTTGTCCAATCTCATGGAACTATTAAGTAGTAGGGTCAAAACTGAAACTCAGATGATATGTTTTTATATCATCTGTAGTGTTACCACCATACCATACTTTCTCCCAAGAAGCTGATTGTGTTTAGAGCCCAACCAACAAAACATTATCACAACATTATTTAAATATTCTAACATATATTTTTAATGCAGGCACATCTCGTTTTATTGTGTTTTCCTTTTTGCACTTTGCAGATATTGCATTTTTTACATTCTGAAGGTTTGTGGCAACCCTATGTCAAGAAAACCTATTGACACAATTTTCACAACAGCATGTACTCACTTCATATCTCTATGTCACATTTTGGTAATTTTTGCAATATTTCAGACTTTTTCATCATCATTATTTTCTGTTACGGTGATCCGTGATCAGCGATCTTTGATATTACTATTGCAATTGTTTTGCAGCATCACAAATCATGTTCATGTGAGATGATGAGTGAGCTTAACCAATAAATATTGTGAGTGTTATGATTTCACCAACTGGCTGTTCCCCTATCTTTCTCCCTATCCCCAGGCTTCTCTATTCCCTGAGACACAAGAATGACAGAGGAGTTGAAAGGAATTATTTAGGCAGATAGTGAGGGTAAGGAAGTCCTCAGTAAAGTTTTCTCTTTAATGAAAAGCAGTCCCCAAATCATTTCTTTTCTAAAAAAAAAAGAGCAGCCTGTAAAATAAAGCTACAGACATAGATAAGCAAGCTGGAAGCTGGCATGGGTGAATGCCAGCAGCTGTGCCAATAGGATAAGGGTACTTGGAGGCCAAGCATGTTCAACATGGCGGCTCCATCTTCCCTTTTCTTTGTCAACCACATGTACAGTAAGGAATAGACAACATGGCGCTGGCCAAGTAGAAAACCCAAGGGCATAACAAAAGATTAGAGTGGGATGGCCCCTCTAATGACGTCGTACCTTGTCCAACCAATCTCTCTGCCCTATGTAAATCAGACACTACCTCCTTAAGCTCCTCTGTAAAACCCCAGGCATTTCACCATGAAACCAGAAAATTCACTTGTGTGCCCCTCTCTCTCTGCATGAGAGAGATGTTCTCTTTTCTTAAACCTCCGCTCTTAAACTCACTTCTTGTGTGTCTGTGTCCTCGATTTCCCTGGCATGAGACAACGAACCTTGGGTATTTACCCCACACAATGATGCCACTTCAACAATATTGAAATTTGGCCAATTCCAGATGTATTTTGTCATATGAATATTTCGTATTTACTTGTCCCCTGTTTTTGAACATTTATGTATTATTGAACATTTATGTTATTTCCATTCTTTCAATATTGTAAACACGTTTTTTTATATCTCTCTTATTCTTCAGGAAAAATTCCTAGATGTTGACTTATTGAGTTGGAGCATGAACATTTTAAAGACTTTCAATGTGTTCAGCCAGACTGCTCTTCAGAAAAATTACGCCCATTTGTTCCCACCAGCAGTCATGAGAGCATGTGCTTCCCTGAGCCCTTGCTAACATTTGATATAAAATTGTTATGTCATTCAAATCTGTTAATCATTTTTTAAACTTTTTGCTTGTAAAGATCTTCCCTAGCCCAACATCAAATGAATAATAACTTTTTTCATAATAAAAGAAATTAGGCCAATTAATAACCCTACAGTGGCCTCTAAGTGTTTGTCTTTTAAGCTTAGTGAGCAAGATATGTCAAAGCAGAGATAGGCCAGAAGCTAGACCTCTTGTGTTAAACAGTTAGCCAAGTTGTGAATGCAAAGGAAGAGTTCTTGAAGGAATGAAAAGTGCTACTCCAGTGAGTACATGAATGATAGGAAAGCAAAACAGCCTTATTGCCGATATGGGGAAAGTTTTAGTGATCTGGATAAAGATCAAACCAGCTCCAACACTCCCTAAAGTCAAAGCCTAATCCAGAGCAAGTGGTTAACTCTCTTCAGTTCTATGAAGGCTGAGAGAGATGAAAAAGTTGTAGATGAAAAGTTTGAAGCTAGCAGAGGTTGGTTCATGAAGTTTAAGGAAATAAGTCATTTCCATAACAAACAAGTACAAAGTGAAGCAGCAAGTGCTGATGGAGAAGCTTCAACAAGTTATCTGGAAGCTCTAGCTAAGATCATAGATGAAGGTGGCTACACTAAATAATGAATTTGTAATGTAGGCAAAACAGCCTTAAAGAGGACGCCATCTAGGACTTTCAGAGCTAGAGAAGTCAATGCGAGGCTTCAAAGTTTCAAAGGACTGGCTGAGTCTCTTATTAGAGGCTAATGCAGCTGGTGACTTTAAGTTGAAGCCAATGCTAATTTCTCATTACAAAACTTCTAGGACTTTTATGCCAAATCTACTCTCCTGGTCCTCTATAAATAAAATAACAAAGCCTGGGTGATAGCACTGTTTACATCTGTTTACAGCATGGTTTACTGAATATTTTAAGCCCACTTTTGAAACCTACTGCTTAAAAACATACCTTTCAAAATATCACTGCCCACTGACAATGCACTTGGTCACCACGAGTTTTGATGCAGATGTACAAGGAAATTAACGTTTTCATGTCTGCTAAAACAGCATCCATTCTGTGGTTCATGGATCAGAGTAATTTCAACGTTTGCTTATTATTTAAGAAACACTTTTTATAAGGCTATAGATAGTGATTCCTCTGATGAATCTGGGCAAAGTCAATTGAAAACCTGGAAATAATTCATCATTGTGGATGCTATTGAGAACATTTGTGATTGAAAGGAGGAGGTCAATATATCAATATGAATAGGATTTTGGAAGAAGTTGATTCCAGCCCTTATAGACCACTTTAATGGATTCAAGACTTCAATGGGGGAAGTAATAGCAGATATGGTAGAAGGAGTGAGAGAACTATTAATAGAATGAAAAGTAGAGCATGTAGCTGAACATGTAGCTGAATTGCTGCAATATCAAGATAAAACTTGAATGGATAAGGAGTTGGTTTTCATGGATGAACAAAGAAAGTGGTTTCTTGAGATGGAATCTACTCCTGGTGAAGCTGCTGTGAACCTTGTTGAAGTGACAACAAAGGATTTAGAATATTACATACATTTAATTGATAAAGCAACAGCAGGGTTTGGCAGGATTTACTCTGATTTTGAAAGATGCTCTACCACAGGGAAAATGCCTTCAAATAGCATGGCATGCTACAGATAAATATTTCATATTGTATTATATTAAGAAATTTCCACAGCCATCCCAGCCTTTAGCAACCACCACCCTGATCAGTCAGCAGCCATCAACATTGAGGCAAGATATTCTATCAGCAAAAAGATTACAATTTGCTGAAGAAGTCTCATATGATCATTAGCATATTTTAGCAATAAAGTATTTTTAATTAAGGCATGTAGATTTCTTATCTAGACATAATGCTATTGCACACTTAACAGAGTATATAGTATCTTATAAACATAACTTTTATATGCACTGAGAAACCAAAATCTCATGTGACTCACTTTATTGTGGCACTTACTTTATTGCTATGGTCTGGAACCAAACCTGCAATATTGCTGAGGTTGGTCTATAATTTTTTAAATCTACCTTTTTTGTGAAAAGAGAAACCTGAGGTTTACTGCCTCATCTGAGGCCACACAGCAGGTAAGGAGGCAGAGTCAACGTTTGAGCCAGTATCAGTCTGGTTCTAAAGCCTGTGCTGGGCTTTCTATGCCAGGGGCTACTCCCAGCAGGAGAACTGATTTTGGGGGAACCAGCTTGCAGACAGCCCAGTCTACAAAGATTAGTGGCTGGGTGTGAAAGACAGAGCCTTTCAAATCAGACCGATGTGGGCATGAGTCCTTGAATTACTCCTTCATGAAGACCTGACCTTGAGCACTTTAACCTCCCTGGGCCTCTGGGAACTCCTTTTTAAAATGGGAACAAAATATCTACATCATAAGGTAATTTTGTTCAGGTTAATGAGCCTTAGCACCATGTACATAGTGAGTTTCCTTAATGGTGGTGATGCTCTTATTTTACAGGCAGCTTTTCATTGTATTAGTGTTAAGGTGTCTACATCACCCACGTTCCAGACAACACCAGCGTTTCAGAATAAAACCACAGTGTTTTCTGGAACATCTTTCTTTGTAACTGAACTTGATATAGTAATTGCTATCCTTTCTTGTGTTTGTGTCCAATAATTTCAAACTTCAAATGCTAAAAATGGAAGCAAATACCACATTCCCTGACAAAGCAAGAGAGAAAAAAACCCTATCAGTTGTTTTGCTTTTCTGAAGGCCTGTTATGAATTTCAAAACACAGCAAATCATTTTCTGTGGGAGACTCCAAAGTGAAATTGTAATGATTACTGGCTCAGTGAGTTAAATATCAATTGATTGTTTTTGTAACCAGCCTCTAATTGATCAAAAATTATAGGTTTCAATATCAAAAGGGAATATGATCTCCCTAGCACTAAGCAGTGTTAATTTGGTCCACATGGGAGACTAGGGAATTGGTAATTCCATAGAGAAAGAATCTACTTCTGGAAGCCGACTCCAGCAGTTGCATTGGAGTCAACGTGAACAAACAAGGGTTTATGGAAGATGATACTACCTTCTTTTAAAGGACAAAGAGGAAGACCATGTTCTCCCATTGTCATAATATTTACTGAGAGATTCTTTTGTGCTATTCTCAATACAGATTGTCGGACCAAAGCCATAGGATAAAGATTAGTAGTGTGGACATTTGCATGGTATGATACCTTCATGAGCTTGTGAATGTCACTTTATTTTTGTGAACCTCAGTTTCCTCATACACAAAAGTGGTTTCGTAACACAGTAACAGCCAACATCTAGCAGTTGCTTACTTTGTACCAGGAACTTTGCTAAGCACTTTTTTATTTTTTATTATACTTTATGTTCTAGGGTACATGTGCACAATGTGCAGGTTTGTTACATATGTATACATATGTAACATTACAGTAGGTATATCTCCTAACATTAGGTATTTACATTAGGTATATCTCCTAATGCTATGCCTCCCCCCTCCCCCAACCCCACAACAGGCCCTGGTGTGTGATGTTCCCCTTCCTGTGTCCAAGTGTTCTCATTG
This sequence comes from Macaca nemestrina, assembly GCF_043159975.1. NCBI lineage: Eukaryota > Metazoa > Chordata > Mammalia > Primates > Cercopithecidae > Macaca > Macaca nemestrina. Next base: position 149,032,436 of record NC_092131.1, on the reverse strand, counting down.
TTCAATTCCCACCTAGGAGTGAGAACGTGCGGTGTTTGGTTTTCTGTTCTTGCGATAGTTTGCTGAGAATGATGGTTTCCAGCTGCATCCATGTTGCTAAACACTTTTTATGCATTACTTGTATTATTCTCATGACCCAATGAGAGAGTTTTCACCTCCGTTTTGGTCATTTCAATCCCACAGTTGATGTTCTTCCTTGCAGTTATTTAACTTCAAGGAGCTCTATGGGAAGCGGAATTGCTTAATCCAGAAAGGGTTCTTGGGACCACGGATGGCAACGTCTTCCCACTTTGGTGCATGTCAACAACCCCCTCCGTCCTCACTGTGGTGCTTCTAGTGGAACGGCCTTGGCAGGTTCTATCCTTTGCATTTTAGTTTTGCTATTTATGCTGAAACAGTTTATCTTTGACTCAATTTGCATTTGAATGATGGCCATAGTGCCATTTCTTTTCAATGTGTAGCTTTCACGTAATCAACAAACAAACTGAATTCTAGAGATTGTAGCTTACATCTCATTCTGGTACCTTCTCTCTGCAGTTCAAGAGTTTACATTTTAACTTACAAACTGAGAGTTCTATTTTCTTTAATTAAGATACAGGTTTGGTGAAATGTATTCCATTTTCCACATTTAAATCTTTTTATCCAGAAACTGGGGAACCAAAAGGCTTTGGCTCTTATGTTTTATTTCCAGAACCATCACCTTAATCATCTATGTTTCAGTGTTTATGTGTGTGTGTGTATATACATACATACATACATATATATATATATATATTTTTTTTTTTTTTTTTTTGAGACAGAGTCTCGCTCTGTTGCCCAGGATGGAGTGCAGTGGCGTGTTTTCGGCTCACTGCAAGCTCTGCCTCCCGTGTTCACACCATTCTCCTGCCTCAGCCTCCCAAGTAGCTGGGACTACAGGCACCTGCCACCGCACCCGGATAATTCTTTTATTTTTAGTACAGACGGGGTTTCACCGTGTTATCCAGGATGATCCTGATCTCCTGATCTCATGATCCACCTGCCTCTGCCTCCCAAAGTGCTGGGATTACAGGCATGAGCCACTGCGCCCAGCCTGTTTCAATATATTTTGAGTATTCACTCATCACATATTTATCACATACCTATTGATAAATGAACAGGATCTGGAGTTTAGCAGAATTAGTGATAATAACAGTAATAATGACTAACATCAATTGAGTTCTTGTGGTGACTCACACTGGGCTCAGTGTTCAACACAAATTATACAACTTAATTTAATCCCCATAGTGACCCTCTGAGATTTTATTACCTCCATTTTACAGATGAGACAGCTGAGGCTCTGAGAGGTGATGTGATGTGTCCAGGTTCATACACACATTCATCCATACAGGCCTGACTGGAAATACAAGCTCTTGTTTTCTTTTCTCAGTACCAATGCTCCCGGGAGGTCCCCAATCAATTTTTAATTGTCTCTAACTTTCTCTACCTTTCCTATGTCTCAGATACACACCAGGGTCTTCATTACGCTCTTCCTCATCCCCCCTGGTGCTCGTCCCAGCTCTCCTCTATATGTCTTATATACTCTCCCCTCACAGGGATTCCTGATCTTTAAATCTCTCTGTTTTAGCCCTGGATTGGTAGGTTTGAAAATGAGCTTGAGCAGCTCCTGGGAGGAGCTTTGACCAGGTAAGGAAATATCTTCTACCCAACCGTCTAGTTCATTTTGATTGTTTTGACTTCTGTTTTCTCTGTCAAACTCCCCCTTCTTTCCCCACCCCATTGTCCCATCATTAGCTCCATCATCTCTGTGTTCAGGTGAGGGCCTTGCCTTGTGCTTCTCAGCGGATGTCCTTGCTCTCGCCGCCCCTCACCTGGAAAGCCTTTCCTTTCCCTCCACATCTATGAAAATTGTACCTATTCTTTAGGACCCTCCGAAAATATCCATGTGTTCTAAAGTTTTCCTGGTTCTCCAATTGCGTGAAATTTCCCTTTTCTTTGAATCATTATGGTGCTTCATCCACATACAACACCTTATAATAATAGTACTAATGATGACGAGGAGGAGGAGGATGTGGAAAAGCAGGAGAATGAGAAGGAGGGGAATAAAGAGAAAAAGATGCAGACAAAGAAGAAAGAGGAAGAGCAGAAGGATGAAGAGGAATAGGAGGAGGAGGAGGAGGAGAAGCAGACTATGACACGCCATGCACTTCACAAGTATTATTTCTTCTTCACCAACACCTTATGGAGTGACACAATGCTGTCACATTTTACAGATGAGAACGTTGAGGCTAGAGAGGTCATGTGTTTGCCCATGTCCTATGCCACTCAGTAGATGGTCCTCTCTGACTGTAGGAACTGGGTCATCTTTACCTCAAGTTCTCCTCAGTGCCTCTCACAGTGCCGTGAGTCTAGTAGGTTCTTAATGAACATTTTCTAATTGAGTGGAACAGAGATAATTGACCAACTAGCTAACAAGTGCTATACCTACTACACTTAAGTGCAGGGGTTGTTTTCCATTTTCTTTCTTCTAATCTTTCTCAGTGGACTTTCCTGGTGTGGCAGAGACAATGCCACAAGTTCATACAGGAAGACTGTGTCACATCTCCTGCTTTGAGTGAGGTCACTTGATACATTCTGCCTGTGGAATATGGGACGATGTGCTATGCACCATTCCTAGGCCTGGCCTCTAAAACTCCACTAGATTCCTCCCCCGCCCAGTACTCATTCTTTCTCTTCCTGAATGTAAAACACCCAGCACAGAATCCTGCAGTCTAGACTGAAGAAGCCTGGGTCTCTGATTAACTGCATGAAGCAGATGCCCCCTTTCCAATCTGCGCTGGACTAGAACCCTCTCAACCAATCTGCGCTGGACTAGGCATAAAAGATAGATAATCTTTATTATGTAAAGAAATTGAGACTTCAGGGTTATTACAGGCACTACCATTACTTGTTCTGATTAGTAATCCAGGCATGGATTCCACATAGTCTTCTCACACAGACTTTTAGTTTTGAATGAATTCTCCTAGATCCCAAGTGTGGCCAGGGTGGCTGAGCATCAGTATTCTTGAGGTGACAGTCACTAAATATGGTCCCGCAAGTGGTGCCTGTCTTATTATCTCAGATCCTGATCTAGGGAAGAGGCCCAGTGGAGGATTTTCCAAGCTAATGGCATAAAATTTTTCAGATAAAACAGTAACAGCCACCAAACAGCAAAAAAACTTTTCTAAGGCTTTTTCCCTTGTTCACCATTCTGCCCTTGTCTTCCCATATTAGATCTTTTTCTTTCCAAACTGTTTATGATGCTGGAAAATTCTCTATGGCTTCCCTGGATGGCTCCAATATCTAAAGATGTCCCTCACCTCTGGATTTATTACTGGGCCTCTCTGAGTGGGGTCAAAGGGCATCCCAAGCCCCATATTCTGAGCCTCCTCCTTCCCTTATGTGCTCCATAACTCTCCTTTGCCATTTATTGACATTTGAGACACTTGATCTATGACTGCCTTTCTCTCCCTCCCCCTTGTTTCCATGCCTTGGTTTCCAGGGACAGCAAGAATATATTATTTCAAGAATGAGGACAGGGCCAACTTATTTAGGATCTGTGAGTGAATTACTGGGTAGAATTTTGCATAGACTCACATTGCGTTTAAGACTTAAGGTTCAACATAGCACCAAACACATTATTTAGATTCCAGATCCAGGAACTTAAGGCTAAAATTGGAAGTAAAGATCCACATTGTGCTGTTCTCTAACTCTCAGTCTGTCTGTTCATTTTCCTGTGAGGCAAGTGTTTTCTCCATGTTATGAGGAACCAAGACTCAGACAATGATTGACCATGATGGGTGTAGAACTGAAGATGGAGCCAGGCATCCTGGCTCTTTCCCCTGCACCATGGCAAGCTTCCACCTTTTGTAACAGATTATTTCTTAAAAATATAGCATTTATGTACAGCATAAATTAGAAATGCTTTGAAAAGTAGACTGGACCTGAAATTTCTGAGTTTCTTAGAAAATCAGCCTAGGCTCATTGCCAGGAGCGTCTGCAAGCCCATGCTGCTCAGGTGGCTTTTTGCCAGATGCCTGCCCTGCTCATCCAAGGTCACAGCCCTGGTCAGCTATGTGCCAGACCAGAAGAGGCTGCTGTGGATCCGTGGGCCTTGAAGGCTTTGGTTTCTTTATTCTGTTTCCAAATCAACCTTTAATTCTGCAAAATGACTTAGAATATTGACTTTAAAAATCAGCTGCTCCTGGGCTTTAGGGAGCTGTTTTGATATCGAGAATAGAATAACTAGCTCTGTGGTTGCCGAACTCTGATCTTTGGAAGTTGCCTGTCCAAGATGGATTTTCTATTGGTGGAGAGTAAATGAGAGAAAAAAGGACAATAGTGAGTATTCTTGATAAAGGTGTTTGTATTCAATGTAAAGTCCTGCCCTTTATTCCAGAATTATACTTTTCTATTTTTGATGGTAAAATGATATTGAGGATATATTGTTCTTTTTAAATTCTTAACTGGGAAAATAAAAAGAAACTCACTCTATTTAAGAAATAATGTATTATGTAAATACAGTCATGTGCCACTTAGGGACGGATCACGTAGATGACAATGGTCCCATAAGATTCTACTACCACATTTTTACTATGCCTTTTCTATGTTTACATATGTTTAGATACACAAATACTTACCATTGTTTTATACTTGCCTACACCATTCAGTAGAGTAATGTGCTGTACAGGTTTATAGCTTACAATCAATAGGCTATACCATATAGTCTAGATGTGTAGTAGATTATACCATCTAGGTTTGTGGAAATACACTCTATGATGTTCACACAATGGCGAAATCACATAACAGTGTGTTTCTCAGAATGTATTCCTCTCGTTAAGTTATGCATGGCTTGCTCTCTCTTTCTATACATATAGTACTGGCCCATGTGATGAAAAATTTGAAAACTACAACTTTAGCAGATATTTTTCCAGACACAGTGATCTTTGTCATTTGGGGAAGGGGGTTTTCTTTTGATATGTTATCGGTCTTGGGTAATCTGTCTTTATCTGAGCAAAATAAAAATTTTATCTTTACCTTCATATCAATTCATGTATTGAAAAGCTTTGGTCTCCTTTGGCTATAGGGACTAGGGACTTAAAATGTCTCTCTCTTTCTTTCTCTGCATGTGTGTGTGTGTTTTAGAGGAAAAGAGCTGGCCTCTTAAGGCTAGGCTACAGGAACTGACTTACGGCCATTTTGGTTTCTTGACACGCAGGAATACATAAATTTGCTTACTGTCAGCTTTGTTGATATTGGATTAATTTTATTTTTATGCCCAATGCAACATTTTTAGTAAAGTAATTAATAAATTACTATGAGATAAAAAAGCAGGGTTTAGGGTCTCTACTACATTTTACAAAGCAACAATAGTGAACAGTGCTACATTAATAAATACCCTTCATGAATAAATTAGATCAGATATGTTGAGTTAAATTCAATTATATGTATTTCTAAGTTACATACATTTTTATGTTAAGAAACGGCTTAGGACTAATTGCTAAGAATCTGTAGGGTTCCAGTCAGGAAGGCACTAATCAGTTCTCTGTTGACTGTTGCAAATTTGAATAATAAAGTTGAGTTGGTGAAGTAGATTCTATAATTACTCACTGTTGTTAAAATAAAACCTCACTAATATGCACTTCTTTAAAGCTCACTAGGCTCCTTCTCTGTGACATACAGGGACAATCAGGAGCATTTTGGTCTTTATTTATTGGGGCTGCATAATCTGATTATCTCTCATTAGTTCAGAGCTGATTATTTCATTTATCTTTGTAAATGTGACAACAAAAGGCTCACTTTAATTAAGCAGATCGGCAATTAGCTCTTGTTTTATAGGAGTTTGAAACCTTCCTGTACTAATAGCAGGCAGCATGATTATAATCAGAAGCCCAGGAAGAATGGTGGCAGAGGACAGTTTGATTTAGAGCACCATTTAAGTGAAAGCTATGTAGGCAAAGTGGCTCTCCAACGACAAAGATCCAGAAAGGGCTAGCCAAACCAGGGGACAGACTTGAGAGGGCTAGGCCAAGACCTTCTCACCTGTATTATGATATAGGCAGTGACTTCATTCCTTTTTTTCAAAAAAATGTATTTCTTTGTAATAGTAATTGCTATTATTTATCAATCACCTATTATATTCCAGGCTTTGCATCTATTACTTTAGCTATATTACTTTTCTTAAAACCTCATGGCAGTTCTTTGAGGTAGGTATTATTAATTTATCCCCATTTTAGAGATGAGTTAACTGAAGGCCAGAGAGGTTAAGTCATTTGTCCCTGTTTACACAGCTAAGGATTAGAACCCTTATCTGATTTTGCTACTCTGCAAATTGGTTTCTTTTGCTCCATCTCCCTTCTTGCTCTCTCCTTTCTTCTTTTACCCTCTCCCCATCCCTTTCTTTTTCCTCCCTTCTTTCACTCATCTCCTTGCAATATGCCCAGTAGTGTACACTGAGGTGGAGATATTTACATGAGCAAGACATGGCCAGGACTCTTGAGAAAAGTACAATGTAATGGAGGCGGAGACATAAACTACATAACCATAGCAATGCCTGAGACAATGCGAGGACAAAGCTAGATAGAAAGGGCACAATGTAGCATGATTGGCACATTTGGCTGCTAAATCAATATTTATTAGAGTGGCTTGGCCTGGTCCTTCTCATTATTGCACCTTGTGTTTCTCTTCCTTTTCTCCTAATGAGGAGCTGCTTCTAACTGACCAGAACCTTTCTGATTATCTACATGGGTTACACTATGTTTAATGTAAATGGAACTTACCTTTATGCAGAAGGCTGGTGTGATCTATCACAGGCTAACTTGCAGTCTCATTTAGTTTTTCAGGAATAGTTAGAGGAAGAATGAGATAAATACAGATTTTTTCAGAAGAAGGGGGAAGAAAATGGGAAAACGAGAGAGGACATGGTTGGAAGGAGAGGGAACTTTGTTCCTTGGAAAGGAGAAGAGAAAGAGTGAGTGGGGGGTATTGGAGGATGGGGTCCTGCCTTCCCGGGGGAGGGGCTGGTGACCATCAGTAGAGAGGAACAAGCCAATTAGAGCTAGGGCTGCTTCTCGGTTAAGCAATCAGGCTTGGGGGCTCTGGTCCCTTGCCAGATTCTGAAGACATCTGACTACATCTCCTCAGAGAATGGATGGTGTTGCCACTTCTGTCCTAAACCTGTCAACACTACCCACCTAGTCCTGAGATTATCAGAACACCTGCTGATATTTTTAATTACAATGTTTTTCAGTGTTGGTTTTTGTATCAGGCTTTACGCAAAACACTTTAAAACACTGTCTTCACAATATAATTGTAAAAATACAATTATTACACATTACAATTGTATTATGAAGAAAGTATCATTATCTTCAATGTACCTATGAGAAAACTGAGGCACATTCAGGTAAATTAACTTTCCTGGATTCACATAGTAGTGGTGCCTAGACTTGAGCCTATAATCTTAACTGCTACGTAATAACTTCCATATTTCTTTGGGCTTCCTGACCCACCAAGGGGACTTGACTTTCAGAAATTATTTAAGAAGTTAATTTAGTTTATTGCTTCTGAAAACGTTTCTTTATATGTTTAATAAGCCACACATTAGAGACTCTTACTGTAGGCAATAGAGAACCATTGAAGGATCTAGACTAAGGCATGACATGATGCTTCCATCATGTGAAAGGTGTGTTTTATGATGTGTGGAGGATAATTTGGAAAGAAATTACCATGGAGTTGGAGATGTTGGTTAGGATGATATTGCAACAGTTCAGTCACAAGAGGATGCAAGCTTGGTAGCAATGGGAGTTGGGGAAAAAGGCACAGGTGTGAGAAAAATTACAAAGAATAATAAGTTTCAGTGACTCATAATCATCGGGGGAAAATAAAAGGTCCCTGTGCATCAGAGTCTGCACTAACTGAAATACGGGAGTCATATGTGATTGGGTAGATGAACTACAAAAGACATTGAGCGTGGTGATAGGTCTTTGACCCGGTCCTAAGAAGTATGGATTAAATGGGGATAGAAACCAGTTTAGAGGGGAATAAGGAGAGACTGGATGATGAGGAAGGAGGTAGAGAACATGCATAACAGTTTTCAGGCCAGGAAAATACAAATCCATTTCAATAGAGAGTATCTGATTCCTCCCTCAGCCCAACTCCATCTGAGGAGGGACTTAGTAGATGGTCACTGCCCACCTCTTCCTCCTGCTGATGAGACTGACGTGCAATTTAAGGGTAGGGGCCTGATGTTTAAAATTCATCTCTGCATTCCTAGCACCCAGAGCAGTGCCTAGAGCAGGGTAGGTGCTCAATAAATAATTATTGACTAACTGAATAATTAATGAGCCAGAAGCTGAGGCCAGAGCTCCTGGCTCTAAGATGACCTCCAGTGGCAGGGGCTGAAGTAAGGGTGGTCAAGGTGCTCCTATAGGGCAGCTGGGAATGGCAAAAAACAGGAGACCAAAGCGGAAGGTCAAAGTGCAGAGGTAAATTTTAGGTTTAAGTCTGAGGGGGTGAGCACTGCAAAGGGGAAAGAACAGCAGGGATTAAGAGTTCTGTAAAGTTGGAGGTACAAGAGCATTGCTAGGAAAAGGACTCTCGTAGCTGAAGTCATATTTACTGAATACTAGTGGGTTTTGGCACGTGAATGGGGTGAAAATAGAAACAGATTCTGCTGTCTTCTGTGTATAAATGAGAGAGACAGAGTTGAAAGGTAGAAACAATACATAAGCAAGTGTAATTGCCACCCCTCTTTCTCACTAAGAACTATGGAGAAAAAGTGGTGGATTGGGTAGGAGGGGAGAGTCGGATGGTGCTCTTGGAGCCGTGGATCCCTGGCCAGTCTTAAGGAGTAATAGTTTAACGCATTTCTTTACCACTCTAAGTAGAGTTTGGGGTAGGGCTGGTTGGGGCCATTATGATGTTCTGTGAATTCCCCAAAGATCTGGGCTTTTGTCTGTCTGAGAAACTTTGATGATCAAAGCAAGAAAATCCCTGTTTAAGAGTGGCATCTGCTGGGCAGCCTCGGGCCTTGGGTGCCCCTTACCAATATAGTAGTTTGGTCAATTTGAGGGCACACATTTGGTGACATCAGAGGGGAAGGTGTAGGTGAAATAGAAGAAATGTAAGATACTGGCTGGAGAGAAGATTATTGAAGATGCAAGATCACAGAGTCACAGAATGTCACAGGTGGAAGGGATCTTCTATCTTGTGCACAAATACCTTTAAATATTTTAGATAAATAGTGATACAAGGGCTGGGAAGATATGAAGTGAAGGAACAGGAAGCAGCGTTCATTCTGGTCTAGAGAAAGGAACAGCTGTTTCTCTGAAAGAGTGATGGCTGAGAGGATAGGATCCAGACAGAAGTTATTCTGAAGTAGAGAGAAGGAATATTAGAGGTTTTATATCAAGAAGCGGAAGTTTTGCCTCTTCCCTCAAAATATTAGTTGTTTCCCTCTGCTCTTCTCTTGCACAGGAAGGTGGAATGGCATGGGGAACACCCAGGCTTTCACTTGCTCCAATTTACCTCTAACACTTCGCAAATAAGAGTGGCCTTCCTGGCAACGGCTTAAACCAAAGGTGCTTACATTCTGAAATGGCAACTTGAAAGGAAAGGAAATCCTAATTGGAAACACTTTTCAAGCTCTTAAACAATAATTCGTTTTCCAAAAAAGAGAAAGTTATTTGCTTCCTACAAAACAGTACTTCTACTTAAGTATGACAATAAAAATTTTTAAAAATGTATATAATAAAGTGCAGGTAATTTTACCACTCACATACAGAAAAGAAAAGACAAGAAAAAAACTAAAGAAAAAAGGTAAATCCACACAGTAATCCTGAGGTTGATCCAAAGTCTTTGTTTATACCAAAACATAAAGACATCGGTGGTGCAAAGGACTGATTTTATGTCCCTGCAAAAACTCAGAAAGCTAGACATCAGAGTTTACATAAAATGGATAGAAGTACACATGTACTTAGACATGTTAAGGACGAAGGCTCCCAGACCAGAAGACTGCAAGTTAGCAGAAGACTGCAAGTTAGATCCCAGTGCTTAATTGAGGAGAGTAAGCAACATGAAGGGCAAATGTGTTGATGGGGTGGATCATCAAGCCGGAAGTATAAACACCTACTCTCCGCCAGGAGTAGATGTTTTAATTCAATCCTCACAACAACCACGTGAAGCCACGCAGAGATTTTAGACGAGATTCTAAGTGGTTAAGGAGCTTCCGTGAGGTCACATGGCTTCAAAACGGAGGGTCAGCGTTTAGCACCTTGGTCTTCTGCTCTCAGAGATCATGCTTTTTCCCCCTGGCTGAGCTGCTGGATAGCTCTGTCCAAGCGGGTGGCATGGCCTCCAGGGACTTAGGAAATGACGCTGTGGAAACGTGTGCTTGCTTTTCCCACTTGCTTTTTGTCATTGGGTTACTTTTTCTCTCCAGATTAGTTTTTCAGTTTAATTGGTTTTGGTCTTGGAATTTTTTATAAAACTAGTTATTCTCCCTATCTTGCTTAAGCAATTGTATTCCATTTGATATTTTCTGACCTTACTCTTGGGTGGGGGAATAATAGAGTATTTTACACGGAAATGAATTGTGATGTCGTAGGTGAATGTGTGGGAGCTCATAAATCAACAGTGATCCCGGGGGACCATGGAGGGCCTCCTGGCCCTGTCCAGTGCTCTTTAGACCTCTTTATGCTAATAAAACAGAGATTTCTCTAGGAAGGGCTCCCCCTTTGCAAATGACACTCATAATAAGCTCAGTGCAGTGTTGCAGTAATAGGCTGTTTACCTGCTGGTAATTGGTAATTTAGCCAGTGTAAAGGGGCTAATGGTCTATCTTCTCCATTTGGAGAATTAAGAAGTACAATTTTGTCCAAATAAACTGCATTTGTCTGTGGAAGACCCTGCAGAGAGCCAAGGACAGGGAGTTTGTCTTCCAAGGGTATCCTTGTTGAAAATACAGATGTGTGAAAACATATAGGGCTAGTGATTTCCAGATTTCTAGATGAGTTACTGAGTTTCTGTGAAGGGACTTTGTTATTTATTTGACCATCCTGGTAAGTGAGAAATGGGGCAGTTTATCCAATGACATAGACTATATTATTCTGATTCCTTGTTCTAGTAATTATGACACAGACCAATGAGTGCTAGTGGAAGACTAGCATGACCATTTAAGACTTGCTTATTTCAGTCTATATAGAATTAATGTGGATATTTTGTCATAGGGCCTGGGGGCAGGGAGGGGAGGAAAGAAAGAAAATGCATTTTTTCTTAACTAAGTGACCACAAATAGAGATCTTGTTAATGTGATGATGACATGTCAACACAATGAAGAATTATAGAGACATTAAATAACAATGAAACTATATTGAAATAGTTATATGAAAATATATCGAAGGTATATATGGTAAGTGCATACAGTGAAAAAAGCAGGACAAAATTGTGTGTGTTCTCTGATGAGATGCATGTAAAGTAGGACATGCATGTATATGGACAAATGCTGGAGGAAAATATACAAACATGAAAATATTTGGGAGAATGTGGGTTTGTAAATCTATGGAATGATGCAAGGGGTCATTTGTATCAGATTCATTTTGGCCAAGGGGACTCAGTGTATAAGTTAATTTGCTTCCTACTAGTAAGAACAATCATATTTTTTCTAGTCAGACAGTGTTGGTCTTAACCCATTTATGCCTGAGGTTGCAATTTTTTTAGTTTTTACAATCAGTCCTTGCCGATGACATTGAGCAGTAGGATATAAATAACTCACACGTGCTTAGCGTTCCAATAATGGAACACTAGGCATACATTTAATTCATTCTAACAGTAGGATTCCTATAGGCCAATGTAATCACAGAATGGTAGAATAATTCAGTGTCCTGAGAGCTCAGCAAAGGGAGCATTTCCTTCTACCTAGTCCTCATATAATATTTTTATGGAAGAAATAGAATTTACACATGGTTCTGATGTAGATTGAATTTTATCAGGTGGAGATGGGGCTGAAGACATTTCAAATGCAGGAAGAGTACTACTGAAGGCCTAGGGTAGAAAAAGTGCCGAGTATAAAAATTCACGGAGATGATTTTTAAAAAATTGGTTTGGTTGAAATCTGGTCATGAAACAGAATGGGGAGAAATCTTTAAAAGGTAAATCAGGGACAGGTTATAGATGCCCTTGAATGCCTCGCTAAGTACTATATATTCCCATTGCTTTGCTTCCCTTGCTTTCATAAAGATCTGGACCATACCTCAAAATGCAAATCACTGAATATCCTTATCTCTTAGCAAACCAAACTTCCAGTGCACACACTCTGCCCTGGGATTAAGTACAGTACTTTTGGAAATTGCATTATCTCATTCTATTCACTTTTTTCCAGCACATTTGTGAACTGAGACAGTTCCTGCTATGTGGATGGTGCAGAATCCAGGAGTTAGAAAAGGTATTAGAACATTTGTACTTTCAACTGGAACAACAGTAATATTTTGGACCAGTCATTACTTTGATCTTGCTCGCTAACGTGGAGGATAGCACTTTTCTATTCCATGGAGGTGCAACAAGTCCTTCCCTCATCCTTGCAGGTAAACCGTCTCTTGCAAATGCCTCTTTCTCTTGATCAGTCCAAGCACCACTTATCCTTTGAGTCAAGTTCAAATTCTACCACCTTCTCAAATCTGGCTCTTGCCCATCTCTCTGTTGTCTTCTTTAGACACCACTTTTTTACTTGTACCATGCACTTGGCAACTAAATTCTGTTTTTACATTGCCCTCTACATTTCATGAGGCAGAGGGTTTTTTGTTTTTTTGTTTTTTTTTTGGACTCGGGCAGACTGGAAGCATCTGGAGTTTAGGAATTATCCAATAGATGTCAAGTATTCTGGGCACGTGGAGGGTAGTTTTACATATTATGTATTTGTGAATTTAACTAGTCAGTTAAATTCCAATAATCCATCAGTCCACAAATACATTTAACCAGTCTTTATAATTTGTAATATTCTTTTTACAACTCAAATGCCTGTAATAAGTTGATTTATTGCATAGAGCTCATGGCAGGCTCTCAGCATTGGGCTACGCAAGGCTCTATTGTTTTTTATTTTATGATTTATTTTTCCTTTATCAACTATCCAAAATCCTAATTCTAACACCATTCCACAGACAGCTCTTAAATTTTTAATATTTGCCATCCTAAACCATCCTCCATGTGTTTTTTCCCATATAGCAGTACACATAGTTTTGTTATATATATGTAGTATGTATAGTACTGTTTTGTGTGTAAGTTTTAAAAATTCACATAATAGTTTTGGGCTGTCTGCTTCATGTTATTTCCTATTTGTTTTTCCATTTACGTTTCAGAAGCCTATCCATGTTGTTTTTTGTAACTCCAGTGTGTTGCCTTGTATATCTATTACCCCTTTCCTTCTCCATTTCCTTAGTGCTGAAGACTAAGGTGGCACAGACCTGGGATGAACACCTTCAAGGGCAGCGCTGTCCAAGAGAAAGATGATGTAAGCCACAGATACAATTTTTTATTTTCTAGTAGCCACATTAAGAAAGTAAAAAGAAACAGAAATTATATACTTTGTTGAACCCAGTATACCTATAATATTATTTCAAAAAATAATAATGAAAAACATTATAAGGAGATATTTTCACTTTAATTTTCTGTACAGGTCTTGCAGGTGTATTTTATACTTAGAGAATGTCTTAATTCAGACTAGTCACGTTTCAAGTGCTCCACAGTCACAGGTGGCTGGTGGCTACTATATTTGAGGCTACAGATCTAGAAATGTAGACTTCTTGTTTGTCTTGTTCAGCACTACCTTTTTAATGCTGAGAGGAAGCCTGTTTTCCAATAGTCACTCAATAAAAACTTTTACTGAATAAATGAATGTCCCTCTCCGAATTGTGTCTGCATTAGTTATTGATAATACTCCCAGCAGAAGTATATGAGGCTTTCCATTTCTTACCTATTTTTTGTCAGTCTAATGGGTGTAAAGTGGCATTTTTGTCTTATTTTGTATTTCTGTGACTATTAGTAAAGCAGCGCATCTTTTCATATAGCAAACATGCGCTTTACTCATTTTTGTATAGAATTCCCTTTTGTTTTTTGAGGGGGAGTCTTATTTGTTCTGATTTTCTACTAACTCCAGATACTAATTCTGCATTGGTGATAGACACTGTAACATTCTTTTAACAGACATCTGTTAAAATACGTCTATAGTGTGGGCAAAAATCCACAATTTTGGTGTAGACGGTCCAGCAATTCTTCCCTTGATGCCTGTGTGTTTTGTTTTGCTGGGTATTCTGCTATATTTTCTTTTAAATTTACTATTCTGCATTTATCGTTTAGATCTTTACTCATACAGAATTTATTTTTGTGAGTACTCTAAAGCAGTTAGCCAACTTCACGTTTGTATCTAAGGTTAGGCAGTTATTTAAATTCTGTTTACTAAGTCATTCACCTGTTCTCCCACTGATCTTTGATGCCATTTCTATCACATAACAAGTTTCCATAAAGATATGGCTCTGTTTCTGAACTCTCCAACTTTTTAAGATAATTTTTTTGTCTTCTTGCAACATACTAATCTAATACTAATATTGTATAGTTGCTTAAATATCTGATAGAATGATGTTCTACCCTTTGATCTCCTTTTTAAAAAATTTCTTAGCTAGTTGAGGATCTTTATTTTTCCATGTAAATTTCAGACATTATTCCATTTCTGTCTATTCCCCCTATATCTTTTTGGTATTTTGAGTAGAATTATATTACATTTTTAAATGAATTTAGATTAAATTGACATCTTTATAAGAAGTGGCCCATCTATTAATGTGGTATATCTCACTTTGTTTAGTTATTTTATCATGAAGGTTTGTGAATTCTTGGTTAAGTTAATTCCTAGATTCATTACTGTAATGATTGGTTTGATAACTATTTTCTTTTGCATTTTCTAGTTAGTTACTGCTTATGTAGAAGGAAGCTTTTTTATTTTTATGTATTAATCTTGTATCCAGCAACCTATGTAAATTTTCTGATTAGTTGTAACAGTTTGTATATTCTCTTGGATTTTCTATGTAAATACTCATAATATCTACAAATAAAAATTTTGCTTATTTCCTCCCAGGTTTTGTGTCACTTATTTCTTTCTCCTATTATTAAGTTGACCAGGAAACAGTAGTATTCAATTAAGCTGTAACTATAATAGCTGAATTGCTGTGTTCTCTCTGGACTTAAAAGGCAGGCATGTAATGTTTCTCAGTTTTGTATGGCTTATTGTTGTTGTTGTGAGGCTTTAAATAGCCTTTAAGATTAAAAATGGTCTCTTCTCTCTTTGGTTTGGTTTTTTAATTTTAAATCATGAACAGTTGAACAATGTCAAATAATTTTCTACTCTTATAAGATGTTTGTATGATTTTTCTTTTCTGACTCATTAATGTAAACTGATAGGTTTTTAAAATATTAAACTCAGAAGTAATAGATTATATTTAACCATGACATCTTACAGAAAACATACTGTTGGTTTTAGTTAACTAAGTTTTATTTCAGTTTTGGCATCTGTTTTTATAAGAAAAACTATTCTATAATTTTTTTCTTTTTAAAGTAGTTCTTTCCTGATTATAGCATAAAGGCATTATTAGTTTCATAAATGACTTAGGTAACTTTCTTTTTCTATTTTCTGTAAAAAACTTGTATAAGATAAAGATATTTGCTTTGCTACCACATACCTGTAAAATAATCTGTCAGATCTTTTAAGTAGGGGAGAGGTGGTACAGGGAAGATTCTGATGACTGACTTCAGGCTCTTTATTGGCAGTTCCGTATGTTTTATGTTTTCCTGTTCTAATGTTGGCATTTTATAATTTTATAGAATTTTATCCATTTCATCCAGGTTTCCAAATTTTCTAGCCTGCATTTGCTAAAAATATTATTCTGTTTCCTTTTTTCATTTCTGAATTTTGCTGCCTCTTTCCTCCCTCTCCCCTTCTTTTCTTTACTATGTCAATCTTGCCAGCATTTTATCTATCTTATTAGTGTTTTTAAGATAACTACTTTTGGGGATTTGCTAATTACCTTTAGTATTTTGTTGTTGTTTTTCTTGGTTTAATTAATTTTAGCCTTATTTTTACGATTTCATTTTATCTTTTTTTTTTTCTGAGTTTATTTTGTCGTGGCATTTTCTAGCTTTTTATGTTAAATCTTCTCATTTATTTTCATTTCTTCTAGTTTTCTATATAAATATAATCAACACTAAATTTCTGTTATACTATTGCTTTAACTGCAAGCAATACATTTTGACTTTTATTTTATTTTCATTTTGGCATTTAATGCTTTTATATACCTCATAATTCCTCCTGTAATATCCTCTTTATCCTATGGATTTCTTAACGATATGTATTTGGGCTTTTAGAGATGTAATATTTCTGTTATGATTTTGTTATAAATGTTTTTGTTTTATGGCACTGCAGACAAAGAACACGTTGTATATGATGCCCATCTTCAGAATGTATTGAAATATCCTTTGTGACTTACCGTATGACCAATTTCTGTGAATTTTTACATATCCCGCTTTTTTTTTTTTTTTTTTTTTTTTTTTGAGACGGAGTTTCACTCTTGTTGCCCAGGCTGGAGTACAATGGCACGATCTTGGCTCACTGCAACCTCCGCCTCGCAGGTTAAAGTGATTCTCCTGCCTCAGCCTCCTGAGTAGCTGGGATTACAGGCACCCACCACCAAGCCCGGCTGCTTTTTTGTATTTTTAGTGGAGATGGGGTTTCACCATGTTGGCCAGGCTGGATTTGAACTCCTGACCTCATGTGATCCACTCGCCTCGGACTCCTAAACTGCTGGGATTACAAGTGTGAGCCACCGCTTCTGGCCACATATCCTCTTGATGACAGTTTATTTTTATGCTTGTGACTATAAAGTTCATATATTTAGATCAAACTTCTTAATCTTTGATCTATCAGTTCCTGACGGGCTATTTATAGATTTCTCCCTGTAATTTTATCAGTTGCTTTATCTAGTGGAGGCTATATTATTGAGTACTGTTGTAGACTGAATATTTTTGTCCCCCCTCATCCCTGCAAAAATTCACATGTTGAAATCCTAACCTCCAAGGTGATGATATTAGAAGGTGGGGTCTTTGGGAAGTGATGAGGTCATGAGGGTAAAGCCCTCACAAATGGGATTACTGACCTTATCAAAGAGGCCTGAGAGCGGTCCCTTGCCCTTTGCACCTTGTGTGGACTTAGCAAAAAGACTGCCATGTATGAACCAGGAAGTAGGCTCTCGCCAGACACTGAATCTGCCATCAGCTTGATTTTGAACTTCTCAGCCTCCAGAAATGTGAGAAATAAGTTTATGTTGTTTATAAGCCACCCAGTCTATTTTATTTTGTTACAGTAGCTGTGATTGAGTGAGACCAGTACATATTTATTATGATTGCTATGTATTCTTGTTATATTATACCTTTACCGTGATTAAATTACTCTTTTTTCCTTATGATGGTTTTTCATACTATTTGTTTTGGCTGATATCAAAAACTAGCATTTTGGCTTTCTTTTGGTTTATATTTGCTTAGTGTATTTTTTACTCTATTTTCAACTTTCTTTGTCATTTATATGTTTTAAAATGCTTTTTATAGATGATATATCTCTTTAAAATTCAACCTAGGAGCCTTTTGATTGCTGAGTTGGAGTCATTTACATTTATAATAATCATTACATCTTCGGACAAATGGTTTTATGTTTTCTATTTACAATGCTTTATTTTGGTTTCTTTTTTTAATTTTTAATTTCTCCCTACATACCCATTTTTTTAATCATGTAGTGGATTGGTTGAATTTTATTTTGCTTGTTTGAATTGTTCTATAGACCCATACATTAAACTCTCTATCTTAGCAATAAGTGTTTATATCAAAATTAAAATTATCAAAATTAAAATTATCTGTTTTTTGCTTGCTTCATATTTTTTATAGTCTTCTTAATCTCTCTGAGATTATTTATAATGTATATTTTAACTTCTTATTCTGTCTCATTAGTTTTGCCTCTTATAATACAAGTCAATCCATCCTTAGGTTATCACTCTTTCATGTTTCTCATGCTTCTCAGATTTTTGTAATGTTTCAATTTTAGCTCATTTTTATCCTCTTGGGATATCAGCTCACTTGATTGGTGATGTTCTCCTGTTAGGAGCACCAGAACCTAGGTCTTAGTCGGGGTTCCTTTGAGTGAGTTTAGGGGGTCATGGGTGTGCTTTCAGGAGGAGAACCTTGAATGCTCCCATCTGGATTCTCCCATTTCTTGTTTTTCCTGCAGGGATTGCTCTTGTCTTCTAGTAGACCAGTGCGAAGGGATGAGGTGGGAAAGTGGAGAGAGTAAACTATGCTGCTTCTCAGGCTGCCACATTCACTTTATCATCAAAGAAAAAGAGAGAGTGAGCAGGATCACTACAGTTCAGCGAGTGCATTTGAGCTCATGCAGGTGTAGTTTTTGTTGTTTTGCTTTGTGTAGAGTACTTTTTACAGTCCCTGAATTTCTGAGCTCTTTTTTTTTTTTTTAATGTCCTGGACTTGCTCAAAGCAAAATAATGGGATTAGAGCACAGTAGAGTAGAAAAATAATTAGACTAGGAGTCAGAAAAGCTGGGTGCTAGTTTCACATCTGCCATGGATGAACCATTGCATCTCTCCAGAGAAGATTTTCTACATCAATTAGTCTTGGAAGATACTACATAGATAAGGATCTGTGTTCTCTATATATCCCTCCTTTTCCTCGGCTCAAGATGCACAATGCATATGAGCACTAATGAGGCCTGAAGGATAGAAATTCGTCGAATTTGTTTAATCTAGGGTTTCCCAAATTTATTTGACCTTGTAGTGCTATAACTGAGAACAGCGTATTAGATGCTGGGCAACTATTGTTGGGAACAAACTTTAGGAAGTGCTACTTTACAAACTGCATTTTCTCACCTATGATAGGTGGACTATATGAATTGTATATTACCCCTGTTAGCTCTTCTGCATGACTTTCTGCATGCCCATTCAATATTCTTTTCTCTTACCATGTCCTTGTTCCTTTCAATGTCCTAGTTCTACTAAATGCAGGTGGATTAAGGTGTTAATCCCACCCCTTCTTTTAATGACATTTTAATTGGCCAAGTTTCAGGAAATATTCGAAACCCAACCTAAGGAGAGCTTTGCTAATGGTGGGATTTCAGACAAGTACTGGATAAATCCATGGGGCTTTCTCATTGTCCCTCCAATAATGTCATCTATTTAACTACCTCCTCATAAGACCAGCACAATTTTGCTCTAAGTGAAGAGGCAAGGAGCTAGCAGCTTCTACTTACTGATCCTTTCTTTGAACCACTTAGTGGATATAAAAGTTCAACTTTACAAGAGAAGCACTTGTTATTTCCTCGCTTAGATAATGATTCCTTTATCCCAAATGTCCCCTTTGTATCTTCATGACAGTAAAATGGGGAAAATGGATTTTTTTAAAAAAAGTATTTACACAACTGAACATGAGATAAGCACAGTTAATAGGCAAGAATTATCTGCTTTGACTGCTTTCACAGCCCAGATTCACATAGTAATTCACAACTCATTCACTGGAATTCTGTTTTATTTCCTAACATGGAACTTGAAATGAGACAAACTTAAGCTGCATGCTTTTCTGTGGAAGACAGCCACGTTGGCTTAGGAGAGATCAGGTGCTCTGATTACCTGACCTGGTGCCACAGCACTGATGTGAGATCCACCCTCCTTGGGTATGGTATCTCTGACCCTTGGCAATTGAGTGGACCCGGGATCCAATGCTCCTGGGCCCTCTCATGTCAGGTATATGGAAAGAATCTTAGTAGATGAACACTTTGAATCTGATACTTGGGTGAATTTCTTGGCTTTTCTTCATCAGTCAATCAGGCCTCCATCCAAAACCAATGTCTTTAAATATTGACCTGTTGCTTGGGAAAAGTAAGTTGTCATTGTTATCGTTATTATGATAGAGGAACATTTTATTCTTCTTGAGGAGTTATCAAGAAGTAGTTTGGCACAGGGATAGCAGATAGATGTTGGAGTCAGAACGGAATGAATCTCTGAAACAGAGATGAAACTCAGTACATTAGCGGTTAGCACCACCAATTCACTGCTCTGTTATTATGACTCCACCTCCATCCATTAAATGCATGCTTACTATATTGTATTCACTGTACACAGCACAATGATTAAGAAGATAAGCTTTGAAGTAAAACAAATTTTGGGCTTAATCCTCATTCTGTTTCCTGCAGGTTGAGTCCCTCAGGAAACACTGAGACAGAATTTAGCAGGGAAGATGTTGATAAAGGAGTGGCTTTGAGATCAATATCATGGAGTAAAGAGGAGAGAGTAAGAGTGGGCAGAGAGAAGTTGCATTGTGGCCAAACTTGGCTAAGCTGTGAAGAGTTTTCTGCAGCTAATATGACCCTTCATGGTGGTCTGAAGTTGTCAAGATGGCCCACAACACATTGGTCCATCGTGGGAGGCACTGTCCTGAGAAGGGCTGTAACCTGAGCCAGGTAGCTGACATCTGAGGCTATCTGCCATCAGCAGAAGGGGAATGTATCAAATATTATCTATATCACCATTTTTCTGTTGGAAGAATCTTTAAGCTACAAAACTTTCCTGAAATTCAGTGTATTTTTACGTAAAATGGGGATAATAACTATTATGCTAGGATTATTGTAAGAATGTTATTAATTCTCATTCAGGAATACATTTAAAGTACAAAGTACTTGGCACAGGGTCTGTCACATGGTAGGTACTCAAAAATAATAATGATGATGATAATGGTGATATTAAATGTATTCTTCTGAAATATTAGATAATGAAACTTGGTCTTTGGTTTCTCCTTTGATCTCAGATTGTTTTGTCATTATATTTATGTTTTTATGTTAAGTTATCTCAAATTCTTGTTTTGGAAGAAGTCAAGATATAAATCAATCAATGTAAAATAGTCTTAGTAATAGAGATTCAGTAGAATAATATTTGATATACTATATTAAGCATGTTTTTTTATGCTCAATAATTATTCAATATCTCTCCCCTCCCACTCCCACCAAGCAATAACCAAAGCATTCCTGAACTTACTGCTTCAGGGAAGGGGAGATACAGTTGAACAAACACCACATTATTCTCTTTAAGTTTGAAATGTTGCAGTCCTTGCATAAATAATCTATTTAGGAGGCTAAATGATCAGTCAGTGCCCATTTGTCCCAGCCTAGAAAAAAAATGAAGGTTATTTTTGGGAAGGAGAGGAGACAGAGTGGAGTTTGAATGTTGACAGATCCTTGGGAAGGGCTTGTGTTCTTCCATTCTCCCCATGACTTGGCTGGAGGAGGGAAGGAGGAGCCTTCCCTCCTCCAAGGGGATCCAAGGGGTAAGGGGTAAGGGGTAAAGTAAGGGATCCAAGAGTAGGTTTTGCACAGTGCCTTCCTTCTTGGGCATGTCTGAGGAGGCAGTGAGATTTGAAGACCAGCAGGGTATGGTGACGGAAGAATAGAAATGTCTGGGAAGATGGAGCCAGGACAACCTCCAGAGGCTCTGTGCACTCCAGTGTGGCTGGGGGAGCAGCATAATGTTTTTCTATGTAGCACAGATGTGACTTATAATGTTAATGGACCTGAAAAGGCATTGTGGATGGGATGAAAGTGAACGCAGCAGCATCTGTGTGATCCAGATCTGGACCCTAGATAGAATCAGTGGTATCTCAGTGAATGCCACTGTGGGCACAGAGCAACTGACAGTCAAGCAGGTGATTGTTCCCTCCCATCCCACCAGTGCTCGGATACATCAATAGGGACATAAGAGACTGGATATTCTGATTTGACCTGCTTAGCCTGAATAGACTAAGAATAAACCCCACCACTAGCAGCATGGGGCTCCTGGTAGAAGTTAAGTTTAGTTATAGAAAATAGAGAAGTTATATTTTCTGTAAGCCAAAATTTATGGCTTGATATTCATACTCATGGGGTATATTTGTTAAATCAATTTCCTATTTTTAGTTATTTTGCTTATGCTATTTCACTTGAACAACCCTCTGGAGGGCGTGTATTATTATCTTCATTTTAGAAATACTGAAATGAATGGGCAGAGGCATTAAGTAATTTTCTCAGTCATAGAAGATAGAGAAAAAATTAAACTCTATTAAATGTAAGATCTGAGATTAAAATTATTTTTCTGCTTACAAGTGTAGGTATCTTTAAAAATAATATTTGTGGGCCGGGCGCGGTGGCTCAAGCCTGTAATCCCAGCACTTTGGGAGGCCGAGACGGGCGGATCACAAGGTCAGGAGATCGAGACCATCCTGGCTGACATGGTGAAACCCCGTCTCTACTAAAAAATACAAAAAACTAGCCGGGCGAGGTGGCGGGCGCCTGTAATCCCAGCTACTTGGGAGGCTGAGGCAGGAGAATGGCGTGAACCCGGGAGGCGGAGCTTGCAGTGAGCTGAGATCCGGCCACTGCACTCCAGCCTGGGCGGCAGAGCGAGACTCCGTCCCAAAAAAAAAAAAAAAAAATATATATATATATATATATATATATATATATATATATATTTGTGAGCATTTCTTAAATATCTATTGTGTATTAGACACTTCTCTAAGTACCTTTAATATGATTAATTTATTTAATCCTCATAAAAATGCTATTATACAAAGATTACATGTCCCCATCACACAGACGACAAAACTGGGGCATGGAGAAGTTAAGTGACTAATTCAGCACTCTGAGAGTAGAACAAGGCTTTGAACACAAATAGTTAGATTCAAATGCCTACACCTCTAACTACTTTCTATAGCAGCAGACTTTGTTGGTTCCCCCATTTTTACCTTTCTAATAGAACTTCAGTTGTGTTCAGGTGTCCATCTTGCTCCAAATCCATGAGTGGATCCTGACTATTGTAGATCAAATCTGATGTTCCCATTCTTTGTCCTAGTGATTAGTTTAGAATCCAAGATAAACTCAATTCATGCATGACATTCCACATGGGAACTCTTATTGGTCTGAAGGTGGGCACACAATCTCAGGTAGTCCAATGAGAGTATTAGAAGACATTTATATTCCAGGAAAGGAAGAGAGATTCATATCTTTTCCTTGCATAGACACAATGAAGCCAGTTGCTGCAGGTAGCCCTCTTGAGACCGTGACACAAGCTTCCACAGGAAAGAAGCCAGAGCTGATAAAATTGCAGGGAGGTAGCCCCGGAGGCCAGCCCTCATCTGCTGTTCTTGTTATATGGAGTTATAAATCCCCTCATTGTTTACTGCAATTTGAGCAGTACTTTTCACTCCTTGTAGTTGTAATGCTTTTATTCTGCCGGGTGTAACTACAACAACTCTACTACTTTATCACGGTTTAAAGAGGTGCCTATTGTAGCAATGAAATTCAATATTATCCTTTACATAGGGTAGTTTAACTGCTCTTCTTGGCTCTAGATTATAACAATAATCTCTTATTAACAGAATCTACGAAAGAGAGTATTTGTTGCAAATAATTACTCCACCACTAAGATGTAAGAAAACAACTGGAATAGTTTAAGTTTCTAAGTCCATGTGTATGTCTATACTCAATTGGTATTGTCCCTATAAAACATCACTGAGAGATTGTAACAATTCTAAATCCCTTGCTATGTTGATTATTTGGCTTTTCAGGAGTGTAGTCATTGGACTGTGTTGAAGGAAAGTGAAGTAATGATCTCCTTGCATGTGTCTCCGTTTGTGTAAGGGGCACCTATTGAATTGCCTATCAAGACCACCTTCTCTAGGAAGTGTTTCTTCTTCCTCATCTACTTATTTGAGGAGGTGATACCTTGTCCGCGCAGTAGACTCCACCACCTGGTGACAGTAGTTAGTTGGTTCCAAGTAAATATCTGCTTAGAAATTTTGGGAGTCATTTTGAAAGAAAGACAGAGAGAGAGAGAGAGAGAGAAAAGGCAAACTTTTTGGAAGGAACATCAATAAGAAATATAATAACCTGTTGCTTCTTTAACTTTTTAAAATTTTGGAGTATTTTTGGATTTATACAAAAGTTGCAAAGTCAGTACATAGAATTCACATATACCCTTCACCCAGCTTCCTCTAATGTTAACACCTTAACCAGAGTACACTTGTTCAAAACTAAGAAATTTAGATATTGATTAAACTATAGATATTCAGATTTTGCCAGTTTATCCAATAATGTTCTTCCGTGCCAAGATCCAATCAATCTAGGATACCATATTGCATTCCATCATCATTTCTCCTTAGTCTTCTTGAATCTGTCACAATTTTTTGCTCCTTGTTTCATAATCCTGATACTTTTAAAGAGTACTGGTCAGATATTTTGCAGAATGCCTCAGCATTCAGGTTTGTATGATGTTTTTCTCCTAACTTGACTGGGTTGTAGATTTAGGAGAAGAATTACACAGAGGTAAAGTGCCCTTGTCATTGCATCCTCAGGGGGTGCAGGTTATGTGTGAAAATATGACTTTTCACTGACATTGATGATCTGGATCACCTGGTTAAGTAGTATCTATGAGGTCTCACTACTGCTAAGCTATGAAATTTTATTTTCCATACTCTATTCATTAAGAGCAAGTCACTAAGTCCAGCCTACTTTCAAGGGAAGGGGAATTAAGCTTTAGATCTTGGAGTTAGGCATATAAAAAATGTTGCAGACTTATGTTCAAGCCACCACAGTAATTAGTACATGTTTGGGGAGAGTTACTTTGAGGCTATGTACATATCTTCTCCTGATGGCTCCTGAGCCTTGAATTTTCATTCTTTCCTAAAGCCTGACTGCCATCTTTTCTGTGCTGGGCATCTTCTGTTTGCTCTCGAGGTTTACTCTTCACCCTTCTCCACCCTCATCTTTGCCTCAGAAGACTTTCCGTATGGCATCAACAACACTGTGTCCTCTGGCTTCTGGTTGGGGAAACCTGGGGGAAGATCCAAGAGAAGGAGGAGAACAAGGTCTGGGCATTTTTTTTCCTTTTCCCTCTGTGACGAGTCACCTCAGACATTTTGTGTTCCTGAAAGAAAGCAACCCAGATTCAATGGGGGAAAAGGACTCCCTATTCAGCAAATGGTGCTGGGATAACTGGCTAGCTATATGCAGAAGATTGAAACTGGACTCCTTCCTTACACTATATACAAAAATTAACTCAAGATGAATTAAAGACTTAAATGTTAAACCCCAAAACTATAAAAAACTCCAGAAGAAAATCTAGGCAATACCATTCAGGACATATGCATGAGCAAAGATTTCATGACAAAGATGCCAAAAGCAATTGCAACAGAAGCAAAAATTGAGAAATGGGATCTCATTAAACTAAAGGGCCTCTGCACAGCAAAGAAAACTATCAAACTATCAACAGAGTAAACAGACAACTTAAAGAATGGAAGAAATTTTTTGCAAACTATGCATATGACAAAGTCCTAATATCCAGAATCTATAAGCAACTTAAACAAATTTACAAGAAAAAAGAAACAATCCCATTAAAAATTGGGCAAAGGACGTGAACAGACACTTTTCAAAAGAAGACATATATGTACACAACAAGGCATGTGAAAAGAATGCTCAATATCACTGATCGTTAGATAAATGTAAATCAAAACCACAATGAGATACCATCTCACACCAGTCAGGATTGCTATTATTAAAAAGTGAAAATATAAGATGCTGGTGAGGTTGCAGAGAAAAATAAATGCTTATACACAGTTGGTGGGAGTATAAATTAGTTCAACCATTGTGGAAGACAGTATGATAATTACTTACAGACCTAAAAACAAAAATACCATTCAATTCAGAAATTGCATTCCTGGGTGTATACCTAAAGGAATATAAATCATTCCACCATAAAGACACATGTGGCTGGGCGTGGTGGCTCGCGCCTGTAATTCCAGCACGTTGGGAGGCTGAGGTGGGCAGATTACCTGAGGTCAGGAGTTTGAGACTAGCCTGGCCAACATGGTGAAACCCCGTCTCTACTAAAAATACAAAAATTAGCTGGGCATGTTGGTGCACGCCTGTAGTCCCAGCTACTCAGGAGGCTGAGGCAGGAGAATTGCTTGAACTCGGGAGGTGGAGGTGGTAGTGAGCTGAAATTGTGCCATGGCATTCCAGCCTGGGTGACAGAGCAAGACTGTCTCAAAAAAGAAAAAAACAAAAAGACACATGCATGTGTGTGTTCATTGCACCACTATTCACAATATCAAAGATATGGAAATCAACCTAAAGGCCCATCAATGATAGACTGGATAAAGAAAATGTGGTACATACACACCATGGAATACTATGCAGCCATAAATAAGAATGAGATTTGTCCTTTGCAGGAATATGGATGGAGCTGGAGGCCATAACCCTTAGCAAACTAAGGCAGGAACAGAATATCAAACACTGCATGTTCTCACTTATAAGCAAATCCCCATGACACAAGTTTACCTAACAAACCTGCATGTGTAGCCTTGAAATTAAAAAAAAAGTTAATAAAAGAAAGAAACCCAGATATGCATGACTTTCCCTCCGATAGCCTCTACTGCCTCCTCTCATCCCCTCTGGCGACAGTTCTGCTGCTGCTGGGTTAGAGCCCTGTCCTGTCCCTGTAGCTCTGCCTATCCTGCCAACACCTTTGTTGTTAGTCCCTTTGTAAATAACCCCTCCTTGAATTATCCTAACTGAGTGTGCCACCTGTTTCCTATTGGGATCTGGACTGATACATTGATCATAGCTTCTAAGAGACACACTTCCATTGTCCTTTTTAAAAATATCTTTTTTTTTTTTGCTTAAGTTACTTTAAGTAGGATTTTCACTCCTTGTAACCAAAAGTATGCTGCGTTAGAGATTACAATGCTGCCTTCTTTGTAGCTACAACAATAATAAAAGCTAATTAGCTTTCTTAAAAATTATTTTATATTTTTATTTATTCATTTTATTTGAAAAATAAAAATTGTATATATTTGTGATATACAACATGATGTCTTGATATATATGTTTGTTGTGGAATGAATAAATCAAGCTAATTAACGTATCTATTACCTCACATATTTATCTTTTTTTATGTACTGAGAACATTTAAAATCTACTCTCCTAGCAGTTTTCAAGTACAGAATACACTCTAACCAGCTTTTTTGTTTGTTTGTTTTGTTTGTTTGTTTTGAGACACATTCTCACTCTGTCACCCAGGCTGGAGTGCAGGGGTGCGATCTTGGCTCACTACTACCTCCGCCTCCTGGGTTCAAGCAATTCTTGTGCCTCAGCCTCCCAAGTAGCTAGGATTACAGGTGCCTACCACCACACCTGGCTAATTTTTGTATTTTTAGTAGAGACAGGGATTCACCATGTTGGCCAGACTGGTCTCAAACTCCTGATCTCAGGTGATTCACCCACCTTGGGCCTCCCAAAGTGCTGGAATTACAGGCGTGAGCAACTGCGCCTGGCCCCAGCTTTTTATAACACTACGTTTTATTAAGGCTACCTTACATCCATGCTTCCACCTGAGACTTGCACTAATCTGAACTGTGTCAATCAGGGATATTTGTGCCTACTTTGCTAATGAGGAAACTGAGGCACAAAGAGATCTAGTGAACTATTTCAGAGCACAGAATTAGCATCTAGTAGGGCAGATACAGAAACCCAGGTCATCTGGTGGTAATCCTGAGGTGTCAGAGCATGACCGTGCCTCCTGCTCTTATGCACATGTTCACCACAGCTGTGTCTGCATCAATCACCGTCTACAAGCCATAAATCTGAGAATCATATTTCCATCACTCCCGGAAGTGATAGAATTGAAGCCCAGGGCGTAAAATGGGGGAGAGAAAAGGAGCACTAGATTTTATCTTTATAAAGTGATGCCAGACATCATTATTACCAGCCACTATTATTTCCCAAAAAGTACCATAAAGAAAACTGAGTTCCTTAAAATATTCCCAGAGTGAATGAAAGTTCCTGAAGATCACAATGCACATTGGCATATTTATTAGACACTCAGAAAATCTGCGGCTACTCAGCTTATTTTATTATGTTTAACCTACTTCTTTATAAACTTCTTTTCACTAGAACCTTTTCGCTGTGTTCATACCTTAGGAAGTACTGGAATAGAACATGAATATTGAATATAAATAAAAATTACGTATAAAATATCATCCAAGTCGACTTTTCCTTCTAAGTACCATGAATTTATTACATCCTAAAATATCATCTGGCCTAGATCTTTCAAACTACCCCTGCCACTTTGGCAAGACACAGGCAGTAGTGAATTATCTATTTGGCTAAACCTACTTCCCAAATGTATTGGATAACCGCCAACTCTAGACTTGAATTCAGTTCTATGTAGACCTGTTTCCAACATAATAACTTCTAAGTTGCAGAATGTTTTAGAGGTAGACTAGGTTTCTTTTTATCTTTGACTTGATGTTTCACTGTTGACCTAGTAAAATTGCCCTTTTCAGAAGGAATGGGTAACGAAATCAGTGCCATCACTCAATTGCATATCCTTCAAAAGGCCAGGGAAAAAAATAAGTAGGAGTGTTTCTATGAGAGAAATTTCAGTGTAATATTTTAGCAACAGCAAGCCAAGTAACTGAACCATTTTTAAACAAGGATCGCCATAGAAAAGATGAACCGAAGGAGTCCATGGAACTTGTTTTCGAATTTCAACAACAAAACTGTAAATAACTTCAGAAATTCCAATTTGAGATTCATAAGATTATCATGGAATTAGAGCACATTTTGTGAAAAAAGCCGAATAGCTCCTGGGTATTTCTCAGAGCCATCATGGTTGTTCTGCCTAACACGCCATCCAGTCTCAGGTATGTCTTTATCAGCAGCGTGGGAACAGACTAATACAGCATCTAAGGTTAAACGCCCCACAATGCACAAGACAACACCACAGCCAGGAATTGTCCAGCTCCAAATGCCAATACTGCTGAGATCCAGAAGCCTTATTCTCAATGGTGTATTGCTCAAATTGGTGTCTCTTAAAACGTGCTAGGCCTGAAAACTTACTTGCTAATTAAAACAACTGCATTTCACTTGAAATGTATAAAGAGAAGGAACTTGAAATTGTATATGTCTGAAGTTGTGCTGTAAATGTAGCCACGTGAAAATGAGCGTAATTATTACTTTGTGGCACCCGGTTAGTTTTTCGAACAGGTAAAATACACTCTCCTGAGGAAATAAAGTAAAAGCCTAGTGTTGTCTGACTGAATTTTTGATGTGCTCATTATGTTGCTCACTACTACTGACTAAATAAAACTAAGTGATGTTCTCAATGCATGGACACTAATAATTTTAGTCTTCACTTCCCCCATAAAATTAATATTGAGTAATAGTTCCCAGGGAACCACACACAAGCAGGTAAGCGTGTGCTCGCATATGCACACACAAACAATCACCCACGGCAACAGTGCAGCTCCTGCTGTACCTAAATTGTTTGCAAATTACGAGAAGCAACTGCAGAACAAATGCTGGTTCTCACTCTACCTCTGTAAAAGAGGTCTGGATCGGAGGTGCTCCTCAGTTATTTAGAGCTGGAGCAAACAGAAGGCCTAACTATGCAGATAAACTTCTCATTCTTTTATATGAGGCAGCAAAATAAACACCTTAACACGTCATGGTTCCCAGAGTGCATGAGTTAATCGGTCCAATATCATTCTAATTCTCCTCGTAGTTCATTGAATTTGAGCCTGTTAGGAGATAAAATGTATCTTTAGCTACTATGTACTTATTCCAACAACTCTTTGATTTGATGGATGACTTTCTGATTTTTCGAAACAATGCCAGCCCAGGGCCTTGTGGGGGCTGTATGGTGCGTGAGACCTCTTGTTGTGCTTCGGGGTGTGGACTGGAATGGAGGGAGGGAGGAAAGGAGGGAAGGAGGGGGCTCTGCTGTACGAGGTCTGGCTCAGTCATTTTTAAAATCAATACTTGCTCTCCAAGCCTTGGATAATTTAGAGAACATAATTCAGAATTTTCCCTTTCAGCATGTATCCTCCATCAAAGGGGGGCTTTCATCCAGAGTCAGCACAATGCTTGTGTGACCCAGGAATGCACAGATAAGGTTAAAAAGAAAGAAAGAAAAAGTGCATGTTATTCTTTCTCTCTCTCTCTCTAAGCATCTTTTGGACCTTGCATATGTGTGTTAGTATGCCTCATTGTGAATATCTCTACTTAGAACAGAGAATCGAAATCATGGTGGCTCTTGGTATTACTTCATATTTAAAGCTTTTGGTGGGAGGGTGTTTTCCATTATAAACCCTTAGCCTAAGGGATATCAGCCTTAGATAATTTATTCCCAGCAGGTCTAATATAGGATACAAAAATTTCAGCCGAAGGGCTGGTAAATTCTGCTTTTCACCTCATTTCCAGAAAGTGCCATCAACAGTAGTGTTTTGCTGTAGAGATAAATTGTTGTGTTCCTATGCACAGAAACAACAGCTTCATTTGCTTAAAACCCAGCACGACACCTATTATTTAATCCTTCAGACTCTATTCACTAGGTTGCTCTAAAAAAGGATCCCCAGTGGAAAACATCTTGGTCATTTAAGTACAAAGAGCTTGAGATTTTACAGCAATTTTCCAATACTAATTACATTTCATACTATCTATCATATGCATGGCTTGCAAAACTCTATTGATTTTAATGGATACTAGTGCATTGGGAACAGATTATTTTA
This sequence comes from Macaca nemestrina, assembly GCF_043159975.1. Taxonomy (NCBI): domain Eukaryota; kingdom Metazoa; phylum Chordata; class Mammalia; order Primates; family Cercopithecidae; genus Macaca; species Macaca nemestrina. The sequence continues at coordinate 149,001,734 of NC_092131.1, read as the reverse complement.
TGACATGTTATATTAGAGGACCTCTATGAAATACCTAGATCTTAAAATGTGGGCACAAATATACCCTCAATTATCCACAAGTGGATTATCCACTTGGTCTATTACCCACAACATATTTTAAATTAAAGCTGCTGTCATTAGGTGACTCAGTAGCCCCAGGCCAATTTCTATCATAACTTCTCTGCACAGCCGGAAATGCAAACTCATTTTGATAGCCTTTTCTAATGTGATGGGTAGGAATATACTATTGGGATTGTTGCCAAAAATGTAAGTGTAAAAGACTTTAACACTGTGTTTTGTTTTGGATTATCCTTTCAAATTAGCAAGATTAATCAAGACAGCAATTACAAATTTGGGCTCATCGACCTGTTGTAAATATGAAGTATCTCAAGAAATAAGCCTTGGCCGGTGCTATCTGTAAATGATTGGCAAAATACTTTGGGCCGAAATGCTACCTGATTTGTGAGGTCTTCCTGCATTTCCCTTTCAGAATTTTTCAAGTCTTCTTCTGGGGCAGCCTTAAGTAGTGAAACAAGATCATGTGCTTTGGAATCAGGAAGATCTGGGTCTGATTTTTGTTTCTACAACTTCTTAGGTGAGCTGCCTGGAAAAAGCATTTAGCCTTGTTGAACTTCACTTTCTTTGTATTTTAAAATAGCCGTAACAATATCTATGAAAATAATATGATATGTGTAAAGTTCATAACTCAGTGTTTGGCAAATATCATGCACTCAATATGTGCTTCTTTCTTTCCCTTTTCCTTCCCATATCTATTTTTCATTAGCTTCTGAGTTCCTTGAAATTTGTGGCCGTATTTAATTATTTAATTCATGCTTGGCACTCTAGTGTTTAATAAATTCCCTTACCCTGTGAGATTTTAATAATATTTTGCTCAATTAAAGTGTGAATTGGATTTTTTAAAGTTTTGTATCTAAAATAAATTGTTATTTTCAAATTTCCACAAATTGGTTAAAATTATTTTGCTGTTCATCCCATAGAAAGAATAAAAGCTGGTTGATGTTTTCATGTGTAAATATCAGTAATTAGGCATATGGTTTTCCTTGAGTACACAAATCTGTCCTTAAGAATATTCTTAGCAGGCCGGACGTGGTGGCTCATGTCTGTAATTCCAACACTTTGGGAGGCCAAGGCAGGAGGATCACTTGAGGTCAGGAGTTCAAGACCAGCCTCGCCAACATGGTGAAACCCCATTTCTACTAAAAATGCAAAAACCAGCTGGGCATGGTGGTGTACACCTGTAGTTCCAGCTACTTGGGAGGCTGAGGTGGGAGAATTGCTTGAACCCAGTAGGTGGAGGTTGCACTGAGCTGAGATCACACTGCCATACTCCAGTCTGGGCAACAGAATGAGACCATGTCTCAAAAATAAAGAAGAATATTATTAGCATATATATTGCTGTATTATATGTGTATTATGCATGTATGAAGACCAAGTAGCAATGAAGGTTAATAGCAGGAAAGGCTCCTTAGCAAGTTCATAAATTCTTTTATTGTTTCTAGAACTATTCTCAAGTCTACCTGTTAAAATAAACATTTTTGTCATGATTAACATAACATATATTTAAAATGTAGAGTATTTTACATTTTAAAATTAGGAACATATTTTAAAGTTAATTTTCTGTTGGTATAACAGAATACCTGAGACTGGGTGATTTATAAAGAACAGAAGTTTATTTGGCTCATGGCTTTGGGGGCTATGAGGTCCAAGAGCATGGCACCAGTATGAGGCAAGGGTCATTCCACCATAGAAGGGTAGGGTAGAAGGTAGAAGAGTGGAAGGTGGATCCAAGTACTCAAGACAGACAACAAGAGATGGTCACTTTTATAATTCACCCACTCTCACGACAATGAGGACTCAGCCCTCATGACCTAATCACTTCTTAATGGGGATTAAGTTTCTAATGCATGAATTTTGGGGGGACACATTCAAACCATAGCAGAACACAATACAGCAAAGCTTCCACAGACTTAAAGTTTTAATGTAAGCAGAAGTCCTTAGTGAAATGAACAATTCATTAACTCTGGGAAGGTAGAGATTTTTTTCACTGTGTTTTTTAGCCATGAGCTACCTCTTTCTCCTTTGATGTGTCCAGTTGAAGTACCATAGTCACTGCTTAGCTATTTATTTTGTGCCTTCTCTGTCCATGGTACTGAGTGGTTCCTGCAGCAGTAATCAAATATTGCAACAAAGCCAAGCCAGGATAATTATGGTTACACTTCTGTGTGTTAGGCTTAGGTGACTGGCAACAAAACAGCAGTATTATTCTTTTCAATGTATTTCTTTGTTTAATTTTTGAACTACACGCTAATTTTATTTAAAAACTATGATTATAAGAAGAATATGTACTTTAAATATTATAGAAATAGTTTGCCCTTCATTGACACAAGAATACTTTTATTTACAGATCTTTGATGCTAAAAGCAAAATGGTCTGAGAGATGCCTTGGACATAAGTGATTTCACATCTGTAACTATATCCTGCAAACATTTGTAGACACATCTTGGGAAAGAAGCATTCATGCTTGCATCTGTTTCCAACGTCTGTGCATTTAAGCCAGCAACAAAAATCACCAGGCATTTGAGCTTTCCCTACTATAATGTTTCTGATTCACCTTGACAGCTTGAGTAATCCAATCAAAGACAATATTCCTCTTGATTTCAGTAATGAGAGAGACTACACTTATCTGAAACCTGTGTTACATTCATCTCACCAATACAGTACTAATGAAAAGGACAAATAACTGAGTCTCTCTTGGTGGCCTGCATACAACAGCTTAAATACATAAGTGCATAGCAACAGTATGTGTATAACATATAAAAATAAATATGTTCAAGTGCAGCAGAGTGAGTGGGTTTGTGGGGTCAGTGGCGTGAATGGGGGTTAATTTCTGTTCAGTCAGGTGAGGTACAAATGCATCAACTTTGCTGGAAAATAGTTCCAATTGTGGCTAAATGGTCTAGTTTCCTGCAGGATACAAGCAGCCTATTATTTCATGTTTTGAAAGGCTTGTTCAAGTTTGACCATTTGTATGGGAATCAATAAAACAGAGGATGGGGACAAATATCAGAGGTTACACCAAGCACATCATCGAGGGCAGGTCCAAGTGTCCATAATTTCTCCAATAATCCAGGGGACAAAACTCCTTTTGGTCTGGTGGCACAAAGAGATAGATGGTCTATTTTGCTAGGGCAGGCCTCATTTCATTAGAGATAAGATGACTTAGAGTAGGAACCAGAGCTTGGAGTCCTTTGACTACCTAATTTTCTTAAGCCATGGTTGAGATGAATCAGGAGGAAACCAAACCATTCCTCAGTAAATTTGGGCCCGCCAGAATAACTGTATGGAAAAGGCAAGCTGCTACATGTGTTGTATGTAAGTGATGTAGATTGCCTACAAAATCTGCTGAAATTAGTCAGAAATGTGACAGACACTTAGGTTGTGTAGGTGAGGTGGAGTTATGAATGAATGAGGCAGATATTCCATTGTAGTTTGTGAAAATAACTTCTAGCCCATGTATTTGTATATTTACTTATAATGAGTTATTTTAGTCTTAGGAACATTTGTGTAAAATTATGGTACACACACACACACACACACACACACAATGTTTCTTCAGACACCTGAGAAAGTCCCAAATCACAGATGTTGAATTACTGGAATTTCACTTGGCAAGGCATATGTCTGAATCATTTGAGTCCAAAGGTAGGATTATACTGCTCAAGTTTTCTTTGAACAAAAAGAGAGCCATGATAATTTTGCTTATATATTTATGTTTTGCAAAAAAACCCAAATATAATTTAGTAGCACCCTAAAAGGTATGATTTTTTTTGGGTCCTGATTTGGGGTACAAACTACCAGGGCAGACAAGTAATTGCCTCATTCTCCACTTAACCTGTCTCGAGAACCCACTTAACATTTTCAGTGCAATAAGATCTATTAATCTTGACAGACTTCAGTCTGAGTTGATTCTACATCCTAGATCCCTTTGCTTGAACAGGTTTTTGTTTTGGTTTGGGTTCCATGAAGTGTTTTTGGACTTATGCACCAAAGCATCATTGCACAGGTCAGTCCTCCACTTCCTCCCCAGGCATGGATCAGAATGAGTTTTGATACCTTGGGGATCTTTGGGCAACTCCACTGAGTAGGTGCCATCTTTGAGCTGCAGACCTACAGAAGCATGGCCTAGAGAAAATGAGTTCATGGTTTGATCCAGTCTTCAGTCTCTATTACACATACCTTATAGCAACTGGCAACTGCAAAAGAGAAATCCTGCTCATTTGGCAAAAAATTTACCTGAGCATGAATCCAGTGTAGGGCCTACCTCTGGGGGCAGTGACAGTAAGAAAGGCAACCAGACTATCCATTGCTGACAATTCTGTCCTACAGATTCCTAGGGCCATCTTGCTGGGGAAATTGCTCACCACTGAAGATTTGTTATCAAAGGTTTTTAAAGAGAAAGAATAAAAAAACAGGCTGTGAAGTGTTTGCTTGTGTACTGAGATTCATGAGATAGAGAGGCAAGACATGAAAAACCTAAATTGTATCTATATAAGAAGTAATCAGTTTTGTGGGGAACTCTTTGAGAAACTGAGAAGTAAATAACTCGTCAGTTAAAAAGGTGCTTTATTACATTTTGCTGAATTGTCTAAAACATCTCTTGGATAGGCATTATCATAAGGCATACTGAGTAAGGCTGCCTTTAAAAAAAATCTACAGTTGTTAACTTTTCTTGTCTCTTGTAATTTAATAGCATTTAAATTTTTACTTTTATCAAAATTCATCTATAATACTTGTATAAGATCATAACTTAAAATTATTTTAAAGAACTGGACATTTTCATTTTCTTGACTTGGAGGTTACTTCACATGTTAGGGATCTCCGTTATTTTTCCTTAAATGAATCTGTGGTTTTTCCTTTATTCAAGTGGGAAACACTTCTAAGGCTCTCTATTTTGCAGTATAGGAAAAACCGAAATGCATTCTAGGGTCCACCCCACCCTCCCCCACAGTCCGAGTCACTTCGTGGGCCTCATATCTCTTAAACCACCTGCTAATCATAACAATTGCTAATTTGAGCCCTTTTTAGTCACTTCTAGTGACAATGACAATGCCATCTAGTTTGCAATGGCCATGTGGTCAGTCCCCTACCCATCCTAGCAGGCTGCTGCTGTGCCTTTAGCTGGGGTCTCCATTGTTCTCCCGGCCTCTGCTGACCATAAGCAATTCCTTCTTCCCTAATCTCAGGGGATCTGCTTCTTTCACAATGGGGGCAGGGCCATTTGCTTTGTGTGCAAGATAATCTTCCACAGAATTTTTCACGTATGCACACATACACGTTAAAAAAATGTCCTCTTTGGATGCAGGAGGATATATATCTATATATGAGTACACACATATTAACACATGCACAGAAACATTTGTGTGTTAGCAATAACGGTCTCTTATCAGTCCTGCCTTGTATCTAGAGAATTACTTTTAAAATTTGGTAGCCTAGATATCTGCAAGTCTCTCACTGATATCTTTTAATATTAATTATTTGGGTTTCTTTATGCCTTTTAAAAATTTTGTGATTCTTTTCTTCTTAGACATGATAATGTCTAAGTTCTTCCCGTTAAGCGGCTGGAAGCCCCTGCATACCCTACCCAAGCTTCAGGAAAGCCTTTTGGAAATGAATGTGAGACGGCAGTGGATGCGTGTCCGTGGCCTGGATGGATGATTGGAATTGAGGAGGAATTGATCATCTAAACTCGGCAGGGCTGCGCTCTACTCGGGAGCGTCTCTTGGCTGAATAGCAGATAAAATTTACTGGATTTCCACGTCTGAACCTTTGCGATGGCACTCTGTACTCCACTCTGATGGATTTAAAGCTGGTCATTATGATATAGGGCAAGTTGTAACAGGAATAAAAGCGGGTCCTTTCAACCAGCCATTTTAATCAGGAAACAGTGTTACTCTGGTATCATTAAAGCTTGCCATATGCCATAGAAAGGGGTGAAACATGCTCTTGACTTTTAGGGCAGATAAAAAAAAAAGTTTGATTTTACGGGGAGGCAGGGAGGAAGTAACCCAATAATATATTTTAAAATATTTATCTGCCTCAGTAAGCAGGGCGAGTTTTTAAAAAGCCCCCTTTAGATTGTGTCTCTCCTTTCCCCTAAAATGTTGAAGTAAATTAAAAAGAAAAAAGCTCCGCTGTGTCATTTCGGTTTTGCTGGGAGCGGCGAGGCTCCCGGGCTGCTGAGCACGTCGAGAGCGCCCCCTAGACGCTGGCACGTGGCACTGCAGGAGGAAGCAGCCGGTCGATCATCCACTGCATTTGTCCGGCGCCCAAACCCACACAAAGACCTGGCACAGGCGGCGACGCGGCCTCTCTCCGCCCCCTGTCTGAGGATGGACTCGGAAGTGTCTCCACTTGTTTCAGAAATTTCCCATCGAGGCAGCACTGGGTACTCTTTCTGTGTGTACTTAAGACAAAAATGCTATGGAGAGTGATGGTGAAATTAAAGTTAAACGTGTAGCAGTCCAGATAGGTGTCCCCATTAAGGCTTAGGGCACAGATTCTCTGGCTGAGGTGCTCTGGGATTTGACTGGCCCTGCCTCATTTAGGTGGAAGCGTCCACTCTGGACATCTTGGTGGGGGCAAGGTTGTCTCTACTCTGCAAAAAGGATGAATGCCTCTTTAAACTTCTAGTCTGACACTGAAGGAAGCCAGCTGAGAATTAAAAAAAAAAAAAAAAAAAAAAAGGACACTGGATTTAGAGACCAAAGACTCCAGTTTTCTCCCTGGCTCTCTTGCTTAAATGCTGTGTGACTTCGGACACATCACTCCACCTCTCTGAGCTTCAGAGTGGTTGTTCTATAAAAGGAAGGTATTTGATCAGACGTTTTCAGCGTTCATGCCCAGTTATAAAGCATGTCTTAACCTTAATATTGAACATTTTTGCTTTAAAGTGTGTCCATCAAGCCAATATAACACTTCACAGAAGTCTTGAAAGATCCAAATTGGTTAAAAAGAACAGAGTGCATTTGTTTTGGGGGCGATGTGTATTGGCTGCAGTCAGCAAAATGTCAATTCGATGGACTCTGTGGCATCTTCATAACCAGCCTGAATTCCTACTTGATGTTAGTTACTCTTCAAAGGTGAGCCAGTTGTCCACATTGAGCGATGTTCCCCTCATTCTGACCATTGCTTTTCTGACCGTCGCTTTCTGGCCACACTGATCCGAATGGTGGTGTTCTCATCGTCTCGATCATCCCCACTGGCTGGCTGCCCAATCACGGATAGATAAATGTTTCTGTGTTCACAGGGTCACCTGTGGGCACTTCCCTGGGCTGGCAGCCCCTGGAATCACTTTTCCTTGAGACCAGCTCATCGGCGGGTGCTTGTTTATAAAGCTGCCAGGGAAAGACTTGTTTTCGTGTGTGAAAGCTGCTCTGATGTGAGCAGTTGAAGGAGGTGGACCGATGTTCCTGCCTGAGTAGGGATAACAGGAAAGTTACACAGGAGTAAGGCCTGTGATAAGGGGTGAGGATGCAGTCCATAGATATTGGGATGCAGGTGCCAATGTAAGAGCAGAGCCCATGGCCTCAACAAGATGAACAGTCTGGGCTTTTGGAAAAGCCACATAGCCACTGACTCACTCAAGGGTGGTAATTTGTGTCTATCAATAATAATGATGGTACTACTGATGACTTTTTCTTTCTCAGTTAAAACTCTGCTCTCTTTAGCCTCTGTGCATTTGACCAAGTAGTTCACTTACCCTGAAAACCTTCTTTGAATTTGTCCAGCTGGCAAAATCCCAGATTAAAAGCTTCTATGCCAACCAGGTACTCTGAGCTCCCCAAGCATCCTCTGACATTGCAAAATTTTTGTTATGTGATCAGCACTGACAGTTAGCTGGTATATACTGGTGTGGCCCCACAGTTGTTAAAATATCAAAGTGTTTATGTTCTGGTTAGTAAACAGCTACAGCCCAGGCCCAAAGGATGCCTCCCGTTTCCCTCCCCCAGCCTTCTCCACGTCTTCCCAAATTTCAGCAACTCTGCAGTTAATACTTGCCCATCAGAGAGGGGACCTCTGGGGCTCAATGTTGTGTCCAGCCTCTGTTGACTGGTTGATGCTTGGATCTTATAGGTTTTTAATTATAATTATCCTCTTAATTGCTTCCACTATCAGACTGTGAGTCTTATTCCCAGTGCCAAAAATATATAGTGTCTGTAACTATGATGGTTGATGGAATGAACTTTTTGAGTATTCTTTTCTGTACCAGATTCCAGGCTAGGGATTTGCATGCATGACAGGAAGTCAGCAATAGTATTATTCTCCATTTCATTCTCATCGTTGGAGAAGATTCAAGGAAGGATATAACTTCCTGTCCAGTAACCAAATCTTACGTTGCAGAAAGTAAAGTTGAATTGTCCTAGAGAGGAGGCACTCCAAAAGGTGAAGGGAAAGAAATAGTTTGACCGTGTGTGGGGGTGATTAAGGGTATGTGTTGGGGAGTGAGTAGCAAATGGTCATGCCCTACTCCCGTGCAACATCCAAGTGGGGCAGGCTTTCCAATGAGTACTACCTTGATGTTAGGAGGTGGGTTGATAGTGATGATGATTAGACTCTAACCACTATGGCTTTTGTGGTGAGCAATCTGGGTGTCTTTACTTTGTACAGAGGAAGAGGATCCTACTGCCTTTAACTGTGTCACATGGTTTTGGGCAATGACATTTCAGAGATGATGACGATGGGCCAGGGTTGAAGCTCTGTCTCTGTTTCTGTGCCACAAACACCCCATATTCTTTTCTAATTCCTTAGAGAGATTGAAGAAAGTGCGCCAATAATAATAGAGGCTGATTCTTTTTCCTTTCCACCATAGAGATTAGGGGCTTAGAGCTATATTCGAGATTTGATTGAAAAAATAAAGCAATATAACATCTCTTTTATCAATATGGCAAATTCATGCCAGCACTACATATTATTTCAAGAAATATGTAATTAGGCTTGAAATCTAGAGCTCTATTGCAATCATTTTGTTTTGTGCATGTAAGCTTCAGCTTTTATAATAAGATTTTTGGCTAACTTGTTCTTTAGAGGTAAATTTTAGATGCACATGGTCCATGCGTGTAAAGTTGTCATGTCATTCTATATTTTTATATTTTTCTTTTGAAATCTTAAAGCAAATTATTATAAATCCCTTAAGTAACCTCACTTGTTACAGATGTCTCATGAATGTCAGATCCAAAACCTAGTATTTGATCATGAAACTTGATGTAAAAGCAGCAATTTCTTGGCCATTTCCAGTGAATTACATGTTTAGGGGAAAACAATTTAAACTCAGTGTATTACAGAAGCAAAATAATTCTTTTCAGAACCTCGTGTGAGTCAAGTAGACAATCCTCTTGGTTGGTTGGCTTTTGTTTGGTCCAGTTGGACTCAAAACATGAGCATGAGGCTGAGCGTGGTGGCTCATGCCTGTAATTCCAGCACTTTGGGAGGCTGAGGTGGGCAGATCACTTGAGGTCAGGAGTTCGAGACCAGCCTGGCCAACATAGGAAAACGCCATCTATACTAAAACTACAAAAATTATCCAGGTGTGGTGATAGGTGTCTATAATCCCTGTCACTTGGGTGGCTGAGGCAGGAGAGGGAGGGGGAGGTTGGAGTGAGCTGAGATCGCACCACTGCACTCCAGCCTGGGTGACAGAGTGAGACTCTGTCAAAGGGGGAGGAGGGGGAAGCATAGATCATGGATATTTGGGGAAGTATCTATGGCTTTAAGTATCATGTTCTCAGAATGATATTTGGAATTGACAGTATCTGGGAAGTAAGGTGATAAATTTGGAAAAACAAAAAGTTTACTTACAGTAATAATACCTTATGTCAGAGCCCCTTTAATCTTCACAATAGCACATAGAAATAATCATGGCAGTTAACATTATACCTGTTCGCCAGACATGGAAACTCAGATTCAGGTAGGTTAATTGCTTTTGGATAATGACAAAAGGCTAATGAGAGGAAGGAGGCTGGGACAAAACTGGGCTCCTTGTTCTTCTTCTGGTGTACTGTCACTATAATGGACAGTGTATATGGAAGCCAGGGATCATACTGGGCTGACAGAAGGTGAAGTGGCAAATTGTGGTCAATGTAAGGTCCATGCAAGCCATTGAGCACATTTTCCACTCATGGGCTCAGGAAGGCAGAAATGTGGGGAATGCGAGACGTAGAACTCATTTCAAACACTAGCTGAATGGTGCTCAGAACATGTGAACTGGCCCAGCATGCATGTGATGAAGTGAGCCATCCTCATTTCCACACAGGTTCTGTTGCTCATCTCTGTTGCTTGTGTGTTTCTCCATTTTCTCATGGACTTGAGCCATTTCCTTAGTTTGTCCACAGAGGGAATTCTAGGCAAGGAAGGAACAGTTTATGTGCAATCCCTGTCTGATGTGAAAGACACAGGCACGAAACATGGCCTTGTTAGAGTGCGTGGCTGAGGCTGGGGTGCTGCTAGAAGTGCACATGGTAGTGGCTACCTGCTCCTCCCTTGTGCTCCTTCTACACATGCTGTTTGTGTCCAAAAGGACACAAGTGCAGCGTTAGAAGTTAACACTCAGTTATCAGCCTTGTGGCTGTGAAGGAACAGCTAGGACTCATACTCATCAGCAAATGCAGCTGAATATGGTCACAGCTGTTCTTGGTGGGGGAGAACCTGGCACTTTGGGTTGTAGTTTTATTAACAGAGAAACATAAGTTTAGCTACTCTGTGGTAGAACAAAAATTCTGGAGGTCATGTGGTGTGGTGAGTGAGGGTACAGTTTTTTTCTGGTCACATAGACCTGCATTTGAAATCCTTCCCTGGCACATGGTAGCTCTGTGATCTTAGGCAAGTTTCTTAATCTTTTTTTTTTTTTTCTCACTTTCCTCCTCTGTAAAATGGGGATAATAGTGACTACATCAGAGAGTTGTTGAGAGGGAAAATGGGAGGATGTATGGAAAGTACTTGGCAATGGGTTTGACATGTAAGTGTTCACCAAAGTCTAGCACCGCCATCATCACCATGAGAGTTTAGGTTTACTGTGGGATTGGAATTGAGACTAGGAGACAAGGACAAGTTTAAGTCACCCTTAAGTTATGATATTGGTGATTACAGAGAAGAAAAAAAGAAAGGACGAAAGGACATGTATATGTACATGTATACAATGGTGAATTCAATCTGTCTTTACATCAGCTGAGGCTTTAAGTCTTTGTGTTACCCATTAGGAAAGATGATGGTGGAAATGATTCCGTGGCTCTACTTGACTTGAGTATGAGGTAATATTTGCTGGGAGGACATATCCACTTTCATCACAGCTTGTATCAGACCAGATATACAAAGGCATCCCTCAAAGACCACATATATACCTTTTTAGATGTACAAAGCTGCTTTAGAATTCACAGAGCTCCCTGAGAAATAAGCAGAGGAAACGTTGCTATCTGCATTTTGTGCACAGGAAAATTGATGCTTAGAGAGCATAACGCAAGCCCCTAGCAAGTTGCCTAGCTCCTAGCAGATGCTGATTTCCTTCATCATCATTTTACTGAGAAACGGTGAAGCTGGAATTAGTCCTTGAGTCCACTGGCTGCTGGTCTATGCTCTGTTCACCTCACAGCTGCCTTTCCCAATATCTTAACTTTGGGTTGGAAGAACACTTTTTTGAATGACAGATCTTCAGACAGAAATCCCTCCTTGTGGTCTGGGGGTGGGAGTGGGTGCTCAAACCCTCTCTAGGCCCTTTACTTACCCTGGCCTAAGTTATTTGTGGAATGCAGGGTCCCTGATCATAGCGGAAGCACTGCCGTCTTTACTGTGTCATGATCTATTATTCATGCTTTTACTGAGTTTGAAATGGCATCAGACTTGCATGAGATTTCTCACCTGATTGCCAGGTGGTTCAGGAGCTGACAGCCCAGAAACTCCCTGGAAGTACCTGTATTTCGAGAGCTGTAGTGTGGGAAGTTACATAGCCTGATGCGAGCTGAGGCTATCCCAGGCGAATGAATGAACTGGATCACTGACTTGGCTGTGTGTAGAACAAGTCGCTGGTGTTTTCTCCAGTAGATAAGGCTCTTATTTATTCTTATTAATCATTCTCCCTCGCCCCCAATTAATACATTGGACAATGGATATAGGGGTTTTGTGTCCATTTTGAGAGTTCCATCTGTAAAAGAGAAAATATTATAAAACCATATAAAACTTAGAACCCCCTATTTGTTTGGTTGTGACAAATTCTAAGTACTTCTCTGCACTTGGAGGTCTGTTGCCAAAAGAAATGGTTACCTAAAAATAGATTTGTTCTTGGAAACTGACTTAGAAGTTCTGTCAGGCTTTCTTTTTGCACAGGTCAGATTTCCACAGCCAGGCAGTTTTCCAGACAAGGCAGCCCTCACCCGCCTCCTCACCCTGTGTTCTCTGTGGCCTTGCTCTCCAGATAGCTCCTTCCTTTCTTCACTCCCCTCTGGTCTCTGACCTCCATATTGTTTCAAGGAGAAGCTCCCATTTGGATAGCAAGGTATTGAGGATAAACTGGTGAGGAAGAGGGCATGGAGCTCTCCACTAGCACTTCATAGCATCTTAAACAATGCTAGGGGCTGGTTCTCCTTGAGTTCCAAAAGCCACTGCTTCCACCTTTAGCTTTTGAAAGAGAGATGGATCTTTCATTTACTTTCCTCTTTGCAACATAATGCCCATTTATTTACTCCTTGGTTCATATATTGACCATTCAAATGTATAGATTTTTCAGCAGCTACTTTGTGCCAGGGTCTAATGACACAAAGTTTTACCAAGGAAAATTTCCTGCATTCCAGGAGCTCATTGTCCAGTGCATTATAGGACTCACTGTTCCTTTCACCGCAGGGAGGAACTGTATCAAGAAACCCCTTTTCCTATTCTTGGCCTGTATCCCCTCACTCCAAGCTTCCCCGTCTCTCACACAGCCAGATCATAGACAGCCTCCCGGACTAAGCCCTTCATTGCCCTTCTTCCATGAAGCTTCTCATGGTCACCCCCACTCGACACCTTCCTCTGGACATATATCACGTTTTGATTCGCATGACTTTTATTTCTACATTTGTCATATATTTATGTATATGTCAATATATCCGAAACTATAAGCAGGTTTCTATGTAATAGGTACTCAATAAATATTTTTTTAAATGTTGAACACATGTTTCTATCTCCTTTCTCTGAAAGCTGCTTTCAGCTAAAATGAGGGTGAGTGGTTGCCTGAAAAAGACACAGTGGGTCATTTCAAGGTTAGCAAAACAAAAATCTTGGAAATGAAAGTGTTACGGCCCTTTGGGGTTATGCTGCCAGTCCTATGCACAAAAAGAGTAGTGTGTGTTGTGTCGTGGTGCCAGAGAAGGGAAGGGAGTGGGATGGACTTTCCTTCTTCAGTATGTAAAATGGCTTGCCCATCTTCTTTTTGGATAGTTTGCCAAAATGTCTAGTCGTGTGGTTCATGAAATACATTAGAGGGGCTATGATGATAACTGAAGACTTTCAATAAATTTGGCTAATCATTTTAAACATTAGCTATGAGTGTACTGTATTGTGGGCATAGGTATAAAAGGTATAAGAAATTGGGTTGCATTTATATTGAGCCCAGGCTAAATATTTTTAGATTTTAAAAAATGAGAATCTTTGAGAGCATCTTGTTTTATGTAAGTGTGATTTTCTAGGAGAATAATTGGTGCTAGCGATAACTGGATTTGAGTCTCAGCTCTTCTCTTTCTGTGAGGCCTTGGATGTCTCCAAGACTCAGCTTCCTCATATGTATTTTTTTTTTTTTTGAGACAGAGTCTCGCTCTGCCGCCCAGGCTGGAGTGCAGTGGCGTGATCTTGGCTCACTGCAAGCTCCGCCTCCCGGGTTCACGCCATTCTCCTGCCTCAGCCTCCCGAGTAGCTGGGACTACAGGCGCCCGCCACCTCGCCCGGCTAGTTTTTTTTTTTTTTTTTTTGTATTTTTTAGTAGAGACGGGGTTTCACTGTGTCAGCCAGGATGGTCTCGATCTCCTGACCTCGTGATCCGCCCGTCTCGGCTTCCCAAAGTGCTGGGATTACAGGCTTGAGCCACCGCGCCCGGCCCCTCATATGTAAATGGAAACAATAATAACCACATTTTTCTCCATGGGTTGTCAGATGGATTCAATAAGATACTCTACAAAAAGCGCATTGCACAGCCTAAGTTATCCAGTTTTCTGGAGCTCTACAGACCTATCCAAAGATTTAAAAACTTGAGAACCAGACCTTGTCAATAAAATATAGCCCTTGGAAAGGTTCTATAGCGACTCCAAGTAGACCTACATTGTCTGTGACCCATCCAATGAGAATCTTTCATCAGACAGATACATTTGGGATTTTATTTTATTTTTAACATATATTTTTTAAAATTTTACTTTAAGTTCTGGGATACAAGTGCAGAACATGTAGGTTTGTTACATACACGTTCTGCACTATGTATACATAGGTATATGTGTGCCATGGTGGTTTGTTGCACCTATCAACCTGTTATCTAGGTTTTCAGCCCCTACATACATTAGCTATTTGTCTAGTGCTTTCCCTCTCCTTCCCTGCCACTCCCCAACAGGCCCCGGTGTGTGTTGTTCCCCTCCCTGTGTCTATGTGTTCTCATTGTTCAACTCCCACTTGAGTGAGAACATGCGATGTTTGATTTTCTCTTCCTGTGTTAGTTTGCTGAGGATGATGGCTTACAGCTTCATCCATGTCCCTGCAAAGGACATAATCTCATTCCTTTTTATGGCTGCATAGTATTCCATGGTGCATATGTACTACATTTTCTTTATCCAGTCTATCATTGATGGGCATTTGGGTTAGTTCCATGTCTTTGCTATTGTAAATAGTGCTGCAATAAACATACATATGCATGTGTCTCTATAGTAGAATGATTTATATTTCTTTGGGTTTTTATTTTTATGACTATATTTTTATTTTGTTTTTATGATCATGTAACAGGTTGAATACTATACCTCCAAATTGCTCTCTACTCGGAACCTCAAAATGTGACCTTATTTGGAAATAGCATCTAAATAAATATTAGTCATGATAATAATGGTGATGATGAGGATGTATTAGTTTTACACAGCTGCTGCAACAAATTGCCACAGATCTGGTGGCTTAAATCCACAGAAATGTATTCTTTCACAGTTCCAGAGGCCAGAAGTCTGAAATCAAAGTGTCAGCAAAGTTCGTTTCTTTTGAAGTCTCTGAGCAAGAAACCAACCCAGACCTCTCTCCTAGCTTCTGATAGTTGACAGCAATCCTTGGCATCCTTGGCTTGTGGGCGTATCCCTCTAATCCCTGCCTCCATCGTCCCACAGCAGTCTCCTCTTTGTGTATCAATTGTCTGTTCCTATTGTCTTGTAAGGTCACCAGTTATTGGATTTAGGGCCCACTCTAATCCAGTAGCACCACATCTTAATGACATCTTCAAAGACCCTATTTCCATATAAGGTCAGATTTTGAGGTTTTGAGTAGAGAGGAATTTGGGGGGACACTGCTACATAGTCATAAAAAACAAAATGAGAATATAGGCATAAAAATAAAATCCTAAACATACCTGTCTGGTGAAAGATTCTAATTAGATTGGTCATGACCAATGTTGGTTTTATTTGGAGAAGCTACGGAACCTTTCCAAGGGATGTATTTTATTGACAAATTCTAGTTTTCAAGTTTTTTTTCTATCTTTGGGTAGGTCTGTAGGGCCCTAGAAAACTGGATAATTCATGAGAAAAATCCTGTTTTTCTGCCTCACCCAGTTATGGTTTAGTCTTATCCTCAATCATCTCAGTATGAGATGCCATATCTTTATTCAGCATCATCAGAGAAATAGAAGGTTTTGGCCGAAGTCTCCTGTTGGTGAGAGTATTCATGAATCCCACACTTGTAGCCAGCTCGGGGAGAATTTTCAGTACTGTAAAATTTGTGAAACATGGACACACTGATGAATGTAATATGGCCCCGCTTTAATGATTCACATCAGGATTATGCTTTAAGGATGTAATTTTGAGCAACAGTCATAACTGCAGTCGAAATATGTGGATGATGGCTAATAGAAAATTCCCATTAACCAACCGCTGGACTGGAAGGGACTAGCTCTTTTTCCCTTCACTTAAAAGTTAATAAATAAGTGAATTGGGATGGCAATTAAGCTCACCCTTTTTGCTTTATACACCAATATTTCTCTACATGACTAGTCTCTGGGTAGGGTTGAGGATGCTGTATCAGAGACCAGGAGAGGATTTTCCTAGTGACACAACTTCAGGGCCAACATCGCCCTGGAAATTTTTTCTCATTCTCTATGTGATCTCCAAAAATGATACACTCATTCTGTAGAAAAAGATATTGTCACCTCTAAAGAGATATAAGATGTATTGCTTTAATGCTTATGCAGTTGGGATAGTTTGGGATGCTTAGATAAAATACAATACAAAAATGCAAAACAATGCTCACTGGAATTTCACATCATCACCCCTGCACCCTTTTAAACTACTTTGTATTTCTTGGTTATGTCCTGCTGGGGCCATTAGACCTTTGATTGTATAGTGTTTCCTTTTTACACCTCTATTTTCAAGTATTTTTGACATAGGGAGTATGTTTTCAAGCCAGAGGGGATTTTACCTTAAACAAAATGTGAGGGAAAAAACTATCCACAATTAAAATTAAAGAAGTTAGTGTTTTCAGGTAGTATTTTGTACCTCTGTAACTTAACATGAGATTTTTTAAATACAATATTGTTGATTTACATATTATCAGATATTTGTATTAGGATTTGGGATGTAAAACAAAGAGGGATTAGTCATTCAGAGAGGGAAACAAAGTCTATGGAGATGACCAGTTTGGAATAATTAATGTTGTCAGAGAGACAGGCTGCAAACATCTGTGTTCATTCCTAGTATCAGCATCATTTAGTCACGTAGGTGCTTGCTCTATAGCTTTCCTTGTGGCTATCTTATCTTTTCTTTTTAAATTTTAGCTTTTTATTACCGAGAATATTGGCCTAAGCTAAAGAGCATAAATCCAGTGATCTGAGAAATTTGGGGTTGAATTTAACACACCCCAAAAGAAAGGCAGGATATTCTTTTAGGATAGTCTCCACACCTAGAGGTTCAAAATTTTCCTTCAGAGCTGCACAGAAAATAAGTAATAGATCTGTTAGAATTAAAGACAGGGTTTCATCTGAAAATGTCTCTATTCTCTATACTTTGAGGGCCCTTAAATTCAAATACAAGGCTTGGGAGGCAAGAAGGGCATGCAAACCCAGACTAATAACAATTTGCCTATGCTTCTGACACCTTTGCCCTAAGTAATCCCACAGAGCTGAACTCACACTCCTTCAAATATAGGAAAAATGAGCTCATTAAATTTTAATCATCAACATGCTGCAACTAATTATAATGTGTCTTGTCTTAACTCATGACTGCTGTATAATAAATTCAATTACTTTGGTTTTCTTTTCTATTTATATAAACCGATCTCCAGTGAAAGCAGAGTTGCAAACTCCCATGAATGAAGGGAATGAGTAACACTTAATTTTCAAATGATGACCTCATTAGAGCGTGTGTGTATGTGTGTGTGCATGCGTGTGTAAAATTTGTTTTTCTAAGGAGGAGAACGTCAACACTTTGATAATTACCTTCTTGGGCCTCAAGGGTGTCCTAATAAAGAAAATTTTATACATTGATGTGCTTCTCATCTCTTCATTTCTTTGTTCTATCATCCTGTTGTTAATAATACCCTGCAGCAAAAAAAATGTTTGTGAAGCTAAGAGCTGTCCAGATAAGAGAAAAGGTCATGATCTCCCTCCTGTGTGTTCATCAGCCAACGAACAACAATCTGAAAGTAAGAGGATGCCTGTCAGTATGGAGTGGGCAGGCAGCAGCGTGCCATCAAATTGAAGGCAGCGAATGCTCACACAGTTGTACTGGGCTCCAACCTTAACCAAAAATCAATAATCAACAAAGTATTACAATATGAAGTGACTGAATCATGGGAGGCAGTGGTGGAGGGAGAGAACATATGTGTGAAGCTTTGTAAACGCTAAGAATGAGGAACGTAGACTATTTCTCACCATCTTAAGATTTCTAAGGTAAGTGTGTTAGAGGCAATTAATTGAAAAAAGTAGAGTCAGAGAATCCCAGACACACCCCATTTCATTAAGGTACAGTGTGGCGGATTTTTAAAATGAACTTCTAACTTCCGTAAAATGGAGAAATGAAGTCACTCGCTTCATTTCAGGCTCAAATTTTGAGTCCAAGGAGTAACATTAATTTGTGTGTATCTTATTATCATTAACTTAGATAATTAGATAAACAGCAACTGTGTCGTAGGACAAATGTTATTCTTATGATGACGTGTCAAAAATATCCTTGTGGCTAGATTTTAAAATAACCGAGTGAAGCGTCATCATTTTTTCCAGATTAGTTCAAAGTCCCTTTCTTTCCTCTGAGCAGTGAGAAAACCCTCCTCTTCCAAGAAGGCTTCTTTGATCCATTGGAGTTAAGGGAAGGAATTCCTCATCTTTAGGCCTAAAAACTAATTGTTTTCAGGCAACAGGGATGAATGTAACAGAAAAATTGAATCATAAAGAATAAACAATGTAAAATTTAAAAGGAAAAAAATACAGAACTTCTTTACTTGTGTATATTTACTGGCTGCTTCCTGTAAGTATGTGTCACTCACCTGTTTATAACTCATGAATAGTATTTTTTTTGAGAGAAAAAACTGCAGCAACGAAACCACAAAACACGTTGTTAGGGCGAATGCATTTGTTAATAATGAGAGCTTTATTTTCCACTTTTCTTTAAAAGTGGAACTACTTCTGCCTTTATAGTAATCCACTTATTTCACTCTTTTCTGTTTTGTCTATCCCTCTATGAATATATGTATCTATCTATCTACTATTTGCCATCTATCTACCGATCTATTTATTTATATACCTACCATCTCTCTATATCTATCTATCTGTCTATCTATCTATCTATCTATCTATCTATCTAACATCTATCTATCAATTACTATCTATCTATCTATCTGTCTGTCTATCTATCTATCTATCTATCTATCTATCTATCTATCTAACATCTATCTATCAATTACTATCTATCTATCTATCTATCTATCTATCTATCTATCTATCTATCACCTATCTATTTCTAGTTCCAGCTCCACTGAGAAGCCTGGCACTGAGGTCTTTTCTCTCCCAGCCATATTATAAGCACAATCCTAGGGCCTTATAAGCAAAAACATCCAGCTCAAAATAAAAAGTCTAAGAATGGCCAGGCGCTGTGGCTCACGCCTGTAATCCCAGCTCTTTGGGAGGCCGAGACGGGCGGATCACGAGGTCAGGAAATCGAGACTATCTTGGCTAACACGGTGAAACCCCATCTCTACTAAAAATACAAAAAACTAGCCGGGCGAGGTGGCGGGCGCCTGTAGTCCCAGCTACTTGGGAGGCTGAGGCAGGAGAATGGCGTGAACCTGGAAGGCGGAGCTTGCAGTGAGCTGAGATCCGGCCACTGCGCTCCAGCCTGGGCGACAGAGTGAGACTCCGTATCAAAAAAAAAAAAAAAAAAAAAAAAAAAAAAGTCTAAGAACACTGGATGCAATTAAATATTCAAGTTCTGTAAGTTTCAACTTTATTTGAGCCTGAAAAATACAGAACCGAAAGAAGGTTGTTTGCTTGTCTTTATGTTTTGATGTGCCTGATCATTCATAGAGTTTAGTCAGTCGACAGAAAAATCCCACCTTGAAATTCTCTTTTAATTGTTATCTCTTTTACAGCTCAAGATACCTGGCACCTCCTTTGGTGACTACCACCCCTCACTCCACACGGGCACACACAAACACGCATACACAGAGAACAAATATACCTCCAATACTCTTTATCAAAAATATAGAGTATTAAAAGATCAAGACATGAAGAATGTACCTGCCGGAAATGAGTGTTTTTTTTTTTTTTCTCTCCTGAGTTTCCAAAAGAAACTGCTAATTAATTGTGAAGAATGTGATTGCAATAAAAGTGAATATTAAGTGGGGGTGGGGTGGGGGCAGGGAGTGAAGACCAACTAAACCACAGTACCTGGTGAGAGTAAACTTTGGGGCCTCTCTGGGTGGCTGCCCAGTACCCTTTGAAGTGCATATGCTGCATGGATGCATAGGTGCCTGGAGCTCAGCTAGAATGCCAAATCCATTCTTTCCTCTCTCTCCCTCCTTATCGCAGAGACAGAGGCAAAAATCGTTGCAGCTCTCATATTATGAACCAGGATGTTTATTGGTGATTTCTCTATAATTTGCAGGGAGAAATAGAATAGGATCTAAGAACATTGGATTCAACTAAATATTCAAGCTTTAGGGTTAATAAACTTGAAAAGATTTTATGTAAGAATAATGATAGCTTTATCTTTATTGCACAGTACACAGGTTTTTTAAAAATAAAATACTGTCGAGCCTAATTTCTTAGCCTATACTTCAGGATCAAGAGTCTTTCCAATGTCTGGGGCAAACTACTTGCTGAGTGCTGGTAAAGGAGTCTACTGCATCCCAAGGCACACTGGGAGTACTGGTGAAGTTGAAGAGTGAAAGGTGCAAGGAATGGAGTTTTCTCTTTCGATTAACAGCCGCTTAAGCAGCCATCTAGAGAAAGCTTTTACAGAAAAATTCAGGTCAACCTATACCAGGTCAACTTCTATGCCTTGAAGAATAAGAATACAGCATTCCCATTCAGCACATAATACAATGCTCTTCACACAGAAATAAATCAATAAATGCTGTTGACTGGTGTCTGACTTTACTTAATGTCTACCCTTTTCGTGCCTCAAACTGCTTTGACAGTATTCATTCACTGAGTTTTTGAGTAACCCTCTCTAACACACAAAATATCTCCCCTTCCTCGTAATTACACAAACAAGGCAAAGGAGTTAGGAGACTGGGTTCTTTCTAGACCTCCACCCATCACTAACATTGGCAGTCATACCACCTTTATCTTGCCACAATTTATTCCATGTGAAACAATGTATTTGAAACAAGCAACTTCGAAAGTTAAGATGTCTCCCAGTTCCAAAATTAAATCTTGAGCGCTGATGACAATGTTGCTGCAATAAATGCAATAATATCTGTCTGCAATGTTATTGCAGTACCATAATCATTATTATCATCATCAAGTCCAATGTTGACTGTGCTTAGCACTTTACATGTATGAGCTCACTTAATCCTCACCCGAGGCATAGGAAGTAGTTGCTATTACTATCTACATTTTACAGATGAGGAAACAGGCAGAGAGAAGCTCAGTAACTTGCTGGAGGTCACACAGCTATTAGTGATGGGTTACTGTCCATTCAGTTAGATTTCAAACTCTTAAAGTTACGTTTTCTCCTTTTAATATTATCCTGCAGTCCCACTTTCAACGTGCACACGCATGTACACACATACACACATGCATACGTACACACCACACTACACAGCCTTACCCCTGGGTGATCCTTGGTATATTTCGGGTACTTGAACCCATAAAACCCTAAAACTAAAATCAAACCCAATCTATTAATTAATAGGAACAGTGAATTAAATCAGCCACAATATCAATTTATCCTAATATATAACCCATAACAAGAATTTTCTTTTTTTCCCCAAAGTGTTCCAATTTATAAAAGTGACAAGGTTCCAAATTATATAAGTGACTGGAATTATATAAATGACAAGGTTGATTTTCATGTGTGACAAATGAAATCAGTATCATTACTTTATAGTCACACTTCACGTTTTCCTAAATTACTGAATCAGGAGAAGATGAGAACGTTGAATTATTCTCTGAAGGGAACCTCATCTGAGTCGATATTTTATTTTGTTGGAGTCTCTCATAAGTATTGATTCATGGATTGATGGACTGATTTGAATCTGAGCCTATACCAGACTTGTTAGAACACCTTTCTTACATTTCTTAATTAAACTTTTAGGGAAGCAGAGGAGATGCTTTTTGAATTAATATTAATAATTGATTGTCAGAAAACAAGATTCTTGGAAGCAGGGCTATTTTGGTTTTCTTTGGATTCAGATGTGAATTTAAATATTACCTTCCCCACACCACTGCTCTATTAAAAACATAAGTAAATGGGTCCCAGTGTACTTGGTTTTTATTACTAATCTCAAAGACCGTGGCAGTTGCCTTTTTATTCACGTTTACATCAGGGCTAACTCTTCTGGCCTTGCCTCAGATCAATGTTCGGTGTGGAATCAGCAGTGTGGATGGAATTGACCTTCCCTGACCTCTTCCCTAACATAAACCTCGAAAAATGAAAATCGGAAGAACACTGGGCAGACTGTTCAGCTTTCAGTAATCATGCAAAGCTAAAGCCTCTTCTGCTCACCGCTTGAGGATATTAGACTTCAATACACTGTGGGTCACACTGTCGTAAACACTGAATTCTTAGCGAGCAAACGAATTTGGATAATCAGCATTTTTGAGTCCAGTCTACTGGGTACCCAAGAACTACAGCATGTAGCAAAGAAGAGGTTGAAGAGGATAAGCAGCAGAGGATCCCAAGACCTATTCTTGAGATATAAGCTAGATCATTCTCTCTCATGAGGGCAGGTGTTCTTGTTCTACTCTCTCCTCAAATAGGGAATGGGAGAGGGCAGGGCTGGAAGGAGGCCTAGGGAATAAGGCTCATGTCTTTCTGAGTCCTGATCAATTGTCAGAATCCTATTTTTTTGTTTTTTTTTTTTTTACATTTGTCTAAGTATGATACATTTTCTTATCCTGTAGGGAAGGCTTACCTGGCACTGATGAGTTTTGAAAAACTGCCTCATCAGCAAGTAGGCAAGTTATTACCTTGTTAATTAGGGTCACTGCTCACTAATAATTTAACCAATAACATGGTATTTTTTTTTTTAACAAGGCATTTATTGCATTTATTTCCTTTGGCTAGAGCTATAATAAATACAGTGAAATTTATTAATTTATGAAGCTTTTATCTAACACAAATGCATTTGCCATGGCCCTAAATTTTCTTCAAGTCTTCATATTCACATTCTATTGCTGTCATGTTTTCTGAGCTCTGGAATAAAAGCTTTCCCCTCCCCAAGTAGGTTCATCTGTAGCAATACCTATCTTACAACATTACTTTAAAAACAAAGGAGATAATATATAAGAAACTGGTCTAAATACATACAGGAATTTAGAAATGGGGAAAAATAAATTATTCAATACACAGTGTTTAAACAATAGGATAGCCATTTGAAGAAAAATTAAGTTTAATTTTATCCCTACTTCACTTAAACTTATTTACATTTCACACGATTTAACTATTTAATTACACACACACGCAAGTAAACCATAACTGTAGTAGAAGAAAACATGAGCACCATGTTGGAGTTCGGATGACCTTTGTAAACATAATCCAAACACTGTAACAAAAGGAAAGGTTTGATAACTATTGACTACAGTAAATTCTTTAAAAATCTATCTGAGAAACAAAATGCCATAAAAAAGATAAAAGAAAAACTCGGGAAAATATCTGCAACTTACAACACAAAAAACTTATTGGCCTATTACGTGAAGATCTCCTATAAATCAGTAAGATAAAGACCAATAACTCAAAATAAAAACGGACGGCCGGGCGCGGTGGCTCACGCCTGTAATCCCAGCACTTTGGGAGGCCAAGACGGGTGGATCACGAGGTCAGGAGATCGAGACAATCCTGGCTAACACGGTGAAACCCCGTCTCTACTAAAAAACCACAAAAAACTAGCCGGGCGAAGTGGCGGGCGTCTGTAGTCTCAGCTACTCGGGAGACGGAGGCAGGAGAATGGTGTGAACCCGGGAGGTGGAGCTTGCAGTGAGCCGAGATCACGCCACTGCACTCCAGCCTGGGCGACAGAGCGAGACTCCGTCTCCAAAAAAAAAAAAAACAACACAACAATAAAAATGGACAAAAAATATGAACAGAGAATTCATCAAAAAAGAAAGACAAATGGCTTATAACATGCCCAAACTAATTAATAAAAATAAAGTTGCAAATTAATTGAGTTTTGCAAATGTTACAACTGTTATGTTTACCAATTGTTAACACTGTGTTACGTAAGCTTGTTAGAAAGAAAGCTATATAGATGTATAAATAAAATCTATATAGATATATAAATATATATGTGCATATATATAATACAAGAGCCTATAAAAGATTATATTACACATTTAGTTGTCATATCTATTTAGTCTCCTTTATTCTAGGAATAATTTCTCAGCCTTTTAAATTTTTCTTGACATTTTTAAATAGTCAGGGCTAATTTCCTTATAGAATGTCTCAGAAAAACCAAACCCGTATCAGAGAGCTCTCCTTCCCATTCCTGTTCCTTTATTATATTTCTACTTATTTCTGTAGGTACAATTTTATATTTTATGATTTACTTCTCCCTGTGTGTCTATAAGAGTAGATAGGTAATTGATAGATATAGATATATTTCCATAGTTTGTCTTTTTATGTATAGAAAGTAGTATACTATACATGCACTCTTCCGTGCTTTGCTTTTTTAATAAATAATATATCCATATAAATTTATAGAGATCATTCTCATCCTTTTGGATGGTTATATAATATGCTATTATATAGATGCAACATGGTTTATTCAACCAAAATCTAGTGAAAGGTATACAGGTTAATTCCAATATTTGAAGTTACCATAATGCTGTAATAAATAACTTTATGCATATGTTGTTGTAGAAGTAGATTTTTAGGGTGAAATATCAATTTTTGAGGCATATTAATAATGTTTTCACTAAGATGCCATTTGTGTATTTCATGATATTTTTATATGCTCCAGATACTGTTGGTAACCAGTCTACCTAAACGACAGAAGTAATAATCAGTCACTACATGTCAGGTAATATACTAAGATCATTATAATATCTCTGCTAAAATATTTTGGGTGTGTTATTTTATTAGACCACACAAGCACAAGTAAAGGGCATACCATTGCCCTCTTCTTCTTTCAGTTTTTCTATTAGTTTGATATTTGTCAGAAAGTGGGGAGACATATTAATGCCTTTAATATGCTTACAAACAAGGGATGGCTACTATTTAAGAATAACACACAACTCAAACTCAAATATTAGGATCTTATGAAAGAGAAATCCAAGGACGTTGACTCAGTGAAGAAATTTAATATCAAATCCTCCACTGAGAATTTCTCTAAAGCTCTGCAGAGATGCTTTGTGTTTTCTGCAATTTTATGAGAAGCCAGGAAGCTAGAAACACTTTATAAAGTCACCTTGCCCTCTTTGTAAAGTCATCCTACTTCGTAAGTGGTTGTTTTAGGTTGGTTTAAAAACACCAGAAGCAACAAATTCAACATGAATTTCATTTATTTTTGAAAAATTGTGTTTGTATCACGAGTTTGGCTTTGGAAAATTTTGCTGGTGCTCTGTACATGTCTGTTTTGTAGTGACCCAAAAGAGAGCAGATAAGCTGATGGCAAGAAGGAATGCAGGCCACTGAGCCTCCTCTGATTCTAACCCTATTTCTCATCTTGGTCTTTCTGAACACTCCCAGTCTTCTGCATCATTTACTGTCAAGGATTCTGTCTGCTCTTGCTCAGTGGAGGATCTGGGAGTGGAGATATTAGAGGCTCTGGGCAGTAAGTTGGAAGACAGTGCTGCCTACGCACACAGCGGGCTCTGGTTGTGGGCTCCACTCCTCTCTCGGCAGTTTCTCAAACTTCTCTAACTTACCCTGTCCTCTCTCCTCCTGCTATTCTATAGGATTCTGTCTAGGAGCAAAAGCTTACTTCCTATCTCATATTCTTCTAAATTTCTTATCTATATTCACATGAATTCTTATTGTTCCCTTAGGCCTAGGCTTTTGAATCTCCAATACCAAAAACAATCTTCCTTATGCTATGTCATCCTTCCCTCAAGGCAATGCATGCAGACTGTGTGACTGATGGGAAGAATGATAAAGAAGAATCATATCCAAAAATATTAAGCATCTCTTCTTGCTCCAAGGCCATAACCGCTTGTCCCATTATCCTCATCTTCTTCCCTTCCAAACTCAGTTAAAAAAATTATCTGCCAAAAGAGAATCAAAAGTGATCTTATTTTCAACCTTATTCTTTACTAGAGGACTGAAAAACAACAGGAGGTTTACTTAAGTGTTTTTTTAAGCCTCTTACGTCCATCATCCATCTCTTCTCCTTGGTCATTCCTCATCTCAAAGCCCAAAGCCTGGTCTTTGGAGACAAATAGAGGTGGAACTAAATCCTGGCTCTGCAAGAGAAATAAGATTTCATGCTCACTTTCAACATCTGTAAAATGGGGATAACAATACCTATCTGAGAAATTTCTGATTAAGATTCAATAAGATATATTTATAGTGTATAGAACAGTGTAGGTGGTCAGTACCTTCTCACCTCTGCCTCCTTCCCTCCTTTTGCTCTGTCTTCAAATACTTTTCTATTGCTTAAATATAACCATTAATAATATAAGGGAAACAACAATAGAATGAAATATAACAAGTCACAATCCCTTAACCATCTTAATATTTTCATGCCCTAAGTTTGATTTATATCCAGTTCTGAAGGATCTCTATAGTCTTTAGTGAAAAGATATGCTTTTTGAATAAAATTTCAGATTAAAGCAATCTGAAAACAAAAACAAAAAAAATACTCTTTTAGCTTCTGTGAAAGAATATCCTGTGTTCATTTTTAAATCTTGAGATCAAGAATTTGAGGTGGGGGCTATTAAGGTAAAGGAGAGAGGGAAGCAGAGAGGGAAAAAGAGGAATGAAGATGAGATGGGATGGTGTGGATTAAAGAAAGAGAGTTGTAAGCATAAAGGCATGAGCGTTATGGATGGTCTTGCAAAATAGAACAGATGATGCATCCTCTCCAAGACAATTTTCTTCTTTTCTTACCCTCTGTGCTAAGATAAATTTTCTTTTCAGATCATGATTATGGATTAATTTATGACTTCTCTTAATTGTCTGAGCAACGCAGGGTTAATGTCCTGGTAAGGACAAGTTCTCTTTTACTTTATGAGAGCAATCACTTAACGAAAATTAGGCTATTACTTTTTATCTCCTTCTCCTTGGCAATGCCTGATAGCATGGGACACTTCTGCAAATTTTCCTCCTCTTGCCTGTGTTAGGGAATAGATCTTTATTTGGCTTTGACACTTTGAAGATTTCCTGATAGTTGATAACAAGATTGAACTCCAGAAATGTCATCTGGTAAATCAGGTTGAAGCAGTGTATCTTCCCAGCGCTGTGAAGGTTCTGTTTTTGAGTGAATGTTCGTTCTAGGAGAAGCTACCACTAGAAGGGAATTTAGAACCAGAAGATACCCAAGGATTATGGCGCCTTCTGCCATTTCCCAAAATACTGAACTAGTGCTGGGTGGAACATAGTGCTGTTGAAAAGTTTAGTTTGGAGCTATATATGGGCCTGGAATTGGTTCCTGGATCTCCAAGTGCCAGCTATGTGGGTTAGAGCTTACTCTACTTACCCTTAACCTCGGTTTCCTCATACATAAGATGGGAATAAATATACTTGCTACTTTGTTGGATTCTATCATAAGTGATTGATTAATTTACAAACAGTTACTGGGTTCTACTCTGTGTCAGATACTATACTAGTTTTTCAGGGGATATCTTAGGTTGCGATTGCCAGAAGTAGACCCTGAGACAAGGATTTGTGTGGGAGTGATTTATAAAGGAATGCCCCCAGGAGAACCCTGTAACAGAGCAGTGGAAACAGCAAGGGGGAAGAGAAGACAAACAAGGGTGCCATTTTAGTCAAAGACCCACAGAGGGTGGCTTCAAGCTGATCCTGCAGGGGATCAGTGGAAAAAAAGTTATGCTGCATCATAACTTTTTCACCTATGGAAAAGGAAGCTGGGTTTTCATACACCAGTACCAATCAGTCATTGGCTAAAGGCTGTCCCATGGGTGAAGGGTGAAGGTAAACTCTAGCCCTCCTAGAGGGTTGCAGACACAGCCTCTTAGAAGAATATGGAAGGCAGAGAAGAGAAACCAGGGATAGTAAAGGGGATTGCAGGAAATCCAAATGTTTCCTACTAGGAGATATGATAGTCAAAAGATAAACATAATAACCTCATAGATGTTACATTCTTAATGGGGGAAGCAGATAAGTAAACAGGCAATGCAGTGCAGTAAGGGTTGTTGTGGAGGAAGGTCAGGGTACTATGGGAATGCAAGGAAGAAGCCCTGGGAAAGGATCAAGGAAGTCTGCCCAGAGGAAGTGATGTGTAGTTGATGAATAGTACTTACCCCGGCAGGGTAGGAATGAAGGGTCTTCCAGGAAGAAGGACTGCCTGCGTATGGTTCAGAAAAGAGAGAGTATGGCATATTTGAGGAGCTGAAAGAAATACGTCTTGACTGGAGTGTACAGTGGAGGGTGGGGAAAGAGGAGGTATTGAGAAATGATGCTGTGGCAGCCAGGAGGATTCTGATAGCGTGGAGCTTGTAAGGGCTGCATCAGAATTAGAAGAGGTATTGAAAGTTATATGCTTGGTGTCCCACTAATACTCTACAAATAATATCTAGTGGAAGCAATAGCTGGTGGGAGAAGTAGTATTATTAGCAGTACTACTGTGACCACTACCTCTACTATCATTACTCCCTTGCAACAATTAACTTGGGACCAAACTAAAGGCCTAGCTGTGTTACACTGTTTATGTGTTTATTATCTGTCTCTCCAAACAGCCTGTAAGTTCCACAGGGTAGGAACTGTGTGTTTTATCCAATTATTCTCGTATTCATCATAATATATTTGGTAAGTGAATAAAAAATGCTTTTGAGCCTTAGGCATGCCAGAGGGTTAGGGTGGGGGTGGGAAGGGAAGTCTAAAGATGAGCTAGACAGTCTCCAGGCTCAAGGCTACGTTCCTTTATTTACTCAATGGCTATTTGTTGAACACAATTTAGTAGTGCATACTAAACTTTTGTTAGGTACTGAGGATACAGTTATGAGGGACACAGATCCCTGTCCTCATGCAACTTACCATCTAATGTCATGGTTCTCACTGGGCAGGGTTCCACCCCATAGGGAGCATTTGGATATTTGTGGGGACGTTTTGGGTTGTCACGATATTGGAGGATGCTGTTGGCATTGGGTTGGCAGAGATGAGGGAAACTAGGTATTCTACAATGTGCAGGACAGGCCCATGCAATAAAGAATTGTTCTTTATCCTGCAGGATCTTTCAAACATCTTGGGGAACAGGCAAGTAGGTGACAAAAGGTCTTTGCTATTAATCTACAATCAAACTGGTTAATATATAAACACCAAGTGGTTTTTGTTTGCTTTTATTTTGTACTGATTTTTTTTTTTTTTGCTGTGAAAAAGTCACCTAATGTAAAATTTAGCATCTTAACCACTTAACACATCCTGACAAGTCTAACCACATAAACAATGCACAGTTCAGTAGTGTTAAGTATATTCACATTGCTGTACAACAGCTCTTTAGAACTTCATCTTGCAAATCTGAAACTCTGTACCTGTTAAACAACATTTCCTTTTTCTTTTTTTTCACCCCCTGACACCATTCTCCGTTTGGTTTCTATGAATTTGACTATTTTAAATGTCTTATTTAAGTGAAATCATATAGTATTCATCTTTGTGTAACTGCCTCATTTCACTTAGCATAATGTCCTCAAGGTTTATCCATGTCATGGCATATGTCAGAATTTCTTTCCTCTTTAAGGCTGAATAATATTCTATTGTGTGCATCTATTACATTCGGTTTATCCATCCATCTGTGATGGAACTTGAATTGCTTCCACCTGTTGGCTGTTGTGAATGATGCTGCTGCGAGCAATGCTGTGCAAATATCTCTTTGAGAGTCTGTTTCAATTTTTCAGGATATATATACCCAGCAGTAGATTTGCTGGATCATATGGCAATTTTATTTTTAATTGTATCCTTATTTTTTTCTCTAAAAATACAATTGTAAATCCAGGAAAGATTGCGTTTTATTTCCCCAAACTTTATCAAGAATCATTCATCATTTGCGAAAAATCATGTTGCCAATGGGAATGTCTCTCATGGTATTTGAGTCACCAGTTCAATGCATTTAGATGACTTTGTGTTTATAGCGATGATATTCACAGCAATTATCTATGTAACACGAGGTTCAGACTAGTTGGTTTTATGTTTTTGTGTGCTTGTGCCCAAACATTTATGTAATAATGTGCATATGTATAATTTTCTCACAAATTATTTTCTTTTTATTGTTCCCTTATATTATTGTTAGCATTATATTGACTTTTTGAAAATAAATGTATGGTATGTTATGTAATCTATGAATTTTGTTTATAGGATGGTAAAATGGAGCTATAAAATGTTATTTTATTGGTTTTGATTGGCTTAAATGTTCTAAATTTTTAACACGAACCACATTCTAATGAGAAAGAACTTAAACTGTGATACATATTCATAACAAAATCTTGAAAACTGCTCTAGTTTTGTAGATCAGGATGGCTGGAGGTAGACAGATATTTGTCTACATCTAAAAAGTGGGACATGTGTTTGTCTGCATTAGATAGGCTCCTTTTCCAACTGTCGTCAGTTTCTGAAACTTGTCTAAGTGGATGAAAATGATGGGTCTGCCTCAGTTTTATGTTTAATAAAAATGAATCATCAACACTTTTTGGGATTCCTTTCTTAATGGGTAAATAACCATTGGACTTTAAGAAGACATGTTCACCACTTTGGAAAATCATATTTTGATGGCTATTCATGGTGTCTGGGTGTGTAAATCGAAATGCCTGTATCAGTCTGTATTGGTAACTTCCCATTCCTGGTGACTCTACCTACAGGTGAAACATCTGCCTAGTTCCTCATTAGGTTTCCTAGCATAGTTATCCCAGGGAACTCAGATATTGAAATATGTACTGTTTTATTATAACTTACTTTCCTTTTATTTCTTTTTTATATTACAGTTAGGGCATTATATCGATTTAAAAAAATATGTGTGTAGGCAGGTTATATTATCCATTCATATCTTTTCAGGTTAGTAAAGAAAAGGTACTAGAAAATATTTGCCATAAAAAGGGGATTTGGACCTGGTAGGTTTGAGAAGCACAGGTCCCATGAATAAATACTTATACCAACAACTAATCAATTACATTGTGATGAGTGCTATCCACGAAAAGCACAGAGTGACATGAGCTTACAGTTCTATATAGATTCATGACATGCACCCTGAAATAGTGATTTCGGTAAGTCCTCTATCAGCTGCTGTGCCACATGACTGGCACCTTGTCAAGAGGAGCTCCTTGTCCTTGCAAAGGGTGCAGATGAGGAAAGAGTGTGGCATCCATTTGGAAGGCTAGGTTAGGTAAGGGTCTGGCTGTAGCATTTGAGGTGACAGGGCCTACATAAGTGTGGCACTGTGGGGTGTGCAGGACTATAAAACATGATTCTCGGGCTTGTTCTCTGGATGGTGAAAGAAAACACCACACCCTCAGGAAGACTTCATTTTTTCATTATTTAACAAGTATTTATTAAACACCCTCTATGTGACAGGTACTTTCAGAGATACTGCAGGGAATAAAACAGACAAGAATCCCTGTGTGTCTGAAGCTTAACTTGCTGTCAGAGCAGCCAGGCAGTAAACAAATAAACAAGTAAGTGTATAGTATATCAAATAGTGATAAAGGCTATGGAGAAAGATAAGGCAGCATCAGGGGAATGGGGAGGCTGGAGATGGGATGGGAGGGCTAGTTTATATCAGGTGGGCAGGGAAGCATCTTAGATAAGATGACATGTGAGAAAAAGTGTGGAGTGCTTCCCATTCAGCAAGAGCAAGGCAGGCCAGGATTCTCTCGCATTAGTTCCCCTCCTGCCTCTACCTGCTATTGCCATTCTTCCTGGTACTCCCTGGTGCAAGCTCAGTATCTCATGCCTAGATAAGCACAGGTGGCCTTGTCCTTTGTTCCCCTGCTCTCCCACTCAGTTGTTCCCCCTTACACATAGCTACTGCTCATTCCTGCTGGATTGTTCTTCCTGGAATCTGGCTGCAAATACATTCCTCTCCAAAACTCTGCATGAGGCCGGGGATGGTGGCTCACACCTGTAATCCCAGCACTTTGGGAGGCAGAGGCAGGCTGATCACCTGAAGTCAGGAGTTTGAGGCCATCCTGGCCAACATGGTGAAACCCGTCTCTACTAAAAATACAAAAATTAGCTGGGCATGGTGGTGGCCATCTGTAATCCCAGTTACTTGGGAGGCAGAGGCGGGAGAATCGCTTGAACCCTGGAGACGGAGGTTGCAGTGAGCCAAGACCTCGCCACTGCACTCCAGCCTGGGTGATAGAGCCTGATTCTATCTCAGAAGAAAAAAAAAAATCTGCACGAGATCTTAATCTTTACAAATGAAGTCCAGACTGCGGAGCATGGCATTCAAAGTCTTTCAGGTGCTGCCCCCCACTACTCTTTTCATCTTTCTCTCTGTTGCTGTTGCCTTTAACAGACCCCATTCCCCAGTCAAACCAAATTCCTGCTCACCAAGTCTGATGGTGCTTTCTCATCTCACCTATATAATCTTTTTCCTTCTCCCATTCCCTCTCCTTAGAACACTCTTCTCCCATGCTCCCTCTTCCCAAATCCTAACCTTCAAGACTCACGTCATTCTATATTCCAGGATAATTTCCCCATTCCCTTGAGAATCTATGCTTTTCTTTTCAATTTATGTTATAATTTCTTCCCTGCTAAAGTGTAACCATGAGTCAAAATAGACAACTGGAGGGAGTAGCAGGGGAGGAAAGTCAACCATCACTGGGAATCATGCAGGTAACATGAAGGAGTGTCCCAGTGTGTGAGTAGAGGACAACAGGGAGGGATGGGGCCTGTGGAGAACTGTAAAGTGTATGCCTATCTAAAGTTACTCACAGAGTCCCTGGGCCATGTTTCTGTAACTTCTGGAATAAGGAGTATAAAATCAGATTGACCTGGACTTAAATTCTGATTGTATTCCTTACTGATGTGCAAATTTTGGCAGGTTATTGAACTCCTTTCATACTGTTTCTTCACTGCTGTCCTGGGGGTAATATCACTTCTTTAAAATGATTAGTGAGGTCTATATAAAGCGCCTGGTGCATAGGAAACATTTAAAATACTGTCTTTCTTCCTCTGTGTCTTCCATGATGTCAAGCATAGTATCAGTCACATGGTAGTTCTCCACAACTGTTTGCTGAATTAACACTATTCAATAAAGAGAGTAAAGGGTCAAGAACAATTGAAGGAATGTCCTGGTCATAACTGATGAGAGTATTGAGAGGGAGAATTGAGTGTGGGCTGGAGGGCTAGAGGAGGCCTCATGGAGGCAATCAGGTTGCTGCTGGGCTCTAAGACTGGGTAAGGTTTAAATGAGCAACTGAGAAGGAAACGGTGGAACATCATGAATGAAGACTCAGAGGTAAGCGAGTGTGAGAAAGAGATCATCCTGGTCCCCACTGGTAGACAATTTTGTGAAAACATCAGCCTTACTGGTGCACAGAATAGAATTAAACCAATTACCAGAGTCCCCTTGCCTTTATCTTGAGAGGTGGGTGCTCTCCCCTGGGACATTCAACCATAAAATCCTGGTATAGACCCAAGCATTGCTCTGTGTGTGTGTGTGCGTGTGTATGTGTGTGTGTGTGTGTGTGTGTGTGTGTATTTGTCTATCAGCAGGTAGGCTATTTCCTTTAAGTAGCATTTGATGAAGCTGCTAAGTTCTAGGCTTGCTGGTATAAGGATGTAGTTGGTATAATAATGAGTCATTATTATTGAATAGGCCCATCTAATTAATCTAGGAAAATCATGTACTGATGCACTATATTACTGAGTAGAGTGAATAGTGAGAGTCTTGTGTCCTAGGGGAATGCAGACTTCTTTCAAAGCATTTTTAAAATGCAGATTTCCTCTGCTTAGGTCTGGATTGCTCATTTTTCATCTGTCTGCTTCTCCACTTCAGCTGAGAACAATGCACTTCTTTTCAGTCCAACAAAGAAACAGACATTTAAAGATGGTAGACAAAAAAAGCAATTGCAAATATATATGTGTGTATGTATATACATATATAACGTGTACGTGCATACATGTACAGATATATTTATAATAAGTTGAACATTTATTTCAAATTCACCCTACGTTTTTAAAAACAGCATACTCTGAGAAGGAATAAACAATCCATAGATTGTTACCTAAAAGCTGAAAAGTATTATAAAGAGAAAACAAAACAGTACATAAAAGATTTAAAAATGTGTGGTGCCTAGACGGTATAGGAATGATTTGCGTAAAATGGAGCAGAAACAGTTTAGGATCACTCATATTTGTTTTAAGCACTAAATCCACAATATATTCTGAAAACAACAAGGCTACTCTATCTTTGAAAAAGTTTCAGATGTGATGTGAAAGGTTTAAATACAAGAACGGGATAATTTTTGTTGCAAGAAAAACATTTATTGAGTCAAAATTAGTTGGTTATGGTATTAGTTTAACACTTGAAAATTTTACATATACCTTCCATCTTTATATTCCAAATGACATGAGACTGCTTTCCATATTTTGCTGACATTTTCATTGAGATAGAAACCTCTTTTAAAAAAATGTGAGGTAACATCAAGACTGATACTCTTTTGACTGAGTTTTCAGGGAAGATCTTTTAAAAATCCTCATTGTTTCCTGTGGAACAAAAACCTCATCATAATGAATCAAACTGCAATTATTAGAAAGAATGTTCCCCCTCCACAGTGGATTACTTTAATAGACATAACATATTTGGTTTCATTGCTTAATTTCAAGAAAATATCTTTCAGAATTAGCACAAGAACTTGTCATATGATTGGTGGTTTAGTATTCAGGATATTTGTTGGATTCTGTGACACTATTCATAGTGTTTGTTTCATAGACATCAACAATTAGTCACGGAAGAATTCCATCGTGGAAAAACAGACTTTAAATGAAAAGTGTTTTTCTGAGTCTTCAGATTTCTATACCGCACTTGGAAAGACTGGATAAAATGGACAATGAAAATGTTCACCATCTCTAAGCAGGACATGAACCATAGTTGCCAGAAAGTAGATTCCCCCCATCATGCCTCGTATCGAGTTCATTCAAGATGTAACTGGAAAAAATACAACTATGTCAGGACAGACATGAGGGCTTGTCTTGGGAAGGGGGTGTTTTGTAATGTTATAGACTTTTTTTTCCATTGACACTCCTCATTCTTATCTAATAAAGTACAGTGCTACAACTTTTGAAACTCATCAAAATAATTAAAGTGGACACACTGCCATCCCATGAATGTTATGTCAACAATTAAGTGTGAAAATGATGCTGGGTCTGGGAAGTAGGTCCTGCACATTACCGTTATTGTGTGCTAATCTGTTTCATTCATGAACTAACCAGAAGCAACAAGAAAAGCTTGAGATTTGAGGCCTGAATTCTGGATTTTCCCTTTAAGGGTAGAACTGACTTTTGGCCAGAGATTCTTTCCACACTCTTCTTAGTGTTCATCAAAAACAAAAACAAACAAACAAACAAAAACCAAAACCCCTCATTAATCCATAGTGAAAAATTACTAAAGGAAGAAATCCTGTAGTAATAAGAGAAGTCTCACTTGGGAAGGATTTTAGCATGAACCAGGCTTCTTCGTAAGCAGCATAGTGGAAGTGCTTGGGTTTTGATGTTGGAAGGAAGCTTTCTCCTGGCCAAGTTACTCTGTGTACTGCAGCTTCCTCACCTGTGAAACATGGCTAATAAGGCATCCTTCATAGGCTTGTTGAGATTATCAGTTGAGATATCCCATGACAAGTGCCTGACTATATATTATCATCAAAACATAGTTATTTGAGAACTGCCTATATAGGGTACCTGGATCCCACACAATTGAAAGAAATACTGGCTTTGTTCTTGCCACCAGGGCAGCTTGTCTCCTGACATGCTGCATCTTTTGTGTTTCAACAATCTTTTATTGTGTATCAGTTTTGCAGCAAAGTATCACACGAGCCCTTAGAAAGATTGTTGAATGGGAAAATTCATCTTAACAACTAAATCAATGGGTGACTGGAGCACTCAGTGCTTTCTTGGCATCCAATTTCTCTAGCAAATGTGGATTAGGCACCTAATATATGCCAGTGGACCAGACATGAGCTCAGTTAGAGTGGGGGCTCTAGATGTGGCTAAGACATACTCTGTCTTCTCTCCAGAAAGGTTGGGAGACATTTATGTGAGTAAGTAAAGACATTCTGGTGTAATAAGTGTGGCCACCAAGCTGTTTGTTATGTGTTGGGAGCACAGACTCTGTCTTAGCACTGAGGAAAGCTTCATGAAGGAGTCGACGTTTGAATTGGGCCTGAAGCAGAATTTCAGGGCATGTGCAGAAGCTAGGAGTGCAAAGGAGCATTCTGTATTTGGGAAATTTTTTAGAGTGGCTGAAACAGAAAATGGTGGGGAATATCTGGGGCCTGATTATAAAGGACTCCTTTTGGCCCTATCTAGTAGACAGTGTGTGGGAAAACTCTGTGGCAGTGGTGGTGGGAGAGGCCGGAAGCTTACTTAAAAGGCTTTCAGGAATAGTCAAGCGAGAGAAAATGAGGGCTCAGAGCAAGGCAGAGGCCAGTAGCATTTACTACAGAGAGCAAAGGAGAGAGGATCCAAGGGTGAAGCTGAGATTTCTAGCTTGAAGTATGGGATAACAATGTTATCACCTTTTTATCTTGGCTGGCCGGCTGCCAATACCCCCAGGTTTTCAGGTCTTGCTACCAACTTGATCATATCTCCTGTTTCCTAAATAACTCAGGCAGTCCAAGGATATAATCATCGCTCAGGCTCCTTGAAGTGTCATCAAAAGAAATGGATGATGGTGGCATGACTCTCGTCATTCTCTGGGTGGGTGCCATGGTTGCTTAGCTGGCTATTGTTTTTCAGTGAGGTCTGTGGATCCCTGAGCATTCCTAAGACCCTTTTGGGGGGTCTGCCAACTCAAAACTATTTTAATGATGCTACTAGGATGGAATTTGCTATCTTCACTCTCCTTCTCTTCTAGGTGTTCAGCTAGTGGAATATTTCTTGGGTATTTTTATGCTTTCCAGAATTTTCTAAGGTAGTAGATTTAGGGTAAATATGTGAGCATTTTGGGAGATTAACTCAGTATGTTTTCAATACTTGTACTGTACCCTTAATAGCAGATTATGCCTTATATATTATGTGTAATTTTATTGTCATCCACTAAATCATTAATTGAAGTTTTCCTTCCACCTAAGCAGAAACACAATAAGAAGCATACTTTATTATCTTGATTTGTAATATTTTAAATATATGTAAAAATATTTGTAATATACGTAAAATACACTTTTAAACTTTAAAATTTTGTCTGAAACTTATTTTAGAATTTAATATTTTATTCTATAATAAAACAAATTGTATTTTATCTAATATTTAAAAATACATTTTACACCAAAAATAAAGGGAGATTAGGAGAGTAGCTTTTTCAACCCACAGCCAAATTGTCTGTATATAAAGGAAATGAAAAACATGAAAGTGACTATAGAGAATTCTGTCACTCTGGAAGGGAGGAATATGAGTGAAACTGTAAATGGGAAACAAAAGTATGATGACAGCTGTCCTTCCCTTGGCTTTAGTGATATTAATAACTAACCCTATTGTGTTATGGGCAACAGAACATTTAAAATAAAACTATGGTGCCCCTTGTGACACCATTTTAAGACCAGTATTTAATAGTTTACAGGAAAAGGAATTGAATATATTAAAGTAAAGATGATAAGGTCTTTAAAAACAGAACATTTTCAAGTGAGGCGTCTTTAGGTAAATTAATTATTCCATTGCATTGGCTTGAAAAGTGCATATAATAGCTAAGAGACTAATTGAGCTATGAGTGTTCCAACTGAGTTAATTTAATTTGAATGTTGAATGACTTTTCCCTTTCAAATGGATGAATCTAAGTTTGCGTGTATCCATTCAGTATCAGCATCAATGAATCATCAAAGGTGATCATTTATGTGACTACATGGCAACAAACACAGGTAGGTGCTGAAATAATCAAAAGTATTGAGTAACCTTTTTTGCAACTCATGATTTATCTTGGAAAAATGGTGTTGACATATATGACAATGGTGCAAAAATTGTGCAAACATTTTTGCGTCTTAAGAATGAAAGGAGAGCCACCAAAGTGTCTTGGCAGTCGTGGTATTCCCTACTGTATATTTGCAAGTTTTAAGAAGCCAGATTTGCTTAAAAATGTCTCTGCCTGCTGGGGTTGGTGGCTCACGACTGTAATCCCAGCACTTGGGGAGGCTGAGGCGGGTGGATCACGAGGTCAGGAGAAAGAAATGAAACCAGGGTGCTGTAGAGGTATCTGCACTCCTGTGCTCATTGCAGCATTATTCTCAATAGCCAAGATACCGAAACAACATAAGGGTCCATCAGTGAATAAATGGATAAAGAAAATATGGCACATGCAATGGAACATTAGTCAACCTTAAAAACAGGGGAAATCCTGTCATTTGTGACAACATGGATGAACTTGCAGGTTTCTTTAGAATCAATAATCTCCTCCTACTCCCAGCCCCTGCAAACCACTGATCAGATTCTTGTTCTCATATTTTTGGTCTCTCCAGAATATCATAGTATATCGAATCACACAATACATAGCCATCTGTGTCTACCTTCTTTCGCTTAGCATGTTTTGGAGGCAAATGCGATCTTTTGATATTATATAATAAAGTGTGTCAACATTTAATCTGCATAGCTCTGAGAACCAATGTTTTCTAAATGCCCAATAACATATGTTACAAAAGGGGTAAAAGATCTCCTCACAATGCAAGATAAATCAATAGCTTTTAAGTTATTGAGTATGAAAAGTTTATCAATAAGTTTTCAGATCCTACTGCATTACTACTTGTTGAGTGTGAGTGTAGTATCAGAGAAGAATATTCACAATTATCTGAAAAGCCTTTTCAAATACTCCTCTTTTCAACTGCATGCATATCTGTGTGAGGCCAGGTTTTCTTCACATAATTCAACCAAAATAACACATTACAACAGAATGAATACAGAAGCAAATATGAAAATCCATCTGTTTTATACATTAAGGAGATTAGCAAAATTACAAAACAATGTCATACTTCTTGCTAATTTTTTTGTTTTGGAAAATATTTTTATAGGCATGTGTCATTGGTGTTAATATGTGATGGATTCATCATACTATTTTAAGTAAGTCAATAAATATTTCCATGTTTTCTCAATTTCTTCCCAAATACAGAAAATATTCGCAGGTGTAATCCACATAAACAAAAGCTCTTTGGGTTCTCAATAATTTTGCAAAGTGCAAAAGTCCCTGAGACCAAAAGTTGAGAACAACTGGCCTAGATGGACTGGCAGATGCCCCTAGAGAATAAGAACAGCTGGGTAGGGAAGGAGTTAGGGAGAAAATTGCATATCTGATTTCCTGGCTTATAGTAAGGTCTCAATACATAGTTAATGAAAGTCAGGCCATAAGCCAATGTAGTCAGGCTAATCAATCCAGGAGAATGAAGTTTCTGAAATGAGTAGATGGTTTTATCAAGGGCCTAGCATCCTGGCTCAGGGGGACACCCAGGTTAGTCTATCTACTGACATAATTGATCTGGAAGAGACTGAGGGTGAGCTGGTATTGGAGTTTATGGTCAGGTTGAGAGTCTATGTGAATTCATGAGATATATGCAGAAGTATCAAATGCTAGTGGAGGATCAGAGCACAGGGTCTGTGGCAGTGGTGGTCAGGTTCAGCAAGTCTATAGGAAAGGATGGATGGAATTTGTATGGGGAGAGAACAAGGGTGACTTGGCTGAGAAAGATCTGGATTTGATCTGGGTCAAATGGAGGTTTCTTCTAAGGTTGAGATGGCCTCAGATCAAGTCCTACAATGGCAGAATCTGAGTGGGATTTCAGTGAAAGTAGGAAGTGGTGATGGTGGTGGAGGGAGTGGACAGTTTGGTCAGGTGTGGTAGAATATTGAACTAGGACTTTTGTCTTTGCATTTCCCTTCTCACTTTACCTTTAGCCTGAGTCTATAGCATGAATTTCATAGTCTCTAATCTTCACCAGAGGCCAGGAGTTTTGTTGGGGTAGAGATGGTGTGATACTGAACATAGTGTCTTGGCATAAATTAGCTGATCTCTGTCCCAACCTTCTGACTTGCTCTCACATGTACACCTATTGTTCAGTTATAATCCTAAGAGATAACCGATTTATTCTGAAACAGATAATTTTTAAAAACATATGCTCAGTGTTACCATCAAAGTCACACTGACATCCTTTTACTATGAAAACATACTATACTTTCCTCCAAATTTGGGAAAGCCAGAACTTTTTAATGCATTTTTAAAATTAATGGTTATATTTTAAAATATTAAGCACAGGTTAATCTGGATTCTTTATTTATATTGTATTTGTGGTGACACCGAATTATACAGAATTCTATAGGAATTCTGTTCTAATTTTGTCCATGTCCATGTATTCACTATGACAGCATCATTAATTATGTTGAAATGAGTATGGAAAACATATAAGCTGCTAATGCTAGGTATTACTAGAAGTTATATCAAACCTTGCTTGCTACTGAGAATAAATTGTGACATCAACACCTTATCTTTAATAAACACAGAAAGCACCCTAACCTGACATTTTTATCTTACAATGTGTGTTGATAAATACAAAACTTGATATTTACTATAGGAAATGCAAGGTATATAATGTGTCAAGACGAATTTAGCCTTCTTAGCAGGCACATGATTATTTGGTTACCTTCTGCTGTCTGCTTCCTGTCTACAAAGGGTGGTCCATTTCTCCCCTCCTCCTGCCTAATATCCTGTGAAGGTGCCAATTACTCTCCTGCTTATCAGTTGCAAACGATGCTTGGTGCAACGGGAACATCAATTATTTGTGGGCAGAGAGCTAAGGCTGCTGGAATCATAATAAAGGATGCTGGAGCTTCCAGCTAATAGACTATGTCAAAGGCAATGTGTAGACCAAAGAGAGCACATTTCAGAAATCTATGCCTTGAAGATAAACTTAGGCCAGATTTGCAGACTTTAATGCTGTATAGGTTATGTAAGAATTTGCTAATGTTACTGAAAAAAACTGGTAAGACATTTTCCTTTTATCCATGCAGCCTTTCACACCGTGGATTTATTAATACTATTGACTTTTTCTTCTTGAATCTGGTGTGTGTGTGTGTGCGTGCGTGCATGTATGTGTGTGTGTTTGCTTTGTTTCTAAATGGTAGCCAAATACCAGGTGAAGTTAGATGCAAGCTTTTTTTAGGTCCTTTGTCTTCAATGGTGAGCCCTTAAAGATGAGTTTGTAAACTTACTGTGATTGTTATTGCCTTATAATTTCACGTTGGACTTCTTAACTTTTGTTTTTTAAACAGGAGATTAAATAGACTAGTGACTGTGGAAATGTCAGCACTAGTCAACTTGGCTTGGACAATTTTATTTCCAATTCTATGAATAGGGTTTCCAACTGCTGAGAAGAGTTCACATTTCTCGCTCTCCTGATATTCATATAAAATAATTTAACCAGCCCACTTAAACTTCCTGATTAATATTGTAAGGATGTTCACACAAAATCAAAAGGATTAGAATATATTTATAAAAATGAAGATGATTCCTTGACAGCAGAATGATAATCCTAAATCTACCCCATGCCTGTTGTGTGCAGGTAAAGGGAGATGACGAACTTCAGTTTGTAGATGGTTCTCACTTAGGTAGATGAGGATAACTATTGATTTGTTTTTTAAGTAATTTTAAATTTTAGAAGAGTTTCATATATATAGAAAAGCTGCAAAGACAGTATAGAGAGTCCTCATATTCCCTGCACCATGCTCCCCTATTGTTAACATCTTACTTTATCAGAGTGCATTTGTTACAACTAAGGAACTAGTA
The DNA here is from genome assembly GCF_043159975.1 of Macaca nemestrina. NCBI lineage: Eukaryota > Metazoa > Chordata > Mammalia > Primates > Cercopithecidae > Macaca > Macaca nemestrina. The sequence continues at coordinate 148,959,728 of NC_092131.1, read as the reverse complement.
TTGGTTTGTTACTACCTACTGATTTTTAATTTCATGTGAATATTTATTATTTGTAAGATGCTACTCCAATATTAGGAATTGTTCCAATATTCATTCATTGTATTTATTTTTCCAAATCCATTATATTTCACACACCAGCTTATTGCCTTCTAAGTTGATCGCCCATTTGCTCTTGATGACACTGTATCATTTGGGATTCCAAGTGCTACCATGTCTTCGTGTTTCTCTCAGCTGCTGAGCTTTGGGCCACATGTTGGGATGAAGGTCAGATAGATGCACTGTGTGATGTTTGGCTTCAGAATGAGGAGATTGCTAATCAGAAAGGGCACTTTAAAAATCACTCCATTTAATTCACATATTTTACAGAGGAGAAAATGGAGGCCCATTGAGGTGAGGTGACTCACCCAAGGTCACACACTGCTGGTGGTGGGGCCTGGACTGACGCCCAGCCTCTTAACTCCTTTACACTTACTGCTTCTGATAAAATTTTCACAGTGACGCTTTTATTCTATTTATTATTTATACCCTGCCTACTTTAAAAAAGAATTGGAGCCAGCTGCTCTGTGATTTACTTTGCTTTGAACACAATATAGATCATTGCATCCTGCATGATTTAAGTGAATTTTTTAAAAATATAAATAATGCTCTCATCTGTAATTATTTGATAAATAATTCCTACCACCTCATAACCACACTATTGATGCCTTGCACATAGTAGGCACTGAGTAAACAGAGGTAAAATGAACAAATGAATAATGCTTACTTGGATTTATAGAAAAAATTCACAGTGCATGCAGATGAGTGCAGCATGGCTAAGTGAGTGGGAAGAAGTATGATCTATTTTTGGCTCTGGAAAGGGGGGCGTGAGGGAGATACTGTGGATGAAAGATGAGTATTTTGGCTTGTGGTTCCCTTTATACAATTAGATGGGTTGCAGAGGTGGGATGCACATCTGTGGGGCCTCAATAGGTAGAAAGTGCCCTGGGTCCCACGTGTGACTGGGCAAGCTGTTTGCCTTCTCTGAGCTTTCCGTTCCTTACCTGTGACGATATGAATACCTATCTCTCGAGGTTGTTGCCACTGTTAAATAATAGCGATAAGAAAGTGTTTTGCAAACTCTAAAATCTGGCATAGATGTTATTTATTAATCTCTAGGATTATGTAGAAGGAACTCAGCATTTAAGGCAGGTTTTCGATGAAGTACTTTAAACCTTTCCTGTTTTGCAAGTTATCTAAGCATCATGAAAATGTTAGAACAATGAATACTGGGAATTGAAAAGGGAAATAAATAGATATGAGGAAAAAATGGTTTTATAACTCAACCCTATGACAGAGAAAGCTGAGTCAAAAATGGTAGGCATTGGGATTTAATACCTGCCTGATAGGGAGAAGGGGAATGGAGCCAGGCCAGAATGTCCTGCTAATAATTTCTGCTATGCTTTGGCTCAGGTTTTATCACTCGGTTCTTAGGGTGGGGTGAAGAAATCCTGGCAAGCATGAAGATTCCCTTTAGGTAGGCTGTGGGATATATTAGTAGAAAGCATTACACTCTTACCAACAGAGTATAAGCATTTCCTTTTCTTTGCAACCAACTATTGCGGAAAGCAGTATGGTGATTCCTCAAAGAACTAAAAACAACTACCATTCAACCCAGCAATCCCACTACTGGGTATATACCCAAGGTAATATAAATCATTCTATTGCAAAGACACATGCATGCGTATGTTCATTGCAGCACTATTGACAATAGCAAAGACATGGAATCAACTTAAATGTCCATCAACAGTAGACTGGATAAACAAAATTTTGGTACCTATACACTATGGAATACTGTGCAGTCATGAAAAAGAATGAGATCATGTCCTTTGCAGGAACATGGATGGAGCTAGAGGCCATTATTCTAAGCAAACTAACTCAGGAACCAAAAACAAAATATTGCATGTTCTCACTTATAAGTGGGACCTAAATAATGAGAACACATAGACAGAAAGTAGGGAACAATAGACACCAGCACCTACTTGAGTGAGGTGGGTGGAAGGAAGGAAAGGATCAGAAAAAACAAATTGTTGGGTACTATGCCTAATATCCAGGTGACGAAATAATCATACACCGAACTCCTAAGTCACGAATTTACCTATATTCTGAGCTACAACTCGAGATTAAGATGAAGCTGGGCCAAATGTATTTGAGAACCAACAGTATTTGCACAAAACAGCTGCCAACATACGGTATCACAAATTGCCCTAACGATCATTGCTCTTACTAAGTGGGACTTCATTCCTTTAACGCTGTGCTGCTCCAGGCAAACTGAGAAGTGAGTGGTCTTGGTTTTGCCTTCCTACCTGTAATCTCCCTCAAGGGACGCATATCTTATGCACCTGGGAGCTTGGCTGCCTTGTGGGGCTAGCTTAGCCTGCCACATAAAGACACTCTGACTTCCACGTCATCTCTATTCTTTCATTTCTCATCCCATCTTTCTTAAATATGGCCTGGCTGGTATCTCACACTCTTGGGGCCTGCTCCATGCTTCATAACCCTAAAAATGAAACCCATGACAATAGAGAAAAAGAACCAATGGGCTACTATACTGGGTAATGGAATGTTCAGAGAATTGACCTTGGGGAAAAGCAAACTTTAATTTTAGACAGGTTGGTATATGTAGGATTTCTATATGGATTTGACCCTCAGTCAAATATAGAATGATGATCAGGAAAGAAGCCTGCGCAGGGTATGTGAGTTTTTTGAGTGATTTAGTACAAGAGAGATTAGACTGACTGTGTGACCCCAGAGGGTGAAAGAGAGTACTATGTGGTAACCCATGAGATTTTGGACAGCACAGGTTTTGTCTCATAGTTTGATTGCTATAATGCACTTAATTTTTAAAAATGGATTTTTATTCAAAAACCTAAAAGGGCTTAAAGTTATGAGTTTCAAAATAATCTCATTTCATTCCAAAGTGGCAGAAAGAAAAAAAATCCTTCTTGGTCAATCACTTTCGCGTATTCATCCTCTTTCCATTCAACCAACAAATATTGGCTGTGTGTTCACTGCTTCTCAGATACTAACTTAGGAACTTGAGATAAAGCAACAAAATGAAACAGATAGTCACTGACTTCATGGAACTTACACTAATTGGAGGACCCAGATTATCAAGAGTTAGTAGAATAAATAACTAAATATTTGTGCCATGGAGAAATAGATCAGTGTAAGCAGAATATGCTGGGTTGTGAGTGGAGAGACTGCTTTACGTAGGTGGTCAACGGCAGCTCTCTCCTGGGGTGATATTTATCTGGGACCTGAATGAAATTAGGGCTGGGATTCTACAGTTTCCTATTTTCTATTAGCCAGCCAGCTGAGAGCATTCTTACCAGGGCTTATGCCTCTGAGCTCTGAGACGTGAAGTCTAAGAACCAGGCTTTCTATCCCTTGATTGGTATTTAGACTCAATGTTGCTCATTTTTCCCCACTGGAGAAAGGTGGCAGCTCTAGTACTTTGGAGGCGATTGGAGTTGGGATAAACCTGAGGCTTCATTTAGACGAGAAGGACATTTAGTAATGCTGCCTTGTTCTAGCAGAGTTACAGAATAAGTGATTTCCTAGAAGGGATATTCTTCTAAATAGCTTATCCCTGTAGTTCCTGAATTTAATTCAATAAAACACTTGGAGTGAAATTTTCCAAGACCATTTTGTGTATATATCAGACTTCAAAAATAAGTTTTTGAACATTTACATTTATTTGGAATAGAACCTCCTTCACAAAGAATTTGAGCCAGATTGTGTTATACAATAAAATAATCAAAATAAAAATGAGAAACGTAAAATTCAGAACAAAAATATTGTAAACCTGGAGTAGAAAGTCACGATCCCCCCAAAAAACTAGAATGAAAAGGCCCCTAAGGCCCTTTGTGGTTTTTGTAGTAAGGCTGAAATTTGGTTCTAAGCTTACTGGTAGTCAAAGTGACAGAAAAAAAGGTCAGGTCTATCATTTTTGTCAGAAAGGAAAAATTATACCACATCTTTAAGAAAAGCAAAAATCCCCAGGCACTCATGCTACAAGAAATTTCTCATGGGGATATTTTGAGCATGATTTAAATCTTATGTATTAAGTTTATTAGTTTGAATGATACTGTATTTTACTATTTATTAATAAAATATCACTAAGAACTATTGACATGTTTTCTGTTGTTTTCCCTGAAATGAAAAAAGACCCAGAATGATCCGTTTTGAGTTTTTATATCCTATTCTCGTTGTCTTTCTGTCTTTTTGTCATGTTCAACTTGTTGGCCATGGCCTTGTCGTGCTGTTAATGCCCATGCTTTTCTAGTAGAATTTTCTCCTACTTGACTGATTTTTGGCTTCTGATCTGCCATGGATAAACAATCTAACAATCATACTTGCAGAGTTGTATTTAGAATAATAAATAATAAATAATAAAAACAGAAACATCATTTACAAGCACTTTATAAATAACAGGTAATGTTCTAATCACTTTATATGTTACTTCATAAATCCGGTCTACAATCTCATGAGGGGAAAAAAATTACTATCCCTGTTTTACAGATAAGAACACTGAGGCTTGGAACGGTTATCTAACTTGCTCAACATCTCACATCTGTGGTTGGGCTAAGAACCAAGGCAGCATGACTGTAGTGCTAGGATGTGACAAACTCACGATGGGACGAGTTGGTATCACCCGTTTGTGTTTCACCAAGCTTTTTCTTCTTCTTGCTTCTAGTGTTCCGTATGGCTGTAGTCTTCAACAAGCAGGCTCCCGATCAGTGAGGTGTGTGACTGAACTGTTTAGTATCAGCTAGATAGAAGATTTTCTTTGACAAGAGGAGGTGCTGTCTGAGAGGCACTGTACTTCTAAAGGCTGGTCCTATCCCTTTGAATTACAATATCTGAATTCTAATCTCCCATCTTCTATTTATTCACTTCTTCAAAGTAGGTGTATTTATCTCTAGACTGTGGTTCTCCCAGCTATAAAAATGTAAGATTGTAGAGTCTCATGCAAAGGTGAAATGAGAAAGAAATATAAAAACATTTAAACTACCTTAAGTCCCCTGTTTTTCCATTCTGAATAAGGAATTACCATGTGTTCATTGCAGAGGCTTCTATACATGGAACCTTATGCAGTTCCAAATAACTAAATGAAGCCATTTATTTTTTCAAATATTATGCTTGCCATTTCATATATTTTCTATTATACAAAAATGTCTTTTGTGTATTAATATTTCTTGACCACAATTCTAGTATCCTTTCTGATATTGTCCCCTGCCTGCCCATGCAGAATTGACCAGCAGTTCCAGCGCATAGCAGAATCCTCCAGCTAAATTTAGAAATTGGTAAATCAAACACACACAGGAGCCTCAGAGTCTGTAGAAGTACAGCTGATAATCTTTTTGGCTTTTAAACAAACGTAAATACTCTAAAACTTGCTCTTAGCAAGTAACTTTATAATTAGGTTAATGTAATAGCATTTTGTTCTTTTGTATCACATTTCAGTTGAAGATCTAGAAGGGATTTTAACAAATGTGAGTGCTTTTTACCTTGGTTCCTGTAGAATAGGAGGTTCATTATGCTCATATGATGATCCATCACATAATGGCCATTAGGGCTACCGGGTTGGGCATTGCATTAGTCAGGGTTTTCCAGAGAAACAGAACCAACAGAACACACACACACACACACACACACACACACACACACGGGCACACACATCACATGCATAAGGAAATTTACTATAAGGAACTGGCTCATGTGATTATGGGGGCTGAGAGTTCCACAGTGCGCTGTCTGCAAGCTGGAGACCCAGGAAAGCTGGGGTGTAGTTTGAGGGCCTGAGAGCCTAAGATCTGATGGGATAGATTCCTGTCTGTGTCTGTAGGCCTGAGAACCAGCAGCACTCAGGGAAGGAGAAGGCTGATGTTCAGCTCAAAAAGTCAGGCAGAGAGCAAATTCAACCTTCCTTTGCAGTTTTGTTCAAATTAGACCCTCAACAGATTGGGTGATACCCACCACATAGAAGAGAGCAATCAGTTTTATTCAATATACAAATTCAAATGCTAATCTCTTTTGGAAATGTCCTCATAGACACAGCCAGAAATAATGTTTAATCAGATAGGCATCCCATGGCCCAATCAAGTTGACGCATAAAATTAAACATCACAACAGGATCGAGGACTTGGCAGACGATCTGTAGGACAATAATAAAATAGTCTTTTAACCTTTAAAAACCAAATGATTGTGTGAAGAGGGTAGGAGAGCCCAGATTTGCCTGGACTTAACATGATGAATTCTCTTACACTTTCTGGGTCAGATCCAGTATTACCTAGTAAAAATAACCCAAAGAATGTATCAGTAAATGGAGATTAATTTTCATACCTTTGAAAGGATTCTCATCTGTGTGGCTGGGGTTCTGTCTTGAACTTAACAGGCACCAGCCTTGAGGATTCAGGCATGTCCATGAATATAGGATGAGCTGGTGAAAGGAGGAATCCAGGTATTCAATTAGAGTAAACGGATATGCAAAGGAGGAAGGGGGTTTTATGCAGTGAGGGAGATGAAAGAAAATGAAAAGCTGTAAGAGGGTAAGACTGCATGGTGTCTCTCTTTAATATTGATCTACAGTCTGGTCTTAGGTCTCTGAGCCTTGTAATAAGGAAAATTGCATGCAGAAATTGAGCCGCTGCTTCCACAGTCAACAGGGTGAGGTACAGAGGCATCAGGAATGTTGCTTTGGTACTGAATGCTAACATAGGACTCAGAGTGGGTGAAAAAGTCAACCTCTCCACTTCCACACAAAATACACCTGGAACCTCAAGAGTTGCTGCCTCTGAAAGCACAGAAGATGGTGTCTGCGACATGAAGCATCTGGGTACAGGTTGCGGTGACAGCAATGGGACCCAATCAGTGAACTTCTTACCAGGGACACTGATGGCGAATCAGAGCAGAAAGAGACGTTGGTAGATGTTCTGATTAATTCTTGCATACACCTGAGGCACCTCTGGTGACTTGTAGACATACTAGGGTGAGTTTTTACAGGCAGCTAAAGTCTCCCTTGAGTGAAAAGAAGCAAGAGCTGGAGAAACATTTTCCTGTCTGGAGAAACTCAGGCCTCACATGATAAAATTAATAAGTCAGAAAACAGTTTTCTGGTCATGCTTGGCCCCAACTTTTTGGTTTATCAATATAGCAAAGCAAGCCTGCTGTTAAAATAAGGGCGATTGAATGTGCTAGATTTACTAAAACAGAGCAGCACCAGATTCCTCCTTTGGGGCTGGTGGCAGTTGGCCCAATTCCTTGCAGGAAGCAGCCCAGTAGGGGCTGGGCATAGGCAGGACAGGAAAGACAAGTCCCACTGTTGCTTGCTCTACCTGCAGTTACCAAATGTAGGTGATTTTCAAGGTTCTGCATTGGCTTCAGCGAGCTGGGACATTTACTCTCCAGGAAGTAAATCAGAACGCACCAGAGGGTTTTTATAAAGTCCCTACCAAGTGTAATCACCGCTCCTCGTGCCTCTAGGTGCCCAGCGTGTCGCATTTCCCACTGACATCAGGCACAGGAGAGTGCATTTGAACCTTAGGGATCTGACCAAAGCTTCCCAGGGAATGTCTTTCAAGTTTCCACCTTTATCTTAAAAGCGTTTGTAAAATTTTTATTCTACTTCATGATATACTTGTTTTCATATAAAGGTATGTCTTAAGTTGGTTACTTTTGAGTCAGACTGATGCGAAAAATGTCTATTTGGTGCCTTGGCAAAGTGCTCTGCACATCCCCATGTACCTCTGATGATTGAGATACATGCATGTATAGTATTTTTACATGTATTTACATATCTATGTAAAATGTATGTACACATATGTTAAAATATATATGTATCTTTTTTTTTTTTTTTTGAAAATGGAAACATCTCAGCAACAGTGCACGGTGGGGCCATTGCTGAAAATAGGATTGTGTGATTGCTTCACTGATGGGGAAGGGAAGATGCCTCTGGGGACCCCAAAGCAGGTTTCTGGCGGTAGGGCAATGGATGAGGATGGTTGATAGGAACAGTCCTGGCTGCCCCTGACAGTGGGATGTGTTAGCCATGGGGACTGGCCAGGCCATGGTCCACATAGGAGGACGCCACATCAGTCACAGGGTTCTAGGAGACCAGCTGCTCAGCCCATAGTTCTTCTGATGGAGTGTGGATAGACGTAGGCACCCAGAGAGCAGGAGCAAACAAGAGGAAACACATGAGGAAAAACAGCCTGCTTATGTTTTCTGACTTGTCTAGAAAGGGAGACTCTCAGGTATTCATTTGTCTGACAAAGGATCTAGACTCTGACCACACGAATTTGATCTTAAAGTTTTGGTTTTTTTTTTTTTTTTTCAGTGATGGGAAAGGTGTTTTAAGGATGTGGTGAGGGCCTTGGGGATACAGTACATGAAAAATTAGGTTTAATATTTAAAGTTGCTTTAAGAACATTGGAACAGCAATGAAAGAAAAGGAGAATCTTGTGTCCATGTGATGCTGCATTATTACATTTCTTGTCATTGTTTTTCTACTGCTTTTTCATGTGTACATGATGTTCATCTGCTTACTAGGGGCAGAGTAACACTTGGAATTAGGCTTTTCTCATTTAGCTGTACATCATCAATGTTTATTTCTTTGTTGTTAGTCCTGAGTTTTTAAATGCAAAAGATGGTACTGTGACTTCCGGGGTTAGACCACCTAGGAAGAAGAGTACAGAGTGTTGGAGGGTGTGGCGAAGGAAATCAGGAAAAGGAGGAAGGGCGGGCAGGAAGGGAAGAGAGAGGGGAGAATGTGAGGAAGAGTGGGCCATATGGTGCTCTGCAGATGCTCCATACATTTTATATTTCAATTTAAAATTAATAGTGATGACGATGATATATTTTATGTGGCAATTTATAGTTTCCCAGGTGCTTGCGCATCCCTTTGGTCCTCATGGGTCCTTGGGGACATTCAAGGCGGCCATTTCCTTGCAGATAAATTAAAAGGAGTTTGTACTATCTGATATCAATTAGTGATCTCACCCATTAATGAGTTTTTTCAAAAGAATATTTAAAGAACTGTATTAGGCTCACAGCAAAATTGAGTGAAAGTTACAGAAATTTCCCATATACCCTTTGCCCCAACACATGCCCAGCCTCCCCTACTATCAATATCCTTTACCAGAATGGTCCATTTGTTAAAACTGATGAACCTACATTGACACATTATTATCACCCAGAATCCATAGTTTACATTAGAGTTCACTATTGGTGTTTTACATTCTATGAGTCTGGACAAATGTATAATGACATGTATCCACCATCGTAGTTTCATACAGGTTGCTTTCACTGCCTTAAAAATTCTCTGTGTTAAATATCATAGCTATTTATTATTATTTATTATAATAAATAAATACCTATTTATTTCTCCTTTTATCCCGCAATCTCTGGCAACCACTCATCTTTTTACTGTCTCCATAGTTTTGCTTTTTAAGTAATGTTCTGTTATTGAAATCATACAGTTTGTAGGCTTTTCAGATTGGCTTCCTGCACTTAGTGATGTGCATTTAATTTTCCACCATGTCTTTCCATGGCTTGATAGCTCTTTGATGTTTTTAGCACTGAATGATATTCCATTGTCTATACATACCACAGTATTTCCCCATTCACCTACTGAAGGTCATCTTAGTTGCTTCTAGTTTTTGGAAATGATAAATAAAGGTGCTATAAACATCTGTGTGCATGTTGAGTGAACATAAGTTTTCAACTCCTTTGAGTAAATACTGAAAAGTGTGTTTGCTAGATCATACGGTAAGAGTATGTTTAGTTTTGTAAGAAACCACCAAACTGTCCTCCAAGGTGGCTGTGCTGTTTTGCATTCCCACCAGCAATGAAGGAGAGTTCTTGTAGCTCCACATCCTTACCAGCATTTGGTGTTGTCAGTGTTCTGGGTTTTGGCCATTCTAATAGGTGTGTAGTGGTATTTTGCTGTTTTTAAAATTGGCTATTAGTGAGATATTAAAAATAAATTTCTGAATTTGTTTCTAAGAGTTATTCACTTTGGTGATTAAGTAAGCTAGAATTAATATAGTCAAGAATTATAATAAAAGAGAATTTATTGATCTTTACTTATGTTATTAACTCCTTACATAATCCGGGTTGTGAACTTCTGATTTACTGTCAATTTCTAGTTTTCCTTTTCTTCTTACGTCCTTTCAATGGCTTCCACCTAAATGTCAATAAAAAAGAAGAAAATATGCTATTCCAAAATATTTAAAAGCATAACCATGTGCTTGTCTTATGATAAATAAATTGAGCCCTGTTCCCATCCTCATTCAAGAGGGAGTTGGTTTGAAAGGGAGAAAAGTACTGATATGGTTTGGCTGTGTCCTGACACAAATCTCATCTTGAATTGTAGTTTCTTTAATTCCCTTGTGTTGTGGGAGGGACCCAGTGGGAGATGATTGAATCACGGGGGGTGAATTTCCCCATACTATTCTCATGGTAGTGAATAACTCTTACAAGATCTGATGGTTTTATAAGGGGAAACCCCTTTCCCTTGGCTCTCACTCTTCTCTTGTCTGCCACCATGTGAGATGTGCCTTTCACCCTCTGCCATGATTGTGAGGCCTCCCAAGCCACATGGAACTGCCAGTCCATTAAGCCTCTTTCTTTTGTAAAATGCCCAGTCTAAGGTATGTCTTTATCAGCAGTGTGAAAATGAACTAATACATGTACCTTGTTTCTCTCTGTGTCATTTATTTTAGGAAGGGAGGAAAACATTACCCTCTGAGTTAGATTCCAAAAGAAGAAACTTAACAGTGTCATTGTCCTTCAACACTAATGCACACCAAACACACACCACTCTCTCTCTCTCTCTCACACACACACACATACACACACACACTATCCTTTGGCATCGGTGGACTAGGAAGATTTGGGTAACAATCTCAGTTATACCATTTGCTATATATTAACATTTAGTAATAAATTGTAGCCCTCTGGGTTCATTTTCTCATTGTTACAACTGGGAATAAGTCATCTGCCTCACCAGGTCCTTGTGTGGATTATGCCTAATTATGCACTGGAAACATCTGCAGTGGGTCTCAACTCTGGTTGTGCAACCACCAACACTTGTAGAGCTTCAAAATAACAACAACAAGAGCTTATCTGGCTCCCCACAGACTTACTGAATCTCATCATTGTGGGTGGGCTGAAGCCTCAATATTTTGACTAAGCTTTGCAGGCAGTTCTGATGCTCAGCCAGAGTGGAGAGTCCTTGGTCTGTAGCGCAATGTCTCTCCATCAGCTTTTATCCTTTTTTCACTCTCCCTGCAGGGTTCCTCTGACAGGTGCATCTCTTGCCTAGGAGAAAAATATAAAACCAATGCATTCACATAAAAACGATGGGGCACCTGAGATGTTCCACTTTCCAGGAAGGAAAGGAAGGAAACTTATTCTGCTTTTGGGCTCCATGGTGCAGGTAACGTAGACACAAGTCCTGACCTACAGACTCAGGCTGCACTTGATGGAGCTCCCAGAGCAGCCTGTTTTCCTCTTGGCTTCTAAGTAGAGTGTTGCTGCCAATCAAACCAAAGCATCTGATTTTCCTGATGGTTTTCAGAAAAAGAAATTCCAAAGCTTCCCTCTATAAACTGCTCTTGAGTTTAAGATCTATTGCTTGAAATGCCTCCTTTATGAGAAAGTTGAACCTCCTCAAAGTACTTTTATCTTACTGTTGCTTTGGCCCAAGAACTACTCTTAGGTAAAAATTTGAGGAGTTGATCAAATATATATCAGCATTTTTTTCTTCTAGTCTATTTGTTCACAAAAAGAGATCCCTGGATCATCACCACCATCACCACCAAGGGACTTATAAATGTAGTCTTGGGCTTCACCCTGGAACTACCAAATCAGAAACTCCAGGTTTCCATGCCCATAATATGTGTTTGTACCAGCTCTCAAGGTGATTTGGATGCCAGTTCATGTTTGAAAATCACTCCTTTAATCTAGTTTAGAACGATTGGCCTAAAATATTGGTTCTCAAATTAAGGTGCTATGAATTATAGCCCCCACTCCCAATTGCACAAAAATTTGTATGTTGAAGTCCTAACCTCCAATGTAACTGTATTTGGAGATAGGGCTTTTAGAAAGTAATTTCGATTGAATGAAGTCATAAGGGCAAGGTCCTATTCTGATGGGGTGGGTGGATTTATAAGAAGAGAGAAAAGATCTCTCCATCTCTCTGCCTTGTGAAGATACAGCAAGAAGGAGGCCTTTGCAAGCAGAAAAATTACCCTCACCAGAAACTGAACCCTCCTGGCACCTTGATCTTAGACTTCCCAGCCTCTAAACTGTGAGAAAAATTAATTTCTTTTGTTTAAGCCACCCAGTCTATCGAATTTTGTTATGGAAACCCATGCAGACTAGTACACCAAATGAGTGTCAGAATCACCTGAGGAGTGAGTAAAGAACACAGAGGTCGGGGCTTGTTGAAGTAGTATAGGGTCTGGGGTCTAGTACAGTTTACCCTTGAACAACACAGGTTTTAACTGTGCAGGCCTACTTATACCCTAATTTTTTTCTACCAAATACAGATAGAAAATATAGTATTTGAAGAATGTGAAACCCATGCATACAGAGGGCTGACTTTTGCGTGGTCTGTCTATGTTGGGCTCTGCTGAGCGGACTGTGGGACTTGAGTATGTGTGGATTTGGGGTTGGTCCTAGAACCAATTCCCCACTTATATCAAGGGCAACTGTATTTTTATCAAGTTTCCCAGGTGATTCTGAGACCGGCCAGTTTGAGAACCACTGGCCTACAACAATTCACGAAAGAACGGGATCAATCAAAAAGTGAGAAGACAGTGTGAGGAAGCGAGAGTCAAGCACATCGGCTGGAGTCTGGGGAGTATGGGCTAAAGGACAGGTTCTGCAGAGCAACTATCACATTGAATGAAACTCCAGGGAGACTGGCAAAGAATTTGAGCATTTGGCTCTATCTGCAGTAAGTATGTATGGCTCTCTGAGAGACTGCACTAAATATTTAAATCCCTTTTTGCTGTTTTTTGGATGTCAACAAATTGAGACTGGACATGAGGTGTTTTATGAACTGAATGTTTGTGCCCCCTCCTCCAAATTCATATGTTAAAGCCCTAACCTTGAGAGGGGCCCTCTAAAGAAGTAATTAATGTGAAATGAAGTCATAGGATGGGGCCCTGACCTAATAGTATTAGTGCCTTTATAGAAAGAGAGACCAGAGAGCTTGTCCTCTTTCTCTTCCCCTACCTCCCCATGGGTGCACACACCAAGGAAAGGCCATGTAAGCATTTATGGAGAAGCTGGTTGTCCACAAGTCAGGAAAAGAGCCCTCACCAGAAACCTAATGTGCTTGGACCTTGAGCATGGACTTCTGGCCTTCAGAACTGTAAGAAAATACATTTTTGTTGTTAAGCCACTCAGTCTGTGACATTTTGTTATGGTAGACTAATACCAGGTGTGCCAGTATTTTGGGGTTACATTAAATGTTTTCAGTATGGTCTTTTTTCTTTTCTTTTTCTTTTTTTGAGTCAGGGTCTTATTTCTGGGATTACAAGTGTGAGCCATCGTGCCCAGCCTCGATATGGTCTTCTTATTAATCTTTGTTTAGGTTTTTATGAAGCTCTCCAATGAAAGAATGAAAGTGTTTACTATTCAGCAATTTTTATGTCTCATTGCACAGAGTCTGGAAGATCATTCTAGACCCCTTTAATTCCATCTTCATTCTATGATGCTTCCTCTTTCTACCTGCTCTCCCTACCCCACACATGCAAAGCCTAGTCAAAGGTAGATGTCAATTTATGCTTTGTCTAACAATAAATTCTTGGTTTTCCAGCACTTTCCCCCATGCCAGACTGAGCAACACTTGTCTAAGTTTCTCTGGCTCTTCAAACAGCGAGTCATCCAACCCCCAGTAACTGATAAACTCAAGGGCTTCTCTCAGGTTCTCAATTGTTTTTTTCTCTCTTCCCCTCTGTCCTTTCTTTTCAGTCACCTCTGATGCAGCCTCTGTCAATCAGCTTGTTAGGTTGGCTCTAGCTCTTAACAAAGCATGGAGGGAAACATCATGACCACAAAAAGTGATGTCATATATGGACACACTCGCTTTTTTTTTTCTGTTTTCTGTTTTTTTTTTTTGTTTTTTGTTTTTTTTTTTTTTAGTAATTATAGGGAGTGAAGACTTATTTCAAAATTATAAATGAAGCAAGAGTTTTGTGATTCTTGGCCTCAGTGACATAAAAGGGCAAAGAATGACTTTTCCAGCAGATAACTATGTTATCATGAAGGTGAGAGAAGATTAAAAGAAAAATCAACACTACAGTCCTGCCACTCAAGTGTTTGTTGCTGGGGGCATCAAAGATTCCTGCTGCCAATTCTACTTAAGCATTCTCCACAGCTTGGCTCATTCCTCCTCAGAAGCAGACCTTCTCCTCTGCCACTGCTGCCTTTGATACAGGCTTGATTCATGTCCTTTGTTGGGGGAGTGAGGAAAAGGGAGGACACCTGTATCTTCCCCAGCAGTGCTCAGAGCACCCGTCACAGAGACCCCTGGCCTTCTCCCTCTGGAAGGAAGGATATAGGGCTTACTTCTGAACACATTTCTGGAAAGGCACATCCAGGGATGTAGATCATCAAACCAGATGGGGACAGGGGAAGAGGATGTGACTTAAGCTGTCACAGTGGCTGGATCACAGTGCTCACTGAAGGAACCTGGCCCCAGGAAACAGCTGGGTGAGTGACAATGCAGGGGCACCAGGCAGAATGCCTAGTCTATCCGCATGGGCTGTGCTAATCCCTGAGACAGGCATGGGCTTTCAGAACTGTGAAATACTCTGCCTTTGCCTTCTCAGATGAGGCTTACTTCTTTTGTAAAGAGTCTGTTCCCTTTAATATCAGAGAGTCCCCAACAACCTCATGACTTCAGCATCATCTCAATTTTACTTAAAATGGATCTAGGCAGATTTTATTCCTTGACCAAGTATCTAGAACTATTAAATAGGGTGAGGGTAGCATTGAAAGCCAACTCTGTCAGACCCCCAAATCAATGTGCCTTTCCTGAAAACAAAAGTAAAACAGATGTTTTCAATAAAAACCTAAAAATATTAATGTGACTCCCCCATATCTTTAGACCACATCAGCCTAGAGCTATAATACACAATATAATATATACATTATTACTCTGGTGAAACCTTGACCCAGGATCCATTCAAAGTGCCCCTTCTCCTCTTCCTCTAATTATTTCTAGGCATCCTCAGGAAGTATTTTACTTGCAATCACAAACATCATCTTCTTGGTTCCTATTAGAATCTACATTTTCCTTTTTTTTTTGAAACGGAGTCTCACTCTGTCGCCCAGGCTGGAGTGCAGTAGTGTGATCTCGGCTCACTGAAACACGGGGTTTCACCGTGTTAGCCAGGATGGTCTCGATCTCCTGACCTCATGATCCACCCGCCTTGGCCTTCCAAAATGCTGGGATTACAGGCGTGAGCCACCGCGCCCAGCCTACATTTTCCATTCTTACACTGGAGTGGTAACTTTTTTTCCTAGGCCTTTGGATAACACCTGCCCATTGTGAGGGTGCCACAAATCCATACTGTCGTGGTGCATCAATACCACCATTACTTGATGGAGACAAAATCTTCTTCAGTCCAAACAAGGATAATCCCACTAGATGTCCACGCTGTTGGGCCTTCTCAGGAGGCCAGAGAGCTTGGAAAGGTATCCCATAGAGATAGCGTCTAGTAATCTGCTGATACTGTATGCTGCAAGACAAGCTAGAAAATGGCCTATGCTTCCAATAATTGAGGGTGTAAGCAAATATCTCTTCTGGATTATTTTTGCTCCCCTCTTTCTTCTAGTTGTCTCTTTGTGGGATTCAGACCCTAGGCCAAAGAGAGAGAGAGAGAGAGAGAGAGAGAGAGAGAGAGATGCAATCGTATATATTTTAAAAGATAACATTTTTTTTTAAAAAACGATGCTTTACAATATTGTCCTAATAAATGAATTTGGGTAGATACTTTAATGGCATATACCAGGAGACTGCCATAATAATTACAGAAGTTTATGGTTTCCACACTATTACTAGTGTCCTGTGTTTAACTCACACGCATGCAAAATCAATCTGGTATGTTCAAAAAAAAAAAAAAAACACGACCACAGGCTCAGTGAGATGTAGTGGTATATCCCGGAATTAGCAGTCAGGAAATCTGTATTCTAGGCCTACTTTTGTTACCCACAAGCTAATCGGCATTGCATAGGCCATGGAAGCTCTTTGGTCCTCAGTTTGCTTACCTGTAAAATAGCAGCAGTAAGTGTCTACCCTATCTTTCAGAGTTTTATGTGGATCAAATGAGATAAAAGATGTTAAAAATGTTGAGCACAAGATTAGGGATATGCCAGATGGGGAACTTTCTGGATCCACCATACTGTAGCTATTAGAATCTTCACTCCTAGCCAGGCATGGTGGCTCATGTCTGTAATCCCAGCACTATAGGAGACCAAGGTAGGCAGATCACTTGAGGTCAGGAGTTCAAGACCAGCCTTGCCAATACGGTGAAACCCCATATCTACTTTAAAAAATACAGAAATTAGTTTTTGTCATGGTGGCACGCGGCTGTAATCTCAGCTACTCCGGAGGCTGAGGCAGGAGAATCGCTTCGGCCTGGGAGGTGGAGGTTGCAGTGAGCTGAGATGGCACCACTGCACTCCAGCCTGGGTGACAGAGTGAGACTCTGTCTTAAATAAATAAATAAATAAATACATACATCGAATTTAAGAAGAGACAGCTGGGCGCAGTGGCTTACACCTGTAATCCCAACACTTTGGGAGGCCGAGGAGGGTGGATCACCTGAGGTCAGGAGTTCGAGACCAGCCTGGCCAACATGGCGAAACCTGTCTCTATTAAAAATACAAAAACTAGCTGGGCATGGTGGCGGTTCCTGTAATCCTAGTTACTTGGGAGACTGAGGCAGAAGAATTGCTAAAACCCAGGAGGCAGAGGTTGCAGTGAGCCGAGATCACACCACTGCACTCCAGGCTGGGCAACAGCAGCGCGACTCTTTCAAAAAATAACAAAGCCAAAGCCTGAATATGTGAATGCTAGAAGTGACCAGAAACCTAATACGTGACAGGTTAAACTGCAGGGAACAGAATGCAATTTGCTTTCCCTTTGGCCAAAAATTAGGATGTTTGATTCAAACTTCTTGGAATATGGATATCAACCTCCCCCTTTCCAAATAATATGTGACTTATTTTCGTCAATGATTTTCTAATTCTGTGTGTCTTTGTTTTGGCTTGATTTTTAGACTATGTTCTCCTTTTAAAATAATTCTCTGGAATATGTTTTCTTTTTTAAAATGTAAATGAACTCACAACTCCTTCCTTTTAAAAAGTATGTTGAGATGATTCCTTAAGATAATTGAAGGTGCCCTGGCATGACACAACCCCAGGCCTGGAAATGAGAGTGTAAAGCAATGTCACTGACAATCAACAAACATCAGTCATGTCTCAAATGAGGACAGACAAATAGAGAATCACGTGGAACATAGCCATGGAGGCTGGTGTTTAATCTTGTCTGGATCAGCGTGACCACTGGTTTCCACAGGCCGCGTCTGCTGACCCACTGCACTTTTATAGGAACAAATAAAAGTTCCAGCACCACTGCCTTTTAGTGAGAATTTTTCAATGGCTTCTGGGTTTTGAAGGGTTGGAGCGGGGTGCCATGGAAGCCATATTATTCTCTGCTGGCAGGGGAGGCACTCTCTACACAGGACAGTGGCTTAATATGTTATTGTTCGAATTCAGTGTTACTGTTTTTCTTTAGTAGCTGCTGAAGTAGCCCTGATCCTTTGACACAATTCCCTTGTTTTACCCACCGCACCAGGCAGTGTGGGATTCAAATCCTGGCTCAGTGACTTTAGACAAATCCCAAAATCACTGAGTTTCATTTTCTCATCTATAAGAAAGGGTTCATGTGGGCTGCGCGGGATGGCTCACGCCTGTAATCCCAGCACTTTGGGAGGCCGAGGCGGGCGGATAACGACGTCAGGAGATCGAGACCATCCTGGCTAACACGGTGAAACCCCGTCTCTACTAAAATACAAAAAAAAAAAAAAAAAAAAAAAAAAAAATTAGCCGGGCGAGGTGGCGGGCGCCTGTACTCCCAGCTACTCGGGAGGCTGAGGCAGGAGAATGGCGTGAACGTGGGAGGCGGAGCTTGCAGTGAACCGAGATGGCGCCACTGCACTCCAGCCTGGGCGACAGAGCAAGACTCTGTCAAAAACAAAACTAAAAAAAGGTTCGTGTGAACCACCTTGCTGTTGTGAATTTAAAATGAGATAATCTAAGCAAAGTGTCTTGCCTAGTGCTTGGTTCAGGATAGCCATTTGATGAATGGGAATGACCATTAGGGGAAGAACAAGGGTCTAAGAGGCAGCACTTGTGGGATCTATGTCTAGTTCAGCCTCTAAAGAGTTTTGTGAGTTTAGCCAAGTCACTTAGCTACTCTGGGCTTCAATGTACTCATCTATCAAATTGTCAACTGGTATTTGATGGTTTACCAATCGTGGTTGAGATGGTGAGATTGCTTTGTAAAAATTAAGAGCTTAATATATATTTGTCAATGGGTCAAATAGGTGGAGGAAGTATTTTGAAAAGTTAAAATGACTATTCAAATACATATTTCAACACATTTTAAAATAATCAATATGCCTACATCGTCAAAAATGTCTAAATTCTAAGGTAATCAAGGAAACATCTGAACTGTACAGCATTATTTTATTTGGAAAATGGTTTCTATTCTGATTATCATGACATATTAAAAATTACAGGTTTATTGGACAAAACCACACAAAAACTTCATGGAGTTTGTGGATAGCCTTTAGTACATTCCATTAAGGACACTAAGATGAATGCCAAGAAGGCTTTTTTTTTTCTCTTAGATCTTTCCTTCTTCCCCTTCCTCCACTCTGAAACAATCATCAATTACCCTTATCCACCGGCACAATCTCATCTAAGTTCATTTTCAAGATGAAGTTTCCTCGTTGGATGGTGGCTGTCCAATCCTCCTTCTGTCCATCACTGACTGCCTCAGAGCTGTCCCCAGATTGACAGTTTGAGAGCGAATCAATAATAATTATCTGGCTGCAGCCATGGCGAGCTGTGTAATTCTGCCACGGGACAGTATTGTGCAAACAGAGCTGCATCGCCAGCTGCAGGTTAAAATATGCAGGCTGAGGCTGTCCATTTAGGTGTCCTGATCATGTGATTACCGGGAGGTAGTGCTTCTTCCCCCACTGCATTAAAACCCTTTCAAATGATACACTCACCTTTGGGACTCTGGCTGCTGGCTAGCATGGTACTTTGTAAAACGCTGTCTTGGGGGGCCTTAGAACATAAATCAGTGATTTAAAAGCACAGCCGTGGCAGAGGAGACACACTTTGCTTCAGTTCTTTACATGGACTTTGGGAAGAACCACTGATGGGGAATGTGTAAGCCTGGATAGAAGAATGGGATCTTAAATATGTCAGGGTCTGTATTTACTATACCTTGCCTTAGGCAAAGAAGAAAATTGCTTTCTAAAATTATTTGTATCTTAGTTTAAAGATCAGAATTAGTTCAATATTAGTATTAGAGGTACAAGTTCATCTTTTTCCAACAAGAAAATTATAGCTTTATTCTTTTTGAAGCAACTTTGGCATACTTAGGTAGATGTTGCTGGTTGCTGGTGTGGTTACTTTTATGAATAAGCAATGTCAATTCATTGGTCATATTTATGGCATTTGGATATTGAAGGCAGTGGGATTTCCTTGGTGTTATTTTCTAGGAATCTATATCTATTAAGAAATTAGAAGAGAGGAACATCTTGGAAAGAACAGCAATTTTTTTAAGAACCCAGTGAGAGCTGGGCATGTAATGAAAATCTTCCTTTCTTTTCCCTTTTTTCCAGCTAGCCAACCAATCAACCAGATAGTCAACCAAACCATCTGCCCTTTTAAACTAACTTCTACTTGTAGGATACACATATGAACCAAATCAGAATCTTGTCCTTGGGGAACCTGTACACCAGCAAGAGAGATCAGATATGAGAATACTAATTATAACCCTGAAACCCAGGGGGAAAGTACTAATTGCCAAACAAAATACAGAGAAAGAGGCAAAGGGATTCAGAGACTGGGCAGCAGATTTCCAGCTAGGCAATCATATTTGTAGCCAAACCATCCTGGGATCAAAGCATATACCTGCTATTTTGCAATGAATTAATTAACTGTTAAGAAACCAGGGAGCCAATTAAAAGATTTAGGAAAAATAAAAGAGTGATGAGTTAAAAAAAAACCAAACAGACATAAAAGTGTAAGCATTGGACATAGTAGAAATTATTCTAAATGACCTTTAAAAAGTTTATAAAGATAGAAACACATAATAAAATCTGGATTTTGGAAGGTAATTTTAAAAACATATGATTCCATATGGAAAAATATTCTTTGAGATTTACAGGTTCTCTGCTATTGAGTTAGAGGACAGACTTATAATTCTATTCTAATTTGTGAAAATAAGACTTTTAATCTATACCTTCATTCAGATTTTTAAATTTCTCGAATTCACAGTGCAGTCTTCCTCTGAACACTTGTAGGCTCTACTGGTTGCACTGTTCAGTTGACCACCAGCACTAACTGCCTTGTATATAACTAGAGGATCATTTCTGGTGAACAAGATGCATTGTTTACAATTGCCAGATAAGTATGAAAATGGAGGTGCCCACCATAACCATAGTCATTAGGAATATCACCACATTCCTTGAATTCAGCTTGGTAATACACTTCTGTAAAAAACTGAGAAAACCTTTAACTGAGGCTGCTTTGTGGTATTGATAGTTTGTTGGCCAACTGTTGGAAAGTTTCATGAAAAATAACTTGTGAAAAAAACAAAACAAAACAAAAAAGACAAAAACAAAAAAACAAAAAAACCCCCACAAAGTCAATTGTGGCTACCATGGCGGTAAAAGCAAGAATTAGATTATCTGTAGCTCTTTTTGCTTCCCCTCACTCTCAACCCCACTTCTCCTGGCGAAGGGGGAAAAGGGGCAAGTGGCCTGCAGGTGGGAGGAGGGCTGAGGGCTGAAGCTTTGAGGAGTAGATTACTCTGAGCTCTAAGAAAGAGACAGCCAGTGCTGCCTATTCAATCAATTGTGAAGAGAAGAATGGAATACAGAAAATAGTTAATTAGAAAGGTTGGGACAGGGACTCAGTAGGACATAGAAGTAGCAGGTGTCGCCTGTAAGAACTGTTGGGGCAGGCAGCTGGCTCAGGAAGAAGAGTTGGCTTGGGGGTGGTCATAGTAAATAACACAGAAACAGAACCAACATTGGTACTGAACACAAAACAATGACCTGATCCCAGGGCCAGCCTCACGTGTACGCGACTCATGCAATCCAACAGGGCCCTGCACTTAGAAGGACCCCTTGCTTGGTTTAAGGAGCTGTTGTTCCATCTTGAAATTTGTATTAATTTTTCAAGAAGATGCCTCAAAGTTTCATTTTGCACTGTACCCTGAAAATTATATAGCCGATCCTACCTGATAAGGTCTGCATTTGGTATTGCACAAATATGTTTCAGATGGACACTAAGAAGGAGTATTTGTAATGTTTCAGGAGGAAAAACTGGCTATCTAGGCCAACGATATTTAAAGCTGATGTCCTCTGGGCCTTGTCTTTCCCATAGAATTAACTACTTTTAAGGATAGGGCCTGCTCCTGAATCATCTCCATAATTTCCAAATATACATCCTGATGCTTGATGCAGGGTTCAATGAATATGTTGATTAGCTGATCAAAGAACCAAATGGAAATTGGTTTATTAATATTATTATCACCATCAGAATTATAAAGCTTTGTTATTCTTTATGTGGTTTTGCGAATATATAGTAAGCTCAAAAAGAATGTGCTTGTTTTAAATATTTTGCACAGGAGAAAGAAATGAATGCAAGAAAAGCACAAAGAAAACCACATTAAAAAGTGGCAATGTGGTGAAATGATTTTTTCCTGTCTACTCTCAAGAGTTTTTACAATATGTTCCATATTCTGTTCTTCAGAGGAAGGGAATGGACTCTTGGGGCCAACAGACAGAGCTTGGATGGCATATTTCGTGGTTAAAAATCTTCACCTTGGCATCGAATATCCTGGCTTTGTTGTTTACATCTCTGTGACTCTGTCTCCCCATCTGTAAATTGGGAATGATTGTGACTACTTCACAGAGTTGTCATACAGATTAATAAGATGATGTATGTTTTTACACTCAATATAGTACCTAAGATGCAGAAAGTATTCAATAAATATTCATCATGACGGTGATGATTCTAAATAAATAAATAAATAAGAGGAGCAACAAATACCCTAGCCACCGAGGTGTTCCCAACGTAGACAGAGAGGAGAGGATGGAGATGCCTGGTGTTGGGAGAGCCAGTCCTGTGCACACAATCTTTCGACTTTTGTTTGGCTACATAAGAATGGGCCATGGTTCTGGACAACTTCCTTACCAAGAGATAAAGGTCCATACAGCCTATGCTGAACTTATCCCCCTGTATGAAAATATCTTTCTGTTTTAGATTCAGTGGCCTTCAGACAGGCACCCAGATTTCTGTATTTCAGACTCCACAGGGGAGGGGTTGGGGCTCTTGTACTGTAGCTGCCTGAGACAGTTACAGAGTGGCTCTGCTGGCCACAGGGAACTGATGCCTTGTAAGCGTCTGGATCTTCTATACACTCTCGTCTTGCTATAAGTAAATGAGATATGATTTGAGTCTGTTGTTCATGTTGTCTGTTCTCAGTGACTTCCAATCATGCACTGGTCTGTTTTCCAGGGTGGCATTAACTGCCTTCTTAGCTTGGCCACACTGCCCAGCCTCCCAGTGAACAGCAAAACACTTGAATAACTTCAAGGCACAACTCAGGGTCATTGAGTGTTTTCCTCAAACATCCTTTAGGGCTTGCCCCATGTTGCTTGAAGGATGGCATCATAAAACCGAGAAGAACAATTTTTCCTTTTGGAGGCCAGAAGGTGAAGTAGGGCTTTGACAGCCTTGTAGCTGTGGCAATGGCAGCGTTGTCAGGAACCATGGTGATGGTGGCTGAATTAGTGGTGGCAACAGAGAGATATACTTGTTGCAGCAACAATGGCATGTACAATATGACTAGCCAGGTGACTTGGGGAACTTTATGCCACTTTATTGTGCATAATTTTCCTCAGCTATTAAATGGAAATAGTAAAAGTGCCTACTTAAAAAGTGTTGGAAGCATTAACTGAGTTGAGATGATTAAATGAGATAATATATATCAAGCAGTGAGCCCAGTGCTTTGGGCTCAATGAACAGTTGCCATTATTGTCATTAGCATTTCTGTAAACAGAAGCAAGAACAGTGGTGTGGGGAGCAGTGGAGAATGACAATGGCAGCATTAACCTCAAAACGTTGGCTCAGCTTAGAGTCTTAGCACTTAAGTGGAAGTTCTGGCCCAAGGTTTTTCTGCAACCTCGTTCTGTCTCTGATTTGATGATGCCTTCTGCAGTTGAAGTGACCGTTTTATTTTGAGGTTTGATAAATAAAACAAATGTGAAGCATAGCTCAGTCCTCTGCTCCTAGGAGGAGCAAGAGTCAGAACTGAGAGCAAATCTTAGACCAATCACTGTGACTATAAGAAATTTACTGACTTCTCCAAACTCTTATTTTTTTTTTCAATATGTGAAGTGGAAGTCAATGGCACCTACATTATATTGTGGTCATAAAGATTAAAAGGAGAGAATGTAACGCAAAGGCCCTTCCTGTGTTCTAAGTAATATAAACATTTTCCTATATTTCATGTTAATTACTATTTTGAAGACAATTGGGCAGCTATTGTTTCCCCCATTTTATAAATGAGGAAGTGAGTCTAGAGGCATTAATTTTCTCAGAGTCAACCACTAATGAAGGGCATAGCTAGGACTTGAAACCCCCTTTCTTTTTTCTGAAACTGAATCCTACCCTCTTTTCATTTTTAAAGGCTTGGAACCTTTTCTCTATATTAAATCGTCACCCAAATCCATTACATAAAACTTATCAAAAAGAAGCGATTTTCCTGCTTCCTCTCAGCCCTGTCACTAGCCCTCAGGACTCTGAGGAGCATGGCTTGCAAACCTTTGCCTTCTGTAGGGAGACTTCCCAGGGACCTGAGTCCTCCACCTATCACCGAATGGGGTCCCAGACTCTGAGGTCAGATGTCAATCTGATCAGCTGGGAGGTTGAACCAGGAGACCCCAAGGGCCTCTGATTCTGGGCCCCATCACCCCGGGGCTCAAAACAACACACACAGGACACATTGGGGGTTGTGAGAATGCACAGCTGTGAGTCCATCTAATGCGGGCAATGCTGTCTATGGCTCTGGAAAGCCTCTTGTGCTGCTTCTCATTGGTGCTACTTGTGCTTCTTGACCTTCTGGAGTGATTCTTTCTGTTTCTAGGGCAAATGGAGAACCTGGAGAATAATTGCCTGGTAAGCAATCAGAAAAGAAACCAGGGTTCAGAAATAGCTTAGTGCTTCCAAAGATAGTGGAAAAAAAAAATCCCAGTCAGGCAAGTAGCTCAAGGTCAGGATGTGGGCATCTAGCATTTCTTTCTGCAGGGATGGAGGCCTGTAGAGTCAGGAAGATTTTGCATGCTCAGTGGTGGCTTTAGTGATGCTAGTACTGTTAAAGCTGGGACCTTTGCTATACGCTTATAAAAAGCAGATTTCCTGGGCTTCTGAAAATACACCTGCTATAGGATGTAGTAACCTAATTCGGTATAGAAAAGAGCATTCTCTGAAATCAGCAACCAGAAACCAGAACACTATGGGGACAGGGCTTTAGGGAGAGTCTGATATATGTCCCCTGAAGTTCACTGGTTTTAGTCTAGGGCCGATGCAAATGTTGGGAAGGTGGGAAGCCAGTTCCAGGAGTCTGCACCAGCAGGTTCTAAAGGGACTGTGCTTTAGTGGCTGTGAAGAGGATGGGGGCCAATGCTTGGCTTGCCCCATCGTTCTTAGGTTTAGCCCTTCATGAGAACATAAGAAAACCCTGTGGTTTCTGAGGCTCCACATGCAGGAGGATGAAGTTGGAGGCAGAAGTCCATGGGGATTCCAGGCAAAATAAGGGGACACCTAACCAGGGGGTGTATTTGAAATATGGGGACCTGGGGGAAGCTGCGGCTCCTCCAGAAAGCCTCAGTAAAGAGAGTGCCCAGGGAAAACCAGACATTGCCTGTAGATAAACATGTGCATCTCCTAGTGGAGACCACCATACCGCAGAGGACCCCAGCCTCAAATGGAAACAGCCTGAGCAGGGCTGGGATGAGGCTGCAGCAAGGGAGGGCCCAGGGTGCAACATTCCAGGAGAGGCTCACTCCCAGGGCTGGACAAGTGCAGGGCATGTGCCCCCTTTGTCCTGGTCGTGAAAATCAGAGGGAGCCAGAGATTTCTGCCTCTCCCACTCTTCTGCCTGCTCCAGCACACGGTTGGAGCCTCAGGGAGGAAGATTGGGCCTTGATAGCCAACCCATTTCTCTCCTCTATCTTCCTGGAGCCACAGTTCTAGTCTATGTAGACTTGAGCTTTAAATTGGATCTGAGAGTGAACTTCCTTGGACTATATATTAATAACAGAAAGGGTCTGAATAATTGTAGAATTGGCCTAAGACATGATCAAAGGATTCACAGGAGTCACTATCAAATACAAAATTTGAGGGGATTGATATCACATGGCTGAAAAGTTGACATTACAGAAAGCAAGTTTATATAAAAAGTTATTAAGGCTCTTTAAGAAAGTGGTTGCATATGACAGTGTGTTCGAAGAGGCAGGAAGAAGAAGGTATAGTAGAAAAGAGGTCAAGCAGGGAGACTTTCTGTTTTCCACTCTTTAAAGTTAGTGGTCCTGTGGAGAAATTGAATATTCAACAGGCCTAGGTTTCTATCCTGGCTTCATTACCTATAGCTGTGGAATTTGGATGAAGTCCTCAAGCCTTTGTTTCATAACTTGGAAGCAGGGATAGGAATCCCTACTCCCACTCTAGGGTACTGTTGTGAGAATAAAATGGCATAGGAGAAATAAAGTACCTGACATTATGCTTAGCACCTAGAAGACGGGCAACACATGTTGGCTCTTTCCCTTGTTCTTGCCCCTGTTTCAACGAGGAATGGAACTTTTCAGGGTACGTGTATGAGTGTTGTATGCGCTGGGTGTGTGTACTGGAGAGAAAACTGAGGGGGTAATTCTGGAAAATATGGGACTGGGTGAGCAGGAACTCTAAATTTACAAATAACACAACATGCTTCCAGTCTGTGTAGGAAAATAATCTGTTTCAAGAAATATTTGAACTGAGTGCTTAGGTTTGAGTGTCACTGAAACTATGAAAGCCCTGTGAAGCCTTACAAAAGTCATATTGGGCACATAAAAGACATGCTACTTTCTTCAGTGGGTAGCAAATCTGTGGACCTTGAGAATGATATATGCGTGAAACTAATAAATAGCTTTCAAGATATACGGGCATAACCACAGAAGTTAGAATTGGAGCTGCTTTTTTTTTTTCATGTTCATTCTTAAGGAAATTTGTGATACATAGAGTCGAAATAATATCTTAGGAAGTTGACGTCATGGAGGTCAACCTCATTTTCCTACCAGGTAGCTGTCAGGGAGATTGTCAAGTCCTGGGCCCAGTGTCCCAAGGGAATTGTCCTTTATGATATTTTTGAAAATGTTCTTGTGTATAACAAAATTCTAGATTTTCTTTGTGCTTTCCCGATTTCTGGAGGAAAACATTTCCTGCACTGAAACAGTTGCTTTTGGCCAATCATTTTGTTTATATGAATAGAGAAATTAATTTCTTTATCTTGATGTTTAGGTTTAGAATTACCCCATATTTACCTCTGTCAACATTTTCATGGGAGGGAAGAGTAGTTACTATATTGGTCTTTCTTGGAAATTGAACACTTCTTATTATCATAATAATGGTATTTATGCTCTGGTATCAATGGAATTTTTTTTTTTTTTGCAGTACAAATTTCATTTTAAAGGTCTTTGTTCAGACATTTAAAATCCAGCCATAAATATTTCTCTGAACTTGGGCAGGGGAGGTTTAAATTATAGTCCTTTGAAAAAAAAAAAAGAAGTAAAAAATTCCCCCCATCATATTGGAACACTGAAATGAGGGCACACTAGAAGTGTATTTTAGGAAAAAAATATAATATTCATATCAAATAAGGTTTCTGGTCATTTTTCAAAGTAAAGAAATGTAAGATATACAAGACTTAGTTGCAAAATGCGTCAAATGTACTATTTATTAAATGTACTATTTCATATTTCATGAAATTAATAATTTTATGTTTTAATCTACCCAGTATTTCCTGGATTACCAACACTTTACCTATATCATAATGAGAGAAGATAGGTATATTTTATGTAGGTATATATGTGCAGTGAATTCACATAAAACTCAGAATGAAATTGGAGAAACAGGATCTAATAAATGCATGAGTGAGATCAAAAGCACTCTCTGTACTATTTCTTTCCTAGATATGATTGGCAGTGGGACCTCTTGGCTTAGTACACAAACAGAGGTTATGGGGAAGAAAAGTGCTGGCATTTTACACAGTTTATCTTCCATTATTGTATTTAATTTTTGAAAGGACATTGGAATCCTTTGGGAATTCTATCACAGCCTGAAATTCTGCTACCAATTACACATTTTATTTCTAGTTGATTTAGTGATAAGATTTAATATGCCTTAAAATAATATTGGAAACTTGCAAGGACAAGTACCCCTTCATAAATAGAAGAGATATGTCCCTGAAAGAGTATGTTTTTATCTTTAACTCTTTACAAACACCATTATTATAATAACTAGATTCTATTTGCTATCCTAGAATGTACTAGTAATGTAATTCCAGAGGACAGGGTTGGAGGGACTCTTCTAGGATTGATGGGTTTGTGCTTGGGTG
This sequence comes from Macaca nemestrina, assembly GCF_043159975.1. Lineage (NCBI taxonomy): Eukaryota > Metazoa > Chordata > Mammalia > Primates > Cercopithecidae > Macaca > Macaca nemestrina. Next base: position 148,931,701 of record NC_092131.1, on the reverse strand, counting down.
AGAGGTCATGATGGTTGGAGTAGGAGAAGCAGACTGATATAGGTGGTAGCTGGGGAGAGAGAAGACTCTTCTAACATGTACCTCAGTCTAAAAAGCTTGGAGCCAGTGAAGTCTTCCACAGTTTTACTCAGTGAAGATCTTCCTCCAATCATACATTCATACACACCTCGTACTTCCAATGTTGGGTACTCCTAGATAAAGTGTAACATGGAAAGTAATGTTCACAAACGTTCATCCATCTACTTGGCTCAGTGTGGTTAAGGATGACAATACTTCACGTGCAAGTGGACGTTTTTCCAACTGCCAATGAAAACTTCATTCCAGAGCAGACCAAAACACATCAGGGTTCATAACACGGATTTCTCAGCATTTTTCACCGACTTCTTAGAAATTTTCTTCCTAGTACCCCAAATGTGTTTCTTTTAACTTCTGTAAGGTTGAACTGAAAACGTTCTTGTGCTCTCTTCAAACTCCAAACTCTTTTTCAAATAAATCCCAACACTGATGATCAGTTGTCAAAAGCAGATAGGCATAAACATGTAGATTCCATGATGGGGTTTAGGCATCATACTCATCATACTTTTAAAGGACAACAGGCCTTCTGTAGGTGCTGTGTCTGTATTTAGGCACTGGTATCTTGACCATGGCTTTGTTCTTCTAGTTTTTAGTTAGATAAAAATTTACCAGGAAACAAACTATTAAAACATCTGACTAGGTCGACTAGAAAGTATAGCAGATGAACTATAAAAGACAACACTCAAGAATGTATGGCATTTCAGCCTTATTGTAACTTTCCAATTGTTTTAAACGCAGTCAATGACTGAAGGCAGGCAGGTTAGTAAGCTCAGTTGCTCATAATAATAATTAGAGATGAGACAGCCACTCTACTGGCTTATGGAAGACTGTTTCCTATATCTCTTTGATATAATTATCTCACATTTCATAGACTGTAGTCTTTTCATCAGTGCAAGCCTGGTAATCCTTTTGGTTATAACTCACTGGAGCCTTTTCAAGCAGGAAGGATGTACTTTAGTGGAAGGACAATTTACTAAGACAATGGTTTAAATCTTATTATGATTACTGGACTCTGATCTTTCTGAAATGCTCATAGCAATGAACTCTTCAAGAATCAAGCACCTTGGGTCATCTGAAAGTGTGTTCTACCCAAAAGTCTCTCATTGACTTTTAACAACAGACATATTAGTTTGCTGAACAGTCTATCAAAATTTCACATGGGCTCTCCTTTTAATAAATTCAAGTTACTGTTTGTTTCTTTTGTGGACTTTTCACTGGGCATTGACTGGAGACCAAGCTGTAGAAACAGAGATGCCCGGCTATCAATGATCATGCAGATTTGTACTGTGAAATCTCTATCAGAAACAGTGCCTGTAGAAATGACCTCTTAAAAGGCTATTAATCTAAAATATTAAAAAGCATAGTTGTATTTAGCTGCTATTCTTTTCAATTTATATTTAATGAGAATTTACTTCTCACCTTAATAAACAGAATTCAAATTCATATTAGCATAATACAGGCTCTTAACAGTCCTGCAGCAAAGAAATCTATTAAATTCTGTTTATTCCAGTGCTTCCCAGTGTTATTGACTAGGGAAGACTTCTAGTACATTTGACTCATATTTAGGTTTTAAAGAGATTGATGTTCCACAAAACACAATGTGGTAAATACCAGTCTAAGGTGATTATTAATTAAAAAATGTGTTCAATGCCTTCCGTCTGAATGTTGTGATATCGCTTTTAACTAAGTTGAAATCTTAATGAACAGTATGCAAATAATTGCACTACAAATCTTCAACAGACCCTTCTAACTTTAAAATTTGGCTCCTACAAAAAACACAAATGACATAATTTTTATACAAGACATGTCTCTATGTATTCTGGTTTATATCTTGAATAGATTGAACATTTATATCACCATACTGTGTTTAATAAATGTGTAGATAGGTATGTGCTAGGCAAATCTAGCACTATATACATATCAATTACTTAATCTTAATAATAATACAATGAGATAGATACTCTCCTAATTTTATAGATGAGGAACTAAAATATAGAGAGGTTAAATAATTCATCCAAGTCAACATGGTAAGTGATAAAGCTGGGTTTTGACTCCATGCAGCTGAAAAACAGAGTAAGTGTTCCTCCCCACTAAGCTGTACTGGAGCTCTTGAGCATTTTCCCCAGATTGATAATGTTCCCACACAGCTCTTCCTCTCTCATACATTCATATTAATCTGGATCTCTGTGATTGGGAGCAGCAAGTCAGCAGTCTTCCAGCAAAAGAGGAAGGAAGTCAGTGAGGTGAACTCATCATAAGCCTGACATCTCTCACCTTGATGAAGTTGAATTCTAATATTATGATGGTAACTTTTACCAGTATTTCCTTTCTGATTTCCATCACTTTTTTCCTGGAGCTTAAATATGGATCATGTTCTGTCTCTTTATCCAAGTAGCCAGAGAGGAAGAGAGGCCGAGTCGTTGGGAATAAAACTCATTGAGCCAAGTTCTAATTCTTGGTCTGCCACTAGTAAGGTGGATAATGTAAGACACGCCACTTATCCTGTCTGAGCATCAGTTCTCTCATCTGTAATATAAGAAATTTGAGCTAAGTAGCTTTCAAGACCTGCTCAAATTTATAATTATATACATGGCATTTACTGTCAAATTGTTTTTTTTTTTTTTCATTAAAGATGATAAGAACTAGAAAGTCACTGAGCAATGTGGCTTTTCCTGTAAGTTTGTGCTCCCTGGAGTGTGTATAGGGAAAAATTCTCATTTCCTTTTTATTCACATATAAAACTTTTGGCCACCAATTGTGTAGGTTTCCCGCCCCGCCCCCACATCAACCAGTTCTCCAACACCAGCTGGATATCCTAAAAATTAACTCAATTCTGACACTAATTGCCCAGTGTTAGCACAGACCCCACTGTTAAAGGAGTGAGCCCTGCAAGACTGCCCCCACTTCAGATGTGAATTGCAAGCGGTGAGTTCCCAGGTTACCCACAGCTTCTGCTGGATGTGACTACAAAATATCTGTTTTCACAACCTCCCCTCAGATTTTATCATTCACTAGAACAGCTCACAGAACTCAGCAAAGCAGTTTGCTTACTAGATTATTGGTTTATTATAAAAGGATACAGCTAAGAAACAGCCAGATGGAAGCTATGCGTAGGACAAGGTATGGAGGAAGGTGCATGGAGCTTCCATGTCCTCTCTAAGCATGCACCCTGCCAATACCTCCCTGTATTCAGCAACCCAGAAGCTCTCCCAACCCCATAGTTCAAGAATTTTTATGGAGGTCTCATCACATGGGTATGATCACTTATAAATGCAAACTCTTCTCCACTTTCTGGAGGATGGGGCGTGAGGCTGAAAGTTCCAGGCTTCCAGTCATGGCCTGGTCCTTTTGGTGATCCACTCCTATCCAGGAGCCCACCAAGAGTCACCTCATTAGAGCAAAAGATGCATCCAGCACCCCCTGTTTCTCAAGAAATTATAAGAGTTTTGGGAGTTCTGTGCCACATATACGTGTGTGTGTGTGTGTGTGTGTGTGTATAATGTCACAAGTAGATTGAAGAATTCCATGGTTAAGAAAATGCCTTCAACAGGGATACTGTGATTGGGAGGTGACTCTGAAGGTCCTTGCTCCCTCCCTTCTTGCAAACAAGCTTCTCCACAGTGTTGTAACTATTCAAGACAAATACACAGTCTAGGATAATGCAAGTTAGACACAAATCTAGGATCTCCCCACGTTGTGAGCCTATGAATAAAGAGCTGTATCTTATTCATCAGAATATTGCCAATAGTATTTAGCACAGTGTGCTGCACATAGTAGGATGTAACAATAACAGGTAAGTTAAATTGAACTCAGTTGGGAGATTTGCTTGATTAAGCATTTAGTTGCTGATGTCTATTGGGAAGCCAACAGTGTGGGCAGCACAAGCAGCCTGAGGGGTGACATAAAAGAGGGGGTCTTGACTGTTGACATCCTTAGAGTTTGGTAGTCAATTTAATGAAGAGGATATTTATGTCTGATGCAATATTTACTGGACATGTGGTTTGCTCACATCTTCTCATTAAAAAAATGTCCACTGCAAAAGAAATAAAAATCTTGGAGAGGTTGTTGAAAGTTAAAGGAAAAACTATCACTCCAAATATGAAATTAGGATGTTAGGGTGGAATATTGAAATGTTCCCATGGAATAGAGAGCTCAAGACACATGCCCCAGCATATGACAGGATCTAGTCCCAGAATATTTCTACTCTTCAAGGCCAACAACCCAAAATGATGTACTTCCTCCACCATCTGACATTAATGAGATCTAAGAAGCTATGACTTATTTAATAGCTCTCATAGTAACCAATGAAAAACATCTGGCACCACCTACAGAGAAATAAAACCTTGGCTTCTTGGGCATAGTCCAATAGAACATTTAGTTTAGTCAAAACCTCTGAAAAAAAAAAAGAGAGATTAGATAATTTTGGAAATAGTGGAAATACCTCTTTCAAATGAAGAGGAATTGACTGTAAATCTACATTTTCTTACTGAAAATTGGAGTTTATTAATATAATTCATCAAATTAGGAAGCAAAATTGATTAGAATTATTTGATTGGAATTGCATTGATTAAGGAAGTAAACAAAAGCTATAAATCTAATCATGAAGAAACATTATTCCACAAGGGAAGATGTTGGATTGGCATTTAGAAAATAGTTGATTTTTAGAGCAGTTCTCATTTAATTTCCAGAATTATGAAAAGTAACTAAACTTTGACTTAAACATATAACACTTGATAAATGTGTCTTAACAGTGTCTGAAAAATGCTAGTAGTTTCCTAGGAAAATAAAAATAGGTGAAGTGAAAGTAGAACAATAATCTTGGCCACTTGCTCAGGTTAGATATTTAATTTGAGTAATTCAGGCAAGAATCATCCCACTGTGATCTCAGTAATGCTGTGATTCCCCCTCAGCACCCCCTGCTCCATGTGCAGATTTAGCCTTTATGGATGAAGGAATATGAAGCATTTGATTTTAGAAAATAAAATGTTGCCCTTTCACTCAAAACATTTTCCCCTGGAGAGCCTCTACAGATCAAACATATTCTTTTTCACAATTGAACCAATCCTTGCAAAAGCTGTGACCACAGTTTTTGATTTATTTTGGCCGGTGATGAAAGGCAAGCACTTTCAAAACGATTCAACCAATGACTCTCACTAGGGAGAGCACCCCGGGTGGAAACACACAAAAAAACATTTTGAAGAATGGTGCAAATATGTTCTCTGTTAAAATGTACTTTCTGTTGGGATTCTATCATTTGAAAACATTTGCAATGTCTTGCAGAATTTAAAAATATTTACAGTCATTTTGTGCCTAACCATACTATATAGTCAGCTACTTTCTGGTCTTTGAAATCTACTTAGAGTCATATCTTCCAATTCAGGCTGGAAATTATTCTCATGCAGGCAGAGGTTTGCCCCTTTACTAACATCTATATAGCTATCATATGCTGTCAGAGATTCTGTCCGGACGCATCCTTTGTATGACCACTTCTGCTCCACCTTAGCCCACGATAACAACACCTCTGCTTAAACAACTGCAGAGGCTCAGAAAGGATCTTCCTACTTTCACACTTTCCCTCCTCTAAAGTTTAACCTTCCCATGAAAGCCAGATTTTCAAACTTAAATAATTTCTCATTACCCTCCAACACTTCGCACCACACTTGCAATAAAACTCAAAGTCCTCACAAATCCATGCCAAGGGGCATAATTTTGCCTCTGCCTCTCAGACCTCATTTCCACTCTCTTTGCTCACTCTGCTCTACATACTCTGGTCTTCTTTCTGTTTCTTGAAACACGCTAAGCAAGTTTCTGCCTCAACACCTTTTCTGCTCACGCAGCCTGGAACCCTGTTTCACCAAGAATTCACCTGGCTCATGTCCTCACTTCCTTAGGTTTCTGCTCAATGACACCTCTTCAGAGAAGCATTTCTCGACCTCCTTGCCACTCTCTAGTCCCTTATCCTGCTTTATTTTTTTTCAAGCACATACCACTACTTGAGATATAATTTATTCACTTGTTTTATTGTCTGTCTCCTAAACCAGAATAGAAACCCTTTGAAGGCAGGGACTTTATCTGTTCTATTTATTACTATATTCACCTCACATAGTAGGTTTTGAAAAAATGTTTTCAATGAATGAATTAACGATTCTACCTCTATGATTTCCTCAATGCTTGTACAGATGGTCCCCAATTTATGATGGTTCAACTTAGGATTTTTTGATTTTACGATATTACCAAATTGATACACATTTAGTAGAAGTTGTGCATTGTGTGCCCATACAACCATTCTGCTTTTCACTTGCAGTTCAGTATTTGATACATTATGTGAGATATTCAATACTTTCTTTTAAAATAGGTTTTGTCTTAGGTGATTTTGCCCAAGTGTAATCTAATGTAAATGTTCTGAGCATGTTTAAGGTAGGCTAGGCTAAGCTATGATGTTTGGTAGGTAAGGTGTATTAAATGCACTTTGACTTACAATATTTCATGGGTTTATCAGGATGTAATCCTATTGTAAGTCAAGGAGCATCTGTATTAGTTTTCTAGGGCTGCCATGGCAAAATACCACAAACTGAGTGGCTTAAACGACAGAAATTTATTGCCTCATAACTCTGAAGGCTAGATGTCCAAGACCAAGGTGTCAATAGGGTTGTTTTCTCCTAAGGGCTGTGAGGAAATAATCTATTCCATGCTGCTCTCCTAGCTTCTGGGTATTGACTGGCAATCTTTGCTGTTTCTTGGCTTGCAAGAGCATCACCCCTATCTCTTCCTTCGTGGTCATATGGCTTTCTCCCTGTGTGCATGTCATTGTCCAAATTTCCCATTTTTATGAGGTTACCTCTCATATTGGATTAGGGCCCATTCTACTCCTGTATGACCTCTTCTTAATTACATCTACGACAACTGTATTTCCAAATAAGTTCAATTCTGAACTACTGGGTGTTAGGATTTTAATATACGAATATTGAAGGTCAGGATTCTCTAGAGAAACAGAACGAATAGGATATATATACACAGACATACACACACATCCTCATATATATGTATATATGAGAAGGCTTATTATGTGAATTAGTTCATATAATTATGTGGGCTGAGAAGTACAATAATATGCCATCTGGAAGCTGGAGAGGCAGGAAATCCAAGAGTATAATTCAGCCTGAGCCTGAAGGCCTGAGTGCCAGGAGAGCTGCTGGTATAACTCCCAGCCTGAAGGCCTGAGAACTGGAGTAGAGGTGGTGGTGGTGGCGTTGTTAGTCCTGTAGGCCAAAGGCCAGAAAACCAGGGGCTCTGATGTCCAAGGTCAGGAGAAGATAGATGCCCCAGTACTATTCCTTTGCCTTTTTGTTCTTTTTGTTTTGTTGTCATACATTTTACTTTTACATGCATTGGGTTCTCAATGTATTGAATATGCTGCCCATATTGGTTAGGGCAGATCTTCTTTATTCAATCTGCTAATGCAAATGCTAATCTCTTCCAGGAACACCCTTACAGATACATCTAGAAATAATTGTTTTACCAGTTCTCTGAGCGTCTCTTAGCTCAGGCAAATTGACACACAAAATTAACTACCACAAGGGGTTACAATTCAACCCCTAATAATGCCCCTAGTACTGTGATCTGGCATGGGACTCTAACTATTTGATAATTAACCCTTGCTCTGCAAATGAACTTTGCAGACAGCCTGTGGGTGAATTGGGGATTGTGCTTGTACTTTAGTGTCTTTAGCATCTCAGTTGTTGGAGATGATGATTGCTTTATCTTCTGACAACGGTTGTTTATCATCCATGGGGATGGAATTACTCTGATCCAGCCTCACTCAGATACAAAGAGCCCTTTGATCAGGAAGGTGCATTTATAAGATTGCTAGTCAATCAGTGCCCAGGGAAGGAAGCACTAAGAGTCTGCTGCAGATCTGCAAGCTAAGTTTCATTGGCACCAAATTTTAATAGCACAATAATAGCTTATAAGAGATAGTATATATGCCCTTCTGGGGCTAATTCACATAAAGCATGTAGCACAATTGCATACTGTATATTAAGTACATGTTATCTGTTCTTTGCAGTTTACAAAGGGCCTTCACAGAAATTAATGTGTTTATTCTAAGGAGTTGCTTGGGTGATCATTAATACCTTCATTTATCACACAGATATGAGCTAGATATGAGTGCCTTGAGGGCAAAGACTGAATCTTATTCATGTTTTTAACTCTAGCATATGGTATTTAATCGAAAAATCTTAAATTGAATAGATAGGTTTCAGTAGGTTAGCTAGTTAGCTAGTTACAGATGGTGCCAGTAAGGCTATTCTTGGTCATTGTCTGACCATTTGCTTGTGTTCTGCTCCACAGCTACTCTAGCAACTCCAGTGATTTCTTAGAACAGAGTCTGATTCATTGTAGGCACTTAAAACCTTGTTAAATAAATTAAATGAATAAGCACTTTTTAAAATAAAGAGGTAGCGTACAGTGAAATAAGGTACATGAAACTATATAAATATACCATGGATAGTTTGGAAAGAGTTCAATATCATGTCCCAGTGATGGTGCATCACTTTCAGGACAGTAAAAAGCTAGTAAAAGTCTAACTTTGTGAACTATGGAAAATAGCTGGAAAACTTTTTTTTTTCACTCAACACAAGCTTCTAATGGTTTAGAGATTTTAAGATGAGAACTGTGAATCTTTGCCAACCCCTTTATTTTAACACATGCCTTTATATTTAAAGTGGACTTCCTACTTTTTAAAAATCAATCTGGCAATCTCTTTTAATTGGGTGTTTAGAGCATTTAAGTTTAGTGTAATTTTTAATACAGTTGGATTTAAATATATAACTTCTTTCTCTTCATTATTTCTTTGTTCCTGCCTGCTTTTGGATTACTTATTTTTTATTTCATTTTATCTTCATTATTTATTTATTTTTTAGTTTTACTTCTTATAAGCAGTGATTGCCTCCTAAGGTATATAATTAATATCTTTAATTTATCAAGTTCCACTTTTAAATAATGTTATACCAATTCTTGTATACTGTAAGAGTCTTAAACTAGTATACTTTCAACTCCCCCTCCCATCTTTTGCATTATGGTTGTCATACATTTGACTTACATATGTTATAAACTTCACAATATATTGTAATTATTTTTGCTTTAGAACATCAATTAACTTTAAGAATGATTAAAATAAGAAAAATCTTTTATATTTATCTCCATTTTTGCCATTTTATTTCTTTATATAGATTCAAGTTTCTGCCTGACATCATTCCTTCTTCCTGAAGAACTTCTTTTACATTTTTCTTATAGTGCAGGTCTGCATGCAATGAATTATCTCAAATTTTACTTGTCATAAAAAGTCTTTATTTTCATTTATGAAACCCTCATTTTTTAAAGGTATTTCCATGAAAGATGGTATTCTGGGTTGACCGTTGTTTTTCTTTTCTTTTCTTTCCTTCTTTCTTTCTTTCTTTCTTTCTTTCTTTCTTTCTTTCTTTCTTTCTTTCTTTCTTTCTTTCTTTCTTTCTTTCTTTCTTTCTTTCTTTCTTTCTTCCTTCCTTTCTTTCTTTCTTTCTTCCTTTCTTTCTTTCTCTCTCTCTCTCTTTCTTTCTTTCTTTCTTTCTTTCTTTCTTTCTTTCTTTCTTTCTTTCTTTCTCTTTCTCTCCTTCCTTCCTTCCTTCCTTCCTTCCTTCCTTCCTTCCTTCCTTCCTTCCTTCCTTCCTTCCTTCCTTCCTTCCTTCCTTCCTCTTTCTTTCTTTCTTTCTTTCTTTCTTTCTTTCTTTCTTTCTTTCTTTCTTTCTTTCTTTCTTTTCTTTCTTTTCTTTCTTTTCTTTCTTTCAATACTTTAAAGATGTCATTTCATTGGCTTTATGGTTATACAACTTCTAATGAGTCTGCTGTAATTACGATTGCATCTCTGTATGTGATGTTCTTTTCTCTTTGACCATCTTCAAGATTTTACCTTTATCTTTAATTTTCAACAGTTTGAATATGCATATGTTTTTTGTTGTTGTTTTTATCTTGTTTTGGATTCTCTGGGCTTCTTGGTTCTTTAGTTTAATATCTTAATTTTTGGAAAAGTATCAGCTAAAAGTTCTCTTCACATATTTCTTCCACCCTGTTCTCTTTCTCTTCTTCTTCTGAGACTCCAATTATAGATATGTTAGACTGTTTAATATTATTTACAACTCTTGGACTCTCTGTTCTGTCTTTTTCACTGATTTCTCTCTTTGTGTTTCAGTTAGGCTAATTTCTACTCTCCTGTCTTTAAGTTCATTGAGTTTTTCCTTAGTTATGTTCAGTCTACTGTAAGCCTGTTAATATAATAATTCTTATTTTTATTTATTTCTAGCTTCTCTATTTCTCTTTCTTATGGTGACTCTGTTAAAATTCTCCCATGTATTCATGTATATTTCCACTATATTCTTTAAAATATTTATCCCAATAATTTTAAACTTCTTTTCTGATCTAATATCTGAGTGATCTCTGAATTTGGTTCTGTTGATTTCTTTGTCATTTGACAATCGATTGCTTTTCTTCCCTTTTTATGCATCTCATCATTTTTGATTAATTGGTATACATCACTGTAGAACAGTAGAGGCACAGGAAAATACATTTATGCCTGGAAATGGTCTCACCTCTTCTTCTGCCAAACCGTGTGTGTGTGTGTGTGTGTGTGTGTAGGGGGGGATATTGAGTCAATGTAGTGAGAAGTTGAGCAGGGTTTTGTTGTTGTTATGACTATCTTTAGTGTGCCACAGTCTTCAATCCCTCTAGCATTGAGCAGTTGTTGCCTGGTACATAGATTGGAAGCTGGGGAGCCAGAGGGCTTTTTCAGTGCTAGTGCTTCATCTTCCACTTTTAGCCATCCCTGCATACCTATATAGCACAGGAGGTAGATGTCCACGCTCCTGATCCTCCCCCAGTGGTAAGCTGCTGTTGCTTGCTGCTCAGTGTTTGCTAGGTTGATGGTAGAGGGCAGAAGGTTTGCTACTATCCTGATCAAGCTTTTTAATCACAGCCTGTGTCTCATGGGTTTAGCTTTCTCATCATCTATGTCTTTCCTTTCCATAGCAGCCAGACTCTGTCTCCTATCTGTAGGAGGTTTTACATGATAGAGTGGTTCATATGTGGGACAGCAGTAAGAAACCTCTGATGATACTGGTATGGCATTCTGGAATCAGGACCCTTTCCTGCTCTTCTTCCTGGAATAGAGGTATTTTTTGTTTTTTTTCCTTCTGATGGATGTTTATCTGTGCCCTGAAAAGACAGGGGTTGTGTTGCCTCCCAGTGGATTATGGCCTTTGCCTCATACGAGAAAAGGTTCTGGGTAGAAGAACAGAGCTTAAGTAGTCCTGCAGTGGCGGCTTATTCCTTCCTGCATACCTGAACAACTGAGGGTGATTTCTTTGGTTTCTCACCATGTACTCAATCTTATTGGCACTCAGTGGAAGGCTACGGAAAATGGCCTGTGAGAGTTAATTCCTTTGTGTTTGGGGGCTCCCAAAAATTTTACGTGGTCATATTAGCCCACACTTGGTCTTTAGCATTTGTAAGACTTTTAGCAGATTTCTTTTTACTTCCTTGGACAGTGGCCAGTGCATCTTTCTGCTATGCTGAGCCTGTCTGCATAGCCTATCTCTTCTTGGAGGTGCCTATTCGCCTTTGCAATTCAAGCTACTTGGTTACTCTGAAGCATCAGCTCTTCCAAGGCTTCGAGAAAAGCGATGGTTTTGTAGTTTATCTGGCATTCCTTTGCTGTTAGGGTGGGAGTGACCCTGCTTTTGGCTTTCTATATCGTAAGCAGAAACAGAACTCCTCTATATCCTTTATTTTACAGAAGTGCAGCACAGGCATGCAACTCAATCACATTGCCATTAGAAAATGACACAACTAAAACTAGAACCTATGTCTTCTGCTTCCTAGTAAGGCTCTTGCAATTATTCCAACACACCTAGGACCTTTCCCTTCCTCCCATCTGAGTTTTTTCCTCTCTCTCTCTCTCTCTCTCTTTGATTCACATCTCATATTTCATGATCAAATTTCCTCCAACATCAAGCCCTTGGCCGCCTTCCTCTCTGTGTTTTCTGTGTGGGACATTTTAGTCATTCTCAAGACCTCAGTTATCATCTCCATACTGATTGCCTAAAACATCCATTTAAATCTTTATTTCTAATCCATACATGATATTTCCACTTGTTAATTAAATATATCTAGGTGGCTGTGGATTTTACTCTCTCAGATTTAACAGCTACTGAACTAAATATTTAACCTCTTAATTCCCCTGCCTTTCCTGCCTCCCAGTTTCCAGATCAGTGCTCTTTGCTGACCCTGTTTTCCTATCAGTGGTACTAAGGATACCCTCCTTCTCCTGGTGCTTTGGAATCACAACTTTGGATTCATCTTTTATAATTGACTGCTTATCTATACCTGCAAATCCTTCTAATAAAATAATGACACTTCCCTCTGACCTTGCTTTCTTATCCCTTCTCTCTTCCATGTAGTTTAGGCCTTTTTTTGCCTTATTACAAATTATTGCCACAGCATCTTAAATGTATCCACGGCCTCTATTTTTTCTTCCATCCAATTTCTGTTTCCTTACCTTTTCTTCCCTTCCTCCAGTTGCCAAGCATCCACAACATATACAGCTTCCTGAAAGATAGCTTCGTCTCATCACTTTTTGGTTTAAGAATCCATAATAGCTCAATATCATTTTGTGGGTAAAATCCAAAAATCTCACATTTCAGAATTCAGGCCCTCTATCTACTCAATACCATGTCTGTTAACCTCGCGTCACTTTTTACTCTGCCAATTGGAGTCACTTTAGAGTCTACTTTTCTGAATTCTCCACAACCTCCAACGCCCCATCTCACACACACACACATCATACAAAGTCGCATAAATGCTTACAGAATTATTGGTGACACTCTCAACTACTGAAAACAAACAGCTTTAAATATCCAATTTACTATGTGTGTGTAGATATAGGTATAAAGAAGTTTCCTTTTATTGGACTGGCACAGTGATGACAATATGATTCTTTCTTACAGAAATATTCTACAAGAGAATAGTTAGTATTGGGAAAAAAAATGCCATAAGGAAGAGCATCTTGCCTTTCAGTGAGGAACAATAAGTGTACTGATTATATTTAGATTTATATTCCTACATTTATTTTATAGTTTATTTAGGAAGCCTTCTCTTAAACATACCAATACGATGTTTAAATGAAAAATAGATGAGGAAGTGATTCCTAAAAGAAGTGCCTCTTTAAAATTTTGTTTTGGTCATTTGAATGAAGATTGTGTACCAAGAAGCAGAATGTCAAAGATTATTTGAAGCCTGTCAAAAAAAATTACTGGTTGTTTGAGATTTTCGTTTTCTGGATGACTTAGAGCGGGGGCACAGGGCCTGGTGGTAAATCTTGGCTTGTTTGATAACTTGATTCTTTATATTATTCCAGATGTCTACTCCTCTGAATTATTTTATATAGGAAGGGATGGGGAGAAAAAAAAGCAGTGATGAAACTAGATGGAATTGTTTAGATAGAAAGAATTCCATTTAAGTGTAATTCCCCTGATAGCATTAATTTGGTAAAAACCCTGGTACATGACCTGCTCCTAACCTTATATTGAGCAGTCAAAGATAGCTTTTAAAAAAGCATTGTCAATTCTAAGCTGCAATAGTTCTTGTTTGCCTCCAACAATGGTACCTCATATCCTGTGTGGAAAGTAACTAATAAGGGCCTGATTGAAGTTTTGACTTCTATTACTTCAGCCATGGTGGAGTCCCCTGAGGATGAGTGGGAAATGCCACTAGACCTGAGTTGCTCTGTGCCTGATTTCTGAATTCTTACCCTTACAGCGGTATTGCTGCTCAGATTCTAATAACGTTTGTGTATGTCAGTGCTTGTCCCCAATAATGCTCAGGCATTACACAGAAATGGCATGAGGAAGTTCACATTCATCATTGCAGGACTGTGCTAGCAAGTATTGGTAATTCATTTATTACCTCCTCCCTTTTAATATCCCTCCCTTCCCTCCTCCCTCCCACCGTCCCACATTTTCCTTCCTTCCTTCCATCCATCCATCCTTCCTTCCTTCCTTCCTTCCTTCCTTCCTTCCTTCCTTCCTTCCTTCCTTCCTTCCCTCCCTCCCTCCCTCCCACTGTCCCACCTTTTCCTTCCTTCCTCCCTTCCTCGCTCCCTTCCTCCCTCTCTCCCACCGTCCCACCTTTTCCTTCCTTCCTTCCTTCCTTCCTTCCTTCCTTCCTTCCTTCCTTCCTTCTTTCCTTCCTTCCTTCCTTCTTTCATTCCTTCCTTTGTCTTCTCTGTCTCTCTCCTTCTCCCCCTTTCTTCTTTCCTCCCTTTCAAAAATAGGTATTTTAAAAATAGTATGTTTTGCCTTATATCAGCTGCCCAAAACATGACTAAAAATTGGTTGTTTTCTCTCTTGGCTGACTTCATTCTTTCCTCTTTTAAAGCTTCTCTATAGAGTGTAAAGATGGCCAGATGAGGACAAAGTGGGGGAAATAGTGTAGAGAAGGAAGGAAATGTGGGATAGCAGACACTAACGCAAAGGTTAATTGAGAGGTGTAACAGCCAAATATGAGAAGGGAAAAGTAAATTGAAGTTGTAAAGAAAAAATTAGAAACGATAAACAAGTGAAAGACTTCATCCAATGATTTATGATGAGATCTCTTAATATGCGAACACTTCAGTTTTATTTTCTGTACAATGGGAATGCTGTTCTTTCTTGGCAAAACACTCTTTGAAATCTATGTATCATAGTCAGTCTTCAGTAGCAAATCATTAATTTTTCTTTAAAAAAAAACCAGATTTCTAATGAATGCCAGTGTTAGTTATTTTTTCTCTGTTTTAAAGCTGTAGTGTGTATTGGAAAATATTGATTATTCAAAAATCACATTGGGCCTTTCTGGCTAGTTCATAATACATTTCTTTCTTTGGCCTCTCAGGTTATAAATTTAATAAGGAGACAAATCTTAACAATTGTGCCTTTTACACTTAGCTTTAGCATGCATGTACATGCTCCAAAAATATGTAAAACCTTTTGGATTATTAAGCTTTTAGAAAATTATTAAAGTATTATTATTATTAAAAGTATTTTATTACACTTTATAAGCCAACTTGAAAGGACAAGGCTTTAACCATCTATCTGTAGGTCTACCTTCTGGTTGATCTTTTGTAAACTGATTTATTTAATTTGTGTTTTCAGCTAGAATCCAATCCTGTGTCACTAAATTTGTTAAATAGATAAATTTTAAAATTCTGTAAAGGACCCATTTTGTGGTCTAGCTCTGGAGGCTTGCCTCTCCTTCTTATTGTCTTAGATTAGGTGAGGAAAGATTATAAAAGAGGGATGAGTTATTGTTGTAAAGATTCTTTTCTGTTAATATATTCCATATTCAACCTCTTGGCCTATACCTTACTACATTTTACATTACTTCATTACTGTACATTTTGTTATTGATTTCGATTAAATCCATTTGGAAGTCAATATTCACAAAAGTAAAAACAGGGGGTATGTTAGACTATTATATACAGTCCATTTATCCTCCTCTATCATACCAATGAATGTGCATTAAAGATCTGGGCGTCTTTTCTGCCTCTTCGGTAAATCTCATCATGAGGTGTTTCCAAAGCATAAATCGTATCCAGCTTATTACTTATCAGGGAATTCCAAGGATGTAGAGCTGGAAGATGGTGAGTATTGATAATATGTTAAAACAATCCCCACTCCCCAAACTGTTCCTTTCCTCCTGCTAGTCCTCTCACTGGCTAGGTGAGAGATTCAGTTTATTATTTACCATGTCCTAGAAGCCCTCTGTTTGTGAGACAGCTCGTTTGCTGGCCTTGCTGATCCCTAGGCAGAGGGAGGCTTCAGCAGTTCCTGGGAAAGTGACACCTTTGCTATTAGCATCAGCTTTGTGGGGTACTATGTACAGGGCCAAAGAATGCAGCATTTCTCTGGCCAGCTGAGATCAGTCAGCTGTGATTAAGACAGAGTAACTTACCAATAGTGAAAATAGCCAATCAGCTGGAAACAGGCTTCCAAAGCTTTCAAGACACAGTCACCTGCCATCTGAGCAGCTACCATTCACCATCTATTGTTGCTGATGAGAATAAAGATCAAGTATGGGCAAGCACTCTTAAAAAGCTGCCAATGATGACTCCTCCCCCACCCCATGTCTGGTTCCACCGTTGGTGATTCTAAAATAATTAACTGTGTTAGTAATAATTTCTCAAATCTGGAGAAACAAATACCCTTTTGAGAATAAAATGCTATTTTTGATATTTGGATCATCATTGTCTTTTTGCACTAGTTTTGATTTTAAAAACAAATACATAAAATATTGTTTTTCCGAAGATAGATTCAAAATAAATGAACAGAAGAAAATTTACCAAGCAAATGGAAAACAAAACAAAACAGAAAGGCAGAGGTCACAATTCTAGTTTCTGACAAAACAGACTTCAACTAACAAAGATGAAGAAAGATAAAGAGGCCAGGGGTTGTGGCTCTCGCCTGTAATCTCAGCACTTGGGGAGGCCAATCCATCTGAGGTCAGGAGTTCGAGACCATCGTGGCCAACATGATGAAAACCTGTTTCTATTTTAAAAAATACAAAAAATTAACCAGGTATGCTGGTGGGTGCCTGTAATCCCAGCTACTCAGGAGGGTGAGGCAGGAGAATTGCTTGAACCTGGGAGGCAGAGGTTGCAGTGAGCTGAGATTGCCCCACTGCAGTCCAGCCTGGGCAACAAGAGTGAAACTCTGTCTCAGTAATAATAATAATAATAATAATAATAATAATAATAATGATAATGACAAAGGGCATTCCATAATGATAAAGTGTTCAATTTAACAAGAAGAGCTAACTAGCTTAAATATATATGCACCCAACACAGGAGCACCCAGATTCATAAAGCAAGTTCTCAGAGACCTACGAAGAGACTTAGACTCCCACACAAAAATAGTGAGAGACATCAACACCCCACTGACAATATTAGACAGATCATCAAGACGGAAAATTAACAAAGATATTGAGGACCTGAACTCAGCTCTGGATCAAACAGACCTGATAGATGAATACAGAACTCTCCATCCAAAACAACAGAATATACATTCTTCTCATTGTCACAGAGCACACACTCTAAAACTGATCACATATGGGAAATAAAACACTTCATAGCAAATGCAAAAGAAATGAAGTAATAACAAGGAGTCTCATAGACCATAGCACAATCAAATTAGAACTCAATATTAAGAAATTCACTCAAAAATCATACAACTACATGAAAATTGAACAACATGCTCCCGAATGACTCCTGGGTAAAGAATGAAATGAAAGCGGAAATGAAGTTCTTTGAAACTAATGAGAACAAAGAGACAACGTATTAGAATCTGTTGGATGTGGCTAAAGCAATATTAATAGGGAAATTTATAGAAATAAACACCCACATTGAAAAGTTAGAAAGATCTTAATTTAGCAATCTAACATCACAACAAAAAGAACTAGAAAACCAAGAGCAAACAAACCCCAAAGCTAGCAGAAGACAGAAAATAACCAAGATCAAAGCTGAACTGATGGAGATAGAGACATAAAAAATAATTCAAAAAATCAACAAATCCAGGAGCTGGTTTTTTGAAAAAACTTAATAAAATAGATACACTGATACCTTGACTAATAAAGAAAAAAAGAGAGAAGAATCAAATAAACACAATCAGATATGATAAGGGGGAACATCACCACTGATCCCACAGAAATACAAACAACCATCAGAGAATACTACAAATACTTCTATGCACATAGACTAGAAAATCTAGAGAAATGGGTAAATTCCTGGACACATACACCCTCCCAAGAATGAACTAGGAAGAAATTTAATCCCTGAATAGACCAATAATGAGTTCTGAAATTGAGGCAGTAATAAATAGCCTACCAGCCAAAAAAGAGCCCAGAACCAGATGGATTAACAGTTGCATTCTACCAGAGGTACAAAGAAGAGCTGTTACCATTTCTACTGAAACTATTCCAAAAAATTGAAATGATGGGACTCCTCCCTACTTCATTCTGTGAGCCCAGCATTGTCCTTATACTAAAATCGAGCAGAGATACCACAAATAAAGAAATGTTCAGGCCAATATTCTTGATGAACATCGATGCAAAAATCTTCAATAAAATACTGGCAAACCAAATCCAGCAACATATCCAAAAACTTATCCTCCACCATGGAAGTTGCATTCATCCCCAGGATGAAAGGTTGGTTCAACATATGCAAATCAATAAATGTGATTCATCACATAAGTAGAACTAAAGACAAAAACCACATTATTATTTGAATAGATGCAGAAAAGACGTTTGATAAAATTCAACATCCCTTCATGTTAAAAACTCTCAATATATTAGGTATTGAAGGAACATATCTCAAAACAATAAGAGCCATATAAGACACACCCACAGTCAATGTCTTACCAAACAGGCAAAAACTAGAAACATTCCCCTTGAAAGCCAGCGCAAAGCAAAGGTGCTCTCTCTCTCTCCACTCCCATTCAACACAGTATTGAAAGATCTGGCCAGGGCAAACAGGCAAGAGAAAGAAATAAAGGTATTCAATTAGAAAGAAAGGAAGTCGAACTATCTTTGCTTGCAAATGGCATAATCTTATATATAGAAAATCTAATTGTCTCGGCCTCAAAGCTTCTTAAGCGGATAAGCAACTTCAGCAAAGTCTCAGGATACAAAATCAATGTGCAAGAATCACTAGCATCCCTATACACCAACAATAGACAAGCAGAGAGACAAATCATGATTGAACTCCCATTCACAATTGCTACAAAAAGAATAAGATACCTAGGAATACAGCTAACAAGGGAAGTGAAGGACCTCTTCAAGGAGAACAACAAACCACTGCTCAAAGAAATCAGAGATGACACAAACAAATGGAAAAACATTCCATGCTCATGGATAGGAAGAATCAATATTATCGGAAAATGGCCATACTGACCAAAGTAATTTATAGATTCAATGCTATTCCCATTAAACAACTATTGACATTCTCTACAGAATTAGAAAAAAACTATTTTAAAATTTATGTGGAACCAAAAAAGGAACTTGAATAGCTTGCCAAGACAATCCTAAGCAAAAAGAACAAAGCGGAGGCATCATGCTACCTTACTTCAAACTATACCACAAGGCTACAGTAACTAAAACAACATGGTACTGGTACAAGGACAGACACATAGACCAACGCAACAGAATAGAGAACTCAGAAATAAGATTGCCACCCATAACCCTCTGATCTTCGACAAACCTGACAAAAACATGCAATGGGGAAAGGATTCCCTGTTTAATAAATGGTGCTAGGAGAACTGGCTAGCCATACGCAGAAAATTGAAACTAGACCCCTTCCTTATACCATATACAAAAATTAACTCAATATGGACTAAAAACTTAAATATAAAACCCAAAACTATAAAAACCCTAGAAGAAAACCTAGGCAATACCATTCAGGTCAGAGAAATGGGCAAAGATTTTGTGATGAAAATGCCAAAAGCAATTGCAACAAAAGTAAAAATTGACAAGTGGGATCCAATTAAACTAAAGAGCTGCAGCACAGCAAAAGAAACTATCATCAGAGTGAACAGATAACCTAGAGAATGGGTGAAAATTTCTAATATCCAGAATCTGCAAGGAACTTAAACAAATTTACAAGAAGAAAACAAACAACCCCCTTAAAAAGTGGTCAAAGGACATGAACAGACACTTCTCAAAAGAAAACATACATGCAGATAACAAGTATATGAAACAAAACTCAACATTACTGATCATTAGAGAAATACAAATCAAAACCACAATGAGATACCAATCACGATGGCTATTATTATTATTATAACTTTAAGTTCTGGGATACATTGTGCAGAATATGCAGGTTTGTTACATAGGTATACGTATGCCATGGTGGTTTGCTGTTCCTATCAATCCATCATCTAGAATTTAAGCCCTGCATGAATTAGGTATTTGTCCTAGTGCTCTTCCTCCCCTTTCCCCCTACCCCCCGACAGGCCCTGGTGTGTGATGTTCCACTCTGTGTCCATGTGTTCTCATTGTTCAACTCCCACTTATGAGTGAAAACATGGGGTATTTGGTTTCCTGTTCCTGTGTTAGTTTGCTGAAATGATGGCTTCATTCATGTCTCTGCAGACGACGTGAACTCATTCTTTTTTATGGCTGCATAGTATTCCATGGTATATATGTGCCACATTTTCTTTATCCAGTCTATCATTGATGGGTATTTGGGTTGGTTCCAGGTCTTTGCTATTGTAAATAGTGCTGCAATAAACATATGTGTGCATGTGTCTTTAGAGTAGAATGATTTATAATCCTTTGGGTATATATCCAGTAATGGGATGACTGCATCAAATGGTATTTCTGGTTCTAGATCCTTGAGGAATCGTCACACTGTCTTCCACAATAGTTGAACTAATTTACACTCCCACCAACAGTGTAAAAGCATTATTATTTCTCCATAGACTCACCAGCATCTGTCGTCTCTTGACAAGAATCGCTATTATTAAAAAGGTCCAAAAATAACAGATGCTTGAGAAGTTGTGGAGAAAAAGGAACACTTTTACACTGTTGGTGGGAGTGTAAATTTGTTCCACCATTGTGGAAGACAGTGTGGTGATTCTTCAAAGACCTAGAGACAGAAATACCATTTGACCCAGCAATCCCATTACCCGAAGGAATATAAATCATTCTATTATAAACATACATGCATGCATATGTTCACTGCAGCACTATCCACAACAGCAAAGACATGGAGTCAAACCAAATGCCCATTGATGATAGACTGGATAAAGAAAATGTGGTACATATACAACATGAACTACTAGGCAGCCATAAAAAGGAACAAGGTCACATCCTTTGCAGGGATATTGATGAAGTTGGAAGCCATTGTCCTCAGCAAACTAATGCAGGAACAGAAAACCAAACACCAAATGTTCTCACTTAAAGTGGGAGCTGAACAATGAGAACACATGGACACATCGGGGAGCAACAACACACACTGGGGCCTGTTGCTGGACTTGGGGGAAGGAGCGCTTCAGGAAGAATAGCTAATGGATGCTAGGCTTAATACCTAGGTGATGGAATGATCTATGCAGCAAACCACTATGGCACACGTTTACCTATGTAACAAACCTGCACATCCTACACGTGTACTCCTGAACTTAAAATAAAAGTTGAAGAAAAAAGTATATATTGTTTGTCTTGATTACTGAGGTATTTTGGCACCACCTGAAATTGTGCACCTGAGGTAAGAAATTCCTTTGCTTCACTCTAGTTCCAGGCCTGTGTGTTAAACATTACCACATGCTCACTGTATCACAGTGAGATAGACATTTGCAGAGGACAACTGAGGCTGATGAAGGTTCAAAATCTTGTCTGAGGATATTCAGAAAGACCACGGCAGAAATGGGTCAAGAACATTTTTTTTTTTTTGGACAGAGTCTCGTGATCTCGGCTCACTGCAACCTCTGCCTCTCAGGTTCAAGCAATTCTCCTGCCTCAGCCTACTGAATAGCTGAGACCACAGGTGCACAGGTGCACGCCACCATACTCCGCTAATTGTTTGTATTTTGGGTAGACACGGGGTTTCGCCATGTTTCCCGGGCTGGTCTTGACCTCCTGAGCTCGAGCAATCTGCCTGCCTTGGCCTCACAAAGTACTGGGATAACAGGTGTGAGCCACCGCACTGGGCAGTTTTAGTATTCTTTTCACTTTGGAAATTCCATGCCATCCCACCTGACACAAAACTAATCTAATCTTCATCACAACTCACAACCATCTAGCACTTTACATACAAAGCTCATGCTCACTTAATCTTTAAGACAAGCCTATATACAGGTATCATAATATCCTTGTTTATAAAATGAAAACTAGGGGGCTATGGAAATTAAGTCACTTGACCAGGATCACACAGAAAACAAATAGCAGAATATAAGCACACGCCTAGGTTTTCTGAGTCTGCGTCTTATGCCCTCTTACATCTTGAGTAGGAAAAGATTTTTTAAATAAAACACAAAAGATGTTTAATGTAAAATAAAATACTTACAGATTTGACCACATTAAAATTAACATTAACATGTTAATAAGTGAAACTTAAAGTGAGAAGCCAAGTTACAAACAGGGAGAAAATATTTTCAATACATACAACCAACAAGAGATTGGTGTGAAGAATATGTAAAGACACTTGCGGATACATAAACAAAATAAGTAATGGAAAAACGGACAAAGATATAAATAAATATATGAAGAGAAGTGCAACATCATGTCCTCAGGGAAATGAAAACTAAACTCTTTTATACTTAGTTTGCAAAATATTAGCCTGCCTGGCGATCACCAAAGTTAAAGAGAAAATGGTTCTACAGGAATTATTACACAGGGCTGATGGGAATCAAATATAGTATAACCATTTGGGAAAGCAGTTTGGCATTTTATACCGAAGCTGATTTGTACATACAACTCAGAAATTCCACTTTGAGGTATATTCTCAAGATAAACTCTTATACTTGCATAGTAGGCGTCATTTGCACAAATCATACACACACATGCACACACGCACACACAAATATGCATGCACAGCTTTGGGAATCATTTACTACTTTATTCAGCAACTGTCTATCAAGCATCTGCTATAAATGGAGTTTATTGATACTTTTTAAATTATAAAAATGAACAAAATACAGCTTCTTCCATGAGGAATATACAATATGGTCAGAAAGAGACATAAACAATACTTGCAGTGCCTTATAGTATTTTTACAGAATTATCAGCAAAGTGTTTTGAAAGCCCAGAAGAAGAAAAAAGTAACTGTAGAAGAGATAAATTTTGAGCAGGGATTTGAATCAAGAAGTGAAGAAATACCTGAGACCAGTGACGTGGTCCAAAGCTCCATTTGCAAAGGTAGGACTTGAACTTGGTTTGGAAAGCTGGCTAGGGCCAAGATGGCAGGAAGAAGGATGGTCATTACTCATTTGAGAAGTGGGGGTCAGGAAGGGATGCAGAGAAGGATGGAACAATAGAGCACATACCTTAAGAGAGGAGAAGCTAGAAATAATGAGTAGTGATAGGACATGTTATATTAAGGAGACCATAGGCCTTGAAAAAAGGACTTATGACTTGATATGATAAAGGACAACATTTTGGGTTTCTGAGCCAAGGGCATAACATAAAGTTTTGTTTTCAACCCTTTTCTGGTTGCTGGGTTTCCTTCAGAAGATCTTCCTGCTCATGAGGTTAGCTAAGCTATGTAAGTGGGAGTCAATCAATAGGCTTTCATTTGGCCACCTGTGGGAGGGGGAATTATGACACATGTCTTGATTCAGAGCCCAGTCTGGCTGTTTCCCCACAGGATATGCTGGGTTTGGAGAAGGATTTGCCTAGTTCGCAGAAGGCAGAACTGGGTAGAACAAGAACACCAGACGTTCACGTCCTTGAAAAGAAGAGAGTCTTTAAACCCTCAAAAAAGACAGACCATAAAACAGAGCAGATGAGGGAGAGGTGGAGGAGAACAAAGGCCATCACTGTGGCAGGAGTTGGATAGTAATAATTTTAATACTCAGCTAATACCTTATACTTGCATACTTGCAGAACACTTTTGGCACTTCATCGTTGAAAAATATTTCACAGTGGAGGGTCAATTTCACAGAAGCTGAACCTGATTTTAATCTGAGATTTGGAATGAAAAGAGGAAAAAGAAGATTGGGTAGGCAATTGATGGAAGGTTTTTTTGAGAAGACAAAAGAGGCCTGATGATTAATTATGAAAGCATGGAGATGAGGAGGTGCCCCAAATTGTTACGAACTAAACCGGGGCCATGTAATCATCTAATGAAATGCTCTTTTATTTCATTAAAGAAAGGCTCGCTGGGTCAGGGGTCACTGATTCTAGAACCAAGGAATTTTAGAACATTTGATATCCTCTTCCAAATTCCTCTTATGGCCCCGCAATACTTTTTACACTTATATTTCAGTGCGTGTTCATAGAATATATAGAGCATTGCATTTGCCTTTTAATTCCTTGGAGTATTTTATAAATCTGGGTAATGCAGTCCTGCTTAAAATTGACAGTTATAGATGGTTTCATCTTTAGACCACGTCTTCCATGACCTCAATTACTGCATTAAAATATTGTAAGCAAATTAAGATTCAAATAGCATTTATTATACAAGATCAAGTTCACTTTACAAGTAATTTACATATTGTCACTGACTCTGTGCCAGTTGCTTACAATTTTGACATTGTTTGTGGGAGAGTGGCCAACACTAATGCACAAGACTTAGACATAATTTATTATGAGACTCTTTCTCTGTGCTGTGGGATATTTAGGGAAGTCGTGCAATATAACAGAAGTGAGTGCACCTAATCAGTGTGGCTGTTTAGATTATCTTAATTTAGGAAATGGCAATGCAGTAATAGTTTTACCTGTTCAACTTCTAGAACAGGAAAAGTTCAGTACCAGGATGAGTTCAGGGATTTAAGAAAGAAGGGAGGTGGATCTCTTGTTGATAATTCGAACTACTCTCTTAAATCACATTTTACCCCCATCTACTTTTTTAAAATTTTGTCTTTCTGTGCAGTGCTCCAGATAGCATAATGAAGAGCAAAGGTGTTGAACAGGATTTTTGAGTTTAAGTCCTGGCTCTGCTACACTTTAGCCGTGTGACCTTGAGCAGCTCACTTAACCTTTCTGTGCCTCAATTTTTCTCATATGTAAAATGGGAATAGTCATACTGCTTACCTAATAGGGTTGTTATAAGGATTAAATGAGTGAATAGAGCAGTGCCACTTTTACAGTAAGTACCACGAAAGCCTTGGCTTTTTATTATTAGTCTTTCTGTTATGTGTTTCTACATCCCCTTTCACTTGGATTTCTATTATAGCACTAGCATTAGGTCATAATTTTTTTCTTTACTTTATTTCAATTTTTATCGGTGAATAACATGCATACAGAAATAAATGCACAAAGCATTAATGCAGAGCTCAATGAATTATTACAAGGCAAATACATTTGTGCAACCATGGCATTGGACCAGCCTTTTTCATGCCCCTGACAACCACTTACTCTGTTCTTTCTCCCCAAAGGCAGCCACAATCTTAAGTGCTAATATTGTAGAAAAACTTTATCATTTTACACAAGTGTTTTTCTAGAGAACATTTTAACCATATACAAAATAAACAAAGTAGTATAATAGACATGACACCCAGTCTCAACAACTATTAATCATTTGCCATTTTTGTTTCATCTATACGTCAACCCATTCCCCACCACCCCCATTTTATTATTATTTTAAGATTTTTTTTTTTTTTTTTTCGAGACAGAGTCTCGCTCTGTCACCCAGGCTGGAGTGCAGTGGTCGGATCTCAGCTCACTGCAAGCTCCACCTCCCCGGGTTTACGCCATTCTCCTGCCTCAGCCTCCCGAGTAGCTGGGACTACAGACGCCTGCCACCTCGCCTGGCTAGTTTTTTGTGTTTTTTAGTAGAGACGGGGTTTCACCGTGTTAGCCAGGATGGTCTCGATCTCCTGACCTCGTGATCCGCCCGTCTCGGCCTCCCAAAGTGCTGGGATTACAGGCTTGAGCCACAGCGCCCGGCCTCTTTTAAGATATTTTTGTGAGATAAGATGTATATGCATTGAAATGTATAATTTTAACTGTAACTTTTTGATAAATCAATATACCCATATAATCTTTTCTCCTTTTAAGAATAGAATTACCCCAATTAAAACTCATTAATGTGCACGTGAATCACTTGGAAATATTTAACATCCAGATTTTGATAAAGTAGATCTGGGTTTTGCCTGAGAATTTGTATTTTGAACAGGGTACAGAACCCTGGAGCACCTGGTAACTACAAGGGAGTTAAACTAAAAGAGTTTGTCTAAAGTAAACAAAAGTTCATGAATAAAATGAAAGAAAATTGACCTCAGGTAAAAGAGGAAATCAAAACACATGTGCAATATGCTACCTGTAGGAGCGTTTGGTTAACAATGACACAAAACAACCAAAGAGTTTTATAGTGATTTGAATCCAAAATTAGCAAAATCTCTCTAAGGTTTCCATGGAAATGCTTCTTCAGAATAAAAAATTTTAGTATCATGAGAAGGCTTTGGTTAAAAACAGCAAAGATTTGGAAGGAGACGTCTTATAAGTAAATAGCAGACCCCTTTTCACACCCATAGGTGGTTTTTACAGGTTTATCCAAAATTCAATCATTTACACATCAAAGTACAGATAATTTTCGTGTCTCTTTATTAAAATTATATTTTAATGCCCTTACAATATTTAACTCGTTTTTCTTATAAACTTAAGTAATAACATTTTTATATGACATTATAAGCTCCATGTATATTAAACTTGAACTGACGTAATTGTATTAGGCAGTTTCTGTGTGTCTACCATCCATTATTCTTTGGGATTCCACCATTCGCACAGTCACCACGGCTGAAAAACATAATGCTCGAGACACAGGATGTTCCCTGCATCTTTTCCTTTCTTACAGCATCAGTTCATCAGTCAATCAAGTCATATGAGAGTGGAGGCTATGTATTCCCTAGGATAGAGGGTCTCATTCTTGGGCACTCTCTTCAGAGGAAGAACAGAGCAGAATGTCCTTTTAGGAGACACTTCCTGGGACCCGGGCCAAGCCTGCTCATGGGGAGGCAGGAGGTGCATGCTCAGCATCTGGAATGGTGTCCTTGTGGGTTGGGTCCAAGTCCATTTTCACTACAGAGGAAGCTGGGGAGTCTGGGTGGCTCCAGGTTCCATCTCTGATTCTCTTTGAAGGTGGAATCTGAAAGTCATGGTATCTTTGGGAAATTTTGGAAAGTCTGCTCGATAATCTGGGAAGGCCTCTTGCCGGGTTCCTGAATGCTCGATTTGCTGTCCTGACCACATAAATGTTTGACAGGCAGACAGCCGGGTTTGCATTCACACCAGCACAACCATGAGCCAGAGGTCAAAGTGGCCAGGATGAGTGTCTTGGTGACAGGCTAGGGTACATCATGGGAACAAACTTCAAGCCTCATTGCTTGGCAATGAGGGTTGAGTCCTGGCCCAAGTGCTTGGGTGCAGCATAAGGCCAATCAGCAAATCCACCTCCCACCTCCTTTAGATATCCATAAGGTGAGAAGGAGCCCGGGTCATGTTTTGATGGGAGGCTTTGCCAGGTACATGGATCACACACTGAGTTTCTTGACCGCTGGCTGACTTGTCAGAATAGATTCAGGATGGATCTATTCGTGGATGTGCGGACAGGCATTACTCCTTCAGTTTTGCTGATGCTTCAATTCAAGTCTCCTGGGAAGTTTCTGCAGTAGAATCTTACTGTGCAGTTCTCTTGACTGTTTATTATAAAGGATATTGCAAAGGATATGAAGAAGACATGTGTAGAGCGAAGCATGGGAGAAAGGGTGCAGAGCTTCTATGCCCTCCCTGCTCATGCCACCCTCCAGGAATGTCCACATGTTTGGCTTTTCAGAAGTACCTTTAAAAAAAAAAAATTCAACATTCTTGTCAACCTCACTAATTCTAAGTTCTTTGATTCTGTCCCAGCACATATATTGGTCATTTTGGGAATGAGTACAATTCCCAAAATGAGTACAATTTTGGGATTGAATAGACATTTAGTGCATGTAATTTTTCAAAGGGGTTCTTTCTTTTCTTTTTTTTCTTTTTTCAAATAGAGTCAGTAAAAGAAAGCTTTTGAAAAATGACAGCACTCAGGTGGTTTGGGGCCATGAGAATTTCTGTTCTTTACCCTCTGCCCTGTGACTGCCACTTGGAGCATCTGGTAGTTGCTCTGGGGTTCTTCATTGAGAATTGTGGGCAAATCTGAAATGATTTCAGTCTTTCCTTGTGTAGACATGGCAGGTGAGATAGTACTTCTTTCCTGTATATTCAAACCCCTGGGAGGATGCCTCTGAATATCTAAACTAAGAAATGACAATTGTCTTTTTTTTCCTACCATAATTCTCATTATAGCAGATACAATTACTCAAAAGCAGCAGTTCTTCAACTGTGTCCAAGGACTTGCATCATCAGTATCATCTGGGAGCTTGTTAGAAATGCTAATTCTTGGCGTCACCCTGGACCTAAGAAATCAAAAACTACAGCAGTGGAACCTACCTAGCACTTTGTTTCTTAACAAGCCCTCCAGGGTATTCTGTTGCATGTTGAAGTTTGAGTAGCACAGCCCAAAAGGGTCAGCATTCTCTAGCTGCAGATCATCAGTAGCAACCACTACTCCAGAAACAGTGAAGAAGGCTTAAGCAGCCATCATGGTTAAGACCAACCCCAAAAAACCATCACGGAGTGACTGATTTGTGCCAGGCACGGTGGCAGATGCTTTTAGATGTATTAATTTATTTAGTTTTAACCACAGTCTTTAAAAAAGATGGCATTAGCCCAGGGTCGTGGGAGGAGGAAACTGAGGCATAAATCTTTACCCAAGGTCACTGAGCAGGTAAGTTACAGAACTGAAAATTGAACCCTGGTCTGGCCGATTCCCTAACTCATACTTCTACTATTC
Source organism: Macaca nemestrina (assembly GCF_043159975.1). Classification (NCBI taxonomy): domain Eukaryota; kingdom Metazoa; phylum Chordata; class Mammalia; order Primates; family Cercopithecidae; genus Macaca; species Macaca nemestrina. The sequence goes on along the minus strand of NC_092131.1, from coordinate 148,903,035 downwards.
CACTTGTCCAAATCTCTAAAATGCTCACCTTTCTTCTTGGTGCTTAGCTTAAATGATTCTTATTTCAGATAAATATTTTTTTCCTCTGTTTTTCAGAATGCCATGTATTTGTGTATATTTGTATATAGTGTTACAGCTAAATTCTGCACCTCAATAATGTAGATATCTATTTTGCTCTTTCATTTCAGCAAACATTTGTTGAGAACCTCCTGTGTGCACAGCATTGCAAACGCACATGCAGAACTGCTCATGCTGGTCAAGATCATCCTTGGCCTCCAAGTGATCACTCAGATAACTGGCTGGGATCCAAAACTGTATGGAGAAAAATAGGTTAAAGTTAAATATATACGGTTTAAGACACTAAGATAGTGAGAAACTTCTCCAAAGGCAATCACAGTAGCTAATGTTGAGATTAATTAACATTGCTGACTAATTTTATATTAACTAGCTTAAATCAAGGTCAGAGGCAAGGGAAAAGTGAGAGGCAAGTTTAGAATATAAAATTTCATCCACAGCTTTCTAACACTATTCGTTCTCTCCACATGTATTAAGGCTATGCTATGTGTCCCGTATTTTACAAGGTGCTGCATGTGATAAGAAAGAACTAGAAAATAGAGTCCCTGCTTTCAAGGAGCTAGTGAAAGGACTTTGTCCTTTGGCTTGCCTTGCTGTTATCAAGATCAATCACTCGTTTTAAAACAAAATGTTCTACTCTGCTTAAGGGTATTAGTGATCATCCTCATATAAAAATGATTTGATTTCTCACCAGCACCTTTGATTTTCACTTAATATCCAGGGATCCCAGCTCAGCTAACCTCTTTTCTATTTTTAATCAAATTTGTAGAAAAAGCATAAAGTCTTACCCTATGTAACAAATGCTTGACTTTTATTCATTCTGCAAATTGATTAATGCTATGGAGTGTTAAGATGAAAAAGAGAGTTCCTACACCCAATGAAATCAGTCAGGCATACAAACACATTATTATAATGAAGAAAAATACATACTAATACAGGTATGTACAAATAATTAATGGTCATCAAGAGCAGAGCAATAGCTCTGCCTAGAAAATAGCTTCATGTGTGTGGTGGTAATTGAGAAGAGTCTTGAGGAATGATTAGACATTTTCTGGGTAGACATAAGGAAAGGGAATTTTAAGCATGGGGAACAGCATTTAAAAAGTTATGGACACAGGAACCAGCATGACATATTAAGGAAGTGATGTTTACAGATTGGGTGTATTTAAGGGGAAGGAAAAGGAACTTAGGGGAAAGACATGTTTTGAATAGTATGTTCAAGAACCTGAAGCCTACGTGATGGGCAATGAGGACCTACTACAGAGTGTTAATGAAGGCCAGATAATCCTTAAGCAAGAGAGTTAGAAATTCAGATCTACACATTGAGTAGTTCTGTATGTCTGCAATGTGAAGAATGACTTGGATTATTATGGAGTTAGAGTGGATATTAAGGAATAGAAAATAAAGACTTAGTAGTAAACTTGACAATACTTAGTAACTGGATGTATAAGGTAAAGAATATTCAGCATCTGAATGTACAAATCTTTTTTTTTTTTTTTTTTTTTTTTTGGTATTTGTTGGTCTGTGTTTTGTCTTTACCTGTTAGAAATTGATACTATTTGCACTAGTTGTGAGCGTGACTGCAAAGATGAACCCGTGGTCCATTGCCCCTTTTGAAGCAAGAGTTTGCAAAGACTGTCTTCTGCTTTGGAGGTCCACTTTCCACATGAATTTTGTAGAGTCTGTTTACAATTCAAATTTTGAGATTGACTCTATAATATTGCCGGAGTCGTTATTTCCACATTGATTGATCATGAAGCAATTAATCAAACCCCAAATGACTAATCTAATTCTGAAGTCTTATTGCTCATACAACCTAGATGTTCAGCTACTGCCAGGGTGGAGACAAAAACAGCTCATATGCTCCAAATCAACTTAGTCTTTGATGACATTGAGATGTGGCCCTAGACTCCAAACCATTCTTGACTCTGCTACCACACCCCTCCACACATCATGAGGCTTCTCTTCTAATTTCCTGACATTCTCTGCTGCTAACTCTCTTTTCACTTCTACTGCTATCTCTATATATGCCTATATTATAAACTCCACGGAGGTATGATCTTGGTAATAGTTCTCTTTTTGTTATCAGGAAGAGCGCTAATTGGCATATCAGAAATAATTTAGGGCAAAGCTATAAATGCCCTCAAATGCACCTGTGACCTAATGTGGCTCAATTATCAACTCCTTCTGAAATATAATAGGTTCTATATCAGGAATTTTTTGCATCAGAAATATTTGTTGGATATAAATTACTTGTATGCCATCAACATGAGAAATGTTGAAAGGGGAGTTTGGAAACCTTTTCCATATCCCATTCTCACACTGACTAGCTGGGTGAGCTTGTGCAAATCATTTCCCTTTGCTGGGCCTCAGTTTCTTTATTGCGTGTGTTGGGCCAGATAATCCTATTTTTTTTTCCAATTATAGCTCTATGACTCTATGATGCTGTGAAAAAACAGTCTACAGATCCCCTGGTGGGGCACTGCTCCTGGCTGGATAATTTACACAATCTTCAAATAAAACATCCCAAAGATTTTCTTAAACTTTATTTTATAATTTTACATAAGTGAAAAGTCTATGAATTTAATTAAGTAACATAAATAAACAGAAAAAAAGATGACTGAAGAAGACACTAACATTCTGAGACAAGCTTTTTGTTTGATCCTGTTTTACCACACTGGGCTACGTTTCTCTTCAAGCAAGTGGTATGATGTACATTCTAGGACTGGGCATGTATATGGAAAATAATAAAGTAAAGATCTGAGAAAAGGCAGAAAAAACAGCTATTTGAGGGTTGTGATGGGAAGGGGTAATTCTCAGCTTCTGGGAGTTTTTCCCAGTTTTCGGAACAGGTATAAGTTGAGGTTGGTTTGATGTTCTTGATTTAAAGGAAGTATTTCTTTTACATTTTTGTTTTATTCTAAGTGAAACCCACTGGAAACTGGATGTTGGTAAATAACATGGTAAAAACATAGTTCAGGCCCTCAGATTATCCATAGTCCAAACAAGATAAAATAGAGTAAGAAGCAACCATGACAGTAAACACATAAAAACTAAAAATATTTTAAGGTTTGACTATATTTAAACATCATAAAATAATAGCATACCGCACAGCAAAACAAAAAAGCTTCTGACATAAAATGTCTTCCTTTTCTTATTCAAATGATTGATTCAGGCTTTGGATTCTATAGTTAGAACTCTCTGAGTGTAAGATCAAGAAGAACAAAAGAGAAATTAGTGAAGCATAATGGGAGAGGCTCAGAACTAAGAAATAACACACATGGATGTTAATGTTGGCTCTATCACTCACTAAGTGGCCTTGAGAAAGCCATGTCCCATCTTTGGGTTTTAGTCTTCTTATATGTGCAGTGAGGAAATTGGGCTTGACCAGTGTTTCTCCATCTTCCGAATGTACCTACCTCTGTGAACATTTTCATAGAATCCGGCGGTCCCCGGATCTGGGTTTGAGGAATACTGTCTTAAAGTAATGCTCAAGTAGTGCGGTGTGATTATATCAGCCCAAATGCTGGTGTGAAACCCTGAGATTGCTGTCTGGTATATAGTGGTCGACCAGATGGCTCAAAATGTGCTTATCTTAACTAGTCCATTCAACAAGTTTCTATTCTGTGTGTCACTATTCTAGGCATTTTGGATATATCCAGATATATCAGGGACAAGATCATTGCCCCAGTGGAGCTTATATTCTAGCATAGACAAATAAAGTATAAACAATATAGATAATAAATAAAATTAATTTTGGATAAAAAAATTCAAAACACTTTCATAGGGAATCAAGGACCCCTACAAATACATCCGAGGATTGCAGCTTGAGAAACACCTGTCAGACGAGCCCTAGAGGATTGTCACAGATTCAGTGACCACCCCCACCAGTCACCTTTTTCAGAGTGAGTGGCCAGCAGAGAGTGTCTCCACCCAGGAGCCCAAATGAGCAGAAACCGTTTTAATGGAAGTTTCACCATACGCGAATAGCAACACAGGACTTTTCTTGCTCTTGCTTTGGTTTGTGACTTACCCGGTTCTGAAGTAACATGGAGGTGTTTCTAGGCACAGGGCCAAACTTCATTGCAGGGCTCTGAGAGAGCACAACTCTAGAGAAAAATCATTAAATTAGGCAAAGATCCAATAGACTTAAATTTTCTGTTTTTGATTGCTTGCTGTGAGGAACACTATGACATGATTTAAAACGATGATTTAATGTAGCAAGAGGAGAGGGACTCTAAAAACCAAATAGTGCAGTCATACAGTTCTAATAAAATTAGTCTATTATGTGCAAATTGATTGCTGGTGCTTAGATTTACATGATGTTTATGATATCAGAATATCTGACAAAAATTGATGTCAATATTTATGCTTCTGTAAATTACTCACACAGCGCTATTATGATGGCTTCTAATTAAAGTGGAACCAAACTAACTGACCTTTAAATCCAAAGGACTTTGTAACCCAAAACTCATACATACTGGGATGGCAGATTGCATTTATAGGAGAAGAAAGAGAGCTTTGGGGGAATGTGATGTCTTACTATGAAAAAGTAATTACACATTTTTCAAGAGCTGGTTCCACTAACAGACAGATTTTAGATTTGATTCAACCTGCATTCAACTGCCGCTATGCAAGTTCATGGCAAAATGGGTCTGCCGCTTTAAACCTAGGGTGTTTGAATGATTTAATTTTTTTATTTTTGGCAAGAAATATTTGCTCTTTTGCTTTTGAAGGTCAAATGAGATAACTGATCAAATCAGAGAATCTCTTTTATGTTCGTTTTGTTTTAACCTTTTTATTTCAGAATAATTTTATATTTATTGAAAAGTTATAGACTAGACTTTGTGCTCCTTGAGGGCAGGGATTATATTTTATTTATTTTTTGTAATCTCCTTTAACACCTGGCACGGGGTCTGATGTGAAGAAAGAGTGTGATACGATTTTATTTGTTTTCTTGAAGAAGACAAGAAGGATAAAAGAGTGCAGGCCGGGTACGGTGGCTCACACCTGTAATTCAAGCACTTTGGGAGGCCAAGGCAGGCGGATCATGAAGTCAACAGATTGAGACCATCCTGGCCAGCATGGTGAAACCCCCTTTCTACTAAAAAAAAAAAAAGAAGAAAAATAGAAAGAAAAAAAAGTTAAAAAATTAACTGGGTGTGGTGGCAGGCGCCTGTAGTCCCAGCTACTTGGGAGGCTGAGGCAGAAGAATTGCTTGAACCCAGGAGGGGGAGGTTGCAGTGAGCTGAGACGGTGCCGCTGCACTCAGGCCTGGTGACAGAGTGAGACTCTATTTAAAAAAAAAAAAAAAAAAAGCAAAGCGCCTAGTATTTTATAACATAAGATGTTCCATTGTTAGTCCTGACGAAGCTTGATTTTGGCTTTCCTTGTCCTGTTAGTAGCAAGCCAATTATGTTTTGACAAAGTTGTTTATTTCAAGTAAATTCACATATTATACTTTCAATGCATATTTTTAGAAACACTTATAAAAATAATTAATTTGAGGGATTTAAGTAACAATAGAGGAAGACACCTGATTGTTAGTCCAGGGTCAGAATATCAGGATTCTTGCCTTGTTTCTGGCACAAACTTGTTAGGTGTCCTTGAGCAAACTACCTCTCACTGAGGATCTTGCTTCCTTAACTGTAAAAAAAGGAAGGTGAACTCTGTTCTTCAAGGTTCTTTCCAGCTTGAAAGTGCTTTCTCTTCCTCTCTGTGCTCTCCTTGTTTAACACTGCAATTGCGAAGAGGTAAGGGTGATGAGATGCCATTATTATGCTACTGTGTATTTTGATTAATGTATTTAACTAAAGATTTGTTACATATTTAAAATTCATCAGTCATGGTTTTCACACTTGTGTGCATTTTCAGCGTTCAATTGCAAATCCTTCTCATCTTTGTACTGAAAAGATTTCTATCTGCATTTCAGAGAGGGCTTTTCAGTTTTGTTATAAAACCTCATTACTTTTTTTATTACAGACTTAGTGGAGCCTTCTCTGTTGAACTGAATCATATGATTCACTATTAGCTGGACATTTAATACTATATCGTCTTTATATTGTTCAGGATTCTTCTCAGTTCTTTTATTTGCACTTCGGAAATGTCTCAGGAGAAGAAATTGAAAGATGATATTTCTTTCAAATCATTATTCCCTGTCCCAGGAAGATAGTGTTTTCAAGATAAGTATTTAAACAAAATATACTACCTTTTTCTAATTCTTTTTGATTTAAGCTCCCTACAATAGTGAATAAGAGGAATGAGTAATGAAGTGGTTTAGAAAATAATGTGGCTTTTGGCAAAACCAAAATATTTTTAAAAATCCTTCAAGATCATCAGTGCATACCACACGTTTTGTGAAGCTTTTGTAGAATCTCGGAGCTGTCCACCTCTGTTATTATACTAATTCAAGGATCTTCCACTACTCCTTACGGGAGTGCTCTGCCAATTACTAGACAGCCCATGTTTGTCGAATGAAATAAAAGGCCCCCAAACATCTATGCAATTATCTAACAAAACTCCTGGGAACTAGATGTGACATGGCTAAACATTATTTTCAGGTTCAAGTCGCTTTTAGAAATGTCTGTCTTTCCTGCATTAAAGTTTCTGTGCTATTAGAAGCCACGTCCCAATTTAGATGGTCTGGTTCCCTATTGCTGAGTAACAAACTACCCCTACAGTAGGTGAAAACAGTAATCATTCTATTTTGCTTGTGATTTTTCTGGGTGAGGAATGTAGGAAGGACTCAAGGGGGTGATTCATTTCTGGTCTAGTGGCATTAACCTGGACAGTAGTAGCAGGAGGATTTGCTTCCAAAATGGTTTCATCACTTGCATGAAGTGGCACTGTCACCTCAGCGCTCCTTGGTCTCTCTCTCTCTCTCTCTCTCTCTCTCTCTCTCTGTCTCTCTCTCGTCTCTCTCTTTCTCTCTCCATGTGATGTGCCTTCCTTCAGGGTCTTTCCATGTGGCTTGGGCTTCTATAGCGTGGCAGTCTCAAGAACTGGACTACTTACCTGGCAGCTTACCTCCTCGAGAGTGATCTCTCCAGGAAGATCAGGGAGAAACTGCAAAGCTTCTTGTGACCTAGCCTCACAGAGTGTTATTTTCATACCATTTTATTAGCAAATAGGTGGAGAACTTCTTGATTCTTCTGGCATAGACTCTACCTTTCAAGGAAAGAATGGCATGGGCAGACAGGGAGAGATGGGACACATAATGACTAACTAGAGACAAGCTACCACAATAAGAAAAAAAATTACCTATGTGTATTTAGTTGAAAAGCCATACAGATAATATAATTCAACTCCCCTTTTTCTATGGTCAGGCAATAGTCATCAAGCATTTATTGTTCATTTTGATCATTTGCTTTTTGTTTCTTCTTGTGTGTGTTCAAGACAACTAATAATCCTTTATTTCATTTAAATATGTCCTGTGGAGTTGAAGTCTTTTTGTGTCCATATTTCAATAGACAATAGGTTGAACCATATGAATTTGACCCTATTTTGCTTTTTTTGATGAACACAGTGGCATCTCCATGCACTCTACTTAATTCTTTCTGTATTCCCTATTGAGGTAATAAAATGCCCAGTGAATTTTGTAATGGTATGTGGCGGCTTTTTTTTTTTTTTGCAGGTAACGTTGACACATGTCTTCAAATCAATGACTGTTCACATGCAGACTCATTTGGCAGAAACAATAAGTTCCCATGCCAATTCAGAAAGGGAGAGAGGTTCAGGAAGACAAAAGGGTTGAGAGAGACATTTTACAATATATCAAATATGAGTAATGATATCTCAGTTTGTACTTTAAAAAGCACTGGTGATACTTAATCTTTCAATAACACTTTATAGCTTACAAAGCATGTTCTCATTCATTATCTGATTTCATCCTCAAAACCTTAGAGGGAGATAATTTTATCCTCATTTTACTGTTTCTGAGTGATTGTGATTTACAAGGTCAGGCAGCTAGAAAGTAGAAAAGCTGGGACTTGAACCCGAATTAGCAATCTATATAACAGAAAAAATCGCTGGCTAATTTGTGAATGAAAAAAAATCTTAATTTTGTAGAAGCGTATTATAGCCAATAATTGAAGTTTACAAATCTAACAATTTCTAAAGATAATTATTGTCAAAAGTTTGGCTCGTATTTCAGGTTATATACAACATTCTCCACAATTATCTAATTTTTTTAGTTTTTAAAATCACACGTGTTAAATATTCTGTGATTGTAAGTTTTATATACACCCACCATATATACATCTATACATATGCATATACATATACACATACACATGCATACATTTTTGAATTAGCAAAAGAAAAGAGTCCATTTTTAGGACCAGTGTTTCTGGCAAATGTAAGCATTGATTTGAAATTGAAATGCAATTGAAAATCTATAAAGCAGTCTGTGAAGTATGGATTTTCAAAATAACTACTTTTCAAAATGCATATTAATATTTGAGAGAAGAGGAGAGACTCTTTTATTCTTAGAAGCCCTTGAAAGAGATCTACTTTAGGAATTATTTCCACTCTTTGAATCCAGCAAAGACAACATTTTAAATAAAATCACAGTTCACGGTAACATAGAACATGTTATGTAGCTATTGCGGGCAAAGCAATCCTGGGAACCAGACTGAACAATTTACTTCTTGCCTAGAGAAAGATGAGGCATTTGTAAACAGTGTGAAGAGCACAGCCGCTTTCCGATGGGGCTTTTCTGTTTGTCCTGTCAGTGGAGTCCCTCTTCACCTGATAAATAAGATACTGCATTCGTCCTGGTTAGCAATTGAAGAAAAACCCCAATCCTCCTGCCCACTTCACATTTATGAAACGACTATTTGCCAGTTTCCTATTTGTTTGGGATGATGCAAATAGCAAATAAATCGCAGCAACCCTTTCTTATAATGCAATTAACTGCATCACAGGTAAGAAGGATTAAAATTACAGTGGATTTTTCTGTGTACAATTTCAGTAAGGATCATGTACCCTTAAGGAAATTTTAAAACAAAAAGCAAAACAAAACAAAAAACCCTTTCACCCTCCTCTCTTGGTCTCAGAAATGTGTTTACTGAAGGAAAATTTTATATTGGAAAATAATTTGTTCCTGTCCTTCCAAAATGGCTCATTTCGTCTTTGTAGCAAACAGATACTCTATTTCAAAATGATCGACATATGTTGCTCACTATTTCTTTTAAAACTGCTGGGGGAAATGCTGTTTGTAAATCAGAATTTAAAGAAAATGTATGGAATGTTCTTGGGTCGACAGTAAATGCATATCCATCCGCTTACGATTGTAATTTTGAGTGATTTGCTTAACCTTTGAAATTTTGAAAGCTCCTAATCCATTGTTCTGTATGCTAATTTTTATGACGTACAGTTGTCCTTTGCTTTCCGTGGGGGATTGGTGCCAGGACCCTCTCTAACCCCTGCAAATGCCAAAATCCATGGATACTCAAGTCTCTTAAATAAAATGGCATAGTATTTGCATATAACCTAAGGCACATCCTCTTGTACATTTTATATCATCTCCAGATTGCTTATAATACCTAATACAATGTAAATGCTATGTAAAGAGTTGTTATACTATATTGTTTAGAGAATAATGATAAGAACAAAATCTGTATATGCTCATAGAGATGCAATCACCCATTTTTTTTTCCCCAAATATTTTCAATCGGCCATTGGTTGAATCCACAGATGTAAAACCACAGATATGGAGGACCTACTGTATATTCATTCTTAGGCAGAAAACATCTGTCATTGTGAACGTTTTTTTTTTTTTAAAGATACTCAGCTGTGTACTGGTTTCATACGTGGCTAAAGCAATCTGAATCTGTGAGCCGGAATGCATCGGACATTGTTTCCAGTAGGTCAATAAAATGACGGATGGATTTCAGCCAAGTTGTAACAGAGGACACACATCATCTGTTGAAATAGCTGAAAAGACAAATTAATATTGAAGTGTGGAATACTGAATTGGACTGTCTTTCAGCGTACAGAAACAGACTAAAGTAGATTACGAAAATGAGGCATGTGTACTTCAGGCAACTAAAACAGACTTGCTATGCAAACATGAGGTGGTAGATGAAGACTTGAACGTGACGGTTAGAAAAGTGATCATAGTTCAGCCTCCACAATACGCAGTAGAAGGTCACAGAGACACCTTCAATTTTAGGACCTGTGCAAAGACCATTATACACAGATGCTTACTGCTAGATTGGCAGGATTTCTCCATGGTCCTTTTTCCACATCTGCAACTCCATGCTAAAATCCTCCGTCATTTTTATTGCACTTTAAGTAGTATGAATTTTTATGGGACATTTCCCAAAATAATTAGGTTGAGGGGAAGTATAAGTCTCACTTAATAGTTCGTTATTGCAAGAGAAAATAAAGCACAACAAAATAACACAAAACTTTAAATATTGAGTCAAAAATTTCACAATTCCTACTGAGCACGGGAAAAGAGATGTTGAAATTTCTTTAATCTAACACTGAAAGTACTCCATGATCAGTATAATTTATTTCCTATAACATTTTTATAGATGAAATTCTGGGAGAAAATTACATCTTAATTTTTGCTCACTTTTAACTGAAGTTTGACATTTTCTTTGATTACAAATGTGGCACAATAGTATTAGCAATAAAGTGCCTTTGTGACCAGTAGAAATTGCAGATATTTTCATATCACATTACAGTTGCTGCAGATCTCTTGAAGTAGATTGTTCATAGCTCATTATTGCTTTGAAATTGTTTGTTATTAGACCCATACATATTATTATTATTATACAACACAAATTATATTTTTGAATATTTTGATAATGATTTCAGTATATTTGGCTTCCTTTGCAAATCTATATGTTTTATTTTGTGCATTATAAACAAATTTGAGAGGTGCTCCCCAGACATCACCATATTGTCAAAGAGGTCCACAGCACAAGAAAAGTTAATAATCTCTACTTTAGCAAAGCTAACTTGAGGCTGGGTGCAGCGGCTCACGCCTGTAATCCCAGCACTTTGGGAGACTGATGCTGATGGATCACCTGAGGTCAGGAGTTTGATACCAGCCTGTCCAACAAGAGGAAACCCCTAGTAAAAATACAAAAAATTAGCCGGGTGTGGTGGCAGGTGCTTGTAATCCCAGCTACTTGTGGGGCTGAGGTAGGAGAATTGCTTGAACCTGAGAGGCGGAGGTTGAGGTGAGCTGAGATCACGCCACTGCACTCCAGTCTGGGCAATATAGAGAGACTCTGTCAAAAAAACCAACAAGCAAACAAACAAAACAAACAAAAAAGCAAACACTAACTTGAGGACCATCCCCAAACTCCTGGCATTCCATTCTAATCCCGGGCCTTTGCCAGAAAAGCTGTTACTTCCAAGCTTCATCATCTTTACATTTCAATACAGAGTCTGGATGTTACCACATCCTCTAGATTGCTCCAGACTCCACCAGTCAGAATCCGCTCATCTTTCTTTATGTTCCCTTACAATGCATTTCACATTTCTATATGTAGTTATTTCATCCTGCCTTTTATTCTAATTAGTTGCTTCTTGCTATGTTTCTGCCTACAGAGTATAAACTTCTTGGAGGCAGGAATACCGTCCTATTTAGTTATCATTTGATTATAAAATTTAAATCTCATTGTGATTGAAGAATATGTTTCCATACTGATACTTTGGAAGTTATTGAAGCTTGCTTTATGGCTTGCTAAATGACCAAATTTCATAAATGTTCTATTTATGCTTAGACATGTGGTATAATGTGAAGCAGTTGGGTACAGTTGGGTACAGCCTTGTAAATCATGTGGTTCAAATCTGTATTCCTATGAGATTTTTTTCACTGCTTGATTTGTCAATTAATTACAGAGGTGTCTTAAAGGATTTTGCTATGAGGTAGACATATTAATTTCGTCTTTTACTTCTGTCATTTACATACATATTTTTTAGATTCGTATTATTAGGTACAAATTTACATCTGTTTTAGCTTCCTTATAAATTACACCTTTAATCAATAGTCAAAGATGATTTTATCTCTAGTAATGCTTTTTTTACAACACATTTTTCTGATATGCATATAACCCAGATGTCAGCTGGATAAGAATTTTACTGGTATCGTTTTCCATTCCTTTCAATTTTTCTGTGCCATAGGTTTTGGACATGTCTTGTGAAAGTAACAATGTAGAATCTCATATTTAAAAAAAATTCTAAAAATCATTGTCTTTTACTGGAGACTGTAGCCAACTTATACTATTTGCATTTGTGTTTATTGATATATTTTTATATGTAACATTCTTTTATACTTTATCTTTGCCCTGCCCTTTGTAGACTTTAATTCCTCCTTTTCTTAAAGTTTGTCTGATTAAGTGAAATATTTTCTTCCTCATTACATTTTTCTCTACCAATTTGAAAGTCTTAATTCTACTTATATTATTTTTGCCGTTCCCTAAAAAGTTTAACATTTATTCTGAAAAGTCTGAATTTATTTATGTCTTTACCTTTGTCTCAGATAACATAAGGATAAAAAAAGTTTAACCTCCTCCTCTCTTGACTATTTATTTGCTATTATTGTCTTTAATGAGACAATAATGAGCCCCACAGAAATACAAACTACCATCAGAGAATACTATAAACACCTCTACGCAAATAAACTAGAAAACCTAGAAGAAATGGATAAATTCCTGGACACGTACACTCTCCCAAGACTAAACCAGGAAGAAGTTGAATCCCTGAATAGACCAATAACAGGCTCTGAAATTGAGGCAATAATTAATAGCCTACCAACCAAAAAAAACTCCAGGACCAGATGGGCTCACAGCTGAATTCTAGCAGAGGTACAAGGAGGAGCTGGTACCATTCCTTCTGAAACTATTCTAATCAATAGAAAAAAGAAGGAATCCTCCCTAACTCATTTTATGAGGCCAACATCATCCTGATACCAAAGCCTGGTAGAGAAACAACAAAAAAAGAGAATTTTAGACCAATGTCCCTGATGAACATTGATGCAAAAATTCTCAGTAAAATACTGGCAAACTGAATCCAGCAGCATATCAAAAAGCTTATCCACCATGATCAAGTGAGTTTCATTCCTGGGATGCAAGGCTGGTGCAACATACACAAATCAATAAACGTAATCCAGCATATAAACAGAACCAAAGACAAAAACCACATGATTATCTCAACAGATGCAGAAAAGACCTTTGACAAATTTCAACAGCCCTTCATGCTAAAAACTCTCAATAAATTTGGAATTGATGGAACATATCTCAAAATGATACGAGCTATTTATGACAAACCCAGTATGATATGACAAAGCCAATATCATACTGAATGGGCAAAATCTGGAAGCATTCCCTTTGGAAACTGGCACAAGACAGTGATGCCCTCTCTCACCACTCCTATTCTCTCACCACTCCAACATAGTGTTGGAAGTTCTGGCTGGGGCAATCAGGCAGGAGAAAGAAATAAAGGGCATTCAATTAGGAAAAGAGGGAGCCAAATTGTCCCTGTTTGCAGATGATGTGATTGTATATTTAGAAAACCCCATCATCTCAGTCCAAAATCTCCTTAACCTGATAAGCAACTTCAGCAAAGTCTCAGGATACAAAATTAATGTGCAAAAGTCACCAACATTCTTATACACCACACAAACGGAGAGCCAAATCGTGAGTGAACTCCCATCCACAATTGCTTCAAAGAGAATAAAATACCTAGGAATCCAACTTACAAGGCATGTGAAGGACCTCTTCAAGGAGAACTACAAACCACTGCTCAATGAAATAAAAGAGGACACAAATAAATGGAAGAACATTCCATACTCATGGATAGGAAGAATCAGTATCACAAAAATGGTGATACTGCCCAAGGTAATTTATAGATTCAATGCCATCCCCATTAAGCTACCAATGACTTTCTTCACAGAATTGGGAAAAACTACTTTAAAGTTCATATGGAACCAAAAAAGAGCCCACATTGCCAAGACAATCCTAAGCCAAAAGAACAAAGCTGGAGGCATCATGCTACCTGACTTCAAACTATACTACAAGGCTACAGTAACCAAAACAGCATGGTACTGATACCAAAACAGAGATATAGACCAATGGAACAGAACAGAGCCCTCAGAAATAATACCACACATCTACAACCTTCTTATCTTTGACAAACCTGACAAAAACAAGAAATGGGGAAAGGATTTCCTATTTAATAAATGGTGCTGGGAAAACTGGTAACCATATGTAGAAAACTGGATCCCTTCCTTACACCTTATATGAAAATTAATTCAAGAGGGATTAGAGACTTAAATGTTAGACCTAAAACCATAAAAACCCTAGAAGAAAACCTAGGCAATACCATTCAGTACATAGGCATGAGCAAGGACTTCATGTCTAAAACACCAAAAGCAATGGCAACAAAAGCCAAAATTGACAAATGGGATCTAATTAAACTACAGAGCTTCTGTACAGCAAAATAAACTACCATCAGAGTAAACAGGCAACCTACAGAATGGGAGAAAATTTTCCAATCTACTCATCTGACAAAGGGCTAATATCCAGAACCTACAAAGAACTCAAACAAATTTACAAGAAAAAAACAAGTCCATCAAAAAGTGGGTGAAGGATATGAACAGATACTTTTCAAAAGAAGACATTTATGCAGCCAACAGACACATGAAAAAATGCTCATCATCACTCGCCATCAGAGAAATGCAAATAAAAACCACAATGAGATACCATCTCATACCAGTTAGAATGGCAATCATTAAAAAGTCAGGAAACAACAGGTGCTGGAGAGGGTGTGGAGAAATAGGAACACTTTTATGCTGTTGGTGAGACTGTAAACTAGTCCAATCATTGTGGAAGACAGTGTGGCGATTCCTCAAGGATCTAGAACTAGAAATACCATTTGACCCAGCCATCCCATTACTGGCTACATACCCAAAGGATTATAAATCATGCTGCTATAAAAACACATGCACACGTATATTTATTGCAGTACTATTCATAATAACAAAGACTTGGAACCAACCAAATGTCCATCAATGACAGACTGGATTAAGAAAATGTGACACATATATACCATGAAACACTTTGCAGCTATACAAAAGGATGAGTTCATGTCCTTTGTAAGGACATGGATGCAGCTGGAAACCGTCATTCTCAGCAAACTATCGCAAGAACAGAAAACCAAATACCACATGTTCTCACTCATAGGTGGGAATTGAACAATGAGAACACTTGGACACAGGAAGGGGAACATCACACACTGGGGCCTGTCGTGGGGTTGGGGGATGGGGGAGGGATAGCATTAGGAGATATACCTAATGTAAATGACGAGTTAATGGGTGCAGCACACCAACATGGCACATGTATACATATGTAACAAACCTGCATGTTGTGCACATGTACCCTAGAACTTAAAGTATAATAAAAAATTAAAAAATAATAATAAAAAATAAAATAAATATCTAAAAACTTAGTATCACGTGAATTTTGCCTTTAGAATTTCTTTTACTCGCTTGTATTGGTATACATTCTCTCAGTTTTTGTTTATCTAAAAATGCTTTAAAATTTTTACTCCTTTCCTCTTTGAAATAGTTTTGCTGGGTGGACTAGTATAGACCGAACAAACTGAATTTGGACTTTTATTTTTACTAAACCAGTTGTTAACATTTCATTTTTAGGTAATCTGACCCTATTTCTTTCTCCCCTAGATGATTTTCATCTCTGGTGTCCTGTAGTGTTATCCACTGTGTCTAGGTGTGAATTTTAAAAAAATTTACTCTGCTTTGGATATGTTGAGATTCCTAAATTTGAGGATTTGGTGTTCTACACTCTATTTGAAAAATTCTCAGTCATCATCTCATTGAGAACTTTATTGCCCCGAGTCTCATTTTCGTTCTTGTCATTCTTTTTCTATGTATTTTATTAGATATATATCAGACAGTCTCTATCTTCCATGCTTTTTATTTTCTCTCTCATATTTTTCATCTCCCTCTTGTACTGCATTATATTCTATCTGGTAATTTATTTATATTTATCTTCTAGTTCATTTTTTTTTATTTAGCTGTGTCTAAAACATATTAAATTTCTAATTTTAGTTACTATACTTTTCACATTTAGAAATTCTGTTTTTTTAAAAAAATTTGCCTGATATATTTTATGCTTTCATTCCTTTGTTGTACTATTAATTTTCTCTTTTAGTTGTTCAAATATATTAATCAATCCTATTTTATATTCTGCTTTCATTAAACATAATATCTGCTTATTTACAGGTTTGATTTAATGGTATGTTGTTTCTGCATGTTCCTTCTCATGATAGTTTATTTCCTTGTGTAGTTAGTGACTTTTTTAAGAAAAAATTATGAGCTCATATTCCTTGGACTTCCTATTCCTTGGAGTTTCCTGTTGCTTCTGTAACAACCAACCACATACTTCGTGGCTTAAAACAACATAAATTTATTATTTTATAGTTTTGAAAGTTAGAAGTCCGGAAAGGGTTTTAATGGACTTAAACCAAACTGTTAGCAAGGCTGCACTCCCGCTTGCCATCTCAAAAATAGTTCCTTTGCCTCTTCCAGCTTCTAGAGCTGGATTTTTTTTGCTCTTCTTAACTTCATGGTTTCTTTTTCCATTTTCAGGGCTAGAAGTGTAACATCTTCAAATTTCCTCCTACAGTATCTTCACATTGCCTTCTGTCTGTGTCAAATGTCCCTCTGTCTCCCTATTATTAGGACAATTGTGATTCTATTTAGAGCCCATACAGATAATCTAGGATAATTTTTTCATATTAAAGTTCTTTACATAATCACAGCTGCAGTCTCCTTTGCTATTTAAGGTAACAATTGCAGGTTCTAGGGATTAGAACATGGACAGCTTGAGGGGCCATTATTCAGGCTACACCATAGTCGTTATTTGTGGAAATTATCTGAGGTCTGGTTTTAAAGTTTTTCCTCCATAAAAAACTTGTACATCTCCCAGTTTTGCTGGCATTACTGATCCAGGACTAATTTAAACTAAAATGTTTTGTTTCTTTTGGTCTAGGTAGTTGTTGCTCATGAATGAAGTTACAAGGAATTTTTTGTTTTTATTTTCAATTATCTAGAGCCAAGGCTAAGACAAGCATGTATTTCAACTACTTTCCTTTGTTGGGTGATTTTTTTTCTGTTTTTCCCAATGAAAGTATCATCCCTTGAATATCCTGGCTTTAGGTGAGTCTTCAATACAACTTCTTTCTTTACTTGGGCCCTAGGCTATGTCTCCTGTTTCTGTAGAGGTCTATTAAAACTCTGATTATAGACAGCCAGAATTGACATATTTCTCCAGGGTAAACGCTGGTTCCGTAACTTCCTCCTGTGGATTGGCACTTTCCACATTTTCCTCCTGACTGCCAAGAAATTCTCTATCAGCATAGCCAATGCTTTACTTTAAAAATATTTTATTCGGTGTTTTTAATTGTGTTGTATTAGCAGGGGATCCTTTGAATTTAGGTTGCAATAATGCCAGAAACAGAAGTCAGGTACTAAAAGAGTGTCTGATTTTTCCTTTTCCCAGTGTGGAAAACAATGACATCCAAACTGTGACTGATAAAAGTTA
Organism: Macaca nemestrina; assembly: GCF_043159975.1. Lineage (NCBI taxonomy): Eukaryota > Metazoa > Chordata > Mammalia > Primates > Cercopithecidae > Macaca > Macaca nemestrina. The sequence goes on along the minus strand of NC_092131.1, from coordinate 148,885,375 downwards.
AATTAAATAAAGACATAGCAGATTAGAGCCTGAAGGAATATTAAAGTTGAGTAGTTGTGACAGAGACTGCATGGCCCACAAAGCCTGAAGTATTACCAGGCCTGTTACTGAAAAAGTTTGCTAAGCCCTTATCTAGAGAGTTGCTTTTGACCCCTCCATGAAGCCAGAATAGGGATGGTAGCAAGTTCATCTTCAGAATCTCAGTGTGTCCTGGGGAGGGAGGGTGCCTTTCCTTTTGGTTATGGGGAACCACTTAGCCTTAAAAGTGCCTATGAACTTCACGAAACTCAGGGCTTACCTACTACGTCTGTTTTCTCTACAACTATTGATGCAGCTAATGTGTAAATGGCAAGAACGTAGAATATCTTTTACTGAGACTACTCTTCCTTTCTTTCTGTCAGATTAATTGGCTCGTCAGTTGCTGAGCTGATAACTTAAGGCTTCATGTTGGCTCGCAGATTTAATATGTTTGGAGGCAAACAAAGAGGCGTCCGGGGTGTCATCTTGTCACCACTGCCATGTTGCCATACAAATGTAGAAAAGCCACATCATGTCACTTCCCTCATCTACAGAAAGAAAGGTAAACTCAGTGACTTGCAAGTTCTCTTCTATTTCAGTGTTCTCTGATTATAAAGTCAGAACAAAACGTGTTATCGTTTTCCCAAGATATATTTCCTTACTTGCTCATGAAGATTACATGAGGAAACACATGTGACGCCTGAGAACAGGGCTTGGCACAAAATACATGCTCAATGAATGTTAGCTATTACATCGTTGTTAATACTACCAAATGCATCTTAGACTGGGTTTAATCTTTCTTTATGGATAGTAATCCCTCATGTTCACTGGTAAGAATTTGTTTAGACAATGGCGGCTCTGGAAAGACATTCTGATCTGCATAAGACAGCATCCCAGTGTTCTACGTGCTTTCAGAGGGATTGACTAACCTCCCCACTGCTTCTGAGTGCATCACCAGCAGGTGAACCACAAGCCACAAAGCATTGAACAAAATCTGCTTCTTCAAAAGACAGAGAGGAATAAAGAAATAACTCTACAACCACAGGCTGGCTAGGTTTCCCTGATGATGCCTACACCCTGAATTGGGAGAAGATAGGGTTATTGTGATGGATATGTTGGGACTGCGGCATGCTTATTGCAGAGGTAAGGATGATACATAACCATACTTGCTCTAGTTAGAGTTCTGATGCCCGACTTGTGTTCTGTGTCAGTCAGGGTCCTAGAAGGAAATAATTAGTCCCAGAGAGTTAAAATGAGAAAATATTAATATAAGGAGGAGGCAAGGTTAAGCCAAAGTTAAGAAAATCATTAAGGGATAATGAGGCAGCCAGAGACTAGAAGTAGTGGAAACTGTCATTGCCACAAATACTTTGTTTCTGACCTCCAAATACTGAAGGGGTAAGGGGAGAAAAGAGTATGACTGGGGCACTGAGAGAGCTGGGGCCAAGGAGAAAGGGCTGCCTGGCAAGGGGGAATCATAGATTGATGCAGCTAGTTTCAGAGAATTAGGAAAGCAGCAAGATTGAGATACCCCATCTCTTGTGCCTCCCACCCTTTGATTTCTTATGGAGTGTCCCATTGGCTGAATCCAGTTGGAAAGTGGTAAAGTAGCTTTTATTGAGGACTACTGAAATAGGGATATGGACTAATGCAATGAGGTTTTGCAGTAGGGGAGTGAGATAGGGCTCAACTCCAAATGGACCAAGAAAAATTGAGAATTCATAGTTAAGGGGGAGGAGCTATTGATGAAAGACTACTAAGAAGAAACATCAAGTATGGGGGTGGTGATATGGTTTGGCTCTGTCTCCACCCAAATCTCATGTCTAATTGTAATCTCCACGAGTTGGAGGAGGGGCCTGGTGGGAGGTGATTGAAACATGGGGGGTGTTCCCCCTTGCTGTTCTCATGATAGTGAGTGAGTTCTCACGAGATCTGGCTGTTTGAAAGTGTGTAGCTCTTCCCTTTTCATGCTCTCTCTCTCCTGCCATCATGTGAAGACGTGCTTGCTTCCCCTTCACCCTTCTGCCATGATTGCAAGTTTCCTGAGGCCTCCTGAGCCATGCCTCCTGTATAGTCTGTGGAACTATGAGTTAATTAAACTTCTTTTCTTTATGAATTACCCAGTCTCAGGTAGTTCCTTATAGCAATGTGAGAATGGACTAATGCAGAGGGATTCTGGCTATTGCGGCCTAATAGGATTCTTGCTGAAGGCAGGCCAGGGTAATCAGGCATGGTAAGGAATAAGGTATTTGGTCAGATGTCAAGGGTATGGGATTCTGATTAAACTGACTTATCAGGATTCTTGCTAAACGGACCCTTTGTGGACATGCCCTAGAGTAGGGCCTCTCAGAGAAGACTATGTAGCATTTGGTCCAGGAGAGTCTTTGTCAGGTCCCAGTTCTGCCAAAAATATAAGTAACCTTAGGCAAGTCATGTCTAAGTCTGTCTCATCGAAGTTCAAAGATCAAATGGATTGATGGTTAAAAACAAGCTTTCAAGGCAATGTGGGAAGATATGCCCTGCTACTATGGCGGAAACCAAATGGGCTGTTTTTAGTAAGGAATTTGAGATTTGTGGTGCACAAGTGTGCACAGTGGAGATCTGGATGACAACACATAGAAGAATGTGGCAGAGATTGCTGGTTATCCACCAATTCCATTCTTCCCTTCTTCCATAGCATTCAAGTCATAATTTGGCATCTGACTTCCCAGAGACACTCCATTTCCCAGGCTTCCTTTCTGGGTGGGGCACTGTGAGCAATTCTCTCTGATGGAAAGTGAGCAGAAGCGATGTGTGCTGCTTTCACTCTTGTCCTTCTCCATGCTTGCTCCCCCATTCTCTTCTCTTTTTCTCCCTGGAAGGGAGACTAGTAGAGTGAGCTAGAAGCTATCTATTGAAGATGGGAGAGCTATCACCAGTCCTTGCAAGACTATGAAGAACTGAGCCTCCCACTCCAAGATCTTCCCCCACTGAACTGGACACTAGTTTTTTACTACTATGTGTGAGAAATAAAAGTTTCTTTATCTTTCAAGCTTCTGAATCCTGGGGTCTCTTTGATGCGTTAGCTTAGCCTATTGTAAAACAGGAAACAGAAAATTTCCCACACTTCTGCTCAGAGCACAACTTGGCTCTGTCAGTATGACAATGGGGGTATTGAGAGTATTGGGGATGGCTGAGTAAGTAGATCTTCACAGAAATTATTGACAGGTAACTCTATCTAGCAGTGGCAAAGTCTCCAGACAACAGACTTTCAGGCTGGAGCAAAAAAATATGGACCTACATGCTTTTAGCACAGGTGAGACACTCCTAGAGACTTTCAGAAATAAACAGGAACGACTTCAGTGTTCAAGAGAGCCATTGGTTTATACATAAGCAAACAAAGACTGCAAGCTAGACGTTTTGAAATACTAATGTTTTAAAATAATAGTTAATTTATACTTTGTATTAGAATGCTTTTTCTGCAAGAAATAGTCAAGTTAGCTTAAACAATAGGTACATTTATTATTTTATATAACAAGAAGCACCAAAGAGAAATGGGCATCAGGCAACGTACAATCAGGGTTTTGCTTCTGTTCCTCTGTGATTCTCTCAGCTCTATGCTCTTCCATGTAGATGCTTTGTTTTCGGGTTGACTTTTCTAACCATCACAAGACAGCTGTCAACAGCAATTGTTATAATATGCTTAACTCTTCATTCCTAGCGAGAGAAAGGGAAGGGGAAAGGGATGATTAAAAAAAAAGGCATGAGAGAAAGCAAAAGAGAGAAAGAACTGCTCTTCCAGTCATAGGATATTGGTCTTTGATCTTACTGGATCAACTCAAGTCATGTACCCACCCTTAGACCAATAACTCTTCTCAGGGAACAGCCATGTTTTTATTGACTTAAACTGAGTTTCTGATTATCGTTGGCAAAGAGCATGGGATTGTCATGGTGGCCTATACCAAGGGTCTGCAAACTGTGGCCCACAAGCCAAATCCAGCCAGCCATCTTTTCATTACAGCCCAAGAGCTAATGATGGTTTTGACCTTGTGAAGTGGTTATGTTTTACGTGATCATTTACATATTTAAATAATACTTTTTGTGTTGCTTCTTGGTCTGCAAAGCAAAGCCTAAAATATTTACCACCTGGTCTTGTAAGAAAAAGTTTGCTAACTCCTAGTCAAGATTAATCGGAATCTGTCTCTGGAGCTGGGGATGATGGGCCACTTTTCCTTGAGGCACCTGGGCTGTATCAGAGAATTCTCAAAATGCTAGGGAAGCTTCCTTGAAAACGTGCAGATAGAAATAGCTAATGTGTTCATGTCAAAATATTCATAAACGTTGGTTAACCATGTCACAATTCCCTCCATTAGTGTAGATTACCAATATTATTAATCAATATTTATTGTGTCTATTCTGTGCTGAATGCTCTTCTAGGCACCAATGTAATAACCAGAACTTGCCTGTGAACAATTTCAAATCTTTAATCTTACCCAAGCACATTTTTTCCCTCTCTCCACTCCTTTTGTTCTGGTGTGGTGTGGGAGATGAGGAAAGGTAGGGTTTCTTTTTTTTTTTTTTTTTTTTTTGAGACGGAGTCTCGCTCTGTCACCCAGGCTGGAGTGCAGTGGCCAGATCTCAGCTCACTGCAAGCTCCGCCTCCCGGGTTCGGGCCATTCTCCTGTCTCAGCCTCCTGAGTAGCTGGGACTACAGGCGCCCGCCACCTCGCCCGGCTAGTGTTTTGTATTTTTTTTTTTTTTTAGTAGAGACGGGGTTTCACCGTGTTAACCAGGATGGTCTCGATCTCCTGACCTAGTGATCCGCCCGTCTCGGCCTCCCAAAGTGCTGGGATTACAGGCTTGAGCCACCGCGCCCGGCCAGGTAGGGTTTCAAGTAATACATATGTAAAGGGACCATCTAATTCCTAGGGTACCACATCCAATGTAAAGCACTAAAAGTAATACGATCTTTCCCAGTGCAGACTGGGATCACCTATAAATACTATTTGCTTAAGTTTTCCAAAAGGCTTAAACAATAATATAAAATTTGGTTCTGTTTTTTGAATGTAGTTAGAGGAACATGCAATTTAGATTTTAAAAATCAATACAAATTAGTCTTAATCTGAATTCACTTCAAGAGAAAGGCAATAGTCCAAGAGATAGTATAATGATTAAGAATCAAATTTTACTGTATTTTTTTAAAAAATGTCTCATATATTTGGCATCTGAGACCAGCTCTATAACAAGGTTTAAAAAAAAAAGTAAAACACCAGTAGATCATGGTGAAGTGGCTACTGTCTATTCACTTAGGAAGCTTTGAGATTGGGGTTTAGGTTAGGATTTACTGCACAAGGCTAATGCTTGAAATGGAAGTCCACTGGTACAAACTATAATCTTTGCCCAACGATCTAGGTATGCAAATTAACCAAGGAGTAGGGAGAGAAGATTCAAAAAATTGCTTGTGGTCTACAATAAGGGTTGTTTGTTCAGAAACACAGGTCTTGTTGGAGGTGTCAGTTTAGGTCACCTGTTCAAACTTGACCTGAGACAATTTGGGTGACAGCATCTTGGCAGTCTTAGAGCTTTTTGTAAACTGTAATGTGAAATGCAATCATTCTCATTGTGGCTATTCTTCCATTTCACCCTACCATGTCGATTTGCTCACCTATTCCTCATTGCTCTTAATATCAATAGCTGGACCAATTTCTTCCAAGAGAAGAAGGCCACATCCACAGGCATGGCCATCCCAGGCCTGAAAGGGGAATGTGTCAGGGTCTGTGTATATGTGTGCATGTGCACTTCTGTCATGGGTCACAGGAATTAGCCACTGATGCAATGAAATAATAAGAATCAAAATACTAGCTACAATTATTGAGAACCTACCATAAGGCAGGCACCATGCAAGGCTCTTTGTATGTGTGATCTTTCATCCTCGCAACTGCTCTTGGGGTTACATAGTGTTCCTGGCCTATAGGAAGAAATGGAGCTTGGAGAGGTTCAACAACTTGCCTAAGCTCAAACAGGTGGTGAGCAGCAGAGCTCAGATTCAAAGCTTGGGCACAAAAGCCCAAGCTCTTTCCACGTCCCTGAGCCTCTGCTTGGGACAGCTGATGTGTCCCGACATAATCTGTCTCCTACCAGGTAAGGAGGATATCTGAAAGTAAACTTCTTGTGTTTCTCTAGGCTTTCTTTTGGGATAAAATCCTTTTCAGAAATTAGAATAATTTTATTTTGGAAACCTGGGGTGGAGCTGGAACTCTCTCTGTGCAATAAAATTATAACGACAATAGTAGTAGTTAACATTTGTCAGACATTAACATGTATTACCCTGTGAGGGAGTTACTATTATCATCCCCGTTTCAGTCCACCTCTGAACTGAATCACAGAGAAAATGAGAATTTTGCCCAAGGTCACATGGATACTAGTGGCAGATCCAGCATGGCCAGCAAGACCATCTGCAGGCACAGCACATGTTGAGCAAGGGGTGGGGGGTACTGAGGAGCTGAAGTGAACCCCAGCTCTGCAGGTGACCATCCACATCAGAGCAGCTCCACATGAAGCTCCTGGGCCTCAGCTGGAGTCTCATCTGTAAAACAGGGGTGGTCCTCTCTCTGACTTTCCCAGGGGATGGGGGAGTGCAGAGATTTGCCAAAGCCAGAAGAGAGATTTTTCTCCCCATGCAAACTTGCTTTTGAGGGTAAGATTTGTTCTCCTGGCACACTTTGGTCTGGAAATGCCCCTGAGTAAAACCCAAAAAAGGGGAAACCAGGAGTTCTGTATTTTGGAAGCACTCTAGATTTGAAGAAAGAAAAGAGCAAAAAGGATCCTTTTGTTTGCTTCTAGGTTTGGATGAGTCACACATGACTCAATAAACCTGGCACTCATATTTTCAGATGAGAGGTTTCACCGGGGATGGGAGTGGGGTGATTTTTCAAAATTAATTGGCTATTTTAACTTACAAATAAAAAATTGTATATGTTTATCTTGTATAACATGATGTTCTGAAATACTTAGAAACCATGAAATGGCAAAATCAAGCTAATTAATATATGCATTGGGGTGGGGGCGGGTGGGGCTGCGCATTTTCCCAGATCAACCACTAGTCTTGTATTTTAAAATCGATTGTTCCCAAAGCTCCCCACTGGGATGGCTGAGTCAAAACAAGCAAGGACAAGACCATCTTTGCTTTCCATGCATCAACTCAGACTTTCAGGCATCACGATCCCCCTGAGTAGCTCCTAGCATGAGCATCCGAGAATGCTCAGGAGCAGCTGCTCCAGGAACTTACCAGCTTTAGCACTGTCTTAAGCTATGCATCTTGTGCCAGCTTTTTCCATCCCTAAATGAAAGGCCCTCCTATGGCCACAAGGCAGGGAGGCCCAGTGGCAAAGGATCTGATGTTCCCCGCAGCTGTGCCGCTAGGGCCTGGTGCAGGGTCTGCCTCACAATGACAGCTTGCGAATGCTGCTAACTCACTCTGTCGTTTTGGATGCTTGACCTCTCTCAATGACATTTTCCCTGTCTAAAAGGTGATCATTTCGAGCACAAAATGAGACGAGTCTTATAAACAAGCTTTGTAAACTCCAAAGTATTATATAAATGTAAAGGAAGTTAAAAAAAAAAAACACCACATTTTTTATAATCACTTCTCAAATATACTCATATAGACAAACTGGTCTGGCTCCCTGGTAACATGAGGACTGGGAAATCCTCCCTCATAGCGTATTTTTGAGGAGTGAATAATACACTGGGAAGTGTAGAGCATTGGTTAAAGAGGACTTTGTATTAGTGGCCCCATAACCCACACAAGCCCCATAATTTCTGCACTGGTTTCTAAACAATTCAAGAAATTTCCTCAGTGAACCTACTGTGGTTGTCACTGTCACTATTCAACAAGTGTTTTCACCTTCTGCCTTTGGGGCACATGAGATAATTGCATTTCTCTGCTCCTTCTTGAAATTGAGGTGTCCCTGTGTGCTGGGAATTCTCTGGGCCCCTGAGGTACATTCCTACTCTTCTCCACCACCCCATACATGGGAGGCTGATCCTTATAGGCTGCATAGTCAGGGCACTTTAAGGATTGTTGTCACTGTATTAGGCCAGTTTTACACTTCTATAGAGAAATATCTGAGACTGGGTAATTTATAAAGAACGTGTAATAGGCTCATAATTTTGCAGACTGCACAGGAAGCATGGTGCTGGCATCTGCTCAGCTTTGGGGGAGACCCCAGGAAACCTGTTTCCACAGTGGGCAGGAGCTTCACAGTTACATCCACATTGCATGGATTGTGTCAGCGTACCCCCACGCCTTCCTCTACAGCCCCACCCCTCCCTGGTCACCTTCAGAATACAAAAGCAGGCACAGACAATGTTGGATTTAAATATCTCCAACTCTCCACACACACCCTCTGCACACACCCTCCGCATTCCAGTTTGCATTACCTTTCTTTGCTTCTTCTCACCGTGGGTATGGAAAAGCCTTGAAGGCACTGACTAATCAGAAAAAGGGGGCCCAGGAGGCCTGGCTGATGACCATAGGCCATTAGGGTTAAACCAGGGCAGCTGCTGACCACAAAGGGGTTTGGGAACTAGAGCTCACTTGATACCCAGCTGCTGTCAGCTGCTGGGCTAATTCTTTGAGAAGAAATACCTGGTGCTTCACATGAGTATTCACAGCTTTGGAAGTTCTACATCCTGGCCATCTCTTCATTCCATTCTACAACAAAATACAAACTATCAAAACAAATTTCTCATCATTACTAGCAAATTAATGAAAGCATGTGCCACACTTTTCTGCCTCCGAATCTCTCCACTTTTCTATCCTCCCCGCTGGTGCCATATTTCAGCACTCTGGCCAGGACCAGTATGCCTCCTGATGGGCCTGCCTGCCCTCTGCCTCTCCAGGTGCAGTTGGGTCTACCTCTCCCTTGTGTTTTAGTTAAAAAAAAAAACTATCTTTGTGGACTTTAATAATAGAAGTAGTACTTGCTCACTGTAAAAAATACAGACAATAAATATTTAGAAAGAAAAAGTGGAAGTCCTCCAGACCCTACTCTAATCACTCCCTAGAGATAGCCACAGTTAACAGTTATGTTGTATCCTTTCATGCATTTTCCTATGTACATATAAACACATACAAAGATATAAATGCATGCACACATACACACACATGCTTGCTTTGGTACATACTATTCTGCAACTTGATCTTAACAATATATGGAGAGATTACTCCACGTCAATACAAATCAGCCTACCCTCTATTTTCAAAGGCTGTGAAATAGTTCATTTATTTTATGAATTTACTCATATTTGTTTAGCCAATCCTATTGATGAACACTTAAATGTTTAACATTTTTGTTGTTACAGATTATGTGCTTCAATGAATAGTCTTCTAGGTATATCTATGTACATGTTCAAACATTTTTAAATGCCTGCTGACCATTGCTTTTAGAGCTACAGCAGTCAAAAAGGTGGGGGCTAAGGTGGGAGGACTGCCTGAGCCTAGGAGGTTGAGGTTGCAGTGAGCTGTGATTACACCACTGCACTCCAGCCTGGGTGACAGAGTGATACCCTGTCTCAAGAAAAAAATAAATTTCTAAGCAATAAATAAACAGCTTTTTAAAAATCAAATAGCACTGTTAGGTTTATGATGAAAAGGCAGTCTTTTGCTCTCCCATGCCACATTCTCAGTTTCGTCTCTTCACATGGAACTTCTTTCAACTCTGTTACCCGTAGTGTGATCTCATTTTTTTCCTGTACAATTTCTTATTTTCTCTGGAATTTTTGTATTATTTATTTATTTTCTTGATTTTCCATGTATATTTCAGTTAGTTACCCTGAACTTAATCAATAGTAGTTTTATACTTTCAAACTCTTTGGTCATCTCAACATTTCTTTCTCTTTTTCTCTTGGAGATATCTTCTATAGATTTTTGTCTTATCTCTTTCTTTCTTTCTTTCTTTCTTTCTTTCTTTCTTTCTTTCTTTCTTTCTTTCTTTCTTTCTTTCTTTCTTTCCTTCCTTCCTTCCTTCCTTCCTTCCTTCCTTCCTTCCTTCCTTCCTTCCTTCCTTCCTTCCTTCCTTCCTTCCTTTCTTCTTTCTTTCTCTCTTTCTCTCTTTTATGGAGTCTTGCTCTGTCACCTAGGCTGGAGTGCATTGGCACGATCTTGGCTCACTGCAACATCTGCCTCCCAGGTTCAAGTGATTCTCCTATCTCAGCCTGTTGAGTAGCTAGGATTACAGGTGCACGCCACCATGCCCAGCTAATTTTTGTATTTTTAGTAGAGACAATTTTTCATCATGTTGGCCAGGGTGGTCTTGAACTCCTGACCTTAGGTGATCCACCTGCCTCAGCCTCCCAAAGTGCTGGGATTACAGGCGTGAGCCACTGTGTCTGGCCTTGTCCTCTCTTTCTAATCAGGAATCCTTTTTTTTCCCCCTTAGTATTGCCACACAATTGTCAGTTGTCATCTTGGAACTTCCATTCATATCAACCTGGGTATTCTCTTTGCCTGTCTCCCATGTTGAATTTTCTGTTTCTTTAGTTTTATGTCTTTCTTTCTTCATATTTACTGCCATACAAAGCACCTGGCACATTATCTTTGCAGAACAGCAGTGTATGCACTCAAGTATTTGCTGACTGACAGAATGAATAAACGTGTAATTGAATTAACATCTTACTGCTAGGCTAGATCATTGGTGGAGCCTCCAACAAAATAGCATATCCGCATATTGGCTAAGAATTCTGTGAAATCTCCAGAGTGTAAACTTGAGACACTGACAGCAATTAAGCACCCAGGTGTGAGCTGCATGATCTGGCTTAGTGGTGGAATCCATGGCCGCGGAAACGTATAAAGCTAGCTGGCTTTTGCAGAAAGTCAGCCTCCTGCCCTTGGCCTCATTAACTCACTGCTCCATCCAACTGAGCCAACTAGCCATAGGCAAGCAGCTCCTGAAATAGCCTGGTAAGCTGACCCCCATATCACAGCCCCTGGCTTTTGGCCCTAATGAGGATTGCTATTGTCCTTGAATTTAGCTCGATTCTTCTCAGCAGGCTGCCCTTTCAGGACGTGTCTTATCAGCAGTCACTGCCCCAACAAGGTGAGGAGGGTTTTCTCCTCTCATAATGACTCTCTATGTGTTTTGTCCAGACCAATTTACTACTGCAACCCACCTTCACTCAGTGGAGCTTTGCTCTAAGCTCCAAAGGTTAAGGTCAAGCTTTCTTCAAAAGTCTTTCTTCCAAAACCTTAAATCATTTATTTGTTTGCCTTCCACTGCACTTTTTCAAGCTCAGTCAGCATTACCCTTTCCTTGCCCACAGTTCGGAATTACAGGGACCTCAAAGAACACAGGCTGTTGATGCCTTCCATTCCTTCTTTGACTCGGATTTATACCAGAGCCAGCAGCCCTAAGTAAAAGCCATTCTGTTCTGGCTGCCACTGTGTATTTCATATATTTCAGAATTCCTGGTTGTCAGGTGGGGATGGCTGCTGTTTTCATGGGATTACACAGTCGCGGAAACTCTTCAGTGAGTGGGGAAAGTGAGAGGTACCTTTAATAAGGTACCTTTAATAAGGGGATGAAAGGGCAGGCAGGGAGGCAGGAAGCTGCTCAGAGTGGGGGCTATTTGAGGTACTTTTCTCTGCCATTTTCCAGGGTGAGAGATTTTCCCCTCAAAAATAACACTGGCTCATCCTTACCCAAGACCTACTTTGTGCCGGTTCTACATGTATATGACCTCACTGAATTTCTACTATTACCCCCACAAGATGGGAAACTGGGGCTTCAGAAGCTGGCCTTGCCCAAGATTGCGTAACTAGTGATTGACCCAACTAGGATTTAAATTCATGCCTATCTCCAAAGGCCATGCTTATTGTCAAACACAGCGGCAGGAGGACCAGAGACAGGAGGAAAAAAAAAAAGGAAGAGAGCTAGGTCCTTCGGGTCCTACAGCATCCTACCTCCCTGTGGTGGAAGCAGGGATGCAGCACTCAGACCTCCCTTCTGGCAGGGACTGGCTATTCAGTTTCTGTAATGGGGTAAGCAGACAGCTTCTACCCGCAGCTCATTCAAGTCAGCCTTGGTGTCAAAATCTGAACCTCAATGAGACACAAAGCCCAATATGAGACAGGTGCTAGTGAGACCAGTTGTCCTGCTTTGCCCAGGATGACGGGGCTTACAGAATATGAGATCTTCAGTGCTAAAACAAGGAAAATCTGGCAACCCAGGACAAGTTAGTCAACATATGACAACACTGATGGGCTCTATTTACTCCACAGCTTCCCACTGGGTTGGTAAGTCTGTGTCTGACCTCTGACCTTCATCACAGTCCTGTTTCTCTCTCTGTCTTATCCTGTTTTCTTTTTTCCCTCCCTTCCATAGGTATTGACCCCTGATAAATACCATGCCCATTAGATTCTAACTTTTCCTTCCAAGACAACTCCTGAAAACCTCCACAACCATAGAGCTTCAGTGTCCTGGAAGAATGAAGAAGAACCCCAACAATCAAGAACCCCAGGCAGAAAGGGCTATTGTATGTGGGAAAGAATGAGGGCAGAGCATCTGACATTTTCACTCTCAGACACAGAGACTACTCAACTGTAAAAGTCAATTGGTACACAGAGCCACGCTGAGGATATTTTGACTTGCTAACAGAGAGGAGAGGAAATAGATTACAGGTAACCAGAGACACCTGGAAGAGTGCAAGGAGTGATGAGCAACACCAAGTTGTGCAAACATTTATGCAAATATTTTCTCTTTTCTTGGCAGGGATGTTTTTGTCACCCTCTGGCGTCAGCTGCCTGGCTAGGCTCTTCCTACCTAGGCTTTTCTTTGTGGCTGCAATTTGGTGAGAATAATATATAACCGATGGAAGGGCTCTTTAGGTGCAGTTTTCTTAGATTAAATATGGATTTTGGTGAAGATGTGCTTTTTCAGTTAAAAAAATTCCTACTCCTAGAAATAAGCTTTGTCCTTAACTATAGGTCAAAGGTGATCCACCCCCTCTAGGAAAATCCACCTCCAAGTTTCAACGTGGTACATATATGCCCATCCTAGTCAGGTGTACATCAAGATGGGGCACACCACTTTACCACTTCTTGAAGTTGCCAAAGGAGAATGGTTTGGGACAGGTGTTTGTACAGGAAGATAGAAGGTAGTTGAAGAGTCATCTTCTCTGATAGTCACAGTCCTGTCTATGTGACAGCTCTGCCACATCCACATCACATACGTCTTTACACTTCATCACACCTGTTCACACATAGGAGCATTGACGAATCAATTAACAGCATCCTGTTGGTGCTCACACATCACTTTGCATCAAATCAGCAATTCTTTTGACAGGGGCTGACGTTTACTATCCTTGTTGGAAACTTTCCAAGGCACGAATTAAAATACAACCAAACTTAACTGTGAAATCACTGAGGGGACTGGTAAAAGCCACAAACATTTGAAGTTGCAAGTGGGAGTGAAATCTGCTTGCTTATTTTAATGTGACATGATGTTGCACTGTGTGGAGTGCTAACTGCCACTTGCTAGGTTTGGGAAAAAAGGATTCCCTCTGAATTGAGTTTCATCATTAGAAAAATGCAGATAATATCCTATCACAATTTTTACCTTACAGGGTTGTTTAGGATCAAATGATATATTGTGTGTGAAAGCACTCTTGTCAAACAGGAAAGAGCCATGTCATACAATATATTTTAGCATATTACAATAATAATAAATAATAATAATACAAAACCGATACTCCAACAATAATAGATTGATGAAGAAACTCATTGCAAAGACTGACACGTTTTTAAAAAGCAGTAGTAATTGACCATTATGGGAAGCACAGCCAGATAGAATTAAGTCTTAGGAAGATTTTTTTGGTAGAGGATGTTTCTTACCCGGATTTGTACAATTCGGATACCAAAAGCTTGACTGAAATAGTTATGTAGGAACCTGTTCTTAAAGACTGATAGCATGCTAGTGCTTCAAAATCCTTAGAGGAGTCTTCTTTTAACACTTTGACTATGAAAAATTTCAAACACACAAAGATAAAAGTTTACAGTAAGCACCCATATACTCACCACCTAGATTTGCCATTAATATTTTACTATAGTGTGTTGACCACGTCCATCATATTTATCCTTTTTTTTTTTTCTTTTTGAGATGGAGTCATGCTCTGTTGCCCAGGCTGGAGTGCAATGGCATGATCTCGGCTCACTGCAACCTCTGCCTCCCAGGTTCAAGCGATTCTCCTGCCTCAGCCTCCTGAGTAGCTGGGATTACAGGCATGCACCACCATGCCCTGCTAAGTTTTGTATTTTTAGTAGGGATGGGGTTTCACCATGTTGATCAGGCTGGTCTTGAACTCCTGACTTTGTGATCTACCCTCCTTGGCCTCCCAAAATGCTGGGATTACAGTGTGAGCCACTGTGCCTGGCCCATTTATCCCTTTTTTATCCACCAATCCATCTTAATTTTTAAAGCATTCCACAATAAGTTTCGGTAATCAGTGTATTTCTCCCCAGACTAGAGAATCTAGAAATAAACCCATGTACATATGAGCAAATGATGTGTGACAAAGGTGCAAAGGCCTTTTTTATTTATTAGATTGGTGCAAAAGTAAAAGTAGAAAAAGGAAACTTTTCAACAGTCATGCTGGAACACTGGTTTTTTGCAAAAAAAAAAAAAAGGACTTCAATCTATACCTTGCCACATGTAAAAATATTAACTTAAGATGAACCATTGATTGCCCAATGTATGACACCTAAAACTAAAAATCTTCTAACGGAAAACAGGAGAAGGTCTTTGTGAACTTGGGTTAAGCAAAGATTTCTTAAGTGTGACACCGAAAGCACCATCTGTAAAATAACAAATTGATAAATAGGTTTTCATAAAAATCAAAAATTTCTGCTCTTTGAAAGACACCACTAGAGAATAAAAAGACAAGCCACAGATTTGAGATAAATTTGCAAGCCACATATCTCATAAAGGACTTCTGTTCATTAAATGAAAAGAACTCTTAAAACTCAGCAATAAGATAACGAACATTCCCCCACAAAAAACAGGGTAAAATATCCGAACAAATACCTCACCACAGAAGATATATAGATGGCAAATAAGTATAAGAAAAGATGTTCGGCCGGGCGTGGTGGTTCATGCCTGTAATTCCAGCACTTTGGGAGGCCGAGGTGGGCGGACCACAAGGTCAGGAGATCAAGACCATCCTGGCTAACACGGTGAAATCCCGTCTCTACTAAAAATACAAAAACAAAATTAGCCGGGTGTGGTGGCTGGCGCCTGTAGTCCCAGCTCGTCGGGAGGCTGAGGCAGGAGAATGGCGTGAACCCGGGAGGTGGAGCTTGCAGTGAGCCCAGATCGCGCCACTGCACTCCAGCGTGGGCGACAGAGTGAGACTCAGTCTCAAAAAAAAAAAAAAAGAAAGAAAAGAAAAGATGCTCAACTTTGTTTGCATCAGGGAAATAGAAATTACAACAACAATGAGATACTACTGTATACCTAACAGAAACGCTAAAGCCAAAAAAAAAAAAAAAAAAAAAAAAAAAGAAAAGAAAAGAAACCTGACAATCCGAAGTACTGATGAGAATTTGGAACAACAAGGACTCTCGTTTATTGCTGGGGGGAATGCAAAATAGTATAGCCACTTTGGAAGTCAGGTGACAGTTTCTTATAAAGTTAAACATAGATTTATCATATGACCTAACAATGTACTCCTAAGTATTTACCTAGCTAAAGAAACGTATGTCCATACAAAAAGTCGCACATGAATGTTTTTAGAAGATTTATCCATAAATGCCAAAACCGAAAGTAACCAAGATGTCCTTCAATAAGTGAATGGATAAACAAATCATGGTATATCCATACAATAGAATGTTTTTTGATAATAAAAAGGAGTGAGCTATCACACAATGTCGATGAATTCTATTAGGTTAGGTTGCTGCAAAGGTAATTGCAGTTTTGGCTATTACTTTTACTTTTGCACCAATTTGATACATTCATTTTGCTAAGGTGGAAGAAGCCAGATTCAAAAGGTTACTGTACTGGTTGGGTTCTCCAGAAGAACAGAACCAATAGGATATATGTATCCTGTATATGTATATGAGGAGATTTATTTTGGGAATTGGCACATATGATTATAGAGGCAGAGAATTCCTACAATATGCCATCTGCAAGCTGGAGAGCCAGGAAAGCCAGTGGTGTAATTTAGTTCGAGTCCAAAAGCCTGAAAACCAGGAAGGCCAATGGTGTAACTACCATTCCCAGGCTAAAGGCTGGGGTGCAGGAGCGGGGCATTGGTATAAGTCCCCAAGTTCAAAGAGATATCAGCAGGCAGGAGAAGATGAATGTCCCAGCTCAAGGAAAGAGTGTGAATTCACCCTTCCTCTGTTTTATTTGTCTGAGCCCTCAATGGATTGAATGATCCCTGCTCACATTGCTAAGGGCAGATTTTTTTTTTTTTTGAGACAGAGTTTCACTCTTTTTGCCCAGGTTGGAGTGCAATGACACGATCTCAGCTCACTGCAACCTCTGCCTCTTGGGTTCAAGCGATTCTCCTGCCTCAGCCTCTCAAGTAGCTGGGATTACAGGCACCTGCCACCACACCCGGCTAATGTGTGTTTGTGTGTGTGTGTGTGTGTGTGTGTGTGTGTGTTTTAATACAGATGGGGTTTCACCATTTTGGCCAGGATGGTCTCGATCTCTTGACCTTGTGATCCACCTGCCTCGGCCTCCCAGGGGCAGATCTTCTTTACTTGGTCTACGGATTCAAATGCTAATGTCTTCCAGAAACACCTCACAGACATACCCAGAAATAATATTTTACCAGTTCTCTGAGCACCTCTTAGCCTAATCAAGTCAACACATAAACTCAACCATCACAGCTACATATTGTATGATACCATTCATTTGACATTTTGGAAAAGGTCCAGAGAGGTTATGTAACTTGTTTGCAGTCACACAGTTAGTAAGTGTTGGAGCTGGGATTCAGTTCAGGAAGTCTGTCTCAAAATCCATGCATGTAATATTCACTGTACTGCATCTACAGGAGAGGAGGAGAGGAGGTGAAAGTAAGGTGAGTTATTGACAAGTCAGAACCTGTGGGGCAGGAGAAATATGCAGAAAGGCACCGTGATACTCAGCTCTGAGCACTGACAGGGAGCTATGGGGAAGGGGGGACCAGGAAAGCTGCCAGTCCATATTGGGAGGCAGCAGAGTGGAGAAGTGTGGCTTATTTTTAGCAAGAGAAACCCAGCAGCAGCACAGATAGCCTGAGATATGCATAAGTTGCTCTTCAGAAACAAGACCTACACGTGGCTGGTGAGGTGACACACTGAAATAATGGGTGCTGGAAGCAAGAGGTCACTGGGCAAACTTCAGATTTTTAAGAGGCAGCTTCACATCCATGAAAGAACAGCAATGCATTGCCAAATAGAAGACATGAGCAAACTTGTCCTGGCATTCTTACGTAAAATCCTAATACTTTTTAGAGACCTCTGAGATCTCTGAGGCCTGCCCTTAGTCTCACCAAGCCAAATGTGTGCTGCAAAGACCAGGGAGAGTAAGAGCCACTGGTGTGTAGAATCCAAGTCACCCCCTTGCCAATAAAATGTCTCCCCCAGGTAGCCACACAAGAAGAGAAGCCTCCTCCTATATTCAATCATGCTTTAATTGAATCTATCCTTTGCCTGAATTTGAGAGAATCATGCAAATAGATCCTTTATTTTGCTGCTTCCTCTGGAGTTTCCTTGTCTGTCTTTTTCTCGCCACTAGGAAACTGACATGAGAGTTGGGCTGTAGACTCAACTGTAACATTCTATCCCAAGCAGGAATTTCTGGGATCGGGAAGGTTTCCTATCTACCAACATAAAGACTTACCCTGCTCCTGAATTAGGGATCCTGTGAGGCCCACGGGGCAAGCATTTGGTCAGCTTTCCAACATCCTGCAATCACATCAAGAAGGGGGCCCCGTTCTACCTGGTGGGTGGAGTTTTGAACACTTGGATGAACTACCATAGTTTTTTCCCTTTTGCTCACCATTAACCTTCTCATTCCTTAATACCTGTACTTTGCCTCTATAAAGCCAAAGGAAGAGATCTCCTCAAGGTCATTGGTGACCTCAGAATCCTTCAATCTCCCTTTAGTTCTCAAGCTTTGTAGTGTCTATGCTATATTCAACATGGTTTCTCACCAGCTCCTTCTTAAAGCTGTCTTCTCCCCTGGCTTTCTTGAATCCATTTGTCATGGGTTCTTCTTCTCTTAACTCTCTAGCTGTGTCTACTCTAGCTCCTTTGTGGACTTTTCCTTTCCATCATTGTGTCCTATGCACAAGGCTTAGTTCTCAATTGAGCATTGGATTCCACCACGAAGAGGGAAGCAAAGCAGAATGCTTCAGGGAGGGTTTCTGGGAGTCTCGGACAGCTTAGAGAACTTGGGTAAGGGCCTCTGAATCAGAACTATAGGAAGGAACATGCAGAATAATCTGCCCTCTGGCACAGTTTTACCTTTGCTTGGAAGATTAGGCTTATGAAAGAGCAATTTTATTTTTGCTTATTTTTCAAAAAAAAAGAAACTACCCATTCTGACTTTGATTATTTCAATATCGTGGCTGAAATTGCTGATTTATCTTGTCTCAAGAACAGATCTGGCAGCTAAAGTTCTATGATGCGTATTTTTGTAAATATAAATATATCATAGCCAAGCCTCTTTAAAGAACTGGTATCAAGGGACAGAAAAGTCTCCATTCTAATTGGGTGAGCATTTTACATGAAGTTGTATTTTAAGAGATGGCACTGCCCTTTGGTAAATCTGAATCAACATAATAGCAAGGGCATGCTCTAACACTGCTCAGCTGGATAATAAAATATTCTATGTTTGGTTTAAGATACACCAGGGTGATTTTAAGCATCATTTTCTTCATGAATGCAGTTAACGTTAACTATTACAATCCCTCTCTGTCTCTCCAATGAGGTTTCCCATGGTTGCATCAAGAAGGAAAGCAAATGAAATTTGTGTTCAGACTCAATAACCTTTTAATTCACCGAATTAAGGATTTCCCAATTAGAGGCAAAAGGCAGATCCAGGAAAAGAAATGTGTGAGTATTTACTTTCTGTTTAAAGACTTTTTGGATTAAAAGATATTGGAACAGATAACACCACAAAATTAGTTTTTGCTGTGATGGCAAGGTTAAGACTTCTGCTGTTGCTAGGATATACCGCCCTATCACAGCTGATCTTGACGGTGAAAATTGGTGCCTTAATTTCCCAGTGGTCCATGCTACTTCTGACTTCGGCCTCATTCTGGCTAATCACACTGTCATTCTCACTGCAGATTGCCTTTTGACATCTTCATCTGCAAAGGATCCTGCAGCCAAGATTCAGTATGTGGAGTCAATTCAACATCTCTTCAGTAGTCAAGACCTCCTTACTGGTCTCTGGGACGTGGTGCTGATGGGGGAGGAAAGGAGCTTAGGAAGAATGCGTGTCACAGCTGGCAGCAAGGTTGGAAGGAAAACAATATTTCTCTTTGTGTACATGGGGCTATGACTGAGAGCTATATGCAAATGCAATTATGGAGAGGACCTTAATGTGCAAAGTTAAAGTCTGCAATAATTAGAGCCAGTGAGGTAAGGGGAAAAATCTATTACTTACATTTTTTAATCCAAGGATGATAGAAAAATCAAGTGTATTGTGTTTGAAAATCTAGCTTTCATCAACCCCTTATTTTATATATTTAGCCAGTGACAACGATTCTTTGCTTGGCCAAACTTTAGTCAAGCTCCTGAACCTTCTCCTGGGCCCATCTGTGTATTTCCTTGTAATATCCAGTTTTAATAAGAACCCTGCTAAGTCAACTTAGCAAATACCTCCCACTCTCCATATCTGATCAGGTTTCTCAGCCCCCAACATCCCCCGGGTAATGTGTGATTACCTTGGACTGTCTTCAGCAAGAATTGTGACAGTTCAGTTTAGCCAGAATTCCCCCTGCCCTTGATATTTTCTCTTGGTGATTTTCTGTCCACTGACTTCTGCCCTGCTTCTTAGCCATAAATTCCCACTTGCCCATGCTATATTCAGAGTTGTGGCTTATATCTCTCCCACACTGCAAAATTCTATTGCAGTTGTTCCTGTACTTATATCGATGGTCCTGAATAAAGTCTTCCTTACTGTGCTTTAAAAAGTATTACTGAATTTTTTTTTTTTTTTGAGACAGAGTTTTACTCTTGTTGCCCAGGCTGGAGTGCAGTGGTGCGATCTCAGCTCACTGTAATCTCCGCCCCCTGGGTTTAAGCAATTCTCCTGCCTCAACCTCCTGAGTAGCTGGGGTTACAGGCATGTGCCACTGCACACGGCTAATTTTTTTATTTTTAGTAGAGACAGGATTTCATCATGTCGGCCAGGCTGGTCTCAATCTCCTGACCTCAGGTGATCCACCCACCTCAGCTTCCAAAGTGCTGGAATTACAGGCATGAGCCACTGCACCCAGTCTGCTGAATAATTATTATTATTTAGTGAGTAATGCGTGAATAAACATCCCCCATATTTTCACTGGTTATAAAGACAATAAGGATCACCATAAGAAAACCCAGGGAATTCCAGAGCTACCATCTGGTCAAAGGGTAAACTGCACAGACTTGAGCGAAGAACTCAAGCTTGAGTTTTAAGGGAGAATTCTAATAAGATCCTGGTAGATCTCTCAAATGAAGAGCTTTAGACTTTATATATTTTTTTCCCTAGGGTATTTGAATATTACTGTTATTGCTGGAAAGACCATTTCATTCCTTCTTAATATTGATATACTCTTTTATAAAGAGTTCTGGGAAATTACCTAGATGGAATGAAAGAGAAATATGGCTCAACCCATTAACTCAACATGTGACCCTGAGCAAGTCACTTAACCTTTTTCAGGGCTTCTACAAAATGAGTGGATGAAGCTGCGTGTGCTCTAGGGTTCAGTCTCAATCAAAAGTTATATGATCAAAACATGAGATTTGAAGTGGTGATGTTTAGTATCTCCCCATATTGGCATGTCATATATATCATCTCCTTGTGACTAGGGAAGCCTCACAGTTAAGGAAATGCCTCCTCCTCAAAGAAATTACAAATATACCTGTATGGCAGGACAGCTTCAAAGGGCCTTACGGGTTCTCAAAGAGTTGCCTATTTCCTCTCCTCAAACCTTTAGTATTTCAGTTTTCATACAATACTAACAGAATTGATATTTTTGAGCACTTGCTGTATGCATTATATGAATTACTTTAATATAGATTATCTTAGATCATTATAGTTTGTAAGGTAGGTATTGTTATCATTCCAATTGCACAGATGAGGAAACTGAAGTCCAGAGGAGCAAAGTAGCTGTATGAGTGGACAGAGCTGATAAGAGGTAAAGCCTGGATTTGAACCCTAGTCTGTCTCACTGCTGGTCTGGGACTTTCCCCTTTATAGCACTGCCTCTTAATACATGGCAAATGTACAACGGGTCTGATTTCAATAACTCCATGTGTTAAACAGATGTGTACATTTATTCTACAGAGGCCAGCAATGAAAATATTCACTGTGATCATCTTGTTCTGTGTAAGAGAGGGCTAATTTTAAATAACAAACCTCTCTGGAATGCTAATGAGCCATGCCTCTGGGATGGAGTGAACGAGGCAAGGGGCCCTGGCTGTGAATAGACCTCACCATGCAGTAGGTCCCTCCCAGCTACTTGTCCTCCTTCCTTATTGCCCTATTGATTGGCCTCTTTCATTTACAAAGAATGCAGCACTTGAAGAAGAAGATAAATGGCTGTGAGTGTCTGCCCTGATCCCCTTCCTTCCTTCCTGCTATTGACTGAAGAAACCTGAAGTACTGGGTTAGGGGGCCAGTGGGTAGACGCGTCTTCCAATGTGCAAAAACTGGGAGTCCAAACCAACAGAGAAGAGGCAGAAACAAATCCAAGCCAGCCACTGACTTTTCCTTCCTTCGCCTGCAGTTGAGGAAGCACCTCCTTATGGTCTTGTCCTTTTTATAGGCCGGATGGATTTCTTAGTTATAGGTAAAAGTAGACAGCTAAGATGCTTGTTCAACTTTCTTTTTAAAAATAGCATACTGGGAAGTCAAAGAAAGTACTACAGGGCATATTCTTTCCTGAATGAAAGAAAATATTCTCCAAATCAGATTATCCCTTCCTTTTTCATTAACCTTCTGTTTCTGAAACATCTGTTGGGTCCTCAGAACATATAAGGGACTTGACCCCTTTCTTCCATAGGGCCCAGTCAGTACAGCTTTAGCATGTGCAGCTCAGAGATCATTGTTAACTCATCTGTAATAACCCCCCAAATAGCATGCGCCATGTGCGGACGAGGGTTTGCCTATAGTGAGAAGAGATCATTTCAGAAGATAATGAGAATTGGTCCCTTCACAAACAGCATGTGGGGCAGAAACAGCTGAGATCATTAAGGAAATTTCAGAAGAGGATGCACACTAGCCCTCATCCCAGGTGGTCAATTCTCTTTCCTTTGTGTGTTTGAGTTTGTCTTTGCTTTGGCACCATGACTTAACAACCCACCCAAAATGAATCTGTTTTTCACTGAGACAAATTTTGTAACCTAGATTCAGTCCTTTTGGCTCTGGCAGATTTCAAGAGCTGCTTCCAGCTAACCATGTGTTTCCACGGTCAATGCAGTCAGGTGGACAGGATTCGTTTTTCCAGTACATCCCACCCGTGTGCTCTCCACTTTTTAATCCATGAATCGCCACAGCACAAGTCCTTTAACTGTTTACAAGCCACACACTCTGAATAGATGTAAAAATCAGCATTGATTTTTACTTTAAGCTCAGAAAGGGTTCACTTACTCTTTCTGTAGCGGATGCTGTCAATAGTTGCACTTGTGGCAGAACTGTGCCAAGTGTTCCGGATCAGCCAAGGCATCTGAAATAGCGGGAATCATCTAGGGCAGAAATTGCAGTTTATTTCTCCTTCTCCCTTCAGTATAGGCTTCAACATTTATCATTCACTTCACTATACCTGCATAGTAATAATGTAAGAGTTACGTAGCGCAAGAGTTCTTTCTGTACTTTTCTTTTTAAAATGATAGTAATAATAATAATGACCTCTTACGTAGCACTTTTCAGCAAATAATGTATATATTTATTTTAATATACAAAGAGACTACACAGAATTTTTTAAACAACCTTGTGAGGTAGCATTATTCTCTTCTCTCTACTTACAGAAAACTGAGGCTCAGAAAGGTTGAGTAATTTACCCAAAGTCACACAGCTAGTAAAGGGCAGACCTGAAACACAAGGCAGGCCATTTAATTTCAGAGTCAAGGCTCTTTCCGTTATTCTATGCTGCCTTCTAATAATGCTTTCAAAGGGCAAGTTTTTGCCTCTAAAACCTAGTAATAGCCTTTTCAATATGCTGAGGTCCAAGTCAGAGGATGGGGGCGCGTATACCATCCAGGCCATATTCACAAAGAGTAGACAGCCACAGAGAAAGGCAAAGTGTACAAATGGCTGCTTTGAAGCCCAGCTATCAATATGGATTACTGCACAGCTGATGGCATCTGAGGAGAGCCACGTCAATTTAGCAACAGGCAGTGATGTTCAGTGTGAACTCTGCTGTCATCTATTCTGCACATGCCTAAAGGTGGGCAAACCTGCCATCTGAAAAATAGTGGGGTGCACAGCTTAGGCAGTTTCCTGATAGTGCACAAAAGCCTCTGATCTGGCCTTCTGCACAGTTGCAGAGAGTTCAGAAAGCTTGGAATGGCTCTTTGAGAGGGTCTGGACAAGGTTTGGATCATTTGGGAAGGAATGTGGCTTGCAGAACGGGCTCAGCAAGGGCTGGCCTCTCCTGGGGAGTCCTGCACCATTCCTGCACTCTCTATCCTCTGCCTCCCCATCCCCCACAGCTGCCACGGAGCTGACAATAAAAAACGATGCCCTAGGCCGTCCTGTTTTTATTATTAGTTATATGGCATCATAAATGTATGTGGAGATGTTCAGTAAATGAAATTGTGCCGAACACCAAACAGGGCCACTGCCCCAAAGATCTTTTGGCCTTAGGGCAATGGCAGAACAATATAAGAGAAACAAAGGGGACTGAGAGCCAGATGAGGTGAGGTTTTAGTACTGTTTGGCCTTTCAGAGGAGGAGGATCTGGCAGCCCAGGAGACTGAGAGGTACAGCATAGGAAATGCCTTACAGCTCAAAGGGGCTTTGAGGCCAGCAGTTCAGGCTCCCAGGGATGGACGGAGATGATTTTGGAAAGTCAAGGAAATTAGCCCCTTATGTTATTTAATAAGATAAATGCAGAAGGGTGGGGGTAGGTTAGACTATTTGCTCCTAGTCATGAGCGATCTGACTTAGATAGTACGGGCATAAGCAGCAGATTCGCCCTCCTTGTAAATGTCCCTTTAGCTTCCACGTAGTATTAAATTGCACAGACTTCTCCAGCAGATGCAATGTGTAAATATAGGACAATAACTGGAACTTTATGAGGTTAAATACTGAGGAATTGCTGAGTAGTAAAATAAAGAGACATAAATTACAGGAAATGCTGCCCTTCAATGAATACATTATGCATAATAATGAAATCTTTAACGGCAATAGTAACCAATATCAGAAGAGGGTCTAAAAAGAGAAAAGCCACACAAAGAACTGGGACTAGGACAGTCCAAAGACAGAGCTACTCTGTCACTATGAAGTAGTCATATCAGTTCTCTTAGATTTCTGTGGCTCTTAAGGGAGGACAAAGTAGAATAGTTATTTGAAAGAGGTTATCTGGTGTGTGAAGAGTGTGGGGAGTATGGTCTGAAGAGTCACTGTGCTTCACCACCCATGTGGCTTGGCTTTATGAACCCGTTATTCCATCTACAAAATGGTTTTAATAAACCCATTTAATGGAATAGTAAAGATTGAAAAGGATAAAATGTGAAACACATAGCTCAGCATATAGGAATATTTTTTTAAAAATGAGTTCCCTCTAAGACTGATACCAAATGTTAATAAAGTTTTAGCAAAATACAGATGAGAAAGATGGGTCTAGCCAGAGAGATTAGGAAAGACTTAGACAGGGAAGCATTTGAAAACTTGGTTAGGTATTGAAGAAGAGATGGGAGGAGTATGAATTAAGGCAAGGACGAGAGAAAGGACAAGGAGTTTTCTGGAACTAAAAGGCAGGGGAAATAGATGACAGTAAGCAAAAGGATCTTGGGGTTCAAATCCTGTAGGGTCTTGACTGGAATGCCAAGTCATCTGGCCTTTGTTCTCTAGGCACTGGGCAGGCATCAGAGGTACAGGAACAGGGGGTCACAGTCAGAGAGGTATTTATGGAAGATGATTCTGGCACAGTGTGAAACCATATTGGCATTGGGAAGGACTAGAAGCAGGGAAGCCAAATAGAGGACTGCAGCAGGGGTATAGGGAAGGAAGCATGAATGAGGGTTGGAGCTAGGACAGAGGCAGAGGGGATAGAAATGAGGAGACAAATGTGGGACATAGAGGATGCTGATCTGGCAGCATCTGGCCTATTAATGGATTATGGAATAATGGAAAGCAAGGAGTATAAGATGGCTCTGAAATGTGAAATCTAGAAGACCAAGGATCTGGTGATGTCATTAATAAAAATGAAGAAGATCGAAGGAAGATAAAAGAAAATTTTAGATTTATCAATTCTGGGGTACCCATAATATTTCCAAGAACTGTTGAAAAGGCCACTGGAAATGTAGTTCTGGGGCTTGAGCCTGAACTGGCACCCATGTCATTGACATCTCAGTCCTAGTTGAGCCATGGCACTGAGTGGGCCACCCAATGGAGAGAGAATGGGGTGGGGATGAAAGAAAGTAGAAACAAGGGGAAGAGATGACTAGGGCAAACGGCAGGAACTGTGTTTGCCTTGGGCAGGACAAGGAGACTGCAAAGAAAGTAGAGACAGAGCATGACAGAGATGGAACAAGGAGGATGTTTCCATGTGACAGTCAGCAGCAGCATCAAAAGTCAGAGAAGGACGGAGATGGGTGTGAGCTGAGAAGGAACCACAGGACTCAGTGACTTTGGTAACAAGTAGTTATTTCTTGCCTTTTTCCAAAATGTATTTGAAGATACTTAAAAGATTATAACACACATTAAGCAGGACAACTGAAATAAACATTTGAAGAAGACAGCTCAAAAGTGAACTAGAAGGTGGCACTAGAAGTGAGTTAAGTGCTGCAGCTGAGCACTACATTTAGCACTGAGTTTCTTGGCGGGTAGGAGATTTAGAAGTCGTGGTATGCCTTTAAGGGTTCAGTTTCATCAGGAGTAAGAAACACACAACTTACACAACTTAGGATAGAAAGGGATGTAGGGTAGGAGGTGAGAAAGGAAGTGGAAGAGCAAGTCCAGAGAAACCCTAAGAGTGGTTTTGTGAGGTAGAGAAGGAGAAAGGAGGACAATATCAGGGTCTGGGGTAGGACACAGATAGGGGTGACAAAGGTAGAAAAAGAATAAACAGATACACCGGCCCAAGCATATGAGATAGACAAAAACAGCTTCTCGTATACTCTTTCCATAGGAATATGCTCATTAAGAGGTATAGGAAATCAGAGAGACTGGTATGAGAAAACTTTACACAGAAGACTGCCTCTCGCTTAGACACAGGTCAAGATGTGGGGAAATAACGTTTCGCTAGGAATGGGGGCTGGGGTACAGCCAGAGCAAAGGTGCTGATGTATGACAAAGCATGGTGCCTCTTGAGTGTCAAAGAGTCTGTTTCTTTTAACACATTCAATGGTCTCCTCTGGGGTTCCACTCAACACAAAGGTTGTCTAACTCCATGGATGATGAACAGTTGAGCAGAGACATTTCTCTGGTGTGCCACTGGGAGAACTTGTCCAAGGTCCTGAAGATAGAGGATCCCAGCAGCTATGACTTGAAAGTGAGGTGGCTGGGAAAATCCAGTGCAAGGGAAGTACTGGGGCTTCTCCCTAGTCAAGGAGTGCAAATCCCTATAGGCCTTGGGCTGCCTTCTCTCCCCTCTCCCACAATTTCCTGTCTGTAGGATTGAGGACTGGGGGACCCTGAGTGGACATAAGAACACCTCCTCCCTGGGCTTCCAGCTCCATTTTCCCATTCCTTGAAGCCTTATCTGGTCGTTTTAGGAACCTTTTATGAATCACAGAACACTTTCAGCTTTTCTTCTGATTCCATATAACAACCCCTCCCAGGTGACATGATCTAAAAGCATTGTCACCATTATTGTTATTTTTCAAATTTGAAAATTAAGTTAAATGATAAAAAAAAGCGAAGTTATTCACATTTAATGGATCAGCAATGGCCATTTGTTGAAATATTTGAAAAGTCTTTGATGTTATTTTATTGGATGCTTTTGTTTAAATGTTTGAAACTCTGGTAAAAATATTTTAGTGTGGACATTCAAATAGTTACTGTTACCTCATTTTTTTTCAGTTGGAGCCCCTGATCATTTTATGGATGAGATTATTTGAGTTTGAGGTCCAAAGAAGTTAAGCGACTCACCTCACATTCAGCAGTAGGTCAGAAGTTGCCTCCAGGAACTTCTGACTTAAACATCTGTTTTCTTTCCACTATGTCACACTGACTGCTGTAGCAGAGACAGTCAGGGATGGAGCCATGAATTGGGCTGCTTCTCCCTTAAGTTCTCAAAATGGTTGACTATGACTCTGAGCACCTGTGCTATGCTTATGTTGCAAATAAAGTGCATGTGTACACTCTTGATGGGTATTTTTGCCACCCCCAAAAGTATTATATAGAAATGGGGTTAGACTTGTTCCATATTTTCTAACAGGTAGACACCAATTTTAGCTTAATGTAAGAAAGAGCTTTCTAACAGAGTAGCCCATTGTATGTGAACGTGCAAAGGAAAATCACAAGCAGGGACATACAGTGTATCCAGAAATGAGGTAAATAATAATAGGTACTATGATATCCCCATCATACAGATGAGGAAATTGAGCTATGGTACTATCAGGAAACTTGGCCAAGAGGGGGCTGGAATTTTTCCCAGTTTGGCGTAAAACTCCTTTCAGGCAAAGAAAGTAGGGCCGGTGAGAAGGGGCTAAGGTGCTGTTACATATCGCAGCTTATTTTTTTCCCATTCCATACCTGAATTCTAATATACAAACAAAATTGTAGATTGGGATGCAGGGATGAATGAGCAAAGTCAGCTTTCTCTACTCTTTCTTTTCTTTTCTTCTCTTCTTTTTTTTTTTTTTTTGAGACAGGAGACAGAATCTTGCCCTGTTGCCCAGGCTGGAGTGCAAATGCACCATCTCGACTCACTGCAACCTCCACTTCCTGGATTCAAGTAATTCTCCTGCCTCAGCCTCCCGAGTAGCTGGGATTACAGGTGCCCACCACCACACTTGACTAAGTTTTTGTATTTTTAGTAGAGATGGAGTTTCACCCCGTCTGGCTGGTCTCAAACTCCTGACCTCAGGTGATCCACCCACCTTGGTTTCCCAAAGTTCTAGGATTACAGGCGTGAGCCACTGCACCTGGCCTCTCTACTCTTTCATAGTAGTCCTTTCACCAAGAAATTGAATGGAGTGCCTCTGAATCATGACCCAACTAACTTACCCAGCTGTTTCTTCACAATTATTCATTTATCTAATTATTCATCTCACAAGCATTTATTGAGTATCCCTCATTCTAAATATGATGCTAAACCCTGGAGATACAGTGATGACTAGGATATGGTTTCTACCCTTGAAGGGCTTCCAGTTATCACAAGAAGCAGTTAGATAAGCCCACAAGAAATGATCACGTTCATACTGTGATGAAATACCCTAAGAGAGGCAGGCACAAGCAAAATGATACGGGATTTGAAGACGGAAATAGGAAATAATTTTTAGTGGAGGTGGAGGATCTGCAAAAACATCATGAAAACAAAAACACACACAAAAAATTGTGTTTTGAAAAAATTTACCAGATTTCAGGAGAGACACGAAGAAATGATTTGAGCCATGGTCTTGATAAATAAACAAATGGCGTGCTGGGAAACTGGCAGTAAAGGACATGTGAGTGGGAATTGAGGAAGGTAAGGCTGCAACATCATGCTGGGACTGAAATGTGGGCCATCTTGAATATTGTGGACATTTAACTTTACTTGGAGGATGACAGGAGGTATCTACAAGTGAGATCCCGTAGCCAGAGAGATTTATAGACTTTTAAACAGCAAACAGATGCTAGACATGGTAGTCAGGAGGCCACGGTTCTGTGCAGTGGCTATTCACACACGCCTGGGAGTCAGCCAGACCCACTTGGATCCTGACCCCTCCCCTGCTAGCTCTGTAGCAAGTTATTTTCTCTTTGGGCCTCAATTTCCTTATCTGTAACGTGGGAAAAATAACGTGTACTTTGTAAGTTTGTTGGGCGGATTTGTACAGAAATGTCTTGGCAGATAATAAGCCCCCCATGAATGGTAGCAAAACCCAAATTAGGACTAGCTCACTGAATAATTGGGTCTCGCCCGCTCACCAGCTTCTCCGGAGAACCTGTTAACTGCCTTGTGCCTGGGTTTTTATCATCTCCCCCATGTTTGGTGTACTCTGAAGGAAAACATCATCAGATTAGAGATTTTGCTTCCTTTTTGCTGTGGCAAGCTCCAGGCTACCGGCATATTTCCCCTGTGATAGGTTTTCTCTGTGGGCTGCACCCATACCACACTGCCAGGATGATTACACGGGACTGACCTCAAGGCTTCGTCTGGGGACCAAAATGAACTCTGGGGGAGGGGAAAAAGCAATTAACTGCTCTGTGTTTAAGACAAAAATAATGGTAAGAAAGCCATCTCAAGCGACTGTTCACGAATTGGCCGTAAGACACACTGACCAAGGTGTCACGCCTTCAGGAGAGAGACAGTGACACCTCTGAGGTTCATGTCTTTTCCAGATTTGACGTGGCTCATAAATGCACAGCACAGCCTATCACCTGTGCTTTCCTTCATATGCTGTGATTATGTGTTCAGTAAATTGCATCAAGACTGTAAAGACTTTGTTGTGAAATCAAGCAACATTAACTCATTAAGTCAATAATTCATGGACTCTTTTATCTAAAGTGGCAACATCACACCATCAATTCACAAAACAGCCACTTCTCTGAAGTGTATGTGATGATAATAATGGATTTTCTAACAATACCCTCTCAAAGCAAGGTCACTGCGCCCAGATGCTGTGGACATGCCGATCTGACCTAGGTCAGCAAAACAAGCTTTATTATTGAACCTAATTATGAACTATCAAGATAATGGTTTAGACTAAACTGTTTCCTAGGGGATTATTTAGAAACTAGTAAGCCATTTTAGTTTTAAATCTACCGTACTTGGCAGTACCTGTGATCATGCAGGAAATGTTTTTGCTACATAGAATGAACTATAATTGACACAAATAGTTTGGAATCTTAAAATTAGCAGCAACATTATACAATGTGATACTTTACTTGTACATAATTTTCAGATTGCTGTTATGTACAGTCTTACTTACAAATACCTATGTAGGTATA
The DNA here is from genome assembly GCF_043159975.1 of Macaca nemestrina. Lineage (NCBI taxonomy): Eukaryota > Metazoa > Chordata > Mammalia > Primates > Cercopithecidae > Macaca > Macaca nemestrina. The sequence goes on along the minus strand of NC_092131.1, from coordinate 148,854,863 downwards.
GTTCCAATAATCAAAACTTGTAACGAAGAATGCAATTCCACGTGTTTGTGAGTTCTGTAATGTGACACACAGGGATACATGGTTTGCTGTAGCAGCTTTTGTGTCTTAACTTGGGAGCTCATTGTAAAGATTTACATTTATTTATTTATGTATTTATTTCTAGAACAGGTCTTGTTCTGGCACCCAGGTTAGAGTGCAGTGGTGCTATCATAGCTCACTGCAGCCTCGAACTCCTGGGCTCAAGCGATCCTCCCACCTCAGCCTCCGGAGTAGCTGGGACTACAGGTGCATGCCACCACCCCCAGCTAACTTTTAGTTTTTGTAGAGGCAAGACCTCGTTATGTTGCCTAGGCTGATCTCAAATTCCTGGCAGCAAGAAATCCTGCCTTGGCCTCCCAAAGCACTGGGATTACTGGCAGATTCCACCGTGCCTGGCCCATGATGCTTATTTCTGATATTTATTGAGAGGTATTCTCCTACTGTCAGATTGGTGATTAATGCGTTTCATGGGCAGACTGTGCTTCCTGGTTGCCTGACACGAGGTAATGCAGCCATGCTGGCTGACCTGGGCATGAGTGTTCACAGTGAGAATGGGGCACTGGGAGGAGGAGGAGCCAATGAACATAGTATTCCCTGGATTGTAAACTGCACTGAAGGTTTATAAAAACTTTTGGAGAAAACCTTGAGTAAAAGTAAGCAGTGATTATAAGGTAAGCCACTATATCAGAAATGTGAAATTGCAAAAAAATACATCTTAGAATAAGAAAATAATAAATGTTTTATTTGGTGAAATGCATAAAACTATGCATTTCGTATGAATGAAGAACTGCATTTTCACATATAAAAATAATATGATGACTAATGAAACCATTGCTTGGAGATTTCAGCCCCACATCTTCGTCTCTTTGCCATGAGTAAAACATTTTGAGGTTATTCCTAGTCACCTTTGGTGATAGGAAATCAGATATAGGACAGGCATTTAAGTCTTCTTGGTTTTTTGGCATTTTAAATGCAAATCTCAAAATTTACCTGAAAGTTTTCACGTATTACTATGACATATTACAGAGTTTCACATATTACAGAGTTTCTGCTTTCTAATTTTTGCATGAAATTTTACAGTAATTTGCAATAATCTTAGAATCTCTGAAACTAGAAGATAGGCAAGTAGCATGGTAGCTGATAATATGATCTCCGTAAGACCATAGTGAGTTTGTATCCTGACTTTACTACTTTTTAGAAATGGAGAACTTGCTTTAGCTTTTCTATAAAGGCTCAATACTCTCAACTCTAAAATGGTGAGAACAGTAGTCCCCTACATTATAGACTGTTTGGGAAGATAAAGTAACATAAAGTGCCTGCCAATTAGTAAGTGCTCACTGTATCTAAATCATCATTCTTTAGTACAAATTGACAGAAATGAGCATTAATAGGATTATTTTTTCCTTTTGTTGTCTCCAAGTTTTTCTCTCTTTATCTAGATCAAAGACTAGGGTTTGTACTATAGTTATCCTTTCCTTTCAGTCTTACCAGCTTAAATTTTATGAAGCTGGACTTTCATTGGATTGCAATGATTTGTTTTTCCTTGTTCTTTCTTGTTTCTCTGTATTTCTAAGATCTTAAAACAATAACATGTTATTGAATCATTGAGTGGTAGTGTTAGAAAACAAAACTCTGTTTTCATGTGTGTACATATACACACAAAAATACTCAGAGAAGGCCAAAATTTAGAACTGTTTCAATAACAACGGTTCTACAGACTTTTGTGTATGTTTGTTTGTTTTTTAAATATGTATTTTTTTTTTTTTTTTGAGACAGGGTCTCATTTGGTTGCCTAGGCTGGAGGGCAGTGGTGTGATCTCAGCTCACTGCAGCCTCTAAGTTTCAGGCTTAAGTGATCCTCCCCACTCAGCTTCCTAACTAGCTGGGACTACAGGTGCACTACTATGCCCAGCTAATTTTGTTTTATTTTTTGTAGAGATGAAGTCTCACTATGTTGTCCAGGCTGGCCTTGAACTCCTGGGCTAAGCGATCTTCCCACCTCAGTCTCCCCAGGTGCTGGGATTACAGGTATGGACCACTGTGCCCAGCCTCTGCAGAATTTGGTCGGTAAATCTGCCCAAAATAAATAAATATACTAAAAACTGATCAGAGTAAACATGTGGTAATAGACTTTGTTAAAATATTGCTTGCAGAGCATATGATTTTTTCCTATCTCATGATGCTTGTTTCCTCATTTCTTATGATTTTTAAGTGTGACAACAGTAAATTTGGTATAGGAAAGAAATGTTAATGGAGCTTTCACAAGAACTTAAATAATGACTCTAGCTAAAGTCATCACCACTATTCAGGTCATAATGAAATGGTTTTACATAATCTGTACATTTACTATAGCTGTTACCAGCCACACAGTTAGTTAAATTATTATATTAAATGTGTTGAGAGAGGAAAAATCAAATTTAAGTAAAATTATCTCACTTACATTCTATTCTAATTCAAAAAGAATAAAATTAATGTCTGAAACTGTCAGTGACACTATACCTCTCTTTCTATTTATAATGTAAAATAATTTTGCTGTACTCTTTTAATTTCCTGTATCTGAGTTTTTAGGAATAATAAATAATACAAATAATAATTGCTATTGAAAAATGTCACACTGCTTAATTGTTTGGAATTCTTCATTTAACTTCACATAATTTTCTTATGACCTAATTCAAATAAAAGGACCTAAAATCAAGATAGAATTCTTGACTTATGGGCTTCCCCAGAATAAATTGATGCTTTTGTGTTAAGGACTAATCAACCCCTCAGGAGTTCATCAGCAAATTCCAAAATAGTGCCCAGGTCATAATTAACAACTAGTTTGTCTTACAAGCAGTGGTCCTGGTGAGGGTGCAGGGTTTAATTAGCACCACTTCACTCAGAAGGCAGCTTCCAGGCTGCACTTAAGCAACTAATCTGCAACATCACTCCTGGCTTTGGTGGCGGCTGCCCACATATAAGGGCTTCAGGATGGAGAAGATTAATTACTCAAACACGTAGTTCACAAGGGCCTAGGCCCCTGAAGCCTTGGTAACAAGGCTGAGATTGATTGATTTGCGGTGGCTCTGCAGTGAAGTTTGGACTTCTGTAGTGCTAACATCAAAATAGCATAATGAGATGAAGCAAAAGAGAGTTTGAAACCACATTGACGTAGAAGACTATGGGCCCCAAATCACAGCTTCCCTTATTGAGATTCACTCAGTTCTCACTCCTTGTGCTTCTGGCACTGAGTTATTATTCTTCTATGATTTGACAGTCACATCAGCAGTTCACATTTTTCATCAGCCAACGTAGGCAGAGACTAGGTAGAATATTAATAAAAATAATCCCTTGTAATTGGTGCTTAAACACAATGAGGAGGAATGTATAAACAAGTGAATGAACCATGATGGATTAAATGCGTAGAGTGCTTCACAACATGTTCTTACTTATACGATCTCAGTTGAGCCTTTAAGCCAGTGTTAGTATCAGTGTCTTCACTTTGCAGGTGAGAATCTGAGATTTCAACCAGTGAAATGAACTTGCTCAGATACATGTAGATTGGACGTAGCAAAGCCAAGGCCAGAATGCAGAAATTCTAAGCACTAATTGGGTGCTCTTTCTACCCTACCAGGCCAGGAAGACTGGGCAGAGACGATCTGGAGTGGCGGACAGTGAAGGAGATTCAGATCAAGAAAATGAAGAAAGGCAGAGGAAAATGAGATAAAGAAAAATGGCTGAAGTAAGTGGCTTATTATCCTGCATAGGTCTGTACAGAATATCTAATGACAATATATTAAGACGTATTTACCAAACACCAGGACAGCCACCTGTAAATGTGTGAGGTTCCCTTCAGAGTGGTCACCGTAAGAGAGGAGCAAATCATGGTGGAACCAGTGTTTCAGAGGGAGCTAAATCGGATATAGGGGAGACTCGAAGTACGATTCATCCTGGGGCAAATTCTCTCCAGCTGTGAACCCATGAAACCAGACAAGTTATGGGCTTCCAAATTACAATGGCAGGATAGGCATAGATGTTGCCATTCCAAAAGGAAGAAATAGGAAAGAAGGAAGGAGTGATGGGTCCCAAGCAAGTCCAAAACCTTGCAAGGCAAATTCCATTAGATCATTAGTCTTGAGAATAATCCTCTTTGATTCAATATTTTGCCCTCTAGGCCCACTGGGGTGACAGCGCCACCATTGTAGAGCTGTGCGCCCAACCCTGAGGCCCTGAGTGGAGTCATTCTGGCCTACTGAAATGAAGGGAAGACTGAAGTAGAACCAACCCTGTCCCCTGGGCTTGTGGCAGCCCTAATGATTTCTGAATCACTCTTAGGGTCATTCTTCCCTCTTGCTGAAGGATAAGATATGTAATAGCCTGATAAGTTTATTCTGTCCCATAGAATCTTAGAACTACAACAGCTTTACTTCATTTCATTGCATTACTATCCCCTTCAGTTTAAAGTGGCAGCATTTCTGCCATAACAGCCACACCCTTATCATTTTCCAAACACAGTTTCTACATGGGAAAGTGTTCATTTGCTGGACACTTTCTAATTTTTTGCAATATGGACAGGCTGAGAATTTTCCAAATCTTTAAGTTCTGGTTCCTTTTTGCTTAATAATGTCTTCTTCATTCATCTCCTTTAGCAATTTACTATAAGCATTCAGGAGTACCCAAGCTGCACCTTCAACATTTTGTTTAGAAGTCTCCTCGGCTTAATATGCAATTTCATGCCTCATAAGCTTTGTTTTCCACAGAACAACAGAACACAATTCAGGGAATTTCTTGGCCAACTTATAAGAAGGATCCGTTGTCCTCCAGTTTTTAGTAACTTGTTCCTTATTGCCAACTGAGAACTCAGCAGAACGGCCTTTAACACCCATATTTCTACAAATACTCTATGCATGGCTACCTAGACTTTTTCTAGTAAGCACCTCAAAACTCCTTCTACTTCTACTATTACCCAGTCCCCAAACTGCTGCATCATTCATAGGTGTTTTTTACATGAATGCCCCACTTTTTTGATACCAAAGTCTGTATCAGTCTATTGAGGCTGTTATAACAAAATACTATAGACTAGGTGACTGAAACAACAGAAATGTATTTTCTCACAGTTCTGGAGGCTGGAATTCTGAAATCAGAGTGCCTGTATGACTAGTTTATGGTGTGGGCTCTCTTTCTGACTTGTCAATGGCCACCTTCTCATTGGGTCTTCACATGACCTCTTTGTGTACACAGAAAGAAAGATCTCTTCGTTTTCCTTTTGTTAGAAGGCCCCCAATCCTATAAGATTAGGACCCAACCCTTATGACCTCATTTAATTGCAGTTACCTCCTTATAGACTCTATCTTCATATGCAGTCATATGGGAGGTTAGGGGTTCAATTGTGCATTTGGGAGAATACAATTCAGTCCGTAGCAGTAGCCCTTACTCTCTGGAGGGAGCTGGCTGTGAAGACCCTGACTTCCACTCTGCTGTGACTTCAAAGGGACTGCTGAGTTGCTGGAGGGAGTCTCCATAGGAATGAGAGCCACTAAGGCATTTTGTCACTTTTATGATATAGCTAAAATAGTTCTTTTTGTGTTAGAGATATACACTGTCATCAGAATCTTCCTGATCACAAATAGCATTTCCATGAAATGCTACTTCTCTTTACGCTTGAGTAGTCCTGTGAAGTATGTATTATTTTTATTCCAATTTTATATGTAATAAAATAGAAGTTCAGAGAAGTTAAGTAACTTGTCCAAGATCACACAGCTAATATGAGACGGGGTGACGGCACAATTAATCCATTCATTCAATAAATAAATACGTATGTAGTCCAGGCTATTTTAGGGGATAGAGTGGTGAACAAGTTCAATAAAGCCCCTGCCCTTGTGGAGCTTACATTTCAAGCTTCTGTGTATAAACCTGGAGTTGTTTCCATGAGTCATAGTTGCCTGAGTTCTAGAACTTCATTCCAGGGCATAAATTCTCTCTGATACGTCTTTCTCCAGGCATGGTCTCTCTGTCCCTCTTACCCCTGGAAGGAAGGCTTTCTTCTGTCTGCATTCATGGGATATGGGGACTGCTCCTATCCCTCCAGGAATGACCAATGATTTACCAACTGGCTATGTAGCAGTGCTGAACATATAGATCAACACATTTACTCCTTACTAGAATCTTCTGAGGCAGACATTGCATTTTCTACTTGAGATATCTGAGTTGCCAAATACCTAGACCAAGTCACAGAGTCAGACTGACAACCAGTTATCTGTGACTTCTGAGCTGGGGCTTGACCATCACACTCTGCAGTGTGGAGCTGACACATCCCCAGATCTCTCTGCTCCCCAGCTGGCTTTGCTGAAGTGGTTTCCCTATGACTGACTTGCCTATTGAGTTAGATGAGGAGCTGCAGTGTTCTACAAGCTATTGCCAATGATTATTCTTTAAAGTGGTTTTGTGACATACAAGTTTTCTAAGTAACCTTCCAGTTATATGAAGATCTGGGAGTTGTTTTTTTAAAAAAGCAGATTACACAATTTCCATGCAGCGGATAATTTGCATTCTCTTCCGTATTATATGTCTTGTTGACATGGAACTATGGGCTCCCTGAGCACGTCATTTCCTTGGTGTGCAAGAAAACATTGAGCACAGGGTAATAGAGGGTCAAAGCAAATTTGTAGAGAATTTTATTATTATGATGCTCATTTGCTGGACAAGAAAAATAAATTACTCATTTTGGGGCCAGTGAAAAATCTTTCAGTGATGTAGTTTATTGAAATGTTCTGGGTATTCAGTGGCAATATTTTTTCAGTTCCCTTTCAAAGAATTATAATTGCAGGACAGAAAAATATGCTTGTAAAAAGTACAACTTCTGTTGAATGTTTTTCCTTTAATAGAATATGTGTTCTTATGTAATTCAATTCCCCAAGGAATCTTGTGGAACTTGACATAATGTGGACCATTTCGGGCAATAGCATCATGTATACCAATCTTGCTGAAGTATGCACAAGGATGCATGAAAGTAAAAGTTACATGAACTGTGTGTATTTTAATTGGTTTTGTGTGTATGTAGGTGTGAAGAGAAGTAATGGCATCACCTAGTTATTTAAATCTCACTTGGTATGGATAAATAGATACGTTTGAACCAATCACACTCATTGGATCTCTGACCTAGCTTACCTAGTATGATCTGCCCTACCAGGTATATCATTTTGGTTTCCTACTTAGAAATAGGGGGAATCCATAAGAAACTTTTAGTACCTCTTTTATCAACAAGACAATTATCATTTTCTGACAACAGAGAAAAGTGAGAGATTTTTTTTTTCTGCTGTTAAGAAAAACTACCTTTCAACCTTCTGCTCTTTCCATGTTAGTATTTCAACCATCACCTCTAGGTGTTTACATGTTAAAGTCCCTAAAGACACAGGATCTGTAGAAGGAAAAGGCTTGAGGGGTGTGAGACTATCAATCACAAGAAAGCAGAAATCAAACCTCCAAGCCAGAAGATTTGAGAATGAGGTGACCACATCTGTATAGCTGTGGCATCCACGCCTAGGTGCTCACATGAACCTCTGCTCCCAAATATTGCCAGACAGAGGAGGCTTGAGGGGGATTTGCTGTGTTGCCTGTGCTTCCAGAACTTAAGGAGTATTGCTTTCCACTCCTGGTACTCACCCAGTGTAGAGACGAAATAGTTGATTTGGATCGAGGTACTTCTATAGCAATAACAATGGTAATACGTATTCAGCACTCACTGTGTCTCAGTTACTTTACATTTGTCACTTGGTCCTCACAACAATCTTCGAGGTAAATTCTTTTTATTATTATTATTTTATTATAGTTTAAGTTCTGAGATACATGTGCAGAACATGCAGGGTGTTTCATAGGTATACATGTGCCATGGTGGTTTGCTGTACCCATCAACCCATCATATACATTAGTATTTCTCCTAATGCTATCCCTCTCCTAGTCCCCTACCCCCTGACAGGCCCTGGTGTGTGATGTTCCCCTCCCTGTGTTCTCATTGTTCAACTCCCACTTATGAATGAGAACATGTGGTATTTGGTTTTCTGTTCCTGTGTTAGTTTGCTGAGAATGATGGTTTCTAGCTTCATCCATGTCTCTCCAAAGAACATGAACTCATCATTTTTTTGTGGCTGCATGGTATTCCATGGTGTATATGTGCCACATTTTCTTTATCCAGTCTATCATTGATGGACACTTGGGTTCGTTCCAAGCATTTGCTATTGTGAATAGTGCCGCAATAAACATATGTGTGCATGTGTCTTTATAGTAGAATGATTTATTATCCTTTGGGTATATACCCAGCAATGGAATGGCTGGGTCAAATGGCATTTCTGGTTCTAGATCCTTCAGGGATCGCCATACTGTCTTCCACAATGGTTGAACTAATTTACACTCCCACCAACAGTGTAAAAGCATTCCTATATCTCCACATCGTCTCCAGCATCTGTTGTTTTCTGACTTTTTAATGATCGCCATTCTAACTGGTGTGAGATGGTATCTCATTGTGGTTTTGATTTCCATTTCTTTAATGACTAGTGATAATGAGCTTTTATTCATGTTTGCTGGCTGCATAAATATCTTCTTTTGAGAAGCGTCTGTTCATATCCTTTGCCCACTTTTTGATGGGGTTGTTTGTTTTTTTCTTGTAAATTTGTTTAAGTTCCTTTTAGATTCTGGATATTAGCCCTTTGTCAGATAGGTAGATTGAAAAAACTGTCATCATAATTCTTTAGATAAAACTGAAGCACAGAAAGGTTAGTTTGCTCACTATTGTACAAAGAGGAAATAATCAGCCCAGGATTCAAATCCAGACATACTAATGCCTAAATCTGGACTTCTAACCACTCTACTACTCTACAGACGTACACAAGATCTCATCTGAATGAAGTTTTAAAATGTGACTTTAGGAACAAAGATGTTATTTGGAAGAAACTCAGAACTACCAAGGATAAACATTAATCAGGGTTTCCTAGATTATTTTGGTTAACAATTCTGTTAATAATAGCTTTGTAATGTAACTTTCATTCTGTGGCTCATGAATTTTGCATTGTATTCATTGTTAATCCATTCTTTCTCACTAGAAATTTATATTCATAGTTTTCTAATCACATGTGTAGCTCTATTTCTGTTCCTTGGTACATAAATTTACTGCTTACTTCTATTTACTTCTTTACTCAGTATATATATACACACACATATATAATTTATATATGTATACTTCATATATTATATATGTATAAGCATATATGTGTATATTTTGTACACGTATAATTTATATATATAGAAAGTACAGTGTATTATGTATGTATACTTTATGTATATATACTATATATAATAGTGTATTTATACTATATTTTCTCTGTATAATGTATACATATATACTTTTTATACAGTAAATAAAGTATACATATATAGTACATATACTATATAACATATGTATACTTTATGTATATATACTATGCTTTCTCTGTATATAAAGTATATATACTTTATATATAGTATACTGTATATAGTGTATATATAAAGTATACATATATACTAAAGTATATATATGTGTATATATACAGTGTGCTATACTATATATACTTTATATAGAGAGTATACTATATATACTATATATAGAGAGTATACTATACTATACTTTATATACTTTATATATAGAGTATACTATACATACTTTAATATAGTATATGTGTATACTTTATATATAGAGAAGGTATAGTGTGTGTGTGTGTATATATATATACACACATACACAAAGAGATTTACAGATTCTGTCTGCATTTTCTTAACACCCCATCATGATATTTCTAGATCTTTACTGCCATAGCTGTAATACTCTGAGATCTTTTCTACTGTGGCTGTTTGATTATTTTTCTTCTCTGTTCTTTTTTGTTCTTTGAATTCAAGCTCTCAGTGCATAATGCCACTCTGTGTCAGTCATACCTTTTTTTTAATTTTTTTTATTTTTTAATTAATTAATTTATTTATTTTTTGAGACGGAGTCTTGCGCTGTCGCCCAGGCTGGAGTGCAGTGGCGCCATCTCGGCTCACTGCAAGCTCCGCCTCCCGAGTTCACGCCATTTTCCTGCCTCAGCCTCCCGAGTAGCTGGGACTACTGGCACCCGCCACCACGCCCGGCTAATTTTTTTTTTTTTTTTTTTTTTTTTTTGTATTTTTTAAGTAGAGATGGGGTTTCACCGTGTTAGCCAGGATATGGTCTTGATCTCCTGACCTCGTGATCCGCCCGACTCGGCCTCCCAAAGTGCTGGGATTACAGGCGTGAGCCACCGCGCCCGGCCCAGGAAGACCTTCTTATGTGATCCTCTCAGCTGAGTTGTCTACTTATCTGCCATCAAGCTTTCTCTTTTTCTGGCCACTTATCTTCTGAATCAATCAGCTAAGTATGTAATCGCTACAAGCATTAACAATAGAAAACCTAACTAACAAAAGTTTAAAAGAAGGGGGCGTGTGTTTTTTCTGACTTCCACAAATCTAGAAGTAGTAGTTGTTAGTATGAGTCTAGCAGTTCACTGATGTCAGGACAGATATTTGTGTTATTCTCTTGACCTTTCCTCACGGGCACAGTTAAACAGCTGTAGCTCTAACCATCACATCTGCATTCCAGGGAAGCAGAATTAGGAATGACACAATACCAGCTGTATCTATCCTCCTTTAGTAGTAAAGCAAAGGGTTTATCTAAAACCTCCAGCCGATTTCTGCTTTTATTCTCACTGTCCGTGTCTGTGTCACACAGCATCTCCTAACTGCAGTGGAGGCTGAAAAATGAACAATTAACTAGGCACGTAGCTTCCTTAAACAATATTGGGCTTCTATTAACTAGAACAAAGGAGGCATAGAGAATGGGCAAACAACTATGGTAGATTGCAAGTGGTTCCACCATATCTGTTCTTGCTTTCTACTATAGTAATAGAATATTAGCTGAGCAGATGGCTAACTAAAGGCTACGTTTCCCAGACTTCCTTGCTGTTATATGTGGCCACGTGGCTATGCTCTGGCTGATGGCATTTCGGCAGATATGATGTGTATCTTTTTCAGGTCTTTCCCATAAAATGATCGATTGTATACTTACCTAGCTTTTTGTCCTCTTCCAGTTAGCTGGGGAATAACAAGCACTTGGATAGCTGCCTTGGATCCAGTGTTGAGAATGGCAGAAATGACCACTAGCTTTCAAGGGCCTTCCCACCCTTGGACTATTACAGAGAGAGAAATAGATCATTCTTCATTTTGGGTGGGTGACTGTATTTTTAGGCTTTGTTATAGCAGCTTAGCTTGTCCCCTAACCATCACAGCAACTAATAATACCTGCCGCCTCATCTACACCATATTTAGTCCATCATGTGCCCTAAGAAACTCTGTCTGGCCACTGACCATGACACAGTGATCTCCCTGGTCATGCTGCTCACCATGGCTATGGTCGTGTAGCCAAATGCAGGCTTGGTTGCTCACTGCTTGCAAAACCAATAACAAGAATGAGGTGCAGTGGAAGGAAAGTGGTTTTATTTCAGAGCCAGTCATAGGGAAATGACCAAGGCTTGTGCCGTAAAGAAAGCATTTCAGCTTTTTGGGTTGAGGGTATTGATTTAAAAAGGGGAGTTTTGCATGATCGGCACGCAGGAGCGATGAGGAGGTGCCAGTCTACATGACTTGTTCCAATGACTATCTTGAGCTGTTGCCCCATCTGGTGAATGGGTTGGCACTATCTCAGGTATAGCCAGGTTGTAAATTAACCAAAGCCTTGAAGATCTCCAGGTAGGGGAGAATCCCACAGTGTCTTGAATTATTTAAATAGTTAGTCTCGGAACTTCTAAACAAACACATAATCAGATAAGGAAAACAATTTTCAAGGGGGTGCCTGGTAGAAAGAAAGTGAGCAAAGACTTTTATCTCATTATTAAAGGCAAGAAAAGAAATGGGCAGGAGAGAGAAAGAAAAAAAGCTTTTAAAAACAGGACACTCTGTTTAAGTAGCTTTGATTATGCTAAACCCAGCAGATGACAACATCTCTCTCCTCTTCTTTACCTACGGGTTTCCCAGAGTCTGTTCAGGGAAAGAGAAGGGAAAATGTACTTTCTTGGTTTGGGAAAAGGAAAAACAGTCTCTAGGAACCATTGCCTCTCCCTCCTTAACCCAAGCCCAGGAAATGAGGAGCCAATCCTTCTAAGAATTTTCCTTTTTTCCCACTTTTAAAACTATCCCATTCTGAGAACAAAGACATACAGAACAAAAGGTAGTGCTTCAAAAGCTACCAACTCGAGTTAAAGGGCTATCATCCTGATGGAAAAATCTTTTGACACTTGTAACCTTCAAACTCTTTCTTCTGGTCATCTCAAGCCACTTTTGTCTTTCCTAGTCCTAAATTTTATTAGGCTTTATCTTTTGGTTTGATATTTGCTTTTTTTCCCCTTTGAACTATACCAAACAGCATTTTAGGAGAAAATGATATGATTTGATATAAGTGAATGATGTAAATTTTAAAAATGTGATTTGCATCCATGTTTTCCATACATACACTCTACAAAATTCATTTATGGGCAGCGTTGATCTTGTAAAACTGAGGAGTCAATAAACTTTGTCTCCTATCTTTTTATTTTCTTGCATTTTTTCTGCCCTTTCAAATTTCCTGCATCTCCTTTTATTCCACAAGATTTACCATTTCATTTTGCTTCCTTGATCTCTCTTGTTATTGAAAACAGCTTTCTCAAAACCAAGGAAATTCTGAGAAATTGTCGCAGACCAGAGGAGGCTGAAGAGATACAATGACTAAATGTAAAATGGTATCTCGGATGGAATACAGAAAAGGGATATTAAGGAAAAACTATTAAAAGTCCAAATAACGGGTTGGGTTTATGGATAGTAAGGTACTGATGTTGATTTCTTAGTTGTGATAAATATATAACAGTAATGTAAGATGTTAAAAACATAGGAAACTGTATGATGTAGGAGAATTCTGTATTGCCTTTGCAACACTTTTGTAAATCTAAAACTATTCTAAAATGAACATTTTATTTTAAAATAAGTTAACATTGTTTAAAACAAAACAAAAAAAATGTGGGGAAAGTACTTAGCAAATTCTTTCACAGTAGGGCTCTGTGGATTCAATGTGAAGCCATCTGTAGAGCATTTCCCTAAGGCAGCATTCCCCAAAGTATAGTTCTCAGAATACAATCCTTTAGATGTTTTGTGATAAAATGTTCATTGGTAAAATGATTGGGTAACACTATTCCTCCCTTAGAAATTCCTAATAAGTGTATATAAAATACAGCACGTAATACAAGTGCTAGATATATAGGAGCAACTAAAGGGTGTTTGTATGACTTCCAATAGACTATGAAGTATGGTGAAATCAAGAGACCTCTTTATCTAAGGGGTTTTACACATTTTGACCATGTGAACTTCTTTCTCAAATAATATACAACCTCTTGTGGAAATAATATTCTTCAAATACACCCCAGGAAAACTGGCCCAGAGAAAGCAATCCTTAGTTTGGACCCTTGACTAGATCAAGTTTAGGGATGGCATTAAACCTCTGGGGGCAAAAAATTCATGGTTCTGCTCATGTGACCCCACACACCACTCCACCTAGCCACAAATGTGGTTCCCCAGGGAATGACCATCTACAGGAAAATCACTAAGGTTTTATTATAGATACAAAGGATTCAAATTATACTTAGAAACACACAATGTCAGTCTCCTGACTCTGCTAATTGACTCCAACTTTAATGGTGCTAGGTTCATTATTCCCCTTTTAGCAGTGTCCGACATCAGCATTTGGGAGCCTTTGAAACCATATGCATCTTGAATAGGTTGCAGTTTGATCATTTAAAGCAGGAAAGATCAATTGTCCAGGCTCTAGCTAGATGGGGCTGGCAAACCAGAATGCAGCATGGCTGATCCTCTTACTCCACGGCCTCCCAATTGATACTGATTGCTGCATCCACATCAATCGGTCAGTGATCCACATCAATTAAAGCCGCTCAAAGGCATACGGAGAAGTCGCTTCATCCAACTTCAGTTCAGATATATAGGAGCAGCTAAAGGGGAAAAGGATTTTGTGTGACTTTCAACAGGATATGAAGTATGCCGATTCATTGTCCGTCGATACGTCAACTGCAAGGAGGGTTCTAATGAGCCACCTTCTGACTTTCAGGGAAAGCAGTAGATTTGTGCCGCTTGGTCCGTATTCTCTCACTTCCCCCCCCGGGTTGCATTACAGTCAATCTGGGGGACCTTTGCTGGGGTAAGCCAGTGGCTACACCTAATTATACCTCATTTGACCATGAATTAGTTAATTAAGCAATATTTGATTTAAATAAATATTGATTAAATACTTACTCTATGTCACGCACCATGCTATGATATATCAGTGAACAAGATATGCTCTTTGCCCTCAAGGAACTCCCAGGTCGTTAAGAAAGGCAGACAAGAAAACAGGCAATTATAATACAACATGATATGAATTTTGATAAGGGAAGGTTTCAGGTGCTTTGGAAACATGAGTTTCTGAGGAGGAACTTATAGCTTGCCTTGGAAAGGGGAAGTCATAGAGGGAATCTCAGGGAAGTGTTAGCAGTGGGCTCTTAGGAAAGTTCCTGACAGAGGTGGCATCTAAGCTAACAACATGAAATGTGTTCTGTTCCATGGCCGTGCTGATCATCAAAATATGGACTCATGCTATTTTACAATGAGGCCATCTACTGAACCATGGACTTCTTACATAAAACAAAAGTTAAGCACCATGGGGGAGATGCCTCCATTTTATATTGTTTTCATGTCGAGCGGTCTTTAGCCTCTTTGGCAAACACTTTTACATCATCTAGACCAAGAATCTCATGGATGTGAAACAAGTATTTTCAACGAACACAACTCTGGATGTAACCAAAATATAACTTCACTTCTTTCTTTCTGCTCTACTTTACATACATTTTATTAAATGTGAGTAACTTGTCTCTGCCCCCAAAAGAAACTGGAACAAGTTCCTGACTTTATGACTCACTCTAAAGTAGTAGACCCAGAGTCTATTTAAATCACACAGTCTCGAATCAGAAAGCAGAATGTCCAAGAACATATAATAATAAAACATCCAAATGCAAGTTACTGTCCCCTCTTCAGGGGTGAGCCTTGGCCTGAATGCCCGAAGTGGATGAGGAGAGGGAAGGTCCTCCTTCCTGCTCACTTCTTTCTCAGCAATAGCCAGTGCTATTTTGCTCCCTGTCTGTGTGCATGGAGGAGTTAGAGGGAGAAGTATAGGGGTGGAGTGGCATGGGGGGCAGCCACCGCCTAGGTCGCATCTCACTTTGTGAGCCAGGGAGATGGTTGAAGCTTACTCTCTCTTTGGAAATAGCAATGGCAGGCTCTTTGGAGGCTCCCTGTTGAAGCCCTCTCTCTCAGTCTCCTGACCCATGTAGATACAGCTGTATTCCAGGCTGGTGGCTCCTTCCTGAGTCACTGGAAATCTGGTGCTATTTTCTGGCCTTTTGTTGTTGTTGTTAAGGCCAACTCACGGTGACTCTTTGAGCGAGATCTAGATCACCCTACATCTGTACCCCACATGCCTTGCCCTGCGGAACTCAGGCAGAGCAGCCCCACCCTGATGCAATAGCACTCTTTGCTCTGCTCTGGCCCTGTCAACCTTTTTCAAATTCTCTAGATTTGGGGGTGGAAGTCACACCCCAGATGACAGGCCCTTAGCTTTCTCAATGAAGTCCTCTTAAGAAGACTTTTCAAATTTCTTTATGTATTGTGTGAAATTTTCTTCATTAGGTAAGAGAGGAAAGGGCATGTGCACACACGTACACATACACACCACACACACACACACACACACACCCTCACTCAGATGGGGGTAGGGAGATGGGTCTTGCAGCTCCATTTTCTCTGGAGACAGGCCCCTCATAAAATTCTCTTCTCTCTCTCTCTCTCTCCCCTGTCTCTCTCTCTCTTTTCACACTGTAACTTTTAAAAAATCATTCATCTCAAAGGATTATAAATCATGCTGCTATAAAGACACATGCACATGTATGTTTATTGCAGCACTATTCACAATAGCAAAGACTTGGAACCAACCCAAATGTCCATCAATGATAGACTGGATTAAGAAAATGTGACACATATACACCATGGAATACTATGCAGCCATAAAAAAGGATAAGTTCATGTCCTTTGTAGGGACATGGAGGAAGCTGGAAACCATCATTCTCAGCAAGTTATTGCAGGGGCAAAAAAAAAAAAAAAAAAAAACAAAACTGCATGTTCTTACTCATAGGTAGGAATTGAAAAATGAGAACACCTGGACACAGGACGGGGAACATCACACACCAGGGCCCGTCATGGGGTGGGGGGATTGGGAAGGGATAGCATTAGGAGATGTACCTAATGTAAATGACGAGTTAATGGGTGCAGCACACCAACATGGCACATGTATACATATGTAACAAACCTGCACATTGTGCACATGTACCCTAGAACTTAAAGTATATATAAAAAAATCACTTGACATAGTTTTATCTGTATGGTTGTACCCCCAACTTCATATATAGATTTATTCATGTATTCCGTTTTACTTTAATTTTATAGCAATTGCCTTTTAAGCTGTATTTATTAAATTACTATTTCATATGTAAATAATGTATAGTCATTAATAAAAATAATTATATCTTTTTAAAATCATCCATCTCTTGAGGAATCCTAGAGTCTCAAAACTGGTTTTTGAAATTTTGTTTAAAATTATGCATTTGAGATCTAACTTCACACCTAAGTGACACTGTGTCTAGATCATGTTAAAAAAATTAACCAGCTTGTCAAATGTATCTCCTGAATATGTCATTAACCTTTCTATTTCAATTCATTCCAGTTACTATGGCCATACTCTTGGCCTTAATTATGAGCCTTCTAGTCTTCCAGCCTACATCCCTCTCCTTCTCCAATTCATCCTCTTCTTAATGGCCAGAAGAGAGTGATCCACATAAAATACAGATTTGTGCCTGTCACTGCAATTCTCATAACTTTTGAATGATGTCCTAATAGCTAGATGATTAATGTCCAAATTTCTTCTAGCAAATGCTTGCTCTTCCTTTTGCTTCCAGGTATCACTTTGGCCTCAACTCATCATCATCCTTTATACTCTAACAATACAAAATGAGGTAAAGCACACCATGCATATCATTGTTTCATACCTCCATGCCATCTCTGCCCAAACACTCTTTTTTCTCTTTTCAATCAGTGATACCTACAGTAAATTCTGCTCTTCCATGACACTGGAATGATCCATGATCACTGTGCTATGCAAATAGGTACAATAACCCCCACCATGGGGTTAGAAGTACAGCATTCAAAAAATCTCTGGTGCATATAAAAATAAGATATGATCCTAACAAAACCAGTAGCATTGCTTGACATATGTTAAATGGTTCAGAAAAACACAAATGCTGCAACAAATATGTCACTTCACCTTGAAAAAGACTTTAAGCTTGCTGGTGGACATGGGCAGCAGAAGGGCCACAGTCTAGGGGTGATTGTGAAGTGGCAGCAGAAAGGTTAGGTCAGATCACATAAAAAACTACAGCACCTGGTGTGGTTGGGTGTGGCTCCTCGCACTCCCAGGGAACTGGGGTAGCTGTCAGACATTTGTGGTGTGTGCATGTGCTGGTGTTATTATTCTTACGCAGCTCATTCCAGCAAGCAGCAGTTTTCTGCATTCACCACAGTGTTTCTTGTTTATAAGCAAATGCTAAATTGGTGTCATGCTCGAATTATTCCCTAATATATCAATCATGCTGGAACAAATTCATGTCTTTAAAACAAGCCTTGTAGCAAAACTGACTATGCCTATCTTTCAAAAGATGGAGGAAGGACAGGAAATAAGCAAAATGAGCTTGGGGCATCTTGGAGTGCCAGTCAGTAAAAAAGTGCTGAAAACAACACAAAATAGGAAAAGAACAGAAAATGGAAAAGGCCCACAATGATGAGGGCATGTCACAGAGATATAGGAATCAACTGAAAGAGCTCTCAATGGCAAAAGCTGGAACAATCTGAGCAATAAAATAAAGTAGTATTGGATTAACACTCAAAGTATAAAATAAATACCTATGAGTTCATACTAATATAAATAAGTGATGGAATAAATAAAGAAGTGGGACAGAAGAAACAATCCTACTATGCAGAAGAATCCTAAATAATTTATGTTGATAGATATTCCTCCCTCAAGGAAAGGGAGCATCACTTTTTATTCCCCACTCCTTATGTGTGAGCTGTGCCTAGTGAATTCCTTCCAGAGTACAGCATGAAAAGTGGGGGTGGGGGCTGGGTGGTCAACTTTACAGTGGAGAAACCTCACAGGTAGTACCTCAGCCAGGTGTTCAAGGTCAGCATTAACACAGTAATGAGTCATGTTAATTGTACATATCCTTGATTCTATGTGATGAAAATGGCATTTTTGCCTTTCTCCCCAAAACCCCTTAACCAAGCCCAATCAAATCATAAAGAAAACACCAGACAAATCCCAGGAAGAGACATTTTATAAAATACTTCATCAGTACACCTGAAAACTTTTAAGGTCATCAACAGTAAGAAAAGCCTGAGAAACTGTCAGATGCAAGAAGAGCCTAAGGAGACGTGACAACTCCACGTAATGCTATGTCTTAGACAGGATCCTGGAATAGAGAGAGAACATTTGGTACAAACTAAGAAAACCTCAATAAATGGTGGACTTTGGTTACTGATCATGTATCAATATTATTTTATTAATTGTAACAAATATACCATATTAGTGTAAGATATTAATAATAGGGGAAGTGGGTACAGGATATATGAGAACTCTCTGTATTATCGCTACATTTTTTTTCTACAAATCTAAAATTGTTCTTAAAAAAATGATTTTTGCCGGGCACGGTGGCTCATGCCTGTGATCCCAGCACTTTGGGAGGCCGAAGCGGGTGGATCATGAGGTCAGGAGTTGGAGACCAGCCTGGCCAACATGGTGAAACCCTGTCTCTAATAAGACACAAAAAATTAGCCCGATGTGGTGGAGCGTGCCTGTAATCCCAGCTACTCAGGAGGCTGAGGCAGGGGAATCACTTGAACCTGGGAGGCAGAGGTTGCAGCGAGCTGAGATTGTGCCATTGCACTCTAGCCTGGGTGACAGGACAAGATTCCGTCTCAAAAATAAATAAGTAAATAAATAAATAAATAAAGTTTTTTACGGAGATGGTGGAGAAAGCATTGCATCTTCCACAAGCTCTCTTCCCAGATCCCATCCAAACTAAGTCAGGTAGCTTCTGAGTTTGCGGATCACCTTTGTCTTGATCCTATTCTCTCATATGTTCCATCACGGTTTAATCCTGTTCCTCCTTGATGAGATCATCATCTCCTTAAATAAAGGAATCAGACTATATTTATTTTTGTATCTCCAGTGCTTGTCTCATGTTAATTAATAACAGAAATGGAAACACACGTTAAATAGTAGTTCGTGTGTCTGCTTTGTGTAACTTCAATTTCCCTTGTCCGATATTAGTAAGCCAGAGAGTTGGATATATGTTAAGTATGACTGAATCTGATTTTTGAGTCTTCAAAGTGCTTTTTCAGTTGGAACCTAAGAGAAAAAAAGATAGTAAGCGAGTCAGTCATGTTTCCCTATCCTAAAACCTTCTGTCTTATTATTATTTTTTCCCACTGAGCAGTGGGTTTCTGATTTTGACACTTTCATCTCCCTTTTCATCTGCATTTGCTTCTGTCTGCTCTAACAGAATGTCAATTTAACAAATCAAAGTGGTTCTAAATAATCCATATTCCCAACATCTAAGTACTTCTTCCTTGAGCTGTTCTGCTCCATTTCCAATGTCTCTTACTTAGGTGAGCCTTCAGCCTGGGAGCTCTCAGAGGTGCTGTTCAAATGATCACTTTAGCGTCTCTCCGGGCACAAGACTCTTCTGCTAGTTAATCTGTGTTGTTTATCCTCAATTCAAACTTCCCTCAAGACCTAATGAGCTGACCAGACTGCCTGATTGATGGGGGTCAGTGCTGATTCAAATGTCGGCACTGACTTTCCCATCAAAAGCAGTGAATTTCATGAAGAAAATACTGGCAGTAGGACACTCTTAATTTTAGAACAGCTGCCAAACCCAGAAAACCAAAACAGGTAGCTCAAAAGACAGTTTTTCCTCTGTCATCTGGCTGAATATACAGAAGCTTCACGGTGAGATTACCATTTTAAAAAGGCAATTAATTTTGCAGGGAAGTTATGTCTTTGTTGAATTTCATGTATATCAGAAATATCAAATCATAATGATGCTTACTTATAAGCATACATAAATAAATAATCTCCAACTGTCCTCAAAGGCTGACATGACACAGTGGATTCAAGCGTAAGGGTGAGAAGTTGGACTAAATGGTCTTTAAATTAGGTCCCTTCCAACAAAAGGAGACCTGATTCTAAGATTCTGTGTAATCTGTAGTCGAGATATCATATGGTATATGTATTAGTCAGGGTTCTTCAGAAAAACAGAACCAATAGGAGATATATCTATATCTATATATCTATATCTCTATCTCTATCTCTCTCTATATCTATATCTATATCTATATATATCAAGAGAGAGATATTTGCTATGGGAATTATGGGAATTATCTCATGAAATTGTGGAGGCCAAGAAGTCCTGCAACATGCCATCTGCAAGCTGTAGAACCAGAAAGGCCGGTTGTGTACTTCAGTCCCAGTCTGAAGGGCTGAGAACCAGGGAAGCTGATGGTGTAACTCCTGCTCTGAGGCTGAAGGCCTGAGAACTAGCGTTGGGAAGTAAGGGGTTTGAAAGGTGAGGGCTGGGACCATGGTGTAAGTCTAGTAGTCTTAAGGCTGGAGAAACAAGGGCTCTGATGTCCGAGGGCAGGAGAAGGTGGATGTCCCAGCTCAAGAAGAGAGATCAAATTTCCCCTTCCTCTGCCTTTTTGAACTATTTGGGCCCATGGTGGGTTGGATGACGCCTGAGCACATTGGTGAAAGCAGATCTTCTTTACTCAGTCTATTGATTCAAACGTATGTCTCTTCTGGAAACACCCTCACAGACACACCCAGATATTATGTTTTGCCCACTGAGTATCCCTTAGTCCAGTCAAGTTGACACATAAAATTCAGCATCATGGTAGATCTGAACTGAAATTTGAGGCAAGGTCAGGAAAAGGTAATATTTTGACATTGAAACTGGTGAAAATAGAGCACATAGATAAGAATGTCAGGGGTCAACAGAGGTGACCTTTATTGGAAGACAATTTGTAGATGGGACCAGAAACCAATATATATCCTATTCTATTGCCCAGAAACTTCTAAAAGAAATGTAAATATGTGTTTTGATCAATAGACAGGTGTGTTGTTAGGTAGACTACACTGTGAATAAACTAAAACGACTTTAATTAACTGAGCATTCATTGATATTGAACAAGGCACTGTGGGGATGAGAAGGTGTAAAATGCCTTGATGTCATTTGATGATCCTTGCTCTGATTCCAAAATAAAGAAACAAACTACCAGTTAATTATTCCACAAGTGAGATATCCTAATACAGAAAATGCGAAACTATGGAGAACTGGCACAGGGTTTTGGCCACTGAGAAGATGTCCTACATTAGAAACGATTTTGGTTTATAAATTAGACACTTGTGGGTTTGGTTAACATCAGTCAGGCACTAAGATGTGGTCATTCTTGATGGAACAGACTAGAACAAGTTTTTGAACCTGAAAAGCTGAGTTGAGCTCTTGGACTCATGTTGACTGCATTAAAGGTATAGGCACATTCGGAGCTCACCTTGGGGTGGCAAACTAACCTTACTCTTTAATGTCACTGTACAGCATAATAATAATAATGATGGTAGCTTCATCTTCAGTAGTGTCATTAAGCCCAAAAAGTTATCTCTCTCCATTATGTCTGTATTTGACTTTGGAATAATATTAACATTCTGGAGAGTAGATTTTGTCATAGTTGAAACTTACTTTTAATTTTATTTTTAATTTCTGTGGGTAGTCTACATATTTATGGGGTACATGAGTTGTTTTGATATAGTTATACAATGCATAATAATCACATCAGAGTAAATGGTATATCCATCACCTCAAGCATTTATCCTTTGTGTTACAAACAATCCAATTATACTATTTTAGTTACTTTAAAATGTACAATGAAATTATCTGCAGTCATCCTCTTGTGCTAGCAAATACTATGTATTATTCAGTCTTTCTTTTTTTTTCTTTTTTTTTGAGACAGAGTCTCGCTCTGTCGCCCAGGCTGGAGTGCAGTGGCCGGATCTCAGCTCACTGCAAGCTCCGCTTCCCGGGTTCACGCCATTCTCCTGCCTCAGCCTCCCGAGTAGCTGGGACTACAGGCGCCCACCACCTCGCCCAGCTAGTTTTTTGTATTTTTTAGTAGAGACGGGGTTTCACCGCATTAGCCAGGATGGTCTCGATCTCCTGACCTCGTGATCCACCCGTCTCGGCCTCCCAAAGTGCTGGGATTACAGGCTTGAGCCACTGCGCCCGGCCATTATTTAGTCTTTCTAACTAGTTTTTGTACCCATTAACCCTCCCCACTTCCCCACCCCCCTCCACCCCACTACCCTTCCCATCCTCTGGTAACCATCCTTCTACTCTCTATCTCCATGAGTTCAACTGCTTTAATTTTTAGCTCTCACATATAAGTGAGAACCATGTGAAGTTTTTTTTTCTGTCCTTGTCTTATTTCACTTAACCTAAAGACCTCCAGTTCCATCCATATTTTTGCAAATGACTAGATCTCATTCTTTCTTTTTTATGGCTTAAAAGTACTCCATTGTGTATATATACAACATTTTCTTTATTCATCTGTTGATGGACACTTAGGTTGCTTCCAAATATTGGCTATTGTGAATAACGCTGCAATAAGATGGGAGTACAGATATCTCTTCAATATCCTGATTTCCTTTATTTTGTTTATATACCAGCAGTGGGATTGCTGGATCATATGGTAGCTCTATTTTTAGTTTTATGAGGAACCTCCAAACTGTTCTCCATAGTGGTTGTAATAATTTACATTCCCACTAAGAGTGTATAAGGGTTTGCTTTTCTCCACATCCTCGCCAGCATTTGTTGTTGCCTGCCTTTTGGATAAAAGCCATTTTAACTTGGAGGGAAACATGGCTTACATTTATAATGAAATTATTTTTCCATAGTGACTATTATTCATTATTAACCAAAAGAGAATGAAGAAACAACACAGGAAGTGATGGGATCAGGGGACTCTGGATTGAAAGAAAAATTAATCCCAGATAATCCACAAACCTGGTAACACTCAAAAAGAGTGTCAGTGAGTTATATTCATCCGTCTATCTATCCATCATTGGTCTGTCTGTCTATCTATCTATCTATCTATCTATCTATCTATCTATCTATCTATGTGTGTATCTTATTTCTTTTAGACTTCATGGACTTCAAATTATAGTTCAGAGGTTCTGGTACATTAATTAAAAACACAGAAAATTCAAGAGGCAGATATTGTTTGGATAAAGGGAGGTATATGTCCTGTCTTTTAGATCTGGGCCTGGGACTCTGATTTCCTAACTTCATGACAATGTTCAACATTCTACAGAGAAAAATAATAAATCCTAAACCTGTGTGACATCACGCTTTCAGACAGTCTCTTTATCTTTCTGTGCCTACATTATTTATCAAGAAAGAGACTCTCTGAGGAGTTGATGCAAGTGTTTTTTTGTGATGATCTGGACACTGGTTCAGGAAAGAAAAAGAATTTCCTTGTTGATTCAATCAAGGATGGATGAGTCACTTTGAAATATGTTTGTCTCTTACCACTAGTGATTTTCTTCAAAGATCCCCGCCATCAATAAGAATTATAACCTCTGAAATGCTTTTCCCTAATGAAAAAGTATTTTCATTTTGATAATGTAGCATGTGATTAGTAAGACTCTTTAATTGACTTACTTTCTGGAGGTTTTAAAATTTTTCTCAGAGAGCAGACTTTCATTCATCAGAATACAAGCAGAGGCAACCCTTCCTGTGTAGGTTCAAATGGTTAAGCCAGGCACCAAGGGCCTCCCTTTGTTCTTTTGGGTAGAGCTCCCTTGGATGGCTGCCCTAAAAACTGCAAGGGAGGTTGCATTGCAGACTGCAGGCAATTATTATATTAGCTCCCAATCCCTGAGTATTTATTATGCTCCAGGCATTTTGTAAGCACTTCATATGTATTATTTACCTCAATCCTCACAGTAATCCTATGAACATCATCCCATTTTAGGGAGATGATATTGCGTCTCAGAGAGGTTCCATGATTTGTCCAAAGCTTCATAGCTTACTAATGTCAGAGCCAAGATTTGAATGAAGGTTAATTAGAATCTAAAACACGTACTCTTAGCCAATATACTGTACTTACTTCCGGTATAGGGCACTGTGATCGCATTTAGAGACCTGGAAAATCTGTTCTGCTTCCCTAAGAATTTTTATCACGCAATCTTTGAGCCAGGTCACTCCCTTTCTGGAGCTGAGCAAATCAGGAGGCTACAGTTTCTAAAATTTGAACCCTTCCTAAAATACCAAGTGTATCTTGGCAAAGACAAGTACCTGACAAGTAAGGGCTGGTGAATTACCATATTTCATCAAACTAAAATGCATTGATTGTGAGATGTATCATTAGTTTATATATGCTACGAAAAAGAAAAGGGACACCAAATTAAATTGACACAGTGTTTTCTTATCATGCAGAATTTTTATTTTAAACCTCTTGAAAAAGCTTAGACTTCATGAAACAGTTTGTTTTTTTTTTTCTTTTTGAGATGGAGTCTCGTTCTGTCACCCAGGCTGGAGTGCAGTGGCCGGATCTCAACTCACTGCAAGCTCCGCCTCCCGCAGAAGCCATTCTCCTGCCTCAGCCTCCCCAGTAGCTGGGACTACAGGTGCCCGCCACCTCGCCTGGCTAGTTTTTTATATTTTTTAGTAGAGACGGGGTTTCACCGTGTTAGCCAGGATGGTCTCGATCTCCTGACCTCGTGATCTGCCCATCTCGGCCTCCCAAAATGCTGGGATTACAGGCATGAAACAGTTTTTATAGTTTATCATTCTCATACATACATTAAAAATGTCCTTAAGTGGATATATTTCTAAAACTTCCTCAACTTTGGAGCTTTACTCTTGTGAGTTTCTTCCTTTCTCACAGTCAGCCCTGACTATGCTTTTCCACACAATATTATCCCCTGACTTCAAGTGTGCGGAAGATGCAGAAGTTCTTGCAGAAATTCATAAATAAATGAAAAGTCCTTTGTTTTGGACTCCTAGGCTGGCTTTGCGGTCACGTAGAGGTAGCCTAGCTTTGGAAATGTTGCTATACATGCCTGGTTTACCTTCCTTCTTACTCCTTTCCCACAACCATTTGGTTTTTCGAAGTTAAAAGAATGCACTGTTATTGACCCTTAGATTTTCTTCCAAGACTGATACCTGTTGTGATGGTTAATTTTATGTGCCAACTTGACTGGGCCATGGAATGCTCAGATAAACATTATTTCTGGATGTGTCTAGGAGGGTGTTTCTGGAAGGAACCAGCATTTGAATTGGTGGAATAAGTAAGACCAGTTGTGCTCCCTGTGTGGATGGGCATCCTTTGATACATTGAGGGGCTGAATACAGCAAAAGGTGGAGGAAGGTTGAATTCATTCTTGGCCTGACTGCTTGAGCTGGAACATGAATCTTCTCTTCCCTCAGCACTTCTCATTCTCAGGCCTTCAAACTCAGACTGAAATCTACATCATTGGCTCTCCTTGAAACTACACAAAAAGCTTTCCTGGGTCTCCAGCTTGCAGACGGCAGGTTGTGGGACTTCTCAGCCTCCATAAGCGTGTAAGCCAATATTTTAAAACAAATCTCTCTCTCTCTCTCTCTCTCTCTCTCTCTCTCTCTCTCTACACACACACACACCGTGGTTCTGTTTCTTTGAAGAATCCTGACTAATACTCCTATTCTGCAGGTTTAATTTTAGTGTTTTTATGTTCTTTCCAGCATGCAAGCCAGTAGTTCTAAAACTTGAGTGTGTATCAGAATCACTTGGTGGGCTTGTTAAAACCCACACTGCTGAATCAGATTTTCTGTTTTGCTATGCCTGGGGTTAGACCCATGAATTTGTACTTTTAGCAGATTCCTAGATGATGTAGATGCTGCTGGTGGGGGAGAAGCAGAAACCTTTAAAATTGTTGGAATAAGAAATCTCAACCAAACCACTGCCAGTCTCACAGCGCTTGCAAGACTTCACTGATTTTACGAGGCAGTCAGAGATTTTAAAGTTTGAAAACAACACACAACTTTGAACTGGTGAAGTGTGATAAATTCCTTTTTCCTTTAAACTGAGGTATGGTGTCATTTTCATTCATTCTAATTGATTGTCACTTGACTGACATTTAATCTATTCATTCACTTATTTGTAATAAGAATATTATTACTTGTTCCAAAGATGACTTAAAATGGTTTCTAAGATTTAAGCTAAAGTCTCTTCCTCCTATTATTTTAGGCAAGAAATGGTCTGTAAATATATGTATATGACTATGTAAAAATATATATATATATATATGACTATATGTACACACATAGAAGAACTTACTCTATATATTAAACTCCTGCAGGCTGACATGCGCTGCCTCTGATAGGGAACTCACTGCTTCAAGATATAGCCCTCTTGGCTTCTGATTTCTAGAAAGTGCTTCTTTGTATCACCTGAAGGAACAAGTAACCTACCAACATTAAAGATGACCTAACAAAGAGCCCCATGAGATACATGACCGCACCTGCACATCACATACTCCTCTCATTCTGAGAACACACATGAGAAATATTCTTATCTCGCCATAGTATTGGGAACAGTTGCATTTTTCCTAAGTAACTTTTTTGTGATCATTATGTGTAAATTTTTAATTGATCATGTTTACCTTTTTGGTTTTGTTCTTCAGTAACTTAGACTCAACTTTCTTGCCGGCTTTTAGCAACTAACTGGTCTGTGACCACTGAGATCTTGTCTCCCTAGCTTCTTTACTCCCAGGCCAGGCTGCTCACCACTGTGAAGATGTCAGTTCCCTTGAGTGAGGCTGAGGCTTTCTCACTGGCACTCACTTGATCAATCAGAATCCTGGAAGAAAACCTGAAGTCACTCTATCCATCTGAGCCTGAGACCTTCTTAGAGTACAATCTTTACAAGCCGTATATGCCTTCTAGGATGCCTGGGTTCCCCGGTGTCCACCAAAGGAGTAGTGGGTGCATTCTCTTGGCAATCTTGGGCTGGCTGCACCCACCATATTCCCATCCCTCAATGCCAGTTGGCTACCGTGAACGTAGGTCTTCTAGCCACCAGTTCTCCCCAGTACCTTCCATGTTTCTTCACCCGATCTTCCTCTGTCCCAATCTTTACACTCTAACCTTGGGAAACTTGTTATCTCGTTAACAAGCTCCTATGACTTCTTCACTGAACATTTCTTTTACTTCCTTTCCCGTAAAAAAATCTTAGCTTCTCCTATAGGAGTTCACTCCCCATTCAGCCTCTCAAGGGGCAGTAGCTTTTTTCACACCCCAAGTGCCTCAAATCAGGTGACAGGACCAACACCCTCCTGATAAAATCCCTGCTTACTGATAAATGTGTCATTCAGCTTAGCCACTCTCCATACCTCCCCTTTACTATCACCTACTGTCTTAGTCAGGGCCGCTATAATAAAATACCATAAACTGGGTAGCTTACAGACCACAATTTTTTTTCTCGCAGTTGTAGGCTGAGAAGTCCAAGATCAAGGCAGAGACAGATTCAGTGTCTGGTGAGGGCCCTCTTCCTGGTTTCCAGATGGCTGTGTTCTTACCTTAGTCTCAAATGGCAGGAAAAGAGAGGAGGAGAGCTCTCTGGGGTCTCTTTGACAAGGCATTAATCCCAATCATGAGGGCGTCACCCTTATGACCTAATTATCTCCCAAAGGCCCCACTTCTGATACTATCGCATTGGGGGTTAGAATTTCAACATATGAATTTGGGGGCACACACTCAGTCCACCACAGCATCTCAGTGAAGGCTTACTATATCCCACCTTTCTCTTCCTCTCTACACTCACACCCAATTGATTAGAAGTTCTGTTAATTTGACTTTCCATTCTGTCTCTCACTTTACCTACTTTTCTCCATCCCCACTGCCATTATCCTAACTTAGACCACCATCAGCTATCTCCTGGATCACCCTACCCTCCACAGCCATCCATCTGGTTTCCTTACCTCCATCTTCCCCCTTTTTCCAATCCGGCCTGGCTTCTGAAAACTATAGATTAGGGTCTCAGGGCTTGCTTTTGAGTATTGTTTGTCAATTCTCCAGATATCACTGGCTTTGAGACCTCATGGTTTCCACTTATACAAGTGGCTTTCTCACTGAGACTCACTCGATCAATCAGAATCCTGGAAGAAAGTCTGAAGTCCCTCTGTCCATCTGAGCCTGAGACCTTCTTAGAGTACAATCTTTATAAGCCATATATGCCTCCTGGGATGCCTGGGTTCCCCTAGCATTTGAGCAATAAAATTGGGCTAGGCAATAAAAATTGCCTAGCAATTTTTACTCTTTTTTTTATTGTTAAAGGAAAAAATGTTATACAAGTGAGAATTGGAAGACTATAATCCCTGGGAACTTCAATTATGCTAATTGTAATAAAATTATAATACTTCCTTTCTGTAGAACTCTGAGCTTTAGAATGCATTGCTACATACATACTGAATTCTCAAAGATATTTTTTTACCTGCATTTCATAAATCAGGGAACTGAGGCTTGGAGTACTTGAGTCATATTCAAGGTTCATGTGGTAGTAACTAATCAGGAATTTAAATTCTATTTCCCAATCCTATGCTCATTCCTGTGCTCCAGGCTATACTATCACAGAGATTGTGTATTACATTTAAAATGCCAATGACTCAATTCTTAAATGGAGAAAACTGTAGCAGTCATCAGAAGTCTGTCCTGTACAAAGCTGCACGTATGTCCATTTAAATGAATGGAGTAGAGGAGGCTTTCTCAGATGTATTGGCCACTGAGATAAAGGTAATAAGAGCATTAATACAGCAACAGGTATGCAGCTCCACACATGGGGAGGCCAGGACATCAGTTAGGCCTATCAAAACAATATTTAGAAAAACACCCCAACACAATAGTGGTCAAACTTGCTTCTTAGCAGTTTTTACTCATTTTTTATTGTTAAAAGAAAGAATCAACTGGGCCTATCTCATTTGTCCATTTGTTTGAGAGACAACTTGCTTCATTTTTAAAGTTACAACCAATAATCTTGAAAACAGAAACAATGTTATGGTAACTGGCCAACACATTTTTTATAGAGGTAAAGAAATCCAATGAACGCATTCAAAATTTAATTCAGGAGCAGTGGGGAGTGATATTTACTTGTCTCTTTGCTTGAGAGACCTGGGGTTTCTCCCACCACCCAGGGTGCATTATGAGGCTGGAGTGGGAGGACAGTCTGTATTTAATTGAGGAAGGAATAGTAACCTATTGCCTGATCTGCTATCGGTGACATTTGCCCTGTTCACTAGGGAACAGCTCTTTAAAGGGTTTCAATAAATAGCTACCAACAGCCTTAATTTAACAGCTGTGCTGAACTATTGTGGAACATCCAGATGTGGAGCTATCTGTGGGAAATACAATCCATCCAAAGGGGGAGATAATGGTTCCCCTTGTGGGCCCAGCCTTCCTGAGCTTTCAAGAACTTAGTGTCTACCCTGTCTTTGTTCAAGGGAGTTATCAGCCTAATTACTCATACACAAGCCAACAGCTGTTTTCCCAGTTGAGAGTCACTTTATACTATATTGCCTCCTTTACACTTATTTGTCATATTAGGAAAAATACTGAGGGGCAGAAGTGTTTGTAACTATACATTTAAAACATCTCATGTAGCTTTGATAATGAGATGAACCCAACCTCATTTCAATATCGTGACTTTTTCTTTCTCTTTGTTCTTTCTCACTTTAGCTGTCACCTTCCCTACGGTGTCAGTCCTTGGATTCTACTTATGAAGACTCATATTATTTTGCTAGAGAACCTAAGAACGAGCTTAGCTATTAAAAATAACTCTACTTCTGAAGCCATATTTTATTCCCCTGCAGTAGTTTCAGTACCAGGGCAAGTAAACAGTGATTAAACAAAAAATGGCGGCAATGATCTTTGTGGGCTTTGCTGTTACACATAAAATCTCAAAGAAGGGCTGAATTCTTTGACCACTTGAAATCATCCCCAGATTTGAAGAGAAGCCATTTATTTCCTGGTGGACTTTAGACTTCATCTTCAGAACTGCCATTTTTATTAATTGTCCAATTCAGAATTCAAAGATAGTACTGTGTGCTTAGGAATCCAAAGCAAACTCAAGGAGTAACTCAGCAAAATATGCATTGAATTTTGTGCCCAAAGTCACAAATGTCTTAAAGCGTTTTTTCTGCAGCCACATAGAAGACTAAAACTCTCATTCCAGAAAGGGAGCAAATTTTTAGAGATACTTCCTCATTTGCTGGTGTGGATCAGATTCACTCATACTTACCTAACAGCCTCTAGACCATAACGTGATTACTCCAATCCATATTTACTTTCTACAAATAAGTTGTTAGACTTAGAGGAGTGAGAGAAGTAGAATAGCAAGATAAATGCAGCCACAGAATGGTGGGCAAGTGTAGAGACTCAGGGAGCCTGGAGATCTACATGCCAGTCCTACCTCTGCCACTGACTTCCAGGCAGTTCAGCTGGCCTTGGTTTCTCCATTTGCAAAATGAGGGTCTTGGACCAGATGAGCAATCAAGTCCTACTGGCTCTAACATTCTACATTTCTGTGGAAGAAGAGCAATCCTATAAAAGCAGAGAAGGAGTACAACCTGAGCAATCCCTCAACACAAAAGTTCATCCTCATGAAACAGGGAAAGCAAGTAACTGCAACCCCAGGGAGGTGACAGAGGCCTGGGCAAGGGGCCGTTTTAGGAAACAGACAGCAGGTCTGTAGGAAATTATCACTAACTTCCAAAAAGCAATGGAATTCTGGGGAAGAGATCCCATTGAAAGAGGAAGCACAGGCAGCTTGTGAGCAAGTCAGGGCCAAAGAGGCAGAAGGTCTGTGCAAGGGAAATACCGCCCCCTGCCCCCTGCCCCCTGACACCCCCCCCGGCCCCCGCCCTCCACACATCCACACACAGACATGCAGAACAAGATTTTGGACAGGCTCTATTTTATGTAGCTCAGGCTTAGAAATCAAACCTATTGTTCTCCCAGCACAGATTTATTTTTCTTCCCTCAATAATTAGAAAAGCAGTTTGCTAGTCTATACTGTTTATTGCTTTACTTCCAATGTTCATGCTCCTTACAGCCTGAAATTGGTAAATAGCACTTATGACTGGCAAGAAATCACATTCTGAGTTTCCAGTTAGCACAGACAAACCCTTGTTGGGCTAGAGGGGAAATATTTAAGAATTACACAATAAGGTCCCGTATTCGCACCAACCTGTTCTCCTCTATGGAATGGCTCACTGGTGACTCATTTTCACCTGCTCATATCAAATCATGCACAATTATTTGTCCCAACCTCTCTTCCTCTACTTTTGCTAAAAGCTTATCCACAATGTTTTCTTGAAGATTTCTTCTCCTTCCTCCACCTTTGTATATCCAGGAACATTTCTTAAGTTTTTCTTAAAGTTTTCTTAAGTTGTTTGTTTTGTCAGGAACTTTATGTACAAGTGGTCATGCTTGTTTGTCCTTACAAAAGTCAAGATAAATTCAACAGTCAAATACTTGCTTCTAATGGATCTGTGCAGTGAGGGAGGTAGTCAGCAGTCTTAACTGCTTCTCTCATCCCTTCCTGAATTCCCTTTATTTCCTCCCTGTGCTTTCTGTAGCCTCCCACCCCTCAACTTTAATCTTCTGTTTCTTGAATGGGCACTTCACAAACAGAGATATCCAGATGGCTAATTTACAAACAAAAATGGATCAATAATTAGAAAACTTAATTAGTAAATTACTATTATTAGGAAGTTATTATTAATTACTCCATTATTCACAAAGGAACTACAAACTAAAACCACAATGAAATAGCTGTATCACCCATTAGAATGGCTAAAATAAAAAGAATTGACAGTAACCAGGGTTACCACACTAGCAAGTTAATGGGGGAAAATTGAACCCTCATACACCACTGCTGGGGGGCGGTCCTTATACACTGCTAGAGAAGGTGTAAAGTGGTAAAAAATTACTTTGAAAAACTGTTTGGTACTCTTCACTAATGTATATAAAAAATACTCATGGGAAACACCCATAACCCATGACCCAGAAATTTCTACCCCTGAATATATCACAGGTGAATATTTTCACCAAAATACATGTACAAGAATGTTGATTGCAGCTTTATTTATAACAGTACTCAGATGGAAGTAATGAAAGTAGTCATCAACAGTAGAAGAGATTTGTTAAGAGAGTGGATCTTAAGTATGCTCACCATACACTCATACACAAAAGAAAACTATGTGAGGTGATCCATATATGTGTTAATAGCTTGATTGTGGTCTTCATTTCGCAATGTATATGTATATCAAAGCATCTCATTGTACACCTTTAGCATACATGATTTTAATTTGTCAATTATACTTTGTTAAAGCTGAAAAATCAATGAAACACATGAAAACGTGATTGCATAAAATTTTAGGGACTGTAAACTCAAGATTAAAAACTTCTATAATCTTCTCTTGTATACTGTTAATGAGAATGCAAATTGGTAAAAAGCCAATGGAAGAAAATTTGGTATTATTTACTGAAATTATAAATGCACACATCCTGTGAAGCAGTATCTTCGCTTTTAGGAAGTTATCCAACAAACATATTTTTATATGGGGGAAATGATGTTTGTATAAAGATATTAACTACAGTATTTTTGTTATAGAAAGATTAGAAACAGCTAAATGGTCATCAATAAGGAACTACTCAAATGTTAGTATGCTTACAAAAATATTAGAAGACAGAACGTTTTGGTATATTCATTAATGAAGTATTACACAGCAGTGAGAAAGAATTAATGTCAGCTACACACAACAACATGAATGAATTTTGCAGACATAATGTTAAATGAAAGAAGCCAGAAACAAAAGAGTGCATACTGTTAATTCATGTCTAGGGAAAGATAAAACTAATCTTTGGTGATACGCATTAGAATAGTGGCTTTATTTGTGGGAAGGTGGCTCTTAACGGTGAAAGAACTCAAGGGGGGACCTCGGCAATGTTGGAAATATTCTCCATGTTGATCTGAGTTATGGTTACGTGAGTGTATACATATGTAAAAATTCCTCCATTTATACAATTAATCGTGGACTTTATTGTGGTATAATACACCAATAGTAGAAAAAAGCAAAAAATTGATATGTCCTAGGCAGTGAATGCAGCAGACCCTGATCATTTTACTTGTTTTTAATGTACTAGATGTTCCCTTCCAGTGACTCTACTTCTTCTGATGTCTTATGGGTCATGTTTGGAAGTCCATAAGACACTGCAGAGAACATCTAGTAAGAGCTGCTCTGTATGTTAAGTCATGCTTATGGCTTGAGTATGCAAATAGATACCTGAGAGAATCTTTCCAAATGATTCAAGAGTAGGCTAGTTAGTTCCACTTACACATGAAAGAATAATTACTAAAAGGAACAACATCAGAGAGTGAACCTCAAGTGATCAAATTAAATATTTACTGCTACGGTAGATAGCATTGTAGGAGCTGAGGTAATTCAGAGATGAGCAGGACACACACACTCCTGTTCTCAAGATGCTTTCACTTGCTGGTTGTGTGGTGCAGGTATACATGGAGCTAAGCATCTTTAAATATGAGAAAGTAGGAGCTAAGAAAGAGGCATAAAATAGTGCAGGGACATAAATGAGAAAACAGGGAAGGCTTACTGGATGGTAGCATTCTCTGAGCCATGAAGCTTGGTTAGGGATTTCACAGACTGAGTAGGAAAATGAAAAAGAAGGACACATTGTTATGAAAGAAAAACAAAGCCAAGTTTGAAAAGACCACTCTCCAGCTACTCTCAGTTTGAAAGTCCCCATCTCATGCAATGGCTCTTTTGTGCTGACAAGTGTTCCAGTCTGAACCTAGTGACTGCCTTTTCATCAGAAGCATCTGACCTCATTGCTTCTCCTCCAGATGTTGATATATGACAGTTTGTGGCACAGGCAGGGATGGGTGGTGTGTAATGTCACTTCGAGACCTACAACAGATTAGTGAAAGGAGACCTTTGAACATGGACCTCCAGCACCTCTGCAGTACTTACGAGCCCTAACTCTTCTGACTTGGAGATAACTTACCAGAAGGCCAAGCATGGGAGTAATTTATTGCCAAACTGGTTTAAAAGTGAGATCAAAAACAGACTTTAGCATTTCTTTTTTCTAATTTGCCATGAGGTTGAAGTCCATCGTTTGCAATAAGAAATCACTCGTATGGACAACTGGGGTGAGAATCTTGCCCCGTGTTACATTTTATGGGCTCAAAATCATGAGAGTAAGAGTTTTTCACCTTATCTTATTTGACCAAAAAGACATTTGCTCTTCTATCCATTTCATAGTAAAGACTCTCAAATCTTTTATTTTCCTTTTTTCAAAAGAGATTATGAAATGTCACATAAATAGACTCCCTCAAGTTATAGATTGGGTGATCACTTAATTTATGCCCCAAACAGTGGTACTTTTTATAAAGTATTAGGTGTTCAATTTGGATGAGATGTCAGGACATAGTCATAAAGTGAGACTTCACTGAGCAAACCAGAATATATGGGTATTCTAGTCATTATAGAGAGAAACATATTGAGGAAACAAAGTAAATTTTCAAACTACTTTAAAATGAAAAGTACCATCATATTTGGAAAGCATCACTGGGAATCATACTGTTAGGCATGGTAGTTCTGCAATTATTGAAGAGGAGGGAGCAACTTTCGTCTTCCACATTATATTTCATTGAGGAGTTGGAATCTAATTTTCTATCCTTGGCATATTTTAGTATCCTTGTGACAATGAAATATAGGTGAAACTTTGAAATTTTGATTTCTGATGCTTTTCCTTCGCTCCCTGAAAGAGAACTTTTATCAATTAACATGCCTCCCATTGCCATGAGGTCTGGTGGGAGGTGAAAAATGCAGCACATTACTCACATAGATTTTTCTAATACCAAATCCATCATTCAGATTACATTCAGATTATTGGAACTGTGAATGTTTGACTAAGTTTAATGTTATCTATTGTCATATCATAACAATGTTTTCTATGCTTTATTTATGCTCTTCTTATTTTTTAAAAAATTGTGCTTTTACTGTGGATACCTCCACCAGCTCACAACACAAAATAGCTTCTACACACACACACACACACACACACACACACACACACACACTATTGGTTGTGGCAAGCAGGTGGATCACTATGCATCTACAGTGATATGGACCTGAGCCCGGACTCCATAGATCATCTGACCTCCATAAGCACCTACTTTAATAAGTGTCCCATAGACTGGCATTTTGGGTCTCCAGGAATTAGTGTCAGTCCAGAGCCATTGTCCAGTAATCCCCTTCCTCAATGCACAGTCACCCTGTTAAATGGCCACAGCCGCCTTGCAGAAGACTGAAAGGCACAATGCACAGTATATATTGGTGTCATAGGGCCTTTCTTCAAAGGATACAGCCCCCACCTTCATTCAAGGGTTTTGGGTCTGCAAACTCTCCCAATGCCGGGAATGTGCAACTCTCTATTGTGGTAATTCAAGTCTGACTTCCTGTTTACCAAACCTAGAGCTTTTTCGTTTACGCCAATCAAGTTAGGCTTTAGTTGTCTCCTATCTCTTTCAGTTCTAGAGATATCAAGATTAGCTACCCAACCCTAATTTCTGTGGGTCAAACTATTCTGATTGCTGTTTTGGTTCTGTTGCTCTTTCTACTAACCATGCTCACCATCATCTCCATGGTATTCAGAGATTCTAGTTTGATGGCAGCACTTCCTACTACCCTCTGAGCTACAGAGAATAGCACAACGAAACACTTCCGAAGATGCTAGGACTTCTTTCATAAATGTAGTTCTCACAGGCTTGGTAAAGGGAATATAGTCTGGAACTTCCCAGGCGGCATAGTGAGAGGGCAAGTGAAGTTCTCAGGTAATAAATACGCTCTAGCATTCCAATCTCCCTAAGACTTTGGGCATCTTCTAAACTCAATGACCCAAAGTCATACCGTAAGAATCTAAATGAAGAAGAGCAAAAACCAAGGTAAGTAAAAGTAAGGAAACAAAAATGATACATATTTAAATGTAACAACAACAAATAATAAAATGACAAATATTTAAATAATGAATAAAGTTGGGAAGAAGCTATTGAGAAATTTAACAAAGGAGTAATATTCAACTGTAAAAATGAATACAGACTATCATTACAGATGCTCCTTATCTTACAATACTGTTATATCCAGCTAAACCTAATGTAAATCAACTTATGGTAGTTTATCTGGATGTAAGTGTAATGAATGTGTATTGCTTTTGCATCATCGTAAAGTTAAACTAGCATGAGTTGAACCATCTAAGTTGGAACTGGCTGCATATACTACTATGGAACAATCTTTAGGATATAGTTACAGGTAAAATAAATCGAGGTAAAAAATGTGTGTATACTATGCTACTATTTAAGGAAGAAGGGCTTACAAAAATACACATGTACTTTAATAAATTTATTTAAAAAAACAATGGAAGGGCAAGCCATTAAACATGGGGAAAGAACAGAATAAGGTAGAATCGACAGGAATAAGGGGATTTTTCTTGAGGAATTTTACTTTAGAATCTGTTAAACTCTTTACATAAATATTAAAACATAACTAAGTTATAAGAAACGTCTTTTAAAAAACCTTAAACTGTTTTTCATAATCATTTTTATTGATAGCTTCAGTTTTTTTTATTATCTGACTGTTTTGTATGGTATATGTATTTGCTAAAACAAATGAGTAATTATTTGAGTGTCCCTGAAAACTGTGGCTTTTGACATTGGATAAAGGAGATACATATGTAACATCAGTGAGGTTAAGTAAAAGTACTGTATTCCTGAATTTGAATTAGAAGTATCAATATGAATTTGTGATGATTCCAGCTTTATTAAAATATACATATTTCTTAATGACTTCCACTAATGACAGATTCACTTTTCAGGAACCAATATTCTTATCAATAACAAATAGAAAAGTTAGACAAAATATTGAGAACATCCATTCAAAGAGAAGACATCAGAGAGCTTTCAAAAGTGCCAGGACTTAAGAAGAAAAAATTTCAGAGAGTAGGAAAGCTCGCAAAGTGAGATATTCTACAGTATTGTGTCTTTTGAGGAATTTGCTGATTTTTAAGGGATTTGGGAGTGAGAGAAAAGCAGAGCAAAAAGTAATAGTTCAGTGGTTAGGAAGCTGAGATGCAGTTTTTTCAGTATTATGGTGCTGGGGAAACACAAATGGGAGGTTAGGGTGGGATAAAGAGGAAGAGTGCTATTATTAGTTCTAGACTTCCAGTTAGGAATCCTTCAAAAGGTATATTTTACTAGTAGACTGGCACACACAAAAGAGCACCATCAAACTTCAAACAAGCTCCGTCAGTCCCACTCATGGAATAAGGCAATCTGTTCTTATTTACCACTCTTTTAAAAGTAAAAAGCTTCTCTGAGAAAAGATAATAGCAACCAGAGCCTTGTTATCACTATAATTTTGTATATGTCTGGTATTCAATAAAAGAATTGACAGGTATGGAAGAATACAGGATCAAATGACCAAAAAATGAAGAGAAAACAGAAGTAGGTCAATAGGTGATAGAGATATCAGATAATTCAGACACAGACATTGAAGTGACTATGATTCATAACTCAAGAAATGACAAGATAAATTCTCCAAAGATCTTGAATCTATTAAAAATGACAATTCTAGAATTAAAATATAATATATATAATTGTAGTAATATAATTGAAATTATGGACTGAATAGGTGAGTTTAACAGGAGATTAGACACAGAAGAAGACAGATTTATAAAATCAGAAGGTAAATCAATGTAAAATATCCATACTTAAGGACAAAGAGGAAAAAATTTTGTATAGAGAAACTAACAAGAGTATTTAAAAAATGCCACAGTATCTATGTCTAACAAATGTATAATTGGAGCCTTAGAATGAGAGAAAAATAAACTGTGCAGAAGCAATATTGGTAGAGATACTAGCTATACATTTTCAAAAAACAGAAAAACATCAATTCTCAGATTTAGGAAGCTCTACAAACTCCAAGCTGTATAACTACAAGAAAAGCATACCAAAATAGACTTGACAAATTGCTAAATAAGCAATGAAAAGAAAAAAAATAATTAAAGCTGACAGAGCAAAACAAAATGACATTACTTTCAAAGGAGCAACAATAAAACGGATACTTGACTTTTCCAAATAAATCATGGAAGCAAGAAAAAAGTTTATAGTTCTGAAGGTAACTGCCAACCTAAAATTATATAGCCAATGAAAATATCCTTCACACATAATGTGAATAAAGATGTTTTTGCAGAATAAAAAATTGAGAGCATTTATCATTTTGAAAAAACATGCTTAAACTTTGTAAAAATTTATTGTATAAAATTATATATCAATAAATCTAATTAAAAAGAAGAAGAAACTACTAAAGGGAATTCTTTTGGTAGAAGAAAAATGGTCTCAGAGGAAAACATGAATATATGGGAAAAACTGAAGAACACTAAAAGGGATAAACCTGTGGGTAAATCTAAATGAATAGTGATTGTACAAAATAATTTTAATATCTTATATGGATATGTGGTAACTGATATATATATATACACACATATATATACACACACACATATATATGTATATATATACACACAGACATATATATGTGTATATATATACACACACACACATATATGTATATCTTCTATGGTAACCACTATGGGCAGATTAGAAAAACATAGAATAAGCTAACATTTTAAAATAAAATACTATTACATATTCTAATAGTTTGGAAATCTTTCATTATATTTATTCTTAGGTGCCCTTTTTGTTGCTATTATAAATTATATATGTATATTGTTGCTAGTATATGAACTTATAATTGTTTTATGTAGTAATTTATGTCTACCCAACTAGTTAAGCTCTCTTGTTCATAATAACAATTTTTGTGGATTTTTTGGAGCTTCTATTGGCAATTATATTATCTGTGCATAATGAGAATTTTGTCTCTCGGTTTTATTTCCAATTTTTTCTCTTGTTTATCGTATTTGCTAGGATCTTGAAGACAATGGTGAATGGAAGCAGGGTCTCTGGACATACATCTTATTTCTGATATTCAAGGGAATTCTTAGGATGATATTTGCAGTTTTCTGTTAGTGAGGTTAACAGAGTTCCCTTATATTTCTAATTGACTAAAAATAATTTTATCATGAATCTTATAAAATGTTTATGCACCTACTCAAATCATTTATTCTTACTTATCTATTAATATAGTGAATTACACAATTTTTTTCTAAAGTTAAACCAATCTTGAATTACTGGAACAAACTCAACTTGGTAATGATCTATTATATTTTTAATATATTGCCATACTCGGTTTCCCAATATTTTGTTTATGATTCTTAGATCTATATTTTATAAATGAAATTGGCCTGTAACCATTCTCTCTTGAAATGTCCTTAACTAGTTTTGATATTAAGACTATATCATTTTCACAAAATAAGATGAGGAGTTAGTTTTCACTCTATTTTCTAATTTTGGGAGAAATTTGCATATGGCTACAAGAATCTGTTTATTAAAAGTTTTAAAAGCTTATTTGTAATATGTTTTGGGCCTAGAGCTTCTTTAATGGGAATGTTAATATTAATTTTTAAAATTTTTTCTTCAGTACTTTTTGTTAAGTATATTTTTCTAAAAGTTTTTTTGTGTATTTTCAAATTGTACACATTTTAAATTTGTTGATGTGAAGCTGTTTATTTTATTCTCTAATTTTCTATTGAAGTTTTTTCTTTGAAATCTTATTTTCTTGTGAAGACAAGATTTCTTGTTGGCTCACTTTGCCCATGTAGATTTTTGTTTAGCCATCATCACGAATCTGCAGCACCTTCACGTGTCTTAGCTTTATATAGAATTTTAAGGTGTAGCTCCCACCTTGCACAAGTCTAAGTCTTTCATTTCATATACTACCATTTATCCCCAACTTCTAGGATTTGGTCAATGGCATTTCCCGTGAGGGTAATCCCTATGGCTCTCTTCTTAACACTCTAGTTTGAACTCTCTTTTAGAAATTTCTCTTGCTTTGTAGTGAGCATCACGATGCATAAGTAAATGTGCTGTGGTTCATACATCATCTGCATTTATACATTTGCAGAGGAAAGGCTTTTCAAATTTTCAGTCTAACATATTTCTAGAAGTTGAAGCCTGATCTGTTTTATACCAACCTTAGGTAAATCACATCACCTCTCTGAGTCTTACTTCCCTAATTTTTAAAATGGCATACCCATATCCATAACTTACTGATGTGGTTCGGCTTTGTGTCCACACCCAAATCTCATCTTGAATTGTAATCACCACGTGTCGAGGGTGGGGCCTGGTGGGAGGTGATTGGATCATGGGTGTGGTTTCCCCCATGCAGTTCTCATGACAGTAAGTGAGTTCTTATGAGATATGATGGTTTAAAAGTGTTTGGCAGTTCCCCTTGACCCCATCTCTCTTTCTCTCCTGCTTCCATATAAGATGTGCATTGCCTCCCTGTTGCCTTTTGCCAAGATTGTAAGTTTCCTGAGTCCTCCCTGGCCATGTGGAACTGTGAGTCAATTAAATGTCTTTTCTTTGTAAATTATCCGGTGTCAGGTAGTTTTTTATAGCAGTGTGAAAATGGACTAATACACTTACCTCTTGAACTGGATGGAAGGATCAAATGAATGTCACATAGTGAACATTGAATAAAGGCTAGTCCTTCCTGTAGGGTTACCTATAATAAAAAACTGTATATAGTTTCCCACATGGGTTGCATACAATCTCTTCCATGATGCCTTATTTCTAAGTTATTAGGTTTTGCATTCATATTTGCTCAGACTTTAGATGAGATTTCTGTAGGAGATCATGTTTCTTTTTAGTACACCCTGCAAAATGTGGGCGTTCTGGTTCTCTAGCCCAAAAGTTTCTGTCCATGCGTGTTGTCTGCTGAGTTCTCTCAAACAGAGCCAGCATTCTTTCACATAGCATTACAATTGAAAAGAGCATTTTAAAATCTTTTAGGCTAAAGGACTTTCTGCTTGAGCCTATGCTGAAGATGCACTATCCGCCATCGGGCAGCATTGTGACA
Organism: Macaca nemestrina; assembly: GCF_043159975.1. Taxonomy (NCBI): domain Eukaryota; kingdom Metazoa; phylum Chordata; class Mammalia; order Primates; family Cercopithecidae; genus Macaca; species Macaca nemestrina. The sequence continues at coordinate 148,813,423 of NC_092131.1, read as the reverse complement.
ATTCTTTCTTAATCTTTAACAAGCCTCTGACATACACAGGGAAGTCTTATTACTCCTACGTTACAGATGTGAAAGTTGAGGTGCAGAAAAGTTAAATTGTGTACCTTGGGTCATTAGATTTGAAGAGCTTCACATTATTCTTACTCTCCTTTTGTGGTTGAGATAGTATCGCCAGTGAAGTCAGGGCATTCCCTTTTCCCCATCGGTTTCCAGCCCTGTACTTTGGCCCTGCAACTATGATGGATTTGTAAAAAATTGGATGACTGTTAAGGAGAGGGATTTGGAGAGTAGATGAGGTGTATGCAAATCCCTAAGTGCACAAATGATGATTGACAGAAGTTCTAATATGTGAATTAGCTGTAAATGTATTTTTGCGATTCAATTTAGGTTGGATGCTCTAACCTTAGAGGGTCTAAGTAATGAGGCATTAACTTCACTGCTATTTCTTCAAACCACCACAAAACGTAAGTACATGTCAAAAAAAGAATCAGATAATTATAGCTGTTTTATGGGTGGTATTTTTAATGTCATTATTGCCATTGCAAACCCAAGCAAAATGTATCTGATCATTTCAGCAAAATCACTGGTGAGTAACAGTGTCCATTCAGAGGCAAAGCTCACATCTTAGAATGTCCGTCTGTCCATGGCTGTTTTAAAAGGGGCCTACAGCCATGTACATTATCTTTCCCGGATTGAGGAGGGCTTTTCTGAGCTAAAATTTCTTATTTGGCCATTCAGGTTAACTGGTAAATGAAAATGAAGCTGAGAAACTTGCTTTGAGGATCCAGTGTTCCTCTACCTTTTCCTCTAAGAGAGTTGTCAGCTCTGCCCATTCTGAGAGTCAACTTAAACTTATTTTATTATCTGTCTTGTTTGGCCTCATTTCTGGGTGCTCTCACTCTCGCTCTACCCATATATAAACTTGTGACCTGATTTCACACTATCTTCCTGGTTCTGACCTTGAACTCCCATAGAATCTTGGTCCCAGTAAGAACTCCATGAAACCTCCCATGAAACCCCTAGACAATAGACTGCACAAACAGGACCCCAGCTCATCAACTTTGCTTTGGACAGGTGCACATAAGCTGCAACCTCCATCTGTTAGGGTAGGAGGAACAGACTAGAAGGGTCCTTTTCTTCTCCCTGGCTTAGTATTTAACCAGTACTTACTTTCTTCCTTCCCTCGTACGTGCCTGCTGCTCTCAGAACTGCCCTTATCTCTCTGGTACACATGACTGATAATTCTACATGGTGGCTCTTAACCTTTTTAATCACCAAGGACCCTATTTATTACTTACTTACTCTACATAGATGTAATATTTTGAGATTTTTCTTTACCAAGCTTTATTATTAATCCATTTTTAGATTTCTTCATTCATCAAATACATACACAAATGCCAATCAGGTTTTATTAGTACGAGATAACCGCACTTACCACACTGACTTGATGTCATCATACCAGGCAAAAGCAAAGAAACTTAAATTATAGTCTGCTTTTGTAACCTTATCGATATTTTCCATTCAGCTTTTTTTTTTTTTTTTTTTTTTTTGAGAGGGAGTCTCGCTCTGTTGCGGCCCAGCCTGGAGTGCAGTGGCCGGATCTCAGCTCACTGCAAGCTCCGCCTCCCGGGTTTACGCCATTCTCCTGCCTCAGCCTCCCGAGTAGCTGGGACTACAGGCACCTGCCACCTCGCCCGGCTAGTTTTCTGTATTTTTTTTAGTAGAGACGGGGTTTCACCGTGTTAGCCAGGATGGTCTCGATCTCTTGACCTTGTGATCCGCCCGTCTCGGCCTCCCAAAGTGCTGGGATTACAGGCTTGAGCCACGGCGCCCGGCCTCCATTCAGCTTTTTAATATTGGAATCTTTCCTGGTAAGTTACAACTACTGATTATTGTTTCTCTTCTCAGAGGGAGTTTATGTGAACAGAAGAAAAAAGCTTCAAGTGAGAGAGAGAAAACTTAAAAGGGGAAATATAGTAGTTGCTAGGGAAAGATCTCTTGGAGCATTTGGAACTTCTTGGGCATCTAAAAGAACTTCTATAAAGCTATGAAGTTAGAGCTTCAATTAGCCTGTGAGCTAACAAAAAGTATCTAAGAAAAATCAAATAGGACAAATTTCATAATCACTGGACATTGTAAATGTTGCTAATCGCATCTATGATGTGGTCATAGTTAATAGTGAGAAGACAACCAGGTTAACAAGACAGTGACTAAAGAGGAGGATGGTAGTGAATAGAGATTCTGTTTTAATTGACAGGGGGCTGGGAGAGTAATGCATCAGGTGATTCTGATACGCAACTAGCGTTGAATACCACGGCATATAATTGGTCTTTAGGCCACTGGCTCTCAAACATTAATGTGCAGCAGAATCACCTGGAGGGCTTGTTAAACTATGAATTATTGGGTCCTTGTTCCAGAGTTTCTGGACCCAGCAGGAGTGGGATAGGAGCTAGACCAGACTGATCTGATCTGATCTGATCACAGACCAGATCTTGGCCAAGTGTGGTGGCTCACACCTGCAATCTCAGCACTTTGGGAGGCTGAAGTGGGCGAATCACCTGAGGTCAGGAATTCAAGACCAGTCTGATCAACATGCAGAAACCCCATCTCTACTAAAAATACAAAAAAATTAGCCGGGTGTGGTGGCACATGCCTGTAATCCCAGCTACTTGGGAGGTTGAGGCAGGAAAATCATTTGAATCCAGGAGGTGGAGGTTGCAGTGAGCCAAGATGATGCCATTGCCCTCCAGCCTGGGCAACAAGAGTGAATCTCATTGCTCAAGAGACTCAGCCTGAAAACCAAACAGCTCAACTGTTTTCATCAACTGCACTGTACTCTCCATTTTAAAGACATCAGAGATACATCTATCAGCACTATTTTTTTTTTCTAACCACTCATTGCAGGCAAACTATTTATATCTTGGATTTTTATTATTTAGTTGGACAATGAGGTTTTGGAAAGGTGGATGGAAAAACTTTGTCCTGATTTTTAAAATAACGTTCCACAGCCTAACAGATATCACAAACATTCCTGCTTTCCTCTCTACCAGGTTCAATAAACATGTTTTTAGGAGTTAACCAGAAACTTTTTCATTTAGCAAAGCATTACCGACCATGCAGCATCTGTGTCCAACCCACAAAGCATCAAGTCAGGGAATACATGGATAAGTAAGAGCCAGACCTGGTCCCCCAGAGCCCAAAGGTCACCTAAGCTTGGTAGGGGCTGAAAGTGGTTTTCAATCACCTGCGCTATTTAGAGCAGTGTAAGGGGAGGCCAGGAGAAAGGTGGGGCAACAAGTGGGGACAGAAGAAGTCCAACCATAGAAAGTAGACAGTTTTCCTCTTCACTGGGGGAATGCTTCTAAGGATGCTTTTTAATAAAGAAAAATGAAAAGGAGGCTTCTTAGGATCCAAATGATGAGAAAGTCCCATTTAAGAAACACAAGGAACCAATATATTTCCTTCATAAAATGCAGCTGTTATTTCGTGAGGCTGAAAAGTGAGACTCTGGGACCCTCGGGATTTTTGTTGGTTGGTCTGTGCCTGTATCCCCCAACCCCAAACATCCAACTTCCCTCCACGTTTATGCATCACATACCCATCGAGTTCCCTCCTGGAATTTTTTCAAGTGGATCCTTTGTTTGCTCTGCTGTGCACCCCAGTGTCAGTGTCACTTACTTCCCTGCAAATATTAAGGAAAAGGAAATAATTGCAGTCTGGAAAAAGCACATTTATAGGCACTTTACATGCACATTTAAACCCTTCCCCCAGCAAGTCTTGCCTTTGGCTGCCTCTAGATAGGGAAGCCAGTTTATTTTTATTTTTTTGCGACGGAGTCTCACTCTGTCCCCCTGGCTGGAGTGCAGTGGCGCGATCTCGGCTCACTGCAAGCTCCGCCTCCCGGGTTCCTGCCATTCTCCTGCCTCAGCCTCCTGAGTAGCTGGGACTACAGGCGCCCGCCACCGCGCCCGGCTAATTTTTTGTATTTTTAGTAGAGACGGGGTTTCACCGTGGTCTCACTCTCCTGACCTTGTGATCCGCCCGCCTCGGCCTCCCAAAGTGCTGGGATTACAGGCGTGAGCCACCGCGCCCGGCAGGGAAGCCAGTTTAAAGCCATTGTGTGTGTGTGTGTGTGTGTTCAATTGTAGCTTCAAAATACACTTGCACATTTAGAATCCTTTCTTAGCTTTGCCTTCTGTTAAAACAAACAACAATTGTGATACTCTGATCTTTAAAAGTGGGATATTACTTTTGAAAAAAGATTCATCAAACCTCCCAAATAAAACTCTTTGGGTTTTTATGGCTTGCAAAGAATACATTCTCTTGTAAAACAAGTTAGGAGAAAAAAAAAAAAAAAACCTTGATTTTTAGATGGGCTTGTGGTTAGGGTACACACATTGATTTCTATTCAGGAATACCTCTGGAGCTCTCTTTACATGGGCCAGTGTGCTTGTCTTACCAATAGAGCTACGGTGAGATAATTTAAATCTAAACAGGATATTTTTACTTTATTATCGAGCATGTTTTAGATTATATTTTTCTGAATCATTCTTAATCTTAAACGAAAGGAAAATGTGCATTTCTGCTCTTTTCTTGATTTCCAAGCTGATTATGTTGCACCTCTTTTTCTTATCAGAAATTATATTCTATAAAAAGCACATCTTTTCCTTTCTTCCCTGCGTCTGTGGAAATTTCCTATTTTTCTGCACATCTGTGCTATCTTTGTAGGCTCCTGATGAGGGGTTGACTTTCACTCTAAAAAGCATTTCCTTTTAAAATAGTTATTTATTTACCCTCTGAACAAAAACAGGGAAGAGCGATTCGCGTAGCTTACATGTTAATTCAACGCGAGAACAAGACGTGACGAGAGACAAAAACACAAGATGAACGAAGACATTATCTCACGAATTTTGTTTGGAGCAGTGCAGTGTAGAAGGATAATTGTATCTCTGTCCAAGGGTTGTTGTGAGCATTAAATTAATTAATATACATAAAGCAGTTCTAAGAGTGCTGGACTCTGTAAGTGCTCAATCATTGTTAGCTGGCGTTACTGTTCTCTGACAAAATAAAAGATAGAATTTAAAAGCGCATTGACACCCACTATTTGGTGGGAGGAATCTGGTGAAGGATTATAAATACCAGATTTCAAGTTGATTTTAAATGCTCCACTCCCTTGCTTTTTAACCCTCCATTATTCTAGATAGAAGTCAATATATTTTTCCTGCTCGGTTGCCGTCCACATGGGAAACAAAACGGCCTCTCCCCCTCCCCACTGCCCACCCTATTAAGGAGATGGTGGCCTCTAAGGCAGACGCAAAACAAATAATGATAATACAAAAATCCTTTCTTGAGGCCATCCTTTCACAAGTCCGGGTTTGTTGTTGACTGGTCAGTAGTTCATCAGTCAGAAGATCCTAGGTTTGGGGCCACATAAGCAACCCTCTCTCCAATAGTATGACTCTCTGTTAATTGGAATGAGAAGTTAATCTCTCTCAAACTGAACCCAGCTGAGTCTCTGAGAGCAATGATGTATTTAAAAGATCTCTGGCAGTCCAGGGCATGTGGCACTAACCGGATTTAGCTCATTAGCAAATCCGCAAGGCCCTGCTGACACTGCACCCGGAATAAAATACATGAGGCCAGCCCATACCCCGTGGGCACCTACAGCATGACTACATAATAAAAAAGCATTTATTAATAATCTCATTGGTCACACAATACAAAGGAAGGCTACAAGAAGTCAAATGCTGTCATTTGTCGTGACTAGAAAGGCATAATTAAAATAAGTGCCATGTGATTAACCTCTGAAAAATTAATCTGGTATAAAAAAAAGGCACAAAAACAAGGAACATAGGCTCTTAAAGTGAATTTAATACAATAGGCAGCTGTAGTATGCACTTGGATCAAATTCCATGTGCTTGTGAAACGTTAACATCACTGACAGCAAAGAGCAATTAGTGAAGTTAGGAGGCAGGTTGTCTATTATTAAAGACAACGGCAGGGCACAGACAGGCAGCATTCATAGTGGGAACAAGCGTAGAGTTTTGGTGTCATCCCTCTTGGGTTTGAGTTCAGGTTCCTCTGCCCATTGCCTATGTGTCCTTGGGCAATTTTCTTAACCTGTTAGTAATTCAGTTTCTGAATCTATAAAATGGGGATATTACTGCATCTCATGCTATTCTTATAATAATTAAATAATATCATATATGTAAAGCTTTCAGCACAGAGTTAGGCATGTTGTAAGCACTCAAAAAATCTTAGGGATAATACAAGTAGCTTAAGTCCTTAATATGAAAAAATAACACTTACTTTGCATGAAAAACATGTTACATGCACCCTCAGTACTGTGGTTTATGATGCTTCAGTGCTGGTCAATGGTGTTTTCCCTAGGGTCTTGCTGGCAGTGATCTTATCTTCTGATTTAATGTCAAGGGTGGCACATTGGTAATCCTGAAAGAATGTTACAGGCTATGGCTGAGCAAGTTTTATGAAGGCTAGAGATGAACATTTATACATTCTCCACCTGGTCTAGCCCCAGAATGCTCAATTCAAATGCCTACAGGGACCAGGTAACTGAACTGAGAGGGAGCCGGGGGGCTTCAGAGAACAGGAGGGCCCTCACCCCTGCCCCTACCCTCGCCATTGGAGGCAGCTGCCATTGACAGGAAGCCATAGTTGAGGTTTGCCCTGTGGAAATGCAAGTCCGATATTGCCAGGAATTGTGATTTTTACAAGGGTTGCCAGAAATACTGATTTTCATGGGAAATGTCCTGCTTTTAAGAACACTCCTGTGGCCACAGTTAGCCCTTCCTTCACCCACGATGGGGATTAGGGTGAGGGAAGTGAGGTGCTCATCTCAGGTGTAAAATTTAAGGGAGCACCCCAAAATTTAGCAATCGAGATAAATAATATCTTAATGCAATACTTTAAAAACCAAAATTAAAGCAAAAACTTCATTTTGAAAAAATATCAAAATCTTAAAATGAAGATGGAATCAGTATTAGCATTTTTTTTTTTTTTTCCTCAGGCTCCAGTACGGCCAGCACTGCGTTCAGCCTCTAGTTTGCAGCCTGTGATCTGGAACATACAGCAGCCACTCTACTGTCACAATGAACCAGCTTTGCATTGGATCAGTTCAAGGCACAATCAGGATATGGCCTAAAATAACATAGTTGGGTAAATTATCAATTATTGTGGAGGGAATACTAAACTCTATCTTTGTAGAATACAAGTTTATTAATATCAACTAAGAAGGAATTAAAAGTCAGAATTAATCTATTTGTAAATAAAAATGGGTGTTGCCTTCCAATACACAGCTATCTAGAAAACATAAGATTAACAAAGTCATTTGTGCTGGATGATGAGTTTTTATGAACAGAAAGGGAGATGTTTATAAATCGGCAGTAATGCAAGGGTTCTTGAGTCGGAAAACCTCTTGAAATCATGCAACATTATGAGTGTGTTCTGTTTCTCACCTTTTATTAGATTCTTGTAAGGATCCAGGACCCCCAGAAGATCAGAAATTACTGCAATGCAGCATCCAGAGGAGAAGATGGGCTTTGGAGCCAGCCACACCTGGGTCTGAATCCTTGATGAAGGACCTTGGACGAGTCAATTAATCTCTTCCTTAGTTTTCTTATCTATAAAATTGGACTACCTTACAGGCTTGTTGTAGAGACCAAAGTTGATGATACATTACGTTATCTCTCCTTCTTGCTTTGGAACAGACACTTGGTATATGGCAGTTATTATTATTATGTGGCATATTCATTGCAAACTATCCCCAGCCGACATTGAAAAAAATACGTGGTTATATTTAAATAACTTAAATATGTCCTTTATGCTATCAATTTGCTTAGTTCATCTTTTCTTCAAAAACAATACAAAACTCGGCTTCAATTTGGGTACAGTTACTACAAGTCCTGAATTTAATGGGGCCCAAATTAGAAAAATTTAACTCTATATAACAAGGTTTTCTTTTAAAATTTCTTTTTAAATTAAAAAGAAACAAAACATAGCATTAAAGCAAAAAAAAAAAAAAAAAAACTGCATAAATAAATGACTGCAGATTTACTGCACATCTGAAAGGAGAATGACACTGACCAGTCAACAGTACAACTCAATACACGACCAGGGTGCTGTGAGAGATGGCCCAGCAGAATTAGCAGTAGAATTCAACTCCAGCAGCCAGGTTTTCTGATGCAATCGTGTTCCTGATATCTCTGTATAATGTGGATGTTTCTAAGGTGAACAAAAGCATCGTAACTCAGTAGCTCTGGGTTCAAATCTTATTCCCACCACAAATCTGTAGAATGACTCAGGGCAAGTTCAATTAACTTGTCTGAGCCTTGGTTTCACCCACTGTAAATTATTTCCCAGAGGACTTTCTACTGGAGCCCTGTCATGTGCATTTAAGAAAAATGTGAAACTTGCATAGCTCTGCTATCCTCTGCAATACATCTTTATTTTATGTTCCTTTTCCTCCCAACTGTTCTGCTAAGAAGCAGCTAGAATTTCTCTTTTAATCAGGAAGCCATTTTTTATCATCAATGAAAGTGTAAAAACTCTATCAGTTAGAACTGTATATTTATGGCAGGTTCATCTGATTGGAACTTACCTCTATTTCATTAATATGGAGAAATGTCACCCTTTTCACTAATGAAATGCATCCATAATATAGCTATATTTTCAAAGGTATATTATCAGAAATAGCCATATGCAAAATGCCCTTCAGAGTGCATGCAAGTTCCTCACTAGCGGCTCTCTGTTCTCTCTTGTGTGCATCCTTGACCTAAGTGAAAATTCCTATTTACTGGAGAAGGCCATGTTTCGATATAGAGAAAAACAATTTCCACTACTTTTCCATCTGAGAAAAAATTCCTGTATTCGTTTCTCATTTTGATCCATCCTAAGGGTGTCATAAAATATTTAATTAAAACACTCAATGCATATGTTACTCTGTTCTTGCATCGTTATAGAGAAATATCTGAGATGAGTTAATTTATAAAGAAAAGATGATTGATTGGCTCATGGTTCTACAGGCTGTACAGGAAGCATGGTGCCAGCATCTGCTTCTGGTGAGGCCTCAGGAAATGTACAATCATGGGAGAAGGTAATGAGGAGACAGCATCTCACATGGTGAGAGCAGAGGCAAGAGAGAGAGGAGAGGGGAGCCCCAGACTCTTTTAAACAACCAGATCTGGTGTGAACTAACTTTGGAGGGACTCACTCATCACCAAGGGGATGGTGCTAAAACATTCAAGAGGGATCTGCTCTCATGATCTAATCACCTCCTGCCAGGCGCCACCTACAACACTGGGAATCACATTTCAACATGAGATTTGGAGAGGAAAAACCTACAAACCACATCAATGCCACAAATGACATCTTGATACACCTTGGAGAAGAGCAAACGACCTGTAAAAGCATTGGAAGCCAGTTAATTTTGAGGCTGCCTGGCCTCCACTGGCGGTGTTCTTTGCTGCTCTCTTTCTTTACCATGTTATCAAGCCTGTGATTTGGAGGCACACAAGGAAATGGTTTTTGAAACATCACAGTCTGCTTAAGAAGACCCATCCCTTCTTCCTCTTGGCCACATCTTCAAGAAGACTTTGCAGAGACCAACTGTAGAGTGTTCAAAAGAAACCCCTGAACAGATCCTGTCCCTGGGGCTGCTGTCTTAGTTTTACAACATCAGCCAGCCAGTTTAGCAGGGCAGCACCAAACCATGAGCACTGAGGCAGGAGATTCCGTGGGAGAAGTTGGTTTCTTCACCTTCTCTTCTCTCCTTTCTCTACCTCTCTCTGTCCCTTCTTTCATCTCTTCCACCTCCCTCTCCCCTTCCTCCCTTACTTCGTTACCTTCTTTTTTCACCCATCTCTTATTTTATTCAAAAAACATTTATTTAGGATTCAATGTTGCCAAGTATACCATTAGGCTCTGGGAATACAAAAGCGAAAGCCCGCAGGGAGCCTCCGGTTTAGTGACAACAGGTCTTCATGTACTAAACAGTCACAGCAATGGGATTTTCTGTAAGGGGCACTTTGCTGGCTCCGAGGTGGAGGTGATCACATCTGCTTACGTGGGTCAGGGAAGGAGTGACTTTGGAGTGGCTTGTTAAGGAGCATTTATGGGCTTCCCAGGCTGATGTGGAGGAGAGGATATTAAAGACAGGAGGTGATAGGACCAGGGCGTGGCAGCCTGGCAGCCTAGCAACCTGCAGGTGGCGCTGTGCACTTGGGCCACTCTAAGTGGGTGGTATAGGGGGAACCTGCGCATGGAGACAGGAGAAGTTAAAGCTGGATAGGTAAGCCAGAGAGAATGCTGCGTGGAGCCACATCAGGGAAAAGTACCCAAACAGATTGGACAGATGGGTTAGAGGCCTTACTATGGGCCATACTCTTCTTGGTGCTCAGGATACAGTCCATACTCTCATGACGCTCATGTTATTTGGTGAAAAGACAGACAATAAAGAAGTAAACAAATATTCTAATCTGTCAGGTACTGAAACATGGTAATAAGGAAACAAAACAAAGAAATAACATTGAATAAAATAGAGGGCACTGGGGACTCTCCTTCAGATGGAACAAGCAGGGTAGATCTCTCTAAGGAAGTGACATGCAAAAGAATATGTGCTTTTCAGATTTAGTGCTTTTGAGGTGAGACCTAGACATACATGCTTTTAAAAAGCTTCCCGAGATTCTGATGAGCAGCTGGGTGAAGCGGGCTTACCTGAGGCAGTGGGGTAAGAATGTTCACAGGAACGTTCAGCATGGGGCAGGGTGACCTGGCTGGGTGTATGTCCTGGAGAGTTAGTACATAAAGAGGCATGCAGGAAGCTGGAGGCAACTTGGAGGCTTTAGACTGGAGACAGAGAGGCTGTTAGAAGACTACTACATAGTGGTGGAGCACTGGCAGGTGGAATCATATTTGTGAGCTTCTGCCTGCAGAGTTAAAAAGACTTGGAATGAACTGGCATCAAAGGAACTCATAAATTAGGAAGAAAAGATGTGAAGATAAGGATGACAACCAGCTGTGGCCACAAACTCCAAGGCCAACCAGCCGCCACCTTGGATAAGTTTCACAGAATTCCCTTACACAGGAGGTAGAATCCATTTTGGCTCTGCATAAAGCTACAATGAATACAAGTTCCGTAAAAGGCCAGAGATAAAATATTTTAGATTTTGCAGTTACACAGTCTCTGTCACAACTGCCCAACATCATCATTGTAGCTCAAGAGCAACCAGAGACAGTATAGCAGCAAGTGGGCATGACTGTGCTCCAAGGAGATTTTATTTACAAAAACAGGCAGCTGGCTGGTTTGGCTTATGGACAGTAGTTTGTCAACCCTCTTTAATGTGTCAAGAGGTTCTTTAGATGGTGACCCTAGGCTCTAATGGAAGGAAGCCAAGGAGTATCTACCTAGGTATGGTTACATATTATACAAAATTTTACTTTCTTATTTTTCCTAAGCAGCAAGTTTAGACTATTTGTTCCAGCTCTGTGGGTCCTGGTTTTGTGCTTTGTTGGCTGGCACGATTGTGGTAGGTTATACTCACATAGGACAACAGAGCAATATGAGAGTCCCCCTGTGGGGATCAGAAGGTCTGCCTTTAAAGCTCATCCCCCTTCCTATGTGGCTTTACCTCTCAGAGCCTCAGTTTCCTCTTTAATAAATAAAAAGTGTTGGACTAGATGAGTTTCAAGGCCCTGCCTGCTACTAATATTCCAGTTCTCTGTGCTTTGTACGTTTGCTAGAAGGGTGGTGATATTTGATGAATGCAGGCCCAAAGAGAAAAAGGGAAGAGGCAGAAGTCAACCAGTTGAGAAGTAATCTGGGTCTAGATGAGGGGTTTGGCAGTGTGGTTGGAGACGACAGCACACAGATGATAGGTGTTCAATATATGATGTTAAGCACAGTGTTAAAATTAAATGAATTAGCAAGACTGTCTATGTAAATGGCAATCAGATAGATATGGCTACCGTGGGATAAGAAACAGTGGAAGATGATATTGAAATCTCAAGTCTGAAAGACAGAGGCCATTGCCATGTTCAGCTTGGATGAAGGGAGGGGAGTAGATAAATGCAGACCCCCCAAGTGGTAGCGTGGAAGTAAATTGTAAATTCGGGGATGAAAGAGTCTGGCTGGAGATCTTTTAAATATGGCCACATTTACTACCTCAGGTTGACGTCCACCACCCCCACCCAATTCCATCTGATGTATGGCTTTCAGATAAATATTCTCCAACACATAGCTTTCACCCTGTGTTCGACAGCCCAGGAAACTCTGCCTCCATCACTTAACTCCTTGCAGCAGCATTCTAGATCAGTGATTATTTGGCCCACCTGAAATTTTAGGTCCTGTGCTTGCCTTAAATCTCTGCAAAGAAGACTCTTGACATTGCTGAGTGCTGGTCACTTTGCAATCTAAGGCTAGAGATGTCTTCTTGGACACAGGGAGGGCTTCTAACATCCTGCAAGGCTACCACTTCACCCTTCTTCCCACCGTATTCCATCTCATCCCTTGGTCTTAACCTTGGAGGTATTGGAAGCTTTCTTGATCCTTCTTACCATTCCTCAGATAGTGTCAGACCAAACCAAAGTTAGGTCACATGTCCTGATTTCAGATAACAGAGGTGTCAGGATGGCAAACGCTACTATTTGTGAGACAATTCAGTGGGTTAAGGGAGAAGCAGGCTGGGTATGTGAAATGGGGACCTGATAGCCACAGGTTGGAAGCAGCCAGTGCACTGCCTTGTCTAGGCTTTCAGTGCGAAACTCTGCCCTTGTTCTCCTAAGCCTGGTAAGTCAGGCTTTTCTAGACAGGCAACCACAGACCCTCAGTAAGGCATTGCACCGAACTCACCCCTTGTCCCAGACCATGAGAGACATTAACTTCCGTTAGTCGAGAAGAAAATGTCATAAAATATGTGCTTTGAAAACATTAAACGTGCTAAAATGTATACTAATAAAAACCTCCTTGACCACCTATTTAGTTCTTGGCAATGCAAAGAGAATATGAAAGAGTCCAAGCAATATAAGAAAAATTTGGTTAAATGTTCTCATTACTTAGCACACAAAGATTTTAATTGAAAAGTTTAGCAGCATTAAATGTTAACAACAACAAAAACACATATCAGTTTGCATGTTTAGAATTTTCCGCAGCATTAGCAGTTTTGTTTTGGGTTTTTTGTTTTGTTTTTGTTTTTGTTTTTGCATTGATGTATGCTGAGGTTTTATTGTGAGGTTTTTATAGGATTGATGCAGGCTGAGTTTTTTATTTTTTACTTATTGTACATAACATAACATTTGCTATTTTCATCATTTTTAAGTGTGTAGTTCAGTGTGCATTAGACAGATATTTTTATCTCTTTTATGTTTTGTGCATTATCTTGCCTGTGTTATCCTTGGTAATGTTTATTGATTTGAATAGGTATTCAAAGATATTCAAACATTCAGACGGCTGTGTAATCATACTGACCAAATGACAATCGTGACTCTTCTAGCTACTAGTTAGCCTCTTGGACCTCAATTTTCTAGTCTGTACAATGGGGGTAAGGGTAGTATATACCTGTTTAGATGAACTTAACTTCTTGGTACACTGCTATATTCTAAATAGTGACTAGTCATTTATTCAGCAAATATTTATTGAGTTTGTCCTGTATACCAGGCATAAGGCTGACTTGGCATAGATGATTAAAGTACAGTCTCAGTCCTTTGTACTTTCAAAAGGGTAGACATAGATGAAAAACAAATTCTAGTAAGGAGGCTATTATAATGGTGTCTATGAAGTGTCACAGAAGAACAAAGGAGAGGAGAGGGAGTAGGTGGGGACAGGGGGCAGAGAAGGCTTCAAAGTCTTGCTCTTGGCTAATGGCTACTGCACTTCCATGCTGGGAAAAACAAACTGTGCTGAATATTGTGTCCAATGCCTTTTAGTCTCCTTAACTAAATTGTAAACAAACAGAACTTTCCTCCAGAAAAAGAGAGTGAACAAAGCCTTCTGAAGACCAGAAAATGAGGTTACACAGAATCCCCCTGCCCTTGGTGGTGTTCCTGTGCTGCAGGGAACTCACGATTCTCTGTGGGGCCTAGACAGCGGTAGGGTATGAACTTCATCTGACATTCTGAGCTAGTTTCCTAAGTCAATATTCCCATTGAATGGAAGCCATTGATCAACCAAGGGAAGCTGCTAAAAATGGATTCCAGCCTGGGAAAAATTCCCTGGGGAGGCTGTAGATGTCCTGGCCTGGCCTGGCAGGGCTGAGTCCTTTGTGACTCAACTGGGTGAGAGCTGAGGGCTGTTCTACTGTCAAAACCCCAGCCACAATAACCTGGCTCTTGGGTCTCAGATACCCAGCACCTACTGGAGGCAGAGGAAAGAGCTGAAGGAAGAAGCAGGCCCCCCGAGGGTGGACTGGGCTGAGATCGGGTCATCTGCTGGACTCAGCGGCCACACACACCCTAGATAATTCCAGCCTCTCAAGAAGCGTGACTGTAATGAGGGGCTGATGGTGGTCTTGCCGCGTCTCTGCCCTCCTTTCTTGCTTAGTGGCTCATCACACTTTGATGGAGATGAACAATGAGGGGAGGGGCTCGGGGGCCAGTGGGTTAGACAAAGAAGGAAACTGTGCCTTGGCCAGATCCACGCCAATTATGTCTGAATAAATGAATCCACAGTGTGAGCTAAAGAGCCTTCCTTCCCTCACCCCACTCCGTTTTATTTATTTTTATCTTGGTCTGGAAAGTTGGACATATTCCCTGTACCGTCCTGGTACCCAGATGGCCTGTTTGAGTAAGCAGTGGGGAAGAAGGTCAATAATACATCAGCATGCAGAGTCTCCGCTAAGGTCAGTCCTGCATAAAATATGCCATGACAACCTGAGGGCAAGTTTAAAATGGTGCTCCACAGTGGGAGTGGGGGGTGGGAGTGCTGGGGGGATGTACAGATGCTGCCTTTGAGCAATTGCTGCGAAAATGACTTCTGCCCCCCAACCTCGCCCCCCCAAAAGTGTACTTTACTGGGTTTGTATAGTGGGGATATTGGAAAAGTTTTCTTCAAGACAGAAGAGCTCAGGATCCAAGGGAAGACGTTTTTAAGAGAGTTCATCTTTACATATAAATGCCTGCTGTGTTAGGGACTTTTTCAAAAAGAATCAAATCCAATTGTCCCAAACAGGAACACAATGGCTGGCTACTGGGGTATCTCATATTCCAATCGTTGAATTTCTTTTTGTCTCCAGATAAATAGGATTTGAGTGCTGAACTAGGCAGTACCTATGAATTGTTAGCTGTTTTACCATTCATATTCTTAACAGGCCTTTCTGGATTATATTTGGCTTATGCCCATTTAACTAATAAGGATTAACACAGATAAACGTGCATAGTGTCACTGGAAATTTTATAAAGGTTCTGCTTTTCTCATCCTTTTTTAAGATTGAGGGAAAACTCAACAGCACCCTTTTAATGTAAAAATAGAAGAAAAGTCCATTTCAATTTGGGAATTTGTGAATAGTGACACGAATATTCTTGAAGATTGATCCAGTTTGAAGCATGTTGTGCATGGGTTTACTGTTCAACTTGCAAGTAATTTGTAAAGCCAGAGTCAGTCTTGACTATGAAACATTGTATCACTGTGATTGGAATCAATAGTTCTTGC
This sequence comes from Macaca nemestrina, assembly GCF_043159975.1. Taxonomy (NCBI): domain Eukaryota; kingdom Metazoa; phylum Chordata; class Mammalia; order Primates; family Cercopithecidae; genus Macaca; species Macaca nemestrina. The sequence continues at coordinate 148,797,765 of NC_092131.1, read as the reverse complement.
ACTGTCATTTGTCACATATTTACAAGCTTGAAAAATAGTTCATTTTGTCCTCATCCCATAACTCAAAAGATTGAATCAGAGCCCTGGAGGGATCTGCCAACAGGACACATTCATTACTGATCACCCGCCTTGGTGAGGCTATAATCACAACCACAGCAAAAATAGAATATAAATAAAAATTAAAGCACTAGTTATTTGGTACGCCCTTAAATATTTTCAGTTTCAAGTATTTAAAAGTCTGCTGGGAGACTTCAATCACCTTCAAGACCTACCTCAGTGACCACAAAGAGAAAATTCACTGAAGCTGATTTTCCCATCATACTATTAAAACATTCAAAGGTATCATTTTTTTTTAAATGAAGAAAAATAAAAATCTAGAGTTAATGGTCCAAAAACTTCATAAAATATACTTCGTCCAGTCCCCTCACATATAGTGCATAAATGACCTTCTGAAATTCCCATGAAAGATTTGTAGAACACATTTAAAATAAATGCTTTCAATTTTAAGATAAAAGATTGATGAATGATAGAACTTGTGTCTATGAAATCGCTAATACCAACTCTCTAATATTTCACATGAAAAGCTCCATAAAACGAAAAGACTGCCCATAAAGTTGGACTACATCTGCTGTCAGAGACAATCAGTAACGAAATTGCAAAGCGAATATTGAAAAGGATGTGAGACGTGCCTTTTGGGTTACAGTAACATGTTTTAAGTCCTCTCTATTCCACTTCTATATTGATAAAGTATTAATGGTTCACGTGCTAGAGGCTAATTCAGTGTCTTTATATAAATCTCCGGATATTAACAGATGACCACGTTGTTCATCAAATGTAGTTGCTAAAATAACCCCAAATCCTAGCTTGGTAGCTAGACTTTTTCAAGCATTTTCTTTACGGAATTCAACCTATGAGCGATCAATTCATTTATCAAGTCTCAAGCTGAGCCAAACTAAAAACTCCAAACTGTTCTCCAAATGCTCAGTTGAGTGACTCTGTGTAGATTATGGCCTGAAATTCCTTTTGCCAGAACAAGGCTGAAACTAATGTCATGTAACAGTCATTGCCTCTCAAACAATCTCTTTAATTTGTACCTTTACATTTAGGTTCCATGACTACCATTTATTATATGAAGTGACCCCATTTCCTCTATCAACATCCTCACAGAGAATGGCTGAAATTTAATTAGAAGTCAGACTGAGGTCAAGGACCTAATCTCTCTTTGTGCTTTGGAAAAAAGATGGGAAGGCAAACCTCATGAAGATAGAGACCTGAAATTGAATATATGAGCATTCAACAAAGCTCTTGATATCTGCTCATCAGCATATCTCCTTTTAGAAAGAGTAGGTGGTGAACTAGGAGATCTGCATCCCTCCCCCTGCAGTGCATTGGACTGTGGGTACCGCTAACCTAGAGATGCCCATCCATAAACTAGTCAGCGACCTAGGACTGTGTGTCCAGGCATGAAAAGATGAGCTGGGTAAATCAGATTTTCTTCCATAAATAGAATGAAAAGTTGCCAGTTGTGGGGGTGGGAGGTTGCTAGAAGTAAAAGCTTTTATAGGAATCTGGCTGGGGCAACAATTGCTGGCTATGTGTAAGATGAGGCAGCTTATCATCAGAAAAAGAAGAGAGTGTAGCAACCAGGGAGGAGATGTTATGAGAGAAAGAGAGAGAAGCGGGTCTTGGGAGCAGCCCCAGCTCTGTGCTTTCCAGAAGCACAGTTGTACAGCTTTGCTGAGTCCCATGAAACCGCTTCTGAAAATGCATGAATCTCCCTCTTTGTTTGGAAGTGGTTTACAGTGAACTTTTGCTTTTTGAAACCTCAAAAAACAGAATGAGATGTATTTAATGTTGTGTCCAAATCAGAGCTAACCTCTCAAGTTTAGGGGACACTGTGCCATTCATTCCATGCATTACTGACATGGTTCTTTGAGGTTCAATGGGTGCTGGAGGTTAGTTACGGTGCATGTCTTTATAACTCTTAGCCCTAATAGAGAAAACAGGATATTCAAGCACAAACAGTAGAAAAATACCTGCAAAATGAATCAGTAGATGTGCTGAGATAGGCTAAGAGTTATACTAATAACCTAAAAAACTAACTGGAAGCCTCAAAGATTGTACTGATAGAAATACCTTACTTATATTTTCGGGACAGAAGCGTGGGAAGATGGCCAAAAGGAACATGCATTTTGGGCAGATTCTAGGAAGAGAAAACTTTGTCCTTTTGGGAAAAAAAGTATAAGGTAGAGTCAATAAAATATGGGTTTGAATTTTGACTCTGCCATGTACTGGCTGTGTGACCTTGAACAAGTTATTTGATGTCTCTGAGTCTTAATTGTATTTGTAAAATTATAATAATTATAACTTTTCTTACAGACTAGTAAGGATTAAATAAGATAATCTGTACAACGAGGGCATGGAACAATGGAATACTTTTGTCCTTTATTGAGACTTAAGGAAAGGGCTTAGTGTCTTCATAACTGATGCTTATTTTCCTGTCAAAAAATCTATCAAGAAGCTGACCACATATGCTACTTAAATAGAATTTTCATAATACAAGGAAACTCAAAGAATTTTGTAAGAATCCTCTCTGGCTAATTTCTGAGAGCTGATTTGGTGACAAATGTTAATACATCCATTTTCCTGATGAGGAAGCAGTTTCTCGAGATAGATAAAACTCAAAACCCAAATAACAGTGTCACATTGGAAAATGAGACTATAGAGAATTTGAGGCAAAATGCCAGACTTCTTTAAGTTTATTGGAAGGACCTGTGATTGTTGCAATGACAACTGATAGATTATTTAATAGTGTGACTGTGAGATCTGATAAAGTATTTGTTCTTTTTGTTTTAGCAGTAAGCTCAAATGTTCAAGCAACAAACTTCCTGTGAGGATATCCATAAATGGCCTTTATTATGCCAATTTCAAAAGTGTATTTGTGTTTATCTACTTAAAAAGGGCATTAGGCAGTGATAATTAATAACACTTTAAGCTTATTATGTCCATTTCTGATATTAATCTATGTATGTGCTAATTCCTCATCTGCCACTCTTAGCAATTGAATCCCTTGTTAAGGCCTCACCCACTTCATTTGTGAAGACAGGTGGAAGATAATTGCTGAATATGTATTTCTTTGTCCTCTGTATCCTAAATTTCATTGTCATGCTTCAAGATCCCAATTGCCCTTGACATTCATCTCTGTGCACAAGAAAACATTTTTATTAATAGTTGAAATAATATATATGAGGGGAGACTCATTATTTATTGTGCCTGCTGCCTTTCTAATTTACTTCATTCTGTTTCTATAATCTGACTAATTTTTCCTGGTACCAGAAGTCATGGGGCATTAACAAGAACAAATTCAAAGAAATACAAACTAAAGAGGGAAATAAAGGAGGGCACTCAGCAATAACATATTTGTCATTGCCAGATGTGTTCTGATTTGTGGCAGTTATGTGGAAAAACTTAAGAATACTTCCCCAAAGTATGAAGGCAATGTGTCATTGTGAGACATCAACGTATAATAAATGGGTTCAGCTATGCATGGAGATAAGCAACCCTACAAAATAATTGGGAAAAAAAACTGCGTGATAAAGAATTAAGTTTAGTCCAAGGAAACACGTTCATCTCAAGAAGGCCAAGCCAGAATGTAATTGGACAAAGAAAGGTAGAAAGAGATCAGCTGAATGTTACTGGGTCTGGAGAAAAGAATGTGTGGTTTGAAGGAAGTAGATCACCTTTCTGTACGTAAGAGAGGAGAACCCGGGAATGAAAGTCTTGTAGAATGGCCAAAGAGTGCTCTGAGTGAATTCTCCTTCTTAAATTCATTCGCTAAAAGAGATTGAGCATTTCTCTGGATCATATAGTATGCTAGGCCCGCAGCGAGTATGGGAGAAGATGGATGAGCTCCCTGACCAGTCCCTTTCCTTGGTTTGTATAAGCGAAGCCTTATTCTCCTGGGCATCTGATATTATCTAACATACTATTTGGCTTATTTTTTACTTTCCTTATTCTCTGTCTTCCCCTGCAACATAATGCAAGTGTCATGAAGATAGGGATTGTTATCCAGTGTTGTCCGTTTACCGTTGTGTCAAGGGTCTAGAACAGTATCTGGTATGCAATAGGTACTCAGTAAATTTGGTGAATAAATGAGTCAGAAATAAACAAACAAGGAACCAAACCTGCACGATAAAGAAAGCTACAAAGAAGAGAAAGAAAACATTCATAGACCCTCTCCCTCTGCCCACATGAGCCACTTATGACCATGCTCATTGTGGTGGATATCCTTTCAGTCACAAAAATTTGCAAGTCTGTTATCCGATGCCTTTTGTTTCACAAACAGCTTTTTTCTTTTTTTACTTAACAATACATTGCATATCCATTCTATAATATAGCTTCATATTTATGGTTACATAGCATACTATTGTTTGGCTTATACCATAAATTATTTAAGCAATTCTTATTGATAAACGGTTAAGTTGTTTGCATTGTTTTGTACTATAGACAATGTTATGTTGAGCCCTTGTATACAAGTGTCTTTACATATGTATCTCATTTTATCTTGGGTATTATTTTTTGAAGATAAACTCACTAGGTTAGACAACATGCACATTTATATTTTGATAAATACTTTCAAATCACCTCCAGGAGCAAACAATTTGTACTAACACCAGAGAAAGAAAAATATGCACTTCCTCCTATACCTACCGACTCTTAGTATTATCATTCTTTCTTATGTTTGCCAATATGATAAGGAAAAATTTGCATTTCATCATTGTCTTGATACACATTTCTTTGATTTCTATTAAGGTTAGACATCATTGTAGGTACACATTAGTGATTTGTATTTTGTGTGTGTGTATGTGCACTGCTTGTTCTTGTCTTTTGCTCATTTTTCTACTGTGGTGGAATAATATTTTTAAACATTTATTATGAAATCTACAGTTTCCCACATTGGCGCATATTGAAAAATTCAATGTAGAAGGCATACAATTGTAGAGTATTTATTTCCCAGAAATGAAAAGTACACATTTACACAGTAAAACAGCATTATATTAGTCATTTGATAGTAGCAGTATATTTTCCAAGAATTATTGCGTTCTGACTTCACAAATCCACTTCAATTCAGCCTTTTATGTTTAGCACAATCTCCACGATTCTCAGACTTGACGGCAAGGTCATAGCAGTACTGAAACAGCAGGGAGATGACACCAGCACTATTTGGAGTGAGATTAAATAGTTCATGTAAATGGGAGCAGCTAGGATGCCATTTCTTCAAGAATGCTGTACTCAAGACACTGAGCCCTCACACTCCTGCATTCTGGATGTGCTTGGGAGTTTGCGTGTTGCCAGATATGCCTATTGACTGCCAGGGAAGAAAAGGCTCAATCTCTCTCGAACTGTGGCTTTTTGCCAATTTGGGAGCAGTGGCAGGGAAACTCATTTACGCTAGTCCCATGTGGCTCTGTGTCTGGTATAGATTGTTCAAATCTCTCGATCCCACCAGAAAACTTATAAGCCTGATGCTAAGTTGTCTCCTGTGTGTCATTTTGGCTCATATGACTTTGCTCAGCCTGTCTTCCTTCCTTTCTGTCCTTAGAGGAACATATGAAAAGGCCCTCTCGAAGGACAAACACAATCCCTAAATATCCCAGCAACATCAAAACTCTGCCATAAAAAACATCATCCTTTATCCATATACCTCCTCTCCAACTAGAGTGAAAAGATGGGCAATAAACTATGCCTGGAAGCTCACAAGTTTCTAGTTTATCAAAAACATAAGGGAAGAAAACTTTGGAGCTGAAATTATCCTCCTCTTTTCTCCTGTTACTGTATGTCTCCCCTTCCATGTGTGTCTCATCCATCCTAGGTCCAAAGTCCTGTTTCTAAATGGGCACTTGCCCCTCATCTGTACAGCTAACATTCCCTGGGATATGGCAGTAGAGGTGACTCTCACCTTCTGGAAATGACGGGCATCCTTTCCTCTAAATGCACATTTCCATACATGACTAAATTTGTTTGTAGATTTTCCAAATAGAAACTGACTTAAACACACTGAAAATCTTAAAATACTGACAACAGATGACTAACAGGATTTTTTTGGTGTCCTTAAGCAACTGGATCTGGTTAAAAATATGGGCCAAGGAGCTACATGTCACACAATTTTGTCCCAGAATTTAAAAAGCAAAATAATGTTTGGTTTCACATTTTATCATATGTGTATTAAAAGTACAGACATATTTAGGATATTATAAATATGATTTTTTTTCAAAATGAGTTATAAATTACAAAATTAGATATAAATTACACACAAAATATATGTAAGAGATACATAACGGGATAAAAGGTACACATATATTTATTTAATGTTCAATTTTTTTTAACAAACTAACAAAGCCAATACAAAAGTAGGCATTCAAGTTCTCATTCTATGTGTCTAAGGTTCATCTTCCCCAGTTTTGACTCTACCTTCCCTGAGATACTAAAGCTTTTTTGGGTTTCACTTGTCATCATTTCAAGACCACAGAGGCATCTATTCCAAAGCTATTATTAAAATTGCTGACGACGTCCTTTAGCATCCTCTTGCAGATTCGAAGAATCATTTCCTTTTCCATAGACTCGTGTTCCTTATTTGGAAGCACTCAATAATAAACAAAGCAGGAAGTGGCCAACGCAGGGCCCCTCTGAAATGGCTGAGCAGTATTCAATCTGGTGGCAAAAAAATAAATAAATAAATAAAATTATGCTGGTGATGAGACATCACTTACATCTATACTCAGGAAGCAGAGAAAGGCCATCCACTCTGGGACCTTATAACAAGGCACATATTAATGTCTCTTTCTGTCTAAAAGGAAGGGTTAGCTCTACTTAGTAAGCAGCCATGCAACACGGAGGTGTGGGCTGAAGAACGCCATTCGCAGCTCCTACATGAAGGTTGGATGCCTTTATGGTGGCTAGGGAAGGGGATGAGGCCCAAAACATTCTTCCTGAGACTCACAGCCAGTGTCTATGCCTTCCATGTGTGTCTCTTTCATCTTAGGCCCAAAGTTCTGTCACTAAATGGGCACTTGCCCCGCATCTGTACAGCTAACATTCCCTGGGATATGGCGGTAGAGGTGACTCTCACCTGGAAATGACAGGCATCCTTTCCTCTAAATGCACATTTCTGTACTTGACTAAATTTGTTTGTAGATTTTCCATATAGAAACTGACTTAAACACACTGAAAATGTTAAAATACTGCTGGCAGCAGAAGACTAATGGGATTTTTTTTTAATGCTCTCTCTTCATCTCTGCCATTGGATGTGAGCTCACGCTCTCTCTCCTCTTCCCAAAATGTCCTCTTGCTGCTTCCCTGACACTTCTGGTCCAGTTTAAGTCTCCTTTCTTCATAAAACCCTCCATGGAGGCAGCATGCTATTGAAAGAGGGTGGGATTTAGAGCCAGAGGGAACTGCCATTTCTTCTGCCATGTCGTAGCTCTGTGGCCTTAGGCAAGTAACCTAAAGTCCTCAAACCTGTCTAGCAGTGGTAAGAATGACATCTACCTCTCAGGGTTATTGTACAGTTTATAAGGCAAGATTGAATGGTCATTGTTTCAAATGATTCATGACGACCTGGGTTCCTTGTACTAGTCTTTCTGTTTTGGTGTGTGCTTGGGTATTTCCACAATAAAAATCTTTTCATAAAATATATGGTCTATAAAGCACCTAGCACATAGTAGAGAACACCCTTCTCCCCCTGCTTTCCTTCTGTACCAATCTTCACTCTCTTCTTCCTCCTCAGAGTGTGTCTGGTATTCACTCCTGCCCTTCAGTTAAGTGTGTCACAGACAGGGAGTATTTGAAGGCTCACTAGGAGCCCAGGATGCCTGCCTCCACCCTCAGCTGCTTCTTGTTGAGGCTCCCAGGGGAGATCCAGCAAGGTGAATGCCATCAGGCAAAGGAGGCCTTGTTTTCTGAGCCTCAAAGTCCAGACCACAGGGTAGGCACCCTGTGAGCCCAGCCACACTATAGGATCTGCAGGACTCCTTTGTCCAAGGTGAGAGACCCTGATTCTTTCTTTGGACTCATCCTAATTTTGCATTTGTAGATACTTCGATTCTTGTAATGAGAAAAAGTAAATGGAAGGGAAAGAGAAAATGTTTCCTCAGAGCCTAAGGCAGAGCTAGTCACAACTACTCACTACAGGATGCCACAGAGATGTCCCCTCCCCCTCAATAGGGGAAGGTGCCTGGCTCTTATTAGGGACCAGGGCTCTTAAGGAAGAAGCCAGAAAATGGCAGACCGTGAGCCCCAAAGAGGAAAAGAGAGAACTCTTCAAGAGGTTTAGTCCCTCCTTTCCTCACTCCTCTTCTTTATGGTCCAAGAAATTCTTGATACTCTCTTCCTAGGAAGAAGCAGAACACAAGCCATGGGAATGGGGTGGGGGGATAGAAGGGAGAAGAAGGAATTGGGAGTATTGGATAGAGGCATGAATTCATCCCAGAAAAAATTAATCTTAGGGTAAAACCATAGATTTGCTTTCTGTCCGGAGTCAGGGAGGGAAGATACTGGGTAGATTAAAAGGAGCGGTGATATAGAAACTGTGATATTGTATAAGGAGGGTGCCTCCATTTCTTGATGATTGACAGATAACCCTGTTTAAACTTCACCCCTCTCTCTGCCCCTTCTGCTCCAGCCCTGGTATATTAGTCCATTCTCATGCTGCTAATAAAGACATACCCAAGACTGGGTAATTTATAAAGGAAAGAGGTTTAATTAACTCACAGTTCAGTTTGGCTGGGGAGGCCTCAGGAAACCTACAATCATGGCAGAAGAGGAAGCAAACACATCCTTCTTCACATGGCGACAGCAAGAAGAATGAGAACCAAGTGAAGAGGGATGCGTCTTATAAAACCATCAGATCTCAGGAGAACTTACTCACTATCATGAGAACAGCTAGAGGGTAACCGCTCCCATGATTAAATTATCTCCCACCCACGAGACGTGGGATTATGGAAACTACAATTCAAGATGAGATTTGGGTGGGGACACAGCCAAACCGTATACCTGGGAAGCTGATGAGAAAACCAGGGTGCTCCCTCCTTTGGCAACAGTGTAAGATTAAAATGATATACGCCCCTGCCCTCATGCAGAAGCTCTCAGTCTGCCCCACATCCTAACCCTCCTCACAGCCCCAGGTCAGTCTCCTTTCCCGGCTCTTTCAAGACATCCTCAGGCCAGTTTGGGAGGCCTTTCCTGCTCTTCCCAGAAAAACCTTAACCATGTCATACAAAACGTTTTATACTCTGTTGGCATGTGTGTAACATGATAAGTCTTAACGCATGAACTAAATTTGGGGTGAGGGTCCTCTTTCTAAAGAGTGACTTCCATAGGAATAAAATGAGGAATGGGTAATATTAGCATTTATGATTTCTGAGCAATGTGATTATGAGAGAATGATTTTTTTCTTTTACTTATCAGTTTACTCTAATGCAAATGTCTGCAAACTTTTTCTGGAGAGGACCATATAGTACATATTTTAGGCTTTCTGGGCTATGCAGTTACAACGACTCAACACTCGACTCTTAGTGTGAAAACAGCCAGAGAAAACACACAAACAAATGGACATATTCCAATAAAATTATACTTAAAAAATTAGGCAGAGGGTTAGATTTGGCCTGCAGGTAACAGTTTGCCAACTCCTGATCTAATGTTTCTGTATCACAGCCTGTTATTTGCATGATTAAGAAATATAAACATTTATAATAGTTAAAAAATTGGGACACATTGTAATCTTAATTAAGATTAAGACCTAATGGTTGACTAACACACACCTAATGTTTGGCTCTTTGGGAGATGATAAAAGGAGATGATGAGAGCTGTCTTTCTTGCTAGCTATGGTTTCCTAGCTACGGCCTACTTACTTACAGAGGGAAAGTCTTTGAGTCCTAGATTATCCTGCCCATCCACCATGAGATGCTGTGACATTGGCCCTCTGACCTTGCCAAAATTAATAACTGCTACAGTATCACAATTTATAATCTAGAATAAGAATGCACATCCTAAAAAAAAATCAATTGATCCCAGCCCTCTAGGAGTCAGAGAATAAATCTGAATATCTTAGAGAAAGCTTCTGATAAATTCAATAGGGTATCATTGAATGACCATGACTTGGTTTTCCTTTTCCTTAGATTTAGGTTTTCCTGATTTGTTTCTGCTCACAGGGCTGGGACCTTGTAGGAGAGTGAGATGGGCTGAGCAGCTCCAGAGGAGTCTACCTTTTGCCCAGTCACTCTGGGGGAATTGCCACCGCAGTTTGTATTTCATCAAGGGAAAATGCCGACCACACTTCCAAAATGCTGCTTTGGTCCTGGCCTCATTCACAGGCTCCCGGTCATCTCTTTTAAAGTGTGTTTCTCTAATCAGCTGGCTTGCTATGAAGGAAACACCAAGTGTGGCAGAAATTGTCTTCCTGTTGGGAGAACAGTGGTAGAGCAGGTGCTTGAATGTGGGAATGTCAGAGCTCAGAGTGAAGGCAATTATTCTCCCCTATGTAGCTCAGCAGGGAAGAGAAATTAGCAAGGAAAAGGCAGGCAGCTGCTCTTCCCCGGGTGTCACAGCAGCTGCGATGAGAGGGCACCACACACACCTGGGCACACACAGCCCGTGCTGGCCCCTGTAGGGCTCGGGGTCCAGTACCCAGAATTCTGGCATGTGCTGCAGAGGCCTGTGCCACAAAGGATCTGGAAGGAGGCTGATTACTTCTTTACTCCGTGCAAGGGCTGCAGGTGAAACCAGTAGGATGATGCTTACGCATCTTCCCAAGTGGGGACATTTTTCAAAATCAAAATTAGCGCAGAGGAATAATATTCTCTCCCCGCCACCTCTAGATGCTCATCCATTCAGGCTCAGTTTTTATCCAAATCAAGTGACAAATCTAATGGTGGCTATTCTACTTCCTATTAGATAATCCAAATGTCAGGGAACCAAACCCACTAATTTGGTGAGAATGGGATGACTTGCACCCAGCTTTCTCTCAGTGAGGGGCAGTCCCTTCAGATTTCTCAGGAGCATGCACTATCAACTTCAGCCGGACCCTGGTGATCAGGAAGGCTCCAGCTGTTCTTGGAGATTTCCTGTGTGAGGATTCCTGGTTCTTCTCTGCCCTTTGAACTGTGTAGCATGGAAGGGGTTAAAGATTTTCACAGAGGCCTGAGAGAAGGAGCACTATATTGGCCTAGAAGAAATAGAATTTTCTAATGTAAGCACCTGTCGTTTCTGTGTGGCTAGGCAGTCTTATGCTGCATTTTAAATTTCCAGAATTCTTTTGTTCATAGGTAAAAATAAGAACTATGTTGGGCCTACAATTGTTCAATTCCTAACGGTGTTAGTGACTATATTGGCTCAGCGCTGTAAGAAACAAACCTCCAAGTCACAGTGGCTTATCACAATATATATACACTTTTCTCATGCATGTGGAAGTCCAGTGCAGATGTTTCTGACTGGCAGGTGGCTTTCCTCCACATGGTCATTCAGAGACCCAGGCCTCTTCTACTTTGTGGCTCTTGCCTCTTTTGGAGCCACAGAGTCCTCTCCTGTCACTGAAAGACAGGGAACAAAGTAAGGAGAAGGCACATCTGCTTTTTATTCACTCAGACCCAGAGGGGACACAGATCACTTCTGGCTATGTTTCATTCATGAAAATTACTTTGCATGGCCACACCTAGATGACAGGTGACTGTGACATGTAGTCCCTGGCTGGGCAGCCACTTCCCAGCAACAAACTGATACTATGAGGAGGGAACATGGATCTGGGGTGATCAGCTGGCTGTCAGCACGCTCATAGCCCTTTCACACGCACCCCCCAGAGCGGCCCGCTGATGCTGCCGCTCACATCCAGGATGACGGTGCCCGAGATACTGCTGCATTTTGCCGTGTCCTTCATTCTCACAGGTCGTCAGGTAGCACTTTTGCTCATGCTTCATTCTGAGGTAAAGGCAGATGAGGATCTGGAGTGGGAGGAGTTCTCAGCAGGAAGGCCAGCTTGACTGTTTTAACAGAAGTCAATAATGCCTGCTGTAGGACTGGGCTTCCTTAGGGTCTGAGGACATGAGAGGGCAGAGTTAATGGTCACCTGTGTGAGAGGTGCAGCTGCAAACCTGAGGCATGAGACTGTCCTGGGAGGCAGAGCAAGATGGTCTGTGAGTAGAACTCTTCTGAGACCACTGGAGTTTCAGTTCCTTCACACCAAGCATGAGTAATAAAATAAACATTTAAACAAACAAATCCATGGCCAGGCATGGTGGCTCACACCTGTAATCCCAGCACTTCGGCAGGTTGAGGCCAGCAGATCGCTTTGAGCTCAGGAGTTCCAGACCATCCTGGGCAACATGGCAAAACCCCATCTCTATAAAATATACAAAAATTAGCCAGGCGTTGGTGGCACATGCCTATAGTCTCAGCTACACAGGAGGCTGAGGCTGGAGGATCGCTTGAGCCCGGGAGGTGGAGCTTGCAGTGAGCTGAGATCGTGCCACTGCACCCCAGCCTGGGTGACAGAGTGAGACCATGTTTCCCAAAAAAGCAAAAAGAAACAAACCCCTGTAACAATGTCATTCCAGATTTGAAGTTGACTATGTATGTTTTACAAAGCCCAGGCCAGCTGTGGAATTTCCAGTTCCTTCGGATCCATTTTAACACAATTCCTATCAGTTTATCTTTCATGCTTTTCTTTTCCAAAGTCTGACCCAGGACATTTACATTTCTAGGACATAAAAAACAACAGCAACACAAAACTGTTCCAAGTCTTTTTGGATCTATTCTCTCCTTGTTCCTCAGAAAATTCCTGTGGGCTACAAAGTTCACAGAGCGTGAATGACACAGGATATCTAATGTCACATGGCTGACTCAGAACAGCAGTAGAACCCAGACGCCTCATGTCCCAAATGTTCCCAGTTGCCCTAAATGTCCTGACTTTCAGGATCTAAATTTAACTGGACCACGCTACCTTTCTCATCTCTTTCCCGATCCATCTCACCCAAGAAATTCCTGTTCAAAGGACCTTGTAAACACCGAGCAATGAACCATTTGATATAATAAGAAATATATATTCAATCTTCGTCCCCAGTTCCTGAAAGAGAACTTCTAAAACCCTTGGAATTTCTTGAGTGGTAGGAGGGATAGAAGCATCTTTTAGTATTTGTAGCAATGAGCTTTAGGCTAATGACGTGATTCTTGGTGGGCCCTAGATGGCCTCAGGAAAGGGGCTGGTTGCCAGAGGAACCAACCATGTGATTGGAGGGTTGGAACTTTCAGTCCCATCCCCTGACTTACTAGGAGGGGAGAGAGGCTGGAGATGGATTTTGATGAAGTAGAAACTGCTCATAGTAAATAAAAAGCTTTCCTGAGTTCTGTGAGCCATTCTAGTAAATTATTGAACCTGAGAACAAGGTTGAAGGGAATCCCCCCAACTTTATAGCTGGTCCATCAGAAGAACATGTGAACAAGACTTGCTGGTGGCATCTGACATGAGAGTACTCTTAGTCTGACAATGGACCTTGTTGTTCTGCTCCTGTAGACTCAGGAGGATGGGAGGCAGCAGAACGGAATGTGTGAGTGTGGACTCTGAAGCCCATTAACACATGTTCAAAACTTGGTCTTGCACATAATAGCTGTGTGATCTTAGAGAAAGTACCTTACTTTCTGTGCCTCAATTTCCTATCTGTAAAATGCAGATGATAACCTGCTTTGTAGGTTATCAACTGCATTTTAAAATAGGATTAAAAGTATTGGCAATATAAGACACCCTGAACTGTGCCTGCCACATAATTAGTACCGCAGAAGCTTTTGCTACTTTGTAATGCACATAATTTGCCAGGTCTGGCTTATCAATGAATGTTGAGAAATCAGCCAGACTGTCAGGAAAATCCTTCTCAGCCTTGCATGCTTTCTCAAATCCATATCCTTGGTTGGACTCACCTAGCTATAGTTCTCTCCAGGGAAACAGGAATAACAGGGAGTAGAAACTATGCTACCCAGTAACCTGCACCTGGTGAATGGCTGGATTGCTCTACTCCTGATACTTTGGTTCTCCTACAATTTATTGTTCAAATCCAGGCAACATTTGAGAGTCCAGTCGTATTAAACTGAGTGGGACACTCTGTCAACTGTATTCCTAAGCCTAAGTATTAAACTGAATGGGACTGTCTCCCAACAGCGTTACTAAGTGTATGTCCTGGTTTGTCTAGGGCATTCCTAAGCTAGGAATTGTCACCCTAATTATTGCTGATTTGATGTGTGACTATCCCAAGGTAATAATTATAATATTTAATTCAACAACAGCTCACAGTCTATCAGGTGCTTATATATGCTGTTGACTTCTTTCATCATACCTATGAAATAGATTTTATTATTTCCCCATCTTACAGATGAGGCAATGGAGGTATATTGATGTGCTAAAATTATACAAATAGTAAACAGCCGCACTCTATTCTACCATATTATGGTTGCCCCTATTCCCAAAGACCTCCCAGTTCCTGAACACTTTCAACAAATTTGGACAATCATTTGACTGAACTGTCTGCTCCACGTGTTTTCAAGATTCCCTCATCTTGTCTCTGACCAGTGATAGATCCAGATTTTATACTCATTCATTAAACTAATTTTAAAAGTTATTTAAATATCTAAACATTAAATATTTAATGTTTAATATTAATATTTATTTAATTTATGAAATCTAATAAATATTTAAATATTTGAGTATTTAATATTTAAATAAGAATTATTTAAATATTAAATAAGAATTATTTAAATATTAAATAATTAAATAGATGTGTTTGTTATTTATCTTTTTCTAGGCCATAATATAGGGAACATCATTTTGGGGAAGAGAAAGTTTTAATTTGGCTCTACCAACCATTAACTGTGGGATCTGCCTTAAGGCTTTTACATTCCTTACTCTCATGAAAATCTTATTCTCATGCCTGTATATGCTCCTGCAATTGTGAGCATTTCCTTATCTGTAAAATGGGAATAATAACATTTATCTAGTTGTAGGAATTAAATGAGATGTTATAGGGAAAGCACTTAGCAAACAGTAAGTGCTAAAAATAGCAGTGAATAATTATGTTAATTACTACCCATAGACCCAGAAGAACCATCGATGAACTAATGCGTGAACAAATAATCAGAAACCAAGAGGTCCTAAAAGAAAATGCTCCATAATTCTCTCTTTAGAAACGTATTATACGCTTGCATCAATATGCAAAGATATATATGCAGGGATTTTTATCATTACATTATTTGTAAATACAGAAAACACAGTATCTTTGACTTTGGCTAATTGATGATCGTGTCTCTCATACTGAACTAGATGCACAGTCTCCTTACTTTGTGTGAATGGAAGCATTCTATGTTTGGTGACCAGAAGCCTCATTGAATCACCACAATAGAGAGTTACAAACCCACCAAGCCCCAGACCCGAGCCAGAAGAAGACCTAGAGCCCTTGGAATGAAGTGGAGTTCGTGTCCCCTCAAGGAAGGATCTTGCTACACTGTCAAAAATGTACACTGTAAATCCCCCTCCTAGATTCCTCTGTGATGAATGTCAGTGGGAAATAATGGCCACCACATGCAAGACTGTTAATGGCCCAGACACTTCAGAAATAAAGATTTAGGTTATCCCACCACCCAAGGAATGCCTCTAGGCAATATACTTGCAAAGGGTAAAGGAGTATGGAATGGGTAATAGAAGAAGGTAGTTATAAATACCACATATAATTAGGTGACAAGTTGCAGAAACAAAGATTGTAGTAGTTATCAGCATTTCTTCCATATTTTGATCTAAATAATTTACCTAATATCAGTCAGTTCTGTCTTTCCCTTTCCCATTCCACTAATGTGAGATGTGTTAATAGTCGTTACACCTAAAACTCAGTATGCAAATTGCAAGCTATCCAAAATGGAATATGACTTAGAAACAAAAATAACATCAGCCAGTATGTGTAAAATGATGTGTTCTCTTTTGTGGAGAGGGACAGCGTATTTTGATTGGAGGATGGATGCGTTATGTTTGGTGTAAATAAGATTTTATTTTTGTCTTTATTTGGAAGTTCAGTATGGTTAACAGAAGTGCATACGGAAGCCATGTGACCAGGGCTGGGCTGCGATGGCTTTGTATTTTGTCATCTCTGCTAAGCTGGAACTGTGTTTCCCAGAATTCCCTTTCCCATATGACTCTGGACTGGGTTTGGCCACAAAAGATATTAGTATAAGACTTGGGAAATGGGAGTTAAGCACCAGCCTTTTCCTGCTCTGAAGGTGGCTGTAGGCACTTGACAGGTCGTGCACATTGTTGCTGAGCTGCTGGCTCACCTGTGAGGGTGAGGCAGCACCAGCCTTGCCATTCCTCCAGCTCCCGTCAGATCCCCTTCATGTTCCTGGGCCAGGTATAAGTGCAGATCCATGGCAGAAGGTGTCAGCTTTTGCAGGTCACCTGCGTCATCATGCTAAGAGTCATTGAGAGACAGTCATAGATTCCAATCTGCTATGGTCTCTCTTACTTCATATCTGGTTTTCTTTTCCAACAGTTTTTGCAGCTGATGTAGAGTGGCTTCAGCCCAGCACCAGGTTCAACAGCCTTGCATGGATTTCTTCACCACATCCCACAATGGTGAAAAGTCTATTCCTATTAATGATCCTTTATTCTATATCACTCATAGTGGTTCTGCTTCTCTGAATAAATGCTCCCTAATGCACTATGATTTCTTTTTTTATTTAAAATCGTATTCTGGTTCATAGCATGATGGAACAAATTATGCTTTTCACAAGCTTTGGTTCTGGAAAAGACTTGGGACAATACCCAGTTGAATGGGTTTCAAACTTTCCTCCACTGTCTTCTAGGTTTTCCTGAGATTCTTCTGGGCTCAAAGGTAGATGGTGGGTCACAGCAGGTAAGACTCCTCCACTCCGTTAAACCAGCGAAACCTCATGTTTACCTGTTTCATTTTGTGTTTCTGTTTAGCTTTCTTTTGCTTTAAAACAGGAACCTTGTCTAACCCCCTTATTTCCGTTAAGGGACTTCAGGGACAAAGAGCCCCAAAGTTAACAGCTAACTGCTGAGTGAGATCTCAGGACCGCGGGTTTCCATCCAAGGATTCAGCCCATTCACCGACTGCGCTAAGAGAGAATTGTGCTGTTTCTGCCAAGATAACTCAAATTACACTCCAAGGCCAGTGGGATGTGGGTAGATTGGCTTCAGAGCCACCCTAAAGGGGCTTCCTCAGATGCTGCTCATTTTCTCCCAGATATGCAAGGGACGCTTAAAACCCTTATTATTAGTCCTTCCAGATCTCTGTAGCAGGACCTGAATGAAAAAGAAATGAGAAACATTCAGGACTTATTTATTTCCCTATTTAACTGAGGTAGTTTCTTTTCTTTCTTGAAGAAGAGGCATCTTGTTCCCTTTAAATCCACTTAGACAAAAACTAGATGTTATTGACAGAAGGCCTGTGATATGCATCTCAGGTTTTATATGGGGATTTTCGTTTTGTCACATCCAGTTTAAGCCACCAGCCTAATTTAATTACAATTAATGAATCACCATTTACCCTGAGGCAAAACCAGGTTTTCTTGCTGAGGAGGTGTTCAGTGCACAGCATTCAAATTCATGACCTAGACCTCAAATTAACGGGCTGTCCATTAAGAATGGATGAGTGGCTTTGAAGACTGCATTTATCGGTTGTCGACAGTGGTCTCCTGCAGTCCCCAGTGGTCCCTTTGGAAGAGACTATCAGGACAAGAAGATGCTGCAAGGGGAATGTCCAGGGCTACCTAGTGCCAAGTGGGGGTTCATTACAGAACAGCTTTGTCCTTGTGGGGATGGATTATATGAAGTGGTGTTTAGTTTTGCCCGCCCTGGTTATGAGAAGAGGCTCTGTCTCAGCTGCAGGATTTTCTGTACCCAGAAAGAAATCAACCTGCTGAGAAATTGGATCCTTCCCACAGCAGGGGAAACTTCCATCCTGTATCCAACCTCTAGGGTCTTATTGTTGGGAAAAAGCTAATGGGATGTAAGAGACAGAGTGCATTGGATGACAAGGTCACCTTTTGTGATTAATGGAACCCTGGGAAACTGAAACTCTGGGCACAAAGCCTTCCCTGACTTTTAAATTAAAACCAAAGGGTTTTAATGTATTCAGTAAGAATTTGGTGAGCACCTACTTTCTGTCCAAATCTTGAGATATTTAGACAGCAATGCCAAGGAGTAGAGTACTAATTGTAACTATGAGGGGTACAGACACCCTTGGGCCGGGCTGGGAAGAAGGCTCATATTGTAGAGTTCTTCATCATGCAATGTTTGCCAGAGTTGATTATTCAGCTGGTATCATTGGCTGGCTTCATGGCCCTTTCTTCCTTCCATTGCTCCATTGGTCAAAGAGGGTGCCATTCCATGACAGAAAAGGGACATTCCTAGGTAGAGGTTATGGGAGTTGTGCTT
Organism: Macaca nemestrina; assembly: GCF_043159975.1. NCBI lineage: Eukaryota > Metazoa > Chordata > Mammalia > Primates > Cercopithecidae > Macaca > Macaca nemestrina. The sequence goes on along the minus strand of NC_092131.1, from coordinate 148,779,284 downwards.
CCCTGCTGGAACTCCAAAGGTGCGGGACTTAGATTTTTAAGACACCTGCTTGGCACATCAGGGAAGTGTCTCAGGTGCTGTAAGCTTGACTTCCAAAGGTGAGAAGGCCCGAGGGCAGGTAGGCGTTCCTGGTACTGACTTCAGGAAGTACCCAGGCTGCAGCAGCAGGGCCCACAGAGAAGCAGGACACTGCTTTGCCTGGAGAGGTAAGATCCTGTTGGCAGTGAGCAGGAAGAATTGCTGGGCAAGCCTTCCCATTTGCAGTGTTTATCGAGTGTATGGGTGGCTGTGGTTGTTTTTAGTAGAGCACTGCTCTTCTACTGTCAGTCCTTAACTTGATTGCCACATGCTTTGCCCTTTCCTCTCTGCTCGTGTGGTGATGACTCCCCACAACTGCGTGCCCTTAAGTCTCCAGTCATAGAGTCCACATTGGCCTTCCCCAGACTGACTCCCTGGGCTCTCATCACTCCTGGATCCCTGGCCGATCCTCACTTCTCCCAAGAAGTTGCAAATTAGGTTGTGATATATTTATATTCTCTTCCAGTATCTACCTCTGTTGCTCTCATGCAGTCGAATCCTGATTTGAACAATTTCCCTCTTCAGGGTGGCAAATTACCCTACTGCCTCTCTTTCAAATTATTTGTGGAAGTCCAAACTGGTGAGCTCAACCTTCCTCCAGAAACCCTCTTTTATTGCCTCCAACCAGTCCCTCTTCTAACAGCCCATGGCACACATTATGAGCTAACTCTGAATGTCATATTTTAACATTTGATACATACTCTTTCATTCAACAGGACAGAAAGGAGCTTGCAGGATCATATGGAAGTTAATAAACTGGTTCTTGCCGTCAAAAAGCTTATGATCTTATTTGGGAGACATCATCATCATCATCAGCATCATCACCAACGCTACCATCACCACCCCCTCACACACACTCAATTATATAGCAAGACGATGATGCAAAAGTTGTACACGACAACATACCATAAATGCCAAATGAGTGCTCTCAGATCTAAGTGTGGGATGAGCAGAGTGGAGTAAGAGTCTGCAGGCTGGGTGGTCAGGACACAATTTACAAGAGTGATTGAAGCTTGTCCTAAGAGAAGAGTGAGAATTAGATAAGATTCAAGTTTGCCACAATGCTACAACATCACATTCTCTACTTATTCAATGTGTGTCGGGGTTATCTCCTCAGCTAGACTTCAACATTTTGAACATGGAAACCCTGTCTCAAGTTCTTTTTGAATCAACGTCTTCTTGGGGTGTATGCCAGAGACATGCACTGATTGATTCAAATTGAATTAAGTCACACCCTGAGGCATTTGTGCTGGGCTTGTCCACACAGGAGAGAATGTGAGGTCTGAGGTCAGCTCAAGGAAAATGCCATCTTTGGGCAAAGATCTAGCCTTTCACAGGACACCTAGCCTTTCACAGGAAATGCAAACTTTCCTTTTTCTGAGCAACTGCAGCATGGTCAGAAATTGTTCCTTCTAGCCCACACCTATCTAGTAAGACCAAAGGTGTCTGTGCTAATTATTCTTACAATAATTACTGTCTGATTATCACTTTCCCTGAGACAGAATTGCCATGAAGCTTAAGGTGGACGGACTCTCGCTTGTCTGGATACCTTCTAAGACCTTGTACCTAATAATTTTAAGTTCCTTTTTTTTAAAAGAGGGCCCTCCTATTTGTACTGGCTTCATTTCCCCCACCCCCAAATTTGGATCTTTTCCTAAATGCTTTTTCCATGGAAGCTTCATAATAGTTTTATGAGGTAAATTCTACATAATTTGGACTTTATCAAGAGTCCCAGAGAGGTTAGCTGACTTGCTCAAGGTCACACAGCAAGTTAATAAAGATACAACTTCTATAAATTAATTTCAAAGCAGAGATGAGATATTCTTATAAATTATCCAAGATTATACTTTGGAGACTTTTCATTTCCTCTCCAGACAGTGAATATGAGAACACAGCATTGAGTAATATCATGTCCTTTCAAAGCTACCTTCTGCCTGTAATGTGAGAAGCCTGGGGTTGCTATCCTAAGTTAGCAGGACTGGAGGCAGAGCAGACACCAAATGGAATCATGTGGCTATTTTGCTAGTGCTTAAAGTCTACCGCATTCTCCAAACCAAACTGCAGCATCAAAGTGTTGGAGAAATTGACTTAATTCAAAAACATGTCTAGGGCATCTCAACTTATTTTCTCTGAGTTTCAGTTTGTTTTTTGTCTTTTTTGTTCCTGGGAAGTCAATTATGTCTTATGGATTGGGACTTTGAAAAGGAAAGTGGTGTGTTAGCATGCAGTCATTTGTGAATACTTACTCACCCACTCATCAAACACTTAGTGAGCGTCTCCTTTGGGATATGCCCTGTAGATTCTGCATCCTGTCCCCCATGGGGACTATGCTAGGGGCTGCCACACAGAGTCTCTTTAGGCAACTATATCTCTTTCTGCAAACCCTTAAGCCATCAAAAGGCCAGGAACAGGGGTGGAGGGACTCCCTGAGAAGGCCATGTGGCCAAGGCCTTTAAATGTAGATTTTTAACTTTATCTTAAAATAAGATTTTAGAGATAATGAGATTGAGGAAAAGCATTTACGATCTATCTTGAAACATGTGTCCCATTACCAGACCATGCAACCTATAGTGCAGTATGCATTAATCAACTTTTAAAAATAAATCTTTCTATTATGTTGTAAATAGCACATTTGCATATCATTGTAATCTTAGGGTGACAAAAGAGTTAATTTGTTAAAGGTAAATATTGCAGTTTATCATGACTTATAACCCTATTCTGACATGTCATCATTGTTAAATGTCCAAAGAGCACAGGCCTCTATAGATCTCAAAGAAGTCCTCCCTTAGAGTCTATTCATCAGAAACCCCTGCTTATCCCTCCAGTTTCCTTCCATATCACACTGTCTTTTGCTCACCCCATCCTCACTCTGGTCTCTGCAAAGTTCCTCTAATACAACACATTCCTTCTGGTCCCTGAGCTATTGCTGCTACTCCTGCTGCCTGGGAGGCTTCTGTGGGGCTGGCCCTGTCTTAGCATTCACATCGTGACTCACGTGTCACCTCCTTAGGGGCTTTTCCTTCACTTCTTGCCATGTCAGCTCTCTATTTTCCTACTTTGATCACTGTGATATTTAAAGAATTAATTGCCTGAAACTCATTTATGGGGTTAGAATCCATCTTGGTTCAGGAAGACCTGGCTAAACTTGGGCTAACCCCTAATTGCACTCTTTCTCTTCTTGTGCCCTCTGCCTGTCTGTTCCCAGGCTGGAGTGTGCAGTCAAGATTCTGCATTCTGTCCCCCAGTATCTCATAACCTAGATGTAAAGATGTAAGCTACTTCTTCTCTGGTTTCCATCAAAAGAAAATTCGCTTGCCCTCAGATAGTTCCTATGTCTAGAACCTCATTAAAGATCTGAGCATCTCACGGAAGGCAGCAGATGCCTAATGGCTCCCTGGTGCAACCCTATCATCTCTCTTCCTCCCTTCCTGCCACTCGAGTTTACAGTTAATGTCTTCCCTTTTGTGGGGGCAGACGAGATGGCAAATGGTCCTGCCAACATTCAGGTTCATTTAGTTTATACAATATACCTCTGGCAGGCAGGCATGCTATTAACTTCCTCTTGAAAAAACACAGCACTGTCTCTAAAGGGTTTGTGATATGCAATCATCTCCACCTATTTCATGGTTAGCTAATGCCTGTCTCCCCTACTTGCAGGTAAGCTCCTGAAGAGTAGGCAGTGTGACTGTCTTGTTCATTGCTAAACCTCTAGTTCTTGTCAGACATAAAGCATAAGCACTCATTAAAATATTTGTCGAATCAGTGAATGGATGAAGTGTAATCCCTAAGGGTGAAAGACATACAACATGAAGGACCATGCAACCAGCTGTTATGTTAGATGCTTTACACCTATCACTTTATTTCTTAGCAAATCTATGGCTTGGATGAATAACTCTATTGTTATCTCCATTGTACAGAAGAGAATATAGAGGCCTAGTGATTTTTTTCTATAAATATTACATTATTTGTCTGTGCTAGAGTCAGCCGGCATTCAGACCCATGACTGTTTGACCTCATAGCTTGAGCCTTAACCACTTTGCTCTTTTGCTTCACTGTATGCCGGCATAGAAAACAACAACAGCAGTAGTGATAATAATGACTATTCTTACTGAATACTATGCTCTTATTACTGTGCTAACCACTTATAAAAATTATCTTGCTTCTTTCTACCGAAAACCTGTGAAATAAGTACTACTGTTGTCTCTCTCTTACATATGGAGAAACTGAGGCTTAGAGGGACTCAACTAACCACTCATGAGCTGTTTGGATAATGTTAAATGAAAACCAAAAGGCAGTCACACAAAATCCATATAACGTAATTTTCCTTTGCCATTTTTAAATTATAATGAACACGGACCTTTCTAATAATATTCAGGGAAGCAATTTCACACCAGAAATTCCCTCAGAGGTTGGTGTCTCACAAATGAGAGCCCTTCTGTTTCGGGAGGCCTTCATGTTTTCAACAATTATTTTTCATTTCCCTCTGCTGAGCAAGCCAATAATTGGTGACTTCTCATCTGGTCACTTCCCTGGATGACAAATCACATTACTCTGAATTCCCCCATTGCTTTCTAACTCTCTCCAAGGCTGGTGGTCGAAAGCAACAAATGAAACTTTGATCACCTGTGTTCACAACAGGGAAACTGGGCTTCCAAAGGCCCCGGTTGCCTGGTGACAAGGCCCCATGGCCTCTGAAGGCCTGCGCTCCCCGGAGCTTCTGCAGTGACTCAGATCAGGCAGGGACCGACCTTGAAGTTTTGGGACTGTGTTAGTTTTCTGTGGCTATCAAAACAAATTACCACAGACTTAGTAGCTTAAAGCAATAGAAGTTTATTCTTTATACCTGGGGCATGGTCATTCATGTTGTGTGTTATTCACCTCTGGAGATTTTCATTCATTCATTCAACAAATATTTGAATGAATGCTTATGTTTTGTGTGGGTTCTGGAGGCTAGAAGTCCAAAATCAAGGTGTTAGCAGGGCTGTGCTCCCTCTGGAGGCTCTAGGGGAGAACCTTCCTTGCCTCTTTTGACCTCCAGCAGCTCCACGTCTTCCTTGGTTTGTGACTGCGTAACTCCATTCTCTGCCTCTGTCTTCACATGGCCTTCTCTTCTTCCGCCTTTTACAAGGACATTGGTTATTGGATTTAGAGCCCACCCGGTTAATCCAGGATGATCTCATCTTGAGATTCTTAATTATATTTGCAAAGACTCTTTTTCTTTTCTTTGTGGGTTGTTTTGTTTTGTTTTGTTTGGAGTCTTGCTCTGTTGCCCAGTCTGGAGTGCAGTGGCACTATCTCGGCTCACTGCAACCTCCACCTCTTGGGTTCAAGCAATTCTCCTGCCTCAGCCTCCCGAGTACCTGGGATTACAGGCACCTGCCACTACACCCAGCTAATTTTTGTATTTTTAGTAGACATGGGGTTTCACCATCTTGGCCAGGCTGATCTTGAACTCCTGACCTTCTGATCCACCTGCCTTGGCCTCCCAAAGTGCTGGGATTACAGATGTGAGCCACCGCACCTGGCCTTCTTTTTTCTTTTCTTTTCTTTCTTTCTTTTTCTTTTATTTTTTATTTTTTGAGACAGAGTCTCACTCTTGTGGCCTAGGCTGGAGTGCAATGGTGCAATCTTGGCTCACTACAACCTCTGCCCTCCCAGGTTCAAGCGATTCTGCTGCCTCAGCCTCCCGAGTAGCTGGGATTACAGGCACCTGCCACCATGCTCAGCTAATTTTCTGTATTTTTAGAGGAGACGGGGTTTCACCATTTTGGGCAGGCTGGTCTCGAACTCCTGATCTCAGGTGATCTGCCTGCCTTGGCCTCCCAAAATGCTGGGATTATAGGCATGAGCCACCGCGCCCAGCCAAAGACTCTTTTTCTAAACAAAAATACATTCATGGGGACTGGAGTCAGGACTTGGACATATCTTTTTGGGGACCACCATTTGACCCACCACAGTGTGCACTCAAAGTTCTCTCTGCCAGCGCCAGCTTTTAGCATAGGGATGGCAGGAGGTTAAGGGATATTATTAAAAGTGCACAAATGCTGCTACATTCTAAATGCTTGTGTTCCCCCAAAATCTATATGTTAAAACCTCATGCTGAAGGTGATGGTATTTGGAGGTGGGGAGTTTGGGAGGTGATTAGACATGAGGGCAGATCATTCATGATTGGGATTAGAACCTTTATAAAAGAGATCCCAGGAAACTATTATAGCTCTCCCTTTCTACCATGTGAAGACACAGTGAGAAGGTGCCCTCTATGAAACAGGAAGTGGGACCTCACCAGACACTGAATCTGCAGGTGCCTTGATCTTGAACTTCCAAGTCTCCAGAACTGAGAGAAATAAATTTCTGTCACTTATCAGTTGCCTACTTTATGGCATTTTGTTATAGCAGCCCAAATAGACTAAGACAGATACCCAGCTTTTAAATAACTTGACTGATACCCTGACTTTTATCTTATAAACAATTACTGAGCACTGGGATTTCAGAGCTAACCAAAGCTCCAACCCTAATCTCCACATTCTCAGAATCTAATCACACAGACTGACAAGGGCACAAATACTAATGATCCAGTGTGGCATGTTCTCTAAGAGAAGTATGTACAAAGAGATTGTGTAATGTGTACAGTGAACATGTGAAGACAGCAGGGCAGGCAGTCCATATTCTCTTTCACTAGCAAGGAATCAGAGGCCTAGTGAGGTCGAATGGTCTAAGACCTCACAGCTTGAACTTTACAGAACTAAGACTTACACTCAGAGCTTCTGACAATCATTTAGATGCCATATGCTTCTATCAGATGAAAACAAAGAAAACAAAGAGCTTGTCCTCTCATAGGGCAGATCCTCATGTTCTTGGTGACTTTCCTGTGAATTCTGGACACTTTTATTACATCTGTAGGGCAACTGGTAGGTAAAATTTACAGACTGGGAGTAATCTACATTTTTGCTTTGTATATCATTGATCTTTTCTTCTTTTTTTCTTTACCTCTTCCTTTTCCTTTTTTTTTTTTTTTTTTTTTTTTTTTTTGAGTTAGGAAATGCTAGAGATGAAACCCCAAACCATCTCTTGACAAGATGTTTTCAAACAGCAATGCAATAGGGGAGCAAGATTCTAGGCCAAGAAATATGATAAAATTTAAATTCACTGTAAGCCTGCTGCAAACTGACTTCCTTCTCAGCCCTTCTCACTGAGAAAACCTCCATGAAGCCTTTGAGGTGAACCTTGCTTCAGGCTGCCCCTGTTCCCACCCTCACCTGTTTAAGTCCGTCTATCGGGTGCGGAGGCCCATCTAAGTCTACTATTAGTTTATCATAGTCCTTCTCTTGCTTCGTGATTTAGGTCACATTTTCCTTCAATGTTGTGTTTTTAATGCTCACTTTTTTTTTTGCTGGGTTTGACTCTGACACCTCTGTGAAAATCTCTAATAGGTGTCCTCTGATCTGGAAATCAGCTTTGTTGCAAAACTGGGGAATCTTCTCAGTTTGGTTTAGGAAAGTAGTGGGGGTACTTTCCTATTTGCATGAATCAAGGCTTTCCCTTGATACAGTTGTAAAGTATTGGTAAAGTTTTTATTCATTCATATATTTATTCATCTGTTTCTCCTTTAATTCACTCCACAAAACTGTTGCAGGTCCCAAGCACAGGCTAGGTACTAAAACTGCTCAACGTGAATCATATATAGACATTAGCCTCATGGAGGATTTTGTCTAGAACACTGTTTCTTCAAATGTGTTCCTCACAACCTAATCTCATAGGGGTTTCTTTAAAAAAAAAATGCATTGGAAAGTGAAGTACTATGTATTAATTGTCCCTTTTAAAGATTCTCATTGTACATTAGTTGTAAAGGTTCCAAAAAGTCTGATAGAAAATATCTCTTTGTTTAACCCAGTCTTTGCCAAATGTATTTAGCCAAGAGAGACCCTGTCCCACCCCCTTTTGTAGTAATTCATATTAAAATCCTTCAGACTCAAGTTCTGGGGAAAAATTAAGAACACGGATATAACGAATGATTTTCCTTTGAGACCCTTCCTGGGAGACGGCCCCCAGGGATTCTTCATCTCTGGGCACTTTCTCCCTATTCAATTGTGGATCCCAGCACTGGCCAGATGGAGCTTCATTTACCATCCCTATTCAAATAATATAACTGAATCATTAAAAAATGCAGTGGTGACCACAGGATTAGGCCTTTTCTTGTAGTGGGCAGTGTGGCTACTGCCTTACATACAACATCTCCTTTGACCTTCAATGAGTCTTCTGAGATAGATTTTAGTATTTCCATTTTACAGATGAGAAACCTAGAGATTACAGTAGTTAAGTAAATTTTCAAGGACACTCAATTAATAAATTGTAAAGACAAATATTGAACTCAGTCCTGTCTCATTCCAAAGCCCAAGCCTATTGTCATTAAGCCACGGTTTCCCAAAGTGATTTACTTAAGCTGACTTTAATAGAATAATGAACATTTTAAACATATGTTCATTAGAGTGAATATTAGAAACATGTACGCTTAACTTATATTAAGACAATTTCTTTTGAAATACAATTTATTTCAGTAATAAAAATATGTAGACTTAAACAATAACAATAACAATAAAGGTCTGTTGATACATGTATTCATCCATTCTCATGATATAATAAGACATCCTCAAGACTGGATGATTTATAAAAGAATGAGGTTTAATTGACTCACAGTTCAGCACGGCTGGGGAGACCTCAGGAAACTTATAATCACGGCAGAAGGGAAAGCAAACAAGTCCTTCTTCACATGGTGGCAGGAGAGGGAAGAATGAGACCCAAGCAAAGGGAGAAATCCCTTATAAAACCATCAGATCTCGGGAGAACTTACTCACTGTAATAGTCTGTTCTCATGCTGTTAATAAGACATTCCCAAGACTGAGTAATTTATAAAGGAAAGAGGTTTGATCAACTCACAGTTCCACATGGCTGGGGAGGCCTCTCAATCATGGCAGAAGGTGAAGGAAAACCAAAGGCACATCTTACATGGCAGCAGGCAAGAAGAATGATAGCCAAGGGGAAACCCCTTATAAAAAACATCAGATCTCATGAGACTTATTCACTACCATGAGAACGGTATGTGGGAACCACCCCCATGATTCAATTATCTTCCACTGGGTCCCTCCCACAATAGAGGAAATTATGGGAGCTACGATTCAAGATGAAATTTGGGTGGGGACACAGCCAAACCATATCAATACAACAAAAACTGTGAAGGTGATGCTACAAAGTAAAGAGGTAGAAAGAGGTGTTACTTGACTGAACGCATTTGGAAAAGACTTCGTTAAACAAAGATAAATATTTTTATAGGCCAGACTTTTAAGTTGGGAACACATTTGAAGAAAGTGTTCTAGACCACATTCTCCATGAAGTCAAAGTCCATGATATATGTGATTCACTTCAGCAGTTTCAGAACCTAACACAGCAATTGGCAGAAATTTGGGAAGCACTAACCTAAGTCTAATTTCTTCCTAATAGTCCTGTTCTTGCTATTCCTGATATAACCCTAGGAGTCTACAGACCCAGGTCCTCTGCTGACTTCACTTCTCGGTAGTTCTCCTGGAACTGGGGATGAAGCTCCCTTAGAGTCCATATTCATGGTTCCTCTCACACTGGGAAGGCCCAGTGTGAGTTAAGGGTCCTTGGGAATCCACAGATGAGGTCCCTCAGGGTCAGGCAGTTCTCCTCACACTGTGGGGTGAGGGCCCCCAGGAGTCATAATCACAAGCCCAGGGATTCCATAACATTTTCTTACTTTTGTATATTCATTTTCAATACAATACTTAAAAGTATTTTTGTGTATTATAAATTATTTCATTTATATTACAAATAAAAATCTGTCTTTTGCATTGGCAATTAGCATTCAAAAGATTTTTTAATTGCTTTCATTTCTTTAGTTTCTCTTTAAGTGGTATTTCCCTTTATTAAACTTTAAAAGTGGAGACAATGTATAATGTACTACGTAGATATATTATTGAGTTATTATTCATTAAATTACAAAGATAGTAAGATATTTTTTCTCCAAGGATAAAGATAAAGGAAAGAATAACTATAATATAAGTTCCCTTTAGGGGAGAACTTGAAGAGGTACAAAATGGTAAGAAAGTATAGGAGAGAGAGAAAACTCAAATAAGAGCCATTTGAAAAGATCTGTTGAGTAGACACATTTCAACTTCTCTATGATCCCTAAAGTGCAGTGTGAGAGAATTCCCTAGTGTAACCAATTTCAGTAGCGAGTAAAGAGGAACCTTGAGATTGAAGTCAGCTGAGACTCCCACGAGGTAAATTAGTTTACTTCAACCACGGGGAGCTCATTGAGAGGGCCCAATCTGAGACATCCTGTGTTGTAGAGAGTCAGAGACCACAGGGGTTAAGATCGTGGTGGAGGTTTTGAGAGGATACACACCCAGGAATGAGGGGATAACTCGACACTGAGTTTCAGACTTAACTATCTAACTGTCAAATTGACTCCTCTGTTGGGTATTAATAGACATCCTTGTAGGAACCACAGCAGAAGGGCAGAAACCACCCACGTGAGGGAGCACAGTGAGTGCATTTGTCTAATTCCAGCTGCAATATAGGGGAAAGAGTTGATCATTTGCGTGACACACTACAGTGGAAGCCAGAAACAGATCTAGATGAAATGAGAGTCAGAGACTAAATTAAAATGCTTACTGCTGAACTCCATAGCAGGAGGGAAACTCAAAGTCCAGGGTAGGCAGGAAAGCAGTTAAATAGCATAGCCTCTTTTTTATTAGCTTTGATTGTTCTAGACTTTTTGTCTCTGGTCAAGGGGCTATGACACCCTTAGTGCCTGTTGAAGAACAACAGAAACAGATGCACAGCTGAAGCATGGGCCAGCCCCTCTTTTTACATCACTTAGTAGCTAAAGAGCAAAACTATAATTTAATAAAAGGACACTGGACTCCAGCTCAAGCTCTGACATGGTTTTATACCGGGATTCAGTTAGAGGTGTATTTGTGAGCTTCTGACACCTTCCAGAAGGTCAAATCACAAAATTAAAATATTCTATTGCAAATGATGCATGGGTTACAAAACTATTAATATATTTGCAAGACAAAACAAGGCTTCAAGTAATTGCTTCTGCACTCTTTAATTTGTTGAATCCTACCTCCTCCTAAAAGCATTTACAGAAGCTTCCTTCTCTGAAGCTTGGCCCTCAGTCCTCTTCATCTTCTCCACTTTTCTCCACAGGTGCTGCCTTTACTCATTGCTCTAACTACCACCTATATGTCAATGACACCCCCATTTGTATCTCTAGCCAGACGTTTCTACTATGCTCTAGACTTGTATGTTTGACAGCCTAGTTGATTTCTCCACTTGGATAGCCAGCAAACATTTCAACGTTTAAAATATGGTCGAACAGAGTTCTTAACTTTCCCTCCCAACCCTGGTTTGTTGTTCTGCCTTGAATCTTCTCATTTTCATAAATGGCACTACCATACACCCACCTCCTCAAGTTGAATACCTAAATTCACCTTTTTCCTTTATTTATACATCAAATTTATCAGCAAATCCTGTCCATCTGCAAAATATATCTCAAGTCTGTCCAATTTCTTTATTTTCACTGCCACCATGCTTGTCCTAGACTGCACCATCTGGCAACTCTGGGTAACTACAGTGGCCCTCAACAATGACCTGCTTCCTGCTTTTGCTCTCCTTTAGTACTTTCTCCATACAGCAGACAGAGGGATCTTTTAAAACTGTAAGTCCGCATCACGTTTAAAATCTTCCAGTGCCTCCCCATCTCATACAAGCCAGTAAGAAAAAGCTACATTCTACATGATCCCATATGATTCCAACTTTATGACAGGGGTCCTCAAGCCCTGAGCCAGGGACCGGTACCAGTCTGTGACCTGTTAGGAACTGGGGGAGGTGAGTGGTGGGTGAGCCAGCATTACCACCCGAGCTCCACCTCCTGTCAGATCAGTGGCAGCATTCGATTCTGTTGGAGCATGAACCCTATTGTGAACAGTGCATTTGAGGGATCTGGGTTGCATGTTCCTTATGAGAATATAATGCCTGATGATCTGAGGTGGAACAGTTTCATCCCCCACTACCCCCATCCATGGAAAAATTGTTTTCCACAAAACTGGCACCTGGTGCCAAAAAGGTAGGCAAACCTGTGGAGACAATAAAGAGATAAGTAGTTTCCAGGCATCAGGGAGAAGGGAAGGAGGGATGAACAGGCGGGACACAGAGGACTTTTTGGGCAGTGACTCTGTGTGATACCATAATGGTGGATATACGTCATCATACTGCTGTCAACATCCACAGAATGTACAACACACAGAGTGAACCCTCGTGTAAACAAACAACTTTCATTTAATAGTAATGTAGGAATATTGGTTCATCAGTTGCAATGAATGTATCACTGTGATGCAAGATGTTCATCATGGGGAGACTGCCTGTGGGAAGAGAGGGGGTATATGAGAGCTCTGTACTTTCTGTTCAATTTTTCTGTAAACTTAAAACTGCTCTAAAAGTAGTGTGTTAAATAGAAATCTGCCTTCCTAACCATGTCCCGAGAAACTCGAAATGCTCTGGCCTCTGGGTTCCTCTTTGGCTTCCGCTCTCACCCTGCTCTTGCTTGCTCATACTGACCGTTGGTATCTCACAGGCTCCATGCTCATTTCCAGCTTAGGGCCTCAGCACTTACTGTGCCCTCTGCCTGGAACGTTCTGCCCCCAGATGCTTAGCGAGTGCCTCTCTCTTCTTGTTGCTCAGGTCTCTGTTTTGTGTCACCTCTACCCCGATGACCCTTCACACCAGCGTCCCTTGCTGCCTGCCCTGCCACTGATGTTGCTTCATCCTGTCTTGCTGCCTTCTCAGCACTCATTAATGTTCAAAAGTATCTTGTTTATTTATCGTTGCTTCATCTCTGGCACAGATTCTGGCATATCGTAGCTCCTTCATATTGAGGTGTTGAACTCGGGGCATTGGAAATAAAATAAAATTTTAGATATGATTTCTTGTAGGTAATCATTGTAGGTAATCATGAAAATGGCACAGGTGCATGTACTATTTATGTCTGTATCTCTGTCACATCAAATGACTCTGATCCACGTCACTGTGAGGGTAGAGACCAAACTGGTATCATCCATTCAAAATAAATCTGGGTTGTCCATCCAGCATTATGCTTGGTGCATTATAGGTGTTCAGTAATTATCTGATGAAGGAATACATGAAAAATAAATGAATGAAAGGCATACAAAACAATACTATCTCTTCTCACCCATGATTTCACTAAAGTCAGTTTTTAAATGTCAAATTTCAAAAAAGGTGAAGGCAACTTAGTTGTATTTTTAAACATTTATTTGATTCAGTAGAAGCACACTCAAGAAATTTTGTAATTAATAGTATAGACACATTTTCTCCATTGTACCCCCATCCAGTCTGTCACCCAGTCTGGTAGATCTTGCCCCCTTAATGTGTCTGTGCACAACCCTCTACTTAATCTCTTCAATCTCTGCATTAGCTCAAATACTTAGGACTTCTGTTGGGATGATTGGTAGACACAAAGGTGCACTGGTGTGAAAACGGCAGACTACTCCCTTGTATAACTATGATACACATGTTTCCTTATATAGAGAAGTCCATTTCCAATATCTAGGACTAAGTGTGAGTGGCCTGGCACATATCCAAATGCCTCCTCATCCTGAATAGTCTGACAGCATTCTGGGGATGGCAGCTATAGTGTATCTTATCTGTTTTGACTTAAACAGTTCAATACCTATCTCTGTCCCTACCAGGTGCTTCTGCAGTAGGACAAGGCTTGGACCTGGGCATTTAGCAAAATTTCTTCCACTAACTTGGATTGATATGCTTCCTTGATGTGCTTCATTCCTGTAAGAGAATGAAAGACCATTCTCTCTCTTGACTACCACGCCACCGAAAGAGTATGAAAATGTCCATGAATTTAACTAATTTAGCCCTAGTTAGCCAATCATTGAATCCTTTTGAGTGTGTATTTGCTCTCTTACTTGAATCTCTGTGCTTCAGCCTCTTGTTGTGGCCATAATCCCTCTAGGCCAGTTAGTGATTCAAAGGGCAAATCATCTTCGATGGTTCCGCAGTAAAGACTTTAAGTTTGTGTACAAGACCAGACTGAAAGAGCTCTTTTCCAGCTGACTTGGTTTTATCAGCCACAATAACAGCCAGTCAATGAGCTATCTATGAACACGCATGCATGGTTGATCCAATTCAGTTGTTAAGATGCCTGCAATAACATCAATCCCATTGATTGCTTTGACATTAATGGCAATCAGCTCTTATGATGACAGGCCAGAAAAACCTATTTGATTGGGAAATTATCAATAGAATCATAATCATGCTTTATAGATATGTCCTAGGTGGGTATTAGGGGACTTTTCCTTTCCTTAACTCCAAAAACTGATTGTTCTTAATTCAAATTATAATCAGAAAATGGCATGTGTGTGAAAGGGAAAGGGGCAGAGCACGTTGTGACTATAGGATCAACAATTCTTTTCTTAGTGAGCACACATGAGGCTCCTTCTTTGATCATAACCAAAAGGGCTATCCCTAGTTTTAATCCTTGTAATTGCTGTGAACTCTATAGTCATTTCATTTTTCACACAGACCTGTTCTCCCAAATTTAGAGATGGTGGCAATGGCATTTGGGCTATTTCATAATTTTAACAACTACATTAAATTAGACACATATAAGCTGATTAATGCAAGCTAATTGTTCACAATTTGTTTATTCTTCATTTTGCTTCAAGTAGCAATTTTGTAGTTATCTGTCTAACCATCCATCCATCCATCCATCCATCCATCCATCCATCCATCCATCTGTTCCTCCATCCACACACACGCGCGCACACACACACACACACAGACATATACACATAATGTATTCAAAATATGTGTGTGTGTGTTGTATTCTTTGTATTTATCTGGTTGCATTAATTAATTTCTTGTCTGAATAGAAATGAGCAAATATGGTCCACTACCCAATCAGAGAGGGGGAAAGTATTTTATACCAGAAGTTCCAAAATATACTTCATATTATTTTTGGAAACAGGTAGGAACTAAATTATACATTTTTAAGAACAAAGGAGTTTCAAAATCTGAAATTACATTGCCACATCAAATTCATAGAAAAATATAGGAGAAAGCCATACAAAAAAGCCATTTGTATGAAAGAGAAAATTTTTATAGAATGAGAGTTGCAGACTAAGTACAGAAAGCATGAAAATGAAAACATACAAAGTAAAAACACTTAACAGCATTGAAGTGTGAATACATAAATGATTTCCTTACTTGCAACACAGAAACTAAATTATTACATCAGTAATAAACATATTTTCAGATAATATATTTTTCCAATTTGGGTTTCGCGGTTATAGAGAATTTTAATCAGATTATATAGAGTGAAGAAAGCAAAGGAGCCCATGTATATTGTACTTAGTCTTTTTCGTTAGAGGTTGTGTCATTGATAAATCTAGGTTCAGAGCACAGCTTTTCCCATCCCTGGTGGGCTCTGCACATTTCTCTTGACCCTCTGCAAGGAAGATTATTTCTATATGAGGGATTTGATTTCTGCTTAACTAGCAGAGGTGCAGGACTTCATTTCATTGACAGCTGTCCAAGTGTGCTTCATCTTTGGCCAGGACTGAGAAAGTTTTTCTGTTTTGTTTTTTTTCAATTCTGCCGTGTGGTATTTTCTAAGACTAGATTATGTAGTATCAAGTAAACTCAATAATACTGAAGAGCAACTGTGATGCCATGAACATGATATGATCAAACTTAATGACTGAAATTACATGACAACTACTTAATGAACCAACTGAGTTAAAGTTGGCCACAGGGATGAAATTCAGATGCTTGATGAAATGCTGAACATCTTATGTCATTGTGGAGGTGACAAACGCTGGTGCTGTCATCAGATAACATTTATATGGGGAAAAAGTAACTCTTTTGTTTGACTAGACCCCTTTTTCTTTTGAAAAGTCAAATTACATTTAAGTGGCAACTGATATTTATAGTCTTCAGAATATAAAATGGTGGTTAAGTAAAAGAAGGGCTCCATTTTGCTCTGTAATTGTGAATAGCAACAGGCTCTGGAACACTTAACACTGTTGAAGGAATGCTTGGGCTGCCAAGTAACTGGTTCTTACACAGAACAAGCAGTGGATCAAAGAGGCAAAAATTAAGATGGCTATGCCATTGTTGCAATAGCTTTGTTTTGCTCCAGCTAAAACCAACATCCAGACTCCTCTATTCTTTTATCTTTCCATTCAGTCTTAAATTTTTACTTACTAACTCCATGATCCTGGACTTGACAATTTACTTTCTCTGGAACTCAGTTTTCCCATCTGGATAATGAGAATTTGAGACTTGCTCAGTGAATGATCTCTAATTTAAATAAAATTTTAAAGTAAACATTACCCAACTTTGGTATCAATTTTAATTAACAACTTACTTCGTACATTCCTTATACCTGTTTAGAAGACACTAGTGTTTTGTGTCTATAATAAGAAAATGCAGTGTCTCAGCAATGATAATTAATAAATAGCTGTTACAAGTAATGGATCTCACAAACATAGTACTTCAAAAGAAAAAGAATCAGATACAAAAGAATAAATATGGCATGATTCCATTCATATAAAGTTGAAAAACAGGCAAAATTGATACACCATGAAAGAAATTCGATTCGTAGCTCCATTTATTGGGGGGATTATGACTGGGAGGGAGGCAAGAAGGGTTTCTGGTGTTCTGGTACAGTTCTGTTTCTTTATCTGGGTGGAGACCGTGTGATTTTGTACACTTTGGGAAAATTTATCATACTATACACTTATGATCTGAATACTTTGCTGTATGGTTGTGTTTACTTAAAATGGACACATAAATAAAAGGTATGCTGGGCTCAATGCCTTCACAGGGAAAGGCAGCACAGAATAACAACGTTATCTGTTGAGTGTTTACCATGTACCAGGCTCGGATAGAAGGTTTGTGGATACATTATCTCATTTAATTCTCACAACACTATTAGAATACTATTATTATCCCCAGTTCACTGATGAAAAAACTGCAATACAGTAGCGAAATTAACTTGTCCAAGGTCCACGCAGGTAGTAAGTAATAGAGACAGGTCACCAAACACAGACTTTTGAATGCACAGCACGTGCTCTGAACCACGGAGCTACAGAAAATAGTGGGCTCTGTCTGGACTAGTGTGTCTGAGGGTGAGTTCTTCATTGTCCTGGAGCCTCAGTTTCCTCTCTGCTTCCTTCAGCTCTCACATTATAGTTCAATCTGAATTGATTAACAGGTTCATGCATCTCTTTATTTCTCTTTTTCTCCCTGTGGCCTTCCCCTTAAAAAAAAAACAAAAAAAAACAAAAAAACCCTCTTGTTATAGCCGAGTGAGATGTTAGCATACAAAGAGAACTTTAGTCTGAAGTCCAATTGCAGAACCATTTTTTGTTCTTCCTTTGCAGGTAGGTGGAGTGCTACCTGTGCAAGGGCTGTCTGAATCTGTTCTAGGGTTATGTTGCAGTTGCTATTGTTTAATACAATCCCATCAACTTCGAAGTCATCGTTGGTGCAGGCCCCACCCATACAGGGGCTAGTTTCTCTAAACAAGGCATTCCTGTGCTGCGGCCCTGCTCATTTGAATAAGATTTTACCTGGATAATGCAAAAGGCATTTTGAGGAATGCATCCCAGCATTTGAGGCAACTCCCAGCAGAACAACCTGCCATTTGTGATGCCTTCTTCAGGTTAAACATTTTAGATTAATCAATAAGTAAATGGCAAATAAATGGCATGAGCCCCATGTTCAATATAAATGAGATCAACTGAAGAGGCAGAAAAGGGCACTTTTGGCACCATCCAACACGCCTTAGGAAGTGCTGCCTTCTCTGCCTACTTTGGCTGAATATCCAGAGATGCTTTAGAACATCAGAGTGTCTGGCGCCTTTTGTTTTAACACATGGACTTCATTTTGGGGTGCAAAGGTTTTATTGTCCTGAACCTCTGTCACCCAGAAGAAAAGTCATGACTCTGGCAAAACGTTCTCCTTCCTCCAATATAAATCTAAGCAACCAGCCCCAGAATAATACAGTGGCACGAAAATGCCAAGACCAGAGCAGGAGCATCGCTGCCTTGGAGAATTTGCCAAACGCTACTCCAAATATGCTTTTCCTAAGGAATCCCATTTATTTCTCCCAATACTTTCTGCTAATTTACTTCAGTTACACTTTTCAGATATGTAATATCTCATTTTCGAGAAAAATATGTTGCAGCCAAAAGAGCTGACCTTGGTGCATTTTCAGACTCTCTGCTGTGTACCTGACAAATGAGGCACCAAGGCCCTTCCATATTCTGTTTGGGGGGCTATTGGCTGAGGAATCCTTGGTCATCCCACCTGCCTGGCGTCTAGGATCATGATGAATTGTCTCCAACTCTAGCCTCAGATTGTTTTTTAACATTTAATTTAGTTTCTTCCTGTGCTTGGATGAACATGGCCATGTTATGGATTTCTGCTCTAATGTACACCAGCAGGCTGGAAGAACAAGCCTCAGCAAGCTGTGGAAATTAGAGAGACTGGATCAATAGGCAAGGTCATGACCCCCTGGCTCCGATTCTGTACACTGTCCTGAAATTCTCTCCCCTGGAAATCCTCCTGCTGCTTCGAATGTGAATCCATGTGCATTCCCAGAGAGGAATTCATGTAAACAAGCCTGCCTCAGCCCCTCACATCTCAGAGAGCGACACCCATAATCACAAACACTAAAAAAATTTGTATAAACAACCACCTAGGAATATAAACATCTAGGCATTTGCTTTAGGTGCAGTTTGTGAACTCCATTGGTTAAAAGGCCCTTTCAGAGGGAGGAAAAATAGATGAGGACAAAGAGACAGACGACCTGCCAATTCCAAAGCACACCTCTAAGAGATAATCCTGTGTCATGCACACACCTCTAACAAAAGGATAGACTCTTCTGTCCCTATGTCTTGCAATTTTTATGAGACACAAAATTGGTAAAATCAACCTGATTTAAACTCTAAGAAATACCTCTGGGCTCAATAAGACAGATTTCAGAGAACATGTTTGGAAATATTTTAAAAGACAGCAGGTGACTTTTAGATCTTGTCAATATGAAGAACCTCCATTTCCAAACACAGAACAATATCCTTAACAAACCAGTTTTCTATCTGGAGATGTACAAGTTGCTGTTGTTCAGAGTTATAATTTTCCTGGGTGGAAATAACTAATGCATCAAAACTTCAAACCCACTAAAGCAAACCTGCTACTGGTAATTTATCATATTCACTAATCACTGGTTCCAAAATGACCTGACATCAAAATGATCAATTTAGGGGGGTAAAAAGCACCTTAAAGATCTGTCTTTGGGAAGAAGGTTAAGGGTGTGCAAAAAGTGGGAGAAAATGAAAGGAGATTTGGGTCGAGGGGAGGAGGAGAAGGCCCCAAGAGCCCCTTTTCATCTGGAATCTGAGTGCCACCCTCATGTGCAAATCTGAAGCCACATGGCCCAGGAAAGTGGGATTTCTTTTATTTGAAAAGTAAGTTCAGTATATGATAATCCACATCTTTATCTAAACCCCTTATTCAGGAACAACAGCGAAAGAACTTTCTAGAGTCCAGTATTTCTATGATGTTTGGTAGTTTTGCTTCACAATTTAGATCACTGGGCTATATTTGAGGTTGTAGGGGGTGATTCTCTGTTGTATTTTTGACAAACCACTTAGCCAGTCCCTTGTCTTCGTATTACTGCATAACAGAGATTTGAAGTGAAACAACATCACACTTGAAATCTCCAGATGGAAAATTAGTTTGTTGAGAATATTGCTTTGTGCTTGGAAGAAGGTTGCTGCTGGCAAAGGATATTATTTGCAAGAATTCTGGGCCAGGCGTGATGGCTCATGTGTGCAATCCCAGCACTTTGGGAGGTTGAGGCGGGTGGATCACGAGGTCAGGAGCTCAAGACCAGCCCGGCCAACATGATAAAATCCCATTTCTGTAAAGATACCAAAAAAAAAAAAAAAAAAAATAGCCGGGTGTGGTGGCGTGCACCTGTAATTCCCAGCTACTCAGGATGCTGAGGCAGGAGAATCACTTGAGCCTGTGAGGCGGAGGTTGCAGTGAGCCAAGATTGTGCCATTGCACTCCAGCCTGGGTGACTGGGCAAGACTCTGTCTCAAAAAAACAAAAAACAAAAAACAAAAACAAAAACAAAAAAAAACAAAACCAAACACACACACACACACACACACACACACACACACACACACACACACACAAAGGAATTCTGGAAAGTTAGGGTGCTTTTGGCAACCCAGAAACTAATTGCAAAGAAGAAGTATAAATCTTGCTCTTTGACAGTACTTTATTTTGACAGGGAAATACACACACAACCCCCTATTTTGTTTGTAGGTACTGCAAGAACCACATTTGCTCTGATCCTACAGAAATAGCCTCAGGGAAAGATCTAGATATGAACAGGGATTGGTGAGGATTGGTAAGGGAGTGATTTAGAAGATACAAAAATGTAAGTGATAAGGACTTTTCTCCTGCTGAGTGAAGGTTTTCAGTTTGGAAATACACCCCACTTTTGATCATAATGGCAAGTCACAATGAGTATCTGGATGCATAAATGGCTGTTCAGAATCATAAAGTCTAGAGCAGGAGCTAACCTATTATCCAGTGTTTTCCTCTAGATGAATAAGGTTATGATCTCAGTTTTTCAGTGTCTAAGATCCTGAGACATTTACACATCCTGTCCAAGGCCTACCTACCAGGAATACACAATTGACTGCAATTCTACATTGCTGTCTCTTGATACAGGGTTTTACCTTCATATAAGGCTACATCCTCGTTACAGGATTCTCCTGTAATACCGACCTCCAACCCCTGATGCAGGACTCTATCCCTCATACAGAGTTTTAGCACAACGAAGGGTTCTGCTCCAATACAGGGCTTTACTCTAATACAATAGGTCTCTGTTCCTACTGTGGGGCTCTGATCTCCCATGCAGGAATTTATTTCTGTTCTTGTGATTTAATGTCGCATAACAAGTTGCCCCGAAATTTAGTGACTCAAAACACTAACAGCATGTATTTGCTCATAAATGACAGTTTGGACTAAGCTTGAGGTAGATAGCTTATCTCTGCACCATGTGGCATCAGCAGGGGCATCTTGAATCATCTGGAGGCTCCTTTATTCACAGGTCTGGTGGCTGGTGCAAGACATTGGCTGAGGCCTCGGTTCTTCTCCTTGGGGGCCTCCCATGTGTTCTCTCCACCTGGTGATTCAACTTCCTCACAACATGATGGTAGGCTTTCTTGGAGTAGAGCAAGCATCCCAAAAACGTCTAGCCTTGGGAGTCACATAGCATCTCTTTTGCCTTAATCTATCAGTTGATTCACAAGCCGCTGCCCAGATTCAAGGGGAGAGAACATAGACCTCACCTCTCAGTAGGAGGAGCCTCTATTTCACATTGTAGGATGGAAAGGAGATATGGTTGCATTCAAGAAAATACAATCTGCTATAATTTGCCTTCTGGCTACAGCAATTCAAATCCCTCCCATGTGCTAAATATATACATGCCTTCGCTTCAGTGCCCCAAGTCTCATCCCAATGAGCCATCAGCTTAAAGTCCAGGATCTCATCATCTAAATCAGGTCCTGATGACATGGAGGACCCTTGGCTTCAGATCCTGGAACACTGGTCTTTTTCATATGAAGCCCTGTGAACTACAGAGACGAGGATCCACACGGATAGCTCATGTCTGCTCCACTTGTTGTCAGATAGGGCAGCTCCCAGCCTGGGGGCTGGAAGCATCTGAAGTATCCCTCACTTGCATGTCTATAACTGGTGCTGGATCTTGGCTAGGAGTCCCAGTTTTTCTCTAGGTGAACCCTTCCATATGTTCTCTTTGTGTAGTTTATTTGGGCTTCCTTACAGCACAATGGCTGGCTTCCCTAGAACAAACATTCTAAAGAGTGAGCCAGCTGGAAGCTGTAGTCTTTTTATTAGCTGGCTTCAGAAGATACACAGCATCACTCTGCTGCACTCCATTGGTTGAAGCCTTCCTAAGCTCTGTCAAGATACAAGTGGAGAAGCCCTAAGCTCTACTCTCAATGAGAAAGCCTCAAAGTCACATTGTATAAGAAGAGCAAGTGGGATGGAAAATATTGTAGTCATTTAGGAAAATGCAATCTGCTAGAATGGACTGCCTTGCAAAACAGTGAACTCCTTTCTACTGCGGTCATTCACAGTGAGGATGAATGACTAGCAGTCAGGAGGGTTGCAGAGGGGATTCCTAATATGAACAGAAATTTCGACTAAATGACCTTCAAGGTCTCTTGCATCTCTCAGATTCTATGAGGCTATAGAAACAACAGTGGAACCCAGGTACTCTGAAGATTTTAGGGAGCTGAATTGTATAGGCCTGTGGCATATAAGAAAAAGTCCAGGCTAAAAAAGGACATACGGATAAATTGAAGATGCTAAGGATGCAGCCCTAGGATAGCCTGTGTCTGAATACTGTGACCTTGTCTGCTAACAAGAGCAGACGGCCATGACCCTGGACATTTCAGGCTGGCAAGAAAGGTGGCAGCTCATATAGAAGTTTATATTGACTTTAAACCAGGGTGAACCTGCAGCCTAAGAAGAAAAGAGGCTGTTCTTTTCTTCTACACTCTGCTGACCCAGAATGTAGACAGATACAAAAATCCATGAACCTTTGGACCAATAAGAGGGAGATGGGACTGTGTGCATGTGTGAGGGCTTTATAAGCCACAAAGTGATGTGTCAATGTTGTTCATTGTGTCAGGACTCACATTCATGCAGCAGAGACTTCTGTAAACAAAACTGAACCCTCTCTTGTGCTCTGTCCCATACATGGATTGCTTACCTTTGGTCAAACCATCTTTCCATGAAGGGGCTTGTCTGTGTCCATTTCCTGTGAGACTCTTGCTTAACATTCTGAGTCAATCAATCAATTTGGTTACAATATTGGCCTTGGACCAGTGACAGGGGCTGTGTTAGTGGACACAACCTCACAGTGTGCCTCTTTAAACCTGCTGGCCATCTCTTATCATGTCTTCTTGTCATCAGTTTTTCAAAACCAGGCATTTTTTTCTGCTGCCCTCCACTGGGCTGGCTTCCAACAGTACCTTGCTCTGGGGCAGAAATGTACTGGCAAATGCATAATTCAGTGGTTTGTACTTTGCATCTATTAACCATGGCACCAAATGCAGGAATGACACAATGGTGAGGCTTTTGCTTAGACAGTGTTTTTCCTGAGTGAAGCTTAACATTCAAACCAATTTATAATTCCTTTGCATAGTAGATAAGTATCATAATAGTCTTTTAATAGATGACTCGACGGAAACACATACATTATAAGGTCAATGTCACTGCAAATTATTACAAGAGGTACAATTCAAGGGTCCTAACTCTTCGTATCTAACATTTACTTCTAGATTATGCATAGTACATAGTAGGTTTTAAAAAATATCCATTGAGCTTTATTATATTATCAATAGTCAATTAAATAAAATGCAGCTTCAAGACTTTTTTAAAACCAAAGACTGACTTAAGATAGACACATTCAACTGGTTTGAAAATCTCCAGCTGAAAAATAACCATTATGTTTCTGCTAGATAAATGATAGCAGCCAGAGTAAGTCTCAACTAACTAAATATCATATTTACTTGCCTTTATGCAAGTTGTGAAAGCAGAAATAGAACTGTAGCAGTACATTTTTATTTATTTTCCCTATCTTATACTTACATATCTTTTACAAAGTGCAAATATTCATAATTCTATTCATTCACAGAATAAGTCTAGGAGAATATGTTAGTATAGTTATTCCTGTTTCAAAGACAGAGGTCAAAAGGTTAGAAGTGATTTATTTATTTTTGCTATTCTTTTTTTTTTTTTTAATTTTAAGTTCCAGAATACATGTGTAGAACCTGTAGGTTTGTTACATAGGTATATATGAACCACGGTGGTTTGCTGCACCTATCTACCCATAAGCTAGGCTTTAAGCCCCACATGCATTAGGTATTTGTCCTGATGCTCTCTCTTCCCTTGCCCCCCAGCCCACAATGGGTCCCCATATGTGTTGCTGCCCTCCCTGTGTCCATGGGTTCTCATTGCTCAATTCCTGCTTGTGAGTGAGAACATGCAGTGTTTGATTTTCTGTTCCTGTGTTAGTTTGCTGAGGATGATGGTTTCCAGACTCATCTGTGTCCCTGCACAGGACATGATCTCATCCCTTTTTGCAGCTGCATAATATTCCATGGTATATATGTACTACATTTTCTTTATCCAGTCTATCATTGATGGGCATTTGGGTCGGTTCCATGTCTTTGCTATTGTGAATAGTGCTGCAGTGAACATACTTGTGCATGTATCTTTATAGCAGAATGACTTATATTTGGGTATATACCCAGTAATGTGATTGCTGGATCAAATGGTATTTCTGGTTCTAGATCCTTGAGGAATAGCCACAGTGTCTTCCACAATGGTTGAACTAATTTATAGTCCCACCAACAGTGTAAAAGCGTTCCTGTTTCTCCACATCCTCACCAGCATCTGTTGTTTCTTGACATTTTAATAATTGCCATTCTGACTGGCATGAGATGGTATCTCATTGTGGTTTTGATTTGCATTTCTCTAATGATCAGTGATGTTGAGCTATTTTTCATATATTTGTTGGCCACATAAATGTCTTCTTTTGAAAAGTGTCTGTTCATATCCTTTACCCACTTTTTTGATGGAGTTTTTTTTTTCTCGTAAATTTGTTTAAGTTCCTTGTAAATTCTGGATATTAGACCTTTGTCAGATGGGTAGACTGCAAAATTTTCTCCCATTCTGTAGGTTGCCTGTTAGTTCTGATGATAGTTTCTTTTGCTGTGCAGAAGCTCTTTAGTTTAATTAGATCCCATTTGTCAATTTTAGCTTTTGTTGCAGTTGCTTTTGGCGATTTCGTCAAAAAATCTTTGCCCATATCTGTGTCCTGAATGGTATTGCCTAGGTTTTCCTCTAGGGTTTTTATGATTTGGGGAGTGATTTATTTTAAATAGAGCATACGTTCACTCATTCTCTGGTTCAATTTTCTTTCTATTGCATTGTGATGTTAGCTAATAAATGATTCTTATTATAATAAATAATTAGCCAGTAAAATTATTATTATTATTTATTGAACAACAATTGTATTCTACGCCCTGTGCTAAGTACTTTACCTACATTATTTCATTTAATCCTCACAACCACTTTTGAAGGAGACAGTACTATTAGTGTCATTTGATAGATGAATAACCTTAGGCTTAGAGAGCTTGGGTAACTTGTGTCAATGTGACAAAACTAAATAGTTAAGAAAAAAAAGATGGATTCTGAAACCATGCAAAAGTGCTTAACCACAATGCAGTACTGCTTTTTATGAGAGATACTATGGAGAAAGCGGGAGATGATGGGAAAGAGAATGGGCGAAAGAAATAGGTATGTGTGGACATTATTTTTTTTTCCAAAGTAACAATTTACATTTCTAAATTTATGATTTCACCATTGTATGAATGCAACTCTTGCTCCTGTAAAATTAAAGCTTTCCCCTCCTCCCCACTGCATTGTTACAGACCGGTTGGTGTTCAATTAGGAAGTAACGTGTTCTGGAGTGGATTTATATTTTATAAGATGGAATAGGCCTTTTTCATGCCCCATTCACTCAGTACTGTTCTCTGTCTGTATCCTGGTAACACCTAAGTGTTTGTCCATTCAAGGATATCATCCAACTTGGACAGGCTAGCCCGTGTAAACCACACTTTCCAGTTGCCTGGTTATCATTACTAATGTATCAAAATCTTTTCTGGGAACTTCCGTGCATCTTTCCATCCAGTGAGCCACGATTTTCTTATCCAAGGTCTCATCTGCCTGGAAATCAGCCTTCTCAGTTAATATGACTGTTCTCTCTGCCTTGTGCTAGCCATACAGGCTTCATATCCGCCCTGCTCACTGATGCCAAAGACAGTGACGGGGCTTTTGATTCAGAAAGTGTCCTTAATATCTCCTTCATGCTCATCTTCTTTAACGAGCAAAAATTGGGGGAAACATCAAATGAGATCAGGAACTTAACGCATTCTCACCCGGAGATATCAGATTATAGGTAAAATTTCTTGATCCAAGTGTCAAATTGAGCAGAGCAAAACCAGGTTTCTGAGTCTCACCATTATGACACTTGTCCTCCTGAACCTCCTAGCACAGCACTAAGGATGCTATCATGAGTTACTTCCTAAAAGGCTAAATATTATACTGGAATCAGCATTGCTGCTCGTTTGCACAACAAACCGAAGGCCAAAATATCCTTCTACATTTCCTCTCTCAACTTAAAACCAAAACCTAGGTCTAGATGCTTCCATTTGTTTTCTTCTTTCTTACATTTAAAATTTATCTCCTCTGCAAGCCATTAGGCTTTTCGACTAATGGGAAGACAGGTCGAAAATTCTTCTTGTAGCTCACCTAGACTGGAAGGTCCATGGCTTCCAACAACTTGCCATATCATACGAACAGCTTTAAGAGTGTGGACTATGGGAAACTAATACCACCATCTTCAAGAAAACTAAAGTTTTGTATTGCCAATGATGCTTAATTATATGCCATAGCAATTTTCTTCAAGGTTTCTAATGACCTCCTTCTGGCTGAATCCAGTCATTTAGCCTTTAGTCTCTGTCTCCTCTCTTTGTAGCTCTTAACCCTGAAGACCATTCATTTGAATCTTTTGATGAAACTTTCCCCAATAAATAATTGATTCCCCCATGCTTCTCTCTCCTGTTCTCCTCGATTTCCTCGATTCTTTTTCTTCTTCTAGGTCCTCAGTCCTTGACTATCAGCTCTTATTTCTCCAAAATCTCACTATACGGGTATTTAGCCTGTCATGGGTTTCAATACTATAATTATAAGGATGACTTTCGAATCTACCTCACCAGCTCAGTCCTGTATCCCTTATTCTGCCTTTTTAAAAGGTCAGCATATACTAAATCTAATCCATCATTTTCTCCAAAATACATTTTTCTGGGTTTTTTTGTTTGTTTGTTTGTTTTTTTAAGGTGTAAAGTATAGATGGATGTGGACTAATGTGGTAGCAGGCAAAACAACGAGAAAGTAATGTACTTGCAAGAACTTCTCAAGGAATAAATATGGGATTTAATGGCTGGCAAGATGTAAGGGATGATTCAAAGATACACTGCCATTAGCCTAAGCAGGCTCCAGATAACTTCTGACTCCATTCTTTGTTCCTGCCTTATCCTTTCCCCAACTAGCCAAAGTGTTTTAACTGCTCTTATTTTTGTTCTCAAGGCCACCGTAGCTATAGACTAAATAAAGATTTGTTAAAAGAATGAATAAATGAGACGAATGAATCCCATTTTTACTTTTTTTTTTTTTTTTTCTTTTGAGACGGAGTCTCACGCTGTTGCCCAGGCTGGAGTGCGGTGGCGCGATCTCGGCTCACTGCAAGCTCCACCTCCTGGGTTCACGCCATTCTCCTGCCTCAGCCTCCCGAGTAGCTGGGACTACAGGCGCCCACCACCGCGCCCAGCTAATTTTTTGTATTTTTAGTAGAGACGGGGTTTCACCGTGGTCTCGATCTCCTGACCTTGTGATCCACCCGCCTCGGCCTCCCAAAGTGCTGGGATTACGGGCGTGAGCCACCGCGCCCGGCCCATTTTTACTCTTTTCTAAGGAGACTGATGTGACCTCCCAGTGGCTACTAGCAGCTTGAATCTTCATTGTCTCAGTTCCCTCCTGATAACTTCTGAAGGCCATTGTTGTTAACTGATTGGTAGTGAGAATCTAAAATCTACATGACGCTTTCATCCAATCTGCATCAGAACTCTGCTGGAAGCACAATTATTCCAGGATGTGGTCAATTCTGCTGCCACTTCCAGCTCTACTCTCTCCTCTACTAGGACATTTTGTGGCCCTTGTGGTAGGCAGACTAATGACCCCCAAAATATATTCATATCCTCATCCCATAGCCTGTGAATGTGCTAGGTTACATGGCAAAAGAACTTCACAGATGTAAGTTAAAGGTGTTGAGATGGGAGAATGTCCCAGATTAACCAGGTGGGGCCAATGTAGTAAGCACAGGTGTCTTTATAAAGGAAAGTGGGAGGCAAGAAGGTCAGAGAAGGAGATGTGATGATGGAAGCGGAATTTGGAGGGATCCATTGCCAGAAGGGGGCTACAAATCCCAAAATGAGGGCAGCCTGTAGAATCTGGAAAAGGCATGAAGCTGACTGTCCCCTAGAGCTTCCAGGAGGAAGATGTAGTCCTCTCGGCACATTGATGTTAGCCTCCTAAGTCCCGGTTTTGGACTTCTAACCTCTAGAACTGTAAGATAATAAATTTGTGTTGTTTTAAGCCTGTAAGTTTGTGGTGATTTGTTACAGCAGCTATATGAATCAGAAAATCCCCTAAATCAACCATTTCTCACCCCTTATTACCTAAAATTCACTTTCTGTTCATCAGTCTCCCCCTAGACTCTCACTGCTGGGCTGCTCTGTGCTCCCTCTGTTGCCCTAAACTCCTACTGATCCTCTTCTCTCCAAAACTTCCCACTGAGTGTTCTAGGCTTTCTCTTAAGTTGCACACAAACTCCCCTGTGTTCTCAAACTCTCCACCAAATGCTTCTCCTAAGTGCTGGCTTTAGCTGTAATATGCTCGTTCCTGAGAACACCTTGAATATCCTTGAAAGTCCCTCAAGAAGATGCCTTTATTTTTCTTACATCCCAAGTATCTGCCTCACAAAAATGTACTGCTTCCAAAACATCACACTTCTCCCCTTGTGGCTCCTTATAGACCACTCATGATATTTGGCCATATCACTCTTGATTTCTTGTCACTCTCATAGCCTCATGGTAACTCCCCTCTTATTTATTGAGGATTTTAAACCTGGATCACTTAACTGGATCACTGTGCCAAGCTCTGCTGTCATTTTGGGAGATTTGAGAATTCTTAAGAATGTTTTGTCCTAGTCATTGCATTTCTTGATCTCTTACACTGCAGTAGCCTTTGCCTCCTCTCCACTCCAGCCATTAATTCCCAAGGGCACACTCAGGGCTATTTTATCACTTAGAATTTCTCTACCTCTGAAAAATCCTACATTCAAATATTCTAGAAACGATTGGGTTAAAACATTAAAGACAAAAAAGTTAAAGACAAAAATAACCAGATTGCATTCTCTAACTTCACCACATCCCATCCCAAAGGAAACACCTGTTCTTCCTCTCCTGATGCCTAGCTCAGTAAATGACAGTACCATCCAAAAATGTGCCCAAGGCAGAGACCTGGACACTGTCTTTAACCCTTACCTCTGCCTCTCAATTTATCACCCAAACAATTGCTATGTGTTCTTGAGTTTACCTTCTAACTATCTGTAAAATCTGTCCATTTCTCTCCAGTCCCACCATTCCCAGATTAAATGATCTTTCCTCTGGATTACTGATGATCTCTAATTGTTCTTTCTCTAGTGAGTCCTCTCATACCCACCAAACCCAATTCTTATCAGGTTTAGGTTGATCATTGGAAAGACATGGTGATTGTGTTGCTTCTCTGCTTAAAATCCTTCAAGAGTTTGTAACTAAGTTCCTATCGACATATCCTTAATGACTGGCTGCTGCTTCCCCAGTAAGCTTCACCTGGCATACCTGCCATATGCTATCCCTTTTCCTTCACCACTCAAAACACAGAGCAGCCAAGGGAGTAGGAGTTTCAAGAGCACCACCTTCTACTGGTTATTGAAGGCATTATATATTCATCCTCAAGTGGAAGCTGAAGCTGAATAGATGTGCATGATACTCTGAATGATTTTGAGATGTGGTCGCCCATGCAAATCACATACTCACTGAACCAAATTCAGGACATTGCAGCAATCCTGAAAAATCCATTTGACTCCCCAAATTACAGTTTAGTTGCAAATCTTTCTGTCCTGAAGACATAGCCACGCTCTGCAATTTCTCAGATGCTGACCCTTAAGAAGTGCAATTCACACAAGGAGGCTGATTCTATAACAGCGAAGAGCAGCACTGTTCCTCTAAGGATGGGTCTTTTCAGTGTGGCGTGGGGAATTTCCTGAACAAAAACCCACATCTTCCTTGATATTCCAACATGCACTAATCCACTGTGTTTGCCAGAATAAATTGCAAAGGGATTCAGTCACGTTCCAGGTTCAGCCTAGGCACACTCAGTATCCAACATAGGCTGGAGATGAAATAAGGAAACTCTTTTGGGTGTAGCTGTAAGGTCAACAAATTGGAAAAAGCCACAATTCACCCTTGGGAAGGATTAGATACGCTGACATCCTCCAAATTGATTTACCTAGATCAGACCACATGTTAATGAGGCAGGCAAGTTACTCTAATTCATCGTTACTATTCTAAATGCAGGGACCTTTTCATATTGAAGAGGCGGGGCAATGGATTCAAATGAGCATCAGTCACTTACAGCTTGTCACTCACCCTTGCTAGGCCAAAGCCATTTATAATTGCTGTCATCTAAACTGCACTGAAAAGAACTGGACATTCAAAGAGCACAGCTCCCAAGAAACAAAGTGAGTTTTCTTCCCCTATTACCTGCACTGCATCATAAATGCTCTGAGCTGGCAAAATGTGAGCACTTAGATTTCTTCTGGGCACAGACATTTTTCTAAGTGCTTTAAAAATTTCTATTATTTGAAGGGTCTCCTTGAAAATGCCTCACTTTTCAAGACTGACTCTTCAGTGACATTGAAACATTATTTGTACCACAGATATAAAAGCTACATTTCAACTTCATCCAAATTGTGAGTTGGAAAGGCAAGATATTTTTTGATGACGTTACACCTACCAATAAACTTTATTCATGTCAGAAGGTAAAGTTCATGCCTATATAGAAAGTGAAATGTATTGGTGTGTTTATGTGATGACTCATCCACACAAAGTGATGTGGCATAATCATCTAATAAGCTATTTCTGTAGGTAAAGGAGAAGGTAAGTTAATGACCAGATAGTAAATACTTTAGGCTTTGTGGGTCATATGGCCTGTTGCAGCTACTCAAATCTGCCATTATTGTATCAAAGCAGCCATAGGCAATATGTAAATGAATGTGTGCAACCGTATTCCAATCAATTTTTGCTATGGACTGCACTGCAATTTGATTTTCATATAATTTTTACATGTCACAAAACAGTATTATTCTTTTGATTTTTTTCTCTGTGATTTAAAAATGTAAAAAACATTTTTCACTGGCAGGGTCATAGTGAAACAGGTGGCAGCTGGATTTGGCCCATTGCCCACAGTTTACTGACTCCTGTTTTAACCTGTACTTTTGAAAATAAGACATATAACCTCTTTGCTTACATTTCGTTTTCGAGTACTTTATCAACAAGAACTCATGAAGATCAGTGGAAGCATGAAAATCCAAAAAACAACTGCTGCAGTGTGTAAATACTAGTAATTTCAGATTTTACTTTGGTAGAGTTAGAAGGAGAATATTCAAGAAGAAAAAAAAAGCAAGAAGCATCCAGACTATTTTCCTTAGATTGCTGTGTTTTTTCTTGTAATTTCAGTACTCATTGAGTTAAATTTTTCCCAGGGGAATGTACTTCCAAATTTCTAATGGATTGTAACTTTTCTTTTCTAACAAACGAATATTCATTATTCATATTCATAAATAATCCTAATAAAATTACTTTTTCTGATTACAAAAGTTGCATTTGTTTATTTTAGACTACATGAAAAATGTATAAGATCGCAGATTACTTTTAGCTCAGGGAAAATTACTACTTAAAAGCAAGAAATCGTTTTATCTTCTCTCATGCATCCGTAACTGCAACTGCAGTCATGATATAAAAATATTTCCACTGGTGAATCAGATGTTGAATAAAACACTCGGCTATTTGGCTAGAAAACTGGGTTTAACCTTGCGTGTGGATTCAGGGTGAAGCAAAGGTCTCTAATTCTAAATATTTGTTGGTAAACGTTGCTTCATCAGCTATTTGGAAATCAGTTTCCATCAGATTGGGTAAAGCCTGCTAACCAAACAAAGCAGCAATTAGGCCTCAGAAGACAGCCTCTGTTTTTATTCTTCTTGTACTCATACAAAGTCTGTTTGTCCCTTGCCTCAATCCTCCTACCTCCTTCTTTGGTATGAAATGTCTTTGGCTTGCAAAGCAACATCTGTGAGGTTATCAATGCATTCTGTGGCAGGCTCACTATGTACTGAAGGCCTGCACAGGTGTTCATTCTTTGAGAAGGCTCAATCCATGTGACTGTGGCTTTTTTTTAGTGCTCTTGTTGTTGGCAGGTAAGCCAAAGCAGCAGCCTATAGCTTCCCTTTAATGGGAATATGAACACTGAGAGTGAAGCTGCGGACTTACAGAGCTTTCTTAAAGCAAATTCAACTCTTTAAAGAAAAATAACAACAATTCTTTGCCTTCAAACCTCTCTCCTCTGCCCCCAACCCACACCCCCAAATCAGACAGGCCAGATGTTTGTGAAAACTGCCGTTTCCACAATTCAAAAGTACAGCATTTACCATAGCTTTTATCAAAGATTTCAATTCCCCTCATCTTAAGGAAAATGACCCTTTTATTTTGTTGTGGACATAAAATTATGGCCCTGGGAAAATTGGAAGCATTTCTGTTGAGGGAAATCAATTTTCTCACTGCCATATATGATCAACATGTCACAGCCATCACCCAGATAATAATAGTAAAGTACAAGTAAAATGGCTGGTAATACTGGCTTTAAAGGTAGAAAAAGATAGAAGGAAGATAACACCCCCTCATCCCCACCCCCCTTTAAAGCATGTTTGCAAAAAGAAGAAAAGAAAAGAAAGATCTCTAAGGGTTATTTTCGCTCTTTAATTTTCCTCCTTCCACCTCACTTTCTTCCCTTTGCTCGTGCTTTCTAGAGTGTAAGTATTTTATTTTCTTGTGGGGACTAATCGGCCAAAGCATTAATGAAACTGTAGAGATATGCATTCTTCCTGGAAAAGAGTAAGCACTTTATGTGTAAACCACTCTGGCTCCTTTTCAATCACCCTGTTAATGGGTGGCTAATTGTCAAAAGATGTGACCAGACTGAGATGACCCTAGAGTGTGTTTAGGTGGGAGGCAACAGGGAAAGTACAGAAGCAGCTTCTTAATTTGGATCCTGCAAACAAAAGGAAACATCAGATCTGACCTCGCTGCTGGAGTGTTAATGGCTTTCTCCCCGTCTCCCCGCTGCCACTTAGCATCTTTTGTGCCCCACCCTGGGAAGCTTCCCGGCAGAAGTGTGCATTAGCAGAACTCTACAGTTACAAAATGCTGCTTACTACAGACAAGGGAAAAAAAACCTTCACAGTGATTAAATGTTTTTTGGACAAACACATCCATAGCCATAAAAGTGCCATTTTTATTTCAGGCAGGCCTCTCAGTCATGTCCCTGCTGGGGCCAACAGCACAGTGGTGTACCTACAGTGTCATTGGAGCCCTTCAAAGAAGATCTAAGTACTGTCTTTCTCTTTGTAGGAAAGTTGGCCCCCACATGTAAATGTGGGAAACCAAAATGGCATTCATTTAGGCCAAGGTCATTACTGAGGAAACAGCAGACAGAATCTTGGCAAAATATCAAATATTTTCAATAATTCAACCATTTGCAAAAGAATGCTGCTTGTTTCGGAATACAAATGAGAACGAGCAGTAGAAAAAAGAAATTCAAGCTAGGGACCAAAGAAACCTAAGCTAAGGACTCTCACAGATATGATAAATGTGGCATGCACAAAGATGTTCATAGAAGTATTATTAAGAATTGGAAAGAACCTACTCTCTAGCAATAATTAATTTAAAAAGATAAACTGTGGCATATACATATTATGAAGCTACTAAAGACAATCGTTTTAGAAAAGAGAAATAACACCAAAGATATAGACAAACACTTTGTGGATTTAAGTAAAATAATAATAATAAAGTTATAGCTATGGAAAAATGCATCCTCAGCAAAATACACCAAAAACAAATACACCAGAATGTTATGGTTGTGTTAGGACAGCAGTATTACGAGTGAAGTATGTTTTTTTCTTTTATTCTAATTGGTAGAGAATTGGATGCTGTATTGATTTAGAAACGAACAAACAAAAGAAACAAACAAAAAGTAGGCAGAAATAAGCCCTAAGAAGCCCTTTTTGGTGTGTGAGAACATCATTCAAAAAGAAGTTGTACAACTTTTTCCCAGAGTTTTATTAGAACTTAACATCACAGTTCTCCAATATTTACATGGTAAATTGAGACTAAAAAGGCCCAGTGGGCTCTTTCTAGCCCAAAGGAGGTACTCTGCTCCCAACAGCAATGTCCCAGCACCTTTTCCCACTCACCTTCAAAATATCGTGTGCCTGTGTGCTGCAATTTCCACAGAGAACGTGACATAAAATTTGGAGACTCTAGACAATGCCTGATGCTCAATGACATCAAAAACATCTGGACTCAAAGAGAAAAAAGAGTTGATTTTTCGCCCTTTATTTTATAACCTTTCTTTCCCACCTCAAAAACCTACTTTCTCTTGTACACTGGATATATGCATAGTTCATCTGAAGGTTTACTCCTAGTTAGTTTTCTCTTTTTTTGAAGACCAAGAGTTGTCCAAGGTATCCATATCCCAGCTCATAGTCCCAAACTGAAAGGTTATATCAGGTCAGGATGTAAGTCCCACATCAGGAAAAGGCCACATCTGAATTGAGGAGACCTGGGTGGCTGTTGGCCCACTTAGCACTGTGGCTGGAGAGGCTCTCAACCCTCTAGACAGCGGCATGGACCATGTGTTGGAAATGATCAAACTCAGTGGCTTATTGGAGTGGAATGGTAGGAAGAGAGGTGTTCAAAGAACACTTCCTATCAGTTAGTAAAAGCACATCAATAAAAATAAATCAATGCCCACTTGTTTTCTAGGAATCTGCTTCATATTCAGCAAAGACTCCCATTATGCTGCATTTCTGATAGACTAGCACAGAAAAGATGTGGTTTCAGCTAGAATAAAGTATCTTGAATAAAAGCATTACTCTGTCATCAGAATCTTCCACTGTGGACTAAAATGTGAAGCAAAGATAATCTCAGATACAAAATTTTAAAATGAGTAATGAGTAAGAGATGACACACAATAGATATTTGTAAAACAAATGAGTGATACACAGGAATGTAAAAAATTTTGGAATAAAAGAAATAATTAGAAGCAAAAAGTTTAGTTAGAATGTGGCTTTTGAAAGAAGGGGAAAACATTCCTTAATAAATGCCATAGATAAAAATGTGCTGTGGTTTATTGAGAAGTGGATTGTGAACAAATGACAGTGGGTTGGAGAACTTGAGTTTGATTCTTCACTTATTAATTGACCTGTGTTGCTCTGAGTAACTTTTCCCCTCCTAGAGCCTTGGCTTTAACAACAGGAAAATCAAATAATTGAACCAGATCAGACACACGTCCCATCTCTCATTTCTGCCGCTCTTGTAACAGACATTGCTCATCAATGGTGACCCTTACCTGCGGAGCCTGGCTGAGGGCTCAGAATCCTTCATTTGACAGTGTTCCTGGCAGCCATTATTAAATGATAAGTTTAGATGTAACGGATAAAACTTTTCCATTACAGTCCAAAATGAATTCCTAGGTTTGTGACCCACCATGACCCTAGAAGCTCTTTTCCAACCCTCCATAGAACAAAATTAATATGTTTTCCATTAGCTTTGTGAACACCCAGCTCCAATGACACTCCATAGGCTCCAGATCAACTTTCCTCAAAATGTACATCCAAGAAGTTCCGTGTTTCAAGAGTTACTGTGCTGAAAGTACCAGCTTATTCCAAATGCTGCTTCCTTTTTTAGTAGTCAATTTGTACAGATGGCAGATAGCAAATGTTTCTTTGGCTGGCATGAGACACCTGGCAATCTCCACCACAACCATCTATAAATCACAGTAAGAGGGCATGCATTATCAATTCTTTATTAATTTAATTAATTCATAATTTATAATTTTAGTAGTTGTCATACAATTATATATGTAATTTTATTTTCCTCCCAAATCCATAATAAAATAGAACAATACTGACCTCTTCCATAGATCCAACTGGCCTATGTTCCAGAATCCAGTTGAACCGCTGCATTCTATGATCAAACTATGAAAACACATGCCACACCCCTTCTCCAAAACCTGCAGTAGCTCCACTGTCTCATTGGCCCCAGACTCATTGCCTTGTGCTTTATGATCCATTATTAGTTGGATTTGTCACATGTTCTCATGTCTCTTTATTTATATGAACATTGTTACTCCAGTGGAGAGACCTGTTTGCTGTCTTTTCGTCCCAGGTCCAGGATGAGGTTAAGGCAAGTGAGAACACAAGGGTGCAAGTCAAAAGAGGCATACTCCAGAGCCCTTCATTGTGTGTCTCCTTAAATGCTATACCATATGTGGCTCACTTGCCCTGTTCTAGCTTTGGCCTTTATACCATAAACTAAACGCAACAAAAAATTATTTGTATGTATGATCTAATTGTATCCTCTCAGCCCTTAGAAAGGCCAATGTTATTATTTTTCCCATTTTACAGAATGAGAAATTCTAAAAATCTTGAGAAAAATTAAAAAGTTAGGGAGCATCAGAGTTAGAACTGAATATCAATTCTTCTAAACCTGAGCAGAATTTCCAATCCATGAGTCTATGACCCTATTTTATGTGCTCTGTGGCAAGGCATGCCTTTTTCTTCCTCCAAAATCCACATTTTAACTAAACTTTTCAGTCCTAATTATTTGATTTATTCCATTTTCCCCATATCCATGTATTACTCCTCATTTGTTTTATAAATGTTTATTACGCGTTACCTCTTACTTTTTCTTTTTTTGGGGGGGTTCCATTTCTTAACAGATGGGATACACCTTGAGGTGAGATACACAATAAAAGAAATTTTATGTTGTTGTAAAGCCTGAACTTGTCAGTGAACTTTATGAAGGATCAGGAGGTTTGCATTGTAACCAACTTTTATAGATGAGGAAATGTAATGACAAGGAATAATGATGACAGCTGCATTTACTAGGGACCTCAATGTTATCAGAACCATGCTCAGCAGGTAGCATGCAACATCTCCATAAATTTCATAACAACCCAATGAGGAAGTCATTATTATTCACACATTAAATATGAGAAAACTGAAGTTTTAGGAAATGCAGAAAATTGCATAAGGTAATTGCAGCACTTGTAAATGTCAGGGCCAGAAATCAAATTAAGGTCTGACCCAAAAACCCATGCCTTTGAGTGATTAGCCCAGAGGTGTAGAACCGGTGGGGGGTCAAGTTGGAACGTGGGCCTGATAATTCTAATTTCAATCTAGTTCCCTTTTTTCTGTCCTGGTATACTCCCACTTTCACAAAATAGTGAGCCATTTAATAAGTGGTTTTAAGTGAAGTGAAATTATGCTAAGAATAATTGTAGTCCATGTCTGCTTTAGCCATTTAGATGTCTCCTTACTTGGAATTAGAGCCTAAGTAGAAATATTACCAATGTCCAAACCTGCTGCTTGCTAATAGAATAGATATGGTGTCTTTAGAGCATGCAAATATAAAGAAGGCTTAGTAGAATGTGGTATTCATGTGTGTGCCTTGCATATTGAGAAGCATAACAAGGCTTGTGATAATTAAGTACTGATGCATCCCCACGGGTCAAAGGGCAGTGGGTTTTGGGAGCAGTCTAGCACAGGGATGGCGAACAAGCAGCATGGCTAATTTATCCCAGGCTTCTTTCCCATGGAGCTCTGCAGTGGCTTCTGATCTATTTCAGCACAGAACTCCAGGCAGCCACTGCCCACTGATGAGTGTTGACTCTAGAGAAGAAAGCTATTCAGGATCCTCAGTAGAGTGAGAAGTGCATAGGTTATGGAGTCGAAGAGACTTTAGTTCCCAATCCTGCTGGTTCCACTTATTAGCTGAGCAGCCCTAGGCAAGTTACTTAACCTTACAGATCTTCTGTTCAGTTGTATTATTATCATCCAGAAAATAATAATGTAGAAGATGCCAGTGTCCCCCACCTTTTTTTTTTTTTGAGTCCTGAATTTAATCAGAATAATCCTGACATTTCACAGATTTTTTTTCTCTTTTAAAATATGTCACGCCATGAGTTCATGGGATTTGGAGTCAGCCATACAGACCTAGGTTTGAGCTGCAATTCTGTCACTTAACTTTGTAACCAAGAGTAAATTGCTTAACTGCTTGGTTCAGTCTCCTTATCTATGAAAAGAGAACAACATTACCTCTACCACAGAGTTATTGTAAAATTGAAAAAAAAAGCACATGACAAAGTACATAAGCTGTCATTTACTTGATAAATATTGTAATCATTCCTGCAAGGCAGGTCTCTAAGAGGCACCTATGTCCATTCCATTGAAAGCAGACATTTGGCCATGACACTGCACTTTGAGCTTGTCCTGTTTAGCACAACCATTGTGCTAGCCGCTGTTTACTTAACTGATGAAGTTACCTGGTTTTTGTCCTTGACTACTTGCTAGCCCTTGTGCAATGGTTCCTGATCGGAGGCTGGATTCCTGCAGATCATGTAACCTGGTCACAGCAGAAGTGGTTTGTTCTCTCTGTCTCCCTTTTATGCCCAGTGTTACAAACTGTCAAGTAGAAAGAAACTGAAGGGACTCGGGGGTCAGAGTTGGGGACTATCAGGACTCCTGTACTACCTGATCTTTTGCATCTTATTCAATAATTATTGATTACCTACCATAGGCCAGCTTCCTAGGGCATAAACATGACATGACTCCTGCCTCAGGGAGCTCAGAGCCCGGTGCTGCCATGAGAACAAGTTTTCACTTATAAGAACAATGACTCAAAACCTAAGTTGGATATGCTAGAGATTCCTTGAAGAAATATATGTAGGTGTGTACATGCCAAGTTCAAGGAAAATACAAAGTATTTTCTCAAAAGATGCCTTTGAACTTGAAAGAAAGAGAATGCATCTTTTTAAAAAGTAAAGTAAGACTAAACAAGAATATATGCAGACTTGTGAAATGTGTGTGCACAACTTTTATTAAATGTATACGAAAATTGAAAGTGAAAATGTTTTCAAATATATATGTATATATAAATAAATAAAATAGAGTTTAAGGAATTTTCACAAACCAGACACATGTAATCAGTACATGGATTAAGAAACAAAACATGCCGGGCGCGGTGGCTCAAGCCTGTAATCCCAGCACTTTCGGAGGCCGAGGTGGGCGGATCACGAGGTCAGGAGATCGAGACCATCCTGGCTAACACGGTGAAACCCCGTCTCTACTAAAAAAATACAAAAAACTAGTCGGGCGAGGTGGCGGGCACCTGTAGTCCCAGCTACTCGGGAGGCTGAGGCAGGAGAATGGTGTAAACCCGGGAGGCGGAGCTTGCAGTGAGCCGAGATCCGGCCACTGCATTCCAGCCTGGGCAACAGAGCAAGACTCCGTCCCAAAAAGAAAAAAAAAAAAAAACACAAACAAAACATTATGTGTACCTTCCAAATCCCTCCATCACACCCCTTCTAGTCACTGCCCCTTAGGGTAACCAACATCTTGTATTTTATTAGCATAAAATAAATTTATGTTTTGTGTAAACAGCATCATATAGTATGCAGATTTAAAACTATTTTCCTATCAAATTTCAGAGTATTTTTTGATGCTTTGTTCATTAAACTTAAACCAGTGAAGTTTGCTCCACTGTGAAGCATATGCTTGAAGTGAAGGATTCTCAAGCTTGCGTAAAAATCGCTGACTCTTTCTGCACAGGACGATGCCTTTGTACCTGGATGTCCTGATCTTGGAGGTTACATTTCAGAATGTGAACTCATTCATTAGAAAATGCTTTATTTGATTGAAGGCCAGGTACTTGCTTCCCAGCAACACAGCTTAAGTAAATGCCCAACGCAGACAGTCAACATTACTGTCTCAAAAATCTTTCATTCTGACATATTATCACACATTTGTCATTAGGGAACTGCATACTCACATATGTCCATAAATATTTGGTCTTGGTAGACCCAGGTTGACCTGCTTGAGAAACAGCAGGAAAAAAAATCTCTTATCTCTGTCCTTGAACAACGTACAATTAAATGAAGGGAAAGTTTGAATGTGGCCTCTGAGGGACTTTGTTTCCCTGAAAACAAAATCATTTTGCTCTAGTCAATCAATAACTTTACATGGTAAATGTGAGTCTTAGGCTCGGAAAGAGGTTATCGGCCATAACATTTCTTAACACTTTCATAATGTTATCAGGAATTAAAAAGTAACATTTATCAAATATTTACAAGTTGCGTGGGACACAGCACTGTGTAAACGTATGAATCTGATAATATCCAAGCTGCGTTTTAAAACAGATGCAGAAACATCTCAAAAATGTTTGCTTTTCAATGATGCATTCTCCATCATGTAAAAATTTAACTATTGAGATGCTCTAGTGACACGTGGAATGGGTCACACAAGGAGGAATGTATCTCATGTGAAAGGTCAATATCAACACAGATGAAAGAGATTGCATTAGGCAGGTTATGCCACTCAAGGAAGGACACACATTTTCTAAATGAACATTGAAAAAAAAACTATTATATAATGGAAAATGTGAGACAAATATTATTTACTTCAGTTGATTACATATGAAAGCTGTGTACTAAAGCACACACCAAAGCAATAGTCCCTTCTTCTTGCTGTCAACTCCGTTCTTCTTTTGTTGTCAGTGGTGGCACTTCTCCAGATTCTAAAGGGGCAGAAATTCATTTATCTTTCTCCCTCCACAGTCTCCTGGGCACTTTACCTCTGTATAGGGCTTACCCAGTCAACAGCCCCCAGAGCTACCTTCATTATAGCAGATCCTGTATTCTATTAATTAGAGAAGGTCAAAAAAAAGAAAGATGAGGAGGAAGAGGCAGAGAGGGGAAACATAAAGTGATAAGTGACAATCTTAAAGAAGAAAAAAGAAGGGTATTAGCTGAAAAAGGGAGCCACTAAGCCCTAACACCCCAATCTCCACATTTTCCCTTTATCTGGTGAATTTAATGACCCTAACCCTGCAATTTCCACATTTTCCCTTTATCTGGTGAATTAAATGGTCCAAGAGACTGCTGCTCAGTCCTAACCTGGCCTCTGCATGCTCCTGTCTTCCCTGTCCTTCCCTTCTGGGCCACATGTGAGGGCCGGGTCTTAGTCAAAACTGGAAAGTGGCTAGAGTGGTCTGAGAGGCTTAGAACAATGGAATAGCACTTTCCAATCAAGAAAATGTTTTAAAGTAGATTCTGTTGGTAGGGCATTTGTTTATTTGTTTCAAGAGTTGAAAATGTGTATATACATATATACGTATGTACACATGCTTGACAAAATTTTTACTTTCAATTTTCATATACATTTAATAAAGGTTATTGCTAATTTCTTAGCCCTTAAGTCTGAGAACTGTATTTAATTCTACATTGATATAGATGGCTGCTGCCAATTCAAGGCTGCAAGGGTAATTGGTAATAAGGTCCAGATACTCTTACAGAAAGAGAACAGAAAATATTTCCTCTTAAAAGATAATATATAAATATTTTTTATTAACTATGAGAAGAGAAATTGAGGGGTAAAGAGACCCAAACCTTAAATATCATAAGACATACAGGTGTATGTACTTTTATTTTTTAATTTCCGCATTCTGCTGTGTGTTAAATATTGCAAGTTATAAAATGTGTTTGTTTATTTTTATTATGACAATTTAATAAAGACTATCATAAGCTTTTAAAATAAGGCTATACAATATAAGTCAGTTATCACTTTATTAAATTGGAGTATTAATGGATATTCACTCTGTATAAATATGGGTGTGAAAAAGGAGAGTCCTATAACTAATTGGCTCCCTGCCCCAGGCACCCAAACATCTTTCTGCAACTCTGGATTTGTCCCTCCAGGATACTACTGCCAAAATGATCAACACAAGGTCCCAAAATAACAATTTATTCTGCCCAAAGGACATTGTGCCCTCAGTCTCCTGGCCAGATGAATTGGCACAATTACATCCTTCTCTCTTGCTTTCCCCCTCAGGATATCCTAGGTGTCAGAGCTTTACATGTTGTGATGATTCAGAGAAAAAAATCTGCTAAGAGAGAAGGCAGTGCTACAAGCGTCTTCTCAGATTCTCAGGTCCAAACTGATGGAGTGAAACGCAAATCCTCCGTTGGTTTGTTTCCTTCAAAACTTCACTGCCCCTCAGGCACTTCCACAGATCAAGTAGAGGGCTAAATCCTTTCCTGACTCTTGACATAAATATATCGGTGTTAACCAACAGTGACCTCAAATTAGCCAATTTCAAGTCTTCACTTCCACCTGCCCCTTGTTCCCCCAGCAAGAATTAGTGACTTAAAGACCATGGTGCAAATGCCAGTTTAATCTACCGAACTGTATTTCTTTCTCTGAAGCAATCTGCTACAGAGGAAAATAGACATTCATTTCTCCTTCAGGAAATCAAACTGTTCAACATGGTTTCTTGATGATGACTTCTTATTTGTTTTGCCTCTTTTGCCTTAAAACTCTATTCTCCCAGTACTTTCCTTTTCACAGAGCTGTTTTTCAGAAAAGCTCTTTTTATTC
The DNA here is from genome assembly GCF_043159975.1 of Macaca nemestrina. Taxonomy (NCBI): domain Eukaryota; kingdom Metazoa; phylum Chordata; class Mammalia; order Primates; family Cercopithecidae; genus Macaca; species Macaca nemestrina. The sequence continues at coordinate 148,736,539 of NC_092131.1, read as the reverse complement.
ATTCTTCTTTCTGACTCAGAGGCACTGAGCTCTGTATGAACAAACATGAACAAACCCTTTCATCAAGAAACCCCACAGCTCACCCTGGGGATGTGCAGGAGCAGGTGTATATCTGCTTCAAAAGCTGTTCTCGATGTAAATAAGCTCAAGGTGGGGCTCTTAGCAAAAGGCTGAGGAGGTGAAAGAGGAGGGTGGCTATTCATGTAGACAGAACTCTGCATCCTGTCCCCTCTAAGGGACAGTGCCCGTGGATGGGTTAGGATGAGAGACTGTAGCTCACACACCAGGCACTTAACCGGGGCTTCTGACCATCAAAAGCTTCGTTCCAGGGAGTTACTCACCACTAGCATTGAACTGCCTTTTAAAAAGATAATGTGGGATAAGGAGTGGAGAGGAAAAAAAGACAGGGAAGATCTTTCCCAATGAAAAGGAAAAGAAGAAGCATTTACACAAGAACTCCTCAGTAGTTCTTTAAGACTAAAATCTTGATCACACATTTTGCAACAAAACATATGTTAAAGAAAATTTAAGGAAGGCCATTCCTTGAACTGAGCTCCTGTAGTAGGCCCCAACAGAACAACCCAAAATGGAGTCACATGTGTGAAAGTTCCACATCACCAAACTGAAAATTTAATTGTTCATTTATAAGATCTGACCTTCCCAGAAATCAGGAGATGATAGCCAAATCCCCAAATAGGCCAGTTTTCCAAAAACGAAAACCAAAAACAACATAGTAGATTCATAGCACCCAATCAAAAGGAGCCCAGTCAACCTGAGCTGGCATGACAAAGAAGCCCCCTCTGCTTTCACCTATACAAGGAAAGTAACCTGAAGCAACCTGAGATCAACTAACCCGCTTTCTGTACTGTGCTGCTTCCTTGCTCCTGACCAAGCTGCCTCACAAAAGCCAACTGTTTTGCCACACCCGATGGAACTCCTGTCTATTGCATACGCCGAGTGATGCCTGGTTCATAAATTGCTAACAAAAGCCAATGTAATCTTTAACAGTCAGTGTGTTGAAATTCCATTCTTAGAAACACAGAAATAGGCCATATCTACTCACTGTCCATTTCATCTGTGAGACACTTGCCATGAGGGACATAGCTTTGCACTGAACTTTAAATATAAATGAGGACTAATTAGTCTGAAGAATCACCTTCATGTTTCCATTTGCTGATTTGTTCAGTCAATATTAATTATTGAGGGCCAACTATACACCAGGTGTGGCAGTAGGTACTGGGAACACAATGGTGAGCCAAACAAGGCGTCTCTATCTCTCCTGGGACATAAGGAAAGACACATTTATCAACTAATCACACAAATAAACATAAAATTACTAAACCCTCCAACAAGAAAGGCATGGGACTAGGCAAATAAAAGTGTTATTTGGCCTAGCCAGGAAGATCAGAGATCAAGAACACTTACCTGAGGAAGTGTTGCTTGAACTTGGATGTAAAGAAGAAACAGTACTTAAAACCAGGTGAAGGAAGAACATTCGAGCAGCAGGAATACAGTGGACAATGGCTCTGCAGGCAGGCATGGTGCATCTAAGGAACCGAAGGTATGGCTGGATTGGAGAGAGCTAGGATGACTGGGAGGTAAGACAAAGCAGAAACAGACCATTAGGGACTGGGTCACGGAAGCCATCATTTAGACATGAGAAGCTGTGGGCTTTGTCCTAAGAGCAATGGAAAACCACTGAAGAGTTTTACACATGAGAATGATGTGATGTGATATATGATATGATATGATATGATATGATATGAAATGATATGATACGATATGATATGATGTGATTTGATCAGGTGGGATTTCTCTGGCTGCAGCATGTTGGTTATGGCAAGAACAGAAGAGTAGGCAAGCTATCAAGAGGCTGAAAGAGACCAGAGGTAGAGGTTATTCCATACATTAATTAAATAAGCTTGATACATATGAGATCCTGGTTTTTGTCTGACACATCACATACTTTTCCTTAGTGGGGCCTATTTACCTTTTCCCACTCGCTTCATAATAGCCCTTTCCCTCCATTTATTTAATAGAGAATTTGATTCTGTCACTTATAAGCCAAAATCACTTAGCCGACCTGTCTGAGAATCTTTATTTGTAAAAGGACTAATTATAATCTCCCAGCTCTCCTCATGGGGTTAGTTATCATGAATATAATCTGAAGTAATAGGTGTGAATGTGCCTTGTACACTAGAATATATGAGATCGATGTAGGTTGGCATTGCTGCAGTGTTTCTAATTATGCATCATGTTCACCTTCTCTGGAAGTTAACAGAGTATTGACATGAATATTTTGGTAGAAAAAATTTCAGATGCCTTAATTAGGATACTCATCAAATCCTTAGCCAAGGCAATAATTAGTGCAGAAATAGAAGAACAAAACAGGCAGAGATAAGAGGGAATTGGTTGACTGTGCAGCCACAGCCTCAGGTCTCCGATACTACGAGAGTGCACTCCAATCCCCTCACCATGGTAAAAAGCCATGTGCATCAGCAGCAGCTAGGACTTGTGCTCTCAGGATGTATCCATTTATGATTGCGAGGAACTATAAAGACTCTAGGAACTCAGAGATGGTGCCATTGTTCCCCTTCACCTTGGGGAACACTGTCAGGGGAAAAGTTTCTAGTCTCTCCGGAAAACCAAACACAGCCACACTTACCCTCCAACTCATTTGTGAAAGTACAATCAGGATTTGATCAAACAAACCTATTTTTATAGGGAAGAGACTGCCTCAGGGATGGAGGGTAGATAGCATCTTCTGACTGGAGAGAGAACATGGAAATACATAAAACTCAAAAAGGACTTTCCATCCAAATTCTGTAGGAGACCAAGTTGCTTCAGGGATCAGAGGCTCTCAGGCACATTTTCTGCCCTGTTACCCCTTCCTTACCAAATCTTGACATAATATCTAATGACTTTGTGGGTGGAAAAGCCCTGCTTATTTTCTAGAGGGGGGATAGGCAGTCAAGAGTTCATTTACCCAGGGGTGTGGGGAGAAAAGAAGGAAGTTTTCAAGAGCATTCTCTTCATCTGTAAGCATTGCTTCCACCACATCGAGAATCAGTCCTGACCTTACATCACTCTAGCAGGTCATCTGGTCATCTCAAATGGTATTGGAAAAGTTCCCTCCAAACTGAAGCAGAGTGAATTCTAATGTGTGATAATTCTGTCTAGATATCGCTATTCCCTCTCAGTCAGGTACTACTCCTTGGAGAAATTGTGAGGAGGTACTCAATGAATCCAAACCACCCCTATAAGATGTTTCAATTTTGGTATGCAGAGGACTGTAAGAGTCTGAGATGGGAAAACCATGAGAATCCTACTTCCTATCTCTCAAGGAACCTTTGGGATTGTGTGTCTTAGTTCTCTCTCTCTCTCTCTCTCTCTCTCTGTGTGTGTGTGTGTGTGCATGTGTATGGTGCACAGTCACCTTTGTTAAGTGATGGCATTTATGAAGGGGAGCTAAGGAATCTTCTAGAAGTACAAGAAATAGCTGGAGCCAAAAAAAAAAAAAAAAAAAAGAAAAAAGAAAATGCAAGACTTGCAACAACAACAACAATAAAAATCCAGCCAGTTGTATGACTGGTACCTACATTCCTGAGCTGGTTGTAGAGGAAAAAGCAGACTGGAAAGGTTGGGCATAGTCAAATTATAGAGGGGTTGGAAAGCCAGTCAGAAATGGTGGGAGGAGGATTTATTCAACCATTGCAGTAACAGAGAGTGTGACTATGTGCTGGATATAGTTTTAGGTGCTTCGGATATATCCAAAATAGATCAACATTTCTCTTATAAAATTTGTGGTCTAGGGATGACAACCCACTATTATCTGCCATTGGTGCTTAATGTTCATGCACTAATTTAATACTTAAAACAACCCCATGAGATAAGCACTATTTTTAGCCTGCTTTGACAAAATAGGAAATTTGAGGCATAGGGAGGGGAAACATATTGCCCAAGGTCACACATCTGGTAAATATCTAGAGTTGCTTTTAATCACTGCATTCCATTAGTTGCAAGAGCTGAAGGATGAAAATTTCAAGGAGTGTGTTTTGGTCAAGGGGAGTTAGTGAGGGGCAATTGTAAGACTGCAGAGAACAGTCATCATAGTCAACTCAGGCTGCCATGACACAATACCGTAGACTGGATGGCTTAAACAGCAAACATTTATTTCTCACAGTTCAAAGTCAGGATGCCAGCATGGTTCAGTCTTGGTGAGGCTGTCTTCCTGGTTTGCAGCCAGCTGCCTTCTTGCTGTGTACTCACATGGCCTTTTTCAGGCACTTCTTATAAGGCCACTAATCCTATTGGGTTAGGACCCCACCCGATGACCTCATTTAACCTTTGTTACCTTCCAATAGCTCTATCTCCAAATATAGTCACATTAGGGGTTAGTTCCAACATATGAATTTTGGAGAGACACAGTTTAGTCCATAGTATCAGGCAATATTAAGATTTTAAAAATTAGTGATTATCCATGCTTGCTACCTTCATGTATTTTTAAATGTAATCCTATCCACAGCCTTAGGAGGTAGACAATAATCTATTTTACAGACTGTAGAACATGAAGTTGCAAGAATTTAAAGAAGACTTTATAGTACTCCTACATATGTTTATGACCCCTGAATTAAAACCTCAGATCCATCTACTCGGTCCTGCACCACACTGACCCACCGCTGTTGTTGCCTCAGCCTTCATACCTGACTGAGTCCTGAAGCCTTAATGACGTTGGAGAAGGGGCCTTTCAGCCTGCAGAGGAATTGGCAGAATTTCTTGGGTGCTAGGAAACAACCCCTACCTGGGGAATATAGTTGTGAGAAGAGATGTGAAGAAGGAAGGTTTTGATGGCGAATATATCCAAGTCGGTTTAAGAAAGATGATTTTTTAAAATTTTCTCTTTAAAGACTTTTTCAAAGGGACCTTCAGGGGGAAAAATGGCAGAGAATTTCCTGGGGTAGACTCACTTAGCCATTTGGGGAAATTAAAATGTGTTGTCAACATGGGGAAATCTGAACCTCCTTTCTTCATAGCTACCATTCATAGGCTCACTTTCTTAAAATGCCTTCATTCTCTCATTCATTTATTCATGGTCTGCTGTGAGCATGGCTCTGTATAGACACAGTGAGTGCTGAGGTGCTGAGGAAAATGTATTTGAAATTGCTGTGACAAGCTTCTGGAAAGTGTCATGAAAAAGGAGTCTGTGGTTAAAATTATGAGAATGCATCAGTTGAATGGTTCATTAATTTAAGTACACTTTCGTTTTTCCACCCCATTGAATTGGTCTTTTAGATAGAGCCACACACAGTTTGAATGTCTAGAAACTTGCCCCTCAGGTGACAAGAGGAAGTGAGCATTAGGGGCGTTCTATCACTCAGATCTTGTGTACAGCAGCTTGGTGGGAAAGGTAAATCAAAGCCAGAGCTACATTCAACAGCTTATATTTGAACAAGTTAATGTGTTTTCTCTTAAACTCATAATAAGTAACATAGAAACACGGGTTTGATAACAGACATTGAGATATCTATGATTAGCAAGCTAATATTTGTCTGCTGAAACTCTAATGGCTCATCTTTGTGTTCCGACACTCTCAAATCCTACACTTAATTGAGTTGTTCCTCTGCACGTGGAGAATCACATACATGATATAATTTAATCTTCATAATGACATACTAAAGTGTGGCTATTTCCATGTTACAAATGAGGAAACTGGTGCTCAGAGAAATGAATGATGAATGGGTTCAGACTCCTGTAAATGTATGGAGGACTATGCCTACATATGTTCATCATCTTCCCAGGACTCAGTGAAGTACCCATTACACTACAGATGCTCAGTATTGTCTGCAAATTTACCAAAAGGTAACAGAGCCAGGTCTCAAACTCAGGTTTTTGGCTCTTTTGGCAGCACTTTCCTTAGCATATCAGGATGACTTATCATTGAGTCATAACAGAGAGTTATTTTCCCCTACTGGACACTAATACTGAAGCATTATATACACCTTTCAAAATATCCATTTGGATTTTTCTTTTTAATAACAGAAGATATATATGTTTACTGCATAAAAATAGGGTGTAAAACAGAACAAGAACAAATACAACAAATGTATTTAAATCATTTGAAATCAGGCCAACCAGAAATTCCTGCCTCTGTTCTGCAACATCCTTTGCTATAATAAAGTTTATATTCTGTTTCCCCAAAAAAGAGGATTCAATTCACCTTCCAATTCACCTTCCTGAGGCTCAATAAATACTCCTTCTTAGAGTCAAAAATAAGACAAGATCTCTCTTTATGATTATCCAACAGGATCCAATAAGGCCATTCTTTGGACTATGAACCATAAATACAGTGCTGGAGAAGGCAAGTCTCCCAATTCAAACATTTTAATCCAAGTGTTATTAGGTAAAAACAAGCATCAAGTTCAGTCTGTAAACAGAAACAAATGTGTCCGTCAACCATGTGTTGTTTAGTGGAAAGAACAAGTTTGTGTGATTTGATTCTAACCAGCAGTGTCCCCTTTTAGTGCCTCAGTTAACTCACTGTAAAAGTGGAGGTGCTCACACAGATGGTGACTAGGGTTCATTCTAGTCTGAGAATGCTATGTCTCAGTCTAAGAAGTTAAAACAGGTAACATGTATAAAAGAGAGAAAGTCACTTGCCAGCTTCCTCCATGACTAGTGAGAATTGGAGGGGTGTGGGCTGGGTGTAGCTAGGTATGTAAACAACCTCCAATCTCATTGCTAGTTGCTTTATAAACACTATACCGGTTGCTTTCCAGATGCCAATCATTGCTGGATAACTAACATTGTCTCACTCCAAAGAAGTCTCCACCAAAATACAAAATCCCTAAGTGCTTCTCTCCTTAAAATCACAACAAGCCCTGCCTTTCTTTGACTGATGGAAAGGAGAGTGTTCTGTTTTCTACTAAAGAACCTCAAGGAAACCAGAGGGTGAATTTCTGGTCATTGAAGATGAGACCCAGAGCTATAATGGTCATTCTATCCCCCCAGGTCCTTGCTGGTGACCTACCTGCAAGAACAGGCCATTTGGTTTTCCAAGGTCTCTTTTCTCCTACAAGATAGGACTTAGACATATTGCATTATAGTTACTTGACCAAAATATATTCTTGTTCTCTGACTTCATTTGACAGAGTGATAGGTAAGAGACATTGGAAACGAAGCTGCCTACTCCGGTAAAATCCATTGAGCACAGTAAAATAGTGGTCTACCACTTCCTTTGTTTTTCCATCAACTCTTGTCTCTCCATGGCTTTCTAAAGTCCCTGTGACATTGTACTTAGCCTAAATGCATCCCATGCCCCTCTTTCCTAATAGCAATGGATGGATTGTTCTTGAGGGTGGAGGGAGTTCTTTGCCAAAGTTATTAACATCACCTTTACTCCACAAGAGCCTTCATTTATTAGTTATTCCTTTATAATTATTTTAAAGAGCTCCGGCTTGATTTTTGTGAGAAAGGTGGGTGAAGATTGGCAAATATTGAGGAGAGAGAAAGAGTAACACGATATTATCTTCTGTAGAGAAATGTGTTTTGGGGGTCAGGAACTGACAGGGGAAAAACACACAGACATTCATGGCAAGAGACTTGATGGAAGCTTAGGGGACTAATCCTGATGCTTACTTTATTTTCTTTTTAATGGGGATGTCAGTTCTGAAGAATAAACAGTCTTTCCTGAATCCAGAGTTATAAGCACTTATTTGTCTAGATAAAGTACAGAAAAGAAATATTGTGTGCTGCGGCCCATAAGTCATCTTCACGGCCTTTCAGGTAAACTACCAAGGATTTTTACTGTTCAACTCAGTGGAACACAAATTGGTAAACTGAGAGCTAACTGATCATGGCCATTGAAGCAGTCCAAAACTGACACCCAAAATTTCATCTTAATCTGAAATGCCAACATCAATTACCTACAAAAGTGCCACAGCAGGGGATACCCACAGAAAGGGCAACATGCATCAGAGGCTTCAAGGAAGGCAACATTCCAGGGACTTATTCGCAATCACTCAAAGGGTTTTCCTTTTTAAAAATTGTACCTGCTATTAAAATTGAAAGCAGCAATTAAGGTAGCTTTACGTTCCAGTGTCCAGAAAAGCTGAAGAATGATATTCAGAACCAAATGTATATATGGACATGAGTGTATATTTTTGAGCTGTTTCATCACCATCATCTGGAAAGCAGAAACACACTTTGGCTAGACTCTTAGATGTTTCTGGACTCTGTTCCCATTAATTTCTTAATGAATGTTTTTTTCTTTTTTAGTGACCATTATGTACCAAGCATTGTGTCCAAAGGCTGAGGCCATAGAGGTGATGCAGACCATCTCTCCCCGCATGGAGTTCATCGTCTAGTGGAAAGATAACATAAATTTAACTATGACACAGTAGACTAAGGGCCATATTGTCAATTGGATTATAATCTCCATGTAACTGAATTCTTGAGTGTGTCATCAACCCTGCTTGCAGAAATGGGAAAAGGTTCTTGAACTCTGTGTCATCACCCAAATTCACTACTTTCTCAAGCTTTTCCTCAGCCCTACAAACCCCTGACAACAGTAGAAATAGAGGCCCGTGTTCCATAGTCTAAGTCTTTAAAAATTAAAAATCAAGCTAACAGACTGAGAAATAAATTATATCTCACCTCCATACATTGACAAATAGAACTTAATCTCCACCTGGAAGGCCAAGTTTGAAACTTTTAGGAGTTCATGTGATGTCATGGGGTGAGCAGGCCCCAGTTCCTGGCTCCTTCCTTACAGCCAATCCATCTTCCAGCCACACTCTGGCTCCATCCTGCATTATGAAGGGTCTCTGTGTTCACAGAACACTGAAAACTGTTCGGTCCTTCAGAGGATGGATGGGAGAAGAGCACATATGGGCACAGGGATCTGGCTCAGAGATGTTTCAGCAGGAAATTCTGGAGCCCTGGTACCTGTAGTGTGCTCTAGAAGGGGTGCGCTGTCTTCAAGTGAGTGCAACTCCATGATCCCACTTACCCATCACTTCATGTGCTGGGGTGTAGGCAGTGAAACACAAGAGCAGAGTCCTCTGCTGTGTGACCCAGGACAGGAGCTTTGCTTGTGCAGGCATGAGAGAGGTACCCACCCTTTCCTTCCTGATCTTGCTTCCTTGAGGAAACTGCTCCCTGCAGCCCTCTCAGGAGGCGCTTGTTTTCTATCTTGCACTTCTTGAGGATGGGCTGAGTGTCTTCCTTGCTCCTCATTGCCACTTCCAGAAAGTCCCCTCCCTTGGCCATCTTCAAAGCTTAAGCCCGGGGTCTGTAATCCCTGCTGGTTCTCTTTGTGACTTCCATCTACAAGCCCATAGTCTACTTACCTTCATTTCTTAAGGACTTTTTAGCATCTGCATCACTGCCACTCCCTTCAACACACAATCTATATGAAATTTTTGGTGATGTCAATTTTCACCTCAGTGTTCCCTCTAAGTTTGTTAACCTCTTGTCTTTCAATAATCTTGTTTTCCACCTTACTTCAGTCACTCATTCTCATGATTACATCCTAGATTTGTTATTTCCAGCAACTACACTCCCTTCATAATGTCAATTTCAAGCAGTTCCCTTACTTTTTCCAAGTAATTCTCTCTAAACTCTCATTCCTGCAGACCTTCAACTACCTCACGACTTCCAATCCATTGATCCCGTCAACCCTACTTTTACCCTGTCCTGCACCGATCTCATCTTGTTACTTCCCTCCTTACCCAACTTAAATTCCATGATCAGTCCTTAATGATGTCTCTTACCGTCACCCCATTTTCCCTTGTTCAACTCTCCCTTTTTCATGCTCCCTTAGAAACCCTAGCTCGGGTTAACTCCAATCTTCTTTTTACTTTGTGGCTGAATGCATAAAATTGAAAGTTTTGTGAAACATTCACACAGCCTGATTTCACTTTCAATTCACAGCTTCTAACTTTATGTAGATGCTTGGTGCTGTCCACCAATTCTTCTACACTTTCCTTATACATTCTTTCTCTCCTACACGACGCTTCATACCTTTTCTTCTTTCTCAAAACTTCCAATCTTTCTTCTCTGCACACTCTTAAGATAACCTGGCTTCCCGTTTTAACTAAGGGGCAGAAAAAACCAGAATAGAGCTTTCACACATTACCCCTCCACATCTATCCATATGCTTGCGTTTGAATCCATATTCTTCATATTCTTGCCTGTTACTCTGTTTAAACTGTCTTTGTTTCTTGTTAAGGCAAAATTCCTCCACTCATGCATGGCATCTTTTCCTCTCTTGCCTATACAAAGACCTCAATCCAACAATTATCCCAAATTCTTCTATTTCATCCAACCTATTGAATAATTCCCATCACCAAATAAACATACCATTTTTCTCGGCTTAAAAACTAAAAAAATTACACTTTCTTGGTTTCTTGCCACAAACTCTCTCCACTGTTACATAGTTTCCCCACTGCCGTTTACTTGAGGCTTTTTTTTTTTTTTTTTTTTTTTTTTTTTTTGAGACGGAGTCTCGCTCTGTCGCCCAGGCTGGAGTGCGGTGGCGCGATCTCGGCTCACTGCAAGCTCCGCCTCCCGGGTTTACGCCATTCTCCTGCCTCAGCCTCCCGAGTAGCTGGGACTACCGGCGCCCGCCACCTCGCCTGGCTAATTTTTTGTATTTTTACCGTGTTAGCCAGGATGGTGTCGATCTCCTGACCTCGTAATCCATCTGCCTCGGCCTCCCAAAGTGCTGGGATTACAGGCGTGAGCCACCGTGCCCGGTCAACTTGATGCCTTTTATTCCTGTCCTCCCATTATTTCTTGCACATGCTCCATTCAAGCTCTGACATAACTGCTTGACTGATACAGAACCACTTATGACCTCTATGTGGCCAAATCCAATGGTTAATTCTCTAACATATTATTGACCTATCAGGGGCTTTCATAGATTTTCTGCAAAGAAGGACACCAATAATCCTTCTAACCCATAATACTTATGCCACTGTTTCCTTCAAAAGGCAAAGCGTATTTCCCTGGTGGAGCTTGCGACATGCTTTGATCAATTAAATACATTGGAAGGGATGCTGTGCCAATTGCAAAACTAGGAATGTATTATCTCAGTCTCTCCCTCTCTTCCTCTCTCTCTTGCTCTCTCACTCTTTCTGTTTTCCCTCTCAACAGATAGATAGATAATTTTTGAAATGCCTGGTCCCTTGCACTTAATACATTGCAGGGTAAGCTCAATAAATAACTACTAATAAATCACAGATGGTAGAAATTTGAGGGGGCCTTGAAGAATGAATTAGAAATCAGGAGGAAAGAAGATGAGAGGAAAGCAAAGGCAGAGAGGCATTAAAATTCATGAAATGTTTGGGATGCCAAGTGGCTCTTTGTATCTCAAATATTAGGATGGGAAGAAAGCAATGATGAAGGTTGGGGCAGATTGTGAACAGTCATGCATTTTGTGTTATCTGTTCAAGTTTAGATGTTATCCTCTGTTGACTACAGAGCTTATGTGAGTATAGCTTCCAGATGGAACTTTTAAGTGCAGATCTTATGTTGTTTCATTGCTCCAGGACTGTCAATGGCTCCTCCCTATTGTCTACCCCTTTTAGTCCTTATCTTTCCTTTCTGACTTTCTTTTTCACATTTTATTTCCAATTCCCAATTTGTCACCTAGCCAGGAGATAGTGTTCACTGGAGCATGTGTTCTTCCCATGCACTCATTATTAGTGCTGTTCTCCCACTTGTAATACCCTTATTGCTCTCATCCCTTTATAAATTCTATGTACTTTTAAGATCTTGCATTGCCCCTTGAGGGTTCAAGAATCATTTTCCAATCATTTTAGCCCACAGAATTTTCTCCATTTTTCAAATCCCTCTTTAATTATGGTTAATACGAAAACATGGTGTGACACTTGATTGTTCTCCATATATGTTATATGTGTTTAGTCCTAAAATCCAAGTATGGGATAAACTTCCTGAGGGAAAGATTTACATCTTATGATACATTTCCGCATTCTTTGCAGTTTTAATGTGGCTGGGAGGACAGTGGTTGTGAGCTAGTTAGGTAGGGCAAACCCAGGGCATCTACTGTCAAAGGTTGGGCTTGGGATGGGCGGCAGAGGAGGATTCTGCTAGTGTCAGTGGTGCCAATGACTCATATACAGGAAAGTAGCTATTTTATTCTAAGATCTGTTCTTAATGTCCCCTACTAAAGGGGCAGAGTATTGTATTCCCTTACCTGCAGCATTCCATAGAGTAGCAAATATACAGAAATAGAGCTCACAAAATGCAAAGGAGGAAACTAAAATTCGAACACTGGAACAACAGATAAATAAGGTTCCTAGAGTGCGTATTTTTAAAAGCCCATGTTTCTGTTCTGGTATCATGGATTGTCGAAGTAGAAACACCAGCAGTCAGAGCTGTGGAATAGCCAAAAATCAATTTAAAATCTGAGCCCAGCACAATTGCTGAAGGAAAAGCTGTGAATTCTCTACAATTGGTATGAAAAGTCAATGATAAGAGGAAACCGTGAGCACAGTTCAGCGTGGCATGAAACAAAATCAGAGGACACAGAGCAGGCACACAATGTGAAACCTTAATGACAAAGGAAATTCAAACTAGATGCCCCAGTCTTTTACTGATAAGAGTTGAAAAGTTAATACCAGAATTATGCTGCCCATTAGAATATTATAATAAATATAATTACAATGGAGATTCTTTTCTTGAGCAACACACATATTGCTCAAGTTTGAATATTGCTGGTATACTGGAAAACATTTGAACCCAAGGTCAGGAAACTTGACCTTGGACCTACTCATGCCTATTGCTATCTGTTCATTTATTTTTTTCATGTATTCATTCAATCATTCCAACAAAACGTTTAAAAACCTATTTAGGCTTCAGGCTTAAAGTGAGCTTAAGCAAATGTCTCAGACTTCTGGAATTCAGATTACTCATCTGTAAAATAAGGATAATAATCCTTATATTGACAACCTTATAAGGTCTACAAAGAATCTGATGAGATAATGTGAAAAGCAATTAAACTATAAATACAACTGACATAAGTTTGTGTAACTTATTTAAATCTGGCCCCAGAAATGTAGTAATTATCTTGGCACTACATCTGCAGAAATCATCTTTTGATCTTCTAAGCCACTATTGAAACTATGAGCAGTGCTCAATCATCTATTCTATGTGCTTTCAGCACACTCCATATGTGGTTCAATGTTACTTGAAAACTGTCAAATACCAATTGGGATTCATCTGATTCCATTGATCTTTTTACTCATTTAAATAGAAATATCAGATTGAAAATTTATCACATGGAAAAAAATGAAGAAAAAGAGAAGGCTTCTGTTGCTCATAAACATATCCAGATGGTGGTAGAGAAGGCTGTGGTGGACTGCTTTTTTGTGCAGATACTACCTCTGTCTTCCCGAAAGCCCTGTCTTCTCCATTTGTGTCCAGGTGGATTCAAAGTACACCTTTCCCAGGTGCCAACATTCACCATGCTTTATAAGGATGCCTACCAGTTCCTTCCTTTCCTGTAAAAGGGCCTGTTTTTAAGAAAACATTGCTTGGCAGTTGTAAACTCAATTGTTAGAATAGCCAGCATATAAGCACATGCATATTTCTGGCCCAAAGATGGAAGAAGGTACGTTCTCTTACTTCTTCACTCTTTGGTGGTTTCTTGAAGAATGGGAGAATTTAGATGTTTAACCATCTTTCCTTCTTTGTTTGGCTTAGTTTTTCATCAGTGACCAATCTCCTTCCTGCATGTAAATGGGCTATTTTGGAGGCAGAAAAAAGTCCCATAACTATGTGGAATAATTTTTAACCCCATTATAGTAAGTCTTCTACATCTTACCATCAGTAGGTTCTTGGAAACTGCAACTTTTAAGTGAAACAATGCATAACAAAACCAACTTTTTTTCTCACCAATGTTATAACAAAAGGATGTTATTTGAGGATTTGTTGTAGGTCATTTTGCTTAAAGTCAGTTTCTAAGAGTCTGTCAATATCAAGTGACGACTTACTGTACTATGTTTTCAGTGTATACATAAAGTCAAAGAAACATACATCTCTTAGGACCTGGACAAGGTAATGGCCGGAAATATCACCAGATAAATAAAGGACTTCTCTCCTGATCCAATGCTCTCCCCTCACATGTGACATGCTTGTCCGTACTGAGCTTTAGAGTTTACAGAACATTGTCTCTGGAACACTCCCATTTCATAATCACAATAACTACATGAGGTCTATTATCCCCAGTTTACACAGGATAATTCCAAAGGATGAATTGATTCTCAGGGGCTCAGTCGGTTGTATTGGAATTCAAGTGTTTCGACTCCCAGGACTTTGCTGGTGACTTTCTGAACCACCTTGTTCAGCCAGGAAGGTGAACCTAGCACTGGGTGATAGACATATTGTCACCTTGGTGCTCTATGTGAGTCATCTTATCATCAATTTCATTTATGGAAATTCATGAAAAAATTCCAAAACTTCACAACTTATTTATTACTGTCCTTATCATGTAGGCACTTGGTGGACCTTGACAGGGTACACTACATATCTTGATATATTGTCAAATTTCTAAGTTCTCTTGGCCCATCATATGAAAAACTGTACCTTCCCAATCCCTGGGCTTGTAACAATGTGATGGGGCTGTTCTACAAGGAGTGCACTCTGAGTTTCCATTGATAGAAATACAGTGTTTGGAATGTAGAAGCGGGCAGTGTTAGTGTATGCTGATTAGATCACACCTCAAACACAACTTTTACTTCAGGACATTGATAAAATAAAATAGTGTCTGTGTTCAGAGGGTTGTGTCTCCACCACTAGGAACTAGGGATTTGGGCTTAGGGAGAACATGATTGCTGCCTTCGCGTTGGGAAAGGCTGTCAGAGAGAAGACAGATTAGGCTCACTGTGTTCTGCCCTCCAGAGCCAAACTAGGGTCAGTGGGTGGAAGCTAGAGGGAGGCGGGCTGGGGCTCCGTGGAATGTGGAGCTTTCCACATTATGCGATCAGTTCATGCTGGAGTGAGTTGCCCCGGGAGGCAGGAAACTCCCAGGTACCAGAAATGTGCAAGCAAAGACTGAGCCATGTTTTGGCAGAGTTGTCACTGCAAGTATTCAGGCACCAGAAGGAGACAGAAGGAAATAATGTCTCAGATCCCTTTTATTCCAGATGTTCTCAAAATGTTCTCCAGAAATTCATGGCAGAACAACTTGCTCAGAGGCATCTCTTATTTTTAGATCCTTTAAACCAGCTTTCTTAAACACCTCCACCAACAAGCAACCAGGAATTTGTTGTTTTGGGATATTTATTAGGGTTTATTCCCAATTTTTTTTTAATTTCCTCCCATTTAAGAGGAAAAAATGTATTCCACAGTGGAAATGTAGACATCCTCAAATTGCTTGTAAACTCTTTAAATTGAAGAGAAACTTTCAGTTTTTCTTTTTATAGAAAACAGTGTCACCCTGGTGGGAGATAGTGGGAAACATTATGAATGTGAATTTGTGGGGGTAGAAAGTATATGAGAAGTCTCTGTACCTTCCTCTCAATTGTACTGCGAACCTAAAACTGCCCTTAAAAAAAAAAAGAAAAAGTCTATCAAACAAACAAGCAAACATAGTTTGTGCAAAAGGACCCTGACCCTGCTACGTTTCTAGGAAGGGGATTGCGTTACTCTTTCATGAGTTTTTCCAGTATTTTTTATCAGCAGGCAAGAAATAGTACGTCAAACTTCATAACTGAACCGAGTGTAATACAGGAAATGCTTTCGAAGATATGAACAGGGTTTAGGAAAATAAATTGTGCAGAACATAGGGTCTCATAGTAGTGGATGCAATTACCATTCTCTTCCTGAAGAAGTAAAGGAAGGAGCAGTTTTCAAAATCCGCTGAGGGTCCTCGTATGGAAAGGAGGACTGTCTGAAGCGGGGTCGTTGGTAGAGGAACCCAGCCAGTCCACTATGATCTTGCAGGGAAGGAGCTGAGGAAAACATTCCTTCAGTTTCCTCCCGGCCTCTGTCACTTACTAGCACCTCCTATGGGCAGAGTCAACCGGAAGCTGGCAGGCAAGAGCACCTATTGGTGCTGTCCTCATGCCCTGAAACATACAGAGCATGGGATAGGGTGGAGAGTAAATATGGAGAGGCAAGTGGAAAGTATCCAGCACTGTCGTTTCCCATAGCACAAATTCAGGTACCCATTTATTATCTGTTATACTTATAGCCTGGTATGGACCTCTCTGCAGAGTCTCTGTAATTGACTAAGTCTTGTAATTGATTCTAAAACAGGATTAAAAGCAACCATTGTTTTCAAAGAAGTTTTATCTCCTGATTATAGAAACTAAAAAAAAAAAATATCAACAATAAATATTTTCATGGCAATCATATTTGGGTCCATTTAAGAAAGGGTTTTACAAAGGAAGATTTTCTGATACTCCTATTTCCCAAATAGCTTTACCAGAATTGAATGACTCCTTCTCTCAAGGAAGCCACAAGCTTCTTATTGTCTCTTTCTCCCACAGCCATGTTGTACTGTCTTTCATGTGAAATCTGTGCTGTACTTTCTAATTTTATTCTAAATGCTCATATTCGATAAAACATTGCATTGCTTTTACAATAAAAACATTTCATTTTATCAGATAGGATTACATGTAAGGAAGACAGTTTCAGTATTGGTGGCAGAGCCCATAACAAGTTGCCAATAGAAAAAGCATACTCTGTTTATGGGATGTGAAATACCGCAGTGTTGGGGCAATCAATGTGGCTATGCCTGCATATAGGGGGATGGGCTCAATGGACATCCCAGATTCTGTGTACATATTTCCTCCTCCTCACCCAGAGGAATTATCAGAAAACTAGTGAGTCTGGTATTTAAACATAAATTCTTCTGTAATTTGGTGCTCTTCAATGGAGGTTTTCAGAGCTCAATTTCAGTTTCATCTCAAAGTGGAATTTCAGAGTTACTTGACAATAACAGGTTTGCTCTTGAAAAATGAAAATGGAGAGTGAAGTCTGGATTCCCCCAGCCCCACCCCCATCCCACTTACCCTGCTGAGGACTTTCAGCCTCTTCCAGAGTAAAGAACATGCTCAGTGTTGATGGAAACGCAGTGAGCTACCTTGTGGAAACGCTTTAGTGCATTTAAATGTTTACTGTAGCAGAAATGCCCAAATCACCCAGAGAAATTCATAGCACTAAAAACATTAAAGCTTGCATACTCTTGTGGATTCATATATTCAAGCTCCTGAAAGATCTAAGATGCATTTGAACTCAAATGCAATATATACAAATAGGCCATGAGGTAGTCTCATATTTTGATCCTGGATGTTCTAGCATTGCATATAGGAGGGTTTTCTTTGTCATTCATCTGGCTAGAGGATCTGGATAAGATAATCAGAAACAGACAATGCGCAGTGGCTCATGCCTGCAATCCCAGAATTTTGGGAGGCCGAAGCAGGCGGGTTACCTGAGGTCAAGAGTTTGAGTCCAGCCTGGCCAAAATGGAGAAACCCTGTCTCTACTAAAAATACAAAAATTAACCAGGCATGGTAGCGAGTGCCTGTAATCCCAGCTACTTGGGAGGCTGAGGCAGGAGAATCACTTGAACCCGGGAGGTGGAGGTTGCAGTGAGTTGAAATTACGCCTCTGTACTCCAGCCTGGGTGACAGAGCAAGACTCCGTCACCACCTCCCCCGCCTCCCGTCGCCCCAAAAAAGATAATCAGAAACAAAAGTGTATTGTGATATTAAAAAAAAAAAAAAAAACTATCTAGATAATCTCCTAAAAAGAAATTTCCCTCAAACAACAACTGTAAGTCCTTGACTTTGGGGACTAAGTTGGAAGACATTGGTAGAGCTGAGACGATTCAGATTCTGATGTGGAAAGTAGAGATATTAGGGATTTCTACAGTATAAAAGCTGTTTGTAGCTAATAAAAATCTAACTAAAAATCAAATCTTCGTTTAATACTTTGGAATTCCATGTCATTTAAGTTTAATAGAAAAAGTAACTATTAGTAGAATTCTTTTAAAAAATGAAGATAAAAGGTGAAACCAATAAAAATATAATTCATTGCCAGGAATTAGATAGGCAGGTAGTAGAATATTTATTATTTTATGGTGTTTGTTTAAACAAGTGGTTTTTCAGATAGCACTTCTCAATTACTCTATGCTAGTTATATTTTAAGGCTAGAAAGAGACTCAGTTTAGATCATAATATATGAACCTCTTGTGATTTACTTTTTGATAAATATTGCCCAGTGAAATTTTTTTTTCAGATTCAATATATTGCTTTTCCCAGAAAATACTCGAAGCAGATGCCTTTCCTAAGTAAAGCTGAAATGTGTACAAATTTATCAAAAGGACATTTTCAGTTCAAATAATGAAAAGCTACCCATTGGTCAAATAATTGAAGGTTGGGCAGAGGGAGAATCCAGAATATATTGCGTGTTACACCAGTCCTTGTACAAATATATCTTGGGAGACAGCCTGCTCGGTTCTTTTGCAATAGAGTTGGTCTGGAAAGTGACATAAAATCTTCACTATATCATGTGCATTTTGTACACTTTACAGGGTTTTGGTAATAAAAATATGGAAAGGGTTTGTCAGAGTGTGAAAATGACAAATGATTACATATAAATATTTTCTTATGTTTCAGATGGGAATAGAAGGCAGAGGAATGGTGTGCAATGGTCACACTTAAATTCTTGTCACCGTTTAACCAATAAGATCAGTAATTACCCTGTTTGCTCTTTTTTATCCAAAGCTGTCCCTCAGTGAAAGAAAAAATAAGAGCCATAATATAGGTAGCAATTTGCAAGGAACATGAGGCAGTTTCTGTGTTTAGGCCAATGGTAAAATGCAGCTCCTTTCAGAATCTTATAGAAGGACACAGGGCAGGGACTGGACAATCACTGGACATTCTTAGTTCTCAAGGTCATATTTCTCACATGGATGGCCCTGGACAAAACGCAAAAACCTTATTATATGTCAAAACGTTCACTGCTTTAAAATTCTTCAGTAGTGCTCCATCGTTTGAATATGACACTCTTATCATTCTGAGTGGCATGCAAGACACTTCACAGCCGGGCCCTTGCTCTGTCTCTCCAGTCTCATATCCTGACACCCACACGTCCGCCAATCACCATAGGTGTATCACCATCAATTACTGTAGGTCCTAAGTGAACTATGTCCCCAAGTCTTCCTTTCTTTAACTCATTCTTTACATATTTCCTGGGTACCTACTACGTGCCAGATAAGACCAAATGATGAGGAGTCAACACGATCCAAAGGCTTGTGCAATTTATGGCCTGGTGGGGCTAACAAAGAAAAATAACAATCCCTACCTTTGCCAAAACAAAAAATAAACATGAGTAAAATAAAAACATTGTGATAGCTGCTGGGAAGGAAAAAACTTGAGTGTTGACATAGAGACAATCAGGGAGGAGAGGAAGGTGGTGACATTTAGAGTGTACCAGGTGAAAATCTATGGCAAAGACTTCCAGACAGAGGAAACAGCATGTGCAAGTCCTAATGTGAAAAAGGCTTTTTCAGGCTCACAGAATTGAACAAAGGCCAGTGCAGCTGGAGTGTGGTAGGTATAGGGGACACAGCACAAGGTGAGGATGAAGTCGGAGCCAGGCATCAGATCATGCAGGGCCTTGTAGCTCATAGCAAGTGCAATTGGAAGTCATGGGTTGGATTTGAGCAAAGAAGCAATATGATTTAATTTACATTTTTAAACAATTGCTGTGGCAGCTGTATGATAAATGAATCAAGAGAAAATAGGTGGAGCCTTTATTTAGAAGGCTATTCTGGAAGACAAGAAGAGGGATGATAGTGAATGGACTCAAGAGACTATGGAAGTGGAATTAACAATGCATTTGAAGTTTTGTCTTTGAGTAATTCCTACTTCCTTGAAGGCTCAGACCAAGCATCACCTCCCCTGCAAAGCTATTTCTAAGGCCCTTCAATCCTCAAAGGATTGGAGGCTGTCTCCTGTTTTCTAAGTAGCCTGTATCAGGCCTCCACAATGTGACATAGCATAATATTGACTTGCTTGTCTGCCTTCTATAAGACTGTGAACTTTGTTAGGACAGAGGCTATATCTTGTCCTTGTCTGCATCTCCAGCCTGAGCACAGAGCCGGTGCATAAGAGGAGCTCAATAGCTGGTAGGCACATGGGTGAATTGTGCCCTCTGGCCTGCTGTAGAGCTCTTCACAAGACACGAACCCCTGAGTGGGAGCCAGACCCAGGGCTTTGGGATTGATTCTGATATTGAAAGGCCTGTGGAAGAGCGACTGCATACCAAGGACACCTACGTCCGTGAGAAGTGACCAAGAAATCTCAGATAGGAAGGCAAATTGATTTTTCCAAAGCCATTTCAGAGGAAGGAGTTCTTGACTGAGGTGGACTCTCTTGCAAGTACTTTGAGTTCCATTTCTAAACCCTGCTGCAACAATTACAGTTCAGAAACACTTGCTTGGAACATATAGCTCAGCAGACATGCTGTCATTTTTGACAAGGGTTTGCATTTATCAGTTGTGTTTCTGAGAGCTGTTGGACAGAAATCATAACGAAGCTGTCACCACAGCCTCCCATTACCTTCAAGCAGATTCCTTTTAATTCACCTCCATGTAGATTTAAGTGTCTAACAAGCACCAGGTGCCTGGCTGTTGCGGTAGGGCTGAATGTCAGGGTATTTATAAAGGGTCTCTGTTCCTGAGAATCCACAGGTCTCTAAACAACTAAATAAACACTTGTAATTGAGGATAGATATATGTATATGTATTTATCCATGTACAGTCATGCACCAGTCAACAAAGGACCACATATATGATGGTGGCCCCATAAGATTATAACAGAGCTGAAAAATCCCCATTACCTAGTGATGTTGTAGCTGTCATAACATCCTAGTGCAACATATTACCTTTTACATATTTAGGTACACAGAAACTTACCACTGTGTTACAATGGCCTACAGTATTCAGTATAGTGACATGGTTTGTAGCCTGGAGCAATAGTATGCCATTATAGTGTGTTTTTTGGGCTATACTGCCTAGATTTGTTGATGTTTGCACAATGACAAAATTGTCTAACACTACATTTCTCAGAATGCATCCTTGTCGTTAAGCAATGTGTGACTGTATATGTGTGTGTGTATATGTATGTGTGTGTGTGTGTATACATACAGTATGTATATATATGTGTGTATGTGTGTGTATAACACTGTATGTATACACACACACACCCCTGGTGAGAGAAAAAAATAATGGGATAATTTATTCATTCCTCTAGGAGAAAGAAAAAAGTGTGTATTTGTTCAGGGAGAAGCTTAACTTGACTTGGGTCGGTAAGAGTTTGTTATCAGTCTCTCTCTGTCAACTTCCCAGAGGCAGGAAAGCCCAAGGTTTAAGATCTTTAGCACCAGAGCTAGATAGTCTGGGTTCAAATCTGCCAGTTATTTAACTACTCTTCACCTCAGTTTACTCAACTGTAAAATAGGATAATAATAAAACATATCACAGAGTGTTGCTGTGAGAATTAAATAAGTTAGTACCTATGTGCCTGGAAAGGTCATTCCACTGGGAATAGTATGCACAGAGGTGATGGATGTCCCTGGAATGTCAAAGAAGAGCAAAACCTCTGGTGTGAACAAAATACAGGGTGTGTTTCAATAGGAAGATTGGAGGGGCAATTGGAAACACAGTTTGTGGCCCAGATCCTGAAGGGTTTTATACGTCACACTAAGAAATTGGATTCTAGGCTGTAGGCAAAGAGAACTATCAGTGATTTCAAACAGGGGAATGGTATGACCAAGTTTATGTTTTAGAACAATCCTTCCTGAATAAATAGAAAGTTTTGGACCAGAGGAAGAAACAAATGCGAGGCAGTTTCACCAGATGGTTACAGCAATAATCCATGTCAAATGATTTAAAATCTGGAATAGGATGGTAGCAGTAGGGAAGGCTAACCTGATAAATTTAAGGTTTCCCGAACATTGTGATTATGGGACTTTTCCTTCCTTACATAATTTCCAAAAATTCTTCAGGTCTCAGTTTGGGAAGTGCTGGCTCAGAATTTACTCATTTTGTGGATGTTTTGTTTCCTTACATCCTTCTGCATCTTAGATTATTCCTGTAACCCAGCAGGAATCGTGATCACAAATGGAGGAACTCATAAATTATCTGATGATGGACGGTTTGACAGATCAATAAGTGAGCCAGTCTTCCATAGAAACCGAGCTTTATTCTGAAATCTCTGGATTTTCACATCAGCCAGCCTTCCACCATAATTGCTCTCTTTTCTTGGCTGCTCAAGAAACTTTGTGGGGAGAGTAGTGTGATAAAAGTTGTATTTGAAGAATATTAATCTGTTGTCACTCATTTTAGATTGGAGGGAGAAAAACATAGTGCTCTGGAGGCTCAGCATTTCTTTTCATTGCAGTTTATGCAGTTCTTTCTGAAGAGAAAAATAATAATAAATCCTTAAACTGTGCCAGGCAGAAATCTAAGTGCTACACACACAGAGACACACACACAGACACACACACACACAATCTTTGCAATAACCTTATAAAGCAGACACTGTTATTGGCCCTATTTTGTAGATGAGTAAACTGAGCTACAGAAAAAGCCAAAGTCACATAGCTAACAAAGAGTAAAACCAGGAGAGTAAATAACAGTAGCTGGGTTTAATAAATGTGGAATGAATGTGTGGGTGAAAGCGTTGAGGAGTTAACAGAATGAATTCTGATGAGAGACTGTGATAAGAGTTAGAAAAGTGAGAAGAAATTACACATTTAGGTTAAGGACAACATCAGGAGTCAAAATGGGAAAGGAGTCCTCTTGTTAACCTGGACAGTGTTCCAAAGAAATTACTCTTCAAATGAGAGAGTTTGAAGTAGAGGTAGTAAAGCAAGTGAAATTTACTCAAAATTACAGAAAATATGGCACGTTGGGAAAGTTAACACATCTCTGCTGCTAAGATCAAGCCCCTGTATTATTATCTGCTCTTATAAATGGTGTTTGAAACAGATGCCATTTCAACCGCAAGGCATTTACTGAGTGAGGCCCAAGAAATGTTTTCAATTTGCTGGTTGTGACTTTGAGAATAGGAATGGCATCTGTATATCTAGAAAGGGTGCAGAGTGTGTGCTGCCTTAGTGACACAGTTCTAAACAAGACATCGACCCCTATCTGAGTCTGTCAGTACGCTCTTACTTAGCTTCTATATACCTAGCCCTCTGTGTTAGGTGTTAATGCCTAAATACCATTAATCAAAAACAGTCCTAAAGCATATATATACTAGTGTTAAGTATATACTAGTGTTAAGTATTAAGTATATCCATTTTGGAACCCAAAATGGATAAAATATAATCTCTAATCTTCTAATCAAGTTGGAGGAAGCTAATACAAACTTAACTTATACCCAGTATGGGACGATGATAATATGTGAATTGTGTGATAAAAACCAACATAAATTTGTTTTACAAATGTGCAACATAAGACTGAGTAAGAATGACTCAATAGGGATTTAGGACTGGAGGAGGAATTTTAGGTGGCTCTAGATAGGTAAACAGTAGATGTTGAGGAGAAGAGCATTTCAAAAAGGAGGGGAAGCAACAGTACCAAATGCTGATAAAAAATCTGGGACACCATGAAAATAAAACAAAAAAAAAGCCTTTGAGTTTCTCCACTTAAAAAAGATTGTACTGACCTGGATTTATGAAACTAATTACCCTCAGCATATAATGATAATTACAAATGTATTTCTTCTGAAAGCAGAGTCTACTCTTCGATCTTCATGATTTAACTCCCCTAGTTTTGCTACTTTGGGATTCTTGGGTCTTCTGAGTTTTAGAAACTTCTTAGGCTTCCAGTTCTTTTATTCCCAAGGTTGGCATCAAGAGGCATTCTCAGTCATTTGCTCAGACAACATAGAGACTCAGCCTCCTTACTAGCTTAGAATTCCGGCCCTCTCTGACCTGTCCTTGACCTCAAATAAGGTGCCAGTATCTATCCAATTAGGCTCATCCCTATGCTAAAGAGGTAGGCCCGGGCCAGCATCGTCTTTGCACTGTACTTTTATCTGAGTGCATAGCTCATATATCGCAGCAGGCGAGCTGGTGCTGACATATAGCACACCCTGATTGCCATCAATCTGCTCCCAGAACCATCTACCCAACCATCACAAGATATCACTTTGGGGCTGACATCTTTGGGGCCAAGTCCCAGCCAGGAGATGTGTGTCACCCAGGGATGACAGTCTGATCAAAATGCATGATGGATAGGGTAAAACCATCACCCCATCACTCATGAGCAAGGAGGCAAAAATTGTCAAGGTAGGAGTGTCAAGTGTGGGGAAGGTAATTTCTGACAGGTGATTAATGCCAAGGAGCCAGCAATCATCCAGGTACTGCCAAGAGAAATGGGCAGTTATATATATTTTTTTCTATGACAGTGCCTCCCTTCCCCCTACTCTTGACCTCTGGTTTTACAGTATGTTACATAAAATCTTTACAGACGACATTTTCTTCACCAAATTCTACATATTTTTTCTCCTCAAATTCTAGAGCCTATATTACATACACTGTGTACACACACATTCACACAAAATGTAATTCTAACAAGACCCCATAGTCTCATCACCTTTTGCAAACCAGCCGAAATGATCTCCAGTTAAGGTTACTCTGATGGTCCTTATGGAAGCAATAGGTCAGTCTGTCTGGGGCCAAATCTGGGCTATAACGATGACCCTGAGCAGCTGATTGTATGTCTGTGTTTAAGCTTCCTCCTCTATGAAATGAGATTGTTTTGAGGATTAAAGGAGGATCTCACCTTTGTGGTTTACAGTCAATGCTTAAGTGTTAGGTAATATTATTATTGTACTTCTGCTATGCTTGTTACATATTAGAGAAAATTTTCAAACCTGCAAAGATTTTGTGGAACAAAGGACATCTGGAGGAGGCAGATATAATGAGCTAGAACAAAGGATAATTGGACACTTGAATGGGCCTGAGTCCTTTGCGTTGGAACACAGAGCAAAATAATAGCAGGAAGCAGGGAGCCAAAGCCACCCTTAAAACTGCTGGAAGCTGGTCCTCCTTTTTACCCAGGCCTATGTAGAGGCCCCATTAGCTTATTCAGTTCATGGAGGACTTAGCAGAGGTAACAGAAACCCTGAAGGATGATCGCAGGACTCATTTATGTGGCCCACAGTCATGTGTAGACTTCCAGTGAAAACATGTGTGGATATTCTGAGCATGGAGCACCCAGCAGGCAGCAGTATGTCTCAGAATTCTGGCCTTCTCTGACCTGTCTTGGCTTTAGGCAAGAGACAGAAGCCACATTGGTTATTTCAACAGAGAGAAATCCAAGGTACTACAGAGGTAGCAACTACCAGAAGCAACTTCAAGTCCATGTGGACTTGGGAACAAGGGGAAGCAGAGGTTACAATTATTCATACTTAGGCCTCTAGGGAGGGGCATCCCTCAGCTGGTGCTGAGATCTTTGACTAGGTGTGATGTGGCTGCTTTTCAAATGTTGGAAAAATTGGCGTCAAATGGGATTCAACTGCTGCTTCTAGAACACGAGAACACTTACTGGGGTGAAGAAATGAAGCAGGGGTGCTACTGACAAGGGACAGTAAGGAGCAAGTCCCTTTTCCCTCCCGGAGCCTTGCAGGCTCTCTCTGGTGCATCTTATTGGATGCATTTCACAAGGGCCTCTGGCCAAGCAGTAACGAAGTTTACATGGTCTCAGCTCCTGGGTCACACAAAGCAGGGTATAGAAGCCTGGGTGTGGAAGTGAGAGGAAGCAGCTGATTCAAATCTACTCCTTCAACTACCCAATAAACGCTGACTACCTACTGTGTGTCAAACATTGAAGGCTAAGAAGCATTACCTTGTCCTCCAGGGACTCAGGGAAGGAGAAGGTGAGTAGAGGAAACAGAAAGTGTGACTTGGACTGTGACTGAGAAATGCAGAACGTAAAGTAGAGCACCTCATCCAGCCCTGGGAGGAAGGACGGATGGGGAGAGAACAGCCCAGAGCTGAATGTTAAAAATGAGTAGGACCAGGCACGGTGGCTCGCGCCCGTAATCCCACCACTTTGGGAGGCTGAGGCGGGAGGATCACTTGAGGTCAGGAGTTTGAGACTAGCCTGGGCAACATGGTGAAACCTCGTCTCTACAAATTCAAAAGTTAGCCAGGCATGGTGGTGCGTGTCTGTAGTCCCAACTACTTGGGAGACTCAGGCAGGAGAATCACTTGAACCCAGGAGGCAGAAGTTGCAGTGAACCGAGATCACGCCACTGCACTCTAGACTGGGCGACAGACCCAGACTTCGTCTCGAAAAAAAAAAGAGTAGGGATCCGCTATCAGGGGTATCCAAGGGAAAGAACATAGTCATGGGTTCTTAGTTTCTGTTTCTGGTTGGGCCGGTAAAGCCCCTTCCTCATCCCTCTTTTCTGCTTATCACTAGAGACAGAAACTAAAACCCATGGCTTTAGGCTGCTAAAAGCCTAAAACAAAACAAAACAAAACAGAACAATAACAAAACAACAAGATAAGGCAGATTATCTTGACACGGACAGGCTTGCACTAGATGAAGGAGAAGAGGAAAGTCCGCAGATCCTGACACACAGAACAAGTCGGGAGGGGCCTTGTATGCCAAATATGGAATTGGGATTTTTCTCCTGAAGGCAACGAGAAAATACCAAGAATTTTAACCTGACATAATCAGATTCGTGTTTTGTTAAAAACATTTTGAACATGGTTAGAATGGCATCTGAATGACCATTGGGAAAACACTGCTACAGGCTAGAATTGTTAAATTTAGTTTGCACAATTAATACGTGTACAAAAGAAAGATAATAATAAAAAGTAGACAGTGAGAAATCTCACTCTCCTGCCTCCTATCAATCACCATTTTTATTGTCTTCATGTTTTCCTTGTTGCTTTATTTCAACACAAGTAAATATGAGCATTTATTTTTATTTTCCACCCCTTTTTGCACAGTCTTTTCTTATTTGAAACAATGCTAGAGGAAAGAGGCTCCAAAGTGGGATTTCCGGGTCAATGGATAAATGCTTCAGTAATCTTGGTAGATGTTTCCAGATTTGGTGGCTATATTTTCTTTTTAGATGTTGTACCATTTTGTACTCACACCAGCATTACGGGTCAGTGCCGCTACCCAGAGCCTGGCCAACAAAACATGCTGTAAAAACTTTGGGATAGTTTCTGCCATTCGATAGTTGAGAAAATGGAATGTCAATGTAGTCTTTAATTATGAGTGAAATTGTGCTTTTGTTTCAGATGTTTAAGAGCCATTTACATTTCATTTTCTTTGGTCTATTAATGTTTTTAAAGCATTTTTCTATTCGGTTGTTCCTCATTCATTTTCTGATTCCCAAGAGTCGCAAATATTTTTTCCCAGTTAGTTGTATGTTTTTGAAGGATTTGGTTTTTGTTTTGTTTGCCATATGAGTCATCATTTTATACTGTCAGGTTATTAAACAGTTCATGCATGTTTTCTGTAAATACATTTATAATTTCATTTCTACATTTAAAACTTGGATGCATTTGGAGTTTGTACTGGTATAAATATAATGTTTTCCTTTCCAAATGGCTATCCAGTGATCCTAACACCCTTTATTAAAATTTCTCTCTTTACCTCACTGGTTTAATGTTTCACTATTATCATATTATATATCATGTTATAAATTATCATATTATAAATTTTATATTATCATATTATAAATTTCCCTATGTATTTGGGTTTCCTTTAGGAAATGTGTTTATTCTATTAATCTGTTTATTCCTGAGTCAATAAGTTTTACTTATCCATGCTTTATATAATATTTTAATATCAAATGTTGATTGTCCTACTAATTACTGTTCTTAAGCACTTCAGGTATGACTTGTTCTCAGTGAACCAATCTGGAGCTAAGGTTTAGCTTCGTAAATGTCAAAATGTCTCTTTTACTTATTTTTCTGAAATGGTTTACATATTACCCTAGTTTTCGAATAGAAATTACTATATAATATATATTTTTCATAATGACTCAGGGTCTTTATTATGAACATTAACTAACTCACAATTTATGAAACAAAATAAGACTTTTAGACATAAAGGTCTATTTGCCCCTGTGTCAAGTGGCCCCAGATTGCAGATTTGCAGAAGCTATGTACAACTCTATCTCCTCCCTTGCTCCCGGTTGCTCCTGGGAGACCCGCCCGGAGCCTCTCTGCCCTCTTCTAACTGTGATCTAAGTGGACGGCTAAAGAATTCTCTGATGAAGAAAGTTGACGAGCTCCTGAGTGCTCATTCATACACACCCTGCTTGGGTTCTAGCTCTGTAGCAACTCAACAAACCCTGACCTGACCTTATCTTCTCTTTAGGTAGATTTAATCAGGATAATTGCTGTATCTGTCCAGATTTGGGTACGTTTATGCTATATTGATAATGTGTCTCTTTCCTGAATTTTCTTCTTTTCAGGTTCCAGTTTGTGAATTCAGGCTCCATTCAGCCTGTACTTATTAACTTGTTGCCACCACCACCACCACCACTGTATCCCGTCACACTGTATCCCTGACTCTAATCTCCCTAAATACTGAGACCTGTATCTTGTCATAGCAGAGGCTCAATATTTGCTGCATTTGAACAGTTTTATGAAATATAAATATGAAAACTAACTACAATTAAACCTGCTGAGTCTGACTACCAATTGTTGCAGATGCACAAAAGTGGGTAAGAAGTCTCAAGACAGGGATATTTAGAAGTGTCTCAGTCCTACTGTCTCAGTTAGTTGGAATGATCCTTCCTCTTCTATGTGCATTGTAACTGCATTAGGAATTTCCTCTACATTTACCCAATATCCTGTATTATTACTAGGGTTCAGGGCCCTGGCTACAAAAGGCCTTCAAAATAGGTCACTTTAACTTTTGCCAACACTCTTCACTCTGGCTACGTTCCTTGTCTCTTCTGCAATTTTCTTTGCTGCAGTTTCATAAAACACAATCCACTGATGCTGTCTCCTCTCTGTGCATTTACTCCTTTCCAGCTTAGACACCACCATGTTCCCTTTTGCTCCCAGCTGTTTCTTTGGGGCTGCCGGCCCTCCCAAGACCAAACACTTGGCTCCCAGTCCTCTCACAGTCTCTTCACCTACTATCTGCCCCGTGGGAGACTGATTGTATTGTTACATCTTTCTCTTTCTCACTCTCTATATCATAAAAGAGTTATTTACTTGAATAGGAGGCCCATTGCCCCAGGAGACAGACCAGAAATTCTTTGTATGGTACTTCAAGTTTTCTCATTTTTCGTTTAGTAAAGCAGCAGGATCCTGAGGCTGGTTTTTAAGCATGTTACTCTCCAGATGAGTTTCTTTGGCCTTAGTGGCCTCTGTTTGGACTGCTTTTCTTTATTTTCTTCTATTATCTCTTCAATGACAGAGTTGCAAGTATCACTAAATTGTACTTTCCCACAGCAATGCCCTGGTTTCTATGTCTAATGCCTTAATAATAATGGGCTTCAATACTTGATCACCAACAGTACCACGGGTTTTCCTGGATCCCATATTCTGTTCACAAATTCTAGGCTTCACATTTGCTCCAGACTTCACTTTAGAGACATAGTTTGCTTTTTGATTCTTAGCTAACCTAATAGCAATTAAATTGGTTTAGCTGATGCAAAACTGATTTTGATTGACAGATGATGGATGGGTGGATAGATGACAGATAGATAGGTAGAGAGATAGCCAGACAGATAGATAAGTTTCTCTAAATTACGGTTTCTCAACATTAGAACTATTGATATTTTGGATGGGATAACTATTTGTTTTGAGAGGTTGTTCTGTTTATGGCAGGATGTTTAACAGCATCCCTGGCCCTTCTTTACCTACTAGAGAGTAGCGTTCACCCTATCAAGTTAGACAACCAAAAATGTCTTCAGGTATTGCCATATGTTACTGGGCGGCAAAATCCCCCCACTTAATAATCACTGCCCTAAATCCATTATACTCCCAGTTATTAGTAAATAATCATGACAAAATCATTAATATTTTAAAGCTAGTGTAATTAAGTGAATACTATAGGCCAGGCCCTTTGGAAAGTACTTTTATACATAAACTTGTTCCAAGCTTAAAACAACTCTATGAATTAAGTATGAGGAAAAAAAGATTTTAAAGTCACAAAGCTAGCAAATGGTGGAGCTCTTTTGTTTAAACCATTAGTCAATTCCAAAGCTCATGCTGTTTACAATTATCATATACATTTTATACCTTCTCTTCTATGACATAGCTATTTCTATCGATATAGACATTTGGCTTAGAAGATGAAGGGTTTTTTTTTTTTTAAGATCATTTTTTCAAGTTCATGAGTACTGAGAGTGAGCATGGTGCTTTGTCCATAGCAGACATTGAGGAACGTTTGTTGAACTGAGTACCTTTTAATTTTTTCTGAGAATGAAATATTCCTTTCTCTGTGCTTTGCACATAGTAGGTTCTTAATAACTATTTTCCAAATGAATATACTATAATCCAGAAAAAACAGATGGTTCACCCTCTATTTGTTTTCTATATTTTTCTGAACTTTTATAATGGGGGATAGGGGAGTGATGGGAGGCATCTTTAGATAGCATTTGTGTTCCTTCTTATCTGTTGACTTTGATTTTTATGAATCCTTTTCTTGTATTTATTATTTTCTTTCCAATTCAGTCTTGATTAACAATCTTAACCAGAGTAATGTTGCATTACTCCGCACCATTTTCTGTGGAAGTAGAGCCATATTACGAATACTATTTAATTTATTCTCTAATTCTTTAGTGAGGAGAGTAGGGGATATTATTTTTTTCCTTTTAGTAGACAGGGTTAATTGGAGACATCAAATAACTGACACACCCAAAGATTATTAAATCAAATCCTTGACTCCTAATCCATAGCATTGCCATTACTAAAGTAAACTTCTCTGTTAAGAAATAATAGAACTCCACTCTCAAACCCCTCCCACCACCCAATTTAATCAATGAACACAGACTGTTTCCTATAGACATACCCTGTGGAAGTGGAGGAAAACACATTTATTTTGTGCCTATGCAATCCTGACTACTCTGCTAGTCACTTGAAATTTAAATTTGTAAGCCTACTTTGAAGTAGGTATTAAATGTATCTCCTTTTTTAAATATGAAGCTTAAAAATTTTAAGAAATCTGCCCCAAATCTACAGCTAGAAAGTAGCAATACCAGGTATTAAAAATGGTTGTGGTTTCAAAGGAAATTCTACTGTTGTTATTTTTAATGTAACTCACGCAAACTGATATGGTTTGGGTGTGTCCCCACCCAAATCTCATCTTGAATTCTAGCTCCCACAATTTCCATGTGTCATGGGAGGGACCTGGTGGGAGATAATTGAATCATGGGAGCAGGTCTTTCCTATGCTGTTCTTGTGATAAAGACTAAGTCTCACAAGATCTGACGTTTTTATAAAGGTGAGTTTCCCTGTACACACTGTCTTGCCCGCTGCCATATAAGACATGACTTTGCTCTCCACCATGATTGTGAGGTCTCCCCAGCCATGTGGAACTATGAGTCTATTAAACCTCTTTCTTTGATAAATTACCCAGTCTCGGGTATGTCTTTATTAGCAACATGAGAACAGACTAATACACAAACCCTTCTCTAAATAAAAAGCAGTCAAAATAAATCAGTGCTTAAATAGGATTTCTCAATTCCCCACTGTTGTTCAAGAACCAGCCCTCCCACTGAAGCAGAAAGAGAGGTAGAAGAGTTCAGCTTTTGGGTCCACATGTTGAACATAGGAAAGGAGAGCATAAACTAGGCAGGCTCTGGAGGGCTATAAGATGGACACATACTTCCTCTTGCCTTCTCCCCAAGAATACTGAAAATTGTGGACTGTTACAGGTATGGAAGGGTTGCCACCTTGTACTCCAGAGGCTGTTATACTTTTTAGTAGATGAAGTGATCCCAGGATGCTGCACATGGTGCTTTGGGATTCTTACAGATGAAAAGTGCTATATACATGTCAGACATTATTACACAGCACTTATAAGAAATGTTTCCACTTATTGGTGTGGACTCACTGTTGAACAGTTTAGAGTTCATAGTTATTGCTAGTAATAGCAGTCAGAATAGCAGTATAAATGGCCCTTTTTTGCTGTACTTTGCTCCATATTTTACTGTTTTTTTTTCCCCCTCTATAATCCAGGGTGGCCTAGAACAAGAGGGAAAAAATATTTGCTGACAAAGCTTAAAAATAGAAAAATAACTATTTTTTTATTGTGGTCAAGGTCAACAGCAAGGGATGAATTTACATGGGTATGTATCATAAACAAATTTAGGCCACAGGAAGTTTTTTAAAAATTATAAGAATGTGATATTTTTATTTTTAAAATTCCTATTATAATGTAAATGCTACCGTCTTTTGACAGTGTGACCTTTGTAATTGGAAACATGCACCTTTTTTTAGCAGATAATGCAATCATAGGAGGCTGGTATATTTTTAATCTAACTTTAAAATCTTTAAAGACAATTGTCTGGTCACTGAATTATTTGGTCTGGTCAATTGTGCTAACCACCAGTGCCCATCGGCCTCTTATTTATTCTTCTGGCTTCTGTAGGAAGCCACTTGAGAGACATGCCCATCACCTTATCTTCATGTCATTGAATTCTTCACAATCAACTGCTGCTCAGCCAAGCAAATAGTGCTACCTCGAGCAGCAAAATATCCCTATTCTTCTCACTTTGCTTTGGCTATATCCTGGATTTTTTCGCTCTAATGTTATGAAAACCTCAATATAGCAGAGAAATGAGATTTTCCTGTCTTCTCTGTGCCTTGACAAAAGCTATTCTTCCTGCTCATATGTACTGGCCACCACTTTTCAATTACACACCACTGTCATCTACATAAGCTCATATAACTCTCAAAATTTCTTGAATTAAACATGATTTCTACCTTTCAGAGAAGGAAACTGAATTCAGAGAGGTTAAATACAAAGCCCCAAGTATACACAACCATTATATCAAGTCAGAACTTGATTTCAAATTCAGGCCTCTTGATTTCAAATTCTAGCAGCTTTCCTTTATGTGAGGAGGTAGAACACTTTCACACTTTCTGTAAAGAACTAAATATATTCAGCTTTGCAGCCCATAGGGCTGTTGTAACTACTGTACTCTGCCCTTTAGAGAGAAAGCAGTCATCAACAATATGTAAACAAATGTCTGTGTTCTGATAAAACTTTATTTAAAAACCAGGCAGCTGCTGGGTTACAGTTTGCCAGCCTCTACTGTATATGGCGCTTTCTTTGTAACTCTGTTCCATTTGGGATTTAGTTATGGACTCCCTCTTCTGGCCAAATTTTTACATAGTTTATTTACAAAGATTAGAAAGGAAGACAAAATAGTTCTACGCAGCCCCGTAACCTAAGCTACTAGCTGACATCATTTTCCAGTATAATAGTCAATTTATGGAGCAGAAATAATACTGGACTTAGAGCAAAAATCTTGGATTTGAAATTGGGATCTATACATTAATAACTTCAGAGCTGTGTGAGTTTGAGGACACCATTAACTTCTCTGAGACCCAGGCTAATACAGAAATGATTCAAAAAGTTATTTCATGGGTGCTTATAAGGATCAAATGTGGTGCATGTGGCAGTGATGAAATCAGTACCTGCTACAGAATAGGCTCTTAGTTTAGCCAGTTCAGGCTCCTATAAAAAGTATCATAAACAGGCTGTTTTATAAACATCAGAAATTTATTTCCTACAGTTCTGGAGGCTAGAAAGTCCAAGATCAAGGCATCAGCAGATTCAGTGTCTGGTGAGGTCCTGCTTCCTGGCTCCTGGTTCATAGATGGCAAAAGAGCTCTGCGGGGTTTCTTTTATAAAGGGACTCATCTCATTAACAGCGTATCTGTCCTCATAATATAATAATCTTTCAAAGGCCCAACCTCCAAATACACTCACGTTGGGGGTCAGGTTTCAACATATGAGTTTTGGGGGACACAAACATTTAGTCTCTAATAGTCTTCAATAAGACTATTGAATCTCTGTTTTAACATAATGGGAGCTTTCTGTTTTAAGATTCCAGGGTTTAGATCAAGGAATATGAAGATGATATTGGTTAGGTCATTTCATGTATGTTTGTGAAATTATTAGTTTATTAAATCCAAATAGAATTTGGGGCAAACAAAAGATTGCTGTTTATAGAGTTTGGGGGTTATAGATATTACCATATTACCATATTACCACTACAAATGGTGTTTCAGCTATTGATTTTAATCAGAGGTGTGGTAGCCTTTGTGGTTGTGTTTTCCAGCTTTCATTCTACTCTGAAATGATTAATCTAAGAGAATCCTGTAATCCTATTTGTCTTGCCAGTGATTGGTTTAAGGATAAGCAGAACTCCAGTTCTGGTCATTAAGATAAAAGAAGAATTCTACTCTTGCGGGCTTCTGGAAAAAGTTTTCTCTCTCTTAAGAAAAAGGCGTGTAAAGATACTGCTCCTTTCTTCCTCCATACATCCTTCTTGCTGGAGGTTTATTTCCGGGATAGAAGCAGCCATCTTGCAACCAGGAAGGGGCCAGCTGAGGGCAAAGCTGACACAGAGAGGATGGCAGAGCAGGATGGAAAGAACTGGAACTTTTGATGACTCTGTTGAGATTCTGAAGCAACCAACGTGGGAATCTTGTTATGTTAGGTATCAAGATCATCCAAGGTATTGTTTAAGCCCATTTGATTGGATATTTGATTTTTTCCCATCCTAACAGATATTCTTTATATATTTAGTGACTTTATTTAAAGGCTATAGCTGAGAACAAGAAATGTTGGATTGTTGTCTTGATTCTGCCACTCTGATTAACTGAATGATTTCCAGAGAATCATCTAACTTTGCTAATTTTTAGTGTTTCCATTTGTATAATGAAGAAGCCAGATAGAAAAATTAAACCTTAAATATATTTTCTTCTTTTAATAATCTGTAGATTTACAATAATGCACAGAAATGTCTTTTTAATTATTTTTCACAACACATTTTAGTCTAGATCTGTGCTGTGTAATATGTTAGCTATTAGCCACATGTAGCTAGTCCAGGTTGAGTTGTTCTGTAAGTGGAAAATATGTACAGGGTTTTGAAGACTTAGCATGAACAAAGGTAATATGAAATATCTCATTAATCATTTTTATATTGCTCATATATTGAAATGATAAAGTTTTGGTTACATAGGGTAAAGCAAAATATATTATTAAATTGATTTCACCTATTTTAAAAAAACTTTTTAATGTGACTATTAGAAGATTTATAATTGCATTTATGTTCACATTACTATATTTCAGATGGGTAGTACTGGTCTAGATTGTACTGTGTGTACTACAGCTTAGCAAAAGCACTCTCACAGAGGTCAAACTAGATTAAACCCTAACAAATAATTTATTAATAAAAAACCTACAGAATTTGCTCCTACACCTTACTTCAAGGACAAGAGATAACTATTCTTTCTTTTATTGCAATTGATTTTCTCATTCTAACAAAAGAAGTTTCTGAAATCTCAGCCTAGAAGCAGGTTGAATATGGCATTTGGCATAAGTAGAATAGAAACCTGAAAGAAAATTCTCTTAAATGTTGAAATACTGAGAAAGTGCAGGTAGATACAAGTTGGTCTCATCTTCTCATCAGTGGAAGACATTCGGATTCTGATGATTAGGATGTTCTCTCAATACAAAGAAACAAATGGTGGAGGAGCAGTTTCCAGGGAATGTACACCTACAGCAAGCTCTGTTCAGGTCAAGCACTCTCAACTTTGTGTCCTGGTGCCCACCATGCTCAGACTACTGATGTGGCTTCAGTATCTACCTTCCCCTTTTTGGCCTATACCATGTAGTAGATGACCACCTACTCAGCCTTAGACACAAGGTCTATGAATATAAGCAGCTGCAGGCTGCTGACTTTCTACTTAGCTACTGAATTTTCACATTTTACACTTTTACTCTAGATCAGGACTTAGGAAACTGTAGCCTGCAGGCCAAATCTGGTGCATCAGTTGGGCCTGGAAGCCTCATATATTTACTATCTCGACTTTTGTAGAGAAAGCTTGCTGACCTGTGTTCTAGATATCTTTAAATGAAAATGACAGGGGGAGAGAGAGAGAGAGAGAGAAGAGAGAAGAGAGAAGAGAGAAAGAAAGAAAGAGAGAGAGAGGAGAGAAGAGAGAAAGAGAGAGAGAAAGAAAAAGAAAGAAAAGAAGGAAGGAAGGAAAGAAGGAAGGAAGGAAGGAAGGAAGGAAGGAAGGAAGGAAGGAAGGAAGGAAGAGAAAGAAAGAGAGAGAATCAGCAGAGATTTTATGAGCAGGGAAGATCCAACCAGGTTGCTAGAGATTACTAGATAGTTAGCTGCTACTGTATTTAAGTTTGTGCTTAAAACAATGTGCTATAGAACTTGTCACCTCACCCTGGACCAGACCAGTGCCAGAATAGGGTTACAGTTGGTATCTCTGACATCATTCAAGACTTAAATAGCAACGTACTTATCTCAGTAACTCTGTATCTTTTATTGGTTGATTTAAGTTTTATAATTTTTATTTACTTCTTTTTTCTTTTTTTTAAAGATATCTTTGTTTTTTTAACTGCTTGAATTGAAGGACTACATTATTTACTTTATTTTAAAAATTACTTTGTGCTATTAACACTCAGTACAATTTTGACTGCATTTTGCAAGTTTTTATATATAGTATTTTGCTATTACTTTCTAAATATGCTATGCTGCAGCTCTAAATTTTTCTTAGACCCAGAAGTTATTTATGAGAGTGTTTTAATATTGCTGAATAGATTAGATAATTTACAAACTTATCAATCACTTATAAACATAGTATATGCTTTTAAAAATCTGCATTTTTAATCATATAATCTTTCTCCATTAAGTTACTAATGTGATTACTATATTTCAATGGGAAATAATCCTTACATTCCTGTTAGATTTAATTTACATTTACTTATTTATTAATTAATTTACACTTAAGTTCCTATATTGGACTTAATGTATTCCAGACACTGTTTTTTTTTTTTGCTTGAGAATATTTGCATAGTTGTAAACATTTGATAAACATAAACTCAATATTTCATTTAGAATTTTTGCCTCAATATAAATAATTGAGTTTGCTTTGAAGTGGTGAGTATATGTTACATGTGCATGTGCTATTGTTATTAGGCTCAATAACAACACTATTGAAGATGCAGAGAATTAATTAGAAAGCTTTTTGTTTTTGTATTTAAATTGTACACAACTTAGCTGCTTCTGGAAGTTTTGGTAGAATTCTGGAAGGGTTGGTAAAATTCTAGATGGTTTGGTAGACTTGGTGTTTTATGAAGAGGAACTATTTTTCCGGTAACTTTTAATAACTGTTCTTGCCTGGGCAACATAGTGCA
This sequence comes from Macaca nemestrina, assembly GCF_043159975.1. NCBI lineage: Eukaryota > Metazoa > Chordata > Mammalia > Primates > Cercopithecidae > Macaca > Macaca nemestrina. The sequence continues at coordinate 148,699,113 of NC_092131.1, read as the reverse complement.
ACCCCATCTCTAAAACAAACAAACAAACAAACAAACAAACAAACAAAACACACACAAATCAGCTGGGCATGGGGGCAGATGCCTGTAGTCCCAGCCACTCAGGAGACAGGGAGAATGATCACTTGAGCCTGGGAGGTTGAGACTGCAGTGAGCCATGATCATGCCACTGCACTCTAGCCTAGGTGACAAAGTGAGACTCCATCTCCAAAAAAAATAAAAAAAGAAAGAAAGAAAATATTGTTCTATGATTATTTGCTTATTCAAGTTTTTATTTCTTCTTCAGTTAACTTTAAATACTTACTTTAAAGTATATCAAATTATAAGTAGATTTACACACACACCCAAACACATACACATAGAAACAAAGATTCTGATAGAAATTCACTAACTGGAAACTTGTTAAGGATAATTAATATCTTTATAATTTTGATTTGTCCCATCCAGCAATGTGGCATGCATTTCTCATCATTTTTTCATTCATCTTTTATGTTATTTAATAACATTTTATAGGTTTCTGTCAAATAGCTTATAAACATGTTGTATTAAGTTGTATTTATCCTAGTTTCATTATAAGCATTGGTAATGTGAATTAGGTCTTTTCTTCTTTTGGTTTTCTGATTAGTTATTCTCAATGTACAGGGAAAGCTGTTGTTTTGTATGTCTACCTTATATTTGGCTGTCTTATCACACTCTGATTTCAGTTGGTTCTCTTGGAATTGACATATAATTTATGGATTTTGTTAATGTGTTCTTCCTTTTCGATATTTGTAGTTCTTTATTATTTTGTTCTTTCGCATTTGCTGGAACACCAAAATAATTTGGAGGAACAGTAGTGACAGCTGACCACAGCCTATTTGTTTCTGGTTTAAACTGGATGCCTTGAGTGTCTGTATTGGTTTGTTCTCATGCTGCTAATAAAAACATACCTGAGACTGGGTAATTTGTAAAGCAAAAGAGGTTTAATGGATTCATAGTTCCACATGGCTGGAGAGGCCTCACAATCATAGTGGAAGGCAAAGGAGGGGCAAAACCACATCTTACATGGCAGCAGGCAACAGAGTGTGTGCAGGGGAACTGCCCTTTATAAAACCATCAGATCTTGTGAGATTTATTCACTATCATGAGAACAGCATGGGAAACACCCAGCCCCATGATTCAATTACATCCCACTGGGTCCATCCCATGACAAGTGGGGATTACAGGAGCTACAATTCAAGATGAGATTTGAGTGGGGACACAGCCAAAAAACATCACTGTTGTTAGGATAAAATTTGCTATATATTTCTAAGTTTTATTTATTATATTGAGAAATTATTGTTCTTTTTAGTTAATTAAAAGGTTTAGTTTTTTATTGTTGTTATATTTGCTGTTATAGTTTTAAAATTTTGTATCAGGAATGGCTATTGGATTTTAAGTGCCTTTCTGTCATCTATAATAAGAGCAGTCACTTGGTTTCTGTTTTATAAATTATTAGTGAGGTAAATAATTTCCCTGTCTTATTAATGTCATGGAATTCTCACTATGTGCTGCTTGGTTAAGAAATAATCTAGCCCCTTCTAATATTGCAGTCTTGAGAATTCCTTCTTCTTTGGGAAGTCTCCATCTTTGCTCTTAGGGCATTCAAATGATTAGATAAAGTTCACTCGCATTATGGATGGTAATCAACGTTCCCCAAAGTCTATTGATTTACATATTAGTCACATTTTCTTGTTATTATTTCAATAGTTTTTAGGGAACAGGTGGTGTTTTGTTACATGGATAAGTTCTTTAGTGGTGATTTCTGAGATTTTGGTGCACTCATCACCCAAGCAGTGTATACTGCACCTAATGAGAAGTCTTTTATCCCTCATTCCCCTCCCAGCCTTTCCCCAAGTCCCCAGAGTCCATTATGTCATCTTATGCTTTTGTATCCTCATAGCTCAGCTCCCATTTATAAGTGAGAACACATGATGTTTAGTTTTCCATTCCTGAGTTACTTCACTTAGAATAATGGTCTCCAACTCTATCCAGGTTGCTGCAAATGCCATAATTTTATTTCATTCCTTTTTACGGCTAAGTAGTAATCCATGGAGATATATATATATATATATATGTGTATGTGTGTGTGTGTGTGTGTATATATATATGTATATGTGTGTGTGTGTGTGTATATATATATATACACACACACACATATATATATATATATATATATATATATATATATATATATATATATATATCACCTTTTCTTAACCACTCTTTGGTTGATGGGCATTTAGGCTGGTTCCATAGCTTCACAATTCAATTGTACTGCTACAAATATGTGTGTGCAAGTGTCTTTTTAGTATAATGACTTCTTTTCCTCTGGGTAGATATCCAGTAGTGGGATTGCTGGATCAAATAGTAGTTCTACTTTTAGTTCTTTAAGGAATCTCCACACTGTTTCCATAGTGGTTGTACTAGTTTGTATTCCCACCAGCAGTGTAAAAGTGTTCCTTTTTTCACCACATCCATGCTAACATTTTCTGCTATCTAATCACCAAAGTCTCCTTTGGGTAAGAGAGCATTAGATAAGCAAATCAGAGAAGCTGGTATCTAAGGTTCCTTCTGGCTTGTCTGACCACTGACCAGTCTTACTTGTAGAACTCAAGCTATGGTATAAAGTATGTTGTGTTATAACAATATGTGAAACTGGGAACAGAAAAAGTCAGGAATTTCAAAACCAAGGAGATTTTAAAACACAGATTCCCAGGCTGGAAAGTCTGATTCAACATGTCTAAGGAGAGCCCGGATATGTGCATTTTATGAAAGCTCTTCAGGTGATTCTGATGTACAACCAGGCTTGAGAATCATGAAATAATTCATGCTTTTACTTAGTTGACCTTACTTTGTCAATTAATTTTTTTTCTTTTCTTTTTTTGAGACAGAGTTTCACTCTTGTTGCCCAGGCTGGAGTGCAATGGCGTGATCTCAGCTCACTGCAACCTCCACCTCCCAGGTTCAAGCAATTCTCCTGCCTCAGCCTCCCAAGTAGCTGGGATTACAGGCCTGCACCATCATGCCCGGCTAATTTTGTATTTTTAGTGGAGAAGAGGTTTCTCAATGTTGGTCAGGCTGGTCTCGAACTCCTGACCTCAGTGATCCGCCTACCTAAGCCTTCCAAAGTACTGGGATTACAGGCATGAGCCCCCACTCCCGGCCCTTTGTCAAATAATTTCTATAATTTTTCTGTAGTTTTTCACTTGAATCCCAATCATTGTGCTCAAATCTAATTATATTATAAAGTAATATAATTTTCTTCAAAAGTAATAAAAATAAAGAGATACCACAAAAACAAATTTTTTTAATTCTGCCCATTCTTGCAGGAGTAAGGTGGTATTGAACTGTGATTTTGATTTGTATTTCCCTGATCGTTAGTGATGTTGAGCATTTTTTCATATGTTTGTTGGCCATTTGTATATCTTTTTTTGGGTATTGGCTATTCATGTCCTTAGTCCAATTTTTGATGAGTATTGTTTTTTTCTTGCTGATTTGCTTGAGTTCCTTGTAGATTCAGGATATTAGTTCTTTGTCAGATGCATAGTTTGTGAAGATTTTTCACCTATTTTGTGGGTTGTCAGTTTATTCTGCTGATTATTTCTTTTGCTGTGCAGAAGCTTCTAAGTTTCATTAAGTCCCATCTATTTATCTTCTTTTTTGTTGCATTTGCTTTTGGATTCTTGCTCATGAAGCCTTTGCCTAAGTCAATGTCTGGAAGGGTTTTTCCAATGTTGTCTTCTAGGATCTTTATGATTTCAGGTCTTAGATTTAAGTCTTTGATCCATCTTGAGTTGATTTTGGTATAAGGTGAGAGATGAGGATCCAGTTTCATTCTTTTACATGTGGCTAGCCAATTATCCCAGCACCATTTGTTAAATAAGGTGTCCTTTTCCACTTTATGTTTTTGTTTGCTTTGTCAAAGATCAGCCGGCTGTAAGTATTTGGCTTTATTTCTGGGTTCTCTATTCTGTTCCATTGGTATACATGCCTGTTTTTACACCAGTACCATGCTGTTTTTCAGTGACTATAGCCTTGTTAGTACAGTTTGAAGTTGGATAAAGTGATGCCTCCAGATTTGTTCTTTTTGTTTAGTCTTGCTTTGGCTATGTGGGCTCTCTTTTGGTTTCCCATGAATTTTAGGATTGTTTTTCCTAGTTATTTGAAGAATGATGATGGTATTTTGATGGGAATTGTGTTGAATTTATAGATTGTTTTGGTAGTATGATCATTTTCACGATATTGATTCTACCTGTGCATGAGCGTGGAATGTGTTTCCATTTGTTTGTGTCGTCTGTGATTTCTTTCAGCAGTGTTTTGTAGTTTTCCTTGTAGAGATTTTTCACCTCTTTGGTTAGGTATATTCCTAAAGTTGTTTTTTTTTTTTTTTTTTTTTGCAGCTGTTTTAAAAGGGGTTGAGTTATTGATTTGATTCTCAGTTTGGTCACTTTTGATGTATAGCAGTGCTACTGATTTGTGCACATAGATTTTGTATCTTGAAACTTTACTGAATTCATTTATCAGATCTAGGAGCTTTTTGGATGAGTCTTTAGGGTTTTCTAGGTATACAGCCATATCATTGGCAGACAGCAACTGTCTTACTTCCTCTTTACAAATTTGGATGTTCTTTATTTCTTTCTCTTGTCTGATTACTCTGGCTAGAACTTCAACTACTATGTTGAATAGATGTGGTAAAAGTGGGCATCCTTGTCTTGTTCCAGTTCTCAGGGGAAATACTTTCAACTCTTCCCTGTTCAGTATAATGTGGGCTGTGGGTTTGTCATAAACGACTTTTATTACCTTAAGGTATGTCCCTTTTCCCCATTAATCACATTTAAAAAATACCTTCTCAGCAACCTCTAGACTGGTGTTTGACCAAACAACTGGCCACCATAGCCTAGCCATGTTGACATGTAAAATTTACCATTGCAACTCACATACACATTTTTTTCTACTCTGTACTATATTTGCATTCAGTAGATGAAAACATTTAATGTTGTTATGCTTATCAAATATTTGACTTGTATTACTCTCTCTAGTTTCTTATATCTTTGGCTTTCACCCATTATTGTCAGCAGCATTTAGTTTCTCTGGGGAGATAGAATAAGACACACAAACAAAGGAATCACCTTTGGGTTTCAATTAGAATTTTTCATTTTGAAATCTATAATACTAGGATATACTGTTTATGTCACAAACAACAAATCTTAGAAAAAAGGCAAAGCAGGCTACCTTGTTATAGAAGAGGTAAATATTACATAGGGAAAGCAAAGAGAAGAAGAAAAATAACTTTGTCTTTAGGAATCCATGCAGGTGGATTCCTGAAAAGCAATTCTGTATCTCACCCAAAGTCTATTTCCTAGTTAGGTGTGGGGTGTGGAATAGAAACCAGAGATAGAGTTCAGAATCCAAGGGCAGTGGTGAGCTCTATTTGGGTTTTGAGGCGGAGGTCAAGACAGTTGCAAGCCCCATGGAATGTTTCTGCATCTACCATGACACAAAAGTGGTTCAGCAACCCAAATGCCCATCAATGATAGACCGGATAAAGAAAATGTGGTACATACACACCACAGAATACCATGCAGCCATAAAAAGAATGAGTTCATGTCCTTTGCAGGGACATGGATGAAGCTGGAAGCCATCTTCCTCAGCAAACTAACACAGGAACAGAAAACCAAACACTGCATGTTCTCACTCAAAAGTGGGAGTTGAACAATGAGAACACATGGATGCAGGGAGGGGAACATCACACACTGGGGCCCGTTGTGGGGTGGGGGACATGGGGAGGGAGAGCATTAGGATCAATACCTAATGTATGCGGGGCTTAAAACCTAGATGACAGGTTGATAGGTGCAGCAAACCACCATGGCACATGTATATCTATGTAACAAACTTGCACATTCAGCACATGCATCCCAGAACTTAAAGCTAAATAAATAAATAAATTAATTAAAATAAATAACAAATTGGTTCAGTAGAAATGCCTGAGACAGCCGTGTTCCATCTCTGTGAAGGGTCGGAGATTCCATTTTTTTCTGCCCATCTCAGTGGAGCTTGGAGAGACTGGGGAGCAAGCTAGATCAGAGATGAAAGTGAGGGAGGAAGCAGCTGAGACATATGACCAAAGATGACCAGAGAGGAGCAAAGACCCAGATAGGAATGAGGCAGAACATTTCCCCGTCTGGACTCTAATGTACCTGTATATAGTACTGTCTGTCCATCTAGCACAAACAGACTGATGACTGAATATCCTCAAAGACCCACACCCTTATGTTACTGGACTAACATATATCACTGTTTTCCCAGGAAAGCCCTGATTTATGCCAGTTGCCTCAAGCCTAATAGTTAAGCAGCAGTGCTTCTCACTCTAGAAAGTGTCATGGTTTGCACTAAAAACTCTATTGTGACTTAACTAAGGTCTCAGAACTTAGATGCAATACAGGAGGAAAGCATTGAATCAGCTGAGGTTAAGATTTTTCTACCTGGAAAAATAAGAAGTTAAATCTAAAACGGAAATTAAATTCATTAGTAGAGAAAATAAGGCTGTTTTTGGCACTCTTGATAGTGTGTGCTGACATTTCAAATCTTTCCTAATTTAAAAAGCATTCAAACCTCAGAAGTTTACATACTCAAGTCCATCTCACTAAGATTACTTGAAAATAACAGGATATATAAAGTTTTAATATTTTATGTACTTAATTTGTCCCTCAACTTTGTAGAGTGCCTTTATTCTATCAGCGAACACAGCCTTCACTAATTTATTATTATAATACGGTGGAGAGCAAGGGATGCTTTACAAAAGGCTTCACAAGCCCTGCTAAGGGAATTTGGATGGTGTTCAAGGAAGTCAAATAATAGGTTTGTGTTGCAGAGTTGGCTTGAGCAGCAGTGTGGAGGATGGACTGGAGGCAGTCAGGAGGCCGCTGCTGCAGTGTAGATGGAAAATGAGTCTGAATTGAGGGAGTAACCAAGGGGAGGCCAAGAGGACAGACTCAAGAGACATTTAGGAAATCAAATAAAAAATATTTGGAAACAAATTTTATGCCGGGAGTGAGGAAAGAAGAGATTTGTTGAGTCAGAGAATGAGTTCAGTGTGGAACACAGGGTTGAGGTTCCTGGGGGATGGTCAGGAGAAGATGGTGGTCATGCAGGTGAATATGTGAGCTTGGAGCTTGACGTGAAGCTGTGCATGAGGGATTTGTGCTTTGGAAGCATCTGATTTTACGAAAATAGAAGGCATTGAAAAAAGAGGAAAAAATATAGTGATTACTGCACTTTCATTTGATCTTACAGTAACTGTAAAAATTGCCGAAATAAGCTTTATATTGAAGTCAGGCTAGAGGGTAGTATTCTGAAATAAATAAAATTCAGTATAACACTTTATGAAGTTCTGCATTAGAATTTATGTTGGAATTTACCTTAGACCAGCGTTTTTCAACTGGGTGCAATTTTGTCCCTCCAGGAGACATTTGGCAGTGTCTGGAGACATTTTTCTGCTTGTCTTAATGGTAGGGGGTAGGCAGTTACTGGCATGTAGTGGTGGAGGCCAAGGATGCTGCTAAATATCCTGCAACTTACAGGACAGCCCCCACCAAACAAAGGACTCCCTGGCCCAAGATGTCAACAGTGCCGAGGTTGAGAAACCCCTGCCTCAGACGATCGAGCTTAGAAAATTTTAGAAAAAGAGTTCAAATCATCCTTAAATTGTTTTTCAGATCAAGAAACACCAGAGAAAGACTTTCGCTGTAATGCATGAAAGAACCTTGATATTCTGGCTGGGAAGTCCATTCCATTAGCCTTTCAACTCAAAAGGATGTTTCCCTGGTTAAAAGCCCTTATGTGCACAGGAGTACTCTGCGAGCACACGACATTGAGGGCTCCAAGAATGTATGGCATATTCACTCAGTGAACCCCGCAATGTAGGCTAGCAATCAATGCAAAGATAACAGTTCAATACCATGGGAATAGATGGGAATGTACATACCACCAAGGACATCTAAAACATGAAGCTGGAAAATGACCATTAAATCTGACTATCGCATTGTTAAATGTGAGGACGGAAAGATGCAAGTGGTCAGCAATATAGCATAATGGTGAAGGGCACAGGTTGCTGAATCTGACATTGCAAGACTCCTGGTCCTATGACTCATTAATTGGGTGATCTTCAGAAAATTATGTATCCTTCCCTGTGAAGCACATTTTTCATCTGTCAAATGGGGATAAAATATATCCTGCCTCCAAGATTTGTGTTTGGTAGTAAGTGAAATATCACACACAGAGATAGCAGAGTAATTGGCACATTGTATACACTCAGTAAATGTCATCTCCATGGGTTTTGGTGTCTAGCTGGTGGAGAGTGTTATCAATGGAGCAAAAGAACACCTAGATCCAGCCCACTGTTTCCAAAGTGACCCTCCACTAAGGGCTTCCAGGTAATTGATACAAATATATTGATAGTATTAATGCCAGGAATAAAACATCTACAGATTTTTTAATCAAATCAATAATATGTTGATCAATATTTGTTAAAAGTGATGACGTTGATTCTATTGGTTTCTGTCATAATGAATGAGAGTAGATGAAACAGATTCATGATTTTTCAAATGCAGTCCTAATACCCCTTATGAAAAACTGGGAACCATAGATAAAAGAGGCAGTTATAAAAGACTGAAGGATTACAAAGAGTCTGAAAGCAAAGGCTGCATGCTTAGAAACGATGCCATAATGTTTACTTCCTTTTCCCACTATTTACTAACTGTGTGATCTTCAGCAAATTACTCAACCTGACTGTGTTTCTGTTTCCCTTTATATATAATAAGGATAAAATCTATCTTATAAAATAGCTGTGAAGATTAAGAAACTGTATGCAAAGTACTAGGCATAGCACAGCCATAAAATGTTCAGTAAATGTTAGCTATTAGAATAGTAGGTATTTAACAAACACAAATGTGTATGAACACAAAATTTAAATGAATTTTAGAAGATAAACTACAAGATGACAAAAGAATTTCACATCTCCAGTGTTCTACTTTAGAGCTACTTTTGTATACTATTATGCTTTTCTTCTGACAACACTTTGGAATAACTTTTTGAGAGGCAAAGAAGTAGGCGGCCTTCTAGGTCCCTGGACAGCTATGCAGGCATAGAATATTTTTCACCAATATTTTTAGCTGATATCCAAAAGTGACCTTCTGAACAGCCAGATACTCAATATTATATTCAGCTGTTTAATGTTTCATCATCCCACTCATTAATCACACGTAACACTCATTAATCAAGTTACAAAGGAGGATCATTACCAATCAGGGTCATAGTGCAGGAAAATTCCTGCCTACAAGCTACATCAGTAGGCTTTGCATTACTCCAAAGACTGGGGTAGAACAGCATTAACCGGGTGACATTTCTGTGGAGTTTGGAGGAACTGTAAGATCTGGGTAGTTTCTTAAGTTATGCCCCTAAACAATCAGAAAAATGCAACAACAGAGCCATACACAAACAAGGCTAATAGAGACGAAATACTAAAGATTCTAGATAACTCATTTTTGTAAATAAATTCAATATGCCAACATTTGCTATAAGAAAATTTGTAAGTGGGAATTTACCCACTATTTCAGATTAATTAAAGTTCTTAATTTTAGTGATTTTTGAACTATCCCTTACCATATTTTATTATATTTATAGCATGATCAAGGCTCACTGCAGCCTCTGCCTTCCAGATTGAAGAAATTCTCCTGCCTCAGCCTCCCGACTAGCTGGGGTTACAGGCGCCTGCCACCACGCCCAGCTAATTTTTTGTATTTTTAATAGAGACAGAGTTTTGCCATGTTGGCCAGGTTGTTCTCAAATTCCTGGCCTCAGGTGATCCACCTACTTCGGCCTCCCAAAGTGCTGGAATTATAGGCATGAGCCACCGTGCCCGGCTCATGTTATTGATTTATAGAGAATAAGGATTTAGCTTTCCTTTCCCACATCCATTTCCTTCACACTATTCCCTCATCCTCCTGAGAGTTTCATTATATTTTTTGTTAGAGTAATAATTATTTGGTAATAATTATTATTAGAATTAATAAATTTGGGTCATGTAATACACCATGATTACATTTCTTCTATTTCTCCTTCTTTTTTATTTGTTTAGTTTTCTGTCACATACAATAACTTCACTACTTCATGACCCAAACCCATTGACAGAACTCTAACAGTACTCTCAGTAGAGTCAGACTTACCGAGTAATCTGTCAGTTTCATTGTTGTCCTGGAGACATCCCTATGGGAATCTTCTACTTTCTGCTACAATCTAGACCAGCTGCTTTCTAGGCTTGAGCACAGCAGTAGACATGCCATCCGCCTTCCCTGTCCTCTGTGGATGTTTCTTCATCCCCATGTTTCATATGCTAAACTTTCCTGGTTTACTCCATTTTGTAGGTGGATCATATCCTCCAGTAATTTCATGAGAAAGGGTACATGGAAGAAATAGATTGCCTAAGTATAGAATTCTAGCATGGTGATGGTTTTCATCAGGTTATTTAAGTCATTGCCACATTTTCTTCTGGCATCCAGAATTGCAATTAAGAGCTCTAATGCCATTCTGATTCTTACTTGTATTGAGCAAAAGTTATCTTCCCTTTTCTAAAGTTAAGAACATTTCTTTTGTTCTGGTATTCTGAAGTTTCACTAAAATGTGCCTTGATATGGGTCATTTATGAATTTTGCTGAATTTTTTTTATGAATAGGTTCTTTCAATCTGAAATTTGGTTTCATCAGTTCTGGAAAGTTTGCTTGATTTTATTTTACATAGTTTTCTTCCCCCTGATTTCTCTGTTTATTCTTTGTAGAGCTCTCATTAATATTATTTTTCACACAAGACAGCCTCTAATTGAATTAGTCTTAAAATTTCCTACTGCCTCTAGTTTTTCTACTTTCTGAGACATTTCTTCAATTGTATTCTCTTTTTTTTTTTTTTGGAACGGAGTCTTGCTCATTGCCCAGGCTGGAGTGCAATGGTGTGATCTCTGCCTCCTGGGTTCAAGCGATTCTCCTGCCTCACCCTCCTGAGTAGCTGGGATTACAGGTATGTGCCACTACGCTTGGCTAATTTTATATTTTTAGTAGAGATAGGAGTTTCACCACGTTGGCCAGGCTGGTCTCGAACTCCTGACCTCAGGTGATCCATCTGCCTCGGCCTCCCAAAGTGTTGGGATTTCAGGCGTGAGACACTGCACCTGGCCCTCAATTGTATTTTTTAAACTTTTTTTTTTTTTGAAAGAAAATGCTAGCCTTGGAATGTGTGTGTGTGTTTTGTTTACTGCGGTATTCTCAATAGCTAGAACAGTGCCTAGTACATTAGAAAAAAAATGTTGGACTGACAAAGTAAATGCTGTCACATAAGTTTAACTTTTGGAATGTCTTCTTTCATGCTGTAAAGTCAAAACTACCCATTAAACAATGACTCTCCATTCTTCCCTCCCTCCTGTCCTGGCAACCACCATTCTACTTTCTGTCTCTATGATTTGACTGCTCTATGTTTCTCATAGAAGTAGCATTATACAGTATGTGTGTTTTTTGGAACTGGCTTATTCCACTTAGCATAATATTCTCAATGTTCATCCATATGGTAGCATGTGTCCAAATTTCCTTCCTGTTTAATGATGAATACTATTTCATTGTATGAATATAGCACATTTTGTTTGTCTATTCATCCATCAATAGACACTTGGGTTGCCTCCACGTTTTGGCTATTATAAATAGTGCTGCTATGAACAACGACATATAAATATCTTTTTGAGATCCTACTTTCAGCTATTTTGGATATATACCTAGGAATGGAGTTGATGGATCACACATTTTACATTCCCACGGACTAGTATACAACAGTTACATTTTTTCCACCTCCTCATCAACCTTTACTCTTTTCTTTTCTTTTTTTTTTAATAGTAGCCCATCCTAGTGGGTTTAATTTGCATTTCCCTGGTGATTAGTCATATTGAGCATCTTTTCATGTGTGTATTGGCCTCAGACTGGTTGTTTTATCATAAAAGAATCATCTGTCTTTTCTCCAGGGCTAATAAGAGCAGTTACCAGCATTTTTGGAACAAAGCAGAAGGAAGCTGGGGTAAGTGTGTAGCCATCAGATTTTCACCCATCCCTCCTCTTTCAGGATGATGCTCCTGCTCTTGGCTGGCCTAGTGTCCCTAAGTCCAGAATCCCTCTTGTTCAATCTGTTCAGAGAGGGAACATCCAGGTGTCCACTGGGGAAGGGGAAGAGTAACTGCTTGCCTGCCAAATGGGAGTGGGATTCAAGGAAGTTAACTGTCTCTTTGAAACAATTTTCCTGTTTCAGCCACACTTGTATCCCCACTTTCAGAGGTCACTGACCTAGTTTCTAAACCTTTAAGGAGCTCTGCAGTACCAGCAGGCTCATTTCTTGGCATTGTCCCCTATGGCACTTCTCTGCTTTCAGCTTTTACATTTTTGCTGTTATTATTTCTTTTCTTCTTCTCTATTTTTCTTCTGGGTTTATGGTTTTTGTTCCATCATCTCAATGAGGCTTCAGGAGAGCATGGAGATGAATGTCTTTCATTTACCATTTTAGTTGAAAATCCCCATAGTTATTTTATTATTATTATTATTCCTAACAGCATTTTTATTTCTACTTAAAGATAGGAGGAAAGAAGAGGACAGAAGCAGAGACAGAGTTCTGATGAGATATTTCACCAAGATTTATGAAAGTAAAAATAGGGATGATCTTCCCTTTCCAGGTACATTCTGTTGGTATTTGACATCCCAATGACACAGTCAGATCTCCATTTTAACTTTTCCTTGACTCATATTTTCTGCTCCGTTCATCCATTTTCAGATTCTTGTCTGGTGAGAAAACGTGAATACAAACCATTCTCAGTGCAAAGCTAGAATCTGACATACATATCTGCTTTACACAGAACCTTTCAGGAATTCATTGACTTTCTAAGTTTTAGGACACCTCTTTAGAAGTACTTAGGTGTTTTGGATTTCTTTCTCTTTCTTCTTTCTTTCTTTCTTTTTCTTTCTTTCTTTTCTCTTCTTCTTTCTTTTCCCTCCCTCCCTCCCTTCCTCCCCCCCTTCCTTCCTTCCTTCCTTCCTTCCCTCCCTCCCTCCCTTCCTTCCTTCTTTCCTTCCTTCCCTCCCTCCCTCCCTTCCCTCCCTCCCTCCCTCCCTCCCTCCCTCCCTCCCTCCCCCCTTCCTTCCTTCCTTCCTTCCTTCCCTCCCTCCCTCCCTCCCTCCCTTCCTTCCTTCCTTCCTTCCTTCCTTCCTTCCTTCCTTCCTTCCATCCATCCATCTTTCTTTCTTTTTCTTTATTTTGACAGAGTCTCACTTTGTCACCCAGGCTGGAGTGCAATGGCATGATCTCATTGCAATCTCCGCCTCCTGGGTTCAAGCAATTCTTGTGCCTCAGCCTCTGGAGTAGCTGGGATTACAGGTGTGTACCACTGCACCCAGATAAGATTTGTATTTTTAGTAGAGACAGGGTTTTGCCATGTTGACCAGGCTGGTCTCAAACTCCTGGCCTCAAGTGATCCACCCTCCTCAACCTCCCAGAGTACTGGGATTACATGCATGAGCCATCACGCCTGGCCATGGTTTGGTCTCTTTCATCACACTCATCTAAGGCTACAGAAATATCCTTTGTAGTGTCATTTGATTGTATGCATACTGGCAGAAGTTGAGAGGGGAGCTGCATGTTGTTTTGTACAACCCTGATGGACTATGGCCTATCCTACTCTCACATACAACATTGCCAGAAGATTATCCTCTGGGACCCAGAAAAATAACGACTTCCTATTTATTATTACCCACTGTGCAGAGGAAAGCCCTGACCACTAAAGAAGTTATCAAAAACTGTGGAAGCAGTCCTTGATTTTGAGGAAACTCAAAATTCAAGTTAGCATGAAACATTTTAAAAGAGGAAACTTTTATTCAAATAACCAATTTAGCTTGTTTATGCTGAACTGCTTTATCCAATCTGAGTAGAAAGCCTGCTTAAGCACTGGAATGCCATATGGTTGGCCATAATTAAGATTCTAACCAGGCATTTTTGGTATGTATAGTAATTTCATTATTTGTAATCGTATATTAAATAACGATAATACATGTGTAGGGTGCTTGCAAAACTGGAATTATTAGTCTCAACGTATACATGAGGAAATTGAGGTTCAGAATATTATACGAAACTTCTTTCTAATCTCAAACAGCAAGTAAGAAAGTGAAGAAGCTGGGACACAGTATCAGTTCTCTGACTCCATATTCAATGCATGGGTCTGTTTGTCAAAAGATTTGCTCTGAACTGCATAGATGCAGGAAGAAAGATTAAGGATGTAGAAGGACACAAGAAATGAGGGGGAATATAAACTAAGATTGAAAGATAGTAGATGCAAAAACCTCTCTTCACCTTCCCCAAACCACTCAATGGCCTCTTCCTAGCCTGGAAATGTAACCGCTATCTGTTTCACCTGGGCCTGGAATTGTGTGTGTTTGCTTGGCGTTTTGGACATGTTGACTGATCCTACGTAACAAGAGCACTCTGAAGATGTTTTCAGAAAGGCTGCCTGAATTTGCTATAACATATACTAGTTCTAGCAAAACACCAGGAATTGAGGAAAAGCCTATTGCCCATCAGTTTCCAATATTAAGGAAGAACAAACTTATTTCTATAAGGGGGTTGGGGGACATCCTGGTTTCATTTCAACCCAGGCACAGGAGTAAACAGCTTTCTCAAGACAGTGACCCTCAACCGCACAATGGCAACACTCTCAGCTTTAACCCACATGCCTTGTGTCCAGGTCTTCTGCCTTCACTCTCAGGTGCACTGAGCCTCTTTGCTCAGACAGAGCCCTCATTTGATTTGCACACACAACCGAGTTGAATGCAGTCACTTCCAGTTAGGACAATCAGAGAATATGGCTGCATTTTGAAGATGAAGAGAAAACTCTCCACATATACTCAATCCTCTGGATTCTTAGATGTTTACAAAGAAAAAAGGGGACAGCCTTGTATTATTTTCCCAAAAAAACATAGGTGATAGGACTCTAAATGAGATTTTTTCCTTTTTCTTAAGAGAACAGCTTTAGTCTGAGAAAGGGTAAAGAAGTAACTTCCCAGTAAATAAAAAAACAGCAACCTACTACTACCAACATGTATGAGAGCAGACTATGACTTCTGTATTAAGGGGAATGATGAATGTTTTCACATTATGGGAACTGTGTTAAGCACAACCTTAAAATAGTGCTTTAGAGATAGGTGAAGACAGAGAGAAATTTGTCTCTACACTTTAAACCTTTTCTCTCCCACAAGGATTTTTTAGTAAGAATCTGTTTTTACTGGAGCTAAGAGAATGTGAAAGAAAATTTCTAGCCTTGAGTGTTGCTGCCACCTACATGGCGGGAAGACTACAAACAAAACCTAACACCTTTCAGACAGGCATCAGCTGCGGTATGCTTTCTATGAAAATGTACTTTAGAAATCTCCAAATTTGTTTATTTACTGCACTATCCTGAAGGCGAGTTAGTATTTGTTAGTTTCACCTCATTTTCTATCTCAAATTCTTGCAGACATTGGAGTAAATGGTTTTGCTTAGATTGGTGGGAATACACCGATTATTTGAAATAGAAGCTGATTCAAAGAATTCTTCCTCATTATAAAAAAATCCCAAGTGCAACTTGATCCCCATAGCTATGTCCTAGGGAAAGGACGAAGGTTCTTAATCTCACTGTACTACAGGTCCTCCCTATTTCCCACCCTAGCCGATTCTAAAATACACACACACCTCCCCACCTCAAAAAAAAAAAAGAAAAAAAAAAAGGAAAATGAAATGAAACACTGTTTCCTCAATTGATTATACAGTAACTATAAATTGATGCTAACGGGAATAACATAGACGTCACAATTCTTTTGATATTGATCAGAGGGGTTATTTCTGATAAGAAATGTACTTGACACTACAGAATTAACCAGAAACCTCTTTAAAAGTCTAAAGCAAACCTGTGATATGTCAAGAACATCATGGGCTGTCTTTTTATCTTGGAAGGCATCATCCAAGGCCACGATGCTGTTACTGAGGCTGTGTGAAAACACCTTCTCCCTAGAAAATATACATGCAAGATCGAAAACCTGATTGATGACTTTACAGATAATTGCAATTAAAATGATTGCTAAGTGAATAAATGATGAGTTTTGGAAGCATGTGCCAACTAATTATTGCTATTACACAATGTTACGAATATTGGCGTTTCCCTGGCATTTGGCACTTTGCAGATTTAGGCATAGTGTACTATGGCCTAAATATGGACTAATTATCTTTAGTGTTAAAAGCTTTGTATTCTTGAATAAAAATCATTGCTATTTTTCCAATAGCAGGATGCTGAAGACAGAAAATGACCCTAAAATTGATGTTAGGAAAATATGCTCCGTGCAATGAAAAATAGGCATTTGGAGGAACAATGTCAAAGGAACAATAAAATATGCTCCGCTTCACGCCCACCCTGGAACTCCTCCTGGTTTTGTCCCTGCCAAGAGGGGAACCATTCATGTGGTCGCTTGAGTGGCCTCCCCACACCCCTTGTGGGGCTGGAGGTGGGGGCTGTGAGAGAAGCCCTGCATATAATAGGTGCCTAATTTCCCCCAGTATACCTCTAGAAGTAAGCCATTTCAGACATCTTCATTGGTTTACGGCTTTAATTTTCACATAGTATTAAAATAACTATTTCTTACCATTTGCATCGTTATAATCATGCTTGTAATGATGCAATTGTCACAGTCCATTTACCTGCAGTGTGCTTTCTGGGGTATAGGTGAATTTATCTTAGACTTCACAGGCAGGATCCAAGAGTAGGTGGTGGCAAAGCAAAACAAAACAAACAAAAAACAGTAATCAAGAGAAATATATTTTAATACAATATTTATAAAAATTAAATTACTGCAAAAACTCCACAACATCAACATTTTACATAAAGATGGTATCTGAGAAGGTCAAGATGAAGGTGAAAAGAGTAAAGGAGTTGTACCAGGACAGGCCTCCCATGAGACACATGCTGTCTTCCAGGGGCCCCAAATTGGATGGGCGTTTCCAGCGGCATGCACTTATGGAGAGACCTGTTAATTTCCAGTTTACCTTCTCCTACCTGCTACCTGCAGGCTCCTTGTTGAGCAAATTACAATGTGAGGTGATCTGGGGACTGTTGTACATGAAGCCGTGCAGCTTTATCTGAAAGATATCTACTCAAGAAAGTTTTAATTTTGCAACTCTTTTGGTTAAGCTAATTTTTTAAAATTTCAAAAAACACTAAGTATTATGCAAATGTTTACAAAGCAATTACTTTCTTAGGAAATTTAACACAATTTTTGGCATTTTACATATAAGACAACATTTTGTGGAGAATAAAGGAGTCTATAACACTGCTTTTATATAACTGAGCAATCAAGATGTATGAATATAAAACTTAAAAAATTGAATGAGTCCATTCTGTGAAAATAAGGCTTTAAAATCAATTGGAATTAATGTAACCTGAACTTTCATTTTAAACATATGGCATAAAATTTAATTTTAAAATACTCGATTATTATAATGTGCCCTCTAAGGATGAAAGAGAAATAGTATCTTTTCTAAAGTGTTCGTTATAATAATTATAAAAGGATTCTAAAAATACAGAACACTGGAAAAAATGTATAAGAAAAGAAATAAAAATCACCAAAGCTATCATCTAAAGATAGAATATGAATATTTAACAAACCATATTCTATCATTTTTCTAATACCATCATGTTCAAAGTAGCCTTAATTTAGTTTCTAAAATAGTAACAGAATGTTTGATACCTGGTGCTACTTTTTAACCGTGTGTTTCTAGCATTATACATTTTTCCTTATATTTGAAGTGTTTAACAGTGTTCATATTGCTTTCTAGTACCTCTGGATGAGCCCTATGAGAAAGCTCTCCAACACAGCGGAGGGAATGAGGCTCTGACAAGCACAGCAAGCACACACGGCCTGGACACACTGTCGAGGAGCCTCTGCTCTTAACCCTCCATGCTTTCCAGATACTTTTTCCTGCAATATACAATGGAGCCAATGTGAAACTCAACAGCAAGTCAAAGAATCAAGGCTTGCAATCTTGAAAATATGATATTCCTTTGGGGGATATACCATATACACACACACACACATATGTGTGTGTATCTATATCTATCTATCTATATATATTCATAAATATCACCAAGATGATTACCAAAAAAGAAACACAAGATAAAATTTTTAAATACATTATTTATTACAATGACAGGAAGACTCTGGATACAAACACATTTGCTAATATAATCACTCATGGCTACCTAGGGCTAGATGTACAAAAGGACACCCATATCTCATCAGGTGAAAGACAATTTTGAGTTTCTGGGTGTAGTGCCAAGTGGTTATGATTACCACGTATGTGGTCCATCCAGTTAACTGTATGACAATTTGCTATTTCAAATTCTGTCATAACAGAAATTACTGAAATATGTTGAATGCCAGTCAATATAAAGAAACCATTTTTAAAGAGACTAGTGAATTTGTGTCATAAACACACTTGTATATGGATATTAGGAGAGCATTGCTTGAATATCTCTAAAACTCTATTTTTAGGAATTAAAAGTTTTCATAGTTAATGATATTGGTCTTCAGAATTCATATTGATAAAAGCAAACTTTAATTAGTCATTTAACATGAAAGTTTAAATTTCAGAGATTCTAACATGTGATGTCGAAAAATCCTAACATTTCCATTTACTAATGTCAGGGTTGTGCCAATTCTAATTTGCTGTAGCTAGTAATATCAGAAAATATTTATCAGAGATTCAATATTGATTTCATTAGACCTGATAAATGCTAAGTATGGCAACTATTAAAACCTATTTTTATTCTTGTTTCTAAAAGGGAATAATAGGATGTAGCTATAAAAATAATGAAGCTTATTTTTCATAAACATATGATAACTTGAGCATCCAAATAGGTTTTAACATTTAAAAATGCCTCATTTGAGAGGACATACACTTATTTGATATTGCCATCATTCAAAATGCTTTTGGGAGTCCTTACAATGACCTTGACAGCTGGTATATAACATGCTAGAAAATATAATCCATTGCCTAACTTGCTGCCTTCCTTTATTTTGAAACTTGTTTTAAGTGGCTTTTGACTGTTTCTAAAGGAGGGGGAATATATTTATCAGTTTTCAAAAGATGATAATTTTCCATGATTATTCATATTAACACTATGTTAGTTTCTAAAGTTCAACTCAAATGTAATTTCAAGCAGTAAAATCAGATTTTAGGAAACAATGCACACTGTAATCTACTTTAAGGGAGTTACACTCATTTGACATCTTTATTCTGGTATGTTTATTCAGGTCATCATTAATTACAAGTTCCTTAAGGGTACAGCCCATGTCATTTCAATTACATAGGTCACTTTTCTAATTTCCCTATCTCCTGTCTACTGTATCCCAGCATAAGACCTGAGGCTGGTCCCATGCTCGAAAATGTTTCTTTAACTGAAGTGACTTGAACTTCTCTATTAGATACATACATAGATAGATATAGCTATATATCATATATTTAATGCTTTATATCCCCTTTTCAATTACATAGTTCTCTTTTCTAATTTCCCCCTCTCCTGTCCCCTGCATACCACCATAGGACTTGAGGCTGCTCCTATGCTCAGAAATATGTTTCTTAGATTGAAATGACTTGAACTTCCCTATTAGATACATAGATAGATAGATATAGCTACATATCATATATTTAATACTTTATATCCTTTTGTCTATGGATTAGGCAATATTTATATTAATAAGATACATAGATTAATAATATTTTGATGATTTTATGTAAATTGAGGAATGGTACAATATAAATCATAGTGAAAAAATCAGATCACCGAAGGCTTTAACAGAAGAGCACTTTATGTCTATTCCTATTTATGCTGTTTGATATATTTTAGTTTTAGAATTCCTGCTAGTCAAGCTTCTTTCTGGGAAAAGACCTACAAGAGTTTATACTTAATAAGGATCAATTGTGATATGCTGCAAGTTGATTCTCCTTCCCTAGTTCACATCTACATGGCCAACAAGATCAACCTTTAGCTAAAGACATTAGCCTCAATGTCATTAGAAGTCCAAATTAACTCAACAGTACAAGGTTTGTCACTCTTATACTTTGTATCACTTATTTGGGCTAATTGATAACTAAATGGAACTGGTTATTTGCTGACAACATTTCATGCTTAGGGATGAGATTTACTGCAGTAATTGATCTGAATTAAAGCATATCCACTATAACAAAATATCCTAACCAGACAAATCAAAGTTGGTAAAATTTTAGATTAAATACCTTGAAGCAACATTAAATTTATAAGCATTGTGTACTACATTGGTCTTAACATTGTTTATTATATAATTTAGGGACTAAACGGATAAGAGAAAATTTAAAGCAGTATTGAATTTGTGTCTGTGGACTGGCATTCCCTGTTGGAAATATTAACAGAAAAAGTAAGAAGCGGGAATAGATAATGATCTAGACAATATTTTTCTAAAATTAGATGAATTTGAATATTTTCAATCAGTATGTATTGCATTTTAATCAGCATGTATTAAAATCAGTTTTAATACATGGTCACTAAAGTATTAGCAAATCTACTACAGCCTAATAACTTGACCAATAACAACAACGCTTTTATACACTAATAAACAGATTGCATCGTTTGGATTTCTTAATTTGTCCAAATTCAGCTCCTACTGATGAGATTCCATTTAAGACACCTTGCAGGGGCAGACCTTTGCTATCCATGAATGATGCCTTGGCTCACCTAGGAGAAAAGCAGATATCTTGGGTTATATGGTGAAATCCAAAAGAGAAAAAAGAGAAAGACCAAGAGGAGGGGAGGCAGAGAGGAAATGAAGAACAGATACAGAGAGGAGGAAGGGAGAGAATGAGGAAAAAAAGAAAGAAAGGAAGAAACATATTGCTTGTAATTTCTACATGTCTTTTCTATCCTAAAATAAGACAATATAATAAAAATTTACTTGTCTTATAAAGTAGATAAATACACTTTAATTGCACACATTATTAATAGCTTGGGTTTTTTTTTTAACTGCCAAGGAAGATGGAAGTTTTCTATAAGAAAAATTTAGTTTGAAATTGGTAAATTTCCATAAATTTCAAACAGCTTAATTGTTCTTAGGAAAATCCACAACTGCAATTTTAGGGTCAAAATTTATTAGTTGAAATACTGTTTGAGTTAGAGAATCAAAAAAGTATTTATTTCTCAGACTACTTGGATGATTGTCTTTGTAGGCTAAAAAAAGCCACTCATTTAAAATCAAATTGACTACCAAACTAATTGGAACATTGTTCCTTAATAACTATTTCAAAACACATTTATATTAATGACATGTCTATGAATAGTAACTTTCACTCCTACTGGCAAAAACTGTGGTTTAGTTAAACCAATACTGTATACTAACTGTGTGTGTGTGTGTGTGTGTGTGTGTGTATTAATGTATACTTTTACATTCTTTAAAAAATATGTTGATGTTTGAATTTTGCTCTTGGGTAAATTTTAATAATGTGATATTGTTAAAAACAACTTGAAGAAAGTGCTTATATCTTCCTACTGGAATTGCTCTTAATTCTTCTAGATTTTTTTTTTTTTTTTTAGCACTAACCATAAGAAGCATGTTCTCGATGGCCATGATTGATGGGCTGCTCACACATTCCACATTTTTTCTGCTTCATGCATCATCATCAGCCATCTCCAACACTCCAGTCCTGAATCTGTCCTACTTTCTGTTACCTGATTTTTGCTGGTGATTCATGAGCCAGAATAGTAAAAGGAAAACAAAAAAAAAAAAACAAAAAAACTCCACCTTGGCTTTTCACAATGTAGTATCTCCTGGAAACTCTGTGAGAATCTAGTTTTGGTCATCAGACTCATGCAAATGTAATATTGATTGACAATGATGTATATAGATCTACATACATAACCTGCCTTATAAAAACCACAAAACTGTTCTATTAATGGCAGAATGCATACTGATTATAAACTACTTCAGAATGATGTGGAAACACATAAATGCATTTTGTTGGACTTCTAATTCTCTCTTGTCGCTATTATTTTCAGCAGAAGCTACTTTGGAGTGTGCACTGTTTCTAGTGCACTAAAAAGAAAAATTATTAATTTTCCAAGCCAATATGGTGACAAAAGCTTAAGGTTTCTCATTAACCCTTTCATAAAAAATTGTGACTGTCACACTAAATTTTCTATCATCATGATTTTAAAGATGAGGAGCTAGAAATCCTTAAAAAAAATTCTGAAGAATGAAAAACGAGCTTTAATCACTGTGAAAGAAACAGTAAGAAGTTAACCAGCAAAAGGCTCCACTGAGCTATTTTTGTGATAACGTCTTTCAGATTCAGAAGCAACCAGGCCTTAAAGAGCCAAAGAAAGAAAGCCTAATGGCCCTAAAATCTCAAAAAAGGGAACTGCAAGTTCATGATATTGTCTCAGTGCTTCTATTACTAGACATCAAAGTTATTCCCACAGGTTTCAGAAACGTATAAATGCCAGTGAAGGAGCAAGCAGACTTCACAGAGTCTGAGCCGGAAACTTCATTCTGGGATTCACCTGTGAGTCAAAACTCTTTGCTAATGAATTATTCCAAAGAAAAGACATTGCTGAGAGATACTTTTCCCTATCAGACAAGACCTCCAGGTTCACTAGCAGGGTCAAAGTAACAGGAATGCTCTGGTCTAAAGGTGCTTTGCCTACCTTAATGGACTTCAGGCACTCACCTGGGTATACAGCTTGAACCCATAAAGAGATCACAATGGCATGATGAATAAGGTGGAGTGCTCTAGAGACTAGGTGAACAACCACTCCACAAGGCGTCTAAATTGTGACCTACATGCAGACTGCAGCCCATTTACAAATGGGTCATCCTAGTCAATTCAGCGCTGGAGAAGGAGTGATGCCAATACAAAAATAAACAATCTACATACTGAGTTCAAGCCCCATTGTATGCAGAGGTAATACACGAAGTGGTTCTTTCTATTTTATATACATTCAAACAACTTGGCTTTGTTAATGACATTTTAAGACTCTCTATCAACATCTAAATATCAACTTCACTTTTTCCAAAAACTTAGTTTTTCTGTGCTTCAAAGTCCCTTTTGCTTTCTGCATATGAAAATGCATTTGCATCCACAATACAAAACCAGAAGAGTTAAAGTCAAGTGATATTTACAGGATTTGCAAAGAAGAGAATTTATGTGGAATCAACAATATATAAAGCAATATACTTGAACTGTGCTTGCATGGAAAAACGCTTTTTTCCATTTTCTATATGCTGTTCAAACAACTGATCTATTCATTAAAATGATGTAATAATTACATTAGTCATTTAGCATTGCATAAATAAAACCATGTAAGTTCAATATCCCTTAAAGTTAGAAGATTGACCACATTCAGCTTTGTAACTGGGGGATTTTGCATGTACATAAAAATGTTAAAAGGAATTTTGAATGGGTGAGAACATTCCAGTTGAAAATGGTAAGAATGTGCATTCAGAATCAAAGGCACTCTTTTCCATGCAATGACTAAAGAATACACTAACGCAACTACAAGTTTAGCTACTGAAGCACCTCTTCTGGTTTGAGGACATCTTCCCAAATCTCACCACCTAAAAATCCCAAATTTGTTTCTTCTTCTGACTGGGGTAGTTAATATTTCTTCTGACTGGGGTAGTTAATATTTTC
Organism: Macaca nemestrina; assembly: GCF_043159975.1. Classification (NCBI taxonomy): domain Eukaryota; kingdom Metazoa; phylum Chordata; class Mammalia; order Primates; family Cercopithecidae; genus Macaca; species Macaca nemestrina. The sequence goes on along the minus strand of NC_092131.1, from coordinate 148,675,284 downwards.
CAGAGAAACACCACTCACATGTGGTAAATAGAGGTAACTAAACTGCTAGAGGAATGCTTATGGTTTTGGAGCCCCTACATTTTGAAAGACTTGATATTTTGAAGTTAATGTTTGGGCTTTGAAAAGTGGAAAGTCATGTTTTTATAGTTCAAGAACGTCCTTCTCTGCCACCAAATTCACACAAGAAACATAAAACTTATTTTCCTCCATGTTCAATTTTAAGAATTTTGCCCATCGAATACTCATGCTTCAAGGAAACACACTCTCTCATCAAAATCTTTCTTACTAAACAAGCACCTCTGTCAGAAGTGTCTTAATTTCTTATCACAGAATTTTATCCACACAAGGAGCAATAAATAATTCATGTCACTGCCTCTTTGTTGTGTGTCCCTGAACTGCGCAGAGCTGGAAGGCTGACAGCTGTGTCAGGACAAGCACCAAAGATCTGACATGACAAGTGACTAACAAGTTTCTTTCAGTTCATAGCGAAAGAAGACAATGGCCCAAAGTGCAGAAAGAAATCCTAAAACAAAGTAAAACTGTTTCTTTCTTTTTAGCTAAGTGTTTGCTATGAGCTTATTTCCAACCCACAAGCCCTGGTCATTTTATAGGACTGCCCAGCCCCCTTTATTCCTCACACTGGCTTGGCCATTTACTCCTGGCCACGGATCAATATGAGCAATTCTTGGAGAAATACGATGTCTCCATGACAACCAAGCCACAAATTCTCAGTGGAAGGCAGTGAGACCAGTAGTGAACTCTCCAGAGGTTTCTAGGCCTATAAGGCAAGATGTCTGAAAATGCAGGAATGGACAGAGGAAAAAGCCAGAGTAATTCATTCTTTATTACCAGTATAATGATGTCCGATGTGTAGAACAGTACTCACTTTTTGAGTTAAGATTTTTTATCAGCACCTATATTTTCTAATTAATCTTTCTTTCTTGATAAATGCTTTTGTGTGTATCAATCAGATAGAGAATGTTATATTTGAATCTCACTCCCATTCCATTCATATTAAGCGATGACAGAAATTTATTCTACTTTTGAAATGATATAAAGCTGATCTATTCTTATCAAAAACAATGGACAGTTAGGTAAAAACTTGACTCATAGATTTACCTGCCTGACAAAATGAGTAATGGAAAACTGTGTATTAAGACATTTTTAAAACCTAATCAAAATTCGGCAAAATTAGTCAAAACTAAAAGTAATGGATAAATAATTTTTATTATAGAAATGTAACACTACCATTTACCCTCTCCCTTTTAGAATGAGACTCATCTACATTTTTCTTTTAGCTGTTATGGCAGGGGGTGGGGTTAACTTGCTCATTAAACATTTCTGTCATTGCTAAAGATGCCATTTCTCAGTTCCATGGGATCTGAACGTAGAAGTGTGGTTGAGAACAGGCACACGGCAGCAGTCCATCTTCGGAGGAATCTTGGTGGAGTGAAGAGGACTGATATACAATGCCATCGCCACTGTGCCTATTGGGGTTCCGAGATGACTTAGGGGACCTGACATAGATTGCAGGCTGCACCTTTCAGTGAAAATTAAATCTCAGTAGCTCTCCTTGGGGAAGGATCAGGGGACTGTTTGCAGCTGCCCCCTGTCAACGAAGGCTACAAGATTTGGAAATCTCTTAACTAAGCTGACAGGCCACAGAGAGGATGAATCAAAAATATGATACATGGATCAGCACACAAAGATGTGAGAGGGTAGAGGGTACACAGGAGCCAGATAAAACAGGAACCACAAATATTAAGTGGAGGAGATATTTAACTCTTTCATTCATGATCATAAGGTACCTTCTAGCACCTTATAACTTTATAATTATCCAGGAATGTTCATTCAACTTTTACAAGATTTTTTGCTTCTAATTCATTAGTTGTTAAGGCTAGGCATGCTTCAAAACGAAACAAAAATAGACACAGAAATCTATGTGTAAGTGTTTCTAGCTGTAACCTTCTAGTACATTTCTCTCTTATTTCTATAAAGGATATATACAAATATGTAACTTTGACAAAGAATAGCTTTTATTGCATGAGAGAAGGGTTACTATTTTCTAGACTTTATTTTTCCCTAAACATTTGACAGTATTCATTACCGTTATGCTAAAATCCTCTCATCCCAGTTACAGTCCTGTTTGTTTCTAGGAAGGTAAATTGAACTGTAATTATGACAATTTCTCTTTTCACCCCCGTCTGTCCACTTCCTCTCCCCTCTTGTTAGATCCCATTATTTGAAATATTGAAAATGTTGCCATTTCTCTATAGTTTCCAGTCTCTGGCTCTATTAACCATTTAGCCTAAAATTGATGATAATGAACTAATAGTGTCAGCTTCCCTTCTCAGTCATAAAGCCTTTGTACTTCCTCCAACTGAATTCTTGATGAAAGAGGAAAAGATAACAGCTCCACACCGTGACCCCTGGAGGTGACCATTAATTTGACAGTGCAGCTGCTAAGAGAAAACAGCATTACAATGTCCTCTCCCCTCACCCCCTTCCAAGGACCCCAAAGCTGTGTCAAATTTATCATTTTATACTTGACTATTTTTAAATGGCTTTCACCTGGACTCTCAGACTCTTCCAAGACACATCTGTCAGGCATGTCCTCCACGTCTTGGAAGTTTGCCGAGTTTGAGTTGCTGTCATGCTTGACCGGACTGACTGGAGCTATTAAAAGAGAGAGAGAGAGAAAGAGAGAGAGAGAGAGAGAGAGAAGAGGGAGGATGAAAAATTAGTAGCAAATACCATTAAAACATTTCCTTCCAGTTCCACAGATATTTCCAGGGACACACTATGTAAACACAAATAATAAATTGAAATAAAATGTATCCTCTAAGTATTTATTGGCAGACATGTAATTAGTTGAAAAATCTATAGATGTGACTTTATCTTAGAAGAAAAATAAGTTCACGGCATCAGCTTAAAAGCTACAAAGTAACAAAGTGATCTCTTCGAAGTAGAAATCGTATTTTTAATGCATAAATCTAAAACAATATAGTCAATTAACGGCAATAGAACACAGAGAGAAGAACATCAGGCTAGTCAATTAGGAAGACCAGCTCTGTACTGGTGGCAATGGTTCCTCTCATTGCACAAATCACAGCTAATGAACATTTTGTGCGCATTTCGGCTCTCTTTCATTAAATTAAAAATGATGGTACCAAACACCAGAAAAACTAGTAGTATAAAAAGTAAATTTTAAAATGTAGCATGAATATACACTGAAAATTGTAATAAGAAGGGCTGTTGTTTCAAATGGTAGGTCTCCAGACAACCAAACTATCGTGAGATATTGTAGGATTATGACCAGAAACAGAAGCTAGTACAGAAGTCTAAAATTTCCTATAAACCCATGGTATCCACTGATTCTGTTTGAGAAACAGACTCAAGTTTCCACATTTTTCCACAAGTTGTAATACTTGCTCTATGTCGTCTCCAGGAAGTAACATATTTCCATATTACATTTGTTCTAGAAAATAATTGTCAGAAAAAGTGGGCCTTGTCTTCATGAAGAAGCTCAGTGAAAAAACAAAGCAAAACAAGCCTGCAATAGCATAAATTAGGTCACAATTAAGCCAAACGTTCTAAATATATAGATACTGTTGAGTACAATGGAATTTTATTTATTGTAAGTTGCTGCAGTAAACACCACCACTGATTTGATAATACATGCAACATATTTATAAGCCATAAATGCAATAAACAAAATATATATTTACAATCATACATAAGATGTTTGTTGGCACAGGGGAGTGGGCCTGGACACTGTTTCTAAACTTCTGTTAGGAGACAAGAAAGCAAGGCAGAGGCTGAGACTGTGCTCCTTCACACATTTGGTACATGACACAACGGTGTTCCACCCAAGGTCCAGGCAGCATTAGTAGTGTTCAGACCTGGCACACTCCTCCACTTATTTTAATGGAGTGTGCATAGCACTGATGTTTGTAACCTGAAGACCACATAGACAAACTTTACAGAAGACTAGTAACACGATTCTGTTTTAAATTCTCCCTCTAGATTGTTTCACCAACTCTCTCAGTACACAGATATGACTTCTCTGTTCTATCAAAATCCCAGCGTAGTTAGAATTCACTACTTCTCTAAAACCTTTTTTGGGGAACAAAATGTAAGAAAAGCACGAAATTGCTATTTTCAATAACAAATCTGATCTTTTCATTTTAATTCATACATTTCTGTGGACTTCATATGCAACAGTGTCTAAGCCATAGAAGGTGTTCTTGAAGGATCTGTGAAATGAATGAATGAACACATGAATGATGCAGAGGTACCATGCTAAATGTCCTCCTAATCCAAGAGGATATGTGCTTTCAATTATCTTTTCAATGGGTCTGTTCAATTTCTTGTTAGGCCAAATTGAGACCAAGGATGCATGTTTGCAAAATGGTGATGTGGGTTAGTTTGTGACACTGAAGGAGAGGATGTGTGGCCTATGTAATTATTGATGTAGCTGAGTTTAATTTTCTTCAGTTTAGGTCATACTTACAGATTATTTTTGAATCCATAGATTTTTTGTGAAATGTTTAAGTGGTATAGTTAAATGTATCAGTTTCATTCAGAATACCATTATGTTGGTCAAGATTTCCTGGCCTACTTTAATGATTTTTATCTCTGTATATCTTACTTGATAATTTTCTGAAATATTTACATTGGTATTTGTAAAAGGAAATAAATCATATAGCTAAATCTATTACTAAAAGCCAATGAGGTAGCACCTCTATTGATTTGGGCAAATGCATTGCACTTGCCATCCAACACACTATTCTTTCATAATTTAAAACATTCCTCCATTCATTCATTTATTCATTCCTTCAAAAAATATTTATCAAGCACCAAATAAATATTCAGAAGATGCTGTTTTAAATCAGGGACCTCACAGAGGAAGAGGACATGGTATTAGACAAAGTATATGTCTGCAACCATTCTTTGTGGCAATAAAGTGGTCCAAGAATGAACTGACATCCCAGACCTCTCAAAAACGCCAGAAAGTTAGGTGTAGTTTTAGCTGCATGATCTTCATTAAACTCACACTAGTAGGTACCAGGTTACTACTTTGCTTCCACCTCTGATTTTGGGGGGTCTGGCTTGTGTCGGGGAGGGGAAATAAAGATGGTTATTCTTCAGATATTGTACTTGGTTACAGATTAGTTTCCAAATTTGAAATGATACAAGCTTTGTCATTTTTACTGGGTAGTTCCTAGGGCAACCAATTAAATTTACTGTAGAAGAAAGAGCTACATTCTGCCAGTTGGGAATAGCAGGCATTGGAGAGGTTAATTACTGCCATTCTACATTTTCTTTCTTTCTTTCTTTGATAGGCTAATCCTTGCAATTGTTCTTTTGGGTGTCTCCTGTGATGTTTCATCATTGAACTCTGACATGATATGTGACCAAGGCTTCTCTAATGAATCACTTCAACAATGATGAATCAACAAATATTGATCTAGTGTTTATTATGGGTAGAGCTCTGTGTTGGACTGTGAGGGGTAAAGACATGAAGGCACTTTTAATGTGCCCTCATACAACTTGTGCTCTAGTTGAAGTATGATGAAGAGTAACTAGTAGGAGCACTGGAGACAACATTCTAAGAGGGACACGGTTTTTAGTAGTGCAGAGGCGAATTCTTCTACAACAGAGTAGTCTCAAGGTAAAATTTGAATTAGACCTCCTTGAGTAGGAATGTGGAAAACCCAAAGGGAGCTCATTCAAGGCAAAAGAAAAGGGTGTGAACCTAGGCATGACCAAAGATACACATTATCCTAGTGCCACGGATATATTCGTTAAAGCTGCTGCCTACTTTGGTATGCATTTTTAATGAATTCTCTTTACACGTCTCTTTGAGCTTTTTCTAAATTGCTGTTGTTAGCTAATTCTTCTCACCTGTGAAAGTTAGCTATAGACAGGCTTTTCCTTGCTTTAGATAGTCAATAATTTGATCTTTACTGATGGTGGGCCCATTTATCACAGTAAGTTGTCCTTTCACTATACATATTGACTTTTATTTATCAATACCAAAGTCCATTTGTAGCTCATCACTAAAGTTCTTGGATATTTTCAGTAGTTTTTGAAGGTGCATTTCAGAGCCTGGCAGAGAGATACTTTTGACATCAATATAATGCAAATGGTTGCTACACTCATCTTTAGTTTAAAATCAACTGTTATTTCCTTTGTAATGGATTCTGAAATAGTCCAGATTTGGAGGTAAGGGGCAAAAAAGACAAACTCTTCTTGACAGTTCTGCCACTGAAAGACGTAAGGCTATTCCATTTACTCATCACATGCCTCAAAATATTGATGACTGAAGGGCCAGTGTTTTAAATATCTTTGCAATATCTTTGGTAGCTAGATAAGAGAGGAATCTATGAACTTTGTATGGATGTGTTTCACTATGGTGTATTTAACTATTAGTGTAATTCTTCTAGATCCTAAAGAAATGAATTGTTCGACCAAAGACAACATGAAATCAATAGTTTTTAAATCACATTCGAGAACACTGTAAGAGGAAATTCAGGAGATAGTATGAGGAAGACTCTATAGCAGGATTTGTTGTTAAAATTTAAAAAGTGGTAGCAGGGCCATCAGTGGTAATACTCTTCCACCTGCTCTGTTCTCTATTTTTGGTTTCAGTTAACCTCTAAAAACTCCCTTCTACCCTTTTCTCGTTACTTGCAGAAAGATGGTATTAGCTGTTAAAGGGGGCTAGGCCTGGGCAGCAAACAACTCCCCCCAAAAACATCTCCACGTCCCCAGCAAAAGAGTGGCCACTAGAAAAAAGTTTCCACCCACATCCACAAACAGTGGCTGGATCTTCCAAGCTAGGCAACTGCTGTTGGACAGACGGAGCCCATTAAAAAAATCCTATAATTCACAGTATGAATAAAATCTACAGTCCTAAATAACATTTTCAATACAATGACTTATGAATGATTTAAAAATAGATCTCATTCATCATCTGTATCGTGGCTTTTTGGACGTAATGAGGATATATATAGGAAAATCATTAATAAAAAGAGCAGTTTGAAATGTTGGGCAACTGAATAGAATAAACCACTGTAGTTACCAGACAAAATCCAAACAAAAATCTTAATTACACACTAATCAGGAGCACAAAAATAATGTACAGGATGCAGAGGTCAGGAAACGCTAAAAGATAGCTCAGGCCTGTGAAATAAGCAGTGAAAACTCTAAGACCTGAGTTCAACACTACTAGCTCAATATGGTAGCCAAGAGTTGAATACCATCCTGCTTTATAATTCAAATCTCTCTCCAATTTTAAAGAGTCATTATAAAATAAACTAAAATATAGCATTGTAGAAGTATGGAAGTGAGAAAGCTGCACACAGTTCAGGTAGAAGAAAATATTAATGCAAAACTGGCAGATCTCAAAAGACTGCAAGGTATTTTAAACCAGAGGGAGGCATAATCTGTGAAAAAACATTAAGGGGTAACACCAAATTTGTAAACAAAGACAAAGTCATTTGAACAGACTCCAAATTCAGTTTATAAGTGGAATCTCTCTGGACAGATGTCTTATCAGGAAAACGTGTCTGGCTAAAGAGCTATGTACACATCACCCTTATTTCAAGAGTATCTAGCTGGGCGTGGTGGCTCAAGCCTGTAATCCCAGCACTTTGGGAGGCCGAGACGGGTGGATCATGAGGTCAGGAGATCGAGACTATCTTGGCTAACGCGGTGAAACCCCATATCTACTAAAAAATACAAAAAAATATTCATTTAAATACACACAGAGAGGATTAAATTATTGACTATTTAGGCTTAGGGGAAAAATCTGTCTATAGCTAACTTCCACAGGTGAGAAATATGGCTAGACCACCCAGCCAAGTTCAGGGAAGACAAATGAGAAAGAGGTATAAATTGCTTACTAAATCTTTTAAAACATGGTTGTATGCCTCTCAAATACAAATATTGTTCTGTTATTCAGGATTTTGAGCAAAGGGCTGCCTCAGTAAGGCTGATAAGCAATACTGCACTTCTAGCCTAATGCAAGGCACAAGGTAGGTACTCAAGAGTATTTATCAAATGACTGGGTGAAACTGCTAACAAGGATTCCTAAGAAGTAAAACAAATAAAAACTTTTTTAAAAATGATTAATTTCACTTGCAGTTTTAAGGGAAAAATCTTGAGGTCTAGCTAGGGTTTACAACTCAAGCTTAATCATACATGTCCAAAAACCTCTTGTTAATGCCAACAGGAAGTCTGCATAAAGAAGAAAACCCCGTCTGACTTATTTTTGGATGGAAAATAATATTCCACGCTGGTCAGCCTCCATATATATTTATTTATTTAAAAAAGAATATTAAAAAATTTTCATTGAAGAGATGAACTTATGAGTTCCCAGGGAGGGAATGTGTTGTATTGTTAAAAAAAAAAAAAAATCCTTAAACCAGAAGATCTGGGTTTCAATCTTACCTCTGCTCCTAATAGTGCAATCTTGGGCATGTCATTTCACTTTCCTAAACTCAAGTTCTTTCCTTTATAAAATGTGGGAGTTGAAGTACACAGCCTCTTTGATACCTTCCAGCTTTGAGACTCAAATATTCTGCCAACTAAGAATCCAAGACCAACCAACTACTGAGTATACAATTGAACAGGATACCAAGAGGGTAAATAGCCACTACACTAGTGTGGGAACTAATGAGGACTTCTGAGGCCCTTTCTGAATTAAGGAAGATTGGCATTTTCCTAAAAGAGAAAGTGTTCCTTCTTGGTTTCAGTTTCCCAGCGATAAGGAGGTTCTCAATGATTGTTTGTTGAACAAATGGACAAGGTTATGGAGCAGTGTGGTGTTCCTGTGGACTCATACTCTCCTCAATCCAAAGGGAGAATCAGTATATTCCCAACTCTTTCTATTTCTTTTATATGTAAGGATGGGTTCCATGAAGTCATTTTGTCTTAGTCAAGCCAGGCATGAAAGCCAACTCAAATAAAATTATCTAAACTCTCAGAAGCTGAAAGAGACTATAAGGATATAGGACAGAGGGGGTATTACAAAGAGAAAATGTGTAGGTTGGGAAGCAGAAAAGAGTAACAGGGAATGGTACAACTGCATTTCTTCCTCCTGCTACATTTCCTCACTCCCAACCAGAGTAATTTTAAGAGTTCCCATTGGGAGGTTTGCCTGGATTCCTTTATGTTCTTCTTCAGAAGACCATTTTTTGTGGCAAGCAGTGTTCCAAGGAGAGAGCTGGTGAGTAGATGAGCAGATACTTAAAGAAAATTTCAATAATTTCCATGACTTTGGTCTCTGAATATTACTGAGTAAATCTCTTCTTTACCAAATTGTAGATAAATATAAAAAATAAGAAGTAATGTTTCTTTTTTTTATATTTATCTACAATTTGGTAAAGAAGAGCATTTCTAGATACAAGAAGTTAATTGGTCAAATCAGTAAGCTCAATTCCAGTTTTTGATACTATAGAGATAATGAAGAAAAAGAGATTCAGAAATATCTGAAAGGATCTGTTCATCACTAAAAGAAGTATGGTGGTGAATGATGGCTAAGAATGTATAGAAATTAATTTGCACTCTGTATGCAATTTAGGTTCTGCAAAGTCATTTGTTTTCTATGGTAAATACAGAAATGTATTAATTTTACTTACTGTTCACAAGTTCAAGAAAATACTAAGTTGAAAGCAGGAATACATTCAAAGAAGAAAACAAATAGATACCCACATATTCATAAATTGAAGAACAGTCAGTAAAGGGAAAACTCTGGGAGGAATTTATAGTAAACTTCCCAGCTTGTACTTGAAAATTTAGAAGGAGGCCAGGAAAACAAAAGACCCTTCAATCAAAAGAGCATCATGCTAACATTTGAGACTAGAGATAAACATGATTTATATATGAACTTAAGATAAGGATTCACATCACAGGGCAATTTAAACCAAGGAAAAGCACCAAAAAACACTCCCCTCTTCAATCAGTAGGAGAGAAAACTGTTAAATGGCACTAGCACTGGAATTCATAAGAGCAGCAACCTTTCCGCACACTGAACCTAAGACAACACCATCAGTGTGGGGAGAATGGTTGGCAGGCAGTCTCAAATTCCCAGCTGATAGTCGTCTCTATCTCAAGGGAAAGCGTTTGTCTCAGATGGTTAGTCAAGTGTCAGAGCTCTTTCATCTCCTGGATAGGAAATGGAAAATAAGAAAATCACATTATCTAGACTACGGCTCTGTTTTTTAGTTCTTTGTCAACATTAAGAAGGATGCAAGGAAGAACATGTCTGAGTTACCATATTTTGTATCATTAGGCTGAGTTACTCTAAATGTGACTATTTTTATTTGAATGACATCAAAGTGGTATGTTAGTGTACTTGAAAACATATTGAGGTTGAATGAAAGATATGCTTGGATGTTGATAAGTATTTTACCACAATATGATAATATAATCAGTAGTGAGCATCACTTTCTCACACCCCACACCCCCCCATATGCATTTACACAAGACATAGAAAGCATAGGTGGTCTGTTGGCATCAGCTGGTTCTTACAGTCACACATCTCAATGTAGCCACTCATTTAAAAGTATTAGTTTTATTGAGAGATAAATAACAGAAAGATGCCTTCTCAAATCCTCAGGCTATCTCACTGCATAACACTCAGTATTTGGACTAATATCTCCAAGAGATGGTTGCTGAAAATACGAAAGTGACTTTGATAAGCAGTAGAGTCTCATTTGATATTATACAAACTAGTGACATCTATAAATAAAGGATAGGAGAAACATACCTAAAGAAAGCCAAGTTTTAAAGAGCAAACATGCATGTGTATAAAGGGAAACTAGTAAATATAATCAAATGATACTTCCAGAAAGCTAGGTTCCATACAAAAACATGTTATCATATTGGAGAGCTAAGAAATAGGAAACAAAGGGTAGGAGATGAATAGATATTTCTAGATAATACAGTTTCCTAGATTAGTGTAAAATCTCTCTCTTAATATAGTTTTACACATTGTTTGGAAGAACGCATGGTAAATCTCCAGGAGACGGAGGGTTCCTGAGTTGTGAAATGTTAGACTAATTAGATTAGTTATAGAAAAAAATTGTAAGGCAGAATGAATGAGAATAAATGTTGCACATACATTGCAGTAGAGTTAAGTTTGGAAAACATTTAGAGGAAACATAACCCAAAGTATATGTGATACACTAATCATTAGAGAAATGCAAATTAAAACTACAATGAGTGATCATCTCACTCTAGTCAAAATGGCTTTTAGACAAAAGACAGGCAATAATGAATGCTGTCAAGGATGTGGAGAAAGGAGAACCCTCATACACTGTTGGTGGGAGTGTAAATTAGTAGAGCTACCATGGAGAACAGTATGGAGGTTTCTCAAAAACTAAAAATAGAACTACCATATAATCCAGCAGTCCCACTGTGGGGTACATGTCCAAAACAAAGGAAATCAATCAAAGGGATATCTGTACTCCCATGTTTACTGTAGCACTATTCACTAAAGTCAAGATGTAGAATCAACCCAACTGCTCATCAGTGGATGAATAAAGAAAATCTGGTACTATACAAAATGGAATATTATTCAGTCATAAAATAATGAACTTCTGTCATTTGCAACCATATGAAGGAACTGGAGGGACATTATATTAACTGAAATAAGTCAGGTACAGAAAAACAAATATTGCATGTTCTCACTAATATATGAGAGCTAAGAAAATATTGAACTCATAGAGCTAGACAGTAGAATGATGGTAACTAAAAGAAGGTTAGTGAGAAGTGGGGGATAAGAAGGGATGGTTAATGAGTACAAAAATACAGTAAGATAGAAGGAATAAGATCTAGTGTTTGGTAGACTATAGTTAACAATAACTATTGTACCTTTCAAAATAACAAAAAGAGTGGAATTGGAATGTTCCTAACACAAAGAGATAATAAGTGCTTGAAGTGATGGAAACCCAATTACCCTGATTTCATCATTATACATGTATACTTATGTGAAAATATCACATGTAACCCAAAAATATGTATAAGTGGTATGTATTTGTAATAACTACAAATAAAAAATTCAAAATAACCCTAAGTATATGTAATAAGAACATGGCACTGAGCTATCATTTGTTATGACTCAAGGACATTGTGTCAATGTAAAAATGTAGGCAAATGCCTAACAGAAGGGTGGTGCTTTAGGAAGGAGGACGAGCAACACAATCAACCAACCACAAGAAAACCAAGTAAGCCCATGAGGACTCCACACTTGGAACACTGTGTGTGTCTCCAGTTACCATTGCCCATGCAGAAGACAATGGAATTTAAGAGGCCATCCAAAGGTCTGGGAGGAAGTAATGGGGAGGAGAGTTTATTTATATAAAAATATCTCTAGAAGAGATTAAGAAGACAAAGACTCTAGTCTGAAAGTAAATCTGAAGAAGGGTACGATTGATATTTGTAAAACTGCTAAAATGTTATATATACCTGTGACTGTCATCTTCTCACTTCCATTCCTTCAACCCATTAAGATGATTATATTCTCCTTCTATTTGACATTACCAGAGTCACTCTTCTATTTTAATTATCCAATAGTAGGTATCTTTCCCTCCAGCCATTCTTTAAACTAAGATAAGTCATATCCCTAAAACCAAGGTCTGCTCCTATGTAGAAAACCCACAAGGACCTTTGTTCACTCAGCAATGAAAGATTCTGAAGCCATGGATTTCACGGCCTTTTGCAATATAATCTCAACTCACATTTAGTGATTTCTCACTAGATGCTACCCCTCTCTTTATCCTTCCAATCTCAGCCTCTGATATCATCGCTACAGTTAGATGAGACTGCTCACTGTCCCCTGGATATGCCATTTATTTTCTGCATTTTGCCTTTGCACAGATTCCCAGTTTGAGATATCCCCTCTAACATCGATCTTCAAATCTCTGCTCTCTAAAATACTACTTTTTATTGAAGACTTAGCTGACATTTCACCTTTCTGTGAAATCTTCATCAATCTGCCAGTTAACATTAATTTTTCTCCTCTCTTCTGTATTCCTTAGCACTTTATTTGGCCTGTGTTATACTTCTAATCCCATTCTTTGGGTCTCATTTCTGACTACCTCACTGGGGTACAGTAATAGGGAAGCAGACATTTTAGACACATTTTGAGACTTCAAGGTTGATGTTATGAGGATAACTTTGCCTCTATACAAGGGAACCTCTGGTGCCGAAATCAGAAGACTGAGCTAGAAGAATCAGAGACCTGACCCAATGTGTCAGTTTCTGTCATCTTTAGCTTATCTCAGACACCTGGAAATTTATAGATTATATGTTTGCTCCACAAACATGATGAGTCTAATGCTCACGGGACAGCTTACTTCCAGGTAGTGATGACTGAAGAAGTCTACTTTATTTGTACTGAATGTTTATGTAGCATTGGGTGGATCATATTATGCAATATCTCTAGGCCAAAGCATCATTTTCCCAACATTCACTTTCCTAACCTTCAAATAACTTTATAAAATAATACAAGTCATACGTTGCAAAAGATTACCCTTCTCCCTACAACAGAAGGGGAAATTCACGGATTTCCACTCCCTTTTCCTTATCCTCATAAATCATAAAGTTAAATTTACCCTAGGGATTTTATTTCTCTGAACTCAATGTACAAGCATAAAACAAATTTTGTTCTCACAGGACATCCCATTTTTGTTTCATTAGTTCAAGGAAAGGGTCACTCAATTTTTAAAGCATTTGGTTTGATCTTTGCTATGATTCATGCTACCTAACATCCACAGACACACTCCATATACTGAAACGTATCTTATATATAAAATGTGTCTCCATGGACCCCATTAATGGTGGTACTTCCACGCAAAGTACTCAAAAGCTGTATTATGGATACATGAGTCTAGGTAGGGTGACCAGAAGTAGAAAATTAATTTTGTTAAATATTTAAATAATTGTTGTTTTGCCCAAGTTCCTATTCCACGATAAATTTCTTTTTCTTCTTGTGAAAGGTAAAATACTTCCCTGGGGCTATGGGAGGAAATGCTTTAAAAAAATTTCACCAAATATGAGGCCTAGATTATCTTAGTTCTATTTTATACATTTTAATTCTATGTTCAACCATCGCACTGATATTTCATTCTGCAGAGAGGGAGGTGATAAAAAATTTTTATTAATGTAATAAAGGAAAAAAGGAATAAAGAGGATTTGTCATAATTTAACTAGATAAAAAGAATTCTTGTGATCATAATGTAATATTAGACTATGATCTCTAAAAGAATATTAAATTATGGAAACATGATTTTTACATAATAGAACCATTTACACATAGAATTTAATCCTATTAAACAATAATTCTTAAGGTTCTATTGGCTTATATACATTTTTGTCTCTAAATCCTTTCCAGGGCATTTTTGTCTCTAAATCCTTTCCAAGTTATTTTAAAATGTTTCCACATTGTATTGCCATGGAAGACATTGTCCTTTCCCCCTTCTAATGATCAAAATTCTATTCCCCATGCTGAGTATCTATGGGGAACCATGATCATCAGCCTTTGCAGAGAACTTCTCTTTATGAGTTTAAGATCACAGAGATTTATTTGCAAAAACAAATAGGGAGAGAGATTCGGCTTAAATTTTTTTTTTACCAGATTATGGCCATTATTTAGTCTTAAAACCCTAAAGGTCTTAGGTAGGAGGGTCAAACTTAGCAGAGCACTGTTGGAGCCTGCAAATGGCAGCTGAATCTGGGAGGAATCATTTCTCTCCTACCCCACAGTAAAGAAGTTGTCCAATTTAGAGGCATTTTGTAGAGCTAGAGTAAGGAGGTAAACAAACATGTTTAGAATTCCATTTCATTGACAAATCTGAAACACAGATCAAATTGGCCTTATTCCAGGACTAAACAGCCTCCAAAATCATCTCATTCTGTGCAGCAGAATCTCAGAGCTTCCAACCCACCTATGGCACAAGATCCTGGCCTCCAGTCAGCCAGCTAGTTATCCATGGAAGTGGCTCAAGGCTGACACTGAGATTGACTGGTTCACACTAATTTACTTCACACAGATTCCATTTATCTCCTAGAAGATCCCCTGGCAGCAGCTTATAATGGCATATCCTAGGATGCCTGCCTGCATGCGTGTTTAAAGCAGCAGCGCTTGATGAATCTGAGTCCAGAAAACAGTTCACAGATTGAGGAGTAGGTGCAATCAGAAAACATCAAGAGGCACAGCTGGGACTTGGTGGCTTGCTTGACTGGTCAGAGCAGCTGAGCATTAAGTGTGTCTGCTTTTCTCCTGGCTGCTCACCATCACTGGGACAAATGAGAGAGCCACCCCCTTTTTCCTTTATCAGTCACCCTCCAAAGGAAAAGAGAAAAGAAAGTATGTCACCATCCAAGTAGCATGTGCAGCTGTAGAGAAGGCTAATTTGATCATTTGCCTTTACTCCTTAAATACTTCGATATTGTTAATTTCAGTAAAACTACAGCTGTTAGTTGTAAGGTTAAGTTGTTCAATGGCTGGACTGGCAAAATGTAGTTAGAAAAAGTGGAAGAGAACTTCAACTTATTTTATTTACTTTCAACAATGAGTGAGACGCTATGATCATGGGGCTCGTCAGTCGACCTCCAAAGAAAGGAAAGGTGCCTTTCTGGTTGCTCTCCTATGTCTACAAGAGAGCTTGGGGAAAGACACAAAAAAGCTGAATATTTATCTGATGAGTAAATGGGTGGATGAATGTATGAACAAACAAGTCACTGTTCTCCAGTTGACGTTTTAGAAGTGTGGTGAACCACCGCACAGTAACATGGTCAGCCTCCAAAGGTGGAGAGAATTGAGATCTTTGAACGGCATTGAAGCTAAAAGTTTTAAACAATGACAATTCAAATCCACAAAAGCAGTGACAAAGCACATTTAGCACTTATAAGGTTAAACACTGGACTGCAGTAGCTGGTTGATGGTAAAAAGTAGGATTAAGGCTTTTGCATGAGCCTTAACATGATCGTGTCGTCTGTCTGCTGCCTTAAGCTTTGAAAAACAGCTGGGATCATCTTCTTATAAGCTCCAACTCAAAGATGTTTAAGCAGTCCACAATCCAATTAAACAGAGGTAAATAGAAGGAAGAATTGTACTGAGCACCATCATCACGTTTTTTCTTAACGAAAAACAGCGTAATTAGGGGTTACATAGCTCCTTAATCTCACATTAAATCTAATAGATTGCTGACTTATACTGAGCATGACAGTCCCAGCTTTCTATATTGGTGTGCTTAATTTTAGGTCATTATCCTTTATTATGTGACTTGTAATCCTTAAAGCCCATGATTGTGTCTGGATATTTGGCAAGGATTGTACTTGGTAATACAAGGATTCTGCTTCTAAGAGTGATGGTTTAATTGAATGACATTGTATAATTATTAGATGTGCAGAGAATTACATATATTGCTTTCCTTTTTTAATCGGCTGGTTTCTTATAAGTGTTTCCTTCAGCAAACATTGTTCAAGATTATTATTGAGTTTTAGGGCCTCTTCTGAAAAGGACAGCTTTCAAAAATGAAAGACAAGTAGTTTATTGTTACAGAAATGTATCTAAATGCTATTAAAATGCCCAGTTCAAATACAATCCTGGCTCATCTACAAACTCGGTGACCTTGGTCATGTTACTTTACCTTTCTGTCTCTGTTTCTTCATTTACAAAATAGCAATAATGATGGTGCCTACCAGGTGCAAGAAACTGTTGTTACAATTATATGAGTTAAAACATGTAAAGTGCTCAAATGTAGATGGTCTAAGTAAATTCAGTATTATTACTATTTGTATATCTTTTTTTGTCTAGAAATATGCATAAATGTAAATAAGATGTCCAGGCTCAAGGTCAAGACACTTTATTTTATTTTACTAGCAATGTAGTAATATCTAAAATTTCTCTGACCTAGTAATATAAGAAATATTTTAAATAGCTATATTATCTTGATCTTAATTGAAGACTGTAGAAATCTACAAGTTATTGTTAGGGGCCCCCTTTTATTTTACCAGTTTAAAGAGGCATGTCCATTTGTATCCATGTAATGGTATCTATTAACTAAATAAAAACCCGACCAAACTCATCTGTAATTCTCTTTTTTCATATCAAGAGTGCTGAATATGGAAGGAAGTAAAAGTGATTTCTGACAATGCTGACCAGATAACATAGAACCTCACTGGAAAGTTATTCTAAACAGCTTTTTTTTTTTTTTTCTGATAAATTAAATAAAAGTTAAATGGAATGGAAATGATGATATGGTGATATAATTTACATATATATATTACCCTTTTAGAGAACTGATTTGGGTTCGGAAATTTAAATTATTGTATGTGCACAAATTTCAGCTTATGGATACAATTAGATCATAACATTTGAAATGAGAAAGTGTGTATAATCTTTTATATTTGAAAGTAAGAACAGGTCTTGCACCATCACTTGTGCATGGTTCCTGATTGCTGCTTTTTTACTGGTCTCCATTCACACATTAGGATTTAAGAAACGCTAGTATTGAAACTGAAAGTCTAATGCAGCTCAGCTCCATCAATGGCAAATGCATTAGTGGAGGAGGTCATTTGATGGAGTATATATCTAACACACAGAAACAGTGGTTTACTTGTTATTAACATTCTTCTTTTTCATTTCCAGGGTACAAAGCACTATAAAACCTCATATAAAATAGCATCAAAAAACTTTCTTTTTCTTGAACACCAGGTTAACATTGGGGGATGCGGAATGCATTATTATATCCATTTTAATTAATTTTAAAGGTGAAAAATAGATTTATTTTGGTTTATTATAAAAAGTTTTTCACTGTATTTTTATCTTGTTTGACCCAATATTTATACTGCTACCCGCCCCACCTCACCCACCGCTAGACACACAGCAGATCACAGAATGAATCAGGTCACTGCATGGCTCTGATCCTTCTATAAAAGCGGCTGACATAACTGGATCAGAGACGTCATGATTGGTCTCAGTAAGTACATTTAGATATAAGTAGTGCCTTGCTTTTGGTCTTTACAACACATACTCCGTGAAAATCATTAATGTGAACTTACAGATAATAGCAATATTCCATATTTGAGCAAATTTCAAAATAGTATAGAATAAGAAGTGGGTCAAGTTACTCACAAGGAAAAAAATAAAATTGTCAAAAGATTCTGATGATAACAATTCACACCAGAAAATAAAGTAACATGCTTAAAAATTTAAAAGAAAGAAAAAAAATTGAACTAAGATTTTCTATCCAGCAAAATTGACTTTTAACTAGAAAGGCTGCAAGCTAATATAAACATGCAATAACTTAAGAAATATTGTTTAAATATGCCTTTCTTGGGTGACCTACTAAAAATGAGCTTTAGATAACTAGAATAATTGAAAAGCCATCAACATCAGAATAGGAAGTAAGCACTAAATACACATTTACCTGTAGAACTAAAATCAAATGATGGTTATAGAAATATGGCTGTATTCTCTGACAGTTCATAGAACAACTATGAAAAATGCAGGTGATCAGAGGGATATGGAGAGTGCATAAAAAGCTGGATAAGCTGAGTAATTACATAGTAATACACATACTTAGTAGTATATGTATTACCTGAGAGTAAAAGAGTATCATTTCAAATTAGATGCTGGAAGAGAGAAAGCAAAAATGTTAGTAGCAAATTATTTCATTATTGCTAATAGTTGAGGGCTACCTGGCAATGAGAAGAAAGGTAATATATAATGGTTTTAGCATAAAGGTAAACATTAAGAAAAAAAAAAACTACCAAATACTCCCTCAATACATACATACAGAAAAAGAGAGAGAGAGATTTTGAGGAAAATACAATGAAATAGATGACATAGTAAAAGAATATATATAGTTTCATATATTTGTGTCCATATACAAACGTATCAACATTATCAATAAATGTTAATGGACTTAATTTACCTCTGAGCATAAAAGATATTAAGATAGACTAACAAAGTAAAATCTAACACGATGATGTTTTTAAAAAGATACATCAAAAACAAAGAGTTAAGCAAGATTAAAGATAAAAGGATAGACAGGATATAAATAAATTTTTAAGAAGCAGTGGTCACAATATTATTGAACATGGTGGAATGCAAACCAAAGAGCAATAAATAAAGACACAGAGAAGAGTATTTCATAATACTAAAGACTGTAATTCACAATGGAGGTATTTCAATGACTAATACATGTGTATGTAGTAACACAGCTACTTTAATAAGGCAGAGACTAAAGGGAACGCAAACTAACAACAGATAACGTTAGCTCATATCTCTGAATATAAGACAGATAATGGAGACAAAATATTGACAAGAATATAGAAAACCTACAGAAGTCAATAAAGTAGATGTAATAATCAAACTCTAATGCCAATAGTAGACAGCACACCTTGTATTTAAGTGCACATGAAACATTGACAAAATTGGCCACATCTTAATTTCCGGAGTGACCCCTCCAACATTCCAGGAATAGAACTAACACAGACAACTTCTCTGATCACAACGCAGTAAGGCTAGAAATTGGATCTTTCCACTTGGAAATGTCAAAACACGTTACTAAATAATTCAGCTCAAAAGAGAAATTCAATACAAAATTGCAGAACTTAAAACAATTATAATAATGAAGACATAACAATACAGCAAACCAAAGAAAGAAAAAAAAAAAAAACAAGAGGAAAGAAAGACAATGAGTTAGAAAACAGTAAAAGAGAAGAACAAAGAAAGAAATACAAAAGATACTTTTAACAAAGTAATCAATAAAACCAACAAACCACTAACAAATCTAATCAAGAAGCAAAGGGAAAATTCACAAATACACAAAATCAAAAATGAAAGGGGAAGGAAAATGACTATCAACAGAGAAGAAATTCAAAAAGTCTTAAGAGATTATAATGCTCAGTCTATACAAATTAATTTGAAAATCTAGATAAAATAAGTACTTTTCTGGAAAACTTGGTAGTGATAGAAAGCATAAGTAGACAATTACAGTAGAAATAGGGAAAGAAAAGCCATTAGACAAAATTAAATATCCACTTACGTAAAAATACTTAATAAAATAGGATTGCTGGATATTTCTTTGATATGACAAAATACATAAGCCTTGGCTCCATAGCCAACAACCTACTTAATTCAGAAACATCAATGATTTCCCATCAAAATAAGGAAAACAACAAGGATGCCCACTGTTTCCAACAACTATTTAACATTGAGTTGAACATATTCACCATTGCAATTAAGTCAAATGGAAACAATTAGGGGAAATGTAACTATTACACTGAAATAAATAAATAAATAAAACTATTTTTTATTGGAAGGTATAATTATACACCTAGAACACTCAAAGGATCAAAAACTATGTTGCAAAGAAAAAGATGTTAGTGAAGTAGCATGGTATATAAATCAATATTCTTCAAAAATACAAACAAAAACCAGTTAAAAAGGTGTAATGACAAAGAAGCCTCTATTTACAGTCGCTTTTTATAATCAACATTTTCTAAAACCTCTGAGGAAAACTCTAAAGCACTCTTAACAAACACAAAAACAGATTGAATAAACGACAAGATACACTTTATTCTTGTAAGAAACTCTATCTAGCAAGTAATTGAATTAACTCTCTGAATCTATTAGTATAGCATAATGACATTAAACAAACCAAACCAAAAAAGTTCAGAAATGTTAAGTCATGGAGATTCTGTTTTAAAGGAAGAGCGTGGCCTTAGATCTGAACTCATGATTCAGTGTTCAATAGGCTATACTCAGTCTCCCAAGTATTTTAATTATTGCATAAGATAGATAAAATTAAATATATATGTACAGTTTTAAAATATAAAATTTGAACAGCAGAGTGGGCATTTTCATCAAGATGTCTGGAAATGGTTTCTCTTAGAAATGAAGTATGTAATACTTCATGCCCTAATATTCCAAAATAACCGAAGTGTGACTTTTTTTTTTTGAGACGGAGTTTTGCTCTTGTCACCCAGGCTGGAGTGCAATGTTGCAATCTTGGCTCACCGCAAACTCCACCTCCTGGATTTAAGCGATTCTCCTGCCTCAGCCTCCCGAGTAGCTGGGATTACAGGCATGCGCCACCACGCCTGGCTAATTTTGTATTTTTGGTAGAGACTGGGCTTCTCCATGTTGGTCAGGCTGGTCTCGAACTCCTGACCTCAGATGATCCACCTGCTTTGGCCTTCCAAAGTGCTGGAATTACAGGCATGAGCCACCGCACCTGGCCTGTTACTACTATAATATCATTCATTCTATAAACAATGAGTGCTACTGGGTGACAGAGCACGTAGGAGGTGCTAGGTATAGAGCAGTGACCAGTAATCTTTGTATTCATCAGGTCTCTGTGGTTGTAAGAGTTAAATAATGACCATGTACACAAAGGCCACTCACCACAGGGTAACAGGAACAGGGAACTTCTAAAATTCATTTGTAGGAAGAACTACACCAGCCTCTTTTGGTTGCCACACCTGGAATAAAAGAATTTCATCCACTTGTTCTGCCTTTGCTTCATTCAGCTTTAAGTTCAGGGCCTCAGAAGAGATTAATTGGTTGAGCTAAAGAAATCTGCCCATCCCATGGCCACACTGTGGTAATGATAGAGGAATTGATCTGGTGGTAGGCACTTCAAGTGTGCTTAGGGCACCTGAAGGAAGAGGACAAATTAATTCATTGTTTCTGCAGGAATGCACAAAAGAAAACTAGGGTGCTCTCGTAGCAGTAGTGGATGCTGTACAGCAAAAAAGAAAAGAAAAGAAAAGAAAAGAAAAGAAATAAATGTTGCTGATCTCCAATGGTTGATGACATCTTTGTAACTGACCACTTGAATGACTTCTTTGTAATTGACCACTTGGATTTGTCTGCCATATAAGTGTATGCTGAATGTGAGGCCACCTTACCTGGTGAAAAATAACCAGTATAAAATCTATATAAAGTGGTCATCAACTCTGCTTACTCCCTATAGTAATTTAGAGCTGTGCTCTGATCATCTTCTAACTAAATCATCTTTTCTTTCAATAAAGTAGTGTGTGGTAGCACTGAACTTTATACCTGTTTTCCTTCTAAATGTACCCGTGGTAAGATATCTTTTGTAGGTAAGACTTCTTAAGTAGAAGAGAAATAGCCAGTGCCACCATGCTCCTGCAGAATAAACAGGGCAGGCCTGATGGGAGGGCTCGGGCTCTCAGATGCAGCAGCGTTAGTTTCTGCCACGCACTGGGATTGGAATTCCTGTTGTGCATCCGGACCATGTACAGAATTTCGGCTGACTTCAAAGAGAGTGATTTTGAGAAGAGAGAGTTAGTTGCCAAAAGGAGAAAGCAAGGCATTAATCTTTGATAAGCTCCATTTACTAATTTATAAAGGCAATGGGAATTGGGGTGAGGTTAAAAAGTAAAAGCTGAGGGAACTATCTGTAGTGAATGCTAATGATTTTCTGACCATGTCATGAACTGTGCTTTTTTTTTTTTTTTTTGGCGGGAGGTGGGTGGGAGGAACTATAGCTTGATTATAAAGCATTACATACTATTTAGTAGTTTATAAGTGATTGTAAGATTTTTAAAAAACTAGTTCTGACCCCTTAAAATGGAAGAGCTATTTGCTAGAAGGGGCTTGTAAGTCATAAGCAGTTACAGGAGACATGTTTAGAACTCAGAGTCAACAGAGAGAGAGATTAGCATAGACAGCAATGCAAACAGTGTTTCCATTTTTTGTTCATCTTCTTTATATCGACACAGAGAAGACTGGGAATGATAGGCAAGAAGCTCTAGAAAGAATTTGGAGAAATTTATAGAAGAAAGAGAACCAATAACTGTACCCCAGGTATAAAGAACAAACATCTAGGTAGGAACTATTTCAAACGGTTAGGTATGGATGACGTTTATTTATTCTTAGGGATTTTTATTTCTTTTAGCATGTTATTCTTTCAGTCATATGCATATTTGGGGGACCCAGTACGTCAGGTACTGTCCAAGGTGCTGGGGAGAGGAACCAATAAAACATAGGCATGGTTTGTGCCCTCACAGATCTTATGGTCTGACAGGCAAGAGACATTGAACAAGTAATTACAGTCGCGTGTGATGAATGTCAAGCTGGACTGATACACAGTGCTTTTGGAACAAGCAGCTAGGGGACACTGGACCATTTTGTTTCTTGAGAGAACTAGAATGTAGCTGATAGACTCTGTTCAAAAACTGTATAGTCAATTTTCAGGTTTGGATGTTGACATATATATATACTTTACATATTTTGCATCCTTTAATCCTCAAAATGACCCTCCCGAATAGATGTGTGTTTTCCCATTTATCAATGAGAAAATTTAAACTCAAGGTAGTTAAAGTAACACGCCCTTTTCACACACATAATAAAAGCTGAGGCTGTAAAAAAGGACCTGCTTCAAAAACAAGCTGATTTTAGGATTTTTTTAAAAAGATGAGTAACACAGACTGATGAAGGGAGATCACTTTTAATAGAAACATTTCAATGGTTAATTACACCAATATAAAGGTGAAGCGTTACACCTAAGGTCACGTAGGCTTTTGTTTTGGTTTTATAGTTAAATTAATATAAAAATGAAGTCTTACTCTTAGGCTAACTTAGACTTTGGTTTTACAACAGATCTGTTGGCCTTATGTTCGTGTCCAACTCTATAATACATATCCAAATTCAAGTGCCTAAACCGAAGGCCCCAGATCTAGGTCCCAGGGCTTCCCAGAGTTATTTTACCCATCTGTGGTTATTTGCTTTCCCTTTCATTCATGCAGATACTTTCCTGAGTGAACTGCTGGTGTCCCCTTTCATAATATCAGCTCCAGAAAACAGGAGTTCCATGAAACCAGAAAAACCTGTTTAATTGAAGCCAACCATTGTTTACTGAACACTGATTGGTGGAAAGCACTGTGATAAGTGTTGAGGAAACAAGCTTAGTAAGACACAGTCTATCACTTATGTTTGCTTTCCACTCTCATCAGTCTTGATCAGGGATTGGCAAATGTTTTCTTAAAGGTTCAGATAGTAAATAGTTTAGACTTGTGGGCCATATAGTCTCTATCAAAACTATTCAACTCTGCATCTGAAGCATGAAAGTAACCAAAAGCAATACATGAATGGATGGGTGTGGTTGTGTTCCAAAAAAACTTTATTTACCAAAAACAGACAGCAGGCTGAATTCAGCTTACAAACGGTTTGCAGACCTCTCGTCTTGACCATTTCTGGTTGGTGCATCAAGTCACCAGCTGAGCTCCAGTTTTTATATCACAGTGACAGTCATGATATGAAATGGGAGATTATCAGAACCTCTGAGCCTAAGATGATAACATAAACATCTCTCCATCCTTTTATTTATTATGCATTAAACAAAAAGCTTGCTCTGCCTACCCCTTTAAAGCCGCATTCAACCACCACTTGGCTCCAGCAGAGAAAAAGGTGTGTGTTTTGGCTTGCTCCACAAGGAATGGTTAGAAAAATGGTTAGAGACTTGCTGTATAACATTAGAGACTTGCTCAGATAAATAGGACTTCACTTTAAAAGTGGTATAAATGAAGCAGCCAAGAGAATGACAGCACCATTAATCCAAGGAATATTTATCGAGCACCTACAATGTGACAGGTCCTGGAATACACATATTAGAGAAGTGGCAAACAAAAGACACAGGCTCTCCATCTCTTATAAAGCTTAGAATCTGGCTAGGAGACATATAATCTGTACATAAACACAAAACATATCAATGATTATTAATTGCAAAAGAAAATGAGTAATATGAAAGAAAATCACAGTTTGTCATGAGAGTAAATAATGGAGTGAACCTAAGGAAGCTCGGAGGTCAAGGAGTGTCTATTTAAGGAAACGACCTTTAAAGTAAGAACTGAAATATGGGCAGAAATTAGGTGAAGAGTAGGCAATAGGAAAGATTACAGGTTAAATGGGTGTCACTTGAAAAGATCTGTGAAAGTTCTGAGGTAAGAGGGAGCTTGGCCTGGTCTGGGGAATGGAGGATGGCCAGTGAGACTGGGGGGTCAGAATACGGGGAGGTGACTGGCAAAAATGAAGGTGGAGAGGAGACAGGTCAAACCACAAGCCTAAGAGCACTTGTTAAGCATTTTGTATTGCATCCTAAATGCAATGAGAAGACATTGAAATAATTTATGCAGAGGTGGCATGTTTAGATTTACATATGTAAAGATCGTGCTGACTACTGTATGAAATATGTCTTGGAATGGAAATTTGATCAAACCTACTCTCAGCCTTTCTCTTTCCAGCACCTTCTCTGGGCAAAGTACCCTTGGCAACTGACCCAGAACCAGGAGATGCGTAAAAGGAGAAAGTCGTATCTCCCTTCCTTAGGTTTATTACATGTCCATAAATAACCTGGAGACATTTATCACCATGAATTTGCTTCCTTACGCAAACATACAATTCTGATGCTGTGTAAAAATTAAATACGAAAGTCATTCCCATGTATAAATCATAGAATCACTATATAAAACAATTACTTTAAGAGTCAGACATAAGATGGTCCAGATAAAGAAAGCAGGGAGCCAAGGTGAAAACCCCTTGAAGAAGATTCTGCTAAACCCAATAAAAGGTATCAATGAAAGAGGTGGTAAAATTAGATGTAGGAAACCAATTCAGAAATGGAAGAAGACAGAATACACAGACATACATACACACACACACACACACACACACACGCACGCACATGCAATATGCTAGGCAGGAAACTTCTGATTCTGTCTGGCAGTTGGTCTCTATTTAGTTTAACAGTCTTTTGAGATCAGGGTGGGAAAAGGAGGAACTGAAGTGACCATTCACCCATCTGCTGCTGAGCATATTCAGGGAAAAGACAGAAATGTGGTTGTTTGGAATGCCTTGCAAGTGTCACCTGGCATTTTTAGACTATCCTCAAATGAAGTATTCTACATCTATCGTGTGTGTGTGTGTGTGTGTATGTATGTACTCGTATGTATAAATACTCAAAGACACAGAGTCAATATCAGGTAATTTCATAGTGGTGACAAAGCTATATATCCAAGTTCAGAGTTGTAACTTTAACTGTTTAGTGTATTAATGCCTCACTGGGCTCATGAATGCTACATATTCTCCACTATTTGTTTACTAGCTTGGCAAAATTATTCAATACATGCAGTGTCACAAAGCACATGGTCACATCTCATATGTCTGCTTCAAGGGCAGGACCAATGTGACCTTTGACTTTTTCTTGTACACAGGATAAAATCATTCTTAGGAACAATGTCTATTTGCACAGCTACCCAATCTGCTATTGAAGCAGTCTCAATTTTCTTCAATATTGCTTGTTAAATGTTTATAGCTAATTTTATAGTATAGGGCTAGATGTCTGAATATTTTCAAAGGCATTCTCTATTGCAGTGGTTTTAACTGTTCTTCTTTCATTATGTTTTATGAGATTGAGAATAGACACATAGAAAATAATGAAGTGCCTTACAAAATTCTTTCTTGGATAATGAAAAACCTGTATAATATAGAACAGAAGACTGCTCCCAAATAGCCTCTGACTTGGAAGATAGTTACACGTTTGTCTGTTACTTATTTCTCATCCAGGAGCAAATATTAACTGGTCAACATTGAATGCCATTTGATTTCATCCCCTTTGGCTTGGGAAACCTATGACTACCCACACTCAGGGGCCATCGGCATGGAAAGTATTAGTTTCTGTGCAGCCCAGGAGCGCTACAGGACGTGGTGGAATCCCAAAGGTGGGTTGAAAGGTTCAAATCATAGCCAAGAAAAATAACTTCAGTCACTGACAATGGTCAATATCATTTAAATCTCTAGAAATCTTATGGAAAAAAAAAAGATAAAAATAAAAAATAATGGCTTTCTTGAGGGTCCTTCCCACAGCAATGATTCAGAATACTACATTTTTAGACAGGGGAGGAGAAAATCATAACACCCGGTAGAAGGGAGATGTAATTTTATTATCTGGCAAGATAGTGGCTTCATCATTAAAAAATTCAACCAACTAGAATACAGCGTCCTTTGACCTAGAAGATAAAAGGTCAGACAGCAATTTTGAATAATAAATGAGACCTGTTGACCTCATGACCCAAATCTGGCAGGGTGAGTGTTTCCTCTTTCACAGATGCTGATGGCAGACACACATACCGAGACAGCTCGGCTAATGAGCTACCTCAACCCAGGTAGTGGGTGCTGCAATGTTTTCGTGTTATGTAGCCTAGGAGAGAACAGATTTCTGAAGCTGTTGTGTCGTGTAAAGTGATATTTCTAGAAATATTTCTATTGTGGCTTTTAAGGAGGCTCTTTCCTGGGTTCCCAATGTTTCTATTTAGTTGTTGAGTTGAGTAGAAACCTAAGCATTGGTTAAGGTATTTCTTCCACCTCTGATTTCCTTGATTATTTTAGCACTGGCAAAGAAGAAAGGAAATGCTATATGCATTTCACTTATATTAACAGCAAGGTGCTTTTACGAGAATTTTCTAAAAATGGGAATGAACCTACTTATCTTTAAAAATGTGACTCTTTCCCTTCATTTTGGAGCAAATAGTCCTTGTATTTAGATAACAGATTTAGATGTACAAGGTATTAAGCTATATAAATATTTGTGATATACTAATTAGTTTAAATGTTTAACTTTATTTGAGTAACACAGTGATGCAATTTGAAACTTTAAAAATTTCCAACTAAAATGAAAACAACTATGGCTTTAAACTAAACTATCCATCCCTACAATTTTAATCCTTAAAATTTTCATTACTGCTTTTGGAAAATATCAGCTGTTGCAAAGTAAACTTGGTAAATGCTTATGTTCTTTTTGGTAAATATCCTATCATATGTCTAATAATTTTGACACTTTTGCTTAATAACATGTATAGTGCCTTTAATTTGTGTTTATTTGGTATTCTTTTCAATAAAAGATTTCAGGAGCCTGGCCAAATTCCAGTTTAGCTAATTATATTTCTCTTGCTAGGTCCTCTTTTAGCTTTCAACTGACCATAATAGTCTTCTTCACGCTTCATGTTAAACTCTTGCCAATTTACGACTTGCAGAAGAGTCGTTTGGTAAAATAACATGATCTCTACTTGCAGTAATATCACACAGATGAGTAAGAACTGTTTTGAACCAATTTTTTGTTATTTACCATAAATTGGAAAAAGAAAAAACCTTAACAATGAAGGATTTAGAGAAACCCTCACCACATTATTTGTCACAATTTCCCATTATCTTCCCAAAAGAGAAAGACAAAATGACAGCCAAAGCTGGTTGTTGTTCAGTTGGTTTCAAGCCTATTCGATTTGCTGTAACTGAATCAATGCCTATAGAAGACTTCTGGTGTGCACAGTCCTAGTAAGCATCATTGTGATGTGATGCAAACATTTTGCTTTGTGCGTATTGAACTTTTCCAGAAAGTCACAACTTTTCCAAAGTAAAGGCACTTGACCTAGATTTATGGGTGAGGTCCCATTCTAACTAGTAACATGGAATACTACTGCTACATAGATATATATCAGCTGAACTGTGATACAGGAGAAGAAAGGAAGTGAGTTTACAGGGAGTGAGGAAAAATGACACCTTATGTATGTGTTTTGTGGAGCACTTCTTTGTCCCGTTTACACACTTCACATTTATTTTTATATAACCTCACTACAAACTCATGTAGAATATATGCAGTTTTGTGTTGGTAAATGTTTAACAAAAGCAAACAAACAAAAACCCTGATTTGTACTATTTGTCAATCTTTATGGTATAAATACTCCCACCATAACTAATTTCAAGCTACCAAAATGATGTCACTACGTACAAAGCTGAGGAGAGATGCATACAATTGGCTGTCAGGAGCTGGTGCTAGCTGACTCCATCACACCACTGAGTATAGAGGGGCTATTGGTATCTTCATTTTGGAATCAAGGAAACTGATATGGAGATATGGAGAGATTCAATGATTCATCTGAGATGGAGATGCAAATAATAGCAGGGCTGTTACTTAGATATCTGTTATTACCAGGTTCTGAGATTTTCTCCACTTTCTAAAACATGAAGCCATTTAAGATTTAAAAAGGCAGGATGTGTAAGTGCCGGAAGGGTAAGGAAACTGTGCACCAACTCAGGAAGTGCATGTGCACTTCACGGAGGAAAGAGGCAGAGCAGACCCACGGAAGACTTCAGAGCAGAGGCAGACACAAAGGAAAGAAACACTGGGAGACAAAAATGCAGACAAAGAAGAAAGAAATAGATCTGGGGGAAACTGGGAAATGTAGGGGGAGAGAGAGAGAGAGAACATGTGCAAGTAAGCATTCTGGATAAGGAATACTCAACTTTTATATCAGTTTTCTCCTTCTGGCTCATTTGCCTCTTTCCCACTTTTATCTCTCCTCCTTCATGTTGTAATACATATATTTTTTGTTTGTGGTATTCTTGTAGTTTTGTTAAAACAGCAAACCAGCTAATGTTTTATATTTCACTCGACTCTCCTACTATTTCACCCTATCACCCGTAATTCAATTAAATTAAAATGAAGTTTGATTTATTTGTTTTACATTCAGACCACTTATTTGATTATTTTGCTGGGTCAGTGGTCTGCAGTTTAAAAAAATATATATTTCTCAGCCCTTTACTGTAGTATTACCTTGCAAAGACAAAGGGTTTCACATCCATTACCTAAAAAGTCTTATAGCACTCCTTCAGAAGAAAGGGCTATTAATTTTAATTTACAAAATAAACAAAGACAAAAGGAATGAAGTAATTGTTTAACAAACATCAAAATGAACTGAGGCTTGAATCTGTGTTTCTACATTATTATTCTATAATATGTAGCTATACTACACTGTTTCAAAATCAAAATACACAGTAAAATCTTTAAACACATTTTATTTGAAAATAAATGTTTGGATGAGAATGTATTCCATCATTTATCTATGGAGAAAACAAATAATGCTCTATTTTAATTGCCAGTGTAAAAGTTTAAGGCATAATAAAAAGGTAAATATATAAATGAGGCAATACAATGTCCATCCTTGGAGAAAATATTTTACCAACAGTTAAATAATGAGATTGAGTAATTGAGTATCAGGATATGGATTATAATGATGGAAACCATTTAAACTTACTAGCATAAGAACAAATCGTTAAGTTAGACTATTGTTAGAAGTAAAGATTTGTGTTCCTTTCTTCATTTTAGTTTTCATTCTGTTGCAAATAAGTCACTTTTTCCCTAATCTATTACTTCAAAGAATTCACATAAGTGTTTCTAGCAGATTGCCTACAGTAGGGTTTGGAAATCAGCAGGGTGACATTCAGCAGTGTTCCTGTACATGGATGGATGCAACTGACTTATCAACTGTCACCCATATCACCCAAATCATCCATGTGAAGAAGGCTGAATTGGCACTGAGCTGGCAATTATCTGGTGGACCCAGCCTAGTAAACTGACCAAACTGATAAAAGTTCAAAGAAGCAATATAATTGCATTGGGAAATCATGGAGAATTCTTTTTGATGATTCAAAATGCAATATCTTGAATGGATTCAATCCACAATAGCATACTTATCAAGTCATCTCAGAAAAAACTACAGACTGCTATTATAGGCATTCTACAACATGGTTCAAAACCTTGCATAAACCTGGTCTTTACAGAAATATAAATCATGAGTATAAAGCATGCTGAGTACATGTGGAAAGGTCACACACTCACTAATGTTGTATAATCCATGTTACATGTATAATACATATATACACATATAGTACACATACACATACAATAACATGAATAATTAACTCAGGTTATTAGAGCAATGATAGAAACGAGTTTCACCTGAATAGATAAAAAAGAAAAGATGAATAAAAGATTTACTGAAAGAAATTTGACCTCAACAATTAAACAATAGATACTGCCAAGGTTGAGTTGGCCAGAATAAGAAACTTCACTTTAAAGGTAATTTGCTTTATTAGTTCTCAGTGTATCAGGCTATCCAAAAAGCTTAGAGGCCAACTAGCAGTGCCATAGCCATCAGAGCAAAATGAACAATTACAGTGTCATTGTACTTAGCTTTCTAAAGTTAGGAAGTTCTTGCCTGTTTTCTAAGTGAAGGGAGCTGTGTTGTGTTCAGCATTTACTAAATTTCCCTGAACTTTCAGATTATCTTGGAGAAGAAAATTGGCTGCTGCCTTTAGTATGATAATATGAAAATTCAAAATGAGGAGCATCAAATGTTGACTTATTTTGTGTGAGCTTAAGGGTCTCTCAGATATTACGATGGCTAAGAATTTTATCTCACATGCCATATTCAAAAAGCATATAGAGTGATTGCTTGGAAGGTGATGTTCAGAAGATTTCTAACGTTGTATCTGGATCTCGCAAGAAACAATGTCTTGATCTATGAGCAATGTCTGCCAGAAGGTAGGGATGGAGAAGCAACAGCTCACATGGCACCTTTTGAGTTCTTGTGTAATGAAATCTGTCTGAGGTCAAGAGAGATGAGCCTGTGAGCCTGGAAAAGTGGCCACCGACCATCCTGAGGCTCAGTTAAACGAAGGAGGTGTTCCTATATAATCTCCAAGGCTCTCATTAGCCTTAGAATAATTTAATAGCATCTAAGGTCTGTAAAATAATATTACAGTTCAAAAAATGTTTTACATATATTAATTTCCTATATTATTATTACTAGATTTTAGAAAAAAAACTAAAGCTCAAAGTGGCTAGCCAGGATGACACAGCTTGAGGAGGTGAGATTCAAATGTTAGTTTCCACTCAATGTATTTGGCATGTCTGTAGAAGTGCACATTGGTATGGTTATTGTAGCGAATAATGGGTAGAAATGACCTCTTCCCTTGTTGATGCTGAAACAGGGGCACTAGTGGAATCTGGAGCAGTGGGTACCTTGAGCAGAGGGCTCAGAGCAAAGGCCCAGGTTACTATCTTTCCATAGACACTGACTGACACAGCTCCACTTCTACTATAAATGGGTCCTAGAATCTATTACACATTCTATAGCAGGAATTTATAGACTCCAATATTAATTTTAACATTTTATCCAGTCTTAATGGCAATTATCCTTAATAATTATCCTTAGTTATCAACATTGAAAACATTATCCATGACACCTTTAATTCTAGATTGCCTCTTCCTATTACCTGGCAGATTTTTGGCCTTGATCCAGAAGACTCCAACCATTCAAGCCAAACATGTTTACAACTACGGCATAAAAAAGTAACCTTGATGTTTACAAACAAAAACGAATTCTGAAAAATGTGCTCTAAAGTTAATGCTATGTATCACATTAGACAATTGAAACTTCATTAAATATTACTCCATAGATACTATCCCCCATCTTTGATCTTTATGGAAATGGCTTAGGGGTGGAGTGAAGGAGAAGCAAAGATTATTTGATTATGTTGCAAAATGATGATTTAGCAATTCAACATCCCATTAAAGTATGTTTAATGCGATGTTGAATTGGTTTCTTAATTTATAAATTCAAAAAGTTAAAGTCCACTCACTAGCTTGCTATTTAAGAAAGAACTCTGTAATGTATTCCAAAACCTTATGTAGATGATTTCTTGATTTTGTGTAACTTTTTTCTTCCAGTGGAGCCAATGACTGAGGCTGGCTTATTCTGATTCACAGCAGTAAATGGCACCTGCCTTTTGATTTCATTTGTTTGACAGGATTTTTAGTGAGGCAAGAAATGGCTTCAGAATAAAAGTCTCTTAATGAAACTTAATGTTTTAGCCTTTAAAAATGGGACATTCTATTTCTTAGCTTATTCCAGGTGCATACTTAAAATGTGTATGATTTTTATTAAAATCCACATTCTTGGAGAGTTATAATCTCAGGCATACCTTGAAGCATCTCTTCAGTTTATCAATGTATGATTCAAACTCAAGCTTTTAGTCCACAGAAATATAGCCCAAAAGCAACACCAACCTTAAATGGTTATTTACTTATAACTTGCTAATATACTTTTCTCCCTGAATATTAGCATTTTTTTTGTTTGTTTTGTTTTTTGGGATTGGAAAACAAGGATTTTGCTACTGCCATAGTAGGCTTGGTTTCTTTTAGCCATGGACTAGAAAGAAGAAAGAGTCCTCATTCACAATTCACACAAACTTTAATGATAATAAACGTGGAATTTTTTTAAAGTACAATGAAAGTTTAAGAAAAAGCATGTAGGTTTTCTAAAAACGTTTTTTTAAAGATTAGGTGAAGACCAGCCTCCCCAACAGACTCTTATTTTTCCTTACAGTATCTGTAGGAAAAGCTCATTTGCAGACAGCTGCAATATGAGCTTCCTTTCCTTGCCCTGTCATTGACCTCCAACCTGATCTGAAAGAACCACCTTCTTTCAAAGTGAGAAGTTATTCATTTACCATAATAGCTCTATTCGGGGCCTCCTTAGCAGAAACTAGCAATTGTGCCCAAACAAGAAGGTTTTGTGATCCTGACTACCGTTCTTACACAGGAGGACAAAACCAATAGGAAATTTCCGTTCCGACAGCCACAGTAGGTGGCCATAAAGTTGGTGTTTAAAACTATGGCTTATGTGTGGTGATCACAAAAAGAGAAAGAAAAATCATTAGGAGTTTGCACTTGCTCTAGTTATGTACTGGGGTTTGCCAATTATGTTCTCTTAACTCGACAGCTTATTCATTGAGCAAGAGCTGCTACATTAG
Source organism: Macaca nemestrina (assembly GCF_043159975.1). Lineage (NCBI taxonomy): Eukaryota > Metazoa > Chordata > Mammalia > Primates > Cercopithecidae > Macaca > Macaca nemestrina. The sequence goes on along the minus strand of NC_092131.1, from coordinate 148,641,584 downwards.
AGGTTAGCTGACAGTCTGCAGTGTGCAACTTAAAATAAAACCACTTTATGAAGAGGAGTGAGAAATAGAAATGATAAGCCTATTGGATAATCATTAGAAATAAATAAAAAGCCTTTGATACATGCAATTAGTCACAAGCATTACAAGTTGAAATGCAGTCCAGTGTTAAAGAGACAGTTTAGAAGCACATGGCACATTTATCACAACTCCACAGACAAGTTATTGAGCTGTCTGTGAAAAAACAGAGCCAAACAGGAAAGCTTTCAGCAGTGAGCAGCGGTTGAGGTCCTTGATTGATATAGCTAGATGATGCAAAGCTGTCCGATGGCTTTCTGCAAAATAAAGTGAAAGAACTCAAGGTCTTTCATGGTGCTCTCTGACCACAGATGAACAGCTACTTTATTATGGCCCAGATTGAAGTTGTGCCTTACTTCATATTCTGCTACTGTCTGACGCACACGGTTGACGACTGGAGGGCCATTGTGCTTAACGTAGGGGTTTGACATCTTCATATTAAAAAACAGCAACAACAAAACAAAACAAGTTCACTATAAAGGACAGAATATCGCACTGGTTAGAAGCTCAGATTCTTTACTTGACCTTACCAGCAACTCTTTTAACTGTAGAGATGTAAAGGACGAGAATGAGCATTATCCTAGAGATCCCATGGCGACCCACCCCTTCCTTCATGTGCAGTTTAACTCCAAAGCGTCACAAACCAGGATGTTCACTGTCATGACCCTGATACGAGGTTATTTGTTTTTTCAATAATTAAGATGCGGTACTTATTTTTATTTTGTGCTCCAAAGTAGAGAATGGCCTTTAGATAAGACATAAATACCTATGGAAGTCTAGTTTAAGCTTTTTAGTTGCTTTGAGTAGTTTCAGTGACTGGAATTTATTTTGCTAAGGAGTTTAACAGCAAATAATACAATGTTATGACCCTTGTCTTTAGCTTGATTCTTGTCAACTAAAATTATTAACCTAAAAACAACCACACTGCATTCTTCTCATTATATTCATTTGTGTCCTCCCAGCCCCGGCCCCCAAAAAAACACAGGGAGAGAATGAATGAGGAGAAAAAGGAAAGAGACTTGCTCTAGAATCATTTTAAAAACATTATATTCTTCCACACTCTCTCTTTTTATCTAATTCCCAGACTTCACTCTCCCTAAAGATATTATTACCACAGTCCTTTGTTTGAGATTAGAACATCATAAATCTTCAATTCTACTCTTTTATTGGCATATTAGAGTTGTATTATTTGATTTTGAGTGTCATAAACTGCATTGTTCAGAACACCTGGAATTTTACCTTTATAAATGAGGCAACTGGTGTAGCACATTCAACCAAAAGGACTTCATTTGAAATCAATTCTGATAAGGATATAGCTATTTCTAAAACTTAAATGCACCACTAAGACCTAATATTAGTTCTCTCTCTCCAAAAAAATTAGAAATTTTACTCTATTTTTAAACTTCCTGAGGAAAAAAGCAAACATATTGAAAGCTTTTATTCTGTCCAGAACCCAAATTAATATCCCAAATATAAATATATAAAACAAAGTAATTTAAAAAGATAATCAAAATTTGACGTAGTTTTACTTTGCTTAAAGATGTCAGCAAAGAAGGTATTCCTCTACATAAAAATTAAGTGCATGCTTTGCTGCATTCTGGTTCTATTTCCTCATACAAATAAAGGAAGAAAATGATTAATTTCTCCCCAGAAACTCACTTACTTCCCAAACCTGAATTCCTTGTTATCCAAAGTACCTGTTACCTGGGGAATTCTTAGAGAATCTCAGACCTCACCCTACAAGAGTAAGAACTAGCATTTTAACAAGTTCCCTGGGTGATTCACATGCGCATTCAAGTTTCAAAAGCCCTGCTTTAATGCAGTACTTCTAAACTCTGTCTGCATTTTAGGTTCACCTGAGGACCTCTTAGAAAATACAGATGCCAGCACCCTACTATAGACCAATTAAATCAGAATTTTTGACAGTAGGGCTCAAGCACTGATATTTTTTAAAAGCTCTCCAGGTAATTCAAATGTGCATCCAGAGATGGGGAACACTACTGTAATCAAAGCTATGTAACCTGTTTTGTTTATCTTTTTATAGTAGCCACTAGAAAGCTCAAGTAGTTAACATGAATCTTTTTAGGTAATTATATTATTAACTGTGTTATATTAAGAACAAGAAACAAGATAACATTAATACATATATATCTCATGCTAGTCATTGCATTAAGCTCTTTTTAAATAAATTTTCTCATTTAATGCTCAAGGCAATGTTATTCTTCCTAGTTTACATACAAGCAACCTGAGACCAGGAGGGGTTGAAAAAATTAAGGTGAGATAGACCTTTACCAGCAGAACATTCAGAACTTAAAACCAGTTGTTTTTGACTACAGAGTTTACATTCTTAAATTCTTGTTACTACTTTGCATATTCAATTCTTGCAGCTTTTTTCCCAACCTGTAGCCTAGTTTTCTCTTAATTATCCCCTACCCCAATTATTTCTTAATTCCTAGCATTGGTTTGGGCTCAGAATGAAAAGTGGACCTCAAAGGTTAGTGTAAATTAGAAGCAACTAGAGAGTTTGTCAAAACACAAGTTGCTGATTCAGTAGGTCTTGGATGCAATCCCCCAAATTTGTAATTCTAAAGAATTCCCAGGTGATGCTGATGCTGCTGGTCCAGGGACAAAACCAAGTTTCAAGAAACAGTGGGCTAGATTAGTTGTGTTGGCTCTTATGATGTTACCTGCCTTCATTACAAATTTCCTCAAATCATTTATGTAAATAGAAAAGTTATGTATAAGTGAAAACAGGAAAGAAGAGAGGGATGATGATATACAAATAATGTTAATAAGAATTGATAAAAATAAAACTTCAAGTAAGAAGTGATTTCCTATCCCCTACTGCAAACCCTTCCCAAGAGATAAATGGACTTCAGCATTCTTTTCTCCACAAATTTATAATTAGACTTAGTATATGATGGCAGGCAATGCAGGTATTCTAAAAGTCAAATAAACTTACATTATGACATTGTTTAGAAAATAAATGAGCAATGATGAACAATTTCAAGGTCTTCTATGCCTTGTGTTCTCTAAGTTACTTAAATCATACCAAGATACATTTAATTATTCCATGAAATGTTTTGCTTGAGGTTATAAATTACAGTGTCTGAAACAATAAAAGTGAGAGAATTTTTAAAAATTTATCTCAGTGATTTATGCTCTTAGTGCAAAGCTGACAATTTAAAATATACACTTGGTTTTTCTTCATCACTTTTGGAAAGAAATTTTCCACATAACAGAATAGTAGCTAGAAAGATGGTCCTAATTGTTTATGTTGGATATTGGTAAGGTGTGATTGAGAGAATAGTGTTTACATGAATCAGTTTCAGCAAAGATACATTCTTAGAGCTTTATGATTTAAAGCTGACAAGCAGACTAATTTATTAAATTGGAAATTAGGTACATAATATAAATTTATTTTAAATCTCTCTACTGCGACTGAGTAAAATGTAAAAGAAACTAATTTCATCTTTCACTTATAACTTCAGTGACATGTACTTCATTTGAGCTGTTAAAGGAAAGCAAGATCTGCATGTTATAAAATAGATATTTTTATTTATTTATGTTTTAACTTTTAGGATTGGGGGCACACGTGAAGGTTTGGTACATAGGTAAACACGTGTCATGGGGGTTTGTTGTACATATTATTTCATCACCTAGGTATTAAGCCCATTTAAAAATGTTTATTAATACCCTCAAACTAGGTTTGAGGTGATGTTTGCTAAATGATTAATCTAGTAATAGGACTGTCAGATGGAACACAATTTTTAAGATTTTTTTAAATCTGAAATACTGTTCTTACAGCATGTTGGTTGGATGACATAAAGAGCACAGGCTTGCCTATCACACTGATTACTTGATGTAATAGTAAGCAAGCTTAAGTGAACTGTGCGTCTTCAATCTTTCCAATCACTTAGGGATGGACATCAGAGCTCGTCATCCATCATCCCTGGCCTGAAACATACAGTGCATCAGCAATCTTGAGCTGACCTAAATGATAGTAAAAGCCGCTATGCTGTTCACAATAAGAAATTGTTGTCCGCTGAATTACAGGTTTGTGATTAGATTGCTAACATGGCCAACTTGATGTATAAGTGAAGTGTCCAGGGAAGATATTCTTTAGGATCTTCTGAAGATTAATTTATACCCTTGAAATGCAGACCAATCACAGAGTCAAAAAATATGTCAAGGTGTTTTTCTTGTAACCAAGAAAGCCCAGATGTTGTAACAGTCATTAAGTCATTTCTGGCACCTTTATCTGCAAAATAATTTAATAAACAAGGGGTCTAATGACTATCATCTTGGCATGGCTAGAATTGCTCAATGTGATAATTGATTTTTTTTTTGGAGCCAAATTTATATGAGGAATAATTATATACTGTTAGGAATATAAACCTGAATTGTCAACTGTTTCTCATAATTTCAATTTTTACATTTAAACAATTTTAAATTTGCTAAAATGCCTATCTAAAATTCCTAGCTGTGTGTTATGTTCTCATATCTTAGAACAGCATCTAAAGATAGCATACGAATTACCTGGTAAACATGCCATGTATTATTATTATTTTTTATTTCCTTTCCTAAGATTAAAATAACTTGAATTTAAAATTAAACTTTAAAGAAACTATCTCCAGGTCAACTACATAGCCCTAAGAGAATATTAGCACAGGAACTAGGAGGCCCACCTTGGACTTCAGGTTCTGTGTCTAAATTTTCTGTATGGCCTTCGATAAACCACTTGGCTGCTCTAACCATTAGCATCCACATTTGGTCTTATAGGAGTGGTATTTTCTGAGCTATTAAAGGTCTTATTCAGTAGGATGACATTTATTCCCTCCATGTCTACTGAACATCCCTCCTTTCCGGTCACATGGGTAAGCATAAAATGATGAAGGCGCTAGTCTTGCTGCCAGCAGGCAAGAAAACAGGCAAGTGCAATAAATAAGCTTAGTGTGCAGAAAAACCACCCAAAAATGAAAATGCTGGGACCACAAGCCCAGAATCTGAGTTGACAGATTTAGTGTTGAGCTCTGATACATACCTTTCTAACATGTTCTCCACATAATTCTAATGCAGGTAGTCCATGAGCTACAGGAAAATGTCCTAAGTGAAAGGAATTAGTGCTGGGTGCTTCGAGGTATACAGGAAGAAAACACTTGATTCAATCCTAAAAGCCTTGGAAAGGTTTTGGAGAAACGTGCTGGAGAAATAAAAACTTCAGGAGCATATTCTGAGTACAATAAGTGTAAGATTGGGGAAAGTGTTCCCAGCAAGGGAACCACATGAGAAAGGGAGCCCTTGGGGACTTGAGGCAGGTGAGTTTAGAAAGTTCAAGATGCAAAAACAAGAGATGCAGTTTAAGAAGTTGAAAGGAAACTATCACATAGGACTTTTTTTCTCTTTTCAATAAATTACTTTTCGAACATATGCACAGAAAAAAAAAGTATAAAAAGGATATACAATGAAAAGTTTTCCTTCTGTCCTCTCCCCAGCCACCCATTTCTTTTTGGAAGGAAAACACCGTTAACAGCTTCTTGCATGTCTTTCCAGAGATGTTACATGCATATGCAAGAATGTGCTAAGACCTACTCTCCACACTCCTATTCCAGTAAATAAAACAATAAGGTATACTATGCACAGCTCTGCATCTTGCTTTTTTGGCCTAATGTATTTTGGATATTGAGCACATATCCTATTTCTTTGTAAACACTGCATGGTACCCTATTATACACACACTATGATTTATTTTACCAGTTACATGCTGATGGACAATTAAGTTATTTTCAATCTTTTGCTCTTACAAGCAAAAATGTAAAGAATTAGCTTGTACCTAAGTCATTTCAAACATGTGTGCATACATTGAATTCCCAAAAAGCCCAGAATTTTTTAGTCAAAGGGTATGAGCATTTAACATGTTGGTAGATTCTGACAAAATGCTCTCCACGGAGGCTGTACTAATTTGCAATGTCATTTGCAAAGTATAAGAATGACTGTTTCCTCACTCTCAAAAAAGCAGTTAGACTTTATCTTGGGAACACTCGAGCAGAAATCAAGGGTTTTAAGAGAAGGGACGCTCTGATCAGGGTTACATTTTAGAAAGCTGTATTTTATAGCAGTGTGGAGAATAGATGGATTAGAGATAACCTGGTATGGATTATGTGAGAGAGCAAGGATTTTTACTGAGCATATATTAGATGTCAGATTTTCTGCTAAGCACTTATTACTGCATTATCACATTTATTACCTATAACCACACTAATTGTTATTACTGCTTTCAGACAAAGACAAAATGAAACAGAGGCTCATAGTTAATTACTTGTCCAAGCACATGCAGGTAATAGTACATGGCAAAACTGGGATTCAGATCCAAGGAAATATTACTATTAGCTCAGAGCAAGTGGTTTTAGTCACTACAATACTATTTGGGATGCAGAGAAGTTGATACATTTGAGATTTGTCGGAGGTAGAACTGGCAGAATTTGGTAACTGAATGCATGCGAGCATAAAGAAAAGGAACAGATTGGCATATCTGTCGAGACTGGGAATCTAAGAAGATTTACAACTGGAAAGCAAGGAGTCGGGGGGTGACTTTGAGTTTGAGGTGACAGTGGGAGGTATCTACTGCCTGGGAGGCAGGAGAGCAGTCTAGTCTGGGGAATATATGGGACTTCACCAGTGTACAGACACTGTGCTGGGGAAGTCACCAGCGTGGATGGGCTCATGTAGGGAGCAACATTTAAGGAATAGTCAAGGATGAAGAGAACATGAAAGAGGTGAAGAATAAACTAAGAGACAAGAAGACAGGAAGGAAAACCCAAAGAAAATGTTATCTCCAAACCAAATGTTTCAAAAATCACTTTGAACTGCTTTACAAATAAATTATTAATACCCACTTTTTTATTTATAAGGACTCTCATATACTGCAAAAGTAATATTCATGAAATAGTCTCCAAACACAGGAAAGAATAGGTTACTGGAACATACCCACCAACACTGTCTTGCACAGGTGATAGTCCGGGGCAAATAGCTTTCCCGAAGCTGGCTGAGAGTCTTGATACATTTCTTTAAACTCTAATAACCATACAGAAAAGTGTCAAATTGAGGATTTAAAGGCAATAGTTGCAGTCCCAGGAGAGTGTCTGGGAGTGATTCCTATGTACCTGACATAACTCAGAAGCAGGAGAGCCGCACTCAACGGCAAGGAGAATTCTCCCACACCGCCTCGTATAAATCTACAGAGGGCTACGCAAAGGTTTATGCGAGCTGTGTGTCCAACATGTGTTGGAAAATCAGTCTCGTTATATTTTCCCTGTAAATCCTTCCGGGAGTCCTCTAGGTTTAAGGAGGACCTTCACATTTGGAATCGAGAAATGAGTATAGATTTTCTGAAACTGCCTAGACTGTGTAATATGTAGCTCATACGATATATTTGAGGGGAAGAATATGTAGGTACTGTCAGTCAATTGATGGATTCAGTCTCAAGAAGCTCCAACAGGCCCACCACTCTCCCCAACTCCTTCATGAGGAAAAAAAAAAAAAAAAAAAAAAACCAAACCCCAAAACCAAACAAACAAAAAGCCCTGTTTTTCAAAGGGACTAAGTTCTTTAAATGTGGCTGACCAATGTCTGTTGCATATCCTGCATATCCTGGAGAGATGGGACTGATCTTATTGTGTTTATATAACCAGTTTTATAAATACAAGACAATATCTTTTATGTTAGCATACCAAATTCCACTTCTGAATACACCGAAACTAAAAACTAGGACGGGACCAAACTAAAGAATCTAAACACATTTTTTGTGTGTTTAAACTGATCTTTATAGGAACAAAAGCCTTGAAAATTATATACATAAAATGGTAGCGTTACTAAAATATTCTGAAAACAACGAAAAATCTAGTGTGTATCAGATTTTTAAGTCAAATTAATAGCTAATTTTAAAATAGTTTTAATTATTAAACCAAATTTTATATTTTATCAAAAGATAAAAAACAATCATTTCTAAACTTTACTAGAAATGGCTTAAATTCTATATTCCTTCATTTCATCAAGTTTTATCTCAAAAATTAATTGCATATTATCCTGATCATAACAAACATAGTTGCCTTAAATAAAGACTATTGATTATCTAGGATGCTCCAAATCAAGATTTGATTCTAGGTGTTTTTTGTCTTTTTTTATTATTATTATTTCTTTAAGTAAACTATTTAATTTCTAAATATTAGTCAATGAATATCTGATTTTTAAAAATAGGTAAATTTTTAAAAATTACATCAAATGCAAAATAATTTTTTACCATTTAATATGGGAATCATATGTGACGATCACATACAAGTGCATGCATGATCCACAGTAGAACTTTACTAAGCAGCTTTTCAAAGTACATAAGCTTTTGCTTTTACAGACCTTTAAGAGGTTCAGAATAGTGAAATCAATTTCTATGAAGTAGAAAATAGGGATTTTCTAACCAATCTAATACTCAAAACAGTAACTGTAACTTTGTGAGAGACACTATTTGAACAACAGTGACAGGGAGCTCACCACTTAATGAGGCAGCCTGTTCATTCAACAGGCTTAAGGGTGTAAACATTTTCCTTAACTATTATACAAAAATCTGCTTCCCTCTACATCTAGCAATGGTGTTCACTCTGGCTTCTGCAACGATCCCACTTTGCTCCCCGTTGTCACCAAGGTGGTCACTATTGATGTCTTCCATGCTAATAATTTATTTTTTTTGAAGTAAAACAATTCCATTTCCTCTGGTCACTCTTCCACATCATGGTTTGAAAAGTACCTCATCAATTCCTGCTCCAAAAGGACCACTGATCATCTCTGGCAGGCCTACAGACCATTTCTTTCAAATATAACATAGGTCTATGTGTAGGGTTATCATTTCCCATGAGTTAAACACTCAACTGCTATCAAGGTGAACATACATTATAAGCATATATACCTTGAACACATCATTGATACATACAAATTTGTTTCCTTTTGAAGTTTAGCAGAAAGAATGGTATGATACATACTATATATATAATATAAATATAAATTTTAATTATGATATATTTAGGTTGTAAAATAATGTTATTTTACCAGTGTTTCTTAGAGTAATTGGGAGAAATGGAAGAATGCAAAGTATTTAGGTGTGGTAGGGAGTTTACTGAAAACATAATACTAACCTAAAGTTTTCTTGCCTTTTCCCAGGACTTATGGTCTTTCTGCACATGAGATCATTCTCTTTCTCTGCAGACCACTCTTCCGTGATTTGAAATACAGGTAGCCAGCCTATCCCTGCCTTTATGTGGTCATTCTGGTCTACATCAAGTACTATGTTGAGCCTCTACACTCCCAGCTTCCAAGACCTGGGACACACTATTTCATTTTATCCTAGGTCTCCACCCATCACAGGTAATATTAGAGATGACAACGATTGCATGACCAGCAGCTCATGTGCATGCACTGTAGGTACAAGTTCTCCGAAAGGGTGTGGACAAGATTGTGGGAGAAAAATGCATCAGCCACATGGGCACCCTGAGAGGTGTCATATTTTTGAAGCACGTGTCTGTTAGCTAAAATACAGTATTGAATACAGAGATAAGATTGAAACCATCATAGAATGGCTACACTCTGAACCACCCGTTCAAGTCAGGAGAATTCCATATATAAGAAGTCCTCCTGATATCTGTACATCAGCTTATGAGGCATTTATTTGCATTCACAAGACCAAATGTTGAATGTGGTACCAGAAGCTATGAAGCACCTGCATATCTTTAAAGAGGTATAGTTGCTGTACTTCTAATTAAGCCTTCTCAGAGTACTGAGGTTTGCTGTCATGAGAGGAATGATTTTCTTTATCATGCCCCCCTAGAATGTCAGTATGAGAGGGGAGAAAGTATAATTTGCATTATTTCATACATCATTACTTTTTATTTTGCTTATTTATCTTTACATAAACAATGAATCATAAAAACAACAAACTATGAAAACAATGAACACTTGACATAGGTGGCCTTTGTGGTCTTCGGCGAAATGTATGTAACGGTGATTCACACTTAACAACTCAGTAGGAGTGAGGTCATATTCCACTAAATGCGTTCCCTTTTGTCCACATTCTTACCAACACTTGTTGTCTTTCCTCTTTTTATAATAGCCATTCTAATAGGTGAGAATGCTTCTCATGCTTTTGCAGGAATACACTTCCCCTTTTTTCCAGTACATACTTTTTTAAAAGCTAAATTTTTTATTTTAACTGACAAATAAAAATTCTATATATTTATTGGGCACAACATGATGCTTTGAAATATGTATGCATTGTGGAACGGCTAGATTGAGCTAATTAACATATGTATTACCTCATATACCAATTTTTTTTTTTGTAATGAGAACACTTACAATATAACCTCTTCACAATTTTCAAGAATACAATACATTGTTCTTAGCTATAGTCACCATGTTGTACAATAGATACTTTGAGAACTAAACAGATAAAGGAAAAAATGAATAACGCCATTCAAAAGTGGGCAAAGGACATGAACAGACACTTATCAAAAGAAGACATACAGGTGGCCAATAAACATGAAAAAATGCTCCACATTACTAACCATCAGAGAGATGCAAATCAAAGCCACAATGAGATACTGTCTCACATCAGTCAGAATGGGTATTATTAAAAAGTCAGAAAATAACAGATGTTGCCAAGGTTGTGGAGATAAATGCTTATACACTGTTGGTGGGAATCAAATTAGTTCACTCCTGTAGAAAGCAGTTTGGAGGTTTCTCAAAGGACAAAAATAGAATTATCATTCGATCCATCAAACCATTACTAGATATTTACCCAAAGGAAAATAAGTTGTTCTACCAAAAAGACACCAGCACTCATGTTTATCACAGCACTATTCACAATGGCAAAGACATGGGTGGACCCAGGTGCCCATCAGTAGTGAACTGGATAAAGAAAACGTGGTACATGTATACCAGGGAATACTACGCAACCATAAAAAAGAATGAAATATTGTCCTTTGCGGCAACATGGATGCAGCTGGAGGCCAGTATCCAAAGCAAATGAACACAAACAGAAAACCAAATACTGAATATTCTCACTTATAAATGGAGCCAAATACTACAAATTAACTCAAACGGAAAGCCAAATACTGCATGTTCTCACTTGTAAGTGGAAGCTAGACAGTAAGTACACAGGGACACAAAAATGGAAACAATAGACACTGGGGATTCCAAAATGGGTGGTGGGGGAAAGCGGAGGGAAAGTGTTGAACTCTTGGGTACTATGTTTATTACTTGTGTGATAGGATCATTAGAAGCCAAACTTAGTATCAAACACTATAACCATGTAACAAATGTGCACATGAATTTAAAAACAAAAAACAAACAAAACATAGATACTTTGAATTTATTTCTCTTATTGAATTGGAATTTTGTATCCTTTGACCAATGTCTCTTCAATGCCCAACCCTTACCTCCAGCTCCTGGAACCACTATTCTATTCTCTAATGCTGAGTTCAACTTTTTAAAATTTCATATAAAAGTGATATCATGTGGTATTCGTCTTTCTGCGCCTGTCCTATTTCACTCAAAATAAAGTCTTCCAGGTTCATTGATGTTGCTGCAAAAACTAGGATTTCCTTCTTTTTAAAGGCTGAACAGTATTCGAATACACACACACGTGCACACACACACAAACACACACACATATATATATATCACATTTTCCTTATCTATTCATCCATTGATGGACACTTAGATTGATTCCACATCCTGGCTATTGTAAACAATGTTGCACTAAACATGGGAGTGCAGAGATCTCTTTGACATACTGATTTCATTTCCTTGGTACTAATCCCAGCAGTGTGACTGCTGAATCAACAGCAGTTCTGTTTTTCATTTTTTTTTTTTTAGGAATCTTCATACTGCTTTCCATAATGGTTGTACTAATTTACATTCTCACCAACAGTGTGTGAGTATTCCCTTTTGTCCACATCCTTACCAACACTTGTTATCGTTCATCTTTTTAAAACAGCCATTCCAATAGGTGAGAATGATATCTCATTGTAGTTTTGACTTGCAATTCCCTGATGATCAGTGATGTTGAACATTTTTTCATATACCTGTTGGCCATTTCTGTCTTCTTTTGAGAAATTTGTATACGGGTCCTGTGCTCATTTTTAAATTGCATTATTTGTTTTCTTGTTATTCAGTTGTTTGAATACCTTATATATTTTGAATATTAACTCCTTATCACATGTATAATTTGCAAATATTTTCTCCCATTCTGTAGGTTGTCTTCACTCTGTTGATGGTTTTCTTTTCTGTGAAGAAGCTTTTCAGTTTGATGTAATCCCACTTGTTTATTTTTGCTTTTTTTGACTGTGCTTTTGGTACTGTATTAACAAACAAACAAACAAAACACGGTCCAGACCAGTATCATGCAGCTTTCCCCCTAGCAGTTTTCTGTTTTCTTCTAGCAGTTTTAGAGTTTCAGGTCTTGTGTTTAAGTCTTTAACCCAATTTGAGTTGATTTTTTTGTATACGGTGTGAGAGAGATATATATGTATATTTGCCCCTCTTATGATATTTTCCCCTCACATTAAAAGCTCATGTTTTCAAAAAGCTCATTGAAATAAAAAAAAAAATAGAAGAAAATATTTGGGATCTAGGGCTAGGCAAAAGTTTGTTAGAATTGACTCCAAAAGCACAATCCATGAAAGAAAAAAATTGATAAATTGGACTTCGTTCAAATGAAAAAAAAATTGCTTTGTGGGAGATAATGGGGTCCTTGCTGCAAGAAATTCTTAACCTTTCTCTGAAGAATTTCCTAAACAGACAGGAGCCAACTTGACTAGAGATGCCTGGAAATGGTGAGAACTGCAGCCTATGGCTGACTGATACTTGGATTTAAAAATCGCTGTCTTTGTTGTCATACATGTTGTGCTCCAGTTATTGCCCTCTGGGAATGCTCCCAAACCTTAGAGAAAGTCAGTATTCAGTAGCAATTTGAGTTCTCCTTTCTAGAGAACCACATTTTTCTATCATTTCATCACAAATATAAGTTTTCCATAGGGATTGGGTTTTACATTAATTGGATGACAAAATCAAGGGAAGCAGTAGAATGTTGTTTTATTGAATACCAGCATCCTTATAGTTGGGTTGGGAGGAAGTAGTGGTGTCAACATTTCAGTCACGAGACTTCATTTCATGGTCATGGCTTCCAAATAGTGCCATTCAACTCTGATAGCAAACACTGTGTTAAAAACAACTGTCAATTTGATTTTTGTCACATTCAAACATCTAGTGATTTAACTTTGTTCCTCTAAGCTAAGTATCTCATTTTATCCAAATGACCTCTCTAAATGTGCATGTGACTGTGTGTCTATTTCCTTCATTCCATGACATTATGAATCACTCTAAGGTGTGTTAACAGTCATTACGCAGAAGGAAATTCCACGTTAATTGTTCACATGTTGCATCAATTCACAATGGCGTATGCTTACTCATATTATACACGTACCTTTCTTTTCCAATATCATAATGATCTTGGGGTCTAATTCTGTATGTATTGAAAGGCTAAAATTTTTCTGATTCATTTCAGTCATTGCTGTTCCATAAATGTCATTTGATGATGTAGTTTTTTTTTTTTTTTATGATTCTTGCTTGTAATTTTAACTCCTTTATCCATTTTAACATCAACTGTTTCTTTCTTTTCTTTTTCTTTTCTTTTTTCTTTTGGAGACAGAGTCTCGCTCTGTCACCCAGGCTGGAGTGCAGTGGCACGATCTCAGCTCACTGCAACCTCCACCTCCTGTGTTCAAGCAATTCTCCTGTCTCAGCCTCCTGAGTAGTTGGGACTATAGGTGTGCACCACCACACCTAGCTAATTTTTGTATTTTTAGTAGAGATGGGGTTTCACCATGTTGGCCAGGCTGGTCTCGAACTCCTAACCTCAGGTGATCCGCCACCTTTGGCCTCCCAAAGTGCTGGGATTACAGGCGTGAGCCACTGCACCCAGCCAACATCAACTGCTTTATTTACATTTTTTAATTTGTTAATGTCCTAGTTTTGTATTTGTTTTTATTTCTTTAATTGATTCACAAATCTCAGGATATTAAACATACCCTCTGGAAAGTCAGCTGGAAACTTCTTAGTTCTTTCTAACATTTGAGTATGTTATAGAACTACACCCAGATTGAAAATGCGATGATCTCCTATAAAAGATTTGCCCATTTCTGCTGTCTTTAACTGTATCTCTTGATGTATGACAGGGAATCTTCTGTTTGTAAGTTGGCATTTGTTTCAATTCTGTATTACAATGTAATCCTTCCAAAGACATTTTAAGTGACAATTAAAAATCCAAATTTAATTTAAAATTTAGCAGTAGGCATTGCTATTAATGCTAATAATTTCAGCTGAAGTGAAAATTGACTGAAGAGATGCCTTCTATACATGGCTAAGTTCCTGCATAGACAATGACAGCCACTCTTAGGGTGCTCAAAAGTATCTTTTAACTTAGATTCATGCATTTATTCAACAAATATTATTTACGGCCTAATAATGACAGGCATTGACGTAGGTATCGAGAAAATTGGGTGAATATAATAGATAAAATCTTCATCATCATTGAACTTATGTTCTTCAATTATAAGAGGCACTCAGATATTGGAAATGATAAAATATGGAGAAATATGTAAAATATGTATCTCAGAACAAAGAAAGATATGATGTAGCTTTAGGGTTCTGTCATACTTTTGAATTCAGCTATTTCTAATGCAATTAATTTTATTCAAACTTGTCCTAAAGAGACTATTTTAGCATTTACTTACATTCCTTGAAATAATTTTTTTCATTATATTATTTCTAATGCAAAGCAAATACTTCAGTTTTATATAACAAATGACATCAGACTTTCTTTTCTTCCTCCATTTTTTCCTTCCATAAAATAAATTAACAGAGGCTTTTCGTAGGATAGTCTATTTCTTTTCTCTGTGCTCATGTATGGAGAAATACATATGGGTGGGGCGAGACAGGAGGAGTGTACATAGGTATTTTATAATGATGAGCCTGGATAGGGTTGAAACAACTCCTGTACCAAGCCCTCACTTCCAAGTGAGGAAATCCTCCAACAAGCATTGCCCTAGAATACATTTAAAGAGGCTACTGAAAATCAAACACAATACACACACACACACACACACACACACACATATACACACACAGACACATATATTTAAAATGTATGTACACACGTATGTGTATACATAATTTATATGCATATATTATGTGTTTTGATACATACATATTTCAAAAACCAATGTAGTAAATTAGTAGCTTATTTTTCATATGCGTACTACCATATCTTAAGTTCCGAACTCAACAGAAGAGTCACCACTAATGGCACTTGAAAACTGTCAAGTAAGAAAACTTTCATGTGTAAATGTAGACTTAGTCTCTGATGTTCATGGGAAGTGATTCATGGCTAGGTTTTACATTACGCCAAGGAGATGCTTTATAACTGGATGCTGACACTTTATGTGTTAGGCTATAATCAATATTATTTGCTACATGCTCTATCACTGAAATAAAACCATGATTGTTCTGCAAATAAAGTTTTAATTAATAACACAAACATCCCTGTTTCGAAATGTGGTAACCCTGTATATCCCACAACACAACTTTACTACCAGGTATAAAGATCAACCGAAGGTTTAGAAGTCTTAAAACATTGATATTTTGATGGTAAAACCTGAGTCTGTGTATTTTTTTTTTAGGCAACCAGGTCATATATTGTAGAAGGGGAACTGAACTCAGTTTTCTTATCTGTAAAATGGAAATAACAGTTCCTAGCTCACATACTTATTAGAAAGATTAGATTATGTGTGTAAAGCACACAGAATTTATGGGCTTCTAGATTTGGAGAATGGTAATCTGAGGTTGAGTGTTGATGTCCATAATTGAATTAGTGTTAACCTGTGCATTTTAACAGCTGCTGTCAATGCCCGTAACACAGAGACATTTAATTGCTAATCCAAGTCTATGCAATCACTTAGCTCATTCTACTGTCTAACAGGGTAGAACTGGCAGTCAACAACTTCTGCAGGATTGAAAAGAAGACATCACTGGAGCCCACTGAGACCATTGGTCACCCTGCTTACAGGCGCTTTGATCTTTGATTCATCTACCAAACTGAGAAACACCCAAATTATAAATCTGAAAACTTTCTAGTACCTACAATATGGCATACGAAACCATTCACAAACTGGCCCCACCCCAACTTTAAGCCTGCTCCATCACCTCACTTACACGATTGTACTCTAACCCCCCTAAAATAGCTCTTATGATGTTGTGTTATAGTTAATCAGGCATCTAATCCCCATCTAGCCCTTTGTAGGGCTGTACCTCAAAGTATGTGTTTGCCTAGGGGCAATTTAATCAGTGTATGCCTCTTCATATCTTCCAAGATAATCACACTTGAAAGGAGTTTCAGCTGTTAGCATCTTTCACGACCCCTCAGAATGTCAGCAGTAAGATGAACATTCTGAAACTAAGTTTTAAGGATGTTCAGAAAAGAGAAGTAAGGTATAGAGCCTCCAGTTCCTCCAAAACTCTCCATAAGCAGGTGTGTCTAGGAGAGCCACTCCCATGGCACTAAAGCAAATGACACATTCTATTGTACTCCTTGTGTCTTACTCCTTTTCGTACGCATGGTAACTTGTATAGTGCACATTATTTATTAGGTGAAATTTAGATTAAATAATTCCTTTCTTTCTCTCTTCTTTCCCCACCCCTAAAAATACACACATACAGAATTTTTCAAGCTAAAGCTACCTCTCTGTGACAGTAAGCAAGTGAAAAACTCAGATTCCTATGGGAACCTAGGAAAAATTGAACAAGACAGGCTTGGTGGGTATTGGGATGACTTGAAGAACACACACATATGCAAAAAAAGTTATTATCTCACTAGCTGCTATCAGCTCCAGCCTACTGTTGTTGCATGAAAATGGCAATTTAGTGTGGCTTCTCTTCCCATCTGTCATGAGAAGTCAGAAATCCAGAATATTTTGTGAAATCTGGTTTTTATATGTCAGAAATTCAGTGTTTTTTTGTTTGTTTTGTTTAGTTTTTTGTTCTCTGTAAAGCACTGTGTAAGTCAAACAGAATGTACTTGTAAGGGACCAGTTTGAACCTTCGCGCTAGAGCTCCAAGACTGGGCAGTCTCTAGAAATCACTACTGTGCATCTTAGCTTGAAAAGATCCATTGTTCTTCCAGAAGACTAGGATGCAGTTAGGACGCACCCAGGCTGTTCATGGGTGTGCTATCCGTCCATATGGAAGAGGCTTGGTCAGTACCTGCCTCACAAAATCATAACTTTCATTTTAATCAGCAAGGAAGAACTTCTGCACTGTAAAAGCTTATTAAGGGAATTTGATTGCAAATTGAATGTGGTCCAGCACCTCTCCAAAGCTCATTTAAGATATTTGATATTTTAGAGAAAAAGCCTAAATGGGCAAGTTAACTATCCATTTACCTGCACTATTCCAAATTCTATCACTGAAGTCTCAGACCATCAGAAAATAATGTCTTAGACCACATTATCTTAGTCAATCAAAGACAAGACTTCTGAGATATGACTCAATACCATGTCATTTGATCTTACAGAAGGCTAATATAAAAAAACTGTCACGTTTAAGAGCACAGTTTGAACCTTTTAGAAAACTGGCTGGAGACACATTCTACCTTGTGTCATAGCACTGCTTTATATTGGATATATAAAGCAGTGTAATAAATTCCAGGAAAATAGTTCCAGGAAAGAATGTTTATCCTCATGGATGCATCTAGATATGTATGATGCCTTAATGGGAAACAATTTCTTTTCCCTAGTTGCCAGGACAAACTTAAGAAGCTACATTAAGTGAGAATAAGAGTCCGAAGTTTGTTTCAGAATGTTTGAAGTCCTTACTAATCCTTCCCCTTTATTTGTTTATTAAAGTTAACATTGGCTTTTAGGTTTTAGATAATTAGGAATAACCCAATTATAATAGTTTGTTTTTATTCTAGTGATAGGATTCTGGGTAATCACAATTTTTAAAATGCATTTCCCCCTTTTCTATAATATTATTTTGCTTTGTTACAAATACAATTTTTAAACATAAAGAGAATTCTCTCCATATCATAGATTTCGGTGGATATCTGCTTTCAAAATATTTTCACCGTCACCTATACCAGGACTTTAAATTTTAATTTTAGAAGTATGTTATTTGCATTTTAAATGCATATTGCAATTCTAGAATTCCCTGTCATCTATTTGTTTATCAAATGTACCTGGCACTGACCTAGGCACTGGAGATATAATAGTGAGCAAGTTAGACATATCCGCTTCTCTTCAGGAGCTTACAGTCTCATTGCAGCAGAAAAGAAACCAGGCAATGAAAACACAGGGTGGTCAGCGGTGTGATAGAAGTACAGGGTAGGCCGCCTAACACATACTAGGCAACAGAGAAGGCATTCCAGAGGTTGCCCATGGCATGAAGATCTCAGGCAATAGTGGAAAAGGGGAAAGGCCTTTAGGCAGGAGGCTGCAGACTCCATAGGGCTGCCCTTCTCAGTGTTGTATCCTCAGGCCCTTGCTCGGTGCTTGGCTCACGGAAGGTACTGAAAATATATAAAATAAATAAATGAATGATGGGACAGCATATGCAGAGGTTGAGAGCCATGGGAGGTAATCGGTCCTTTGGAGGAACCCAGGGTTTGGTTGAGTCGTAGAGTTTGAGGTAGGTAGAAAGCGGTGAAATAAGACTAGAGAGACATCCAAAGCCCAGCTGTAAATGAGTCTTATGAATCATCTAAATAATCTGCACTTAATCCTAAGAGAAAAGAGAAGCTATATGTGCTTAAATGAATAAAACTTAAAACAAATAAATAAACAAACAGAACCCAGATCCCTGTTTCTTTTTCAGCAACTTGACCTTTGGTTAACTACTACCTGGATTCCCTTGGTAACTTGATAAAGACAGAATGTCAACTAAGTCTCAAAGTGACATTGCTGATAGCAAAAATGACCCCTCATTGGTAAAATGCATCTGGACTAGGAGAGACTATAAATGAACCATAAAAACCCGATTTCATAGCTTTGGGCTTCCCTGTGAGCAGGGAAGAAATTGTTGCAAGAGATATAAGGCTGTTAGCGAGATGACTTCCACAGCTGAACTGCTAGACTATTGCATGGACTCCTGATGAGGAAGGCCTGCTGTTGTGGTGAGCTACGGTTCCCGATCTCTGCCCTTTAGAGTAGACAAGTGCCAGGTGTGGCGTATGGTCACCTTGTGAAACTGCATGTTTAGGTGAGCCTAAGAAGAACCCCTGACAAACACTGCATCATTGAAGAGTTTTAAGTGGAGAGTTAATACAAATAGACTTTTACAGGATTTCTTTAGCTATTGAAGGCAAATGCCCCAGGACAGGTTACTGAAATAACACATTAACCAGAATTATTAATAGTCTTGCTGGAATCAAATGGAAACCTACAAAGAAGGGAGGAAAAAGCATCCTCCTTTTAAGTTTTACCTAAACCTAGAGGCTCTAAGCCCATCAAGTGGGACTTACAGGAATGCAAACTGCTTTCCCTGTCTTTTGGTGTGTGGTTCATCTGCCACTTAATGGAGAAAACATTAATCTGGACTGGCAAATAGGAACCACCAAAGGGAAAGGGCAAAATACTAAATAAGGACCACCAAGCCATTTTCAGAAAGCAGCAACTATCGAAAAGAGTCAGATGTGAAATTCTATCTCACCCCTTAACTAGCTGTGTGACTTTAAACAAGTCATCAGACTTCTCTGAGCCTCAGGTTTCTTGGCAGAAAGAACAAAGGACTCAGACTCAATGACCTGGAGATGATTTTGACTCAAGACTCTATGAGTCCTGTAATCTGAGTACCACTCATATGCCAAGTACTAGGCTAAGCTCTAACACCCCTCCTGCCCCTATAAAAAAAAAAGTTCAAAATCAGGTAAATATCAAATGCCTGTAATAGAAAGATCAAGGGCTGGGGCCAACGGCTGGAGTAGGTCTAGTTTAAGGTTGAAGTAAGGACTTCATAATGTCTCTCCACCCAAATGTCAGCCTGTTTAACATGATAATCGCATCTATCACTGAAACTTTATCATGTGCTTTGGACCCCTCATGTGGCTGGTACTACGGTAGGCTCTGCTAGGTGATAACCTAGCAGAAATTACCCAAGATAGCTGCCCACATGTCTGGAGTACTTACTGTAACATTTGCCCACCACAAACTCTCAGTGATTGCAGCTGATTGACAGAATTAATAGAGAGAATAAATATTTTAGGACTCCCATATTCTTCAACTACCTTGAAGACAGACATAAAAATCCAGCATAATTTAAGCCTAAAATCTGAAACAAAATAATGCAAAGTGAAAATAATAATTTCATTTAAAAAAGCTTGTCTCCAAGAAAATTAAGCACTTCCATATCTTGAGGGGATACTAAAATGTATTGATTGAGAATGCAGGAGAAAACCTCTGTTTTTACAAAAAGTTTTGAAGTAGGAAATTTTAGAGAAAAGAATTGCGTGTACTTCTAGGAAATCTCATCATGATCTCAGTGTAATAGCCATTTGCAAAAGAGCCCTGAACTGAGTCCATGCCAGGGAGCATTATTGGAAAATGGCCCAATCCAGCTACTTCCTGGAATTCCTCTTTGTGCTTCAGCAGCTAGCTTGGTATGCACTGGGCACCAAACAGAGGCACAGCGTCTTACAGAGCATGGGGAAACTCATTCCAGGATGATACAGTTTGCGATTTGTGACTTGAGCCTTGAAACAGGTAGAAGACAACAGCTCATGTTATCCAAATCACGAGATAAGCCTTAAAAAACAAAAGTACAACTAAAAGTGGCCATGGAAAAAATAAAATTGAGGTAATTATGGGGAGTATTTATTCCAAACAGCCACAATTTTATAGTGGGAGTTCGGGGATGCATAGAAAAACTAATACAGCCTCTGTTCTTATGAGGCTGCCCAGCATTTTCCAACCTGCATTCCATGGCATTGTAGTATTGCTGAGGGAATGACATAATTGCCTGATTTGAATTTTCTTTTTAAAAAGTAGTTATAATTAATTATTTGTTTTAAGCAATTGTTTAGCTACTGTTAAATAATTGTGATTAAAAATGTAAATTTTGTATATTAAATTTAATAAACTTGGAAACCATAAACACATTGACTTATGCTCTCAAACAACAGTTTTTGTGCAGATTCAAGATTAATTTCTGTGCTTATACTTATATTTATGAATGTATCATTGATTAGAGAGAGAAAGTGTGTGTGTGTGTGTTTAACGTTAGTACTTAGCAATTTTGCTCATGTAAAATTCTGTAAGCAGGTGCTATTGAAGTACTCTTCTGCTTTCTTCTGAATCAAAATTTTTTCACTACAATGTAACTAAAGCAATATACCAAAATGAAGTCGATCTTGAGACCAAAAGTTTATGTGATTGTCATCCATCTACCTTAATTTCAAATCTCATAATTCATTAAAATATTTACTATGTAAATTATTGGAAAATTAAACAAGATAGAGTTTTGTCGATTTTGCCAGTTGTTTCATTTTTACAAAATGTTAGGATGCTTATGAAAGTTTTAAAAGAGCAATTTGGATTTTTTCATAAACAATAAAAGGAATCTAGTCATTGGTAAAATTTAGAAAGTTCTGTACTTTACATAGGAGATGGAAGATAGAAGTTACTGATGAACCTTAGCACTAATTTTCTGATATTTTGCAAATTTTCAATTATTGCTGTGTAGAAGATCCCATATGAAGATGACAAAATGCTAACTCACTTCGCAGACCAGCAATTATTTTGAAATACCTTTCTGCTATTATGCAACAACATGTACGGAGATAGCACACAGCTCTTATCTCTGGCAATAAGAAATGGAAAATTTTGGAGCTTGCGATCTAAAATTGTATGTTATATTAGAAAAACTCCATAAAGATTTACTTGACTTTTTCCATGTCTAGATTTGAGAAAAGGAATTACTAATTTTGAATTACTGCTATACATTAAAATAATAGATTAAAACATTTAAAATTTATAATTATGGCTTGTGAATTTGAGAAGACGAGGATTGGGCAAGGAAGACAGGGAAAGTGTGACTATATTCAATGCAACTCTGAAGGGAAATCTGCCAATTGTAATATATAAAGTGACTTATGATGCCTTCACCCTCTTCATACAGTTGTTATAACTGGAGCATCTAAGTGCTTTGTACCATTAGTCACTCCTGTATTGCAGTTTCATTCTTACATTTTGTAGTACCTTTTATACTTGTGATTTATGCCTACAGAATAACTATGAAAACCATATATGTTTTACATACAGATTCCAGAAAGAGACAGAACTTGGCTAAGTAAAGTTATTTTTTAAATCCAGTTCTGTAATGGCGTTACAGGACACGTGGTTTTCCAGTAAAACCTACTCCTGTAGTTTCACTTTCCCTGCATAGACCTCTTCCCGGGCCGTACTGCTTTCTTAAGCTATATCATGGTGGAATCTTATCCTTCATAATGTTTTGGAGAAAGCTGAGGGTGGCGCCTGCACAATTTGATTTGGTGTAAAAATACACACCAAATCTGATTTCTGTTACATTAAGGCATTCTCTGACAAAATATACAGAACAAGAAATGAAGTGAATTGTGTTTTAGAAAAATCTTATGAGCTTGTTTCCCCGAATACCTGACCACTAATTTTAAAAAATGAATCAAAAACCCACTTTAATTGAATATTTAATAGATGATTTAATGGTCAAGTTAAGATACATTTTAACTGCTAAATATAAAAATGATTTGTGTTTGCTTACTGGAAATATTTGTAATATAAGCCAACATATATAATAAACTAATATTTAAAGCAAATTTACTACGAAGAAATGAAATGACTATTTCCAATTTATAAACATTGTACATTCATCAAACTATATTTTTGACTAATAGTTGGCTTTTATAATATGAATATCATAACAGTGGATTGCCATTAACAGTAGAAATAGTTTAACTCATTTTTTAAAAGGGCAATATATTTTACTTTAAAATGAACCACTGGAAATATAAAAATGGCAATATTCTCCTATGGAAAGGCCCAAATGTAGCTAGAGTAAAATATATCACTTTTTATAAATAAACGAGTTTATTGTCTTGTAAATTCCATCCTCTACATAATGCCTCATGTACTAGGGTGATGTACAGAAAAGAATCTGGGGTTGGCAAACAGGATGGAGCATGTAATCCAGTCTAGTGCCATTCCCCAACAAGTTATTTAATCAGAGTAAAGCTAGACAAGTGTAGTGTACCTCAGTGTTCCTCCCAATAAAGTGGGCCAAGAATTACTTCATTTGATATGTGAAAAAATAAACAAAAAAGACATGCTAAAATGTTTTGAAAAGAAACATGTTGTATAAGTAGAAAAGGCATGCTAATCATTTGAAAATAACTCATCTAATTTGTTTTAGTGTCTAAAAATAATGGTAGAATAGATATTTCAGGTTCCTGAAATTGCTGTTTCTTCACAGTACATTTTGAATAAACTTTACTTAATTTGGAAAGTTTGAAATATGAAGTCCCTAAGGAAATTCTGAAAACTCCTTTGCATTCCTCAACGTTAAACACAAATACATTATGGTGTCTGATGTTACCACCACCTGGAGATTCCCTGATATTTTTACCATGGGGGGGAAAAAGGTGTATTAAAACATTTCTTTTACTTCTAGCATTATAGGAATCCCAGGCATAGGGCAATAAATACGTTACTGATACCCACAGGTGAGCAGGCAATTCTGTCCTGTGTTACAGGTACTTTGTCATTACCTTCTGAAACACTGTTTCACAGTGCAGGGTATGTTATATAAAAAATAAATGATGCTGCCAAATTTTAGAGGTTTCAAAGAAACATAAGTCAATGGCATAAGGGAAGTAGGTGACGTAATGACTCTAGAATTAAGTAGATGGCTTGAAGAGATGGATCATGAAGCTTAACCTTTGAAATTATTCATTGAATATTAATATAAACACATGGAAAAACACACTTCTAAGATGCTTTGCTAAAATTCTATTTATTAAATCAAAATTTTTTAAACGACAAAGAGAGATAATATATCCTATTCCTGGAAAACGTCTAAGAACAAACATCTAATAATCTGGTCTTACTTAATGTTTCAGTTAAGGGTATTTGTAGAGCAGGAGGTTAATAATGTCTAAACAATTACACGAGAAAAGGAAAGGGAAAAATTGACAATGAAACCCAATCTTGTCAATAAATGGTAAATTATTACAGATGAATCAAAGGAGATGAAAAATCAGACCAAATATTAAGTTATACAAATTGGAAAAGATTTAAAAACTGATTCAAAGAGGATGGGCAATTGAGACAACGACCAAACAAAGAAAGACAAATAACCTCAAATTGACTTGAAGAATCACAGCAACTCAGAAGGTGTTACTAATGAGATCTGAACTTTGATGATCCTAATAGGCATTTGGTGTTGTTTGGTCTAAAAGCGAGGAGGCAAGCTTTCTCTCCCCTATGTAATGTGAACAAAATTTCTTTCTCCATATAGGACATGGAGCACTAATGGTTCATCTAAATAAGCTACATTTATGAAGGCAGAAAAAAAATTATAAGACAATTTAAAAAATTAAGAAAAATAAATACTGCTCTCCAAATAAAACACTAAACAGAAAGATACTCTAACAAAATTTGGACACAGGGTTGCTTTCTACATTCTGCTTTTATCAGTTTCTGCTTTGCACTGAAAGTGTCTTGCATCTCTTAAGATAATTTTAATGTCTCTCTCTCTTTCAGAAAAAGGTTCCACAGCAGAACCTTTTCATTCCAGGTATCTCACCTTCTGAACCCAGCTTGGAGTATCCCCATTCCCATGTCCTGCCCGCACCAAAATCACCCCATCTCCTGACCATGCCATACTGCCCTGCGTTGGTATCTGTCTCCATGTTATTCCCTTTGCCTCAGATGCCCTTCTTGCATGAAGCCCTTTCCAACTAGTGTCAGTTGGGTCTCCCCAGAAGCAGATGTGAGATGAAATTAGAAATGCAAACGTTTATTGGGAAGTAACACCCATGAAAGAAAAAGGGCAAAAGTAGGATTATGTACATTGTGACCTTTAATATCTCATTCACATCCCCTAGAAATCATTTACTCTTCTTCTAAAAGTGCCTACATCCCCCACTTCTCTCCTATGAAAAAGGATATATAAGTTTTTAAATCTCATTGGGTGTATTAGTCTATTTTCACAGTGTTATAAAGAAATACCCAAGACTGGGTAATTTATAAAGGAGAGAGGTTTAGTTGACTCACAGTTCTGCAAGGCTGGGGAGGCCTCAGGAAACTCACAATCATGGCAGAAAGTGAAGTGGAAGCAGGCACCTTCTTCACAAGGCAGCAGGAGAGAGAGGTGCAAGCAGGGGAAATGCCAAATGCTTATAAAACCATTAGATCTCATGACAACTCCCTCACCATCATGAGAACAGCATGGAGGAAACCACCCCTGTGATCCAATCACCTCCCTCTCTTTACATGTGGAGATTACAGGTCCCTCCCTCTACACATGGGGATTACAATTAGAGATGAGATTTGGGTGGGGACACAGAGCCAAACCAAATAATTGAGCTATTGGGTACTCACTTTCCTGTGATGCCCTCATGCATATAATAAATTGGTATGCCTTTTCTCCTATTAACTTGTCTACTGTCTGTCTATTTCAGCAGACTCACTTATCAAAGCTCCAGAGAGTATAGAGAAGTTTCTCTTACCCTTCAGGCTCCATCAGTCTAACAGAAACTCTAAAGCAAAGAATGCCTGTGAAAAGAGGTCAACATGGGCCAGAAACGGCGAGGCTCTGTTATCACCATCTTGCTCAGCCATTGTCCCAAGAAGAGTGTGGCCTCTGCTCCAATGCTGGGTCAGATGTTGAAGGCACTAAGAATTGGAAGCTGTCAGATAGCCATATTCCTCACATCTGGGAAAGGAGTCCTCTCTTGAAGAGGGATTTTAGCAGTACATCTCTTCATGTCTGCCACACAATTATTCTCTAAAACACATGTGAATGTCTATTCCTATGTGAAGCCTCTAAAATTCATTCCCAGGCAGTTGGTGGCTCTCTACGCCTTTACCGCAATGTGAATGTTAATTTCTCATACCACACTGTGTCCTCACTATTTTTACAGTTTTCTCTCTGCCTTTTGGAAGGTAGAAACCACATCATGGTCTTCTCAGATTTCCAGTACATAGCTTGGGAAACATAGTACCTAATAAAATATATTCAAAAGAGGGAGTGATTTGATGGCTGGACTTACCAGCTGTATAACAGACCAGACTGGTTGATCCAGAGATACTAAGGGATATACCTCATGTATGTGAAAGTGAAAGGTATTAGGAAGTTCTCAAAAACTAATTTCAATGTACTTTAAATACTAACGAACTATTGGACTTTAAGGATAACATGTATCAAAAATTAGCATGTTGTAAGCCAAAGTTTTGAAATTATGTTCCCAATCATAAATCTAATCACAATCATAAGCAGATTACATGAACCTATCTGTGGATCTCTTTCCATCCATTATTCTCACTTCCAGTTTTCTCTTTCAATTTACAGACTGGGAATCGGTCCATCTAATTTTAAGATTCTAAGATGTACTGTGTTTATTCTGTATTGTAAAATAATAATTTAATTTCAGTTGTAAATTTTAGAGTTTTCTTTGATGACCTTTTTAGGCAAGGCTTAACAGTTCAGTAACATATACTCTTCATTTAATCAGCCAACAATGTTTACTCTCTGCTAGGCCCAAAGCTAAGCTGTGAGGACATAAAGATGAAAGTGAATGAATAGGGTAAGAAGCCCTCTTTCTAATGGTGGAGACAGAATAGCAGATGATTCACTACATGGACTGGGGAGTGCTATAATACCTAAAGGGTACACAAGGGAAAAAGAAAACATGGGAGAGAAAGAAAAGGAACTTCTTGAGTCAGTGTGAGTTACTCTTTTGGTTTCATCTCCTTCTGAACTTTTAAAGGGAAGTAGGACAGAAACAAAGTCCTTAAGAATGTCTAGAATCCCTCTAGAATCCCTTTCTCTAATGCAGTTCTCAGTAGGGTTGGTACTGCCCCCTAGGGGGAGGCTTTGGAAACTGCCAAAGTGAGGCACTGGGTTTCTCAATGATTGTAGAGACACTTATTGGCATTTGGTAGTCAGGCACCAGAGACGCCAGATGGCCTGCAATGCTTAGGAACGCCTTTCACAGTGAATAATTGTCCTGCTCGGTTTTCAAATATTCCACTGATCATTCATGAAAAGAAAAGCTTTGTGTGTAATTTCCCAAGTCCAGAACATAACTTTGTTTTACATATAACCCTGGAGGAATCTTTCAAGGCTTTTAATATACCTTGAATTTTCTAAGAAGGCCACTACCCTGTATACTAAGGAATGGCCACATTTTGCTACTACTGTCCAAAATTTTGCAAAGAAAATCTATTTTAGATACCCACATCACTGACAGAACCACCACACACACAGACATCTGCATCAATAGCAGTGGTCTTATGTATACCACAGCATGTTATATAACAGTATGTTACTATATCTTTTAGTGTAGTCATGCCCAGGATTTTGCACATAATACTTTACTATAAGTTACTTACTATTTTTTTTCCTTTAAATGTTCTATAAATGACGTATGTAGGTAGGTTATATTGCTTATGAATGTTATTTTAAGATTATCGAGGAAGCATTACAAAATATTGGCTAGGACTGAGAGCATTGAGATCCACTACAATTACTTTTCCTAAAATTTCAAGACTGACCTCATTCTAATGAGAAGAAACATGTGAGGCTGGAAGTTTATATAGACCATGTTCTTATGCATATTCAACTACCAAGGAGCATTTTTACATTATCCCTAGATTGGCAGGGCTGCCTGGCTGGAGGACAGATATTCTGCACAGATAGACATAAAGGGCTCATGCTCATCTGCAGCAGGTAAAAGAGAGAACTAACAACTCTTCTTTGAACTGTCTTCATATCTTGTAGCTTATTCTCAGGGGGTTGAAAATGAAATACTCTGCCTTGGTTTTTGCCTTCAAATACTTGTCAGCATTAATTTTTCCTGGTGGTTCTCTAGACAGATAAATTGCTCTTGAACAAAGTAGATAAATTTGAGGCAATGCCCCTGGATTAACACTTTAGAAGAAAACCATCATCCTTATAATCATCATTTCCATTCTCTTTTTAGTACAGACTATTAACATATTATTTAGCATTTCTTTCATTCTGTCTTGGACCAGAGTTCTTTGACAGATGTCTGTCATTGTCATTTATTACACATCCACTCACTCAGGCAACAAACATTTAATGAACACCCATCATGCACCATGTGGTCCACTTGCTGCTGGGAGCACAAGATTAGTAAGTTCCAACTTTTGCCCTCAAGGAGTTCACAGAGTTGGGAAAGAAAGGCAAATAAATAAGCAATTAGAATTCCAGGTAATATACAGTATTTTAGAAGGTTATAAAAGGAGTGTAGAAAGTAATATAAATGAAAATGTCAGCACCTAACATTGAACCTTAGACATAGTAAGTGCTAAAAAAGAAATGTTTTGAAGTTATTCAAATTGTTCCAAGGCTGAAAATTGGGCAGGTAAATTGAAGAGTTAAAATGGAAGGATAAGGCTCCAGCTAGCAAGATAATTGACATTCTGATGGGAATGGGATATTCCAAGGGCGTTGGGACAAATGAATAATTTTTCCTTCAGCCAACATTTCTCTAGCAATTGCCACATACTAGATACTGTGCTATCTGCTGAGAATACAAAACTCTCTAAATCACTTGTTTTTCTCTAAAGGAATTTAATCCCTCTATTTACCAAACCTGTCTTTAGAACTATGAATACATATCCATATTGGCTGACAGAATTGCATTTGATGGAGGAACTAATGTCACACAAATTCCCAGGCTCAGAAGTAGAATGAATCATTAGTGGAGGCTAACCCAGGCCAGCCAGGTTGCAAAGACGGCTCTGTGTCAGCAGCATGAGGGCTATTGGTTACAAGAGATCAGGAATGCGCCAGAAGTCCATAGGGAGATGATGAGTTAGAACACAATATGTGAATCTAAATACTGAGGAAACAATGTTTGAGCCAGTGGCTCCTTAGAAACTTCTGTGGATAAACTGTAACCGAATAAGGAGTGAGGCAAGTTTCAGGCAAGGCTCAGGCCTCTAAAAATATCAAACTGAAATCAGATCATGACAGAGTGAGCAGTCAAGAGTGAACTAACTATCACTAACAGAGTCTTCTGGAGGGTTACAAACCAGATTCATTCATATGTCTATTTTTTAATTTTTTGTGAGCTTGCTGTGTATACATCTCATGGTCCTAGGATGGTGACTCTCAGATAACACAAATTTCAGTGTGTGTTCAAGACTTTGTTTGGATGCTAAAGAACAGCAATCGGCTGGTTTTCCTCCACTACCTCTTCTCTTACTAATTAGGAATTGGCTGAATCTTCAGTACAAACTATCTCACTTTCCATCCATTCATCCATTCACTCAATAAACACTTATTATCAGCTTTGAGGTAAGAGACCATTTTAGGTGATGGAAGGAAAAAAGATAAATAGACCTGATCCCTGTCCTTGAAGGGTCAGTGTCGGGAGGCCAGCCTCAGCTTCGGAGAACGATAGTGCAAAACACATTGATTTCAGTGACAGAATCTAGATCACTTTTTCTTTGTCAATAATTTAAATGGGTATGCAGACAATAATCAATAAAGTGGTGGCTGCACGACGGTTACCAAAGAAATATTTAACTCAATTCCTCAATCTGACTATCTCCGGGAAGAGCCGGGTTGGCATTCTGACTGCTCATGAGGAAAAAAGATGATGAAATACTCTAGTTTTTCATATGCCAAGATGAAAATCATCAATCTCAATCTCCGTGGAAGATGAAACTACTTTTAGAAAAGAGCAGTGAACTCTTATCAGTCTTTCTAAGGTGATGCGATCTTTAAGATGATACAGAGAGGGCAGAAAGAGTAAAGAAGTTCAGAAGAATTTATATGGGCAAAAGGGAAATGATGAAATTTCTCTCTCAATTTTATAAGGTGCTAAAAATAAGACAGGATATATATTAAACCCAAATGACTACAATGCTTTTTGAAAGATATATACCTTCTGATGTAGCATAAGTTAAGTTTGGCAATGCCATTTACATCTTGTTTTCTCAAGCTTGCATTATTCCTATTATCTTTAAACCATGGTTTCTTGACAGAGAACTGTCAAGCATCTTGTCTATTTTCTGGTGATTAGTTTAGTTAAAAACTATAAAATAAAATCTATAGGTTACCTAAACAGGTACACTTGAAACTGAACACGCCAAGGATTCCTTTTGTGGATTCAACCTTCCATTATATCTTTAGCACACCTAGAATACCATATGTAACAACGTACCACCCAACATGGGGGCCAAGTCATGACACCACAGTCAGTCATGTATCACTGTGCTTTGCCCCTAGACCACAGGTAATGTGATCCCATTACAATTTGTGCCACTAGTGTGCTTAAAAGATTTCCCATACCACACTAGAGAGAAAGCCCCAGACCTCACTATCACATACAAGGCCTTCTATGATGTGTCCTCCATTACTTCTCTGCTCCTTGATTACACGTACCACACAGGCCCTTCCTAAATGACTTCTGTGGCCATAAAGAAGAACTCACTTAGTCTGGAGATCTTAAGAGTAAATGGAAAAAAGATGCGCTTGCTCCAAAAAATGGCAGTCAGGGAAGAGTTTCCCTGTAGGGTAGTCACAAAGCCTTTCCACAAGTAGATACCCTTCTGGAAAATTCAGCAGGCCAAGAAAGCCTGCCCTGGGCCCGTACTTCTGCAGGGCAGGATCACCAAAATGTTTCTGTTGAATGGATTTTTACTGTCTTGATTTACAATAAATGCGTGGTTTTATTTAAACAAAAAACACATTTTTATTATTTAATTTTCTATATAAGTCTTTGAAAATGATACATGCAATAAAGATTATTTGCAATACCCATATTTGATGCATCATTTTCAAACCACATGGTTTAGCATGAAATTTAAATTCAGCCAATAATTCCAAGGTGACAGTTTTATCTACAAAGCCTCCATTTCTAGTTCAACCAATTTATTTAATGGAACAATTTAGAGCACTTGTTTAAACTGATCCAAATAACATTCAAAAGAAAGTAAAGGGAAATAACTTTCAAATGCAATTTAATAATAGAAACGATTGCTGTTTTTAAAGCAATGAATCTAAGCCTCAAATGTGTTAATTGTACAAGTTCTTATTAAAGAGATTCAAGGAAGATAGCAATGTAATCATTATAAAAACATAAACTTAGATAAAATCTGCCATTTTTCCATAAAACACAGATACACAAATATTAAGACCACAAATAAAATACATGCTGTGAAGTGTAACAGGAGAAAACACTGAAAAATAAGACAAAATTATAGGTTTAAATATACATTATGCTTTAACTCTCACTTCATTGGATTTCCATTGCTTTCTAGACACATTCCCTACAAATATTTCCAGACACCTGGTGATTTTCTTTATTATGAGGGTTGAGATGACAATAATTAAGTACTCTGCATTTCCTTTGGCAAAAGAAAGCATGATTTATGAGAAAAGAATAAAAATCTAAGAAAAACACTTAACAAATTACTCAATTTTTATATCAAACTGATTCAGGATAAATTTCTTCCATGTTGCAAGTATGGAAAATGTAGCTTACTGGATAACAGCACGGTATTTTAAGAGAATATCTGGGTTTTCTTCCCTGTTTTTAGTAATTTTGTGTCTGTAGGCAAGACACATAACCTCTCTTAAGTCTTAGTTTATTCATTTTGCAAAGGGGGTAGTAATAGGAAGTATGTCTCAAAGAGTAAGATGTATACCACCGGTGGCATTTAAGACAGCTGGTGTGGCAACGTGGGCAGATTGCTGGAGCTCAGGAGTTTGAGACCAGCCTGAGTAACATGGTGAAACCCCATCTCTACAAAAAATGCAAAAATTAGCTAGGTGTGGTGGTACACATCTGTAGTCTCAGCTACTTAGGAGGCAGAGGTGGGAGGATCACCTGAGCTGGGAAGACTGAGGTTGCAGTGAGCCAAGATCACACCATTGTACTCTAGCCTGGGTGACAGAGTGAGGCACTGTGTTGAAAAGGAAAAAAAAAAAAGAAAGATAGCTGGTGTGGTGATAAACTTATTTTTAAAAATGTATCTCAACACAATTTTAATGTGTATGATAAAAATATAAAATTCGTATATAAAATAAAAAAATAAGTAATTTCTCAGGACAAACCTAGCTAGCATGATGGGAATCTCTCTTTCTCAGAGTATAGTTCTTTTCAGTTGTACTTTGAAATTTCACTTCAATGAACACGAACATTTTAAAAACGGTAAAGAACATTTTAAAAACTAAATGTCAGAAGAAGGGTCTTAGGGTTCATGTGGATTGTGTCAGAATTAAAGGAAATGGTGAGCTAAATTTCATAAGGTACTCAACAAAGCATTGGAATATATTAAAAACTCAGTGACTTATTGCTGCCATATTACTATAATCCTAATAAATCAAATATACTCCATTTAGCATAAAAGAAGTTTGAGCATCTGTGTATAGCAAACCCATCATCTTTTACTTTCCAAATGATTTATAAATAATATGTACCACCAAGAAACCAAGAAAGAATAAAAGAAATGAAGAAACAAGGGGAGGGACAGGAGCTCACAGAGGACAAATAAGCAAAGAGCTGATGCAATTAAATGACATATACAATTTGCCATAATAATATTTTGCAAAATGACATACGTTGCAATGATTAGGCTAAGTAAATCTGCCTATGAAATTTGAGGAATTACTACACACACAGTGAATAGCACCTATATAATCATATTACATTTTGTCTCAGGACATTAGAAATAAAGAAAACAGTTTTCTGGTTATGTTTTCTAGAAATTCTATCAACCAGCCTGGGCAACACGGTGACATCCCATCTGTACTAAAAATAAAAATTTTAAAAAACCCCAAAAAACTAGCTTATAATGGTGGTGCTTGCCTGTAGTCCCAGCTACTCAAGAAGCTGATGCAGGAGGATCATTTTAGCCCAGGAGGTGGAAGTTGCAGTGAGCTATGATCATGTCACTGCACTCCAGACTGGGCGACAGAGCCTGCCTCAAAAAAAAAAAAAATCCTATCTAAGGCAGTACATACCACTAAAAAGAAAATCTAAAAACATTTCCTGTAATTTTACTAAGTTCTTGTGAATAGCGTTTTTTAAAATAAGCATTTTCACAAAAAGAAAAGGGCAATATTAATATGAAATATAATACTACTTGGATAGTTCTCTCTTCAATGTATTTTATGTGTCTCCCATTTAATTGCAATTGTAGTTAACATTTTCCTGCAGATAATTATTTCTGAAAATAATATATGCCCAGCATTTTGTGAATATGTTTTGTTCCTTTAAACAAAGTATTCTAAATTTCATCCACCAACACATAAAGTGGCTGTAATATTCTGGTGTTCTAATTCTTATCACAAATTAACCACAAATTTTCTTTTACCATAGGCAAAGAAAGGACTATTTAATAATTAATTGAAAGAGAATTAATACCACACTTTAATCCAAATGTCTTTAGTCATAGTAAGACTAAATTCTCTACTATCAACAGTTCTTTCTCTAAAGATGTAGTCCGGCCATGTTGCCCAGGCTGGACTCAAACTCCTAGGTTCAAACCATTCTCCCAAGTCAGCCTCCCAAGTAGCTGGGACTGCAGGCACCTGGCTAGTATCCTTATCCTGTAAGAATGTACTGGGGACAGAATTGGGCACAATCTGGTGAAATCTCAAATATGAGTAACCCAAGTGACAGAAAAATTCACCTAAAGTTTCACTTTGATGGCTGACCAACAGTTTCTTACCTGGAAAATGGGGCTCTGGGCCAATGAATAAGGTAGGCTCTCAAGATTAGGGAGAAAATTCAGAAATGACATCTACTGAGAGTTAACACACAATGAACAAATAACACTGGTTGTCTTGGGAGAGATGGAGGAAACCTATCAATGACACTACGGATGGCCTTCCATATGTATCAAAAACGCAAATGTAGTCACTCAAAATTAATTAAAAAGCAATTTTTCTACTTCTTGCTTAAAATATGTAATACAACTATAATTATGTGGTATGATGAAACAGGAGCTTTTTTACAGAGGTGAATTTACCAGATCACTAAAACTAATTTTTGGAAACAAACATGCAAATGACTTAAAATAACCATCTGGCTTTATCAAATTATTAATTTAATTTACCATAATCAGCAACTGTCCTGGCATTAAAACATATTCTACCTGTTTTGATCTCTGGCCTTCGTTAAATATGCCTTTTCATTTCTCTCTACATAACACTCTCTAATCAGTAATCTCATAAAAACAATGAGAAGAAATCATTAAGTATTTCCAAGAATGACACCCATTTTAAGATTTAACATTTTATATTTAGTAACATTGTTCCTAGTCCTGAATAAATTAAAAGAAAACCCTTTGTGAGAGATAAAAGAAGTACTTAACAATTTGACCGCCTGTAATATGTAAATTTATAACATGTTTTCCTGACAAAAACACACGTTTAATCACATGATCAATTAGCGTATTCATCAAAAGCTGACAATAAAGTTGAAAATTAAAGTTGTACTTTTTTTTTACAGTTTTTAATTTTTTTCAAGTAACAGCTAACAGTATGATAAAAATCATAGACCATTTTACAACATAAATTTAGACTCACTTGTTGGCCCTAAACCATAAACATTATCATTAGGAAGTGACAGTGATGAAGTTTGTTATAAAATCAAATGATCCAACTCTAAAAATAGTTTAATTTTTATATGATACTTCTGTTGCCCAGAAAAGGAAAACTGGCACATGACTTTTATCGAGGTACAAAGTAAAAGCAAATTTCCCCATTATGATTACAGTATTCCTGTAATATATATCCTATTAAGCTATTGTTGTTAATTCTGCTTTCGCTTTTAATTGCTTAACTTCAAAACACTGTTATAAATAATACAAGCTGTTCTTCTAGCAAATATTTATTATTATAATAGGATCCAGAAGTTCTTTAAACATTTGACAATTACAAGAGGAAATCGATAGCGGAATAGGTCAGAAACAGGGCACTTGGCTCAGTTCTTGCAGAAATGATATACTGTGAACTTATATTTTCAACACTCTCTAAGTAGCAATGCTCCTCAAGTTATGATGGTGTTACTTCTGGATAAACTTATCCTATGACCTTTTCAACTTACAATGGGTTTATCTGGATATAACCCCATCATAAGTCAAGGAGACTAGTGAATGTCTATCACTTTTGCACCATAATATAATCGAAAATCGTAAGTTGCACCACCATAAGTTGGAGACTCTATAGTAGAAAAGTTTTGTTGAAAGAGTATGCCAATAAATTTTGTACTTACTTTGCAGAGGCAAAGTGTTTCTAATACACTGTAACTCCAGTTCCTCTGTCCATTCCAGCTTTGGCAGCATCTGCTTCATCTCACAGTTACCATTCTCTGCCATGGACACTGGTTGACTATTGACTGGTATCTTTCCCAAACACTTCATGTGTTGTTGAACTTCCGCCAAGAGAACAGCTTGTATTGCTTCAGTTACCTGTAAGGTATTTTTTTAAGTGAATTATTTTTAGTATTATTACAAATGCTTAGGTATGTTGCAAAAAATCCAAAGCCCGGAATTTAAATTTGAACAGGTTTCCATAAACAATAACTTTTCATTCTTCTAGCATTAGCATCCACAACAACTGAAACGTACGTAGCAACAACTGGTACCCAGACTTTCACGCTGTTCTTTTTTTTTTTTTCCTTTGGCAATGCAAGAGATTCTAAAAGGATACTTGAGGGGCATTTTTTTAAAGTCCAGAATGTCAAACATTACACTATGGGACAAACAGGAGTTTTCAATTATTTTTCCTATTTTCGTTTCCACCAGAAGATAAAGAAAATTCATTTGAATTTATCCTATGGCTCTTAAAGACATGGTTAGATCCTCAAACTATGTATAGCTCCAAAGCATTATTTAAACAAAACACTGCATTTAAACTATGCTTTACACAGAAAAGTAAAGAAATGACTTTAATAACAAATCTCACTAAATTTTGTGTATACCTATGTGGTTTTACATATATTAAGGTATTGCAAGGCACGTCTTCCAATTGCTGTGTGTGCCCAGTCAAGGACCTATGGTTCGAAGGAGGAGGAAAGGAACACTTGCCACAGAACATCCAACCAAATTCTTCATTTTTAAAATGAAGGAGTGAAAAAAGGCTAATGAGTGGTAGAATATCACTATTGCATACCATGCATACTAACATGTAGTACTGCCTATTTGCAATACAAGTGAATGGTGCTTACTCATGAATATCATGTAATGAGATATTTAACATCAGAGTATCAATTATATACCATTAATCTAAGATATACTTCTGCACATCATGATGCTGGTAAATAACGCATATTAATATCTACCATATGAGACCAGCCTGGTTGACATGGTGAAACCCCGTCTTTACAAAAAAATGCAAAAATTAGCCTGGCTTGGTGGTGTTCACCTGTAGTCCCAGCTACTCAGGAGGCTGAGACAGGATGATTGCTTGAACCCAGGAGGCAGAGGATGCAGTGAGTCCAGATCATACCCCTGCACTCCAGCCTGGGTGACAAATCTGGTATATATATATATGTGTGTGTGTATATATATACATATATATGTATATCACACCAGTATATCACATCAGTATATCACACCACTTCTGAGATATAAATATAAATTATTATATATGTTTCTTGCTAACATATACTGCTATATATATACCACAGTATTGGTAAACCATGCTGATTTATGTATATCACATGATGGGATATATTGTATTACTTATTCATGATGAACAATTTTATAACACTGAAGTTATTTCATTTTAACTTTGTCATACATGTTATTTCATAGCACTGGTTCGATGATGTGGATAATATGGCAGAAAGAACTCAGGATCATAAGTGAAAAGGTTTGCATTTCCTATTCCACTATGACAGTTACCACAAATCCAACCTTTGACAAGTCACAAACTTCTCTGAAACTTCATGTTCTCACTTACAAAAGAGTTTGTGATACTGAGAAACATTAGGATAAGAGCTGTCAATAACAGAATAGTGCACGGAAATTGCTCTTTCTATACTCATAAATTAAGGATACTGGACAATTTTCTAAGACCCACAATGTGTCCAGACTATATCATACCCCTCAGAATGGGTAGTTTGGCCATATGCCTTCACTGGGCTTATGGCTGTCCTCTTACCCTGGGATGCTTATCACCCCAGAGGCATGCCCACAGTTGGGATCTAAAATGTCATCTCTCCCACTGAATATAATATCCTATACAACTTGGATAATCATTATTTCTTAAAAATATACAGGAATTTGTGTATTTTAATTTAATATTTCTAATTATTTGATTTACATGTCACGACTTCACTTTTTTTAACTGTTGATTTTTTTACATAGTCGTCATCACAAATGCATATTATAAGAATAAAGAAATGAATATCATCAAAAACAAGTGGAACAGAAATAACTATAGAATAAAATAGATTAACCATGATGAGTAGGGTACTCAGAGCCACAACAGTTAAAAGCAAATACTGAATGGCATCCAATTGGAAAGAAACTGAAAATATATATTTCAACTCAGTGTGAGATGAGAGAAAGGCTGTATCTTCTAAACATGTAATAATGTTATTACAGTATCTGGAATAGAGTGGACACTAAATAAATACTAGTGGAATTGAAATAGATTCTGCAGACTTTCAAAAATAAACTGTGGAAAGTATAATTTATTGATAGTTTATAACTATCAATACTTGAGTCTCTCTCTATAAATGTAGCAGATAGATTTTACAGGTAGTCAATAGAAATGGAATTTTCTCCAACAAAATATAAAATGTTTATATGGCATTTTATATAACTTCATAATTTTAATAATGAGCTAGCATTGAGCATTATGGCTATAAAGCTGTCTTCCCAACATATATAAATAAATTTCTTCCAAAACATAGATATCAAAGAATCGTATTCTTTTATGAGGCAATGTGCACAGATTAAAAATAAAGTTTACAAACTCATTGACTGGAAAGAGTCAGCTACAAATCTGGGACATATGCTTATTAACTAAAGGTATTACTGAGTCCTAGGCAAGCCAAAAATTTTAGTGGTATTCCATTAACACCTTGAAAGAACAAAATACTGTAAAATAGCATAGAGCATCATGAGGATGCATAAGAACCCCTGTGTCCTGGTTGTTGTTCCAGTGTCTAGTTTTTTTGTTATAAAACATTTTTCCCAACACTCTGCTCATGCTGACCTTTCATGTCTTTGCGGTGTCTCCTGGAAAAGCAACATTTCTAACTGGAGGCCTAAATGTCATGATGTGTACCCAGTGGTGTTAAATTATAAAATCCAAAGAAATTTAGTGCAGTACCAGAAACATGCAAATTAGCAATCCCCAAACTTTTCTGTTTCTTTTCCAGCATTTATTTTTATGTTGACTGTTCAATGTGTCAAAAGCAAAAGAGACAATCTCTAGACAAAATTATTCATCAGCAAAATTAATTCATTCTTCCACTAACCTTAAAGGTAAACATTCAACTTCTGGAGCTAATTTTGCTCGTTTTACAAAAGCATTCCATTTAACCAGGGTTAAAATGAAAGAAAAATTGTTAAGGACAGCTAGAGAGAAAGGCCAGGTCCCTTACAAAGAGAAGCCCATTAGACTAACAGTGGACCTCTCAGTGGAAACCTTACGTGCCAGAAGAGATTGGGGGACAATAGTCAAAATTCTTAAATAAAAGGAAATGCAACCCAGAATTTCATACCTAGTTTAACTAAGCTTCATAAGGGAAGGAGAAAAAAGATCCTTCTCAGACAAGCAAATGTTAAGGAAATTCGTTACCACTGGACCTGCCTTACAAGAGCTCCTGAAGGAAGCACTAAATATAGAAAGGAGAGACTGTTACCAGCCATTACAAAAACACACTGAAGCATACAGACCAGTGACACTGTAAAGCAACCACACAAACACATCTGCAAAATAACCAGCTAACATCATGATGACAGGATGAAATCCATACATATCAATACTAATCTTAAATGTAAATGGACTAAATGCCTCAATTAAATGACATAGAGTAGTAAGCTAGATAAAGAACCAAAACTATCAGTATGTAGTCTTCAACATAACATGTCAACCCTCAAAATAAAGGGTTGGAGGAAAATCTACCAAGCAAGTGGAAAAAAGGAAAAAGCAGGGGTTGCAATCCTAGTTTCTGACAAAAGACTTTAAACCAACAAAGATCAAAAAAGACAAAGACATTACATAATGGTAAAGGGTTCAATTCAACAGGAGGAGCTAACTATCCTAAATATAAATACAACCAACGCAGGAGCACACAGATTCATAAAGCAAGTTCTTAGAGACCTACAAAGAGACTTAGATCCCCACACAATAATCATGGGAGACTTTAACACCTCACTGACAATATTAGACAGATAACTGAGACAGAACATTAACAAAGATATTCAGGACCTGAACTCAGCAGTGGATCAAATGGACCTGATGTCTATAGAACTCTCCACCCCAAAACAACAGAATATACATTTCTTTCATCACCACAGGACACCTATTCTAAAACTGATCATAATTGGAAGTAAAACACTCCTTAGCAAATGCAAAATAACTGAAATCATAACAAACAGTAACCAGGACCACAGCACAATCAAATTAGAACTCAAGACTAAGAAATTCACTCAAAACCATATAATCACATGGAAATTGAATAACCTACTCCTGAATGGCTTTTGGGTAAACGAAATTAAGGCAGAAATGAAAAAGATCTTCGAAACTACCAAGAATAAAGATACAACATACCAGAATCTCTGGGACAGAGCTAAGGCAGGGTTAAGAGAGTAATTAATGGCACTAAATGCCCAGATCAAAAAACTAGAAAGAGCTCATGTTAACAACCTAACATTACAACGAAAAGAACTAGAGAATCAAGAGCAAAAAAATCCCAACACTAACAGAAGATCAGAAATAACCAAAATTAGAGCTGAACTAAAGGAGAGAAAGACACGAAAAAACTATTGAAAAGATCAACAAATCCAAGAGCTGGTTTTTAGAAAAAAATAATAAAATAGATCACTCGCTAGACTAATAAAGAAGAAAAGAGAGAAGATTCAAATAACACAATCAGAAATGATAAGGGAGATATTACCACTGACCCAACAGAAATACAATCCTCGGAGAATATTACAAACTAGTAATATATGCACACGGCCTAGAAAATCTAGAAGAAATGGATAAATTCCTGGACACATGCACCCTTGAAACCTGAACCAGGAAGAAACTGAATCCCTGAACAGACTAATAATGAGTTCTGAAATCGAGGCAGTTAAATAAACAGCTTACCAACCAAAAAAAGCACAGGACCAGACAGATTCACAGATGAATTATATGAGATATACAAAGAAGAGCTGGTATCATTCCTACTGAAACTATCTGAAAAATTAGAAAAGGAAAGGACTCCTCCCTAACTCATTCTATGAGGCCAGCACCACCCTGATACCAAAACCTGGCAGAAATATGACAAAAAAAGAAAATTTCAGGTCAGTATTCCTGAAGAACATCAATGAAAATATCCTCAACAAAATACTGGAAAACCGAATCCAGCAGCATATCAAAAAGCTTACCCACCATGATCGAGTATGCTTCATCTCTGGGATGCAAGTTTGGTTCAACACATGCAAATCAATAAATATGAGTCATCACATAAACAGAACTGAAGACAAAACCACATGATTATCTCAATAGAAGCAGAAAAGGCATTCAATAAAATTCAACAGCACTTCATGTTAAAAACTCTCAATAAAGAAGACATTGAAGGAACATAT
This sequence comes from Macaca nemestrina, assembly GCF_043159975.1. NCBI lineage: Eukaryota > Metazoa > Chordata > Mammalia > Primates > Cercopithecidae > Macaca > Macaca nemestrina. The sequence continues at coordinate 148,600,371 of NC_092131.1, read as the reverse complement.
CTTGAAATAATAAGAGACATATGTGACAAAACCACAGCCAACATCTTACTGAATAGGCAAAAGCTAGAACCCTTCCTCCTTGAAAATCAGCACAAGACAAGGATGCCCTGTCTCACTACTCCTATTCAACACAGTATTGGAATTTCTGGTCAGGGCAATCCCACAAAGGAAACCAATAGGTCATCCAAATAGGAAAAGAGGAAGTCAAATAGGAAAAGAGGAAGTCAAACTATCCTGCTTGAAGATGTCATGATCATGTATCTAGAAAAGCCCATCGTCTCAGCCCAAAAATGTCTTAAGCTGTTAAGTAACTTCAGCAAAGTCTCAGGATACAAAATCAATGTGCAAAAATCATTAACATTCCTATAAACAACAGTCAAGCTGAGAGCCAAATCACGAATGAACTCCCATTCACAATTGCAACAAGAAGAATAAAATACCTAGGAATACAGCCAACTAGAAAGGTGAAGGATCTCTACAAGGAGAATAACAAACCATGGCTCAAATAAATCAGAGATGACACAAACAAATGGAAAAACATTCCATGTTCATGAATAGGAAGAATCAATATCGTTAAAATGGCCATGTTGCCTAGCAATTCACGGATACATTGCCATTCATATCAAGCTATCAATGTCATTTTTCACATAACTAGAAAAAACTATCTTAAAATTCATATGGAACCAAAAAAGAGTTAGAATGTCCAGGGCAATCCTAAGAAAAAAAAAAAACAAAGTTGGAGGCGTCATGTTACCTGATTTCAAACTATACTACAGAGCTACAGTAACCAAAACAGCAATATATTGGTACAAGAACAGACACATGGACCAATGGAACAGAATAGAGAACCCAGAAATAAGATCACACATCTAAAACTATCTGATCTTTGGTGAACCTGACAAAAACAAGCAATAGGGAAAGGATTCCTTATTTAATAAATGGTGCTGGGATAACTAACCAGTGTTAGCCACATGCAGAAGATTAAAACTGGACCCCTGCCTTATACCATATACAAAAATTAACTCAAGATGGATTAAACACTTGAATGTAAAACACAAAATTATAAAAACCCTGGAAGACAACCTAAGCAATACCATTCAGGACATAGGCATAGGCAAAGGTTTAATGGCCAAGATGCCAAAAGCAACTGCAACAAAAGCAAACATTGGCAAATGGGATCTAATTAAACTAAAGAGCTTCTGCACAGCGAAAGAAATTACCAATAGAGTAAACAGGCAACCTACAGAATGGGAGAAAATTTTTGCAAACTATGCATCTGACAAAGGTCTAACATCCAGGTTCTACAAAGAACTTAAACAAATTTACAAGAAAAAAGAAAACTCTATTAAAACATGGGCAAAGGAAATGAACAGACACTTTTCAAAGGAAGACATACATGTGGCCAAAAATCATATAAAAAAAGGTTAACATCACTGATCATTAGAGAAATGCAAATCAAAACCACAATGAGATAACACCTCACACCAGTCAGAATGTTGAAGTCAAAAAATTACAGATTAAAAAATAAAAAAATAACAGATGCTGGAGAGGCTGTGGAGTAAAGGAACACTTATACATCGTTGGTGGGAATGTAAATTAGTTCAGCCATTGTGGAAGACAGTGTAGTGATTCCTCAAAGACCTAAAGACAGAAATACCATTCAACCCAGCAATCCCATTAGTGGATATATACCCAAAGGAATATAAATCATTCTATTATAAAGACACATGCACACGTATGTTCATTGCAGATCTATTTGCAATGACAAAGACATGGAATAAACCTAAATGTCAATCAATGGTAGACTGGATAAAGAAAATGTGGCTCATATACACCATGGAATACTATGCAGCCATAAAAGAGAACAAGACCATGTCCTTTGCACTGACATGGATGGAGTCGGAGGCCATTATCCTCCAATAAACTGACACAGGAACAGAAAACCAAATACTGAATGTTCTCACTTATAAGTGGGAGCTAAATGATGGGAACACTTGAACACGACCTACCCTGAAACCTACTGAAGAGCAGAAGGTGGGAGGAGAGAGAGGATCAGGAAAAACTACTAATGGGTACTAGGCTTAATGTCTGAGAGATGAAATAATCTGTACAGCAAACCCCCATTATACAAGTTTATCTATGAAACAAATCTGCACTTATACCCCTCAACTTAACATAAAAGTTTTCAAAAAAGTAAAATCAAGCTAACATAATTCGACTAACTGCTTAAATGAATGATTTTATAAATAATTTGAGGATGGCTGGGCGTGGTGGTTCACACTTGTAATCCCAGCACTTTGGGAGGCCAAGGCAGGAGGATCATTTGAGGTCAGGAGTTTGAGACCAGCCTGACCTACATGGTGAGACTCTGTCTCTACTAAAAATATAAAAATTAACTGGGCATGGTGGCTCATGCCTGTAATCCCAGCTACTTGGAAGGATGAGGCAGGAGAGTCGCTTGAACCTGGAAGACGGAGGCTGCAGTGAGCCGAGATCATGCCACTGCACTCCAGCCTGGGTGACAGAAAGAAAAAGTAATAATAATAATAATTTGAGGATCGGCTATTGAAGCAGTAAAATGGATACTTGGAAGAGTCTCTATTCTTCCTGAAGGGCTGCAATACTCATTTCCATTTTACATATGAGCAAGACAAATAATCAAGAAGTTTAACCTATCCTCCAGATCATGCATCAGGCCAGTAGCAGAGATGAGAAGAGAATCTTGAAGGCTGGACTTTCTGTAGAGTGGGTAAATTCTCTGGTAGTCTTTGTCTACAGCCAGCATTTCACATACCGTCACAGAGTCATAGAACCTTAAAGGTCTGTTAGTCCAAACATGCTCAAAGCACATTAAAGTTTATTTGAAGGTCAAATGAACAACTACCAAAGATCTTCAAGCGAGAGCAATTTAAGAGAAATGTTTTGTTGAATCCTTCTTTTTAATAATTTTTTCCCCATTTAGGAACATTTTGGCTACTGGGGAAAAAAATCTCACTTTTAATAGATAAGCCTTTTTGGGGTGACTACTAATGTGCTGATAAAGTTGCATGTACTTGTGTTTATTCCAATTATTACAGAGGTTGCCTGCATAGCTACTCATTCATTCATTAAATATGTATTGACTGCGTACTGTCACTTCTGCTTTCCTGGGCATTGGTAAGAGAGGGGCAAATGAGACAAACAAGGTCACTGCTCTCAGCAAGCTTATATAACAGTGTGAAGACAAAATAAGCAAGCAAAACAGTAAATAATATAATTTCCATTAAAAGTAATCACAGCAAAAAAACTAGGTAATGTGATGATGACTAGATGAGTGGGGTTGGGTAGAATGTGGCAACAATATTAGTTGGAGTTATAAAAGAAGACTTCTTTAAGGAGATAGATTTTTAAGCAAAGACCTAAATGATTAATGAAGAAATGAGAATTCTAGCCCAACAGAACAGTAGGATCCTGAGTTCAGATGAGCTTTATGTCTTCTGAAAATAAAAAGAAAGCCAGTTGGGGCTACATCAAGGTAAGATAGGAGGTGGTATATGATGACAGATGGGGTCAGGCTGGGGAAAAAAATCACAGGCATACTTGCAGGCCAGGACAACTAGTTTTTATAGCCATTCCAACTGTGTATATTTAGTATTACAGCATCAGCCCCTACAGTATATTACGAGTTAACTTTTTTTGTTTCCTTATAACCAAGAATAATCATTTGTAATTGGAGTTATTGCTATTTCAATCTTGCAAATTTGATATGTAATGTATCAAGTTCATAAAAAAGAATAAACTTCTAGTAAACATTCATTGAATCAATGCACAACTATTTATTGTACAATGCACAAAAGTACTGGTAAAATTTTGAGACCAAAAGGAGCCTTAAAGGAGAAAGAAGGACTTAAATTGGACATTGAAGAAACCAGCCCTCTAAGTCAACTCACAGATGAGGTACTCTCAGAATGTAAAAAAAAAAAGATTTATTAAACTACAAAACTATAGTAACCAAAAGGCATGGTACTGGCTCAAAAGTAGACCTATGGACCAATGGAAGAGAACAGAGAACCCAGAAATGAATCCATACACCTACAGTGAACTCATTTTTGACAAAAGTGCCAAGAACATACATTGGGGAAAAGAGAGCCTCTTCAATAAATGGTGCTGGGAAATCCTTATGCAGAAGAATGAAACTAGACCCCTATCTCTTACCATATACAAAAGTCAAATCAAAATGCATTGAAGACTTAAATCTAAGACATTAAACTATCAAACTACTACAAGAAAACATTGGTGGAGATCTCCAGGTCATTGGCCTGGGCAAAAATTTCCTGAGTAAGCACAGGCAACCAATGCAAAAATGGACAAATGGAATCACATCAAATTTAAAAGCTTCGCATAGCAAAGGAAACAATCAACAAAATCAAGAGACAATCCACAGAATGAGAGAAAATATTTGCAAACTACCCATCTGACGAGGGATTAATACCCAGAGTATACAAGGAGCGCAAACAACTCTATAGGAAAAATCTAACAATCCAGTAAAATAATGGCCAAAATAAATGAATAGACATTTCTCAAAAGAAGACATACAAAGAATAAACAGGCATATGCAAAGGTACTCAACATCACTTATCATCAGAGAAATGCAAATCAAAGCAACAATGCAATATCATGTCACCCCAGTTAAAATGGCTTATATCCAAAATACAGGCAATATCAAATGCTGGTAAGGATGTGGAGAAAAGAAAATCCACTGTTGGTGGAAATGTAAACTAGTGCAACCACTATGGAGAACAGTTTGGAGGTTCCTCAAAAAACTAAAAATAGATCTATCATATGATACAGCAATCCCACTGCTCAGTATAACCCAAAAGAAAGCAAACCAGTATATCAAAGAGAAATTTGCACTCCTATGTTTGTTGCAGAACTGTTCACAACAGCCAACATTTGGAAGCAACGTAAGTATTTGGAAGCAATTAAGTATCCATCAACAGATAAACGGATAGAGAAAACATGGTCCACATACACAATAGAGCACTATTCAGTTATAAAAAAATGAGATCCTGTCATTTGCAATATCATGGATAAGCTGGAGATCATTATGTTAAGTGAAATAAGCCAGGCACAGATACACTAATATTGCATGTTTTCACTTATGTGTGGAATCTCGAAATCAAAACAGGTCAGGTGAGATGGCACACACCTGTAATCCTAGCACTTTGGAAGGCTGAGGTGGGCAGATCGCTTGAGCCCAGGAATTTCAGACCAGCCTGAGCAATATGGCAAAACCCCATCTCTTTAAAAATACAAAAAATTAGCCAGGTGTGGTGGTGCATGCCTATAGTTCCAGCTACTTGGGAGGCTGAGGTGGGAGGATCACTTGAGCCTGGTAGAGTGAGGCTGCAGTGAGCTGTTACTGTACCACTGCACTCCAGCCTGGGTGACAGAGCAAGATGCTTTCTCAAAAATGAATGAATGAATGAATAAATAAATAAATAAATAAATAGATAGATAGGCCGGGCGCGGTGGCTCACACCTGTAATGCCAGCACTTTGGGAGGCCGAGACGGGCGGACCACGAGGTCAGGAGATTGACACCATCCTGGCTAACATGGGGAAACCCCGTCTCTACTAAAACAATACAAAAAACTAGCCGGGCGAGGTAGCGGGCACCCGTAGTCACAGCTACTCGGGAGGCTGAGGCAAGAGAATGGTGTGAACCTGGGAGGCGGAGCTTGCAGTGAGCTGAGATCCGGCCACTGCACTCCAGTCTGGGCGACAGAGCGAGACTCTGTCTCAAAAAATAAAATAAAATAAAATAATAATAATAATAAATAAATAAATAAATAAATAAATAACTACATTGAACTCATGGACGTAGAGAGTAGAAGAATGGTTAGCAGAGGCTGGGAAGGGTAGTGTGGAATAGGGGTAGGTGGGGATGATTAATAGGTGCCAAAAAAAGTCAGAAAGAATAAATAAAACCTACTATCTGATAGCACAACAGGGTGACTATAGTCAATAATAATTTAATTTTACTTTTTAAGATAACTAAAAGAGTATAAACAGATTATTTCTAACACAAAGGACAAATGCTTGAGGTGATGGATACCCCATTCTCTGTGAGGTGATAATTAGGCATTGCATGCCTGTATTAAAATATTTCATGTACGCCATAAATATATATGACCACTATGTGCCCACAAAAATCAAAAATTAAAAAAATTATAATTTCACATAATCAAATTCCCACATATAGGTACTTTAATGTATGTCATATTTGGAAATCAAATAATGGACAATTCTGCTTCAGACTGAAGCTTCAACAAGCAAGAAATTACCTGTGATGACAAGAACCTCCCTCCCTCAGCCCCCAGCATTCACGCTCCCCTGGTGAATGGTGTACCCTTGCTTATGTTATGGCCTGTGTTTTCCCTCATCTCTATGCCTGTTCAAAGGCCATTTTACGAGGACAAGAGTAACTACTTGTATTTTCAGACAGGGGAGGGTATCCATGAACCACAGCAGCAAGGAACTCTTTTAGTAACTTCATGAATGTGAATTATATCATACCTGCACAGACTGGTCTCTCCAACAGGAAATTAGCTTCAAAAGTGAAAGGTCAGCCTCAGGTACATGGGATTCATTCTTACCTAGAAATACACAGAACACATTTATATCTTGAGAGTATTAAAAATGGATAGCGGCTCTTAAGATGGGCTGCATATTAGAATCACCTGGGAAGCTTTGTTTTTTATAAACACCAGTGCCCAGATTCAATCTTCCAGAGATTTTTATTTTACAGATCCTGTGGTAGAGGTGGGACAGGCATTAATGCTTTGTAAAAGTGCCACAGATGATTTACATGTACAGCCAGAGTCAACATCCATTTGTCTACATATATATACACACCCACACACCCATATACACACACACACACACACACACACATTTATATGTAATTCTAACAATTATACTAACACATATTCACATCAAATCAGATTCATTTTTACAGTTTCAACACATTTTTGTTCTTTTTGCTGACCCAAGACAGATCACCACATCTTACAATTCCTTCCTTATTCAAATTCGGAAATTCTCCTCTGCCATGAATTAGTCTCTATCACATGTAAAATCAAATAAAAGACTTCCTTTGATTTGTCCTTATCCAGCTCTACCACTCTGATCAATAGGTAGAGCACTACTGTTTTAATTTGACTCATTCTGTTATGTATTGTTTCTTTTCTGTTTGCCCTCTCCAATGTCCTTTCTATCTGTCTTAATGTTCAGTGTGAAATTTTAAGAATGAGTGAGCGCTTGGTTTAAGTAAATTGGTTCATAGAGTGTCCAGCAGTTTCCTACACACACACACAAAAAATACTTAATAAGTGTCTTTTCATTAATTGAAAATGTACATATAATCATAATGAACAGTCAATGAATTAAGGCTTTCTGATGGCTAAAGTCTATTATCTAGGCGGCACATCCTGAGAGTGACATAGGGAAGAATGGTAAGGGCTTGCGCAAGCGGAAAAGTTGTTACTATAATTGTCTACTTAAATTAATATATTGATATATGTCTGACATTGTGGTAGCAACTATTTAAATTAGCATTTGTCTGATACACTTTTCATCAAATCCCTATTTTTATATTAACATATGAGTTATCTATCTATCCATCTATATGACTATATATTGACCACATTAGTAGCCAAGGAAAATGTAATAAAAGTATTGTATACAATGCAATTTGAGAACATAAAAGTAATATATAAGAAACTTCTGACCAATTATTGATAGTATTTTTTCCTGATAGAGCACTTAATATAAATGTAAAATGACCAAGAACACTATATAAAACATGTAAGTATGATAGAAGATTATAATTTTGACATGTTTTCCATTTCTTCATGAACACAGCAGGTAAGAGAACATTTTCTTTTGATCTCCGTTTTTCCTCTCTCTCCCACTTTGCTGACCTTGTGACTCAACCATCAAAGTTAAGTATTGGTCTCAACTGTAACTACTTACTAACATCATGGGGTACCTCAAAGCACACTTTAATGTGATGTTGAAATTTTAATATGTGATAGAAATGAGAGCCAATTTATCTACAATGGCAATGTCAGTGAGTTAAAGAATTAATTGCAATTTTAGGGGGAAAGATGAAAAGAAAATATCCGAGGCTTACCAATATTATTCAGTCACCATTCCTGCTGACAGAAGTGAATACTGGTTCCTGTCAACATTTTAGAATGAGCACCTCAGAGTATTATTTTATTCTTTAGGATTTGGCTTTATAAAATTAATACCATGAAGTCAATACTTCCTTTTGTTTAACCTTCCATCTTCCTATTATTATTATTATTTTTTTGAAAAACGTGTTTCCCTCGTCCTTAGCTGAATTTCAAATGCGATAAAGGCCAACCTAAATCCCAGAGAGATGATTCTATAGTAACAGTAGTTGCTTAGGCTTTTTTGCTGGGGCAGCCACAGGAAAAACAGGGACCTCCTTGATTCTAGTTAGCAATCCCCTGTCTTTGCAGAAATACTTATACTAAATCTTAAATTCCAATCCCCTTCCGAGTTACCAGTGCTAAAAAACAAACAAACAAACAAACAACAACAACAACAAAAACATTGGATAGCTAACCCTAATAAGAGTAACTATCTAAGGAGAAAGGAGGCAACCCAGACTGGGGCTATTTAGAGGGAACTTTATCTGTAATCATAAACGTGAGAAGTGGCCTGACACAGTGGACAGGAAATGGGGTTAGGAATCAGATTTGGATTGGAATGCAGGCCCCTCTACTGAATAGCTGTTTGCCTATAAGTCATCGAACTTCCTTGAGTCCCATTTTTTTAAACATAAAACAGAGATGCTGCCTCCTACTGTGCAGGGTTGTTTTTGTATTAAATGAGTAAAAACATTAAATATGTAAAACCATTAACATAATTCTTGGAACATACTAAGCACTAGATAATTGGAAGCTATTAATAAACTCTCACTTAAAAATACTCTTTTCAACAGTCCTGTGAGGGCCACTGTGTACCGTTATTCAGGTCACCCCATCCTATGGATCATATACTGCACAGCTTTGGAGGCAACACGCACACTGTGTCTGGGATCACATTCCCATTTTACAAATATAGTAATTAGGGCTTTTAAAAAGTAAAAGACATGCCCAATAGAACACAAGTAGTCAATGGCACAGCTGGATCTTGAATCTCAGCCATGTATCTTATTTATCTCTAAAACCATTGTTCTAGTCATTATTCATCCTTTAATTTTATTTGTCCATTAATTTAATTCATCCACGAATGCAAAAGTTATTTGCTAATTCCTTCTAGATATTGTACTAGGAACTGGGGACACAACAATGAATAAAACTGTCACCAAAATATAACTTCCATGGAGCTTACAATTTAGTAGCAGGAGGCAGATGAGATTTTTAAAAGTAACAGATGTCAGATAGTGAAGAGGCTTATGGAAAATAGTACAACAGCGAAAGGGGTAGGGAGTGCTGGGGAGGAGGTAGGGCACCTTCAGTGATAAAGTGGCACTGGAGCAAGACTTGATGGATGGTAGCAGGTGGAGGGTGAGCAGGTTGAGCCACATGAAGGTCTAGGGAAAGAACACCACAGGCAAGGGTACAGCCAATGCAAAGGTCCTCAGACTTGCTTGTCATGCTTGGGTAAGAGTAAAAAGGCTAGGGTGGCTGGAATGAGTTAAGCAGGGGGTGAACACTAAGAGATAAGGTTGGATGGGGGTGTGTATGTGATGACATACGTAAGCGGTCAGATCCTATAGGGCCTTGTGTGCTAGAGTAAGGACAATGGCTTTTATTCTGAGTGAAACAGAAGCCACTGGAAGGTTATACATAGAAGAGTGAGGTTCTGACTTAGTTCTGAATAAATCATTCCGGCTGCTTGGTTGGGAACAGAGTGCAGCAGCCAAGAATAGGAGCAGAGAGATGATCAGGTGCCTACTGTGGTCATCCAGGCTCACAGGGGTGAGGGCAAGGGAAAGGAAGGTTGAGGGAGATGGAGTTGCTGGTGTAGTGGGTGAGAAGCAGTCAGATTCTGGGATACATTCTGAAGGTAGAACTGACACAATTACTAACAGATTGGACGTGGGGTGTGAGAGAAAGGGAAAGTTCTTGGCTTGAGCAATTGGCGATTGGAAGGATAGAACTGTCATTTACTGAGATGTCCCAAACTTGGAAAAACAGGTTTGGGAAATAAATTTGCCATTTGGCATCAAGAGAAAATCTAAACACTGAAGTTGAGAATATAATCTTCTAAAATTGCAAGAACATTATCTAATATAATAATCATTTATTTGGTAATAAAGATATTGATGCAATAAACTTTCCAATAAAACACAATAATAAAATACTTAACACCTAAGTATTTCCTATGCTGAAAAGTTTCAAATTTTTAGGCATTTCAAAGATCATTTGAAATCTATGTTTTATAAATGTTAGAATGTTATGTCTATGTTTTAAAATTATAAAATGTTCAATTTGTGTTTTTAAATGTTTGATAAATGTCACCCACCTCATTTTCTAAATGAAGAAAGTAAGGCCCAGAAAAGCTAAATGACTAGCCTCAAGCCACACAGCTAGTGTAATCACAAACATAGGTAAAATCTATGTTTTATAAATGTTATTTATTTTGACATTGCTAACCAGTTATAGAAAGACTAGCTATTTCCTTTCATAGGAAAAAAAAAATCAGATCATATCTGTGTCAGTAGCTCCCTTACCATTTCGTGAGCAACCGTAGAAGCTTGACATATTTAAAATGTCATTCCCAGCACTTCTCACCTTATTATGTGCACATTCCATTCTGAAAGAACTGTTAGAAAAAAGATTGGCAGTATATTACTAAAAAGCACAAAAAATTATTTGAGGAAATAAATCAAAGATATGGGTACATGACCACTTTCGCAAATTTGGAAATTGAATACAGATTATTTTTAGCAATATCTTTCACATCAATTTCTTTTGTGAATCTGATTTCCTCACTTTGTTCCCACCTAAATCTTTTTTTTTTTTAGGCTCCCATCTAAAATCTTAATCCCAATTGACCTGCACGTCTTAGTTTGCCAGTATTATCTGTGACCTACATTTACAAGACAGGTTTGCTATTTTAGGTCACATGACTACTGACTAATGCAACAAATTAAAAAAACTCAATATGTTGACATCTGTCAAAGAATTCTCCTCAGCTACCATTGGAGCCTTATGAAGGCAGGTTTTACCCTACACCAGTGTTCCCATCACAGGAATCTTCCGAAACTGCCAGGGATGTTCTGATAAGTAGGCAGGTGTTGCCTTAAAATTCAGTTAAATCATGTGCCCAGTTGTTAAGCTTATGAAGATTTCTCAACCTTCACAACCACAGTAAAATTTCTGTGAAATGGTCAAATTTGTTGGAAGGATTTGGTGTGACAAATCCAACATACATTATTTTGATTTCTCAAAAAATAGTATCTGGGCTCTGACAGCAGATCAAATCTGGAGTGGCTGCAGTAGAGAAGCAGTCTCTCATCCTGACACGTTCATTCTATAATTTGTTTCAATGAAGAATTCTTTAAAGAGTCAACTAATGTGTGACAACATTTGAAAGGCTATTTAATGAAAGGCATACCAAAAGTCCGTAAGCTTCCCTAAAGTGCACCAGACATCAGACACATCATTTCCATCCTGTAATCTGTATCAGGAATAAACTTACAATGAAAACCTCTGGCAAACAACTAAGTCCCTCATCTGCTCTGTGGGATCATGATTAGACCAATAAATCAAATTGATTAGCAACCTAAGCTTTTAAGAATTTCACAGTCACCTATACCACCCACCTCATTTTGTAAATCAGGAAAGTAAGGCCCAGAAAAGCAAAGTGACTAGCCCAAAGTCACAGAGTAGTGTAATCTCAACACTCAAAAACAACAGTTATTACTAAACTGTACTATGTATAAATGAATTACTAAATAGCCTCTTCTGTTTTATTCTATTTTAATATGCCAAAATATAAAATAAATGGTAAAATTTGAGGTATGAAATTTTCAATATTTTCCTTCTCTGATGATATAAAAAACATATCATCATAAGCCTTAACTTAAATGTTTCTGTTCATACTTAATTCATACCATGTATAATGGATTTCAAGACGTATATGTGTTTTTGTTCATACATACTTAATTCATACCATGTATAATGGATTTCAAGACGTATATGTGTTTTTGTTCATACTTAATTCATACCATGTATAATGGATTTCAAGACGTATATGTGTCTATGTATGTATATGTGTATGTATCTATGTATCTATGTAGCTATGTAGCTATCTATCTATCTATCTATCTATCTATCTATCTATCTATCTACTCATTCAGCATCCCACACTATGTCTTTTCTGACACATATTATGAAAACATTGAATATTTGTTGAATGAATGAATTTTAAATCATATAGATCTATTGCCAAATTATACTCCAATCCAAACAATTAAAAGGGAGATTTTCTTAATGTTTTTTAAACCAAGAAGTTGTTGCATATTTACCCCCCACTGGAAAGAAGGAAGGAATGTTAAAGAGCTGAATATAGCAAAGAGCAAATCATGATTTTTTTTTTTTTTTTTTTTTTGAGACAGAGTCTTGCTCTGTCGCCCAGGCTGGGGTGCCGTGGCCGGATCTCAGCTCACTGCAAGCTCTGCCTCCCGGGTTTAGACCATTCTCCTGCCTCAGCCTCCCGAGTAGCTGGGACTACAGGCGCCCGCCACCTCGCCCGGCTAGTTTTTTGTATTTTTTAGTAGAGACGGGGTTTCACCGTGTTAGCCAGGATGGTCTCGATCTCCTGACCTCGTGATCCGCCCGTCTCGGCCTCCCAAAGTGCTGGGATTACAGACTTGAGACACCGCGCCCGGCCATGATTTTTTTTTAATGTCATAATCTAGTATAGTCAAAATCTCTAGGTATGTCTTACCTGCCAACTCTACATGCCAATTCTAAAGGCATGTTAACTAACTTATTAACTAAAAATAGTCTGCTCAACAAATAAACTATAGTATTTGACTCTTGCAAAGAATCACAATTATTTTCCAGTCCTCTTGGAATTCCAACCTGATCTGGAAGAGTGGCTCTGTATTTATCTGACAAGTCCAAAACTTTCCTGGAAAATAAATTTACTCCTGAATAGTCTTTTATCATTTCAGTATTGCATACATCCCAACCTGGCAACATCAGTGAGAAATGATCTTCATTTGAAGCAAGTCCCAAAGAAATAGGACCCTGAAGCTTTAAAATATTGAGGTGCTTAATGCAAAGATAATCTAAATCTTTATCCACTCCCCATGGCAAAAGGCAAGACAGAAACAATTTAGCTGTGTCTACTGTAAGACTGGCATCTACTTTTCTTGATGGCTTAGGCTGCATTTTTTTGGAGATCTTCATTTTCTTCTGCCTTTTAATTCCATCATTTTCTTCTGAGAATTTGATGGTATTATCTCCTTGGGACAGGCTTTCAGTAATAGGCTTGGCTTGTGCCTCTGCTGAGAGAGGACCACAGGCAGTTTTACTCTTTCTCAGTGTCAGTGTCTTCTTCTCCACTGTGCTCTTGGCTCTTCTCAGGACCTCACCACCATAGAATGAACTGGAAGAGTCAACATCACTGAGTGGAGTTGGTAGTAAAAGTTCAACAAGGTTTTCCAGATCAAATAGAAGAATATGAAAGCCCACGTTACTCCATTTTGTCTTCACAGGCAAGACGTTAAAAGGTCTTGGGCAAAATTTGGCATCAGCAACCTAAGTGAACAAAAAAATATTTTGTGTCAAAGTTCTTGCTTATTAAGTTATTTTATTAAAGATTCCATGATGTTAAAGTGGCATTTTAAAAAAGTATTAATTTGCAGAGTAGCTAAAGGCAAGTCATTTTAATTTTTTTGTCTTAGCTATAAAAAAATTCCTTTCTAAATTAAATATTCTATATTCTAACATTCTTTGAAAACTTCTTTTCTTTTTTCCTAAATTTTATTTTTCCTCTAAATAAATATGAATTATGTCTCTGGAGTAAGATGGTACTAGATTAACATCCTTTAATATACACTCTCACATCTTTCTACTATTATAGTCATAAAGACATACAAGGACAAGGTTGGTTTGAAAACTGAGGAGAACAAATGTAAGAACGCAAGCAAAAACTAAATATTTTAATAACAATGGTGCTTCCAAATTTGTTAAAATTGCAAGTAATTGAAATGTTGACCAATGTCATATTGCTCTAAGAAAAACCCAAAAAACTCACCTTGTTGTCTTGCATTTGATTTTTCCCCAAAGGCTGGCACAGTGGGTTCCCATACTTCTACTATGTTCTTGCTAATTTCTGAGGCATTCCTTGAATACCTTATTCCCTCATATCAACCCACTACTCTCTAAACTCTTCCTTGCTTTCCTTCTTCTTTCTAGGACTTAGGATTTCCTTATAGAATATGAAAAATTTATTTCTTTATTGTATGTTTCCTCCACTAGCATTCAACCCCACCTTTGCAGGAATTTTGTATGTTAGTTGCCTCAAGTGCCTACAAAACAATGCTGCTATATAGCATTATCAAGAGACTCAATTAATGTCTGTTGAATTAATAATTAGCAAATTTATACAATGGAACACAATTTAAATAATTTAAAATGGTGGTGTAAATTGTATCGATTGGTGAAAAACATGTTATTAGGCAGACAAAATAATTCTCCATTAGTAAAATTTTAGGTACAAATATAGATATTTAAAAATTTGACATATATCTCTATCTACATTTATATATAAAAATGTACATATATAGAGAATAAGTAAATACAAATAAATAAAGTCACAAAGGATATGAACCAAAATGTTACCAACAGTTAACATTTAATTGGGAAGAAGGAATTAATTGGGAAGAAGAAATTAAAATGATCTTTATTTATACTACGGTGTGTTGTGTTTTTGATTTGGTTTCCTGAAATTTTTTACGGAGATGATATATTTAATTTTCAATAATACAAAAGGAAAGTTTAAAAAGAAAACCATTACAAATTATAAGTGTTAAAAAACGAAATGGAGAACGAATTGTAAAGAGCACATTTGTTTGTCAATAATTGTTAATGTAATTATTAACAAATAATTTTTGCAAATCAATAATAAGAAGAGGATCTTACTGATGGATGAATGGGCAAAGGTAATAAAAATTCACAAAACAAATATTCAAAAGTTACAATATGAAAAATTTTTACTACAAGTAGTAACCAGAAAAATGAAATTAAAATAATACCATTCATTGGCCTATTAATTTCACCAACATTATGTTCATCAAAGAAGCCAGACATAAAAGAATTAACTGTATGTAATTCCATCCCTGTTATTTTCAAAAGACAGGAGAAAACAAAACAAGAGGGTTTAAGGATACATTCATAAACAATAAATCTACAAAGCTAGAGGCTACCTTTTGAGGACTGGGAAAGTATAGCTTCTGGGGCGCTCACATATTTTATTTCTGGATCTATGTAGTGATTATGAAGGTGTGTGCTTTACGACCATTGAGTTGTACATTTTTGTGCTGCGTTGTTTACTTTTTTCTCTATGTGTTATACATTTCATGGTAAATAAATAATGTAAATGAACTGTTTAAGGAATATTAACAAAGTGCCTCCATTTGGACTAAAAAGTAGACTATGTCCTGATTTTTTTTACCCCTGCATACTGTCAGAAAGTAACCAGTATTTGAATTTTGTGCTTATAATTTCTTTGCTTTTGTTTAGGTCTTAACCTTAAATATGTATTCCTTTTTTTTTTTTTTTTTTTTTTTTTTTTTTTGAGACAGAGTCTTGCTCTGTCGCCCAGGCTGGGGTGCAGTGGCCGGATCTCAGCTCACTGCAAGCTCCGCCTCCCGGGTTTAGACCATTCTCCTGCCTCAGCCTCCCGAGTAGCTGGGACTACAGGCGCCCGCCACCTCGCCCGGCTAGTTTTTTGTATTTTTTAGTAGAGACGGGGTTTCACCATGTTAGCCAGGATGGTCTCGATCTCCTGACCTCGTGATCTGCCCGTCTCGGCCTCCCAAAGTGCTGGGATTACAGGCTTGAGCCACCGCGCCCGGCCTTAAATATGTATTCCTATTTGACCTATTTAATCTTGCATGTTTGCCAAATTCCCGATTACATCTCCCACTTATTTAGACCATGTTTAATTTCTTTTGATAGTTTTATAATCACTCAAAAATATGTTTATATTACTTGCCTATCAGTTATTTTAACTCTGCAGTACCTATAACTATGGGCCCTCTTAAAATTTATTACTTTTGTTGCCTCTTTTTTTTCCTGCTAGAATTTTGTCAATGTTGATACTCTTTTTAAAGAATCAACTTTTGACTTTGTTTATCCTCTCAATGGAATAATGTTTTTCTTAAAAGGTAGTCTTGCTAAGTATACAATTTTAGCTTGACTTACTTTCTCCCAGTATTGGTGAAGAAAGGATTATTCTGCAGTCTCTGTCTTCCTCATGCAGTTGAGAAGTCAGCTGCTAGTCTGTCACACCATCTGTCTTTTCTCTCTGCTGTTGGATTAGATCCTTTAGGCTTTAATATTCCACAGCTTCACTATGATTCTTCTAGGTGTGGATGTTTTCCCTAGTCCTCCACTGTATCTGAGCCTCCCTATCTTTCATCAACTTTGTGAAGTTGTTGGGCTTATCCTATTGAATATTTTCTCTCATCATACCATTATCCCCTTATGGGACACTGACCAGGTATTTGTCAGAGGCTCTATCCCCTTACATTTTTTCATCTCTTTGTCTTTCTGTACCTCATGTGGGGCAAGCTCTTCAAAATTTTTCTTTTAGTTTGCCAATTTTCTTCTCACCTGTGTTTAATATATCACTTAACTTATGCACTGAGTTCCTAATTTTGATTTTTACATTTTTCATTTCCAGAAGTTCTATTTGGTTCTTTAAAAAAAAAAAAAGGTCATTTTTATAGACAGTTATTTCTTAACCATATTTTAAAATCATTCTTATATTTTTAAACATACTTATTATACTTTGCATCTATAATTAAAGTTTCTAAAATGTTTGTGGATATGGCTCTGCTTTTTTATTTTGCTGATGTTTTCCTGTTTCCGTGTATGTTTTATAATTGTGTGTGTGTGTGTGTGTGTGTGTGTGTGTGTATGAAATATCATCAGTGAGAATCCTTTGAGATATATGTGAGGGTGCACTCTTTAACAGAGGATTTTAGTTTGTGAATACCAGTTACCCAGGGGTACTACCAAATAGGGCCCTCTTTAAACAAAATTTCCAGCTTAAAAAGTTTTCATTCCTTGAAGGTAGTGTGAATTCTGACTCAAGATTAAGGTTATTAATACTTAAGCAAAAGTACTTTCCCCCCTCCATCTAGGGCTGAGACCAACAAAGACAAATATTTTTATTCATTCTCTTCTTGTGTGAAAAAATATTGCTCACCTTGGTTGGCTTTTTCATTGAATACGCAGCTCTTAGGGGACAATGAACTTATGCTGTGGTATCCTATCCAACTTCCTATCACTGCACTGGACCTGGAAATTCTCTCTTTTAACCTTTAGAGTGGTTTAAACTAAACCTAAAAGTACCCAGGGATTAGCAAATGCTCTTTCAGCCTTCTCCAACCTGTCTGGAATTGTGATCTCATTTTGCTTTTTACCTGTAAGAACTTCTGTAAATTTCTTGTTAATTCAAATATGCATTATTTTCAAAGATAAATTTTAAAAGAGCGTAATCTTGATTTGTAGAGAAATGAACAGGACTGATGTTCAGACTATTAGCCAACAAACAGATAAACATTGGATTTGCAAATAGCATTAAAAATTGAATATTCAGTTTTGATAATGGAGGGAGTAAACAGACATTCTTATACACTGCAAGATTAGTGTAAGCTGGTACTTATTTTAGGGAAGGCAAGTTGCCAACGTGTATTAATAATCTTAAAATGTTACATATTCTTTAATGTAGAAATTATTTTAAAAGTAATTTATCCTAAAGGTATGATTAGAAATATGCACAAAGTCATACGAAAAAATGGTCATTGAAAATTTTTCTATTTCAATAAGCTGAAAATAACTTAAATGTCCCATACAATAGATTTGGCTGAATACATTATGGCATATATATATATGCAAAATACATTATGACATACATATATATGCCAAAAATTCATATATATTGTCAATGGAAAATATTTAAAATTTTAAAAATATAATCCCATTTTCTATAAAATTGCAGATTTCTTAAAATTTTTTTGATATATTTATTTTTTAAATTTCTACAAAAACTTATATTTTACTATGCCAAAGAAAAAGCTCTTCTAAAAATAGTAATCAAAATGGCCAACCCAGAAATAAACCTAAATACTTACAGCCAACTGATCTTCAACAAAGCAAACAAAAACAAAGTGAGGAAAGGACACCCTATGCAACAAATGGTGCTGGGATAATTGGCTAGCCACTAGAAGGAGAATGAAACTGGATCCTCATCTCTCACCTTAAACAAAAAATCAACCCATGATGGATCAAGGACTTAAATCTCAGACCTGAAAATATAAAAATTCTAGAAGATAACATTGGAAAAACTCTTCCAGACATCAGCCTAGACAAGGATTTCATGACCAACAACCCAAAAGCAAATGCAATAAAAACAAAGATTAAACAGCAGGGACTTAATTAAACTAAAGAGCTTCTGCATGGCAAAAGAACAGTCAGCAGAGTAAACAGACAACCCATAGAGTGGGCGAAAACTTCACAATCTATACATCTAACAAAGGACTGATATCCAGAATCTACAATGAACTCAAACAAATCAGTAAGAAAAATACAAACAATTCCATCAAAAAGTGGGCTAAGAACATGAATAGAAAATTATCAAAAGAAGATAGACAAATCGCCAACAAACATATAAAAAATGTTCAACATCACTAATGATCAGGACAATGCAAACCAAAACCACAATGCAATACTACTTTACTCTTGCAAGAATGGCCATAATAAAAAAATAAAAAAATAGATGTTGGCATGGATGCGGTAAACAGGGAGTGCTTCTACACTGCTGGTGGGAAGGTAAACTACCACAACCACTATGGAAAACAGTGTGGAGATTCCTTAAAGAACTAAAAGTAGAAGTACCATTTGATCCAGCAATCCCACTACTGGGTATCCATCCAGAGGAAAATAAGTCATTATATGAAAAAAATACTGGTACAACCATGTTTATAGCAGTACAATTCTCAATTGCAAAACTGGGGAGTCAACCCAAATGCCCATCAATCAATGAGTGGATAAAGAAACTGTGATATATACATATATGAAAACATCGTATGTTTTCACTCATAAGTGGGAGCTAAGCTGTGAGAATGCAAAGGCGTAAGAATGACACAACAAACTTTGGGGACACAGCGGGAAAAGGTGGGAAGGGGATGACGAATAAAAGACTACAACTGTGTGCAGTGTATACCACTTGGGTGATGGGTGCAACAGAATCTCATAATCACCACTAAAGCTTTTAATCATGTAATCAAACACCACCTGTTCCCCAATAACCTATGGAAAAATAAACATTTTTTTAAAAAAAGAAACTATCATCAGAGTGAAGAGACAACCTACAGAATGGGAGAAAATTTTGCAATCTATGCATCTGACAAAGCCCTAATATCCAGAATCTACAAGGAACTTAAACAAATTTACAAGAAAAAAACAAACAACCCCATTGAAATGTGGGCAAAAGGACAAGAATAGACACTGTTCAACAGAAGACATTTATGTGGTCAACTAACATATGAAAAAAGCTCATAATCATTGATCGTTAGAGAAATGCAAATCAAAACCGCAATGAGATACCATCTCATGACATTCAGAATGGTGATCATTAAAAAGTCAAGAAACGACAGATAATAGCAGGGCTTTAGAAAAACAGGACCAACTTTTACACTGTTGGTGGACATGTAAATTAGTTCAACCACTGTGGAAGACAGTGCAGCGATTCCTCGAAGACCTAGAACCAGAAATAGAATCCGACCCAGCAATCCCATTACTGGGTATGTATCCATAGGAATATAAATCATTCTATTATAAAGATACATGCAAGTTCATTGCAGCACTAGTCACAATAGCAAAGATATGGAATCAACCCAAATGCCCATCAATGATAGACTGGATAAGGAGAAAGTGGTACATATATACCATAGAATACTACACAGCCATAAAAAAGAATGAGATGCGTCCTTTACAGGGACAATGGATGGAGCTGCAAGCCATTATCCTCAGCAAACTAATGGGAAAGAAAAAACAAACACCCATGTCCTAATTTATAAGGGGGAGCTGAACAATGAGAACACATGGACACAGGGAGGGGAAAACACACACACCAGGGGCAGTCTGAGGAGGGAGCAGGGGGAGGGAGAGCATCAGGATAAATAGCTAATGCATGCTGGCCTTAATGCCTAGTTGATGGGTTTTGACAGGCACAGCAAACCACCATGGCACACGTTTACCTATGTAACAAACTTGTACATCCTACATATGTATCCCGGAACTAAATTAAAGTAAACTAAAATATAATTAAATTAAATTAAATTAAGGACCCTAGGGAAAAAAGAAAATGTCAACGATATGACTAGCCAAATGTTTTTAACATGTACTACCCTCCCCCAAAACAGTTGCATTGATGAAATTAAACTTAAAAGCATAAGAACAAAATTCACAAGATCAATAATCAAAGGCTAATATTTTAGGCATATAAAGAACTCACATAAATTAATGTGTAAAATACTCATACCATCACAAGAGATAAACAAAGAGATAAAAATATTGCAGAGAGAAATAGTTTTTAAATCATTAGTCTCAAAAAAGTATAAAATTTTGTATACTATACTGGTTTTGATTTTCTTAATTAACTTTTTTTTTCAACTTTTATTTTAGATTCAGGGGATACATCTGCAGATTTGTAGTTTGGGATACGATTGATCCCAACACCCAGGTACTGAGCATAGTACCCAACAGTTGGTTTTTCAACCCACAGTCCTCTTTCATTTTTCACTTAGTAGTCCCCAGTGTCTATTGTTGTCATCTTTATGTTCACAAGTACTCATTGTTTAGTATCCATTGATAAGTGAGAATATGCAGTATTTGACTTTCTGTTCCTGTGTTAATTAACTTAGGATAATTATCTCCAGCTGCATCCATGTTGCTGCTAAGAACATGACTTCTAAGTAGCATTATATGCTTTCTCTCTCTCTCTCTCTCTCCATATATATACACACACACACACACACACACACACGCATCCACCCCCCCCCCCACACACACATATATCACACTTTCTCTATCCAATCCATTGTTGATGGGCACCTACGTTGATTCCATGTCTTTGCTTTGTGAATAGTGCTGCAATGAACATACAAGATCATGTGTCTTTTTGGTAGAACTTTATTTTCTTTTGGATATATACCCAGTAATGAGATTGCTGGGTCAAATCGTAGTTCTTTTTTAAATTCTTTGAGAAATCTCCACACTGCTTTCCACAGTAGGTAAACTAATTTACATTCCCACCAAGTATAAGTATACACTGTATACATTCCCACTCATAAATATACACTGTATAAGTATACCCTGTTCTCTGTGGCCTCACCAGCATTGGTTGTTTTTTGATGTTTAATCACAGCCATTCTGACTGGCATGAGATGGTAACTCATTGTGGTTTGGAGTTGCATTTCTATGATAACTAGTGATGTTGAGCATCTTTTCATATGTTTCTTGGCCACTTGTATGTCTTCTTTTGAGAAGTATATGCTCATGTCTTTTCCCATTTTTAATGGAGTTATTTATTTTTTGCTTGTTCAATGGTTTAAGTTCCCTATAGATTCTGGCTATTAGACCTTTGTTGGGTGCATTGCAAATATGAGAAGACCTCTGAAGTGATGGCTAGAAGAAGGGTAAGAAGGTATGCATATAGCGTGAACTGAGAAAATTTCAGAATGGCTGGAAGGAAGAATATGGGAAGGTAGAGAATGAGCTACACAGAAGAGATGAGGTACAGATTACATAGATCCGTATAAACTCTACGGACCACTAAATGTATTCTAAGAATGGTTGTAACTCTTGAAGGGGCATTTAAGCTAAGAAGTCACCTACTCACAAACTATAGCTGTGGTTTCTTCTGGATTACTGGTTAATCAAGCAGGCTGAAGGCAGAGTTCTGCGCTCCTATGCACTTCCACTTCCTCAAAGCTATAACCTCTGTCTCAGCACCTAGATCTTCTCAACTTTTGCGCCAATCAAAATTATAGCAGTGATTCGAACAATATTTCTTGTTCTTCTCTTATTATTTTGTGGTCCACACAGCCACAATAGGCCTACTGCACTGCCATAAACAAAAATCCTAAATTTCTGTTCTTAAATATGGTCACCTTATCAAAGAAGCAACTGAATATTTTACATTATTTTAAAATCGTAAATGTTATTCCAAATTTAATTAACATACAACAGAGTTGGCTTCCATTTGAAAATTTATTTTTTAACTTTTTTAAAGTTATTTTTTAATATTTTTAATAAAAAATTTATTTTTTAACTTATTTTTAAGTCATTTTTAAGTTAAAAAATTTATACTTGATTTTCAAAGTATAAATCATTGCTATGTTTTAATGTATTAAAATTATTAAACATAATTCCAGCCAGTCATCACTGTTTGAAACTTTAAGAATTATATGTTAAAAGTCTTATTACCAAAGGGCCTTGAAAACGTAAGACTATCATTCTAGAAATAAATAACCCAGAAAAATAACAGTAAATGCCCATAATATTATTTTCTGAGTTTTCACATTTTATAGATTGGGCAGACACAATATTCAGCAATGTTTAGCAAAGGCTGTAGTTAGTATTAACTTTAATTTTATGTTACCTATATGCAATATATTTCACAGACAAAAATTCTATTAAAAGTAGCACACTAAATGCAAAAATGCAAATGTAATTATGTTAATTTTAGGATGATAAAATATATCTAAAACATCATTCTAACGAAAGTGTTTTGGAACCATTCATTAATCTGATTGCAATCTTTAAAAGTCTAGAACAAGTAATTAAATGCAAGAAGTATTTCATCCCATCTATGCAACTGCAAAAATGTGAGAATACAAATTTTAAGTGATTGATTTACATGTTGTTTATAAAATGCTATCTGCTTGCCTGACAGATAATTCCCCAACATGTGATTTCCAGGTACTGCATCACAGAGAAGGTCCTGGTATTTTCCTCAAAAATCATCACTTTTACTACTACTCTCTGAAATCCCAGGTTGAGGAAAGAGAGGAGGTATTATTTATAATTGGTAAAGCAAGAGGGTGGCACTAAAGGACAATCCATTCCAACCTCTCAACTTCGGAGAGTCTGGGAGTAAAATAATGCTGATACATCTACATGTGAATGCTATAAACAGCAGGTGGGGAGTAGGCAAAGGCACACAGGGTTGAATTCTTTGTGTGGAGTAGAAAGACTTTGGGAAAAGCTACTGAGCCTGAAAGTCTGCAAGTAGAATCCCAGATGGCTGGCAGGCCAAAATTATTCCTCTGCTACCCACAAGAGCCCAGAATAATTAAAACCAAAGCCAACAACACAAAATTCAAACTGTAAGCAATCCAAAGAACATATAAAAAGGAAAAACAGAAAGGACCAACTGTTCAGACCAAAAAAAAAAAAAAAAAATGTAATAGGTGTGAAAAAGTACGGGTCTAACACTTTTATCTGAAAAACAAAAAAGTGCATTGATTTATTTTCTTTTTCCTTCAGCCTACTATGTTTCTCTTGTGCTTTCTTCTTCCTTTTCTCACTGATTCAGAAAGACAAAATGGTTAAACAAGACTGGTTTTACTCCTAGCTTCTGAAGGTAGAAACGCACTTTCTAGCAACATGTTCTGGTAACTTCTTTCTCAAAACATTTTGGATCCCCCAATGAGTTTGTTATGAAAAAATTTGACCTGCCCAAGCTACTACAACCATGAAATAGATTACATAAGACTGATGCTTAAAGCTACCCTCATCTTCTCACTTTTGTGACTTCGTACAGTAACACAATATAAATATTTAAATACAAAGTGAGGAAATATAGGCAGCAGTTGCTAAAACATTTTAGATATTTCCTTATCTTCCTGAATGAAGAATTTAGAAATTGTCTAATTTGACTCTCTCTCCTCACACTAAGGGAAAATGAGAGAGATAAGGGAAATGATTCGTTCTAAGTTACCCATCTGGCAAACAACTCAACCAAGATTCCCAAGTCTGTTTTTCCTAACTATTCTACTGATGACATTATCCACTTAGATTCTTCAAAGAATGAAATAATATTTTTATTTATTATTTTTAAAACATACAAGGGTCTTTATTAGCTAAACACTCATTTTATAATACACCACAGTCACTGAGTTGCATAAGGAAGGAAAAGTCATCATCATGTGAAAACATTCACTAATGAACTAGTCACATATAACATTAGTACCTAAACACTCCTTGCCTTATAACATAAAGACTTAGCCCCATCTATTAGACTTGGACCGGTTATCTGATGATGCAATTCAATTGTAGAGTAGATAGCAAATAGTGTTAAAGATGTAGGATTACACTAACAGTGACAGCAGAACTCTGAGTCATAACCAATGCCATTGACAAATAAGGATGTAACAGAGAAAACCAGATAGCTTGAGAAAACTACCTCAGAAGCTTCAAATGAAAAATGTTTTAATGTAAAGTGTACAAGTTAGGCCTGTGGAAAGCTTGATTATCTTTCAAATTCTTTTCTAGAACAAAACTCCTTATTATTCTTAGTGAAATTCAAACATAAAATAAAAGATGACATATTGTGAACCATACAGTTTAATTAGAAAAAAACCCACAAAACAAAACTCGCTTGATTCATTATATAGTCATTTAAAAAATTAGTGCCTAATTGCAATCATAAATTTACATTTTGCTCAATATAAATAAGTTACATTATTTTACATGGTTAATTTCATTTTTAAGTTAAAAAAATTTTTTTTAAATCCCCTTAACAGTTCTCCACTTAGCTAACCCATCCGATTAATCTGTGCTCTCCAATCCCTCTGACCACTGGTATACTACTTTCCACTTTCTGCATTCTACTCATAGCAACTGAGATATTTACTTTCCAGTAATTTTAATTCTCTTTGTTCTCAACCTTCTTTTCCCAGTTGTGCTTATCACATTAATTACATATTTTAATAAGCTAGGTAAAAATTGAAGAATTCTGTGTATACAATTTAGTTCAAAGAAGACAAAGTTTAGTAATCTGAAAGACCCTGTGGAATCCGCATTCTAGTTACTCCACAAGTTTCTAAATTACTTCTACATTTTAGGTAAATAAAAACTATAAGTCACAGCTGAAGCATTAGGAGTGTAGTTAATGCAAAGTAAAAGAATTAGGAAATTTAAACTATGAATCTACAATCAAGGGAAAGAATGTCCATCAATAGGTTTATAACAATGGAAGTTTTTCAAGTGAGAGATGGCACAGATGACACACAAAAAAATTGACATCCATGTACTATATTACTATATTACTGAGAAATTATTTAATGATTAGCCTACATCATAAGTTTGACAGGAAAAGAGAGTGTAATTTCTTGATGTAGAAAGTTTTCTGAGAAACAAGTCTACAATGTAGATAAATTTATGACCTAACTTATAAGTAGTTAACTTTAAAACTTATGCCATAAAAAGGTAGAGAATATGGGACTTAGATATAAAAAGAAATTACAGTAGATGTTTACATCTTTGCTGCTAAAAATTTCAAATAACTAACTGTGTTATGACAAATTAACAAATTATAAATATTTTGAAAATATGAGTTGATTTCTAGTCAAGATGACAAAATTTAGACTTTGAAGTAAACTATTTTTGTTTAATTCACATCAACAATAGCTTTTTTAATTTAAAAAAAAAAAAACTTAAAGTGTTTAGCTAAGCTCAAAAACAAAATAAACATGTTGGAAGACCACAAATGGAAAGAAACACAAAGTGCTAAGTGAAGCTAAAGTCACAGGCCTGCTTACCAACAAGTCTATAAGCAGATAACAAGGCCTTAGAGTCAACTTCTGAGGCTAAATGTCAGGCCATTGGCAGGTGGACAACCTAGAAAAATCCTAATCTAACTTTTAACTCAATCAACCCATAAGCTAGTTCACTGATTAGACAGACATACACCCAACATTAATGCTGTCCAGGTACCATTCTAGACTAAAGGCCTTGATAAGGTATGCAGACACGTACCTAAAACTAACAGACAATATCAGCTGGGGCGGGGGGGCGGGGAGGGGGAGAGAGAGAGAGAGAGAGAGAGAGAGAGAGAGAGAGAGAGAATACAGCAAAACAAAAAACCCAAGAGAAAAAATTTTTCTCTAGAAATGAGCTTGCAAACCAAACTTCTATAACATAGGGAAAGTAATACTTGGAAAGATAGCTACAAATATAAAAGCTGAAACATATGTTAATTCCAGATAAAATTAGTGCCATAGAAGGGACTGAAAATGTATTATTTATGACCATCAAAGAGAAATCAGAGGAATGACATTCATAAAAATGTCCAAGAAGTTATGGAAGAAAAAAAAGTAAAAATAAAATGAATAAAAGAAAAAGAGTTTTTTAGAAATATTAGGAAAAGTATAATAGTTATATTAAAAATGTGGTAGGGGCAGAACTTCTGGGTTAATTAAGTCCACTGAAAACATGCTCCTTCAAAAAAGGCAAAAGAATTCAAGAAATAACCAAAGGTTTGTGATAAGGATCTTATCTTCCCTAGTAAAATGGCTGGATGTCAGTAATAACAGTGAGCGTCCTAGCATTTTAATTTGCCTTTTTCTCATCGCCCCTCTCTAGCTCCACAGTCTTGAAAATCAGCAGTTTGGCAATCATGGTGGCCCTGAAAACCAGCAGCCTACCAGTCAATGGACGAGACATATATGTTTAAAGACCCTCAAAAATCCTCATCGCCACAAAACTGGCAATATTTCACCTGCCTCCCAGCTCCCTGAGAAGTCCCATTTGCCAACCTTATCATTATTTGGGAAATTTACAAGTATGTGCAAATTAAACAATACACTCCTAAATAATTAGTGGGGAAAAATCAAAGTAATGAAAGAGGGGTATCATCACTGATCTTACAAAGGTTTTTTAAAAAATCTCAGAGAAATACTATGAATAGCTATCTGCCAGCAAATTAGGAAATCAAGATGAAAGGGACAAATTTTTAAAAAGACATAAACAACCAAAACTGGCATAAGAAGAAATAGAAAGCAGAACAGCCCTATACCAGTAAAGAAATTGAATTAGTAGTTAAATATCTTTCTATACAGAAAAGACCAGGTCCAGATGACTTCACTGTTAATTTCTACCAAACATTTAAAGCAGAGTTAATACCAGTTCTTGATAAATACCTTCAAAAAAATACAAGTGGTATGGGGACACTTCCCAACTCACTCTAAGCGGCCAGTACTACCCAAATACTGAAACCAAACAGATATCACAAGATAAGAAAACTACAGACCCATAACTCTTATAATTATAGACACAAAAATCCTCAAGAATATACTCACAAAGCAAATCTAGCGAAACCTAAAAATAATTTTACACCATGACCAACTAGAATTTATCGTACAAATATAGTTGACTTAATACACAAAAATCCATTCACATAATGTATCATATTAATAGAATAAAAAACAAAACATATGACTATCCCAATAGATACACAAAAAGCATTTGAAAAAATCAAACACAATTTCATAATAAAAAACATCCAACAAACTAGGAATATAAAAGAACTTCTGCAACCTGATAGAGAGTATCTGTGGAAAACCCACACCTAACATAACACTTACGGTGAAAAACCAAATGCTTTCCTCCTAAGATCAGGAATAGGACAAGTATGTCCTTTCTTGTTGGTTCTATTTAACATTGTAATAGACGTCCTGGACAGGGTGATTAAGAAAGAAAAATAAATGAGAAGCATCCAGATTGGAAGGAAGGAAGTAAAATTGTCTATATTTGTAGATTACATAATATCATATATAGAAAACACTTAGGTATCCACAAAAAAAAAAAAAAAAAAAAACTTATTTGAACTAACCAATGAGTTTAGCAAAGTTGTAGTACACAATATCAACGTAGAAAATTAATATTTTTTGGATCTGTGTTCCTGCCCAAATCTCGTGTTGAAGTATAATTCCTGATGCAAAAAATTGTCTATATTTGCAGATTACATAATATTGTATATATAAAACACTAAGGTATCCACACACACACACACAAACTATTTGAACTAACAAATGAGTTTAGCAAGATTGTAGTGCACAATATCAATGTAGAAAATTGATATTTTTTGGATCTGTGTTCCTGCCCAAATCTCATGTTGAAGTATAATCCCCAGTGCTGGAGGTGGTGCCTGGTGAGAGCTGATTGGATCACTGGGGCAGTTTCTAATAGTTTAGCACCATCCCCCTCGCTTGGTACTGTATAGTGATTGAGTTCTCATGAGATCTGGTCATATAAAAAGTGTGTGGGATCCCCTCTCCCTTGCTCCTACTCCAGCCACATGTAAAGCAGGCCTGCTTTCCCTTTGCCTTCTACCATGACTGTAAGTTTCCTGAGGCCTATTCAGAAGCAGAAGCCACTATGCTTCCTCTATAGCCTGCAGAACTGTAAATGAATTAAAACTCCTTTCTTTATAAATAACCCAGTCTCAGGTGTTTCTTTAGAGCAGTGCAAGAACTAACACAGAAAATTGTCATTGAGGAGTGGAGCATTGCTGCAAAGATACCTGAAAATGTGAAAGCAGCTTTGAAATTGGGTAATGGGCAGAGGTTGAAAGAGTATGGAGGCCTCAGAAGAAGACAGGAAGATGAGGGAAAATTTAAAATTTCCCGGAAATTGTTAAATGGTTGCAACCAAAATGCTGACAGTGATATGGACAGTGAAGGCCAGGTTGAGGAAGTTTTAAATGGAAATGAGAAACTTATTGGGAACTGGAGTAAAGGTCACTTTGTTATGCTTTAGCAAAGAGTCTGGCTGTTTCGTGGGTTTGCTCTAAGGATCTGTGGGACTTTGAACTTGAGAGTGATGATTTACAGTATCTGGTGGAAGAAAGTTCTAAGGATTGAAGCATTCAAGATGTGACTTGGCTGCTTCTAAAATCTTATCTCATATGAGCAAAGAGAAGTAGAGAAAAGAAATGACCTGAAATTGGAACTTATATGTAAAAGAGAAGTAGAGCACTAAGTGTGGAAAAACTGCAGTCTGACCATGTGGTAGAAATGAAAGGCCCATATTCAGGTGAAGAATTCAAGCAGGCTGCAGAAATTTGCACAAGTAAAGACGAGGTAAGTACTAATAACCAAGACAATGAGGAGAAGGCTTCTAAGACATTTTGGGAACTTCATGGCAACCTCTCCCATCACAAGCCCAGAGGCCTGTAAGGACTAAATGGTTTCCTGGGCCAGGACCAGGGCCCACTGTCCTGAGCAGCCTCAGGACACTGCTCCTTGCATCCCTGCTACTCTAGCACCAGTCGTGGCTCAAAGGGGCCAAGATAAGCTTGGGCCACTGATTCAGAGAGTGCAAGCAGTAAGCCTTGGCAGCTTCCATGTGGTAATAAGCCTGAAGATGTGCAGAGTGCAAAAGTTGAGGCTTAGAAGCCTCTGCCTAGATCTCAGAGGCTGTATTGAAACTCCTGAATGTCCATGCAGAAGTCTGCTGCAGGGGTGGAGCCCTCATGAAGAACCTCTACTAGAGCACTGCGGAGGGGAAATGGGGAGTTGAAGCCCCCACATGGAGTCCCCACATATGGCACTGCTTAGTGTAGCTATGAGAAGAGGGCCATTGTCCTCCAGTCCCCAGAATGATAGATTCATCAGTAGCTTGCACCCTCAGCCTGGAAAAGCTGCAGACACTCAACAACAGCCCATGAGAGCAGCTGTGGGGGCTGAATCCTGGGAAGCCACAGGGGTGAAGCTGCCCATGGTTTTTGGAGCCCATCCCTTGCACCAGTATGCCCTGGATGTGAGACATGGAGTCAAAGGAGATTATTTTTGAGCATTAAGATTTACTGACTGCCCTGCTGGGTTTCAGACTTGTATGGGACCTATAGTCCCTTTCTTCTGACCAATTTTTTCCCCTTAGAAATGAGAGTATTTACCCAATGTTTGTACCTCCATGGTATCACGGAAGTAACTAACATGTTTTTGATATTACAGGCTCATAGGTGAAAGGGAAGAGCCTTGTCGCAGATGAGGCTTTGACCTTTGGACTTTTGAGTTTATGCTGAAACAAGTTAAGACTTTGGGGTCTGTCGGGAAAGTATGATTCTATTTTACCATGTGAGAAGGAGATGATATTTGGGAGAGGCCAAAGGTGGAATGATGTAGTTTGAATATGTGTCCCCAACCAAATCTGATGTTGAAATGTAATCCCCAATGCGGGAGGCTGGGCCTAGTGGGAACTGATTGGATCATGGGGGTGGTTTCTAGTAGTTTAGCACCATGCCCCCTTGGTACTGTATAGTGAGTGAGTTCTCATGAGATATGGTTGTTTAAAAAGTGTGTGGCACCTCCCCACAACTCTCTCTTCTGCTACAGCCATGTTAGACATGCCTACTTCTCCTGCATCTTCTGCCATGATTAAGTTTTCTGAGGCCTCCTCAGAAGCAGCAGTCACTATGCTTCCTGTGCAGCCTGCAGAACTGTGAGTCAATTAGATCTTTTTTCTTTATAAATTATCCAGTCTCAGTTATTCCTTTACAGCAGTGCAAAAACCGACTAACAGAAAAATTCCATTGTAATTCTGGCAATAAACAATCCAAAAATAAAATTAATAAAATAATTCTTCTCTCAATAGCACCACAAAAAAGAAAATCTACCAAGAAATCATGAATGTTTATGTATCTAATAGCATAGTCTCTGGATATAATTATAAAGATAAATTAACAAAATTACAGTCATTATACTGTTTTTAGCACAAGCCTATCAGAAACAGATAACTCAAGGGCATAAAATATTCTGTATTAAAAATATGAAACAAAACATAATTAATAACTTTGGTAAAGCATGTATGTATAAAAATACTAAAACATACATACCTGCACTTATGAACTAGAAAGAATACATCATTTTCAAGTTGCTACAGACACTTGTGTGTACACAAACACAAATGTACAATATGAACATATGTACCAGTGATATAAAGAATATACATTCTTTATGGCACACATTGAACTTTTTTTAAAGAAAGATAAAAATCTTCAATAAATTTAAAAGAAACAGTATCTGCTCAAATCTTCATTCTTATCCATACTGCAATTTAATTTGGAAATCAGTCATAAAAAGTTAAGTTTTGAAAATGATAATGTGCCCTCCTAATTCATGGTTTAAAACTACATCACAATGTAAATTATAAAATGTTTAAAACTGAGGTCCTCCCTCTTACAATTAAAATACCCTGGACATAAACAACAAACAAACATAGTCTCTGGAAGGTAGACAGAAGCCTGCTTAACAAGGAACCTCAGGACCTGAGGAACAAACAACACTATAGTGAATTCCCTGGGTTTTCACCTTGTCTCCCATATATCCCAGAAGAGGTTATGGTGAAACCAGTGGCCTCAAACTGCCAGAAGGCATAGATCTGAAAGGCCCCAAGAAAAGCCTATCCCTTTTAACCCAGTGGTGTCAAATCTTTTGGCTTCCCTGGATCACATTGGAAGAAAAACAATTGTCTTGGGCCACACATAAACACTATTTTAGCGTTATATTTTAGTTAAACACTAACGCTATTGATAGCTGATGAGCTTAAAAAAAAATTTTGCAAAACAACTCACAACATTTTAAGAAAGTTTATAAATTTGTGTTGGGCCCCATTCAAAGCCATCCTGGGTTGCTGCAGTCCCTGGGGTACAGGTTGGACAAGCCTGATCTAACCAAAGGACTAAGAAAAAGGGGGCCTAACAGAATAGAAAGTCCTTTAGACAGTATTCACCCTACTCCACTCAGCACCAAAGGAAAAACTGCTCTTCTCTCATCCTGGTATTAGTGAGGCCAAGCAGGAGCTCAACTTCTTGTCTCATCAAGAAACAATAAGACAAGGTAAGTTGACCTTCCAGTTTCACAACCAAGTTGGTGCCAGTAGGGCTGAATGGGTAGGGGGACTGAGTGGTGGGTAGCTGACTTCCACCCTTAGCAGGCAGCAAAGGTAGTAGTGTAAGACAGTGCTATTTGCATTCTGCTATTCCTGTCAGGGAGGCCTGGAGTGGACCTTCTGCTCTCACACAGCAGCAATGAGCCAGAGCAAGGTGGTGCAAGTTGGGACTCTGCTTTTGTAGGTATAGAAGCTCTGCTTTTTCCTTCCCCAACTGTGTCACCAAAGTGACTTGAGAAATTGCAGAGGGTGACGATCTTTCAGAAACAATGCTGACTTTAACTTCTTTCCTCCCTACCCTCTGTGAACCAATGAGAAGCACCTAGAGTAGACCAGTAAGTAGGCCTCATTCAAGGAGATACAAGTTTATCACCGTACCATCCTACCTGGTATAGCTCTGATGCCATTTTAACTGAAAAAAGACAAACATAGGTAGAAAACTTAACAGCTTTTGAAACACAACTTTTGCCTATATGACTGTTGTTTTAATTTAGAAAAACTCAGCTTATGGAGCAAATTGAGGTAGATCCCTTCACTTATGAAAATGATAAATTAATTCCATACTGGGGCCATTTTTGCCTAGCCATCTATAGCCCTACACACATGTGGATAGAAAAGCTCTGGGAATTCCTATTCTCCTTGGGTGGGAGTTTAAAATTTATTTTCTTAAAAAATCACTACAAGAGTGACTTAGTGGAGTTTCAAATGCTGCTGTTAAGTGGCAACCATTATTTTAAGGAAATTAAAGCTGCAACAGAAAACCAAATACCACATGTCCTCATTTATAAGAGGGAGCTAAGCATTGAGCACTCATGGACATAACGATGGAAACAATAGACACTGGGGACTACTAGAGTGGGGAGGGAGGGAGATGGGGAAGGGCTGAAAAACTAGCTGTTAGGTACTATTCTCAGTACCTGGGTGATGGCTCATTTATACCCCAAACCTTAGCATCACACAATATACCCGGGTAGCAAACTTGCACATGTATCCCCAAAATCTAAAATAAAAGTTGAAAAATAAAATGCTGCTGTTAATAAGACACACAATTACACCACAGGTCAAAGGGACTTTAGTGAGACAGCCTAGAAACCAAGTACCCTTTATACAATTGTTTCCTAAGGAAAATAACAATCGAAGCTCCAAGCAACCCATTTGCAAACTGGGAATACAATTCATCCTCATGTTGGGGCTGCTCGCTAATTTTTCTTTTATTGCTTCAGTGCATCCACTGATGCTGCTTGGTTTTATGCTATACTTTACTATTCCTTATTCCGTAAACAATTTTAATTAAAGTCTCAAATGCATGGTGCATCATTCAAATTTTAATGTCTTTGTCAATAAAGGTAAATTTTTTCTGTGCCAATGTCCTAATTAAGCCTTTTTCACAATCAAGATGGAGTTCCAGAAACTGAGCTGAAAATGTTTGAATATCCTAACCTGAGATTTGAGGTTTCCTTTGTCAATCCTAACCTGATCTGCTATGCTAAAACACAATTATTTACAGGATAAGTGGTTGTAAAGACAAAACAACCTTTTAAATTCAACTTCTAAATAAATCTTTAAAATGAATACCCGAACTAACTTCACTGAAACTTTTAAAAAATTAAGTTAAATTAAATCTGGAGGAACAGATTCTCCCAATTAGATCTGTTACCATATTTTACATAGTTCATACATCACACATACTATCAATAATATTACAAACTATATAAGAAATGTAGCTTTGAGATAAAATAATTTTAAGTCAACTGTCTATTCTTCATTAGATAATTATACATTTAGAATCTACTATGTGAGAACTCACCATGTCTAAGACTAAGCGCAAGGCAAATTTAGTCATTAAGCTTTAGAAAATTCCAGTGGAGTACACCTTGTGTGTTCCAAGATAGGAGGCTATAGACTTAGATAATTCTGTGTGCTGGTCCACAATCACGCAGGTAATGACTGGTAGAGGTAACTTTTAAACCCAGGTCATTCTAATTCCAAGCCCATGTTTTAATGTTTTATTTCTTTTCTTAACAACTTTATGACCATTTGCATAGCATAAAATTAACCCATTGTGTTTAATTAAATGATTTTTACTGCATTTACAGAGTTGTGCAGCCCTCACCATAATTCAGTTCTAGACCATTTATTTCACCACAAAAAGATCCCTTGCTCTCATTTCCCATTGCCACTCCCACTTCCAGGCAACAATTAATCTACTTTCTATGTCTACAGATTTTCCTTTTCTGGACATTTCATGATAATAAAATCACTCAATATGTGGACATTTTTATTCAGCTTCTTTCACTTAACATGTTTTTGAGATTCATTCATGTTGTGGCATGTGTCAATATTACATTCTTTTTTATTGCTGCATCTCTATTACCTTTATACAGCAGAAATAATCTTATAATTGAAGAGAAATAAAAATGTATTGACATTAGGATCTACGATCTTCTTACACTAGTGAAAATCCTTATTTTGCACAACATTTCTCTCCTTCCGCATCTTCATCAACTGAGTCTGGGGACCTTTTGTCATTTAATGTAGCTTTCCCCAGAACATTTTTACTTGTTGTCTGCTTCAAACCTAGGCTGCACAGCAGCCTGGAGTTTAGAGTATATTTACTGGAGTAATCGAGTATATTTTAAAAAGTGCTTCGAGTATGTTACTTTTAAATTCTCAATAGTTCCCAAGTGTCTGTAGAATTAAGTTCAAATTCATTGAGTTGGCCTATCCAGACTTCCAGTCAAGTTCCTTTTCCCTTTCCTGTGTAACTTTGCATCCCTCTTCTTTCATGTGGTCAGATTTCTCTGACTGACGCCCTACACGTTTAACTCATTTTCAAGTGTGTGCTTTTCCCTGTGCCTGTTACTCAAATAGCAATCCTTCCCCTCTTCTCAGCTTCTATCCCAAATCCTACCTCCTTTAATACTTCATTCTTGTCCTCCCCAGCCCCATATTCTCTCTCCCTTCAACTCTTTAGCAATGACTTTCTGTATCATATTTTTAGCCTTAGGCATTCACAGAACCTGTTCATGCGTGAAAGTGTGACTGAGGCTCCTTCCAGCTAGGAAATATATTTTCTGGTGTGAACTATTTGAGGGCAGGTTTCATGTCTGGTTCCTTCAATGGGGGGTGGGGAGTGGAGAGGGGTTACTTCCCATATCAATATTTTGCAATTAGTAGTACTCAAGAAAGTTCATCAAATGAAAAATTTGTATTCCTTTACATAATCAGGAAAATGAAAGCATGAAATAGTACTGACCAATGAAAGCAGTATATTTTCCTTTTAACTGTAAGGAATGAGGTGAACAAACATAAACTTCAACTTTACTATCAACACTTCAACAACAAAAGAGCTAAGAATAATTCCCAAGAAATGTGTGTCCAACCTCTTAGCTATAACATTAGACAAAGTCTTTTTTCAAGGGTGAAATGAAAAATGTTCAACACCACAATGGGGCTATCTAAGGGCAGCTCCATCACTGCCAGATATTCCAGTGCCTTAGCAAAGTAAGAGATGCTCAGGTCTAATATCCAATCTAGCAGGGCTTTCATTTCCTTCCAATCATAAAACAGAGGGCTACCCTGGAATAGAAAAACGACACAAGAAAGAACAATGACAGATTTCTACTCCATGGCAACATGGCAAAGGCTTATTTAAACATGGTCCTGAAAATCAGGAAAAGTGACATTTTGTTATTGGTACTTCAACATATAAAATATCTTTCTAGATTTGTAGTCAAGATTTTATATTTTCTCCTAATCACATTCTTTTGTTTATTTGTTTGTTTTTGGTACAGACTGGCCTTGCACCAAATTACAGAGAAACATACTGAAAAATTGGAAAATATTTCTAACTTAAAAATGTCAAGAAGGTATTATTTGTGCTCTGATACGTTTATTAAGCCATGGTAAGCCAGGTGCAGTGGCTTACATCTGTAATCCCAGCACTTTGGGAAGCTAAGGCGAGCAGATCACCTGAGGTCAGGAGCTCGAGACAGCCTGACCAACATGGCGAAACCCTGTGTTTACTAAAAATACAAAAATTAGCTAGGCATGATGGCGGGTACCTGTAATCCCAGCTACTTGGGAGGCAGAGGCAGGAGAATTGCTTGAACCCGGGAGGGTTGCAGTGAGCTGAGATCGAGCCATTGCACTCCAGCCTGGGCATCTCAAAAACAAACAAAACAAACAAAAAACCATGGTTACTGCAACACCAAGTTTCTCACTAAGGAAGTCCACTTCATCTCCTGACATCTTTGTTCCTTGTAATGGCAACAACATTCTCCCAGTCCACCAAGCTTATATCTAGATATTACCTTTTCTTTCCCTTCTCTGAATCCACTCTCTTTCTTCAATGCCTTTCCTACCACATCAATTCCTTTATAGTTTGTTAACCATTAATTAATATATCTCCTCATCAAAAGTATCTCCTATGTGCTGGGTGATGTGCTATACGTGGAAGACGCAACAGTGAGCAGAACAGACAGTCACAGTTCCTGAAGCAGAGCTTGCAGCCTAATTCATCTCACTTAAATTCTTTTCTGGCCAGGTGTGGTTGCTCATGCCTGTAATCCCAGTATTTTGGGAGGCTGAGTGCAAGAGTTTGAGACCAGCCTGGGCAACATAGCAAGACTTTGTCTCTACGGATAATTAAAAATAATATAGAATAAAAATATTCTTTTCTTGCCTCGTCTCCTAACTTCAGTATGTGCCTGGCACTGCTGCCTGATTCTTCTGCTATTAATAGTTAATCTTGGCCTTATGATCTTTGTGATTGCTCTGCCTTTGTGTCTCTTTTCATGCGGAAAATGCCCTAACACCCATCTACAGAAATTGTAGTCCTGAAGAAAGCTCATTTCCCTCAAGAGACCACCTTCCCTAAACCCTTACTAATCTGCCCTTCCAGCTGCAATCTTGCCTTCCTTGGACTTCCCATGACATTCTAATATCTTTTCCAACCTTTACCTTTCATCATCATCATATGCATAAGTGTCATTATTCTTCACCCACTCCAGTCTCTTAAAAGCTGGACATGTCTCAAACTTTGTGCATATCAGCAGGAGTTTGTTCTGTTATGAGTTCATAAAACATGAGGTATTTTATAGAAGACTTCATTGAGCCTAAAATATCAGATAACATTGGATCATATAATCATGGAGGACAACATATTAATTTCATGACATGCTCCATTTGGTAACCTATTAAATAGTGAAATATGATGGTTGAAGGTGTTATTCCAGGTCTTTTAAAAATAATAAAAACTAGCACACTTTTAAAAATTAAGTATGCTTTTGTTTATGGTAACATGGGATATAGCCTTTGGGTGTCAGTCCTGCACATTTCAGTTAGCCCATCTCTAACTGCTGTGTGACCAGAGAAATTCACTTAAGAAACTGTCGCCTAAAAATAAATGTCTTACAACACTAGCCCATTTAAGCACCTAATTACAAGGTCAGTCAAAAGTCAACTTGTTCTATAACAGATTGCTTTCATCAGTGGCTTCTTGTCCACCCAGAGCTTCAGTTAGGACGCCTCCACTCTTGGGTTCTGGTATGCTTGGATGCCATAGCCCTAACTTTGTACTAAGTCTCCTCAAAAATCGTATTGATGCAGAATTTGGGGTAATTTGGAAAAGGACATAAGTTATCCTTACATAAGCCATTTCTCCATAGATTACAAATGAAAAGTAGCATTTTCCATTATTTTTCTAAAAATACAATCATTGGATACTTTCTGGTTCTTTTAAAAATTCTTTAAAATGAAATTTCAGGGTAAAAAGCTATGCTGTCTTTAAAGTATTGACTAAATTGCGAGGCTGCTCCAGCAAGTCTGTTTCAAAACACATTTCAACAAATGTGGATATATATAAGTTATTATTTTGTCATGCTGTCAAAAAATTTAGTACTTCTTTTAATATTTATTAACAAGAGGAAATTTGCATTGTGGGCTTTTAGTGAGAAAAGCTTAATGACTATTTGTATTTTTCTGTGGCTTAAGTGTTAATCTTTGCCCAATTTCTTCATTTACTATTTATCTTTTCCTTTTCAATTTGTGTGAGTCCCTTTATATATGGAGATATTAATACTTTATTGAATATTACAAAGATTTTTTTCAAGTCTGTTATTAGGTTTTAAGTTGGCTTGTAAGTTTTTGAGGTTTTTACAATATAATTTTTTACATAGTGAAAATTCATTTTTTTCTTTTTTTTTGAAATTTTGCTTCTTAGGCCTTTTGTAACATGATTACTAAATAATTTATCAAGTGTTTTCCTTTAGTAATTTATCCCTCTACATTTAAAATTTTTATTCATCTGAAGTTTATTTTTGTGAAAGGTAGAGAGAAGCGATATAATTTTATATTTTATACAAAAATCACACTTAATTATACAAAAGCCTTTTATTAACTTTCCTTTTAGACTTTAAGTGCCATCTTTAACAAAGAGTAGGTTATGACATGCTCATTCTTGGACCATTTTTTCCCCCCCATTTATCTCTTTTTCTGTTCTTGAACTTGTACCAAGTGCTACTATTTTACTGTGTGTGTGTTTGTGTGTGTAGATAAATATGTAGAAAGATAGATAATATGTTTGACATCTGAGAAGGAAGAAGGAAGGCTCCAGCCATTATTCTGCTATTTTTAAAGTTTTTTTAGCTCAATTCACATACTTGTTTTTCAAGAAGAATTTTATAATCCACTCATTGGTTCCTGGAAACCCACTAAGGAGAGTTTGAAATGGATTGTTATTAAATATATAGAGTTGTGAGTATGGAAACCTTTAAATTAGTGTGCTTTCCCTGTGGGACTATATTATTTTATTAAATTAAGGCATTTCTGTGTCTTTTAGTAATTTTTAAAATATGGTTTCATGTGGCTCTTGCACATTTCTTATGAAATCTATTCCTATTTATTTTCTTTTTTATTGCTATTATGAATGGAATTTTAATTCCATTATATATTCTAATTGGTGTTTTCATGTAAGTACATATGTTTTGTTTTTAGCCAACTACCACGCTGAACATTATTTTTTGTTTTATTAGGTTTTCTGATCTATTAATATTTTATATGCAGTGTCCACTATTACTCTATTTGAATAAAGGTAATGTTTTTCCTTCTCTTCATCTTTTTTTTTTTTATATTTTGGCATTTGCTTAAGCTGTCAGAAAAAAATTAAATAATAGTAGAAATGGTAGGTTACTGTAATTTCACCTGATATGATTACTGTTGCTATTTTAAAAACTCACTTGATTCATGTATTTTCTTGATGTTGAATAAGTTAAATGGTTTTTCTAGGTCCATTTATGTGAGTAACCGCCCTTCTTTAATCCCTGTAATTCGAAATTGATATATGCAGTAGTATTAAGTAAATGAAAGAAGAGTAACATTATAATAGCATAAACTAGTAATAATTGTATATTAGCATATAGTCCCAAATTGCTTCCCCATCAAGGATTTTCCAAAAGTAAAACTAAAATAGTATGTATTGGAAGTTTAGTTAAAAATCTAACCAGGGTAGATCTTCATGTACTGATATTGAAAGATGTCTGCCAAATATTTTTGACTTGACAAAGCAACTTGCAGAACAGCTCTATAGTATCTCAATTCTACATTAAAAAACTATATACATGCACACACCAATGTGTACACATGTTTATTTCATGTCTAGAAAGGGGCACATCAACAACATCATAATAATAGAGCCTACCACAAAGGCTGTGTTTTGAAGAGTGAGAGAGGTTTCTTTATTGTCCATAAATGTCAGGATCCTCTCTGTACTGTCAAGCATTCACTTCCTAAAATTCAGCCTTAATCCATTAGTGATACATGAAAACTGATACTGCTACACCATATTTTGGAAAGTCTTAAATTACAACATAAACCATACCTGAAAACTCAAGTTACTCTATATATTACTGGCATAACATCCAGGAAAAGAAAATGCTTTTAAATTTTCCCCCTTCAAATACATCAAGACATGCCATCTACTTTAACTGATTTAATACACATAACCACATAAAAATTTCATGGAAAGTACAATGTAAATGCTATTTTCCTTATCTACCTTTTTGTCTCTGAGGGCTGTTTACCACTGGGATCCAACTTATTCTGAGAACTGTGCTACCTCCCTTAAAATATGTATTTCCATTAGTGATGGAGAGTCCTATATTGGTTTACCTCTTTTTTGTCCTCTTTCCTAAAGCTAGTCATTTTCCTAATCTATAAGCTTCTCCTTTGCTGCTGCCTTGTCCATTTGAATATTCTAAAGTAGAAAATACAAGTTAGAAAAAAAGCAAAAGCATTCTTCATAAATGTAATGACAGATTAATATTTATCCAGTGCTAAAATTATTTCATACAATTTTTACCTTAGAATTATTTAGCCTAAATAATAAAACTGAAAACATATAGATATTGACGTAAGAATTCCTTGGTTTGTGAAGATTTATGACATAAGGCATAAGACTAGGCATGAGTGCCTAGTCTCCATTCCAGCAGCAAATTAACTAATTCATTAGTCAATTAATTAATATTGTAATAGCTAAATAAATAATTTTATTAAGGAAGTCAAACCATCACTCACAGTACACAAACACGCTATGAGGAGTTTTTTTTTTTTCTGAAATGTCTCTCCTTCTGTCCTTGAAAAGATGGTAAGGCTTCATTCTAACCTAAAACATTAAAGTCCCTAGTTGTTTTGATGTCCAAAGCACCATGGTTTCTAAAATAGATGGGAGCTGGCTTGAACATGCTCCTCATCAAACTTTCCTTGGGGTAACCCAATACAATGCTAAGAACCTGGCCACAATGAAAGCAGCTGGTAAAGGACAGCCTGAATCTGGTCTTTTCTAACTCCTCATATACCTAGGGCTAGTCTCAGAAAAATTCCAGATATTGTTTGCTTAAGTTAAAAACTGAAACGTACGTGTACGTGTGTGTGTGTGTGCACGCGCGCGCGTGTGTGTGTGTAGAAAGAGAAACAAAATAACATACTTTTCAACAACTTACCATTTCCATGATCTAACCTAGAGTGTTTAAACTTTAATTGAAAATATATTTCCTGATCACGCCACTGCACTACAGCCTGGGTGACAGAGTAAGACCCTGTCTCAAAAAAAAAAAAGAAAAGAAAAGAAAAGAAAAAAGAAAGAAAGAAAATACATTTTCATAGAATCACAATATTATCTAATTTTAACTTTACAAATGCAAACAAAATGTATAAAAGACTATTTTATCCATGAAAAATGTATACAGTAACATACTTTTTCTATACTATTTGAGCCCTCAGTTAGAAAATCCAAATCAAGTTTAAGTTTAGTGTTTAATTGTAAATGCCAAGCTAATATTGTTTTCTACTGTAATTACTTCAGGAATATATTTCTATTGTGATTTGACGAAAACAGTGTATCCATCAGTCTTGAAATCGAGTGATCCTTGAAGTCAATTTAAATATTTGAAAAGGTATCCATATTTTAACTAAGCACAAACACAAACCAAAAACACAAACTACACCTCCCATATATGACTGGAAATGTGAAATAAGATTTATTTTACTGCAACTGTGCTTGCAATTAGGAAAGTATCTGCTTTAGTTTATCTTTTCTTGGTGCTATATAGTTTTTCTTAAGATGTTTAAGGAAAAAAATCGAGATATTGAAGAGCTCGTTCATATTTCCCCATGGGAATTTTATCTTCATTGACAGAAACCAGTAACTATTTTTAAAAGAATTTTTTAACTGATTAAATAAAAAATATTCACAAAGAGCTGTGCTCATACTGCACCAAATACATGTCAACATTTGTAACAAATAATTTAATTTCATAGGGAGCCATAAGCATACAGGTGTATACTAGTTATGCAAAGATATGAAAAATCTGGAAACCATTGGTGGAATGATAGGAACACACACAAAAAAAATCCCAACAACGCGTAAATCAAACAGCAAGGTGTAAATGAAAGTGCCAACCATTCATTTTCAGATTCTTTGAGCCCTAGGTTGCTGAAGATAGTTGTTGGCAGTAAAACTGTCTCCTTCCATCCGGTCGGGTGGAGAGCAGCATGATTGGCAGGGCAAATAGAAGACAAAGGAGAAAGCCTTCAATCTGCAGCTGATGCACAGGAAGAACATGGGGAGCTGAGTTTACAATAGAGACAACATTACCAAGCTAATGGCACGGGCAATCATGGGGCCACTACGCATCTTGGGTATCAGCAGGGCATCCATTTTCAGCTAAGTGTTAGAGTACCTTTTTGCTTTCTCTCACCACTGCAGGGGTAAAACAACCTAGTGCGTGAAACCCACTGACTGGTAATAAATTACTATATTGGATACTTTTTGTTTTCTTTCAGCAGTGACTTTACTGTGTATTCTTGCTATCACTACCAATTAAAGTGGAGCCTGCTTTAGCGAACTGTATCTAACTATATATCAGCCCTGATGCTCCAATTGCTTTGGCAAGTATCACAGGGTCAAGAGGCTCCTTTGACCTTTATCATCTAAGTCTTTCTGACCACTCACTATTTGAAGCAATCTCAGCTGAACAGATGGACACTTTCTGTGACATCATAAAGCTTGGAATATAAAGATAAATGAAATTGTGTTTCAGGCTTCAAACTGGTTTAGGCTTGTAAAATATTATTAGTGTGTTTACAAAATCTCCAGATTTAAAGTGTATAATCTGACTCTGGCTAATGGACAAATTGCTCATTTCTTTTTTAATTATAGGTTTTGTGTTTTAAGTGTGAAGAATAGCAGAATTTTGTAAAGCAGTTCTCAGGGTTATCCAGTTACATTTTTAATGCATATATAAATAAACCATTATAAAATGAAGGGTGTCATTTACTGTGCAATGAACCTTTTGCATGTTAGTTTTTAAAATCATGTACTAAGAAAGATATACCAAACACAGAAAAACTAAAACTGTAAATGTTGGATGAAGTAAAAATTAAGATTTTTATTCGCCTTAAGCATGATTTTTCTCTTAAACTATATCATTTAACTGCTAGGAGATTCTAGTATTTTTGCATATCTAAATGTAAAAGGAAAATGATTAAGCATCAGCTTTATATTCTTTAACTCATTTGTGTTAGTATATCATACACGGTTATTTGAATATTTTGAAATTGCTAGATTAACCTTAAGTAGGACACACATATATATTTTTCTTCATTTAACTTAAAGGTTAGTCTCTTTTAAATAAAGTGATTATATAATTTATTGTTCAAACCAGGCTACTTTTTAGAGTGAAATGGTGCATTATTAATAATTACCTTGGAACAAGAGGCATGAGCCAAAACTGTCCCAGTGAACCTGGATGTATGATGACCCTATCTTACAGGAATAAGGTGATGATTTGGCTTATTAAAAAGCATCAATGTTTCTGTACCACTTAAAATGTGACTATTGTTCTGTAAATCATAACTATATCTCTGTACATCTATTTTTTAAATGACTGCAAAGAAACTAAGTTCCTTTTTAAACTCTCAGATAGTTTATTTTTACTTCTCAAAAAACTTCTGATGTACATAGCAAAGGAAAAATAACCAAAGTCCTAATTATAAAAATACTGCTAGATTGTTTGAAAGTTTTATTATTATATGTCGTGCTTATAAAACCCCTGCAATTTGTATTCTCTTATCACATTACCAAAATAATCTCTCAGCAATCAACTAAATTTC
Organism: Macaca nemestrina; assembly: GCF_043159975.1. Taxonomy (NCBI): domain Eukaryota; kingdom Metazoa; phylum Chordata; class Mammalia; order Primates; family Cercopithecidae; genus Macaca; species Macaca nemestrina. The sequence goes on along the minus strand of NC_092131.1, from coordinate 148,556,477 downwards.
TGTGATGCAGATTCAGTTGCAGGTAAGTGAGAAATAATACAAATAATGGATTCAGAGGTAAACAATCTGCTCATCATTTTTGAAAAACGTTGTAAGACCAAGGTAAGGGAGGGAGTGAGGGATAGAAAAAGAAAAGAAAGAAGGTAAACAAAACTGCCAGAGGCCAGAAGACTGTTTCAGGTCACCTTGTATTGAGAACTGGTTAACAAACAAGAGACAAAAGCCAGGGACCAATGTATTCTCCCCAGTGAAAAGAACCACAATCACAAGTGTGTCCCCAGCTGCTGGAAAGGGATTGAAACCAAATGCCAGCTTTAAAGTTCCATGGTTTTATAAATAATTCTGAGAAATAAATGTACAACAAAATATCCTCTCTAGGAACTGAAATACTGAAACGATAGAAAACGTCAAATAAAAGCTCTGGGACAGTTAAAAAAAAAAAAAAGGCAAGGAAGGTAAGGTATGGCCAAATAGGTGTAATAAAAAGGAAGTCTCATAACCAAAAATAAAAAAAAGGGACTAATGAAGGGTCTTTGTTGATAAATTACTGAAGCCAAAATATTCCCCCAAATTGTAGGGTATTGCCTGTATTAGAGACAATACACAAAGGATTATCCTTGTATTCTTGGTACAATGCAAAGGTAAGGACTCCATTAGTCCTATGGCAGAGACTCCAGTAGAAAGCTTAGTAAGTCTGACCAGATCTCAAGAATAAAATGTGAAAAATCAGAATTATTTTTGTGCACAAACAGGTTAGAAAATCATATAACTCCATGTAAAAAATGGAAAAGATGTGTTCAATTGTTATGAAATCACAATAGTACAGAACGTGAAATATTAACTCAGACACCAAATTCTGAATTATAGAAGAAACTAAAGGTATTTATATACATTCATAAATTTTTAAAAAAGATAAGCAAGGGACATTTGAAAGAGATTCATTACTTAAAAATAGCTTTTGTTATATTATTTTTGCCTTTAATAAACAATACTAATACTGTTTACACAGAATTCAGTAATAAAGATAATCAAAAGAAAATTAGATCATCCATAATTATAACACCTAGGGAGATCCTTAACTTTCTGAAGCAGGAATCTAAAGAGAAACCACACTTTTCTACACAATTTCATATAATTTTATATAGAGCCCTAGAAATTATCTGTGCAATCATTAGTATTTTTTTCCTCTCTCAGGCTCCCTCTCCTCAGTCATCGGTATTTTTACCAAATGCTTACAGTTCTCCACCTTTTCCGAGTACATGGATTCTGCTTCATTAGCTTTGTCTCTGTGTAACAATGAAGAGCAGAGACCCCTTCTGACCCCAGGTTGGTACATTGAATGAAAAAGAAATAATAAACTTGAGCTGTTTTAGCCAATGAGATTTGGGACACTGTTTGTTATTAGAGCATAATGTAGCCTATTCTGATCCAGATATTATCCAAATTGATATCAATATACACATGAATAGATAGGTAGAGAAAAGAGAGGTTTGGTGACTGACTCAATGTCATATAGCCACTCATTTATTCAACCCAAATACTGGAATGCCAAAGTTGAAATTAAAACCCAAATTGACTACTCCTAGTCCAGTGCTCCTTCCACTACATGAAATGTGATTTCTCGTGCTTATGTGCATTATGCTTTCCCTGGAAACTACTCGAAGACACAGAAACAAATTTCCCCTAACTTCCCCACCTCTGACAAATGGCACATCTGTTTGAATAGACACTTCATAATCCAACTTTGGTCTATTCTGCATCCTATAAAAATTCAATGGCACTAATAGAATAAAAGTTCTCAATATCAAATCTTAAAAATTCATTAATAAGTCAAATTTTATGTAGCAGGAAAGATACTTCTCATGTGTTCTTTAAATAGCAATTATTTCCTTCCATTTGTTTTCACCTCTTTCTCTCTATGTTTTTGTCAATTAAGATAACAAGTATGTGTTACTAAATTACTCTGTACTCACCCTCTAGAGATGAAAACTAATTAAAAGAGATGTGGTATGAACATGTAATTTTACTTACTCCCAACACCTCTGTTTCCCATCTATGACACTGAAACCAGCAGTATCATGTTGAGACTTTCTAAGCATCACACTAACAAGCTTATAATTGGCCAAAAGGTCAGTAAAGATAGAGGTCTGAAGGAAAAACAACTTAGCCAGAATTGGCTCACCACTAAGAAGACCAAAGGACAATTTTTTCTTTAAAATAGTGCTTCTCCTCTTTTGAGTGATTTGTATGTGTATTCACATAACGAATAATCAACCACAATGCTTATTTTGGGTATATATTTGTGTGGCCACCAGATATTTCAGTCAATTCAATTCAACACATACTTATTAAATTGAAATCAATACCCAGAGAGTATGCTCACTGAAAAAAAATGTATATAAAATTTAAGAAATGTCTCAGGATATGAGTTCTTTCAAACAACCATACCACAATAACTTCTCACATGTCTAGCAACTGATTGACAAGATCAAGCTTGTAGATTACCTTAAAAAAGTAAGAAGCAGAAGAAATAAGACAAAAATCTCTGAAAACCCAAATGAGAGTTTACAAACCAGGGCTCCTACATTGAGCAAACCAGTTATAATTTTCAGCAAATAGGGAGCTTTACAAGAAAATCTGTTAATGATAATAACAAAATATAGTTCTTTCCAGTAGAAAGCTACCACACTCCTCTTCTTGTGGCCTATTATACTCGATTATAACACAATCTAATCACAGCACTGTGATTAGACCTGTAGGCCAAATCCTGCCTACCACTTCTTTTTGTAAACAAAATATTACTGGAACACAGAAACACTCATTTACTGATGCGTTGGCTATGGTTGTTTTTGCATTACCAAGGCAGAGCTGAGTAGATGTATCAGAGATTGTATGGCCCACAAAACCAAAAGAAATTTGATACCTGATCCTTTAGAGAAAAATATTGCCAACCCCTAGCTTATTCTAAATTAATGGGAATTTTAAATGTATGCAAAATACTCTTTCTGGGCAAAAATGCAATATAAATATAAAGAAAGCAATTGTATGTGTTAAATTCCCTTAATTCCATTAAGTTGCACTTTAAAAGAGGACCCTATCTTAAGTCTGTATTGGTTGTTTTTGTTACTCATGAGATTTTCCACCACAAATATAAATTGCTCCCAGAAGTCCAAGTCCAGGAATTCTTACAACTCTATAGCAAAAAATCCTAATAATACAATAAAAAAACCAAGCCAAGGATTTAAATAGACATTTCTCCAAAGAAGATATACAACTGGTCAAGAGATACATGCAAAATGATCAATGTCATTAATTATCAAAGAAATACAAATCAAAACCACAATGAGATACCACCCCACACCTTTCAGGATGGCTATCATTAAATGAAAACAAAACCAAAATGAAACAAAAGTCAGGTGCTTGTAAGGATGTAGAGAAATTGCAATCCTAGCACACTGTGGGTAAAAATGCAAAATGGTGTAGCTGCTATGAAAAACAGCATGAAGGTTCCTCAAAAAATTAAAAATAGAACTACCATATGTTCCAGCAATCTGACTTCTGGGTATTTACCCAAAAGAATTAAAATCAGGATCCTGAAGAAGTATTAGCATGTCTATGTTTACTGCAGCATCACAATAACCAAGATGTGGAAATAACCTAAAAGTTCATTAGCTGATGAATGGATAGAGACCTTGTGATATATACATACAATGGAATAATATTTAGCCTTCCAAGAGAAGGAAGTTCTGCAATATGTGATAACATGATGAACCTTGAGGACATATGCTAATTGAAATAAGCAGTCACAGAAAGACAAATATTGCCTGATAACACCAATATGCAATATCTGAAATAGTCAAATTCATAGAATTGAAGAGTGGAATTGTGCTTGCTAGGGGCTTATTATTCAATGGGCATAAAGTTTCAGCCCAGTAAAATTAGTAAGCTCTAGTGATCTGCTGTACAACATTGTACCTAGAGTCAGCAATAATATATTATACACTCTTAAAAATTTGTTAAGAGGGCAGATGTCATGTTAAGTGTTCTTATCAAAATAAAATAAGAAGTTGAAGTCCAGGTTCAAAGACTTCCTTTTATTTTCTTCAGGGGTACAAGTCATAGTTACCTTCCACTGCGTCTCACTTTGTATTCCATCTCCAGTCATATCAACTTCTCATTAACCTCCTACTTGTTCCCCATCTTCATATTCTGGGTTTTTGGACTTGCTGTTCCTTATGGCAAAATCGTATTCATCCATCAAGATGTAGTCCTAATATGACTTCCTGCATACCACAGACAGGGTTAGCTTTACCATCTAAAGGGGTTCCTCCCACTGGCACTTCCGGATATAGGTCACCTAGAGCACATATGTCACACCATGGTTTTTGCCAACTTGATGTTAAAACAAAACAAAACAAAACAAACACCAGCTAACAATTTATTTCTCTTGCTTCAACTAAGCAATAGACTCCTCTTCCAGACACACACTCTTCTCTAATTCAATTTTTTTTTTTTTTTTACATAGCAAACAAAATGACCTTTTCAAAACATAAATCAAATCATGTTACTCCTTTTGAGTAAAATTGTGAAAAGACTCCCTTTAATACCTGGAACTCAAGCTTCTTACTTTGGATTATTACACCCAACATATTCTATCCCTCCCTCACTTTTCAATATTGACTCTTAATTCTCCCTCCCCCATACTTCTCTTGAGTCACACTGACCTTTTTGACTTCATTATCTACATCAAGCTCATTCCTACTTTAGACCTTTTGCAGTAGCTGTTTGCTTTGCTTAGAATATTCTCCCCTCTGTAAGGTGGGAGAATTTCTGGCTCCTTCTTGCAATTCAAACTTAGGATAAATCCTACCTCCTTCTCTGATATTCTCTGACCACTCAGCCTATAGTAAACCCCTAGGGCTGTCTATCAAACTGCCCAACAATAATTCCCTGCAGATCCTTTATCATTACCTGACAGTCTTGTGTTTTTGTTTTGTTTTGTTTTGTTTTAATTGTGATGTATCCTCTCTCACTAGAAATGTAAGTGCCATGGGCACCAAGATCTTGTATCAAGAAGAGTGCCTGGCACATAGTAGATGTTCAATGAATATTTGCTGAATGAATAAAGTATTCTGTTTGCATTCCATGCTACAAAACTTATATAACATACAGACACAGTAATTCTTTGTTCTCAAGGAGCTTTAGGCCTAACTGAGAAAATAAATAAATAGTGGTAAAATAATTAGGCAATCTATAGTTTTGTTCTTTTGTTTTTTGTTTTGTTTTGTTTTTGAGACAGAGCCTTGCTCTGTTGCTCAGGCTGCAGTGCAGTGGCACGATCTCGGCTCACTGAAATCTCTGCCTCCCAGGTTCAAGCAATTCTCCTGTCTCAGCCTCCCGAGTAGCTGGGACTAAAGGTGTGTGACACCATGACAGCTAATTTTTTGTATTTTTAGTAGAGACAGAGTTTCATCCTGTTGGCCAGGCTGGTCTTGAACTCCAGACCTCAGGTGATCTGCCCACCTCTGCCTCCCAAAGTGCTGAGATTACAGGAGTGAGCCACCGCGTCCAGTCCATAGTTAATTTAAAAATTAATTAATCACCTCTCGGCCTTCTGGCTAAGATCAAATGTAGCATCTGTTCTTATCAGTTTAATATAAATTGTTTAACTAACATGTTCATGGTAAATTGTACATGCACATGCTGTAGTCTGGGTAGGATGTGACTAGGTAAAGAGAACATCTCTGGTACATGAGATTGGGCAGGAAGAAGTGTGGAGCATAGAGTCACCAGCACCACCCATGTGGAAGAGCACTGGGGTACCAGAAATTATGGAAGAGCCTTGTCATGGGAATCTAAATGGGGGCTTCAGAGACAAGGAAGAAGAACAAATCCTACGAAGCTCAGTTTCTCCTGGGGCTGCTAATCCAGTATGCCACCCTATGTTCCCACAACGAGCTACCTAAAAGCATTTAATGTCATACATGTTGAAACGTAATCAGCCCTCTCTCCTCCTTATCCTCTGATGAGAGGGTGAGTTAAGCAGTTTTCAAATGATGTACAAAAGCAGGAAGCAATGTTTGCTACTTGGGGGAAGCGGAATTGTACTAGTCTTTGCATCTGGGAAATGAAACATAAATCCGGCCTCTTCATATTTATTACGCTTAAGTTTCTGAAAGTTATTACAAACCTGTTGCTTAGATTGTTGCTGGCTTCAGGGGTTTTGTATTGAGGAGAGGGCTTAGTAAAGTAATTATTTCAGGGAAGTAGAGGCTCCTGATATACAACGCAATCCTTAGGCTATTTTTGAGTGCTTATTTTAGACAACTTTGTTATGAGAAAAAGAAGTCTAAGATTTAAGGGCAAGTAAATGGGGTAATAATATGCACTTTGCTGGTATAACAAGCCATTTTAACCACATTGCCTTTCAATCTTCTTTTCTGAGTCTTTATCAGCTCTGTTCTATGCCCACCTTACCCCAAGTGAATCATTTCTCACTAATAATGCTGGACATACTAAGTTTTATCACCACTATTTAATAAACTTTTTCTTATAAACTTTTGAATTAATTGAGACATGTCTAAATATCAGTGGAGCTTGCTGCTGTGTTTCAACAGCCTCTTTGCTATTACTGACTATTTTTTGCTAGGTCACTATCCTCTACAATCAAGTCACATGTAAACCTGATTTGGACTCAAAACAATTGACTGGCAAAATAAATACACTTTTTTTTTTCTGTCAGTCATTTATATATATTTTTTCTTACAATTCAAAAACGGAAGCATTCTTTACTTTCTTGCCATCTATTCTTCATGTTTTAGACTTCAGTAGTTTACAGTTCATGAGTTTATTCCACAAATATTTCTGAATGCCTACCATGTGCCAGATATGCTAGATGATGAGAATTTCATGATAAAGTTATAAAATAGGTTGATCATAACTGTAACTGTCCCCTGTGAACTTATACTGTAGTAGAGAGTAGGGAAGATACAAAATGAAATAAAAAGGATGCTGAGAAAGAGAATAACAGAAAGTAGGCTGCTACCTACATAATGGTAAACTGACATCGAAGTTAGACTTGAAGGTACAGAATTGGGGTGAAAACATTCTGGCAAAAGACTAACATCAGTGGAAATATGAGTTTCTTTAATGAGGCCAAATAGTTGGGGATTAAATATCTGGGTCATGGAACTGAACCTGTAGTTGATGTTTTTCATCTTTTTTAATGTATGATTTTTTATTTTGGTTTTTATTACAAGGGTGAATGCAACTCAGATTAATAACAATGGAATGCTCATTCTTAGTTTCTTTTCTTTCCATCATGCTTGTGGAAGTTGAAAAGAATATTTCATAAATAGTTACGTAAGTTCAATAGACTGGAAATTGTTATGTCTGAAGAATATGTGTAAACCTTACAGGACATCCCCTGCCCCACACGGTAAGTGTTAAAATCAAATTTATAATTCCAAAGATACTCTTGCTAAGAAAATCATAGATAGAGTTCCTAGTTTAGGAGATATAATACATTTTAAAATAATAGTACTAAATAGAAATTTGAATTTTATGAACATTCTGAAATATTAAAGTGGATCTTTCCTAGGTTTGATTATGCATAAATACACCCAGTCTGGAAATCAACACAAAATTACCAGTGGATAGTAAAAATCAATTAGAGTTCTTTCCCAAGTATCACTCATGAACTACTGACAAATCCTGCTCTAATTCTCAAGTGAAGAAACTTTTAATTATAATATGATGTATGTGTTCATGTTGAATGAAATTCAGTATATCCTGAAAACAAGAATTAAACGCAACCATACTAAATGATTTATCAAGAAGACATCAGGTAACCGCAAGAGGGCTGCAAAAGATTTAAGAGATATGATGTATCATTCATACATAATGAGACTTTTGTAGATTATATTACTTAGTACCATTATACTTCATTATTTGTCTGTGAATTAAATACCCATGTAATATACCCATTATACAGATAGAGAAATAAGGGCTCAAATCCTTAGGTTTTGTTCATTAGTGAAAGATAAACAGATTTTGATAATTATTTCGTTACAAAACTGAAGTCTGATAAAATATAATAACTCAATGTTTTAAAATACAAAAACTTGATCCTAGAATTAATGGACATAGAACATTAGGTGAAGGCAAAAAAACCATCAAGCTGTGGCCCCATAGCTGGGCCTTTGTGGTAGGTGCACAAGAACAGTGAAACAAACCATCATCTGAGATACTGTGTGTTATGTGGGCACTTCCTCGCCACACAACTCATTGAATTTTCTGTATCTGATCTCATGTGCTATCTGGATTAAGATAGAAGGGTAGATCCTTTAAATCAGATGTATATTGTGGGCATAATTTGTCATGATTAATTGAATTATAAAAAGTGAAAATTTTGACAAAATACACTCAGAACTGTTAGTTTTCTGCTTCTACCTTACTAATTCCACTCTTGTTAACACCAGAAATTTAATGACTAAAAATATGTCTCAAGATATTATAAGCTGATCATTAGCATACATAAATGTTAAAGTCATAAAAGAAAGATATGCTTAAGAGATCTTGGCCAGGCGCAGTGGCTCATGCTTGTAATCCCAGCACTTTGGGAGGCTGAGGCGGGTGGATTACCTGAGGCCAGGAGTTCAAGACCAGCCTGGCCAACATGGTGAAACCTCATAGCTATTAAAAATACAAAAATTAGCTGGGCATGGTGGTGCACACCTGTAATCCCAGCTACCCCGGAGGCCAAGGCAGGAGAATCACTGGAACCTGGGAGGCGGAGGCTGCAATGAGCAAGGATCGGGCCACTTCATGCCAGCCTGGGTGACAGAGCAAGATGCCATCTCAAAAAAAAAAAAAAAAAAGAGATCTTAAAGACAATTTGTTACCTTCTATCAACTTGACTTTATAATTGATCTGGTTTAATAAAAGATAGGTCCTTGGCAATTAACAATTTTCAACTGACAGTCATATAATAAAAACGATGTGAAAGTTCAATGTTCAGGTATCCTCTTAGATTTGGGGAGATGTCAACTGTCAAATAATTTTCTCATTTGAGCCACAAGATAATCACACATGAAGAGACAGGACCCCTACTATTCTTTCCATATTTTGCCATATGATTACATGATCAATGTCATGCTATGGTTGTTGTAAAACAGAGATTGGCTTGAGAGACAACAAAAAGGAAAACAAAACATCTGCTACCAGAGAATCAATGGAGAAGGCCACGTTTTATATAATGACAAGAGACCTCTAGTGGGAGCTAGGAACACAAAGTAATGAAGGTGAGCAGGACTTTGCATTTTGTAAGCTTTCTTTTTTTTTTTTTTTTTTTGAGACGGAGTCTTGCTTTGTCAGCCAGGCTATGGCACAATCTCGGCTCACTGCAACTTCCGCCTCCTGGGTTCGAGCAATTCTCCTGCTTCGGCCTCCTTAGTAGCTGAGGTTACAGGCACCCGCCACTACGCCTGGCTAATTTTTGCATTTTTAGTAGAGACGGGGTTTCACCATCTTGGCCAGGCTGGTCTCAAACTCCTGACCTCGTGATCCGCCTGCCTTGGCCTCCCAAAGTGCTAGGATTACAGGCATGAGCCACGGTGCCTGGCTTTGTAAGCTTTCTTAATGGCTTTCTAAAAGTCATCAGGTTTTGGGCAATAGGTGAAGAAATAGAACAACGTCCATTTTCAGTCCCATTTGATTGTGCATGGGGTTAAATACGTGCATAAGAAAGCCCCTGCTGCTCACGGCAGCTTGTTAGGATCATTTTTATATCTGGCAGGAATAATCACACTCGAACCAAAAGATTATGCAGGATATTTTAATTTAGGATTAAAGCTGTCTGCAGAACTGTATGAGCTATATAGTATGAAGAAAATTACAAATAAATAAATGTCATTTGGAGATGCAGAGAACTGGTGGTGCCTTCAGGACATCACTGTTAAAACCGAATTCAGAAAAATGGACAAGAATTGTAGCTGTATATATTTTTTTAATAAGTTCATGCTCTTAGTTCCAATAAATAAAGATAAAGTCTTAATACATTTTATTTTTAATAGTATAGGGGAACTATTCCATGAAAATAAATGCTTTTTTTTTTTTTTTTTGAGAATTGCTTCCTGTTAGTTTTTTGCATTTGCTGCTCTCTTAGGGCCAGTTTCAACAGAAGTCACTGGTACAGAAGTAGTGCTCCTGTTGGGATTGCTTTAAATGGGTCCAGATGGTACTCTCAGTCAAGAAGTGATATTACCAGCTTTCAACAAGAAAGATTTTATTCTCCTCCATTTCTTTCCAGTTATAAGCAACTAATACTTTGAGTTAACATCTAAATTCTACAAACTTCATCCTTTTTCCCGAAAATACCATCCAGTGCATTAGTCATTAAAAAAACAGAATAGAAACACATTTTGAAGAGGTCACATTTATAATCATTTTAATCAGAACCAACAAGTTCCTCAATAACAGAGCATCCAAATCCACTGGAGTGAATTTGGACCCTAACAGATAATAACCTCTTTAAGTAGGTGGAATAGGGTCATCTTTTGGGTACTACAAGAAGCAGGATCTTAACAAATTTTGAGAGGCTACATGTTTTTAAAAAGGAAAAACAGGCTCATGCCTGTAATCCCAGCACTTTGGGAGGCCAAGACGGGCGGATCACACGGTCAAGAGATCGAGACCATCTTGGCTAACACGGTGAAACCCCGTCTCTACTAAAAATACAAAAAAATTAGCTGGTTGTGGTGGGGGGCGCCTGTAGTCCCAGCTGCTCGGGAGACTGAGGCAGGAGAATCGCTTGAACCCGGGAGGCGCAGGCTGCAGTGAGCTGAGATCACATCACTGCACTCCAGTCCGGGCAAAAAGGAAAAAAGAAATAAGGAAGAAAAAAAGTCTAAATAAGCTAAATAGTTTTGAGTGCATAATATCATATGAACATGATTACAGAATTCATAGGTTCTAAAATATCTGTAAAATTATTAATGTAAATGAAGGCAAATGTAAAGATGTGCTTTAATAAATTATGCTAACACAGTCCCTAGATCAAGCTAAATACAAAATTAAAATGCCTAAAATGTTTAACTTTTCTCCATGTTTCTATGCTAGAACTTCCCCTTCCAAATTAACTGATAACTACAAACAGAGTATTTAATCCAAGAAGAAAGTTATAATCTTAGATTTCCATGTCTCCTATAGAGTTAATGAAATATTGTGGGGGGAGAGAAACTGAAATAAATCTAAAGCTAAGTTTAGTACTAAATAAATGATATAAATATTTATTCAGTGAAAAATCTTACTTTAGAAATAACGGTAGAGAGAACATGTTTTGAAACCAGTTAACCCAAAGCAGAACCCCTTCTCTGGCAGAAATCACGGTTGCCCATCAGCAATTACAAAAATAATAACGCCGACCTTGAATCAGCCTTAAAGGTCTTCGCTCACAATTATATTATCAGCTTTATGAATTTTCAGTTGCTATCTCAGCCATAAATTCAATAAACGCAGAGTTGATCAGTAATAGAAAGACAGCTATTTTAACAGCTGACTTCATTGAAAAAGGCATTTGAGAAAGTACACGTTATACTGGCATTTTCCATGTTAAAAAATGCAGCTTTTTCAAATCCTGCTCAGTACACTTCAGATGAGGACTTATGTCCTCTCAGGAACAATAATAAAAACTAAAAATCAAACTCAGCCAAAACTAGAAATGATTTAAATAAATTATATCGGCAGTCCTGGGAAAGCAATAGTCAGCTAAAAGGTTTTTATACCTGGAATTTTTTTTACATTTCAGGATTTTACCTTGGAGCATTTTTTCTCATCTTAAATATACAACTTCACTTCCTCTCTGTATCTTAAACATAACAGCTCGCAACGGTAGAGAAACCCAGTCAAAAAAGAGCCCTGTGTGTAGTTATTGTAATTAACAGATTCAATATCCATTACCGCCAGTCAGGTATCATAGCAACCTTGTAGTGCTGAAAACTGCTTAGAAAATTCTTCAAAACCAGCAAGACTCTGCTTTAGGAAAACAACACTGGGGACATGACTGGCTGTCAACATCTGTGGGTGTTGCTATGGGCACAGCCACAAAGAACTCTGCCATCTATACAAAAAGGTATACACACAGAGAAGAGGGGAGGGACACAGAAGACAAATTGATAAGGAAAATCAAAAAGAAGAAATCATTGGGCTGGCAATATACAATAGGCACACAATTGTGAGTCCATGTTTTACACAAATTCTTTTCTATTGAGGCTAGAGAATCCAAATTAAACTTAACTGTAATTGTGACTAAACATGAGCCAGGGTTTGGAAATAATATCTGAAAACTCTCCATTTGTACCCTTTATCGCAAGTCTTAATTTGAAACGTAAAGGGAATTACATTTAAAATAATATTTAAACTTCCACTTATAAACCCTTAATAGTCGTTTATAAATCTGCAGAAGAGAAAAGAACAGGTTACTATGAACAAGAACCCAATATTGATTTTTCGGCAGTGCAGTAAGCCATCTCCATTCTATCTGGCTGCTGTCAAAGCCACTCTTTAACAGCTGGAGTCAAATTGCACTATTTACAGCAAGAGCCCTTGTCAAGTGGACCATAAGTATCCTAACAATACACTATTCAAATGGCACTTTGCCACACAAATTGCTGACTTGATGAATAACCTATGTCAATGACTAAGGCCAATATAAAAGTTTCATTTTTATGAGAGGTTTTACATTCACACATTAAGTAAGCTTTCTTTGAAGAACTATTAGGCTATATATTTCAGGCCTTTGGACGCTGAAAATAATTAAAATCTGTTTAAATACATCGAGGGAACTTGACAACATTAATATGGATCCGGTGTTAACTACATTTGTCACACGAGTCAGAACAGAGTCCTTCTGTTGCTGGCACTCCCCACCGGCACGTGCTGCACAAAGCCAGACTTAAACTAGCCTCGCACCATGAAATAGGAGCATTCTCCCTTTGTGCCTGTGATTTACATGGCCAACGAATGTTTAGATACAAGCCAGGCTTTGAAGTCCTGTGAGGAAATTCGGAGTTGCTTCTGGGTGTGAGGTGGACAGCTGGAGTCATTCAATGGTGCATTTCCTACTTTTCACAGTCACTCAGACCTTCTAAATTTGTTTTGAAACAAAGCTGTGACATATTCCTCATAGTTTTCATCGTGATTGAGGTAATATTTTAAAAACGGAAAAAGTTTAAACTCACGCCACAAAATGAAAAAAGGGAAATTCTTCATAAAGCAGTTATAAAAAAAAAAGGATTAGTTATTACAGAAATTTTTATTTAACCTACAGTATGTAAAATTATCTATAAAATTCTTATGATAAACAGTTATACACTGTCAAAAACTTGCATCACTTTATGTGTTCAAAAAGCAAATGACCTTGTAGATTTCTCCCCTAACGTTTATTTCTTAATTCTATCTTCCTAGGCTGGATATTATCATTTAGGTACTACAGTTTTAAGTTGAGATTCACCAAATCAAAATACTTAACACAGAAATCTTAATCCAATGTTTACAGAGGAAAACGACTGTCTGTTCATCAAGTGTTTGAAATTTAAAATAAAAATCTATTTTCTTTTAAAATTATAAAAAATTGGTATAAAATATTTTCCATATTAGAAAAATAGTTCTATGCTGCTTATTATATGAAAAAGAATAAATCAAAAATTTACTAATCAACAAGGGAAAATTTTCATTCTATATGGATGATTTAGCCCTATATAATGCAATTTATTGTTTTAAAATAAATATTTGTTCTTTTTTATAGTTATACAAGTTTAATATTAAAATAAAGGTAGTTTAATAAAAACCGTGGTAACATGTAATATTGCCATGATGAATTATTATTTAATAGCTTTACAAGTACATTTGCAGATGATATTTTCAAATGTCACAATTTGGAAACTAATTCTATTTTGGTTATTTTTTTGTGTCATAAAATATAAAAGAACTAACTTTTCATTCTGATAAGGTGATAGGTAGTAGTGGGATCAAATTTCAATTGGTGGTCTACCCATACACCAGCTGCGTTTCACAAGAGGCATCAGAATAAAGCTCTAATAAAAATTTTCAGCAAATGGTACCAGAGAGACATCACCATAAGGTCAACTAAAGGTTAAAAATACATACAACCAGATTTCTAGAAAGTTCAACTGGAATGTAAATAATGCAGTGTAGTCTTTATTTATAATCAATTTTATATGCTTAGATAAAAATGCACATATAAGCGCATTATGTAAAGAAAATTCCATTAAAAAAACCCAACTAAGTTGGGAGCCATTACTTACAAATTTGTTTCTCTTCAAAGGGTGGTTTTCCAAACACATGTGAGTTCCTGGTTTTTGTCACAGATTAGACTTGATATAAGCTCTTTTGGATTACATTACACACAGTTCAGAAGAGGTTGGGATAAGTTGTTTCATGTAAAATACAGACATGGAGGGAAAAGGGAGGTGTTGACTATTTTGCCAATTTCTCCTCAGGCCTCATGATCTCCAGGTCCAGTAAAGAATGTCTGGATCATAAATTGGCAAACGACAACCAGTGCATCATCTCTAGTCCACTGCCTGTTTTTATAAATAATGTTTTTATTGGAATACAACCACCCTTGTTGAAGAATTGTCTATGGTTGCTTCTGTGCTCCAAAAGCAGAGTTGAGTACCCATAGCTGCAAAACTCTGGCCTGCAAAGCCAAAAATATGTACTATCTGGTCCTTTCTTAACCTATTTTTGTGTTGCTATAAAGGAATACCTGAGGCTGAGTAATATATAAGGAAAGGAGTTTTAGATGGCTCACGATTCTGCTGGCTGGAAGACAGGACATCTGGTGAAGGCCTGTCTTCTTCCACTCATGGCAGAAGGTGAACCAGAGCCATGTGTGCAGAGATCACACGGTGAAAAGGGAAACAAGAGAGGCAGGAGAGAGAGGAGCTCTTACTAGCATCCAATGCTCCTGGAAACTGATGGAGCTCATGCACTCCGGTCCCCACATTAATCTATTCAGAAGGATCTGCCCTATGACCTAAACACCTCTCATTAGGTCCCTTCTTCAACAATGAGGAACAAATTTCAACATAAGGTTGTAGGGGTTAAATATCCAAATCATAGCAGGTCCTTTACAAAAAAGAAAAATACTTATTCCTGGTCTAGTTCATCATTGTTTGATACAAGTGGAATGCAAATCACATTTGTAATTTTAAATTGCCTAATAGATACATTAAAAAAAGGAAAAAGAAATGGGTGAGATTAATTTTAGTAATACATTTCATTTAATCCTATATATCCAAAATAGAATTTAACATGCAGTACTAACCACATTTCAAATACTCAGTAGCTACAAATGTTTAATGGCTACCATTTTAGACAGTGAAGCCCTAGAAAAGCAAACCAGAAGGAGCTGCTGGGAGACCCATTCTACAGAAAATCAATTTTAAAGAAAAGACATTTCCAGGATACTACAATAGGCCCCAAATAATAATCCACATTACCCTTTTTCATTTCACAGAAAAGAAATGCAGAAAAAGAATTTAAAAGCAACTAACCAACGAACAAACAAAATAGGGTTTTTTTCCCCTTAAAATACGATGAAGCTACAAAGATTTCTGCAATTACAGATGATTTTAGGATGGTTGTTTATTCTCTACTTTGATACTAAATTCCTTCCATTGCAATTTAAACAGGTTCTATCTTGTCTTATCTTTAGATAAATCTAAGAAAAGCAGTCCCCCATCACTAATATGATATTGTATTCCTTTAAATCCTTTATGACTCTGGCCTTCCTTTCCTATGCCAGAGATATTCTTTGTCTAGCAGCACAAATTCAACTCCTCTAGCATTTCAAATTGGAATTATTTTCAAAATGTTTTGTTGTATTTGTTTTTCTCTTTTAAACTTTTCTCCAGATCTATATGTACTTGCTTCAAATGCAACAAGAAAAAATAAATACAGCATTCTAATAAAGTCCAAATGTTGCCAAACACAAAAGTCTCCGCTGCTAGTCTTCTGTTTAAACAGTTCATTCTATTGTTGGAGAATATTTCACCTGTGTCTTACTAAAATCCACAAACAAAAACAATCCTGAAATACAAAGTAACCTTTAACAGTTTTAAATTTCACAGGCATACTGTCCCTCATTTTCCCCACATATACAATGAGCATGATTCAAATTTGGTTTCTTAAAATTAATTTTTTTCTTATGAAAACTCATGAAGCATTTTACCATATTAGTAACAAGGAGAATGGGGAATGTATCAGCACCCATAAAATGTCATGCTTATCAAATTTGTAAATTAAAGAAGACTAAGATACAGTAACCTTGGCAGGTACGGTGGCTCACATCTCTCATCCCAGAGACTCAGGAGGCTGAAGCAGGAGGATCGCCTGAGGTAAGGAGTTTGAGACCAGCCTGGGCA
The DNA here is from genome assembly GCF_043159975.1 of Macaca nemestrina. Taxonomy (NCBI): domain Eukaryota; kingdom Metazoa; phylum Chordata; class Mammalia; order Primates; family Cercopithecidae; genus Macaca; species Macaca nemestrina. The sequence continues at coordinate 148,540,029 of NC_092131.1, read as the reverse complement.
ACAAAATGAGATCTTGCCTTTAAACGAAAACATTTTTAAATTTAGACAGGTATGGTGTTGTGCACCTGTAGTCCCAACTACATGGAAGGCTGAGCCGAGAGAATTGCTTGAGCCCAGGAGTTCAAAGCTGTAGTGGGCTGTGATCATGCCACTGCACTGTGATTGTGCTGGAGTGCAGTGGCACGATCTCTAAAAATAAGACCCTGCCTCTAAAAATAAATAAATAAATAAATAAATAAATAAATAAGACAATCTCAACAGCCTAACTCTATCAGGATGAAATGCTAAGAGAAAAAGTGTATAGCAGATCATGAAGATATCCAGTACATAATTTAAAAAGATACAACTTAGGAGAAGCATAAAAAATATTGTTCTAATTAGCACTAAATTTAATAATAAGAGAAGTATAATATATAGGACAAAAAAGGTGATAGTCCTGTCCAATTGAGTTTATCTCCGAATGTAAAGAATGAAAGTTTGAAATTGTAGTCATCTAAGGTAAGGGGCAAAAGCAAGAAAATAAAGTTGAAATCAGCCTGTAAGTAGGAAAACAAGATTCTGGCATTTTATTGCTTCTTGAAGTCAACGAAGAAACAAAATTATATAAAGAAAATGAAATCTATATATATTATTACCAGTACCTAAAGAGTAACTATGAAGCTCTTCAAGAAAGTGAAATACATAGCAGTCAGTTTACCTTCTGGGAGTTAAACTAGTAAAAATGACACTTGATGAATGAGATTTGCTCCTGCAGACCCTAGACATCTTAAAGGCATAGGTCAAGAGACATCCCCCAGTTCTCACCTACTACTCTAGCATATAATTTCCACTATAAGATGCTAACTCTGTTATGAATGGTGAGCAACAAAGACACACCAAGATGGGAATGCTTGGCAGCTGGCTCAGCTCACTCACTGGGCTTTATTCACTACAGCCTTATGATACCTAAGACTGTCAGTGTGATTCAATTTCCCACCTTATGTTCAGCTGTGAATGTTGAAGTTTCAAAGCATCTCTATAACTGTCCTTAGAAAATGACCTTTTCAAGTTAAGAATAGGAAAAATAGGTTTCAAAAACCTAAAGACAATGGATTGAATGAGAAAAGAAAAAAAGCCGTCACCTAATCACCAGCTTCAATATCTGAAGGAGGAAAGTACAAACAAAAGCAGGTGTTCTAAATGGAGTCTTAAAAAGAAAAATCCAAAATTCAGAAATTTTTCCATGCATTATCAGCCTTGGCCAAGGGAGATGGTACTCTGCTGGGCTGAGAGCATTGGTTACATTCAACTGTCAGAGCTCAGTGAATGAATATTCTCTGGGCTCTGACTCCATGCCCATGAAGAAACCCTGTGTTACAATTTCCCCTGGCCTCAGCTTTGCTGCAGTGAGAAGGTACCAAGCAACAACCAGAATGCCAATAAAAGAATTGTCATTCTAGTTTATATATTCATTTTTGTAGGTATTTAGTTAGTGTGACTCAGTTCTCACAAGGTTGACAAATCCTAGACTCACTTGTAAAAATCTAAACCAGGTCTCTAAACCTAAAAAGCTAAAGATTACATGCTAGCACCCCTGCCCCCAACTCTGCTGCTTTGAGGCATGGCTTTAATGGCCCATTGGCCTTTCTTGATGATGACATATTCTTTTGCCTAACTATATACATACACATGAGATAAAATAAGGTCTTATTCTACGTCCTTATTAATAGTATATTACTAGTCTTCATAATACCATTAAAATAACAGAAAAGATGAACAATATGTAATTAAGAATCAGCAAAACCTTGATTTAGCAATCCCACTTCAAAAAATATATCCTTCAAATAATCTGCATGAAAAAAGCTTTAGGTTCATAGATGTGTTATTTAAAAAGTGAAACATAAAAACCAAGCCATGTATCAAGCCATAGAGAAAGGATCTATACCAGCAATGATAGAAACACCACATAGAGCATAACGCAGCCATTAAAAACAAAAATTACATATTAATACCATGAAAATATGTTTACATGAAAAAATACATTTGATATGTACATATAAATGGCATAGTTACAACAGTATGTTGAGGGGATAATTTGGAGGTAAAAATATAAAAAGATGGAAAATAATCCCTTACAGAAATCAGATTAAATTACTATATCATATTTACACATAAAAAACAATAAAGCTAGCCAAATTTCTGCTAAGCTGGTTGGCTTGGTTTATGAGAATAAATGCCAACTCCATCACTGTGTATTCACTGAGGCTTAGAATCCTAGAGAGTTAGTGATCCTACTGATACTGGGTATATCAAAATAATTATCCATACTCTGATCTAGTTTTTCTGATCTTTTTTTGTTTATTTTCAATCAGCATTTTTAAGAGGTCAGATACTCTTAACCGAAAAATAAAAATAGATCCAAACTACAGAATATAAATGTTTTCCCTTCCTTATGGAAAACGACCTAGGATTCAAGGGTTAATATAAAATGGACTCAATTTTGACAAGCCAGAATCTATTTTGTCAAAAATCATGCCATAATAAGTATAATAGTCACTCAAAAAGTTACACTGATTCACCCAAGATTACTTGGTAGATGTAGCAGTCTCTTAGTTCTTGTTTTTGTGCTGATACTTAAGTGCCATGTATTTATGAATGCATCTAACTTCTTATTCAGTTGATAATGCTCTTTGTGAATATCAGCTTGATTTGAACTTACCTTACATGAAGACTCCACTTGCAGACTAGGGCAAGGTAATGGCCCAAGCTGGTAGGGGCTGGAGGATCTCTGTTCTATACTTTTGTGCTTAAGTGTCTCTGAGGCAATGGGAAGTACAGACTTCACAAGCTGTGAATCATCACAACAATTAAGAATAATTCGTGCTCTTTCTCCTGTCTCATGTCTTTCCAAAGTGCCTGGAAAACAAGAAGTAAAAATGTCAGCAAAATATTTACCCCAACAGAATAAGACAGAACAAAACACTCTTTAACAGAAGAATCACAGTCCTTTAAGTTATCTTGCCTTAGTATCTTGCAACCGAAAAATAGCCTGGGAGCTTTTTCTAAATTATTCAAAACACTTGCTCATAAAGGCTGAACTTATGGATTTGAAAAGCTCATCTTCCTCTTTGTGCTTCTTCATCCACTGAAATCAACAGGAGATTCAATAGTCTTTAATAGTAAAATCTCTAACTTATTATACAGTATGCAAGTGATCAATAACACATAACTATGGAATATTTTAGTGCTGTCCCCTAGTGTTCCAACTCACAAGCAACAGAGAACCCACAGTGCTTTGCTTGGGTTCCTAGGCTTGAAATGTTTCTATTGGTAACATATAATTTAAATGAATGGAGCAAGTAAGAACACGGATGCTTTGTGTACTGCCTCCCTCACCCAAGCGTCCCCGCAGGGCTTTGTTGTTTTATTGTTGGGATTGTTGTGATTATATCCTTTGGCTTTTATTTCTTACGTTATTAGAAGGGGAAAAAAAAATCCTTTGCCTCTGTCATTCTTCCAGTTTCAGAATTTAGGAGTGCTGTCAAGTTCAATTTAAAGTTAAAAAAAAAGTATAAAGTAGACCAAAAGTATCAGAAACCAATTCACAAATAGTTCAATGTTTTTATAAAATACAATGCCATACACTCAGTGAAATATCAATAAATATGAATTAATCATGTTCTCTGTCTCTTATGAGTTCATTTGCATTATTCATACTATATTAAATATATAGGTTATTTCCTACTGAATAAAGACACCAATGAATACTAATTTAATAAACAATACCTAAATATAGACTTTATTTCATATTCTTTCCTACCAGTGAGAAAGAAGTAGATGTACTATTTATATTGTTAAGAAAATATCAAATTAATTACAATAAGAAAATAGAAATAATAATTGTAGGCCACTATGTCTTTAGATAAAAAGATTGGTAGATATATTTGAAGATTATGATGATTCTATCCTTTCTCATTTCTCTCCCACTCTTCTATAGCCTTCTTTTATTACAACTAGACTACCATTAGTTGGCACCATGGATGCTGAACCAGTAACAGTTACTTTGCTCAAATAACAGGCAGAACTTCAATCTCGAGTCCCTTAACAATATAATTTTATTGTAACATTTCTACATTCATAAATAAACATCCTTATCATACAAACTTATAAACATGTTATTCTTCTAAGCTTTCCTTTTCCATCAAGATTGATATATCTGGCCGGGTGTGGTGGCTCATGCCTGTAATCCCAACACTTTTGGAGCCCAAGGTGGGCAGATTGCCTGAGTCCAGGAGTTTGAATCCAGCCTGGGCAAGACGGCAAAACCCCATCTCTACAAAAAATAAAAAAATTAGCCAGGCAGGGTGGCGAGCACCTACAGTCCCAGCTACTAGACAGGGCTAAGGCAGGAGGATCTCTTGAGCCCAGAAGGTTGAGGCTACAGTGAGCCAGGATCATGCCACTGCACTCCAGCCTGGGTGACAGAACGAGACTCTGTCTTAAAAAAGAATAAACACAAAGTCTGTCACAACGGTATGCAACAGCTAGATATTCTGGGACTTTAATTTTTATAAATTAGGAAAAAATATTGATCTATTTTCTGAAGGATACACTTCAGGGAGAAAAAATTATTTATAGATCAACAAATGAAGCTGACAGCAACATCAAGAAAACCCTTCCTCTCAAGACTGACGATAAGAAAAGCTTCAGAAACCAAAGATAAGAGTTATTACTGCTTCCTGAAAACTACCGCATTCCAGAACTTGGAACCGTGTTACGTGGTAAAATTTACTGTCTTTCTGAGAAGTCTCTCTTTGAAAATGGTATCATCCTGAATATTTTCTTCTCACAAGTTCTCTGTGGCTCCTCAAGCTATGATATTTTTTACATATTTTAGGAATGATTGGGAAAGAACTTACTGCACTTTAATACATTTGTTATGTGCCTTATGCAAAATGTATACATTCTATATATCCATGTTTTATTGTATACCTGATGTCTGACCCAAACACAACTATTTCTTGTATTTTTTTAATGATGAGAATAGTTTATCTACAAATTTAGGTAGTTGTAATCCATTTTCATTCGCGCAGATAATTAATCTGTCTGAGTATTTACTATGCTACCATGTACCATCCATCATGCCAGATGATGACAATGTATAGTATATAAGAATGACTCAGTCCAGGTCACTGAGAGCTTCCTTAAAACCTAATGGTAGTACAGATGCAAGAAACATCTGAAAACTGATAAGCTTCAATATTTAAAGTAACACCTAAGCTATTTCCACCCAAAACTAAAAATCTCCCCTTCTAAAAATGTTAGACATTTGGTTTTGTGTACAAGAGTTTCTGTCAAGATTAGTTATAAAATAGTAGAAAAATAATGAATATTTTGTTTCAAAGAACTGATTAAGGCATACACATGACATAAGGAGTGGTTAGAGTCAATCAATTTCTGTAAAAGATATAGACAGACAAGTAAACTACATGTTCAAAGCAGTAATTTAATTTTGCAATAGGTTCACGATGGCAGCTTTTGAAAGACCTTGGTCAAAATTCTGACAGTGGGTGGGCATTCCCACATGTGCTAGTTCTCAATTTATTGCCTCAGATTCAAATTCAGCCTTCACTGCCTGCTTTGTGAAAATGAATATGGGCTTGATAAATATTTTCTTGTTTATCAGCTGGTGAAATATTAACCTTTGGGGACAGAGGGTGCTGGAAAGACCAAGTAGAAGAAAGGGTTAAGGCCAGGTGTGATGGCTCATCCCATCCTAACTATAATCTTAGCACTTTGGGAGGGTGAGGCAGGTGGATCACAGGAGTTCAAGACGAGCCTGGGCAACATGGAGAAACCCTGTCTTTACAAAAAATACAAAAATTAGCCGGGCATGGTGGCGTGTGCCTGTAGTCACAGCTACTTGGGGGGCTGAGGTGAGAGGATCACTTGAGCCAGAAAGTCGAGGCTGCAGTGAGCTGTGATCATACCACTGTATTATAGCCTCGGCGACAAGGTCAGACCGTGTCTCAAAAAAAAAAATAAAAAATAAAAAGAGGAAGAAGCAGGAGGAGGAGAAGAAGGAGGAAGAGGAGGAAGAGGAGGAGGAGGAGGAAAGGAGGAGGAGCAAGAAAGAAGAAGGGAAAGAAGAAGAGGCAGGGGGAGGGGAAGGGAGGAAGAAAGGGCTTTTTCTTCTTGGTTCTGGTGTACTTTTCTTGGAGTAGTGTTAGTGGCTTCTCCAGTAAAGGTGTCGGTACTACATGACAGCTGGCCCAGCAGCACTTTGCATCCAAACACTGTCTTTGGCATACTCTTTGGGCAGTTTTGTAACAGTGCCTCCAGCAAGACATCTCCCTGTGGACAGCTTTCTCTGGCACCCTCGAGGGAATATTTCTAGAAAGTTCCACCAGAACTACACCATAGCAGCGTCTTTGCCATTCAATACATATAACCATACCCTCTCTAGCAAGGTCAGGAACTTAGCCCTGGAGGGTGGAAAGGGGGGTCTTTCTTGGTTTCTTGATCAAGCTAGCACAAGTTCTAAGGCTAAGAGTCATCCTTCACATCTGCTATTCCTATATTCTTTAGAGTTCTCTTCTTACTAGTCAATCTCTCATATTCAAATTCTTTATGCTAGTTAATAATTCTTTATACTAAATTTTCTGTTTAAGTTACTGCATCATTTTTCTTTCCTGATTAGACCCTGATTAATACACTACGATACATCACTTATGATGCAGAATGTTTCCTTAAATATGTCTCCAAAGTTATGAACTTTATACCACTTCAGAGATATACTTAAACTATTAGAGAACATATATAGCAAAAAAAAAAAAAAAAAAAAAAAAGGAGGCATGACCACAAGGAAGATTTCTAACAAGCGATGCTTTTCCAACTCTAATATACTGCCTTGGGCAAGATACAGAATAGCTACTATTTCCAGATATTAAAGAAATGTGAGAAACCGAAGATTCACAAAATTGCTTAATTCAACTTCCAGTTTCAGGAGAACTTTTCTTTCCAAAGTAAACTCACTGATAATTAGAATTTTATTTCATTATAGTACATCAAGAATAGGAGTTAATTCATATTTATTATTCATTTGAATCAATCTGAACATGACAAGGAAAGGTGTAGAGACATAGGCGAGTTAAGTACTACTGAAAGTTACATTACATCTCCTCCTTCAAAGTAGGTGTGCAAAAATATTCCATAAAATCTATTGTAAGTAAAATCTTTATTGTATAAAATGCTTTCCAATAAATATTTTGTATTTTTCTATTATTTCTTTAATATGATTTTTATATAATTTGTTTTAATCTTAAACTGTGTAATAGTGCATTAGAGAGCAGAGCTAATCATAAGAAAAGATAGCTTAAAGCAATTAACATCTTGATAAGAAATGAAGGAAAGATCAGTTTCCAAAGTTGCATAGTTTCCGAAAAGTCAGTGCACAGAAATATAAGAAACAGCCAAGATAATCTCTGCAGATCCCCAGACCCGTATTAACAGGATTTTCACTTGTACACACTGCTTTCCCTGTCAATTCAACATACCCCACAGCGTACTTAATCAACTACGTTTAAAACCAGAGCCTTCTCTATGACCCCATGCACAACCCTGCCCATGTTCTTCCTATCTGTCCAGGCAGACAACAAGGACACATCATCACAGCATGGTGTTTAGGAGCAGACTCTGGCATCAGACTGTCCTGTAGTTAAATCCTTGTTTTACCTTTGATGGCTGTGTGGCCTTCAGCAAGTTACTTTACATCTCTGTGCCTCAATATCTTCATTTGTACAATGGGGATAATGATAATCCCTACCTCATGGAGTTACTTGAGGATTAAATTAAGTAGATATAAGAAGGGCTTAGAGGTTTCAGCACACAGTGAATGCTGTGCTATATGACAGCCCTCTCTGTCACATGACAGAGGTCCTCACTCAGCTGCTGGTGAGCTGATTAACAAACGTCCTTGGCCCCCAAGCACTAGAGTCTGCCTGACACCTAGGCCTGAGGTCACTGGGCATATGGCCAGCTTGGGCCCCCAGGGCTTCCTACCTGAAACTTGAACCTCCTCAATCAGCCTTTCCTTGCAGGCTACGTTATAATCAAACTCAGAGTAGGATTATATATTTGACTTATTTTTTAATCCTCTTCCGTACACCAGAATGGGGTCTGGCATAAATTAAAGGCTGGATAATACTTCTTAATAGATTATATGACATCAACAACCTGCTAATGATTTTTTTTTAAAACTGGCGCTGCACTTGGGATGAAATCTAAACTCCTTGACCAAGAAGTCACATTCTCACCCCTGCTCTGCTTTCTCCCATGTCAGCCTCCCCTTATTCACAAATTAGATTGTTCTTTTTCTTTTTCTTTTGTTGAAAACAAACAATTTTTTTCCTGCTAGCTCTAGCACATCCTTCAGGTATTAGCTTAAAATCTCACTTCCTCAGAGAAGCCTTTCTAAAATAGATTCCTGTATCTTGTACTGTTTTCTATCTCAGCTTCTTCACTTTACAGCATTTACCACTTTTGTAATTGGTGTCCTTTATTTGCTTGCTTCCCCACCAGATACTAAACGCTTTTTGGCAAGTATGTGTTCCATGAGCTTGGTACAAAGCAGTTCTTTTTAAATATTCACTGAAGAAGTTAAATAATTGTATCCTTTCCCTGAGGCAGTGAAAAGAGGTGGCTGTAAAGCATCAGAGCATACTAGGGTCTCAGTGTGACAAGATTTAATGCCAGAAATATGCACTATAAACTTAGACCCTAGAGCCCAGGAGAGGCCAACACTGCAAACAGTGCCATTCACAAGCCTGAGGCCTGTCCCAGCTTTCAGCTATGTTGCCAGGTCACTCCTGATGGCACAAGAACTTGTAATTGGAGACAGCAAGTCAGTTTCTGAATGTGACGTGTTGTCTTGACCTATGAACTAGCCATTTCTTGCTTCATGGACTACAGTGCAGAAGATGCTGAAGGAGAAGAAGGAGCCATCACATTCTACACTTCAATTCCCTTCCAAACAGCCAGAAGTTGTTTCCTTGATTTTATGTTCCTTGAAATTTGTGCATATTTTTATTATTTGCTGTCTTCTACTTAAATATTTTATTTTGGCTGGGAGTGGTGGCTCACTCCTGTAATCCCAGCACTTTGGGACACTGAGGCGGACTAATCCCTTGGGCTCAGGAGCTCAAGACCAGCTTGGGCAACATGGCGAAACCCCATTTCTACAAAAAATAGCTGGGTGTGGTGGCATACACCTGTAGTCCCTGCTACTCAGGGGGCTGAGGTGGGAAAGTTGCTTGAACCTGGGATGTCAAGGCTGCAGTGAGACATGATCATGCCACTGCACTCCAGCCTGGGTGACAGAATGAGACTGTCTCAAAAAAAAAAAAAAAAAGAAAAGAAAAGAAAAGAAACTTTTTCAACTCCCATTGACATTTATTTTCCAAAATCAACAAAAGTATCCAAGTATCCTAGCCTACTATCAACTTATGAATACCTTTAAATTACATACTTCCTCCTACAAATTAACTAGGTACACTAAGTCCCTGGAAAAAAAAAAAAAAAAAAAAAAAAAAAAAGAATAGCTATTATCCTCAAAGGGAGAGAAATAATTTAAAAAGAAATCATAGTCATTTGATGAATCCATCTGCAAATGATCAAGAGGAAATTAAGACTAAACAACATCACCTAGATGGATTAACACTTTGTCATATTGTACAGAAATATTTTCTTTATGTTAAAATTATACATAAATACATTTGAGACTAATTAGCTTATTATAACTCATGGTGTCTTTCCAAAGAAGAACATTGTAGAAACAGCATTTCTATAGAAATATAAAATTCTCCCAGACCATCCAAAGCACATATATTGTAAACCAACGAATCTCAAACAAATTTGTTTCATAGAGAAGGAACACATTTTAAATTAAATATTCTGTTTATTATTGGATTGTGGAAAAACCATATGTATATAGGGCTGGGCGCAGTGGCTCATGCCTGTAATCTCAGCACTTTGGGAGGACAAGGTGGGCAGATCACCTGAGGTAAGCAGTTCAAGACCAGCCTGGCTAACACAGTGAAACCCCGTCTTTACTAAAAATACAAAAAATTAGCCAGGCGTGGTGGTGCACACCTGTAATCCCAGCTAGTCAGGAGGCTGAGACAGGAGAATCCCTTGAACCTCAGAGGCAGAGGTTTCAGTGACATGAGAATGTGCCATTGTACTCCAGCTTGGGCAACAAGAGTGAAACTCCATTTCAAGAAAAAAAAAAAAAAAGCATATGTATTCATCACTAATCACATAACAGGATACAAATTATTTAGCAAATAATTGTATTTAAATGAACAAAGCTTAATAGCAAGAACACGTGAGTGGATACATTATAGAATTAGGTCTTTTCCATATCAGGTAGGCATTTTCTAACTGAATCCATTATGATACTGGGCAAGTGATTAAGAGCACAATATTTCAAAGTGACTCTCTCTGAAACAGAGTAAGTTTTAAAAAATGACCTCACTACTAAATTTGATAATCAAATTCATAAAAGTCAGGTTTCAACAAAACCGCTAACTGACAGTTATAATCAAATTCCACAAATCAAAATATTTGACCATCGAATCTGTCGTACAATGTATCATTTGTCTTTAGTTACTCATGAAGTTCATCGCCTTGCTCAGAAACATGTATGGAGATCGACCTAGTGCCTCCTTCCTAACAAAACCATTTCACAGTTACTGCATCTGAGCCCAGGAAATGTATAACTGACAGCGGTTCTCACCACACACAGGCGCCCTGGAAGTATGAAATTTAGCTAACTAGAAAATAATGGAAGGGTGGGGAAAGGGAATGAGTCTTAAAACATTACATTAGGGATAAAGGCACCTACCTTCATTCCTAAATGGAGTTGATACAATAAATTCAGCTATAAAATAGAATGTCAAAGACTTGGCTCATTTTGTACTATATAGAGGCCCTAATATGATAACAAACTTAGATTGGCTTCACATCAACCTTCTATACCTTCAGGGTATATAGGATACATTTTTAAAAAGTCCCTAACCACCACAACCCTAACCCCAACTCTGCCACAGCCTCCAGCACATTCACAGCAACGCTGGGATTCATCAGCTGGGCCACACTCAGCCCTCACGTCTAATCCTGACCACTGACCTCCAGAAAAATGGAATAAAGAGGTGTGATGGGGGACAACTGAAAGAAACAGAAAGAACTGAAACACATGGAGGTTTAGAGTTGCTGAGATGTATAAAGATAGCAAAGAATGCATTAATTTTTGACACATTTTAAACTAGGGTTTTCTTGATAAGGTATCTACTTATTAAAAATTCCCTCTTTTTAAACACTTGCTAGCAGCATAACATCTACTATGACTTTAGGAGGACGAGGCAGGCACATAATGAGGTCATGAGATCGAGACCATCCTGGCCAACATGGTGAAACCCCGTCCCTACTAACATACAAAAAATTAACTGGGCATGGTGGCGCAAGCCTGGGTAATTTGTAAATTACCCAGTCCCAGCTACTCAGGAGGCTGAGGCAGGGGAATTGCTGGAACCTGGGAGGCGGATGTTGCAGTGAGCTGAAATTGCACCACTGCACTCTAGCCTAGCGACAGAGCGACACTGCGTCTCGAAAAAAAAAAAAAGACTCAATTTTAATTTTTAACCTCACTCTAAGACTAAATACAATTTACAACCAAATTAAGAGGTAGATATTCACAGTCAAGTGTTTCTTAAGTATAACGTGAATAATATATTTAATTAATTCTACAATTATCTACTATATACAAAACTATAAAATTATACTGCTTCTGAGTATTTCAAAATTTCATTCATCCCATTGCATTGTTTAAATTTATTATACTAGGCATGCTATTTTTACATTTTAAAATATTTCAAAAGTAGATTTTGTCCCTCATGCTCTCAATTGCAGGTCAAGTTACTTATTGGATATAATATCCTTGAAGAGATTTGAGTCTGTCATTTATACGCTTGTGGTGTCAATTTATTTAATCAGATCAATCTCTTGCTGAGTTGATTTGGAATTTTTCCTGGAAAGAGGAAGAGTATTGGGAAAGGATAAATTGGGGTATGGTCTCCTGAATAAAGTGCTGGGTAAGGGGTGAAGTCCTTTGAGAGTTGTTTTGGTTTTTTTTTTTTGGAGAGGAAGGATATAGTAGAGATGGGAGTATAAAAACATTTTAACTGCAATCACTTTTCCCTTGGGACATGGCAGTGGTTTGCCTTAGGCAAATAATGGGTGACTAACACTCCAGCAGGCTTGTCAGGATTTGTTTTGAAAGCACCAAGGCTCAGGGTACCCTAACTATAGTCCTGGCTCCCCAGTGCCACTTGTAAAATTCAATACCATATTACCTCAGCTAGTGATCTCAAAAGGCTCTCTCATCTCTTCACACTTCCTTTCTATAGACTCACTCACCAGTGAGGACTTCCAGAAAGATAGGACTGTCCTACCTGACCACCAGTGTAATAGGAAGACTTATACTAACAATCCCCAGTGACAGTCATCCTTATGTGATTCCCTCCCCTTTGAATATGATGGGATAGCCTTCCAGGGATTATTAAAGAGCAAAAGGAACTTTGCACATGTAATTAAGGTTTCTACTCAGTTGTCCTTATAATAAGGAGATTATTCAAATAGACCAGGCCTAATTAGATGAGCGCTTTGAATGCAGAAAGTTCTCTCCAGCCACTCAAACAAGAGGAAGTTGAGATTTAAAGCACTGGAAGTATTTGATGTGCCATTGCTAGCTTGGAAGTGGGAGGAGGCCATGAATAAAGATCAGGAAATGGCCTTTAGGAGCTGAACGCAACACCTGGCCACAGCCAGCAAGGACCTCGGACCGACAAGTGAAAAGAACTAAATTCTGGCAAGGACCTGAATTAGTTTGAAAGTGAATTGTTCCCCAGAGCCTCTAGATGAGAGCCCTGTTGGCTGACATATTTATTTTGCCTCATGAGATCCTAAGTAGAGAAGCTGGTTGAGTTTGCCTGGACTTTCAATTTACAGAATTGTGAGACAATAAATAGGTGTTGTTTTAAGCTGCTCAGTTTGTGTTAATTTGTTACGCACAATAGGAAATTAACATCACCAGGGCTTCTGGCAGTACTTTTATTCAGAACAACAGATTTAGACTTCAAATATTTCAGTCATTCTTTACTACTTTGTATGTGAAATTCTTGCTTCTTAAACATAATATAAAACTAAATGTATAAAAATACATAAGTGTGATGGCTAGTTAGACATTTCATACTTTTTTATAACTCCTTCTCCTTTCTTACACCCTAAGTACTATAAGCCATTCAGGTATTCTCTAAATAGCTGGTGATTCCACAATCATATACCACATCAAAAAGTTCCTTTCAAAGCACTCTATTTCCAAAGCAAGCTGATATGGTTTGGCTATGGCCCCACTCAGATCTCACATTTTAGCTCTCATAATTCCATGTGTACTGGGAGGGACCCAGTGGGAGGTAACTGAATCACGGGGTCAGGTTTTTCCTGTGCTGTTCTCATAATAGTGAATAGTCTGGTGGTTTTATAAAGTGGAGATCCCCTGCACACACTCTCTTTGGCTGCCATGGAGGACAAGACTTTGCTCCTCATTTGCCTTCCGCCATGATTGTGAGGCCTCCCCAGCCACGTGGAACTGTGTGAGTCGAGTAAACCTTTCTTTGTAAATTACCCAATCTCAGGTATGTCTTTATTAGCAGTGTGAGAACAGATGAATACAGAAGCACATGTAAGAGATAAAATATTGTTTTCTTATCCTTCTGTTCTTTAATTATCATCATCATGATCATCATCAAAATTGCCATTATCTACCACTAATTGAGTATTTTTAAGTGCCATTTAATTTTTACAACAATCCAGTAAAATGCAAAGAAATGGAGGTTCAGGAAGAATACGTGACAGGGTATTAGTGTGTCCTGTGGTTGGGAGGGTGATTAGGGAAAGTATTTTAACTAAAAAGACAGGAAGGGCCATAATGTTATGTGGTGGAGTTATATTTCCACCAGAGACCATGGGGACTGGCAGGTTTAGGGATAGATTTAAAGCAGGGAATGTTTGGTTGGCAATACAGAGAACAGAATTGAAGAAAGACCTTCATTGGCAAGACAATCAGGAAATTTTTCAATAGTTCATGTAAAAGATTAGAAAGATCCCAACCCATCTGCCCTTAAAACATTTTATTTTTTAATTTTGCCACCTCTGAAAATGTATAATTTTATGTTTTCCTGTAGGCTTACAAAATAAATGTAGCAATATTTTATCTTTCAAATAATCTGACCATCACTAGACATTATTGATAGTATTGGGGCTAAGAAACAGGTACGATTAAGACTTCCATGGAACGGCTACACAGGTTCCCTATATAGCCAGTGGTCTTCGGTGGGTTCTTAATTCTATAGAACCATTTCCTTCCTCTTCTTCTTTGCCCAGAGCATTCCACCCTATCCCTTCTCACTATCATCCTTATTTCTGTAGCTTATAATTTCTGCTGCCACTTCCTCTAGATGTTTTGTATACAGGTGCATATACTTTATCTCTACTATAGAGGGAGTCTTACATAACAGAGACTTTCTGGCATCAGACTTTGTCCTACCCAACTCTGAATTAGAGAACAACTTGCTCTTCCTCCCTTTTGCCAGACTCCCTGTCTGGTAAAGACCCCAGTATGTGTGGCTGCTTATCCTATGCCACAGCGTTCTATCCCCCACCTCTCATAACGTATAGATCATAGTCAAAAGCACCTGTGTTGACTTCTGGGTATATACCAAAAGTAATTGAAAACAAGGACATGAATAGATATTTGTATACCCATGTCCATAGCAGCATTATTCACAACAGCCAAAAGATGGAAGCAACCCATCAAATAATGAATGGATGAATAAAATGTTGTATACACCTAAAATGGAGTATCAGTCAGCCTTAAAAAAGGAAATTCTAACACATGCTACAAAATGGATGAACCTTGAAGACATCATGCTAAGTGAAATAAGCCAGTCACGAAAGAACAAATATTGCATGATTCCACTTATATGAAACACCCAATCCAGAGTAGGTCAATTCATAGAAACAGAAAGTAGAATAGCAGTTGCCAGGGGATTGGGGAAAAGGACAAATGGGGCATTACCATTCAGTGGGTATGGAGTTTCATTAAATAAGTTGCAAAAGTTGTGGAGATGGATGGTGGTGATGGTTGCACAACAATATGAGTATACTTAATGCCACTGAACTGTACCCTTCAAAAAGTTTAAAATGGTAAATTCTATGTTATGTAAAAATCCCACATCTTTGTTTACATTTTACCACAATCATCATAATAAAAAAGCATCTGTGTTAATAAGATAGCCCAAAGAAAATACAAAGAAAAATAAAATTCTGAGAATAAAACCAAAGAATAATATACAGAAACCATGTAGAAGTAGGGCAGTCTGAGAAAGAGGGACCATTGGCCATCAGGAGAAGGCAGTGTCATATGAGGCTGAGGATGGAGAGAGGGAGGAAAGAAGGACAATGATGGCAGAGTGACTGCAGACAAGTACCTGTGACCCAGAGCATGGCAACTCAACTTGGCAGTGAGGTATAGGAAGAAGAGTTCCAATGGAAAAAGTGTGGCAAAGGCCAGATTAAACTGTATTAAATCAATGGGAGGCAAAGATACAGAGTAGAGATGGCATTTTGTAGGAAACCACCAGTTACTTTAGGAAGAATCTCAGAGAAAAATAATAGAAGCCCACAAGTCCTTATCCAAAACATTTGAGACCATATGAATTTAGAATTCACGATTTTTCAGATTTTGGAGAGATAAAATAATGCATATATGCATATTATATAATAACTGGAGCAAGGTCTAACAGAGCAGACAGTAATCAAACATGCTATATATCTGCAGCAAAAAAAAAAAAAAAAAAAAAAAAAAGAAGCAAGAAAAGGAAGAATACTTATACTTAGTGAAATAAATAACCTTATACAATTTAAATTTTGGTTATGTTGCTTTACCACGAACCACTAAAAACTTTTATTTTCAGAGATTTTTAGATTTATAAATTTTGGCTAAGAAAATATAGGCCTATATCCATGGTAGCGAGATGGCCAGAACTAACCAGAAATATTCTCTGAGATAAGATGGGTTAATAGAATGCTCAGTTTCCTACAATATAGGATATTAACTCATGCTTTTAGCTCCTATTTATATCTATACAAGTATGCTTAGTCATGCAATTCCAACCCCAAGCTTGGCTGATTGTTTTGTCTATGTCCTCAATGATTAGATCATAATGTACTAACAATTCTGTTAAATTCAGTGTTTAAAAGAAGCACAAGTTTCTTTACACAATTATTGATGGGAATAACTTTGCTAACAGACAAAGCTTAAGAAAACTATCATGGTTGTAAGAAAAGGAGAGAAGTTCTTTTTTTTAAATGAAAGACCTCTAATAAGGAACATGTAACTGTAATTTTCAAACTTGACTTACGGTTGATACTTCTAGAAGTAAGAAAAATGTGGTGACCAAAGAAAGTTAACCTGCAGGGCAAATCGTGGGTTAAAGTCAATTGTTTTTATCAAATTTTCTTATTTTAGTTATCTTCCTAGAACCTCAACCCCATACATTTTCTAAATTTTTTTATTAGCAGAAAGTACAATTCATTTACTAAATTTACGAAAACAACCTGCGATCTGCTCAGCTGATGAACTGTAAGATGACATTGTGTGCCCTTCAGTGGAGTGCTGGGTACTCAGACGCTCCAAGGGCTGACACAAGTCCTTTGTCTTCTCAGCACATGGGCCTAAGTGGAATGGAACCTGCTTCCCTCAAATGTGAAAAGGACCGGGGAAAGTGGTGGGCCAATCTATGCCTGGGATGCATTGACAAGGCTGAGATTAGCAGGCAACGTTATTTGCAGCACAGAAGATAAAGTCTGACATTCCCTGAGTCGAATTCTCTGCTTGCCACTGCCAAGCCAAGGACTTGACCTTTGAATTTGTTTTCATCTGGTTCATCCCTAGAAACACAAAAGACCCTTCCCATAAAATCCTAACAGGTAAGTAAATG
Source organism: Macaca nemestrina (assembly GCF_043159975.1). Taxonomy (NCBI): domain Eukaryota; kingdom Metazoa; phylum Chordata; class Mammalia; order Primates; family Cercopithecidae; genus Macaca; species Macaca nemestrina. Next base: position 148,522,933 of record NC_092131.1, on the reverse strand, counting down.
GTAGGAGTTGGATATTATTGATACAGTCAGATGAATCAAGTGCATCCGGTATCCTTTATCTCTCAGCCAAATCAGAGAACCTACTTTCCCAGAGAATAACAATCATTACAGTCCACTGAGTCTTGCGTTTCCAATTGTTTCTGTGGCAGCTGGCTACTGGGAAGTTGCTAGGGAATTGAAAAAAGGCAGCGTGGGGAGGGCAGATGGCTCCTTTGGGTTTATTTCCACTGAACGTTGCAGCTGTGAAACCCACTAACGTTCCAAGTGTCATATAAAATGCTTGCAAAAAGGGCCTAGTTAAGGGAGGAGCCAAAGAGCAGTCATCCTGATATGTTTCTTTTTCTACTGTTGTAGGTGAAGCCCCCATAAATGTTAAATGCAGATACCAGATACATAACAAACTACTCAGCCAGAACTCAATCCAAAAGTGTAATCAGACCACGGGAATCGCTAAACCTGATTACAGCCAGTATTTTCTTTACTAAAGGAAAACCCAGGAAGATAGCAACTGCCAAAGGAAACAATAAAGGCAGCAAAGGGTGGGACTTAATTGGTGAAAGTAATTTTAAGGGCAGACAATATTTATTTTTATCATTAGAATGAGATTGTATTGATTTTCCTATTTGTTTCTGAGCATACAAAATGTTCTGAAGACATCCTGCAAATACCACAATAATATGCCTAATGTATATTAGGATGCCAGGAGAACCAGAAAAAGGTGGAGTTGAATAATATCTCAATTAAAATGCACACACACAAACAAATACCTGTGTGTGGGTCACTTGAAAAAAAGTGAATCAAATGATGTAGAACTTTTGAAATAAGTCATGGATACCTAAAAACAATATAGAAATATGTTTATATAAAGTATAATCTTGTAATAAAATGTAGGTAATTCTTCTAATGTTTGTAACTGACAAAGACTGACAAAAACTCTACATTTGGGGAAAAAAATTACATGTGCCTGTTTTGTTGACAGCCTTTCAATGTGATACCTGAATTTTACAAAGCATATCAGAAACCACTCCATGCAGACCATTTTACTACTTCATCCTTGGAATGTCTTTACTTTGAAAAGCTTGTAAAACTATAAGATCAAGTTAACAATTACATAATTTCACCACAGTAGAGATCCATATTCACCAGATGGAATGAAAGATGATGACTGTGGTGGGCCTGCGGGGTGGGAGCATGCACTCACATGTCTGTGCATGCACATGCATGTAAAGATGTCCACTGGGTCTTGTCTCTACATTGAAATAAAAAATATATATACAGTGAGACTTACATGCCGCTCTTCAGTGATGCAGTAATAGTTGTTTGATTTAATTTGGTTCATAGTAAGGTCAAACTCTTTCTTATTACTATATATTTGCTCTGATTTTTTTTTCCCACCATCTCTTCATGGACGCATGAAACTGAACGTTTGCAGAATATTCCAGGTCACCTCTTGAATGCTTTGCTGCTTAAAAGTTTCTTCCACCAGATACCCTAAATTGTCTCTCTCTAATTTAAAGTTCCATATATCTCTAGGGCACGGGCAAAATACTGCTAGACTCTGCTAAAGCCTAACAAGAGTCACCTTTATTCCAGTTCCTAACATATCTTCCTGTCTTCTTCTGAGCCCTGTAAACTGTTCCAACTTCCGCTTGGTATTCAGTTCCAAAGTTGCTTTCATATTTTCAGGTTATATTTATAGCAGTACTCCACTCTACTTGTACCAGTTCTCTGTATTAGTCTGTTTTCACACTGCTATAAAGAAATAACAGAGACTGATAGTTTATGGAAGAAAGAGGTTTAATTGACTCACATTTCTTTATGACTGTGGAAGCCTCAGGAAACTTACAGTTATGGCAAAAGGTGAAGGGGAAACAAGGGATGCCTTACACAGTGGTAGGAGAGAAGCGTAAAGGGGCAACTTCCAAACACTGTTAAAATCATCAGCTCTTGTGAGAACTCCCTCAGTATCATGAGAACAGTATGGGGGAAACTGCGCCCATGATCCAAACACCTTCCAACAGGTCCCTCCCTTCCCTCAACACATGGAGATTATAATTTGAGATGAGATTTGGGTGGGGACACAGAGCCAAACCATATCAGGGTATATACACATACTTAGAAGGCATAAGTTCTGATGTTTGGCATCAGAATAGGGTGACTAGAGTTAACCGCAATGTGTTATAAATTTCATAGTAGCTAGAAGGGATAACCTGATTGTTCCCAACACATAGAAATGATAAATACTCAAGGTGGTGGAAACCCCAAATACTCTAACCTGATCATTATGCATACCAGCAGATAAGAAAATATCACATGTACCCCATAAATATGTATCAATACAAAATTTAAAAAAATAAGGATAGTATCTTCTCGACATAAAATTTACTTTCATTTTTATACTAATTGAATCCTATGAAACAACTGTCTTTGGCTACTATAAATTGCTCTTTCTCTTTCTTACATTACATTATGTATTTTACATGTATCTATTTCCCCATAGAAAATAGATTTTAAACACACACACACACACAATACAGTGAATATTAAGATATATTAATTTATAATTACTCGGGTAAGAACCATGCAGGAGAGAGAGAAAGAGGAAGAAGGAACCTAATCAATGATCTATCTATCTATCTATCTATCTATCTATCTATCTATCTATCTATCTATCTATCATATATATATGCTCTGATTTTTTTTAAAAAGTATATGGACGGCAAATACAGACAGCCTGACAAATAAAACAGCAGATTTTGACTTATTACTTCCCACTGTACTGCTACCAATCGAGTAATTCAAAATCTCTTAGACTAACAGGAGTTGTTAACTTTTTTATACCATGAACCCCTTCAACAATCTGGGGATGTCAATGAACCCTTTTTTCTCAGTAGTGATTTAACATTTGTAAATAAAATAAATATGATTATAAAGGATATCAATTGATTTTTAAAATCAGCAAAATCTTAAAATCACAATATGAAAATAAATATGAGCATATCTTTGCATATGTTAATATACAAAAGAAAGAAAACATTGAAAGTATAATAGACCAACTTTTAACAATCATTTTCTGCAAATGTTGAGATTCTACCACTTTTAAGAATTGTGTTATACTTACTGTATGTTGTTTTTTTTTTTTTTTAACTGAGGTAACATTGACATAACATACATTAACTACCCAATTCAGTGGCATTGAGTGCATTGACAATGTTGTATGACCACCATCTCTCTAGTTTCAAAACATTTTCATCTTCCTGAAGGAATATCCCATACCATTAAGTAATCACTCCCCATTCTCCACCCTCCCACAACCGCATCTCCTGACAACCACCAATCTGCTTTCTGTTTTTATGGATTTGCCCTTTTTGGATATTTCATATAAAAAGAATCATACAATATGTGCATTTTTGTATATGTCTGATTTCTTTCACTTAGCATGTTTTCAAGGTTCATCCAAGTTATAGCATGAATCAGTACTTCATTCATTTTGAGGGTTGAGTAACACTTCATTGTATGTGTATATTATGATTTGTTAGACTAACAGGAGATTAGTCTATGGAGATTCCTCCACTGATGGACATTTAGGTTGTTTCTGTACTTTGGCCATTATAAATAATTCTACTGTAAACATTTATATACAAGTTTCTGTGTGGGTATGTTTTTATTTCCTTTAGGTATATACCTAGGAGTGGAATTGCTAGGTCATTTCGTAATTCTACTTTTAACTTTTTGAGGAAATGTCATACAGTTTTCAAAAGTGGTGGTACCATTTTATATTCCCACCAGCAATGTACAAGGGTTCCTATTTTCCCCATTTTTGCTAATACTCTTTGTTTTCCACTTTTTAAATTATAAGTACCCTAGTGAATATGAAATGGAATTTCATTATAATTTTGATTTGCATTTCCCTGAAGAATAATGATGTTGATAACCTTTATAGGGTCTCATTCTGCCACCCAGGCTGGAGCACAGTGGCATAATTACAGCTCACTACAGCCTCAACCTGCCCGGCTCAAGTGATCCTCCTACCTCGACCTCCAGAATAGCTAGGACTACTAGCACATACCACTGTGCCTGGCTAATTTTTTAAATTTTTTGTAGAGATGGATCTCACTATGATACCCAATCTTGTCTCAAACTCCTGGACTCAAGTGATCCTCCCACCTTAGCCTCCCAAAGCACTGAAATTACAGGCATGAGCCACCTTGACCAATCCTATGTCCTTTGCAAAATTGAGTGACTTGTCTTTTGTTGCTGTGCCATAAGAGTTCCTTTTATATTCTGGGTATTAGACCATTAATAGATGTTTAATTTGCAAATTACTTTTCCCATTCTGTAGATTGTCTTTTCACATTCCTAATAATGACCTTTGAAACACAAAAGTTTTTAAGTTTTGTAAACTTCATCCATTTTTTTCTTTCATTGCTCAGGTTTCTTTTTTATTACAGCAAACATGATAGATAGATAGATAGATAGATAGATAGATAGATAGATAGATAGACAGACAGACAGACAGATAGATAGATATTTAACAAAAATAAAGCCAGTATTCCACATACAGTAACTTCATACATCTTTTCTGCAAACATTGTGTGTTAAGTATCTTCATTATTACCATGAAGAAACTAGGTCTCTGATCAATTTAGGGATTTGCCAAAGACTGCACATGTTAATAGTGGAAAAATCTTGTCTTTGAACACTAGGCAATAGTATTAGTTTGACAGATTAAAGGTGAATAATTAATCACATGGCATTACTTGTGCTCATGGAAGCTAAATATTTTTTCATTCAATAAATATTTGTTGAGTTCTTCCTATGTGTCAGGTGCCATATCAGCTTCTAGAAATAGAACAGTGAACAATACAGGCAGAATTCTTGCCCTCAAGATGTTTTCAGATTAGTGAGAAAGACAGATGTTAACCCCAGAAGTGTAAGTATGAGAGGGGAAGTGCATTGTGCTATGGGAACAAGTCATAAAACTCCCCACAGGAAAACTTATCAGTACATTTGGATACTTTAGTATATTCCATATGCCACATTCTTATATGTTGCTTTATATTTTTTTAAATTGTTTCAGAGGTACAAGTTTTCCCTGATTACACTGAAAGCTCTTTAAGGAGGGAAACCATATGCGATATTTCTAGTGTCCTTCACAGTGGTATGCATTTCACCAGAACAGGAAATAATTATTGAGCACAACTAGAATGGAGAGAAGGAGCTAAGGAGTCAGGAATAATGAATCCTTAGCACACACTAGTACTGTAATTCATGAAGGATTTATAATAAATAATAGTTAATGTTTATTCAGCCCTTGCTGCCATTAAGAGACAGTGTTTTGAGGAGTTCAAACTTGATTTATTTAATATAGAATAAAAAGAGTAGAACAAGAATTCAAACCCAGGCAAGCTGACTCCCAGGGCTCATGTACATAACTCCTCTGGACATTGTCACCTACTTAAGAGATCAAATTTTGACAACTGTGTAAATATTTCGTAGCTAAACTGCAAAGTTCATATACAAAAGCATGTGCATATGCATGCAAACGTGCACATGTACAATATTGCATGAATCAAAATCACAAATTGCAGTGGAACTGTGATAACTAGGGCAAAGGAGACAGAAACAAAGATTCAAAAAATGGTCAGTAAACTAAAAATATATGTTGAGTAATAACATCAGTAATTATTATAGTAAAGAAGAAAGAGGTCTGGAAAAGGTGATACAGGAAAAATCCCGCCCTATACTTTAATGTATCCTATTTTTCTTTTCTAAAACCAATCATCCCAAGAGGGTTCCATCTGTAATCTACCACAACAAAATAATGTGGCTTCGAGAAAATGACATACTAGAGAGACTATTACCTGCAGGATGCGGCATACCCCAAACCTACCCTTAACATACCTATAATGAAAATCGTATACTGGTTATGCTGACGAGACTGTCAACACAACATAACCTTGCCCTGATATCTACAAAGTGGTGACCTTGAGGAGAAAACCAAGCAATATTGTTTCTCAGAATGGTATAGTTGGTCACTAGTGTAAATTGCAGTGTTATTTCATATGTATGGGAATACTAGATGTTGTATGCCGTAAAAGAAGGTGACCAAGTAAAACCTGTGAACTGGCAAATTACTTCTCCATGTAGTAAACTTGTATGATATTTTGGTGTGGCAAAGTAGGAATTTAACTACACAATTCTAGTCTACTGAGGCAAACATGGCTATATTCTGAAAAACTGTGTCTTGCACGTATTCTACATACCCCTCACTGTAAACTATTAAAGCAAACTCAAATCTATAGGACAAGATTAAACACTGAATATTTTTGAAAAACATGAGCTATTAGCTATTGGTTGACAAAACTCATTTCTTTATACTTTTATCTTTTTCTTTTTTCTTTTAAAAACTTTCTAATTTAGTTATTTCTAAGCCTATGCACTTTGAAAACGTGGAAGAACAAATGCTCCACTTTGCAGTATTGTGAATTGAATAATTTTCCAGCTAACTACTACTAATTCTAATAAGAAAAAGAAATTAAAAGATGGAAGTTTTGGCTTCCTGCTGGCAAGGCAAAAAAGAAAGAAAATTTAACACCCGTGGTGAAAATAAGTCTGAAACGAATCTTCTTCCTTACTTCCTTAATTTCTTATGAATAGGTTTTGTTTCAATGCTCTGCATAAAAAACGTTTGTTTTAAAACTTGGAGTGTATTTTCCCACAGAAACCATGTCATAATCAGAGGCTGGGTGCTCATGCCATGCTACAGTCATGAGGCTTTCTGCTCAGTGTTACACAGTCCACATTACCTGAGCAGGAACTGTAAGAAATGAACAAAAATAGAGTCCCCTGGACCCTGATTTCTACCTACTAATTGGTCAAAGCCTTCAGTCCCCTAAACCCAAGCCCCAAGCTGCTTCTGAGATGTCCTTAGGTCCGGAATCCACCATGGATATAATACTTTTAAATATTCTTCCTGGAGCCCCAGCAGTACCTGGGAAGACGCCAGCCCAGTTCTCCAACAGGAGTCACGGGATGTGGACTGGCAGCTTCGCATAGTCTGTGCAGAGATCTGTGGGAGCTTGCTGAATAGGGGGAGCAATTTCAGCATTTTTATTTTTTGGCACATATCTTCCTATGAGCACAAGAAAGACAGCGCTGAGCAGTGATACATAGCTTTTGCTTCTCCTCCCTTCCCATCAGCTGTCGCTTCTGCTATCAGAGTGCCCGCCACAAACAGCCTCCCCGCTTGTAATTTGCTGCGGCTAATCTGTCATCTGAGAAATCAGATGACCAGAGCCGTTAGAACTAGGTGTAAATTTAGAGTCAAGCTCTGAAAGACAGCCAGAGACCCTCTCCTTTAGGAGATCTTGTAGCAGGTTTCCTGGCAGCCATCTCCTTTCTTTGCAAAGCTGTTCTTATCTAATTCCCTGCTTGACAGTCTCAAAAGGTGACCTCCGTCTGCAAGAGATGTTCCTATTGCACGATAAGTGAAGGACACACCAGAATGGAAGAAGGAGATGTACAATGTAGTGTCTGTGCCAACACGTACTCTGGGGACATTCAAACTCACAAAACTTCTCTGTGTTCCGTTTCCTCACTGGGAAAACGGGTATAACTATGCCCGTCCTGCTTACAGTGAGGTCTAATGGATTAAACGTTTTCTGCTGCTTTAAGAATGAGTTATTATGAAATCAATGTCTTTAAAAACAACAACCATCTTTCTCAGGGATCTGTAAACTATAGATGCAGGCCAAATCCAGCCTGCTGCCTGTTGCTGTAAGTAAAATTTTATTGAAACACAGCCTCACCCTCTCCTTTATGTAGTGTCTATGGCTTTGCTTATGCTACAACAGGAGAGTTCAGTAATTGCAACAAAGATCTATGGACTACAAAGCAGAAAACATCTATTATCCAGCCCTCTACGGGAAAAAAGTGTTTCTGATCCATCTTAAGATATTTTTAAAAAGTATTATTTTTAAGCAAACAAGATTTCATTGTCCCCGCCCCACACACACACAATGCAATTACTTAATATGGCGTATTTCCCAACATAGCTTGTACACTTAACAGAAGACCTTCAATAGAAAGGTACATTAATAACGCATAAGATATTCATTAGACAAATTATCTGCTATGTAAATCCACTACGGTGAAAAGAGTAGTACTCAGAATTATTTTCAATTCAATTCTTAAAAGAATAATTAGCTCAGAGCTAAGATTTATTTCTGGTATGTAATTTAGGGAAAATAAAATCAGTAATACATTATTACCCCTATTGTGTCTCACAGCAATGAGGGCGACCAAGCCGCCCAGAGTTGTCAGTGCCAAATACACTGTGGGAGCTCAAATATTAATCAAAATGACATCTGCAATATTTTCCTTTCCTAATCAGGTCTAAACATCGTGGGACATCCGGCAAATCAATAAGCAAAACTAGATGCCCTCATCACTCCTAAACTGGCAGCACTACATTTTTAGCCAGAAGATGAGGGCCCTCAGTGTCACACAAACATTTCTTTACCTCAGTTGTTTGCCACTTCCAAGAGATAAGTGTGCCCACCTACGATCCCAAAATTTACCCTGTCATCCATCTCACTATGCCACCTATCACAGAAAGAAACACCCCTTTTCAGTCCAAGATAAAATAGGCACAGTGGTACATGACTGTCGAATATGCTTATGTATTCTGCCAAAGAGACTCATAAGTAAAGTGAGAATAGGCTGTTATAAAGTATTTGTGAAAAATGGAAGAGGCCTCACATCCTGTCCTCTATAACCAAGGAAAGGTGGCACAGGGACTTATGCTATACCCCATACTTCCCAAGCGCCCACCAAGGCAGACTTTTGATAAGTTGAGAATTAATTACTTTTGGCTTCAAGCCCCTTTTCCTGCCTTTTCTTTCTAGTCCCCTTTCCTCAAAACTCTTATCCCACTAACACCTCCTATTTTCTCTCTGTGGGCTCTGGAATTGCTCTAGTGCTGAAAGATCTGATAAATACCTTTATGTCAATTTATTCCTCCTTCACGTAGTTAGAGGAGCAGAGTGCTGGAGAAATGAAAGTAGGAATAAGTCTGTTCACATGGAACTAAGTGTGAACCCTATGGAGAGAATAGCAAAACTAAAAGGCCAAGGCCCGGGAAAAATTGACTGGAACACGAAATACACAGACCTTCACTTCAGGAGGTGAGACATGCCCCGTGAACTCCAAATCCCTAAGGAAGACTTGAAGCAGAAAGCTAAGAACCTGCTTACAATTGGGCAGGATCTAAAAGCCACAATTGGCCAATGTTAAGGTGAACATTCATACTCAATCTACTGAGGCAAGAGCATTTGGATTAATTAGTTCACTCATTCATTCATCATTTGTGTGCCAGGCACATCCATGAGCTAGTATATTCCACACCTTCAAATAGCTGTTTTCAGCCTGTTTTGGCTTTAGTTGGTATTTTCCCCCTAGCTTTATGAAAATTTAAATGGAAACACTTCCGGATCTCAGACCATTCAACCTTTACAAGTAGAGAATAAAACAGAAATCAAGGACAGTAAACATGATGGAAGCATCTTAGCCAGCTGGAATCCGACTTGGAAAAGAAAACATAATTCACTACATTGTAACCAAAATTAAAATCGCAGAGATTAAAGGCAAAACACAACAAAGGCAACACCAGACACAAGAATAAAGGAACAACATAAACTTATTCAAAAGAAATGAATGTGATAATAGAAAGTTGGGCCACCAGCCACCTTCACAGGGTGTTGTGAGGCTCAAAGGAGGTGATCAATGGGATGGTGCTTTAAGAAGTGAAGAGGTCCATCACAAATGTGAAGGTCTGGGTAGAATCACTAATACTATCATCACCAATTACAAGCTCATCTTAAGATGAGTTGAGATTGTTTTTAAACTATTAATACAGATAACCAAAAGATGAACAACTTATATTCTGTAGATTACTTTGGCACTAAACCTGTGCATATTGTTTGATATGGAAATTCTAAAATAAACTTTTTTATAGAAAACAGTATAAATAACCAACTATAGGAGATTCCTCAATTAAAGCCTAGTATGTCCATAATGACAACTCTATCGATTATTGTCCATGTGACAACCCACTCCATCCTTTCCTACCCTCTGTGTCCTTCCTTCTTTGTGCACAGGGAGGCTGATGCCTAGAACTGAATGCCCTTCCCCTCTCACTTTCAGTGGATTAAATTAATGGAGGTGACTGCAGAAGAAGAAAGAATTTCTTCCAACCCTCCCCTCTCTATGTGAGTCCTGCATCTCTGGCAGGAGCTGCTTCTTTTCTATGACTTCATGGGGTGACCACTCCTCCTCAGCTTCAACTCTCACTGGGTCCCAGAAACAATGTTTTCTCCTCTTTTTGCTTCAGTCCTAGAGGTGGCCAGAGCTTCCTGATGCTGCCAGTGCCTGGGTGCTGGGAGCGCTCACCATCCGTTCCTTGTCTGGCCCCTAATCCCTGCCCACACCTCTATAAACAGTCCTTTCATTCAAGTCTCTTCATTTGACCCATCTGGGTTGACTTCAGTTTCCTGCCAGGACTGTGACTGAAATAAAATATAGACTAAAATACAGTAAATATCTATTTATTGACATAGAAAAATGCCTGACAGAAAGTAGATCAAAATATTAATAGCACTTATTAATTAGTAGGATAGGATTATTTGTTTTTCTTTGTATCTATTTTTCAAATGTTCTTCAAAATTTGGTTATGTATTTGAGGGAGCATATAAGAGAAATAACAAAATTAAAATACAGAATGGAAATAAATATAATCTCAGGAAGTACTAACGGTTTGGCTTTGCTTTACTTCCCACTCTGCCAAAAAAATACATAAATAAAAAGTTACATAGCCTGAGGGTGTCCCGATGGGAAAAGGGGACCATGAACACTCGGGGGTGCCCAGATATTTATTTATTCTTGCTGGATTCTATCACTCATGAAAAATAAGTTTAGTTACCAAGTGTTCACAATTGAAAATGCAATTGGGCACATTAATAAGCATATGTGATTTACAGGCTTTATTTTACAAGCAGAAGTCAAGACTTCGCTGCATTTGTTGATAGTAACAATAGTCAACCATCACTAAGGGCTAACCGCCTGCAGGCACTGTTTACAAGCATTGTAGGTATTAGCTCATTTAATCCTGACAGGAAGGCAGTATTATTATCCCATTTCACAGATGAGGAGATTGACAAGCAAAGAAGCAATGTAATATGATCCGAGGTCCTATTAACAGGCTCTGGAGGCAAGCCCAGGCTTTAGGGCCTATTTTATCTATTATACTTAACTGTATTGCTCAGATCAAGAATTCCAGAACTCTCCTAATTTTGTGTATATTGTGCAAAGAACAAGCAAGATCCTCAAACTGGTTCACCACTTATTAGCTGTACAGTCTTGTACATTTATTTATCACATCTGCAAATTCCTCATCAATAAAATAGTGAATAATACTTCTCCAACCTACCTCAGAAGTTGTGAGAATCTAAGGGGAAAATGAGCAGGAAAGCCCATCAAAGCTATAAAACAATTTACAAATGTAAGGCAGTATGAGGTTGCACCCTCTAAACACTAGTACATTAGTCATCATCACTTACACACAACAGTCAAATGCAAAGAAAATAGCAATTATTTTGGTGAAGTATGGCTCTAAACTATAATATTATAAACTATCCCAGTCTGTTAATAACACCCAACATAAAACCACCACTGATTAATCAATAAAAATCATGCTATAGATTCAGTGAAATGTACTCTCAAACGAACTCCCCTGACTCACGTTCATTAATTACCTCACCTTATTTGATATATTCCAGCATTTTCTGGAATGTATTACTCTCAATCTTTAGTTATGTAGTAGTTTTTTTTTTTTTAATTTTAAAGTTCAAACTCTACATTCTCTATGATATGATATCAAAAGTTCAATTGAGCCACTCAGTTTTCAGTTTTCCTGACTCAACTTTTTGGAGTTTTATAATTAATTATATTCCATTATTACTGATCATCAATTAGCTCAAAATGTTGCTGAGATGGTGAGCATGCTGAAGAAAGCATAATTTAATGATAATTTGAGACCAGTAGGACACTAAATTTCTCTCTTGTTAATAATTAAAGTAGATAACTTATGTTTTTATTTATAGCTTCCAGAAATATCCGGCTCATTCCTGTGCACTGCCCTGTCAGCTAATCATCAGTTGGTCAGGATCTGACTTAGGCTGCTGTGTTTTATTTTGCACACATGCCTTTAACTGAAGCCATTAAATGCAACCCAAACAAAGGTTAAAGCAAGTGAGGTCATCACCGCGTCTTCTCTGAAACTTTCCATCTGGTCAAATGCTTGTACATCATAAATATATAAAGAATGAAAGGGGTAAAATTTCAATTTACCTGTTTCAATTTCCCAAATATAGACTGAGTCATCTGCACATCCAACAATTAAAAAATTCTCAACCGGGTGCCATTTTATCATCCTCACAGGAAAAAGGTGCTTCCGGGCACGCAGGAGGCAACTCTTTCCCTCAAGGTGAAGGAGAGCCACGGAATGGTCACTGCATACACAGCAAATTATCTGCTCACCCCTTAGCTGTGAAAAAACAACACGCTTATATAAGTAAATAGTCAAATGCTTTCTTTATGAGTAAGTCAGATTTTTTCCTCCCAGTAACATACAAAAGTTTTGTTAAAGCCCCGTTTACAAAAAGGATATTTCTGCTTTCTACAGCACCTTTCCATGTAAACCTCTACAGGGGAGCTTTAAACACTGAGTCGAGTCTAAGCTCAACAACTTCTCAGGAAGGTCACAAGATGAATCCAGGACAGATCTACTTATGAGATAAATGAAGGACTTGACCATCACTCAGCAAATTCAGGCAGGGAGGCAGACATCGGAAATAATGCAGAATAAAATAAACCCCAGAACTAATTTGTTGCCACAAAAAGAAGCTATTTGTAGACACAAGCTTAGGCCCAAGGGTATCATGAGCTGATATTTTCCACTTAAAGCCTCAAAATGTGATTTGGTGCTGTTCCCAGAACTATACAGATTCTAATCCAAACAGGAAACTCAGTGTAGACACAATCTAAAAGAGGTAAGCATTAGATAGCTCCAACTGAATGTACAGCCTCAAAGACATAAGGACCAAAAATAGGCTCCCAGGACAATAATCCTTAAGATACTTTTTAAAAAGTCAGCATGTGGTTACCTTGAACAGGTTAGGACAATTACTATCCAAGGTGGATTCTCATGATCTAGCCAGAATTTTGGCTGTTTTGTTGAAAGCATCAGTTTGGAGACCTTGAGACACCCATTACTCATCATTAACCTCTCTGGAGGCGGGTATGCGGGGAGTACTAGGGTACATGTTTTCTTTCCTAACTCTTTATTAAGTGGACTCCAGAAATTGTAAGGAAAAAAAATCACAAAATGGCAGGTGTGATAGATCTGGAGCCTAGACTTGCCGAATGAATCAGATGTCATTTTTCCCTAACCATTCTATCTCCTGGAGAACCTGCCCATCCCACAGCTTCTAGAGCAGGCAGTCCAACGTGCTCCAGGAAACTTACATACATACACACACAGACCATGTGAACACAAATCTTATGGTTAGGAATAGACTATCAAGAAACAATATTTATAAGCCAATTAACTGACTTAAAAAATCATTTTACCTGTGTTACCATGTCCTTTTACGACAGAGGAAACGCAAAAGTTGTTTGTTCATTTTTTTTTTTTAAAGTCAACTTTATAAAAGCTGAATTTAAGTTGACATTTCATAAGAAAATTCTACCTAAAGCGATTTCATTTTGCCCCTGACAAGGTAGATGCTCACAAACTTATTAAAGCTCATTCTCTGTTAAATAAATGAATAAGCAAATAAAAACCCATTTAAGAAGAAAATGTGCTGGACGCAATAGCTGACACCTGTAATGCCAGCACTTTGGGAGGCAGAGGTGGGAAGATTCCTTGCATCCAGGAGTTGGAGACCAGCCTGAGCAACAAAGCAAGATCCTGTCTCTACAAAAACAAAAATAAAAAACAGTAGCTGGACTTCATGCCTGTAGTCTCACCTACTTGGGAGGCTGAGGCAGGAGGATCCCTGGAGCCCAGGAGGTTGAGGCTGCAGTGAGCCATGATCAAGCCACTGTACTCCAGCTTGGGTGACAAAGTGAAATGCTGTCACAGACACACACGACAAATGCAACTATTTATCAATATTGTTATAAAAAGAAATTCTTGACTAGGTCTTGCTTTGTTGCCCAGGCTGGAATGCACTGGCATGATCTCGGCTCACCACAAAATGGAAGTTATTGAAGGCAAAAGTTAATTTCTAATTTATAGATTCCTATATTGTTCGGCTTGTTTTTGCCTTGAGTATCTACTTTTATTTTTAAAAGATAATTTCATTGAAAACGAAGATATAGAACTAGAGGAAAAAAAACAGATGTAAGTACTTGAAGAGAAAGAATTAAGTGGCTGTTGTAAAGCTAAGCATTGACTAAATCTTTGCTTTACAGCAAAATTATCTGTATAATGTAAGTTATAATAATACTACAATTCATATAGAAAGATTAGAAATATATATGAATCATCCAGTTGTATTATAAGTACACAGAACTCATATTTTTCTTTTCTTTGGAAATATGGGTCATTTTTGCTTGTCTTATTAAGTATTCTATTTTCAAATTTAGGTGTTATATTTTACTCTGTCTTACTTTAAACTTCTCTGGTGACATCAAAAGACTTGTTACTGCACCAGCTTCCAAAAAGAATTTATGCAAAATTTCTTCAGTAACGATATCCCACAAGATGACGCATGAGTCTAGGTCCCCAGACAACATCCAACTTTGGTCTAATTTCGAAGAGAGACCATGTGGGTAAAGTAACGAAGTGACACTTTGGTGGTGGCCTTTAAGAACTTTATGAGGTGGAGAATCTGAAAAACAATGAAACACCAAATAATACAGATGTTATTTTTGTTCAGAAAATCATCCCAAGATTCTCTTTTATAAAATTTTAACATAAGGAAATTACATATAATTAAAGCATGCACTTGGCTAAGAAAACCAGTGAACACCCTTAGATCATCTTGAAAAGCAAGTGCCTCACCAGAAGCCAGAGTATGCTTTTGATGAAGCACTACAGTTAGTTGTTCAAAATCTATTAATTCTAGGCCAAGCATGGTGGCTCATGCCCATAATATCAGCACTTTGGGAGGCTGAGATGGGCAGATCGCTTGAGGTCTGGGGTTGAAGACCAGCCTGCCCAACATTGTGAAACCCCATCTCTACTAAAAATTCAAAAATTAGCTGGATGTAGTGGCTCGCACCTACAGACCCAGCTACTCATGAGTCTGAAGCAGGAGAATTGCTTGAACCTGGATGGTGGAGGTTGCAGTGAGCTGAGATCATGCCACTGTACTCCAGCCTGGGCAACAGAGCAAGACTGTCAAAAAAAAAAAAAAAAAGAAAGAAAGAAAGAAAAAGAAGTCTATTAATTCGTAAGGACATTAGTAAATTACCAATTCCAGTGTCATGGAATAGTAAACACTGTTCTAAAAGAGTGAACACTTCATACATTTGGCTCCACAAAAATAAATTGTGAATATTAGTTATTTTCATTCTTTTTTCTTTTTTCTTCTTTTTTAGAGACAGGGTCTCGCTGTTGACCAGGCTGGAGTGCAGTGGTGTAATCATGGCACCATAAGACAAAACTTCTATTCCTCAAACTCCCTGGGCTCGGGTGATCCTTCCATCTCAGCCCCCCTATAGCTGGGACCACAGGTGAGCACCACCATGCCCAGGTAATTTTTGTACTTTTTGCAGGGACAGGGTGTCACCATGATGCTCACACTGATCTCAAACTCCTGGGCTCAAGGGATCCACTCGCCTCAGCCTTCCAAAGTGCTGGGATTACAGGCGGTAGCCACCGTGCCCAGCCCGTCATTCTTTAAATTAGAATGACTAAGTCTAGTATACAAGAAAAGAAAAGTTTCAGGAAATATTTTTGCTTTGAAAGATGTTAGAGATTACCTAATTCTACCTCTTGGCTTTACAGATAATGCATCTGAGGCTCAGAGAGGTTAAGTGACTTGCATCCAAGTGTGAAAAAGCAAAGTAAAATGTTTAAGAGTACGGCATTGCTGTTAAATGAATCTGTCTTTTTTTCCCTGGGTCTATCACTTACTAGATATGTCACCCTAGCTAGTTGCCTTTTCCCTCTTAACCACAGATGTTACATCTGAAAATTTAGGATAATAATAGTTCTTACTTCAGACAAGACTGTTGTGTGGAATAAATAAGAGAATGTCTATAATTTTGTAGCACTCTGCTTGGCACTCGGTAGGCATATGGGCATTTCAAATCACAGCTGTATGAGAGTACAGGACTACTGACACACTACTGTGCTAGGGGGTTACTCTTCCCACCAGCCACACTGCTTCTTCCTTCATCACTAGCTAAACTCCCCCAAATTGGAAAGAACCATAAACCACAAACTCTCTTTATTCACACTGAAAATAAACCTCAAAGAATTATTCTTATACTTCAGAAACTTCTATTCCATCAGGCATATCCTCACTTTGTATCTCCTAAAAAACCAGGATGAATGTTCATTGAGCTGCTACAAGTTAAATGTGACTTTTCCTTGCTTTCTGGATATTAGGATAAATCAGCCTGGATAAAAACTCTAGGTCTTCGCTTTTTCACTAACTTTTAACAGCAGCCATTTAGCTGTATACCAGTACATTACCTCTGTTTGGTTCATTGCCATTTACTCCTCCACTTCAGTCAATCACTGAAGCACAAGTCAGTAACATTTAGTAAGTGGCCAAAGTAAGCTGAGAACAATAGTAGGCAATATAAGAAGTTTTTTTTTTTTAATTGAGATTTAGTCCTTACCCTTAAGGACCTTATGCTCTAATACGATTCATATAATAATAATAAAATAGTATACAGTTTTTTTATACACATCCTAAATCTCAATCACCTCCTATATTTCCTTCCCTTACATAAGACAATTTACTTTAATAGGCATTTGTTGTTGTAATGCATAAATGCAGAAAGATGTATAAGAATACATGTATATTTCATTCACAAAGAAATACAGATTAAAACAGGAAGATACTATTTTTCTCCTGATTAGCAAAGATTAAAAAGTTTAATAGCACACAAAGTTGGTAGATAAAGTTTGGGGCAAAAAGGCATTTTATAGGCTATTAGTGAAAATGCATGCATATTGATGAAAGTTCTTTACAGAATATTTTACATATATTTTCAAAATTAAAAATGCAAGCAAATGTTGATCTGGTAATTTTACTCTTAGGAATTAATATACAGATATACTCATATGTATGTACAATGATAATCAATTCTGCATTGTCCATAGCAGCTAAAAACTAGAAAACTTACACACCAATAGGCAATTAAAGTTTGATTATTACTAATTATTTAAAGTCAGCTCGTAAAGAATGAACTCCAAAATATTTTATTTAGATTTGTTTAAGGACATTCTAGTAAAGCGTGTAGAATACACTTTTATTTGTGCAATATAATTAAAAGACTGTATATTGTTATGCTGATATGTGCTTGTATACACGTAGAAAATTTCAAGAAGAGTATCAACCGTTATCAGCAGTTGCCTTTGGAGAAAGGAACTGGAAGATCAAGTAAGGAGAAAAACTCATTTCTTATTATATAACCTTCTGCCTGAGTTTTTTTTTTTTTTTTTTTTTTTTGAGATGGAGTGGAGTCTTGCCCTGTTGCCCAGGCTGGAGTGCAGTGGCGCGATCTCGGCTCACTGCAAGCTCTGCCTCCCAGGTTCACGCCATTCTCCTGCCTCAGCCTCCCGAGTAGCTGGGACTACAGGCACCCGCCACCACGCCCAGCTATTTTTTTTTTATTTTTTTTTTGTATTTTTAGTAGAGACAGGGTTTCACCGTGTTAGCCAGGATGGTCTCAATCTCCTGACCTCGTGATCCACCCACCTCAGCCCCCCAAAGTGCTAGGATTACAGGGAATTTAAAAAAAACAAAAAACAAAAAACAAAAACCTATATGTATGTTTTACTTCAACATTAAAATATGTACATATTTAGCACCAAATGCCAGCTAATTCTTTAGGCCCCTAAATCTTCTTTAGTGCAGTTCATTGAAATTGCAGTTTTAGATAAATCAAATAAGTAGGGTCAAATAAAATTCAATGACCTTTTACTAAAGAACCACCTTCTAGAAGTCTTGCTTTGGCAGCATTCAAAGCCTGGGTAATGATAATTGTCCCATCTTCACAGCCACATATTAGTTTATCAAGACTTGGAATATACTCTGATGAAGTGACTACAGCAGTTCCTGCCCCATCTTTAAGCCCAGAGAAATAGTCAATAATACTTTGTGACACAGCATCATGCTTATCAAAATTATCTTGAAGAGTCCAGGTGGTAGTTACTGGTATCTCTAAAAAGAAAACAGAGATAAAAAGAAAATTTGGTTTATCAATGCATCATAGACATGGAAAATATCAAGGCACCCTCCCTTCAAAAATATGAATACAGTGTTACAGCCTATCCCAGATTCATATTGCCAGCATTCATCTCTTGTTAAGTTCAATTGATGTTAACATGAATTATATTAGTTATATTAATATATAAGATCCATAAGGTTCATGTGTGTGTGTGTGCTTAATTTTTAATTTTTTTTTTTTTTTGAGACCGAGTCTCACTGTGTCACCCAGGCTGGAGTGCAGTGGCATGATCTCGGCTCACTACAACCTCCGCCTCCTGGGTTAAAGCAATTCACCTGCCTCAACCTCCCGAGTAGCTCAGATTACAAGTGCACGCCGCCATGCCCCACTAATTTTTTGTATTTTAGTAGAGATGGTTTTCACCATGTTGCCCAGGCTGGTCTCGAACTCCTTCGCTCAGGCAATTCATCCGCCTCAGCTTCCCAAAGTGCTAGGATTACAGGCATGAGCCACCTTACCCGGCCTAAGCTTTGTGTTTATACCTGCTTTTATGTTGTCATTTAATACATAATAGTACACAATAAATTTTTCTTGTTGCTCAACTTAGAAGAACAATGAGTTAATTAGAAATTTGTTCTCAGAAGACATGTGACTAGAAATGGAAACTGACTTACCTCTAGGAGAACCATCAAACTTGGATACAGGAACATCAGGGATGTGCCACAAAGTAATTCTTCCTGAGACTTCTCCAGAGAAAAGCACCTTGTAAAAAGGCTCTTTCCTCTCATTCATGTAGCCCATAACAAAGGGACGGCTCTGTTACGAAACAAAAAGTGGCCTTTTATGTAGGAAATATTCTAACTATAGAGAGATGGCCACTGTTTTTAAATGGAGAAACAAGACTTAATAACTGAAGTAAATATTTTCAATTTATTTCCCACTGTTTCAAAATTTCCAAGTAAATTAAATGAAATAATCTGTGATCTAGGACTAAAGAGGCTTTAAACAACAAGAAGCAAAGTCATAGACTTCAGAAAGTCAATAAAAGTATCTAACATTTACTGACCGTGTGTGTGTGTGTGTGTGTGTGTGTGTGTGTGTGTGTGTGTGTGTGTGTATAGCTATGTGTACACATTACTGCAAGGGGTTTTCTACATATTCAGTTAAATAATCCTCACAATAACCCTATAAAATTGATACTATCATTGTTTTCATTTTACAAACAAGAAAACTTGTGTTTTCCTGTGAAGTGAAGAGATTGATTTGTCTAAGGCGATTAGAGGAAGCAACGGGCTTTGAGTCCAGTCATTCTGATTCAGCAACCCATGTCTTGATGCTAAAGATGTTCACTAAGAAGGCTTAATTTCTTTATAGTTCCTTTATAGTTCTAATTGTCACTTAAAACAGCAACAACTCATATTTGTATAGTAATTTTGTGTTGTTACCATGTTTTCCACTTTTTGTTGACTGTTTTTCAGATTTAACATACTTGATTTCCAATTTCTCAAGCAGCCACAAAGGAAAATGATTCCATAATTTATAATGTGTGTGTATATACATATATACTGTTATACATTATATAAATTATGTATAATATTATACATATTATACATAATCTATGATCTTGCTGAAGGAGAATATGAATATTGGGCACCAGTGCTCTTAAAGCTATGCCTTCACTAGTGAATGCATCTTGAGCATCCCTGATCCTTCTCAGGGCAGTATAGCTGTTCTTCGGGCAGGTTGGTACATAGATATTAAGGGATCAAAATCATTCAAGCAATTACAAAAACAAAACCTGAACTCTCTTTGGTGCAGAAGTAAAAGTCATCCTAAGAAAGCCAATTGCTTGCTAGAATTAAAGAAGTCCAGGAAAGTGATGCTTCCTAGTCAGAAAATACATGCTTTAAGGTGTGGATTTAGACACATTAGTGAAAAATTCTATTCATTAGTGATTATTAAGGGCGAAGATATTGCTACATTTAATCTTCACAACAAAGCTATGTAGTTAAGTAAACATTGCTATTATCCTGATATGAAAATAGGGAAACTATGACAGAAAATAAGAAACCAATCCAAGGTTATCCAACCAAGATGTGTAATTAATTCCCTATAGTCCCAAGAAATAAGAGCATCATAGAAAATGGTTCCAATAAAGTCAGTTTCTAAATAATTTTTTTTAAGACTCAGAGGGCACTTTGGTGTCTTACAGCCATGATTTTTATAGCTATTTGAAATGGGTTGATAAAATTTGGTTAAATTGGCTATTCAAACTCTCCCACCCTTGTAGGCACTTAGAACTGATTGTTCCAACTCCCTGCTTATTCTGATTTGAAAAGGAAGCTCCAAGAGGCTGGTGGGTTACTCAAGTTGGTGGCAGCATAACTCCTCCCAGCTGGCGCTTTGTCCCTGCAGTTGAAGTTCGCTGTTGCTCTCATGCCCTCTGCCTTCACCTTCCACATTGCCGCTTCTCAATTGCTCACACTCACCCCTTGGTCCCTCGCTCCTCCTCCTCCCAAACAGTTCCCTGTAGTTCTGCTATTCACCTGAAAACCTCTTCATAGTCCCTTACCATGTGAATTCCAATTTTCCATCACAGTGTTCATCATGAGAGTTTCCATCATCCAGGAGGTAATAAAACATAGCCACTAGCACTGAAATCCCTGGGGCTAACTGCCTGGATTTAAATCCTGACTTTACCACATCCTAGCTCTATTGAAAGAGCAAGTTGGTTACTGTAGGCAATTTAGTACACCTCACTGTCTCATTTTCCCTAACTGTGAAATAAGACTAATAAAAGCACCTGCTATATGGGATTGGTGTAAGGATTAATGAGTAGATAAACATAAGGTACACAGAATGGTCCCTGACATTTAGTCCCTATTTAATTAATTTTAACAATTCTGGTTATTCTTTTCTCAGAACAATTGAGAAACTCACTCCAAAACCCATACCTGGATTTGGGTTAAACCACTTGAGTTTAAATCCTGGGAATTCACCTCTCTGAACATCAGTTTCAACATGGGATCCTGGTGGCAACTAAAGTAAATGAGGTCGTTTGTATGTTTGACAATAATAAAGACTCAAATGAAGTTTTTATCGTCATCACCATCATCATCATCATCACCATTACTCTTAGTTCTTTCACACACAGTTTTTGTTTGCAGTCCTTAGGCTGTTTCTATCCCAGCTATTCCCATCTCAGTACAGCAGCCTTACTCTGTGGCTGAGACCCTGGGAAACCCAGTTCCTTATCTCAACAGCCAGAATCCCTGCACCACAGGCCTCAGCAATTACCAGCTGTGATTTGAAGCTAGGGAGATCCTCATGCAGCTATTGGAAGGAAAGACGAATCCTCATTCTTACCACTGCAACTCCATCAGCAGATATGTACATGGGCATTACAAACAGTAATTCTGAGAACCTGTTACTGTCAAACCTGGAGATTTAATTCTATGGTATCACTCCAAAAAATGAGTCCGGACAATACTACCTGCTTACAGAGCAGTCCTTTCTAAGCTCACTGAATGTATCAAATTCATCTCTGCATTCTACCACAATGCCTTCATTACTTGGTAACTGCAAGAGAGACTAAGGACTCTTATATTTAGTGAACACTGGTGATGTTTGAATAAGGGGAAGAAAGTCTGACTTTATGCCCTGGATAAAAGGCAAGTAAGGACTGGCAGATCAACTTTTTCCGGTTTCCAATTATTCTACTCACATTTCACTGGCTTCTAGGCATTTCTCACTTTTAAGATACAGAAACATCTATGGTTGTTTAAACAATAATTATTGGTAAAAGACCTGTAAGTTTATGTCTTCGCATTTTGAGAAACAAAGCAAGGTAACTTCCCATGAGATTAGTTATTTTTTAATTGTTGTACTCTTTCCTCATGGTTATATATAACATTGAAATTTTCAGGAACAAGAAGCCCCTAAAAGGCACAACTGATCATTGGCTTTCAGGGCAAACTGTGCTTTGTAAAAACGCATTCAAAGCTAAGGAGGAAAAGAGCAGATCCTTTAAAAAAATAACTAAATATGCCTTTCTAAGGAAGCCCCAGTATTGGTTTTGTGATCAACAGCAAAACCTATTGCTGCCACAGGTAATTTTAGAAATAGTCCTTTGATGCATGCCATAATTATAAAGTTTGCTTGCGTCCCAGTGGCACTTGGGGTTCTAATTTTTGGCTGACAGTTTCTTAATCAAGTTTTCACAACAAAACCTCACAGATATGTTAAAGCGACAATCACTGAGCTGTAGGATTTCCAACAGCTATGCTGCCTAATTAAGCAAACCATCATTCTGTTAAAAGTAGCATTCTTCCCTGGTTGACACATCAATAATTCAAAACTCTTCCACTCGCCATGAAATACGTTTTTGGATAATTAACTGATGACAAAGTCCAAAGGCTTAGGAAAAAAAAAAAAAAACACTTTGGATAACACTACTGAAATAAAATAACTGCTTAAATTTTCAGGCTTCCTAGAGTGTCAAAGGTATGATTCAGTCAAGTAATAAGCTCACAATTATATTCTCAACTCTCTGCCAAAAGCGTAATTATATTTGTTTTACCAAGAAAATTTATTCGTAACAATAGCTAAATACATCTGAAAATGATATCAATATATGATTAAGTAAAGAAACAGAATATAAAACATTCCATAAAGTTTAAAAATTGGAGTAGATACATAAAAATGTTTAACAATGTTTTGTCACACCATTTATCACAAGGGTCAGTGAAAAAAATGTGTGGTGTGTATGTGCTTGTACATATACACACAGACACACAAATGCAGAGAGACAGAGAGAGAATGAGAAAGAAAGTAAATATAGCAAAATGTTATCAATTGGTGAATCTAGGTAAAGCGTATATGAATAATTACTGCAATACTCTTGCAACTTTTCCAAATATTTGAAAATTTTCCAATCAAAATAAGTAAATAAATACAACAAAGTAAAAAAAAAAAAAAAAACAAAAAACTCAGTGAATATTTACGGTGGTGAAATTATGAATTTTAATGTCTCCTTTCTTTTCAACATTTATAATTTTCCTATAGTAAATATGTGTTGTTTCATTATAAACTTAAAACACAGACTTAACCATAGTAGATTTTTAGAGACAAAGTTTTCTCTTTGGTAGCCATTGACAATTAAACTTGATTTTCTCATTAACAACTTGATGGGATGCTTCAATTCAATTTTTTCAAGCCTGACTCTGACAGACAAAGCAACACTTATCCAAGAAACTGAGTGAAACAGCTTTGAGGTAGTCACTCTTTTCTTGCATTACCTTATTTTCCTGCACAGAAGTAGAGCACAGTAAATGAGGATAAATGGACTCTTTAAGCACTCTTCCATCAGCAGGGTATAAGCTTTTTGAAAGCCCACTGCATGGCAAAAATAAAAAGCAAAGTTTAGAACTCTGAGGTTCTTTATTCGTTCTTTTCCCCCTCCCACTTTCAAAAGCCGGATGGTACCGTTCGAGTTTCTAAACTCTACTTAGAAATTGTTGGGTTAATAATTACAAGTGACTTTTTGAAAACCCAGCACCAGCTGTACAAGTTATACATGGTTAATCTCATTCCTCCATCCCCTGCTGTTTTGTACAAAGGCTGAAGCCTACCAAGCCCAGAGTAAATCTTCTAGTGCCAAAGTTGTTTTGTTCTGGTTTTTGATCATGGGCAGCATGCAGGGATTTTTCCATAATAAACCTCCCAAAGTTCATTTTCTACCTGAATGTTTTGTATACCGCTCCCATCTGAGCCCACCTGTTCAGCAGCTGATAGATGTAACTGTGACCATCTTCTGTCCAGATGAGGATTCTGTGGGCAGCAATCATTTCTCCACCAGCAAAGAACTGCCCGTTTCTGCTAACTTCAGTCAGCAGAAGGGAAAAATCACAATAATCATAAACCTAAAATATGAAATTGATGCTCATTATCAAAGGTTTAAATCCAGTCTGCCAATAAGATGAATATGAATTATGATAGTAATAATATAACAACATAGTAAGCATTGATAACAGACCATACTGTACTCATATATTAAGATAATTTTTACCATCACTTATTGACTTATATTTATCTTAGGGTAGGTTTCAGTAGATAAACTTCATCTGGTTATATTCCAGAGTGTGTACACTAAACATAGAAACCCCAAATCCCCAAATTTCTAAGTAATTTTATTCTTTCCATAATGAGTACTCCAAGTTTTACATTTGAAAATTTATTATGCACATAAAAAATGTATATCACATAAATCTTTTGTTAGACCATATACTTCTAAATCTTTGTTCAAAAATACATTATCACCATACAAGTAAGACTGTACAGTTTTGTTAACTGAGCCAGTTATACAAAACTTTAAAGAAAAATAAATGTTATGAAATGATGGCAACTTAGCTTTTCTTTCTTCTTGGAAATGTCAGTGAACATATTCACCAGAACTTGTCCCTCTTAAAACAAATGCAGTGACAAAGTAGAAAAAGTAAAACATCTAAAAATATAATCAAACTATATAAGTGAGAAGTATATTTGAGTTCTAAAGTATAGACACCAAATTTTGAAAACAATTTAGAGCTAAATATTTATTGTTATTATGGTCTGTTGTTAAAAAAATTAGGATATACTACTACATATATAATATTTTGGGATACAAAACTGTTGCATATAGCATGATATTAAATATGTAGTAGTATATCCTAATTTTATTAAAGAGTTAAAAACTTATATGTCAGGCTGGGCACGGTGGCTCATGCTTGTAATCCCAGCACTTTGGGAGGCCGAGGCGGGCAGATCATGAGGTCAGGAGTTCGAGACCAGCCTGACCAACATGGTGAAACCCAGTCTCTCCTAAAAATACAAAAATTAGCCGGGTATGGTGGCGTGCACTTGCAATTCCAGCTACTCAGGAGGCTGAGGCAGGAGAATTGCTTGAACCCAGGAGGCAGAGGTTGCAGTGAGCTGAGATCGTGCCACTGTACTCCTCCAGCCTGGGCAACAGAGTGACACTCTGTATCCAAAAAAAACAAAAAAAAAACAAAAAAAAAAAACTGTTATGTCAGTCATAAAAGACACATCATTCCATGTTCTGGTAATACTGTTACAGAGAATTTGTATCATATTTAAATCATATTCTAATTTTTGTACAAATCAAAAAAAAAAAAACAAATTACACTTGTACATCACTGGTATTTATTATGTTATTTTATAATACCTTCCAACATTTAGAAAACACCACCAACAGAAGTCTCTCAGTATATGTGCAAAATCGTATTGTCTGGCAGTTCAAGGACTCAAGAAACTTTGATTCTTTTTCATAGACATCTCGCTTTTCCTTCAAAAGGAAAGAAAATCTTTTAGTACTAGTTCCAGGTAATTCACATACAGCCATAAGAGGACCCACTTCCTGTGCATCTCAAGTAGATCACAACATTATAAAATGAAAAGTATTTGAGTTTCCTTTTGAGTGTTTTGAACTAAGAAGTTACTTTGCAATAGAAGCTGTGTACCTGGGTGATGAAATAATCCATACACCCAACCCCCACAACACTTAATTTACCTGTATAACAAACCTACGTATGTACCTCTGAAAGTCTTTTAAAAAAATTAAAGAAATATAGGATGTATTTCTTGAAAAAAAAAAAGTTGTGATCAGGAAATCCACTTAGATTCAAGGGCTCATTACATGCAACCATTCAACAAAGATTCTGTGAGGAACTACAGCTGGATGCTAAGAATGTCAAGATAAGAATAAGCTAGAGACTGTTAGATATGGCAGAAAGGTCAAACAAAAAAATCTAAAATGATGACGAAAAAAACCTACAGTATTTTATTTTATTTTATATTTTTTCCTTGAAACAGAGTCTTGCTCTATCACCAAAGATGGAGCACAGGGGCAGGATCTCGGCTCCCTGCAATCCCCGCCTCCTGGGTTCAAACGATGCTCCTTCCTCAGCCTCCTGAGTAGCTAGGATTACAGGTACGCCACCACTCCCAGCTATTTTTTTTTTTTTTTTTTTGTACTTTTAGTAGATACGAGGTTTCACCATGTTGGACAGGCTGGTCTTGACCTCCTGACCTCTGGTGATCTGCCTGCCTTGGCTTCCCAAAGTGCTGAGATTACAGGTGTGAGCCACTGTGCCTGGCCTAGTATTTTGATTGCTAAAAAAATATAAATAAATAAATAATAAAAAAGGAAAGAATTGCCAACACACAGGACATAAAATACTACATTCTCCATAAGTTTGTGATAATGCTGGATGTATATTTCTTGAGCTCAGCATACCATCACAATTCCTAGGCTTCCTCAACCAATAAATTCCTAAAAAGACCCCAGAGCTCCTTGGGGAAGCCTAAATAATTTTGTCATTGGCACACATAGTATGGCTGTTCTTTCGTCCATCATCTCAACTTGTAGCCTGATGCCAGGGAACAGGTGAATATACTGGACTCCCCAGGGACATGCCCCTCAATTTTTTAGAGTCATTTGCCTGCCACTGTTCACACATACTTAGAAGAAAGGAGGATTTCTGCTGTAAGGAACAGAGAGATGTTCTGCTATTTTTAAAAAATTAAAAATATAATCTTTCTGTGTGTGTGTGTTTGTGTGTGTGTGTGTGTGTGTGTGTGTAAATGAAAACATCTGTATATACATGGAGAAAAGGTTGGAAGGATACAAGCCAATTGTACCCAATGCTCACCTTTGGGAAGATGGATGGGGGAAATAAATGGATGTAGAATTTATACACTTCTATGTTATTTGAACTTTTGACAATAAGCATGTAATAGCCTTATAATTTATAAATTTCAATGAATATGCTTGAAATTGTAGGGAAAAAAGAGTAGGGTTCCCAAGCCAACCTGAATGCCGGTGATAGATGAGGAAAGATCCCATACTTTGAGCTCACCAGCTACTGATACCACCAAGAGAGAATCTTCTGTGAAAAGAATAAAAAGTCAGATATAAGCTTACCATGGATATAATTGGGTAGGTAAAAATCATTTCATAGTCATTTAAGAATTATGCAGGGCTGTGCAGATGGAAAATTTTCAGCTTTGGAGTCACTTTTTAACTAGAAAAAAATAAACATTTTACATCGTGCTCCAAATCTGTTTTAACATTTCAAAGTGATTCCTAGGAATAAGAAGAGCACCACTAGAAGCAGAATCACATGGCAAATCATCGTAACAAGCACCTTCCTGTTTCAGAAGTAAGTGAGGAGCCGACTTCCACTTCCCTTTGCAGTCACTCATTACAGAAACTGAATTATCAATACTACATCTAGAAGATACAGCAGGGCAAAATTCCAGGAGTCCTGCTAATCCACAACAAAACCTGCTTGTCACTCTTAAAATGTAACAAGCAGAACTTGGTGATAAAAGCACAGATTCACCTCTTTCCCCCTCATCTTAACCTTTCGCTGACTTTCCAATGTTTTGAACCACCGGCATGGGTGTTCTTAGTTCTTCTTCATCAGGTGTATTACAGACATATCCTCATTAATAGGTAAACATAAAGAAGCATTCTTTCTGAATTCCTGCCCAATAATTCGACAAATAATTCAAAAGTAGATATTTTTATATGCAATCTCTTTAGTGTCAGATAATATCTAACTACTACCTTGAATTCTCACGGAGTGAACAATGCACATGCAGTTGATCCAGTCGGGAAACTGAGATGATCTAAAACTGTGAACAACAGCCAAAGTCTTGGCGTCAATTATAAGGACATCTTGATATTCTCCACAACAAAGAAGCCAACCTTCTCCTGTCATCCGGAATGAGCAGTGGTAATACTATGCATATGGAAACCAAAGCAAACATTTAATTATCACTAGAAATTAACATAATTTGGCTACATTGAATATTTCTCTAGACCTTAGTTTTAGCATATGATCAATTAAGGTATTGAACTGAACAGCAACTAAAATTTCTCTTAGTTCAGTTATTCCAAACTTCTATGGGCACTTGAGTCTCATTTGCATCTCATGATTTTTCCGGAGAAAGAGAGATCCCTTGGAAGAAGTAATTCTATTCTAAATCATGGCAAGCTCATAATTGAATTATTTCTGGAGTGCAACTTGGAACTAAACAACAACAAGGCCAGGCACAGTGGTTCATGCCTATAATCCCAGTGCTTTGGGAGGCTATGGTGGGAAGATCACTTGAGGCCAGGAATTTGAGGCTGTCATTAGCACCACCGCACGTCAGCCCGGGTGACACAGCGAGACCCTGTCTCTTAAAGAAAAATAATTAATAGCAACAACAAAACCCAAGTTCCTTACCGTAGCAACAATGCTGTATGTTAAAGAGAAAATGTCTGAAGGGCATTTGAGGATTATTATGCCAAATAAGTTGTGGAAATATTTTATTAAAGATCAAGTAAAGCATTCTACTTTTAACCAGCTCTCTCTGTGCAGGGTTTTATTCCCAGAAAAAATAGAGGAGAGTTTGTGAATGCTGAAATGCACATCATCAACACTAAAAGTATAAAACATTTAAAAACATGGTCAGCACCATTGGAATCATGCAACCACACTACATATGCTTGGAAACCATCTACTAAAAGCCAAGATTTGCCTTAAAGATTGGGAAGTGATTGTAAAAATTATATATATAGAAATTAAGAACCTATCCACCAAAACATAAGGGTTAAAATTGGAAACGAGGGAGAAAAAAACTTTGTTCTTTATAAGACAGCACATCATTAAAACTGAATTTTTACACATGCACAAGTATGGGTATGCTTTGTGGTACTAAGGCAATATATGGAAATTGTCTTTCAAATCTGTTAGAAAGACACAAAAATGAAAGAATCAGGGGAAAAAATCTGCTTGAATAATACCTTTTGGGAAAGCAAAATGCCAAAATAGCAGATGATAACTGGTGATATTTGACCTTCATGACAAAATAAAAATTCAAGCAAAGAATATTCTCCAAAGATGTTTCTTTAGAAGTGTATTTGCAAATGCCCTAAACAAGTTGCAGAATCTAGAAATGCCCTGAAGGACGTGAGCGTACTTACACAGATTGCAGTGTGCCTGTAAGGAAGTGTAGCCTTCTCCACGCACTGTCCACTGGTGACATTCCAAACACACATCTCCCTAGCAGAGATAACTTTGTATTATTCTCTGTCATTTCCACTCAATTGTCCGGAATAATTTTTGCGCCACCAAGTTTTTCTCTAGTGCTGCGCTTAAGTGCAGGCTGATCATTTATGTGGCTTTTTGTTACAGATTACTGGGCAAGACAATGTTGTGGTCATTAGCAGGGATGACATACTGTATCTGTATCTTTTTGTTTGGGTAATTACACCCTGCTGCCAGCCTACAAACCTTACCGTAGAGACAACCGGGCCTACAACAAATTGTGGAGATACAGCTATCACAGCCTGTTAGTGACAGTACAACAATCTTTCAGTGGAAACTGTATCCTCTTGAAAATGCTTTATTTCACTGAACTTAAACTACATATTCTGAAAATCATAATGCATCAAGGGCTGCATCTTCTGAGGCCAATGTATCATTTTTGTAAAAACAAACAGTGCCACCAAGAGGTTACATTTGGTCTATCATTGATAACAGTGTATCTCGGCCTCTCCTGATTTGAAATCCTGAAATCATCCTTGGCACCTAATATTTAGAAAAATATTATTATTTTGAAAACTCTTACTTGGTTTACATATTACGAAGACACAGTTTTAAAATACGGTTACAAAGTAGACCCAGCATAGGGTAGTTTATATGACTTCCCAAAAATCAGAATGACTGTTTCAGAATTGTTTGGTAATATTCTTCAGTCTCGAGAGTTTTAACACATAAGCAAAATGTTCCATGTTCTATAAAACAAAAGTTGTATAGGCCTTAAAGGAGATACCGCTATTATATTAAGAAACAAAATATATAGACTAATAATGTCAACAACTGTATACCTTTGGTGATTTGCAGGGTTTTTTTGTTTTTCTAACCAAACACAGGAACTCAATCTTCTAAATTAGTGCTTCTTAGACTGGGGCGATTTTGCTTCCCCCTATTCCGCCTACATTCCAAGGACACTTGGTAATATTTTGAGATATTTTTGGTTGTTACAACTAGGAACACACTACTGGCATCTAGTGGGGAGAGGCAAGGGATGCTGCCAAATATCTTACAATGCATACAACAGTCCCCCACGACAAAGAATTATCTGTTCCTAAATGCCATTAGCCCTGAGGTTAAGAAATCATATTCCAGAAATAGACACGAAATATTCATAGTATTTTCTCTCTGTTTATATCCAACGTCTTTCCAAAAAGATTTGAGGTAACCTGAAAAGACATATAATTCTATAAAACAGGAGGAAAAAAATCTGTGTGTGTGTGTCTGTGTGTATGTACTAAAAAATAAGATTGGGAAGAAGGTAGATATTGAAATAATATATCTCAAAGGTAAACAAACTAATAATGCATCTATAAAATCAAGAAATACATCTCAAAGGTAAAATAATTGAACCTTAAGCAGTCAACATTATAAAATTTTAGCTCTTTAAGGGATTTGAGCTTATTAACAAGGGTTTTGACTCTAGCTATGCATCAACAACCACCTGATACTATTCCAAATATTACCTTCAGAGATTCGAATTCCATGACTCTGTGTTGAGATCCTGGCATGTGTGGTTTTGAAAAGCACGGTCAGTTGACTTGTTTCTAGCCTATTTCTAAACCAGTAGCTCTAAATTCTAGCTATACATTAGACTTATTTGAGAACTTTCAAAAATACTGATGGCTGACCATGCAAGATATCAAATCAGGCCAATTAATTCACATTTTCCAGGATTGGAACCTGGATACTGGCAAAAGTTCCTTTGAAAATATTAATGTATTTAAACCATCTTGGATCCCTTTGCTTTCCCTATTTATTTGCTTATGATTTTGTTTTCTATATTAAATCTGAAAATACGTCACAAAGAAAAAATTTGCTCTTTGCCTGTCAATTTTGTTTAATAAAAGAAAGTAAATTTGTGGTGTATCAAATGGAATGCTGACATCTTACCTGGAACCACATAAGTTACTTATGTAAAACTAAGACATGAAATTGAACTATTAAAAAGCATATTCTTTTCATTTTCTGAAACTGTCACCTAAGTTTGTACATAGCAAAAATCACCTTCTATTATAAAAAAATTGAATTTAAGAATTCTTAAAATCTTAAAAATTTTTTTAAATTTTAAAAAAATTGTAAAAATCTTAAGAATTTTTAAAAGCTTAAAAATTCTTAAATTCTTATTTCAATGAAAAGAAAACAGATGAAAGCGTCTACAACATATAACATTAGAAAACTGTTATATTCTCACTACAAATTCCTTGAAAAGGGGCATTTTTTGGTCATATTCAACTTTACATCCCCTCCTCAGCACGTCAGTAAAAATTTATTCCATGGATAAATATATCAGTCACCATTATTCCACACACTTTATATCTTTTGGAAATACATTATTTTCTCTTGACCTCATTCTTATTTTTCATATTTGTGTGCTTGTAACACTATGGTTTTGCTCAAACTTTAATGAAGTGTATGGAAGGACAGGAGATAAACATGAATGCTTGCTTTGCCATCTTGCATTGGAAGTCTATTACATTTTTCAAACTCTTTTCCCTTGTCTTTTATTATACTTTCATTTTTTTGCTTTGGCATTCTCAGCCTCCTCTTCGTCCTCTGTCTGTTTCTTAAGTGCTGGTTTTCCCCAGATATTTGTCTTATACTTTCTTACATCCTTACATTTCACTCTCTTTCTGGGTAAGTTACCTACTCCCCTGGCTTTGGGTACTGTTATTATGCTATTGGAAGCCCAGACCTGTTTACTTAAGCTCTATACTTCTATATGCAAATAGCTTTTAGACATCTCCACCCGTATGACTTTCAGGAGATCACACCCTTTCATGTTCAAAATGAAGCATAGCATCTTCCCTCTTTGGTTCACTATCTCAATGGATGATATAATTACTAATAAATTTCCCATAATTCTTGACCCAACATTTTCTCTTACTGCCCAAATGTGGGTACTTGCTACTCCAAATATGGGCTCTGGGCCAGCAGTATCAGCATTGTCTAGGAATGCTTTGGAAATACAAGTTACTAGACCCCAGCCCAGATCTACTAAATCCGTATCTTTGGTAGCAGTGCCCAGAAATCTGTAATTAAACAAACTCTGCAGGTGATTCTGGTGCATGCTCAGGATTGAGAAGCACTCCCCTAGCAGCCTCCAAGTCCTGGTGCCCTACTTCTCTGGGGCCATCTCTTGCTAGTGACTAATACTTTCATTGGTAAGTAATAAACCTTTCTATCGGTGCCAAGGCTTTTTGCCTTAAAATTTTATTAACTCTCTCTATATATAAAATATTAATACAATTATACCAACCTTATTTTGATTTGTGTACATATGATAATATGTAATTGGAATGACTGTTTTAGTCAGATTTATTCAACTAGCTTATTTTGTGCTATTTGTCCCATTTAAAAAAAATTGTTTTCTTTGAATTAAACAACATTTTTTCTTTTTTAAATTGAAAGTTACATACACTTTCTTTTATTTTTTATTTCTTTTGTCTATTGTTTTTGTAGCTACTAAACAATACTTGAAATGTAAATATATAAATATAGCTTAAGGTCTAAAGTTAATCAACATCTTTACCCACCTCTAGAACACCAGAATGTGTGGGATCTTATTACTATATTATTATATGCTATTGTTGACCGGAATCGCGTATGTGTGAGTGGGTGTATATAAATATCATTATATCTTAAAAAGTCTCTACAACTTTGCGGGTTTTTGTTCAATATTCCTTCTTCCATCTCAAACCTTCCTTCTGAAATCATTGTTTTTCTTACTAAAGAACATCATTTAGAAATGTGTTATTATACTTATCCAGACTCTGTTGGCGTAGTGAGCACTTTTAGTTTTTGTTTGTCTGAAGGTTTATTATTTTGCCCCAATTTTTCAAAAGTGTTTTTGTTGGATATACAATTCCAAGCGGACAGATATTTTCTGTCCACTTTTTGAAGGGATTTCACTGCTGTCATTACTGTTGGGAAGTCAGCTCTCTGCTTAATTAACATTCCTTGGTAAATAATCTGCTTTTTCTCACTGTCTACCTACAGGATCTTCTCTTTTTCTTTGGCATTCTGTTGTTTTAACATCAGATCACCAATGGTTTATTTTCATTATCCTAGAATTTTCTGTGATTACTGAATCTGAGGATGTATGCCTACAAATAAAATAATAATTTGGGAAAAATATTAAACACTGAGCCATAAAGCAACTCTGCGTCCCCTCTGGTCACCATGAAGGCAAAAATGCTAAGTCCATAGCCAATATCTGGGACTTCTCAAATCTAAAAATGCATTGTTGTTTAGAAAATAATGGGGCAAGCCTAGTAGGAGTAATAATTTCCAGTGAATAAAGTTAAGACTTGCCAAGTACACAGTAGCTGAAACGTAGGTACTGCCTAAAAAGTATCTTATAGACACAGCATAAGATTTAGAAACCTCAAAAGAACAAAGTTCTAGAAACTTCACATCAACTTGGTGAAGGAGGACAGCTAATTAGATTGAAACTAGACTCCTAGGCTCTTTAACAATATTTACAGGGCTCATACAGCTGAATTCATCTTTCATCAAAAATATATCCATTAACCCCTAGTTTCTCTTTTGGAGTTAGATCACTATGGGCAAATACCTGATGGTGAAACTCAGTAATTTTTCAGATCTTTTTCTCAGTTAGCTACTACGTATTTCTCAATTTTTCATGCAGCCCCAGAAAAAAATTAACCATCTCCAAAATTCTCTAGATTGGGAATAAATATCTCAGCATGTGTAGCAGACTTTGTGGCAGTCCTGGTGAATGAAAGCTACAGGCAAAGGTTAAAAAAGGAATGTATTAGGACATTTCACTTTAGACTTAGCCAAAGTTCAATCCCTCTAAATATTACAATTAATGATTTACTATAAGCTATGAAAATAGGTATCTCTTTGATATCTGTTCAACTAGCCAACATATTAAACTATTCTGTTTATACAAGATGGACCTTGATTCCTCATTATTCTTTTGGTTTTCAGAATTCAGAAGTGTATAATTTCTCTTTGGATTAAAAACAAAGAGAGGCTTATCTTGCTTCAACTAGCAACCCAATCCCTTATTAACAAATGCATACTGAATTGATACCACATTCCTGAGTATATTTTGGCAAATAACTCATCAGGAGCCTAGCTCATAGTAATTCTTCCATCAGTGGGGCTTTTTCCTACAGGTAAGTCCTATTTCATGAGGGCAAGCTTTGCTCCCATGAAACTGCACCCAAATCACTAGCTATGTTCCTTTTCCATCTCTCTGCCACCATTCTACTGATAATTGGGTCCTCTCCTCTGTTAGATTTATTTATTTATTTATTTTTATTTTAAATTTTTATTTATTTATTTATCATTTTTTTTCTTTTTTTTTTTTTTTTTGAGACTGTCACCCAGGCTGGAATGCAGGGGCACCATCTTGGCTCACTGCAACCTCTGCCTCCCGGGTTCAAGTAATTCTCCCTCCTCAGCCTCCCGAGTAGCTGGGATTATAGGCATGCACCACCATGCCCAGGCCAATTTTTCTATTTTTAATAGAGTCAGGGTTTCGTCATGATGGCCAGGCTGGTCTTGAACTCTTGACCTCAGGTGATCCACCTGCCTCAGCCTCCAAAAGTGCTGGGATTACAGGCATGAGCCACCATGCCCGGCCTGTTAGTTTCATAATAACATCAGACAAGGGTACAACATGAAGACTGTAACTATTAAATTGTTTTGTAAATCTATGAAAGCTTGGATGGGTTTGCTTAAGAGCTCCAAGTGTGTTACGACATGAGAAAAGACAGACACCTAGACTTTTTCATTGCTGATTCTACAAAACTAGGCATTGGTCACTAACCTTTACCCAGTAAGAGTGCTACAAGTTCTGATACGCATGTTGAGATGCTTATCTTGGTCCCAATCCAGCAACAAGAGTATTGAGTGAGGGTTCATAATACTGATTACATTCCTTGGGATCATCACACAAGTTATTCAAACTTTGAAGATCTAAATGTTCCTATATGTGAGAGGCACATGTGGATCACAAAAGTTTCCTTCAGCACTAAAATTGTACTCCACTGTAGTTTTTAAAAAGGGAAGGACATGGAGAAGGGGACAAAGTTTACACACCATACCTACCCATTTTCAGCAGCACTAACAATGTAGGGCTGTTTAGAGAAGTCCCTTGCTCTTGCCAAACATGTTACTGAAGCTGAATGACCAAATAGGAGTTCTTTTGCTGAAATCTGAAAATAATGAGAGTGAGCTTTTAAATAACTGTGAACGGTTTGAAGAGTAAAAACACAACAATATAGTATTCACAATTCTGATTAGAAAATTCTGTTACGTCTTTGCTGTATACAAGTTTCCAGAAAACTGATATATGGAATATCAACATCCACAGACTAATAAACTCCTAGGTAGAGGAACTGTGTTGTAGACAGGTTTTGTTTGTTTTGGTTTGGTGTCCATCATGAAACCTCCATGACTGTCAGACCTGTCTTACAACAGCTAGGTTGTGAATACAAATAAGTCTGTGTTGATGCTTCCTATGAACAAAATGTCCCCTCAATAATAGTAGCACATTAATACAGAGTTCAGAATTCAAAATAACTTTACAAAATAATACAAGAGAAAATATTACCCTTTTTGAAACCACCATAACACCCTATATGGTGATAGGAATGGAAATTGGTGCAGCTATTTTTAAAAACAGTATAGAGGTTCCTCAATAAAAATAAAAATAGAACTTACACATGACTCAGGATTCCCACTTGTAGGTATATATCCAAAGGGAATGAAACCAGTATCTCAGGTATCTGTACCCCCATGTTCATTGGAGCATTACTCACAGCAGCCAAAATACGGAAACAATCTAAGTGTCCATCAACGGATGCAGAGATAAATAAAATGTGTCACATACAGTCATCCCTCATTATCCAGGGGGGCTGGTTCCAGGACACCACTGCCCCCCACCCCATGCCTCACCACATAGGTACCTAAATCCTAGGATGTGCAAGTATGCAATATAAAATGGCATAGTATTGGCACATAGCCTATGAACATCTTTCATATCCTTTAAATTAGCTCTAGATTACTTATAATACCTAATACAATATACATGCTATGTAAATTGCTTTTATACTATATCATTTAGGGAATAATGACAAGGGAAAAAGTCTGTACATGTTTAGTACAGATGCAATCCTCTTTTCTTTTTCCAAGTTTTCGATCCACAGTTGGTTGAATCCATGGATACAGAAGCCATGGACATGAAGGGCCGACTATATACACAATGGAATAGTATTCAGCCAAAAAAATAAAAGAGAAAAAAATCCTGCCATTTGTGACAACATGGATGGACCTAGAGGACATGATGCTAGATAAAATAATCCAGACACAGAAAGACAAATGCTATATGATCTCACTTCTATATAGAATCTAAAAAGCCAAACTCATAGAAATAGAATTAGTGGCTGCTAATGGCTGGGGGAGAGGGAAGAATGAAGTAATGTTGCTCAAAGAGTACAAACATTGAATTATACATAAGATATATAAGTTTTGGGATCTAATGTACGCATGGTGACTCTAGTTAATACTGTATGGTATACTTCAAATTTGCTAAGAGAGTAGGTCTTAAGAGTTCTTGCCACACACATAAAAAAAATGATTATGTGAGGTAAGAGATGTGTTAATTAATTGGATTGTTGTATTAGTCCATTCTCATACTGCTATAAAGAACTACCTGAGACTGGGTAATTCATGAAGAAAAGAGATTTAATTGACTCACAGTTCCACAGGCTTAACAGGAAGCATGACCGAGAGACCTCAGGACACTTACAATCATGGTGGAAGGTGAAGGAGAAGCAAGCATATCTTATCATGGCAGAGCAGGAGAGAGAATGAGTGACAGGGGAAGTGCCACCCACTTTTAAATCATAGGATCTCATGAGTACTCACTCACTGTTACAAGAACAGCGTGCAGAAAATCGTCCCCATGATCCAATCACCTCCTACCAGGTCCCTCCCCCAACATGTGGGGATTCCAATTCAACATGAGATTTGGGTGGGGACACAGAGCCAAAACATATCATTTGTGGTAATCATTTCACAACGTATTCATATATCAAATCATCACTCTGTATACCTTAAACCTATGTAATTTTACTAGTTAATTACAGCTCAATAAAGTTAATATAAAAATGACTAAAATTCCATTAGTCATAGACTAAATATCAGACCAGTTACCACGGAGAAAACTTTAGGCATCAATTTTCACTTCTAAATTATCTATATTACCTAAAATTTCTAAAATTAAAATACCTTTCTTATTTATATTAAAAAATAAGAAAAGATCAATAAAATAAGAAAACAAGCCACAGACTGAGAGAAATATTTTCAAAAGTCGTACCTGATAAAGGACTATTATCCAAAATACACAAAGAACTCTTAAAATTCAACAATAAGAAAGTTAAAAACCTGACTAAAATATTGTCAAAACATCTGAGCAGACACCTCACCAAAGAAAACATACAGACGGCAAGTGAACACATAAAAATGTACTCCATATCATATGTCATAAGAGAAGGGCAAATTAAAAAACAATGAGAAACCACAGCACACTATCAAAATGGCCAAAATCCAGAACACTGGCAATATCAAATGCTGGCCGGGATGTGGAGCAACAGGAATTCTCACTCATTGCTGGTGAGAATGTGAAACAGGACAGCCACTTTGGAAAAGAGTTCATTAGTTTCATATAAAACTAAACATATTTTTACCACACAACACAGCAATCACGCTCATTGACATTTACCCAGATAAGTTGAAAAGTTGTGTCCACACAAAAATCTGTACACAAATGTCTACAGTAGCTTTATCCATAATTGCCAAAATGTGATAGCAACCAAGATACCCTTCAAGTGGCAAACAGATAAATTATAGTACATCTATACAATGAAATATTATTCAGCACTAAAAAGAAATGAGCTATCAAACCATGAAAAGACATGGAAAAACCGTTGATGTGTATTACTAAATGAAAGAAGCCCATCTGAAAAGGTTTTATTATTCTAACTATATGACATTGTGGAAAAGGCAAAACTTAGCAAACAATAAAAACATTAGTGGTTATCAGGGGTATTTGGGGAGCAGGAGATAAATAGATGGGGCACAGAGAATTTTTAGGGCAATGAAACTATTCTGTATGATACTATAAAAATGGATACATGAGCCTGGCTCTCAGGAAGAACCTCATATCTATTAAAAATATAAAAATTAGCCAGGAGTGGTAGTATGGGCCTTAATCCCAGCTACTTGGGAGGCTGAGGCAGTATATCTGCTTGAACCTGGGAGGTGGAGGTTGCAGTGAGCCGAGATTGCGCCACTCTACTACAGCCTGGGCGAGAAAGTGAAAGTCCATCTCAGGGAAAAAAAAAAAAAAAGGATACATGTCATTATACATTTGTCAAAACCCAAAGAATGTACAATACCAAGAGGGAACCAATACTTGATTATATGTAGGTTAACTGGTTGTAAAATATATATACTGCTGTGCTCTAGTGTGGGATATTAATGGTAAAGGAGACTGTGTGTACATGTGTGTTGGGAGTGGGGCAGGGCTGATCAGGTATGTACAGAAACTCCCTGTACCTTCCAGTCAATTTTGCTTTAAACCTAAAACTGCTTTCAAAAATAGTCTATTGAAATACTTTTTAAAAAGATCTTATTTATGTTCCTGCATCAGGAACACTAAAATTAACCTTTCTACATTAACAACAAAATTTCAACTAAAATGATTCTTTAAAATACCGATGCTGGCCAAGCATGGTGGTTCATGTTTATAATCTTAGCACCTTGGCAGGCAGAGGCAAGAGGATCACTTGAGTCCAGAAATTCAGGACCAGCCTGGGCAATGTAGTGAGACCTCATCTCTACAAATAATAATAATAAAAAAAAAATTAGCTGGGCATGGTGGCACACACCTGTGAGCCCAGCTACTAAGGAGGCTAAGGTGGGAGAATCACTTGAGCTCCGACAGCCAAGGCTGCAGCAAGCTGAGCTCATACCACCACACTCCAGCCTGGCTGACAGAGTGAGATCCCATCTCAAGAAAAAACAAACACCCAATGTTTTTCTCCTACATGAAAATTTAAAAAATATGGCACAGAGGGCTAATTCCCCCACAATCTCATATGTGAAAGAAGTAAATTCTTCGTTATTTTGTAAAACAAGATGACAAAAATTAAACTACAAAACAGAAAACATGTAAGATCTCCTCAGGTGGAGAAGGAGTTGTCACTAATAAACCAAACATTGGCCCAGTGCAGTCGGTGGCTCATGCCTGTAATCCCAGCACTTTTGGGAGGCTGAGGCGGGTGGATCACTTGAGATCAGACATTCGAGACCAGCCTAACCAACATAGTGAAACCCCATCTCTATTAAAAATACAAAAATTAGCTGGGTATAGTGGATCTCATCACTGCACTCCAACCTGGGCGACAGAGTGCGACTCTGTCTCAAAAAAATAAAAAGACCAAAAATTGAATTTGAATAGCTACCAAATATCTTGTGAGTAATAAAAATCTATTTTCCAAATGAATTAACATGAATTATGTTTTTTCTGAACTATACAAACATACATAGATGATAACTCACCCATATTAATCGGACAAATTATTTCATGACGTAATTGTTCTCTGCCTTTATATCATTTCTACCATAATCAGAGATATTTCCCTCTTAAAAAGTCTTTTGTCAGATTAACTTTTTAGTGCTACAGGAAGTGTTTTGTGGTTGATTAGAATCCTGCACAATTCAAGTTCGCTCTACCTTTTACCTGAGACGTCCAGAAGGTTCCATCTCAGAGAACAACATACCATCTCTCCCTGTCATTACGCTCAGGGAGCGTATTTTTATTTTATTTTATTTTATTTTTTAATTAATTTATTATTATTATACTTTAAGTTGTAGGGTACATGTGCATAACGTGCAGGTTTGTTACATATGTATACTTGTGCCATGATGGTGTGCTGCACACATCAACTCGTCATTTACATCAGGTATAACTCCCAATGCAATCCCTCCCCCCTCCCCCCTCCCCATGATAGGCCCCTGTGTGTGATGTTCCCCTTCCTGAGTCCAAGTGATCTCATTGTTCAGTTCCCACCTATGAGTGAGAACATGCGGTGTTTGGTTTTCTGTTCTTGTGACAGTTTGCTAAGAATGATGGTTTCCAGCTGCATCCATGTCCCTACAAAGGACACAAACTCATCCTTTTTGATGGCTGCATAGTATTCCATGATGTATATGTGCCACATTTTCTTAATCCAATCTGTCACTGATGGACATTTGGGTTGATTCCAAGTCTTTGCTATTGTGAATAGTGCTGCAATAAACATACGTGTGCATGTGTCTTTATAGCAGCATGATTTATAATCCTTTGGGTATATACCCAGTAATGGGATGGCTGGGTCATATGGTACATCTAGTTCTAGATCCTTGAGGAATCGCCATACTGTTTTCCATAATGGTTGAACTAGTTTACAATCCCACCAACAGTGTAAAAGTGTTCCTATTTCTCCACATCCTCTCCAGCACCTGTTGTTTCCTGACTTTTTAATGATCGCCATTCTAACTGGTGTGAGATGGTATCTCATTGTGGTTTTGATTTGCATTTCTCTGATGGCCAGTGATGATGAGCATTTTTTCATGTGTCTGTTGGCTGTATGAATGTCTTCTTTTGAGAAATGTCTGTTCATATCCTTTGCCCACTTTTTGATGGGGTTGTTTGTTTTTTTCTTGTAAATTTGTTTGAGTTCTTTGTAGGTTCTGGATATTAGCCCTTTGTCAGATGAGTAGATTGCAAAAGTGTTCTCCCATTCTGTAGGTTGCCTGTTCACTCTGATGGTAGTTTCTTTTGCTGTGCAGAAGCTCTTTAGTTTAATGAGATCCCATTTGTCAATGTTGGCTTTTGCTGCCGTTGCTTTTGGTGTTTTAGACATGACATAATCCAGCATATAAACAGAACCAAAGACAAGAACCACATGATTATCTCAATAGATGCAGAAAAGGCTTTTGACAAAATTCAACAGCCCTTCATGCTAAAAACGCTCAATAAATTCGGTATTGATGGAACGTACCTCAAAATAATAAGAGCTATTT
The DNA here is from genome assembly GCF_043159975.1 of Macaca nemestrina. Classification (NCBI taxonomy): domain Eukaryota; kingdom Metazoa; phylum Chordata; class Mammalia; order Primates; family Cercopithecidae; genus Macaca; species Macaca nemestrina. The sequence goes on along the minus strand of NC_092131.1, from coordinate 148,481,207 downwards.
ATGACAAACCCACAGCCAATATCATACTGAATGGGCAAAAACTGGAAAAATTCCCTTTGAAAACTGGCACAAGACAGGGATGCCCTCTCTCACCACTCCTATTCAACATAGTGTTGGAAGTTCTGGCTAGGGCAATTAGGCAAGAGAAAGAAATCAAGGGTATTCAGTTAGGAAAAGAAGAAGTCAAACTGTCCCTGTTTGCAGATGACATGATTGTATATTTAGAAAACCCCATTGTCTCAGCCCAAAATCTCCTTAAGCTGATAAGCAACTTCAGCAAAGTCTCAGGATACAAAATTAATGTGCAAAAATCACAAGCATTCTTAGACACCAGTAACAGACAGAGAGCCAAATCATGAATGAACTTCCATTCACAATTGCTTCAAAGAGAATAAAATACCTAGGAATCCAACTTACAAGGGATGTAAAGGACCTCTTCAAGGAGAACTACAAACCACTGCTCAGTGAAATCAAAGAGGACACAAACAAATGGAAGAACATACCATGCTCATGGATAGGAAGAATCAATATCGTGAAAATGGCCATACTGCCCAAGGTAATTGATAGATTCAATGCCATACCCATCAAGCTACCAATGAGTTTCTTCACAGAATTGGAAAAAACTGCTTTAAAGTTCATATGGAACCAAAAAAGAGCCCGCATCTCCAAGACAATCCTAAGTCAAAAGAACAAAGCTGGAGGCATCACGCTACCTGACTTCAAACTATACTACAAGGCTACAGTAACCAAAACAGCATGGTACTGGTACCAAAACAGAGATATAGACCAATGGAACAGAACAGAGTCCTCAGAAATAATACCACACATCTACAGCCATCTGATCTTTGACAAACCTGAGAGAAACAAGAAATGGGGAAAGGATTCCCTATTTAATAAATGGTGCTGGGAAAATTGGCTAGCCATAAGTAGAAAGCTGAAACTGGATCCTTTCCTTACTCCTTATACGAAAATTAATTCAAGATGGATTAGAGACTTAAATGTTAGACCTAATACCATAAAAATCCTAGAGGAAAACCTAGGTAGTACCATTCAGAACATAGGCATGGGCAAAGACTTCATGTCTAAAACATCAGGGAGCGTATTGATTTAATCCCTTTCCAGTCTATTAAAAGCCAAATTGGCCAGGCGCGGTGGCTCAAGCCTGTAATCCCAGCACTTTGGGAGGCCGAGACAGGTGGATCACGAGGTCAGGAGATCGAGACCATCCTGGTGAACACAGTGAAACCCTGTCTCTACTAAAACTACAAAAAAAAAACTAGCCAGGCGAGGTGGCGGGCACCTGTAGTCCCAGCTACTCAGGAGGCTGAGGCAGGAGAATGGCATGAACCCGGGAGGCGGAGCTTGCAGTGAGTTGAGATCCGGCCACTGCACTCCAGCCTGGGCGACAGAGCGAGACTCCGTCTCAAAAAAAAAAAAAAAAAAAAAAAAAAAAAAAAAAAAAAAAGCCAAATTAAGCAATAAATGAGGGAACATCAAGGATATTCCCTCATCCAGAGAAAATCTACCATGGACAAAATATCAGAACAGAACATCATGGCCTTTCATATAAAGTCCTCATTCTATTACTAAATCCCCATATATATTTGAATAAGCTATGACAGTTCACTAAAATTTCCTCATTTGCCATATTGTAGAACTGCAATGAAGAATAACAAAATTTAAAAATTCTACAATCACACTTAGTCATCGCCATGGTGAAATCCAGGAGACCTTTCCTGTTGTCCATTAGCTCTACTTTTATGAAGCATTGGTTCCTCCTGACCACCACCCTCACCTCCAGGTACTTCCAACAGCACAATGGGAGACTGAGAAGAACACACAACTTGAGGAATGTATTAGTCTGTTTTCACACTGCTGATAAAGACATACCTGAGACTGGGCAATTTACAAAAGAAAGAAGTTTAATGGACTTACAGTTCTATATGGCTGCGGAGGCCTCCCGATCATGGTGGAAGGCAAGGAGGAGCAAGTCACATCTTACCTGGATGGCAGCAGGAAAAGAGAGAGGTTGGGCAGGGAAACTCCACTATTTAAAACCATCAGATCTTGTGAGACTAACCCACTTTCACGAGAACAGCACAGGAAAGAACAGCCTCATGATTCAATTATCAACCACTGGGTTCTTCCCACAACATGTGGGAATCGTGGGAGATACAATTCAAGATGAGATTTGGATGGGGACACAGCCAAAACCACATCAGTGAACATCTACCATATTCCAGACAAAAACATAATCACAGGGCAGTGTTTAAATCCCCATTTCACAGGTGAGGAAATTGAAGCTCAAAAAATGTAAGTCCTTTGCCCAATATCACAGAATTGGTAAATATCAGGGCTGGCACTTGACTCCGACCTCCATTCTTTTTCTCCACCCAGTCCTCTTCTTCATTTTGTTGTTTCCTTCTGAGTGTTAGACAGGCGGAAGAGCAGAACATAGCAATACTAAGGGAGTCTATCTGAGAGGATACTCACCTCACCTTTCTCTACACTTAAAGGTGTGAAGAAAACCGGCAATCAATACAAGAAAATCCAAGTAAGGAATTTGCTCGCATGGGATTTGGAGAAGCTCCTCACTGGTAGACTTCACGAAATTTTGGGGAAACTAGAGGGCTATGGGAGTCAGACTTTGGACTCGAAGACAGCATGTATAACCTAGGCATGCAGTGAGAAGCCCAAGAGAGGGAGACACTTATTCTCTAGCTCCCCTGCACCCTGCCATCCCACTGCACATGGTCAAGGAAAGACTGAGGCACATCTTCAATCCCCTATTGAATACTTGGGCACTCTGAGATGTGCAGAATTTACACCACCTTTTTCCCTCCCCATTCCTATTCTCCAATCCCTTTTATCCCATATGCAAATGAATAATACCATCATTCTACCAGTCCCACCCAGCTCCCAAACCCCAAATATGGGAAAGATCCTTGGCTGTTCCTGCTCCCTTACCCTACATCCAATCAGTTTCTCAGTTCTGTCCATTCTCTCTTCTTAATGTCTTTCCAGTTTTCATCTCCTCTTCATCCTCACTGCCACTGATTTGGTTTATCCTCAAAACCTTTCTTGAATAAATTACAGTAGAAGTCTGATAGCCATAGTCCCTGTCCCTGATGTCATCTCCCCCTTTCTCCAATATGCCCTTGACATTGCTAGCAAGTGATCTTCTAAAATCCAGATACAATTGAATCGTATTATGCCATCTTCTCACACAAAATATCCTCTAAAGCCCTCAAAATCACCACTGCTTTTAATTATCTTGTGCTGTTAGCTCTATCTAGTGAAAAAAACATAACAAAACTTATAAACCCTTCAACCTGTGGGATTCCATGCCGGACCCATCCTGTCCTTTCCAGATGAGCCTGTCACCTCTAATTCACTATGTATGCTCCAGGTCTACTCAACTACTTTTACCAGTTCCCTTAAGGCAAAATGCTCATGTCTTTCACACGCACTTGTCATTCCCTGTGTCTGCAAACTCACCTTCAATTCCTGTGCATTCTTTAGAACTCGGCTCAAGCATCACTCTCAGAAAGGCTTTCCATTCAAAACCATAACAAGATACCACTTCACACCCATTAGAATGGCTATTACAAAAAAAAGAGAAAAAAGTAACTAGCACTGGTGAGGATACAGGGAAACTGGTTGCTCTGTGCACTGCAGGAGGGAATGCAAAGTGTGCAGCCACCCTAGGAGTGCCTCAAAAAATTTACAATAGAATTACCACCCCATAAGTATGTACAATTATGTGTCAATTAAAAATAATTTCAAAAATAGAATTACTATATGAACCAGGAATTCCACTTCTCAGTATGTACCCAAAAGAGTTGAAAGCAAGGATACAGCTACATGTGCACCCATGTATATAGCAGCATCATTCACAATAGCCAAAAGGTAGAAGCAACCCATGTATGTATCTGTAGATGAACAGATAAAGAAAATGTGGTATATACATACAGTGGAATATTATTCAAACTTAAAAAGAAAGGAAATACTGTCATATGCTCCAGCATGAATGAACCTTGAAGACATTACACTAAATAAAATAAGCCAATCACAAACAGACAAATACTGTATGATTCCACTTACAGGAGGTATGTAGAATAGTCAAATTCATAGAGATGGAAAGTGTCTCAGTGCCTTACAACTTCCTATTTACAAATCTGTCTCCCGCACTGGACTCTGAGAAACTTGGATGAGGATTTGTGCCTAGAACAAAAAGTACCTGTGTAGTTTGCCTAAAGACAGCGCAAATAAGTGTCCCTGGTTTGTTTTTCCATTTTGCATGGTGGCAAGCGAGTGTTTAAGACCACAAAACTTGATGTATTCTCTTACCTATGTACTTTTGGAGGGGGAAAGAACTTTCCAAATTTAATATGAAGAGAAAATAAATGGCTCCCTGTTCACTTTACAACATCCCATGCCTGAGTTCCTTCTCTTCTTCCTACCATCCTCTCCCTGAGATGCTGCCCTACAGTGACTCAATCACCCATATAGTTATGTCCTTTTTTACAGTCTCTTGTGTCCTCAAGGACTCCTTTTTTTCTACCCCTACCCAAATTATTCCTTTATATACACATTTTTTAAACAAAAATAAAATTAAACCACTAATCATTAACCCATTAATCTACTCACTTGACCACCTTATGGATAACAAGAGGATTTGTTGAGAACTAAAAAATGCCCTTGATTTTTTTCAGTCTGGAGTTTTTCCCACTAATAGTTGATCAGTTGCAAAGTGGGGGCAAGATTCATGGGAAAATAAGAGATGCTGTTTATTCAATCTGGCTCTATGGTTAGCCATAGAAAATGTTCAGGAAAATTTTCACATGGAGTATCTCACATTCATACTAATCAATAACTTCTTTGTGTAATTAACTTTTACACAATGTCCTCACAGTGAATTTCAAAAACACAAAGTTGATCTCATCCCCAACTTAGATCTCCTCAATAGCTCTCGAGAATTCAATATAAATTCCTTCACTTGTCATCTAAACTTCTCCAGGTCGAGGTCCCTGTCTTCCTCTCCGGATTTACCTCTCTTTGATCCTTTTTCACACCTAGGTTAAGGCAACAGACAGCTCCTCCCTTTCCTCCAAGCACAGACAGTCTCCTTAATGTAGAATAACTTTGCTTCTTCCACTCTCACCAATCTAATTCCTATTCCCAGCCCATATCTCTATCCCTGGATTTCTCTGTATCAGCACTCTTGGCATTTGGAATGGAAAAATTATTTATTGTGAGGAGTTGTCACGTGCACTATATGACGTTTGTAGTATCTCCGGCTCCACCCACTACATGCCATCAGTATCTCTCGTCCTTCAATAGTTACAACCAAAATGTGTGTAGATAGTAACAGATGTCTCTTGGGAGGAAAACTGCCCCCCATAAGCACCACTACTCTGAATCCAAGCAGAGGACTTGCTCCTAGGAGATGCATGGCATAACTTCTCCACTGAATATGGAGTGCAGACCATTCCCTACTTACAGTACCTTATATCATAACTGTGCCACAGTAGCCCATTTTTTTCTGTACTGCATTGTAACTTCTTGGGCAGTCAGCACCAGGTCTTATCATTCACATTTGAACTTACGAATGAGTACCCACCATACCACACAATTTACACCATGCAAACAACAAATGTATGCTAAACAAATGTTGAATAAATATTAGCAATGCCTTTATAAATATGAAGATGCTAGAATTCCAGATTTCTTAAGCTTATAGTAAACCTACATATTATAACACAACTATTCCACCCAGAAAATAATACATTTAAACATTGAAAATAAGTAAGACATTTTAGTCACTTAGAAGTCGGAGTTTAAACTATAATAGAAAATTAATGTTTTAATTTTCAAAGGGGGCCACTATTTTTAAAGCACAACTGTTGCAATAATACCCATCCTTCCTTCAAGAACGTTCATTAACATTGAGCTGAGCTGGTCTGCTATGCAGTTCTTGGCAGTCCTGTAGTAGAACTGTTCAGTGATGGGAGATGTTAATTAATTACACTATAAAATAGAATTACAATTAATTGTTAATTTAGGTTTTAAAGTAACAAACTTTAAAGGCTAAAAATAGTCTTTGATCTTTAAAAGGCTTCTTAATGAGGGCAGTATACTTTAACTACATCATTAGTTTAAATGTTCAAATTGGGTCTAGAGACTGCTAGAGCTAAGCAAATATCTATTCCGATATGTTAAATGTTTATGACTTGAGACAGGGACAATTAATTGCTAATCAATGGGCCAAATCCTAGGTGAGGTCAGGTTCTGAAATAGAAGGATGACAATAGTAAATTGGATTTAGAGCATTTTGATGTGATCTGTAAAAATCACAGGCAGGCAGAGACTAAAAGAATAGCAAGCAGGCCAAACCAGTAGAAACACCCAGATAATTAAGATATTACTCATTTAGTTAATCGTGGCTTTCCAGGGTGCCCTTTGTTTAGATTAATGAGCCATAATTTTTAGAATTATACTTACATGCCTGTAGTTCAGTTACTTAAACATATAATTCAGGATATAAAATAGTAAAACTCAGCGTAGCTTAAAGGATGATAACACTTAGCTGGTAGCTAAGATTAGCAATATTCATAATATAATTTTTAAACATGAGCTTGATCAACCATATACTTTATTTTCTCAAAATTCAGAAGTAAAATCAATTTATTACTTTAATAAGCATCTTTTTAACAATCACGCAAACCTTCCACTGTCATTGCAGACAGAAAATGCAAGTTGTGCCTATTTTGTGAGTGGTGTCTGTTTCAGTATCAGTAGCTTTCACTAACCTTTAGTTCATGTGAGAGATTCCACAGACAGAGCTGACCCTCTTGACTTCCAGTGACAATTGTTCGCTGGTCATCAGTGATCATGATGGCAGTGATGCTGTGGGGAGGGGCCTTCTGTCCCCAGAGTGCCACTGCCTGCAGGGAAGTCCTCATTTTGGGTGAATCCTGAAAATACAAAGAAGGAAAGAAGCATATATGGTCACCTTTTTGAAATTTGAGGAAACTGATAATATTACAAAGTGGATTTATGATGACCCAAACTTCAACGACGTGTTCTCCCAGGGCTATGGAAAAGGGTGCTTCCCCATCAGTTAGAAGAGAAAGTAGTCATCAGACACTGAAATTACCATGCATGATGCTAATTCATCAAACAAAATGAATTATCTTCTAATTCCTTATTATTGATGAAGAGAAAGAAAGGAATAGTCTATTCACTTCACACCCAGCTCTTCCTATGGCTACATCTAACTTGTTACAAAGTCCTGCTGGGTCTCTCAAGCAGCATACAGCTGTCTACAGGGCATAATTTGAAGCCAGCTTTGCAAGCTCTCTCTCCCTAGAAATGTTACCTCATCTAGGTAATAAATACCTGAAATTGGTGAATTTGCTATTAAAAAAATAAATCTTTTCCATAAAAACAGTGTTTCCTAGTCTTCAAAGATTCATGTATGACTGTCATGATTTCTGCCATATTCTATTTTAGTAATAATTTTTATTTTACCTATTTTTATATTTGGTATCTTTCTAAACAATAATCTTTATGAAATGACTACATTCATATGTTACTTGCAAGGGTTAAAATGAATACGTAAGGATAAATAAACATTGCCTATGACCACCCAAAGTATCACTCAGTGATGCGTGCATTACATTTTGTGAAACACTGAGTTAAATATTCTTCCCAAATGGTCATTCCTTCCTGAAACACAAACAATTTTGGGAGGCAATTTAGCATTATATATTTAATCCCATTAAAAATATCAAAAAGAGAGGAGAAAAGGGCCAAGCATACTTCCCATATTGCTTTGAGAAAGTCAAGGAAATGACAGCCTTCTGTCCTACAGGATTTCTGTTGCTAAACCACCAAAAGGGTAAATACCAATATAAATGTTTAAAACTTATGATACACGTTATTTCTAATGTTCAATTATATATGTCTACACACACAAATATACATAAACATGGGTGTGCACTGACACTATGAACCCAAATTTTCCTTGTAGTTCCATTGTCTGGAATTCAGTATCTAGTTCCCCATTTTCACTTCTTAGGTCAATATGTTAGTCTATCTAGTCTATGATACACTTGCATTATTCTAACTGCCATATCCAAGCACCACGAAGCCAAAGTTTCTATAGGAAACGTTCTGAGCATTGTAATTCTGAATGCCAGGATTATACATATTAATCATACTACAAAGCTAACCAGAGAGTTCTGATTTCAATAATATTGTAAACAGAACATGGACCTTCTTCTGCTTCAAACACAGAGAAAAATGCATTATACCTATTTTTAAGTTGCTGCTTCATGACCAAGCTTATAAATAAGTCTAGAAAATCCCAAGCAGTGAAAAACTAAGAGAAACCTGAAAACCGATACAATAAGTATTGGAACTAAATTAGTGTGTGGCTTTTTTGGCTAGGAGTTTGCAATGTTAATCCCTATGTAAGGATAGGAAGCAAAGCTCTCAGAAGTGGCCTTGCTCGATGAAAGGGGAACAGAAAAACTAACCCAGGAAGATAAGAAAGCATATTTCCAAATCTCCCAAGAAAAATCTGTCAAGCCTGAAGTACAAATGGGTTGGGAGTGAAAAAAAAAAAAAAAAGTATTACAGATAATTCTAGAAAGGATTTCTTCACATGGGGATTCTGGAATTATATATAATACTTGTATGAATAATTATACATACAAAATTGTTTCCAGTTCAATGATACTATTGGGAGGCTTGTGAGAAACACTACAGACCTATTTGAATATCTAAATTTTTTTCAAAGACCATGGCAAGTGTTAATGGCTAGGCGCAGTGTTTCAGGCCTGTAATCACAGCACTTTGGGAAGCCGAGGTGAGTGGAGCACTTGAGCCCAGGAGCTCGGGACCAGCCTGACCAACATGGTAAAACTCCCTCTCTACTAAAAATACAAAAATTAGCCAGGCGTGGTGGCGCACACTGGTAATCCCACCTTGGGAGGCTGAGGTGGGGAAATCGCTTGAACCCAGGAGGTGGAGGTTGCAGTGAGCTGAGATTGTGCCACTGCACTCTAGCCTGGGCTACAGAGTAAGAGGGGGAAAAAAAAAAAATGACAAGTATTAAGAAGACTATACAGCAACCAGAACTCAGACACTGATGGTGGGAATGTACAATGAAAAACAGTTTGGCTGAAAGAGGTCAGTGATTGCTCAGGGAAAGAAAGAACAGAGAAGAGTGAGATTACAATGGGGAGTAAGAAAACTTTTGAAGGTGGTAGATAAGTTCATTAATTTAATTATGGTAAAGGTTTCATGAGTGTATACATATATCAAAACTTAATCAAATTTTATACTTTAAATGCATTTATGTATACACACAAATATTGTGTGTGTCAATTATACTTCAATAAAGTTGTTTAATGTTTTACTTAAGGCATTCTGAAAGACACTCTCACTATCAAGAGTGAATGGGATTTCTGTAAAACAAGTGGCCCCAGTAGCAAATAATCTTACAATAAAAAATTACAAAACATTCAAGATAAACCATGAGCAAACAGAAAGATTAGTACCCCAGGAACTAATAATAAGTGAACAATCTAAAACATATTTCAAAACAAGAACAAATGTAATAAATTATTATAAATCAATAAACAGACAAACAGATGAAATTAAAAACCCAAAGAAAAAAAGCCTACAAAAAGGTAGACTTTTAAAAGAAACAAATATTACTTCTAGAAACAAAACATAATCGTTAAAATACAACAAATCTCAAAAGGACAAGTCAGAATAGGCTCAAGTGAAGGGAGAATAATTAACTTCAATACAATGTTCAGGAAATGTCCCAGAATACAGCAAGAAGTCATTACAAAAAAACCTGAAAATGTTGAGTAAAAAGAATTCAGAAACATTAAGACTAATCAGAGATGTTAAGAGATATAAATGCTAAGTGAAAAGACCCAATATTTATCTAATATAAGCTCCCAAAATGATAGAACCTTTTCCCTTCTTTGCTAATTCACTCCTAAAGCCATCGAGTATTAACAGAACAGAGCAAGAGTGGAGTGTTGGAGTTCAAATAGTATGAGGAGGGTGTCAGGATAGGAAGACAGTGGAGTCAGAGCCCAGGGATGGTGAGTGAGGTGTCCAAATGTGGGGGCAGCCGCATGTGAGGGGCAACCGCATGTGAGTTGCAGCCCCTAAGCAGGGTGAAGAGGAATAATGTATACAGGGCTGTATGGCACTGGGTATTGGAGCAGGAACAAGTGAGAAACGAGCTCATATAATGAGGTTCATCAACAAGGAGTGTCATGAGTCTAACAGGGGTGAGGACAGTGAAGGAAGTGGCCCTGCTGTGAGGAGCCAGAGCCTGGGCAGGGTAAAGAGGACATCCATTTACAGTCATGGTCTGGCACAAAGTGTTGAAGCCCAAGGAGGATAGGAAGGCATGCAAGCACACTGGGTGATGTTCAGCATCCTGAGAACACTGGTAGGATCAGAAAGGTTATTGCCTGAAAGTGTAATCAGACATAGTAAAGGAATACAGGGGTAAGCAGGATATTCACACATTAGGCAGTTGACAGGTCCATAAGGAGTGTTAAAGCCGTAAAATGATGAGGAGGGCATCCACACAGGGGACAGGGCAGCACATTTACAGGAAATTGGTTATATAACAGACTGATCAAATAATTACTATATTGCTCATTTATAACAAGAACCAGATTTCTTACCGTTAGAAAAAAGAGTTAGAAATGTGGAAAGGAAAAAACTTGAATGATCCCTATGATACTGGATTCAAATTAGAGGAATTGGTGTAAAATAAAGGTAGATGTAAAACACACACACACACACACACACACGCACACGCACGCAGACTTGCCATCTCTGTTGGCTGGAGTCCTGGGAGAAGCAACACTCCAATAGCAATGAGCTTACGTAGCATCTCTAAATACTATTCCCCACTAAAAAGGAATCAGGTTTTATTGGGAAACTGGTTGATGCCAGGCCTGGAGCAGGGAAACACAAGATGATACTAGACTAAATTGCTGTTAAAACAAGGAAGTGCTCAAAGAGTGAGGATATAGCAAAGGAACACAGAAGTCTGCTTGAAGGAGCTCCCACCGGCCAAACCATGGACAATTTGAGCATCAAAATCAATAATGCTAGCAACAGAATGAATGAATACATGGATTAAACTTACTAGTTAAAAGACAAAATTCTCAATTAGAATATGTCCCACTATATCTTACTTACAAAAGATTCCTAAAATATTAACACAGAAAGGTTGAAAATAAACAGGTGAATACGAATGTACCAGGCAAATGGTAATAAAACAAAACTGATGTAATATTGGACAAAATGGGCTTTAAAGCAAAACCACTGTTGGGGGGGGGGGTGATCACTATATAATGATTAAATAAGTCATTCACCAGAAAAGGATAACAGTCTCTAGATACTCAACAGCAGAGTCTCAAAATACGTAAAATACAATATTGCATAATTACTAAGAAAAGTTGATAAATTATGACAGAGGGAGATTTTACATGTCTCAATCAGTAATAAATAGATCAAGCAGACAAAAAAAATTAAGGATATTAAATACTTGAACCACATAATTTGTATTAGTAACATCATGAAAATGTATGGATTCCTGCACCTACGAATTAAATAAAAATGCATTTCAATGAAACCATGCATACAACATTTATAAAACCGTGACCCTGCTGGACCACAAAACAGGTCTCAAAACATCTAAAAGGATTAATACCATTTAGGAAACATTATCTAACCACAATCAATAAAAATCTGAAATTGCCTCCTTTCCCACTCCTGCAACATACACGTAACACAAAAGTTTGAAATATTCCCTGTCTGAATGTTTGGAAACTAAAAAAAATATTCTAAATGATCCCTGGGCTACCAGGAAAACATAATATAAATTTGATGTAGTTAAGACTCGAGTATGAAAACTTTGTATAATAAAACTTGCCAAATGTAGGTTTTGTATTAAAAAATATTACAGCCTTAAACACATACATACATACATTACTAAGAAAAAAGACAGCAAATTATTAAGTAAATAACATCCAAACTAAAATCTTATATAGAAGAAGAGCAGGGTAAATACAAAGAATGCAAAAGGAAACGAGGTAGACAAAACCATACATTACTATAAAAACAACAACAGAAAAGAAATAATCTACAAATCAAACTCAGGTTGAAAAGAGAAATAACATGAGGAAAACTATGGCAAGTTTGATGAGGAAGGCCCTAAAAACATCAAAAATAATATACAGAGAAAATGAGTATAACTCAAATATCTTAAATGAGAATATTATTAACTTGATGTTAAAAATTCGGAAAAGTAAGTGAAATAATTCTTATAGAAAATATACATCACAAACCTTTTTTTTTTTTTTGAGATGGAGTCTCATTCTTGTCACCTAGGCTGAAGTGCAATGGCGCGATCTAGGCTCACTGCAACCTCCACTCCTGGGTTCAAGCGATTCTCCTGCCACTGCCCCTGCCTCAGCCTCCCTAGTACTGGGATTACAGGCACCCACCACCATGCCCAGCTAATTTTTTATTTTTAGTAGTGACGGTGTTTCACCTTGTTGAAGAAGCTGGTCTTGAACTCCTGACCTCAGGTGATCTGCCCTCCACGCCTCCCAAAGTGCTGGGATTACAGGCATGAGCCGCTGTACCCAGCCAGAAAACATAGATTACTAAATCTGAGTGAACATGAAATAGAAACACAAATACCTGTAACCATTAAAATGGAATAAAATATGTAAAATTATGCACATACACATTTATTTCAGCAAAAATTTCATATTAGGTGTAATCTTGGGGAATTAACAGATACATTCTTATATATGAAAGCACATAGGGCAAACCTACACAAATTCTCCTAAGTAAAATGACAGCTCATTTAACAGCTCATTTATATTAAAATCAACAGATGAGAGACAGAAGGAGAATGAAGTAAAGAAAGTAGGAACATAATGATTTTCAAATGATGTAAGCACAAAAAAGAGTGAATCAGCAAGGAGAAAGGAGATCAAAAAGTCCGGAAAACCTGCCATTAAAGCCACAGAATCTGGCAGTCCTGGACCCCTTAGTGTAAGAGCAAATTGTCCTAAATCTGTATCACTCCTGAGGGCTCTGCAGTCCTCTAGCCCGGGACAATTACTGCCTCTGATGGCACCACCTGTCTGAATAAAAGATGCTGAGATGTCCAATATACTCTATTATAAGAAGTGGGGGAAGTAGAAACTAGCAGTTTTAACTATTTCTAAGACAAGAGTTAAATAGATAGTAAGTTTCATTGACAAGGAAAATTCACCTTTGGGGAAAAGCTCACTCTCATGAATACCAGATAAATGGGATACAAGTGAAGATTGCAAAGCAGGTAGTGAGAAGGACACACATGGGCGTGTTTTAACATTCTGCTCCAAGAAATACTGCTCCTGACTTTGTATTGCTCTTTTCGCCACAGCTTTTAGTATTGAGACTATGAAAATCACCATACAAAAATCATTTGACCTTCACTCTTGGCTTGGCTAATGTGTGCTTAGCCAAGAATTAAAAAGTGGTACACAAGGGAAAGCTCCTGGGTCACACTGCTCCTAAGGAAACTGGGCATTTTTTATGGGCAATGTGCACTTTGGCTCTTGTCCAAGGACTTGTGTCTTTTTTAAACTTTACCTAGGAAACTAGCCAAAGAAATTCATCTAGCCTGCTGAGTAGAACAGTAGGAGAAAGAAATTCCGAGGAACATTTGCCGGGAATTAATATATCTGTAATGATTAACATTACACTAAGGGATAAATAACTCTTTTTTTTTTTTTTTTTTTTTTTTTTGAGAAGGAGTCTCGCTCTGTCACCCAGGCTGGAGTGCAGTGGCCGGATCTCAGCTCACTGCAAGCTCCGCCTCCTGGGTTCACGCCATTCTCCCGCCTCAGCCTCCCGAGTAGCTGGGACCACAGGCGCCCGCCACCTCGCCCGGCTAATTTTTTGTATTTTTTAGTAGAGACGGGGTTTCACTGTGCTAGCCAGCATGGTCTCGATCTCCTGACCTCGTGATCCGCCCATCTCGGCCTCCCAAAGTGCTGGGATTACAGGCTTGAGCCACCGCGCCCGGCCGGGATAAATAACTCTTGAGATGCAGTAATTATATTCCTATTGCTCTGGGAAATTAGCTTCTCTTACTTGAATCTTTGCAACACTGTCTACCCAATAACTGGCCACCTGTATTCTGGTTTTGTATCTCCCTGAAAATTATCTGCTCTGCATTGATGTCTCCCTCAGTGAAGTGATACACTTCCCCCAAGGATAGAGATCATTCCTTAGGTAGCATAGTGCCTATCCCATAGTAGAAAATATTCTTTTCTACTGAAAAAATTGATTCAACCGATTTTGATGCTTCTTACTTCTACATTCCTTCTGAAATATGGGAATCATTTCTTAATCACTGATCTATTCCCTACAATGCCTGAAGAACAGTGCTTTGAAGATAGGGACAAAATAAATATTGGTTGAATAAATTCCTCTTTTCATTATTTTTAAGCTCTGTATACCAAAAGAGAGGGAGTGGATTAAGCGTGTAAACGTTAATCAGGCTAGACTTAAATTTGAGCCACCGTGTCCCTCTGAGCCTCAGTTTCCTCATCTATAATATGAAAATAATAATGATAGATACCTTACAGGGTTGTTGTGAGAATGAAATGAGGTCATGCACACAATGTAGAGCAGAGAGTAATATTTGTAACTTACTACTCTCATTTTCATTTTGGCTCTCCTACTTCTGGATAATCCACATGTCAAACTTTTTCACCATGACACTTTTGCTTTATTCTTATTAAAATTAAACTCACTTCAACTTCACTTTAAGTAGATCGTAAATTTTCTGAGGGCAGAGACTTCTGTCTCATTTGTCTATTGTTATAATCGCAGGGTCCAGAGCAGTTTCAGCCAAAGTAGACACTCAGTAACTATGTGCTGAATTAATGAAGGAATGAAAACATTCAATATAGTTCTAAAGACTTACGTAGGATAAAACATCCCCCATTCCAATATTTGCAAATGTTTACATACCTGTTAAAATACAAGGAATTTGGAGTTTAGGGAGGCGAAAGTAAATCAAAGCATTTCACAGGTTGAAAACCTTTATAGCCACAGGATTCCTAACACAACCAAATTAGAAAACAAAATGGACCAAGGCCAAAGCCACAAGAAATCAAATCACAACTAGAATTGATCTTGAACAATCCAGATTGCTATGTGTAGTGCAACATACCTGAAATTCAGAGACGTACTTCCAGGGCTGCTTTTGCCATTTATAACCTTTATTACCACATTGTAAATAGAGTAATTAGTAGAATTAGGTTACTATCACCTGAGCTGCCTACATTTCACTGTTCTTATGAGGAACAAATACAATGATGTAAACAAAAGTATATGGGTATAAATATACATATTATGCTATCATCATATTACCTTGCATATTTTACTCATAAACTCCCATAGGATTTAGAGCAAGTGGCCTTGGATCATTAATGTAATCCCCCCCCCCTCACTTATAAGAAAGCTGATGATGAGAAATGTGATCCAGATTTTTTTTTTTTTTTTTTTTTTTGAGAAAAAGTCTTGCTCTGTCACCCAGGCCGGAGTGCAATGGCACTATCTCTGCTCACTGCAAACTCTGCCTCCTGGGTTCAAGTGATTATCCTGCCTCAGACTCCCGAGTAGCTGTGACTACAGGCACTTGCCACCACCTGGCTAACTTTTGTATTTTTAGTACAGATGGGGTTTCACCATGTTGGCCAGCCTGGTCTCCAACTCCTGACCTCAAGTGATCTGCCAGCCTTGGCCTCCCAAAGTGCTGGGATTACAGTCGTGAGCCACCGCACCTGGCCTGATCTAGATAATTCTTGAGATCATCTCTAATTCTGAGATTCTGAGAAAGACCAAATGAACTGTACAGTAAGGAGAAAGAACTGATTAAAAGTTTGCACATATCAGAAGTCACTCTTTCCAGACTCTTCATTTTTTCGCAGTAAAATTTAAAAAGTCACCCCAGAAACGTAGTGCCTTGCTATCAATAGGATAGAAAGTAAATCCATGTCTTCTGATATCCCTAATAATTCCCTCGAAATTTCTAAGTGAAAATAAACCTCAAAGGAAAAAAAACCATTTTATTAAAAATTCTCTACATTAGAATCTCTGTGGTGTGGAGGAGAAAGTTACGTTCCTGACAGAAGTACACCTGTTGTGTTTCAAATAATTATGTGTCTAGACAAGTTTTAAAGAAGTCTTTGGAAAGGGATTACAAACCTCTGTCATAGCCCTCAATTTATAATTATTGTATACTAAATTTGAGTACCTCAATAATATTTGGGTGTCTAAAGCAAGCTGGTAGAATTTTGTAGGATAATTTTTAAATCTGGTCTATTTAAAGGCAATTCAAAATAAATACTTCCTCTGGAGAAAAATGAGTGAACACTGAGAAAGAAACACAGCATTACTTCTTGGCCTTTTGGCTAAGCAAAAAAAGTAAGCATCATAGCCACAGATAGGGATAAAGTTAGAGCCTATAGTATAGAGGTCAAATGAATTTCTCTCATGGGGATCTCTAGTCACAGGACAAACTACAACATTGTAGTACATTACATTTTGTACGTAAATACTTGGTAAATACTAATAGATATTACTTAGTACATCTTAGTACTAAGTACATTTTGATATTGCATTTTGTAACAAATAAGCAATGTAATGAATATTTCATCATATAATCAATAAAGCTATGGAAATAATTATATAAACAACCAAACATACAGACACAAAACTTCTCTTAAGTAACTCTCAAATAATTCCTACACAAATTCTTGACTGCAGCCTACTCAGATACCACACTGGATTCTCAAGATGAAAGGATGAATGGACTTCAGGAAGCTCACAGCCAGTAGGTAAAAAAACAATGTAATGAATTACTTGCTAGTTATGTAGTTGCATTTATATATATCCTACCATTTTCACATTATATATGTATATAATTTTGTCATATCTTGGTGGCATAATGAAAAAAATAATTTTAAGAAAAAATTTATTTTAGGTGTAATAACTATGAAAGTGTTATAAAGCTGATTTTATAGAGTTTAATTATATATATATAGATCATTGCAATTTATACATAACTATGAAATAAAAGCATAATACTAAATTTAAACATGCTATTTTAGTATTACATATTTAATATAGATTGAAATTTAGGTATATATCAAATAAGACCAAAACAGCATTTGTGATATATTTTGGGACTTCCTACCTTTTATAGTTAATAAAGTAAAACCGTTCATGTTTATAATTTCCACATTTGTTTCTAAATAAGAGATGTTACAAATTGTTACTTGCAAATGATTTTTAGTCATTCAAAATACAGGAAGTTCGTGAATATTTTTACTTTCTAGAAAAAGCCATATCCAATGTTCCAAATCATTAGGATTTCCGGTTTTAATACTGATTTTTAAAATACTAGTGATAGCTTGATATTCCCCATAAAAAATCTTTATCAAATGAATCTTCTCTTCAGATCAAAGGAATACCTTCTTGTAGTAAATCTACAGTAATGTTTCTGTTTTCATTCTCATTGACACAAGATTTTAATAACAGAGTTCCCTGTGCTCCTTTCTATAACCAACACTCTATTGCAATATAAATTAACTAAATCAGGGCCTCCCACCAGCATGCCATGGTACATAATGAGCTATGAAGAGTTTATAGCGGTGAGAGGAACTGAAACTTTCCACCTGGTGTATACAAAAATAATGATTTTCTATGTTTATGCTTTGATATGAGGAAGGATGGGAAGCATTGAATTAAGTAAAACTTGCCTAGAAATATAAATAATTTAAAGTCATAGAGGGTTCAAACCATTATAGAGTTCACAAAACCCTATCCACATTTAAGAAATAAACCTCCTGGTGATGGAGTCCTGCTGATAGCCACTGACTGCTGCACACTCACAGGATGACCTGCCAGCTCCCAAACTGTTCTGTTTTAACATGAAAATTTCTTTAAATCATATATTTTAAAACAGAAATAGAAATAGGCTACCTACTCTAGCAACGTTAACTTCCCAATCACCTCCTAAACCGTAGGGCCTCTCAAATCACCACTGTGGGGACACTTTGCAAAACTGTAAATTACAGCTGGAAAAAGGTGGGTATGTCTTTTCACTGTTTGATCCCTAGTCCCTGGCACACTGCCTACCACATAGGTGACATTCAGTAAATATTTCTTATATGATGTGTTTGACCTGGAGACTGAAGCAAGAGTTCACTAGAAATAGGAAGAGGCGTGAAGAATGTAATGCTGAACTCTTATTTTGCTGATGAGGAAGTGGAGAAAAGGTGGTGTGACCTTCCTAGGATCACAGCATAGTGTTGCTCTGGGAGAGGTATATTCTGGGGAACGTAACCACCCTAGTTCCTCTCTTCGTGTTCTAACAAAATACACAGAAATACAAGGTTTCTGACTCTGGGTTCCTCATTGGGTTGTATCCAGCAAACCACTATTTGTATTATTTTAATTCAAAATATACTTTATTGTAAAGAAAAAAGGCAAGAAAATGTTAATAGAATGAGTCAGATAAATTTTTGCCTTCCGTTCCCACACCTTAGAAACTTGAAATATTCTTTGAGCCTCAGTTTTCTTATCTATAAAATGGAAAAAAAAATAACTACCTTGGAGAACTGATGGGAGTATAGGTGACTCTGTGTAGATAGCTTTTATCACTATTCCTTGTTCATAATCAGCACTCAGCATATGGAATGAATTGACTGGATGAGGCAATGAATCACTATAATTTTGTACTGTGGACAGAAATTATGACTATCACTTTCTAGAAATACCTTTGAGAGTGTGAGATTTCCTTCCTTTACTTTTACAGTAAAGACACTACAATTTCTTTTCTTGAAAATACAGTGGCTATATGCTGGAATATTTGGCTATGAAAATACACAATTTGTTATTATTACTTCTAAACTCTACGATGATCAATGACTTCAAGCAAAATTAGGGTTGCCAGATTTAGCAAATAAAGATACAAAATGCCTAGTAAAATTTGAATTTCAGATGAACAACAAATAATTTTTGTATAGCATATACTATGTAATATTTGGGACATGGTCACACTAAAAATATTGTTTATTGTATGAGACATGCTTATAAGAAAATATGTACTGTTCATCTGAAATTCAAATATAACTGGGACCTGTAGGCATAATAGGGTCTCTGGTATCTCTAAGCTGAAGACAAAAGGGAGCCTTGTAAATCACAATTACTGTTCCTTCCTTCTATAGATGAGTAAATGAAGGCCCAGAGAAGTTGGTTAGTTGGCCACAGTAACCAAAGAAATGAGTGGCTGAGACAGAAATTGAACCAGGTCTACCAACAGCCCATCTGGAACTTGCTCCTTGCACATGATTGCAAAGATGCCCCTGTCTTGACCATCAGAAATTCTCAGGGATTTGCAATGTGAAATTCCTTTGATATTTCGGTTGTTCTTAAAAAAAAAAAAAAAAAAAGTCAAACAAAACAAGAGTAATAAACCTCTTATTCATCCAGGCTCCAACATGGCCTTCGTAGCCTTTAAAAGCTAAACTGACACTTCCTGATCCTCTCTCCATAAATACAATACCTGGCAAGAATAAGGAACAACAACACGCCATCACAGCTCCCGTCCTCCAGCCCACCTTCATCTTCTTCCCCGTAACAATTTGTGTTTATCTTTCTGACTTGTCTGAGGGTAGCAGAATAATGAGTATGATGCAAATGTGGTTTTGTGGGTGGTGTCTACTGGACACTGGAATTGTTTACCCTTGTCATAAATAGCTGTCTTCAGGGACACACCCAGACACTGAGTCTGTTTTACCAACCTCACAAACACAGACAAATCTCAAACCCCTGGACTGAGGACAGCCCACTAGAAACACAAGGATAAAGTCCCTGGTTACAATGCATGCATTTTAACAATAACATCCTAACCAGAATAAACACTAAGAGGAAAGTAAATATAGTAGAACAGTGAATAAGATGAGCTTTGAGATAAAATCGGCCTGGGTTTGAATCTCGGATCTGCCGAGATTACAGTTATGTGACCTCTGTGAATTCCATCTCTTAAGTGGAGAAGAATCCCACCTACTTTCTTCAAAACTCATAGGCACTGTGAGGGACAAAGATGAATTACGTAAAGATTTTTTTTTTCCAGAAAACATACCTTGGTCTTCTTTAGCCCAGGAGGGAGTTTTGCTTTTAAATTTTGAGTTTAGGTGGAGATAAAAAGAGCTTTGGTGTGAAAATTGTACACTCAATTTGGAATTGTGCACTTTAAAAGTAGTCAGTTTATTAAATGCATTATAAATTTACCCTAATAAGCTTGATAAAACAAATGAATAGATTGGAGAGAAGAGTAAGACGGTTTGGCCAGTGTCACACAGCTAGCTAGTAATTGGAAACAGCTTGGGAGAGGGCAAAGTTGAGCTTTATGAAGGAAAAAGGAACTCAAGGAAACTGAAGAAAGCCGGAGAAAGTAACTGGGTGTTCAGGTAGGCCAGAATGAGATCTACTTTAACCACAGCAGACTATGAAGCAAGCAGGCTCTGCAATCCATAGAGCCTGACTTCAGTCCATGAGAACATGCCAGTCCAAGCTGGCATGGGTCTCAGCAGAAGCCCTGTCCACCCAAAATCTATTTGAAAATGCCCCTGAAGCCGAAGTTATTATTTTATCAACAGATTGTAATTAGATCACTCCTTAGAAAAGGTAAAAAAAAAAAAAAAAAAAAAAAAATCCACGAGGTCAAAGAGTGTCCAAGGCATATTTAAATAACACATAACATTCTGTCTGGTCAACCCACTAGAACATGACTATTTCAGAATTAACTCCTAACCAACAAACGCTAAGCTCCTACAAAAATGTTGTCACTGAGTAATTAACTGCTACTTAGTGAACTCTAGAAAATAACGTGTTTTAGATAGAGAATACCTTAGCAGGTAAAGTCAAAGCTGAAACAGCCCACAGATCAAAGGAGGAATTAAACAGATGTGCAAATTAATCTCTGAATTCCAAACACTCATGACCTGGAATATGTATAAAGCAAAACAGCCAAGAAATCACATCTCTTTCACTACATGGATGAGGTTTCCATCACTGTTCACAGCTCTTCCAGACTTATGAGTTGAAGATTTTCACAGAGTATTACCTTCAGACTTCACCTCCTCTCTCAATAAGCTGTAGTACAACAGAGCTGACACATTCAAAGAAAGGCCAAGTGTGTCTACTTCTAGTCATTGTCAAGGAGATGAGCATTAGATGTGGTAAGAGAAATATGAGAGAACAAGTCAATTCTTTCTGGGTGGTAACTTCATTTTATTTATATTCAATTAGTGAACAAACAAACTCAAGAAACTACAATCCCCTTGTCTAAAGCTCAAAGTTCAGGCTTTAAGAAGGGGATATGTATTTAGCTTACACCACATTTAACCCTCTATTTACAGTGAAAGTCATTTCTTTTTTACTTAGATGTGGCTAACAAAAACAAAAAATACCATTGTCCTAGACCATTCTTAATTAAATTCAACAAATATGTATTGAGAACTAAATATAGCCACGTGGTGAGTTGGGCTGCAGAGAACACAAAGAACAGAAAAACACCATCCCTGTCCTCAAAGTATCTACCAGGGAGTCATCTTTTGATTAATTTTAACTAAGTATTCATGCTACTAGACAAAACAATTGTTTTGTGTGTGTATAAATTCTGCAAACCTATTTCTGGTCTTGAGTCATGTTTTTCTTTCCCATATCCAAAAACAATCTGGAAAACTGTTTGCCTAATATCTCTCTTTAAATTAACTTGCCTTATGTATTAATTAAACTTAGGTAAGAAGAAATTAAGCTACATAAGTATATTTTTTTTGGAATCATCTTAATCATAAGTGTCCATAAAATCGTGAGGTTTAATGTACAGGTTATATTTTTCAAAACACACATTAAAAGAAATACTTATCTATTAACATAAATACTTGGTATTTAAATAAAATCACATTGGGAAACTTGGCTTTCATCCTCTGTCATAGTCAAATCCTTTCCTCTACCTTTCAAAACTCCACCCTAACAGGTAATTCCTCATATCCCAGCACTCTTAGTTGATGATCCTTTCTTTCAATTAACCAAGAAAATCAAGTCTCTCACACATGAGCTTCCTCATTACTTCAACATTCCATCACTTTATCTTATTTTTAAGATTATTTTCTTCTGAGATATTCATACTAGTCTCTTCTGATAACACTTTTACCTTTATTTCAGATTTCATCTTCTGTCAACTCAATTACTTCCTTTATTAATACTTATTTATTTTGACTTCAACTGATTTCTCTTCTTTGGTCCCTTTGCCTTTGTTTACATATATTTAGTTTAAAAATATTCATTATCTGCTACATGTCAGAGACTGTGCAAGGATTCTAGGGATGTGGACAAGAGAGACAAAGAAAGTCACAAAGCTCAAGGAGTTTACTGGTGTCTAAGGAGGCAGGCCTGCCCTAAGTCATCCCACAGTGTGATAGGTGCTGTGTTAATGTACATGCAAGAGTGTCCAGGGAGGGAACACAATTAGAGCTTGAAGTCAAAATTGGGAAGGATTTCCCCCAGGGGAGGGAATAAAACTTCGTTTTATTATACTTCTCAGATAATTGTGTGTTTTTTACAAATTCAAGGTTTGTGGCCACCCTGCCTCAAGCAAATCTATAGGCGCCATTTTTTCCAACAGCATGTGCTCACTTCATGTCTCTGCGTCACATTTTGGTAATTCTCATAATATTTCAAACTTTGTCATTTTTATTATATCTGTTGTGGTGGTCTGTGATCATAAATATCACCACTGTAATTGTTTTGGGGTGCCACAAATTATACCCATATAAGATGATAAACTTAATTGGTAAATTAAACTTTTGTTCTGACTGTTCCACCAACTGGCCATTCCCCTATCTCTCTCTCTCTCCTCAGTCTTCTCTGTTCCCTGAAACAAAACACTATTAAAATTAGGTCAATTAATAATTCTGTAACGGCCTCTAAGTGTTCAAGTGAAAGGAAGAGTTGCACTTTTCTCACTTTAAATCAAAGTCAGAAATGATTACGCTTAGTGAGGAAGACATGTTGAAAGTCAAGACAGGTCTAAAGCTAGGCCTTTTGCACCAGCCCATTAGCTAAATTGTGAATGCAAAGGAAAAGTTCTTGATGGAAACTGAAAGTGCTACTACAGTGAATACATGAATGATCAGAGACCAAAACAATTGCTGATATGGAGAAAGTTTTAATGATCAGGAAAGATGATCAAACCAGCCACAACATTCCCTTAAGTCAAACACTAATCCAGAGCAGCACTCTAACTCTCTTCAATTTTACGAAGCCTAAAAGAAGTGAAGAAGCTGCAGTGGAAAAGCTGGAAGCTAGCTGAGTTCATGAGATTGAAGGAAAGAAGCCTTCTCCATAACATGAAAGTGCAAGATGAAGCAGCAAGTCCTGATGGAGAAGCTACAGAAAGTGATCTAGAAGATCCAAGCTCAGATAATTAATGAAGGTAGCTACACTAAACAACAGATTTTCAATGTAGATGAAATGCCTTTTTATTGGCAGAAGATGCCATCTAGGACTTTGCTAACTAGAATGGAGAAGTCAACGCCTGGCTTCAAAGCTTCAATGGACAAGTTGACTCTCTTGTTATGGGCTAATGCAGCTAGTGACTTTAAGTTGAGGCCAATGCTCATTTATCATTCTAACAATTCTAGGGCCCTTAAAAATAATGCCTGTGCTCTGTATATGGAACCAGAAAGTCTGGATGACAAAACATGTATTTACAGAATAGTTTACAGAGTATTTTATGCTCATTGTTGAGATCCACTGCTCAGGAAAAAAAAAATCCTTTCAAAACATTACTGTTCATTGACAATGCACCAAGTCAACCAAGAGCTCTGAGATGCACAAGAGATTAATGCTGTTTTCATGCTCACTAACATAATATCCATTCCACAGCCCATGGATCAAAGAGTAATTTTGACTTTCGAGTCTTATTATTTAAGCTATACAATTTGTGAGGCTACCACTGCCATAGGTAGAGATTCCTCCGATATGCCTGGACAAAGTCAATTGAAAACTTTCTGGAAAGAATTCACCACTTTAGATGCCTTGAGAACATTTGTGATTCACAGCAGGAGGTCAAAATATTAACATTAACAGGAGTTGAGAAGAACTTGATTCCAACCCTCATAGATGACTTGGAGAGATTCAAAATTCCAGTGGAGGAAGTAACTGCAGACGTGGTAGAAATAGCAAGAGAACTAGAATTAAAAGTAGAGTCTGAAGAGGGACTGAATTGCTACTAGGTCTTGATAAAATGTAAATGGATGAGAAGCTGCTTCTTATGAATGAGCAAAGAAAGTGGTTTCTTGAGATGGAATCTACTCCTGGTGAAGATGCTATGAGCATAGTTGAAATGAAAACAAAACATTCAGAATATTACACAGACTTAGCTGGTAAAGTAGCAGGGTTTAAAAGTATTGACTCCAATTCTGGAAAAAGTTCTACTGTGGGTAAAATGCTATCAGACAGCATCACATGCTACAGAGCAATCCTTCACAAAAGGTCTGAGCACAGTGACATATGCCTGTAATCCCAGCTACTCAAGAGGCTGAGGTATGAGGATCTCCTGAGGCCAGGAGTTTGAGACCAGCCTGGGCAACACAGTGAGACTCCTTAAAAAAAAAAAAAAAACAGCTTTCATGAAAGGAAGAGTCAATTAATGCAGCAAACTTCATTATTGTCATATTTTAAGAAATTGCCAGAACCACCCCCAAACTCCAGCAAACCACCACCCTAATCAATTAGCAGCCATCAACATGGAGGCAAGACCCTCCTCCAGCAAAAAGTACAATTTGCAGAAGGCTCAGATGATCTTTTGTACTTTTTAGCAATAAGGTATTTCTAATCACAATATGCACATTATTACTTTAGATATTATATTATTGCATACTTAATAGGCTTTGAGATGCACTGGGAATCCAAAATAAATTGTGTGACTTGCTTTACTGCAATAATCACTTTATTAGAGAGGCTTGGAATCAAACCTACAATAGAACCCATGATATCTCCAAGATATGCCTGTAACGCCTAAGTTTAAATCACAAATCTTATACATTTGCTGGTTTTGTGACCCAATGAGCTTATTTGGTCATGGAAGGGGATCAACTATCTATTGCACC
This sequence comes from Macaca nemestrina, assembly GCF_043159975.1. Taxonomy (NCBI): domain Eukaryota; kingdom Metazoa; phylum Chordata; class Mammalia; order Primates; family Cercopithecidae; genus Macaca; species Macaca nemestrina. The sequence goes on along the minus strand of NC_092131.1, from coordinate 148,455,897 downwards.
TGGCTGTAATGAGTAAGGAGACAGCATGTACCAGTGGGTCAGGCCCTCCAGTCAGTGAGCCTGGATTCAAATGTCAACTCTACCAATCTATGTCCTTGGGAAGGTTACTTTACAACTCTGTGTTGGATTTTTATCAGTAAAATGAGGATAAATAATATCAATCTAATACGGTTGATGTGAGTAAATAATCCTTGAAAACCATTAATTAATTAGTAAGCATTCAATAAATATTACTCTATTATCAGAAGGCTTTTAAAATCTCAAAATCTGTACATAAATCCTGCTAAGTAAATAATATTAAGATAAATGAAATTCTTGTCACTTATAATTCTTCATTCTATCATTCATAACTTACAGTAGATCCCATCTATGAAGTGAATTAAGTAGGAAAGATAAAGATAAAACTTCAAAAGTATCAAATTGGCAAAGTAAAATAATTTAAATTTTAAAAAATTTTTGATTTTTTTCAAAAATCTACCACATTCTCATCTAATATGAGTTGAATTGAGCCTATCCAAAATTTATATGTTGAAGCCCTAACTCGGAGTACCTCCGAGTATGACCTTATTTGGACAGGGGTTCATTGTGGATATAATTAATTGAGGATGAGGTAATACTGGGTTGGGGTGAACTCCTAATCCAGTCTGACTGGTTGTCATATAAAACAAGGAAATGTGCAGACAGACACACACACAGAGAAAGTCAGGTAAAGGTGAAGGCAGAGGTTGGGGTGACTTCTACAGGCCAAGGAACACCAAAGATTGACAGCAAACCGCTGGAAGCTAAGTGAGACATGGGACAGAATCTTCGTCTCTGCCTCAGAAGGAACCAACCCTGCTGACACTGTGATTTCAGACCTCCAGCCTCCAGAACTGTGAGACTACATTTCTGTTGTGTAAGTCACCCAGTGTGTGGTACTTTGTTATACATTCCTAGAAAAGTAATACAGCATTTGACAGACTTTGTTTCTTTTGAGTCAGAATGTAGATCTCAGTAACACATGTACCAACTCCTGAAACATATATTTAAATTTCAGTATGAATCACACAGTTGGTCATATATCAAAATCTATTCTTTACCTCTCTGTGTAATAAATCTCCTTTCCATCTACATTATCGGCTCCTTAAGAAAAGAATGTATTCATTTATTAATTCGATAATTAGTATCTAGTAAAGCCCTACTAAATGAAAGACGAAAAAACACAAGTTCCTGCCCTCTAGGAATTCACAACCTATAAGTCAAATCCTAAGTAAGTAAAGAACCAGCGTAAAGGAGGTTGGTAGAAGCATTTCCAAGGCACAACAGCAAAGCAAGTTTCACTCCCATGGCTGTCAATGGGTCATCCCTTACACTTTGGCTTCTCGTGGAAAAATCCTGTGTTCTTCCAAGGACTAGTTATCTTCTTCCTTGGCCCTGACATCTACTTCCCTTCTTTCAGTTTCAGCACAAGTTGACACTGGAAGTCAGTCCACTGTAATTATAACAATCCTTTTTTCCTCCCAGAATAAGCAAATGGCAGGCACTCCCATAGGCAGGAATATAGGCCTATATGGACGAGGCCTATTTGGAGAAGCCTCCCTGATGCCCACAATTCTGGTGTTTTCTGACTCTGTCCTACCAGCCAGGAACACCTGCCAGGGAAGACTTTAAACTCATCTTCTGCACTAAAGGATTCTAGCAGAAGCTAGGCCAAAACAGACTTTCATCAGCAAGGCTATGAATGCAGAATCCCAAGGTGGTCTGGAAAAAGTGGTAGAGGAAGTACAGAATTTGAGGCTCATAATCTGAAGGAACCGTAGCCTTTGTAGCCCTTGTGAACATCTTTGTGGATTTTCTGTCATGAGCCAAGGCAAGCCCCACCTCTGTTTCATAGTCCCTATCTCACCACTTTACTATTCAAAATTTTCTCTAGTCCTGGCTCTTCCTACTTCCCTTCTTCCTAAACACATCCCACCTTCTGTCTTCACTGTCCTTGCTTCTTTTCTTCAGTGTTAAGGCACAGGGTTATATGCTCAATTCAACAAGTGTTTACTGAATGCCAACTGTGTTGTAGACCTTGTGCTGGTGGCTTTCCCATGCATTTTCTCAAGTAATCTACACACCTACCATTACTGTTATTAGGAAAAGAAGACTTGGTAAATCTAAATCCCCCGGCTAGGATTACATCCCTAGATTTGTATGACCTCAAAGCCCATCCCACTTCTTAAAGGCCTTGAAAATAAGAGTTCATAATGATGACTTCATCATCTGTTTACACTTCCATACAGACAAGCCAGTCCACCTATTTCTTTAAAGAAAATGAAACAAAACAAAACAAACACAACTTAAATTCACCCACAAGGGTGGTTAGGATGCCAAATAACTCTTTAGTCTAAGAGTGACATGGCATCCACAATCACTCTTTAGTCTAAGAGTCTTAATCTATAAAACCTATTCATTATATATGTGGAAGTGTATGCATGGGCCAGAGTGTTTTCGAAGCATCAGCACTTAATACAAAAACACTACAAAGCTCATTGTAATACTAGTGTCATGGAAAATGATTCATAATACACAATGTGAGATTTCCACATTGGGGTGATTTCAATGCAGTTTATGACATAAGAGGTAGCAGAGGGAGACAGGAAAGGGCTTGCCTGAACCTACAGGCCAATAAAAACCAGGCAATATGTGGCACTACAGCACTTTCTAAAACATCCTGGCCTCTGCTTATTCTAAGAAAAAAAAGAAACCCTGGCAAAGGGGATCCCTCTTCTCTGCTTGATTTCTACTGACCAAAGATGTCACTGTCCAATGATATAAAGAAATTCTGTCCCTAAGGCATAAATAAATATCCAACACCTATAGTTCATAGTTGTAGAAGAGCCTGAGAGGCCTGGAATCGATCCAACCCATTTTAACTCACAAGAAACTACCTGGTAATACCTTGTTTGTATTTCTTGGAGGAGGGACACAAGAAACACTTATTTCATTCCACACAATAATTCACCCCAATCAGAGAGAGCACAGCAAGGGCAACAGCATCTCCCAGCTGCTGATTGCATCAAAGGCTTGCAGCACAAATTCAATTTTATGATGTTAATCTTAGCCTGCCACTCAGAAATTTTCTCTGAGGGATATGATTTTTCTCTGGATTTCATTTTAAGAATGATTTTCTTCATCCACAATCAATAAAGATATGTTTTCATCAAAAGACTCTATCTTGGCAGAATTCAATTGGCTATTTCAACCCCTTTTGGTGACACAATATTAATTAAAATAGTTTATGTTGCACCTCGACTGGAAAAAGAGGCAGTGAAAATAGCAGCTACTCAGAACACATGTTCTATATACATCAACATGGAAGGCACAAAATAATTTTCTCCTTCCCCAGGCGACAGCTATTAGCTATTCAAGAGAGTTGCTCTAACTTGGTTTATCTCTGTGATCTCACTGGAAAAAAGAATGAAGTCCTTCCTGTTTATATTTTTTTTTGTTCAATAGGAAATCAAAATGCATATAAAGAAGACACTTTAAATGCTTATATTCCAGTTCCTCAAGAAGAGGAGAAATAATTATCAGTGTGCCTATGTGACATAACGGGCTAGTAGGGATCACATTCGTTATTTCCCTTAACCGAAAATTGATGATGCTATTACAAATTCTTTTTATTTTCAATTTTAAATAATAATTACAGCTAAATGCATTGTATTTCTCAAAAGCAGGCATATAGAGTCTCAAAAACGGGCATATAGAATTAGCACAGGGTTTTGCACATTTAAGAAAGAGGAGAAAATATGCAATGCATTACAGAAAATAAAGCAATTTTGTCTTAACAGTGGTTTGGGAAGTGGCAGTTAATTCATTTAACACAGATTTATGAAGGACCTACTGTGTTCTTGACTCTGTTCTCCTCTTGAGAATGAGATGAAGGCCCCCCTTCCTGTCCCATGATGCTGACAGATCATGGGGCCTCCATTACTGCAGGGAGAGAAAGGGTAGGCCTGGTTCCCACAAAGCAGGTAGAGAGTGCAGCAGAGGCTGCACTTAACCCTGCTGGGAGGAGATCAAGAAGAGTTTCTCCAAGGAAGTCCAATTACTGAAATATTCAGCTGGTAATTTACATATGCTGTCTAATAAAGTGGGAGGCATAGCTCAGTCTCTAATAGAAAAGGTAGTCTCTATCAACCACACCTTCTCACTTCCCCGTTCGAAAATTCATGACTCCTCTTAACATAAGAAAGTGGTAACAAAGAAAGTAGGGGTACTGATACCCTAAGAAGAATATGGATTTCACAGGACTTTGGGTAGATATCACTCAACAGTGCATTTATTCAAAGAATGGCTTTAATTTGTGACTGCTCAAAGCATACTTTTTACTGGATTTATATTTCAAACAAAGAAAGGCATCAAATTAAGGAACAGCATGGAAATTTACAGACATCTAGTTCAAGTCCCTATTTGATAAATTAATAAAGCAACCTAAAGGTACACTGACTTGGTTGAGAGCAGAGAGTGAACCAGAGTTTAGATTTGTCTAGATATTTGACCAGATATAACAAGCCCTAGACAGAGAGATTACACTGTTCTCCAAAAAGTCTGTGTAAATGTGTACACTGAGGCTGGGGAAAAAATTGGTTAAAAAAAAGAAGAAAGCTCCCAGCAGCATCAGAATCACCTGTGAGGCTTATTAAAATGCAGATTCCTAGGCCCCGCACTGGATGAAATGAATCCGAGCTTTTAAGGGATAAAGTGCAAGAATTTAAATTTAAACTAGTTCTCCAAAGTAATTCTTATTCAAATGAGAGTCTAAGGAACTTGAATCTCTCTCGGAGACTTGAATCTATCTCGGCATCCCCATCCGCATGTATAACACGATCAATGAAATATTCAAATTAATTAATGAATTGAAGCAAAATATACTGAATGAATGAATGACCAAAAAGAACAATTCCCACAGAAAGCTCTTACTCATGATAGGTCTTCGTGATCTAGGAAGAACCAATCCCTGGCCTGATCTGGGCCTTCCATAGCCAACAGGCCTACCCAGGCACCCTAACCTCAAATGACCAAAGCCTAAAGTAATTAAATTCTCTTACTGTCTACTACTGCCTACATGGAATGTAGAATTTTTCCATTTTTGAGGGCATTGCAAAAAAACTGCATAAGGTCTTCTCTTTGAAATCCATGTAGAGAAAATGACCTAAAGGAGAAAACTCTAAGTATTTAATTGTTCAGCAAATTGGCACAATCTTTGCAAGAGGAAAAACTCATGCATGATCAAGTTGGAATTTCAAGGCAAGTTCTTCCAAATATAGATGGATTTTAAAAGCTAACAATACTAAAGGAAAATCACAAAAGTGTAAAATTCTATAACCAATTCCTTCCAAAATGTTCAGTTTGCATGTTAGGGCCCCAAACTAATGAATCAGTTTTTACTATACCCTCCACACCAAAATGTTTTCTAAGAGTCAGTTCAATAGCTCAAACTGAAGCAATGACTGGAGCAGGAAACACGGCCCAAAAAAATGGCCACAGATCTTACCATGTAAATGTAAGAATGTGGACTTATCCAGCAAGAGAACAACTCAAAGACGGAGGAACTCCTTTCACAGAGCCTGGCCCCAAAACATAGGCTAACAACATAGCCTTAGTAAAAAGAAAGTTTACGGTGGTTGGAAAAGAAGGTTAGTGGTGGTGGAAGCATATAATCTCATATTTCATTCTAAACAACCAGAATAGTTAAAACGTTTCTTGGCCTGCTTTTGTAATATGCATGAAAGGCTTAAATCCCATCTAGATTTAGAGTAGTGTTTCCCTGTCTCTAAACAAGAGAATGAGAGGGATGGAAGGCACAACTTTGGTTGCACCAGGTAGATTAGTGTTTTATATACAACTAAGTCTTCCAACTGTGTTGTGAGCTAGATACTCTTATAGGCTAGGCTTGAAGATTAAATCACTACCTAATAATGTAAAATAATAATAAGATCCCCATTTTACACATGAGGAAACTATAGCTCAGAGGTCAATTTGCTAAGGTCCCATAGTCAGTAAAAGATGGGACACAAGGGGACAGTTTGCCATGATTTGCAGTTGTCATGTTCTCTCTCCCCAGCATACCTTCACACAAACTTCTGCCTTGACCTGAAGTGCTTTTACTCAGTACTTACACCTGGCAAACGTCCACAAAACTGGAAATTTCAAAACTAGAACTAAATTTTCACTGCTTTGAGCTTGCCCTGGTGGATGTTTAGCACTCCTCAACTCCCAGCCTCCCCTTTGCTACTTTTATCAGGGCACTTATTACTCTGCTCTACTTATTCCTGTTACCTGAACTATTCCATGAATGTATGCTTAGAGGGCAGGAGGCCAGGGTGGGGGGGGGGGTCCCTTCTTCTCTTTTGCACTCTGCTGGCAGCGAGCTTTACATATAACAATACATAAAAAATGTGGAAAGGGGAGCCAGAGACTTAACGTATTCGTTATGCATGAATATGGTATGGCTTCAATAGCCGCCTCTCTTTGCTCCTCCTTCTTGTCCCAGACAAGTCAGTTTGTAAATGTTCATCTTGAGAGGAACTCTGAAGTATACACAAAGAGCAAAAGACAGATGGAAAAAAAATATCCTTGGCTATAGATATGCATTCTCATTTATACTAAAGCGATCTAAAATCATATGAGCTTTCAGGGCTAATATGGTTTGGCTTCATCCCCGCCCAAATCGCATCTTGAACTGTAGTTCCCATAATCCCCACATGTGGTGGGAGGGACCCAGTGGGAGGTAATTGAATCATGGGATGGTTTCCTCCATGCTGTTCTCGTGATAGTAACTTCTCGCCAGATCTGACGGTTTCATAAGGGAGGGGCTTCCCCCTTTGCTCGGCACTCATTCTGTCTCCTGCCCCCCTTTAAAGAGGTGCTTTCTAAAAAAAAAGAAAAAAAAAAAAAAAAAGAAAAAGAAAGAGGTGCTTTCTGCCATGATTGTAAGGTTCCTGAGGGGTCCCCAGCCATGTGGAAATGTGAGTCAGTTAAACCTCTTTTCTTTGTAAATTACCCAGTCTTAGAGCAGTATGAGAACCGACTAATACATGGGCCCTCACAACTCACTGCCCACTCACAAGCAACCAAATGTCAATTAACCAAAAAGTTGATTGGTTCAGTAAATTACATCTCCCTCATCCTGTACTTGCTTATTGTTTTATTTTTTTTATTTTTTTTATTTTTATTTTTATTTTTTTTTTGAGACGGAGTCTCGCTCTGTCGCCCAGCCCAGGCTGGAGTGCAGTGGCGCGATGTCAGCTCACTGCAAGCTCCGCCTCCCGGATTCACGCCATTCTCCTGCCTCAGCCTCCCGAGTAGCTGGGACTACAGGCGCCCACAACCACGCCCGGCTAATTTTTTGTATTTTTTAGTAGAGACGGGGTTTCACTGTGGTCTCGATCTCCTGACCTTATGATCCGCCCGCCTCGGCCTCCCAAAGTGCTGGGATTACAGGCGTGAGCCACCGCGCCCGGCCGCTTATTGTTTTAAACACTTATTGTGTAGGGCTTTACATTTCTCCCAGTTAAATTTCAAATTTGTTAAAAAAAAAAAAAAAAAAAAAAAGAAAGGAAAAGTCAGTGTCAAAGCAAACAGTTGCTACCATTTACCGACTATATGTTAAGTTGTAGATACTGTGCTGCTTACATTACAGGCATTGCTTCATGCGGTCCTCATAATATCAACATGCATTATTATCACTATTCTAAACATGAAGAAAATGAGTCTTGGAAAACATAAGTAACTTGCCTAAGGTCAGAGCTAGGAAACAAACAGATCCATCAGTCTATGGAAAAACTCACATTCTTAATCACTGCACTATACTGGTTAGGTGGGGCAAAGGTGGTGGTCAGCATGTGAGGATACCCTCTGGAAATGAGAGCAAATTCTAGAATCAGTGTTCCCCTAGAGCAATGATATCTAGCTCTGTAAATGAAAATTTGCATTTTTTAGGAAAGTTCAAAGGGGCCCAAATGTCTTTTTAGACTAAAGATAACTCTCATTTTGAAGATAAACATGACACATGTAAATCAAGAAACTCCTGGGTTCCCAAAGTTAATTAGGAGGAGGACTTGCAAGGACTTCAAAGCTGACCTGGGGCTAGACCTCAGTGCACAGATAGCTACTTTTAGTCCAGGTCTCCACCACAGCTGTCTGCTTCCAATTCAGCCTACAGAAGAACTGAATCTACAAAGCTTAACAACTGGGAAAAAATAACCATACATACAGAAAAGGCCTCCAGAAAGGTGTCTTTTATGATATACTGATAGAATTATTCCTAAAGGGCCGGGCACGGTGGCTGATGCCTGTAATCCTAACACTTTGGGAGGCCGAGGCAGGTGGATCACTTGAGATCAGGAGTTCGAGACCAGCCTGGTCAACATGGTAAAACACCATCTCTACTAAAAATACAAAAATTAGCCAGGCATGGTGGCGGGCACCTGTAACTCCAGCTACTGGAGAGGCTGAGGCAGGAGAATCGCTTGAGTCCGGGGGCCGGAGGTTGCAGTGAGCTGAGACAGCACCACTGCATTCCTACTTGGGAGACAGAGTGAGACTCCATCTCAACAACAAAAACAACAAAAATTAAAAGAATTATTCATAAAGGACGCCCCCTATTGTGAGCAACATTATTACTCACATTATTATTATTAAATAACAGCAATTTCGAGTACATGAATTGTCAAACTACAAAGGTATCTGAATGCAACAAACTTGAAATCTTAAAATATTACTGATACCATTACTTTCAAGGTTCCTTTAAGTTATTTCACAAGTCAAATGCACTCTTCTATTCCAGGAGGCATGTGTAAACTAGAACATCAGATTTCTAAAGCATTCAGTTCATTGGGTAGAGACAGTTAATGGAAGATTTTACACACAGGGAGAAACTTAAGAGCCCCTCCCCTCCCTTCCCCTCCTTCCCCTCCCCACTCCCCTTCCCCCTTCTCCCTCTCTCCACACGGTCTTTCTCCCTCACCCAGGCTGGACTGCAGTGAAGCACGCAATCATCGCTCACTGCAACCTCGACCTCTCAGGCTCAAGCCATCCTACTCCCCCAGGCTCCCTAGTAGCTGGGATTATGTAGTAGACGGATGCACAGCACCACACCCAGCTGATTTTTGTAGAGATGAAGTTTCGCTATGCTGTAAAGGCTGGTCTGGAACTCCTGAGCTCAAGCGATCCACCCTCCATGGTCTCCCACAGTGTTTGAATTACAGGCATGAGCCACAGCGCCCAGCCTAGTTAATATTTTCTTGACAAAATACTTATAATTTTAAAATATCTTTTCCAAAAGAAGTGAAAGCATTGGAACGCAATATAGAATATTAATTTTTTGGTTACAAAAATAGTCACTTTACTAGACACCTTCAATGGCAGTTCCCCTTTCTCCTACAGTCTTTTGCATTCTTTACAGAAGACTCTATTGGCACATTTTAATATTGAAGGAATAAAAAAAAAATACAAAGGAACAAGTGATGTTTACAAAAAAGCTGCACAAGACCAACTTAACCACAAGTACTTGCATGACAGAAGTGATCGCTTTCCTTTTCACTGGTTTGTAAGTGGTGAGAGCTAAACAGGGAAGAAAAGAATGGCTCTTTGGCAGGTGACAATGGGAAGGGCTGGAGGAAAACACTTCAGGTAAAAAGATCCCCAACAGGTGACCTAGTCTCCAATCGTTGACCTTGAACTCACTTAGCACAAAACCGGGGGGGGGGGCGGTGGGGGGAGGCGCAAAGACAGATGTACCATACACCTACGTTTTGTTTAACAGAACATCGTTAACTGTATTGAAATGGATACAAAAATGCTTTAATAAGTGAGGAAGATGGTATAAGGAAGCACCTGTTCCCAAAGGAAGTATTCCCAGTGCATCACGTTTTCCAGATTCTGTCAGCACAGACAGTCCCCCCTTTATCTTCCTGCCTCTCATCCAACCTTACAAGTGGCGAAAGTCTTGTCCCCGCAGTCTTTACTGCGGACTCTGCCGAAGTGGCAGAGCAAGGAAAGTTTTGCCAGCCTCCGTCCCCACAGCCCCAAGCAGTCACACCCCAGCAGGCTTAGGCCCACCCGGTCGTTTTCCCTGCCCCTGAACTCAGCTTTAAAATTAATTCGACCTAAAATTAAAGTTTTACAAAATAAATAAATAAAATTAATTCAATCGATTCCCGAGTTCCAAGAAATCATCCTAACAGTGAAAGGCAGGTCCCTAAACGTATCTGGGGTAGACTCCTCCCAGGAGCACAGGTAGGGATACTGCGAGATGAGCGGCTTGGTTCACTCCTGATGCCACATCTGGAAAAGAGTTTGAAGAGGGACTTTTCCAATTTCCAAGTGCAAGAACTTTGAGCAAAAGGAAGGGGTTAGAGACAGCGCTGCGCACGCCCACCCTTTTTCTCCACCCAGCTGTATCCAAGCGCCGGCCGTCCCCTCCTGCGCCGGGCTCTGAGGGCGGGAAGGCGCGCCGCTGCACCAGCCAGGTACAAACGAAGACCCCCAGCCTGGGACCCGGCAGCCCGACCTGAGCTCTGGAGGTGCCTGCCTTACCTGAGCCGAGGGGCGGCGGAGCGGCGGAGGCCTGGGCTGCGGACCGGCAGCTGGCGGGTCTCGCCCCTGGGGTCACCGGTCCCGGCCCCGCCCCCGCCCCGGTCAGCCCCGGCCGGCCCCGCCCCGGTCCTGCCCCCGCAGCGCGCGAACCCGGCTCGCTCTGGCCCTAGCCGCCCGAGGGCCGGGCGCACCCGCTCTCCCCTCCTGCTGCCCTGACCCGCCGCCTCCCTCCCTCCTTCTCTCACCTGCGGTGGCGGCTGGGAAAGGCCGGCCAGCAGCCTGCGGTTGCCTGTCCTCTCAGGGCTGGAGAGAGTTAGCGGGGATTAGATCAAAAGAGCCCAGATGACGTGAACTGTTGACCCCAGGCATTAGCAGAGACGAGGCCTCAACCTTTTTTGTTTGTTTTGTTTTGCTTTTTGTTTGTTTTTGGGGATACACAGTAGGTGTATATATTTATGGGGTATATGCCATATTTTGATACAGACAAACAGTGTGTAATAATTACATCAGGTTAAATGAGGTTTCCATCACCTCAGCATTTATCCTTTGTGTTACAAACAATCCAATTGTACTTTTAGTTATTTTTTAACTGTACAGTTATTATTGACTACATTCACCCTGTTGTGCCACCAAATAGTAGGTCTTACTCATTTTTTCTATTTTTTTCTACCCATTTACCATTCCCACCTCCTCCCACTCCCCCACCCCTGACTACCCTTCACAGCCTTTGGTAACCAACCTCCTACTCTCTATCTTCCATGAGTTCAATTGTTTTAATTTTTAGCTCCCACAGATAAGTGGGAACATGTGAAGTTTGCCTTTCTGTGCCTGACTTATTTCACTTAACATAATGATCTCCAGTTTCATCCATGTTGTTGTGAATGACAGGATCTCATTTTTTATGGCTAAATAGTACTCCACGCTGTATATGTACCACATTTTCCTTATCCGTTTATTGGTTGATGGACAACTTAGGTTGATTCAAAATCTTGGCTATTGTGAACAGTGCTGCAATAAACATGGGAGTGCAGATATTTCTTTGATACACTGATTTTCTTTCTTTTGGATATATACCTAGCAACGGGATTGCTGGATTATGTGGTAGTTCTAGTTTTAGTTTTTTGAGAAAGCTCCAAACTGTTCTCCATAGTGGATGTACTAAGGAGCTTAAACAACTCCATAGGAAAAAATATAATAACTCAGTTTAAAAATGGGCAAAAGGCTGGGCACAATGGCTCACGTTTGTAATTCCAGCACTTTGGGAGGGGGAGGTGGGCAAATCACTTGAGGTCAAGACCAGCCTGGATTTCGAGACCAGCCTGGCCAATATGGTGAAACCCTGTCTCTACTAAAAGTACAAAGATTAGCTGAGCATGGTGGTGTGTGCCTGTAGTCGATGCTACTCCAGAGACTAAGGCAGGAGAATCGCTTGAACCCGGGAAGTGGAGGCTGCAGTGAGCTGAGATCACACCACTGCACTCCAACCTGGGTGACAGAGTGAAACTCCATCTCTAAATAAATAAATATAAAAATAGACAAAAGACCCAAAAAGATATTTTTCAAAAGAAGACGTACAAATGACAAACAGGCATATGAAAAGGTGCTCAACATCATTGATCATCCGAGAAATGCAAATCATAACTACGATGGGATATCATCTTACCCAAATTCAAATGGCTCATATCCAAGACAGGCAATAACAAATGCTGGCAAGGATGTGGAGGGAAGGGAACCCTCATACACTGTTGGTGGCAATATAAATTAGTACAACCACTATGGAGAGTAGTTTGAAGGTTCCTCAAAAAAATGAAAATAAAACTACCATATGATCCAGCAATTCCACTGCTGGGTATATACACAAAAGAAATCAGTATACCCAAGATCTTTTGATAAGAGATGGAAGGACGTTTTCCTCAAGACTGCATGGGCATGGTGGCTCATGCCTGTAATCCCAGCGCTTTAGGAGGCTGAGGTGAATGGATTACTTGCTCCCAAAAGTTTGAGACCAGCCCGGACAATAGGAGGAGACCCCCATCTCCACAAAAAATACAGAAATTAGCCAGGCTTGGTGGCTGCGCACCTGTAGTACCAGTTCCTCTGGAGGCTGAGGCAGGAGGGTCACTTGAGTCTGCGAATTCAAGGCTGCAGCTAGCCCTGATTGTACCACTGCACTCCAGCCTGAGACACAGAGCAAGACTCTATCAAAAACAAACAACCAAAAGCAAAAAACCCACAAAACAAAAAATGCAGCCTCTGAATAGGGAAAAGACATTACAAGTATCAAGAGTGGGTGAAAAATTCAACAATGAAACCAGCATCCTAGCCTGCTGTGGATAGACTAAGTACCTGAACTGAATGACTGGGTGGTTTAGTAAAATGTGGGGTGGGGAGACACTGCTTTTTTTTTTTTTTTAAGGTTTCTCAGTTACATGACTTTACCCTCCAAATCCTATTGATTCCTTAGTCTTGGATTCTAAGACTCCTAGAAGCAGGTTGGGAGAGATTTTAACTCCTCCTTTTATTCACTGATACCTGGTTTCCAAAATATTAAGGACATTTGGCCAGGCCCAAGGAAGATCACTGGTTTTCCATCTCTTAAACTTCACATATCCTGGGTCTTCCTGCATGCAATGTTTCCTACTAGAGCACTCCTCTCGCCTTCTGCATCCTCTGGGACTGGTTCATTTCTTTTCTGGATTCTCACTTCCCTCCTGCAGGTTAGGTGTGCTTGTTACTCACTCCTAATGACCTTGCTTCCTCTGTCATTACACTTGTCACGACTGACTACCATTGCTTGTGCATTGGCCTCCCCTGCTTGACTGTAAGCTCTGTAAAGGCAGGAGCACCAAGCACACAGGAGATACAGAATAAATGTTGCTGAATGATGTGCCTGTGACAGTCAATGGTTAAGGCACTCCCAGCCATCAACTCTTTAATGAATTTCCCTCACCAATCCTTTCCTTCTAAGTCTGCAGGTTCTTACATCAAAGTTAATATCCCCACATATCACCTCATCCCCAAACCTTCATCCTACCTCTTGAGCAGAGCCTTCTCCGTAGTCTTCATAGTTGCAAGTGTAGAAAGAGGTCTAGACCTAGTTGCTCTTGTCTGAGCTCTGCCGTAGCTATCTGAGTGGTCTTAGAGACCCTTGATCTCGCTGTGTCTCAGATCAGGGCTGGTTTATCCATTAGGGACAGTGCCCAGGATCCATGATAATTTGGGGACCCACACAATGAGGGCAGAGAGAAAAGAACAAAAGAACATTTTTTAAGTCAAAGAAAGTCTTGTAATATATAATTTTAATGTATTGGTCTTTGTACCAATGTAGTCACTGAACATGTTGAACTTTACCCAAGTCCTATGATCCTGGAAAACATGGAGGGTTAAAGGAACCCTCCCACCCGTTAGTGTTCTAGAAAACAGCTTATACAAGGAAAGATCCTCCCCATGTGACTTCGATAAGACTTGCTGATGCCAACCTTGTTTTTTTTTTTTATGACAAAGCTGAACATAGACGCTCCACTGTTTCATTCTTATGCATCATTAATGATTAGCTGAACTGCTTCAACCACTGACCAATGTGGACAAAATATCTGCTACCTTGACTTGACCCAAGATTAGTTAGAATTCTCTCTGTCCCCTGGCCCCTGAGCTTTGACCTGCCCTTTGCCTGAGCCATCATACAACCCATCCTTAAGAGCCCTTCCTGAAAATAGGGTGATCATAGGGTAGAATTTTCTCTTTTCTACCGTAAGATCATTCACCCTAACTCATCCCACTTTTCAACATCCTGTTATTTCCAGCATTGTTTATTCCTTCCTAGAAAAGAAAAGACCTTTTCTGCCTAACCTTTGAGAGGTTTGCATATCTCAGGATTAAAGTTTTCTTCCAATTGCGATAGTCCTCCTCCTCCTATTGAAAGTCACTTTCTCTCCATTGCAATACTGCTTTAGAATAGAAGTCCTTGCTCACCCAAGTCTGTATTTTTAATTCGATATTGTAAGATATAATTTTTAATATTGTTTATAAATGAAGAGGCCTCCCCAAAGCAAAAATGCCCATTAAAATCATAATGTGAACCTGCCTCGGATTCCTCACTGTTAAATGGAGAAGCTGAATTAGGTAGACCAAGATACCTTTTGCCAAAATTAATGAGTTCAGAAGCACAATTATGTGCTCTTGGTTAGTCAGGAGGAAGCAACTGACAGAATGACACGCCCACCTCATTTGTTATACCATCTTATTCATTGCTACTTCTTTGACTGGACTCAGGGCTGTTCCAGTGCCTGCCTTTTGGGATAAAATAGAGGTCTCTAAGGCTTCATTTCTGAAAGTTCCAGCACACAAATAATACCTTTGATTGTGTACCAACCTATATGTATTTCTTGGGTCCTGACACAGTGGATATTGGTTATAGCAATAGTTTGTCCCTTCCTCCCTCCATTTCTTGTTTTCTTATTCATATAGTATATGATATTATAACTGAAAAACCTCCATAAGTTCTAAAGTAAAAACAACATGATATGCAATTTGATACCTCACCCATTCAGATGAAATTTCATAATTTCCCCACTTCTTTAAGAAGAGCTCACTTTGTGCTTGCTTCGACAGCACATACAGTAAAAATGGAATGATACAGAGAAGACCAGCCTCTGCCTTGCACAAGGATGACATTCAAATGTATGAAGCATTCCATTTTCCAAAGTGAAATAAATCATAATTTTTTTAAAAAAACAAAGGATTGGACTTTTAGTATAATTTGTTTTCCAAGATTAAATATACATTAAAATAAATATATAGAAGAGGAAGAGAAAAATATTTATCCCAAACTATAGCAATCTAAAACAACCTTTAGTATCCTTTTTTCAGTGTATTTCTTTCTTGCCTCTTTGAAAAAGTACTTGTTTATGTATTTGTAATGTTATACAGATACAATTTATATCCTTTTCCTTAAACATTACATTATAAGAAGTTTACCTTGTTGCTACACTGTCTTCATAATCATCCTTTTTAGTAGCCGCATAATAGACCGTCAAATAGATGCTTTGTAATATGCCTGCTTCCCAATTGCTGGGCATTTGTTTCCAAATTTTAACTAAAATATGCTGTGTTGAGTATTTTGTTAGCACAGATATCCAGAAGCGAAATATTAAATCAAAATGTATCCCTATTTTTTATGCCTCTCCATCCATCTTTCCAAGTTGATTTTTAATAGTTGGAGTAAATGCTTCCATCAGTGTGTGAAAGCCAATTTCTCCACCAAGGAAATATTTAACTGGGGATTAAATATACATATTCTCAGTATTTTCAGATTTGATGTACTAAATTGACTATTAACTCCATGAGGGGCTATGTCTGTTTGTTCACCATCTTACTTCCTTGCTCAGTAATTATTTTGTACATAGTGAATAGAAGACTAAATGAAGGAAAAATTGTATCTTATCACACTGTTGAACGAACTGCATTTTGGAATGCAAGGAACCAACATAGTTTGTAAGTGCCATAAAACCTCCTGATTTTTCCTTGGTCTTAATCCTTGGCCTGAGAAGTGGTCATTAAAAACTCTTCTGGAATTGCCATTCAAGATGGGGTTAAGTAAAATTGGAGGTTCTAAAGCAATGTTTCTGAAAAGGCCTTTTCTCCTTTGAATAAAGAAAAATGAATAGTACACTAATATCTCAAACCCAGACATTGATGTTATCGCCTAAACTACAAAGAATTTTTGGGAAGTATTGTGCCTATTTGGCCTTGTTTCCAGTGTGTGAATTTCTATACTGTCGAGGCACAGATAGCCTCAACACAGCATGATCAAAACTGGTCTAATAGTAAACTCGGAATGACATCCTATTTAAAGAAACACAGCTCCCCTAATACATGCCCCTAGAGGAGATGCATATGAGACCAACTGCCTTGGACAGCAAGACTGTGTTCAGTGTAACAGTTGGGAGAGGATGAAGAGAGCCTGCCCTCTGTCTCTCTCTCTAGGTGATGGAAGGGGACGTGCAGTTAATCCTTAGTTTAGGACAGAAGGAAGAACAAAAAGAAAGGAACCACAAGGATTCCCTTAACTTGCTCGTTCCTTGCATCTTTATTTCTCCCAAAGGAAAGCAAGTTAGAGCTTACACGTCAGCAGGAAGAGCAAGCTGGCAGCTGAAAGCCAAACTGGACACTGGAAGGCGACTTGTTTGGTTGGCCTGGTATTGGTGCTGTTATTCTTTTTGTTTTGTTTTGTTTTGTTTTGTTTTGTTTTTCGAGACAGAGTCTCGCTCTGTCGCCCAGGCTGGAGTGCAGTGGCACAATCTCGGCTCATTGCAAGCTCCGCCTCCCGGGTTCATGCCATTCTCCTGCCTCAGCCTCCAGAATAGCTGAGACTACAGGCGCCCACCACCACGCCTGGCTAATTTTTTGTATTTTCGGTAGAGACAGGGTTTCACCGTGTTAGGCAGGATGGTCTCGATCTCCTGACCTCGTAACCTGCCCACCTCGGCCTCCCAAAGTGCTGGGATTACAGGTGTGAGCCACCACGCCCAGCCTGGTGCTGTTATTCTTAACTGACATTTGAATGTTGTAGGCCTCGCCACTCCCTGTAGTCTGCACCCATCTATACTACATGCTTGGCCTCTGAAGACACTCAAGTTTGTGTTCCTAGAATACTTTGTGGTTCCCAGAAAAGTGCCTTGATTTACAAAAACTGTCTCCTACCTTTCCTCCCATCACATCAATAGGGCTAGCCAGACAATGACATCTTGCTTTATAATCTGTTAGTCTCTATACTGCAGGATTCAGATGCTTGAACAAAAGGACAAATATTTCATTTATAGTTGAAATGTGTTTCTTTGCTGCTAAGATGCTATGCAGTATGAACCCGACTTCCTTTTAAGCACTAAAAGATTTTTGCCAGATACAATAAATATCTTTGGAGAAGATGTGGTAATTTCCAATCAGAAAGATCCTCTGACATATTGTAATACAAAAATGACTAGAAATCATGCCTAGGGAAATTAGTTTGGTCAATCTGTGAAATTATAAAAATAACTCGTGTTGGCTTAGTATATGTCCAGAAATGATTTGAAACTCCTCCTCTTGGAGAAGCCTTAATTCTCTCTGTGGGCAATACTTAGTGACTACCTTCCAACAAGAAGAACACTGTAGATACAATGGAGAACAACTGTGAAATGTAGATTGTAAAATGACAATGTAACTTCCACCTTGTTCTTTCTGCTGCTTGGGTCATTCTCTCTGGGGGAAGCCACTCCAGCAACTCTATGGAAAGGCCCAGGAACAGAGGTCTATTTCCAATATCCATCAAGAAACCAAGACCTCCTCCTCTGACTGTGCCAGCTTGTGGACAAATCCTCTGGTTCAGTCAGGCTGACAGTCCCAGCTGGTATCTTGACTGCAACTTTATGAGAAACACTGTACCAGAACCACACATCTCAACCACTCCCGAATCCCTGTCACCTAGATACTCTGCAATAATAAAGTCCTTTTTATTATCACATATACCCCACTAAGTTTTGAGGGTAATTTGTTACACAGTAATAAATAACTAATACAGAATTTATTCAAGAACCTTCCTTGATGAGGATGCACTAAGGATGACAATAATGGTAATAATATCTGGCATTTTCAAAGTTTTCTGTATTATAATGTCATGTATCTTCTAAAAACCTTTTGGTAGCCTAAACTCTGTGGGCATTGGTCATTCTTGTTGATGATTCAATTTTTGCCCCTGTTTTCTGTGGTTGGAAACCCACTTCCCTCTTTAGGAGTCAGAGCCTACTTTTTCCTGGAGAAGACAACTTCTTCTTGAACAGTGCATTGCTTACTGTTCAATATTCCATTATACGTAGGGCACGAACACATGCTCTAGGTTCTGCCAGTCAGACCCACAGCTCTAGACACAACACATTCTTGTGAGGGAGACGGCAGCACCACAGCCACATCTGGTTTTCAAAGGCAATGGTGCAGTGTGTCTAGTGACCGCATCCAAGAACACTAGCAGAGTGTCAGTGGTGCAGGATCCAGTGTCTATGCCCAGCTGGTGGCAGTAATGATGGTACTAGTTCTGCAGTATGATTTTGGATGTTGTCAGGATTGCATAACATTCAAACTTAGTTTTCTATTTCCTAGGAGAGATCTAATACTGTTTCATAAAATCTTTTTCAATTTAGATTAGCATGTTGCTTTATTTTGCACACAACTAAAAACCCCGACTGATACAGGCAGCTCCATTTTACAGATGAGACCATTGAGAACCAAAGATGTTAAATGATGTCTTGTTAGATACAAGTAGCAAGTGATAGAATTGAAATACATTAACTAGTGCAGATTGAACTAAGCAAATAAAGTAATATTCAAATTTAGAATTAAAAATGCAAAAGCTTTAGATCCTTTAAAAAAAAAACAAATTAATTGTTTCTCTTTAAACTAGATAAAGTGCTAGTTCCCTATTCTAATCCATTTATTAATTGTAAACATTATGGCATTGAAGCCCTTGCTGCTTCAGAAATGGACCATACTTTTCCAAGCTTTCTTGATTTTACACAGATACCTCTTCATGGAAGTGCTTTTATCTGTCCATCTCTGCCTCCCACTCATTAATCAGTTTGCCTGGAGGTTACTTCAAAACTCAGATGTTGTGGTGATTATTCTTTGCAGCCTCTTCTGAGCCCTCAGGAAAAGGTATTTATTCTCATCCACCTCTAATGCTTTCCCAGGGTTCTGTTTCTATCCATGATAAAATGCTTAAGTTCATTTACCTGTCTGCTCGACTTCACCCCACTTCACCAACAAAAGGAATGGAAAGACCCAGACTCTGCCCAACCAATAGAGGGAGAGTAGGACAAAGTCTACATATGGAACAGGGACCCCAGGGCTATAATGACATCAGCTATAAGAATGCTGACAGCTAGGCAGATAGGCCCTGTACAGGATACTGGAGACATTTTCTCAAAAGAAATTGAATGATTCCAGAAAAAGTCCTCAAAAGCATGACATTTGCAAGTTTCTCAAGCAAATGGGTAAGCATACATATGATTCTGAAGGATCTGCCAATCCATGCCTTACAGGAAGAATGCCAACTCAGATTGTAGTACTTTAAATTTACATTATAATAAAAAACAAAGGATCACCAGAATTATGTAGAAAACTTCCAATATGAAAGAGATCAAAACACATCAATTAGAAAAGGAAAAAGGAAGAGGAGGCAGAGCAAGATGCCCAAATAGAAAAGGAAAAGGGAAGAAATAATTTAGGGAGCAGGAAAAAACTTCATTCAACATAATGAAGAGACGATCTACTGAATGGGAGAAAATATTTGCAAACTCTACATCTGATAAAGGGTTAATAGTCAAAGTATTTAAGGAACTCAAGCAACTTAATAACAATTTAAAAAGCAATAAAAATGGGCAAAAAATCTGAATAGACATTTCTCAAATGTCTATTGGCAAATGGCCAAGAAGTATCTGAAACAATGCTTCACATTAGTAATCATCAGGGAAATGCAAATCAAAACCACAATGAGATCTCACCTCACTGCTATTAGTATGGCTATTATCAAAAAGACCAGACATAAGACCAGATGAGAATGTGAAGGAAGGGGAACGCTTTCACTATGCTAAGTCTGCAAATTTGTATAGCCATTAAGGAAAACGGTATGGAGTTTCCTCAAAAAATCAGAAATAAAATTACCATATCATCCAGCAATGCCGTTATTGGGTACATAGCCAAAGAAAATGAAATCGGTATGTCAGAGAGGTATCTGAACTACCATATTCATTGCTGCACTATTCACAATAGCCAAGATGTGTAATCATCCTATGTGTCTATCAGCAGATGAATGGATAAAGAAAATATGATAGACATACATCATGGAATACTATTCAGCTGTAAAAAAAATAAGGAAATCCTGTCATTTACAAAACCGCAGAAGAATCTGGAGGACATTATGTGAAGTAAAATAAGTCGAGCACAAAAAGACAAAAATACCACATGCTCTCACTCATAGGTGGAATCTAAAAAAGCTGGTATCTTAGAAGTAGAAAGTAGAACAGTGTTTACTACAGGCTGCAGTGGTTAGAGTGGAGCCAGCTCGGGGAGATGTTAGCCAAAGCGTTACCAGAAAGGGGTCCCGATCCAGACCCCAAGAGAGCATTCTTGGACCTTGCACAAGAAAGACTGTGGGGCAAGTCCATAAAGTGAAAGCAAGTTTATTAAGAAAGTAAAGGAATAAAGAATGGCTACTCCATAGGTCCAGCAGCCCCAGGGCAACTGGTTGGTATTTTTGTAATTATTTCTTGATTATATGCTAAACCAAGGGTGGATTATTCATGAGTTTTCCGGGAAAGGGGTCAGCACTTCCCAGAACTGAGGGTCCCTCCCACTTTTAGACCATACAGGGTAACTTCCAGACATTACCATGGCATTTGTATACTGTGATGGCACTAGTGGGCATGTCTGTTAGCATGCTAATGTATTATGATTTGCATATAATGAGCAGTGAGGACAACCAGAGGTCACTCTAGTCACTGTCTTGGTTTTGGTGGGTTTTAGCCGGCTTCTTTACCACAACCTGTTCTATAGGCAAGGTCTTTATGACCTGTACCTTGCGCTGACCTCCTCTCTCATCCTGCGACTTACAATCCCTAACCTTCTGGGAGTGCGGCCCAGTAGGTCTCAGCCTTGTTTTACCCAGCCCCTATTCAAGATGGAGTTGCTCTGGTTCAAACACCTCTGACAAAAGTATACCTAATTACAATTAAAAAAGAGGAAAAAGTACGGGAGAGGTTATACAGCACAATGATGATAGTTAATGATGATATATTCTTGAAAAATGTAGAGTGGATGTTAAATGTTCTCACCACACAAATGATAACTATGCGAGGTAATACATTTGTTAATTAGCAAGTTTAACCACTCCACAATATTTATGCATTTCAAAACATCATGTACATGACAAATGCTTATAATTTCATCTGTCAATTTAAAAAATCAAAGAAATTGACAGACATTCTAAAATAATAAGAAAAGGCAAAGAACTGAAATAGTCAACAATTTTGAAAAAGAATAATGCTGGAGAACTCACATTCTCTGATTTCAAAACATACTATCAAGCACAGTAATCAGGACACTGCAGTGGTGGTAAAAAGCCAGACATATACATCAGTGAAGCAAAACAGCATTCTGAAACAGGATCAAATGTGTAGAGTCAACTAATTATTTTTTAAGGTGCTAATGTAATTGTATGAAGGATAGTCTTTTCAATAAATGATGCTAGAACTATTGTCATCCGTACACTAAATGAATTAATGAATGAATACATTTTAACCTACACTTTGCATCTTAAAATTAACTCAAAATGGATCTTAGTTCTAAATGTTAAACACAAACCTATAAATCTTCTATAAGAAAACATAGAAGAGATTTTTTGTTACTTTGAGTTAGGCAAAAAGCAATATCCATAAAATAAAAAAACTGAAAAATAGTACTTTATCAAAGAACTTCTGGTTTATGAAGAACACTATTAAGGGGAAGAAAAGCAAAGCCGCAGATTGGGAGAAATTACTTGCCAATCATATATCTGGTAAAGGACTTCTATCAGAATACAAAAGAATGCTCCAAACTCAACAATAAGTACACTAAGAATTGCATTTTTAAATCTGTCAAAAGATTTGGCCACTTCACCAAAGAAAATGTTACCGATGAAAAATGAACAGATGATGCAATGCCCCACATCATTAGTTATTAAAGAAATGCACAGTAAGCCACAGTGAGATATTACTAAGCCCCTGTTGAAATGGCTGAAGTTTTTAAAATACTGGTATTATGAAACGCCAGTGCGGATACAGGAAATCTAAAATTATCATACAGTGATGGGGGATTGTAAAATGATGCAGAAATTTTGGATAATGTTTTCCAGTTTCTTACAAAGTTAAATATACACTTGCTTTGTGATCTAGCAATGCTACTCCTTGGTATAGTGATAAATGAAAACTTATGTTCATATAAAGTCCAGTTTGTGAATACTTGTCATAGCTTTATTCATAAGTGGAAACAGCTTAGGTTGGTGAGCATACAAACTCTGATATATCTATATATTAGAATGCTACTCAGCAATAAAAAGGAACAAATTATGAATGCATGCAAAACATGGCTGAATCACAAGTGCATTATGCTACATGAAACAAGCCAGGTTTGAGACTAGGTACTTTAGTAGTTGCCTTGGAGATGGAATAACTATTTTGGATAATAAAACTGTCCCATATCTTGACTGTGTTGGTGGTTACATGACTGTATCTATTTGCCATTTTTGATAGAACCGAACTTCACAAAGTGTGAATTTACTGTAGGTAGACTTAAAGAAAAAACCTAGGAACTAAAGTGTCATTCATTTAACCATTAACCATGTATTAAACAGAACTAAGCTGAGAGACTAGAATGTGTTTATCACCAGAGAAATAACAACTCACCAAAAGAAAGCAAAACATTTCAGTGACTGGGTAGACCAAGAATAATTTCAAGAAATATCATATCAGGATGACATTTCACAAATAGAAAAAGAATGGGGTCAAATGCCTCTTTTGTGCAACCTTTACAATATTTATTTAAAATTATTTGCCCTTGAAATTATTTACTTTCATGCTTTGGCAGATAATCTCTGAATCTTCTCTAAAGCAGAGCCTTCCTTTTATTAAAAGCTGAAATTACTTGAAATTCACAAAAAGAGCCAGAGATTTGGGATCTGTGGATTCTGGGTCTGACATCATGTATGTGACTATAAACAAATCACACAATCTTCAGAAACACATTTATTTTTATCAGTAAGAGGCTCATATATAAACTGTAAGCAATATGCACATGTGAGACATAAGAATTACTAAACTAATTGTGTCTCTGCAGAGGTATGGACCTGGATATGGAGTCTCTTTTCTCTCTCTCTTCTCTCTCTCTCTCTCTCTCTCTCTCGTGCATTCTGGCTTGCTGCTAGGTGACTAGGGACAAGTTATCCTTCTAATGACCAACACTAGAACTGCACACAAAATACCTAAAGGAAGGTACCTTGCTTTAAGGGCAGGATCTCTCCACTTTAGTTATAAAACTCTGTAAGGTCATGCATAACGAGTGTATGTGAATTTTCACTGACAAAAGCCTATTCTATCATTGAGACCAAGGACGCCAACTGACCACCTGATCTCAAAAGGCTTTGGTTAGAGATCCTTGCTGTAAGCAGTTTCCAAATGTCAAATTTCATAGACCTAAATAAAATTTCAAAGAAAATTGGGGTTGCCAATTTTTATTTTCTCAAGTAACATCATTAAAAATAAGACACATTAAAAATTGTTATTAAGCAAAAATAAAAATGTATATTATTATTATTGTGAATTTACAGAATGCCAGGGGTTACAAGCAAATTCTAAAATCTTACAGAGAAAAAAATAAAGGTCACCTGCAAAGGAACAAGAAGTGTAATTGTCTTAGACTTTCTAGCAGCAATGTGGGATAATAGAAAACAGGTTATCAAGGCCATCACAGCTTTGAGAACAAATTATTTTCAGATTTGAATTGTATATTCTGCCAAGTTAACAACAATTACAAGACATTTTCATAATGCAAGAACAAAAATGTAAACCTCACATACACACTTTTTAGGAAGCCACCGAGGATATCTTCAGATAAACAAATAGATTAACCAAGAAAAAGGAAAGCATGACATCGAGGAATGATGGGAACAGGGGAATCAATTTAAGAAAGCAGTGAAGGCAAAACACAGCATGAGATACGTGCCCAAAGCCCAAATAGTAGCCAGTCTGTATAGCAGGAAAAAAGGGATGCAGAATAGTCTTCAGAGGAATATGGAATAGATGAATTACTTGATATATATGAACATTTCAAAAATTATTGGTAAATATTTGATGAGTCAGTTTGAACGCTGGGGAAAAATACTAAAAAATTACCCAAATGCAAAACAATACAAGTACTAAATTCAACATTATCTAGAATAAAAGATAACAGTTACAAAGATAATAACACCTAACATTTATATGTAAAAATATATAAATAGCTGGGCACGGTGGCTCACGCCTGTAATCCCGACACTTTGGGAGGCCGAGGCACGCAGATCACCTGAAGTCAGGAGTTCGAGACCAGTCTGACCAACATGGTGAAACCCCATCTCTATCAAGAATACAAAAATTAGCCGGGTGTGGTTGTGGGTGCCTGTAATCCCAACTACTCGGGAGGCCAAGACAGGAGAATCACTTGAACCTGGGAGACGGAGGTTGCAGTGAGCCGATATCGCCTACACTGTACTCCAGCCTGGGTGATAGAGTGATAGAGCAAGACTCCATCTCCAAAAAAAAAAAATTATATATATATGTGTGTGTATATATATGTGTGTGTGTATATGTGTGTGTGTGTATACACACACACATATATATATATATAAAGTTCATGCTACTTAAAATTTGCTATGAGAAGATTATAATGGACATTTATTCTTCTTTTGGGTTTCTCAGGTTCTTGGGACACTATTTGTAGTTGGGGAAAATTTCCCACTTAACCCACTGCTACCTCCCCAAGATAGAAGGTAAAATATCTTTCCCAGTTTACTTTGAAGCCAGGGTTCAGTTACATAACTTAGGCTACCGATCGGATGCACCCATAGATTAGCATCAATGCGACAAAGTAGGTGCTTGCAGAATTCAGCCACATTGGCAGCAGAGACCTCTACTTCAGAGGCATCTGTGGCAGTGGCTCTAGTGATAGGGTCCAGAGTACAGCTGTGGTGGTGAGAATTCTGCTTCCTGTGCCAATAGCAGTGGTATTCACATGTCCACAGAGCAGTTCTAAACTCTAAGTTGTCCTTAGCAGTCCTCATGATAGACTTAAATAAATTACTTTTCTGCTAAAACTTCGGGAGTGGGTTTCTGTTGTTACTACTAAAACTAAAATCATCAGTGAAGAATAAGAATGTAGCATTTACTATACAAAAGATTAGCCGAGTGTGGTGGCGGGCGCCTGTAGTCCCAACTACTCGGGAGGCTGAGGCAGGAGAATGGCGTGAACCCGGGAGGCGGAGCTTGCAGTGAGCCGAGATAGCGCCACTGCACTCCAGGCCTGGGCAACAGAGAGAGACTCCCTCTCAAAAAAAAAAGAGAGAATTTAGCATTTACTATTGACATTTCACATGCATTCTTTCACTAGATTTTAATCCCCTGGATCAAGAGTATGTAATAGGAAAACTACGATAAATACCTGATAATAGTAAAGAATTGAAGAGATTGCAAATGTGTCTTTCTGATCGATCATCAGAGAGGAAAGTCCAGGACTTTCCATTTTTATGCTATTCCACTAAAGTCCTAACTGAAAATTGAAGAATCGTAAACACTATCAAGTTCAACACCACATTTTAGCTAGGACATTGAAGCCTTAAGAAGTTAAGGGTTTTCATCAAGGTTGTGTATTTCGTTGTGACAAACCTGGGCTCAAGTATCAATCTCACTGGTCACTGGTCTTTCCCCTAATCCCCATCGTCTCAGTTAAGACTTAGATCATGCTGGTAACTTCTCACTTATTACTCAAATTAAGGACTTAATATTTTTATAAAATGGATTTCGAAAGATATATGGGTTGTAAAATAAAACTGAGAAGATAACCACCGTGTGTGCATGGGAGTGTGCCTTCTTTCCTGAACTGGCAGTGGAATTGAAGATCCTTGGAATGACTTTTAAAGAAGTCATAAGCCTGTGTAACTAGGAGCTTAAAAATATGATGGCAGATTCTTTATAATAGCTATGCCATTGAGCAGCCCTATAATATAATATTTTAGGTGAAAAGTAACATTTAGACAGGCTATTTTTCTAGCACCTGATTTCAAGGTCAAACACATTTCTTCTTCATGTTTTGGAAGTGCCTACATTGAAGGCAAAATGAGAAAAGACAAGTCAATGTATTTTTAAATGACAGAATTCTGTGTCTTAAAAAAGGTGAACATTGAACACTTTGAAATTGTTACTGTAACAGTGGTAAACCTAGTTATTTTCCATGCTCTAAATGCTCTGTGCAAGAGCAGAATAATTACCTGAGACGATGTTATAGAATAAATGACCCAGATGCAGTTTGGATTTTGCAGTCTCCTTGTGAATTCTTCTCAGCTGCCTATATAAATGACTGCAACATTGTGTACTTAATCATCAGCAAATGGAAGTTTCCAGAAGAAAAACTGTGCTATAGATTGTAGCACACTCTGACATGAAGGGAAGTTAATTCCCAGAACTTAATTATATTAATATCCCAGAAAAGGTCAAGGAGCAGAGTAGTCTAGAGTCAGTATCCTAGTCCTATATTTGTTATCCTGAGAAAATCAATTTGGAACTAGGACTGAATTCCAATTTATGACAGCAACAACAATGCCTTACATTTGGATAGTGCTTCTTTAACAAACTTTCATCTATATTATATTAACTGATCTAATGAAAGGAGAAGATACATAAATAGTAGAGACAAAATACGAAGTTGAAATCATTTGCTTTGGACTTTGCATTGTTTTTGGCAATTTTACATGATGTCATCATTTTGAAGTGAACTGTAATTGTCCTCCTAAGAAGCTGTTCTTTTGGACTATCTTCATGTCTTTGTCCTCTTAAATAATCCTGCTCATTTCATGGATAATATAAACTTCCTTCAGCTATCAATTTTACATTCTCAGAAATATTCCAGATCATCTCCAATTTATCCACTTTTTTTTTACAGTAACAGATTTTATTTAATTAAATTATATTAAAAACAAACTATAAAATAATTAGCATTCTCAATAATTTACTATTATTTACATTAGCAAATGTCGGTCGTTAGTAGACACTGTGAGGAGAGAAGCTGACAGAACTGGGACACTCCACTGTAGGCAAGGGAGCCCCGGCTTCCCTCTTGTTTCTCGGTCTTTCAGGTTCATTTTGGCAGCTCCGTCACTGAGAGCACCAGGGCGGTGGCTGCAGCTCCAGGACCCGTGCTGAAGGCCAAGAGACCTCGAAGGCCAGGAGGAAATTCTTTTCCTCTGGGGAGAATCATCAATGCTCAGTCATAGCTCAGACAGGCACCTGGTTGGCAATGCTTTCGCCCTCCCTGTAGCCAATATGCCCCATTGTGCTGGGCCTTCTGCAAATACTCTTTGGGTTGATTCAAAGTCAGTTTCTGGATAAACTCTCCTCCATCCCCTCCCACGGCAACCACGCAAAACATTTTAGGGGGGATTTTGACAATTTATCCACTCTTAAATGCTGATCCATCCTTTTATGTTTCCTGATTTTTAACAAACGTTCATATATGTCATTTTAACTGAGCTAATGAAGGAGAGGATACGTAAACAATAGAGAAAGAATATGACATAGAAATCATTTGCTTTTGACTTTGCATTGTCAAAACCTATGACCTATTTAGTTCTGAGTTTCTACTCCCGTTATTTCCTTCCTATTTTCTCACTACAGCTCCCATTTTTTCCCTTCATAACAAATGTGAAAATAGTTGTTATATGTTCATCTCTTATTTACTTGTTTTCCTCACTGGAGTATTATAAGCTCCATCATGGCAGTGACTGAATCAGTTTCAGGACTGTACAGTTAGTAATGGCCAGAGTGCTAAGTGCATATTAGATGTTTAATAAAACTAGTTAAATAATGAAATCAATTACTGAATTTGTATTACTAGTTAAGCACTTGTAAATAAATTAAAATTATACCCTAACACATATCATATTAAATAATTTTCAAATGAACTATACATTTGGAAGTAAAGAAAAAGAAACTACAAAATGTCTTGAGTTAAATATTAGTATATATTGTAAAATTTTAGTGTGATAAAGAGCTTTCCTTATCTACATTTTCCCCCATCTCCTCCACTTTTCTATTTCTTCTTTTTCTCTTCCTCTTTCTTTTTTTCTATTTTTGGAATAAAAACATATAAAAATCATACACATTTATTATCTTGTAAAAATACCAAAAGGTTATGAAGAAAATGAATCTCTTCATAGTACATGCACTTCCTACCCAACACAAACCAAGATATCTTTTTTTTACTTTTCATTTAAGAAGAGAATTTTGTATGTGGGCTAGAAGTTGGGATCATCTCGGAAGAGACTGAGAAATTTTACTGTATCATCTACACATCAAATCCATATGAAAGTTAACGGGCATATGACAAACTTCAAAAAATACTTTTAAGTCACATTGAAACCATTATGATCTGTAGTAGATGTAAGATGGCAGCAAATTGTTTGTCACTCCTCCATTGAGAGATAGCCTTTATTTCCCATCCTCTTGTATCTGGGCTGACTATGTAGCTGACCCTAAGTCCTACTATTCCATGAAGAGAGGGAGAGGGCCAAACATATGAGCATCCATTTCAACCTCCAAATAAATCCAGCCTGAGATGCCAGTGATGGCATACTTGAGAGACATCCCAAGGGAAATTAGAAGGAGAATTATCTTACTGATCCCAGTCAACCCCCACAGCTGGGGGACATAATAAAAAGGTTGATATTTAAGATCTGTACCAAAATATCTCATGTACCCTATAAATATATACCGCTAGTATGCACACACAAAAATTTTAAAAAAAATTTCAGGTGCTGCTATAATGAAAAACCTAAAATACATGCCACTGGCTTTGGAACTAGATCAAGAGTCAAAACTGGAAGGAACTCAAGGAGAATGTAAAAGTTGGCTTAATCGTAAACTCAATTGTATCCTCAAGACATAGCACAGTGTCCAGAAAATGGTATAGATGCTAAGTGTCTGATGAATAAATAAATGAAGTCTTACAAGCTAACAAGTAAGATGAGTATCTCTTTTACTCATCTTACAAGATGGGTACAACATGGGCTGGGTAATTAAAAAGGAAAGATATTTAATGGACTCACAGTTCCACATGGCTGGGGAGGCCTTACAGTCATGGCAGAAGGCAAAGGAGAAGCAAAGGCATGTTTTACATGGTGGGAGGCAAGACAGTATGTGCAGAGGAACTCCCTCTTATAAAACCAAAAGCTCTGAAATAATCTCCTTTGACTCTATGACTCACATCCAGGTCATGCAGATGCAAGAGGTGGGTTCCCACAGTCTTGGGCTGCTCTGCCCTTGTGTCTTTGCAGGGTACAGCCCCACTCCCAGCTGCTTTCACTGGATGGCATTGAGTGCCTGAGGCTTTTTTAGATGCATGGTGCAAGCTATTGATGGATCCACCATTTGAGGGGGATAGAGGATGGTGGTGCTCTTCTCACAGCTCCACTAGGCATTGCCCCAGTCAGGACTCTGTGTGGGAGCTTCAATTCCACATTTCCCTTCCACACTGCCCTAGCAGAGGTTCTCCATGAGGGCCCCACCCCTGCAGCAAACTTCTCCCTGGACATCCAAGAGTTTTCATACATCCTCTGAAACCTAGGTGGAGGTTGCCAAACCTCAATTATTGGCTTCCATGCACCCCAGGCCCAACACCACATGTAATCCACCAAGCCTTGGGACTTGCACCCTCTGAAGCAATGGCCTGAGCTGTACATTGGCCACTTTTAGCCATTGCTGGAGTTGAAGCAGCTGGGATAAAGGGCACCAAGTTGTCAGGCTAAATAAAGCAGGAGGGCCCTGGGCCTGACCCATGAAACCATTTTTCCTTCTTAGGCCTCCAGTCCTGTGGTAGGAGGGCCTGCCAGGAAGGTATCTGACATGCCCTGCAGACATTTTCCCCATTGTGTTGGTGACTAACATTTGGCCCCTCGGTACTTATGCAAATTTCTGTAGCTGGCTTGAATTTCTCCTTAGAAAATGGAATTTTTTTATTGCATTGTCATGCTGCAAATTTTCTGAACATTGCTCCTCTTTTAAACATAAGTTCCAATTCCAAGCCATATCTTTGTGAATACATAAAACTGAATGCTTTCAACAGCATCCAAGTCACATCATGAATGCTTTGCTGTTTAGAAATTTCTTCTGGCAGATACCCTACATCATCTCTCTCTAGTTTAAAGTTCCACAGATCTCTAGTGTAGGGGCAAAATGCCACCAGTCTCTTTGCTAAAGCATAACAAGAATCACCTTTGCTCCAGTTCCCAACAAGTTCCTCATCTCCATCTGAGACCATCTCAGCCTAAACTTTATTGTCATGTGACTATCAGCATTTTGGTCAAAGCCATTCAGGAAGTCTGTAGGAAGTTACAAACTTTCCCACATCTTCCTGTCTTTTGAGCCCTCCAAACTGTTCCAACCTCTCCCTGTTACCCAGATCCAAAGTTGCTTCCACATTTTCAGTTTTCTTTACAGCAGGTCCCCACTACCCAGTACCAGTTTACTGTATTAGTCTGTTCTCATGCTTCAAATAAAGACATACCTGGGACTGGGTAATTTATAAAGGAAAGAGGTTAATATGGTTTGGTTGTGTCCCCACCCAAATCTCTTCTTGAATTGTAACTCCTACAATTCCCACGTGTCATGAGAGGAACCCAGTGGGAGATGATTGAATTATGGGAGCAGGTCTTTCCTGTGTTATTCTCATGATCGTGAATGAGTCTTATGAGATCTGATGGTTTAAAAAATGAGAGTTGCACTGCACAAGCTCTCATTGCCTGCTGCCATCCATGTAAGATGGGACTTCCTCCTTTTTGCCTTCTTCCATGATTGTGAGGCTTCCCTAGCCATATGGAGCTGTAAGTCCAATTAAACCTCTTTCTTTCATAAATTGTCCAGTCTCAGGTACATTTTTATCAGCAGCATGAAAACAAACTAATACAAAGGTTTAATGGGTTCACAGTTCCACATGACTGGGGAGGCCTCACAATCATGGTGGAAGGCATAAGTGAAGCAAAGGCATGTCTTACATGGCACTAGCAAGAGAGTGTGTGCTGGGGAACTCCCTTTATAAAACCATCAGCTCTCAAGAGACTTATTCAGTATCATGAGAACAGCATGGGAAAGACCCACCCCCACGATTCAGTTACCTCCCACTGGATCCCTCCCACAACACATGGGAATTATGGGACCTTCAATTCAAGATGAGATTTGGGTGGGGGCTCAGCCAAACCATATCAACTTACAAATATGGCAGAAGGGGAAGCAAACATGGCCTTCTTTGATAGTGGCAGGAAAGAGAAGAATGAGAGCAAAAGGGGAAAAGCCCCTTATGAAACCATCAGATCTCATGAGAATTCACTATCATGAGAACAGCACGGAGGTAACTGCCCCCATGATTCAATCACTTCCAACCAGGTCCCTCCCACAAGACGTGGGGATTATGGGAACTACAACTTAAGTTGAGATTTTGGTGGAGACATAGCCAAACCACATCATTCTGTCCTGGGCTCTGCTCAAATCTCATGTCCTCACATTACAAAACACAATCATGCCTTTCCAATAGTCCCCCAGAGTCTTCACTCATTCCAGCATTAACCCAGAAGTCCAAGTCCAAAGTCTCACCTGAGACAAGGGAAGTTCCTTCCACCTATGTGCCTGTAAAATCAAAAGCAAATTATTTACTTCCTAGAAACAATGGAGGCACAGGCATCGGAAAATATACCCATTCCAAATGGGAGAAATTGGCAAAATAAAGGGACTACAGGCCCCACGCTAGTCTGAAATCCAATAGGGCAGTAATTAAACCTTAAAGTTCCAAAAATGATCTCCTTTGACTCCGTGGCACACATCCAGAGCACGTTTATGTTTAATGTGGGCTCCCACAACCTTGGGCAGCTCTTCCTCTGAGGTTTGGCAGGGTATTGCCCTTCTTTCAGCTGCTTTCACAGGCTGGCATTGAGTTCCTGTGGCTTTTCCAGGCACATAATGCTAGCTGTAGGTGGATTTACCATTCTGGGATAACTGAAGGATGGTGGCCCTCTTATCACAGCTCCACTAGGTACTGCCCTAGGGGGAACTCTGTGGGGACTCCAACGCCATGTTTCCTTTCCACACTGCCCTAGCAGAGGATCTCCGTGAGGGCCCTGTCCTTGTAGCACAATTCCTCCTGGACATGTAGGCATTTCCACACTTCCTCTGAAATCTAAGTGGAGGTTCCCAAACCTCAATTTTTGACTTCTGTGCACCTACAGGCTCAACACCATATGAAAACCACCAAGCCTTGGGTCTTTCATGCTCTGAAGCCATGGCCTGAGCTGTACTTTGGCCCCTTTTAGCCATGATTGGAGCGGCTGGGACGTAGGGCGTGAAATCCCAAGGCTACACACAGCAGGGGGGCTTTGATCCTGGCTCAGGAAACCATTTTTCCTCCTAGGCCTCTGGGCCTGTGATGAGAGGAGATGTCATAAAGGTCTCTGACATGCTCTGGAGACATTTTCTCCATTGCTTTGGTAATTAGCATTTGACTCCTCATCACTTATGAAAATTTTTGCTGCTAGCTGAATTTCTCCCCAGAAAATGGAATTTTCTCTTCTACAGCATTGTCAGACTGCAAATTTTCCAAACTTTTACACTCTGTCACCTCTTGAACACTTTGCTGCTTAGAATTTCTTCCACCAGATACCCTAAATCATCTCTCTCAAGCTCAAAGATTTACAGATCTCTAGGGTGGAGACAAAATGCCACCGTGCTCTTTGCATAGCAAGGGTGACCTTTACTCTAGTTCCCAACAAGCTCTTCATCTCCATCTGAGACCACCTTAACCTGGACTTCATTGCCCACATCACTATCAGCATTTTGGTCAAAGCCATTCAATAAGTCTCTAGGAGGTTCCAAACTTTTCCACATTGTTCTGTCTTCTGAGCCCTCCAAATCTCTAGGAAGTTCCAAACTTTCCCACGTTTTCCTGCTTTCTTCCAAGTGCCTCCAAACTGTTCTAAACTCTGCTGGTTACCTAATTCCAAAGTGGCTTCCCCATTTTGGTATCCTTGTAGTACTGGTATGAATTTCCTGTATTAGTCCATTCTCACACTGCAAATAAAGACATACCTGAGACTGGGTAACTTTTAAATAAAAGAGTTTTAATTGACTCACAGTTCTGCATGACTGGGTAGGCCTTGGGAAACTTACACTTATGGCAGAAGGGGAAGCAAACATGTCCTTCTTCACATTGCAGCAGAAAGGAGAAGCATGAGAGCAAAAGGGGGGAAACCCTTTATAAAACCTTCAGATCTCATGAGAATTCACTCACTATTCCGAGAATAGCATGGAGGTAACCACTCCTGTGACTCAATTACCTCCCACCAGGTCCCTCCCACAACAGGTGGGGATTATGAGAATTACAATTCAAGATAAGATTTGGGTGGGGACACAGCCAAACCGTATCAGAGAATAAACTGGCATTTCACTCACAGATATATAAAAACTTGTTAAATCTCACTAATATTTGAACAAATTCAAATAGTATCCTGGCTGGTGTTTTAATTCTTTTATTGTTTGTTTTGACTATGAAATTGATCAAAAGAAAATGGAATGATACTCTTTAGTATTAGTGACAATCTAGTAAGACATCCACTATTTGCTTGTGTGACTGAACGTCAGGAAGACATTTTTTAAAGGAAGGTTAGCTGTATGTACTAAATGCCTCAAAAATGCATATGCCTTTTGACCCAACAATTTTGTTTTCAGAAAATTTTCTTGAAAGAAGAAATAAGAATGACACAAAGTTTCAGCCACAAAGATAATCTCAATGCAGCAAGCTTTTATTGTAATTTTTAAAAATCTGACTTTTCGTAAAATTATAGATTCAGGTGAAACATGTGTAGGCTTGTTTCATGGATACGTTGCATAATGCTGGGGTTTGGGCTTCGATTGAACCCATCACGCAAATAGTGAACATAGTGTCTGATGTTTCAATCTATTCCCAACCTTCTTTCCTCCCCACTTTGGAATCCCCAGTGTGTATTGTTTTCATCTTCATGTCCATGTGTACCCTTTGTTTAGCTCTCACTTATAAGTGAGAATATGTGATATTCGATTTTCTTTTTCTGTATTAATTCACTTAGGAAAACCATGTCTAGGTGCATCTGTGTTGCCGCAAAGAACATGATTTGGTTCTTTTTTATTGTCAATGCAGCATGTTTCTATA
This sequence comes from Macaca nemestrina, assembly GCF_043159975.1. Taxonomy (NCBI): domain Eukaryota; kingdom Metazoa; phylum Chordata; class Mammalia; order Primates; family Cercopithecidae; genus Macaca; species Macaca nemestrina. The sequence goes on along the minus strand of NC_092131.1, from coordinate 148,421,292 downwards.
ATAACAAAAATTTGTTTCTGATTGGCTCTAGAAATGAATGTCATTGTAGTGCAGCAAAAATGATGTCACACAATTGTATTTATGGGCTTGAAAAGATGTTTGTAATACATTTCTAAATTAAACAAGCAGGTAACACAATGATGTGCTTGGTATGATTCTATGTTTATTAAAATATCATGTAATATCTAACATAACAATATGTAATATTATTTACACATATATAACCTTTCATTTCAAAATCTTCCCTTTCTTTCTAATCTTCTTTTTCAAATACACATATTTTCTTTTCAAATATATATATTTTCTTTTCAAATATATATATTTTCTTTTCAAATATACATAATTGAAAAGAAAAAAAGTCTGAGAAAGCATCCAAGGGAGTACTAACAGGGTAACTGCATACTATGAGTAAGGCTGGAGATGCAGGCAGATACCAACTCACCCAGAGCCTTCAGTTTGTGGTAGAAAATTTGATTTTTCCTCTATAGCAGCAAAGAGTCTTTGTAACATTTTAAAGCAGGATAACAATAAGATTTGGTTGTAAGTTGTATTAGTCTGTTCTCATGCTGCTAATGAAGAAATACTTGAGACTGGTTAATTTATAAAGGAAAGAGGTTTAATGAACTCACAGTTCCACATGGCTGGGGAGGCCTCACAACCATGGCAGAAGGTAAAGGAGAAGCAAAGTCACAAATTACATGGCAGCAGGTAAGAGAGCATGTGCAGGGAACTGCCCTTTGTAAAACCATCAGAGTAAATAAGTCATGAGACTTATTTTCTATCATGAGAACAGCACAGAAAAAAACACCCCATGAATCGATTACCTCCCACTGGTCCCTTCCATGACATCTGGGGATTATGGGAACCACAATTCAAGATGAGATTTAAGTGGAGACACGGCCAAACCGTATCATTCCACCTCTGGACCCTCCCAAATCTCATGTCCTCACATTTCAAAACCAATTATGCCTTACCAACAGTCTCCCAAAGTATTAACTTATTTTGGCATTAAGTCAAAAGTCCAAATCCAAAGTGTCATCTGAGATAAGGCAAGTCCCTTCCTTCTATGAGCCTATAAAATCAAAAGCAAATTAGTTACTTCCTAAATACAATGGCGGTACAGGCATTGGATAAATGCTCCTGTTCCAAATGGGAGAAATTGGCCAAAACAAAGGGGCTACATGCTCCATGCAAGTCTGAAATCTAGCGGAGTGGTCAATACTTAAAGCACAAAAATGATCTCCTTTGACTTCATGTCTCACATCCAGGTCATGCTGATGAAAGATGGGGGTTTCCATGGTCTTGGGCAGTTCTGCCACTGTGGCTTTGCAGGGTACAGCTTCCCTCCTGGCTGCTTTCACAAGCTGGAGTTGAGTGTCTGTGACTTTTCCAGGCACATGATGCAAGCTGTTGGTCGATCTACCATTCTGGGATCTGGAGGACTATGGCTCTCTTCTCATAGCTCTAGTAGACAGTGCCCCCGTGGGGACTCTCTTTGGGTGCTCTAACCCCACATTTCCCTTCTGCACTGCCCTAGCAGAGATTCTTGATGAGGGCTGTGCCCCTGCAGCACACCTCTGGTCATCCAGGCATTTTCATACATACTCTGAAGTTTAGGTGGAGATTCCCAAACCTCAGTTCTTGTCTACTGTATACCTGCAGGTCCAACACCATGTGGAAGCTGCCAAGGCTTGGGACTTACACCCTCTGAAGCCATGGCCATACCTTGGCTCCTTTTAGCCATGGCTGAAGTGGTTGGAACACGGGGCACCAAGTCCTTAGGTTGCACACAGCAAGGGGAGGGCTCGGCTCTGGCCCAGGAAATCATTTTTCCCTCCTAGGCCTCTAGGTCTGTAATGGGAGGCATGGTCCTGCAGGTGAGACATTTTCCTCATTGTCTTGGTGATTAACATTTGGCTCCTTGTTAATTATGCAAATTTCTGCTGCAGGCTTGAATTTCTCCCCAGAAAATGAGTTTTTCTTTTCTATTGCATTGTCAGTCTGCAGATTTTCCAAACTTTTATCCTCTGTTTCCTCTTGAATGCTTTGCTGCTTAGAAGAAATTTCTTCTGCCAGACACCTTAAATCATCTCTCTCAAGTTCGAAGTTCCACAGATCTCTAGGGCAGGGGCAAAATGCTGCCAGTCTCTTTGCATAGCAAGAGTGACCTTTACTCCAGTTCCCAAGAAGTTCCTCATCTCCATTGGAGACCGCCACAGTCTGGACTTTTATTGTCGTATCACTATTAGCATTGTAGTCACAGTCATTCAACAAGTCTCTAGGAAGTTATTTTCCTACATCTCCTGCCTTCTTCTTAGCCCTTCGGACTGTTCCAACCTTTGCCAGTTACCCAGTTCCAAAGTTGGTTTCATATTTTCAGGTTTCTTTATGGCAGCACCCCAATCTACTGCTACCCATTTACTGTATTAATCTGTTCTTATGCTGCTCATAAAGACATACCTGAGACTGGGTAGTTTATAAAGGAAAGAGATTTAATGGACTCACAGTTACACATGGCTGGGGAGGCCTCACAATCTTGGCAGAAGACAAAGGAGAAGCAAAGGCACATCTTACATGGCAGCAGGTAAGAGAGCATGTGCAGGGGAACTTCCCTTTATAAAATCATCAGTTCTTGTGAGACTTATTTACTATCACAAGAACAGCACAGGAAAAATTGCCCACATGATTCAATTACCTCCCACTAGATCCCTTCCATGACACATAGGGATTATGGGAATTACAATTCAAGATGAGATTTGGGTGGGGACACAGCCAAACCATATCATAAGGAGTGCTGTGTGAAATTATTTTGAGTTGAGCAAGAGTGAAAGCAAGGAGACCAGCTTGGGAATTATTGTTTTCATCCAAGCTTTGGTCCATAATCTAAGCTAGCCTTTGATTCTGATTTAGTGAAGAATTGTGTCTTTGACTCAGACTTATTTATTCATTTAATGAGAGCATTGGTGGATAGGGAAGGAGAGGGGTTGGACATGAAGCAGGTTGAATTAGGAGAATGGCCTACAGAGGGTCCCAGCTCCTGAGCTGTTCTGTACACCACCCTTCACATAGTGCCCTCACCACGGCACACCATACACCGTGTGTTGTCTTAAATTTAGATCTCTTGACAACCGTAGAAGGTATTATCATCCCACTGCAACAGTAAGAAAACGGCAGAGTTTCAAAGAGATAAGTAACTGGCCCCAAATCACACAACTAGGGAGTCAATGTGCCGGGATTTAAATACCGGGTCACTCAACTCCAAAGCTCTCGTGCTTTCCTTTACACTGTCATTTTTTCTGGGGGGTTGAACCTGGCTCCAGTGAACTTAACCATCAATCTATAAAAACTCCCTATCTTTGAGACACTGTGCTTAATGCCTTTATTATATCATCTCACTGCCTTCCCTACTTTATGAGCAGTGGCTGTAGTACAGTGGCTAAGGACTTGCATCCAAGAGCTAGACAGTCTGGGTTGGAATCTCAGCTACTCCACTTGAAAGCTATGTTACCAACCAAGGTATTTAACTTCTCAGGACCCCTGCCTTCCTCTTCTACAAAATGGTGATGATAATAGTGCCTACCCTCCAGGAAGGCTACAGATTAGGTATTGCAAGGTAAATTGTTCAGAGTAAGATTTAGCACACATTAAGCTTTATTTTTTACTGTAATTCTCCTTTTAAAAATAAGGAAACAGGCTCACAGAGGTAAACTAACTTGCTTAAGACCATACAACTATAATATTGCTACAGTGGTATAGCTTGGTGTTGATGATAAAGTGGAATGATTGCAAGTTTTCTGGATTACAGTGTGGCAGTGTGGCATGCCCCATCACTAACTAATGTCCCAAAGGAAGAAAAACTACTATAGAGAAATACAACAATATATTATGATGGCACCTGCGTATGCATATGTCTTATAATAAGAATAATAATATATGTAAAACTTGAGTGAAGTTCTGTGTTTTTCTCTGACTACTGTAAATATTGAATATTTTTCTCAAGATAAAAATACAAGACTAAAAAGTAACAAAGTACACTATACCCTGGAAAGTTTCCCCAAAACTATGCTATTAGCTCCCTTCAATGCAATGCGTTTGCTCCTGAATCTGGGAAGGAAACAGTGATATACACTCCTCTGGGATTTAAACCTATAACTTCCTAACCCTGAAGATTATGCTTAGTCCATTGATTTACAGGCTTTCATGCCTATTAAAATACATCGCTATGTGGTCGATTTACGACTCCTGAGATAACATTAATGAGAAGCTCAAATTTCTCTGATTAACACAAAGTGCCAGAGATGATTTACTGCCAGGTCTGGCTGTTGACAAACTTGTCAAGTGGAAGAAGCTGGTGTAAAAACAACATTTGAGAAATGGTTAGCCTCTTATTACTTACTCAGCAAATATCTAGTGAAGGTCTATTATATTTGAGGTGTTGGAGAAGAGACAATGAACAGGTTAAAGACTTTATTACTGTCTTATAGATTAAAATAATTGCATACTTTCAAACTGATTATGTGAAAGTCTAGGAATAATTTCTCCTCAGTAAATCTCTTACTTTGTATTCCCCCATTACTCTCTCTTTCTTTCCTTTTGTTTATTTATTCTCCATTATGTATTACAGAAAAAGGTAGAGGTATTGACATTTTCTGTATTCCTTAGCAGAGAATCAAGGCATTTTTAGCTAATGCACTAACTGATACTTAGTGTTTTTATCTGTCTTTCTTACTGGAAAATATTATAATTTTCAGAGCCTTATCAGGAACCTACTAATTTTAGGCTATTTAAAAAACTGATTAGTCCTTTGTTCTCTACTCTTTTCTACTTAAGACATTAATTTGAGTTCCTTTGGGTTCTAGAGCATGTACAAGAGTTCTAAAATGACATTGTTTTTACCCAGATGAAGAATCAAGTGATGAAATATCCAATACCACAACGAGCCCCAAATGATGAGAAAGAGTCACATTTAGAAAAGGAATCCAATTTGCTCACCCTCATAAGACACTTGATGGGTACAAATACAAGTGAGGATTATTAAAAAAAAAAAAAAAAAAAAAAAAAACCTCAAATGAAGACTTCTTTTGTGGAATGATAGAATGGGAAGCAACTTGAAAGAGCATCAGGCAGTAATTCTCCTCTGGCGGCTGTACTGCCCATTGTATTGGTTGTCACAATGTTTGAGGTTGTTCCTGGCATTTGGTGCCAGGGACCCAGGATACTTGCAATGCAGCAGAGCCCTAATAAGCAGCACTGCTAGTCCATTCCTTTGTCGAGAAGGAAGGAAACATGAGTGGGTCTTTCTCCCAAGGTCTTATACCCAGCTGTAGTGTCAAAGCTGGAAACAGAACTTGCAACTCTATTTCAGAATTTGTTTTTTCCACTAGAACTAATTCTCAGTGTGACTGTTCCATAAGTAGCCAAAGGAACATTGTCCCACTCAAAAGAGCTTCTTTAAGGTGTGATATTCTCATTCACATCAGATGTCATTTCTCTTACTCTACATTCTTCTTTGGGAATGGTTTTCAGTAATACTTCAAAAACCACATAAAACCAGTCTTATTATTATGTAGTTGTAATTTTTGGGGGGAGAACAAGTGGTTATTTTGTTCGTCACCTCAAAAATGCTTTTATTAAGCTTGATCAGTCATTTTGCTTACCCCCACTTAAATAAACTTTGACTTCTTTAGGAAATCAAACCTACCTTCAAATGTGTAAGATGTCCTGTTTTTAAATATTGAAAGGAACGAACATATAGTTCTTATCCACATATAACATACATTGCAAATGTTTCATGAGCCAGGTTTGTGTTAGGTGCTAAGGGTGCAAGATATATGATCTTAAAGGAAAAAACCATGGTTCTTTTCTCAGAAAACCACTTAGCGAAAATAGACAGGAGAGAAGGCAAGTCCAACATTGTGGTCATAGGAGCATAATGAAATGCAGAGAAAGGGCTCTTACCCCCAGAGTAGGTGGTCAGAAAGTCCTCCTGAAGGGTTGGCATCCCAGTGCAGAACTGAGATGGTGATCAGACAAATGTCAGTAAGAAGAGGGTTAGGGCAAGAAGAATGGGAGATGGAAATCTAGACAGAGAATGGAATCTGCGAAGTTCGGGTGTAAAAGGAAATGTGTTGCCATTCATTAGATGTAGAGTACATGGTTTGAAATTCTTGTTGAAATTCATCATATCTACTTCCATCAAGGTTGTAAAATACGTTTCTGAACATGGACTGAGTTTGGCATGGATTCTATTCCCCTCCTCGGCTCAGTAACAAGACCTTGTCCCCAACCAACACCCCTAATTAGGGCTTATCAGCCCTGGAAAGAAATGTTGTCATAATGAAACATAAGGAGACATTAGTTCCAAGTACATTAGGACAGTGTCAAAGAGGGAGGATTTATTGCATTATTGTACACACAACATAATTAAATATTAATAAGAAATGTCACTTGTCCTGTCATTACCAGGCCTTCGTTTTGCAAAGAAAATCTACTGGACCATAGGGTGAAAGATTAACAGTGTTACTAACAAGAGTGTTATCAACAACATTTGAAAATGGAAAAAAAAATGCTTTCACAAATTGCTAAAGGGTAAACAAGCAAAAAGTGATCACTGGAGATACATGCAATAATTAAAGAAGCATTTTTAAGTACTGGCCAAGAAGTGTTTTTAATGAGTAACAATAGAAGTACTCTACTGACATTCTTCCGCATTAAATTAACACACCAGTCATACGCACAATTTTACTTTGTAGGTGCTGTTGCATTTCACATCCTGATGTACAAGTGAAAATTCAGTTTGAGCTTCAATAAAATGGAAGAGAAGCATTCTTCAGAAGATTAACTATGAAAAGAAAGTAATAAACAAGGTAGTGGGCCGGGCGCGATGGCTCAAGCCTGTAATCCCAGCACTTTGGGAGGCCGAGACGGGCGGATCACGAGGTCAGGAGATCGAGACCATCCTGGCTAACACGGTGAAACCCCGTCTCTACTAAGAAATACAAAAAACTAGCCGGGCGAGGTGGCGGGCGCCTGTAGTCCCAGCTACTCGGGAGGCTGAGGCCGGAGAATGGCGTGAACCCGGGAGGCGGAGCTTGCAGTGAGCTGAGATCCGGCCACTGCACTCCAGCCTGGGCGACAGAGCCAGACTCCGTCTCAAAAAAAAAAAATAAAATAAATAAATACATAAATAAATAAACAAGGTAGTGGTAGAAAAGTAAAGGTTTTCTCAAGATAGAAGAGCTTTGTACTTATTTAAAATCAAATGGCAAGAACACAGGTGGCAAGAGATTAAAGATGCCTCAGAAAATTAAAAAAAAAATAGACCATTTAGTTTTTTCTGAGATGGCATAAAAGAATGAAAGAAAATAAACGGAGAAATAAAAATGTAGAGGCAAGTGGGTGAGAAATAGAGTCATTGTTTATTTACACTTCATCTATTATCTAAAAGAATTTGAGGCAGCTTAAAAAAAGAACATAGAAATAATGAAGTTAATAAAAAAAAATCAGGACTTAGAAAGAAGGAAGAAGCAAATATGATAGCCGTGAGAGCTGGCAGAGTTGGAGTGATTAAGTATCAGATTTGGCTCTGAAGTTCTTGGCAGTCAGGGACAAGAGGAAATGTGATATATTTCCATGTACCTTTTGTTGCATAACAAACCACTTCAAAACAATGACTTGGAACATGAACTTATTATCTTTCATGTTTTTTTGTGAGCAGCCTGTAGGTCAACAAGGAGGTTGTGACTCTAGGTCTCTCAGGGAGTTGTAGTCAGCAGCTAAGCCTTCAATCATCTGCAGCCTCTCTCGTTCCCATGTCTGGTGCCAGGGCTGGGAAAATTCAAACTGCTGGACTGGACAGCTGGGGCCCCTCAAGCGTCTCTCTCTCTCTATGTGACCTATCCAGCTTGGCAGCTTCAGGTAGTTCCAAAGGCACATGATCCAAAAAGAGGCAAGCAGAAGCCATACTTCTTTTATGACTTAGCCTTGGAGATCACTCACCATTGCTGCTCTGTAATTCTTTAGAAGCAAGTCTCTAAGGTTGACCTGTGTTCAAGGGAAGGGGAACTAATCTCTCCTTTTTGAAGGGAGAAATGCCAAATAATCTCTAACACGTTTTAACAGATTTAACCACATGGTGTAACAGATTTCTCATTATCAAAAGGGTAGGAGCATATTCAGTTGTCCAAGCTCACATTTGAGGTTGTCAGTCTTTTAGGTGAAGTAAGAAGGAAGAGTATCCAGCATAATAGTAGAGATGAAGGGAAGGACGGATTAGGGAGAAATGTGTGTTTGGAATATTTCTTTATAGAACACATAACACCAGCACACTAGAGCCTTGCTTCTTAAAATATGGCATAGGATCAGCAACATTCACCTACTAGGAGCTTGTTAGAAATGCAGAATCAGACTGTCAGGGAAACCAGCCCCACACCACCTGGAGGGTACCCTGAGTCCAGTGGAGACAAAGGAATTAGAAAGAGACAGAATAAGAGTTTAAAGGTGGGTCCAGGGGACCGGAGCATCGGAGGCTCGCTCACCGTCCGAGCTCTCGGCCTCCACCCAATTTATTGATTTACAAGCTCTTTGTTCTTAGGGCAGATGGGAAGGGGAGGAAGGGATGAGGAAAAGGATTAATCAGTGAAGGAGAACTCATGAGTCATTCAATAAGACGTAGAGCAGTGGCGGTTTCTGTGAATTTCCTCCAGCAAAGGCATGTGTCTAAACTGCTTAAGATCTTTAACTTACCGGGACTGAAACGGGTAGGAGCAGGTTTCAGGAGGAGCCAAGATATTTGATTATACTCCACTGCTTCAAGGGAGTGTTATCTCCCTGAGCAACCTGTGGAATGCTGCTGAGCTCTTATGCTCTTGAAGCATAAAGACATGAAGGCAATAAGGAGACTTTGCTCCTCAGAGGCCACCCATGGCTTCCTAAGGATGTCTCACACAGGGGAGACCAACTCAACTGGCACCCCAGAAACTCTCTGTCCCACACAGACCTCCTTCCAGACCTGCTGAATAGGAATTTCATCTTAACAAAACCACAAGTGATTCCTACACTGGGTAAAATTTAAGAAGTACTGCTCAAGAGGTCAGAGTTGCTGGGCAGTGGAGAGGGACAAATTATTGCTGTGTACACACTTAGGGCAGGCCATGTGTGGGACAATAACAGAATATGAGTGGGAATGAAGACATTACTACATAGGTCATTTAAAGTTTGAAATGTCCTACATTCACTGACCAGGGTGTTTAGGCTGTGTCTTGGAAATATTGGTGGAATTGAAATGGGAATAAGATCTAAATGAGGACAAGGTATAGTTATGGAGGCAGTGGTGTGAAAACAATAGTTGGCCAGGCATGATGGCTCATGCCTGTAATCCCAGCACTTTGGGAGGCCCAGGTGGGAGGGTGACTTAAGCCCAGGAATTTCAGAGACCAGCCTGGGCAACATAAGAAGACACTGTCTCAAAAAAGAAAAAGAAAAAAAAGAAAGAAAGAAAAGAAAAGAGAAACATAGCTGGGCATGGTGGCATGTGTCTGTAGTCCCTGCTACTCATAGGCTGAGATGGGAGCAACAACTGAGCCTGTGAGGTCAAGGCTGCAGTGAGAATCGATGGTGTTACTACACTCCAGTCCAGGTGACAGAGCAACACCCTGTCTCAAAACACCCCCCCCAAAAGCAAACAAACAAAAACCCCAACACAATCAAGGTTTGAATAAGACTGGAGAGTTGACATTGCAGAAATATGAACAATGGTATACAAATAGGTAGAAAAAAACCAGAAGAAGAAAAATACCAAGTTAGTTTTCAGAGATAAATAAATATTGTTTTGGTATGCTGGAATTGTGTTGTACAGAATGTTATTTGAAGCAAGTAGATTATTTACTGATACATTAACTTTGCTTTACAGAAAAATCTTCAGAAATGACATTTGTTAGAATGATGAACATCCTGTTTATAGTTAAAAGCAGACAGCCAATAGAATAGTATTAAATATTAGCAAGTTGTAGTACACCATTACTGATATTCCAAACAGGCTTGCATGTGTGGTTTGTATTAAGAGTATAGGGCTTAAAGAGTATGGGGATCCTTGAAGAAATGGCAGATACCAATTTTGGGCCAGGAAATGCATAAAAGATATCTGAAATATTCTGTCTTAACAAAAGACAAGGAAGCTATTAGAAATAACTGGGTTCATGTTAATTGGATCCCAGAGCCAATTTGAAGGGGATTGCACTGGGAAAATATTAGCAACAAAAAAAGAATAATAATGATAATAGATTAAGGCACACCAAATATACTAAAACTCATTAGTTCTTAAGGATACTCACATACAAAAACTCTCAATCACCTTTGGAAGATGCTATGAAACAATATTTTATTGTAAAAACTGGTAAACTGAGTGAAATGATCAAGCATTTACATCATATTTCTAATACAAATAGTATTTTAGGGTACCAAACAGTTAATTTTAAAAAAGACTTTTAAAAAGGATTACAGCATATAAACCATGAAAGCAATAGTAGAATTAGAATATCATCATTTAACTCCGAATGAAATAATGGATTTAGGTCATAATTATCAATGGTTACTAAAACCATTAAGTGAATTGCTGATAGGGAACTTTATAATGGTGATGAGGCTGACAACAGCAGACCTACTGCCCAGCCTTCGTGCCACAAAAAAGGGAAAGAACTAGACATTATGTGCCTCTTAATGGAACAACACAACACCCATAAACAATAGACATGCCATAAATCGAAGGCAAATCGGATCAAGCTGTTTGCTTTACAGATAATAAAGAAGCCAGAATAATGTGTGAAAACTCCCCATAGGAGGTAACAGGCAAATTTTAGAAGGTGAGAATCTCCAAGAGATGGCCCATTTTCTTTTTCTTTTTCATTCTTTTCTTTTTTTTTTAGACGGAGTTTGCTCTGTTGTGTAGGCTGAACTACAGTGGTGCAGTCATGGCTCACTGCAGCTTCAACCTCCTAGGCTCAAGTGATCCTCCTGCCTCAGCTTCCCAAGTAGCTGGGACCACAGGTGCATGCCACAACACCTGGCTAATTTTTTGTTTATTTTTGGTAGAGGCAAGGTCTCACTATGTTGCCCAGGCTGGTCTTGAACTACTGGGCTCAAGTGATCTTCCTGCCTCAGCCTCTCAAAGTGCTGGGATTACAGGCATGAGCCCCTCCACCTGCCTTCCCACTTTCTTCAGCAAACATAGTGAAAGAAGAAAAACAGTAAGAGAAGATGTGCAGATTAAAAGGTATGTAACAGACTACTTACAATTTCAGCTCCAACATAGAAAGAGCTTGTCCTGTCTGTAGAATAATTTAAAATACCTAAGAAACTGAAAATCACTCTTTTCTTGGACCCATCTGGGAACTGAAGTCATAGGACAAGAACACCCTGAAACCTGGCAAGATAGGTAAATACAGAGAATCTCAGCCAAGGTCAATTTACATGGAACAGAAGTCAGTAGAGCCACAAATAGGTGAGAACCTAAAATCATAGTTTTGATGAATTTCTGTAGGCTGAGTGTGGATTAGCTTGAGAATGAGAAACCTTGGAGGCTCAGGCTTTGGAACCCTCCACAATTTTGTGGGTTTTACCTCCATAAACCCACTAGGTTCTCAAGGTAAAGATCTAGAAAAATCCCAATTTGGGCAGGAGGAAGGAAAAGTAACCATTTGAATTATGGTCAGGGAAAAACAGCTTTTGAAATATTCCCATAGTAGATTTCATAACAAATAGCTGGTCTCCTTAATTTAAGTCAGGGTAAACACTTTACCAAAATTTTATCTAACCTGGGGGAAGGAAATTAACCAACTTTACGTTCTCTAGCCTTCCTATTTCATTTAGAGAGGGGAGAAAATGGCTAAGAAAAACTTGTGACTAGAAATCTAAAATATAATTAAACTATTGTAGCACATTTCTTCTTCCCACACCTTGCCATCATGTTCTTATCTGTTCATGGCTCCAGGACGCTCAGAGAACACCAAGCATAATAAAGAACAAATAGAATAAATACCAAGAAATAAGCATATTTTATCAAAGCAGCAGAAATTCAAGGCAAAGAGAAAATCGCATAAGAATTCAGAGGACAAAATAAAACCAAACAAAGCACCTTATCATTAAAACAATGAGAAGAATTACAGTAGAATACTTGCCAGAAACCATGCAAACAAGAAGAGAGTGGAGTAAAATGTAAGTATTGAATAAATAAAAAACCACCAACCTAGAATTCTATATTCAGGAAATTTATCCTGAAAAAGTGAAGAAAAATAGTCTTGCTCAGAAAAGCAAAAACTGAGGGAATTCATTAACAGTAGATGTGTCCTGCAAGAACTGTTAAAGAATTTCCTCAGAGATAAGAAAAATAATATGTCAGAAACTCAGATCTATATAGAGAAACAGTTCATAGAGAAGGAATAAATGAAAGTAAAACTGAAACATTTTATTTTTCTTCTTCTTAATTGATCCCACAGATAACTGTTTGTCAAATTAATAATAGTTAAAATATTAAGGTATTATAGCATATGGATGAGTAAAAAATATAAAAGTAATAGGGGATGGGAAAGAGAAATTGAGAATGTTCTGCTCTAAGACATCTGCAATACTGGTGAAGTGGCGCAGTGTTATTTGAAAGTGGACTTAGATTTGTTGTAAAGGTATGTTGTAAACTCTAGGGCAACCACTAAAAAAAAGAAAGAAAATAATTACAATTGATTTCCTAAGAGAGAAAATAAAATGGAATCATGTGAAATGCTCAATTAAAACCAGAGGTGGCAGAAAAAGAGGAAGATTTAAAAAAAGGAAAAAACAAATGCAATAAATAGAAAACAGTTTAAAACATGGTAGATATTATTTCATCAATATCAATAGTCACTTGCAATGTGAATTTTCTATATTGTCAATTAAATGACAGAGACTGTCATAGTAGATAAAGACACAAGACTCAATTATCTGTTATCTATAAAAAGTTTACTTTAAATGTACAAACCCAGATAAATTAAAAATAAAGAGATATAGAAGAGTATACCATGTTACAATAAAAAGAAAGCTGAAGTAGCTATATTAATATCAGACAAAATAGACTTCTGAACAAGGAAAATCACCTGGGATAAAGAGAGCATTACATAATGATAAGTGAGTAAAGTTTCCAAGAAGATATAACAATACTTGACATGTATGCACCAAACAACAGAATGTCAAAATTTGTAAGGTAAAAGCTGAGAAAACTGCAAGGAAAAATAGCAAAATCTATTATTATGATTGAAGAATTGAACACCCCTCTTTTAGTAATTGATAGATCCAGAAGGCAGAAAATCAGTAAGGATATAACTAAACTGAACAGCACCATCAGTCAACTAAATCTAACTAACATTTGTAGAATATTTCATCTAACAACTGCAGAATACACATTGTTCTCAAGCTCACATGGACATTCACTGATTGACCATGTTGTGGACGATAAAGCACATCTTAAAAATTTTTTTAAAAATAGAAATAATTCAAGTTACATTCTCAGACCATAGTGGAATTAAGCAAAAAATCAATCGTAAGAAGACAGCTGTAGATTAAACAACTGTATACTTGATATTAGCCAAGTGGCAGAGAAACAATAACAAACACTTCTAAGTAAAACATGGGTCAAAGAAGAAGTTTCAAGGGTTATTAAAATATTTTAAACTAAAAGAAAATAAAAATACATCTTATCAAAATTTGTGGAACACAGCGAAAACAGTGCCTAGACAAAAATTTATAGCACTGAATGCATATTATTAGAGAATAAGATAGATCTAAAATCAATTTAAGTTTCCAACTTAAAAGATTAGTGAAAGAAGTACAATGTAAACCTAAAGCAAGCAGAAGAAAATAAATAATAAACATTAGAGGGAAAATCAAGTAAATTGAAAACAGATAAAGATAGAGAAAATCAACAAAACCAAAAGCTGGTTCTCTGAAAAGATTAATAAGACTAATAAACCCCTAGCCAGGCTAACCATGAATAAATAGAAGACAAAAATTACTAATATCAGAAACAAAAAAAGGGGTTCCTACTGTTGATACTATGGGCATTAAATAAATAATAAATGAGAGAAAACAAACAAACAGGTGGAGCAACATGGCAGAATAGAAAGCTTCACTGATCATCCTCCCCACAAAGACACCAACAACTATCTACATAGAAAAAAAAAAAAAAAAAAAAAAAAACCTTCACAAGAACGAAAAATCAGGTGAGCACTCATAGACCAAACTCAACTGACAACAGCCCACAGAAGGAGTATTTAAAGCAGCCCTAACCAGAGGTGAATCAAAGATCCAAGCAGTCTGAACTTGAGTGCCCACAAACCTCCCTACCAAGGCTTAAAGGGCTCTTGGTTTATAAATAAACTTAAAAGCACTCTATGCCATATGACTGCAGCTCATAGGTGAGTCCTAGGACTGAAGTAAGCCCAGACAGAGTGGACTGGGGGTGAAAGGGAATGACATACTGAGACACCAGCTGGGGCAGCCAAGAGAGTGCTGGCATCACCCATCCCCTAACACCAGGCTGCACAACTCGTGACTTCAAAAACGACACCCCTTCATTCTACTTGAGGGAAGAAAGAGAGGGGAGGATATTGTCTTGCATCTTGGATACAAACAAAATTAAAAATTAATAACAAGGAATTTTGGAAACTATAAAAATGCATGGAAATGAAACAATATGGACCTGAATGGCCATTGGGTCAATGAAAAAAATTAAGAAGGAAATTAAAAGGGTCTTGAAACAAATGATAATGGAAACACAACATATCAAAACCTATGGGATATAGCAAAGGCAGAACTAAAAAGGATATTTAAAGCTAGTAAGTGCCCACATCAAAAAAGAGGAAAATTTTCAAATACTCCAATGATACACCTTAAAGAACTAGAGGAACAAGAGCAAACCAAATCCAACATTTGTAGAATAAAAGAAATAATAAAGATTAGAACATAAATAAATAAAATTGAAATAAAAAAACACAGAAAATCAATGAGACCAAAAGGTAGTTTTTTGAAAAGTTAAACAAAATTGACAAACCTTTAGCCACACTAGCTAAGAAAAAAAAGAGAGATGATCTAAATAAATAAAAGCAGAAATGAAAAAGGAGACATTACAACTGATACTGCTGAAATTTAAAGGATCGTCAGTGGCTACTATGAGCAACTGTATGTCAATAAATTGGAAAATCTAGAAGAAATGGACAAATTCCTAGATACATACAACCTACCAAGATTGAACCTGGAAGAAACCCAAATGCTGAACAGATCAAAAACAAGAAATGAGATCAAAAGTGTAATAAAAAAAAAATCTTCCAGGAAAGAAAAGCCCGGGACATCATGGCATCACTGATGAATTCTACCAAACATTTAAAGGAGAACTAACACGAGTCCTACTCAAACTATTCTGAAAAATAAAGGAGGAGGGGATACTTTCAAACTCATTCTACATGGCCAGTATTATCCTGATACCAAAACCAGACAAAGATAACTCAAATAAATGAAACTACAGGCTGAAATCTCTGATGAATATTGATGCAAAAATCCTCAACAAAATACTAGCAAACTGAATTCAACCATACATTAGAAAGGTCATTCCTTATGATCAATGGAATTTATCCCTGGGATGTTTCAACATATGCAAATCAATCAATGTGATACACATATCAACACAATGAAAGATTTAAAAACTCACTATCATTTCAATTGCTGCTGAGAAAGCATTTGATAAAATTCAGCATCTCATCCTGATGAAAACCTTCAAAAAACTAGAGATAGAAGGAACATATCTCAATATAATAAAAGCTATACATGACAGATGCACAGCTAGAATCATACAGAATTGGGGAAAAACTGAAAGCCTTTCCTCTAAGATCTGGAACATGACAAGGATGCCCACTATCACCACTGTTATTCCACACA
Source organism: Macaca nemestrina (assembly GCF_043159975.1). Classification (NCBI taxonomy): domain Eukaryota; kingdom Metazoa; phylum Chordata; class Mammalia; order Primates; family Cercopithecidae; genus Macaca; species Macaca nemestrina. Next base: position 148,405,338 of record NC_092131.1, on the reverse strand, counting down.
GTACAGGAAGTCCCAGCTAGAGAAATCAGACAAGAGAAAGATATAAAGGGCATCCAAAATGGAAAGGAAGAAGTCAAATTATCCTTGTTTGCAGATGATTTTTTTTTTTTTTTTTTTTTGAGACAGAGTTTTGCTCTTGTTGCCCAGGCTGGAGTGCAATGGTGCGATCTCAGCTCACCACAACCTCTGCCTTCCAGGTTCAAGCAATTCTCCTGCCTCAGCCTCCTGAGTAGCTGGAATTACAGGCATGCGCCACCACTACTGGCTAATTTTTTTGTGTTTTTAGTGGAGACGGTGTTTCTCCATGTTGGTCAGGCTGGTCTTGAACTCCTGACCTCAGGTGATTCACCCATCTCGGCCTCCCAAAGTGCTGGGATTACAGGCATGAGCCACCGCACCCGGCAATGATGTGATCTTATTTTTGAAAAAATCTAAAGACTCCCCAAAAAAACTATTAGAACTGATAAACAAATTCAGTAAAGTTACAGGATACAGATACAAAATAAACACACAAAATCTGTGGGATCTAAAAATCAAAACAATGTGAAGTCATGGACATAGAGAGTAGAAGGATGGTTACCAGAGGTTGGGAAGGGTAGTGAAGAGATATGGGGAAGGAAGGGATGGTTAACGGGCACAAAAAATGTAAAGAATGAATAAGATCTACTATTTGATAGCACAACAGGGTGACTATAGTCAATAATAACTGTACATTTTTAAATAACTTAAAGAGTATAATTGGATGTTTGCAACTCAGTGGATAAACGTTTGAGGAGATGGATTAAAAAATAATAACAAATGAATGTTATGAACAACTCTATGCTCACGATTTTAATAACTTACGTGAAATTTACCAATTGCTTGAAAGTCACAAAACTTTCAATGCTACCCAAACTCACACAAGGAGAAATAGATAATCAGAATAGGATTATATTTATTAAGAAATTAAATCAAGAAGTAATAACTTTCAGGTGGGTTCCGATGGTTTTATTGGTGAATTCTACCAATTATTAAGGAAGAAGTGTTCATGATATACACCAATGATACTCCACAATCTCAGAAGCACAAAAAGCAGGGATCATTTCCTAATTCTTAAGAGGCCTGCATTATCCCAATACCGAGGCATTACAACAAGGAAACTTATAGACTAATATCTCTCAAAAATATAGATAAAAAATCCTGAACAAAGTAATGGCAAATTGATTGTAATAATATACAAAAAGAACTGGATATCACAAACAAGCAGGATATCTTCCAAATATGCAAGGCTGATACAACATTTGATTATCAATTAACACAACCAATCACATCAACAGGCTAAGGAAGAAAACTGATATGATCATTCAAATAATGCAGAAGAAGCATTTGGCAAAATACAATATCGATTCATGATGAAAACTCTATTCAAGCTAGAATTGGGTGAGATTTCTCAACTTGATAAAGAACATCTAAAACAACCTACAGCCAACATGATACTTACTAGTGAAAAATTAAATACTTTTCTCCTAAAATTAGGAACAACAAGGTGACTATGGCTTTTCTCACCACTCCTATTCAGCCTTGTGCTAGAACTCATAGATCGTGTAATAAGAAAATCAAATGAAATAAAAGTGACACAGATTAGGAAAAAAGGGAATAAAACCATTTTGGTTCACAGATGACATGATTGTGTATCTAAACGATTGCAATTAGTTGACCAAAAAAACATGCCACAACCCCCCAAAACCACCCAAAAACCAACCCCTGAAACTAATAAGTGATTATAGCAAGGGATACAAGGCTAATACACAAAAGTATATTATGAAAAGGTGGTCAACATCACTAATCAGCAGGGAAATGCAAATGAAATCTGCAATGAGAGATATAACCACACCAGTTAGAATGGCTATCATCAAGAAGACAAGAGACAAATGTTGGCAAGGATGTGGAGAAAAGGGAATCCTTGTACACTGTTGGTGAGAACGTAAATTGGTACATCCATTATGGAAAACAGTATGGAAGTTCTTCAAAAAATTAAAACCAGGACTACCATATGACCCAGCAATCCCACTCCTGGGCATGTATCCCGAGGAAATGAAATTAGTATCTCTAAGAGAATCTGCACTCTCATGTCCACTGCAGCATTATTCACAGTAGCCAAGACATGGGGACAACCTAAATGTCAGTTGATAAATGAATAGGGAAAGAAATTGTGTTATATACAGAAAATGGAATATCATTCATCCTTACTAAAGAAGGAAATACCACAATTTGTGACAACATAGATGAATCTTGAGGGCATTATGCCAAGCAAAACGAGTCAGAAAAACACAAATACTGTATTACCTTACTTACATGTAGAATTTTAAAAAGTTGAACCCATAGAAATAGAGAATAAAATGGTGATTGCCAGGGGCTGGGGCTGGAGGAAATGGGGAAATGTTGGCAAAAGGGCACAAACTTTCAGTTATAAGATGAATACGTTCTGGGGATCTAATGTATAGCATGGTGACTATAGTTAACAGTACTGTATTGTACACTTTAAATTGTTAATAGAGATCTTAAATTGTTCATACCACACACATGTACACACAAAAGGTAACTAGGTGAAGTGATTGATGTGTTAACTAACCTAATTGTGATCATCATTTCACAATATACACATGTCAAATTATCACATTATACACTTTAAATTTATATAATTTCATTTGTCAATTATGCCTCAATGAAGCTGGAAAACTTTTTAAAAAACACAAAAGTATGTGGATAAACAAATAGCGGTATAGCCATATAATAGTGTCTCTGTGTGTGTATATATACACACACACACACACACACACACACACACACACACACACACATATATATGAAGGGATGAAGAAGAGGCCATGTGGTCAGGGAGGCAGGGATGGAAGTGAGGCAGCCACAAGTCAAGTGAGGATTGCTGGCATCACCAGAAACTAGAAGAGGCAAGGAATAACTTCTTACCTCCAGAGAGAGCACAGGTTGGCCAACACTTGGTTTTTGTCTCAGTAAAACTGATTTTGGACATATATATATAATTTTTTTTTTTTTTGAGACGGAGTTTTACTCTTATTGCCCAGGCTGGAGTGCAATGGCGTGATCTCGGCTCACCACAACCTCCACCTCCCAGATTCAACAGATTCTCCTGCCTCAGCCTACCGAGTAGCTGAGATTACAAGCATGTGCCACTAGACCTGACTAATTTTGTATTTTTAGACGGGGTTTCTCCATGTTGGTCAGGCCGGTCTCGAACTCCTGATCTCAGGTAATACACCTACCTCAGCCTCCTAAAGGGATGGGATTACAGGCATGATCCACCACGCCCAGACTTACAATAGGATATTATTCAATTATAAGAGGAAATGAGTGATTATGCCTTGAAAACACTTGGAAGAACCTTAAATGCACATTTTTAAGTGCAGAAAGCCAAATTCAAAATGTTTGCTGATTCCAAATAGATGACATTCTGGAATAGCTAAAACTATAGAGACTAGAAAAATATCAGTGATTGCTAAGGATTTTGGTGTGTGTGGGGGTTGTGATTGGGGGGATGAATAGGTGAAGTAGGTGATCCCGTATGATGCTGTAACGGTGGATACATGACATTATGCATTTATCAAAACTCATAGAACTTGACAATAAAAGGAGTAAATGTTAATGTATGCTAATTAGAAAATCCGTCAGGATGTTTTGGAGTCACAGGAAAAAAATGCATATTGTGAGAAGATAATCTAGCTGTATCACAAATGTATGAATCAAGCACATGGAGGGATTTGGGGAAAAGTTGCTGACCTAAGTAACTTTGGAAATAAGTGGAGTCTGTGAGACTAAAGGCAAAAGGAACTGCACATAAGCACTGTGTGGAGTTGATCCATTTGTTTCCCCTAAAGATATGGAGTAATGATTCTCATACTGCCATACATGAATACTAGAACTGAACAGGAATGCTGGATGGTGGGAGCCAGGTTTCTCAGTGTCATTTTGAGAATATACAGATAAGCAAGGGGAGAAGGCTGGAATGATGCCTATGGTAATGGATTACATTAGTAAGAACTCATGTTTAATTTAAAAGAGATACAGGTGATTGCCCATGGAAATATTTATGAGTATGTGTGTATACATGGGTTAGGACACACATCTATTTTTTTGCTCTGTCAGTTTAGAGATCCTAAAAGAAGTAATACTCTAGTAGCAACTAGCATATCTAGCACCCAGATCATGGTTTCTAATACCATTCTCCAATGCAAGGAAGTAGGGCTCCTTGGAGCAATGGCTAATTCTAGGACTGTAGCAGGAAATATACAAGATGAGCCTGGAGCATCTTGTAGTGTTAAGAGTGTAAGGAAATGCTCGAAAAACAAACAGAACAGAAAAGAAACCCACAAACTACCTTGATGTGGGTATGTCAAAGTGGCACAAGAGCTGTAGTAAGCTAAATAACGCCCCCCAAAAGGTATCAGTTTCTATTCCCTGTAACCTGGTAATGCTACCTCATGAGGAAAAATGGTTTTTGCAGAGTGAATAAGGAATATTATTTCAGATAATCTGGCTGGACCCTAAATACAATCATATGTATCTTTTTTCTTTTTTTCTATTTTGAGACAGTGTCTCGCTCTGTCGCCCAAGCTGGAGTGCAGTGTTGTAATCTCAATTCACTGCAGTCTCCCCCTCCCAGTTCAAGCAGTACTCCTGCCTCAGCTTGCCGAGTAGCTGGGACTACAGGCACACGCCACCACGCCGGGCTAATTTTTTTTTTTTTTTTTTTTTTTTTTTTGTAGAGATGGGGATTCACTATGTTGTTCTGGCTGGTTTTGAACTCCTGACCTCAAGTGATCCACCCACCTCGGCCACCCAAAGTGCTGGAATTGTGGATGTGAGCCCCCGCGCCCAGTTGACGTGTATCTTTATAAGCAGGCAGAGAGAGATCTGACCCAGACACAGGGATGAAGAAGAGGCCATGTGATCAGGGCGGCAGGGATAGAAGTGAGGCAGCCACAAGACAAGGGAGGATTGCTGGCATCGCCAGAAACTGGAAGAGGCAAGGAATAACTTCTCACCTCCAGAGAGAGCACAGGTTGGCCATCACTTGGTTTTTGTCTCAGTAAAACTGATTTTGGACTTCTTGCCATTCGAATTTTGAGGAAATACATTTCTGTTGTTTAAGCCATGGAGTCTCTGGTCATTGGTTACAGCAGCCCTGGATGAGCCAGAGCTCTCAATGTCCAAAGCTGAAAGAATTTGAGTAACAAAAGAAAACAAGTAGTACTGGATGATAACCCAAAGTAAAAAATAAATATCCATGAATCAATACTGATATAAATAAATGATTGAAAAATAAATAGGAAGAAGAGACAAATTTCCCATGTAGAATAATTCCAAATAAATATGCGGGTACTCCCCCATCCAACAAGGTGAAGCATAACTCTACTCTTTAAGTGTGGGGTGCGCATAGTGACTTCCTTCCAAAAAGTACAGAATGAAATGGGAGAAAAAGGAGTATCTTTTCAAGCACTATTTCAGTCTGGTGATCAAGGTCACCATTATTAGTCATAAATCATGTTAATAGTCTATACCCTTGATATGTTATAACAAAAATGGCACTTAACCTTTGTTATCTTTCTCTCTAAAACTCATAACCCCAGTTTAATAATGAGAAAAAAATCATCAAATTCTAATAAAGGAGCATCCTGCAACATAACTGACCAATGCTTCTCAAAATTGCTAAAGTTAAAAAAATGCGGGAAAGTCTGAGAAACTATCACAGCCAAGAGGAGCTATTTTTGTTTAGTATTTTCGTTTATTTATATCCATTACTTTTCTTTCACTTCTCTGCTAATTGTACTATTTGAGTCATTTTGAGATGGGTTTATCTTGACTCTTTTTGTTCTTTAGTGTTGGTCACGTGCTTCCATTTCTTTGCATGAATGATACATAATAGACTCAGAGAAGGCTGATTTTTATTCCAGTCAACAATTAACATGACTGGACTCAAACTCCATTTATGTCCCCTGCAGTCAACAGTTTCCCTAGGATCTGTAGTTTCCAGCTGCTGCTTTTTAACTAGTTCCCCTGTGAAGTTTTGCTGAGTGGTCAGCCTACATTTCAGGTCAATATCAGCTGCATATTTTGGGACGCACCTGCTACATAACCCCTTCTCTTTCAAGCTTTCTGACTGCTCTCCAAACCCTAAACTCTGGCGTTTTATGCTTCAGAGCAGTAAGGCTGCGATGTTCTGCTGCCCTGAGCTGCTGTGCAGACTCGAGATTGTCCTCAGGCAGGAAGCCGTACATTTTCCGATCTCGCCAGCTGCAATTTTTGTTTTTCAAGGGCTCCTTTCAGCGAATGGAAGGGCTGGGATCAAATCCAGGAAGTTTTGTCTCAAAGTTTGCACTCTTATTCTCTAACAATGCTTCCTCTCACATTTATTTTCACTGAAGATGAAATACTGCGGATAATTGCGAAACCCACTTATTATTTTAGTCATAGCTAATTCTTGTGTTCTATTAAAAACGAACAAACAGAGAATTAACTCGGGGATTCTGAATGCCCCTCAAATCATGCCATATAGTCTACAGTCATGCTCTTTATGAGAGAGCACAAAATAGAAACCTAAATCAAGATATCTTGATTGTAGGACTGGCTTTACCATTAAGTTCATATGTGCCTTTGGTAAACTGTCTCTTATCTCTTAGATCCAGTTTACTTACCTATGAAATGGAGTGATAGTACATTTTACTCTAACTGTAGTAAAGTTACAGAACCATCCGAAGTCATCCTCCTGTGTATTTCCTTTAGTCTCCACTAGAGGGAGAAGCAATACCAGACAGACGTGCTAAAAAAAACAAAACAAAACAAAACAAAACAAAACAAAAAAAAAACCCACCTGAAATAGAATCTCCAGTGTCAGTTTATTTAAACTCTTTTTCCTGATTATTTAACCCTCTTCATTATAGAAAATGTAGAACATATGGAGAAGCATAAAGAACCAGAAAGCATCGCCCAAAAAAATCACTGTTGTATCCATTTGTCATCTCTTTTGGTTTGCCTAACATCAGAACCTCTTTCGCTATAGAGGTGAAAATCCCTGCTTTCCCTACCTCCTCTTGCAGCTGGGATGTGGACACATGAGTGAGGCTCTGCCCCAGATGTGGGTCTGATAATAAGAGAGCATAAGCAGGAAAGAATCCACACTGGTAAGAGGTGAGGCACCAGGGAGTGGCAGTGACCTTCGCTCCTGAGGCAGCAACATCAGTGATGCAGGGGGCAGTGATGAAGCCCTGCCCTGTCCCTGGCCCAGTTCATTTGGGAACTGGGGTTCATTGAGTTTCAATGAAATTTGAAATTGAGGAAATTTTCAAACAATGGATGGCACAGTGGGACCTCACTAAACTGCTTTTGGGATGATTTTGAACATTGCTCTTGGCTTCTTGAACTGGCTTCCTTTAGCCCTTTGTGTCACACCCAACCACTTCCTGCCTCAAGAGTCTGTAAACTACTTAAAATCTTCTTTTTAAATCTCCTTTTTACTGTTTAAAACAACTAGATTTTTTTTTTCTAGTGCTTGCAACTATAGATCTTACCCGAAGCCAACTTTCCTGGAGACAATCACTGTTGGTATTTTGGTAAATTTTAAGAGCGCCTTTAAAGAATTTTAAAGAATTTGTTAAAGAGAGGGATATATGGGCTCCGATACAAGTTCCCTAGATGTATTTTTCAAAGTGTTCCAGGTTCGTTGGGATGTATTATGCTTGGAGGAGCTCTAGTCTTCCAGATACCTCCACTGGAATGTGGATATTCCATGAAGCTGAGTTCACTTCATAACCTAAACGTTTGCTTCACTTCCTGTATTCCTTCCCCCTACCCACCTTTTTGATGGAGGCTTTTAGTTACTTAAGTTAGAGATCTCGGAGACCTCTTTGCCTATGTTCTTTCTCTCACATTCTATACTTAATTGTTTACATTTGTATTTTATTGATGTCTGTGTTTTACTGATGCCTGTTACCTGAGGTGTAATAGAGATTTCAGCTGGTTTAGAGCTAGATTCTGATGTGGCTAAAATATGTGGAGCTGGTTTTTAATTCTCATCTTATCTCCATGACCTCTAATTGTTCCGACAGACTGATTTTCAGGAAAATTGAGGACACTGAGGGATGTAAAGCATGAACTCTGTCCATATTTGGAGTTCAGACAGGGCTGCCAGATTGAGAGTTAGGTTATAGGCAGGTAAGAAAGTATAGGCATTAAAAGTAATGGCAAAACCGCAATTACTTTTGCACCAACCTAATACACACAGAGAGAATTCATTCTAAGCAGGGAAGTTATCTAGCATGGACCTTCAGCCTCACCCAAAGGGACTAAGGGTCAGAGGGGTGCGAGGTACAATGTAGTAACTGGTAGGTAAACCCATTCCAGTTCAGCTATCCTGGTGATATGTGTGTTCCCTGGAAAAAAAATGAATGGTTTGTACCCTAAAGACTTCTGTCGCTAACCTCTATAGCACATCATTGCTCAATCTACCCTGCTATGGACACCCCTCAATTAAATACAATAGGGGTATGGGCTGGGGGAGGAAACTCCTTTCCACTTAATAAGAGATTGCTGGGCATGTGCTGTATCCTGAGGACCGAGAGCATTGGCGGCCAGGGAAAATCAGCAAATTTCTGATTTCCTCATGGAAGATGCTAACGGCAAGTAGCAACCTGATATTTTTGTTGTTGTTCTGTAAGCGTATGTAAGAAATCTGTTGCAAACTCCCGGACATTTTTTGGAGTGTGCAGAGGAAGTGCTGCTTCTGCAGGTGGCACTTGGAGTTAATAAGATTAGAAGATAAGGGTGCATGTAACTCAATCTGCCCTTGCAGGTTTGTGAAGTTAGAGAGCCCAACCTTCCATAGATGCTTCTCAAATGTGTCTCCTTCCCTCTCCTCCCCATGCCGCTGCTTATGTTAGCTCTTCATCATTTCTTACCTGGAATACTGTGCCAGCCTCTTAACCTGGATCCTGCCTTCTGTCTTTCTCCAAGTTGTAATCCATGCGCCACATGAGTGCCAGATTAATTTTCTGTGGCACAAGATAGATTATGTCATTCTTCTACTTAAAATCACAATGGCTTCCCATTTTCTTTAAAAAAGTATCTGCTCTCCTATTGATTTGCAAGATTTTTTTCTGATTTGGCTTCAGTTATACTGCATAGACCTTTCATTCAGCTTTCCCATCTGGCACCTTACGCTTTCGTCATACTTTACTGTTGGTGGATTCATGAGCTGAGCATGTATTTTGTATTTGTGCATTTCAATGTCTTCCTTTTCTTTACATGACTAAAAGAGTTAACCAAAATGTTTGACACAATTTGTTTTATAGGAGAGTCGCAATTACATCCTCTTAAAAATTGTCTTTTAGCAAAACAAAGCACAAATCTTTCTTTTTATTCAGAGCCATGCATCATCTTGGATATGTGCATTTACAGCATCAGCGGTATCTCTAGATCCAACTATTTAATTGTGAGGATCCACTTTGAACAGTTTGTTTGGTGTTCAGAGTCACGTTTTCTGTCCAGTTGAGGCACAACTTCCTTTTTAAATTGTTGACTCTTTGAGAACTTTTAAAGTGGGAGTCAGATAGAAATGTAGACTGTCTTGATAGAAATTAAGACTGTCTGTCCACCAGATGTCACCCTGACTTCTTAGGAGCCATAGAAAACAAAAGACCTAGTCTTCCTAGCTCTTTTTTTTTGTTTGTTATTTTTGACAGTTCTTATATAAACTAGTGATAGTTTATGTCTTAAATAGGGGCCAGGGCAGGTGGGATTGGAGGAAAAAAACAAGGTGTGTTTATTTATTTATTTATTTGTTTGAGATGGAGTTTCTCTCTTGTTGCCCAGGCTGGAGTGCCATGGCATGATCTCGGTTCACTGCAACCTCTGCCTCCTGGGTTCAAGCAATTCATCTGCCTCAGCCTCCCAAGTATCTGGGATTACAGGCAAGTGCCACCATGCCTGGCTAATTTTTGTATTTTTAGTAGAGATGGGGTTTTACCATGTTGGCCAGGCTGGTCTTGAACTCCTGCCCTAAGGTGATACACCTACCTCAACCTCCCAAAGCTCTGGGATTACAGGTGTGAGTCACCACGCCTGGCCTTTTAAAAAAAGTTTTATTTTATTAATTCGACTTTTATTTTAGATGCAGTGGGTGCATGTGCACATGTGTTGCGTGGAAATATTGCATGGTGCTGAGGTATGGAGTAGGAATCTCATTACTCAGGTAGTGAGCATAGTACCTGACAGGTAGTCTTTTAACCCACCTCTCCATCCTCTAGTATTCCACAGTGTGTATTGTTCCCATGTTTATGTCCATGTGTGCTCAATAAAACCCGAGCCTTTATGTTTCTCCAAATCCCTTCTTACCTGAGAGAGGCACCTTTCTCGATAACACTGTCAATTCAACTTTTCTTTCACTGCTTATAGATTTAAAAGTCCTGTCAGTTAAAGTCACAATTTAATTTATAAAACTTTTGCAAATAACCTAAAGTACATGGCCATTGTGCGGATCACTTAAGGCTTCTCTTAATTGCAGTGAAACATCTGTTCAGACGTCGTTCACGATGACGTCTTTGATGGAGGACCATTGACACAACTTCCAATCAAGTCAGACTGCTGGGTGCGCGGTGGTCTCACAAACAAGCAACATGTGTTTTGCTTTCGCTAGTCTCTATTATCACAAAAAACGTTTTTCACTGTCAACAATTAGCATCCTTTTACTCTGCCCTAATTTCCCCTTCTTTTAAGGATTCTTTGATTGTGTGCTTTAATTGGGGTGTGGGCGTATGTGAGTGCTCATACACTCTATAATAACAAACTAGAACTGCCCTGATAGAAAATCAGAGATTTTCTATCTTCCAAAGTGTGTACTTTGATTTTTAATTGTTTACAGCTGGGCATAGTGGTGCGCACCTGTAATCCCAGCTACTCGGAAGGCTGAGGTGGGAGAATTACCTGAGCCCGGGAGGTTAAGGCTACAGTGAGCAGAGATTGTACCACCGGCATTCCAGCCTGGGCAACAGAGTACCACTGCACTCCAGCCTGTGAAACAGAGACCCTGTTTCAGAATAAGTAAGTGCGGATAAAGAACCAAAACTTACGTAGCATCTACCATATGTCAGGCACTTTGTATATATGATCCAAATATGAGTTAAATTCTTCTTTGTTTTTTGAGAGATTTGCCCCTGATTGATAGAAAATCCCAAGCCGGTTGAATGCCGTGGCTCACGCCTTGTGATCACAAGACTTTGGGAAGCCAAGGCAGGAGGATCACTTGAACTCAGGGGTCCAGACCACCCTGGGCAACATAGTGAGACCTTGTCTCTATAAAAGAAAAAAGCAAAAGAGAAAATCCCATCCCATGCAGAGTGAGAAAACATCTGCCTGATAATTCTTTTTTTTTTTTTTTTTTTTTAAAGACAGAGCTTTGTTCTGTCACCCAGGCTGTAGTGCAATGGCACAATCTCAGCTCATTCCAACCTCCACCTCCCAGGTTCAAGTGATTCTCCCACCTCAGCCTCCAGAGTAGCTGGAGTACAGGTGTGTGCCACCACACCCTGGCTAAGTTTTGTATTTTAATAGAGATGTTTCACAGTGATAGCCAGGCTGGTCTCAAATTCCTGGGATCAAGTGATCCGCCCTCCTCAGCCTCCCAAAGTGCTAGGATTACAGGTGTGATCCTACACTCAGCCTGTCTGAGAATTCTATTTTGTTTTCTTTGAAACAGGGCCTTGCTCTGTCACCCAGGCTAGAGTACTGTGGTGCAGTCATAGCTCCCTGCAGTCTCAAACTCCTGGACTCAAGTGATCCTCTTCCCTCAGCCTCCCAAATAGCTGGGACTACAGTCATGTGACATCATGCCTGGGCTAATTTTATTTTTTGTGGAGATAGGGTCTCACTATGTTGCCCAGGCTGGTCTTGAGCTTCTGGCTTTGAGTGATCCTCTTACCTCGGCCTCCCAAAGTGCTGGAATGCCTGGCCCATCTGAGAATTCTTGATGGCAAAGAGAGTGGTGCAATTTTCTTGCTTGCTTGTTTGTCTTTCTTCCTGTCTGTCTGTCTTTATCTTTTCTTTTCTTTTTTTGTTTTTAAAAGAACAGATTAATTGACCTTTAACTGTTAAACAAACAAAAAAGCTGCACATAATTAACATTTGCACAATTTGATGAGCCTGGACATGAGCATATACCAGCGAGGTCATCACTACAATCAAGTAAGAGATATAACTATCACCTCGAAAAGTTTCCTTGTTTCTCTTTGTTTTGTTTTGTTGTTTGTTGTTGTTGTTGTAAGGACACTTAACATGAAATCCACTTCCTTAACAGATTTTTAAGTGCGCTATACCGTATTGGTAACTATGTGTATTATGTTGTACAGCAGATCTCTAGAACTTATTCATCAAGCATAACTGAAAGTTTATTTCCGTTGAAAATCAACTCTCAATTTCCCACCCCTGCCAGCCTCTGGTACCCTTCATCCTACTATCTGTTTTTTCTGTGGTTATGACTATTTTAGACAACTCACCTAAGTGGAATCACACAGTATTTGTCCTTCTGTGGCTGTCTTATTTCACTTAGAATAATGTTCTCCAGATTCATCCATGTTTTGTCACAAATGGCAGGATTTCCCTCTTTTCAAAAGCTGAATAATATTCCATTGTATTATACTATGTTGTCTTTCTCTAATCTTGGTTTTCTACAATAGCTATTGTAACTAACACTGCATTGAATGTAGGATTGCAGATATCTTGTCAAGATCTTTATTTTAATATTTTAGATATGTACCCACAAGTGGGATTGCTAGGTCCTATGGTAGCTCTGTTTTTAACTTTTGGAAGAACCTTCATATTCTTTTTGATTGCACTGTTTTACAAGGATTGCCTTTTCTCCACATCCTTACCAATGCTTATTATCTTTTTAAAATATATATGATGGTCATACTAACAGGTGTGAGATGATATCTTGTGTGGTTTTGGTTTTCATTTCCCTGATGATTGGTGATGTTGAGCACCTTTTCATGTATTTACTGGCCATACCCTGAGGGAAAGGAGAGTCTTTTCAATAAATAGTGCTGGGAAAACAAGTTATCCACATGCAAAATTATAAAATTGGACACCTATTTTACACCATACACGAAGATAAAGCCAAAATGAATTAAAGGCTTAAATGTAAAAACTGAAACTATAAAACTACTGGAAGAAAATGTAGGGTGTAGTTTCTTGACATTGGTGTTGTCAATGATTGCTTGGATATGATACCAAAAGCAGAGACAAACAAAGCCAAAATAGACAAATGGGATTGCTGTAAACTAAAAAGCTTCTGTAGAGCAAAACAAACGACAGAATGAAAAGACAACCGACAGAATGAGAGAAAATATTTACAAACCATATATTTAATAAGGAGCTAAGGGCCAAAATATGAATAAAAAACTCCTACAGCTTAACAACAACAACAACAACAATAAAAACCCAACAAAGTTTGAAAATGGGGAAAGGGCTCTAATAGACATTTCTGTAAAGAAGTCACATTTCTTTTTCTCGCTCTGGCTCTGTTTGGCTTCCTGCTGAAGCCCTGATCTCGCTTGTGTCTCCCTTTCTAAGATTGTTCCTCTCCATGCTCTCCAAAGATCTACATATGGGACAGAAAATTGTTTCCTCTCTTTTCCTCCAACCCCTAGTCAAAAATAAATTCAGAAAGTTTAGGCAATGTGCTCAAGAGAGCATGATGATGGAGCAGGGACATACTTCAAGGTTTTCCGGCTGAAAGCCAGAGATATTCCTATTCACCTTTCTTTCTGATACATTGGCCAATGATATATGGTGGGGAGGGAACGCATGAAGTAAAGTGAATTTGACTTATCATGAGATAATAAAACATTTGAAGTGGTGACAATCTAAATATTTTTCAAAGACAAAATGTTTAATATTTAGAGCAACGACTCTTTTACTAATATTCATTAACTGGGGATAATGTTCTTATCATTATGTAAGAGTTATCTATAAATATCTAACATTTCAATATGTGGCAAAGTATTTAGTTTCCTTTTTTTTTTTTTTGAAATGGAGTCTTGCTCTGTCACCCAGGCTGGAGTGCAGTGATGCGATCTTGGCTCACTGCCACCTCTGCCTCCCAGGTTCAAGCAATTTTCCTGCCTCAACCTCCTGAGTAGCTGGGATTACAGTCAAGAGCCACCGCACGCAGCCTTCATCAATAATTTTTAGTGTATAGAATCATGAGACCAAAAGATTTGAGAATAGCTTTTGTAGCCTCTACTGAATCACTTTTAGGGTTTTCAAGACAGCAAAAGGAAATACATACTTAATGTTTTTCTACTTTATACCAGAGATTTTAAATATTTAGTCATGTTTCATAAATTTTATCTTTTCTTAATTCTCTTAATAGAATTGTAAATTTTACACCCATTCCATAATTGAAGAGCTTGAGATCTGGAAATGTTACTTAAAATCCTCATGGTTGAACAAAGAGCAGAGGAGAAATTAAACCTAGGTCTGAATGACTCCAAAGACCATTCTGTCCTGCACTTAAATGTGTAGAACTACAACTGTGATGTGAAATGAGGTGGGCTACAGACATGGATTTTCATAGTTACTGAGAATAAAACAATCTAGGAAGTCCATATCTATTAATTGTGGCTATAGCTCAGTACACATATTTCCAAAACATGGCTTCAATCTTGACAAAAAGAAAAAAAATCTTGTTTGGAATAGGAAGTCAACTTGATTGGATGTATTTTGGGGCCATGAGAACAAACAGAAGACCTGGATAATCTTCTTGTTGTATTAATATTTCATCCAGTGTTTTACCATTGCTTATGGGCAAAGAATTGAATTTGACCTGCCTTGGAATTAAATTTTCTTTTTCAATTTTCCATTAAGAAAATATTGCTGACTCTTGTCCTAGATTTTCAGTCTATTAAAAAATATTCTCATCCATGGCTAAAACATGTAGAAAGTTTTACATTTTAAGTTCCTCCTTAGAACTTAGTGTTTTAGTCTCCCTTTATATCATAATTGGAAAAACATTAAAAATGTGAAATTGAAGCAAAATACCAGGAAGCAACTGTATATAGAATCACAAATCATCTATTTAACAGCTAAGACATTCCTGCTTATTACTATTTATATATACAAAATTAATTAAAGATGTGATAGTTCTCCTCCAAGCTAAACCCTGAGTACCCTTGGAACAGAGGCTATCTCATTCTCTTTGGTCCTGACCTCAAGTGATTCACCCACCTCAGCCTCCCAAAGTGCTGGGATCACAGGTGTGAGCCACAGCACCCAACAGTCTCATTCCCTTTGGCTAGCCCATTACCTGCATAGCAACTGGAACACAGAAAGTACTCAACACAGTTGTTTAATTGTCAAATGTAATTGACTTTATTTAAAATGCACTTTTTCCTAATTTAAATGTGTTTATTCTGCTATGTAATTCATCTCATTATATAATATACCCATTTCCATATCATATAATTAGTTTGGAAAAACAAGAAAAGCTGTCTGGTTAGGATCAATGCATTGAAAATTCACAAAGTTTTCTTCTATATAATCTAGCTTTCCTTTATTATTGGTAGAACATACTTTTCACAAATAGAACTTTTTGTTTTAATTGTAATTAAGGCAGATGGCTAACTTAGTAAATGGGTATTGTTGGGGAAATATAACTAAAAACAAAATCTTCTTATCTAGAAATCATCTCTACAAAGGTAATAGGGAAAGAAAACATTTTTAATATTGAAAGCATTGAAACATAATGTAATGGGTATCACAGGCAATCAACTAAGACATTGCTCACCCTTATATACAGCCAAGCAGACATGACCCATTATATGCATGTTTTCAAGATCAACAATAACTCAAGTAAGAGGACTTGACAGTGCTATATGTCACACATAGGTTACCATAATTGCACCTGTTAGTTGGGTACAATTAACTGTGCTAGTTAATTTGCTTTATCCAGAGGAAATTCAAACTTCTCATATATTTAGGACAGGAAATAGTTTTGCAACTTGGAGCAAGGTGCCCACCTAAGTCAGACTTAAGCCTACCCCAAAGACTGGGAGATGTAGGTACTCTCTTCCTTGATGTTTACATTTCAAAGAAATGGCTACCAGGGACTTGAGAAAGATATTTCTAGATTATATAGCTGACAAAATGCCAATTTAGTCTTCAAAAGAATTTATATACATTTCAAAGAGAGGAGAAAGAACTTGCAATAATAAGTTTTCTAAAGTAAGTGCTCAAAGTAAATGGAGAGAAAGAGATATTTTTTCTTATTTTCAAAACGAGTAAGCGTCTGATTTTAAATGTGCATTTGTCTTTACAGTATTTACTGTCTGGTTACTTCATGCAAATGTTTATGGTAATTGAGTAAGGAGGTGAAGAGAGAGAGGAAGCACTACTATCACCTCACTCATATGTTGTTGCTTTTTATGATTTACTTTGTTCTCATGTTTCTGAATGTTAAATATGGCATTTCTTGGCCTATTCATGAGATAAAGTAACTACTGCTGTGTAGGGGAGAAAGGATACTTTAGGTTTGTTCTTCAAGATTATGGCCTCTGAGAGTTCCGGGAACAGCTTTCTTGACCTCTTAATTGCTCTCTGTTCCCCAAAATGTTAGAAAATCACACAGTTATAAGTGAATAAATATTAAGTTAATAAATAAAGAGATTATCTGTCTCTTGATGGAGGAAAAAAAAACTGTAAAATATTTAAACAGGTTTATTCTGAACCAATACAAGCAACTGTGGCCCAAGGAACAGTCTCAAGAGGTCCTGAGAAAGGGTGCCTGAGGTGGTTGATGATTGACTTACAGTTTGGTTTTATACATTTTATGGAGAGCAATATTATAAGCAAATACTTAAATCAATACATTGGTTCAGATAAAAAAGGTGGGACATCTTGAATTGGAGGTGGGGTGGGAGAAGTAGGGTAGGTTTACAGGTCATAAGTGGGTTCAAAGACTTTCTAATTGGCAATTAGTTCAAAGAGTTAAGCTTTGTCTAAAGACTTGAAGTCAATAGAAAGAAATTCTTGAGTAAAGATAAGGAGGTTGTAGAAGACAAGGTTCTTGTTTTGTTATGTAGATGAAGCTTCCAGGTAGCAGCCTTCAAAGAGAAAAAATCATAAATATTTGTTTTCAGACCTTTAAAGGTGTCAGACTCTTAGTCTCTCCTAGAAGGAGGAAGTCTTAGCTGCATTAATGGAGATTCTTTACAGAAGTAAATTTCCTCCAGAAAGGACAGCTTTGCAGGGCCATTTCAAAATATGTTAAAGAAATATATTTTGGGATAAAACATTTTGATTTCTTTCAGGGTCTGCTATCTGCCATGTGATGCTATACCAAAGCCAATTTGGAATTTGGTACCTTATTGCCACAAAGCATCTATTTTGTCAGTCTTATGATCTCCATTTTAATGTTAATACTGGTGATCAGTTATCACTGAAGTCCAAAAGGGAAGGGGTATAATGAGGCATGTCCAGTGTCCCTTCCTGTCATGGCTAGAAATTCAGTTTTTCAGGTTTCTCTGGGGTTCCCGTGGCCAGAGGGGTTCATTCAGTCAATTAGGGGAGTGCATAGGATTCTATTTTTGGTTTGCATGTCCCTTTAATC
The DNA here is from genome assembly GCF_043159975.1 of Macaca nemestrina. Taxonomy (NCBI): domain Eukaryota; kingdom Metazoa; phylum Chordata; class Mammalia; order Primates; family Cercopithecidae; genus Macaca; species Macaca nemestrina. The sequence continues at coordinate 148,387,667 of NC_092131.1, read as the reverse complement.
ATCACTCAAACTATGTCTTTTTTTCCCTTTCTTTTCTGACGTTGAAAAATTTTTCTTTGTTATAATCTCCTACTTAAAAGATTTTTGTTGTTATAAATGGCACATTCCAGGTACAGTCCAATAGAAAATAGGGTTAAGATCATCCTTTTAATGAATGTGTCTGGAAAAGCTTTCATCTCTTGCTTCTTGTGATGCTATACTCTCCTTGTTTTCCTCCTACTTACCTGGCCACCATTTCTCGGTTTCCTTTCAGGTTCCACCTTTTCTACTTGACCTCAAAATGATGGATTGCTTCTGGGTGGAGTCAAGAGCTGTCTATTTATTAATTGTCATTCCATAGGTGGTTCTCTTAGTCCTGTGGATTTAAGTACCATGTGATATTGATGAATCTAAATTTCTACACCTCTGATCTCTTCGATTAGTTTCAAACTTTTATATACAATAGACTACTTGAAACCTTAATTAAATATCTAATAAGCAACTGATATTTAATATGTAGAAATAGGACTCTTGTTATCCCTCAGTCTGCCCTTCCCCCAGGCTTCTTAATAGAAGGAATGACACCATTACATTCGATTGCTCAACCAAAACACAAAACAAAATGTAATAAAACAAAAACAAAAATCTAGGAATCATTGACTTTCACGGTCCATATCAAACCCATCAGTAAAATCTGTTGTTTCTACCTGTAAAACATATGCTACATCCTCTCCCTTTTTACATCTCTCTAGCCACGACCCCAGTCCAAAACACCATCCTTTCTTATAAAGACTATAGTTTCCTTTCAACCAGTCTATCTGCTTTCACTCTTTAACCTCTTCCCCTATTCGTTCCCCATATATCAGTCACTGTGATTTTTAAAAAATATGAATTTCATTAATTCAGTAATCTCATGATAAAACTTAAAGACTTTCCATTGACTTAGAATAATATTAAAAATCTTTACTGGCATGTTCTTAACATATTTTGTTCCAATGACCTAGATATTTAAAATGGACAACTAAAAGTAAATATTGGAGAAAAATTCCTTGCATTAAAAAAATAATATTTTAAAATAAAAAGGTCATATTTCTTCTAAATACATCCAATTAATTGTTAAAGATAATAAGCAAAATATTTTGTAACATTGTCTCTTAGTGAGATGGATGGAACTTTTTTTTATTAGACCATATTTCTAGTGATTAACTTTTTTTATAGCTAGAATAAGATGGAGTTCAGGGATCAGCATTAGTTTCATCCCTAATGTGTGCTTTAGGATTAATTTTTGCATAGGCAAATGTCAATTATATAGGTTGTCAAAATATGCCTTAAGAAGCTTAATAGAGATAAATTCTTGAGAATTCTTATATGTGGTTACATATGTAATTTTATTTCATAGTCAAAAAACTATTAAATCTATAATTATGCATTTGACAGACCAAGCACATTCTTATCAACATCTGAGAGCATGGAATTCATCCTAATTAAACAAAACTATCCTTCTATAGTTCAGAGCATAACTTTCTGGGTTGTAATTTGGGAACATTTTGTTCTACCCCTGTACTTAAATGGATATTAGAGAGGACTTTAATCAACTATGTAGAAATTAACAGCAGAATTAAGAGAATGAATTAAGTATGAGCTTATGAATAATACACTATTTACAGAAGAATCTATAACATTTGATTGTAAACCAAAAATGAAATTCTAAGTCCCCCAACCATCTAAATGGACCCTTCTTCTCAGCCCAGGGCATTCCAAAGTTAACCTGGAAAACTAGTTCAGGCTGTGATGGGAAGGAGTTGAACATGCCTCATTATACTCTCCTCCCTTTTGGAATCTGGGCCCAGTTGACCAGCATTAATATCAACACAGGCCTTAAGATTGATAGAACAGACTGTCTGAGTCTGGCAAGAAACATTTACAATCTGTTCTCTGAAGCCTGCTACCTGGAGGCTTCATCTGCAATAAAACCTTGGTGCACACAGTACATTATCTTAACCCCAACATTTCTTTTTATTGATTCTCAATCTTTAGATAATAATTTAACTCTTTTAACCAGTTGCCAATCGAAAATATTTGAATCTACCTATGACCTGGAAGCTACCCCACTGCCACCTTTCCAGACCAAACCAATGTACCTCCTACATGTATTGATTGAAGCCTTATGTCTCCCTAAAATGTATAAAGCCAAGGTGTAGCCTGCCCACCTTGGGTCCATGTTCTCAGGATCTCCTGAGGGCTGTGTCATGGGCCATTGGTCACTCATATTTGGCTCAGAGTAAATCTCTTCAAATATTTTACAGAGTGTACTAGTTGATTTTGATACTGCTATGAAGACATACCTGAGACTGGGTAGTTTATAAAGTAAAGATGTTTCATTGACTCACAGTTCCACACGGCTGGGATAGCCTCAGCAAACTTACAATCTTGGCGAAAGGCATTTCTTCACAGGACAGCAGAGAAGAGAATGAGTCCCAAGCGCAGGAGGAAGGCCCTTATAAAACCATCAGATTTTGTGAGAACTTACTATCACGAGAATAGCATGGGGGAACTGCCCCCATGTTACAATTATCTCCCACTGGGTCCCTTTCACCACATGTAGGGATTATGGGAACTATAATTCAAGATGAGATTTGGGTTGGGACATAGCCAAACCATATCACAGAGTTTGACTCTTTTCATCTATAGATTATAAGGTTTAAATCTGTTAATTGAAATCTAATACATGAATCATGGGAATACATAAAAGAGTAGGTAAGTGACTGAATGACAAGCAGGAAAATTTCACCTCGTAAAATAAACAAGTGTGATTTTATAGTATCCAATGATATTTTAGCAACAATAAATGTGATGTATCTTTTCCAACACTGAATAAATATTTAAGAAAAAAACCCCTCTATCTTATCTTAAATATATGTATACCTTTCTTTGTTATATAATATTGACTTGAAAAAAATAAACTTAGAAAATTATTTGACTCCTTACTTAAAAAGATCATGCAAAACATGTAATTGAGACACAGGCTAACTCATGGACAGAAGTAGTGTATACTATCTCTTGGCTGTTTTGCAATAACTCACCCCAAAATATGGCTTTCCTTTGTGAACCCTGAATATCTGATACAGGTCTCAGTTAATTTAGAAAGTTCATTTTGCCAAGGTTGAGGATGTGCACCCATGACACAGCTTCAGGACATCTTAATGACATGTGCCCAAGGTGGTTGGGGCACAGCTTGGTTTTATACACTTTAGGGAGACATGAGACATCAATCAATATATGTAAGATGTACATTGGTTCTGTCCCGAAAGGTGGTACAAATCCAAGTAGGAAGACAGCTTCCAGGTCACAGGTAGGTGAGAGACAAACAGTTTCATTCTTCTGAGTATCTGATTAGCCTTTACAAAGGAAGCAATCAGATACGCATCTATCTCAGTGAGCAGAGGGCTGACTTTGAATAGAATGGCAGGCAGGTTTGCCCTAAGCAGTTCCCAGCTTGACTTTTCCCTTTAGCTTAGTGATTTGGGGGCCCCAAGAATGATTTTCCCTTCAAATTTCCCCCCTTTTCTTTTAAAAATCTTTTGGAGGAAGCATTTTAGAAGACAATGAGTCTCTGGTCTGATCTCTCATGGCTAGGACAGTTTATTCCTAGATGAGTAGGTTTTATGTTATTAGCAAAGTGCATTTTTAGCAGGTTGTGAAGTCTCATGTCCTGTGAAGAGAAAATAGAGAGAGGAAGGGAGGAAAACAACAACGACGAAAAGAACAATCCTGGAAAATTAATATAGCCACATTACCCTGAAGTCCATGTATCAGTAGGCACGTACGAAAGCAGTTTATGTATATAAACAAGTTGTTATTTTCTTCTGAAGTTTAAATTGTCTAACTTCAGTTTGCAAGGATTTAAGAAAGCATGGCTTAGTTTTCAGTGATTTCAAATTAGGAAAAATGGGAAAAAAGGGAAAGAAAGAAGAAAAAAATTGAAAGCATTATTTTGGAGACTTATACCTAGGAAAAATTAGAATTCAGTACAAACTGTAGAAAATAATAAAAATGGAAAAACAGTAGGCAAGACTGGAATCTAACAACAGGTATACTGTAGCTTTTGAAATGTATTTTTTTCTCTCTTCAGTTTCCCATTTTTATTAACGACAAATCATGGTAGGACCAATTTGCTTTATTATACTAGACCAGATTATTTGTATAAAGTACAGCAGAAATAATTATTTTTTTCCACATAGGCTTTTTAAATTGGTTTTGATGGAACTTTGTTCCATAGAAGGAATCTCAGATAAGACTTCTCTAAAACCAAGCACAGTCATGGATTTGTACCATCAAATATTTATGAGTTGGGTGAATTCCTCTCCTCTTGTGGTCCCCCCAAAACTTGGGGCTCCTGGGCCTGTCAGAAAATGACATTCGTTACTTATCACAGGACAGGAACTGGGACAGGAACTGTGTAGACAAGGTATGAAGCTGGTTTTCCTAAGACGCTTTTAATGGCAACTCTATAAGTCAAGTTTAATTCCTTAAAGGAAATCACACCATTCCAGTCAAAGCCTTGGTAAAATAAGCAGTTTCTCCAATTTCGTTCTGTTATAAATGCAAACAGATTCTTATTGCACTTATGCAAGTAACTGTTGCCATAGTTAAGAATACTCACAAATAGTTTCTGAATTCTGGAGAAATCAGGTAGACAGAAACAAATGTGCTCCACATTTTGTTCACAGGAGTATGCTTAATTGTTAAAAGCTGTCAATAGCTCAGAATAAAAGTTTTCTTGACTCTGAAAAACAAAACAAAGGATCAGTAATGTTTTAAGCAAAAAGTCAAAGAATTACTTCTGTCTTCTATTAGTTCAGTCCATGCAGCTAATTCCTTGATATTCATGAACATTTTAGCTCTCCATGAGTCCTGAAAATTTTTCCTCTATTCTGATGTCACAGTCTCCAAACTTGCCAGAAACCTGCATTCAAGAGCACCTGTTAGTTTTATGGCTGATTATAAAACCACCTTCTAAAGTGGACCAAAGCAAAACAACTGTCTGTAGATGACAAAAGGTTTTAGGGCAGCCATAGTCAAAGACACAATTGACAAGGAAATTGTTACCTCTGTGGCACACAATAAGTTAACATAACAATTATGATTATTACTGAAATACTAAGTCATATCAGAATTACAGGAATTTTTCATAATTTTGGAACACATACCAATAGCATATTTATACAACTACAGTTCAAAGAAAGCAAACACCATTTCATATTTGATAATGTTTCCTGTACAATTTTTATACTAAATAAGCCAAATATGTCATTTTTTGGACTTTAGTGAAGCTAATATCTTAAAGGGTTAATTAGGTCAGAAAAAGACATAATTTATAACTTGATCTTGGAAAGTTTGTCACATATCAAAAGTTTAAAATACTTGATATCACAACATAGGATCACAGGTCATTGTCAAGTAAGTCATTCATTTAACTTGAGTGATAACTCAAGGATTTTTTTAAAAAGGTGAAAACCTTCATTCTTTGAGAGAGGAGACTTAATTTTCCAAACACCAAGCCCTAATAAAACAGGATGAAGCCAATTAAATTTGTTTTTCTAAACAATCTATATAATTTTAACTGTGACCATAAAATATAGCTTCCAGAAGACTTTTATAACCTTTAGTACAGAGTCAGTTAATGCTTCAAGAAAACCTTGTTAACGTGACACAAGGGCCCATATGCTGGTCTTGCATCAGTGTGTGCTTCACATTGATGGTTAATTTATAGAGAAAATGAACTTATTTTCTCTCTCAAAATTGGCTCTTACAATCTCACACACCCACCCCTTCTGCAATAGTCCCTGAGCCTTGAGGAGTTGAATAGCTTTAATTTCTGGTCCTGTGTGTCAGGAACACAGTTTATTTTTATTGGCATCTTCTACTGAGCCTGAAGATGAGGCTTTAATTGTTGTCAGTGTTTAAGCCTTACCAGGACTTGATGTACTTTTTAGACCTATGAGTCAAAGCCCTGTAACTCAGCGTCACAAGGACTTTGAAAGCACATACAGAAAGATACACAGATGTAATAACCTTAATTAAAAATAGTTTTATCTCAAATTTTTTTCTAATCTAACCAAAACTTAATAATAATGGCATAGGAATTAATAAAATATAAAATCTGTTAGGTCAGTTACCAGAAGGCAAAAGAAAAGACCTGTAGTGTACAGAAAATTATGTTGGAAGAAAACATTCCTTCATACCTCCAAGAAAACATTGTTAGCATCAGATGACAACAAACAGAACCTGAGGGGGAAAAAACCTTAAATGAGCTAAAGATGAGTTGAAGGAGAGCATTGCTATCTAAAGTAGGTCTTTGGTAAAATGAGACTCACAGTCACTGATTCTTAGAGTATACATCAGATACAGATTTTAATATACAACTTTCTCTTTAGATTTTTTTCTAAAAAGACTTAGAGTTGTAGAGTTTCAAAGGATACCATGGAATTTTGTTTAATTTTTTCTACTTACAGGGTCAATATCACTTTCAGAAAAGTATAGTATTAAAAATGTATAATTTTTAAATAGTATGTTTTTCCCAGAAAAGTATTTCAAAACTTAAATAGAATTGAGTAATAATTTTTTAAAAAGATAAGATGGTTTCATCATTAATTTTTTTTTTCAAATCAGATACTTTATGCACCTGTGATTTTCTTTTTTTAGCTTAATTCTTTTTAAAAATTACAATTCAGATTGCAGATACAGTCACAGCAGGCTACCTTTTTAAGGTACGGGTCATTGTATCAGAACATATGCACTTGTTTGTTCTAAAAAAATAGACTCAGCAAGAAATAGGGCATGGTATTTATTCATGCAAGACAGAGTTTTGTAAAATACATTGTAACTTTAGAATGTATTTTGTACATTATCTTGGATTTGGTATATGAGCCCATTAATACTATTTTATTTTTCTACATGACAAACAAGAAATATGGACAACCTATACTTTTTTTTATTATAAAAGTAAAACTTATCAAAGATGGAGAAGTAGAAGGAATAAAATACCATATCGTTGGCAGTGTAATGGTTTGGAGCACAGATTTTAGTATCTAATTGACTAGATTCAAATTCCACCTATGCCATTTACTAAAAGCATGTACTTGGCGATGCTATTTTACCTGTCTGGGCCTTAGTTCCTTTATTTGCAAGGTAGAGATGATGTTAATAGTAACCATACCATGAGGTTGTTGTGAAATGAAATGAGTATTCAGGTAATTCATCTGGCTGTATTCACTAAGGATTGCTAGCATCATTTAAGACTACTGGCTGATGATTTCCTTGTGTGTTTTTCCTTATGTATTTTTTCACATTTGTTATAAAAATGTATGTATGTACATATATATGCAACTTGATATTTTTTCTTTTAAAATTAACTTGTAATGATGCTTATTCTTTATAACTACATTGTTAAACACTCTTTGTAATTACACACACAAAAACTGCAGGCAACACACTGGCTCAAAAATCTTGTCCTGGTCATGGTAACCATTTAAAGTGCTTTTTCTAGAGCGTCTGAGAACACTGATCCAAGTAACTGAGAGCAGCCTTTTTCATCTGTGAGAAGACACAATGCTACAGAAAATTAGATGCTTGTCTCAAGGGAAATTAGATATTCCTTTTCTCATATGTCTTCTGAGGGCACTTATAATGGGGTCCTCATGCTGGCTGCCTCAGTGAGAGCTACGTGACTTAAGCCAGCGTCTTTTACGGAAACAGTCTCATTTTCCCTCATCATCAGTTGCTATCTTGTTTCACCCAGAGCAGAATTTCCAGAAGACTGAATAAGAAGGAAGCTCTAACATTTCATGGAGTAGAAATATCAGAAGGCTGCCATATTCTGTAGGAGGGAAGAACAATTCAGAAAATGTCAATTCTGGCTGGGCATGGTGGCTCACGCCTGTACTCTTAGCACTTTGGGAGGCCGAGGTGGGCAGATCACTTGAGGTCAGGAGTTCGAGACCAGCCTGACCAACATGGTGAAACACCGTCTCTGCTAAAAATACAAAATTAGCCAGAGGTGGAGGTTGTAGTGAGCTGAGATTGTGTCACTGCACTCCAGCCTAGGCAACAGAGCAAGACTCCATCTCAAAAAAAGCAAAAAACAGAAAACAAAAAAAAAATGAAAGAAGGAAGGAAGGAAGGAAGGAAGAAAGAGAGAGAAAGAAAGAAAGAAAGAAAGAAAGAGAAAGAAAGAAAGAAAGAAAGAAAGAAAGAAAGAAAGAAAGAAAGAAAGAAAGAAAGAAAGAAAGAAAGAAAGAAAAAGAAAGATGAAAGAAAAAAAAGAAAGAAAATGTCAATTCTGTAATCTGGGTGAGTGCATTCTCCTTTTTCTCGTGTGGGACAGAAAAGGAATTTCTCCATTTTTGTTTAACATCTGATATAAAATGATCATGAAACATGTAATGAACGCCTGCTGTGGATCAGGAACTAAGCTAGGTCCTGGGGCTTGAACTCTGTTCTTCAGAAACTGCAATGCATCATATATATCCAGACTCATCCTATGATTCAAGTTTTTTCATGATTTGACCTTACCCATTCAGCCAAACTTACCTCCCACATAATGCTCCAGTGTGACCAACTCACCTGACTTAATTTATTCATTTCACAGATCCTAGTGGGTGCTTACCACGTGCTGGGTATGTTGTAGGAACTGCAGATATGGAGGCAATCTACATAAAGTCCCTGCTTTCATAGTTTTTAACACCAGTATGACATTCAGACTATAAACAAACAACAGGATAACAGTAAATGTCACTGTGCGGAAAAAATAAGAATGGAAGGAAAGAAAGCAACTTAGATGGATATATGTTCTACTTTGGATAGGGTGGCCAAGGAAGTGTTCTTGGATGAGGGGGTCATTTAAATAGAGGCTTGAATAATTAAGCGGGGTAGTTACATGACTCTTTAGGGAAAGGGCATTCCAGGCAGAGGGTAGAGCAAGTGCAAAGTTCTTGAAATGGAAACATGCATGAGGAATTTGAGGAATAGCAAGCTGATCAAAGTGGATCAGGTGGAATAAACTAGGGGAGACAGTAGTAGCAAATGTAATTAAAGAAATAGCCAGGGGCCAGATCATACAAGACCAAGGGAATGGTAAGGTCAGCCTTTTGAGTTTCCTTTCAAGTATTACGGGAAGCCCTTGGGGGTTGGGATTGGAAGTGTGTTGAGAATAGAAGGAGGCAGACAAGTGTGAAAGCAGGAGGCACTGTTGGCTACTGCAGTTGACCAGTTTGGAAGACCCCTAACTATTATGCTCCTCCCATTTCTGCTTCTTCCCTTTGCTCTGATCCCCTTCTGTGGGTGTTATCCCACTCTTCTCTCCATTTACTCAATTCTTTGTGATACACCTCATGTCATTGACTGATTTCATTCACTTCCAGTATATTTTATACTGGAAAAGATATTTCAGGGAAATCCTCTTCACATCTTTCAAATAGTTTAACATTTGTGGATTCTGACAATTAAACCTCTTAGTTTAAGAATGATTTTCTTTTATTTTCAACTTTAAGTAGTTCAGCAGAATTTTTAATGATGAGGATTTAAAAAGAAATACTAAAACTTGATTTAAAATGAATCTAAACCAGTCAAGCTTAACCTAAATATCTCATTTTCTTATTCCACATTTATGATGCTTAAAATTTTTTTTACTTTACTTTTTATGATTCTATCTACTAAAGCAACATTTTTCTTACCTAGAGAATTCTGATTACAAATGGAATGCAGAAGGGAACCCAGAAGAATATGCCTCTGGGTTGCCAGAAAAGATGCCCCGATCCCCTCTCTCGTGTCTACATATTTTCCTCTTACAACCTTATTTGCACAAATAACAGAAGAGTTACATGCTAAATGTCCATGGTGCACTGTGTCAGGAAGCTTCCTTCCTTGCTTGTTCCTAGGGATCTCACTTATGATCACACTGGGTGCAAAGAGGAACTTGTTTCTCCCCAGCTGTTGGAATGGTCCACTCAGCACACTGAGCACCATGCAGGGTGGAGTCAGTCCCATCTGTCTACACCACTCATTAAGGAGGAAATACTGGGGACACTTGCAGGAACAGCCTGGGACATTCTGACTGGAAGGAGCAATGTCACTTTTTTTTTAAGTTGAGAAGTGAAAGGTCATGCAAAAACTGTCATTGACAAATTAGAAAGCATTTCCAAACATTCTGTTATTTTATCCCCACTTCTACTTATCTGCACTGTACATCTTCCTCTTTGTCTATTTCTTTTCCATCTCCCTATCTGGGAGAAAAAAAGGGTGGGTTTTGTGTATCATCCTCTCTAATTGACTGATTTTTTTTTTTTTTTTTTGAGAACTAGAGGGAGATTGATTTCTGGAAATAATGAAAAAATAGAGTAGAATCCATAGAAATGTGTCAGGAATGCCTGTGAAAGCACTACTCTTGATAACGGCTTCTGCATAATGCATCTGTATATGTTTAGCGTCTATTTTTTATGTTGTAGAGTTGGCACCTGAATTAATCAAGATTAATGAGCTGGTCCTGCAAATAATGAGCAGTGTCTAAATGACTATGGTGTTCTCAGTGAAGGCCTGTTGAATTGAACTCAATTTCAATAATAATCTGCCTCATTAAATGAATGACACAAGTCCTGAGAAAGGCAACTGTATATCTGGCTCATAATTAGGACAGCTGTGAGCAGATAGATAGGCCCTTGTGGACTCCTTAGACAATAAAATGGGCATTTTATTCAGGTTTTCATCAGGGGAGAGTGTGCTCTAATTGCTGTGACATGGCCTTGGACTCCAATAGATCTGGCTGGAAACCTCTAGTTATCAGTGACATGAAGCATAATTTCACTCAATTTTCTTATCTATAAAATGATAGTAATGATTGATACTCCCCTTAGACTTTGGCAAGAGACCCTACATTGGACTCTTCCCTGATCCTTTTCTGGCTACAGATGATGTGAAGAGTTAGCAAGGTAAAGGAGATGTGCCCACCCAGAGGATACAGTGCCCCTCGCTCTGCCCCACAGACCAACTCCAAGTGTGTGGGACTCAGAATTTCATGTTTGAAGGACTTGAAGCCTGGGTTCAGAGCCTGCAAGAAGTGGCCAAGGACTCCATTTGAGAGGTAAGAGGAGTGTAGATGAGGTTTGTACGTTCTGTCCACAAATGTGGGTGTACACAAACATGCATTTTAGAGAAGAGGGAGGAGAAGACAAAAGGAGTGCATCTGAGACGGGGCAGCTTTCCTAGGCAGCTGTGTGTTCCCATGGAAAATTCGAAGTCAGGGAATCTGAAATCTGAACCTGGTGTAGCAGGACCAGCCGCAGACAAGAACCCCTCAGACACTGAGTTGTGGAAGAAAAGGGCTTTATTAAGCTGGGAGCATCGGCGGACTCACATCTCCAAAAACCAAGCTCCCTGAGTGAGATTCCTGTCCCTTTTAAGGGCTTACAACTCTAACGGGGTCCGTGTGAGAGGGTCGTGATCGATTGAGCAAGCAGTGGGTACGTGACTGGGGGCTGCATGCACCAGTAATCAGGACGGAACAGAACAGGACAGGAATTTTCACAGTGCTTTTCCATACAATGTCTGGAATCTATAGATAACGTAACTGGTTAAGTCAGGAGTCAATCTTTAACTACCAGGCTCGGAATGCAGCTCCAGGCTGTCTGATTACTGATTTCACTTCTGTCTTTAACTCCTACTTTTTCTTTGAGGCAGTAATTGTTCATAAGACACTATGAAGACTGGTCTCCTCCCTTACTGGAATTTCAGGTAGTTGAGAAGTCTATTTTTCAAGGTAGGAGTATGGAATATATTTTATTTAGCAGCTTGTCGCTTGATTTTTAAACTATTTTTAAAGATTTTAAAAATTTGTGATAATTGTAGATTCACATGTAGTTGTAAGAAATAATGCAAAAGATCACTTGTACCCGTTGTCTGTTTCCCCCCAATGGTAACATTTTTCAAAACTACAGCATAATATCACAATGAAGATACAGATATCTATACAATCCAAAGATCTTATTTTGATTCCCCCATTGTACTTGTATTCATTGGTATGAATTGGAGTGTATTAAGCTCTATACATTTTATCACCTATGTAGTTTCCTGTATTTTCCTCCATGGTCCAGACACTACACAGTTCTAATACCACAAGGTTTCCTTGTGGGCTTATTTTAAATAAATAGCTATATCGTGAGCAAGGAAAAGAAAATCTCAGCACCCTAAACTCACTATGCCAAAGGGAAAAATTAAGTTTGGAAGCCGAGTCATGCACGAAAACAAAGAAACAAACAAATCCCAACACCTGCCTTTCCTTTTGTTCCTAAACAGTTACAAGATAAAAGGCCACATATCTCCCCAGGTGGCATCCCTCACCCTGAAAATGTAAATTAACAGCTTACCTTTAAGAGTGTGGGACAAGAGGAGACTAGAAATTGTCCCCTCCACCCCAAAACAAATGCATATTTGACTTCTTCCTCTACTCTATGTTTACTTTATCTTATGTAAAGTATAGTTTTACTGAGCAAATACATAACTGACTGCCCCTCTACTCCCTCATTTTCATATGCAACTTGTGGATTCCATGAGCGCTAATGAAAGCCTCACAAGAATGTGACCATACTCTTTATCTCTCCTTTTTTCTTTCCTCCTTCCCCCTCCTGCCCACTTTTTTCTCTTTAAATATTGAAGCTCTCAAAATTCTCTTTGGAAAATGGGTAGGCCACAGATCCTACTGTGCCTCGAGTCTCTTTTTCCCAGGTGCATCCTCAACCTTGGCAAAATAAACCTCTAAGTTGATTGAAGCTTGCCTCAGTCATTTTATTTGGTTTACAATAGAAGGCCCTGGCAAATGAGAGGGAATAACACTACAATTGAATGTTTGGCTTAGGCTGAATTAAGAGTAACATGCCAGAAATGAAGATTCTTCTCAAGGGGAAAACTCTTCCCAAATCAGAATCCTTGTGCTAACACACAGATTTTACTGAGGATGGTTTGTGTTTAATCCACAGATTCTACTGTGGGTAGTTTGTGTTTAGTGATGGAGATTGTGGGAGAATTTGCTTCAAGCTGCTGCCTCTGATTTCTGGTACAAGTTCATACTCTGCCCTTTATTGCTCAGTACTCTACATCTATGAACACAGGAAAAACTAACCCTGAGCTAACCCTTACATTTCAGCAAGCCCTTGGGTTTCCCGGGAGCTCTGATTTCCAAGAGCTTGTAGGAGGGTTGATGGCCATCTTGCTAATCTTTCAGGGGCTCATAGATTTCTCAGTCTTGCATTCTACTCTAGGTATAGATTTTTGAAGCAACCAGACCAACTCAAGTTCTACTGGGGCAGTTAAGGCAGAAGGAATTGTATTACCTGCTAATAATGGGAGTTACTGTAAAGGATGTGAAAAAATGGGCGGCACCATGGGAGGAAGAGATAAAAGGTAAAACTCTCATGGGATGTAATCAGATGAAAAGAACTACAGTTAAATCATAGCCAGGGTTCAGGTTTGGAAAATTCCCACCTCTGAGCTCCCTGTAGCTTGTCCCAGATGTTCTGTGGTCCACCCTGGAGTCCTCTTAGTGGTTGGCAGGGGCTTCTATTCTTCCCCCTCAACTAGCTATAGCCTGTTTGCTAGCAGACAGTCTGGCTCATTCTGTGAACTCTTCTTTTCCAATCTTTTGGCTTCTAAGTCTCTGTTTTTTCAGCAGTTGGTTGACTCCTAGCAGAAGCTAAGATCTAATCTGGGAATGATGCCAGGGTTCAGAGCAGCCAAAAGGCAAGAATTCGCTATGAAAATAAATCTAGTACTGCTTCAGTGACTCTGGTGATGTTTAGCAACGTCATGAAAGCAAATCATTTGTTTATTTTAGCGTCCATATTTTTGGTCCATATTCCAAAAATGTGGACCCTAAAATAAATAACTGGTTTCCTTTTGCTCTTGTGTGTCTGTGTGTGTTAGACAAATGACTGGGACCCCAAATTTCGTGTGACTGCAAACGTGTGTCATGAGTAGTTGCTAAGAACATAATTTCAGGTAGCAAAATTATGTAGGGAAGAGCAGGAGGGAACGGAAGGCAATTTTATTCGCAACTTGAAGGCTGTCAAAACATAGTTAGAGGGCAGTTTATTTCAGTCTTATAAACCTTTTCAGTTGCTTTAAATTTTTAAATACACAAAAATTATTAATAAATAAAATTATCATTTTACCTTACTGAGGAAAATCGCCATTAATCTTTTGTTTTAGTTTCTTTTATCTGTATATTAACCATAAATCATATTTGTAAGAATTTTAAAGTAATTTATGATAATTATAGAATATATAGGAAAAATAAAAGGAAGAAAATGAAAATAATCTATACTTCTATGCATAACACCACCATTGACATTTTTATGTATATTATTCTAAAATGTGTGTGTACCATTTGTTGCAATATATACTTTAACAAAATTGAGATTATAGTACATTTTATAATCTACTTTTTCTACCTAATGGTGTATCTTGAACATTTCTTTTATTCTTATAAACCATGACTTTTAATTACCTAATAATATTTTATCACATAGGTATGACATAATTGACTTAACAATTTTCCTCTTTTGGGTATTTAAGTGGTTTCTAATTTATAATTGTGGAATAGAAAGTGGCAGGAAGTCAGCACTTCTGCATTTGGTGTCAGATGGCCTTGCTAAAAATGACTCTCCATTCTGTCTGGTGCTTCCAGCCCCTGCTGTTTCTGGAAACTTGTTGTATCTGCACATGGATCTTATTATAAGATGGTTTAGTGTTGGGACTGAGAGTGAGGCTGCAGCAAGGCTAGACAGAGCTGGGTTCAACTTTTAACCTGCGATTTTCCTGCTCTCAAAGACTCAGGTATCTCATGATTAAAATAGAGTTATTGTGAAGATTACGTGAAGTGGTGTATCTCAGTTTATGTAGCTACTTAGCTAATAGTAGTATTATCATTTATTGGTTCTCTTTTTGAGTTGTATTTATTGAGCATTTTAATATGACAGGCATTGTGTTCAGTGCTGAAGATAAAAAGATGGGAAAAATAAGTCCAGTCCTGGTCTTGTGGCTTTCACAGTCTAGCATTATAGAAAATCATCATGTGATTATGTTTAACAAAATTCAAAATTGTGGCTATGTCAAGTGCTAAGAAAGAGAGATACCTGTTCTCATGAGATCTTTTCATAGGGGATTGG
This sequence comes from Macaca nemestrina, assembly GCF_043159975.1. Taxonomy (NCBI): domain Eukaryota; kingdom Metazoa; phylum Chordata; class Mammalia; order Primates; family Cercopithecidae; genus Macaca; species Macaca nemestrina. The sequence goes on along the minus strand of NC_092131.1, from coordinate 148,372,473 downwards.
CCATAGTCACAGATGGGCTTTTGTGTTCTCACAGGGAATATCCATCTCTGCCCTATAATGCTGGTCAAGAGAGGGCTGCGGGAAGATTGATGTTCAGCAGAAAACATACTACTTGCTCTAAGGTATTTTTTCTTCTCTCTTAGATGAACAGAAACTATATGAATGTGATTTTGCAATAAAATGCTCCAGACTGGAACCAGAAAGAAATACGTTTAACTCTTTCCTGCCCGGTGTATCACCTTTGATCATCTTTCTTGTTTATGGCATCTGTGTTCACATAGCCGTTTGCACTTGCCTCCAGGATGAACAACTTGTGGATGCTTCTTTGCCCAAGTGTCTAGTGCTTCCTACCTTCTTTACTTTGCCACCCTGGCAATCTTTGTATTGCCAGAGCTTAACAGGCTACCTGGTACACAGTGGTTCTCACAATGCCCAAAGCCAGCTGACTTAAAAGTTAATATAATATTTCAGGGCAGGGTAGACAAGACCTGCCCAGGAAGATGGAGAGAGGAAGAAAAGGACTTCTGTTCCCTGAATATACCAGAACTATAAGTCAAGGAGTGAAACAAAAACATCAAGGGCCAGCTCCTTGAAAGAGTTCAGTGAATCACCTCGTGGGAAGATAACACATGTTTTGAAATATGTCTGAAAAGGGGAAAGGGCATTCCAGATAGGAGACATCAGGTACATGGGTAGGAAAGTATGAACAATATCACCTGCAATAGAAAATGTCAAGATATGGGTGTGCCAGGAATAGGGAGAGACCGCGGAAAGGCTGTTAGATGGATAAATAGGAGATGACCTGGGGAAGTAGTTGGAGCTGAGTTGTGAAATATCTTCTGTCTGTCAATAGTTTAGATTTTTTATTATAAGAAAAAATATACATACAGATTGGGGAAAAGCATAGGGCTTTGCAAAATACAAAATTAAATACTGCTAGTATCTTACAGCCCAGAAAAACAACACGGAACAAAACAAATCCTCCCAGCTGTGATCAGCATGCTTAGATCTTGTCTTGAACTTCACGAGCTTCCAAGGGATGAAAACCTATGTGGTGTGGTACCCTTGCTCCTCTTGCAACCACGGAGTTAATATCATTTTCACTGTGTGAAGGTAAACAGTCCTTTACACCACAGAAATATGTTATATTTCTGTATATTATGAAATATGTTATATTAAGAAATATGTTATATTTCTCTGGTGTAAAGAGAAACTAAAATATGTCTTTGGTTAGTTTTAATATTTTTACTTTAAAATATATATTAATGGTAAGATTTTGTAACTATTCTATGACTATATTCCCTCATTATTATCAAAGTTCTTCATACACTAACAGATTAGAAAGTTACATGCATAAAAAGTTTATACAAAAAAGTAAGAAATCTGGCTATTACTGGAGTAAATAAGTGCCTAATATGCCTGCTTCCGCTCTGCAATCTATGAACTACAAGTAAGTTTTATGTGAACAGATTCTTGTATGTAGACTGGCGGTTCCCAATATCTCACTTAATTACCTTTCATCCTATTCCTAGAAGCACACTTAGGGACACATATTGGCTGGGCTGTGGGACAGCCAGCTACCTAATTCTCGTCTCTTCTTTGAGGATTCAGAATTGCAGACCTCAGTCAGAACAGATTACACCAACTAGTAGACTCTCACACATATTTTGCCACCAAACATTCTGATTCAGGGCCATGGCTGGGAAAAATAGGTGTATAAACCGGAGTGCAAGAAAACAGATGTATTGTTCCAATTAGGATGATTTGAAAAGGGTATATTATTTATGAGGAACTAATGACAAAATTTTGAGAGAGTGAAGGTCCTATCAGAATTTCTAAGGGCCAGAGTAACGCTTTAGCACTCAACTTTGCATGTTGTTAAACAAAGTTTATTGAAGGCCATTGTTGTGAACTAGCTAGCCTCTTGCACTTGGTCTCAGCAGACCACACCAAACCAGAATGGAGGCACTTAGACTAAGGGACGGTAATCAAACAATTTTGAAATGGGCCAGTTTTCCAAAACACGGGAGATTCCAATCTGCCTGAGTCAGCATAGTAAGGAAGTTCCCTCAGTTTTATCCCTATGAGGATGGTAACTTTCAAATAACCAGTCCACCTTGTGTTCTGTATTTCTGCTTTCTTCAGTCATTTTCTGCTTATAAAGCCAAATTTGTCTTCTCAGCTCATCAGAATACTCACTGTATGTTATAGAATCACAAATAAAAGTCAATGAGATCTTTAAACTAAATTTGTTGTAATTTTGCCTTATAATATCATTGCCTATTTGGAAAATAAAATGCAACATACCTGTGTGCATACATCAATTATTTTATGGACAATTGACAATTGAAATGAATCAAGAAGGGGGAAAATTGAAGACGGAAAAAGATCAACACAGCAGTCAGAATTTGTTGAATCAAATCAGTTTTCTAATCATGCATGCATCACCTCAAGGGAACACAGTTTAAGCAAAAAGCAGTCATTTTGTTGTTTGTTTATGAGGCACCCCTGTCTGCTGCTGGGATACATCAGTGGCATCATCAGTCTCCAGCTCCAACTCTGCAGGTGTGTTTGGTTTACTGATTGGCTGCCCACCAAATCAGGAGCTGTTCTGCCTTATTGAAAAGCCCTGTGTTTCACAACATGTTTTCCTAAGTTTACTAAGTGGTATAAACCTCTTAATCTTAAACTGCTCTACAACACCTGCCCTGCCACTTCAAATTAACTTGGTTCCGTGTTCTCCATCTTGACTCAGTGCAAAAGCTTTTCATTGGCCAAGGTGAGTGCTGAAGTAGTTTTAGCTGCTTTTTTACCCAAGAGGTGCCAGGCAGCACCAACTAGCACACAGCCAGCATTAGGAGGCAGTGGTAGAGGTAAATGACAGTCTCTTCTGAAAATTTTGATGCTTTGCTTTTGTATTTGCAAATTTAACTGGAATTGATTTCTTATGTGTAGTATAAGATAGGAATCCCGTTTCACTTTTTACATGGCATTTCCCCAAAGGATCATTTATTGAATAATCCATCTTTTTCTTACTGGTTTGCAATACCACCACTTTTAAAGATCACATTTATGTTTATACATGTTGATCAGTTTCTAAGCGCTATACAGTATCTTATTGGTCTGAGTTTTTAAAAAATCAATGCATTACTTTCAAATCAAAGTTTCACTAACTCTTTAAGCTTATTTCGCTTAATAAATCTTGCTATTTTGTTGAATAATATTCCCTTGCTTAATGATCAATTTTTTGAATTAAAAAATTTTGCTCTAAAAATATAATTTTTGCTAAAGTTCTTTAAAACTTTTAAATTAGTTTATAATTTTTCCATAAAAATATCTTGTTGGGATTTTAATTGGCATTACATAAATTTATGGGTCAATTTGGGAAGGATCAATATCTTTAATGTTTTCCTATAAATGTGATGTGTTTTTCCATCATTTATGTCTCCCTTAATACTTTACAAACTTTATAATTTTCTCCATAAAATATCACAAATCTCTTATGCCAGTCACTGATTCATTCATTTCTTTATATTTTTTAGAAGGCTTACTTGAACCACAACATTTGCTAGCATGCTTGTAGCATATAGATTTTTAAAATGTTTTCTTCATCAATATTTATGATGGTTACCATAGATTTTTATGGATATGTTTTTATCAGGTTAAATGTGCTCCCGTCTAGATTTAACTTTTCCTATGAATGGATGCTTAATTTTATTGAATGTTTTAACTCATCTGTTGAGACAGCTAAATGGGTTTCTTCTTCAAAATTAATGTGGAAAATTATACTAATTGATTTTTAACATCTCTAATATACATTCAACTTGATTAGAATGAACTATGTTTTTATATCTTTTGACTTGACAACACTTTATTTAGGATACATGTACTATGTTATAAGAGAAATTGACGTATAATTTTTTGTTCTCTGATTTTTCTATCCTCATAAAACAATTTAGTGAAAATGTCCTCATTTTTCTGTTCTCTGGAAGAGCTTGTTAAAACATGTAAACATTTAGCATAAATTACCAGTAAGTCCTTAGAAGATTTTGGAGAGACAGTTGGTTAAAATTTATTTATTCAACTTCTGGTTAAGGTATATTCAGATATTTAATTTGTCATTAAGTAATATTTGATAAATACTTTCATAGGAAATTGAAAATTTGTCCAAGTTTTCAAATTTACTGGTGTAGTGATTCAAAATATTATATTATTCATTTCTAAATGTTACTTTATCTTTAGCTATGAGCTTTTGTGATGGCAAGTATTGTATATATGTGTTTGTCCCTTTTTTGCATGATTTCTAAAACGTGTAAAATATGTATATGCATATATATATGGGCGGGTATGTGTGTGTTTCTTCTACTGTGAGAAATCTGCTTCCCAGCAACATGTTTACACATTATTTAATTTTATAATACATTTAAGACAGTTTTAGAATTGTTTCATTGTACTATTTAGTGTCTCTCTTTACAAGATGCTTTTGGTCTTAAAGATTTTTTTTAAATAAAATGTAGTTTTACTAATTTTCATCATTTTATTTCCAACCTTTTAATGTCTATATTTTAACAGTGACTCCTATAAACAGCATATAGATTTTGTTTATGTACTGTGACAGTCTCTGTTTTTTAACCTATTATTTTACTAATTTTCATCATTTTCTTTTCAGCCTTTCAGTATCTTTATATTTTAATGTTGACTCCTATAAACAGCATATGAATTTTGCTTATGTACTGTGACAGTCTCTGTTTTTTAAGCTGTTATTTTAGTTCACCTAAATTTATTAGGTTTACTTTGGGTATTTGGACTTATTTCTAACATCTTATATGGTGCTTTCCATTTTTTTCCCCCTTCTGCTTTCTCCCCTCCTCTCTTGCCTTCATTGGATTAATTATTGTTGCTCTGTTTGGAAGGTATATATACTATTTTGGTTTTTTGAAGGTTGCCACTTAAATTTTGATATATATATATACACACATATGTAATTTAATAATGTCTCATATTAATCAATATCTTTGTAAGAGGTTTTTGGAAGACTGAATTCTAATCACCAGCCTCTCATTTTACATGTTATTGCTGGCAAGTATTTTATTCTATCCTATTTTTTACTGTTCTTCCCATCCCCCAATAAGACTCATATCTGTAGGTTTCTAAAAACTGCTAACATTTCCAGTGATTCTTTTCTTATAACAAATGAACAGGATGAAAGAACAGTTTCCCCGACTTCACAGTTAGGTGTCTCTGCTAAGATACCAATTCCTTCAACACTAATAGAATTGCAAAGTGATAATATTATTGATTATTAAGCATAGAGAATTGTTTCCTACAATAAAAGAATACTAATAGGAAGAAGAATCCATGTTCGGTATTTTAGCTACGAGAAAAAAGCTTGAAGATTACACTATATGCTTGAGAACTTTTCTTCTTATCTAAATGTCTAAGAATTGCCTTTTATTAGAATTTTAGCTCTATTAAATAGAGATTAATGTGCTAAACTAAATAATTTACTGAGAGCTTGCAATGGAGTTTGTCAATATTCTCTAGAAAGCCATAAGACTGAGATCTTTTTCTAGCCAAGCAAAATTAGAGTCATAATGGGAAGGGGCATGAAAAAAAACAAGGAGAAAGACCTAGAACAGAGAGGCCTGCAAGACATGAGCAGTCATGAGGCAAAGTATTAAGCACCTGAGGTGAAGCCTGAGGACAGGGTTCAAGACCATAGCAAGCAGCAAATGGTTAACACCACCTTCCTTTGCCTTGATGTATAGGTTCTAGTAATGCTTGTGTGCCTCTTCTATTAGCACCATGGGTCCCATTTTGACTGTGAATAAAGGCACTGAGGAAGTATCAATGCGAGCCTTCAAGTTTGGGATGGAAGGACAAAGAGAAACAGATGTAAATGAGCAGGATTCCTATGTGAGCAGAGCAAGTATAAGTATGAGGCATAGCATGTACGCCATGGCCTCATACTGCTCTGTTCACATAGGAGTAATCATGAAATGTATAATAAGTATGAGGCATAGCATGGGTACATCATCCTAAGTATCGGAATTCCAGTGTAGTAACTGCAAGTGCCAAATTCAGATGGTTAGTCCTGGCTCAAAGCTATCAGAAGTGAGTGAGAAGTCGAAGTCTAGGAGCTGTGGTGTTGGCAAAACCAGTGCGTAGATGGTCTCACAAACAGGAATGGTTTTCTTTCATTTGCCTTTTCTGACCACCTACTGTGTGCCACGCAATTCATATACATTTTCTCCAATCTTTCCGAGAAGTTTAGAAAATTGGGGAATTACAGATCCCTATTTTATGTTTAAAAAATCCTGAGATTAAAACACGTCAAGAGACTTGACCATTTTACAACTATCAATTGGGGGAGGTAGGATTTAATACCAGTTTATTTGACTCCAGAGTCTCTGCTTTCCCTCCTACCTTGACCATCTCCCAGTGAAATAAACTCCCATTCCTTCCAATTATATATTGAAAGCTCCAACCAAAAGCAAGGCTAAAAAATACACATTTGCTTTGCTTCTCTGTAATATATATTGTGTGGATTATCTTATTCTGCACTTTTATTGAACATCCTCTTTCTCAAGACATAGTCTTTATTAAGCACAAATCTGCCGGCAGCTAATAGACATAAAATAAGTTAGTAAAAAAAATAAGATATTTTAGTTGAGAATAAGTATATGAAAAAATTGCTGCCTATTGCATGAAATTTTGAAAAATTATGGCATATGTGACAAAGAGCTCCCCACAAGGTAGCTGAGGAATAGAAGGTTTATGATTTTTGTTTGGAAAAAAGTGTTTTCACATAGATCTGTAGTTTTTATTTTTTAACTGAAAATGAGGACTGGAAGATTGTCAGGGGTCTTACGTGGATTTGCACTACTTGCGAGAGAAAGTAAATAAGATTGTCACTGCAGCTGATTAATTTTCCGGACAAAATTTGCCTCTTCTCTCTTCAGAGTTATTGTTGCCATGGTGATGTTATGACTCTCACTTCAGCTGGATAGGAAGAATTTCTGGACCACTTTGGGGAAGATCTTTATATGTTAAAGCAAGAGTAAGGGTAGAGAGTTATCCATTAACATTTTGGTGTCTTTTTAAATATTCTGAACATGAGTGAGAACATCAAACTATGACTTGTATTTGCCTAAATTGAAGCTTTCAGTGTCTTTGACACTGACAAGTGCAGAATCTCCTACTACCATTGAGCAGGAGAATGGGAAGCATCACATAGTGAAAAGAATATTAGTCTTAAGAGTGGGAAGTGAAAATCCAATACTGTCTTTTACTATGTGACTAAATTTATTTCCTCTGCATTTTGTTTTGCTAATTCATAAAGTGTAAATAATTTCTGTTGTTGAAAAGATAAAATAAAACTTTACAGATATAAAGTATCATTGTAGATACATTTTCTGGCCACTAGCATTCTGATTTACCTTTGGGGAAATTATCTCCACTATTCTCAATTCGTGATGTTCAGGTAGGGCTGACAATTTCCTAAGATCATTGGCTGAGTCTGTGACTCAGAATTGGCCAATAAGAGTTCGGCATTCTTCTGGGCATAATAAATGGTCAGGATGGACTTGGATTAACTCGAGCCAGGTCACTGAACCCTTCTTGAGACTTTCATTGACTACATGGAGAAAGTTATATTGTCTTTCAGGTATGGTTGTTTAGGTGGTAGGATATAAATCTAAATTGATAATAGGCATCTTTGTTATGGTTGGAGATATTAAACCTGAAAATGAAGTTGACACACAGAGAAACTGAGCTGAGAGCTAGAAATTGTATACTTTGACAACTTGCACCCAGAAGTGCCTGACATCTGCTCCTTAACTTTCCTCAAATTATAGTAGCTGATTTATTGCTTAAACCAAATTTGAGTTGGGTTTCTATTACTTGAAACTGAAGAAATTTTGAACACCAGGATCATTCTTGTACTTACATACATATAATTTTAAGTTTCATATATATGTAATTTAAAAATTAAAATAGATAAAAATTGCTTTGTAATTGAGAAATTAAAATAAAGAATAGAAAAATTTTGCTAAATAACTAGAATTTTACTCACAACTAGAATGGTCAAAAGTCAGCCATCTCTGACTTTGAAGTCACTTGCCTTTTAGATGTTTCTCATTTGAATGTTTCTTTTTCCATATTAATATTTCTATTTCTGAACAATGAATTGGGTCACCTATTTGGTAAATATAATTCACTTTTTCAGTGACTTAGGCCTGTGATCCCAACACTTGGGGAGGCCGCAGGCAAATTGCTTGAGTCCAGGAATTTGAAACCAGCCTGGGCAACATGGCAAAACCCTGTCTCTACCAAGAAAAAAAACACAAAAATTAGCCAGGCATGGTGGCTCATACTTGTAGTCCTAGCTACTCAGGAGACTGAGGTGGGAGGATTGCTTGAGCCCAGGAGGCAGAAGTTGCGGTGAGCTGTGAGCGTGCCACTGCGCTCCAACTTGGGCAGCAGAGTGGAATCCTATCTCAAATATGTCACTCTTTAGGGTGGCTCTGTTTTTTTTTTTTTTTTTTTTTTTTGGTTTGTGCGTTTTACTTATTTTTTATAAGCAATTAATCATGAGATTAGTGATGCTATTCAAGGAGGGAGCAGTGGGTGAGAAAAGGACCAAGGCTAGAGGCCTGAAGAGGATACTATGTTGTATATGTGGAGAAAAAGCCCATGAAGAAGCCTGAAAATGAAGGCCATGTGTGCAGAACAAAGTCAAAGGAGTAAAAGAAACATATAAGAAACATATTAATGACCAGCACATCCCAGGTCAGCACAGAGGCCTGATAAGTTAGATACTACAAAGTTTCTCTTGAGGTCAGGATTTAGGAGGTCACTAGTGAGAGGAAGTCCATGAGATTTGTTGAGAGGCTCCATTTCAGTGGAGTGAGAATTAAGTGAATATTAGAAAGTGGGCATTGAAAAGTAGAGATAACTCACTGAAGACTCATGGAATAAGAAGAGAAAATAAATCAGATGGAGTTTAAAATCTTTTCAGAACAGAAGAGCCTAAGCATGCTGTTTGGCTGAGAAGCAGCCAGTTTAAAGGAGATGTGACATATAACAAGGGGAACTGATAACGAAAGGTCCCAGTTGAAGGGAAAATAAGTGAATCCCAGAGCATATGTAAATGTATTTCCTGGAGCAGGAGAGACACAACCTCTGAAATCAGAGGAAGGAAGGAAAAAGTGTGTGTCACTGTAGATAAGCATGTTGGTTGCCAATCAGAGAGCTGAGGAAGATCACCACTGATAATTTTAATATTCTTGGTGAAGTAGAAGGCAAGGTTATCTATGAGATAAGGAAATTTGGTCACTATTGAAGAGAAACAGAGTCCAATGTCCATTAAAGGCAGCAAGGCAGATTTTATTCAGGCTACTGCAATTGGAGAGAAACACTTTGGTATTGACTGAGCTCAGTTTTGTTGAAACAAAAGGTGGAAGTGTTTGTTTGCTGGGGTGTGCTAAAGGAAAAGTACTGAAGGACACTGAGGCAGGGAAGGTGGTCAATGTGATTAGGTCATCTGTGTATTTGTTAACAAAGTTAGGCTCCTGTACTCTCACATAGCCTGGAAGACAGAGCTTTAGCATTCTTGATGATGACATTTCATAAGGTTGGCTTTCAGGTCCTTGAGAATGAGATTTTTGGGTTGTAGAAGATGCATGTCAAAGGGACAAGGGTTTTACAACTGCAAGTTTTCTCAAGTAGAAGGGAGAGTTCCTAAGAAAAAAGAGATCAGGGACCTATAGTCAGATTTCTGCTGGAACAAGCAGTAAATTCTTTTGCCGGCATTGAGCTTTTCAAGCAGGCATGTTAAGAGGACTGGTGATGTCATCCTAGAGGCCCAACCTTGAGCTGTGAGAAGCCATGCTAGAGGTTGGTCAAGGAGACAGCGTTTGTCATCATGTTGTGTTTGACTTTCTCAAGTTCATACTGAAATGGATGATACAGGTTTATATCCAGGTGTTAAAGCAGTGAGTCTGAATGTATGAGCTAAGTTTAAGCAATCTCAGATAAGGCTCTCTAAGCTGATTATATTAAAAATTGAAGGCTGGGCACAGTGGCTCACCTGAAATCCCAGCACTTTGGGAGGCCAAGGTGGGTGGATCACGAGGTCAGGAGTTAGAGACTAGCCTGGCCAATATAGTGAAACCTTGTCTCTACTAAAAATATAAAAATTAGCCGGGTGTGGTGGCATGCACCTGTAGTCCCAGCTACTCAGGAGGCGGAGGCAGGAGAATCACTTGAACTGGGAGGCTGAGGTTGCAGTGAGCTGACACTGTGCCATTGCACTCCAGCCTGGGTGACAGAGCGAGACTGTCTCAAAAAAAAAAAAAATTGATAACAGAATGTTCAGCATGAAACAGTATGGAAAACTGAAATAGAGAAGTAGTTCAAAAAGAATATAATCTCACAACTACAAATCAGAAGAGACCATGAAGCAGAGCTGGAAGACAACACAGCCTTCCTACTTTGCCTATAGCCTTCAACACAACGTCCAATGATAAGAAGTTGGTTTTAATACCACAGCATGTTATTTCCTTATGCATTCAGTGTTTTCATCTTTCATGAAATTTACTGAATGCTTACTCTATGCCAATCACGGGTCTAGGGATGCAAAGCTCAATATAATTGTAACTACTTATTAATTATGTGTTGTATGTATTATATTTAAGCTTAATTTAACTGTCAGTAAATTTTAGGTGATTCAGTCCATGAAGTGGTACTGTTTTATGAATGAACCTTTTTATTTCCTAGAATGCTATGAATCTAGAGAAATTTTAGGTATTAATAATGAGACATGTCTGAACTGTGGCAGACCCAGTTGACATTTGCAGATAGCATCATTTTTCCTTTTTGGGGCAGAATCCTTACATAAACAGTCCCCCACTTAGGATGGTTTGACTTACTTTTTTTTTTTTTTTTAAATTTTGCAATGGTACAAAAGACTTACACACTCAGTGGAAACCATACTCCAAGTACCAATAAGACCATTCTGTTTTTTCACTTTCAGTACAGTATTCAATAAATTACATGAGATAGTTAACACTTTATTACAAAATAGACTCTGTGTCAGATGATTTTGCCCAATTGTAGGCTAATATGAGTGTTCTCAGCCCATTTAAGGTAGACTGGGCTAAGCGGTGATGTTCAGTAGGTTAGGTGTATGAAATACATATTTTCAATTTACAATGGATTTATTGAGGCATAACCCCATTGTAAGTTAAGGAGTAACTCTACTGACATGATTTGATCAGATCTTTGCATTCACATGGCATTGTGTAGTGTGATGAGGTTTAGAACACATAACTAATGAATCTATGAGATTGGTAATAATCTTCATTTGGTAAATCAAGTTCAGTTTTTATGGTGGATTTTTAAAAAAATTGTCTGCATGCACTTTATATCGTTTTTATGATAACCAGTGAGTCCATGAGACTAGTGATGCCACAAACTTGGGTTTGAATTTGTGCAAGTTACATATTTTCCACATTTGTGGATTTGTGCGAGTTACTTATTTTCCACATTCATAAGAAGAAAATTTTAGTATTTACTTTACAGAGTTAGATGGGAATTAAATAAATTTTTGTAGGTTACTCACACCGCCAAAGCTGAGCATATTTATATATTAATATGGCAATAACTGTTTGCTTTAAGACATTTTTAGGTAGTTTTAATGAATGGCAATTTTTTTTTAATTGTGATTATACTTTAAGCTCTAGGGTACATGTGCACAACGTGCAGGTTTGTTACATATGTATACATGTTCCATGTTGGTGTGCTGCACCCATTAACTCGTCATTTACATTGGGTATATCTCCTAATGCTATCCCTCACCCCTCCCCGCACCCCACGACAGGCTCTGGTGTGTGATGTTCCCCACCCTGTGTCCAAGTGTTCTCATTGTTCAGTTCCCACCTATGAGTGAGAACATATGGTGTTTGGTTTTCTGTCCTTGCGATAGTTTGCTCAGAATGATGGTTTCCAGCTTCATCCAGGTTCCTACAGAGGACATGAACTTATCCTTTTTTATGGCTGCATAGTATTCCATGGTGTATATGTGCCACATTTTCTTAATCCAGTCTATCATTGAAGGACATTTTGGTTGGTTCCAAGTCTTCACTATTGTGAATAGTGCTGCAATAAATATACATGTGCATGTGTCTTTATAGCAGCATGATTTATAATCCTTTGGGTATATACCCAGTAATGAGATGGCCAGGTCAAATGGTATTCCTTGAGGAATCGCCACACTGTCTTCCACGATGGTTGAACTAGTTTACAGTCTCACCAACAGTGTAATGAATGGCAATTTTCTTAAAAAAATTTCCAGATTGTACTATATAGAAGAGATACTTCATATGCCTTATATCCTAATCCAACTTATTTTCAGAAATAATATTTTCAGGAAGGTAAGCCATTGAATAATTCCAAGATCCTTTAGGTAGAAGCTTTAGTTATACTGTGGCGATGTATAATCAGACTGAGAATGAGACAGAGGTGTCTCAGAACAGCTCAGCAGGAGAGCAAACCCCATGACTATGAGTCCATAATCTGGCTTTGGAGGAGTCAAGTCTTACAGTGTAGGGCCCAACTGCAGAGGTCAGCATTGAGAATAGTTGTCCTAGAGAGACCTCACTAGAACCATTGTTCTGGTCTACAGGTACTTGAGTGCAGGATTGGGCCATGATGTCAAGAACAACAACAACGACGACAACAACAACAAAATGCTCAAGGAAGGGGAAACTAGACCCAACGTAAAAACAAACAGTTACAGGGACTTTGTGCTAAAACATAATAACTTATTAACTTTCTACAAACAAAGTTAAAGATTTAGCCTAGATCTTGTAGTAGAGTTGAACTTGCAGGTTTTTAACTTTCACTACTTACCAATTTGTGTTGCAAGAACTATGGAAGATGTTAAATAATCCAGGTTAACAAAAAGAGAAAGGTTATAGAGTATGAACTAGGTAAGGCATTTCATTAGCTATTTTTTTTTTTAGATGGAGTTTAGTCCTTATTGCCCAGGTTGGAGTGCAATGGCGTGGTCTCCACTCACTGCAACCTGTGCCTCCTAGGTTCAAGTGATTCTCCTGCCTCAGCCTCCCAAGTGGCTGGGATTATAGGTGCCCATGACCATACCTGGCTATTTTGTTGTTGTTGTTGTTTTTGAGATGAGATTTCACCATGTTGGCCAGGCTGGTCTCGAACTCCTGACCTCAGGTGATCTGCCCGCCTCGGCTTCCCAAAGTGTTGGGATTATAGGTGTGAGCCACTGTGCCTGGCCTCATTAGCTAATTTTTTTATATCCTTCCTAGATTTAGAGGATTTGACCTTTAGATGTAGGAAAATCAACTTCAATACAGGGATGACTCAATGGAACAAATACCAAACGTGAAATAGTAAGGTTAAACATGGACCATTGTGATAAGATAAGCATGTATTTTCTTTGCCTACTCAGGACCTCTCTCTTATTGATTGTGTGTTTTGCGTGAATTTGAACCTCTAATGACAGAGGTAAACATGTAAAGAAACTTAACCCAATCAAAGTACTTCATGACCTTGAAGTAATTTATTGAGGATGGGCACATGACATTTCATCTCAGTTAATTTAGTAGTCATAAAATTGTTCATATTTCCTTATCACCCTTTTAATGTCTGTAGGATGTCTAGTGATGTTCTCTATTTAATTTCTGACATCGGTATTTTATTTGTATTCTCTCTCCCTTATTGATCAGTCTAACTAGTGTTTTATAATTTAATTACTCTTTTTAAAGAACCAGGTTTTTATTGATTTTATCTATTTCCTTTTGTTTCACTGGTTTTTACTGTTATTTGAATTATGTTTTCTTTCTAGTTGAGTTTAATTTGCTCTTATTTTTATAGCTTCTTTTTGTAGAAGATTAGATTATTGCTTTCATCTATAGCTTCGCCCTCACAAATTATATTATGTCATGTTTTAATTTTCATTCATTTAAAATATTTTCTAATATAACTTGTGATTTCCTATTGAGATATGTGTTATTTAATTTCAAATATGTATTTTGGACCTTTTCATAGATAGTGTTCTGTTTTATTGCCCAATTTAATTGCATATTGTCAGAGAACATACTTTGAATTATTTTGTTCCTTTTAAATATATTGAGACTTGTTTTGTGGATAAGTACATGGTGTCTACTGGTGAATATTCCATGTGCATTTGAAAAGAAAGTATGTTTGTCAGATGTTGGACCGGGTGTTCTCTGTGTCAGTTAGGCCAAGTTGATTCTTGACTTTTTTTTAGGTCTTGTGTGTTTCTATTGATTTCTCTGCCTTCTTGTTCTATCAGCCTGTTTAGAATACTAAGTACTGACATCCTGAAATATAATTTTGGTTTTAACATAATTATGGTTTTAACTACTTCTTCTGTGTTTTCATCTTTTACTTCATGTATTTTGAAATTATGTTACTAGATCATGCATTTTTTTTTGTATTTTTATATCTTCTTGATGAATTGACCGCACTAACATTACGCAGCTTCTCTCTCTATTCCTTGCAGTATTTCTTGATATGAAGACTCTCTTGTCTTATGTTAAGAGCAACACCAGGTTCCTTCTATTAGTGTTTGCATTATATAACTTTTCCCATTATTCTTAATCTGCATTTTTATATTTAAAGTGAATTTCTTGTAGATAGCTGCTTATAATTTATTTAGATTTGTATTTAAAGTGAATTTTTATATTTATATTTTTTTACATATAAAGTGAATTTCTTGTAGATAGCATGTAGTTGAGTCTTGTCTTTTCATCCAATATGATATTTTCTGCCTTTTGATGCATTTTGAACATTTAAAATTATTGTGATTATGTACGAGGTAGAATTAAACCTGCCATGTTGTTGCTTATTTTTTATTTTCAGCATTTGTTTTGTGCCATCTTCCTTTATTTTTCCTTCCTTTGGAGCAAGTAATTTTTATAATCACATTTTATCTCCACTATCAATGTATTATTTATATGTCTCTATTAGTAATTACTGTAAGGTCTACAATAGAAAATGTAACTTTATGGTCTACCTTCAAATAATATTATAAAACTTCTTTATAAAATATAAATCTTACAACATTATACTTTAAGTCCATTCTATTTTTTAAAACAATAGTGCCATTAATTTTAAATTTTCATAGATTATAAACTCCAGAATACATTACTGTTGCTATGGTTTTTTCTTTGAGCAGTCACTTATATACATATTTTTTCTTTTTTTATCCAAAAAAGCATTTTCAGACCAAAAATATTTTTTCTTATTGCATATTTTCATTTTTAACGAAGGCAAGTAAGCCATTAGATGATGAGTCACATGATTCCTATTCTTTTCCATAAAATGTATTCTGGCAGCAACCACCAGTTCTCATGGAAGGGCAACCCTTGTGCTTCCAGGACATGATATTACAGGGGTTCCTAAGACATTGGCAACTAGGGGCTCTGGGCGTGATGCAGGCCACTGTAAAAGGCCAAGAAAAATAAGCAATATGCTACACATACATATGTGAGACAATGAAGAAGGTGGGACATGTGTTTAAAAAAATTAAACAATGAATAAAGCATATATTGTAGTATTTTCCCACAGCGTTATCACTTACAACCTTCTTTGTCTTGTCTGTAGATACATGTTTCTTTTTAGTGTCATTTTCCTTTTGCAAGAACTTCCTTTAACATTTCTTGTGGTGCAGGTTTGCCTTAGTTTCTGTTTTCGTTAGCCTTCATTTTTGAAAGATTTTTTGCTGGATATAGAATTCTAGGGGATGCTGGGTATGGTGGCTCACACCTCTAATCCTGACACTTTGGGAGGATGAGGCAGGAGGATCACTTGAGGTCAAGTTGAAGACCAGCCTGGGCAACATAGTGAGACCTCATCTCTACAAAAAATAAAAAAAATTTAGGCAGGCATGATGGCATGCACCTGTGGTCCCAGTTACTTGGGAGACTGAGGCGGGAGGATCACTTGAACCCAAGTGGTTGAGGCTGCAGTGAGCCATGATTGTGCCACTGCACTCCAGCCTGGGTAACAGAGCAAAACCCTGTCTCCAAAAATAATTTTTTAAAATTAAATTTTAATTAATTAAAAATATTAAGGGGGGCATTACAACCCCCACTCTCCCTTAAGTTCTTTAAAAGATTGCCATTTGATTATCTTCTAAATTGCATGTTTCTGATATGAATCTGCCATCATTCCTTGTTGCACTGAAACAATGTCTTTTATTTCTGGCTCCTTTAAACTTTTTCTTCTTTATCACTGGATTTTGGCAATTTGGTTACAATTAGCCATGTGTGATTTTCTTTATGTTAATTCTACTTAGGATTCATTCAGCATATTTCATCTATGGGTTTACCATTTTTATCAAATTTGGATAAATATTGGCTATGATTTTCTTTTTTTTCTTCTTTCCTGTTCTCATTTCTCTCTTATGGGGACTTCATTATGCATGCATTAAATATTTGATATTTTCCCACATGTCATTGAGGCTCATTTTTTCAACCTTTATTTCCTTTTCTACATTTCATTTTGGAAGGTGGTATTACTATCCCTTCCAGTTCACTGATCTTTACTTATGCAGTGTCTAATCTGCTTTTAATTTTATTCTGTGATGTTTTTATTTCAGAAATTTTATTTTTATAGTCTTTGAAGTTCTAATATGTTCTCTTTCATATCCTCTATTTGTCTTATTATTTTAATTTTTTCTTATATCCTTGAGCGTATATAGCATGTTCAAGTAAACTTTTAACATCCCTTGTTATTTATACATTTGATCATCTATGTCATGTTTAAGTGTGTTTTAATTGCCTGACTTTTCTTCTCGTTATTGGTGATATTTTTCCTTCCTCTTTATCCAGTTATTTTAAATTTTCCATTTTTGAATGTCTAGATTTTGTTGTTTTCCGGCAACGAGTACTGGACTTTGTTCTGGCAGACAGAAAGGTTAACTCGTTATCAGTTTGATCATTTTGAGACTTGTTTTAAAGCTCCTTTACGTTAAAAGTAACAGGAGTTACCTTTACTTTAGCCCCAGTTTTAATGCCTAGCCCTTATGCAGTTTCTAATGAATACTCTTTTTGTTCACTGGGATGTTCAGCCATGGTTTCTGGCTCATAACTCCCATAGCCCCTGTTATAGTAGACAGAATCTTTCTCTCTCTCTCTCTCTCTGTCTCTCTCTCTCTCTGTCTCTCTCTGTCTCTCATCTCCTCCTGTCCTCCTTTCACCTGCCCAAGGCAGGACTCTCACCTGATTGGGGGTCATAAACCCTCATTCCAGGGGGGCTGTACCCTGTACCCTGGAGGAAGGAATGCTGCACAGAGTGACCAAGAAGGGTCTGAACAGCAAGCCCTTGCAGGCTTTAGATCATGCCCTTTTTGTCCAATCACATTGTGACATGGTTGTCCATCGTTCAATCATGCCTGTCCATCGTTCAACCATGCCTGTCCAACGAAGTCTCCATATACGGCCCAAGAAGACAGAGTTTGAGAGCTTTAGGATAGCTGAACATATGGAGGTTGCTGGAGGGTGGTGCATCTGGGGAGGGCAAGGAAGCTCTGTACCCCTTCCCCTGTACCTCATCCCATGCGTCTCTTCATGTGTGTCCTTTGTAATATACCTTATAATAAGCTAATAAATGTGTTTCCCTGAGTTCTGTGAGCCACTATAGCAAATAAATGGGATCCAAAGAGGGAGTTGTGGGAACCCCAACTTGAAGCTGCTCAGTCAGAAGTTCTGGAGGCCCAAACTTGTGACTGGTATCTGAAGGTAGGGACAGTCTTGTGGGATTCAGCCTTCACCCTGTGGGATCTGACATTTTTCCCGGGAAGACATTGTCAGATTTTAATTGAATTAGAGGAAACCCAGCTGGTGTCTGCCATTTGGTGTGTGGAGTAAACCCCCACACATTTGGTCACAGTGTCTTCTGTGCTGATTGGATCGCTGAGTAAGAGAATAGGTAAAAACACTTTCGAGTGTGTTCGACATTTTTTTCTAACAGGCCTTTTACTGCAGCTACTGGAAGCTTGAATGACTCCAGACCTTAGTGAAGTCTCGAATTTTTCATCTACAGTTTTCTACAGTTTCTCCTTTCCTAGAAGTTTCCCCTAGCTTGGCATCATGGGGGTTCTCCCTGTGTAGGTACAGAGGGATATTCAGCCACAGACTTAAAGTTACCCCAATATAAATTTCTATAATGTTTTCTCTATGTATTCTATGTCTGTGGAAATTTTAGCCACTTCTGCCTCTCTGAAATCTGAGCTCTTTCACTAGGCTGTTCCAGATCACTCTCACCCCTTGCCTCATGCTGCTGTCTGGTAATTGTCTCAAGTAGAAAATGTGAACAATTATAAGGTTTACCATATCGTGTCCATTCTCTCTCTGCCATCATAGCCCTGCACTACCTATGTAGTCCAACATATGAAAATAGTGTTTATTTTCTATATATTTTTTAGTTTTCTAATTGTTTATGGCAGGAGATTAATTCTGGATTCTAATACTCCTTCATGATTGGAAGTGGAAATCTAATTAACTGTTTATTTGGGTAGCTAATGGTGAAAGTAAGAAAAATGTGTTATGTATCTAAGAAAAATTGCTACAGAATTCATAATAAGGGGTAATCTTTTATGTGTGTGCACTCTGCCTCCACCACTCACTTAAGTAACTATCTTTTTTTTTCTTTTTTTTTCTTTTTACTTCAACTTTTATTTTAAGTTCAATGGTACACATGTAGCATGTGCAGGTTTGTTACATGGGTAAACTTGTGCCATGGTGGTTTGCTGCACAGATCAACCCAGCATCTAGGTATTAAGCCCAGCATCCATTAGCTATTCTTCCTGATACTCTCTCTCCCCTCACCCCCAACCCCAATAGGCCTCATTGTGTGTTCTTCCCCACCACGTGTCTACGTGTTCTCATTGTTCAGCTCCTGCTTATAAATGAGAAAATGCAGTGTTTGGTTTTCTGTTCCTGCATTAGTTCGCGCCATCCATGGAGATCAAAAGACATGATCTTGTTTCTTTTTATGGCTGCATAGTATTCCATGATGTATATGTACCACATTTTCTTTATCCAGTCTATTATTGGTGGGCATTTGGGTTGATTCCATGTCTTTGCTATTGTGAATAGTGGGGCAATGAACATACGTGTGCATGTATCTTAATAAGAGAATGATTCATGTTCCTTTGGGTATATGCTTAGTAATGGGATTGCTGGGTCAAATGATATTTCAGCCTCTAGGTCTTTGAGAAAACTCCGGTCTGTCTTCCACAATGGTTGAACTAATTTACACTCCCACCAAGGGTGTAAAAGCGTTCCTTTTTCTCTGCAACCTCACCCATATCTGTTGTTTTCTGACTCTTTAATAATAGCCATTCTGTCTAGGAGAAGATGGTATCTCATTGTAGTTTTGATTTTTATTTCTCTAATAGTCAGTGGTGATGAGCCTTTTTTCATATATTTGTTGCCCACATGAATGTCTTCTTTTGAGAAGTGTATATTTATTTCCTTTGCCCACTTTTTAATGGTTTTTTTTTCTTGTTAATTTGTTTAAGTTCCTAGTAGAGTCCAGATATTAGACCTTTGTCAGATGGATAGATTGCAAAAATTTTCTCCCATTCTGTAGGTTGTCTGTTCACTCAGATGATAGTTTCTTTTGCTGTGCAGAAGCTCTTTAGTTTAATGAGAGAGCATTTGTCAATTTTTGCTTTTGTTGCAATTGCTTTTAGCATTTTCATCATGAAATCTTTGCCTGTGCCTATGTCCTGAATGGTATTGCCTATTGCCTAGATTTTCTTCCAGGGTTTTTTATAGTTTGGGGTGTATTTTTTTTTTTTTTCTTTGGAGTCTTGCTCTGCCACCCAGGCTGGAGTGCAGTGGCACAATCTCGGCTCACTGCAACTTCTGCCTCCTGGGTTCAAGTGATTCTCCTGTCTCAGTCTCCTGAGTAGCTGGGATTACAGGCACACACCATCACGCCTGGCTAATTTTGGTATTTTTAGTAGAGATGGGGTTTCACCATGTTGGTCAGGCTTGTCTCGAACTCTTGACCTTATGATCCACCTGCCTCAGCCTCCCAAAGTGCTGGGAATACAGGTGTGAGCCACCATGACCAACCACGTTTTGGGTTTTATATTAGTCTGTAATCCATCTTGAGTTAATTTTTATATATATGGTGTAAGGAAGGGGTCCAGTTTTAATTTTCTGCATATGGCTAAGCAGTTCTCCCAACACCATATATTAAATAGAGAATCCTTTCCCCATTACTTGTTCTTGTCAGGTTTGTCAAAGATCAGATGGTTGTAGGTGTGTGGTCTTATTTCTGAGTGCTCTATTCTGTTCCATTGGTTTATGTGTCTGTTTTTGTACCAGTACCATGCTGTTTTGTTTACTGTAGCCTTGTGATATAGTTTGAAATCAGGTAGTGTGATGCCTCCAGCTTTGTTCTTTCTGCTTATGATTGTCTTGGCTATTTGGGCTCTTCTTTTGTTCCACATGAAGTTTAAAGTAGATTTTTCTAATTCTGTGAAAAATGTTAATGGTAGTTTAATGCAGATAGCATTGAATCTATAAATTACTTTGGGTAGTATGGCCATTTAAATGATATTGATTATTGCTATCCATAAGCATGGAATATTTTTCCATTTGTGTGTATCCTCTCTGATTTCCCTGAGCAGTGGTTTGTAGTTCTCCTTGAAGAGGTCCTTCGCATCCCTTATCAGCTGTATTCCTAGGTGTTTTATTCTCTTTGTAGCAATTGTGAATGGGAGTTCATTCATGATTTGGCTCTCTGCTTGTCTATTGTTGGTGTATAGGAATGCTTGTGATTTTTGCACATTGATTTTGTATTTTGAGACTTTGCCGAAGTTGCTCGTCAGTTTAAGAAGCTTTTGGGCTGAGACGATGGGGTTTTCTAGATAAAGAAACATGTCATCTGTAAACAGAGACAATTTGACTTCCTCTCTTCCTATTTGAATATGCTTTATTTCTTTCTCTTGCCTGATTGCCCTGGCCAGAGTTTCCAATGTTGAATAGGAGTGGTGAGGGAGGGCATCCTTGTCTTGTGCCGGTTTTTAAGGGGAATGCTTCCGGCTTTTTACGTCATCCTAAGTAATTCAGAACTTTACTTGTGAGCCTGTAAACTGAAAAACACTTTTGAATTTTAAAGAAATGACGCTGATGTTGGTTTTTGTAGGCGCTGTGAAATATCACAGTTCAGTATGATATTGACTGTGGTTTTGTCATAAATGGCTCCCATCATTTTTAGGTATGTTCCATCAATACCTGGTTAATTGAGAGTTTTTAAAATGAAGGGATGCTGAATTTTATCAAAAGTCTTCTCTGCATCTATTGAGATTATCATAAGGTTTTTGTCTTTAATTCTGTTTATGTGATGAATTACAGTTATTCATCTGCCTATGTTAAACCGAGCTTGCATCCTAGGAATGAAGGATCATGGTGCATAAGCTTTTTGATGTGCTGCTGGATTTGATTTGCCAGTATTTTATTGAGGATATTTGCATGGATGTTGGTCAAAGATATTGGCCTGAAGTTTTCTTTTTCTGTTGTATCTCTGGCAGGTTTTTGTATCAGGATGATCCTGGCCTCATAGAATGAGTTAGAGAGGAGTCCCTCCTTTTCAATCTTTTGAAATAGTTTGAGTAGACATGGTACCAACTCTTCTTTGTACCTCTGGTAGAATTCAGACATGAGTCCATCTGGTCCTGGGCTTTTTTTGTTGGCAGTCTGTTTGTTACTGCTTCAATTTCAGAACTTGTTATTGATCCATTCAGAGATGCAGTTTCTTCTTGGTTCAGTCTTGGGAATGTATATGTGTCCAGGAATTTACCCATTTTTTTTCTAGAATTTCTAGTTTATGTGCATAGAGGTGTTATAGTGTTCTCTGACAGTTGCTGGTATTTCTGTGGGGTCAGTGATGATATACCCTTTATCATTTTTAAATGTGTTTATTTTATTCTTCTGTTTTTTCTCCTTTGTTAGTCTAGCCAGTGGTCTATTTTATTATTATTATTGTTATTTAAAAAAAAAACAGCTCCTGGATTTATTGATCTTTTGAATTTTTTTATGTCTCTATCTCTTTCAGTTCAGGTATAATATTTTTTTCTTTGTCTTCTGTTAGTTTTGGGGTTTGTGTGTTCTTGGTTCTCTAGTTTTTTTTGTTGTTGTTGTTGTTCTTGAGATATTATATTGTTAACTTGAGATCTTTCTAGCTTTTTGATATGGGCATTTAGTGCTATAACATTGCTGTAGCTGGGCCTCCAGAGATTCTGGAATGTTGTCTCTTTGTTTTCATTAGTTTCATAGAATTTCTTGATTTCTGCCTTAATTTCATTATATACCCAAGAGTCATTCAGGAACAGGTTTTTCGATTTTCATGTAGTTTTGTGGTTTTGAATGAATTTCTTAATCTTGAGTTCTAGTTATATTGCATTGTAGTCTGAGAGACTGTTATGATTTCAGTTCTTTTGCATTTGCTGAGGAGTGTTTTCATTTATCTGATCAATTTGAGAGTATGTGCCATGAGGCGATAAGAATATATATTCTGTTTTTGGGTGGAGAGTTCTGTAGATATCTATCAGGTCCACTTGATCCAGAGCTGAATTCAGGTCCTGAATATCTTTGGTAATTTTCTGTCTCAGTGATCTGTCTAATAATGACAGCGGGGTGTTGAAGTCTCCCATTATTATTGTATGGGAGTCTAAATCTCTTTGTAAGTCTCTAAAAACTTGCTTTATAAATCTGGGTGCTCCTGTGTTGGGTGCATGTATATTTAGGATAGTTAGCTCTTCCTGTTTAATTGAACCCTTTACCATTATGTAATGGCCTTCTTTGTCGTTTCTGATCTTTGTTGGTTTAAAGTTGGTTTTGTCAGAAACTAGGATTACAACCCCTGCTGTTTCCTATTTTCCATTTGCTTTGTAAATTTTCCTCCATGCCTTTATTTTGAGCCTATGTGTCTTTGCACTTAAGATGGGTCTTTTAAAGACAGCATACCAAATAATCTTGGCTCTTTATCCAGCTTGCCATTCTTGCCATTCTGTATCTTAATTGGGACATTTAGCCCATTTACATTTTAATTTGATCCTGTCATCATGATGCTAGCTGATTATTTTGCAGACATGGTTATGTAGTTTCTTTATAGTCTCACTGGTGTGCTTACTTCAGTGTGTTTTTGTAGTGACTGGTAACATCTTTTCCTTTCCATATTTAGTGCTTGCTTTAGAAGCTCTTACAAGGCAGGCCTAATGGTGATGAGTTCCCTCAGCATTTGCTTGTCAAAAGTAGATCTTATTTCTCCTTTGCTTATGAAGCTTCGTCTGTCTGGATATGAAATTCTGGATTGGAAATTCTTTACTTTAAGAATATTGAATATGGGCCCCCAATCTCTTCTAGCTTGTAAGGTTTCTGCTGAGAGGTCTGCTGTTAGTCTGATGGGTTTCCCTTTGTAGGTGACCTGGCCTTTCAAGCTGAAGTGACTGATTTAATAACTGATTTTTCCCTAGTGTGACTGGGCATAAATAAGGAAAAGCTAAGAATATTTGACTCAGATGATGAACACGTATTTCATGCATATCTAGAACTCTTGAACTTTGGCTGCTGCCTACACACCATTACCAGGCTTATACCCCTAACTCCCTAACATATGTGCATTCTTTCATAGGGCCTAGTTGCTTTAAGTCAGCTCCAGAGAATTTATTCTTCACCGTAGTCATTCAGTAGAGAATATTTGACCATGGTAATTTTAGGTTACATCATCCTAAGTAATTCGGAACTTTACTTGTGAGCCTGTAAACTGAAAAACGCTTTTGAATTTTAAAGAAATGATGCTGATGTTGGTTTTTGTAGGCACTGTGAAAGGCAATACTGTTCAGAGGAACTTGAACTGGTCTGCATTAAAAAACTTGAGCAAGTTACATTTTCCTATCTTGTGTGACAAACAAGATAGGTAAATCAGATGAGGAGAAGAAACAGCTAGAATGGAGGATAAAGTAGCATAGTGGGAGACTGGAGCTTAGGAGATAGATTTCCAAAAATAGGAAATTAGTAATAAAAAGAGAAAAAGGAAGAAGAGAAGAATAAGGAATGAGAAGGTATTTGAGAAAGAAGAATCCCTAACATTAAATCGTAAGTTGTGTTTATCTGATATTGTTAAGCCAAGTAAAGCTGCCTCCTTATATATCTTAAGTTTAGCCTAAAGGTTCCTCTGTACATCATGGACTGTAACCTAAATGGAACTGCAAATACACTGTAGCCTACTCTTTTGCCAGCCACAGAGTTTTGGCCAATAAAAGGTGGCCAACTGTTAAAACTGTGTTCGTATAAGACCAGTGCTAAGCTGTAACCAATCTGGCTGTTTCTTTTCTTTTTTTTTTTTTTTGAGACAGAATCTCGCTGTGTCGCCCAGCACCCAGGTTGGAGTGCAATCTCAGCTCACTGCAAGCTCCACCTCCCTGGTTCACGCCATTTTCCTGCCTCAGCCTCCCGAGAAGCTGGGATTACAGGCACCTGCCACCACACCCAGCTAATTTTTTGGATTTTTAGTATAGACGGGGTTTCACCATGTTAGCCAGGATGATCTCGGTCTCCTGACCTTGTGATCTGCCTGCCTTGGCCTCCCAAAGTGCCGGGATTACAGGCGTAAGCCATTGCGCCCGGCCCCAGTCTGGCTGTTTCTATACCTCACTTCCATTTTCTGTATATCACTTTCCTTTTTCTGCCCATGAATCTCCTTCCACCATGTTGTTGCACTGGAGTCTCTGAGCCTATTCTGGCTCGGGAGGCTGTCTGATTCATGAATGAAACTCTTAAATTTAATTCAGCTAAAGTTTCTCTTTTAACAATATAATTACTTCTCATAACCCAAATTTTTAGTAGAGTTTGTTAGACACCAAAATAAATGAGTGAATTTTGTAGACATTAAAGAAGAGAGACTTTTTACATCTGCATTGGCACAAGGCAGAACAGAAACAGCATGTATGAGATGACAAGGCTATCCTAAATTAAGATAATATTGGGACCAGAAGCTCAGAGTCAGATTTGGGAACACTCCTGGGAGTTTTTAGAAGTCTTAGGAAAGACATTACATTTTTCAAACTATAAGGAACAGAGCTTTAGCAAATTATTATTGCAGATCTATTGAGCAGAATGACCCTAAGTGACCTCTGTGTTAACCTTAGGCTCTGTGCTGTCTACACCAGTAATATTCTAAGATGCTGAGCATCTATTATTAACCAACTGCTGCTGGCAATGGCAGTCTGCTGGGGAAAATTATGCAGAAAAAAGATTCCATTTCTCTCTTGAATTTTGGCAGATGATTAGGAGGAAAATTATCTTAAAAGTGAAATTATATAAATGTTATCTGATTAACTTTTTTGATGACACTTCATTTATCAAGCTGAAAGTACAATGGTGAGCTGGTGTTAAGGTTTTCTTCAATATTATTTAACATTAATGAATGCAAAGTTATTTTTAAAACAACTTAGTCACCCAGAATTTATTTCATTCCCTAAGGAAGTTCATACATTAAGATTTATGCTTAACATGCTGCTTTCTTAATTTGGAACATGTTATTAAAAGAAAATGACAAACATTGTTTTAGGGCTTCTAATTTAGCCCTTGCAGAAATGATAATTTTAACCTCTACATGAATGTCACGTGTCATGTTTAATTTCTTCATTTTTGATATGTACATCTGTAACATTGGTGGTTAGATAAGGTAGGCAGCATATTATCTAGCATTCTATCAATTGGAACTCTGTAACATTTACATAGTGAAAATTGAACACAACAATATAAAGCACTAAGATTTTGATATGCATTTTAATTGTTTGCTTAGGAATAGTACTAAATTATGGTTGGTTTCACTTTAGTATTGTGACATGATGTATAATTTTTATTAAAAACAACTTATAGTTGTGTATTCATTATGTCATTTTCTCCTCATAATGAGATTTTTTTTTTGAGATGGAGTCTCACTCTGTCGCCCAGGTTGGAGTGCAGTGGCATGATCTCGGCTCATTGCAACCTGCACCTCCCGGATTCAAGTGATTCTCTTTCCTCAGCCTCCTGACTAGCTGGAATCACAGTCGTGCACCACCATATGCAGCTAATTTTTGTGTTTTTCATAGAGACGAGGTTTCACCATGTTGGTCAGGCTGGTCTCCATCTCCTGACCTCGTGATCCACCCACCTCAGCCTCCCTAAGTGTTGGGATTACAGGCATGAGCCACCGTGCCGAATCCAGATAATGAGATTTTGAAATAGGCTCAGAAACATAAACATGTTTATCTGTGGTCTAATGGCTAACACACTGCTTCTTAAATTTTATAAGTATAAATATGCAAATGGTTAATATTAAGGAGTCATTTTAATACTCACAATATCCATACAGTAGTTGGAATAAGTACCCAGCCTAACAGTCATAGTCACATGATTCAAACTATCATCTTATACCATAGATACATTTTACTTGATATTAAAATATTAAAAATTCTTTTATGTGTTTAGATATATTTAGGGGTAATGGTATTTAATATTTTAAGTTTGATAAATCTAAATATTGAAAATAATTATCTGTTTTTTTTCTTATTTGCATTTTGTAAATGAGCATGTACAACTCAGAGAAGAAAGCTAGTTAACTAGCATTTACCAAAGCATTACCAAAATAACAAAATGAAACAAAAAAGACCCCTATGAAGTCTTTGTAATATTTTAATGTTAATTAAAAAATTTTAATGTCTCATCATTAATAAAGCAATGTTTTGTGATAGAAATAATTTGTATAATTATTGCTAGATTAATTGATTCTTTTCAAACTTTTTTCTTTAGTCAAAATATATCATC
The DNA here is from genome assembly GCF_043159975.1 of Macaca nemestrina. NCBI lineage: Eukaryota > Metazoa > Chordata > Mammalia > Primates > Cercopithecidae > Macaca > Macaca nemestrina. The sequence goes on along the minus strand of NC_092131.1, from coordinate 148,345,579 downwards.
CTGACTGCCTCACCAAAGTTGCAAATATGAATGCATGTTCTGGGTCAACCACTTGCAGATTTTAAAATTTCATAGACTAGTGAAATTACAAGAAAAACTAATGGAAGGGACGGCCCAGGTTTGTCGGTATTTCTTATTTCCATTGAAGACATTAAGCAAAACAAATTCTTTGCATTGTTTTCAGGTTTGTCAGTATTTCTTATTGCCATTGAAAACATTAAACGAAACAAATTATTTGCATTGTTTTATCATTATTTTATAAAAGAGAGGATATTAAACACCAAAAAAAGAAAAAGATAAAAGGAAGGTTGTAATCTTACACTGAAGGAGTCTTTGATAAGAATGGTGTACAAAATAATTAAAGGCATACACACACACACACACACACACACTCATATTTAGTTATCATTTTTAATGCTATAAACTTCCAACCCCGTATTCAGAAAACTTCATATAAATGGGTACCCAGGGAAGACAGTTCTAGGCTGTTTCCCAGATCCTGCTTTTATCTCCCTGGCCAGATTCTTGGCTCCACATCTCATTTCTGATACCTGTTTGTATTATTTCCATTGCTGAATCCTGATTTCACTCCAGGCTTGGGGGATATGTTTTCTCTAACAGTTTTGGGCTATGCACACTCCTACATTTTGTCTTTCTCTGCTTCTGTAGGGTGAGAAATAACTGCACTGCCTTCTTGCCTCTTGGAATTCCCACTCTAGCTGTGATTGTCCCAGTTTTGATAAGAAATCCAGATATGCTTTTCTCTATCTGAATTCTCTATCAAATTTTAGTTCTGCTATTATAGTAGCACAGTCCATCTTCTTTCTAGATATTGATGACTCCTTGTTGCCAATGACATTTAAAGTAAGAATGCACGTTGTTCAATAGTGTAACATAGTTATCTAGTTGTCTTAAGCTTTGAATATATGTATGGATTTTTTTTTTACTTTAATAATTTATTGAGGTTAGAATCAGATGATAATCATGATATCATGTGATAAGTCACATGATATCATTTTCAAGCTATATTTTACAGGTTGCTTTTATGACCTAAAATGTTCAAAATTTCAAAATTAAAGAAGGATAATTTGAGGATCCTCAGGGAGGTAACTCACAGTTGAAGGGACCTGTAGAGGTCATTGGTCCATCATCCTAGCCACAAAGCAGAATAATGACAAATGAATTAATTGGTCATGCAACATCTGTTTAGATACTTCAGTCATGAGGAGGTAATTGCCCCATAGGGTTTCTCGTTCCATTCTTGGCCATCATCATTGGAAATTTCCCTCTTAGAATGATCTGAAATTTGCAATTTCAGATCTGAAATCTGACTCTCTCTTAGAATGACTTGAAATAGCCCTATTTGAAGATAGTTGTGAAATCTCCCAGGAACCTTTGCTTCTCTAAGTTAAACATTCTTATTCCTTTCAAACCATTCACTCTTCATATAACATGCTTTTCAGATCCTCAATCTTTTAGCCTTTTTTTTTTTTTTTTCTGAATATGTCGGTTATTTTAACAGTCTTACATTGTCTTCCAGAGCTGGAATCAATATTCCTGAAAAAGTCTTATAAAATTGAGCATGGCAGACTATTCTTTCAGGTCATCTGGACACTGTGCTCCTATTGATGCATCTTCTTGAAGAGGAGATTCATGTAAATGTTGTGATCAACTAAAGTTCCTAGATTTAATCTTTGCTGCTAAAATAGGTTCTTTCTACCCAGTTCATGTAGATTTTATTTTCCAAAGGAAAATGTGGGGCTTTAGACTTATTTTTGATGAAATTCAACTTGTCAATGTATTTAAGTGTTCTCTGAAAGCTAGAGATACTTTACATTATAGAATGACATCATTCTGAAACTTAATTTTATTCAAAATATCATATATTTCTCTTTATTTCATATTATTTGCACATTCAGTTTAGCTTTTAAAATAAATTTATGTCAATGACAAGCATTAAAATGACTATGTTCAAGGACTCCATATTTGAGACCTCCTGCTAAGTTTATATTTTGTAATTAATTTATATTACTTGGGTATAATTTTCAAAAAACATGAATTTATCAAGTATGTTTTATTAGCCTTTGTGTTTATACGAGGATATAATTGGAAACTTTATCACTTGCTTTCTGAAAGACAATGGTATTAAACAACTATCTTAAACATAAAATGACCCAACTCCATATTTTTTGGGTGTTGTGTTATTTTTGTTTTTTTAATAAGTTCACTGGATTTCTTTCTATCATAATAAAAATATATCATCTTTATCACACTTGATCTTGTCAAAGGCTGAGAAGCAATATATGGTGATTGTGAAAAACTCATTTCTTAGCATGGGTCCTCTAGAAAACAGAGCCTGGGGCAACAGTTAAAGTATTGCTACCTATAGAGATGCAAACACTTGTGTGTTAAGGTAAAGGAAAAAGGAAAAGTGAGGCAAAGAAAGACATGAAACACAGTGAGTTAGAGGCAGATCCACGGATTGCTCTGTGGGCATGTTAGCTTGGCCTTCATTACCTCTCCAGAATTGTAAAGAGGAATCATAACCTCAGAGTAATCCATGGAAGATAGGTAAAAGGGAGAAATGCAACTGCCTACGTTTCTCTTGTCTCTTGTTTTGTATTAGTTGAAATTCACCCACACTAACTCCCCATAATTCCCACCAGCTCTGCTATCTTGTCCCTCCAACTCAGTCCCCTGCCTGGTTTATTGTTACTAGCCAGTGTATCATCAGGAGGCATTACATCTCAGCTGTGAAATGACACCAGATGTATTAGTCTGTTTGGGTTGCTGTAACAAAATACAATAGACTGGGTAGCTTAAACAACAGAAATTTATTTTTCACAGTTTTGGAGGCTGGAAGTCCAAGATCAGAGTGGCAGCATGCTTAGGTTCTGGAAAGGGCTCTATTCCTGGCTTGTAGACAGCCACCTTCTTGCTATGTGCTCATGTTCCTGAGCAGAATGAGGTCCAGTTGCTTATTCTCGTGGTCCAATAGCCAGATGCAGACAGACTTAGAAAAAGGGAGTTTATTTCTGCAACTGGTTACAGGGAGAAAGTCAGAGTAACTCACCAGACAGACTGAAAGTTACAAGTTTGTTTTCTAGTGCTCATGTATATTTTAAGCTCCATGCCTATGTGTGGGAGTTCACCCACAAGCAGGAGTGTTTCATTCAATCTATGTCTGATCTTTAACTAGGGCCTGGAGTCTGGAAAGCTTTCTCTAGAGTCTTGGAAAGTTTCTTAAGTGTGTCCTGATACAAAGTATATGTGTAAGAATGCTATTATTCCATCAGACTTTAGGGTCTGAGAAAACCCAGGCAGGGTCTTAATAGGTTTGTTTTCACATTCCTGACCTCATACTTCTGGTTTCTCTTGTTCTTTAATGTTTAACTTGTGCATTCATCAAAATTACAGTAAAAGTTTAGTGGAAACGGAATGTTCTGGTTGCTACTAGAAATCTGGCCTGCCACACACGTCGGGGAGACGGAGCGAGAGCAATCTCTCCGGTGTCTTGGGATCTTCTGGACCTCATATTAAACCTAATTGTCTCTCAAAGGCTCCATCTGCAAGTAACATCACTTTTTAGGTTAGGGCTCCAGCATATGATTTGGGGGGTAACAACATCTACTCTGTAGCATTCTGTCCCTGGATTCCCCAAATTCATGTCCTTCATGCATGTAAAATACATTCATTTCATCCCAATGGCCCTCCAAGTTTTAACTAATTCCAGCATCAACCCTAAAGTCCAAAGTCTCATCTAAATATCTCCTAAGTCAGATATGGCGGAGACTGTAGGTATGATTCATCCTGAGGTAAAATTCCTCTCCAGCTACAAACCTGTAAAATCAGACAAGTTCATGTGCTTTCAAAATACAGTGGTGAACAGGCCTAGGATAGACATTCCCACTGCAAATGGGAGAAATCAGAAGGAAGAAAGAGGTGACAGTTCCCAAGCAAGAACAAAGCCTGGCAAGGCAAATTCTATCAGATCTTAAGGCCTGAGACTACTCTTTGACTGATGCTCTACCCTCCAGGCTGCCTGGGGCGGCAGAGTCATCCCCGAGTCTATGTAGGTTGGCCTCACCCTTCAGATCAGTATTGGGCAGGAAACTGCAGAAATGACATACATTGCTAATTGTATAAATTAGTACAATATTTCTAAAGATCAACTTTGTGATACAAATCAAAAGTCATAAAATGTTACATATCCTTTGATGCAGTAATTCAAATGATAGCTATTTATCATAATGATACTGTCATGTGCACAACAGATTTTAATACAAGAATGCTTATCACAATTTGTATATTATAATGAAAAAGTGGAATCCTCAAGTGTCAGCAATCAGAGATTTATGCAATCATTCAATAGATTAGTATGTAGCCAAAAGGATTGACAATTAATATCATACTCAGAGCATTTAGTATTCTATAAAAGATTCAAGGTATAATAAATGAATAAAGCAAGTTACCAAATAACGTTATATTTGTAACAGATGCTATGTATTATGTATGCCACACTTGTGTATCTTCACCCTCACTATTCCAGCATGTGCTTGCTATGCTTCCAATTTCCAGCATCGACTTCTCTTTGTCTAAATGTTCTTTGCACATGTGCTTAGCAGGCCAATTATACCCCTTGATGAACACTCGTTTAATAACTGATGGAGTTCACGATGTAACCCCAGTGGTGAGGTTACTCACCACTTTGTTAAGATAGCTTTGAAGTCCATGTTCCTTGCTGGCTCCCAGAGTTCCTCATTTGGAACATTTCAGCTACCACAGTGGTAATGTCTTTGGACGTACACTTTTTTGGCTGCTTTCTATGCCTTGTCTTACTTTTCCCCTATCCTTCCTGTGTCTCCTGACATCTTCACCCACATAAATGACCAGCACTTGAATCCCTGTCTCTAGGTCTTTTTCCAAGGAAACCCAACCTAAAACACCAATTCAAACAGAATTTTATTTACAAACAATATTTATTGAAAACTGACTGAAAGTATGTCCATAAGCAATATTATTTATTACTGGGGTTGGTGTGATCACAAATGATTATTTTCTTCCGTTTGCTTATCTGCATTATCTTTAGTGATTCTGGAAAGGGAAATAATAACAAAAGTTGTGTCAGGCAAAATCAATCCTTTTTTCTCAGTTTACTCTTTACAATACTTTTCCTCAGTTTACTCTTTCTCAATCCCATTCTTTCTCTTAACCTCTTTCAAAGAAAGCTACTTAATATGAATTCCATTGATTTATAGTGCAAAGACTTACTGCATAATTATATAATGACTTTTAGTCAAAGGAATATTAAAGGCAACATAGGCCTCAAGCAGTTCCTGTGAATTTCAGTTTTAAACTTTCAATATTCTCTCTATCTTGGTTATATCCTTAAATATTTCAGATCTAAGAAATTCTTTCCCTTTTCCATTAGAAGAGGATTGATCTGAAGAAACCAATAGTATTTGCAGACTTGTCGGTACAGATGTCCTGAAAGAAATACCCTCTTCCTAGATTGTATTATTTATCATACAGTAACCCTGATTTATTCTGGATAAAAAGGCATCAGAAACCATATGATAGGCTTCAGAAGTATTCATTTCACAAAGCACGAAAGGCAGTTGTTTGACTATCATGCAATTCGGTTTGTAAGGGTAGAGAGAAAAGTAAATTTTCTAGACAAATCTGAGTCTATATAAGGAATGGTGTAGTAAGTACAAAAGGGCATTACCCAAATTCTTAGCCTTGGACCAACTACCAACCTCAATTCGGTCAACTGTGGTTTGGTAAATTTTAGGCAGAGAGAAAAGAATGAGCAATGAGATAATGTCTGTTAGGAACAGTCAAGTTACACAAATGAATAAATTGATTGAACTTGGGCTTTTTTTCATTTTTCTACTTTTGATGGAGATTTAAGTACTGAGAAACAGTTCTGTAGCTTAAGAAAATCAACAGTTCAGGTGCAACTGATGAATAGCGAATGCATTTGGCCTCAGTCATAAAACTGTGGCAGGAACTTCATTCCATTGAGTGACCACATTAGTCCACTAGGGCTGACAGAATACAGACAGGGTGGCTTAAGCAGCTGAAACTTAGTTTCTCAGTTCTGGAGGCTGGAAATCCAAGATCAAGGTATCAGCAGGTTTGATTTTTTCTGGGGCCTCTCTCCCTGGCTTGCAGGTGGCTGCCTTCCCACTGAGTCTGACTTGACCTTTTTTGTGTGCATGAGCCCCTGGTGTCTCTTCTTCTAAGGACATCAGTCATTTTAGATTAGGATCCCACTCTGAAGGCCTCATTTTAACTTAATCACCTCTTTAAAGACTTTATCTTCAAATAGGGTTATAGGTGTTGGGTGTTAGGATCTCAACATATGAATTTTGATGAGGAAACAACTTAGCCCATAACAGTGACATGAGTAGGAGAGCAAATAAATGCTGAAGACTTAAGTATTAAGATCCACTGAACTCCATAATTTAATGATCAATCAAAATCTATTTAAAATCATACAATATATTATAATATAGCTGTGAAAATATATATCTAAAAGTATATTTATATTTATTCATTTTATTTTGAGTTATGAATATAGAAATTTTCTAAAAATTGGCTCCAGTTAAAAGTAAGTTGACTGTGAAACATTCACATACAAAAAATTAGTTACATATCAGGCCAAAAGAAAAGTGTGAATAAAGTTCCCAGAGTAGAAATTCTGAACCTATACAATGGAACAAGAAATCAATAACTAAAAGATGGCAAAAACAAAACAAAGTCAAGGAAGATAGTAAAATTACCACAAAGAAACAATTTTTAAAAAGAAAGGCTTCTAAAAACTCAGATTAAAGAGGTAAGTAAAAAGTATGTGGTAAACAGGGATAGTAGAGAAAACTTTTCAACTGTTATTCTGCAGTACCCATACATTATGATGTGATTATATCACATAAAAATAAATTAATAAATACTTAGAAATATGTGACAGTGAAGACAAAATACTAAACCTTTTAAGTTTTGAAAGATTTAAAATATATGCACTATACATTTCACTTCAGAAGGCAGATGAATTGCAATGCTAAAGGAATAAACATAATTAATGAAGATAAAAGCAAAAATTAATAAAATTGAAAGCAAAAATATTGTCTTCAGAGCTGTTTAAGAAGACCATATAGACAATACAATATGCATATCAGTAATGAGGAGGTGTTTACTCAGACAATAAAGAGATTTAACAATTTTAAATGAATGCTAACTATACATTTATACCAATACATGCGAAAATGTGGCTTAGATAAGTAACTCTTCTGCAAATATTAGCAATTTGGGTTCAAGAATAGTTAGAAACAATAAGGAAAGACAGAGCTCTTTCTCCCACCTTGCCCCTGACCTGTAGGCACCAGATCCAATGTCTGGGCAGTAAATCCAATCCAATCTTCGAGGCACAGAAAATTTGAGATGTTTAAGCTACTGCAAAGCATAGATAAATTAGTTGCTAGAAATTTACTCATTCATACAAATTAGCAACTCAATCTATGAAAGTGGTAAGTCACTAATTCTGAGTGTTGAAAGATAGCACTAAAAAATAAATTTACAGACTTATCTTACGTATGAATGCAGAACCAAAAATAAGTAAAACCATCATCTAACATAATCTAGCAGAACCTTAAAACCACACTATGCCATATTTCAGAAATGTAAAGATGGTTCAACATCTGGAAATGGTTTCAGGTTATTCACCATATCAGTAACTAAGGAGTCAAAGTGTATGATAGTTGCTAAAAAGGCCATTTGTTGAAGTTCAACATCCATTTCTGAGGAACATCCTCAGTAACTCGGAAATCATATGGCTTCATTTAAAAGCAGCATTTTATCAGCAATTAACAGTGGAAATCGTATTTCAGGGAGAATCAATAGAGGAATTTCCAGTAAATTTAGGAAAAAGGCAAGGATGCTCACTCTCGTTACTGCTATAAAATATCAGATATCATACTGGAGGTCAAAGAATGCAAATATGCAGGTACAGGAACACAAATAAGCAATGAACAATAAACATGAGAAAACATCCATAGTAACAATAAGAACAAAAAACCTATAATGAACTAGAATTTTTATGTATCAGATAAAACATTAACAATGTTTGGTTTTGATGAAATTGCTTCCATTACTTAAGACCTTCTTAGGGAGGCGTCCACATCCTGCCTCCCTCTCTCAGCAGCCCAGTGTCTGTCTGTACAGATTAATGAAAGCCGCTTTACAACTTCTGCAGTTCTTTACTAATTCTGAAGCCTCAGGCATCCACTGAAAATCAATGTCTTTCTCTTCTGGAAAAGACTTTGCAGGTGAGAAAGTTCTGAGTAATTGACAGAGGGATGGGGTGGGTTGTGGCAGGGGGGAGGGGGGTGGTGGGGAACTCTGGTCCTGTGGATGATGGCTGTATTTTTTCTTAAATCTCCAAGAATAAACTCACCTTGCCACTGTGAGGATTGATTTCCTTCCTGCCTATTAATATGATTTGAATCCTATTTCCTATAAAATAATAACTTTTGCATTATTTTGCTAAGGCTTGCTCTTGCCTTTCTTGTTCAAGGTTATATAACAAATTTTATTGTATTTTTCAATTCTTTGAGACAGGATCTTGCTCTGTCACCCAGGCTGGAGTGCAGTGGTACTCTCATGGTTCACTGCAGCCAGGACCTCCCAGGCTCAGGCAATTCCCCTGCCCCAGCCTCCCAAGTAGCTGGGACCACAGGCACGCGCCACTATGCCCGGATAATTTTATATATATATATACACAATATATATATATTTGTGTATATATATACAATATATATATATAATTATATATATGTATATATAAAATATATATATATTATATATATGTATATTTGTATATATATATTTATATATATAAATATATATATATTTAAATATATATATATATATTTGTAGAAAGGGGGGTCACCCTGCGTTGCCCAGACTGGTCTTGAATTCCTGGGCTCAAGTGATCTTCCTGCCTTGGCCTCCCAAAGTACTGGGATTACAGACATGTACCATTCCTGGCCACAAACTTTTATCGTATTAAACTATCAACAGGAACTGGCCAGGGAGCTGCTCTCTAATCCCCAGAAGTCTCTGCTGACCACCCTGAATTTGCAGGCAGGCTGTAGGGAGTGGAGGACTTTCCCTGAGAGCAATTGGAGAAGCAATTGTATTACATTCTTGGACTGATCCACACAAAACCCAGCCAGGGATCATACGAAATGGCAGTCTATGGTTCTTTATAACAAAAGGACTAATTTAAGCAAATAAAGGAGGTGGAAAAAATTCATGGGAGGATCTGTCCCTGGGTGACCTTTCCTGGATGTGGAGCTGAATGCTGGGTCTGTACTGACTGTGCCCTGGGGTCAGGTGAGGAGGAGACTAAGGAGGCCCAGCCTATGCAGTCTGCTCCCCACAGGGTTCTTATCTTAGCTCAATGTGTAAGATATTCCTGCTTGCGAAGATGCCCTGTCCACAAAAAGTCGTGGATCTCTCCCTGTTTAAGTCACAGGCAGTTAGGGTTGTTAATTTTACTCTTGGTCAATTCTTAGAGGAGTAAAAATGACCCATGCGGTCTGGAGGGAAAAAGTAAATTTAAGAAAATAATAAGTTAACTTTGCAGCAGGAGATTCATATTACTCAGAGGTGTGGAGATGTCATTTGAGGTTTTCTATAGAGATCTCACTAGGGCCATATTAAAAACAAGAATGGGTGGGGCTAGATGGCTCGTGCCTGTAATCCCAGCATTTTGGAAGGCCAAAATGGAAGGATCAATTGAACCCAGGAGTCAAGACCAACCTGAGCAAAATGGCAAAACCCATGTCTACAAAAAATTTAGTCAGGTGTAGTGGTGCACGCCTGTAGTCTGGGCTACTCAGAAGCTGAGGTGGGAGGATCGCTTGAAACTGGGAGGTGGAGGCGGCATTGAGCCGTGATTGAGCCACTGCACTCCAGTCTGGGAGACAGAGAGAGACCCTGTCTTTAAAATATAACAATAGTCATAAAGACAGAAAGCAAACTGATAATCCATCATTTTGGAAAAGAGATACACAGACCCTGGATCATGATCTGGGATTTGAAGATACAAAGCTTTAGGGCCCAGGATGACCTGCAGTTACGTGGATTGCCACATGGGGGCAGCAAACCATTGTAGTCATGAAGTGGCCAGGGTCGCCTGTTCAATGCTGCCTGTCTCAGATGAGACACCCCGTATCTCCTGAGCTGCGTCTTAGCAAGTGGTCACACACAGGCATATACATTCACGACATTGTTTTCTTTTGATGACGTTTCATGAGTAGAAGAAAATCGTTAATATTTCACTGCATGATATGCCAATAAAAAGGGTAATCCATAGAAATTTCCTTGTGGGCTTAATCATTTCTCTTTCAATATTAGGATGAATATTAGAATCTTCATCAGTAGAATAACTCCTTGAAAACAGTTAATAATATGTAATTATTAATAGTAATACTTAATAATAATAACAGTTAAATTAATTTTTACATGTGGGGGTCTGTCCCACAGACTCTGATCCAACAACAGATGAATAACACACACTGACACAGATATTCTGCCTGTCAGTCCCGCTGAGGGTCCGGGCCCTTCAGACACCAAGGAAGGTGCTGTAAAGAGTAGCAGCCACAGCCCCATTCAGCCAGTGAAGCTCGCATTTATTCAGCATAGATTAAGTGACAAAGGTCTGAGTAAATACCATTAGAGGGTAATTGACCTGGTTACCGACCCCCCAGAGTAGATAGCAATTATGCACCTGCAGTTGATCAAAGGTTGGTCTTAGGACCACAGGAGTAAACAAGCTGTTTAGATAAACTACTCTACATTCCTTTGTACCTAGTTTAAGCTTTTTTTTTTTTTTTTTTTTTTTGAGACAGAGTCTCGCTCTGTCACCCAGGCTGGAGTGCAATGGCGCAATCTCGGCTCACTGCAAGCTCCGCCTCCCGGGTTTACGCCATTCTCTTGCCTCAGCCTCCCGAGTAGTTGGGACTACAGGCGACCGCCACCTCGCCCGGCTAGTTTTTTAAAATATTTTTTAGTAGAGACAGGGTTTCACCATGTTAGCCAGGATAGTCTCGATCTCCTGACCTCGTGATCCACCCGTCTCGGCCTCCCAAAGTGCTGCGATTACAGGCTTGAGCCACCACGCCTGGCCTACTTTAAGCTATTTACTCAAGGTAAGCATTAGACTGCTTTCAGCCATAATGCTATCCTGAGACTTTTGCAAAATCTTCTGGCCTTCCAAGAAGATTTGTGTCTATATTCTATAACTTCATTTAAAAATTTTTCCAACCAGCCTGACTGAACTCCTATGCTTACAATGTCCCTTTTACATGAAATAAATCTGACTTCCTCACTGTCCTTAGATAATATAGTTTTGTCTAAATCCTCTACTTTGATAAAATTGGAAAGGTTTTAAGTTTGTAACTTTTTATGTCTTAAGTTTACCAAGTCTCACTCAACAGAAATGAATTTTTTTTTTACTTTTTCCCTCTCCTTCAAGCAGTCACTATCTTTCTATAACATTAACATATATTAAGTATTGCTGGTGCCTGATTGTCCCCTGATATGCATTGTCACCTTCTCTGTAATAAAAGACACAACTGCTGAATTTGGACATGCTGTCCTTTTTCTCTTTCTTTTTCCCACTGGCTGGAATGGAGATATCCTGGACCATGTGGATGAGTGCCTCATCCCAGTGATTATAAAGCGACAAGGTAGAAGAGTCCTTGGCCATTCAGCTTACCTTCCTACCACTGCTTATACCTGGATATAAGAAAAATGCACTTCTGTCTTATATAAGCCACTGTAGTTTTGGGCTTCTGTTACAGCCAGTAAGACTATGTCCTAACTCATACAAACATCTGATATGTGCCGGGCAAGAGTTCAGCACTTCATGTACTTTACCCCATCTTCACAACCCCTCTAAATGGAGGGTCTTATCTTGATTTTTATTTTACCAATAGGTAAACCAAAGGACAGAAGTTTAAGAAGTTTGGCCAAGGTCACACAGCAATTAACTGAATTAACTGTGAGAAGCAGAGCCCCTGCCCTAAAACAGCACACTATACATCTACTCTAGGATGCTTCTGTCCATTCCTCATCTCTCACCTATGATCAAGACCAAGGCCTGCCCAGTGCCCTAGACAATATTGTTGGAGCCATCCTACACAATAACTCCAACACTATTGGCATCCTCATGCCCTCTAATTGCTTTCCTAGTTGCCAATCACGTTCTGCTCTAATTCTAGTTCATTCTCATTTAGTTTCCAAAGTTACCTGCCCCACTCTCCCAAATAAGTTTGATTGCTGCGTGTGGCCCTTGATTTCAACTCAAATTCCTTTACAAAGATGTTCATTGCTGATATGGGTCCTGAATGTCTGTATGACCTCTCTATTTTTACCTCTCTTCTTCTGCCAACCCCATCCCCATGCCCCCATTTTCTAGGGTTCAGTGATGTTCATTGACCTTCGTTGCTTATGCCATGTTTAGCCATGCTTATGTTCATTCTTGTCTTGGGACTTTTGCACATATAATATTTTATCACTTCTTAATTCCCCCTGACTGACTTCTCCTTCTTCTTTAGGTTCAGCTTACACCTTAAGCACTTTCTCATCCTCCCAGTCTAAGCTGGCTGATCATGTCCACAGCAGCCTCTGCTCATTTATATCAGATATCACCTTCTCTTTTCTTGTCTTTGGTGCCTTCTGGGCAAGGCTGTGGGCAACCTGAGGGCAGGTCTATTTTGTTTATTGCTGTGTTCCAGTTGAGAGCACAATGAGTGGCACAGAGTAGGTCTTTAGTAAATATGTTTTGCATGAGCAAATAAATGAATGAGGTGGGGAGGGGGCAGCAAATTTCCAGGAGACTCCCTAGATAACCTGTGGCCAGTCTTGGTTCAGGTCTGAAATTCTGAATCCCAGAAATTCGACACATTGATTTCTTATGGCTTCTTCATGCCCACCTAGCATCTTGATTGAAGCAAGTACTTAAAATGGTCAGCCCCAATATCAAGCCTGATACCAATGGAAGGCATTACGGTGAGTATTGTGGAAATGGGTGCTTGTGTTTGAACTCAACTTGTACACACACACACACAAAAGAAAGTTGTGCAAGAAGAACTTCCTCTGCTGCTAGTTTCTACAGTTAATGGTGTTAGAATGCTCCTGCAATGTGTGTATCGAGCTGATGAAACCCTCCCTTCTTCAGGAGAACCTGCAGAGAGCAACTATTATGATGTATTGAAATGACGCCTGATCTAAGATTCAGGAAATCTGGATCATTTTCACATTTCTGGACTTGTAGTGAATCTTTCAGAGAGCCATGAGCCTTCCTTACCGCCTTTGTTTCACATTCAGTAGATTCCCCCACATGCCTCAGCTGCATTTTCAGAGCAGGCAAGAACTTGTGGTGGTGGTAATAGCATTTTTGGGAGGAATACATCCGACAGGGAGTGGATAAGTTTTTAATGAGTTGGAAAGGTGAAATGACTATAAGCCACACCCATCTCTTCACACTTCTCTCAAAATGACCACCATTCATAGATTTGTTTTTTCTTATTCCAGGAAAGGGGTTGGAGAAGTGAGGGAGTAGTGGCCAATGGTAGTCACGTGTCCGGAATTGGTGGGTTCTTGGTCTGGACCTGACATAAAGAAGGAAGCCATGGACCCTTGCAGTGAGTGTTACAGTTCTTGAAGATGGTGAGTCCGGAGTGTGTTCCTTCAGATGTGTCTGCTGTTTCTTTCTTCTGGTGGGTTCGTGGTCTCACTGACTTCAGGAGTGAAGCTGCAGACCTCTGCAGTGAGTGTTTCAGCTCTTAAAGGCAGCATGGATCCAAAGAGTGAGCAGCAGCAACATTTATTGTGAAGAGCGAAAGAAAAAAGCTTCCACAGTGTGGAAAGGGACCCGAACCACTTGCCACTGCTGGCTAGGGCAGCCTACTTTTATTCCCTTATTGGACCCCACCCACATCCTGCTGATTGGTCCATTTTACAGAGAGCTGATTGGTCTGTTTTACAGAGAGCTGATTGTTTTGTTTTACAGAGAGTTGATTTGTCCATTTTGATAGGGTGCTGATTGGTGCGTTTACAATCCCTGATCTAGACACAGAGTGCTGATGGGTGTCTTTACAATCCTTTAGCTAGACTCAAGGTGCTAGACAGAAAAGTTCTGCAAGTCCCCCCTAGGTAAGCTAGATACAGAGTACTGATTGGTGTATTTACAAACCTTGAGCTAGACGCAGAGTACTGATTGGTATATTTACAAATGTTTAGCTAGACAGAGTGCTAGACTGAAAAGTTTCCGAAGTCCCCACTAGGTTCAGGAGCCCAGCTAGCTTCCCCTAGTGGATCCCGCACCAGGGCTGCAGGCGGAGCTGCCCGCCAGTCCTGTGCCATGCGCCGACACTCCTCAGCCCCTGGGCAGTTGATGGGACCGGGTGCCCCTGCACAAGGGGCCGCACTTGTTGGGGAGGCTCGGGATGCGCAGGAGCCCATGGCTGGGGAGGTGGAGAGGCTATGGCATGCCTGGGTGCACTTCCCAAGCCCTTCCCCACGGGGAGGCAGCTGAGGCCCGGCGAGAATTTGAGCATAGCCCCGGTGGGCTGGCACTGCTGGGGGACCTGGCACACCCTCTGCAGCTGCTGGCCCTGGTGCTAAGCCCCTCACTGCCTGGGGCCAGCGGAGCTGGCCGGCTGCTCTGAGTGTGGGCCTGCCGAGCCCACGCCCACCCGAAACTCGGGCTGGCCCCCCCCCCCGTTCCCACTCGCACCTCTCCCTCCACACCTCCCTGCAAGCAGAGGGAGCCGGCTCTGGCCTCCGCCAGCCCAGAGAGGGGCTCCCACAGTGCCATGGCGGGCTGAAGGGCTCCTCAAGCGCTGCCAGAGTGGACACAGAGGCCAAGGAGGAATGGAGAGTGAGGGCTGCTAGCATGTTGTCACCTCTCAGTCATAATCTATGTTGAAGACCTTCAACTCAAGTTAGAGTTATCCTTTATTCTCATTCCCTAGATTTAGATGGTTGTCTAAATATTTTCATTCCACATGTAAAATAGCACTACTGTTTATCTCATTTATGCCATTGCAACAATTGTCCCTGTGGTGTAGGCTCCAGTTACTATGAGTCATCAAAATTATTATGACAACTTCCTCTCCAGTCTCCATGCCTCTAGGCTCTGTGTCTTATAATCTACCCACAGACTACTTCTCAATTAATCCTCATAGGGGCCTGTAGTGACCTGGTCCCAAACCTTCAATGTTCTCTTTACTTTCAGGATGAATCGCAAGTCCTAATAATTCAATATTCTTACAGTCTGGACTCAGTTTATCCTTCCAATATCCTCTCTCATTATCCTTCTATGCTGGTTATAATGAAATTGAGCTTGTTGGGGCACACACATTAAACCATATTATTTTCTCCAATCCTATCTTCAGCAAGTTGAACTTATTGAAATGACAACGTTTTGCCATGTTCCATGGCTTTTGGATTTTTGGTTTCTGTAGTTCTCAAAGCCTCCAGAGCAATTTTAGACTTTTTATTCTCCCTCCACAGGCTTTATCTGTGTCTAGGAGACCTTCAGGATGGGAGGATATTCCCTGCTTTTGCCTTCCTCTTCCTTTCCAATCCTGGTTCTAGATCCTTTGGTGTGTTAAGGAGGAGAAAGGGGGACAGGGACAAGCTTTTTTTCTTTAGTGGCTATTGTAGTCTTTTCTCTGGGCTCAGTTGTGTTTCTCTAACACCGATCACATTCAATGCCTTCTGAGTTCTAGGCTTCCAACTGTTGGTTCTGGGGAGGGAGAGTTGTGCGTTTTCTGTGAAGACTGGGGTTCTTGCAGAAGATCCACTCCGAACCTACCTCTTCCCTCCCTGTCTTATTCCCTGACCAAGCAGTATCCCCGCAACTTGCTCCTGGAGTATGCCTCCCTTGTTGCTTGCAAGATGACTCAATGTGACTCTTCTTCCATGATGTCTGTATGACCCACAGGAAATTCATGGAGCAGCTTTGCCTTGTCAAATTGTGAGCTTGGGAGCTGCTCCACAGCCACACTGTTTCTTCCCTTCCCTCCCCGCTGTTTGATTTTTTTTTTTCCTCAGCTCAAAGAGGCTCAGAAGGCAAATCATCTATCAGTCTATATAAACATACTTCCAATTGTGGGAGAAGGAATCAGTTACCCTTATGCATGAAGTGATTCTCTTGGAGGCCCCCTCACTTGGCTCTAGGTCGAGGTACTGAGCACCACCTCCCTCCTTCCATGAGGAGGAAAGGGGAAAATAAAACACACAACTCTTTTTTTAGCAGATGACTTGCATTTCTGACATTTGTTCTGATCTGCATCACTCGCGTGTGGACTGAATGGGAAAGCTGTGATGGGGTGATGGTTGTAGCATAGATGAGATGGCTTAGTCACCTCTCAAAAGCCTTTAAGAGGTGTCTGATCTGCCAAGAATTTTCAGAATGCACTATTGTCAGCTGCTGGTCATTAGCTTTAAGTTCTAGTCACTGTTTGGGGAAAACAGAAAAAGTCTAAGTGTTCTTATACATTCCCAAATAAGAATATTTCTTATTTTTAAAATTATTTTTAATAGAGATGAAGTCCTACTCTGTTGCCCAGGCTGGTCTTGAACCCCCAGGATCAAATGATCCACCCTCTAGTGTAATCACCCTCAAGTGATTACAGGCATGAGCTACTGTGTACAGCCAGCATCTATCCCTCTCTCTCTCTCTTTCTCTTTTTTTCTCTCTTTCCTTCCTCTTTCTTTCTTTCTCTCTCTTTCTCTTTCTTTCTGTTTGTCTGTCTTTCTGTCTGTCTGTCTCAGGGTCTTACTCTGTCACTCAGGCTGGAGTGCAGTGATATAATCATGGCTCACTGCAGCCTTGACCTCTAGGCTCAGTCAATTCTCCCACCTCAGTTTACTGAGTAGCTGGGACTATGGGCATGTTTCACCACACTCAGATAATTTTTGTGTTTTTTGTGGAGACAGGGTTTCCACAAAACCTGTGTGTGGTGTGTGGAGGTAGGCACTTCCACATATACTTGGCATGTCTTTAATTGCCATGTAAATAATTTTAAAAATCTTAGCCAGGCACGGTGGCTCACGCCTGTAATCCCAGCACTTTGGGAGGCTGAGGTGGGCAGATCACGAGGTCAGGAGATCGAGACCATCCTGGCCAATATGGTGAAACCCCGTCTCTACTAAAAAATACAAAAAACTAGCCAGGTGAGGTGGCGGGTGCCTGTAGTCCCAGCTACTCGGGAGGCTGAGGCAGGAGAATGGCGTAAACCCGGGAGGCGGAGCTTGCAGTGAGCTGAGATCCGGCCACTGCACTCCAGCCCGGGGGACAGAGCCAGACTCCGTCTCAAAAAAAAAAAAAAAAAAAAAAAAAAAAAAAAAAAAAAAAAAATTAGCTGGGTGTGGTGGCACGCACCTGTGATCCCAGCTACTTGGGAGGCTGAGGCAGGAGAATTACTTGAACCCAGAAGGTGGAGGTTGCAGTAAGCTGAGATTGTGCCACTGCACTCCAGCCTGGAGACAGAGAGAGACTCCATCTTAAGAAAAAAAAAAAAATCTTATAGGCACATGACTTTCCCCCACATCTATTGTAAGTACATTGAGCAGTGCTTTCAAAATATTTTCCTATATGGCGATTTCAATTTAGCTTATTGAAAATGTATTAAGCACCTACTAAAGTTAACATGATGTACCCAGAAGTTAGTAAGAAGATATCCAATCTCGAGGAATTTCATTTCTGCTTAGTAAAGAACATAATTTAAATGCACAAATTATTATTTTAAAACGAACATGTTACATAAATGCCATAGCAGTGAAACATGGAAGGACAGATTACACCTGATTTGAAGGGATTTGGGAAGCTTCTTACAGGAAGGTGATTTAAGATTTCCTTGAAGGTGAGGATGTAGATTTGTGAGCATTCAAGGCCAAGGGACAGGTGAGAAATAGTGAGGAGAAAGAAAAGCAGTGTTCGTAGTAGAGCCAAGAGCTTACTGTGCCATCCTGGGGTGCAGTGTGGCATCTCAGCAGGTTGATGACAGACTAGCGCAAGATTTTTTTTTTCAATTATAATCTAAATGTTGTTGGGTATGTTCTGCCTAGTCTGTATACTCACTGTAGTTTTGCAACAGGTTGCTGCACATGTTATCTTGCCTGCCTAGACTCTGAAGATGCTTGAGTGAGGAGAATAGCAGGAGGTTGCTGGTAAGGTGGCTTGAAGGCTCATGTTAGATCAGGGTGAAGATTTTCCAAAAAACAAGCCACTAGGGAGTAACTTGAGTTTTTAAGCTAGAGTAATGTGATGGGAATTGTATTTGAGGATGATGTATCTGATAGCGAGGTGTAAGATTGATTGAGCAGGGAAATGAGGACCAGGTAAGAAATTAATGCTCCCTTTGTTCCCTCAAAGGCTATGGCATATGTAGTTATAATATAATCCTCCTGTAGTTTGTGGTGTGCATCACACCATTTAGCACCATCCTGTGTTCTGTTTTCTGTTGGGGCATTCTTTACTGAAGCACTAGGGTCTGGACCATGCCTTGCATCTTTTGTGTGTGTCACATGGCAGGCACAGTGCTGACACATGGCAGGCACCGCAAGGAGAGTTGTTGGACTGACACTGAAGGGTCAGTGTTACTTCCTTGGAACAAAAGGTGGTAAGGAAAGGATGCCAATTCATGTGCTATGTCAAGTTAAATTAGAAGTTCTCTCAGATATCTGAGCACAGGGTGTGTGTTCTAAAATGCCTTTGTTTGGTTTTGGTCCCACATCATGATTTTTTATGCTAAATACTCTTTCCTGTTCAAGATAAAATATTTTTCTTTTTCAAACATTCAGATGTGATCTGAATTATTCATGATGACTTTTAGCTTTTGCTCATGTTGCATTTTGAAGTCCAATATTGCACAGATATTTTGGCAGAATGTGGCACTAAATGAACTCATCAGTTCACTGGCATCTCTAGTTTTCTAATTCAAAGCGGTGTTCAAATCTCAAGTACCAAACTTCCATTATGTTTCAGGGAGTCACCTTCTTAGTTGAGCCTTTCTCAAAATCGAACCTTCTCATTTCAATATTATATTTAAAAATGGAGGCTCGAAGGATTGACTCAATGCTATGTTAATCTTTGTAGCAATAGTGAGCAGGCCTGGCAATTCAGAGGCTCCGTGTCATCTACCATACTGCAAAACCAAAATGTTGAGATATTAATAAAATGTTATAGACATGAATCAGTTTCTTCCATCTAAAGC
Organism: Macaca nemestrina; assembly: GCF_043159975.1. Lineage (NCBI taxonomy): Eukaryota > Metazoa > Chordata > Mammalia > Primates > Cercopithecidae > Macaca > Macaca nemestrina. Next base: position 148,326,281 of record NC_092131.1, on the reverse strand, counting down.
CGCATGTCTCATTAATGCTTACACAGCTGCCATCTTGGAAATCAAAACAGAAGAGCAGGAACTTCTGTTCACGTCAGGGTTTCAAATGGTTTTTGTTACATTTTTTAAACTCTGCTCAGATGTATTTATTTTTTCAAAATGAGGGCCACAATGTGGGTATACACTGTTATAATTACCCACTCATCTCTGTCTTATTGTAGAAGTATTTTTATGGTATCTTTAGCCTTTTTGTGATTATAAAAAACAATACAGTAATTGTAAAAGCAAAACCACAAATAAATACAGAGATGAATAAGATAAAGAAGGCTTTCTATTATTTCTCTTTCCAGAGATAACTATTGTCAACAGTTCCACAGTTTGATGTCTAGTGAGATAGAGAAAGAGAGATGCCAAGAGAGTAAATCATGGCATTTCTATATGTCTGACTATGGTATATTCTTCAGGAATCACTGAGACCATTTGTTTTATGTTGGAATTTCATCTTGATCTAAGATCCAGCAACTTCAGTAGGTGAGTTAAGTTGGTGAACTTCCTAAATCCTAGAGATTCTGAAAGTGGTTTTCATTCAGTAATATGGCAAGTTGTCAAGAAAAGGTCCTTCTGGTCTAATATGCCAAAAATCCATACTAAAAAGTCACTTTAATATAATTATTCAATTTGATTAGCTGAATTACACAAAAACACATCAGCGTTCCCCAGGGGCTTGCAGCAGAGCTCCGAAGGACTCCTGTTCTCCTTTGCGTTGCCGTCTCCAATGCCTTCTGCCCCATCCATCCCTTCAATGCCGTGTTCCCTCCCTGACAGTGAGGGAAACTCTTAGAAGCAGAGGCTCAGGGAAGACAGACCTTAGTTCAGGGAGGTTTCTGTTCTAAATTTCAACGGACTGGGTAAGGTTAATTCAGCCAAAACCTAGATTAATATTAATAGAAATTAAAGAGAAAGGGCTTTACTTCCTCAGGGACTAGAAGAGGTAATAGAGAGCAACTAGGTTAAATAAAAAGGTTAGTATGTTTGTGGATACAGAAAAAGAGAGAGAGCGAAGGAAAATAGGGAGGAGGAAGGGTGAAGAAGAAGAAACAAGATTAGGGAAAAGGGGAAAGTTGACCCTTTACAAAACATGTTGAGGTTAAGTGTATCTATGAATAGAGAAATGTACAGATCTAAGGCGTAGAATGAGATAAGGTTTGACACATGTATGTATCTGTGTAAACAATACCTAATAAAGACATAGACCACTTCCCTTCGCCTCAGACAGTTCCTTTATGCCCCCTTGTACTCAATCTGCCAGTTCCACCCTCCTGACCCCGCATCTATGGTGATTTCCATTACTATAGATTGATTTGGACATTCTTGAGCTTCATATAAATGGAATCATACAGTTTGCTCTCTTTTGTTTGTTTCATTTATATATCTTGCTCTTTTTATTCAATATACATTTTTTTAGATTCACCATGTTGATCTATCGTAACGCTTTCTTGCTTGGTTTTGAGTATGGTTCCACTTTATGAATATGCCACATTTGTTTATCCACGAAACTTGCCTTTTTAAAAAAAGTGGTTTGTCTCATTTGTCTTCTGGTTAATACAGTTTCAAACTTTGAGCTGGACATACTTGTGTTCACATGATTGCGTGGAAATTGATGATAACTGAAATTTGCTGTCAACTTAGAAACTTCATCTGTGCTCACTATTATCACCTCCTCACCGCCAAACCTCAAACCAAAGCTGTGCCCTCTGAATCCATTTGTGGTAAGAATTCTTCATACTCATACAGGACTCTAGAGTTTCTGAAGCATTTTTATATACAGCATTTTCTTTTACCTTGATCAGCACTCAGAATTTCTAGGTGCCAGGTTTTGAAATAGAGAGTCAGGAATCAGACTTTCTGTTCCCTTTCCTCGAAATTCTAATTTTTGTGATGTGATGCTTTGTCAGATTGATTTGGGCCTACAGCAAGAATGACCATTTCTCTGCATGGCCATAAAGGCCTGGCTGGGGTTCCATTCAGCCATCCCTGTTCTCCTGCTGATGAGATCATGTATATAGCCATGCACTTCTTAACTGTGCTGCTCTTTGTCTACTTTTGGGCTTTCACACAATAGTTTTAAGAAATATTTGAAAGCTATTCTTAAAAAAAGAAAGAAATGGAAGAGCTGGCTGCCATAAATGAAGATATTCCCAATTCAGTTTACTTCTGAAATCACTAAAGGAAGAAATAACTTTTGTTATAAATGTCTCATTGCATTGCTAGAGATTTACTACTACATGTCTTTGCTCATGGAACCAACCAATCAAATGAACCTCTGCAGCAATGAATATGCAGATAGAAGCCATTGATATCTGAAATGATAACTTTTAGAAAGTTTACTCTATTATATTATGAACTCTTTGACTCTAATTAATTTTAAAACAATTTTTGCTTGTGAACAATTAAATCAAATCTGGGGATGGCTCGCTGAAAAAGAATCACCTCCAAATTCTTTTTTTTTTTTTTTTTTGAGAGGGAGTCTCGCTTTGTTCCCCAGGCTGGAGTACAGTGGTGCGATCTCTGCTTACTGCAAGCTCCGCTTCCTGGGTTCACACCATTCTCCTGCCTCAGCCTCCCAAGAGCTGGGACTACAGGCGCCCGCCACCACGCCCGGCTAATTTTTTGTATTTTTAGTAGAGACGGGGTTTCATTGGGTTAGCCAGGATGGTCTCGACCTCCTGACCTTGTGATCCGCCCGCCTCGGCCACCCAAAGTGCTGGGATTACAGGTGTGAGACACTGCACCCGGCCCAAATTCTCTTTATAATGATGACATACCTTGTACATTTTGATTCTCTTGTAAAAATAGTACATATAAAAAAATAACTTTTTAAGCAAAGAAAATAGTCTTCCAATATTTTTAAGTGGGTTCAATATTTATTCATTCATTCATTTATTTTTAGACACAGGGTCTCACTCCGTTGACCAGGCTGCAGTGCAATCGCACAGTCGTGGTTCATTGCAGCTTTGACCCCCGGGGCTCAAGTGATACTCCCACCTGAGCCTCCTGAGTAGCTGGGACTACAGGCACACAACACCACACCCAGCTGATTTTTAGAAATTTTTAGTAGACTGGGTTCTTGCCATATTGCCCACGCTGGTCTCAAACTCCTGGGCTCAAGCAATCTTCCCACCTTGGCTTCCCAAAATGCTAGGATTATAGCGGTGAGCTACTACACCCAGCCCTTTTTCAATTTTTATATCAAATTCATGTATGGAAATAGTATTTATATTAATTGCTATATATAGGAACTTGGTGCTTGCAGCTCTTTTAATTATACTTGTTACTTTTTTTTAAGTAAATGCTAATTTTCTTTCTTTTTTTTTTGAGACGGAGTGTCGCTCTGTTGCCCAGGCTAGAGTGCAGTGGCACTACCTCGGCTCACTGCAACCTCCGCCTCCCAGGTTCAAGCAATTCTCTGCCTCAACCTCCCGAGTAGCTGGGATTACAGGTGCCCACCACCATGCCCAGCTAATTTTTGTATTTTCAGTCGAGATGGGGTTTCACCATCTTGGCCAGGCTGGTCTTGAACTCCTGACCTCATGATCCACCCGCCTTGGCCTGATTCTCTTTTTAAAACTGAAAAAGAGAATTATTATTAGGTACAAGCCATGTAATCTAAGACATAAGGTATAGTGAAAAAAAATTGAAATAAATTTATGTTGCGTGTGTGTTTGTGTGTGGGTATTTATGTGTGTGTGTGTGTGTAATTTTTCTTCTTTGTTTTTAGGCAACACCATTTATCAAGGATGACTGGCATTTTTGTTTAAATCATGTAGTTACTCTGCAAGGTCAAAGGAGGGCCACTACCTTGTCCATTTTACAGACAGGGAAGATACTCCTGCATTATTAAATGGCTAGGAAGAATGAGGCTGGGATGAAAATGCAGGATCTCCAAGACGTATTTTCTAGTGCTCTTTTTGCTACAGTCGCAAATGGCAGAATAAGAGCTCTGGATGCACAGTAGTTTTACTCAGATCCGAGAACTAGAAGTTGGCTAAAACAACTGTATTATAAAGACTGAAGAAACTAGATAGCAAATCAATATTCACACAGAATAAACTGTAATGACCAATTACTTCAATTTCAAAGAAGTTAACTTGTGTTGCGGCAGCTTTGCGATTGTTTTCTGAAGAGCTGAAGGAATAGCTCAATAATGTCTAAACTGCAGGTTTGGTTTTCAAAGAGCACTGTGTGCAGTGATTTAGAATACAACTGCAGGTCAGCATTTAGTGACAGCACGAACAGACTTCAGCCTTAAGAAGCTTCCTGTGAGGTCAGCTGACAGCTCTCTCGGGACCAAATCCTGATGTATTATAAGGATAACCCAGCCCGCTCTTAAAATGAGAGGATTTCTAACAGGAATTAATCACAACGTCTTTTTCCTCTCTTTAAAAGCAAGCTGCTTTGTCATCTTTTTTTTTTTTTTTTTCTGAAATCATCACAAAGAGTTTGAAAGGGGGTTGTTCTGCTTAAGATATGGCAGCAGATAATAGACAAAATAAGATGGCAGTTATTGCTTACTGCCCCTCTATTGCCTCTTACTCCCCTTACAGAATACCCAAGTGGGTTTTAGGATAACAATGGCTTGTTTTTTAATGTTCATGAATAAGAGAAGCTTGTAAGCGAGAGTCTGAATTTGGAAGGCAATAAAGAAACATAGCAAGAGAGAAAAGAGCTGAATTGGAGGGAATAGAATATAAGCAACCCGTTCTCTGCATTGCCGCAAGTGATGTTGGCCTTGTCAAATGCATCACAGTCTGAGCCAAGTTTTCAGCTCTGTGTGTGAGCCACAGCAAGGAAATAAATCCACCATTTAAGGACTGCATTAACTCCTCTAAGTTTCTTGGAGAAGTTGGGGATTGTGTGTGTGTGTCTGTGTGTGTGTGTGCACATGTCAATTTAAATCTAATTTGTTTTGTTTCTTTTGCTCTGTGAAGGGTGAACTTATAAAGTGTCCAAGGTTTTATTCAGAGCCTCTGGGTAGCCATAGTGTTTGGAGAGAGTGCTGCATACCAAAGCTTCCGTGGTTATGGAGTGTTAGAGCTGGAAATTGTGTCCAAGCATGTGGAATGCTTCCCGTATTGTCAAAGTGGCCATTAAGTATCTTAAAGTTAAATGCTTTGTCTTGCGCTGGGATCATTACTTCCGATTTGAAGACATTTGAAATCAAATTCATGTAAATTTTAAAGAAGGTCTGCTTAAGCATACCTCACTTTCAGCCACTTTAAGTCAGGTTACCGTGAATGAGAAATAATGTAAAGTGCAATCTTCAGAGAATGAATAGGGGGTGTCAACTTCTAACTCCTCTTCCATGGTCACAGTTGGATTGTCCAGTGGTGGACAGCTGTCTTTAGCCAGTGATCAGAGCTTTTAAGCACCCGCTTTGAAAATCCTTTAGCCAGTTATTTCTTGTTACGGAAATTGTGAAGTTTGAAAGCTAGATTTTGTTACTTGCAGAGTCCCAACCAATACCTTTATTCATTCAGAGGGATTTAGAGGGCTCATGTTCTCAAAGGTTTTTCAATGGCATTCCAAGAAGTGGGATATTCCCACTTGCATAAAACCATAAAGGACCTTGTTAAAATTCAAATATTATCAAACAGGGCTGTGCATCATGCCTATAACCCACACGACTACTTTCACATTCGTTATCTATCTGCTGTCCAGTCAGCAACCTTTTCGAGGCTTGATAGAAAATGCAGCACAAGCCACTTTTGAAAGGGTCATAGTTGGTGGGGATGAGACACTTAGGTTTGAGGATATCCAGAATGTGTATGATTGTGAGACATTAACCTCTAAAATGCATATAAAATTATTTAGCTCTAAGAGTTGAATGAAGATTAATTAGGAGAATGCAGTTTAAGGTAGAGAATATGGAATCTAGCTTTTATTTTATATTCAGTAAATGTTAGCTATTATCACAATAAAATATTAAATGTTTAACATAATTGAATGTTTTGGTTTATGAACAAGTTCAAAAGCTTCCATTACCTAATGGTTTGTTTTTTATTGTACAGTTCTGTATACAAATATAATATCTTTGGGATTTGCAAGTCTAGAAATTGGGTTTTTTCCACACTACTTTGTTTATAATAAAATTCATGTGTACCCAAAGTTTTTATTATAATTCATTATTTATGATACTTCATGTGACCCAGTCATTATTTCTATTAGAGTTTGTGTATATGTGTACGCTTAATTTTATAATATGTCTGAGCCATGACAGGGAGTCAGAATTACTCACGTTGGCAAGCCTTGATGGCTCGTATGGTCCTTTAAGACAAGACATTTCAATACTATTCTGCCATTTGGTAGGATAACAGGGCCAAATGAAGCATAATTTACATTTATGGAAAATGGATTTGGTGATGGTGGTCCACTCTCGTCCCAAAACTTTGTCAAATCAATATATCCAGGACTCAGTTTTGGTGGAGTATAACCAGTGTGTTCTTGGGTTCTTGAGTTATGGATTGATGTAATCTCTACAGAGATTACTAAGCGTTAAATAGTTAAACAATCTTTGGAAAACAAGTGTTCTTCTCCACTGAGGATGATACTATTATTTTTGTTAGTAAACTACTTCTGGTCATTTTGGAACAACACACACTGGGGCCTCTCAGAGAGTGGAAGGTGGGAGGAGGAAGAGATGCAGGAAAAATAACTAATTTGAACACTAGGCTTAATACCTGAGTGATGAAATAACCTGTACAACCACCCGTATGACACACATTAACTTATGTAACAAACCTGCACATGCTGCACATGTAACCCTGAACTTAAAAAAATAAAAGTTAAAAAACTCAGAAAATCTGGGAAAAGCACTATGGCTACCACACCAGAGAAAACTAACTCTGTAGGAAAAGATTTAATGGTAAACCAGCAATTGTCTTTTTTTTTTTCTATGTAAAATGATAAAATTTATTTTCTCACCATGAAGCTTTAATATCAGCCTCAGAAAAGGGCAGTAAGACTACTGTTAGAACTGAATTGCTAGCTGTAGCTTTGGGAGCCTCAAAAATGAGGACTTTGTTTATTTTCACTTCTGACATCAAATACTGTTGCTGTTTGCTTTGAAATATTTCCTCTTGGTATCAGTCATAGCTCTGGAAGGGCTGACAAGTAGGATACATGTCGCAGGTTTTTGGGCAGAGTCACTAGCAAAAGGTAGCTGTCTTGTGTCATGGGGTTCAAGAGTTACTTTGATTTTCTTAACCTGAAAGGAAAGGGCCAAATGCCAATCAGGTCTATCACACATCCTTTCATAGAACTATTGGTAAAGCAATCAAATGCATAAATCACGGAAATAATAGATGTTGGCTCATTTATTACTATTTAATTTAGACAAAGCATGTTCTTTCCCAAGATTAGATTTTGTGACAAGACTTTTTCTTTTAGTCATTATATAATACGAATGGTTATTTGTCAAAGAGTTATATTTGTCTTTGGCTGTTGCAGAAATCTCAGAGGAAAAATTCCCAGGCTCGATTTTACTTTCAAGAAGTACATAAACCTGAACAATGAGTTTTTTCTTTCAAAATAGCTTTTGTTTTGACTTTGAAAGCCTCACAATTTCCTCAATGCACTCTAATATTTGGAATGAGTATATAAAATATTTCAGGGCACCTGTATTGTTCTCCCATCAGAATTCAGGGCAAAAGTTCCTACGGAAAGTCTGAGGGTAGGTTTCTTCCATTTTCCCCTCTACTATTTCCAGTTCTGCCAAGTTGCCTTCATGCTGCGATCTTGGGGAAATGATGCCGGTCCTGTGCATGGCTGAGTTAGGGTATCCACGAGACCAATTGAGACCATCATTGTTGTTAATGATGGTTAATAAAAGAGAGTCACAGAGTGCTTAAGGCTGGAAGGGATGGACCACATTAACTGTACAATCCTGTTATTTTTCAAATGGGAAAAACTGTGGAGCAGGAAGATGAAGGGACCTGTCCAGGTCATATGGTCGGGTAGCGTGAGAGTTATGATCCAGGCTGACTTAGTCTCCATCAGGCAATTTTCTCAGTAATTTCCCAGAATCCTAAACTCTTCACTCTTCACTCTCCCCTGCCTATACACAGGGTCTTGTTCTGTCATCCAGGCTAGGATGAAGTGGCACAATACTAGCTCACTGCAGCCTGAACTCCTGGGCTCAAGCAATCCTCCCACCTCAGCCTGCTGAGTAGCTGAGACTAGAGGTGCATGCCACTGTGCCCAGCTATTTTTTTTTTTTTTGTAGAAATGGGGCTCACTACATTGCCTGGACTAGTCTAAAACTCCTGGCCTGAAACAACCTTCCTGCCATGGCCTCCCAAAGTGCTGGGATTACAGGTCTGAGTCATCGCACCTGGCCAACGACTTCACTTTTCACTTGCTTCCATTCCGTTCCATTCTGCTCTTTGAATATATTGAGTGGGATTTTCTCACCTTGAGTCTTGGCATTCTCTGAGTGGTTTTTACTTGGACTTACTCTTTTGGAATTTTAGTTCCTGATCATCTAGAGAAGGACTCCCTTCTCTAGTTCCCCCCTCTTTCCTTTTACTCCTACTGCTGCTACTTCTGCTCCTACCAAATGACTTCTGGAAAAGACAAAACTGTTGAGAAAGATTGATCAGCAATTACCAGAAGATCAGGGGAAGGTAGAGAAGAAAGACTAGGTGAAATCAGGGTTTTTCAGAACAGTGAAACTATTAGTGAATAATACTGCAATGGTAGAATCATTAGATTATGCATTCACCAAAACCCATAGAACTTTATCACACAAAGAGTGAATCTTAATATATATGCAAATTACTTTTTATAAATAGAAAGTCAGGGGATTTCAGGAAGCAATGTGACAAGTGGATACCCCTAAAGTAGGGCGCCTTGTCAGACTCAGTTCTTTGAACAAATGCAAATTGGAAAAGCCTCAGAACCAAAGTCTTTCTGAACTTCTCCTCCCCTCCTGTTTCCCACCCAATTTTATTCCCCAGGGAGAGCCTTAGAAATCAGAATTCTTCTTCCCTAAGGTGGGGCATAGAAACCAGAACACCTCTTTTCCAAAGCAAGCCATTCAATCTAGACAGGCCACTGTCTCCAGGCTGACTTCTCCTTTAAAGACACTTATTACAGAGGGATTCTGTTCCATACCTGGGAAGATGAAATGCTATGCAGAGATGCCTCACTGCATTTGGTCTCAGTCTGTTGTCATTAGATCATACTCTTGTGTCCAATCACATTTCTACACTTTCTATTCTTCATCAAACCTAAGCATAAAATAGTTTTCCCTGGGTCTTTGGATCTTTATTCCTGAAGGCTCCTATGTAACATAAAATTTTGATAACATAAATTTAGTATGCTTTTCTCTGGTTAACCTGCCCTTATGGGAGAATCGACCATGACCCTTATGATGGGTGAGAAAAGTGATCACACCTTTCTGCCCCTACAAAAGAGAAAATAAATGTACCATAAATGTGTGAAACAACCTCACTGAAGGGAGTGAGGGAAAAAGATGCGGACACAAATAAGTTTGAAAATCAGTGGAGTGTGCAATACCAAAAGCAAAAGGAGTTGACCATAAGTCCTGTACTGTCATTTACAAGGTTGTTTCTCATTGGGTATGGGTTAACAATTCTGCACCGCTATAACTGTATACTGGAATTAATCAATTATGTGAAAGAATGGTGGATGGTGGGAACAAGGTTTCTGACTGTTGAGTTGGGAATTGACAGATAACTAAGAGGAAGAGGCTAGAATGATCTATATGCTAATGGATAAGAGCTGGAGACATTGGTGAGAACTCATGTTTAGATGATTACATACAGAAATATTTATAGATATGTATATTTCTATGGATATATATAAGAAATGACACCTTAGTACCAACAAGCATACCGAACACTCAATCTTGGTTTCTAATATCATTCTCCAGCAAAAAGAAATAGAGCTTCTGGGAGAAATGACTGCTTCTAGGACTGGGGCATATACAAGATGAGCTTGGAACATTTGTAGTTCCAGAGAGTTATGAAGTGAACAGAAAACCAAACGAAAACAAACCCAAACCTACATTGATAGGGATATGTCAAAGGGTCACAGGAGCCAACAAAACGAGCTTTTAATGGCCAAAGCTAGAAAAATTTGAGGAACAAATGAAGTAAAGTAGTATGGGACCACAACCCAAAGTATGAAATAAGTATTCATGAGTCCATACTTATATAAGTAAATAATTGAATAAATTAATAAGCAGAGGAGGAAAAATCTCCCGCACAGAAGAACAACAAGTAATCTATGAAGACGCTCTACCCTAAAAGAGAGGCAGTGTAATTCTTCACTCCTTAAGTTTGGACTATGCATTGTGATTTCCTTCTAAAGAACACAGTATTAAAAAGGGAGGTAGGGGAGCAGAGGAACTGTACAGTAGAGAAAACTGATAAACATTATTTCAGCTGGGTGATCAAGGTCAGTATCACTAGTCACAAATCAGGTTGATAGTATGTACCCTTGTTATGACACCATGAAATTGACACTTTACCTCTGTGAATTACCTCCCCAAAATACATGACTCCAGTCTAATCATGATGAAAACATCAGGTAAGTTGCACTAGGGCAGCATGCTACAGTATATGAGAGCAGTGCTCCTAAAAACTTTCAAGATCATCAAAAACAAGGAAAATCTGAGAAACAGTCACAGTCAAGAGGTGCCTACGGAATTATGGCAACTAAAAGCAATGTGGTGTCCTGCAGGGAATCCTGGAACAGAAAAAGGACACTAGGTAAAACTAAGAAGATCAGAGTAACTAGGACTTTGGTTAATCCCATATAAATATGGCTTCATTAATTATAACAAATGTGCCATACTAATCTAAAATGTAATAATGTTTGTGTGTGGAAGGAGGAGGGTTATGGAAACTCTCTGTACTATCTTCTCCATTTTGTAAATCTAAAACTGGTCTGAAAATAAAGTTTATTAAAATACTGACTGCATCAAAAATGTCAGTTATTGATATCCTTATAATCCCCTGTTATTTAATATGTTTATTATTTTTATTCTAAGGTAATTCATTTTATTATAGGAAATGTGAGGAAACATAGTATATTAGGGGTAAAATAAACACCCCAAACCATTATATTAAGTGTAACTCTTATTAGCATTTTTTACTGCGTATCCTCTTTTTTAGGTATACATGGGATTTCATGATTTTTGCTTTTTAATAAGTTGAAGATGTATCAGATATGAAGTTAATATTAGGCAATTCCCTTTTTTCATGTTGCATGGTGTTTCTTTTCCTTTTTTTTTTTAAATTATACTTTAAGTTCTGGGGTACATGTGCAGAACATGCAGTTTTGTTACATGTGCCATTGTGGTTTGCTGTACCCATCAACCCATCACCTACATTAGGTATTTCTCCTAATGCTATCCCTCACCTACCCCCCACCCCCTGATAGGCCCCGGTGTGTGATGTTCCCCTCCCTGTGTCCATGTGTTCTCATTGTTCAACTCCCACTTATGAGTGAGAACATGCAGTATTTGGTTTTCTCTTCTTGTGATAGTTTACTGAGAATGAAGACTTCCAGCTTCATCTATGTCCCTGCAAAGAACATGAACTCATTCCTTTTTATAGCTGCATAGTGTTCCATGGTGTATATGTGCCATATTTTCTTTATCCAGTCTGTCATTGATGGACATTTGGGTTTGTTCCAAGTCTTTGCTATTGTGAAGAGTGTTGTAATAAACATACGTGTGCATGTGTCTTTATAGTAGAATGATTTATAATCCTTTGGGTCCATACCTGGTAATGGGATTGCTGGGTCAAATGGTATTTTAGTTCTAGGTCCTTGAGGAATTGCCACACTGTCTTCCACAGTGGTTGAACTCCCACCAGCAGTGTAAAAGTGTTCCTATTTCTCCACATCCTCTCCAGCATCTGTTATTTCCTGACTTTTTAATGATCGCCATTCTAACTGGCATGAGATGGTATCTCATTGTGGTTTTGATTTGCATTTCTCTAACGACCAGTGATGAACATTTTTTCATATGTTTGTTGGCTGCATAAATGTCTTCCTTTGGGAAATGTCTGTTCATATGCTTTCCCCACTTTTTGATGGGGTTGTTTGTTTTTTTCTTGTAAATTTGTTTAAGTTCCTTGTAGATTCTGGATATTAGCCCTTTGTCAGATGGATAGATTGCAAAATTTTTCTCCCATTCTATAGGTTGCCTGATGACTCTGATGATAGTTTCTTTTGCTGTGTAGAAGCTCTTTAGTTTAATTATATCCCATTTGTCAATTTTGGCTTTTGTTGCCATTGCTTTTGGTGCTTTAGACATGAAGTCTTTGCCCATGCCTATGTTCTTGAATGGTATTGCTTAGGTTTTCTTCTAGGATTTTTATGGTTTTAGGCTTATGTTTATGTCTTCAATCCATCTTGAGTTGATTTTATGGTTTTAGGCTTATGTTTAAGTCTTCAATCCATCTTGAGTTGAATCCATCTTGAGATATAAGGAAGGGGTCACGTTTCAGTTTTCCACATGTGGCTAGCCAGTTTTCCCAACACTGTTTATTAGGTAGGGTATCTTTTCCCCATTGCTTGTTTTTGTCAGGTTTGTCAAAGATCAGATGGTTCTAGATGTGTGGTGTTATTTCTGAGGCCTCTGTTCTGTTCCATTAGTCTATATATTTGTTTTGGTACCAGTGCCATTCTGTTTTTGTTACTGTAGCCTTGTAGTATAGTTTGAAGTCAGGTAGTGTGATGCCTCCTGCTTTGTTCTTTTTGCTTAGGTTGTCTTGGCTATATGGGTTCTTTTTTGGTTCCATCTGAAGTAGTTTTTTCCAATTCTGTGAAGAAAGTCAGTGGTAGCTTGATGTGGATAGCATTGAATCTATCAATTTCTTTGGGCAGTATGGCCATTTTCACGATTTTGATTCTCCCTATATATGAGTATGGAATGTTTTCCATTTGTTTGTGTCCTCTCTTATTTCATTGAGCAGTGGTTTGTAGTTCTCCTTGAAGAGGTCCTTCACATCCCTTGTAAGTTGTATTCCTAGATATTTTATTCTCTTAGTAGCAGTTGTGAATGAGAGTTCATTCATGATTTGCCTCTCTGTCTGTTATTGGTGTGTAAGGCGGCTTGTGATTTTTGCACATTGATTTTGTATCCTGAGAGTTTGCTGAAGTTGCTTATGAGCTTAAGGAGATTTGGGGGTGAGACAACAGGGTTTTCTAAATATACAATCATGTCATCTGCAGACAGATACAATTTGACTTCCTCTCTTCTGTTTGAATCCCCTTTATTTCTTCCTCTTGCCTGGTTGCCCTGGCCAGAACTTCCAATACTAAATTTTATAGGAGTGGTGAGAAAGGGCATCCTTGTCTTGTGCCGGTTTTCAAAGGGAATGCTTCCAGTTTTTGCCCATTCAGTATGATAATGACTGTGAGTTTGTCATAAATAGCTCTTATTATTTTGTGATATATTCCATTGATACCTAGTTTGTTGAGAGTTTTTAGCATGAATGGGGTGTTGAATTTTGTCAAAGGCCTTTTCTGCATCTATTGAGATAATCATGTGGTTTTTGTCATTGGTTCTGTTTATATGATGGATTACGTTTATTGATTTACATATGTTGAACCAGCTGTGTGTCCCAGGTATGAAGCCAACTTGATCGTGGTGGGTAAGCTTTTTGATGTGCTGCTGGATTCTATTTGCCAGTATTTTATTGAGGATTTTTACATCGATGTTGATCAGGGATATTGACCTGAAATGTTTCTGTTGTTGTTGTGTCTCTGCCAGGTTTTAGTATCAGGATGATGCTAGTTTCATTAAATGAATTAGGGAGGATTCCCTCTTTTTCTATTGTTTGGAATAATTTCAGAATAATTTCAATCCCTTGTAGACAAGTTTTGTGTTCTCCAGCAGTCTGTGAGATTAGAATGTGTGCAGATAGCTGAAGAATGAATAGTGCTTTTTGTGTTTCTTAGGCATTACAGGTGAGAAGGATTTACCCAACTTTGAATTCATTATATCATTACTATTTCCTCCAGTTTTATAATGTCCATTCCAAATTGTTCAAAGGTTTGTGAGATTGCTGCTTTTTGATGAGCATTGAAAATATGAACTAAGACTAACATTAATCCATTGTTCGATCTTAATGTCTTTAACAAAGATTGGTCTCTTGTAAAATGCAGAAAAATTAAGTCTGAGTCTGTAAGTGAGATTGAGGCCACTTAGTCCAGTATTTTTTAACTTTAGCATTTCTCTTTCTTCAGAGCTCTGCCAACATTTTATTTGATTTTTACTTTAAAATGCATCTCAAACAAATTAAAATGATAATAAAAACAACACATGAATTTAAATATGCTAATATCACATTAGTGACCATCATCAAGTCAACTTTAGTTGTCAATGTAGAGTTCCTTCAGAGAACACTTCTCTAGTCATCTTCATGAATACATTTGAATATCATATAAACACATTTTTGGTTGAAAAGTGTATAATTATCACTGTTTCGTTTGGTGTTTGATTTTACCTTACTTGTAACAAATGTAAAAAAAAATTACTGGCCCGGCGCGGTGGCTCACGCCTGTAATCCCAGAACTTTGGGAGGCCGAGGCGGGTGGATCACGAGGTCAGGAGATCGAGACCATCCTGGTGAACACGGTGAAACCCTGTCTCTACTAAAAATACAAAAAAATTAGCTGGGCGTGGTGGTGGGCGCCTGTAGTCCCAGCTGCTCGGGAGGCTGAGGCAGGAGAATGGCATGAGCCTGGGAGGCGGAGGTTGCAGTGAGCCGAGATCACACCACTGCACTCCAGCCTGGGCGACAGAGTGAGACTCCGTCTCAAAAAAAAAAAAAAAAAAAAAAAAAAATACTAAGGCATATATGTACCAAACACAGTTAAGTGACAGTAAGGCAAGATCTAATAATGAATTGTGCCACAGCCTTTCACTGTAGTGTTAGCACTTCCTCTAAGTTGAGTGCTGCTGTGCTCTTCTGGTTCAATTTAGTCAATTTTTCTGAGCTTGTGTGTTTGTTTAGCAAAGGTTTCACTTGTAAATATTTCTGTGTGAATGAGTATTTTCTTCTTAATGTTGGATATTAGTATGAGCATTATTATTACAATATTCAATGTTATTATCATAATAATACATGGGATGGTGAAGTGGATATATTTTTCAGCCCAAGCCTTAAGGCAGACTACTTACTTAATTTCCACTCTATCCCTCTTCCTTAAAGGGAACAAGGTTATGTTCAGGGCAACTAATTGTTCAGCTGAAAAGTATTCATGTTTCTCAGCCTCCCTAAAGATGTAAGGAGTGCCTGCTATGGATTTTTAGGAAATTCTGGCTTACTAAATGTGGGGACTATCCCATATTCTTTAGCAATTCCTTCTTTATTATGTCTGGCATCATCTTTCACTAGCATAAAAACCACACCCTAAGGTGAACAGAAACATCAGAGTCACCTGGGACACTGATGACCTCATGAAACTACTCCACTTGTCCTGGATGACCTACCTCCTAACTTTTTCTCAAATGAGAAAAATAAACTTCTATTTGGGAAGCCAACATAGTTAGATTACTGAGGTTTTCTGTTACATGTAATTACTTAAAGACTGTGAAATTCACGGCAGAGTCCAGCCTCCTTATTTTGTAGTGAAAGTAACTGAATCCTGCTTTCCTCCCTTACTTGATAATACTTTATCTAGCAGTGAAACTATATGTTTATTTACTATCTGTCTTCTTCACTAGAATGTAAGTTCTATGAGGTCAGGGATTTGGTCTTTCTTATCTATTGCTATATCCCTAGTACCCAGAAGTCTTGTTTCACACAGAGGAGACAATCAATGTTCATTGAATAAATGAATGAATCAGTGAGTCCTCAGGGGGTCCAGTGGACTGGATCAGGAAAATGGTAAAATAGAGATTAAGATCCAGCCTCCTGATTACCAGCTCAGTCATCTCTCATTACACTGCTTGATGCTTTGGGAACGTTTTTGAGTACATGGATAGCAACAATAATTTTATACGTACATTTATTTTCTTTTTTTTGCAGAGATGGGGGTGTCACTATATTGTCTAGGCTAGTCTTGAACTCCTGACCTCAAGTGATCTTCCCACCTCAGCCTCCCAAAGAGCTGGTATTACAGGCATGTGTCATGGAACCTAGATATACGTATATTTAAATGGCAATACATTACAATTCAACTGAATCTATTCACAAGGTCATCACACTGTTATAGCATCCTCTATTCAGGCCTTACCCAATGCCATTTTGGCCACTATTCCTGAATTTCCATGATGAGAAGTTATCCCTTAAATGACACTCTACATGGACTCCTTTCTTGGAAAATCAGAAAGTATATTAGCATATTAAAAGTTCTCATATGTGCTGTAATTTTAAAAATCCATTTAACTTTACCTTGACACTTTCCAGATTTATTTTCTCTGAGAATGCCCTGCTTGCCTTCATTTTCTGTCTAACCCCTGCTAAAAATCCCAGTGGATTAATATTATACTTTGAAAAACCCTTGGTCTTGATCACTGTAGTTCTAGTTGAGTATTTTAAGTCCTTTCATTTTGTATGATAAAAGCCTTGCTGAGCACTGGTGTCTTATGATAAAAATGCTGCTCTATACAAATGTTCTCCTATTGGGCTAACTCTTCCAGCTGTGAGACCCATGCTGATCAGTTCAATATAAGATCTTCTACATTACTTCCTCCTGCTGGTGCACATAGTCCTAAAAATGCAGCCTTTCTCCTTTTATACAGAGATGATGACCATCATCATCATGTCATCATCATCATCATCATCATCATCATCTTCCACTGTTAAAGTTGGGACTATTCAATTATTTTTAAACCAGTTGTGCTTCTCTTTCAAATATGGTGCTAGTGAAATTATTTTAATGATCAGGGTAAGATTGTAAGGTTATTGAGTGCAGCTTTTCTTGACCTAACTGATTCTAAAAGTCTATTGAAATTCTTCTCCAGACACATACACACACACACACACACATGCTCATACACACTAACACACTTTTTTTCTCTCCTAACAGCTATATTCTTCAAAAAATCAAACATTTCTCCAACCAGAAGCCTAAAAGAGGGAGGTTACCCTGACCTCTTCTGATTCCCTAGTAAATGAGAAAAGAATCACGAGGTATTGGCTCCCCGAGGGAGCGGAGAGCAGATTATTAACTGGACCATTTTAAAGTTAGTAGGTTTTATTCTAGCTTTATTGAGCTATAATTGACTAAATGTATATGTATTTAAGGTGTACAATATGATAATGTGATACAGTAATCATTTCACAATGTATACATATATCACCTCATATTCCAATTTTTAAAAAATATAAGAATACTTAGTATCTACTTCCATAACAAATTTCAAGTATACAATACAGTATTATTGGTAATAACTATAACAATAGTCACCACGGTGTACATTAGAGTCCCAGAACTCATTAATCTTGCAACTGAAGGTCTGTCCCCTTTGACCAATAATTCTCCATACACTGCCCTCCACCCCATCCCCCACTGTCCCCCACACCATGCTCACTTCATCTTGAGGGTTTTGTGCTTATCTCTGCTGGCTGGAGATTCTTCCAGTGTGTTTCCATATAGTAACCTCATTTTCATCTTTAAAGACTCAGATCAATGTCACATCTCAGAGAGGCATTCTCTGATTATAGTAACACCATTAGTATTCTAAGCAATATATCCTGTTACACTATTGTACTTATTTACGTATATGTTTATTATCTATATCCACTGGAATATAAGCTCTTTGAGGTCAAAGAATTTGATTATTGTGTATCCCTAATGCCTAATAGACAGCATCTCATAACAAGTGCTCTACAAGAATCTGTTGACTCTCTGAATAAATCTAAATTGTTATAAACACATCATTTTCCTCTTTGTCTCTAATCGCTTCCTTCAAACCACTTTCCTTCCAAATTAAACTTCTTGAAAATCAACTTCTTGTCTTCAAAAGCGTGCAGTAGCTTTGCTTTCTAAAAGAATTATATTCCCAACTTCTCTTCCTGAATTTCAAGAGACCAATTTTCTTAACTCACTCTTCTTATGCAAACTTTTTAGCCACTGTTCACCAAAATGAACACTTAGCTGGAAAACCAGTCTTGCTACTTTTTTTTTTTTTTTTAGACAGAGTTTCACTCTTGTTGCCTAGGCTGGAGTGCAATGGCACGTTCTTGGCTCACTGCAACCTCCACCTCCCAGGTTCAAGTGATTCTCCTGCCTCAGCCTCCTGAGTAGGTGGGATTATAGGCATGAGCCACCACGCCTGGCTATTTTTGTATTTTTAGTAGAGACGGGGTTTCTCCATGTTGGTCAAGTTGGTCTCAAACTCCCGACCTCAGGTGATCTCCCCGCCTCGACTTCCCAAAGCGCTGGCAGTCTCTCTACTTCTGAGATGGTTCCTTTTTAGTTTCTTATCTTTCCTGTTGTCCTTCCCATGAGGAAGTCTCATCCAGTTCTGCATGGTTCAAGTCCCATCTCCCCAACAGATAACTACCCCACCCTATAGAAAGCTCTTCATTTTCTGCCATATGTATTTGTTTTTATATTGTCATCAGATTAGTATAACATATATCCTATTTCTTCTTTGTGTGGAAAATCCTCCAGAACGTCAAGCCTGAATCCTACTATTAAAATACCCCCTCAATCTTCAATCACATTATTCCGCAAATAGTATGTCTATTTAAATCAAAATTAATGAGGGACTAGAATGATATCCTATGGATTTAATTAGGAATTATAATTTTTTAGTATTAAAATATAGTAAGCAGTTTATGTTATTAACAATAATGTGTTCCCAGACTTATTCCAGGATTGCAGACACAAGTGTTTAGGATAGCCATGCAAGTTATAAAAATTGGAGAAGAGGGCCTGATGTATGAATATCAGACACAGAGGAATACACTGTACTTAAATAATTAAACATGTTCTTTATTTTTCTTGAAACATGGGCTTTTCAGATTATCTTTTCTTTTAGCTTTACTAGCCATGGTGACAGAGAAATGTTTACTGTAAACAATAGTAAAAGCAAGAGTAATGACAAATAGCAACTGCTCTTTGGACTCATTGTTAGGAAACCAGTGAGATATGGTGGGGATTATGAATCACTGTAGCTACACAATTCCTCCAAGGAGGGCAGCTGTAGCATGTTCAGGGAATATTGCAATATAAAAATGGAGACCCAGTGTTCACCAAACTTCTTCTTTTTTTTTTTCACTGTGGGCCAAAAACGCATTATCTTCTACGTTAAATTATCCAACTTTTAAAGACTCAGATCAATGTCACATCTCAGAGAGTTCAACAGACCTGGGTCCCAAATCTGCAATCTTGATTTTGTACATTTGCAATACTGACTCATAAAATGTACTATGTTGTTAATCAACTAAGCTACAGGAATATGCACTTCATGCATATTCTTCTTTTTCCATAAGGGTTTAACATACATTCATTTTTTTTCCCTCCTTTTCAACATTAGTCTTGATAAATTACCAAAAGATTAATTTAAAAGTTTGGTATGTATTTTCTCATAACAAAAGTAACATACATCTCTAAAAGTGTGGAAAATACTCAAAAATATATATAAAGTATAATAATTATTCTATACACTGTTATGATTTTCATTCATTTTCTTCCATATTTAATTTGTTATATTTAATTAAATAATCAGGTTTATTTTTTATAAAAAGAATTTCTCCATTAAATTAAAGATTCTTAGTAAGCATCATTTTAATGTCTTCGTAGATTTCTTTTCTTTTTTTTTTTGAGATGGAGTCTCGCTCTGTCGCCCAGGCTGGAGTGCAGTGGCGCCATCTCGGCTCACTACAAGCTCCACCTCCCAGGTTCACGCCATTCTCCTGCCTCGGCCTCCTGAGTAGCTAAGACTACAGGCGCCTGCCACCACGCCTGGCTAATTTTTTGTATTTTTTTTAATAGAGACGGGGTTTCACCGTGTTAGCCAGGATGGTCTCGATCTCCTGACCTCAGGTGATCTGCATACCTCGGCCTCCCAAAGTGCTGGGATTACAGGCATGAGCCACCGCGCCTGGCCGGTAGATTTCTGTTATTTGGATGTGCCATAATGTATTTAGTCCCTCCTCTATCCATGGACAATTAGGTTGCTTCCAGGATTTTTCCTTATAATGAATAATGTTGAAATGAACATTTTTGTGTATAAACTCTGCCTTTATTATAAATTATTTTATGAGAAATAGTCAATGGAGTCAAATATATTAATATTTTTGAGGCCAAATTGATTTCCAAAAACATTTTGCCAATTTATAATGCCACCAGAATTTGAGAGTGCATGTTTACTGAACCCAGGACATTTGGATATGCTCATGAATGAAAGTTTAAAGGTAATTGATTATTTCATATTTTCACTCCTCTCTTCAAGTCTCCCTTATTTCTGACTTATCTCAGCATACCACGGTTTTTCTTATTTAAAGTGAAAATTGAGGATTCTTCTCCCTTTATCTACAAAATTAAGTCCTTACCCATTTCCACTTTCCTCAATAGAAGAAATGACCTTTATCCTAAGATTAATACCACCACATGTGCATTAGTTTTCACCTCTCTCTATATCCTTTAAGATCATGTTCTCTCAGGCATCTCTCTTTTCTTCAATATTTTCAATGTATCCTACTCTTTTGGTTCTTTCCTCATAGCATATAATAGTACTCAGATTTGTTTCATAAAAAAATCCTTTTCTCATCCTAGTTTTCCCTTCTAGTCCAAATGGGTTCTTTTTAGGAACGATTCTCCTTGTCTGGTATGATCCTTTAACACTCCCTAACCCTAATCCCACCTAAGTATACCTTCCTAGATACAGCAGACAGACCAATTGAAGGAGGTTGCAGCCGAATTTCTGCCTCAACAGAGCTGGCAGTCGAGGCCAAGTTCTAGCAGTAATGGAAGAGAAAGAAGACTGGTATGGTCAGTAAGTGTACTGAAAAAAGGAATAAGCTATCAGTTAGTGATTACAGAGTATGAAGACCTAACCTAAATAGTTTAAAGCAGCAGAAAACAAACATGGTAGTAGAAGGAGTAATTAGGGAGAGAAGAAAATACCTGCAATGATGGATGGGCACTAGAAAATACTGAGACTAGCAAGTCTGCTTTATTGAATAACTTATTTAACTCATATTAAACACTTTCTACATGCAAAGTAGTGGGAATATAGTGCTTAAGGGGGTATATAATTCATTGTCAATATCAACAGAAGCAAAAAATTTGGAATGATGGAAGCCAATACAGAAACAGATTGGTAAGGGGTCTTCAGAAGGTTTAGGGGGCTTACAATGCTTATATCAACAATAGCAAAAAAGTCAGTGAAATTCATTTTGCAATAATAGAAGGTATGAAGGAAGAAAATAATGTCATAAGAATGGATGATAGACCAGATGGAGGAAAAAATCAGAAGTAGAAGCTTCAAAGGGTTGGTAGGGACAGTGGTGGGCTGGAATGCTGGGACATAGGTTCTGATGAAAGCAACTTTGGAAGATGCCAATGATGATCATACAGTCAATTTGGATTTTGATCCTTTTGAAATAAAGACAAGACAATGCCAATATATTTGCTTGTCTAAAACATATTCTCCAACACAGAGGATAAAATAGTCATTAAAAATTCAAATACATTATGGTGATGTATAGATATTTGTCTCCATATTGGAACTGCAAAGCTAATGCAGACTGCATAACATCAGACCATCTCGGATTTCAAGATTGGCTTGATCCCAGCAGATGCAACACATTACAATTTCCTGGTGTAAATCAAAGGGCTCAGACATATTGATCGACATAACAAGATTGCTTGATGGAGCCTATCAAAATAAATCAGAAGCACATCCATCAAATGTCATTTGAAATATTTCAGGGTTCAATCTCTCAAGAGAAAATAATTTCCATTCTAATTAAGTTTTCTGAATTTGAAATCCAACCAGAGCAACACAAATATAATCAAAGTCCTCTTTACTAATTTAAGATTGTGACAATATCTCCATGTGGAACTAGATGGCCACAGGGCCAATCAGATCATTTTGTCCTTTTTCACTACCATTGCCCTCAGCCAAACCAACAGAGTGAGAATTCCCATAATCTTCAAGGTGTTCACAATGATCAGATCAGTGACATGACTGTTCAAGACCTACTCTGACAATGTTCTGTAGCCCGAAAGTAGGATAAGGAAAGCAAGCAGTAGACAGTATCTGCTCTTGGAAAACTGGAAGTTGAAGGACTGTGTTCAAGTCTAGGTTGGACAAGAAGCCATATGTATAACCTGATTTGCTGTGAATGAGAAGTTATTTAATGACTGAAAACCTTTCTGACAGCTATGTTGGTGTTGTGGAATAATGAAAATGAAGGAAGGTATTGAAGTTTCCATCTGAGATAGAGAGCAATTGGTATTTAGCTCTTGGAAGCATATTAAAAGGAATTGTGATGTGAAGTACAGTGACGTTGTGCAGGGACATAGAAGGTCAAAAAACTTGAACTTCAGTGACTCTTTAACATGAATATCATACACACTTAATAATATCTAATGGGTTGGCTGGCTTATTGATTGACTAGTTTACCTGGCCAAATGCAAGGCTTGGAATTATGATTTTTAATCTTGTTGGATGTTCAATAAGGAAACCTTTTGGTTGGGGAAAACTGAACCTTCCTCCTGAGATGGTAGACTCTTTTGGTTCAGTTTCCATTTCAGAACGGTACCATATTTATCAAATAATTCCTTTAAGTAGCATTTGAGGAAGTTATGGGATTTTAACTTTACTCATTTGTAAATGATGAAACATTTGTTATATCCAAAATAATTTATATACATAAATGTACATTATAATGCACACTAATTTGTAATACAAACATTATAAAGAAAAAATAAATCTCATTTAAATTTCTATCTATATGCACTGTGCCCTTGCCCTGTACAAATAGAATATATCATCATAAAAATAATTTCATTAAAAATGAACAAAATCATTGTTTTAGTGTTTGCTGAACTAACTCTATTCTGTCTGCCTCCAGGTCATGGGGAATATCATCATATTACTTTCACAAAGTAATATTCTATTTTGGAAAATTCCAAACATACAAAGTATGGTATTCTGAAATTTATAGGAAAACCTTAAAATGTTGGGATCTCAAGCTTTGTTTCTTAAATAAAATGTTATTTTCATCAACCTCAAATCAGATTATTGAGAAAAGACTCCACATTTTTATAGGCATGAGCATACATTTTGGAATCAGCTTCTGTGTTTGTACCCTGGCTCTACCATTAATTAGTTCTGATACCTTGGGCAAGTTACTTAGCCTTTTTGATGCCTTATTTTATTCATCTGAAGAATAGTTAGTTCCAACCTAGAGATGTTGTGGATTAATGAGACAAGTGAATAGGAACTGTAACGGTACATAGTAAGTGTTGGATATGTTTTTTTAAATCTCTCTAAGGAAAACAGACATTCCAAGGGCCTTGGAACTAAAGCATGCATAGACAGAAAATCACAAGCAGATGTGGCTTATATTTGTTGGACAATGAATGCATAACACTTGAAACTCTCTGCTTAAGTTTAGGTTTTAAAATATAGAAGGCAAATAGTGTAACTATTATGGAAAACAGTATGAAGTTTCCTAAAAAATTAAAAGCAGAACAACTGTATGATCCAGCAATCCCACTACAGGTATAGTCGAAGGAAATGAAAACAGTATCTCACAGAGCTATCTCTACTCCCATGTTCATTGGAGCGTTACTCACAATAGCCAAGATATAGAAACAATCTAAGTGTCTTAAGTGTCCATTGACAAATGAATGTATAAGGATTCATCTTTATGTATATTACATCATATGTATTATGTTTATATTATATCACTTTATACATGTACACAAAAACATACAGTGGAATATTGTTTGGTCTAAAAATAAAATCCTGAACATGAATGAACCTGGAAGACATTATGCCAAATGAGATAAGCCAGGAAAAGAAAGACGAATACTGCATGGTCTCATTCATACGTAGAATGTAAAAAAATATAACTCATAAAATCAGAGAGTAGAATGGTGGTTGCTAGAGGTTGGCTGGGGGTTGGGGGAAGTGGGGAGATGCTGTTCAAAGAGTACAAAAAGTTTTAGTTATGTAGGATGAGTAAGTTCTGGAGCTCTAATGTCCAGCAAGATGACTATAGCTTATTGTATTCTATACTTGAAATTTGCTAAGAGTGGATCTTAAATGTTCTTACCACACACACAAAGGTAACTATGTGAGGTGATGGATACATTAAGTAGCTTGACTTTGGTGATTATTTCACAGTGTATATGTATCTCAAAACATCACTTCATATATCTTTAAAAAATAGAGGACAGGTCCCTACTTTTATCATACTAAGAAGATTGAAATAACAGACACTGTAATACAAATTTAGAGAATATGTAAATATCTATTGTCCCAGCTCTTGCTAGAATGAGGTGTTTAAAGACTAAGGGAACCCTGGGAGGCCATTAAAAGTCTCTGCAATAGGCTTGGCATGGTGGCTCACATCTGTAATCCCAGCACTTTGGGAGGCCGAGGCAGAAGGATCCCTTAAGTCCTGGAGTTCAAGACAAGCCTGGGCAACATGACAAAACCTTGTCCCTACAAAAATTTAGGTGGGCGTGGTAGTGCATGCCTGTAGTCCCAGCTACTAGGCAGGCTGAGGTGGGAGGATCATCTGAGCATGGGAGATGGAGTCTGCAGTGAATTGTGACCATACCACTGCACTCCAGCCTAGGTAAGACACTGTCTCAAAAAAAGAAGTCTCTGTAATTGAATTATATGAATATCCCAACTACTGCACTAGGTCTGGTAATCCAACATGGATTATTTGCATTCCTGCCTGTGATTTCCACAAAATTATAACACTCAGCATCCAGTTTAACAATATGTGCATAGGTAGCATCTGAGGAGTCTGTCTAGCAACTCTTCTTCTTTTTTTCTAATAAATGACCCCTGTCTCCCTTTTTGCATCACATAGAGATGGAACTGTCAATCAGGATGTCCCATCTTTCCTAGCCAAGGGATTAGCCAGGACAATCGAACTTTCCCTTCAGGAATTGAATCTTGAGTGGAGTGACTCAAGGGCTAAAATGGTTGTTGGTAATTCTTTCAGATGGCCATACCCAGAACCCTGTATTAGTCTGTTCTCACACTGCTATAAAGATACTACTTGAGACTGGGTAATTTATAAAGCAAAGACGTTTAAATGACTCACAATTCCACTTGGCTGGGGAGGCCCTCAAGAAACTTACAATCATGGCAGAAGGTGAAGGGGAAGCAAGGACCTTCTTCACATGGTGGCAGGAGAGAGAAGAGCAAAGGAAGAACTTCCAAACACTGATTAAACCATCATATCTAGTGAGAACTCACGATAAGGATAACAGCATGGGGGAACCACCCTCATAATCCAATCACCCCCCTCTCTTGACACGTGGGGAGTATAGGTCCCTCCCTCAACCTCTGAGGATTACAATTCAAGATGAGAGTTGGGTGGGGGCACAGAGCCAAACCCTATCAACACAGAAGAGACTGTTTTTGTTCGTTTGGTTGATTTTTTTGCAACGGAGAACCCTAGTGCTTTGTTTTCTGCTTCTTCCCAAGCCTGTTTCTGAACTTTTCCTTTGGGTCTATGAACTACCAAATATCCTTATGATAATGTCATTATTTTTAACTTAGAATATATTTCTGTTTTATGCAAACAACACCTAATATCAAGAGGTATTACTTAATACAGTGAAGTTCACTTAATGGTTTTCCCTATTTTTTTTTTCAATGGCTGATGTAAATTCTTAAAATACAATGTACTAAAAAGAAAGGATATATTTGATTTTTGTAATAAATATTTTTAATACAAGTAAATATTTGTAATAGAAGATCAGCACTGAGCAGACTAATAGAATAGATGATGTATGAAATAGGGGAGAAAGCCAGATGGGAAGAGCTCTACTTCAAATTTTCCCCAGGAATTGAGTATTCCTCTTACTTTTTCTTGTTAAGGACCTTGATCAAGTCGCTTAACCTCTCTTTCAGAGTCAGTTTCCTCATATGCAATGTGGAGATAATAATGCTGTTATTAAAAAGTTTCTATAATTATTGACTGAGATGATGCATAGGAAAGTGCCTGGCATACAACTTAACTCATGTTATGAACTTTATAAATAAAAGTCATTTATTATTATCTAAAGAATTATTCAGGTATTTCTCCTTTAGCAGAGAGCGAGGTCTGTATCTATCTTCTTTGCCACTATATCTGTAGTTCTAAGCAAAATGCTTAACATATATGATGCTAATTAAATATTTGTTGAATAAATGAGTAAAATAAATAAAAGCAAAATAATAAACAGAGCCATTTTTGAGACTACATCACCCTTGATATTTAATTTGTTTCTGGTGTTATTCTAGTTAGATTTTAGAAATTACTAATTTTCATAGATAATATTTTAAATACATGTATCTTGAAGTTTTAGGATTTACTGCAATTACTGAGTAGTTAGAAAGAGGGGCAGTGGGAAACTTATCTTTTAGCTGTTGAATATTCTACCACTTGTTAGCATTTCTTATAAATGTCAACATAAGAGGAGAATGGAGGCTTAGAAATATAGTCCCTGTTCAGTTTTAGGTGCCCACTCATTGTCCACAGCATATCAGGAACATGCACATGTCCTTATCATTTAATGGGGTGCTCTTTTTTTTTGCCTACTGTTCTTGTGTGTCCTATTTTTGTCCTAGCAACCTTACAGAGACTTGCGTTTTAAAAGAAAGACTTAGGGAATATTGTAAATGTTCTAAGTAATGGCATATATAGAAGTTCAAATACACTCTTAGACTTAATAGTAGATACATTATTCCACAGCGTACACACACAAAAATGGTCAGGCCGGCAGCACATGACCCTTTGGGGAGTATACATTATGTTAAAAATGTAGTATGCATGCCTGTATTCCTAGCACTTTAGGAGGCTGAGGTGGACAGATTACTTAAGCCCAGAAGTTCTAGACCAGCCTGGGCAACATGGAAAACCCTGTCTCTACAAAAAAAAGAAAACATACAAACCCGGGCATGGTGGTGTGCACCTGTAGTCCCAGTAGCTTGGGAGACTGCAGAAGGAGGATCATCTGAGATCGGGAAGTTGAAGCTGCAGTGAGCCAAGATTGCACCACTGCACTCCAGTCTGGGTGACAGAATGAGACCTTTTCTCCAAAAAAAAAAGTGTATCTAAATATTTGGTTTTATACATTTTTTCAAATATTGCTGTTTTAAAATAATTGTTTTTAGCGTTAGTTGAGTGTTATGGCACAAATGACGCATGCTAATTTAGATCATATTCACAAAATTATAAGAATATTACAGATGATTTTATTGTTAACATAAACATTAATCATTGGTTCAACATATCTATATACATATTTATATATGTGGTTTACATATATGCACTATATATTGATATAAATGATATTGTTTTATCAAAAACTTACATGCATAATAAAAATCCAAGTGATAAAAGTTTATTCAATGTAAACTAAGTTTCCCTCCCAAGGCAGACCAAGACCCACTTCCTGAATGCCAAAGTCCTACTCTTCAGAGAAAATTGCCATCACTAGTTTTCTCCTTATTCTTGCAGAAATGCCCAACATATATATGTTATTTATGCATATCACTTTTTAAAATTCAATATCAGAGCACTTTTCTGCACTGTGCTTTCTTTAACCGCTTTATCATGGAGATTTTATTCCATATCAGCACATATTAAATGATATATCTAACAATGAAATATGAATGAAAATGTAGTGGAACCCCTGAAGCACTAAGACATGATTCTCCTGCTGATATAATCCTACTTCCCATTTTATGGATAAAGAGGCAGGCTCAAGGAGGTGATGTGAAAAATGAGACAGTGGCCTGGTGCAGTGGCTCACGCGTGTAATCCCAGCGCTTTGGGAGGCCAAGGTGGGTGGATCACGAGGTCAGGAGAGCGAAACCATCCTGGCCAACATGGTGAAACCCCGTTTCTACTAAAAATATTAGCCAGGTGTGGTGGTGCATGCCTATAGTCCCAGCTACTCGGGAGGCTGAGGCAGGAGAATTTCTTGAAACTAGGAGGTGGAGGTTGCAGTGAGCCAAGATTGTGCCACTGCACTCCAGCTAGCCGATAGAGTGAGACTGTGTCTCAAAAAACAAAGCAGAACAAAACAAAACAAACAAAAAGAAAATGAGACAGTAACAGAGCAAGGACTAGAGCATTCTGGTTCTCAGTCCTGTGACTTTGCATGACACCCTGGAGATAAGTTCAGGAAGTCCCAGAAAATCTGCATCTGGGGAAAACTAAAATATTAAAAGGAAGAGGAAAAAAATCATGGATATAACTGTGATGAGCCATTCACACCATTAAATTGCAAAGGGTTCAGGGATCCTGTGTTAGAAGTTTTGCCTGGAAGAGCTTCTATTTCTGACTCAGTTACCGATAAAAACCTGGAGCAGATATTTAAGCCCTCTGGAGTCTTGCTATGGTTTGAGTCTGAGTGTAATGAGATGCCGCTGCAGTTGCCAGCTCTCTACTTAATTACTAGCCAGTAAGAAGGAACCAGATTCCTTCACCTGCCGCTCTAGTCCCACAGCTGAGCCTCTGCCCTGCTGCGCTCCTAGCTTGGAGAGTGGTGGGTCCACGGGACCTTCTCTATAGGCTGCCAAGAGTCTAGGCTACTTTTGCTGAGGGTTGTTCTGTTCTGTGCCTAAGCCTTGGGTCCCAGGTCAGCCCAGTACATCAATTAGAGCTCCAGGGGCTCTTTTCGTATAAATGCTCTACCTAATCAGGCAAGATATTTTATAAGCTAAAAATTCTATGGAGATCTTGCGTTATCAAATACATTGGGGAGACAATCATTTTCTATTATTTTTAATACCTTACTTTTCTCCTAGGCTAAACTAACTCACCAGGGATCTAGCTTCTATCTGGAAGCCCCATCTAACTGCGTCTCACAAAATAGCCAAATTTCTCCTCTATGGGAACTTTTCTGAGCGATCTTTAGCAAACCACCATTTAAGTTTACATATAACTGTGAATTCAGAGGTATACCATTCTTCTAATAGATTGCTATAGTTTAACAGACTTAGAAATTAAAACATTGAAAATATTTAAAGAAGCCAATGGATCCTGACTTTCAATTCAGTTCTGTAAACTACTTTTGAGACCGTACTTAGTATATGTAAGAGTCAATATTAGGTATGTGCTGGAGGCCCCTGTCCTGGGAGTCTAGCTCTTCTGTTACCATTCCCTGAACTGTGTCTGTCCCTGAGCTTAGACTGTACTGCTACACTGCTCCCTGCACATGACAATAACCTATGGGCAGTTTTCCAAGTTTAGGATTAGGGTTGGGCAGGGTGAATGATCAATATAATAGTTTCTACCCCAAGGAGCTCACACTCAAGCAAAGAATGTAATGCATGGATGAGTAGCTATAATACAAGTAGACATCCTTTAGCTATCACTTATGCCTTGTGGGTTTTAAGAGGGAATACAGGCCTTGGGGGGTAGGGGAGCTTCCGGTTGGCCAACAATGAAGAGGTGGTGGCAGTGGTGGAAGAAGAGGTGGCAGCGCGGGTAAGGAGCCTGGAAACGTGAGCGGGGAGGGTAGGTGGTTTGGCCCCCATGGACCTCCATCGTCTCTAGGAAGCATTTGACTGGAGGAACATTTGGTGCAGCTGCTTTTGGACAAATTCTTCTGTTAAAAACCAGTTGATGCCACTTGCTTTTGGAGTGGTGGGTTGGCTGGCTCCTCCAGCTGATGGCATTTTGAGGTATGTGGGCCAGCTGTAGCCAGGGCATCCAATCCGGAGGGGGCCGCTCTAGAGGTAGGGCCACCAGCACAATGGGTCAATGTGTCACGAAAGTGCAAGAATCCCTCATGGACCCTGGGCAACACGAATGGAGCCCCTGACCCCAGGAGCAAATTGCACAGCAGGTGGGGTGCAGGCCACCAGGAGGAGCAGGTGCCACCCTACGGCAAGCCAGGTGGGAACATCCTCATCAATGGGACCAAGAAGGTGGAGGCTGCTGCTGAGGCCTGCCAGCAGCTGACACTCGGGAGAGTCCACGTTCAATGCCTTCCTTGCATTGATAGTTGGAAGAACTGTTCAGGTGCTACAAAGATGAGCAGAAGGTTGCAATTTTGGAGGAAGGGATGGAGTGTTTTTGCGATGACCTTTGTGTCGACCCCACAGAATTTTGAATGCTGCTCTTGGCTTGGAAGTTCGAGGCTGCAACCATGTGCAGGTTCAACAGGAAGGAGTTTTTTGTTGGCGGCAAAGCAGTAAGTGCAGACGGTATTGACGGAATCTGTGTACAGTTCCCTAGCCTCTTCACAGAAGCTAAACAAGCGGATAAATTCAAGGATCTCTACCAGTTTACATTTCAGTTTGGCCTGGATGCTGAAGAAGGGCGGTGGTCACTGCACCGGGAAATAGCCATCGCACTGTGCAAACTAGTCTTTACCCAGAACAGTCCTCTGGTATTGGACCAATGGCTGAAATTCCTAAGAGAGAACCCCTCAGGGATCAAGGACATCATCCAGGACACTTGGAATATGTTCTTTAACTTCACTCAGGTGAGGTCCTGACCTCATCAACTATAGCAAAGATGAGGCCTGGCCAAGCCTCTTCGATATGTTTGTGGAGTGGGAAATGGAGCAAAGGAAAAGAGAAGGGGAAGGGACAGGTACACTCAGCCCAGGGCCTGAGGGCTTGTGTCCCAAGAAGCAGACTTAGTGGCTCTGTCCCAGGAGCAGCAGCAAAGATTTGCTACTGCCCTGCAGCCAACCAAGGCATTAGACCTTTCTGGAAATTACTGAAGATCTGGACATTTTCTATTTTACATCTTTCTCTGCCTTGTATCTGAAAGGGCTCTAATATGCTTTATTATATTTTAGGCACTTATTAAATTTTTTTGTTATTTTTGTTTCTTTTTTTGGGGGGGAGTCTCCAAAAATATTTGAACCTGGCTACATACATTTTGTGTATTTTTGTTTGAAATCTTCCATAGAATGAGCCTATTATTTATTGCACAAATTAGATTTGTGTCTGTGTCTGTGTGTGTGTGTGTGGCAGGGTGCAGAACAGGGAAGGGGGATGGGACTGTTAGGTTGAATTAACATCACCGGATGATACAATGTCAGATCTCAGTTTTGCATATTGTTTCTCAGGGCAGGTCTGTGCTGTGTGTAGCGCTGTTTACATGGTTGAATTTAGGTTGTCATGATTATTTTAAAATATTTTAATGGCAACATCGACTGTTAACCATATTGCATTAATTCCCAGACGATTCAGAGCTCTTGGAGAGCCAGGGCCAGCCAAGAGCATTCTAAGTCTGGTGACAACCCCCTTTTAAGCTAATTTATCCAAAACCTTTATTTCCCTCACTTCTTTTTAATTCTTTCTTTGAACTATTGCATTTCATGTTGAGTTTATCCATCAGTATTTTGCACGTGTCAGTCAAGTGGACATATTTTGTAAGAACACATTGTACAGAGAACCACTTGAGCACTGAATGCAGAGAAAGCAGTGTTACTTCAGTTTTGCTGGAAGCAGACTTCTTGATAGTTTTCTTTCTTTGATGAAGTGTCTGTATTTTCATGTTGTAAGTGGAAATACTTTTTTTTTCATTTGCCTTGGAGCCAAAGTGTTTGTTCCTGGTGATAGGGAAACTGTGCCTGCGGGCCACCGAACGTAAAGGAAAACTGTGGTATGGAGCTCTGCTTGAATTAAAAACTTCGTTTTTTCTTTGAGTATCCTTAGCTACTTGTCTGGCAAGTGAGGGAGCCAGGGACTGGCCTGAAGTCTGCCAAACATATGTAACACTTAAATGTGTGCCGTTTCCCTTCGTGCCACATCCATGTTGTCACTTAACCCCCAGGAGGTTTTTATTATCTTTTTGTTAATGTCAGGCTGTGAGGTACATGGATGTGCTTTGGTCAAGGAATAGGCCGAGGCGGATACCCAGGTCTGCATGACTCAGTGAGTTTGGCATGCAAGTGCACACCTCCACTTGTTATATAACCTGTTTGTGTAAGTTCACACTTGGCTCTGAGCCACTATTGCTGTAAAAGGTATAACTGCCCTGTTGACACTATGCATAAGGGACATGTCTCTTGGGGCTTGACTCAACTCAACATGGCTTGACATGGTGGGCGTGCTGGCGCCTAGAGAAAGAGAGAGTCAGAGCTGTCCGTCTTTACAGACAGACAGAGGGGAGCCAGGAAACAGCTCGGCTCGATGGTGCCCGGAGAGAGAAAGAGTTTTGCTGCTGACCCTGAAGCCAAGGGAGAGCCCGCCATGCAGCTGCAGGTGTGGGGGCAGCAGGAGCCACAGAGCCAGAGCAGACAGCTCAGATACAGGTGAATAGTGTAGAGAGCTAGTGTGAGACAGCTGTTGATGAAAGCTGCTGCTGAATAAAATCATCTTTCACCTGCCTACGGCCCCCTGAGTGTTCTTTCTGCTCACCCACCCACTCCCTCCAGACCTCAGCATGACCTTTGGCATAGTCATGAACCTGACAATTGCGACGTTGGCAGGATGAGGTGAGTAGGTCTTCGTCCCCTGGGGGCTCCCGGGTCAGCTATGTGGCCGCAGCACGGGCTGTACCCAGTGGCAGCGGTGCTGCTTGGATGAGCCCAAAGGGAAACGCGGAAGGCAGTGGAGAGGTCTCCTGCAAGTGTGGGAATACACAGCACCAAGAAGGAATGCGCCTTTGCTGGCAGCGTGGGATGGGCGTCTCTGACTGCACTGCGGGAAGTACACGCTCAGTTCCACAGGTAAGGGACCTCCCGGTGCAAGCTGAGCCCCTGGGGGCCCAACTGCACAGCTTGGAGCAGGACCTGGGGGTGGGGGACCTCCAGGCACAAGCAGGGCACTTAGAGGCCCAGATAAACAGCCTGGAACAGGAGTTAGCGACAGCTGTCAGCTTGACCTTGAGCCCGTCCTCCTGGCGGGACACTCCCATTCGGTCTGATGCTGAGGAGGCTCCTCCACTGCGGGATCACTCTGTGATCCGTCAGAAGGTAGAAGATGAGCAGCCAGTGGGATCCCAGGGGAGATCCCAGGAGCACCCCCCACAGTGGTGGAACACACCTCTTATAGTGCTTATACTCCCACTGAGTTGAGGGAAGTAGGTAAACAGTCCAGCAGCGTCCGAAGGAGCTGGTAGCATTTCTTGCTCCACCTCTGAGATGGAGAAGCTGGTTTCTATCACAACTCACCCCTCCCTTCATCGGCGGTTGCAGCTGTGCCAACGGTTGACACAAGGCGCAAGGTGACTACACGCAAATCAAGTGGCTGATGGCAGCCATACGGACTGTTTGGAACGATGCCAGAGAGACACCAGAAACTGTGAGTAAATGGCAATCATACACTGATTTGGTGCAGGTGCTCCGGGAGATGGATATGCAGAAGTGTTTGACAGGAATCCCTGGGGCCAGACGATGAACGCTTTACCTCCCCCACGAGGGATCTTGTGCTGAGTTCAGCGGCCCTGGGTGCTTTGGCTCTCTAGCTGCTGTTCTCACCCCTTATGTGGGGCGCCGCATACATGAAGTGACTACTGCTATGGCAGCCCTTGGGGAGGCAGAAGGCGGGACCTGGGAGTCCACGCCATAAAGAAGGGGAAGGTGCCCCCTTCACAAGTAACCATCCCACGAGATTAAAAGGGGCCCCAGAGAGTGACCCACATGCAAATGTAGATGGATTTACTTGCAGCTGGGGTTGCTAGGGAGAAAATTGACAGGCAACTCAATGGAATGCTGTTGGCTCTGTGGAGGCAATTGTCCCCAGAGCTGCAATTCTGAAGAATGCCCAAGGAGGGGCAAGACAATGTTGTTCAACCCAGCCCCACCTGGAAACTGCAGCTCAAGGACTATTTGCAGACAGGCGAAGACATTACGCCTTTCCTGTTTGATTAGGGAACTGACGGCGGTGCCCAACTCTGGGGAGAACTGGACAACCGGAGGCTACATGTGGAGCTGGCAATCCTCTGGTCCCCCACTAATGTACAGCCGGTCCTAGCACTGGTAGATACTGGTGCAGACTGCAGTCTAGTTTATGGGAACCTGGATAAGTTTCAGGGCAGAACTGCATTCATTGATAGTTATGGGGGCCAGTCTGTGATAGTGTGTTCATGGATAACCACCCCCTGGACTGGGAAAGCAGTTAGTAACTGTATATACTGCCCTTCAGGCTCATGAGAGCATGGCAGGAAGGGCTAAAGACATTGTGAGGACGACTTTCCCAACAGCAGGGTGGGTACACT
Source organism: Macaca nemestrina (assembly GCF_043159975.1). Taxonomy (NCBI): domain Eukaryota; kingdom Metazoa; phylum Chordata; class Mammalia; order Primates; family Cercopithecidae; genus Macaca; species Macaca nemestrina. Next base: position 148,291,929 of record NC_092131.1, on the reverse strand, counting down.
CGTGGGTAATGACTCCGTGGACTGGGACAGCACAGACTTCCACTTTAGCAAAGTGGGGAGTCTACTTACAGCAGTGAGGTACACTGGTTACAAGTCCCTTAGCAGCAGAGTTACAGGAAGTCTTGGGACCTGTACTCCTAATGCAAAATAAGGCCATGGGGCCTGAGGCACCCCTACACCCTAAGCCTTCATCGTTAGGAAGGGCATTCTCCCATTCCTAATAGGGCATGGTACACAGATATGTGTAGGCAGGGAGCTACTGCTGCCTGGTTTGCTGCCGCAGTCCAGCCTAGTACTAACACCACATGGGTTAAAACCAGGTGTAGGCACAGTAGCTAATGAGCTGAACTCAGGACAATGTGAACAGTAATCACTAAGGAGGTAGCACCTATGGTAATCTGTGCCAATAGCTGAGCAGTTTATTGAAACTTATTTATGTGATGGGCCTGTGTGCCCAGAGCCTATGTATAAGGCTTATGTGCCCAGAAGCCTATGTGTATGTGTCAGGCCTGTGTGCCCAAAGTTTATATGCCAGGCCTGTGTGTCCTGTGTGTCCATGTCTCCCTCAGCCTAGGGGGTGGAGTGTAAGGTACATGGATGTGCTTTGGTCAACGAATAGGCAGAGGTGGATATCCAAGCCAGTGTGGTGTGTGAGTGCGCACCTTCACTTGTTATATAACCTGTTTGTGTAAGTTCATACTTGGCTCTGAGCCACTATGGCTGTAAAAGATGTAACCGCCCTGTTGACATTGTGCACAAGAGACACGGCTCTTGGGGCTCGGCTCAGCTCAACATGGCTTGACATGGCGGGCATGCTGGTGCCCAGAGAAAGACAGAGTCAGAGCTGTCCATCTTTGCAGATGGACCCTGGGGAGCCAGGATACAGCTTGGCTCACTCGTGCCCAGAGAAAGAGTTAAGCTGCTGACCCTGAAGCCAAGGGAGAGCAGGCCATGCAGCTGCAGGTGTGGGGGCAGCAGGAGCCACAGAGCAGGAGCAGACAGCTGAGTTACAGGTGAACAGTGTAGAGAGCTAGTGTGAGAAAGCTGTTGATGAGAGCGGCTGCTGAATAAAATCATCTTTCACCTGCCTACGGCCCCCCGAGGGTTCTTTCTGCTCACCCACCCACTCGCTCCAGACCTCAACATGACCTTTGGCATAGTCGTGAACCTGACACAGGCTCATTTGGGGGTAATGAGATATGTGATAACTGTTTTAGGTTCATATGACCCTCCTCTCCTTTCCCTCCCCCTAAATATATGTGTGTACGTATACATATAAAATATGTATATACTGTATTCCTTTGTTTCTTTGCCTGCTGAAACCAACCATAAAAGAGGGAGCTGCCTTCAATACGTAAAGTATAAGAAGAGTGCTGGGGAATGTCATCATGGAGGCGTTCCCATCCGAATTTGGATTATTTCACTAAAGAGAACATGAGTTTACTCAGCCCTTTCCTCACAGGAGGGAGGGTTCAGTTCCCCTGACTTCACACACTCACTCCATAAGGCCTGCTTTGAAAAACTGCCACAGGGGCCCGTGGAGCTGACTCTGATCCTACCTGGTTTCAGTAGAAGGTCCACTTTTTGTTTTTCTGTTGAAAACCTATGTCCTCAGAAAGCTGTACTGGAAAAGTGGGTGGCAGGAAGTTGTATAGCTCAGCTTCCAACACTTTGGAATAGATTAAAAAGAGAATCTTTTAAGTGAAAACTTAAAAAATAACAAATAAAAGGGCAATACAACAAACAGGCTGTAGAAAAGACAGTGTCTCAGGTATTACAGAGGCCTGAAGAGAACCTGTGAGGAAGACAATTCTGAACCTTACCTCAAATTGTAGTAGCTTAGTGAATTAATTAGTATTATAGCACTTATGACCAATGAAGGATAGATGTTTGTAATATGTAATGTGTTCAGATAAATACAAAGTCACAAAGGATTCAACACAAATGACAAATGGGCCAAATATTTAAGGGATACCTCCAAAGTGATAGAACGTAATTAGTAAATATTTTAAAAGCGAGTTCAACCTTACTAGAAAGAAAAAATGAATTAAACAATGTTGTATCATATTTTGCTTAGTATATCAGCCAACATTTTAGAAGTATATACACCAAAGTTGTTGCATTGTAGTGCAAAAATAAATATTTGTCAAACGAATCAATAAGTGGAGAGATGCATTGATGACTATTAGGGAAAACATCACATACAAAACCATGGTTGAATTCTACGCATAGGAATTAAGGTACATATAGATGCATGGAAAAGTACTTACGGGATGATATTCATTGCTCTTTATCTTTAGGTTCCTTATCTGTAAAATGAAGAAAATAAATGCATTACTTAAGATTCTTTTGTAATTTTCCCTCAATTTTCTTTTCCCCCTAAGTTTCTGTTATAGTGTTAAATTTCCTGTATTTTTGAAATAAAACTGTGAAATAAGGGCTTACAAATGTTAAAAATGGTAAATTGAACATAAATTACTATGGTGGGATGGGAGACTAGACAGAGTTCAAAGAATGGTAATAGAAGAGCTTGGATCTCACAATTGCCTGTAGTACAAATTGACGTATTAGCTATACCTAAACTCGAAGGGCAGACTATGAGGACTGAGCCCTGTGACTATAATCCAAGTCCTAGGGTCTAGTGGAAAGATTTTCAGGTCAATAGAAAGTAGTCCAACATGATCCATTTGAGAAGGACATCCTGAACAATGAGAATTCTATTTGTGATTTACCTCTACTGTAGCTGCATATTCCCTGAAATATCTTTACTCTTAATGAAGCTTCCTTGTGCATTTGAATCAATAGAGTAGGCTGGCCTGGAATGGAAAGGATGAGGGGAAGTAGCCCTGACAAATAAACCAGAGAGAGAATGGGAAAGGCTAGGACTTGTAAGATGAAAGAAAACAGACCTATCGGTAGTGAAGAGTTGGGAAGTAGAGCTGCCTGCATTGTTGAGTACCTAGAAACCCTATGCAGTGTGGTTAAAAGTGTGCTCCTTCCTATTTCAGAACTAAAAATGCAGACTGCTGGGCTTAACTCAGAACTACTGAATCCCAGTCCCTGAGAATGTGCATTTTAAACGTTTCAAAGTGATTCTCAGGCACTTTCAAAAGTTTTGAGAACCATCAAACATCAGCATGCTTAATAAACATCAGGAAGCTTATAAAGAAATGATGTATTCCTGGATCGGATCCCACCACTAGAGTTTCTGATGCACTGAAGCTGGGATGCTGTCAGAGTCTATAGTTTTAGCAAGCATCTTGGGTTTTTGAGGCAGGTGGTTTACAGATTATACTTTGGGAAACAATGTTATAGGTTCTTTGCATATAGTTAAATATTGGCATAAAAGAATCAGATGATCAGACTATGATTTGAAATTAAGCACAGCATCAGCAATGGCACATTATTTCCTTCTTTATTTATTCATTTATTTTTATGAGAGTCCAATCCTGGTGAATTTGTTTAACATTTAAATAGACATAATGTGAGAATTTTGTGAAATAATCTTGTTCTTTCTCTTCCTCACACAATCACTATGGGTTATAACAGCAGGGAGTGACTTTTGTGAGCTCACATCCAGAATGGAAGAAGTGATTTCACCTGATTAATAAACCGCCCAGCATTCTTTAACAGTTGGGTTCAGCTGAAACCTGCATCAGGAGTAGCTAGTCTCCTAGTATCAAACACCTTCCTTCTAGCTGGCTCAGCTTTTAAGACTGGAAACCCGAACAGAGTGAGAAAGAGCTAGGCTCCCGGAAAAAAGAAAAGGAAAAAAGAAAGTTGAGTTCTCTTGCTGGCTCCAGAAGGAACTCCTAAAAGTGAGTACCTCGTTTTTAGGTAACAAGTGATTGTTGATGGTCTTTTGCCTGAACACAGGTTTGATACTGGTGGAGATCCAGGGAAATGAGCGCTTCAAAACTCTCATGGGGAAAATTTTGGATTTAGAGTAAGTGGCATAACTCAGTGGTAATTCAGACCTTGGACAAAAATGTGACTCAAAGGGCCTCTTTTCTATCTCCTCCCCTGTTTCCCCACTCCGCTCCTCACCACACACACACATTTTAGTTATTCTGTCATTCTTTACCTGGAAAGTAACACAGTGGATGGGCAAGGGATGTTCCTAGTAAAACCAGTATTTTAGGCTTAGGACAACAGGATCTGAGGCTATGTAAAATTCTTTGTCACTTTCATTGATTTTGAGAAATGGCACTTTTTATTATATTTTTGCCCTTCCTAAATTTTTAGTAACTTAAAGCACAGTCACCTGTCTTAGCTAAGCTAAAGACTGAAAAGGTTTTTGCTCAATAATGTTTAGTTTCGCATGTTTTAAGGAAAGTAAGACATTCTTTGGGCTGGGCACGGTGGTAGCAGTTGGAACAAAAGAAGTTGATTGAGAATGCTTATCCAATAAATTCTCTGCCCAAGAATCTCCTGCCAGCATTTTATTTGCTTAAAATGTGGATGCTTTTAAAATTTTGTTTTCATAAGAATGATTGGCTGTTCACTTTCAACCCTTTCTTCCCCCGCGTTTTGTTTTCGCTTTTGAAAACCACTCCATCGCAGAAGCAACAGGGACACACATCAGTGGCGCCTTCAGCCCCCGAGTGTGCTGCTCTCACAGGCTAAGCTGCAGCTCCAGGGAGATGAGCAGGTATTTGGCCTGAAGCCCAGTTTTCTTCCTGTTGTCAACAAACTGTTGATTTCCCTACTCAGATATTTTTTTTTCTCACTTTCTTATCACAAGTCGTGTTTACTAACAGCTTGTTAACCGTCTTTTTGGTTGGGACAAAGGTGAAAATAGTAGTAATTTAACCTTCAACCTTTCATAGTTTATAAAGTCTCCCACTCCCTCAGTCCATGACTTGGATATTTTTATGTCTCACTATTGAGTCATTTTAAAGTCTGTCCCTGGCTGTGACAGCAAGGCAGTGCTGAGCACAGGGACTGTCCCCATCCTCGTAGCTGATAATACGCATTGTCTAGGGATAGTGGAGACTCCACTCCCATTGTCTGGTGACTGCTGGGTTCCACAGGGACTCAGAAATGGACTGTTTTCTGAGGCAAAGACAAATGGTCAGGTGAGGATTCTGAAGATAGATGCTTCTTCCTGAAAGTGCCTGTCACCAGAGAGCCTCTCTCCCCCACACCGTGGAATTTATCTGGTACTCTCAGTCGTAGGCTTGTGAATGTGTTTGGACCATTGCTCAGAGCTTCAAAGTACTTTTGAAAGTGATGAGACAAGAGCAATTTTGTGACAGTCACAGCATATATGCTTTCATGGCTCTGCAGCAGGCAGAAGTCAATGTGGGATTTCTTCTCCCAATTTAGGTTGTTTCTGATGATATATGAAGTGTAGGAAGCTCTATGTTTCATGTGAATTTAACAATGTAGGATTCAACCAATTATCTCCTAACTCGCCAATTTTTTTTTCTAAAGTTTTGCAGACTCACATTTTCATAGTACTACAGAGTAATGGTTAAATGTGCGGGTTCTAGGTTTAGTTTCTAACTTAGACCTAAACTAACTATAGTTTCTAACTCACTAGCTATGTGAGCTTGGGCAGGTTACAAAATAATGATGGTGTCTCAATTACTTTTATTAAAAAGTGGGGGTTAATAATAATGCCTAATCTGTAGAGTTGTTGTGAGGATGAAATGTTGGTACGCTCAGTGATGTGTCTGGCACATCAAAAACGAACATCAGCCATTGGCATGAATAACAGAAGAACTTAACAGAAGAATTTACTCGTCCTAGGTGACCATGTGTGCCTCAGTGAATCAGCGCGCTTAGGGTAGAGCTCACCTGGTTGAGTAGTGAATTAACTTCCTAATTGGAACCAGGGAGGAATTCTTAGAGGACAAATTCTTGGAGCTGCTTAGGTGTTGATTTCTAAACAGAATGCAATAAGTTCATCTATATTCCAGGCCAGCACGTGTCCATCTCCATTACCACCATGTGATTGGAAGCACGCTGTAATAATTCCAAGAAGCTGACACAATCTTTTTTTTGGAACAATGTTAATTTTGGATTGTATTTAGGTGTATTCAATAGCCATAAATCACAGAGTTTCCAAGAATGAGATTGAGAGTCTGTTGGTACTCACAATCTTCACTCAAAGGCAACACCCAATTGTTCTTTACACTGGAAAATATACCACATATAACATGCTATAGGATTCTCAAAGTAGGTATCTAATGTTTTGGTTAAAAATATTTTTCATGGGGGGAGAGGGGAGGGATAGCATTAGCAGATATACCTAATGTAAATGACGAGTTAATGGGTGCAGCACACCAACATGGCACATGTATACATATGTAACAAAACTGCAGGTTGTGCACATGTACCCTAGAACTTAAAGTATGAAAAAAAAATTTTACAGTCAGACTCAGTATTACTTTATGTATATTTTTAAATGATTCTCTTGATACAAGTAATATTATAAAAATAAAACTAAAATGTTAATTATCACACTCCCATATCAAGTTGCTTTTCTTTTACATGGATTTTTTTCCAATCCATCTTTTTAGATTAATGTATGCTTTGTATATTAGAGATAGCTATATAATTTGGCCTTTTGTCCTTATTCATTTAGCCTCATTTACTATGAATATTTTTCTTTATAAAAGATACTGTTCATAATTATTCATTTTAATGTATAGATAACATTCTATTGAATGGATGTACCTTGTTTTACCATTTCCTTGTTGGATATTAAGGTTGTTTCTATAATATTGTTAACACTACAGAATATAACTTCACACAAAATCTCTTTCCCTTTCTCTTGGATTTTTTCTCTAGCCATCAACTTAAAAAGCAGACTTAGGCTAGGCAGGGTGGCTCACATCTGTAATTTCAGCACTTTGGGAGGCTGAGGCAGTGGATGACCTGAGGTCAGGAGTTCGAGACCAGCCTGACCAACATCATGAAACCCTGTCTCTACTAAAAATACAAAAATTGGGGGGCTGGGGTGCATGCCTGTAATCTCAGCTACTCAGCAGGCTGAGGCAGGAGAACCACTTGAACTGGGAGGCAGAGACAGCTGAGATTACCAAACTGCACTCCAGTCTGGGCAACAAGAGTGAAACTCTGTCTCAAAAATAATAAGTAAAAAGCAAAATTATATTTATAATTGCTAACTTGATTATTGTATTCTCATAAAACATTAGCTCCTTGGTGTAGAAGGTCTTCAAAGAATAAAGACGTAGTGTTTGGAGGAGAATACAAAGCATAGCAACTGAGAGTGGATGGAGTCGTCTCCATAAGAGAACCATTTATTTTCTCAAAAAACATTAACTTAGTTTTTGGCATGTAACAGGCACTCTATTGGGCCCTGGGGGTAGAATGGTGATAGAAAAAAGTTACAGTTCTTGTCCTCTTAGAGTTTGAATCTAGTACGGGAGTCATTTTAATCAAATAATTGGACAAATAAATAATAAATCACACTTCTATTAGCCGCAACAACAAAAAGTGCATGTGCCATGAAAGTTTAACTATGGGAGTGGCCAAGGGAAGAGGCTAGAGGAAGGAATATTTGAGATGAGTTTTCAAGGATGAGCAGGAATTAAAGTAGGATGCTGGGTGTTTTCTAGGCAGTGGGGAGAGCATCTGAGCTAGCCCTGTGGTGGGAGGAGAAAGGCTCATTGGAGACAAGAAAACTATGCTACGTAGGTGGGGCACAGACATTGAGACCTCTTTTTTCTATGACAGGAAAGAACATTGCTCTAGAATGTTTACTCTAAATGGGAATGGGAGAATTGAATCAATGTCTTTGTTATTGTTACTCTGCAAACTTCTCAGCTACTGTAAAAACTGGTGCTAATATTGGTAAAAAGGCCTTCGAAGTTGCTTCGTGGGCTATTTATGCTTATTAGAATATTCCATTTATAATAAGAAAAAGAAGCTGTCATGATATAGCTCTTTTTAAAAAGAAATTCGCATCTGTAACTTGTTGTCAGTAAAAGACATTTCATTGTCAAGATGACCTCTGAGCGAATATAAACATTCTGGTTGACATTGAAGTTGGCCAGTTCTCCGTGGAGACTATATATTGCATATGAAAGGAAGTCAAATTGCCTAAATATCTCTTATTCTCAGAGTTCTCCAATCTAACGACTTCTTCACTGGGATATCAACTTTCTAAATGTCAGGACAAATTACAGCTATTTATGACTCAGTCTTTCTTGAGCTATTAAAGATTCAAAATGCCTGCCCTTTCACTCTGGCATGGGGATAGTGATGAGTGGAGTTTGCAGTGCTTTGGCTCCCTACAGATGCTCATATGTGATAAATGGGTGTGTTATGGCCACCACACATTTTCATAGCACTTTAAATTTTCTAAAGCATCTTTATATTTCCTTATTGTATTAAATGTCCAGTTTTAGAACTGGAATGGACTTTAAGGATCATTTGATTTAAAGGGGTTTTTAATGAAAAAAGCATGTGTGTCATGTAACCTAAGACAGTATTTGTTAACTGTGACTTGTGAGTTAGTTGGTTACAAAATCAGTTTAGGGGGTTGTGACTAGGATTTCCAAAGTATAATATATTGAAGTGCAGTAAGAATAATGTTTTCGGAAACTTTTGTTTCAGTAGCATTTGTGCTTGTAAGCATAAACATGTGTTTATTTGGTCATGCTTGAAATTTAAATACTATGATAAAGTGAATAAGTAATGATATTACTGATTTTTTAAAAGCAATGGGCTTGGTGAGCTGTGTTCAAACTGCAGCCTTGTAACCCGCTAGCTAAGTGACTGTTGGAAAATCAAATAAATCCTCTGCAACACAGTCTCCTCATTCTAAACTGGGGCTAATACCAATTGTGTGAATCTGGCTTCAGTTATAATGGAGGGCATATATGAAAAAGGTTCCCAGAAGATATTTAATCTATATTAATAGTTTTTGAAGTCCAACACATATTCACATATAAACTGAGAGACTTACAAATGAACAACCAGGTATTATTGACTTCATTTTACAAATGAAGAAATGGAAGCCAATGGGGGCAAATGGCTAATTCAAGACCACTTAACAAGAATGAATCACAATCAAATCCAGCTCTCCGGCCTTTTGGTCTTTCGTACTTACCTCCACACTTGTCCCTCACCTTTGGAATTTCTTTCCCTGCCTCAGGTTCTTTATTCCTTTTTATGTTAAGCAGAAAATAAATAACAATCCCTTTGTGTTTTATTAACCTAAACCTCTGACCTCAGAGTACCATGCTTATGTCTTACAGAGGACATCACTAACCATAAACTATTGACTTACATCAACAGAGCATGCAGTATTCAAGAAACAAACAATGGGATGTCAGAAACTTTTATTTACATTATTTTTAATTTCAGTGATTAACTGTGATTTTTAAGTAAGACATTTAATCTTTCTGTGTCTTATCAGCAAGGTTGGTATTGAACTAGGCGATGGCTAAGAACTTTTTTGCTCTAAGTGGTTTGAGAATATAAGTACTCATTACTTACCAGAAGCGATTATTAATGGTGAAATGCATAAGGTGATCAGTAGTTCTTGTTTACTAAGCCACTCTATACATTGTTCTAGAGGCTTTCTATTAAAATCTTTCAGTCTCAGGTTTGTAGAGGCTTCCTGTGGAAATTAATGTATTTATTTGCATTTATATGTTTGTGAACTGCAGGAGGAATAAAATACTACCCTTTCCATTCCTTGTTACTGAACTACTGCTTAACCTGTAAGATTCAGATCACATGACATAATTTCTGCAAAGCTGTCCCACTTACCCAGGTGGAAACAATCACATCTAAAGCCCTTAGTTATACCACTCACCAAAAGGCAGTGTGATTATTTTTGTGTGTCTGTCTCCTATACAAGACTGATGTATCCTCAGAATCGAGACTGCTGCCTGGCATATAATAGATGCCCCATAAGTATTCACTGGATGCAAAAATACTCTAGAAACATTTGTTAAGTCTCTGTGTATCTGTCAGTGAATGTAGTATACAGAACAATTTACATATTCTTCCATGATAGAAGGATACATTTATGGTAGAAACAATAACGAAGAGGATTGTGACAACTTGACTAACCAACAGCCTTGATAACTTGTAGAATACTTCCTCTATGACCCTTGAGCCACCCTCTAAAAGCAGCTCTGCAACCCATGCATTGTATCTTCCTTCAATATTAGCTATCTCTACAGAGCCCACATTGTTTTCCGGTGGAAACGTTTATTTAGAGCTGCAGAAAGTAGGATTGAGTGGGAAAGAGATGAGTGCACAGAGAGTATGAGATATAGGGGAAGAGTGTGGTTCTTCCTCGGAATGGAACTATCACCTTAAGAATCATCTCTGTAAGTGCACCAAGGCTGCTTCTTGGGCACTTTCCTCCCATGTTTACCAAATTTGGATAGATGGAGCTAGAGTTAATTCACAGCAGATGGGCTACCAATAGCAATTTAGGTTCTAAGTTGATTAATCTGGGTAAGGGCAAAGTTTATTCAAGAGAGATAGCACGGGCCGGGCGCGGTGGCTCACGCCTGTGATCCCAGCACTTTGGGAGGCCGAGGTGGGTGGATCACCTGAGGTCAGAAGTTCGAGACCAGCCTAACAGGGTGAAAGCCTGTCTCTACTAAAAACACACACAAAAAATTAGGCGGGTCTAGTGGTGGGCACCTGTAATCCCAGCTACTTGGGAGGCTGAGGCAGGAGAATTGCTTGAACCCAGGAGGCGGGGGTTGCAGTGATCTGAGATCACGCCACTGCACCCCAACCTGGGCAACAGAACAAGACTCTGTCTCAAGCAAACAAACAAAACAAAAACAAAAACAAAAAAACAACAAAAAAAGAGCACCATGCAGTTCGGTGCTAATAGACTAGATTTGTTTCCGGTATTGCCATTTACCAGCTGCGTGACCTTGCAGAAGCCTTGTAATGTTTGAGATTCAGCTCTTCATTTGTTAAAAGGGAGAAATGATGCTTTCCCTTTTCTTTCATAAAATTGTTGTGAAGCTCACCTTAGGAAATAAATAGCTAAATGTTTATGAGTGTAAAATGTTATGAACCTTTTCCATTCATATTTTATTTTTATGAATTAAGGAAATAATGACAGAGCAAATTAAGGAAATGGTGACAGGGTGCACCATATTTTTAGCCTGTAATGTAGTAAGGAGAAATTTTAGTTTTGGACAATAACAACAATGCTGATCATCTTGTGCTCTGTTTAACCTAAATAATTATGTAATTTTCTCTGAAAATTACAGTGACTTGATATGCCATCCAGACTGCCTGTTAGTTAGAAAAGCTAAAAGCAAGAGGCATCCTTTCCTAATCCCAAAGAAAGCCTAAATTTCATTTGACTAAAATCGTAGACTTTGGAACATTGAATCATTTTGAACACAAAATTCGAACACCAATTCTTATCACAATCAAAATTTACTTTTTAAAGCACAAAACATTCTGTCGATATCAGAAATTAATGTTTTCCCTTTAAGATGGAATGTTGTTTATAAACTGCGTGTTTGGGGTATATGGTTATATGTGTTTTCTAGCCTGCCAATAACTAAGATTCTCAAGGTGAGATGGGATTTAAGCTATCAATAGAAAATTGTGCTTTCACAGCTGTTATGAGTCAAATATTGAATCAGAATGTTGTTTCAGTCAATGGTTCTTATAAAGAGAAAACAACGCTTAGTTTCCTGGGGAATGTCACAGAAAAAAGGGAATCTGTTTACATTATTTTGTGTCTTCAATGGAGGGAATAAAGGTAACCAGGTGATTTGACTGGATGTTCATGGATTTCTTACAGTAATTACATTAGATTCTTAAGTCAAAGAGATAGTCTCTCATAGGGTAGATATCCTCCCAAAATAAAGATAAAAGGAAGTAGACATCTTTTCATGTTACAAAAAGTTAAATGCTACGGTCTATAACAGAGGAAACACAAGAAGCAGCTTTGTTTGGGCCCTGTCAAGATTTCAAACCCCAAAGGGTCTGTGTTTGCCAACACAGCCCGTCCTTCCCAGGAGCCAGAGGCTTGTCTTCTCTGTAGCAGTTAGCATTTGCCACACACCTGGATTTGGAAGGACTTCTGAGATAAGAAGAAACTCATTTTAGAGCTTTAGTATAAAGCTTGTCTTGCAGAATAGAAGTGTCCAGCAGAATGGAAGTGTGCTTGCCTGTTAAATTCCGGCTTTTCTTAAACTCCTTAGAAAGACAGCCTAGTCCTTTTGTTTACGTTTTAAACACACAGCTCTCCCCATAAAATTACAGGCTCCGAGAGTCTAGCTGCCTCATTTTATTTGTAGTGTCAGGAGAAACAATCCCTGGTGAAAATGTAAACACCAGACTATTATTTACCAGTGACACTGGCTCGCAGCCTAATCTTCAGGTGTCTCCAAAAACTATTTTTAAAGAAAGATCTTCCTTGTTTGGATCTCGTGAACGATCACCATGCCTGACCAGGTGCTTCTCTTTTGTGACTATTCCTGGCTAGGCCTGTAAAATACGAAATGACTTTGCAGACAAGGCTCCCTTTTCTGACTACAAGGTCTTGGTTCCCTTGAAGAGCAACCAAGGATTTCGGTCAAACCCCACTGGGAACACAACATATTTTTAAAAGACACCTGTCTGGGAGCTTATAAGGCATATTTGTAAGTAATGAATGCATTTGGCCAGGAGCAATACTATTCTTGTTGATTAAAACAAGATGATTTAGTTTTTTAGTTTTTTTTTTTTTTTTAAATGGGGGAAGTATGACTCATAGACATTAAAGCAGAGGTGCTTTCTGAAGAAAGTGTATACAGCAGAATCATTAATTTCCCAGCGTTTAATACAAAATAATCATCTTCAAGGGAGGGTATATAATTGTAACATGGAAAAATAATTTGTAGGATTTGGAACTGCAAGTTCTGGTTTGAATAATGTCTGCATGATCCTAGGGAAACCACCTGATTTTTGAAACCTCAGTTCTCTCACATGTGAGAATAATTATTTTTCTGCCTTTTATTCTATGGATCAAAAAAGGGATATGTTTTAAAGTGTTCTATGTATATTAAAGCAGCATGATATCACTACTAATATTATTGACAGAGGAAAGAAAACACATAGAGGATAATGAAATAGAAATATTTGTTGTATCCTGTATTCCATGCTAGTTATTATGCTATGTATCAAAGAGATAAGGATACAGGACACAGTCACTGGCCTCAAAAAGCATGCCTAATAGGGGAAGTAGGCTTGTCAGAAATATTGCAAGGCAGTGTGGTAAATGGAATAATAGAGATATCTGCCAGTTTCTATGACAGCACCATAAAGGAAGCGAGTAACTTGGCTTGACTTAAAAGGAAGAAGATACCCAATCTTTAATACTTGAATGATTGGTGGGAGTTCACTTCATATTCCAGAGAGAAGGGCATTCCAGAGAGAAGGGCATGGGGGGAATGAAATGGCAGGACAGGATCAGGGATCTGCCAATAGTTTTCTGTGCCTATAGCTCTGCCCTTATGTGGGATAAACTGAGTTGGACTAGACAGGTAAGCAGGTGCTGGATTATGGAGGGTTACTTTCCCCGAGTAAGCATTTTCCTCCAGAAAAAAGTCTTAAGCAGATAGATTGTCATCCAATTATTTAACACCTACTTATACAGTATTGTACTTTTTATATTCCAGGCACTGTTCTAAGAGCTCTACAAATGTTAACTCATTTCATCCTCATAACCAACAGGCAAAGTAGATACTATTTTTATTCCAATTTAATTCTGAGGAATACGAAACAGAAAAGTGAAGCAACACTCCCAAGATGACAAAACTAGTGAGTGATGGAATCAGGATTTAACCTAGGCTCTGGAGTCCACGTTTTTAACCACTTCACTCTGCTGCCACTCAGGGTTAGTTCCATGGAGATCACTTTGGCTACTATGCAAGGAATGGATTGGAGAGGAGGCAAGGCTGGAGGCAAGGCTGTAGGCAAGGAGAACAGTTGCAATGTGGGTGTAAGAGTCCAGATAAGAAATGATGCATCAGTGAGGTAAGAGAGAGGGAATGGATGGGTTCAAAGAATATGTTTGGAGATAGAATTGATAGTAAATGGCTTGGACTGACTGTAGAGTGTAAGGGAGAAGGGGCTAAACATCTCAGGTGTCAGGGTAGGTGATCATTCCACTAACAAGACTCATTAGAGTAAGAATGGGAGGAGAAAAGTCAGGTGGACTTGAAAGCAGCTGTGGAATATGAAGGTGTCATGTACAGAACGCAGGTGGTTATTTGAAGCTGGAATTTCAAAGGAGGGTCTGAGCCTGAAATTTAGATTTGGGAGTCATCAGTAGAAGTTGTGGGTATGTATGCGATTGCCCAGGGAAATTTTAGAAATGGGTCCCTACTGGCTTGATCTGACTTGCAGATGTAGGTAGATAGTTTTGCTTCCTTTGGCATAAAGTGAGAAGAGCAGGGAGCTTGGAAGAGAATTCCAGGGAGAACCAGCTACCATCATGTCTCTAAGAGTAGAAGAATAAGAAGAAGCAAAGTAAATGATAGAATGAGCAAAATTGTATCACTGTCTTCTACCAGCAATTAGTTGAAACAGACATGTAAGTACCTAAAGTTTGACAACTTCAGAAACAATAGTTTGTTAAAGAAGGGATAAAGGACTTCTACATGTTGAAGATTTCAGCATAGAGACAGAATATCTAACTATGTTAAAAAAAAAAAAGTACTATTTAGACTCTTCTGGAAGGACATTTGAATATGTCTACTTTGAGCTTTGTTATAAGCAAGGTCAATGTGAGTTCTTGCAGTTGGGATTAATCATACAGTATGGTTCACAGGGATGAGCTTTCTAAGTGCAGGCTAAGGTGTATTTCTGGAGGTACTGCTGCTTTCACAGAGTACTGGGAGGTCTAACTTAGCATTTCACCCATTGTATAAGTAATCTTAACATGCAAAAAATTACATCAGTGGAATAACTAACAATTTCAAGAGAAGATCATGTTCTTTATGTTCTCTTTGGGAAGACTTCAGGCTGAAACTCAGTCTTGAAGACAGCGGTGATGATTACATCATGACAGGAGTCATGAAAGAAAAGGATCATACTTAGTGTTTGCTGGGAGATTTTATAGGGAGTGAATTAGTCTGTTCTCATGCTGGTAATAAAGACATACCTGAGACTGGGTAATTTATGAAGGAAAGAGGTTTAATGGATTCACGGTTCCACATTGCTAGAGAGGTCTTACAATCATGGCAGAAGGCAAAGGAAAGCAAAAGCACATCTTACATGGTGGCAGGCAAGAGAGCTTGTGTAAGGGAACTCCCTTTATAAAACCATCAGATCTTGTGAGACTTAGTCACTATCAAAAGAACAGCATAGGAAATTCCCACCCCCATGATTCAATTACTTCCCAGTAGGTCCCTCCCATGACATGTGAGCAATATGGGAGCTACAATTCCAGATGAGATTTGGGTGGGGACACAGCCATATCATTTTTATCTCATTGTACCATGTTATTTTGAAATGCCACTGAGAAAAAATGATATCACCAGAGACTTTTTTGATGAGTGTATCTACCTCAGTAATGTTAAAGCATCAACTGCTAAAATTTAGAATGATACAGTAAGAAATCATTTTGATTAGAAATTAAATTAGAAAATTAATTAGAAAAAATTAATATTAGAAATGTTTAACATGGATCAGCTTAGACCTCAATAATACTTTTAGGTGCGTGTGGTAGGGCAGGATACATTAAATTTGGGCCTTGCTCTTGTACTTACTACTTAACTATCAGCAGAATTTTAAGAGGAAAAGTTCTATGTATTTGAATATTTCAAGCACAGTGAATTTGATTATAAACACTTTAGAGACAAACTGTTTCCATTATAATAAAAGTCATGTTATCTGGCACTGCACCTATTGGAAAGTTTTGAAAACCAGCATTTTTCAAATGTAGCTCTTCATTCTTGAAACTGGTTTCAACACTACAACTAAAGCAAACAGGCTAGAATTCCTATGAGAATAATATCAAAAAGAACAAATATAAGATGCTGATGGTGACATAGAAGGAGAGAACTGTGATGTCATTTTAGAGATATCTTGCTATGTAACAAACTACTCATAACAAAGGCTGAAAATGACAATGGTTTATTATCTGTCACCATTCTGTGCATTGCCTGGGTGGTCCTTCTGCTCTGGTCACTCAGTTGACTGCCTTGACCTGGTAACTGGGCTGGAATTAAGCATGCAAGGTGGCCTTTCTCACATGTCTGAGGGCTTGAAGCTAACTGTCAGCTAAACTGATTGATTTATCCTCCAGGGTTTCATGTGTCCTCTCTCTCCACAGTTTCTCCACATGGCCCCTTTCTCCATGGCCTCCATAGCATGACAGTTGAACTCCCAGAGAGCAGGAGTAGATACTACCAGTCCTCTCAACGTCTAGACCCCGAACTCACACAAGTCCCTGCCATTTCATCCTGTTGGTCGAAGCAAATCACAAGGCCAGATTCAAAGGAGGGGCAATAATCTTTACCTCTTGATGGGAGGAGTGGCCTGTAACTAAAGGAACTGGTGGAATTGCTGGTGACCATCTTTGGAGATAATCAACCATATCACTACGAGTAGATTTTCTGGGAAGAGGGCTGCTTTGGCTCTTTCTAGGGCAGTGGTAAATACACAAACACTGGTACTTATTAAAAAGCAAAATACACAAACTAAATACACAAACACTGGTACTTATAAAATATCCTCTTGATCTGTCTGTGCTAGGAAAAATTGTTCCTCAGTAGCCTTTGCAAAATTTAAGATTATGCTCCACTAAAGATTATATTTCTAATAAGTGTTAGGTTAAATGCTGGGGAAACAGCCATAAATAGCACAGACATAATTGCTTCCCTCATGCATTTTAGTACTGAGATCTTAAGGTACTTTTTCAGTGTGAAGATTTTTAGAGCATGGAAATAAAAGTAAGATTTACACTCAAATAGAGCATGGAAATAAAAGTAAGGTTTACACTCAAATGAAGTTATTGTCCACCTCTGTAGAGAACACTTAGTTTTGTCAAATGAAAAATAACTCTCTAGTCAAAATGAGCTTTTGCTAAATTAAATGTTCTTAATTTAAAGGGACACTTAAGAGATTTGCCAGGGAAAGAATTAGCAGTTGATAACTGTTTAATGCCATTCAATGACAGTGATTTCTGCTTAAGTGAGATGAGCTTACCATCTCAGATAGGAAGTTGTTTTATTTTATTTTATTTTTTTTTTTGAGACAGAGTCTTGTTCGGTCACCCAGGCTGGAGTGCAGTGGCATGATCTCGGTTCACTGCAACCTCTGCATCTTGGGTTCAAGTGATTCTCCTGCCTCAGTCTCCTGAGTAGCTGGGATTTCAGGGCATGCTATCACACCTGGCTAACTTTTGTATTTTTAGTAGAGACAGGGTTTCACCATGTTGGCCAGGCTGATCTCAAACTCCTGACCTCAAGTGATCCACTCACCTCGACCTTCCAGAGTGCTGGGATTACAGCTGTGAGCCATTGTGCCCAGTCTTTTTTGGCTTATTAATCATAATGTTTGCATTACAAAGTGGGTGGGGTGTACATATGTGTGTGTACAAATTGTCTTTGATTCCTTGTTTGTAATCTTGTATGCTTTCTTGGGTGACACAGGGTGAGGGCTGATTTACAGGGCTCTTGACTTCTGGCTTATACACCTAGTCTAAACTTTAAAATACACGATTAAGATAACTAAACCAAGGTATACACTTAGGTAAGTTTTGAAGGACTCTGTGACTCTTCTCTTACAAAGGGATGAAATCAATTGAGGTGTGTTTTTGTTAAAATCATCTTTTGCTAGCAAGAAGTATGCCTAATGCCACATATAGAACATATGCTACAAATCAGGGTGAGTCCTTGGTGTTACAATGCTGTCAATGATTCATATCGTAGGCGTGAAATCATTTACCAAAATGGAAATGATTAAGCTGATTGTTTAACATCTGGCCCACCATCAGCGTTAGTGGTTTTAATCATCCAAAATACACCCCTCATGTCACTCTTAATTTATTATATATTAGGTGCTGGGTTAACAGTGCTGACCTCAGGCCGGGCACAGTGGCTTGCACCTGTAATCGCAGAACTTTGGGAGGCCAAGGTGGGCAGATCATTAGGTCAAGAGATTGAGACCAGCCTGGCCAACATGGTGAAACCCTATCTCTATTTAATAGCTATTTGTATATTTAATAATATACAAAAATTAGCTGGGTATGGTGGCTTGTGCCTGTAGTCCCAGCTACTCATGAGGCTGAGGCAGGAGAATCGCTTGAACCCAGGAGGCAGAGGTTGCAGTGAACCGAGATCGCACCACTGCACTACAGCCTGGCAACAGCAAGACTCCCGTCTCAAAAAACAGAACAACAACAACACACACACAAAAAAACAGTGCTGACCTCAGGTATTTAAGTGACAGACCAAAATGTTTAAGTACAGAATAATATTCACAGATACTTTATTCTAAATTATAGACTTTCCATAACCTGTGATATTAAAATTAATGCAGTTTGTCTAACTGCAGGTGCTTGGTGAATACCTGAAAGTGTTAACAGGAAAATGAACAAGGGAATGCTGTTTACCCAAGGCAATTAAACATATCAATTTTCTTCAAGAAACTCTCCCTTTCCTGGGCTTCCATGACTCATATCTCTGTTCATACTCTTCTTACCACTCTAACCCTTGCTTTTGAGTTTCTTTTTCTGCATTTTCTTCCTATCCTTCCTTCCTTTCCTTTAAATACTGCGACTTCCTTAACTTTGACCTCTTTTCTTAGTCATTTCACTCTCTGACCACTCTTATTAATTTGTATGAGCTTTTGATTCTAAGCCCTTAACTCCCATGCATACTTAGGCCTAGGCCAAACCTCTTTTCAGAACTTTAAAATCCGTCTACTCAACTATCTCTTAAACATCCCCATTTAATTTTCACACAAAAAAATTTATAATTAAACATGCCAAAAGAGGAGCTCATTACCTTTGCCACCAAACCTCCATTGCTAAGCTCCAACCATTCTGGTTGGCACTGCCATCCAGCCATCAACCCAGGAATACACGAGCCATTTCAAGGTGCCTGCCTCTTCTCACTTTGATTTCATAAGTGACTAAATCCTGTTGATTATTTTTGTGTAATATCCTCCAAGAACAGGCCTTGCCTTTCTCTTCAACTCTAAATCTACTGCCATCGTTCAGATCCTTATCATCTCAGTCTGGACAATTAGGATAGCATCCTGTACTTCCTTCTCTAACCTATACTCTATGCTGCCCATCTCCCCCTACCATGAAAGCTTTTTAATACAAAAATCTTATTACTTTGTGGATCTGCTTAATAATTTAGTAGTTGTCTTCAAATTGTGTAGATACATAATGTATCTCTTCAATAAAGAAAAAACATCAACATATGCCCATATGTGTGTGTATGTGTGTATATATATACATATATGTATGTGTGTATATATATGTATATACACATCTTCCCTTAATAACTGTCAACATGTATTACCACACAAATATAAGATACACATAAATAAAATTGATGGTATTACTATAATGTAATTAGACATTTAAATATTTACTTCCAACATTTCAGCACTGTATACCACAGCCCTGGGGGAGGATACACCCACTGTGGAAGCCTCTGAACTACTGGATAAATTCCAAAGTTTTAATATGGTCTCTCTCTGCCTCTCTAGCCATTGACCTTAACACACACAGCATGCTGTAATTTAGTCATTCTGAACCACTGCAGGTCCCTGACTACACCATGCTGTTGAATGCCTCGGTGCCTTTGCTCCTTCTGTTTTCTCAGCTCATAGCACCATCCTCAGCCTTATCTAGCTGGTGACCATTTATTGAACTTTTAGGGCTCAGTTCATAAACCTTCTCATTATTGAAGTCTTTCCTACAATTTTACTCAAAACTGCTCTGTAGAGAACTTCTGCAAGAGTGCTGTGTTAGGCCATTCTTGCATTGCTATAACAAAATACCTGAGACTGGGCAATTTATAAAGAAAAGAGGTTTAATTGGCTCATGGTTCTACAGGCTGCATGGGATGCATCATGCCGGGCATCTATTTGGCTTCTGGTGAGGCCTCAGGAAGCTTAAAATCATGGCAAAGGCAAAAGGACGGCCAGCGTATTACATCTCAAGAGCAAGAGAGAAAGTGAGGGGAGGTGCCACATACTTTTCAACAACCAGATCTTACAAGATCTCACTCGCTATTGAAAGGACAGCACCAAGGGGATGGTGCTAAACCATTGATGAAAAATCTGCCCCCATGATCCAGTTACTTCCCACAAGACCCCACCTCCAACAATGGAGATTAGCTCTCAATATGAGTTTGGGAGGGGACATCCAAACTATATCAGACATTCATACCTCACTACATTTCCTTGTATCTGTAATTGTCTACTGATGCCAGACCCTATAATCTGGTGTAATTGAGTTCTTTCCAACCCCTGCCTTTCTCTCTCACTCTGTATTTCTAACACATAAGAAAACAGTATAATTACATATTTGTGGAATGCATGAATAAATTTATGTTTATCTTAAAATTAGAAGGTAAAGTCAAGTCCTAGAATAAGAAGCAAAGCTACCAATTAATGAGAATCAGCTATTTCTAGACAACTGTAATATGTTTGTAATTTACATTATCTCCAATCCGTCAAATAGTCTTAGATGGTAAATGTCTTATTCTGTTCATGCTGCTATATCAGAATACCATAAAATAGGTGCTTATGAGTAACAGATACTCATTTCTCATAGTTCCCAAGGCTCAGAAATCCCAGACCAAGGCACTGACAGAGTCAGTGTCTGATGAGGGGCCTGTTCCTTGGTTCACAGAGGTCTGTCTTCTCACTGTGTCTGCTCATTGTAGAGGAGGTGAGGATGGTGTCTGGGGGCCTCTTTTAATAGGGTACTAATCCCATTCATGAGGATTCCACCCTTACGACCCAGTCAATTCCCAAAGATCCCACATCCTAATATTACACTGGGGAGTGGAGTTTCAACATATGAAGTTAGGGGGACATAAAGATTCATTCCATAGCAGTATATATTCTCATTTCTGTTTTACATATGCAGGAGCCAGGATGCAGAGATGAGAAGAGTTTTCACATCATCCAGGAAGTTTAACTATATTGCTGGTGGAGGTCTTTGTCACAATATCTCCTACTTTTTGTCTTTTTCTTAATTACTTTTATCCTACTGATTAAAAAAAACAAAAAACAAAAAAAAAACTCAGTCGTTTCTGATTTGAGGAGGAAGGGGCCACCCATTATGAATGTTGCTTACCACTGATAGCACTCCTTTCCATCCACCCAGAATAAGAAACTATAATGTTTGGAGGGCAATTCTTAGTTCTTAGCTTTATTCCCCTCTGTTCATTTATTTGGGAGATTTTAAATGACTTTTCTTTGGTTTCAAAGATATGGAGTTTTGTTTTACTTTTCTGCATTCTAGTTCTAGATCCATGAAAAACTACTTTGTAATACTTAATCACAAAAAGATATATAGCATAAAAATATGGTAAAAAGCAGAGAAATAAGGACTTCTCATGATCCATCTACCCAATTTAAGAATTAGTACATTCTGGCCAAGATGGCCGATTTGGAAACAGATACAGTCCATGGTTGTCATGGAGAATGAAAATGGCGAGTTAATTCCATATCTTCAACTGAGGTATCCAGATTCTTGCACTGGGACTGACTAGGTGGACTACTCAACCCACAGAGAGTGAGGAAAAGTAGGGTGGGGTGATGGCCCACCTGAGAGCAGCTTGGAGCCAGAAGAGCCCCCGCCCTCAGCCAAGACAGGTGGTGAGTGTTGTGTGACCCTGGCCAGGAAACCATGCTTTTCCCATGGATCTCTGAAACCCATGGATCAGGAGAGCCCCTTGTGAGCCCATGCCACCAGGGTTTTGGGTCCAAAGCAGAGATGTGCGAAGTCTTGGTGGGGTGTGGGGTGGCCACTCCAGCACACACAGAAACCCAGGAGTTGTTAGGCATATTCTGGCCCTGGGAATTCTGGCAAAGCAGGAGATCTGATTGTTTATTCCCCTAGGAAGGGGTCTTTATCCAGGGAGTCAAGTGGCATTGTTCTGAAGGCCCCACTCTCATGGCACCTCACAAGTTAAGACCCATTTGCTTGGAATTCCAGCTGTCTAGCAGCAGCAGGTTGAAGACTGCCTGAGACACACCAAGTTCTTGGGGGATAGTCAGCCACCATCTCTGCAGTTCCATTCAGCCGTTGTAGCCTGCTGGCTCTGGGGAGTCTGGGCAGTCCTGAACAGCAGTCTTCCACAAGGCAGCAGATCATGGCCAGACTGCTCCTTTAAGTGGGACCCTGATCCATCCCTCATTACTGGGTAGGGCCTCCCTGTGGGAAATTCAGCAACACCAGCCAGGGTTATACAAACAGATCTCTGATCTCTCCCTAGGGTGGAGCCACTGGGAGGAGGGGCAGTCACTGTATCTGCAGTTCCGCTTACTTACCTTTCCTGCCTGCTGGCTCTGGAGAATTGAGGTAGTTTGGATGAGGGGTGTTTCCCCCAGCACAGTGCACTTGCTCTGCCAAGAGGCAGTCAGACTACTTCTTTAAGCGAGTCCCTGGTCCCATTCCTCCTGGCTGGGTGAAACCTCCCAACAGGGGTCTCCAGACACCTACAGGAGCATTCGGACTGGCATCAGATCTGTGCCCCTCTGGGACAGAGCTCCCAGAGGAAGGAGCCGGCTGCTACCTTTGCTATTTCACAGCCTTCACTGGTGATATCTCCAGATGTGGGAGGGACAAAGGTGACTAGGGTCTGGAGTGGACCCCCGGCAAACTGCAGCAGCCCTACAGTTGCTAACAGTCAGTGGCCTGTCTGTTAAAGAAAACAACAACAACAAGAAATCAACAACAATATCAACAATAAGACCCCCAAAAAACCCATTCTGAGGTCAGCAACCTCAAAGACCAAAAGAGGATAAGCCCACAAAGATGAGAAAGAATCAGTGCAAAAATGCTGAAAACTCAAAAAGCCATAGTGCCTCTTCTCCTCTAAGTGACTGCAATACCTCTCCAGCGGCACAGAACTGGGCTGAGGCTGAGATGGCTAAATTGACAGAAGTAAGCTTCTGAAGGTGGGTAATAACAAACTTCAGTGAGCTAAAGGAGCATGTTCTATCCCAATGCAAAGAAGTGAAAAATCATGATAAAACAATACAATGTTGATAACTAGAATAGCCGATTTCGAGAGGAACATAACTAACCTAATGGAGCTGAAAAACACAAGATGAGAATTTCACAATGCAATCACAAGTATCAACAGCAGAATAGACCATGCAGAGGAAAGAATATCAGAGCCTGAAGACTGTCTTTCTGAAAAAAGACAGGTAGGCAATAATAGAGAAAAAAGAATTAAAAGGAACAAAAAAAATCTCCAAGAAATATGGGACTATGTAAAAAGACTGAACCTATGACTAATTGGGGTACATGAAAGAGATGGATAGGACAGAACCAAGTTACAAATCATACTTTAGGATTTCATACAGGAGGTCTTCCCAACCTAGCAAGACAGGACAGCATTCAAATTCAGGAAATGCAGAGAACCCTAGTAAGATACTCCATGAGAAGGTCAACCCCAAGACACATAATCATCAGATTCTCCAAGGTTGAAATGAAAGAAAAAATGTTAAAGGCAGCGAGAGAGAAAGGCCAGGTCACCTACAAAGGGAAACCCATCAGACTAACAGTGGACCTCTCAGTGGTAACCCCACAAGCCAGAAGAGAGTGGGGGCCAATATTCAACAGTCTTAGGGAAGAGAATTTCTAACCCAGAATTTTATATCTGGCCAAACTTAGCATCATAAGTGAAGGAGAAATATGATCCTTTCAGATAAGCAAATGCTGAAGGAATTTGTCACCACTGGGTCTGCCTTGTGAGAGCTCCTGAAGGAAGCACTAAATATGAAAAGGAAAAACCATTACCAGCCACTACAAAAACACACTGAAGCACACAGACCAGTGATACTGTGAAGAAACCACATAAACAAGTCTGAAAAATAACCAGCTAGCATGATAATGACAGGATCAAATTCACATGTAACAATATTAATCTTAAATCTAAATGGACTAAATGTCCTAATTAAACATTACAGAATGGCAAGCTGGATTAAGAGCCAAGACCCCTTGGTATGCTGTCTTCAAGAAACCCATTTCATGTGCAAAGACCTACATAATGAAGGGATGCAGGAAAATTTACCCAGCAAATGGAAAGCAGAAAAAAAAGGAGTCACAATCCTAGTTTCTGACAAAACAGACTTAAACCAATAAAGATCAAAAAAGACAAAGAAGGGCATTACATAATGGTAAAGGGCTCAATTCAACAAGAACAGCTAAGTATCCTAAGTAAATATGCCCCCAACAAAGGAGCACCCAGATTCATAAAGCAAGTTCTTAGAGACCTACAAAGAGACTTAGACTCCCACATAATAGCACCCCACTGACAATACCAGATAGATCATTGAGACAGAAAATTAACAAAGATATTCAGGACCTGAACTGAACTCTGGATCAAGCAGACCTGATAAATATCTGCAGAGCTGTCCACCCCCAAACAACAAAATATACATTCTTCTCATGGCCAAATGGCACTTACTCCAAAATTGGTCACGTAATCAGAAGTAAAACACTCCTCAGCAAATGCAAAAGAACTGAAATCATAACAGTCCCTCAACCACAGCACAATCAAAATAGAACTCCAGATTAAGAAATTCACTCAAAACCACAAAACTACATGGAAATTGAGGAATCTGTTCCTGAAGGACTCCTGGGAAAATAATGAAATTAAGGCAGAAATCAAGAAGTTTGTTTAAACTAATGAGAACAAAGAGACAATGTACCAGCATCTCTGGGATACAACTAAAGCACCGTTAAGAAGGAAATTTATAGCACTAAATGCCCACATCAAAAAGCTAGAAAGATCTCAAATCAATAACCTAACATCTCAACTAAAAGAACCAGAGAACCAAGAGCAAACAAACCACAAAGCTAGCAGAAGATGAGAAATAATCAGGATCAGAGCGATACTGGAAGAGAGCGAGCCAAGAAAAACCCTTAAAAATCAGTGAATCCAGGAACTGTTTTTTTGCAAAAATTGAGAAAATAGATAGACCACTAGATAGACTAATAAGGAAAAAAGAGAAGAATCAAATAGATACAATCAGATACAAGGGGGATATCACCAGTGACCCCACAGAAATACAACCAACCATCAGAAAACACTATAAACACCTGTATTTACCAACATTAGAAAATCTAGAATAAATGGATAAATTCCTGGACACATACACCCTCTCAAGACTGAACCAAGAAGAAATTGAATTCCTGAATAGACCAGTAATGAGTTCTGAAATTGAGGCAGTAATAAATACTCTACCAACCAAAAACAAACAAACAAACAAACAAAAAAAAAACAAAAACAAAAAACCCAGGACCAGATGGATTTACAGTTGAATTCTACCAGAGGTACAAAGAAGAGCCAGTATCATTTCTACTGCAACTATTCCAAAAATTTGAAAATGAAGCACTCCTCCCTAACTCATTTTATGAGGCCAGCATCATCCTGACACCAAAACCTGGAAGAGATACAACAGAAAAAGAAAACTTCAGGCCAGTATCCCTGACAAACATTGATGCAAAAATCCTCAACAAGATACTAGCAAACTGAATCCAGCAGCACATCAAACAGCTTATCCACCACAATCAAGTTGGCTTCATCCCTGGAATGCAAGGTTGGTTCAACATATGCAAATTAATAAAGATAATTCATCACATAAACAGAACTAACAACAAAAACCACATGATTATCTCAATAGATACAGAAAAGACTTTCAATAAAATTTGTCATTGTAAGGTCAGCCAAGAAAAAGGACGAGAGAGAGAGAGACCCAAGTTCAGGCAAGCCTTTATTTAACCTGCCAGCTGCTCCATTACAGATAGAGGAGACAGCCCTGAGCTTGCAAGATGAGGGGTTTATACTGGGGAGAGAGATCCTGGGGTCGTTTGTTGGTTAACTTTGCCATATGTCACCTTGGGATGTTTATGGTAGCAGCTAGATGAAGGAACTTACAGGAGGGAGTAGGTAAAGTTTGTTTATGCTTCCCACCATCTCCCTCTGTGTGATCTGAATGGTTTGTAATTGGGGTTTGTTTATTGTAGCAAGACTTGATAGGTAAAGTCTGTTGGCTTCACCATGGCACTTAGATAAGAGCTTAAAATGTAAAAAGTTTTGGGGGAAGGGTGGGCAGCACGGAGAGGTTTGGAGGGAGTGTTGGCAGTACCAAGAAGCTTTTTGGGGTGGTTTGTCCCTAATAGTCATCCGTTTGTGTTAAAAACCCTGAATGAACTAGGTATTGAAGGACCATGCCTCGAAATAGTAAGAGCTATATATGACAAATGCACAGCCAATATTAAACTGAATAGGGAAAAGCTGGAAGCATTCCCCTTGAAAATCGGGACAAGATAAGGATGCCCTCTCTCACCATTCCTATACAACGTAGTATAGGATGTTCTGGCTAGGGTAATCAGCAAGAGAAAGAAATAAAGGTTATTCAAATGAAAATACAAGAAGTCAAATTATCTTTGTTTGCAGATGACATGATCCTCTATCTAGAAAACTCTATTGTCTCAGCCTAAAAGCTTCTTAAGCTGATAGGCAACTTCAGCAAATTTTCAGGATATGAAATCAATGTGCAGAGATCACTAGTATTCCTATACACCAACAATAGACAAGCAGAGAGCCAAATCATGAATGAACTCCCATTCACAATTGCCACGAAGACAATAAAATGTCTTGGAATACAGTTAACAAGAGAAGTGAAGGTCCTATTCAAGAAGAACTACAAACCACTGCTCAAGGAAATCAGGACACAAAGAAATGGAAAAACATTCCATGCTCATGTACAGAAAGAATCAATATCGTGAAAATGGCCATACTTGCCAAAGTAATTTATCAATGCTATTCCTATTAAACTACCAGTGCCATTTTTGACAGAATTAGAAAAAAAAAATCCATTTTAAAGTTCATATGGAATAAGAGCCCAAATAGCCAAGACAATCGTAAACAGAAACAGCAAAGCTAGAAGCATCACGCTACCCAACTTCAAACTATATTACAAGGCTACAGTAACCAAGACACCATTGTACTGGTACAAAACAGACACATAGACCAACAGGACTGAATAGAGAACTCAGAAATAAGGCCACACACCTACAACCATCTAATCTTTGACAAACCTGGTAAAAGCAATGAGAAAATGATCCCCTATTTAATAAATGGTGCTGGGAGAACTGGTTAGCCATATACAGAAGATTGAAACTGGACTCCCTCCTTACATCATATACAAAAATGAAGATGGATTAAAGACTTAAATGGAAAACCCAAAACTATAAAAACCATAGAAGAAAAGCTAGGTAATACCACTCTGGACATAGGTGTGGGTAAAGATTTCATGACGAAAATGTCAAAAGCAATGGCAAAAAAAGCAAAAATTGACAAATGGGATCTAATTAAACTAGAGTTTCTGCAAGCAAAAGAAACTATCATCAGAGTGAACAGATAACCTACAGAATGGGAGAAAATTTGTGTAATCTATCCATCTGTCAAAGGTCTAATATCCAAGGTCTACAAGGAACTTACAAAAAATTACAAGAGAAAAACAATCCTATTAAAAAGTAGGCAAAGGACTTTTGGAAGAAAATTCATGTAATCCATCTGACAAAAGTCTAATATCCAAAGTGTACAGGGAACTTAAACAAAAAATTATAAGAAAAAAACAACCCCACTAAAAAGTAGGCAAAGGACATGAACAGACATCTCCCAAAAGAGGACATTCATGGGGCCAAACATATGAAAAAAAGCTTAACATCTCTGATCATTAAAGAAATGCAAATCAAAATCAAAATGAGATGCCATTTTATGCCAGACAGAATGGCGGTTATTAAAAAGTCAAGAAACAACAGATGCTGACGAGGTTGCTGAGAAAAAGGAACACTTTTACATTGTTGGAGGCAGGGTAAATTAGTTCAACATTGTGGAAGACAGTGTGGCAACACCTTAAAGACCTAGAACAAGAAATGCCATTTGACCCAGCAATTCCATTACTTGGTATATACCCAAAGGAATATAAATTATTCTATTATAAAGATACATGCACATGTATGTTCATGGCAGCACTATTCACAATAGCAAAGACATGGAATCAATCCAAATGCCCATCAATGGTAGACTGAATAAAGAAAACGTGGTACATATACAACGTAGAATACTATGCACCCATAAAAAGGAGTGAGATCATGTCCTTTGCAGGGATACGGACAGAGCTAGAAGCTGTTGTCCTCAGCAAGCTACTGCAGGAATAGAAAACCAAACACCACATGTTCTCATTTATAAGTAGGAGTTAAATGATGAGAAAATATGGACACATCTATATTTAAATGATTAGAAAATATGGGGAAACCACATACACTGGGGCCTGTTGGTGGGGGTGAGGGGAGAGAGAGTATCAGGAAGAATAGCTAATAGATGCTGGGCTTAATACCTATGTGATGGGATGATCTTTGCAGCAAACCACCATAGCACTTGTTTACCTATGTAAGAAACCTACACATCCTGTACATGTACCCTGGAATTTAAAAGTTGGAAAAAAGAAGAATTAGTTCATTACCAAGGCATTTGAATCTGTGCGACTCATTATTATGCCTATTTTCCAGGTAACAATTATCCTGAAATATTTTTCTGTTTGTTCGTTTCTGATTTCGAGACAGGGTCTCACTCTGTCACCCAGGCTGGAGTGCAGTGGTGCGATATCGGCTCAGTGCAACTTCCAACTCTTGGTTCAAGCAATTCTTGTGCTTCAGCCTTCCAAGTAGCTGAGATTACAGGAATGTGCCACCATGCCTGGTTCATTTTTGTATTTTTAGTAGAGACGGGGATTCACCATGTTGCCCAGGCTGGCCTCAAGCTCTTGGCCCTCAAGCGATCCACCCGCCTTGGTCTCCCAAAGTGCTGGGATTACAGGCATGAGCCATTGTGCCCAGAAGTTTTTGCTTGATGTCTTATTTATGAAATCTTTCTTTTCACTAAGAACAGAAACATATTAGTTTATATTTTATTCTAAAATTTAAAGTTTATCATTGACAAATCTTTAATTACCCTGGAATTGATTTGATATAGATATTAGCGATCTAACTCCATTTTCCATTCCACCCTCCATTTTAACAGCCAATGGTTAAACAATTTAAGGAATTGTTTTACCTTTCCTCACTGATTGGCAATGCTGCTTCTTCATGTAGCAAATTTAAGTGGCTCTGTTTCTGAACGTGCAATTCTATTTTATTGGCTAATTTATCCACACTTAAGACAAAATCACATTCTCTCGTCAAAATCACATAATACACTTTGCTATCTAATAGGACCACTTATTCTTCTTTTAAGTATCTGCACTATTCTTGGTTCTTTGTAATTCTCAAATAACAAGAATTATTTACTCTAGTTTCTAAACAGCAACACAACAAAAACAAAAACAGGAATAATAATTTCTCTTTTATTTTGAGAAGGATTGATTTGAAGCCATATAGTAATTTGAGGATAATTGATATTTTGTTGTCTGTGATAAGCAGATGTCTATTCTTTACTGTTTTTAAATATTCATAATTTTATCTATAAAGGGCTTATGCATAATTTAAAAGTTAAACTTCCAGGGTTTTTTTCCTTTAAAAAATTATGGTATTACACTTCACACTTAAGTAAATTATCCATTTGAGTAAATTTTTGTATAAAGCATGGATTTATTATTTGTCTATTTTTCCTTTCAGTTCTATCAGTCTCTGACACATTTTGAGCATCTGTATTTGGTACGTGTACATTTAGGATTGCTGTATTTTCTTGGTAAATTGGCCCTTTTATGACATTTTGACTCTGGAATGTCTAAATATATGATAATTTGTTTTTTGTTTCTGGCTCTGAAGTCTGTATTCTTATCTGATAGTAACATAGTCACTCCTGTTTTCTTTTGATTAATGTTTACACGATTTATTTTTTCCCCTCCTTTTAATTTCAATATGCATATATTATATTTGACGTTTCTGGTAGACAGCATATACTTGTATCATGTTTTTTAATCTACTCTGACAATATCTGCCTTTTAGTTTACTTGGGTGATTTACACTTAATATAATTATTTACATTTAACATATTTACATTTAACATATAATTATTTACATTTAGCATAAAAGGTCTATGTCTGCCATCTAAGATGCCTCCAGTCTTCCTAATTGTTGTGTCTTAAAACTTCAAAAAGAAAAAAAAATTTATTATTGTAATAATTTAATTTGACTCACGTTTATATTTTAAGCTTTTATTTTAGGTTCAGGGGTACATGTGCAAGTTTTGTTAAATAGTTAAACTCATGTCATGGGAGTTTGTTGTACAGATTATTTCATCACCCAGGTATTAGGCCTAGTACCCAGTGGTTATTTTTTCTGTTCCTTTCCCTCCTCCTGCCTTCCATCCTCAAGTAGGCCCCAGTGTCTGTTGTTCCCCTCATAGGGTCCCTGTGTTCTCCTCATTTAGCTCCCACTTCTAAGTGAGAACATGTGGCATTTGGTCTGTGTCTGCATTAGTTTGCTAAGGATAACGGCCTCCAGCTCCATCTATGTTCTTGCAAAGGACATGATATCGTTCTTTTTTATGGCTGTACGGTATATATTTACCACATTTTTTTATCCAGTCTGCCATTGATGGGCATTTTGGTTTATTCCATGTATTTGCTATTGTGAATAGTGCTGCAATGAATCTATGCATCCATGTGTCCTTATGGTAGAATGATTTGTATTCCTTTGGGTATATACTCAGTAATAGATTTGCTGGGTTGAATGGCAATTCTGTTTATAGCTCTTTGAGGAATGGCTACACTGCTTTTGATGGTTGAATTAATGTATACTCCCACCAACAGGGTATAAGCATCTCCTTTCTCCACAGCTTTACCAGAATCTGTTATTTTTTGCTTTTTAATAATAGCCATTCTGATTGGTGTGAGGTGGTAAAAAAATCTTGTTTGTTTACTCTCTTTTAGTTCTTTAAAGTGCCAGGTTACTGTTATTTTTTGAAAGTGGTTCTTGTGGAGATTAAATATGGAAAACTGATACTGCTTTCAGAAGAAAGTACTCTGTCGAGAAACTTGTGTCATAAGGAAGAGCTACCAGTGTGGTGGCTCACGCCTGTAATCCCAGCACTTTGGGAGACCGAGGGGTGTGGATCATGAGATCAGGAGATCAAGACCAGCTTGACCAACATGGTGAAACCCCATCTCTACTCAAAACACAAAAATTAGTCGGGTGTGGTCACAGGCACCTGTAATCCCAACTATTCAGGAGGCTGAGGCAGGAGAATTGCTTGAACCTGCGAGGCGGAGGTTGCGGCGACCAGAGATTGGGCCACTGCACTCCAGCCTGGGTGACAGAGCAAGACTCCATCTCAAAAAAAAAAAAAAAAAAAAAAAAAAAAAAAAAAAAAAAAAAGCAAACAACTGTCAACAGAAATTTATTATACTCTTTCAACATAGGGTTTGGGCCTTTTTATTTTCTGAGCTCTTAAATTACAAAAAGGTTGGAGAGGGCAGAAATGATGTGTAGGAATTAGCCAGGTGAGGAAATGACCTTTCAAGCAGAGGAAAAGGGGACAATGAAGGCACACAGCTGACACAGAGTAGGAAGTATGTAGAGACCTGAGGCTGAATCAAAAGGCAGAAGAATAAGGAATGAAGCTAGAGAGAGGAATCCAGAGCCTTGCGTATATTGTACTTAAAGAACTTGGAATTTATTGTTTACACAGGATAAACCATTAAAGGTATTTTCCATTAATCCGTTGTAACTATTTATTGTGCTAGGCACTGTTCTAGGTATTGAAGATACAGCAGTGGGCAAGACACAATATCTTCCCTCAAGGGACTTATAATCTACAGAGGAGTAGAGAAAATAGATAAGCAATTATAATATAATGCATACTTTACCTTTGCAGTGGAGAATCTTGGCACCTTCCTTAGAACTTACCAATATTTTAGGTTGTTCACTCTTCATGCAGTTTGGAGTATGGCTGCAGGTTGACAGAATGTGAAACACTGACCTTATTTAGATAAAGTGCCTGCTACGTAGATATTTAGCCCGTGTACTAAATCCCGTACTGCTTTCTACTTGTTGGCAGGGAGACTTGCAGCTGTTTAAAAAAATTTAGCACATGGCTGGGAATGATTTATTGATATAACTCTGGAAATCTATAGACATTTCTTTCGGTTTTATGATGTCTGTTGTTTTGAGAGAGAAATAAGAAAACTACAAGTTATCTAAAATACATTTTGTAGAATAATTTCTCAAAGGTTGTCTATGATCTGGAGCACTTTTTTTTTTTTTTTTTTTTTGCTTTTCATTTTTGCTTCTATTTCTCCACAACACTCAGTATACAACTCCATTAGTATTAATTGCAGTGTGTTAATCATCTGATTAAATATCCCAGGTTTGGAGAACTATTAGCACACCAGGACTCTGAGATGAATCCTAAACAGAGGACCTGGCACATCAAAAAGAAATTTTTCTCAAAGTATCATCCCAGGACTACCTGAGGGGCTTGCAAAAATGCAAATTCCTGGAACTCTGCCCCAGACAGAATGAATCAGATTTTGTTAGGAAGGCTGGGAATTTGCACTTTATAGTCCTCAAGATTCTTATGTACACTAAAGTCTGAATATAATGTTTGCTGTTGAACTGATATTCAAGAACTTACTCTTTTTGAGTAGAGAAGGTGGCTTATAATAAATTCAGGTTTAACTAACATTATATTTGACCTTAAGCTCTGCTCTCTATGTTTTTACATATATTTTTGGAACCACTATTCTCGATGTTAGAAACACGGGAAGAAGATATAAATGTCAATACACAGAAATATATCTAGAAAAACATCTGTGACACTCTTACCTCAGTACATTATAAAAGTACATGGTGGTGGGAGGCCGAGACGGGCGGATCATGAGGTAAGGATATCGAGACCATCCTGGCTAAAATGGTGAAACCCCGCCTCTACTAAAAAATAAAAATAAAATAAAAAAAAAAATTAGCCGGGCGTGGTGGCGGGCGCCTGTAGTCCCAGCTACTCGGGAGGCTGAGGCAGGAGAATGGCGTGAACCCGGGAGGCGGAGCTTGCAATGAGCTGAGATTGCGCCACGGCACTCCAGCCTGGGCGACAGAGCGAGATTCCGTCTCAAAAAAAAAAAAGTACGTGGTGGGGGAAAAATCCACATTAACCCCAGTCAGGCAAGCAACTGAAAGAGGCATCTCTATGGCAACTTCTAAAACTTAAAATATAAAGAAGGGGCTTGGTAAAGATGATCAGGTATTGAAAGCCCATCATGTGACACAAACCTTATATTAATTTGTTTAATTTTCACAGTAGCCATGCGAAGTAGACAATAATATTCCCATCTTATAAGCAGGAAAATGAGACTTGAAGAGGCTAAGCAATTTGCCCAGAGAAGGTCTTTATTATTCTTTTTTTCTTAAATTTTGTTTTTTCCCCTTTTGCTTTTTCTCTTTGCTTAGAAAAATATCAGCAAAGACTAAAATAAAGATTTTCTTTTTTTTTTTTTTGCCTCTGTAGAACTAGATACTTAGTAGCTAATGTGATGGTAGCCTTGTTTTCAGTATAATTCTTCAGTACTCTAATTTTATAATAATTTCTCATCTCTAACAACAAAAGACAATAGCTAGGAAATCAAAGGTGTCAACTGATACTCCAAGTGTTTTATATTTAATTTTAGATTACATGCAGTAGATCAGTCTCTAGCATCCAACCACAGTGTAAGACATGGAATGCTTCTGTAAGACAATAAACCAGTCTTGCTTGGCCCCTAAATCCATGTTTTTAACCACTACCCTTCAAGGATCCTAGCATATGGATCAAGGAAAAAATTAATTATCATACAGCGCTGAAATGGGTATCATATCTTTTATTTGTTTTTTAAGTACAAATAACCTTTCCTCCTAGGACATTTATCTTTATGTTAAACTTAAATTCATCTTATTGAAAATTCAAGTTATTCCTTGGGCTCTGTCCCAGCAGATCTGGAGACCAGCTGGTCACAAGGATTTTGTCTTTGTTTAAGTGTATTTATCCCTCGAGCCTCTGTAAATGGAAAACTTTGACTGCAAGGAACAAAGCACAGCGGTGCTTTGCATAGCATCCTATACCTCTTTGGTTTATGTATCAGCAAAAGAATGGTGTGAGGGTTTGGGAAATGCTGAGGCATGTAGTCATGAGCTGAGGTGATATTCTTAAGCCCAAAGACAGAGTAAACCATTCCTTGGTTGTCCTGAGAAGAAAAGGGGGGAGTATTTCTAAAGAGTAGAGATTCTGAAGATGTTTAATACATTGCCCTAAAGGTGGGCCAATCTGGAGAAAAGTGGGGTGGTTAGGAAGTAAATGTGGCAATAGTGGCTAAAATTACGATGTTACCTGGCAGGACAATATCGTCTATATTGGATAGAAAAGGAAATAGATTCATTCAGCTTTTGACTTGCTTGCTCAAGGTTACACACCAATAAAAAGGCTAGATCTTGAACTCAGGGTTTCTAACTAAATAATTCTCCATTCATTCTCTCTTCCCCCATCAACTCACCTTCTAACCCATCAATTAATTTATGTTACTAGTTATCAAACTGATTCTTGTACCCAAATAGTTCCCAAATTTTGATGGCTATTTGAAACAGCTTGGGAAATACAGATTTCTTTCTGGCTGCCAACGTGGACGTTGTAATTTAATTGTGTGGGCTGTGATCTCAGCATCAGAATTGTTTTAATAAAAAAGCTACCAAGATGATTGTAATGTATAACCAAATTAGGAATCCACTGTGCTGGCACTTGATTGAAGCTAGGAATGAGATGACCCAGGCAAACCGATACTCTTAAAAATTACAAGGAAATAGGGGATTCAAAGTCCATCCTTCTTACTTAAAGTATACAGAGAAAACATTTAAGCACAGGGACCTATGGTGTTCATAATATTCAGGGCATATATAATAAAAGTTTCCAAGTGTTACAGTCTCTTAGAGTGTCTAACATTTTTTTTTTCCATGAGTGGTTTGGGGATGAACACAGCAAAATAAGATTTCTTCAGTGTCTTGTACTTATGTGAAGTGTTCAGAGTGAAATATATCACTTCTGTGTTCAAAACCTGAAGTGAAATAGATGTGAATACATCGTAACTGAATTAGCACCTCACAACAGCTGCTTTCAGGGGGTAATTTAGGCTTCTTTTTATATCATGCTTCAGACTTTGATGTGATGAGAGGATTTCAGAATGTACCTTCAGAATTCTCCTTTTCCTCAGAGTCACATGGCTAAATGATCAGAATCACATTTTATTTCTGCGTGGAAAAACCTCCATTAATCTGATGCAAAGTAGGCACTCTTGAATCTCAAGGGAAATGAGAAGTGGCTTTCCTTATAAGAGCTTGCCGGCTAAGCAGGCAGCTAGGCTGTGCCCATGGGCACCTGCCTCGTGGTGCTCCAGGTGTTTCTCCTCGGGAGGGCCCCAGAAGTCAAGGCACATTAGCAGTGAGTCTCCAACTGCTGTCCAATTCAACCCTAAGGACTCTCTAGATCCAAGGATGTTTCTGGAACAGCAATATTAAGGCATCACCCAAGAGTATTACAAGAGGAGCAAAATAGACATTCTCCTTTGCAGACTTGGATAAAGCTTGAACCAGTTTGCTCTAAACAGGAATGCATTACAAATTGGGGGCAGTTGCTTTGTGGCAGAGACTGGAGGCAATGACTTAGAGGCAGAATGAATATTCAGATATAACCTGCATGTCCAACAGCATTTGTTATTACATAAGCCAGCATATTAGATATTCATTTAACCTGTGAGGTCACAGGATCAGAAACTATATGAAGCAATCACAGGGCTCTCTGTTTTCCTGCTAAATTGCCTCTAAGCTATTTAGGATTTATAAGTTTCCACATCACACAACTCTCCTTGCTCTTACATCTGCTGGAAGCAGAATCCAGAGCGGAATCCAGACCTGCTTGTTAATTGGCAGATAGATGCTACGTGCAGTTGGTGTCAAGACTTGTATGGTGACTGTAAGGGACACAGCGCAGCCAGGTTGGGGGTGTAGGGCTCTGAGCTTCGTAGGGAAGGAGCAGCAAGGCAGCACAGCTTTTCATATCCTTTATCTTTGTCTCCTTTCTTTCTCATTCATCATTCCCTATCCATCCTTTAAAGAGCCTGAATTTCTTGTATTCATGGCTTGTAAATGGAAAAATTACTAGGTGCCCAATTTTACATACCTAATCTCATTTAACTCAATCTGTTGGAAATGGTTGTCACCAGCTTATTGTTTTCCTGCTGCATTCTTATAGCATGTTCCATGTGCATATCCATAGTGACACAATGTTTTCTCTATTTGTCCCACTAGAGTGTGTGCTTCTTGAGAGGAGAGACAATGTTTCTTTTTGAACTGTTACTGTTAAGCACAACAGTTTCATATGATGATAGATGCTGGGCATAATTATAAATATATTTAAAAATTTAGTACCTGGTATTTGCCAAGCAAGTAACTATTAATTGAGTGAAGAAAGAAAACTAAAGTCCAAGAAGTGGAAAAGTGGTTTACACAAAGTTACACATAGTTATAAATTGATTCTAACCCCAAAGCTATCATCCTGCTATCATGCAGTCTCCTTTGATGAAGATGAAA
This sequence comes from Macaca nemestrina, assembly GCF_043159975.1. Classification (NCBI taxonomy): domain Eukaryota; kingdom Metazoa; phylum Chordata; class Mammalia; order Primates; family Cercopithecidae; genus Macaca; species Macaca nemestrina. The sequence continues at coordinate 148,255,142 of NC_092131.1, read as the reverse complement.
TCCAACATTAGATGTCACCGTATGTTTTCACAACTTGCTTTTGAGTGAGCTGCCCACGTTTTGTCTTCTAACTATAGGCTTCAAATGGGTTATGAGTTAGATTGGCCTGTTACAGAGTTAGGAATTTAGATGGTTCTCAGGGCAAGCTTATAAAGAAACAGTAAGATTTCCCTCAATGTTTTGGTTCATGTTTAAGAGAGGGGACACTCTCATTCTCTCAAACTTAAAGGAGAAATTTCATATGAATTATAAAATACTACAGTTAAGTTTGTGTTTCAAAAAATACAGTAAATAGACTATATGCTTCTAGCCTTACACAGAGTATCAGTGTACTATTAGGTTGTACCATAAGGCTTTCATACCAAAGTCAAAATGACCAAGGAACCAGCATATTTTCACAGTGCAGCTATAACGCCAGAAAGATGAACTGGCTAGGACATATGAAATTCAACTTGTGGTTCTACTTACAATATTTTGATGAATACAAGAAGAGAATTGGAACATAGATGTTCAGTAGCATAAGTACCAGAATAGTGCCATTAAGTGCAAAGCAATTTCAGGTGAACATACATTTTGATTGCAAGCTATCTAGATAATATCTTCAATTATCTATAGTATTTGCCCTGCATAGACACAGGCTGAATTGCTTTTGAAGATTTCTGCTTCTTTTTGTACTATGATATCAAAGCTATGACTTTTTCTTATACACACACACACACACACACACACACACACACAGAGAGACATATATAAAACTAGGAGAGAAATCACAATGGGAAAAGAACAACTTATAAATAATTTTTGATACCAAATATACTGAATTAAGAAATAAAAAATATGAGACAGGATTATTAAAAGACATGATTTTTCAGCTGCTGTATTCTTGTTATTTCATTAGAAAGATATAAGTAGGAATTGAGAAAAATTGAAACTGCTCCAGCCAAAAAGATGTGGGTAATTAGAGCAATCTACCCTTGGCTGAAACACAATAAAAGTGACAGGGCTGTTGAAATTCCATGTCTAAAGCCTTTAAATACAGTTTGAATATTTTCTACAGAAATTTGGGGCAGTCATAATGTGTCGGGATATAAATGGGAAGTGGCAGCAGCTCAAGAAAACATGGAAAATAGAGTGTACAGAATGAGGATTGGTTTTAAAAATCCGGAGGCTTTAAACATGCTCCATCAGCTGGTCTAGTGATACCACAGCCGCTTACCTTCCCCATTCTGATGCCTCCTTGGGCTAGCCATTTTAATCCGATTTCACCCATTTAAGAATACTGAGGAAAGAAAATAAATTGTTCTACCATAAAGACACACGCACTCCTACGTTCACTGCAGCACGATTCTCAACAGCAAAGACATGGAATCAACCTAGGTTCCCATCAGTAGTGGAGTGAAGAAAATGTGGTACATATACACAATGGAATACTATACAGTCATACAATAGAATGAAATCATGTCCTTTGCAGCAACATGGTTGTAGCTGGAAGCCGTTATCCTAACTGAATTAATATAGAAACAGAAAAACACACGCCACCTGTTCTCACTTATAGGTGGGAGCTAAACAGTAGGTACTCATGGACAAAAAACAAGCTGGCAACAGTAGACACTGGGGATTCCAAAAGGGAGGAGGAGAGGGGCAAGGGTTGAAAAATTAACTATTGGGTACTATGGTCAGTTCTTGGATGATGGAATCAATCACATCCCAAACCTCAGCATCACGCAATATATCCAGGTAACAAACCTACATGTGTAACACCTGAATCTAAACGAAAAGTTGAAATTTAAGACAAAAGTATATTTAGAGGTGGGAAATTCACATAGCAAATATGTATTTGCTGCTTTCAATGCCTCTACCAGTGCTAGCTGCTCGGAAGTCTCAGTGATCAAAAGCAGACATACACTATTTTGCCCCAAACTCTCATTCTTAACTATTGTGTAATCAGGTCTTAGATGGGGTTTGTCTGTTAAACAAAACGGAGAGGTAAAGAGGTTTAGGGTGTTAGCAAGAGTGTTACTTAGAATTGAAGCTTCATAAGTTAGCAAGTGAAAAAGGGAGAAGCTTGGTGATTGGAATAAAGTTAGGAGCTTGAAGGGATGGATGGCTCATTGAGTTTGTAGATTTATGACACAGAGAAATTGGACAGGAAAAACCAAAGGAAACTCTAAGCAGGAAATGACTGCGTAGTTGAAGGAATTCTGAGTAATGCCAATGTCATGATGTGGTCCAGGAATGGATGGGGGAAACAGAATGGAGAGAAGGATTATCAGAGTTGAGGACATCACGGAACTGAGAGGGAGCATTGTTGGCTGGGTTGTCCACGGGACCGGTAAAGTTAAGCTAAAGAGTGTGTGTGTGCGCGCATGTATGTGTGTAAAACATGGCAGCTCTGCATGTCCAAGCTTATAAAATTGGAGTTGCATGTATCATAAAGTTCAAAACACTGATATTATCTTCATAGAAATATTTTTCACTAAAATGCCAAGAAATATAATCATTACTGCATATGTGTTCATTATGACAATATTACGATATTCTAACATGCAAAGTGAGAATTTTCAGAAATGGGAATGTTCTCTTTTTTTTTTTTTTTTTGAGATAGAGTCTCACTCTGTCACTGAGGCTGGAGTACAGTGCCACAGTGTTAGCTCACTGCAACCTCCACCACCTGGGTTCAAGTGATTCTTGTGCCTCAGCCTCTCAAGTAGCTGGGATTACAGGTGCGCACCACCACGCCTGGCTAACTTTTGTATTTTTAGTGGAGATTGGCTTTCACCAGGCTGGTCTTGAACTCTTGGCCTCAAATGATCTGCCCACCTTGGTTTCCCAAAGTGCTGGGATTTTAGGCATGAGCCACCATGCCCGAACAGAAATGGGAATGTTCTCCAGCTTTGTTAGAGACTTAAATGTTATACCTAATACCATAAAAACCCTAGAGGAAAACCTAGGTAGTACCATTCAGGACATAGGCACGGGCAAAGACTTCATGTCTAAAACACCAAAAGCAACGGCAGCAAAAGCCAAAATTGACAAATGGGATCTCATTAAACTAAAGAGCTTCTGCACAGCAAAAGAAACTACCATCAGAGTGAACAGGCAACCTACAGAATGGGAGAAAATTTTTGCAATCTACTCATCTGACAAAGGGCTAATATCCAGAACCTACAAAGAACTCAGACAAATTTACAAGAAAAAAACAAACAACCCCATCAAAAAGTGGGCAAAGGATATGAACAGACATTTCTCAAAAGAAGACATGCATACAGCCAACAGACACATGAAAAAATGCTCGTCATCACTGGCCATCAGAGAAATGCAAATCAAAACCACAATGAGATAGCATCTCACACCAGTTAGAATGGCGATCATTATGGCTCAAGCCTGTAATCCTAGCACTTTGGGAGGCCGAGACGGGCGGATCACGAGGTCAGGAGATCGAGACCATCCTGGCTAACACGGTGAAACCCCGTCTCTACTAAAAATACAAAAAAATTAGCCGGGCGAGGTGGCGGGCGCCTGTAGTCCCAGCTACACGGGAGGCTGAGGCAGGAGAATGGCGTAAACCCGGGAGGCGGAGCTTGCAGTGAGCTGAGATCCGGCCACTGCACTCCAGCCCGGGTGACAGAGCGAGACTCCGTCTCAACAACAACAACAAAGTCAGGAAACAACAGGTGCTGGAGAGGATGTAGAGAAATAGGAACACTTTTACACAATTGGTGGGATTGTAAACTAGTTCAACCATTATGGAAAACAGTATGGACTAGAAGTACCATATGACCCAGCCATCCCATTACTGGGTATATACCCAAAGGATTATAAATCATGCTGCTATAAAGACACATGCACATGTATGTTTATTGCGGCACTATTCACAATAGCAAAGACTTGGAATCAACCCAAATGTCCATCAGTGACAGACTGGATTAAGAAAATGTGGCACATATACACCATGGAATACTCTGCAGCCATAAAAAAGGATGAGTTTGTGTCCTTTGTAGGGACATGGATGCAGCTGGAAACCATCATTCTTAGCAAACTATCACAAGAACAGAAAACCAAACACCGCATGTTCTCACTCATAGGTGGGGACTGAACAATGAGATCACTTGGACTCGGGAAGGGGAACATCACACACCGGGGCCTATCATGGGGAGGGGTGAGGGGGGAGGGATTGCACTGGGAGTTATACCTGATGTAAATGACGAGTTGATGGGTGCTGACGAGTTGATGGGTGCAGCACAGCAACATGGCACAAGTATACATATGTAACAAACCTGCACGTTATGCACATGTACCCTAGAACTTAAAGTATAATAATAATAAAAAATAAATAAATAAATAAATAAAAGAAAAAGCATTAAAAAAAAGAAATGGGAATGTTCTCAAAGGTGCTTTTACAGGCAATGGTTTTTTTTTTTTTTTTTTTTGCAAATAATTTCATAGACTTTCAATATAATTTAAAAAAATCTCACAACATTGTGAATGTACTAAATGTTGCTAATGGTAAGTTTTACGTTATATATATTATACGGTAAAAAATCTTCCGTTACCTACCCCTAAGCAAATCGTGTTGTTTTATAGCCCAGGAATTCTGAGTAGATTGATAGAAATACCAATTTCTTTCTGTTGTTTTTGTTCAATATTCAATTACAGCATATTAAATGAGTACGGGAAAGAGAGGAGTTTGGCCTTATTTTAAACGTAGTTTAAGTCAGCACACATTTTTTGAACTTTCAGTAGATGCTAGGAATAGTGCTCAGCTTTCCATGGGCATCAGCAACAAACGCCAAATAGTCCCCGTCCCCAGGAGCTCAGAGTCTAGAGGTTAACAGAGGCATCAATAAACATCATTTATAAGCAAAAGATATGTTTAATGATTTCAACATGGGCTCAGTTTTATTTATTTATTTATTTATTTTGGTCAGGGGAGAAGGTGGAGATTGAGACAATCTTGTTCTTTATTTCTACAGCACCTTAAAAGAGGTAGTCAAACAGTAACTTGTTTCACATCTAAATTAATAGGAGCATGAAAAATACTACAGCCACGACTTAAAGAGAGCCGTAGATAATTTTAGACAAAGTTTGTCACCCAGTCCCCTTTTTTCTCCCTACCTATACCAATGTTTAAAGAAATGAGGATAAATTTCTAAAATCAGAGCAAACCAAAATTTGGACAGCTCTACAGACACATTGCGACATCCCTTCTCCTGAAAACTATCCTCAAATTTCAAATGGACTCAGCCTCAGGGTTTCATACGACTGCCTAATTTAGATCATTCTTCGTCTGTTTGTTTTCTTCACTACCAAAATCAAAGTGAAATGAACACCTGGTCTCACTGTTGTTTTGCCTTTTTACCTGGTGTCGAAGCCTTTGTGTGGCCTTACTTTCAATGAAACAGAGTCTGTGCTTCAAGGGAAACTAGAAAGGGCTGAATACCGATGCCTCAGATTATTGATAAGGAAACAGAGGACTTGACTTGCCCAAATTATCCATCTTTTGATATTGGAGTTATGATAAGGCTCAGGCTCTCTGATCCCCATCACAGGCTACTCCCATTGCCTCTGCTTCCTGTCTTATTTGTTTTTAAAAATTCTTTTATGTTGATATATCGTAGTTATACATATTTTGGGGATACACGTGATAGTTTGATACCCTTAGGCTATGTATAATGCTCTAATCAGGGTAATTGGGATATCCATTACCTCAAACATTTATCCTTTCTTTGTGTTGGGAACATTACAATTCTTGTAGCTATTTTCAAATACAAAATAAATTATTATTAGTTATAATTACTGTACTGTTGAATACTAGAACTTATTCCTTCCACGTAACTGCATTTATGTATCTATTAAGCAACCTCTCTTCCTACTCCCACCCCACTTGCCTTCACAGCCTTTGGTAACCACCATTCTTCCTTCTACCTCCATGAGAGCCACAATTTTAGCTCCCACATATGGGCGAGAATGTGAAATATTTGTCTTTGTGTCTCGCTTGTGTCACTAACATAATTACCTCCAGTTCCATCCACGTTGCTATAAATGACAGGATTTCATTCTTTTTCATGGCTGAATAATGTACTGTGTATATATACCACATTGTTTTTATCTATTCTTCCTTTGATGGGCACTTAGGTTGATTCCACATTTTGGCTATTGTAAATGGTGCTGTAGTAAACATGGGAATGCAGATATCTCTTAGATACACCATTTTTTTTTTCTCTTGTATATATTCCCAGAGTGGGATTCCTGGGTCATATGGTATTTGTATTTATAGATTTTGAGGAACCTCCATACTATTTTCCATAATGGCTGTACTACTTTACATTCCCATTAACAGCGTATAAGACTTCTCCTTTCTCCACATCCTCACCAGCATTTCTTATGGTTTCTTTTTGATAATAGCCATTCTAACTAGCCTGTCTTACTTCTTATTCTTGTTCATGCTCATGTTGGTGGTCATCTTAGTTTAACTCTGTTGATTTTTCACCCATACCTAGTAGCTTGCCCACTGTTTTAAGACTCAGGGTATCCTTTGGTTTTCAAGGCTCAATTATGTCTAACTCAGTTTGGTAATTTATTGCTTGCAATGCTACTTGATAGAGATCTCATGGCTATGTTTTGTGTATTAAGTCTCACAACAGAAAACAGATCCAAGCTACAATATTAAAGTGGGAAACTCAATATAATATAGATGATCCATGTTGATCAGAATAAATCTTATAGCCAAGTTCTTCATAAAGCGGGTTACTATTTATATTTCTTCATGGACTTCGTTACGGTATCTGAGCTGGATATCACTGTAATAAATTGAAGAAGCAGATTTTTACAAATCACATTTTAGAAAAAGAAATATTGTGATATTTTAATAAATGGGGTGAACTAGGTAGAAGGCAGCATTTGGAACTCCTGGGGTAAGCATTATTTTTCCCATTAAAAGTGTTTCCAGTTTACAGTTAAAAATAACAGTGAGATCACCCTCTCACCCTCTCTGAGACACTAAGAAGATATGCTACCTCCAAGTAGTTGGCTATTTTCCTCTATTTTGTGCAATTATGAAGGTTTCTTGAATTTGTGTATAACCAGATCTGGGTTTGGATCTCTATTCTGCTACTGTCACCACAGGCAATCGGTAACCTAAGTCTTAGTTTCTTTACCTGTGTGACGAGGTAATGCCTAACATAGGGAGTTGTGAGGCTGAGTATGATCCTAACGCAGACTAACCAAGTCTGGAGCCTTATGTATTTAATATTTTTTTTAATTTTTAATTTTTTTTTCTAAATGGTAGCTTGGGTTTTATAGGATTGTAGGAATGGAACCAGAATGTCCCCATTCTTTGAGAGACACTTTTGTATTCTTTGTCTTGTTCAAAGTTTGATTACCCTTTTCAGACCACTAGTATATCATTGAATGCAAAGCTTTTGAAATAAGTTCAAGGACTATAGTCTAGAATGTACACATGAATTATGACAAAAATAAAACTTATTATTTGGAATTTCTGTGAACACAACACAAAGTAAGAATGTGATCTGGAAACAACCCAAATGACTCATGAAATAGTAACTAACCACTCTGACAACCGAGATCCCAGAGTAGAGTGCTTTTGGAGGGTGGAGCATCATTTGGTCAGTTTTATCAGTTTTATAGTCAATCCTTTCCTATCCATTTCAATACATCCTAGCATCTAATCAACTTGCATGTGATAGACATTCCCATCTTCTCTGCAGCCAACTTCTTACCCTCATCTCAACTATGCACATAAGCTTTCCTGATTTTATATGTTATATCACAGACAAAAAGGACAATGAAGTATTGCAAATTATTCTTAGGTAATGGATGAGTTATATACTTCTTTTAAAAAGTCTCAAAAATTGTTTGCTCTGTGTGTGTGTGTTTGCATGTGTTTGTGTGTGTCTGTGTGTATTCCTGTACCTAAAATGGATAGAGGTACAAAATTCAACTTTTGAGCAACTGCCTATTTTTTGATGGTTCCTAGGTTTTCCATCCTTACCCTTTCCTTCATCTCTGAGGTTTTGCTGTAGCCAGTGGTCAGTGAACAATTTCCTGAGCTCTCTGGGGGCGCTCCAGCCAAGGTAGCATGGCCCAGCAGAAGGATATCTGTTTCTCCTGAGGCTTGCCCACTGGCACAGCACCGGACCATGAAGCGCCTGAGCCTTGGTGCTGTCATTCCTCCCCCAGGGGACTCTGCTCAGGCAGCCGTCCTCTCTGAATTGCTTCATCTCTCAGGAAATTACTTTGTTTGCAAAGAGGGCTGTAGAAGCTGGTGTTCTAGATCTTTTGTCTGAAAGACGCTGCCTGTAACTTGTCTTCATGAGGAGGGATGAATGTACACATTGTCATTATGATTCTTTTACCACTGGGGCCTTGGATGCATGATGCACAGTGGTTAAGAGAAGGTTAGAATCAACAAGGGCAGCATATGGTGGTTAACAATTTAGAAACTGTTTGAATCTTGATTTTCTTGGTGTGTGACCTCTCTAAGCCTTCATTTCCCTAACAATAAAACAGAAAACATGAGGTTGCTGAGAGTATGTTAAATTGGTTAATATATGTCCACACCAGGAAAAAAGTAGTTTTTAATAATTGAATAATATTACTGCTGTAACAAAACAGACATTCCTGAAAAGCCTCGTAACTAGTTTCCTATTTACCACACACACATGAGATCATTCACCAAATACAAATATGTGTGGTAGCAGAATAAACTGCATTTTCAATGGTACATCAGCATGAGAAATCCACAAACCTACTTCTTAGTGTCAAAAATTTGGTGGAAAAAGGAAGGCAGAGAAATTACAAACTCCTTTTCTATCCTTCATATATTCTTCTTTCTTATCTTTAATGCCTTTCTTCATTTCTTCACTTCTGTTTATATTATCAAATTTTAGGAGTTACTGAGTTAATGTGTTATGTTTTCTTTAAGAGATAGCTCCTCTCTATCTCCATCAAATAGCATGAAATTTGAGGCGTCTGTACTATCAAATTGTTTGCATTATTTTTAATCCATGACATTGATGATAGCTATAATATAATCTTAGATTCCTGATTCCTGCTTGTATTTTGTTTAAACTCTATTATCTATTTGATATCTGATACTGCTAAGCATTTTGCTGGCTTACAGAATGTCATTTTTCATGCTAATAACTTTAATGAAAATATCAGACAAATATATAAATCATTATATGTCAAATAGAAGAGTCAGCACAGACTTAAATATACTAATTTGCTAACCGTGTTTAGATATTATTATTTTAAAATACTGGTAATATTTGAGTAAATATTTTGATATTCACGCTCTCATTTTACGGTTATGATTTCTTGCAAGTATATTATTTGAAATTATTTTATTTTCATGTGTGAATGTGTGTGTGTGCTTATTATATTCCAATCCCACCCCCATTTCTTGCAGTGCACATGGCTGATTGCATAATCATATCAATAGAAAAAATATGATTCCCTTAGCCCTAAGAGATGCTGTACCAAATAGTGACAGTCCATCTGTCTCAAGAAGCAGACAAACTTATAAGATGCTGACTGTTCCATTTAAGCATTGCCATGTTCATCAGATAACTGGCTGCAAAAATGAATACTGCATTATTAAAGAGAAGAGAGAAATAGACGGGAGCAAATGCCATGGTTTTTAGTGACTTTCTTTTTCTTCAGACATAAAATAGAATCACAGAGGTGAGCCTCTGCTCTAATTAATTCTTTCCTTGCTTAGAATGTGAGTTTTCCCTTCACTGCCCTCATCAGAACCACATGAAGGGAATAATTAATAAGAGTTCATCTGCCATCCTTTGTACATGATAAAATTCAGACTGCTTAGAAATCAAAGGTGCCAAGTTATGCCAGCCTGCAAATAAATCATCACTGAGAATATTTTTGTAGTTTTCTCGATTGCGTGATTTTTTCACATTACCTTACAGAGGTCACAAAGCTGATTCTGCTGTCCTAAATTTAAACTACAGAAGGTAGGGTATGTTTTAATGACCCTTCAGTTGGGCACAAATTAGACACGCCAGCAGAGGGCGAGCATTAGCCATGAGAAAGGCTGAGGTTTTACATTATGGTTTATAGAAACAAACACTCCCCCACCTGCACTCACACAATTATTTTGGGGACCTTATTTTAAAAGGTTTCTGTTACATGAAGACCCTCAACTTCTGTCTTCACAGCCCACCAAAGTTCGACTTTTGTTATAAAAAACATTTTCAGGTTTGGGGAAGACAGACTGTCACAGTGAAATTCACTAAGTTTTGAAATAAATCAAGCCTGCCTGGGTTTGAACCCTTGGAAGCTGTGTGACCTGAAGCAAATTTCTTGACTTCTCTGAGCGTCAGTTTCCTCGTTAGTAAAATAGAGATGAAAAGGATACCTGCCTCATTGTGTTGTTGAGATACCCGTATGGGACCATACATGTGTAAAGGATTTAGCTCAGTATCAGCCACAGGGTGAAATTCTGGTAAGTATTACCTATCGTTAATTCTCAGTACAAATCCTGGGAAACAGTAGACACTCAAAAATAATAATAATAGCTATAAGAGGAGCCCTGCTAAGTGTGGATTTGGGAAGGCTTGTTACAAGATGAAACTGCAGAACTGAAGGATGAGATACGCGAGGAAGACATGCATATTTCATTAAGAAGAGGTGAAACCTACAAGAGTAAGGAACCCATGACTGACATTCATGGTTCACGAACTTAAAATGACTAAGAAATTATCAAGGGAATTGAGTGCTGCACATGGAAATGGAAATAAAACAGGCTGGATGGTTTTATACCCAGAAACATAATTTAGTCAAGCAATTGTGTCAGGATAGAGGGATTTTCTACATCTATTTTAGCACCCAAGTTCTTTCTGGCAGGATTTGGGGGAAGAACACATATTTTGGAGTTTGGCAAATCACAAACAGGCCCATCTGTCTGGAAAGAAATGGTCTTTACCCATTTTTTTTTTTTCAGCTTGAAAGATGAAATATGTGAACCTGGGAGCAAAAATGGGTTACAATTTTAGGAAATAAAATGAGAAAGGACCAACATGTTTACAGAGTAGGAGTACTGACAAATCTCATGGGAAGAACTGTATCTACCTTTTCATTCTAAACGGTGTATGCAGGGGTTACTAAATCAACCAACTTGACTAAGTGGATTTGAAAGAGAATTAACAATTTTGCAGAGATGTTCATCTACTTGCTGAAAAGAGTCAATATGATTGATCTGTCTCCCTAAATCCCAAATACTGTGTGGAAGTAGGCTCTTAAATCTAAGAATTACACTTAGTACAAACACTATATTTTTACAACTACTTGCACAGACCAATCCCTATGGGTGTCAACCAAAAGTAGATAAAATTGTCTTTCTTCAAATAATTACTGGGTAGCCAATATTTTTCTATACTCTAAGGACATGTAATGCATCTCAATAAAATGAAATATTAGGTTGTAATGGCAAGAACTGCAATGACTTTTGCACCAACCTAATAAATTCTAAAGAGATGTTCAGGTATTCTTCTGAGGTATTTAAATACTCATCTAAATAAAACAGGCCTTAGTACTTACCTGAGCCAGAAATCTATCAATGAAATGAAGACTATTAAAGATGACATATGAAATATCACATTAAAAAAATAACTCCAAGTAATGTTTTAAAAATAGCATGTCATCTAAAGCCAGATGAAGATTTGAAAAGCAACAAGACAATTTAGAATCCTTTGGTACTTTAGAGGATCTGACAGCAGCTAGTGTCACTGGAGGGAAGTGGTGGCACATCTCAAAACCGTGTCAGCCACAGTCATACACGTACATTACATGTATACTAACAAGCATAGACTGCCCCAAGATATACATCTTTTAGGTAAAAAAATACAATTGTTCAGAAAAACAATGTTAACGATTCTTTAAGTTTTCTTCTCTGATCATACTAATAAGTCCAAAACAAGTTTTTATTTATAATGTTTAGAAACATTTGGTGCATTACACTCACACAGGCAACACAGCACAAAATCACTGGTTCCTTTACAATGTGAGTATGAGGCATAAGACGATTTGAACTATGTTTTATAATGTAAAATTTTAAATGTAAAATGTAGGCAAATTATTATAATGAACACTTACATGCCTATCAACTGGTTTCAATGATTATCAACCCATGACCCTTTAATCATTTATCACCCTCTCTTCCCCTCCTCAGCTCGTATTAATTTCAAATCTCATACATCATATCATTTTACCCTTAAACATTGAACTCTTTTTAAACACAACCTTCAGTACAATTACTTCATAAATTCACAATGATTCTCTAATATCGAATATCAATTTGAATGTTTAAATTTCCAATTATCTCACAAAGAGCTCTCTCCTTTTAATCAGAATCCAAATAATACTGAAATGTTGAATTTATTTATGTCTTTTCAGTGTACTTTTATCTATAGGTCTCCCCGTGTCTCTCACTCTCCTTTTACTTTTATTCTTCTGAAATGTATTTGTTAAAGAAATTAAGTGGGTCATTCATAAAAGTCTCATATTCTAGATTTTGCTCATCATAGTCATGTGGTGTAGTTGACATATTCTTCTATTTATATTTTCTATAAGTCAATAGTTGAACCTACTGGCTTGATTAGAATCAGGTTCAATTTTCTTGAGCAAGACTGTTTTATTGATGGTTGTATCTTTTTCTATAACAAGGCACCTGATATCCGACTGTCTCTCTTTTTGTGATGTACACCACTATGAATGCTGAGTGTCAGCACTATTTTATGCCAACATTTTTCCATTTGTTTTGATTACCTGAAGCTCTTTTTATAGTCTATTCCTCAAAGAGACATTGCAAGAATAATATTCCTTGAGTTTTTAAATGTTTATCGCAGATTGTACTCTTTATCTTTGAAGGTGAATTTGTTTCTGTTGGATGAATGTGTTGAATATCACATTTATGGTTCATCTTTCCTTATTTTTTTTAACTTCATTGCCTGTTGGCATAAAATTTGCCAAAATTCTGAAGACAGTCTATTTTTTTCCTTATAAATGACTTGATTTTTTTTTTGTCTGGATATCCAAATAATTTAGTAGAATATATCCTGGCATTGTTCTTTATGGATTGAATTGTCTCAGGCATGCAGTATGCCCTCTCAAAACAACATATCTCAATTTTTGTGTTTTACATTTTAGTAAGCTTCCTTTGAATTTAAGTTTTTACTATCTTATTTTCTTCTTTGGGGAAGGGGTTCATGGGTTCATGTTATATCTATGTTAGATTTTCTTTTCTTAGCTCCTATAGTTGTCATTTTATCTTGAATTCTTTTTACATACTTTTATTTAAAACATAATTCATTTTACTTATTTTCCCAAGGTAATAATACCAGTTGTGTTTATATACTCTGCATTCTTTCACTTCTAAAATAATGTTGCTTCTATTTCTAATTCTTTCCTGAGCTGTATAACCTCATCTCTAGTTTTTCTAATTCTAATTTGTTACCTTTTCATATCTTGTGTCATTTTAATTAACATTTTGAACTTATATGAACTATTAGGTTACTGTTTATGTTTTGTGAGCCTGTCTTTATGTCATGTTTTCATTTTCTGAGGGGATATCATTATGCTTCATATACTCATTTTTTTTCCCTGTAGCAACTTTGTATGGATTTTGAATGTGTTTTTTTCTACTTACTTTTTTATAAAATTAGTTTTTAAGAACACCATTTTCTTTTTTTTTCGAATCATGATGAGTTGAAGTATGTAGCTGCTGTTCTCAATTGACCCACTGTGCTTTCAAGTGAGTACCTTTGTTTACTTGGGGGTTTACCTGTTCTCAAGTCCTTTGCATTCCTTATTGCTCTCTTCTATTTTCTCTCATACAAAAGCAGATACCAGAAGGATTTTATATCTTTGTCTCCACTTGCTTGTATTTTGTGTTCATAAGGATATCCTCTCAGCTACTTTTATTTGTTGTCTAGATTTTTGCTTTGCTATTCTGGTTATTCTCTCTAGTTTCAAGAGATGTTTCCTTGAACTATTCTTTTTTTTTTTTAAATAAAGATTTTTTTCCTTTTTTTTATTATTATACTTTAAGTTCTAGGGTATATGTGCATAACGTGCAGGTTTGTTACATATGTATACTTGTGCCATGTTGCTGTGCTGCACCCATTAACTCGTCAGCACCCATCAACTCGTCATTTACATCAGGTATAACTCCCAGTGCAATCCTTCCCCGCTCCCCTCTCCCCATAATAGGCCTCGGTGTGTGATGTTCCCCTTCCCGAGTCCAAGTGATCTCATTGTTCAGTTCCCACCTATGAGTGAGAACATGCGGTGTTTGGTTTTCTGTTCTTATGATAGTTTGCTGAGAATGATGGTTTCCAGCTGCATCCATGTCCCTACAAAGGACACAAACTCATCCTTTTTTATGGCTGCAGAGTATTCCATGGTGTATATGTGCCACATTTTCTTAATCCAGTCTGTCACTGATGGACATTTGGGTTGATTCCAAGTCTTTGCTATTGTGAATAGTGCCGCAATGAACATATGTGTGCATGTGTCTTTATAGCAGCATGATTTATAATCCTTTGGGTATATACCCAGTAATGGGATGGCTGGGTCATATGGTACTTCTAGTTCTAGATCCTTGAGGAATCGCCATACTGTTTTCCATAATGGTTGAACTAGTTTACAATCCCACCAATTGTGTAAAAGTGTTCCTATTTTTCCACATCCTCTTCAGCACCTGTTGTTTCCTGACTTTTTAATGATCGCCATTCTAACTGGTGTGAGATGGTATCTCATTATGGCTTTGATTTGCATTTCTCTGATGGCCAGTGATGATGAGCATTTTTTCATGTGTCTGTTGGCTGTATGCATGTCTTCTTTTGAGAAATGTCTGTTCATATCCCTTGCCCACTTGTTCCTTGAACTACTCTTAAAGAACAGTTCACCATGGGATTAAGGTGGTGGCAGGAAGGAAGGAGAAGTGTAAATTACATTGAGTTCTTTTGCTTTAATGAAGTATTTGCCAAATGGAGATAAATAACTATAGTTGGCAAAAGCCAATTTGTTGAAATTCATTTGGTGGTTTCATACAGATAGTAAAATATAAAACAGTACCAATTGTGATGCATTGTTTTTAAAAAATGTATCTGTAGATTCTGTAGTCTTTGTTCTCAAAGAGGTGGCTTCTTTTTTTTATTATCTCTAGATCTCAAAATATTTTGTATCTTTAGCTTGTAGAAACTACTCAGTACCAATTACATACCTGGAATTGATCTGTGCTCTGTGCACAATGGAGAATATCTCTGATGGTAAAGTGTTATTGTTCTCATGGTTTTGCAGACTTGAGGACTTGAGTCTGGATACTAAGAGAAAAATTGTCCTTGTACCTTGAGGGTGAAGGGAAAGGTGGTCCAACTCACTGCTTATCGAAAGCATAATTTAGAGAGGAGATAAAAGACTGCATTATGCAGTATTACTGAAGCTCATTTCCCTAGGCAACCCCAGTGGTTCAGATTGCTCCTGTGAGAACTAGTTCTTAAATGAATTTTAAAATTCAGTTCACAGTTGCTCTTAGTGAATTAGGCAGGGTACCCGGTTATTGGAAGGCTTCTATCAATCCAAGAGTAAGATCCTATTAAGAAAAACAGAAATATAGAGTACATCAAACACATATAATGAGGAAGAACCCAGAGAAGACAGCGGGGTTAAGCAGATATACCCAGGATATTGGGTGACAAAGGAAAGAGGGTTTTCAGTATATTCACTGAAATTCCATAGAAGGAACTTAGAAGGAGAAGCCCCAGAAAAGGTATTCTGGTATTTCCTTAGCCAGGAAGCTGAGGAAAGATCCTAAATCCCAGGGTCTCACAATAGGTGTCAGCCTTCCTTTTGTTTGTAATTTGAGTTTGAGAGAGGATCGAAATTTCTTATCTCTTTGAGCTTTATATCAAGTATCAAAAGTTGATGGCCAGCAAACTAGAAAGAGCCCAGGTTTTGTTTTCATTCAGATTGTTTTAAACATTGCAAAGATTTACATAACATTCCGTATTTCTGCTCTATTTTGAAAACCAGCAGATTTAATTGTCTTGTGCCCTCTAGAGAGGGCAGGTACTCTGCAGTTTTCCACAATCCCCACAACCCCCATCTTTTTGAATTTTATCACACTCAACTGACTTAATCCACTGACATAGCCTTCCTTACTATTAAAGTATTTGTGTTTGCACCTCTGTTTTATAGGATAAAGAGAATAATTACATTCCAAATGCCTGGGTTGAGTTTTCATTCCAGAATCTCTGGAGTTCAGATATCTACCCACAGATAGTAGAAGGCACAGCAGGAGAAAGTGATTGCACATTGATAAAGAAGAGAATCAGGACAAGATAACTGACTATTGAAAATATGAGACAAGAGTAGGGAGGGAGAGTATTTGAGAAAGATGGAACACCACAGGGCAGCCCTGGTCATGCTCTAAAATGCTCAGGATGGAGCCAGTTGCAGCATTCTATCCTCTAACTCAAGCAGGAATTTGATAAATTATTTTTCAATGTTAATACATAGCCTGATGCCTCCTTCAGATAGCCATTTAAAAATTGTTGTAAACACACATAATACATTTTGGGAGGCTGCGGCAGGAGGATTTCTTGAGGGCAGGGGTTTGAGGCCAGCCTTGTCAATATAGTGAGACCCTGTCTCTATAAAAAATTTTAAAAAATTAGCCAGGCATGGTGGCGCACACCTGTAGTCCCAGCTACTCGGGAGGCTGAGAAGGGAGTATTGCTTGAGCTTAAGAATTGGAGGCTGCAGTGGGCCATGATTGTGCTACTGCACTCCAGCCTGGGCATCAAGTAAGGTGCTGTCTCAAAAAACAAACAAACAAAATTCCATACACATAACATAAAATTTACCATCTTAAACATTAAGTGCACAGTGTTAAGTATATTCACACTGCTGTGTGACAGATCTCTAGAACTTTTTCATTTTTTAAAACTGAAATTCTATACCCATTACCTGACTTTCTGTTTTCCCCTTCCCCTTGCTCCTGACAACTACTCTTCTGCCTTCTATTTCTGAGTTTACTACTTTAGATATCTAAAATAACTAGAATCATATAGTATGTTTTTGTTTGTTTGTTTTATGACTGGCATATCTCACTTAGCGCAATGTCCTCATAGTTCATGCATACTGTAGCTTGTGACAAGTTTTCCTTCTTTTTTTTTTTTTTTTTTTTTTTGAGACAGAGTTTTGCTCTTGTTGCCCAGACTGGAGTTCAGTGCCATGATCTTGGCTCACTCCAACCTTTGCTCCAACCTTTGGCTCCCTGGTTCAAGTGATTCTCCTGCCTCAGCCTCCCAAGTAGCTGGGATTACAGGCATGTGTCACCACTCCTGGCTAATTTTTTGTATGTAGTAGAGACAGGGTTTTACCATGTTGGTTAGGCTGGTCTCAAACTCCTGACCTCAGGTGATCCACCCACCTCAGCTTCCCAAAGTGCTGGGATTACAGGTGTGAGCCACTGAGCTCTGCCATTTTCTTTCCTTTTTTAGGCTGAAAAATATTCCATTGTATATAAATATTATATTTTCTTTATCCACTCATCCATTGTTGGGCATTTGAGTCCTTCTAACCTTGGCTATTGTGAATAATGTTGCACTGAGTACAGTTGTGCAAATATATCTTTGAAATCCTACTTTGGATAGAGATGGAAGCAGTTATCATCCACAAGCTAATGCAGAAACAGAAAATCCAATACCGCATGTTTTCACTTATAAGTGGGAGCTGAATGATGAGAACAGATGGACACGTGGGGGGAAACAACACACACTGGGTCCTGTTTCGGGGATGCAGAGGGAGGGAGAGCATCAGGAAGAATAGCTAAGCAATACCGGGCTTAATACCTACATGTTGGGTTGATCTGTGCAGCAACCACCATAGCACATGTTGACCTGTGTAACAAACCTGCATACTCTGCAAATGTACACTGGAACTTAAAAGTTGATTAAAAGTAATAATTCTTTTGATACATACCCGGAAATGAAATTGCTGGATCATATGGTAATTCTATTTTTGAATTTTTGAGGAGCTTTTCCACTGTTTTTCATAGTAGCTGCACCGTTTTTCATTTCCACCAACAGTGAACAAAGGTTCCAATTTCTCCACATCTTGCCGATACTTATTCTCTCTCTGTGTGTGTTTTATAGTGGCTACGCTAATGGGTGTGAAGTAATATTGTGGTTTTGATCCGCATTTCTCTAATGATTAGTGATGTTGAGCATAATTTCATATTCTCGTTGTATATTCTCGTTGTAAATATAAAATTGTATATTTTCTTTTGAGTAATGTCTATTCAAGTTGACAAACCACACAATGGTGAAACGACAGCCTCTTCAACAAATAGTGTTGGGAAAACTGGATATGCCCCTGCAAATGAGTGACATTGGATGCTTACCTTACACTATGTACAAAAATTAACTCAAAATGCATTATAGTTCACAATGTAAAATATAAAACTATAAAACTCCTAGAAGAAAACATCGGGGAATAGCTTCAAGACTTTGTCAGTGATCTGTTAAATATGACAGTAAAAGCACAGGCAATAAAAACAAAAGTAGACCAATTAGACACCAAACTTGGAAACTTCAGTATGACAAAGGAAACAACAAAATGAGTAGGTAAATAACAGAATGGAAGAAAATATTTGCAGGCAGCAGTATTTTTATTTTAGTATAAGATGATTCATTAATCTACAATCTCTACTAACTGTTGGAATTTCAGTGTTATAAGAGGCAATATTTTAGAGCAGATGATCTTTCTGGAGTTTTAAAAAGTATACTTTCTTTTAAGAAATATATCTGAAAATTTGAAAACTCATCTATATGAGAAAGACTTTATTATCTCCCTTTTAATTCTTACAACGATGCTATGAGATACTGCTCCCTTCTAGCATTTCCAGAGGTAGAGCATCTCTTCCTCTAGCACCTACTTATAAAATGACAATGATGGTAATGGTAAAAGGAACAGTTGATACTGTCAAGTACTTTATATTTTTAAGTCATTTGATTTTTACAACAAAAATGTGAATAGGTAACACTCTTTATTTTCCTTCATTTTATAGATGACCCATAAATCAAAATTCCCAACTGCAAAAACACCAGTTAGAATTATTTTTAGACGACTATGGGTTCATTGTCTTGACTTCCTCTTCCTCCCGTGTGATATATTTTATTAATTTGTGATTTAGCTTTTGTTGCTTACAGAGCTTTCTCTCAATAGAGATTGCCAAAGTAACCAAAGAGTTTGCTGAAGGAGAGATTTAAAAAGGGCAAAGACCTGGATGGTGAAGGGTTCTGAAGAAAACATCACTTAGCTCACAGCTGACCTAGAGTCAACCCTTCTGATGATTATAAGAGCTTCTTTCTTCCTGGCCCTAAACCAGAAAGCAGGGTTTTCTTTTTGCTTTTGCCCTTCTGGGATGTGCAGAATATGTGGATGTGTTCTCTGGAGATAACAACTAGGAAATGGGAGAATATGAAACACTGTAAAAAGAAAGGATGCTATGTCCAATCATATTAAATAAAGTCCTCTATGTGGGCCTATTTTGATAAACATATTTTAGCCCATTTCAAAGAAATATGTTCTTGACTTCCTTCACACTTTACACACATCCTAGGCAGTTAGGTGGAAAGGTCTTTCAGTATGAGTCTTGGTTATAACAAGAAATTGGGTAATTAAAACATCTTTAGTACCAAATATGGTTTCGAAAAACCTGTTAGACAAAGGACATCTCCACAAAATTTGAATCCATGCAGTTTGTGGTCAATAATGATTCTCACCCAGTCATTAGGAAGCTTCTGTCGTGGTTATTTTCACTGCTCTGGGGTCATCAGTGCATATTGAATAACTCCTGAATGATTGGCATGTGATGTTCTTCACATTTGTACTCTAGCCTTCAAAAAAGGAAAGGAAGTCATTGTTTTTTTTGGAACAAAAACCTAATGAACATTTATCACTGTGTACATAAGTATTTAAGACATTCATCCTTTCCAATATTGAACAAGATAGCTCAATATATACATCAACTTTATTGTCAAGCATGGAAAAATGTCTAGTGTACATAAGGCATTTAGTGAGAATATGAATTGTTAAGATTATAGTTTTCATTTTTGTCAAGCCAAATTGAAATTTGCATTTGGAAATCTATAAAGAATAGAAAAGGAAAACAAGAAATAAACATATTGTACACATAGTATATACAAACAGAAAACTGAGGCTCGGGGAGATTGCATAAAAAGCATATGGCCACACAGGTGGAATGTAGTGGAACTCTGAATCAAAGAATGTCTCTTTGGTATTCTAAAACTTAACTTATTAAGAATTTTAAAACATTTACTCCTCTGAAAACCTCACCATTATGAATGGAGGACAGATTATAGTAGAAAATGTCAATATTTGGTGAGAAGTTTAATATATTAATTATTGCTAGCTAATATTTATTGAGTACCTACTACATAATAAGTGTGTACTATCTAAATTGCTTTCCATGGATTATCTCATTTGATTCATCAGCAAGAGTATAAATAGAAATTATATATATACCCATTTTGCAGATAGAGTAAGCTTAGAAGTGTTAAGAAACGACTAAAGTTAGAAAAATTGTACTTGCTAAAGCCCAAATTGGAAACCAGGCATCCTGATTTCAGAGTCTGAGCTCTTCAATGCTGTACCATATCACTAGACCAGTTTCCTGAATCAACAAAAGTAAACAAAACAAAACAAAACAAAACAAAAAAAACCCAAAAAGTAGGAAAAAATTTTTTATTTGAAGTCATCCAAATGCTGTGTCTTTTAAAAAATTTAGAACCTCTTTAAAAGTCCCTTCATCTGATGATTTGCTGGAATACAGTGCTGACACATTTTTAATTTTACTGAAGGAAATAAAAAATGAACAACAGAATGAAAGTATAGATGCTGTCACACCAAACATCATTCAACATCGAATGATATCTATCCAAAGTCTAACAATCATTACCCAAGCAGAAATATTCTAAAAGATTGCTTGAATAATTTACTCCATTTAATTATTAATTTTTTTCAAAAAAATTACAGATTATGCCATTTATTATGCTTGTATAAGTAAATATTTGTCTGCTTTACAGGGGAAGCAGTTTTGAACTAGAAGTTCAATGCTTGATTTTTAATCCAGTCCTAACCACTTACTAGTTCTGTACAACCCGGTAAGTCTTGCAAGACTTTGAGCCTATTTCATCATTACAATATGGGAACCATAAAATACTACTATAATGTTTTGCAGGTTTTTAAAGATAAGTATCAAATAAGAAAATATATGTAATAACACTTTTAAGGGTGTTAAGTTTTAGACACTATTATTGTGTTACTGACTCACTATTGTTGGAATATATAGTTAGAAGGTTTGTTTTGGCACAAATTTGTGAGACAGCTTGTGAGAACTAAGGGCGCCATTTGGACCAAGAAATAGAACACAGCTAATTGGCTACACAGGGACTCACCCATGTCCTTAGCGTCATTAACTCTGTGCTTTACTAAGCAAGCACACTAGTGTTCACTCACTCATCAACCTACCTTTAATGAGTCTAGCCTTCAGCTGGGCATTGGTGATATAAAAATGAATGAACTATGGTCTCTGCCCTCAAGGAGCTCGCAGTCCAGCAAGGAAAAGGAGGCAGATAAGTAAAATAGTAGTTAGCATACTGTATAATAAATCAGTGCCACAACAGAGATTTATGAAAGTGCTTAGAAGGCACTGCCAGTGCTGACTTGAGAAGCACGGCATCCATATCTTGTGACAGAATTTGTTGAGCCTAAAATTCTACTTTTTTAATTTTTTTTATTTTTTTTATTTTTTATTTTTATTTTATTTTATTTTATTTTATTTTTGAGACGGAGTCTCGCGCTGTCACCCAGTCTGGAGTGCAGTGGCCGGATCTTGGCTCACTGCAAGCTCCGCCTCCCGGGTTCACGCCATTCTCCTGCCTCAGCCTCCCGAGTAGCTGGGACTACAGGCGCCCACAACCGCGCCCGGCTAATTTTTTGTATTTTTTAGTAGAGACGGGGTTTCACCGTGTTAACCAGGATGGTCTCGATCTCCTGACCTCGTGATCCGCCCGTCTCGGCCTCCCAAAGTGCTGGGATTACAGGCTTGAGCCACCGCGCCCGGCCTAAAATTCTACTTCTTAAATCACTTTAAATCCCACAGTTGAAAAATAGTTAATCTCATTCCTCATTTGGAAAAGTCAAAAGTCCTTTTTTTTTTTTTTTTTTTCTTTTGCATTTAAACAATGAACATTTAATATCTCACAGTTCCTGTGGGCCAGAAATTCGAGAATAGCCTACCTGGGTTTTTCTGCCTCAGGGTTTCTCATGTGGTTGCATTTAGCATGTCAGCAGTGGCTGCAGTCATTTGAAAGCTTGAACGTGATTAGAGGGTCAGTTTCTAAAATGGCTCATTCGCATGACTGTTTGCAGGAGGTCACAGTTTGTGTCTGGCTGTTGGCAGAAGTCCTTAGTTCCTTGCCATGTGGACTTTCCCCTAGGTTGCTTGAGGATCCTCATGACATGGCAACTAACTTCCTCCAGAGTGAGCAAACCAATAGAGAGTGGGCAAAGAGGAAGTGGCAGTACCTCGTGTGACCTAGTCTCCAAAGTTACACACTGTCAGTTCTACTCAAAAGTGCCATTTTAAAGTGACCCATAATTTAATGGAAAGCTTTCATTTAAGAACAGAATTTAATGTGTGTTTTACTACCGTGTAATCTATGCTAGGCCCATCTTTCCAAATTGCGTAAGATGGTTTACTTCCAATATTTGTTCTCCTATTCATTATTTACTTATATAGAGCTAGAAATGCTAACTTGCTATTTTAAACATAATCATGTTTTTCTCCACAATTATCTGGACAACTAATCCATTTAGCCAATCCATTTGCCTGGGAACAGAGAGCCAATGATTGGTCAGAGTTTTGTTTTTTAAAAAATTAACAGTGAGGTTCAATGGTTGATTACCAATTCCCTAAAATAAAGATTAAGATTTTCTAAAAAACTGCAAACACAATTCCATGCACACAGGATTGGTTATGCTCTTACAAGGATTCCTCTATTGCTTAAAGCCAGGTATACAGGCCATAACAGAATTCTACGACAATGACCCCTTTACTTGATTCTTTTGGTTTAGTCAAGCTTCACCGCTATTGTTCTAAAAAATAACCGGTGACCCAGGTTCCTTGCTTTTTTTCCACTTGAACCATAAACGAGACAAATGATCTGGGTCAGCTTATGTCTTGGGGTATGAGAGGTGAATGGTACCCTAGAGGTTTTACTTTTTCTGAAATGACTGCTGAAGCATTTGGAGGAGAAATGATCTTATTATTTAATCCATCCGTCTGTAAGTTTTGAGGCATGTACCTGTGGATGGGGTGAGTGTGTAAGTAGAAATTACTTCTTACCCTGTTGTTTAATGTTATTAATTCAAGACTGTGGAAAGCTCTGCAGAAACAGAATGCATCTTACTGACAAGAACATGGCTCTTACTGTTGTAATCTCATCATTGTAATTATACATTATTCAAATCAGGTACTCAGTAGTGAAAACTAGTCGTCAAAAGCCAAAAAATTTCTACTAGGGAATTTGATGTCCCTGGAGGTCAATAAAGTCATAAAGCTCTGCCACTCCAACAGCAACATATTTTGTTAGAAGTCAGTGTCCCTCAGATACATGATTCCTGCAACTTACAGAGATATAAACAATTTCCATTTTGAAATATATGACCAGAATCCTGATTATTAGAGCTTAGCACTGCATTCATTAAAACACATATACTGGCATTGAAGCATTCATGAAACATTATTTCTTCTTTCCAATAAAAACTAATGATTACCACCCCTGGTGTGATTCATTTCCTCTATGAGAGTATTTGAATTAGAGCAATATTTTCACAACTCTTCATGGCACTACATACGTTTCTTTTCTTCTTTTTCTTTTTTTTTTCTTTTTTTTAGTCTTGCTATGTTGCCCAGTCTGGGGTGCAATGGCACGATCTTGGCTCACTGCAACCTCCGCCTCCCAGGTTCAAGTGATTCTACTGCCTCAGCCTCCTGAGTAGCTGGGATTACGGGCACCCGCCACCACGCCCGGCTAATTTTTCTACATGCATGTTTTATAGATCACTCATGGCTAGAATCATCTTTCATTTATTTCCTTCTGTGGGTTTAAGCATGTACATCACTGACATTAGATCCAAATTTACTGAAGATGTATGCACATTTACCTTATTCTGGGTGCTAGGGTCTCTCAGCTGACCACTGTTTCTGCACTTTGGAGTGGTTATTTCACACCAAAAAAAATGAAAGAAGATTCAGTGAATAGGTGTTCTTTTCTCTGTGTATTAAAACTCATTCTTCAAAATAGTGTATTGGCTAGCCTGAGTTTTTCTGTATAAAAAAAGGTCAAGTCAGGTACTTTTAGGTCTAACTGGTTTTCCTGTGCTACTCTCCAGTGCTTACACCCGGGGGCAGCAGAGCTTTGTCCTGCCGGCCACTCCAGTGAGGAGTGAAGGCAGGAATAAGACTGTCCTGATACTTGCCCCTGATGCAGATCATTAGACCTTGAGCAGCTGCTCAGGTCCATTAACAGTCACTTAAGCAGCAGGTAAGGGAAGCTGCGCTGCTCTGAATTAAAGGTGAGGCTGGTAGCTGGGAATGGGGAGGGCTCAGCTGCTAGTATCCAGCATATATATTGTGTCACATTTGGGGACACGTTTTTAAACATCATGGAGAGGTTATTTATCGGTTGTCACATATGGTAGGTGAAATATGTTTTGCCACAAGTTTTGCCAAAAAATGCTATATCCTGTTTAACTGTTTATTTTAATGTCAACTATTATTATTGAATATTTAGGTGGAGTCAAGTCTAATATCAGTTAAGACATATTCATCCCTCCATGTACTGAAAAATGCCATACAAATCTGTATACATGCTTTTTATACTGTTTAACCACAGCTGCTAGTTGACGTTCTTCAGTCCTGGAAATATCCTTCCATTTTCTAAAAAGCAAAGAAAAGTAAAATTTTAAGTAAGCAGTAGAACAGATGTAGCTTAAAACCTCCAAATTATTCCAGGCCTCGAGCTGCTTTAAGGCTCTATTTTAAGATTCAGTACTTTTTTATTTGTTTCAACAGGAGGATTAGAGGATTGAAAATGCTTTATTGATGGAAAGTGGGAACTGTTACTCCCCCCGCCTCCTCTACTCAGCAAAACTAAAAGAGAAAAGCAAGTCCATTCAATTCCCAGCCAGATCTTTAACATGTTAACATCAAATGAAAAGACATTATTCCTAAGTGAGAAGAAAAACCTTTGTATCACTATAAGTTACCCATCCTTTCTGACTTTGATTTATGCATGTGTCACTAACTCAAATTGTTCAGGAATCACCTTCAAATGGTTTTCCACAAAAATAAGAGGAAAAACCAACTGGGATGGGATGTCAGTATCCCCTCTATTTAAATACGGGGTCCTGTTAGCTGCATTTGGTGGCTAATAGGGAATGATACGGTGTGCGGTGTACTTTCATAATTCCAAGTACAGCCAAGTACATCTAAAACAGTCATTGTTGAATAGCATGGGTAATTTGGTATTATCCACGCTATTCCACTAGCAGAATTGGCCATGACTGTCTCCTAGGTCATCATCCAGCGAGAAAGGAAAGATAGGCTGAGGAAGCTCTGGCATCCAGGCGTCTCCCAGCGATGAAGCTGTGTCCCACACAGTTAGTTGTTAGTGCAGCGGTGAAGGCCACACCTGGCACTGGTTACAGTGCGTCTCCTGTGAGCAGGGGCTGTGGCTCACCCTCTCGGAGCTGCTCCGTGCAGCTACGGCGGCAGAAGAGGGAGCCCGGGCGCTCTTGGTGGAGGAGGCTGGGGATCGCAGTGTCGGTGCTGCATTCAGAAAAGCCTCAGCCGCAGCCGGCGATGTGTGAAGTTCCCAGCACGCACTCAGCCCGGCTGCTCCTCACCCTCAATTGTTGATGAGCCTGGGAGCTCGTCAACACACGGGAGAGATCCCGTTTTGCTTTCTGGGAGAAAGAGATGAGAAATGAGCTGCGGAAGGTATCTGGCAATGAGAAGAGTGAAAGGCAGTTTCTTGCCAGCAGCTAAGTTGTAGAATTGCTTCGGAGGCTACCCGGGGAGCGTGATAGAATTGACAAGAAAAGAACAGACACCGTTGCAGACCAAGGCATGCCTGATTGCACGAGTCGGATCCCTGGGACGCAGCTTCCACTCCTGCTCTAACTATTTGTGACTGAATAAAGGAAACGAGACTAGAAACACAATCGCAAGTGGTGTTCCTAAAAGGAAAACACATATACTCCAAAAGGAGGAGAGGAACAACCTAGCCGGCGTGCACATTTTTTTTTAAAGGAGAACCCCTCAGGTATGGTCTTTCCTCCGCTGCATGCACTGCTTCATCTGCATGCGATTTTGTGTCTGCATTTTCTTGTCCCTTCTTTTTGTTTGCACTTGGGAATCGCAACCATGGGGTTCTCTTAGTGTAGTAGATGCATTTGTAAAATCTCGGGTCTCCTGTTTTTATAATGTACATGATTCTATGGAGCATCATGACTTCTCAGTCATTGCTTTTTCAAAAAAAAAAAAATTCAGAATGATAAATGATTGCTTAGTTTCCAGTCAACTTTCAGGAGAATATGTACATAGGGACAAATAGGGTTGAGACGAAAGGCTGGGATATTCCATAATCCCTTGGAATTTTGGAAGAAAAAAATCGAGCTCAACAGAGAACAAAAGTTGAGGGCTTCTAGGAAAGGGTTAAAAGCCAAGATGTCAAAAAATAGTGTGTCACCCAAGTGTTTTTCCAGCTCAGCATCCAGTCTGAAGCAGACGAAGCTTTACCAATGATTTTCTTATTTCTAGCTCTTCATCAGTTCCTCAAGAAGAAGATCCTGTAGATTTACTTTCAAGAGATGAATTGCTTAAATTGTGTGCTTGGTTCTGTTTTACAACTGTTCTATGGTGCTCAAGGAGGCAGTCTAAAAAAATCTCTTTGGTCCAACAGCATGAGTAAACTCTAACTTCTGCAATTACATCATCGATATACTTGTATCATCAAGATAAAGACAGATATACAACAATAGTAATGTTGGCTGTCTTTAGTACCTAGACAGAGATGACAAAACTTAAAAATCAATTTTCCTTGTAAGGCTTTTAAGCAAAAAAATGAAAGAGGTTTGGGGGTGGGTAATACGTATAAAGATTAGTTTTAAAATACTCTGCATTTCTTCAAGAAGCTAAGATTGTAAGTTTATGTAATTTTGAAATTAATAAAAAAACTTAATGCTTTATAGAAAATTATCTTACCACCTTTTGCTCATCAATACTTTTCATCAAAGTGGGTTAAATTGTCAATAAATTAAATGTACATATGTTTATATTAAATGAAATTTTCTGGAGGGGAGAATTGAGAATAAGTGCTACATTTTTGTATGTATAAAATATTTAATAGATTTTTTAGTGTTAACACAGAGTTAATGTCAAAACTCTAGGACCATGGCTTTTAATTATTGTTGTTCCCACTTATGATTAAAAAGTTCAAATGTAATAGAGGTAAGTGGGCTTTAAATTGTCATTTATGCCTACTATAAAGTAAATCACCACTCTGCTCTTTGAAAACTATAAACCTCATTTTTGCCAAATGGTAGCGATCTGGAGCACTTAGGCCGTAAACAAAATGAGAAAATCATTTGTTTGAAAATTCCACACATTACTTTATAACAACAACAATGTCAAAATATGGTGAGTAAGTACAGGCAATTCTTGAGACAAGAGGAGTGATTTAGAAGATGAGCAAAGTATTAAGTTTATGTTTGTTAGCAGGGAGTGAAAAACATTCTGTGTTTCTTCTATGTTGACATCTTGTATAAAGAAGCTTATGATGTCTGTAGGTGAAACACTATAGCAGTAATCTTACTGAAACCATTAAATATTTTTTAAACTAATAAACTGATAAAAGATCATCTAAAGGAATATTTGAAACTCTAATTTACAAAGTTGTATTTTCAAACTATAAGAGAATTTTGTTGAGAAAGTAATTTCAGTAGAATTACCAATGTTTTTTCAGTAGAATTTGAAGGTGGATAATAGGTATGGGTTTATTTCCTAGCTTTCAATAATTTGTTGTTAGACTTCAATGAAAGAAATCTGGAAACTCCTTCCAGAGATCATCACTATGTGCTAGGTAAATTCATGCCCAGGTGAAATATGAGGTAAACTGTTAGCGAAGCCTAGAGAAAGCACTTTTCATGTGCTTGTTGTTAATAAAGTAAACTGTTTTCCTTTCCAGGCCATATAATAACTTGCTATGGTTGCTAGTCTTTAAATATGAAGCAATATAGTATGTGGTGCACAGAACTAGTTGCTTAAAAGCCCATGGGTCATTGGAAACACTTGATAATTGCAGTGATTCCCCTTTTAAAGACAAAACACACCAAATGTATGTTGGGGCTGAGGTGGGATTGGGAGGAAGGTCAGTGCAGAAGAGAATGTACTTCATTGTCTTTGCCGATTTAGGGCAAACCTCTGTTTTTTAATATCAGACACTTTTGGTATGATGATACCTTTTCTCCAATTCTGTAGGCACTTACATTTCTGTTAACCTGTTCAGCTAATGCAATGCATAAACCCTGCCATAAACTCTCTGAAGTATTATGCCACCTGTACATTGTCTTCCAGTTTCAACATACACATTTCTGTTATTCATTCTTTCCATCCCATAGTCTTTACTACAGAAGGGCATTCTCTAGAATTTTTGAAGACATTAGAACCACTTTGTCACCCAAGAAAAATAATCCTGCTTTTCAGCTAGAAATTTTAAGAGTTTTAAATACATGCCAAGTTTGTTTCTGAAATACACTTTTATAGCTAGAAAGCCACTTTCTAAATAGGTCATAGTTTGTACCTAATATCCATTCTTTTGGCAATATGCATTTAGAATAGCTGTAGCAAAAAATTGCAAATTCAGGGTATTAAATTTGTATTTCTGTTGTTATTACAAATCCTTTCTGAATCTTAAGTTGTCTGTGGTTGGATCACTAGGCTCCAACTTTCTTCTAGCTTAAAAAAAAGGATTTATTAATAGCCCTCTCAATCTGTAGTTTTTGATCATGCAAAAGACTGGTCACCAGTTCTATAATCTCTACAGAGATAATGGATGCCACAGCAGTGTTTGTTTCACTCATCGTCTTTTAAGGCATAGGAAGGGAGACAGGAATAAATATTCTAACCTCTAGGTCAAAAGTCCTCCAAAGGAGAAGTAGACAAGAAGACACACTGAATTGTTTCTCCATCTCTTGTCAAAATGGTTGTGATGCAGTAGGCATAAATGTTTACCATCTCTTTATATCCTAGTTATATTGTATGTTTTAGCCTCAGCATAGAGAAATTAATTATAATCTTGATATGGAAGAAAGTTTTATATTACTCTTCCTATATAAAGAGTTAAAATATTTTGTAGAAATAAATGCTAGATAGAAAGATAGGAACTCAACATTATAAATTGTCCTCAGAGATTTCAAAGTATTTGTAAAAAGTAATTATAAAAGATGGGCTTCCCTTTCAAATATTTTCTTTTCTCCCTACATTTTCACAATCCCATCTTCAGCCTGTCTTTTGCTCCCAACAACCAATTTTTGTTGGCCCAAGTCCTGTGTTCAGGATAAAACATACTTTGTTTCTGAGCCTTCTGGTTCTTGAGAATCCGGGTGCAATATGTTTTTTTGATGGAGAAAAAGTGTTTTGCATGAAAATATTTTGCTTCATGTGTTTTATAAGTTGAAATTATTTACTCTAGAAGTAGCCTCTCCAAGCATGTAAAATATAAAAGAAAAAGAGGAGTGATTGGACAGAGTGGGTGGCTATTTCTATTTTATAGGTGGGAAGAACTAATGGCTTAGGCACATTCCCTGAGGCACGTTTCTGAGAGGAGGCACTGTTGATGTGGTCCCAGAATAACTGGAGGAAGAAGGGTTGTGTTTTGAATCATGTCATTGTTAAGTGGCACACAACTGAAAAAGTCTAAATAGTTGCTTTGCTTATTAATGATAAATCTTAAGTAAAAATTACCAGTGAGGTAAAGCTAGAGAATGAATGACGCATTCCAACAAGAATCCAGTGTTTTTTCCTATCTCATTGAAAATACTGTAATTAATCAAATCCTAGCTCAGTCACCCATTGACTGGGTAAACTTAGGCCATCATTTTCTTTGTAAGCCTTGGTTGTCTGTTAGACTGGTTAGATGTTCATGAAGATCCGCTCTAGTTCCCCGACTCAGAGATTCTATAGAAGCTGCATCGTGCAGACTCTGCAGGTTTGACTCCATTTGAAATGTAGCTACAGAATTACTTGACTCTGACTTGCTTCTCCTGAGAGGCTAGAGGTTTGGTCGTGTTCATGGTTTTAGAATTGAGTAAGAAATTTGTCAACTTGTTCTCCTTCAGACAACTAAGCAGAAGTATTGGCTTAATTATAATCCATGGAACTGCATGTTTTGTATAGGCTCTTTACTGTGACTCATAAAATATTTGCTGTAGCTGTGATAGATGTTGAATACTGCTACTTCGTTAACAAGAAACAAATAGCATTAGGATACATAGCTGCTAACTTTTTAAGAGTCATTTATGGAACAATGCTTTTAAAAGTAAAGTATACGTACCTACTCTACTTAGTTACTGGAATAGATTGACTCTCTCCAGTGTCTTCCTCTCTGAACTGGCACACCCGATGAGAATATGTTTGACAAAGGAGGGCTGTAGGGAGCTCTCATGGCTGAAGAGGAAATTTAACTGTGAAGCTTCTCAAACCTAAGGAAAATTTGTATTTCCTTTTCACTTTCAAAGAGGGTTGATTGGTAGGAGGCAAAATATATGGATAACTTCATATATGTAAAAGTTAATATTTGATTCTTCTTAGAAAATAATCCCTAAAATTAGAAGATTTTGCTTAATTACACAAGAAGTTGCCACAGTATTATTGGTGAGTGGTTGAAGAGCATATTTTTAAAAATAATAAATGTAATGCTTGATAAATAAATACAGCAAAGTAAAAAAAAATGCCTCCCATATTTACTTTCATTCTCCATTTAGCCTTGAGTGGGAACATTCCTGATCCTCTCTTTCTACTTTTTGTCTTGGTGACCTGAATTTCTTAAGTGGCCTCTATTACCTCTTTGACAGGATTTCCACTAACTTGTCTCAAAAGTCAAGAAATTCAACTCTGGGTCTCTCAAGCAGCTCCTCTTCCTGATTGCTTCAGTTTCTCAGACCCAACTCTCAAATCATCCTCACTGCCTTATCCTCTCTCGTGGCTCATATTCAATTACTCTTGTTTTCTCTTTAACACATGGTCTCCAACCATGTCTTCTGTTATCTTCCTATTAACACCACCCTAGTTCAAGTTCTCATAACTTTATGCCTAGAATACTGCTTGAATCTTCCAATTGTTTTTCCTGTATGATCCTTTTCTCTAAGCATCTGTTCTGCATACTACTGCCAGATTCATGGTCCTAAAAATGCTTGGAACGTGACATATGTCACTCCCTGGTCAAAAATTTTCAAGGACACTATATTGTTTATAAACTAAAGCCTTAAATACTTAGTATGGCACAATATATTTTACAACCAGATCTGACTGCCTGTCCAGCTTTATCTCTTTTTCTATTTCCTTATCCAACCAATCTCTGCCCCAATTAAACAGATTATACAGTTTCCAGATACTGATATTTTATACAATTCCACAGTAGTAAATGATTTGTCTGATTAATTTACTAATGCATCATATACTCTCTTATGAGATTTCTTCTTTGGTCTTGGATTGCAGTTAAAACCTATATTTTTGCATGTTACTTTCTAAAAGCCTTAGCTAGAGAATAAATCCCCTAAGTACAGTGTTTGTGCAAACTTTGGCAAGTTACTTAAAATTTCTGCGTCTGAATTCTCAACTAGAAAATAATGACACTATAAAGACCACTGCTTCACAGAGTTTACAGGAGGATTAAGTTAAATAATATAAAGGAACTCCTCAGTGAACACTGGCTGTGAATTTGTCATTATCTGTGTATTGAAGATAAATGCTCAGTAAATATTTGCTCTTATATTTGAAATGTATATATTATTAGACAAAACGACTGGTAAGAGAAGAAGAGTATGGTATGCAAAGTTGGAAATAACAAGAAAAATAATTCACTTCAGAAGGAAACTGAAACCTCTGCTGTGTCCTAAAATGGTAATGACTTTATCAGCACATTTATGGCAAATTGGGGTTCTTTGGACAGCTATTTCTGGTTAAATCAGTCACTCCAAGATTCTAATATAGGCTTATATGCATTTTCCATAGTGTTATGGCAGCAAATCTTACTGACTTTCTTTTTTTTTTTTTTTATTCTTTATTTCTTCTAAAAAAAAAAAAACACGCGAATACATGGGTAGAACATGCAGGTTTGTTACATAGGTATACGTGTGCATGGTGGTTCGCTGCACCTATTGACCCGTCCTCTAAGTTCCCTCCCCTTAATCCCCACCCTCCAACAGGCCCTGGTGTGTGTTGTTCCCCCACCTTAATCCCCACCCTCCAACAGGCCCTGGTGTGTGTTGTTCCCCTCTCTATGTCCATGTGTTCTCAATGTTTAGCTCCCACTTATGAGTGAGAGCATGTGGTGTTTGGTTTTCTGTTCGTGTGTTACTTTGCTGAGAATGATGGTTTCCAGCTTCATCCATGTCCCTGCAAAGTACATGAACTCATACTTTTTTATGGCTGCATAGTATTCCGTGGTGTATATGTGCCACATTTCCTTTATCCAGTCTATCATTGATGGAGATTTGGATTGGGTCCATGTCTTTGCTATTATCAATAGTGCTGCACTAAACATATGTGTGTGCATGTGTCTTTATAGTAGAATGATTTATATTCCTTTGGTATATACCCAGTAATTGGATTGCTGGGTCAAATGGGATTTCTGGCTCCAGATCCTTGAGTAATCGCCACACTGTTTTCCACAATGGTTGAACTAATTTACATTCCCACCATAAAAGCGTTCCTGTTTTTTCACAGCCTCACCAGCATCTATTGTTTCCTGACTTTTTAATAATCACCATTCTGACTGGCATGAGATGGTATCTCATAGTGGTTTCGATTTGCATTTTTCTGATGATCAGTGATGTTGAGATTTCTTTCATATGATTGTTGGCTGCGTAAATGTCTTCTTTTGAGAAGTGTCTGTTCATATTCTTTGCCCACTTTTTGATGGGGTCTTTTGTCTTTTTCTTGACTTTCTATAGTACAGCTGATGTGGGTTTCATGAAGTGTCTACCACTATAAAATGCTCCTGGGAACAAGAAGAGAGACTAGAGTCTGACCAGCAACGCTAATTTATTCTTACTCTTCAGGCTCCTGACTTCAGTAGTAATTGTGGTGAACATGAATGTCAGGATCTAGTGTCCACGTAGCTCATGAACACAACCACTGAAAGGCAGAAGAGGTATAGCTATGAGAGCAGTGGAATACGGATTTTTATTAGTAGGGGAGCTGCCTACCCGATGTCATAACCATGTGACATTACAGGTCAATGTCAACTCACTATGGCGTTTGTCTTCCTCTTATTGATCAGGGGGTTCTGAGACTACTACTTTCATCTGTTTGGTTTTTGTAGTAATAATACGTTCGTCACTGGGTCTATATCCCATATCCTTCCTCTCGTCCTTTGGTCTAAATCTTCCCATTTTGACTCCAGCTGATAATCTCAACTTTCATTCACCTCCCTCCTGAGCACATTTAACGTGTTTATGTTGTTTTCTCTACTACTGTGGGTCCTGCTTGATGACATCTAGCTCCCAGTGGATTTTTCAATAGCCACGATTATGGAAAGAAATCCAGGGAGGAATCCCCAATGATCTCTTTTTTAAGTTTTCTTGAGGAAATTCTTAGAGCATCTATCTATTTCAAGATAGGAGGCAGTGTGCCTCATTATAGACAAGTACACTCACTTGTGATATTTTATGTTGGAAGAAAATGTCTCAAAGAGTGAACAAAAAGTCTAAGCAAAATATGTCTTGAAGTCTTTCTTTGAACTTGAAAGGGGGAAGGAATGCCAATTGGGAGAGACAAAATGTGGGGTCAACTCTAGAATCTGTTGAGAGACAACTTGAGCCTAGCTTTGTAAGTTTTCCTTTTGTTTCTAGATTTCATATTACCTTTCTCTTAAGACACTTGACACTATAAGCCTTGATGAATTTCTCTTATAGTTGATTCCACTTCTCTGTAACTCAGGCCCTACCAGCAAGATATTATTTGTTGATTGTTGTTTTAGGAATATACAGAATCCTTCTATGAGAATGAATAAGACATTTCTTAGAATTCTAAAAATTTGATAAGTACACCAGATATGAAAAAAATTCCAAATTTAATTAAGATTATAAAACACTAGATATGTTTTTTAAAAATTATACAGCACCAAGAAAGTACTTATTAAAGTAGTTACAGTTTCTGAATGTCTGTTTTTCAATTGCTTCTCAGTTCAGTCACATATTGTCTCACTTTTCATTGTGAACTCAATCTCTTAGTTATCTAAAACTCTTAGAGGACAGATAATTTACTGTACTACTTAACATCAGATGAAAATGGGCAAAAAACCAAAGCCTGTTCGTATGTTAATGCAAATAAATTTGTTACTATATGTCTGTGAAACTGAGTGATAAAACCAACCAATCTCAACCGTAGTGGAGAGACACTCTGAAATCCTATTTATCTGGAATTCAAACATTAATGAACAATTAACTAATTTATGGTAATAGCTTTAGAAGAAGGATAACTATAATAGATATTTACAGGTGAGGATACTACTTATAGATTGGCTTATCTTTTGTCTGCAATACTGCGCAATAATGATATACATTATGATGACATGAAAGATTCTTAAGATTTCTCTTTAGTGCTTCCTACAGTATAAAATATTAAACTATGTTTAACATAATAGGTCTTCATTTCATTTTCTAATTATTTGAAATTGATAAACAGATATTTTAGATAAATAGGCATTTCCTGGTTGGTTAAATAACACATTGTTAGGAATGAGGAATGGCTGTCTGGGTAATTCAAATTTTATTTTATTTGGCTTGGAAGGTAGTAGAAATCACTGGGAAAGTAAGTTAACCTCCTATATGGATTATTTGCCTTGGGAGAAATAGACCTGGATCCTAACACATAATCTTGCCAGAGGAAAACAATTGGTTTTAAGGAGGACTAGAAAAATGATTGCAGTTACACAAAATCGATCACTTCCTCCGGAATAGCAATTCAAAGCCAGCATCCTACAGAAGGGAAAGTAGAACATCAGTTCTAAACATGAAAGACGGGCTTTTTTTTTGTTTTGTTTTTTAATATTCTTGAGTACTAGCAGGATTATCTTAGTGACCTTTTGCTTACAGTACTCCTGCCATTCGTTTGCATGTCCTGAGGACTTGGCAATTGGCTCTGGAAGAAGACGGGGCAGGACTGTCATGGACAATAGCAGATAGCCAAGCTTGGGTTTGAAACATGCCCACAAAATTCAGTGGAGTAATCCCAGTGCACTGATGTGACTGTGTTTACATTTTCTGTTCTTGCTGTGTGCCTTAGGCTATCTGAAGGACGTCTCTGTTCTTTCCTGATTGACAGATATATTTCCTGTCTCGAGTTGCTACTTCTGCCCTAATTAAACTATCTATAAAACATTTGGCATCTAGGGGGGTTTCTTCTGGGTTAATTACAGAACTGTGAGCAGCTTTTGCAGGATAAATGAAGTTCAGTTTCAGACCAAATGTGTTTGTGTGAGTTTAACGTGTGGTTATCTGTGCAGAGGCCTAAAGGCTTGGCTTTCCCAATACTTCTCTCCCTCACCATCCAGTCTGGTCTGAATTTCTAGTGCCTGTATCTGCCTTCTCTTCTGTTTTCACTAGACTGTGAGTTCCTTGAGGGCAAGTCTTATGCTATTGTTCTCTTCACTGCAAAACTAGTAGAATGCTTACATATATTAGGTATGGGAGGAGGAGGAGGGAAGGAAGAAACCTCGGTGAATTAAAATGGTTCTGATGGGATACAATACAGCAGTTTCCTGTGTTTGACATTATTAATACAAAAAATAGTTCCTGCAATAATTTTTCTTCATATTTTAAAGAAGAGGGGATGATATGTATTATTATTGGTCAGAGAGAATATTCTGGGACACAAAAAAATAAAATTATTGTGAGTAGAGCACAGGAGGCTGTTTTTGTTATTTAAGGTACCTTTGGGTGCTTAGCTAGGTTGCACAGAAGAAATGTGAAGATGAATCAAAAAGGACCTGCCGTCATAAACTCTTGCATCTTTTGGGGAAATATGAATATAGAATTATAAGATTTAGTATTGCAACAGGAATGGTCTGCTAGGGAGGATTTGAAAGTACATTCTTTCCAAGCAAAGAGGTAAAGAGGTATCTGGGTTGGAACAGAGAAAAGTATGGTAAGGAGCAGGGCTATTGTTGGGTCTGAATTTCATGAAGTAGACATCAAAGAGTCACTTCTTGCTGCAAACAAAATATTTGTTGGTATCTCCATATTGTCAGTATTTTTAAAGCTTTTGAATTCAAATCCAGGTTTCTAGCTAGCTAGATTTCCCCTTGAATATATCTTTCACTTCTTCATCATCATCAGTAACCTACTCTGTGTTGACTACCATGCAGGTATTGGGCTTATAAAAATTCTTTTTAATAGATGCTATGCTTGGTATGAGTAAAACAGTACAGAGGAAATTGAGCTGTCTCTCTAATGTCAGCATATGGTTCAATATTTTTGAATTTGTTAAATAGATATCTCCCCTCCAAATTGTGATCGGAATATCTCTCATCTAGACACAGTGTCTCAATTGCATTTATCAATGAAGGCAAGGTTATGTAACCTCAATTACAGTCCTGGAAAGCTGTCAACAAAATCTGATTAACAAGCACTGCTTAATTGTTAAAAACAAAAAACAAAAAACAGACAAAAAAAATGTAGGCAATGTTTCTTGGCTTCTGCCTGAAATAATAGCCTGGTAGGAAATTCATGGATTAAAAAAAAAAAGAATAATATTAGTCCAAACAGTTCCTAAAGACACCACAGCAGGGCAGTGGCCTTAAATTAAAACTGTAACTCCTTATGTTTTATCTATTTTGCCATTAAATCTATTTCTTCTTTGGCAAATGTAGGACATTTCTGTTTTGTTTATTATGCCACGTAAAACATGTTTTCTTTTTTTACTTTCAGATATACAAATAGTCAAATAGAATAATATCTGCAAGTTAACCATAATGTTAAATTCTCTAGGGAACGAACATTTTATTTTCAGGAAAATTATGCTAAATGCCTTTGTAAAGCAGTACTCATCATTGATTTACCTGTTTTTGAAAGTATGAACTTATTTATACTAATATATAATTGCACTTTTCTTGAAGACAGCAGCCAGCATGGCTACTCTGACAGCTGCTTTCAAAGGGGGCTAATCCTAAGTGCTGACAGGTAGACTGCAATAGTTCTGCATCTCAGAGTTTGGAGGTCTCTGACACTGTCACGATAAGGAGATCAGAGGAAAAAATGGGTGAAGAGTTTAACACGATTCAATGTTTATGTTTCTTCCTGTGACCCTGTCCATGATTCCTAAGCAGGTTAAAGGACAAGGCTTACTTACTTGAGGCAAAACTCATAAAGGGAGAGCAGGTCAGCTTGTCCAAAAGGTAACCAGACCATGATAACTAGGAGTTTCTCTGCTGAATCTTAGGTAGACTTGCCTTCTCTTAGGTAGACTTGCCTCTTCTCTATTAGATAGACTTGCCTTCTCTCTTTTTTTTTTTTTTTTTCGAGACAGAGTCTTGCTCATCGCCCAGGCTGGAGTGCAGTGATGCGATCTGGGCTCACCGCAAGCTCCGCCTCCCGGGTTCACGCCATTCTCCTGCCTCAGCCTCCCGAGTAGCTGGGACTACAGGCGCCCGCCACCACGCCCGGCTAGTTTTTTGTATTTTTAGCAGAGTCGGGGTTTCACTGTGTTAGCCAGGATGGTCTCGATCTCCTGACCTCGTGATCCGCCCGCCTCGGCCTCCCAAAGTGCTGGGAATACAGGCATGAGCCACGGCACCTGGCCTGCCTTCTCTCTTATAGAGAGATAGGTACGTTTAGCCTATTAACACATGCTCTCTTGAAGACTCTCTTAAAGAGAGTATGTTTTAATAGGGAAAATGACTTTAAAAAATGTCTACCTGTTTTTGTCCCATTCTCTTACTTATTCAGGACTCTGAATTATCCCAAACATGCAGATAATTATTCCACATTATCAATGGGGTCATCTATGAAAAAGGGATTATGAGTGAAAAATGAATACAGAATTGTAAAGCTTTCAAAAAACCCAGCAAAAGATTAGGAAGATTGAATGCAGAGCAAGAATGAAGGGGCTTTTCTGTGTTGCCCTCTGCTGGCCAAGAAATTGGTGATGCAACTCTAGCTTCAATTCATCTATTTGTATCTGTACGTAAAGGACATATTGGAGTTACACTGAAGTGCTGTATAATAAAATTTTTAAATTTTTTTGTTTTTGCTTCTATTTTTCAATAGTGATATCATTATATTGGTAATCTGAAAAATATAGAATGTACATAATTATATCAGGGAAAACAATTTGAATTTAAACTATCTGCTTATCCATTTAATTTTAGCATTGAATATACAAAATATAAACACATCTTTCCTACCTCAAATCCCCTTCCAAAAACTAAAATATTTTCTTTATACTTTCACTTTTATAGTTTAAGTGGATTCAAGTTGCCCCACTAGTAAATCTTGAACATCTAGAGCAGTGGCCCCCAATCTTTTTGGCACCAGGGACTGGTTTCATGGAAGACATTTTTTCTACAGACCGGGGATGGAGGATGATTTCAGGATGATTCAAGTGCATTACATTTACTGTGCACTTTATTTCTATTATTACTTCATGGTAATATATAATGAAATAATTATACAACTCACCGTAACGTAGAATCAGTGGGAGGCCTGAGCTTGTTAGGGTTCCATCTGGGGCTGATGGGAGACTGTGGGAGATAAACAGGCATTAGATTCTCATAAGGCGCGTGCAACTTAGATCACAGTTCATAATAGGGTTCACACTTCTAGGAGACTCTAATGCCGCTGCAGCTGATGTGTCAGGAGGCAGAGCTCAGGCAGCAATGTGAATCATGTAAATACAGATGCAGCTTCACTCACTCACCTGTTGCTCACCTCCTGTTGTGCGACCTGGTTCCTAACAGGCCACAGACCAGTATTGGTCCATGGCCCAGGGATGGGTACCACTGCTTTAGAGAATAGAAAATAGCATAAAGGGAAATCAGTGTATTAAGAGATGTACAATAATTTTACTTATTTGGTAAGACTCGGAAAACAAATCAAAACATCATTATCCTTCTCCCTTTCAGCATGCCAATACTTTGTTACTCTCAAATTCTTCCAACTATATCAGAAAAGTATGTAAATCAGTTATTGTTATAACCTATCTTGTCATCAAATTATTTCTCGAAAGTTGTAGTGGGTCAGGTAAGACCTGAGTCTACTGGGAACTTGAGGCAGAGAAAAGAAGCATTAGGTAGCACAGAAGAGGTGAACAGAGGAGACCAGAATTTTGTGAAAAAAATTTATTTCACAAACCTTGTATTTTCAAGGCTAGGCATTTCTGTACTGCTTAACTCCAAGGTTCACACCAACTGAATGAGAGTTCTATTAAATGCTAGTAAACCTCTCATTTAGGATGGAGTTCCATAGTCGAAACACAGCTGGGAAATGGAGAATCTGTCAGGAAGACACAATTTATAATGAGGATCCGTCAAGAATGATTTAAGTTCTGTACAATATGTCAACACAGAGCCTTTTCAGGAGAATATATAGAATGTTTATATTTTGTATATTCAATGCTAAAGTTTAATGGATCAGCAGACAGTTTAAATTCAAATTATGTTTTCCCTGATATAATTATGTACATTCTATATTTTTCAGATTATCTGTATAATATAATGATATCAGGTTAAGGCTTTGGAGCTTCATGGTCTGTCTTCAGATGTAGGTACTACCAGTTTTAGAATTTGTTGTGTTGGGAAATGTGCGTAATTGTGCTAGACCACAGTTTTCTATTCTCAACAACAGGAATAAGTATAGTACATTTTGTAGAGGATTGTTGCACAATGAAGACGAATTTTTAAGTACTGAGCATCGTGCTTGGAAAAGAGCAAGCAAATATTAAACAGCAATAACTGTTATTATCCTTTGTTTCCCATTATCTGTCTTGATACCTATAATACACTGTGAAAATACATTCATATTTTATAGATCTGAAGTCACATGACCTGAAGTCAAAACTAGGGCATATTCAGAAACAGAATGAAAAAAAACTGTGAACTGGTATATGTGCCAATCCAAGAACCAAGATTCCCTTCAGTTGAGGACCATTCCTAGAGGTTGATTCAGGGGAATGAGCCCTTTGGTCCTGAAGGCATCACGCTCTGGCCTCCACTTGTCCACCCTGTGTGCCATTCAAATCTACTTGCTTCATGTGGCAAGTTAACAACATCTGAGGATGGCTTCTCTGAGAATCTGGCTGGTCTCTTTTCCTGGGGAAACTTACATAAAGGTTATGGAAATTAACCAGAGACCCTGTAATTGCAGCTTGTCTCAAAGTCACAGCTCATCATCTCCCTCCTGCACCTCTCATTTTAGATGCTCCGGTACCTATGCCTAGCACCTCTGCTGATCTAGTTGGCTTATCTGATGGGGTAATCCAAATTCTTGTCGCTAAAGTGTCTGGACCTTTGGTCATCTTGCCATCTTGTTCATTTACAATCAAATTGGAGAAGGGTTATGAAGCATTTCCTCAGTGGCTTATCTGGGTGCAATGTATTTCTCCTTGTCCCTATCATGTAATTTCAGCCCTACATTCTTCTCAGGGTCAGAGTCAATTCCTCCTGCCAAGTCTAAAGTGGCCAGGTGCAACCATATGTTAAAAACTATATGATTTTTCCACTGTATCTCCTGATAGAAGACGACCCCCTCCGGTAACTAGGTCCTATATAATGACAGAGAACAAAATTGTAGGGATGGGGGGTACAGATACTCCAGTGGAACACTGAGAGTGGTAATAAGTAGGGCCATGCCTATTTCCATTCCTTGGTTCCCAGACTCATGTATTGTATCTACTGAGGGCACAGTACCATGTGATAGTCATGAATTTAGGGCATATACTGCATTCTGAATTATGAGACTTCTTCCTATTAGGGTATCATTTATAACCTGGTACTTGAAATATGCCTTAGAAGGGTATGTGTGTGTATATATATGTATATACATATATATGTGTGTGTGTATACGTGTGTGTATACATGTACATATTCACATTTACTGTACACGTATATATGTACATATATACACATATATACACATATATTATATGTGTGTGTATATAATATATGTGTATATGTATATACATATATATATAAAAGCAGATTGGAATCTTCTGGGCTTTGTTGTGATAGGAGTAGTAGAGGGGTATACAAGGTTAAATTGTAAATGGTGTGTACTCCCATGGGTTGAATGCTGCATCTCCACTAAGATGAAGTAGACCCCTTGGTCTAAAATTATGTGGGTGGGAAAGGTAAACATATCAAAAATTGTCTTGATTCCAATTAAAATAAAGCATTGTTCTTTCTAGAGCAGAAAAAGTCCAACGTGATCAGTCTTTACCAAGTGGCTGGTCCATCTTCTTGAAAGCTGTTGTATCAGATGTTCAACCTTTGTCTCAGCTGCTGGCAGATTGGATATTTGGCGGCAGCAGCACCTAGATCAGACTTGGTGAATCTTACTGGGAAGGCTGTCCTCAACCTTCTAATCATCCATTATTTCTTTCACTTGTATAAATTAAACAATATCTGTGGAGCAGTGTGCATCTGCTTGCCTCTAGAAACTGCATTCTATTAGCCATCTTCATAGCTCTAAGTTAGGCCTCCATGGCTGCCACTCCAATGTTGAGACTTGTTATGGTAATTGCACCCACATTGTTTCTGATAGTTAAACACTACTACCTAACCTCAATTGTTTTGGGGATCCTATTATTGCCATTATTATCAGAGCCTAGTTCTGTAACATCCCTGACATATAGATGATAGGTATCACTGAGATACTCAAAGATGCTGCTGAGAATCTCACAATCACCTACTTATCTCACTGGTGAATGGTGTGTACTCCCATGGAATATTCTTGGCTGACAGGTTTTCTGGCACTATATAGTATATTCACTCAAGTACATCTACTTTTCTGAGACTTATTATCCCTTTCTCTACTGTTTTCAATACTATTTCTTAGTGCAGACCATACATTTTCAACCTTTTAAGAATTACTCTAGTTTTGTGTTAACATGCCTCCTATAGGTCTTTGCCAGGTGTTAAATTTAATATCACTGGAGAAGGAATGTGTCCCATAATGATACATTCTCCTCTGTTTAAGTTTGTATACCTCTCCATTGATCTAGCACTGACAGAATCCAGTCCATAGGTGCTCTCCCAATTCCTACTCGTGCATACATATTGGTGAGGTCTTACAGCTTCTTCAACATATAGTCTCTCTCCTCCTTTAACAGACCCTGCCATTTCTCAGCTGGAGAATGCTATGACTTTACTCTAGTTGTTGGGGAGGTCCAGGAGGTTGTTTGTGGTAGATCTTCATGGTGGATGCAAAGATTTTCATACAAGTAAGAAGCCTCCATATTGTCTTCAAGCAAGGATGAAGTGCTAGCCCCAAGAAGAAGGAGAGAGCTACTTTTGCAACCTTAGAGGATTCAGGAGAATCTAAGGATCCATGACTTTCAGGTGAATTAACCCAAATGTCCCATCCCATGACTCATAGTCCTATTTTTCCCAATTAAGGCCTTGGTCTTGGCAAATCCAACCTGCCCAAGCTGAGAATTCAACTTTTTCTGGAGATTTATAACTCTTATGATTAGTTCCTGGACCTGGTGCTCAGCTTTTTCTTAATCTGCAGCAAGAGGGAAGAATTTATTTATATGGTGACATTGGAGGTCTGCTGTCTTTCACCTTAGCTTTACATTAGTAATTAATCACTCTTAACTTTTGTTGTCTTTCTATACTGCATCAAGAGGCCCTAGCAACAGTTACTGTATTCCACAGTATGAATCACTTGTTCCCATGAACCTCTCAAATACCTGAGATACAGTAAATATGCACTAATTCATTCCCTTCTACTCGTATCCCATCCCCGTCTACCACCAGTGAAAACATTAACAATCACACTGCTATAATACAAAACCATAGACTATCCATTTTCTACATAGCATCAGTGATTAAGTCCTCATTTCCCATCTAACTGAGGACATAGATAAAGTATCTTATCTGGAGTCACTTCCTCAGTGCTCCCTTGCTATCAGTTTTCTTAGGTCAGATTCCCAGAGAAGTAGGCTATGAGACAGAGAAATATATGCTGAACTTCTTTTGGATTAGGTAGAGGGAAAAGCTGAGCTGCAATGCATTTGCGATAGAGTCTTCGACCAGTCTCACAGGAAACTCTGATGCCAATATGGTCCCTGTATTAAAGCAAGGGGTTCAAGCAATTGAACCCCCACATCTATTAGTCATTGGATGTATAAAGCAGCAGAAGAGAGAGAATGAGCGCTTGACCATGAACCTCTCTCAGGGAGTGAGTCAATTATGAACTCTTGGCAGCCAACATAACATTTTTGA
This sequence comes from Macaca nemestrina, assembly GCF_043159975.1. NCBI lineage: Eukaryota > Metazoa > Chordata > Mammalia > Primates > Cercopithecidae > Macaca > Macaca nemestrina. Next base: position 148,211,283 of record NC_092131.1, on the reverse strand, counting down.
AAGTTGAAGGGATGAGTGACTTAGTCCTGAAAGGGGTATCTGTATGGCACGTTATGGCTGTGCCACATCACGTCTTTCCATTCATTCTGAGAGAAGATGAGGATGGGAGGCTGGAATGCAAATATTATGGTTGGCATTACATTGACTTGAGTACTGGGGATATTCAGAAAGTGTATGCACTCTGGGATACCCCTTGCATGTCCTTCTTCCTCCAAAGACACCAAAGTTTACTCAGAGGATAGTCTAATTGTTGTTGTTGTTGTGTTTTTTAAATCTGCAGTGTTTTAGAAAATAGCAGATTGTGGTCCCATAATCTGTGGTGTCAAAGATAGTCTTTCTAATTTCCCACAACATTCTTCTGGGTCTTTGCTTTATAACTGTAGTCAAGACCTCAGTAATGGTCTAGACTATGTCAGGGGACAAACACAGGTATAATTGGAGTCCTATTCTTAATGTAGTTTTATTGAAGAGATAGTTTACCTTCCTTTGTGAGAAGGAACTTTTGATGGATAGACATTGTATATTTTTACCCCTGTGGTTATTATAGGTATAAAAAAATTTCATATTACCTTCTTAATTTCTTCCTATTATTTCAATTACACCAATACTTGGACTTGCTATAGATCAAGTTATTAACTTTATCTTTTGTGATTATTTATTCTCAGAGCTTGTCGATACTAAGCATGTTTTAGTTTTAAACAGAAGAGACTTTACATGTATAATTTGGTATTCCACAATAAGAATAGCAAATTTTTAAAGAACTGAACTGGATATTTAAATTCCTTATTGGTGGCTTATATTACCTATAATTATATGGAATGTACTCTATCTTTGCAGAAAAATTTAAAAGATGTCTTGCTATTAGGTATTTTGAAATAATTTCTTTATGGATTTACTTAAAGAGTACCTTAAGATATAGGAAAATGAAATTGCAGCTCTCTTTAGTGTGATGCTAATTTAAATTTTAATTATAAATGCCACACCCATTTCACTTGAGTGCCTTGAAGCATAAGTAATGGGCTTTTATGCAAGAATTAGAATCAAATGAAGTTCCATTGTGTGAAGAGAATCACACTAGATCAAATACTCTAAAGGGGAAAAGAGGGGAGGAGTCTAATTCTGTAAACATCTATGTTCTAGTCTGTTTTCTCCCAGTGCAGCATTCATTAAAACTTAAAATTCTTACTTTTACTACAAAAGAAGGATGCATTTAGAGTTTTGCACAATTAGTGAAGGGAGAACAGCTTGGCAGCCATGTCAATAGTGAAGTGTAAATATGTGTGGTGAGGATTAATTGAATTTGCTTTTTAATATGTATAGTACAGTGTCTGAAATATTACAGAACCTACATAAAAATGTTTAATATTTTTAGTATTTTTAAAATAAAAAAACCAGATAATAACCTCAAGGGAACACTGATGAGGGCCTGAACTAAGGTGGTAGCTCTGGGAATGGAAAGGAGGTAGGAGGTATGGGAATGAGAGAAATTGTAAAGTTATAAACTGGTTAGAGATGTGTGACCAAAAAAATGGAATAATGAAGGGCGAACCCGGATGTCCAGTCTGTATAATTAGGAGAATATTGCTTTTGTATATAAATATTCTATGAGAAACTGAGGGGACATTATAGTTAATGAATGAAGATAAATTTGAAAATATTGAATTTGAGATGTTTGTGGTTATATAGACCCAACTGGTCAACAAACAAATAGGAATTAATGCAAAGAATAGAAGATAGATGCAGACATATTGATTTGGTAATTAGAAGAACAGGGAAGAAAAGTCTGAAAAGAGGAGAGGGGCCGGTAAAGGACTTTGTTAGGGCTTCTTTGTAAAGAAGGAAATCTACTTAAATCGGTATCTTAATACCCTTCAGATAAAACTCCCAGTAGCCCCAGTTTTCAACCTAGAAATCAATCAGAAAAAAAGGCAGCCCTCTCTCTGTGGCCCTCTGGTCTCTTATTTCCACTCTTGTTCCTCTTGTCTGCATTATTTTTTCACCCCTGAAAACGTTTTCACTGTTCAACTTTTACAGGGTTTATACTTGACTACTTAAGTAAGAACTTTGTCACTTTCTTGTTGAAATGCCTACAAAGGCCTGATGAAAGACTTCATGTTCTCTCTCAAGTTCCCAAGACAGAAACTTTCTGGATGAGTCTTAATCATGGGACCACCCAGACAGAAGTAGCTGTGGTCAGAGAGAGGCTCCAGCAGGTCACATTGTCGTGGAAGTAAATAGACTGATTTAAAGAACGCCAAGTAGTTAATGGTTTCAGATGCAGTGATAGGTTGAAGATTAAGGTTTTACGCAAATACTTTTTATGCCCAATAAAAGAGAAATTTCAGTAGAGTACTGAGGCTGGAACTGGATGGTGAGAGGTTGGAGATGAATGGACTCATGGAGAAGTAGAGAGAAATGTTTCCATGATGCTTTTCAAGTTAGGTGGGAGGTGCAACAGCCGGAGGAGGCAATACCGTGGAAGGATGGCTGAAGGCTGTTGTTCATTTATTTGTTTGTTTTTTATTTACAACATGGAAGATGTGAATATGCTTATTGTTTCGGTTGGATGGACCCAGTAGAGAGAAAGAGACTGAAAATGTGAGCAAAAGGAAAGATAACAGTCCTAGAGGTGGTGAGAAGTGGTTCCATTATGAGAACAGGAGGAGATGTGATCCTTGGGAAGGAAGAATTCTTGTATATTAGAGACGTACAGCAAACATACAGTACTGAAACAAGTATGTTTTTGAATATTTATTGTAGTTTTATTCCAATTGTATGACAGTGAAGCCTTGGACAACTTCAAGTAGTCTTTAATCAAGAAGACATTTCTGCATCAGCTAGAGGATTTCCAAGCAGGTTTGAGAAGTGAGGCCTGGTCTTTGTGGTGAGGATTAATGTCAAAAGAACCTTCTGTTTCTTCAACACGCTACTTAGGCCCTTATGTATTTGATTGCAGAGATGAACCACTTTTCTGCATATATTTGTATTTTATTATTTACATATTTTTATTGGAGTATGATTTACAGTGAAGTGCATATATATTAAGCTTACAATTAAAAGAATTTTTAAAAATGAAAACAGTTAACCACTCTAAGATATAGAGCATTTCTATCACCCTAAAAAGCTTTCTCATATCCCCTTCAAGTCAATCTCCACTCTTCATAGCCAACAGTGTTTCAGATTTTGATGATCATAAATTATTCTTGCTTTGAACTTAATATACATGAAATCATACAGTAAGTACTCTTTTGTGCCTGGTTTATTTTGCTCAGCATAATGTTTATGAATGTCACATGCAGTAGTTGTTCATTATTCCAATATGCCGTAATTTGTGTATTCATTCTCCTGGTGGATTTTTTTAAATTTTTTGGCTAGTATGAAATAAAGCTATCAGAAAAAAATCTTATACACATTTGTTTGGGAAAATATGTTTATTTCTCATTGGTGAGTACTTAAGAATAAAGTTACTGAATCATAGGGTGCATGTAGGCTTAACTTTGTAAGAAACTAGCCATTCCTAAGTTGATTTTATTTTGCATCGTCCTATGCAATGTGTAAAAGTTCCAGTTGCTCCACATCCCTTCCATCATTTTGGTATAACTAGTCTTTAGAAATTTCAGCCATTTTCAAGTGCATGAAATGGTATCTCATTTTGATTTGTTATTTGTATTTTCCTTATAATTAATGCTGTAGAGTACAGTTTTATGTGCTTATCTGTCATTTGAATACCTTCCTTGGTGAAGTATTTATTCAAGTCTTTTGACCTTTTTTGTTTATATTGTATTTTTATTGCTGATTTTTTGGATTGGTGTGTGCATGCATGTGAGTGTGATACAAATCAGAAGTGTGCATTGCAAAGTCAATCTGTGACTTGCCTTCTTATTTTGTTAATGGTTTTCAAAGAACACAAGTTTTTAATTTTGATGAATTCTCAGTTACCAATTTCTGTTTTATATTTAGTGCTTATTTATACTTCTAAGAAATTTTTCTATACCTCAAGTTTGCGTTAACGTTCTTTTATATGTTCTACTTGCAGCATTACAGTTTTAGTTCAGCTGAAATTAATTCTGTATGCAGTATTACTTTTCTCATGTTTATAAAATTGTTCCAGGATCATTTATTAAACATATCCTAATTGAATTTTTTTGTACCTTTGTAAAAATTAAAGTTATCTATACACATGTGTCTATTTCTGGACTTTCTACTAGTCCAATTATTTCTTTTCTCTAGCTGTATTAGTATCACTACTACTGCAGTTGTTGGTAAATTTTGAAATTAGGCAGTGTTAATCCTCCCATATTGTTTTATTTTATTTTATTATTATTGTTTTCATTTTGAGACTGTTTCACTCTGTTGCCCAGGCTGCAGTGAATCGGCACAATCTCGGCTCACTGCAACCTGCACCAGCCAGGCCCAAGCTATCCTCCTACTTCAGCCTCCCTAGTATCTGGTACTACAGGTGTGTGCCACCATGACCAGCTAATATTTGTATTCTTTGTAGAGACAAAGTTTCATCATGTTGCCCAGGCTGGTCTAGAATTCCTGGGCTTAAGTGACCTTCTTACCTTGGCCTCCCAAAGTGCTAGGATTACAGGCGTGAGCCACCACTCCTGGCCCAATCTTGTTATTTTTATAGAGTGTTTTAAGTATTCTAGAATCTTTCCAGTTCCATATACATTTTAGCATTTTATTTCCAAATTCTCAAAAACAGATATGCTGGGATTTTGTTGGGGTCTATTAAATCTATAGATCACTTTGGGGAGAACTGATACATTAACAATGAATTTTTCAACTTATGATCATATATTATCTCTTTAATTATTCTTTAATTTCTTTCAGCAATATCTGTATTCGGGAAAATATTTTGGTAAATTTATTTCTAAAAATTTTATGATTCTGATGTTATAATCGATTATCTCATTTTCCAATTTTTTACTGCTAGTAGTGAGAAACATAATTTATCTCTATGTATTGGGCTTATGTTCTGTGAGCTTGCCGAATTTAGTTTTCAGCTTTTATACTTATTTTGAAGATTCCTTAAGATTTTCACATAAACATGTCAACTGTGGAAAAAGGCAATTTAATTTTTTTCCTTTCTAATACTTTTGATTTCATTGTTTTGCCTTATTGACCTATCTAAATCCTCCAATTCAATGTTAAATACAGGTGGTGAGAGTGGATATACCAAGCTTAATCCCTATCTGAGAGAAAGCATTAAATATTTTGCCTTCAATTACAAGCTCATATGTAGATTTTGATTTTATTAGATTCATGATGTTTTCTTCTATTTTGCTAAGAAATTTATTTTTTATGGTACAAATGGGTGTTGAATTTTGTTCAGTGGCTTTTTTTCTTTACATATATGTAGGTGATTATATTCTGTTTCTCTCCCTTTCTTATTTTTTAATGTGTTCAATTGCATGACTGATTTTCAAAAATTAAATCAGCCTTACATTCCTGGAATAATGATACTTGATCGTGATCTGTTAATCTTTTTACACATTTCTAGATTTTATTTGCTAATATTTTGTTAAATATTTTTCATCTACATTCATGAAGGATACTAATCTGAATTTTTTCTTCTCTTGTAATATTTTTGTCAAGTTTTGAAATCATGGTTTTGTGGCCAAATAAAGCAATTGGACAGTGTTCCTTCCTCTTTTCTGAAACAGTTTGTTTAAAATTAACATATTTTTCCTTAAATGTTTGCTAGAATCCTCTAGTTTAAAAATTCTACCTGCAGCTTTCTTTATGGAAGATATTTGATTACATATGTATATGCAAGATATCTATATATATAAATCTATTCTCTCATACATATAAAATATATATAAGATATATACACATAGAGAAAAATTCTTCCTTAGTTTTTATAATACATGGTTTTGAAGGAATTGATGTATTTTATCCATTACTGAATTTATTGACATAAAGTTTGTACAATATTCTCATTGTCCGTTTAATATCTGTATGATTTGTACTCATATTCTGTCTTTCAGTTCTGATATTGGTAATTTGTGTTTCTTATTTTCTTCATCAATTTTTTTTACCTAATTATTAACTTCTGGGTTTTTGTCATTGACTTCTTCTCTTATTTTTGTTATTTTCTTCATTACACCTGCTATGTATTTAATTTGCTCTTTTTTTTTTTTTTTTTTTGCTAGATTCTAAAGGTGAAATTTAGATGATGGGTTCTTAGATCATTTAGACCTATAAATTCATTTTTAAGCACTGCCTTTAGCTGTGTCCCATACGTTTTGGTATGTTGTTTTTTAAATTATTCAGTTCAAAATATTTCAGTTTTTGGGGGGATTTCTTTTTTGACACATGGGTTATTTAGAAGAATGTTGTTTAACTTTAAAAGATAGCTGTGGAGATAGAGTGTTTATAGATATTTCATTCTTGTTTTTAAAATGTCTTTTATTATGGTCACGATACACGCTCTGTAAGATGTCAGTCTTTTGAAATATTTGAGGCTTATTTCAAGGACCAGTATGTGGTCTGTCTTCGTTAGTGAGCTCTGTGCATATGAATAAAGCATATCTCTTCTACAGTTTTTGTATGTAATGACTATGTGATATTTTAACAGAAAAATCAGATGACTTCCATATTTTCGTTACTTCAAAGACAGCTAAATTGCTTGAGACAAGCAATTCTGAGGGAGAAGTTATAAGCTAGAATGGAGTATGCCTCCTAAAATAGAGTCTTAAAGAATGATTCAAAGACTTCAAGAAATGTCATAAAGATATCAGAGTCAAGAACAGCATCAGGTTCTAATAAAAAGAGTCAATTTCCATACGCCAGGACTACTAGATTTTAGTTTTGTGCCCTTAAGCAAGTCAACTAACCTCTCCAAACTTTGATCTACTGAAGATAATGACACCTCCCTCCATGGCTAAGCATTCTAACTATTCTTAGAATCAAGCCACAGAATATATATGAACATGTTTTGAAAGCTAAGTCAAATGAAAATGCAGGTGGTGATATTATTATACCATCACATAGCATAAATCTATAGCTAATTTTAGTCAAATCTAAGACAAACCAATTTTAGATGATCTATCAAGTGGTTTTAACATTGCTAAAATTTCATAAGTCAGACTCTTATTCTTCACAGAGGTCTTAGAAAACCACATTAGAAATCAGTCTGAAATTGCCACTAATTACTAAACCCAGTGTATTGCTTTTAAGGATGTTCTTTTGGCATTAGAGTGAATTTATGGACAGATCAAACGTAATAAAACTGAGCAAAATGGGCTAGCAACACCTAATTATATTTAAAGAATACTTTATGAACAGATTTTTTTTAGACACTCAAGGTGCATTGCTCTTTAGACTTCATAAATCAGACATGCAGACATCTAATCAATGTACCAACATCCCAGCAATATTGCCAGTTTCTTCTTATACATATATTTAATGTAATTTTAGCAAAGGACATATTTTTGGCCAAAATACTTCATTTTGTAGGCAACTCTTACAGAAATACAAAAAAATTTTCTTAGTTTGAAGCTTATTCTTTCATAATGTGTGATAATTTTTACATCTTAGGAGGGTAATAGATTTGTATTAAGGACAAGAGAACTCCTTTCCTCTTCCACCCTACTAACATTTAGGTCAAGTTCTATTTACAGCTGAGCAGGTTAGTGATAGTTCATGACAGGTTTTGATAAATTTATTACTTTTTTCAAATGAAAAGACATTAAATGGCTATTAAAAACCAGACACCCTGGTACATTGCTGTGGGAAAATTAATGCAAAAAATGAGGGATTATATTGCCTCATGTTAGATCCTATAAAATATGTCATACAATGTTTGTATGCATTGGAGAAGGTATCTATGATGATCAAATGAGCCTGTGACACAGATGGAGGAGTGCATTAACTCCTGTCTGGGAATTAAAAACGCTTTTAACTACATGTAATGCTATAGATTTTTATCTCCTCACAAACTTTCAAAATTAGTGTGAAATTTACTATACCTTAAAAAATAGACTAATGCAACTGAGCAACTTGCATTAGTCTAAATGAACCCCAAAGAGGGTTTGTGTCACTGTGGGGATTTCTTGGCTGCCTTACAGTCAGAAAACGAGTAGGGGTAGAGGAAGGGTCTGCTCAGATGGGAATCGCATTATTTAATAATAATGTTAACATTTTTAGTACTTCCGATGTTATGGGCACTTCTCTATTTATTATTTAATGATTATAGCAATTTAAGGAAGTTGGTACCATTATCTTATTTGTTAAATGAGGAAACTGAGAAACACAGAGATTAAACAGTTTGCTTAATATACTCAGTGGGGACATGGCAGAGCCATGATCTAAAGTAGTCAGTCTGACTTAAGTCTCCCTTCTATACCTTCCCCCACCCACAGGGGATGATAGAGCTCAGGCGGGCACCAAATGACACACATGACTCCGTCCCATTAAGGATGGAAATGCTCCTTGATTTAATTGATGTTATCCCGCTTGAACAGTATGATGTAGTATGGTTTGGTAACCATACAGAAATTATTCAAATCAGCCGGGCGCGATGGCTCAGGCCTGTAATCCGAACACTTTGGGAGGCCGAGGCGGTCGGACCACGAAGTCAGGAGTTCGATACCATCCTGGCTAACACAGGGAAACCCCGTCTCTACTAAAAATACAAAAATATTGGCCAGGTGTCATAGCAGGCGCCTGTAGTCCCAGCTACTCAGGAAGCCAAGGCAGGAGAATGGCGTGAACCCAGGAGGCGGGGCTTGCAGTGAGCCGAGATTATGCCACTGCACTCCAGCCTGGGCAGCAGAGTGAGACTCCGTCTCAAAAAAAAAAAAAAAAAAAAATTATTCAAATCCTAACTGTATGTTTGAGCAAGTCGCTTAGAAGCTCTGAGTCTAGCTTTTTTCCCCCTCAGTCTTTAAAATGAGTAATATTTTACCTTGTGTGGTTGTTTTCAAGATACAGATTAATCCTTTTAACAAACAAGAGACAGAATAGACCTTAGGAAACACAGAGGAGCAGGTAATTTGTTTAAACAGGAATATGGGCTCCTTGCCTTGGTATAGGACACTCGGGTGGTAATGTGTCAAACGTGGTGGGACAGAAGAGGTGAGAAACATTTCAGCTAATGGAAGCTTTTGCTCTAGAATAGCGGTGGTCCTCAATGGCCTTCCTTTATACAACTTAACTCTCCATCAATAGTTCTAACAAATGTCAAAATTGCTCACAGGATTTACTTTCAGAAATCTCTTTTAATCTCAAACAGTTTCCAATTCCAGAAAATTACAGACATTGAGTATAGAGAATCAAGGTAAAAGTCAAATTATTTAAGGACAGAGTTAGATTGCCCTATCAAAGAATGTTGGGCACAGTGGGAAGGTGCCAAACCCTTGGATGAGATTGCTGTAGAGGAAAGGCAGCACGGCACAGAGGAAAGAATAGTGAAGTCGGGGTAGGAAGCCTGCGTTTTTGTTCCAGCTCTGCTGTATGAACTAAGGCAAGTGTTTCGACCTTCGTAGCTTTCCTTTTCATGCTGTGTACAATTTGAGGATCAGTGCTGTTCAAACTGTGCTCCCCAACCTCAACGACTCTGTAGAGGGTTTCTGTAGGCCCCAGTTTTTGTGGAAACAGTGAAGTGGGACTCTAGCCCTGCTGCCTTAATTCAGCTAAAGGAGTTCTGCTTTTTCAATCAGATTGAGTTTCAACATCTGATTTTGTTGGGAAAAAAGTGGAAGGGGGCTTGTTTCTGAGGGTAAAAATCAAAACAAAACAATACCTTATAACAAAAATCTCAGCTTTGAAATGTTACAATTCTAAGTTGCTTCTCTGTAAGCCAGGGTACTTGTACTCTGCTCTCTGTGCATGTGATTAGGAAGATGTTGCAAAGATTGAAAAAGCAATAGTGCTTATCATCATGTAGCTGGGAACGGGGTTGGGCCACACCAAGATAGTAAATGGGCAAAGCTTATTCAAGGCTCCTCAGTATCTCACTTCTGGAATATTCTCTTACCTGTCCCCTGTGAAGGTGGACTCTTCCCATTCTCAGACTTTAACTTTTTTTAATTGTTGTGGGTGAATAGTCAGTGTATATATTTATGGGGTACCTGAGATATTTTGATACAGACATGCAATGTGTAATAATCACAGTGAATAGGGTATCCATCCCCTCAAGCATTTATCCTTAGTGTTACAAACTGTCCAGTTATACTCATTTAGTATTATAAAATGTACAATTAAACTTTTACTGACTATAGTCACCCTAGTGTGCTATCAAATATTAGATTGCATTCATTATTTCTATTTTTGTACCCATTAAGCATCTCCATCTTCCTTCCACCTCCCCATTACCCTTCCCAACCTCTGGTAACCATCCTTCTACTTTCTATCTCCATGATTTCAGTTGCTTTGATTTCCAGATCCCACAAATAAGTGAGAACATACAATGTTTGTTTTTCTGCGCCTGACTTATTTCACTTAACTCCAGTTGCATCTATGTTGTTGCAAATGACAAGATCTCATTATTCTTTTTATGGCTGAATAGCACTTTATTATGTATATGTACCACATTTATTTATCCATTAATCTGTTGATGGACACTTAGGTTGCTTCCAAATCTTGGCTATTGTGAACAGTACTTCAACAGGCATGGGATTGCAGATATCTCTTTGATATAATGATTTCCTTTCTTTTGAATATATGTCCAACATCAGGATTGTGGAATCATATGGTAGCTCTATTTTTAGTTTTTTAAGGAACCTTCAAACCATTCTCCATAGTGGTTGTAGTAATTTACATTCCCACTAACAGTATACAAGAGCTTCCTTTTCTCAACATCCTCACCAGCATTTGTTATTGCCTGTCTTTGAGATAAAAGCCATTTTAACTGGAGTGAGATATCTCAGTGTAGTTTTGAGTTACATTTCTCTGATGATCAATGATATTGAGCACCTTTTCATATGCCTGTCTTCTGTTTGTATATATTCTTTTGATAAATGTCTCTTCAAGTCTTTTCCCCATTTTTAAATTGGATTTATTAGATGTTCTTCTTGTAGAGTTGTTTGAGCTCCTTATATATTCTGGTTATTAATCCCTTGTCAGATGGGTAGTTTGCAAATATTTTCTCTCATTCTCTGGGTTGTCTCTTCACTTTGTTGGTTGTTTCCTTCGCTGTGCAGAAGCTTTTTAACTTGATGTGACCCCATTTATCCATGTTTACTTTGGTCATCTGTGCTTCTGTGACTCAGGCTTTTTAATGTTCTCTCCACTCTCCCTCCAAATCCTGAGGGATATCCCGATAAACCATTTATACCAAAGTACAAAGTGCCTGATAAGCCTTAAAACCTAGGGGCCCAGTGGCAAGACTTGCATTTCAACAAAGACCAAAATTTTAAATAAAAGAAATAAAGCTCTAATAATAAAAACTAGTATAGATTATTCTTGAGTAGGGGAGTTCTTCAAACATACTACATAGGTCACCACCTATTTCCCTAAGATTTGTCCTCCTGGGCATAGTATTATAGCATAGTGTTTATGAGAAAGGACTCTAAAACCAGTCACATTGGTTGCAATGCTGGCTGCATCACTTCCAAGCTATGTGGCTTTGAGCTAGATACTCAGGCTCTCGTATTCTTCATCTGTAAAATGAGGATGCATAACAGTATCTACTGCAAGTTTACTATCAAACATTAATATAATCTATAAAAAAGCACTCAAGACAATGCCTGGCATATAATAGACATTAAAAATGGAAAAACATGTATAAGAGCTATTCGGTAAACAGCTTAGAAGAATAATTAAGGACTAAATGTCATGGTTCAGACTAAATAGACTGTAAGGACTATAATGAAAAGAAAAGATGACAAGTTAAATAACTTTTGTGGAAAAGATGAGTCTTGATTTCTCATTTGAATGATTTGGAACAGAATAGGTGGAAGACATTCTAGACAGAGTGAAGAACAAGAATAAAACAATGGAAGAATACACGTGTGCATCCACGGTACCATGAAGTGGTCTAGAGCAGAAGGTGCACAATCATTCATAGGGAGAAGGAGGAGAAGAAAATGATATTTAAGAGAAATTAGATGAAATCAGTCAATGGGAAGTTTTGAAATAGTGGAGAATGTTACTTTAGGGGACCAGTAAGCTATTGTAGTATTCTATGACTAAAGTAAGGAGAATGTAAATTATGATATTGAAATAATTGTAGAATTAGGCGATTTGGGCAACTCCTTTAGCATCTCTGAGGCTCAGCATTCCTGATCATAAACTGAGATACTATACTTATAAGATTACCATGAAGATTATTTGAGATAAGCCACACAAAAGGACTTTGTAAATCCTAAGTGCTATGGAAATATTAGTACTGAGTGCCATTGTTTACTCTTAAACAAAAGTAGCAGCAATGGGAATGAATACAGAATGTATGTGGGTTTTAGTTGGGTGAAGAAATTCACAAAATAAATGATTAGCTAAAATTAAAGAGGATGCTTGAGTCATTTGACTTTCATTCTTGGGGGAAAGGGGTCTTTCTGTTTATTATTTTTTTTAATAGTAAATTACCTTAGAAAAAAACCTTTTAATCACTTTCTGACTTCATCATTTTTGTTGAAATATTTTAATATACATTGGTTTATTGCTTTTGCCTTAAAGTAAGGCAAACAACTAACAGTTCCCCCAAACATTATTTAATGTGTTACTGTGTTCCAGCAATTCACATTGTCAGAGTCATCCCTGTGACCATCAGTCACATTACATACACATCCTTTTACTCCTTCATGTGGAAAGGATATATAAAGCAGGTATAAATCTACGTTGACCTGATAAAGACATTCTAGAGGATGCTTTTTAAAATTTTATCTTTAATATCAACTTATTTGCTCATTATCTGCCTTGTCCCAACTTGTTCCACCTCGACCTGCTCCCCCTTATCAATCCTGGTGGTTCCTCATATGCTATTGGTATATCTGGCTTGCCCTTCCATCTCCAGCTACTCTGGTTTTCTTCTTTGCTGTGTTTGGAGGAGCCCGCTTATAAAGTTACTTGGTCAGTGTGCTACTCAATGCTGTTTTCCACAGGAACCCTCTTGCTCAGTTGCACCTTTTCTGTACTTTGTTAGGGTTGCTCCTTCTCTGTTGCAGTGATTCTGCCCTCCTACCTGATGGGAAGCTTCTTTGAGTCAGCTACTTTCCAAATCACCAAGAATTTACTGTTGAACAGATATATGGTGAACCATATTTATGTATCACCCTTTTATGTATTTTGAAAGGATTTCTTTTAAATCAGCAATTATAGGGCATTTGCTGATGAGGTGCTGTTGTATTGAAAAGCAGAGGTTTTTTTCCTATGTTCGTGGGAAAATAATACTAATCATAACACAGTCCAGGACACATAACAGAAACTTAATGCAAATGAAGGAGCAGTTAAGAGTAAGGTTATTCTATTAGTCTAGGATTAAGCAAATAACAGTAAAGAGAAAGTCAAAAAGTCAAGTGATTCAATGGCAAAGACATGGAATCAACTGAAATGCCCATCAAAAATAGATTGGATAAAGAAAATGTGGTACATATACACCATGGAATACTAAGAAGCCATAAAAAGGAATGAGGTCATGTCCTTTGCAGGGACATGGATGAAGCTGGAAGCCATTATCCTTAGCAAACTAACGCAGGAACAGAAAACCAAACACTGCATCTTCTCACTCATAAGTGGAAACTGTACAATGAGAACACATGGACTCAGGGAGGAGAAAACACACACTGGAACTTGTTGGGGGGTGGGTTGGGGGGAGGTAGAGCATTAGGAAAAGTAGCTAAATGCATGCTGGGCTTAATACGTAGGTAATCAGTTGACAGGTGTAGCAAACCAGCATGGCACACGTTTATCTATGTAACAAACCTGCACATCCTGCCCATGTGACCCAGAACTAAAAATAACAAGAAAAGCCAGGTAATAAGCATATTTCTAGACCAAAGACAGGAATACAGATCAGAATCAGGGCCAGTGAGACAAGTGTGGGTCCTGAGGCCAGGACTTGGGGAGGAGAACTCCTTGGGCTGTACCATAAGAGGTCCTGTCCCTTTGTCTTCTTTGTCTGTCTTGAAAGTTAACCTCTAAATATCCAGCTCACCTGGGTATTTAGTACTTTACTGCCTTTAATAAGGAATATAAAATACTTTAATGCATTTAATAAGGAACATAAAATTGTTTGTTGATCTGAAAATGCTTTAGCTTAATTCTGGTAATGATTTAGCAATAAATTTTTGACTGTTTAAAAGTTCATTATCTCCTTTAGCCCACTAGGGTATCTAACTTTTAGAGTCATATTAAATAGTTCTCTTAAAAATGAGTATGTTAACATATCTGCAAACCATATTTCACATTAAACACTAATATTAATTTCAGAGTTTACACACTTCCTCTTCAAATCTGGGGCTTGGAGTCAAGACTGTGTTTCATGTTAATTGCATGACCTTAAGCAAGTTTTCAGAAACTCTAAACCTTGAGTCACTTTATCTGGAAAATGAAAATACTTATTTTATACAATTATTGTGAGAACGAAATGAGATAAACTTTAGAAAATTGCATACACAGTGCTTGGTACATAGTAAATAATAATTGAATGTTATTACGAAGGCTTCCCATAACAACATAGTCTATTGTTTTAATCTTTCTCAAAGACTTTCTTTCCAAAGTCTTAAATCTTATCCCTAAAGTTCATTACTGAAGATAATATATGGTTATGTAACTACAGTTAAAATATCTGGAGAGTAAGTTGGAGCTTTGGAATTCAAGTAGTTAAGACGAGATGATGTTATCTTAGCGTTCACCCTCCAGCTACCTCTCATCCACCTTGAGTTTTTCCTGATTTGAGCCATTTTCCTTTAAATCAAAGAACTTCAGAGAGAGGAGTAGGTATGTGGGTGGGTATAAGGGCTTGTGGGTATAAGGGCTTGTGTCAGTTACCACTGGTAACATTCACTTTACATACAAAGGATTGTTTCATTGACTCCAGAACTAGGACCAAACTACCTTTTTACTTTATTTATCAGTGATGTTTTTGGCTGTATCTCTTTATCTCTTTGAATCTGTTATATCCTCGTATAATAGGCATAATGATGCCTTCTTTAAAGAGTTTCTGTGAGGATTACAGAGATAATTTAAGTTTCTGAAACATAACAGGTGACCATTAAATGTCATCTTCCTTTGCCATCTCAGTCACTTGTCTGAAGGAAGTGCCACAGCCGGTATTTTGAACTCACCGAATCTTTCCCTAAGGCATCTATGGTTTTATGATGGGATTGTATCACACACACATACCGTAGGGGCTCAGTAACTAGGAAGGTGAGATTTCAACATTAGGAAATTGTTGCTGAACCATAAAGATAAAGGTATCTTCCCTTTCACTTCTGACTGTTTCTTTAGAATGTCTTTGTTCTCCCTCTTTCATTTTCCAACCTAGCAGAATTCTTAGGTTGCCCCCCACTATATCATAATTTTCACATCAGGTACCACCTGATTAGTCTTCTGTGATTGCTACTTGAAGCTTTTCACTACTCTTCTCAGTACTAGTAATAACTAACATGTACTGGGCTTTGCTATCTTCTAGACATTGCTCCAAAAATTTACATGTATTAACTTATTTAAACCTTACAACTATCCTATGAGGAGATGCTATTTCTGTCCCAATATAATTAATGTACAAGATAAAGCTGTAAAAGCAGTAGGGAAGTAACTTTCTTCTTCTTCCTTTATTCTTTTTTTCTTTCTTTCTTTCTTTCTTTTTTTTTTTTTTTTTTTTTTTTTTTTTTGAAACGGAGTCTCACTCTGTCACCAGGCTGGAGTGCAGTGGCGTGATCTCAGCTCACTGCAACCTCTGCCTCCCGGGTTCAAGCGATTCTCCTGCCTCAGTCTCCTGAACAGCAGAGACTACAGGCATGCACCACCATGCCTGGCTAATTTTTGTATTTTTAGTAGAGATGGAGTTCAAGTGATTCTCCTGCCTCAGCCTCCTGAGTAGCTGGGGCTACAGGCACGCACCACCACACCCAGTTAATTTTTGTATTTTTAGTAGAGATGGGGTTTCACCATCTTGGCCAGGGTGGTATCGAATTCCTGACCTCGTGATTCGCCTGCCTCAGCCTCCCAAGGAAGTAACTTTCTTATGACCACACAGCTAGTGTATCACAGAGTTGGGATTCCAATGCAGGTAATCTGGATCAAGGGACTGTGCTGAAAGCCAATAACCATTAGCGCCTCCTCCTCAAATGGGACTTCTTAAATTTCAAAACTGTCTACCTTCTGATTCTATTTTGTCAGTCCTCTGCTCCCCGTCAGAGGCATCCCTCTCTGGATAACATGGATGCTTCTCCATCTTTGCACACGACATGAATGTCTCAGATGCTTCTCTTCTGCTCACACCGCTTCTCCTTCTCTGGATTGTGTAAGGCCCAGTGCAGCCACTTTAGGCTTATTGGAACCTATATTGTTTATGTATTAGTTCATGGGTTTCCTACTTTCATTCATTTATATAATCATCTATCTGAAAAACAGTATGAGTCTCTTATGTATCAAGGAATACAAAAATTTAAAGTTAATTAGAACACAGCTCCTGCTCTTCAAGAGTTTACAGTCAGATAGGAGAGGCAGACATACAGATAAAATATTTCACATACATAATTATGGTATTTTGAGAGTACATTGCAGGAGCACAGAGGAGGAAGTGCTGTACTCTGAGGAGGTCTAATGAGCTGATGTTGATCCTTGGCTGGGTATCAAATGTATAGGTATTCTATAGATATTTGTGAAAGAGACATATGAATAGAGAAGGGAAGGGGAAAATAATTGGAGGAAGAAGGAATAGCATGGAAAAAGGCCCTTTAGTGGGGTAAAAATATGGTAATCAGGGAACTGCTATTACTTCACCATGACTGAGACAGATGTGCTTATGGGAGTGACAGAAAATAAGACTGCTAAAATAGTGTTTCAAGAAGGAAGACTTATATATTTTCAATTGTATTAATTTTAGAAATTTAGGATTTGAAAAAAGAGTCAAATTATCATTTAGGAGGACCACGTAGGCTACAACTGTCATGGTCCAGATGAGAAATGACAGAGTTCAGAACTAAGGCAAGACTATGTCACCTCAGGCATGTACATGGTCTAGAATGACTCCTGGGTATATGCTGTGGGCAAGTGGATAATTATGATGACATTATTGAGATTAGTAATTCAGGAAAATTGCTAGGTTCTGGATGGAGTTTAATTTTGGGCAACTAGGTGGAGATACTAAGTGGCTGAAATGTGTGCCAATTCTTCAATAAAGAGTGGTTAGGAGAGAGATGAGCTCCGTTGGAGTGGTTGCTGAAATGGTTTTAGAGTTTAAAATAATTTTTACAGATAGTGAGGGCTGGATTATGAATGATATTCTGGCTGGAGAGGATGTAAAAGTTACTGAGGCATGAAAGAGTATGGAGCCCTTAGTGAATCACAGGTTGTTCTCTGTGGTTGGAATATGAACAAGTGAGTTCGCGGGTGCAACTGTGGACACCTGTTCCTGGGTTTGCATTTGGTGGCCTTCATTTCCCATTGAACTTTCCCACTCAAACGTTTTCTAACAATTATTGCCTATAACAGTAGCTTTGAACCAGTGATGCCAGTCAGGAAATTTAGATTGGAAAACATCAGAGGCGTTAACAGAATTGCTACTTTGATTTAAACAAAAGGAAGCATTTGTTTCTAAGTTTGGAAGACCAAGGATTTTGGATTGAGTGATTGGTAGAAAATTTTATTTGACCAAAACTAGTTTAAACATAATTTATCTACCCTATTGCAGCTTAACTTTCCAAAGCCCTTTCTTCACAAGGAGATGTCCCATAGGAGTAAAAAAATGCTTTTTAAATTTAACTCAAAAGTAAATTTCTTGACGTTTTTATTAGTAGAAAATAGGTCCTGGTTTGTATTTGTGAATGAACACCAAATTGTTTCAGAGCAGAAGAGTTATACTCTGATAGTATTTGAAATCTAGAAAGACTTGGGCTTCTTTAGAGTTCATCTCTTTCACTCCATCTTTTCTCCTCCTCTTCTCACTTATGCTTCCCTCTCTCTTGTGAAGCTCGGCTCCTGGCCAGAGCATGTATTCTGAAATCCCCTGTAGAGCCTGATTGAAGTGAAACTGGCAGATTTCCAAGTGGAGAGAGCTGATAAAAGAGCAGATTTCTGAGACAATCTGTAGTTTATGATGTGTTCTTTAATGAATAAAATAGATTATCTACCCAAACACACACTGGAATACCAACAAAGCCTTTTGACTGTTACTATTATTCTGGGTTACATTTCACTGATAAAATAGTAAGTTCAATTCAATGAAACTTTGAATTCCTACTACATATAAGGCCTTGTGCTGGCAAACCAGCAAAATTAAATATTAACTTTATTTTCTTTTTCTTCACACAATTCAAGAAACTAGTCATCATAGAGATTACTTATTTGTGTGGTCAGAAAAAGATTATTTGGATGAATAAAAACAGGTTTTATATATAGAGATAATATTAATTTGTGAATTTTGAATACCTGGGATGTGAAGGAAATATATTTAGATTTAAATTCTTATGTTTGTGTAAGTAAACATGTTATTAGGAAAGAAAGTAAAGTAGAAATGACTTTATGAAGTTAATATGGCTGCATAAGTTGCCTGTCATATTACTCAGTGTTTTCTAAATAATCATTATTACCTTTTATTACTATTTCAGTTGTGCCTACCCATGAATGATTTATCAAAAAACATTATAAACATAGTTATTGGTAGTGATTTGCTTTAAGTAATTATTTTAAAAGTAAATTTACATTGAAATTCATATATGCTCCTACCTCCTCTGCAATTTTTCACACATTGTGTATTACGAATACTTTTGAAACATGTTGGAAATGGAATAAATCTAGAATTGAATTCTGATATTTAACATTCATTTCTTTGTAGACACTACATGGAGTTGTGTGGAAATGACAGAGATTCATGAAACCCCTCCTCCAGGAAAGAATGTCTTTCACAGATGGAGCTTTGCTTCCGGTTTGCACAGGACAGCGACAATGTGGCAGAGCCACGCCTGCCCTTCCTGCTCTTTCCAGTGATTCACAGAACATCTGAACAGTGATGCTTGCCTTGGATTTTCAGATTTTCATCCTGATACTTGTTTACTTTTCTGGGACAGAAAAGCTTGCACTAATTGCTCTCCATGGTGGCTAATTTTTTCAAGAGCTTGATTTTACCTTACATTCATAAGCTTTGCAAAGGAATGTTTACAAAGAAATTGGGAAATACAAACAAAAAAAAAGAGTATCGTCAGCAGAGAAAGGATCAAGACTTTCCTACTGCTGGCCAGACCAAATCCCCCAAATTTTCTTATACCTTTAAAAGCACTGTAAAGAAGATTGCAAAGTGTTCATCTACTCACAACTTATCCACCAAGGAAGACGAGGCTAGTAAAGAGTTTTCCCTCTCGCCAACATTCAGTTACCGAGTAGCTATTGCCAATGGCCTACAAAAGAATACTAAAGTAACCAACAGTGACCATGAGGATCTGCTTCAAGAGCTGTCTTCAATTGAGAGTTCCTACTCAGAATCATTAAATGAACTAAGGAGTAGCACAGAAAACCAGGCACAATCAACACACACAATGCCAGTTAGACGCAACAGAAAGAGTTCAAGCAGCCTTGCACCCTCTGAGGGCAGCTCTGATGGGGAGCGTACTCTACATAGCTTAAAACTGGGGGCTTTACGAAAACTGCGAAAATGGAAAAAGAGTCAAGAGTGTGTCTCCTCAGACTCCGAGTTAAGCACCATGAAAAAATCCTGGGGAATAAGAAGCAAGTCTTTGGACAGAACTATCCGAAACCCAAAGACAAATGCCCTGGAACCAGGGTTCAGTTCCTCTGGCTGCATTAGCCAGACACATGATGTCATGGAAATGATCTTTAAGGAACTTCAGGGAATAAGTCAGATTGAAACAGAACTTTCTGAACTACGAGGGCATGTCAATGCTCTCAAGCACTCCATCGATGAGATCTCTAGCAGTGTGGAGGTTGTACAAAGTGAAATTGAGCAGCTACGTACAGGGTTTGTCCAGTCCCGGAGGGAAACTAGAGACATCCATGATTATATTAAGCACTTAGGTCATATGGGTAGCAAGGCAAGCCTGAGATTTTTAAATGTGCCTGAAGACAGATTTGAATATGTTGAAAGTGTGGTGTACCAAATTCTAATAGATAAAATGGGTTTTTCAGATGCACCAAATGCTATTAAAATTGAATTTGCTCAGAGGATAGGACACCAGAGGGACTGTCCAAATGCAAAGCCTCGACCCATACTTGTGTACTTTGAAACCCCTCAGCAAAGGGATTCTGTCTTAAAAAAATCATATAAACTCAAAGGAACAGGCATTGGAATTTCAACAGATATTCTAACTCATGACATCAGAGAAAGAAAAGAGAAAGGGATACCATCCTCCCAGACATACGAGAGTATGGATATGAAGTTGTCTACTCCAGAGCCAAAAATCAAAAACAATTGGCAGTCACCTGATGACAGTGATGAAGATCTTGAATCTGACCTCAATAGAAACAGTTATGCTGTGCTTTCCAAGTCAGAGCTTCCAACAAAGGGAAGTACTTCCAAGCCAAGCTCAAAATCACACAGTGCTAGATCCAAGAATAAAACTGCTAATAGCAGCAGAATTTCAAATAAATCAGATTATGATAAAATCTCCTCACAGTTGCCAGAATCAGATATCTTGGAAAAGCAAACCACAACCCATTATGCAGATGCAACACCTCTCTGGCACTCACAGAGTGATTTTTTCACTGCTAAGCTTAGTCGTTCTGAATCAGATTTTTCCAAATTGTGTCAGTCTTACTCAGAGGATTTTTCAGAAAATCAGTTTTTCACTAGAACTAATGGAAGCTCTCTCCTGTCATCTTCGGACCGGGAGCTATGGCAAAGGAAACAGGAAGGAACAGTGACCCTGTATGACAGTCCCAAGGACCAGCATTTGAATGGAAGTAATCAGGGTATCCAAGGGCAGACTGAAATTGAAAACACAGAAACTGTGGATAGTGGAATGAGTAATGGCATGGTGTGTGCATCTGGAGACCGGAGTCATTACAGTGATTCTCAGCTCTCTTTACATGAGGATCTTTCTCCATGGAAGGAATGGAATCAAGTAGAGCAAGGAGCTGATTTAGGCTTGGATTCATCTACCCAGGAAGGTTTTGATTATGAAACAAATAGTCTTTCTGACCAACAGCTGGGTGTTTACAATAAAGACCTAGAATACTTGGGAAAGTGCCACAGTGATCTTCAAGATGACTCAGAGAGCTATGACTTAACTCAAGATGACAACTCTTCTCCATGCCCTGGCTTGGATAATGAACCACAAGGCCAATGGGTTGGCCAATATGATTCTTATGAGGGAGCTAATTCTAATGAGCTTTACCAAAATCAAAACCAGTTGTCCATGATGTATGGAAGTCAAAGTGAATTGCAAAGTGATGATTCAGAGGATGCCCCACCCAAATCATGGCATAGTCGATTAAGCATTGACCTTTCTGATAAGACTTTCAGCTTTCCAAAATTTGGATCTACATTGCAGAGGGCTAAATCAGCCTTGGAAGTAGTATGGAACAAAAGCACACAGAGTCTGAGTGGGTATGAGGACAGTGGCTCTTCATTAATGGGGAGATTTCGGACATTATCTCAATCAACTGCAAATGAGTCAAGTACCACGCTTGACTCTGATGTCTACACGGAGCCCTATTACTATAAAGCAGAGGATGAGGAGGATTATACTGAACCAGTGGCTGATAATGAAACAGATTATGTTGAAGTGATGGAACAAGTCCTTGCTAAACTAGAAAACAGGACTAGTATTACTGAAACAGATGAACAAATACAAGAATATGATCACCTTTTATATGAAACACCTTATGAAACTCCACAAGATGAGGGTTATGATGGTCCGGCAGATGATATGGTTAGTGAAGAGGGATTAGAACCCTTAAATGAAACATCAGCTGAGATGGATATAAGAGAAGATGAAAACCAAAACATTCCTGAACAGCCAGTGGAGATCACAAAGCCAAAGAGAATTCGTCCTTCTTTCAAAGAAGCAGCTTTAAGGGCCTATAAAAAACAAATGGCGGAGTTGGAAGAGAGGATCTTGGCTGGAGGTATTCATGTTTAAATGCTACATTGTAAGCTAATTGTGTTTTAACATCAGGTAGCATTTCTTTAGAGCATGTTCTGTGTTTACTTGGGTGAGAGTTTACTTGCAATGACTTTTCATGCTTCCGCTGAGGAGCATTTTATTTTACTCAGACAGCTCTCCTGAGAAGTTGGGCTTGATTTAAAATCAAAGAATATGTTAAATGGGTCATATTGGAATGAGCCCAAACTTAACCCAACACATTGTGGATCAGATTTCTCTGCTCAATTTAGGCACAAACCCCATTTTACATCAACTAACTTTGTGGCATCGGTTGTCGAAGAAAAGGTGAGTGAAATCAAAGGTTAAGCCAACAGCTTGGCGTCTATTTCTTGGTTCCATTAAGTTTACAGGGATGGAGAGAAAGTTGTAGTTAATCTTAAAAAATATGAAAAGATCGACTCTGAGACATAATCACTCATTTTCCTATCCATTCAACAATTTAGGGGTTGCCTATAGGAAAAGTTGTGTCTGCACAGGCTACCATAGGTCAGTCCCATGGAAGACCACGGACTCCCTTACAACCTGCTGGCACAGTCAGGGAGAGCATTAGAACCAAGGCCCTAGGTCATGCCTGAGTGGTCACAAGCTATTCTTTGAGAAGAGATCAGTAAGGGCATAGAGTTGAATAGTTACCTCCTTAAGAATAAAGTCCCTTCTCCACCACGGAAATGAGAAGAGTACCTTAATTAACAAGTTTAATTGCTTTCTTGTGGGAACAACTTTGGATTACATAGTTTGGAATCCAGGTGGAATTGTGGAAAGTGATAGTTATATGTAAATGTAAGTGTGTGTTTACTTTTTATTTCTCAACCCAACTTCCTCTGCACTTATTCCAATCCCTTACCATTTATTTTAGTTGCATGCTAACTACTTATATTTTCGGGATAGTCTTTCACAAGCTCAATTTAATTGATTTGCATATTATTATTATGTTCCCTGATCATGGTATTGTCATCATTAACTAAGCTATTACTCTACATAATACTTCATAAAGGTATATATGACCAAATGTTACTTGCTATTATCAAATAACATAATAATATCTGCAGCCAGTAGCAGCTGGTTATGGCTTCTCTGTCTTGACCAAAGATGTGATCAAACTCCTCTAAACTAGCCATTTTCTGGTTGATGCGAGTAGAATATTGAATAATCAGAAATCTTTACTGCTAAACTATTTGAATTTCTAAGACAACTGAAATAACTGGGGTTTGCCACTCTAAAAATCTGTCCTTATAAAACAACACAGTTTATGTAATTTATTTAGGAATGATATAAGTCAAAGGGATCTTGCATGCACTGGCTGTTGTGACATTTTGTGTGTGTGTGTGTGTGTTTTTTTTTTTTTTTTGCAGGGATGGGTAGTTCTCCACTATATTTAAAACTGATTTAAGAGTGAAAAGTAGTCAAATGTTATGCAAATGCAATTCATATGGTAATAATATCCATCTTATATTAGAGTGATTTTTGAGAGTCAGATGTCCTTGTTACTGAAATTCATTTGCTATTTCTTGGGATACAGGCTAGCAGTTTGACATTGTATTTTATTTGCTGTTGATTCAAAGAAGTTTACTCAAAGGCAAATGAAGACTAAGAAGTGCATGAGCATGTATGTGTGTGGGGCGGGGGTGGGGGGTTGTGTATATCTGTTGTGACATAATAGAGAAATGTTTTAATGCCAGTTGGTTAATGTAGTTGCTTGAAATGTTAGGCAATATCATAAATAGGACAAGATGATACATTTCAGAAAAATGGATCTTCTTCAACTTTTAAAAATTCCAAATGAGCAACCCTCTGCAAAGCAGATTGTTACTGATGGTGACCCTTCAACCAGCTAAAAAACCTAGTCATTCAGTGGTACTTAACTTTGGAATACACACGTGCTCTTGGTTATCTATAACCACCTGGTTAAGAATAAAAACACAGATAAAACAATCCTATACCATTCACCTGACATATGAGGCCTGGCTATAGAGGACTCACACCCTTCCATCCTCTTGGAGCTTAGCTTCTTATTATCCTGTGAGCCAACTGTGAATGGAATCTGTTGGATATCAATTGTCCTAGAGGAAATCAGCACACACATTTTTAAGATGGTCTCTGGTTGCTGAAAGGTACCAGATTGACTACCTAGGAAGCTGCGGTAGCCTAGATTTTAAAGGCTATCTCTGCTCCCCTTGGCAGCAGTCAGGCAATTTTCCCCATCCTGTGCCACCCATATGCCTCTGAAGGAAGGACAGCCAAAGAAGGACATTTTCCGGGCCCCTTTCCTGCTCAGAGCATCCCAAAGAGGTGCCAGTTGTCATGATGGTTTCTGTGCCCATGGCCATCTGCTTACTGGGATTTGGGCAGACGCCAACATATTTTTTCTCTCCATGGCTACATAGTTATCATTAGGTAGCAGTGCTATCTTTTCTCCATAAGTAACCTTAGCCAGATTGGAGTGCAGAGCTCTTGCTGTCAAACTGTGGGATGCCGTCTCCCTGACACAGCTTTATGGAATTATAAGCTCACACATTTGAATTATTTATTTCAACTGTTGTCTTCAGGATCCAGAGGATCAGAAAACTCGGATGTTTATAGATGTGGATATTTGGTGATAATGTTTCAGAGAACCTTCACCTTGAACAGCATTCCAGTAGGAAGAGACCTTAGAGTGTGTGTAGCCAGAAGCTTCCCCATGAGGTCAAATTCTTCCAGTGTTGCTGGCCCTTGCTGAGTTGGCACCATTTGTGGAGCTATCTTGATTCCTACACCATGACGGTGACTTTTTGATCCCCCACCGTCAGCCTTGTACCACCTTCTATCAACTGGAATTAACTATTTATTGTCTCCTCAAAATTCCCATGTACTTGCCTCTTCTCACACTGACTCTCATATTTATGTGCATTTCTCATTTTCTTTTCCAGAATAATCTACAGGCAAGTTGTCTTTTTTTTATCCTTTAACTTGTACTGTGCCTAGACTAGTGTTTTATACCCATATGGCATTGAGTTAAAAGGTGTTGGATAAATGCCTGAATCAAGAGAGGTGGGATACTAACTAAAAAAAAACACAAACTTTAAAGTCAAATCCACATTCAAACTGTGACTTTTAATTGCTAAGACTATGACTATCTCCTGAGAGCTCAGAAGAATAGACATAAAAGCTTATTGCTCAGAATTACTATATATTATGCACTTTCCAGGCTGTTTACCTGTTTTTCATTCTTTTACTTCTTATAACACCTCTATCAATTTAATTTTATTATTATTATCCCATTTTATAGGTGAGGAAGCAGATACTGAAAACTTACCTAGCTTAATCTCATTCAGCTAGTAAGTGGTGGATCAAGAATTACATGGATTGTTACTCTGGCTATTTAGAGCAGCAATATGTTTATTCACTTCAAAGGTTGTTTTTATTCAAGTTTTTTTTTTTATCAGGAAAAACAAGCTTTTATCAGGAAAAACTGATAAAAGATGAAGAACAGAATCAGCCACTAGGTTTAGTTCAACTCAGAGATATTCATGAGAAACCAGTACAAATATGAAAGGCATTAAGTTTCTGGGACTCCCAGGTTATGATGTGAAATAGTTCATTATCAGTCTTTCTACTTCAAATCATTGGTTCATTTTATAAATCAAGATCTGTAGAGTGCAATAAGTACTGTACTAAAACAGTTGCTTGAAGGATGTTGTATTTGCAGTCTGATACACTTTACATGAAATTAGAACCTAAAGTCAGTTGGAAGTATTAATAATTTTCCTAGCAAAAGAACAAAAATCTTGCTCTGAAAAACTGTGATATTGGAAATTAGCATACTTCCTAGTTTTTACATCATGGTATATATTTTGTTTTCTGAATGGTTATAAAACTGTCCGAATATTTTGACTTCCAAGTAAGGATATAAAATTGAAGGTATTAAAATTTCCTAAGGTATATACTTTGTTAGACTAGTGGTTCCCAATCTGGCTGGTTGTTAGAATCATCTGGAAAGCCTTTGTAGTAGTTGTTCCTGGGATGTTGTTTTAAAATGACCAATTATTAGCATATTTTCACAGATCATTGTGACTTGGTGGTCCTACAATGGCGCCAGGCATATGCATTTAAAATTACATGAGTTACTGATGTAATATATGTCCTTTAATAAAACAACAGCAACAACCACACACACAATTAAAAACATAATAAAACAAAATCTAAAGTGAAAAGTAAAATAGCTCACCTGTGGACAGTCCAGGTCAGGAGGATGGAGTCTGGCTATTCATATGCTCCCTTGATGGTTCTGAGGAATGTGATCAACAGAGCACATTTGAAGAGCACTTCTAAAAGCTATGTAGCAAATATACCTGCCCACATGGCATTCTTAATTTCCCCCTTTTTTAACTTGAAAGAGAGAAAATCAGTCTAAGGAAAAATATTAATGATTTTTCTTTCTTTTGATTTTTTGAGACAAATTCTCACTCTGTTGCCCAGACAAGAGTGCAGTGGCATGATCTTGGCTCACTGCAACCTCCGCCTCCTGAGTTCAAGCAATTCTCCTGCCTCAGCCTCCCTAGTAGTTGGGACTACAGGTGCCTGCCACCACACTCAGCTAATTTTTTTGTGTGTGTATTTTTTTATTAGAGATGGAGTTTCACCATATTAGCCAGACTGGTCTCAAATTCCTGACCTCATGATCCGCCTGCCTCGGCCTCCCAAAGTGTTGGGATTACAAGCGTGAACCGCCGCACCCGGCCAATTTTTCTTAACTTAAAAACAAAAGATGTTTTGTCAACCTTCCAGAGTTAAGTAGATTATTACATTTTGTGAAAATGCTTTAGTAATATCTACATATGAAAATAGAAGAGCAATAGATGTATTCCTTAAAAGGTATGTATAAATTGAAAATTTTAGAAATCATGTATATCAAAAATCCTAGGAGATTTTCCTGTAGAAACCATTCAGTGCATAATTTTGCCTACAGATAAATTCCTATCATTCCACATTTTATCTGTTTTTGTAACTTTGAGGCTTTTTTTTTTTTTTTTTTTTTTTGGTAAATCTTCCTTCAAGGATAGCAATATTGGTAATAGTAGAAGGCAACTTATCTGCAAAATGTTGCATAAAAAGGTAGTGAATAACAATAACCTTTTGTCTAGTATTTTTTGCTTCTAATACACTAGAATTATCTATAATGTAAAGTGGTTCTCTTGTTTATTTAATTGACAACATTTTTATTTGACAATTTTTTTTATGATTATACTGTAAGTTCTAGGGTACATGTGCACAATATGCAAGTTTGTTACATATGTATACATGGGCTATGTTGGTTTGCTGCACCCATTAACTCGTCATTTACATTAGGTATATCTCCTAATGCTGTGTCTCCCCCCTCCCCTCTCCCCACAATAGGCCCCAGTGTTGATGTTCCCCTTCCTGTGTCCGAGTGACCTCATTGTTCAATTCCCCGCTATGAGTGAGAACATGCGGTGTTTGGTTTTCTGTTCTTATGATAGTTTGCTGAGAATGATGGTTTCCAGCTGCATCCACGTCCCTACAAAGGACATGAACTCATCCTTTTTTATAGCTGCCTAGTATTCCATGGTGTGTATGTGCCACATTTTCTTAATCCAGTCTCTCACTGATGGACATTTGGGTTGATTCCAAGTCTTTGCTATTGTGAATAGTGCTGCAATGAACATATGTGTGCATGTGTCTTTATAGCAGCATGATTTATAATCCTTTGGGTATATACCCAGTAATGGGATGGCTGGGTCATATGGTACTTCTAGTTCTAGATCCTTGAAGAATCACCACACTGTTTTCCACAATGGTTGAACTAGTTTACAATCCCACCAACAGTGTAAAAGTGTTCCTATTTCTCCACATCCTCTCCAGCACCTGTTGTTTCCAGACTTTTTAATGATTGCCATTCTAACTGGTGTGAGATGGTATCTCATTGTGGTTTTGATCTGCATTTCTCTGATGGTGAGTGATGATGAGCATCTCTTCATGTGTCTGTTGGCTGCTTAAATGTCTTCTTTTGAAAAGTGTATGTTCATATCCTTTGCCCACTTTTTGATGGGGTTGTTTGTTTTTTTCTTGTAAATTTGTTTGAGTTCTTTGTGGATTCTGGATATTAGCCCTCTGTCAGATGAGTAGGTTGCAAAAATTTTCTCCCATTCTGTAGGTTGCCTGTTCACTCTGACGGTAGTTTCTTTTGCTGTGCAGAAGCTCTTTAGTTTAATTAGATCTCATTTATCAACTTTGGCTTTTGTTGCCGTTGCTTTTAGTGTTTTAGATATGAAGTCCTTGCCCATGCCTATGCCCTGAATGGTATTGCCTAGGTTTTCTTCTAGGGTTTTTAAGGTTTTAGATCTAACATTTAAGTCTCTAATCCATCTTGAATTAATTTTTGTATAAGGTGTGAGGAAGGGATCCAGTTTCAGCTTTCTACTTATGGCTAGCCAGTATTCCCAGCACCCTTTATTAAATAGGGATTCCTTTCCCCATTTCTTGTTTTGGTCAGGTTTGTCACAGATCAGATGGCTGTATATGTGTGGTATTATTTCTGAGGGCTCTGTTATGTTCCATTGGTCTATATCTCTGTTTTGGTACCAGTACCATGCTGTTTTGGTTACTGTAGCCTTGTAGTATAGTTTGAAGTCAGGTAGTGTGATGCCTCCAGCTTTATTCTTTTGGCTTAGGATTGTCTTAGCAATGTGGACTCTTTTTTGGTTCCATATGAACTTTAAAGAAGTTTTTTCCAATTCTGTGAAGAAAGTCATTGGTAGCTTAATGGGTATGGCATTGAATCTATCAATTACCTTGGGCAGTATGGCCATTTTCACAGTATTGATTCTTCCTATCCATGAGCATCATATGTTCTTCCATTTGTTTGTGTCCTCTTTTATTTCACTGAGCAGTGTTTTATAGTTCTCCTTGAAGGTGTCCTTCACATCCCTTGTAAGTTGGATTCCTTGGTATTTTATTCTCTTTGAAGCTATTGTGAATGGGAGTTCATTCATGATTTGGCCCTCTGTTTGTCTGTTACTGGTGTATAAGAATGCTTGTGATTTTTTCACATTGATTTTGTATCCTGAGACTTTGCTGAAGTTGCTTATCAGCTTAAGGAGATTTTGGGCTGAGACAATGGGGTTTTCTAAATATACAATCATGTCATCTGCAAACAGGGACAATTTGATTTCTTCTTTTCCTAGTTGAATACCCTTGATTTCTTTCTCTTGCCTGATTGCCCTAGCCAGAACTTCCAACACTATGTTGAATAGGAGTAGTGAGAAAGGGCATCCCTGTCTTGTGCCAGTTTTCAAAGGGAATGCTTCCAGTTTTTGCCCATTCAGTATGATATTGGCTGTGAGCTTGTCATAAATAGCTTTTATTATTTTGAGATACATTCCATCAATACCGAATTTATTGAGAGTTTTTAGCATGAAGGGCTGTTGAATTTTGTCAAAGGCCTTTTCTGCATCTATTGAGATAATCATGTGGTATTTGTCTTTGGTTCTGTTTATATGCTGGATTACGTTTATTGATTTGCGTATGTTGAACCAGCCTTGCATCCCAGGGATGAAGCCCACTTGGTCATGATGGACAAGCTTTTTGATGTGCTGTTGGATTCAGTTTGCCAGTATTTTATTGAGGATTTTTGCATTGATGTTCATCAGGGATATTGGTCTAAAATTCTCTTTTTTTGTTGTGTCTCTGCCAGGCTTTTTTATCAGGATGATGCTGCCTCATAAAATGAGTTGGGGAGGACTAACTCTTTTATTTCGTTTATTGGAATAGTTTTTTTCCGTTTATTGGAATAGTTTCAGAGGGAATGGTACCAATTCCTCCTTGTACCTCTGCTAGAATTCAGCTGTGAATCTGTCTGGTCCTGGACTTTTTTTGGTTGATAGGCTATTAATTATTGCCTCAATTTCAGAGCCTGCTATTGGTCTATTCAGGGATTCAATTTCTTCCTGGTTTAGTCTTGGGAGAGTGTATGTGTCCAGGAATTTATCCAGTTCTTCTAGGTTTTCCAGTTTATTTGCATAGAGGTGTTTATAGTATTCTCTGATGGTAGTTTGTATTTCTGTGGGGTCGGTGATGATATCCCTTTTATCATTTTTTATTGCGTCTATTTGATTCTTCTCTCTTTTATTCTTTATTAGTCTTGCTAGTGGTCTATCTATTTTGTTGATCTTTTCAAAAAACCAGCTGCTGGACTCATTGATTTTTTGGAGGGTTTTTTGTGTCTCTATCTCCTTCAGTTCTGCTCTGATCTTAGTTTTTTCTTGCCTTCTGCTAGCTTTTGAATGAGTTTGCTCTTGCTTCTCTAATTCTTTTAGTTGTGATGTTAGGGTGTCAATTTTAGATCTTTCCTGCTTTCTCTTGTGGGCATTTAGTGCTATAAATTTCCCTCTACACACTGCTTTAAATGTGTCCCAGAGATTCTGGTATGTTGTATCTTTGTTCTCATTGGTTTCAAAGAACATCTTTATTTCTGCCTTCATTTCGTTATGTACCCAGTAGTCATTCAGGAGCAGGTTGTTCAGTTTCCATGTAGTTGAGCGGTTTTGATTGAGTTTCTTAGTCCTGAGTTCTAGTTTGATTGCACTGTGGTCTGAGAGACAGTTTGTTATAATTTCTGTTCTTTTACATTTGCTGAGGAGTGCTTTACTTCCAACTATGTGGTCAATTCTGGAATAAGTGCGATGTGCTGAGAAGAATCTATATTCTGTTGATTTGGGGTGGAGAGTTCTGTAGATGTCTATTAGATCCACTTGGTGCAGAGTTGAGTTCAATTCATGGATATCCTTGTTAACTTCCTGTCTCATTGATCTGTCTAATGTTGACAGTGGGTTGTTAAAGTCTCCCATTGTTATTGTATGGGAGTCTAAGTCTCTTTATAAGTCTCTAAGGACTTGCTTTATGAATCTGGGTGCTCCTGTATTGGGTGCATATATATTTAGGATAGCTAGCTCTTCTTATTGAATTGATCCCTTTACCATCATGTAATGACCTTCTTTGTCTCTTTTGATCTCTGTTGGTTTAAAGTCTCTTTTATCAGAGACTAGGATTGCAACCCCTGCCTTTTTTTGTTTTCCACTTGCTTGGTAGATCTTCCTCCATCCCTTTATTTTGAGCCTATGTGTGTGTCTGCATATGAGATGTGTCTCCTGAATACAGCAAACTGATGGGTCTTGACTCTTTATCCAATTTGCTAGTCTGTGTCTTTTAATTGGACCATTTAGTCCATTTATATTTAGGGTTAATATTGTTATGTGTGAACTTGATCCTGTTATTATGAATTTAGCTAGTTATTTTGCTCGTTAGTTGATGCAGTTTCTTCCTAGCCTCGATGGTCTTTACATTTTGGCATGTTTTTGCAATGGCTGGTACTGGTTGTTCCTTTCCATGTTTAGTGCTTCCTTCAGGAGCTCTTGTAGGGAAGGCCTGGTGGTGACATAATCTCTAAGCATTTGCTTGTTTGTAAAGGATTTTATTTCTCCTTCACTTATGAAACTTAGTTTCCTGGATATGAAATTCTGGGTTGAAAATTCTTTTCTTTAAGAATGTTGAATATTGGCCCCCACTCTCTTCTGGCTTGGAGAGTTTCTTCTGAGAAACTGATGGGTTTCCCTTTGTGTGTAACCCAACCTTTCTCTCTGGCTGCCCTTAAGATTTTTTCCTTCATTTCAACTTTGGTGAATCTGACAATTATGTGTCTTGGAGTTGCTCTTCTTGAGGAATATCTTTGTGGCATTCTCTGTATTTCCTGAATTTGAAAATTGGCCTGCCTTGCTAGGTTGGGGATGTTCTCCTGGATAATATCCTACAGAGTGTTTTCCAACTTGGTTCCATTTTCCCCTTCACTTTCAGGCACACCAGTCAGATGTAAATTTTGGTTTTTTCACATAATCCCATATTTCTTGGAGGTTTTGTTCATTTCTTTTTACTCTTTTTTTTCTCTAAAATTATCTTCTTGCTTCATTTCATTCATTTGATCTTCAATCACTGATACTCTTTCTTCCAGTTGATTGAGTTGGTTACTGAAGCTTGTGCATTTGTCATGTAGTTCTCCTGTCATGGTTTTCATCTCTATCAGTTTGTTTATGGATTTTTCTGCATTAGTTATTCTAGTTATCCATTCTTCCATTCTTTTTTCAAGGTTTTTAGTTTCTTTGTGCTGGGTACACAGTTCCTCCTTTAGCTCTGAGAAGTTTGATCGACTGAAGCCTTCTTCTCTCAGCTCGTCAAAGTCATTCTCCATTCAGCTTTGTTCTGTTGCTGGTGATGAGCTGCATTCCTTTGGAGGGGGAGATGCACTCTGAGTTTTTGAATTTCCAGCTTTTCTGCACTGCTTTTTCCCCATCTTTGTGGTTTTATCTGCCTTTGGTCTTTGATGATGGTGATGTACCGATGGGGTTTTGGTGTGGGTGTCCTTTCTGTTTGTTAGTTTTCCTTCTAACAGTCAGGATCCTCAGCTGCAGGTCTGTTGGAGTTTGCTTGAGGTCCACTCCAGACCCTGTTTCCCTGGGTATCAGCAGCAGAGTCTGCAGAAGATAGAATATTGCTGAACAGCAAGTGTTGCTGTCTGATTCTTGCTCTGGAAGCTTTGTCTCAGAGGTGTACCCAGTCGTGTGAGGTGTGAGGTGTCAGTCTGCACCTAGAGGGGGATGTCTCCCAGTTAGGCTACTCAGGGGTCAGGGACCCACTTGAGCAGGCAGTCTGTCCATTTTCAGATCTCAACCTCTGTGCTGGGAGAACCACTGCTCTCTTCAAAGCTGTCAGACAGGGACATTTACATCTGCAGAGGTTTCTGCTGCTTTTTGTTTAGCTATGCCCTGTCCCCAGAGGTGGAGTCTACAGAGGCAGGTAGGCCTCCTTGAGCTGCAGTGGGCTCCACCCAGTTTGAGCTTCTCAGAGACTTTGTTTACCTACTAAAGCCTCAGCAATTTGGGCGCCCCTCCCCCAGCCTCGCTGCTGCCTTGTAGTTAGATCTCAGACTGCTGTGCTAGCAGTGAGGGAGGCTCCGTGGGCGTGGGACCCTCTGAGCCAGGCGCGGTATATGATCTCCTGGTGTGCCGTTTGCCAAGACCCTTGGTAACGGGCAGTATTCGGGTGGGAGTTACCCGATTTTCCTGGTGTTGTGTGTCTCAGTTTCCCTTGGCTAGGAAAAGGAATTTCCTTCCTCCTTGAGCTTCCCAGCTGAGGTGATGCCTCACCCTGCTTCTGCTTTCGCTGGTTGGGCTGCACCCACTGACCAGCACCGACTGTTTGACACACCCTAGTGAGATGAACCCAGTAGCTCAGTTGAAAATGCAGAAATCCCCCGTCTTCTGTGTCACTCACACTGGGAGCTGGAGGCTGGAGCTCTTCCTATTTGGCCATCTTCCTGATGAATCGATAATAACATTGTTAATTGACAATAACAATTGTGTATATGTATGGGGTATAATGTAATGTTTTGAGTTACGTATACATTGCAGAAAGATTCAAACAAGCTAATTAACATATCCGTGACCTTATGACATATCACTTTTTTTCAGTAAGAACATGACAAATCTATTCTTTCAGTAATTTTGAAATATACAGTGTTATTATTGACTGTGGTTACCATACTGTGCAGTAGATCACTAACGTTTATTCCTCCAGTCTAGCTCAAACTGTTTACCCTTTGATCAACATCTCCTCTTTTCCCACCTCACTCCCTACCCCCACCCTTAGCCTCAGGTAATCACCTTTCTAAAATCTGTTTCTCTGAGATTGACTTTATTAGATTCCACATATAATTGAGATTATACAGTACTTTTCTTCCTGTGCCTGACTTATTTCATTTAGCATAATGTCCTTCAGTTACATCCGTGTTGTCACAATTACGGACTCCTTTCTTTTTAAAGACTGTGTAGTGTTCCATTATGTGTACATCTACTTTTTTATCCGTTCATCCACTGGTAGACACCTAAGTTGTTTCATATCTTGGCTGTTGAGAATATTGCTGAAGTAAACATGGAAGTTCAGCTATCTCTTTGAAATTTCAGTCTCAATTCCTTTGGATATACAGCCCTGAGATGCATGATGACATTTCAGTTGATGATGGACTGCATATATGACAGTCTGCATATATGATGGTGGTCCCAAAATATTATGATACTTTATTTTTACCGTACCTTTTCTATGTTTGAATATATTTAGATACACATTTGCGAGTGTGTTACAGTTGTCTACAGTAATCACTACAGTAACATGCTCTATGTGTCAAATTGTAAATGTTTGTGTATCTAAACATATCTAGCAGCAATAGGCTATACCATATAGTCTAGGTGTATAGTAGGTGATAACATTTACGTTTGTGTAAGGTACAGTCTATGATGTTCAAGCAATGACAAAATCACCTAATGACTCATTTCTCAGAACATATCCCTATTGTTAAGCAACACATGACTGAATATGAAGAAGTGGAATTGCTAGATTATACTTTCTAGTAATTATATATTTAGTTTTTTAAGGAACCTCCGTAGTATTTTCTGAAATGGCTGTGCTA
Organism: Macaca nemestrina; assembly: GCF_043159975.1. NCBI lineage: Eukaryota > Metazoa > Chordata > Mammalia > Primates > Cercopithecidae > Macaca > Macaca nemestrina. Next base: position 148,176,534 of record NC_092131.1, on the reverse strand, counting down.
ATGTACATTCCTACCAACAATGTACAAGAATTTCCTTTTCTCTACATCCTCACACCCACTTGTTATTATCATCTTTTTGTAACAGGTGTGAGGTGACATTACGCTGTGGTTTTTTGGCTTTTTCTTTCTTTCTTTTTTTTTCTTTTCTTTTCTTTCTTTTTTTTTTTTTTTTTTTTTAAGCGACAGGGTCTCTGTCACCCAGGCTGGAGCACCTTGATGATCATGGCTCACTGCAGCCTCAAACTTCAGGGATCAAGTGATTCTCCTGCCTCAGCTTCCAGAGTAGCTTGGATTACAAGCAAAAGCCATCCCAGCCCAGCCTCTTTGTGGTGTTAATTTGCATTTTCCTGAGATATTGAGCATTGTTTGATATATCTTCCAATTACATCTATCCTTTTGATAAACGTCTGCTCAGGTTCTTTGCCTATTTTAAAACCAGGTTACTTATTTTCTTACTATTGACTTGTTTGGTTTCCTTATATATTTTGGATTTTAGCCCCTTATCAAATATATGGTTTGCAAATAATATTTTCTTCCAATCCATGGATTGTCTCATCTTTCTGTAGATTGTTTCCTTCGCTCTGCAGAAGCTTTTTACTTCGATGCAATTCCATTTGCCTATTTTGCTTTTACTGTCTGTGCTTTTGGAGTGAAAGGAGACCTGTAAGGTGTGAAGTGGCCAAGGGCCCCTAGAAGCAGTAGAGAACCAGCTAGGGACATTACTTCTTGCTAGAGATAAAGCCTAATAGGTCCAACAGTATAATTCATCTAGGAGGCAAGACTAGAAACCAAAGAATACATGTGTTTGTAAATTGGTTCAGAGGGGAGAAAGATAATATATATCAGGAGATTAGTCCCAACTGCAGCCAAAGTGTTTAAGTGTATTCTGGTGTGAAATGGAACTAAGAGAAAGGGAAAGAAACCAGTAGGTATCCTATTCCATTAGAGTCAGTTCTAGGCATTTTAACTTTATACTTGTCATCAGAGCTTTGGGAAGAAGGTACTGTTAGCCTCATCTTACAAATGAGATGACTGAGTCTCAGAGGAGCAAAACAAGGGAGGCCCAATTAAGGGCGAATTATAGCGAATTAAGGGTGTTGGTTGACTCCTGTTGTGCCTTGCCCAGAATCCAAAGTCTGATGCTGTTTCCCTGACATCCTGTTGCTAATGCAGGCCGGTCTTGTCATGAAAGATTATGGCTTATGTTTTTAAGCATCTGTGTAAGTTGTACATTTAAAGTCAGCCAATTTTGTGTTAGCAAATGTAGTTATGTACTGATCTCTCTTAATAAAAGGTGAGTGATAATAGTTTGTGCTAAGAGATAGTATCATATTTTTAGGAAGTTTTGTAAGTCTGGAGAGGGGATGCTAGTCACTTGAAAAGATTTTATTGTGGTGAAGAAATTTGGTGTCAATAAGATTAGTTTTTGAGAATTAAAAAAAATTTTATAGAAGGTAAGAAATTCAAAAGGATATACAAAGACCCATGAACGGGAATAACAAAAATGTTGCAGAGTTCATGAATGCTGTTAAGTTATATTATCACTATTAAATGGCTTCCAGACTATAAGACTGAAATACCTACCTTTGTAGGAAGCTAAGGGCATGGTGCATCTTTGAAGGGAAATATTAACTGACAATGAAAGATGGGAATTTCCAGGTTGTACTAGGAATGTTGTTGCAAAGCATACAATACAAACCACCGTATCTCAGAGATTCAAGAAATGATGTTATGTCAAAACCTCAGATGAATGGGGTTTTTTTTTTTTTTGCTTGTTTCTGCTCATGTTATCATTCATGTTATTCCTTCAGGCTCAAACACAGACATATTTTATAGAAATTATAAATCAGTTTTGAGATTGCTGTGTGGATATAAGATAAACTCTGAACTCTGGTGTAAGATAGCAAAGGGTAGCCTAATCAATTATGATGAATTAGGTGAGAGTGGGGTAGATGGAATAGGTATATATATCCAGTGGGGCAACTTAGGCTCTGGCATAAAACTCAGGAGCAAGGGAGGAGAGGGAGTCCAGTGCAACAGAGAAAAACCTGCCACCTGGAAAGTATGCCTCAGACCACAGATGATGGCTTCCAAAGCATTCAGGACTCTAACTCTGGGTATCACTTGGATAGGCTCTCAACATCCCAGAACGAGAACTATTAAGAGAAATACAAATCCTAGGAGGGATTAAGGTACTAGAGAGGTTATCAAGAGAATTACCTAGTTACCTAAACTAAGACCCAAGCTGAGAAATAAGTATCTGAAACAGGTAAAAGCCTTATTGTTCAGAATGTATTCAAGGACTAAGCCCAATTTGCAAGCAGAATGTTTTGATGCTGAGTCCAAGGGAGATGGACTCAAATAGAACTGTTTCCTGCACTAAAGATAGTAGCTTAGGTTGCCTCCATAGGCTGTAAAACTGGACAGAGCTAAATGCATTGACTGACTTCTACACCATGGCTCATTTCAGCCTATTGTATGCTTCTGTTAAAAAAATATACTATGGAGGCTGGGTGCAGTGGCTCATGCCTGTAATCCCAGCACTTTGGAAGGCTGAGGTGGGCAGATCACGAGGTCAGGAGATCGAGACCATCCTGGCTAACATCTCTAAAAAACACACAAAAAATTAGCCGGGTGTGGTCACGGACGCCTGTAGTCCCAGCTACTCGGGAGGCTGAGGCAGGAGAATGGTGTGAACCCGGGAGGCAGAGCTTGCATTGAGCCAAGATCGTGCCACTGCACTCCAGCCTGGGTGTCAGAGTGAAACTCTGTCTAAAAATATATATATATATATATATATATATATATGCGCGCTATGGACTCTTGTTAACCACTTCATTCATCACGTTTGACTTACTGACTCTCAGCTACTTCCAATTATTACATAAACCATCTGAAGATAAAAGTCTTTAATAATTGGCAAACAACTGTGAAATAAGAAGAAATGATCCATAGGCAATGCCAAAAGTTCCCAAGATACATTGAGCAATGTCACTTTATTTAGAGTAAGTGTATCTCTCCCTCAGCCCTCCAACCGTCTTCACTGCCCTCAACATATCCTTTATTTTCTCTCTAACTCAACCATGATGACTTCAAAAGGGATGTTGTTTATTTTGGAGTATGACATTTGTTCTGTGTGTATGTGTTTCATAGAGCATTGGCACACACAAACACATACTTTCATTAGTGTTCTTAAGAACCCTAGAAGGTATGTAGCTTAATAATGGGTAACATTTATTTATTCCTTTCTTATGTGCCAGATACTATTCTAAATACTTTACACTGTATTAAATCATATCCTCACAATAACCCTATGAAATGGGTATTATTTTTGACTCCATTTTATGGATGTAAAACAGAAATACTGTAATTTATCTAAGAGGAGGCGGAAGAAATCCAGTATTTGTACTTTGGCGTTTCTCTTCCAGATTCTGTGTGTGTAAGCATTACTGCACACAGCCTAGTTTAGGATTCCAGAAATTAAGTGTCGGTGTTCAACTGTATAAGATGGAGAAACTGAGGTGGTAAATACTGATTTACCCAACAGCACCAATTTGTCAGTAGAACTGCAATTACAAGCTATTTTCCCAAATCATAAGCCAGCACTCAAACGATCAGACCATTCTCCCATCTTACATGATATTTTTATAGGCAACATGATTATCCAGGTGTCATTTCTGTATAACTTGTGATAAAATAAATTGTTGACTGCATATAATAGTGGCAACAAGAAATGACAGCTTGAATATAATCTTCTTATTTCCCAGAGATGTAGGTTAAGCTTCCCCCGCCCTTTTAATGCCTTTTCTGATGTCTTCCACAAGACAGTGTCTTGTGGAAAGCCCGTGGTTTTAGATTTACATTTCTGTTCTTTAGTGATTACAGTTAAGGCACACATACTTGTGCTCTTATACACATATATAAAACGATAATTTACTTAATGTTTAAAAAAGCATTTTACTATCTGAGGGAAATGAATAGGAAATTCTCGAGTTGATCAACATGCCCTTTGCATTTTCTAGAAACATAATGCAAATGGAGTATTTTAAAAAGTTATCTATCATATATATTGAATCCTCATAAAACATTAATGGAGTAGACTATGACCGAAGTCCCCAAGTCTCTATTCCCTAAAGATAATTACCGGTCATTAATGTAGGTTGTAAATGTAGCATATGATGAGATCAGGTAACAGACCCAGGATTTCTGAATCCTCCTCTGGTATTCTTTGCACAATAACATGCTCTTAGCTACTTGTGTATGTTTATGCTTCTTCTAGAAGTTAGATTACCTGGCCTATAATACAAACTTTGGGACTGCTTCAAGGGTATTTCTCTACTGACTGCTAAAGTTAGTGGTTCTCAGGTTGCATTAAAATCATCTGGAGTCATTTATTAAAGACATAGATTCCTTCATCCAATCTCCAGCTGATTTTACTGTAGGGTGACTCACGGATCACATTAAGAAATGCGTAATAGTTGATAATTAATATCTCATCCCAAGTCCTCTTTTCACTCCTTTTTGAGTGATGTGATTAGTTCTGTTGGCTACGGTTATCATCTGTATCCCGATGATCCCAAATCAGTGTTTTTGGGCTAATTATCCTCTCTCAAACCTAGACGGTCATATATATTTATTCTTTCAGTCATTAATTTATGCATTGGTTCATTCATTCTTCAATAAATCTTTAATTTCCTGGCTTGGCATCTGGGATATAGTAATGACAAATCATATTTGGTCTTTGTCATCACTGAAGTGGGGGAGAGGAATTTAATTTTAAAAATTGCACAAATATGTTGTTTCCAACTTTGATAATGGCTGTAGAAGCAAATACAAAGTGTTAAGAGAGCACATTACAGTTTAGAGGTTAGAGAAGGCTTCCCTAAGGAAATGGTATTTGATCTGAGATTTGAAGAATGAATAATTGGGCCAGGCTAAGAGAAAGGAAAATATCCCCTCAGGCAGAGGAAATAGCATGAGCCATGTTCTGTAGGCAGGAAATGGTATGATGTACTTGAGGAATTGAAAACAAACAAACAAACAAAAAACAGGTAAAGGGTATAAGACAAATCTGGTGCAACAATCAGAGGCCACTTTTTCTGTGTCTTTTGAATCTTGCGGAGAGTTTATATTTACTCCTAGACACTATGGAAAGCCATGGGAGAGGAGTAAGATAATGAGTTGTAGGAGTTATGTCAAACGAGATATCCTGCTGAACTCTCCTCTTTTGTTTTGTTTTTGAGACAGAGTCTCGCTCTGTTGCCCAGGGTGGAGTGCAGTGGCAGGATCTCGGCTCACTGCAACCTCCACCCCCCTGGATTCAAGTGATTTTCCTGCCTCAGCCTCCCAAGTAGCTGTGATTACAGGCATGTGCCACCATACCTGGCTAATTTTTGTATTTTTCAGTACAGATGGGGTTTTACCATGTTGGCCAGGCTAGACTCGAACTCCTGACCTCAAATGATCTGCCTGCCTCTGCCTCCCCAAGTGCTGGGATTACAGGCGTGAGCACAGTGCCTGGCCTCTCCCTGGGTTTTCTATCTCAATAAATGGTACCACCATCCTCTGCTCAAGGCAGGGTTGTCCTCCTTGGCAGCTTATTTGCCAGACTGTAGTGAACATTTGCACATTTGCTTTTTATTTGGCTGTTCAGCATCTGAATTCCTTTCTTATTGGTATCTCCTAGTAGGTAAGCCCTTAGACGGAGGTAGTGCTCTGTGTTTTACTACAAAGCTGAAAGGGCTTGAAGCGCCTTCTCCCCACCCCTATCAGCCATGCCTTCAGCACATGTCAAACTCGGCTAACTGGAAATGCCTGCCCAGAACTTTGAATTGGGAGGAAGTGGTAGGAGATGGGGATAATTAGATGTTGTACATTAGCACTGTACATAGACTAATAAATCCAGGTTAGTAGTTGCAGCTGCCCATGGTTTAGGTACCAGTAGTGGTGAACTTACTGTAGTGAGTGTTGGCTGGGATCTATGTCATCTTGACTCCTATATCTCAAGTTAAGTTTTTCAGACTTTCAGTTGATTTCATAATGTACACAATGAATTATTTTTTCCTTTTATTAGCAAAAGTGAATTTTCCTATGCGGGGTGCACTCATCACCTCAAATTCAGTCATTGAATAAGGCTAGGCAATTTTGCCTTCTAATTGTCTCTCAATCGCAATTGAAATTCTAATTCTCTCAATCTCCATTGCCTCTTTGCTAGTTCTAGAAACCACCATGTCTATTGCTAGAGATGGAAAGACAGACAAGAATAGACCATTGCTGTAGCCTCATAACTAGTCTCTGTCTTGCCCCATCCCTGTTCTGCCACGAATCCATCTCTATGTCTTGCCCCATCTCTGCTCTACCATGAATCCATCACGTCTCAGCATCCAGTGATACATATAAATCAGCAAAACTAAAAATGTCTTTGTATAACTTTTAGAGTAAGGGCAAAACAACAGTGAGTCCATAGCGCTGAAAATTCCTGTTTTCGTGCTGCCTCCCTCATCTCCTGGGAGGTAAGTGGTATGCCTGGTGCCCTTGGCATTTTTCCCAGTGCCCACTAGTGGTCAACCGATGACTCAGTCAAGTATAGTGGTTAAGACCCTGGCCTCCAGAATCAGCCTATAAGTCTTTTTTTTTTTTTTTTTTTCTGAGACGGAGTCTCGCTCTGTGGCCCAGGCTAGAGTGCAGTGCGCGACCTCGGCTTACTGCAAGCTCCGCCTCCCGGGTTCTTGCCATTCTCCTGCCTCCGCCCCCCAGTAGCTGGGACTACAGGCGCCTGCAGCCTACAAGTCTTACGAGCTTGGGCAATTTGTTTAACCTCACTGTGGCTCCATTTCCTCGTTTAAAATGTGGTGATAAATATATAAAAGATAAATTTTCAGCCAAACCAGTAACCAGTAAGTAACCAGTAGGGAGGCAACCTACCTAAAAAGCACAGACTTCTTTTGATTTTAAACTATTTATGAGAAACATTAATCAGAAGTCAAATGCTACAATTACCTTCCTATACATTTCTTAACCATCCAGAATGCATTTTGGGAATTGATTGTGATTATTTTGGGGGTTTGAATTCTTGAAAGGCTCTGGGCACAGACAGCTTGGTGAATCTGGGCTCAGTATTAATAGCTTCAGTTATTGATGTTTTCATGAAACACAAAAAAATGTGCATCTGCTTGTGCTCTCTGGCTTTTTAACTGTGTTGCCTTGGGGCAATTTCAACATAGGGGACCAAATAAGTCAATCAACATTTATTGAGTGCTAGTAGTGTGATGAACTCAAGATTAGGGCTGCAGGGAGAAAGCACGTGATACAAAAACATGGGCTCCTTCCTCGATTCCATTATGGTCTGGTTCGAGTCAATTCACAATTATTTCTTGAGCTGACTATTGTGAGAGGCTTTGTAGCTGATACTCATATATTATCATTCAATTGTTTATTGAAAATATTTATTAGCACCTACTGAATGTATACCGTGAATGACATCATGGTTATAAGTAGAAGAGAAGACACAGAAAAATTAATAACTGGATAATTAATGACATTACAATTAAAATACTAATTATTACCTATTATTAGTAGTAATAAGCAAGAAAGTAAAACAATGCCCTAAAATGGCACTTATGCAGCCAAACTGACAGAGGTGAGCATTTTGCATGCGTTTTCCCACTTCAGCCTTCACACAGCTTCAGAAGGTGCGGCAGATGTCCCTGGGACACTGTGTGGCCCTACTCAGCCTTGCTTTGATTTCAGCTGCAGCTCTGGTGGACCAGAGCATATACTCATGCTCAGCTTCATCTTTCACTCAAGTGAACACCCTCATCTTTTCAGATACCTGCCTCAGTCTTTTCTGATGTTGAGTGATTCCACTCAGCAATCTTCAGCCGGTAAAGGACAGCAGATCCAGGATAAATGCTGCAGCTTTCTACCCTTTGGGAGGGCAATTCAGGGCACCACACTGAACCCAAGTCTGGAGATCTTAGCTGAGTCAAGTCTGTATTGTCAGCAGCAGCAGCAGCTTCAGTCATTCATCCTTATATAGCTTTTTCTCCACCTCTACCTCATTCTCCCTGCCCACCTTCCTGCTTCCAGGGACCACCTTCCAAACTACCCATCCCCAAGTCCATGTCCCAGGCTCTACTTTGGCAAGACCCAAATTCAGACCTGAGGTCATGACTATTAATATCCTCATTCTGCTCCTCAGGTAACAGATCCATAGACCATTAAGCTGAATGTTTCTTACTTAGTTAACGGCCCTTAAGCAGAGCCAGTATTCAAATACCTGCCCCTGCTGTTAGTTGTTATATAGCTTCCTGTGAACAATATAAAAGTAACTGTGAAAAAGGTCTAACTAATTGCAGTCCAGGTGTAAGAGGACTTAGAGATAATCTCAGACAGTAAGGTCAATTGGGTTAGAAATTATTGTTAGTGGTAGCAGTAAGTAAGCAAAAACTTATGTATAAATGTTGAAAACTATCACAGCAAAATTATGTAGATGTAAACATGGCTTCCATCATTCTCTTCTTACCCCCATCTTTATTTGTATTGCTATAACAAAATATCTGAGACAGGTATAATTTATAAAGAATAGAAATTTATTTTTTCACAGTTCCACAGGTTGGGAAGTTTAAGTCCTGGTTCAGTTTTCCAGGGAGGGCTGCTCTCTGCTTCTAAGATGGTGCCTTGAATGCTGCATCTTCCAGAAAGAAAAAACACTGTGTCCTCAGGTGGCAGAAGGAGGAAGTGCAAAAAGGGATGAACTATTTTTATTAAGCCCTTTTATAAGAGCACAAAATCCCATTCATGAGAACAGAGTCCTCATGATTTGATTACTACCTTCTAATACTGTTGCATTGGGAATTAAGTTTCAGCATGAATTTGAGAGGACGAAAACATTCAAACCTCTTCTTCCAGTCACACACCCAATCTCTTAGGCCTATGATGCTGTGTCTCCCAATTATCAAGTATCTAGTAGCTGGCTGGTCTTTGCTTCATCATCCCTTGTCCTTCCTTTCATTGCTTTGTAGAATGAGTGATATTTAATGTAATTGATTTTCAGTTGATAAGCCACATCTCCTGGAGATGTTTGCATTTTATGTCTTTTCTATTATCAAATGGAAGCATTCCTGCTGATAAAGATATTTAGGCATTGGAAATTTAGTAGGGTACCGTTTTTGGATAGCAAAGCATGTCTAGATATCCCGAAATAACATCATTTTAGCAACTGAACACACATCAGGCTAGGCTTGAAGGAATCATCTTTGGACAATTTGAAGTTTCTACACTTTGACAGGAAGTTATTACTGATAGAGAGACGTGGAAAGAACCAGAATATTTGTTGCACCAAATAGCTAGGAAGATGCACAAGTGTATGTGTTTGCCTCTGTGCATATGTGTGCATGCTGTGCAGGTAACTGAGCAAATGGCTTTCATTGATGCCTTTTATAGATACTATAGAAATAAGGATCAAATATTAATACAATAAAGCTTTGATCTGGCTGCATAAAATTAAGCATAATTACAGTCAAGTATGTTATCTGTTTAACATGGTCATGTTATTATCAAAACAAATTATGCAAAATAAATTATGGCATATCATTCATGAACTTTATTATAAATTTTGCTTGTTACAATATTTAATTTTTCCACAGTGTTTGATCTTTATGGTCTGCTGCTTAGGTAAATCACTTTTCTTACTGCAATGTAAATAGCTATTGGAAGTATTAATTAGAAGGATTTTCTTGTCTTATGGCAAAGGCATGAGTCTACGTGTCTTAAAGACTGAGGATGATTATAGAATAAGGAAATATATCTACTTTGCAGTTCAGGGTTAGATGACTACTTTGTCCTGAGAGGTATTACTCAGTTACAAATGTACTCATTTATTACAGTCATTTGATTCTATTGGTAGCTTTGCTTTCTCTGGCATTGTTCATTTTTAGTATGAATGATTTAGAAAGAAAAGCAGTTTGTGTGGAAGGAAGTGATTTTCATGTCAAGGTACATCAAATCAGGTTGACAGGAAAATACTCCTTTGATTACAAGGCCGGAGAAACATGAGAGATGCCTGGACAGGCCTAGAAGCCCAGTCATCAGGAAAACTTTTCCCACCTTTCTGGGTGCCTTCCTTGTGTTGATGAGTGATTGCTCAGGTTTGAAATGCAGGTAACTAGTAGAGAGTTGTTTATTTTGTCATAATCTGTTTAGCACAGGGTATCCAATTTTTGAAAAACTCTCTCTTTTAAGATGCAACAGTAGACAACAATGGAAGATATGTGTATATATTGTGACATTTCTTAGAACTCCAGGTTTTTTAGGCTGGAAAGGACTTTCCAAATCATTTAGGCCAATCCTGTCACTTAAAAGCTGAAATCATAATAAGAGCCTAAAGGTTAAATATTTTGTCCAAGATCATACAAATTATTGTGCTGGAGGATTTCCTAGAAACTGGTTCTCCTCATGTGGTCCCCTGTAGAAGTAATAACAGGAACCTGCTATTAAAATAGATGCTCCTTTAAACGAACTAATGGCATTTGCAGCAGTCTGGATGGGATTGGAGACTATTGTGAAGTAGCTCAGGAATGGAAAACCAAACGTATGTCCTCACTCACTAAGTGTGAGCTGATCTATGAGGATGCAGAGGCATAAGAATGATACAATGGACTTTGGAGACTCAGGGGGAAAGGGTGGGAAGGGGGTGAGAGATAAAAGACTACAAACTGAGTTCCGTGTATACTGCTTGGGTGACAGGTGCACCAAAATCTCAAAAATCACCACTAAAGAACTTAGTCATGTAACCAAATACCACCTGATCCCTAAAAACCTATGGAAATAGAAAAAATTTTTAAAGATATTTCTTTAATAATGGCATAGATGTAATTAACAATGAGACTTATTGCCTCAGAACCCACCTCTTAGTTTATAGAAAAAAGACACAAATAAAAAATACAGAATGTACTTCTAGTTACCAATATTAGAATAAAAATCTGAAAATGCAAAACATAAAATGTTATAACATTTTGGAAGAGGTTAGGGAAACATTATTACTTTGGATATACCTTAATTCCTAATTTTTTTATTAAGTGACAAGAAAAAATTCTTTGGATTATTTTGCTAACTTTATCTTATTGTCGTGGGATTTTTGAACTGGAATCTGTCTTGAAGATCATTGAGAACAGCTGTTATCAAGCCTGGATGCATGCCAGCATCACCTGGGTGAAATTCTATATACGAAGGTTCCGTGAACCACAAACCCAAGGATTCTGATTCAGTGGGCCTGAAGAAGGACCTGGGAATATGTATTGTGAATAGAATCCCCTAAAGTTTTGGAGACTGGCCAGGTTGGAGAACCCTCAATCTAATTCAATCCTCTTGTTTTGCAGATGAGAAAAGTCAAAACCCAGAGATACTATGTACCTGGGTAATTTTTAAATGTTAGGACAGCACATGATATGGTGAGAGAGGGATCTGGCACCCTTAAGGAAATTGATCCAAGCACAAAAGGCTCTCACCCTGAACTTCTTGAGCATGGGAGATCTGTATGTCCTTTCACTCTTCATTTCTGTGGGTTAGAAGAATTATCCAAAGGCAATGAGCTCTCTAATACGATCCTCTGCTACATACAGTGGAGTTTCATCACAGGGTCATAGAATTTAGTCCAACTTTGCTGGCAAAGTGAAAGAGAAAAGGAGATACAGATAATAATTTAAATAGTGCTAGTGATTTCTCTGGTCAATCCATTCAGTGAGCTTTTGTCCCAGAATGGACATCCCTGGCTTGCTCCCTGTCCCAGGAGGCTGATCCCTGGGTATTGGATCACCCAGCCTTCTTCGCCAGCAGGCTTGTAGTCAAGTTTGCAGGTCAACTAGCAGAAGGGAAAGGTCAGAGTATCTTTGCTCACTCCCTGTTTTGGTGCCTCAGCTCTAGTTGTATGTGTGTGTTTACCATTTACTGCTGTAAGCCACTGAAGAGGCTTTTGTCCAGCACCAAGCACGCGATTTCCTCCTTTTGTCTTAGGTGTTAGGCATGACAATCATTTTCTTGTGTACTTAGTCTCTCTCTCTCTCTGGGGCCTTACCATCTCTTTTTGTTCCCTTACCTTAGCTTACACCTCTGTAATTTGTCCTTTTTTTTTTTTTTTTTTTTTTTAAATTTCATTTTTATTATTCTTCCTTGGACATGGCAAGATGAAAGGAGAGACATGCCACCAGGAGTCGCCATAAAAATTTACCAAATTCACCAAATTCAAATTCATCCCACCAGGAAATAAACTTCTTTTAATCCACTATGAAAAGTTATGCATAGCCTTTGACCTAAAATGGAAATACCAAACTATATGAAATACCAAATGGAAATACCAAATACTCTATACTTCACAATAGAGTGCTGTTTTTACTTCATTATGTATCAGTATTTCCATGTCTATTATATATCTATCTACATATCTATGTGTTTAATTATAATATAACTAAATTGACAAGATAATCTTAATGAACATTATTCATATTTGGATGGTCAGGAGGCAACCAGAAAAATCAACTCCTTGTGTATTTATGTCTCACTCAGTGCCCCTTCTCCTCCTCACTCCCTGCTTGAGAACTTCTGTCTTTATCCAGGTGTCTCAAGCAAGTTTTGGAAATTCAGTATTCCTTCAACCACTGATTATTGATGGGACCTTATGAAATGTCAAAGAGCATTTATTTTATGAAAGTAAGAATAACAGTAAAGAGTAGAACAATTTAGTCAGCGTGTGTATACTCAGACACTATTATAATATTTAAGTTTCATTGATAAAAAGCCCTGCTAGAGGGGACAATATTCTTGTGGACATCAATTTTTAAAAGAATTTGAAATGCCATGATGAATTACTGTGGTTGGTGAGACAAAGAGGAGTGACTTGCATAAAGAAACAAGATGAACTGGTCAGGCGCAGCGGCTCAAGCCTGTAATCCCAGCAATTTGTCCTTTTGTTAAAGCAACTTATTTGAATAATTGGTATGTATTCTGTTTTCTTCAGGCACCTAGGTTAATACAAGATGGGAAACATAATTGTTTTTCTCAATAATTCTAAATTTTTGAGTTTCCTTAAAATGCCTCTATCTCCTTGAACTGAAAATGATTAATATTTAAGAATATAATGATGTGAAATTCTTAGTATATTTACTTGATTTGCATGGTACATTGCTGTACATTTTATAATTTTGCATATTACTGTACAGATTTGTTTATATAAAACTATACACAATGTACTTTGTGAACTGTTTAAGATGTTTTCAAAGATAATCTTGACCACATGATCTTTACTCCTTAGAAACTGACTTCAGAACCTCCTCAGTGGTCGCAGTTAAGTTCATTTTGTTTTACTGTATCTATCACAAAAGATTTTAAACCTGGGAGGGAGACTACGAAGTAAGAGAACCGCTATAGAAATAACCCAGTTTATCTAATCCTTTTAAGCTACATTTTGCTGTGGCCTAGGAATCTGAAACTCTTCTTCCAATGACCACTTCAAAATGCCCCCTAGAAGAGTATAAACTAGTACATCCACTTCCAGGGATAATTTGGCAATATTTAGCAAAGTTTTAAATTAACATACCCTTCTTCCGTTGTTTTTTTTGTTTTGTTTTGTTTGTTTTTTTTTTATGAATGACTCTTCAGATATACATTTATAGGGATATTCTTTGCAGCATTGTCTTATGAAATACAGTATACAGCCTACACATGCCTCAAGGGGCCTTGCTAAAAAATGTATAATGTACCCAGAAAATGTATTAGTCCACTTTCATTTTAAAGAATGAGGGATCTCTAGATGCTTGCGATATATTAAGTCAAACAAAAATCCAAAGTGCAGAATAGCATGTTACATGATTACATATACACACCATATCTATTTCCCTTTATATCTTCCTATGTTTTTATATTTTTGTTCTTTCTAAAAATCATAGGCATGCATGATTTGTGTAACAAAAACCAAAATGCTCCAGTGATGGTGATGAGAAGTTGGAAGTACCCAGTAAACAGGGCTAGTCAGATGACTAACTTCATAGGAGCTCATTTTCTCCAACTGAGAGACCCTTCTGTATGGGAGGCTCCCTCTAAATTTCACTGGCCTTCTTCTAATCACTTTAAATCTAGAGCCCATTCTTAGATGCATGCACCTTTGTCACTGTGGAGGTGACTGGATTTCTGATTCAATTTACGGAGAGATGCCTGTGTCCCAGCACCATCACTCAGAGAAAAACGTAGAAGCCAGTTTGCACAGGCATGGGAAGCTTCCCATCAACCAAGATAGCAGCAACACAAATGAGAATAGATGAGCACCCAATGCTAGGAAGCAGAGAGTCTGGGGCAAAATTCCAAAAAGCCGAGCCACTTACAGAAAAGTTTCACAAGATGGGCAGGTGTTGCAACACCGAGAGGATGATTTGGATTCTTAAGTGCAGCCACTGGATGCCAGAAAGAGAGAGAAGATGAAGATATGGTCATACATTTCTGTCCTGAAAAGCAGATCTGGTAGTAATACTTCAGGGATTTTGTAGTCTTCCCATGTAGGAATTGAGGTTATAAAGAATTATTGTCATACTAGGTGACGGCAAGTCAAGTTGAGAGGTTTCTCTAAAGAGAATGACCCCTTCCTTTCTGGGGACACTTGATTGTCTCTGTCAGCCTTCAGTCTTGTATTCATTCTCAAGGAAGCTTAGAATTCCAGGATGTGAGAAATTAACCACAAGTTGTTACTGATAAAAGCGTCAAAGTTTCCCTGGCATCCTAATATGTCAAGGCCGAAGATGCCTCTATAATCGTCTAATTCAGTGGTTTTCAACTTGAGCTGCAACTGGCACTACTGGGCGGAGGCCAAGGATGCTGTTGATCATTCTGTAGTGCCCAGGGCAGCCCACAACAAAGAATTATCCGGAACAGGTAGAGAAATCCTGATGTTGTCCAAATCCTACAATTTACAGAGAAAGAAACTGAGGCCCAGAAATGTTATGCATTTCCTAAAGGCATTAGGGACTGCATCTCTTACTTAACACATTCAAAAGTCCTTCTGTCTCAGTTCTTTAGAGACTTCTTTTGGGGACACCTTCCAATGTGCCAGTAATATAAATTCACTCAGCTTTGATTTCCACAAACATGAAAAGAGGGGAGGGATAGAGCCCAAGTAACTTTCTGCTTTGGCCTGAGCCTGTCCAGGAAAATGCAGCCATTCTTCTCTGTGTTACTTCTCCTTAGCAGCACTAGATGCAGTTAAATCTGTTTCTCTCCTTTCTTCTCATCCACCTTCATTTGTCATTCCTGTAATGGATGGAGTTGGGACAGTTGGCTAAATTGTAGCAAAATTTGAGGTGTTCAAAGACCAAAACAGGATAACTTCCAAAGTTCTTTTGCCTCTGAATTTCTGACTTTATGAACATGGAAAACCTTCAGTGACTCAGTTGAGAGGATTTTGGGAAAGCAGGGAGAGTCATTAAATGAATGGACCTTCTGCTCTTAAGTCACCAGAAGCAGGCCACTCTGCCTGCATGAAGGGCAGGAATGCCAAGAAAATGAGCCTGCTGTGGATACTAAATGTAATTTATTTTATTTTATTTGGGCTACTGAAAGACCTAGCATTAAGGGGAGACCTGTCCTAAGTATTTCTGCGTGCTTTCCAGTTAAAAGTGTTCCTAGGCCGGGCGCGGTGGCTCATACCTGTAGTCCCAGCACTTTGGGAGGCCGAGGAGGGCGGATCACAAGGTCAGGAGACCGAGACCATCCTGACTAACACGATGAAACCCCGTCTCTACTAAAAATACAAAAAAAGTAGCCTGGCGTGGTGGCGGGCGCCTGTGGTCCCAGCTACTCGGGAGGCTGAGGCAGGAGAATGGCGTGAACCCGGGAGGTGGAGCTTGTAGTGAGCCGAGATGGCGCCACTGCATTCCAGCCTGGGCGACAGAGCGAGACTCCGTCTTAAAAAAAAAAAAAAAAAAAAAAAAAAAAAGTGTTCCTAAACCTTAAATGCTTCTTGAAAACGAAATGCTGCCTTGAGTTTAGCACCACTGCTTCCAGCTATTTTGAGTACTAGCTACCCTTTTTAGTATCCACATAATTTTGCAGGTTTCCTGTTCTACAGTAGTTGCCCTTTTCGGCACTCCAGTGATGTGGTTTAAAGTAGGTGCTTCACAGTCGGAAAGATACAGTTTTTTCCATCCTAAGCATCTCCACAATGTGCCATGGGCAAATAGTTTAAGCCATCTATTCCCTACCTTCCACAGCTGTAAAATTGGGGTAATAAGAGTATTTTTCTCATTGATTTATCATGCAAAAATAAAAATAATGTCCAAAAGACTTAGCACAATTCTTGTCATTGGGTAAGTGATTACAATGCCAATAATTATTTCACTGTTTTGAAGGAAAAAGCAAGTTTGAATTCACTTATACATCAAAATGAATTTATATGTTATTAATTATGCTGGTATCTATATTCATTTGACATATGGTAGGATATACTTCTAACATTAGAGATTTGATTGGTCTGTTTTTGGATGTGGTGTTCACTTATTAGAATAGTTGTCTGATTTATATAAGATACTCCCATAAATTCTTCTGTAAGTGATCTAACACCATTCACTTTGCATTTTGGGACAAGTGTTGTTATGGAGTACATTCATTTGGGCAGTTTTCTTTGTGTCCTATTAATGTATTTTTTCTAAATTAATAGTTGTACAGTATATAAAATTTAGCAAATATATGGAAATCTGTATTCTTTTACAAAAAAATGAGAATTGTAAAAGCAATGGAGGTTTTTTGCTGTCTTTGAGGCAGCTTCTGAGAAAGTACATTCTGTTTACATATATCATATTTAAATTAATATTTAAATTATTACAGTTACATTAAAGTAGATTCTTTTATGCTTTTGTTATACTTGTATGTATATATGTGTGGTTAGATATACGTGTGTGTATACGTGTGTGTGTGTGTGTGTATATATATATATTTTTTTTTTTTTTTCCTGAGAGAGAGTCTCACTCTGTTGCACACGCTGGAGTACAGTGGTGCGATCTCGGCTCACTGCAATGTCCTGCTTCCCTGGTTCAAGCAATTCTCATACCTTAGCCTCCTGAGTAGCTGGGATTACTGGCACGTGCAACAATGCCTGGCTAATTTCTGTATTTTTAGTAGAGATGGAGTTTCACCATGTTGGCTGGGCTGGTCCCGAATTCCTGGCCTCAAAGTGATCCACCCACCTCAACCTCTCAAAGTGTTGGGATTACAGGCGTGAACCACTGCTACTGGCCCCATTTGTATATCTTATTCTATTTTAAATATAGGAGATGTTAACAATCAATTGTTAAAATCAAGGAGGCTTTGAATTAATGTTATGTCCCATTTACAAATGAGGTTAGCAAAACCATTTTTAACTTTTTAAACTGCATTTATACCTGAAAATATTTAGTTTTCTTTATAAGAACTTTGACTGATAAACAGAATCTTCCCAAGTGATTAATTCTTTAAAATAAATTAAACTTATAAAGTCAATATCAAGTTATCTTAAACATCTCAACACTGTTTAAGAAACTTAACAGTTCTCTTTGAATAACTAAGATCACAATTTCAAAATCAATTATGTTTCAATTTAGAATCCCAAGACTCATGTGTTAGTTTAATCAAATTATCTTAAGTATTTCTAACATTTTAATACATATAGGTTATTTCCATTTTTACATAAATAATTTCCATGAACTTAACACAATTACAATATAATTATGGGCTTGATTTAGCCTCTCTGTGGTAAATTCCAATCCTTTCTGTTTAAAGAATAGTTGTACTATCTTGGGCCAGTAAAGGCTACAAATCAATGGAATATTTGGGGTCTAGATGCAGTTGATTCTCCACATGTCACTTACCTACAAGTCAACCTGCTTTTTTTAATTACTATAGCAACAGGGACCTCATGCCCTTTAGAAGACATTGTCCTCTCCTGCATTCAGGTTATTGTTATATAACATTTCTGTCCAGTCTCATCGAGGTTTGTAATTTTCTGCACCGTTTTGTTAGGTTTTGCACTTCCTTGATTCTCTTAGTATGTTTTAATGTTTTCTCATCTGGCTCAAAACACATTTTCTTTCCATTCCATCACATGTTTCACATGCTTATGTAATACTTTTGAAACCTCATTGAATTTTATTTGCCTGATTTGAGTTGTCAAAATATTCTAGATTCTTTTCATAGTGCTCCTGACTGGCAGGGCAACAATGAAACAGAATTACATGCCATTGGTGTTGCATATCACTTGGTTCTCTGGCTCCACAGATGACACTAAAATCAAGCTAATGAAAGTAAGGAAAAATAACCAACTAGAATCCCTCCACAGATATTTCTACCTTTGACTTTGAGCATATTCACTTCCAGTTTTCTAATACTGGAGTGTTTCACGGCTCAGGTTTGGGACTCTTTTTTTTTTTTTTTTTCCTATTTATACTTGAATATTTTCCTACTTACACTTGCATTCTAGGTGATCTCATTTGGTCCCATAACTTTGAATGCCACTTGTGTGCTGAAGATGACCACACTTATATTTCCTAGTACCAACTTCCCTCCCAGACTCTAGCCTGTTAGGATGTAACTGTTTCCTTGACTGCTTCATTTGAGTGTCTAGAATCTGATGACTTCTTACATGTCACCCCCCCATTTGCTTCCCTTTCCAGCCCCCATCCTTTGCCTTCATCATCTCTGCACTGGATGCAATGGCCTCCCTGCTTCTTCCCTTGACCCCTACCAGTAGCCAGAGTGAGGCTGTTAATGTCACTATGTCATAATGACATCCTCTGTTCAAAAGTCTACAATGTGCCTCCCCGACCCTACCCCCATTTTACTCAGAGAACAAGCCAAACCCCTTAATGTGGGTTTTACGCTCTTTCCCCATTACCTCTCCAAGCTCCTTTCTTTTTCTTACTGCTCAAACCTTCAATCACTCTGTTCTAGTCACCTGGATTCACTGTGTTCTTCTAGCTCACCAGGCTCATTCCTGTGGGTAGGGTTTCGCCAGAAGCAGACAGACTCTAAGACAGGGTAAATGCAACTAGTTTATTTCAAAGGTGATGCCAAATTAAAACTGTGGGAGAGAGACTAGGAGTCAGGTACAGAAAAGAAGCCAACACGAGATATACTTAGGCTGGAGGCAGGTGGGTCCAATCCCACTGAAGAACTCTGACCTTGCTACTTAAGGTGTGGTCTATGAACCAGCATCATGCCATCACCTGGGAGTTTGTTCAAATGAGATTTAGGCCCCACCCCAGACCTACTCAATCAGAATCTGCATTTTAACAAGGGCTTCAGGTGATTCTTACACCCTAATTAATGTTTGAGAAACTCTCTCTAGGGGACAGTGTATAACATGTCTCTATGTTATCCTACCCAAGCCGAGAAAGCTGGGGGTATTTTTCAACAACTGCCTAGCTGTCATTGGTTGAGTTTTGCTTCCAGGGCTATTAAATTCCAGTTTGCCCCAAGTACTGGCCTAGCATACTCTTTGGCCTGAAAATAAAGGCCTGCTGGAAATGAGTCACAGGTGTTTGCAGTAAACTGTCTTCAGGTGTGTGGAGGTGAGCACCCAGAATACGTGTATGGTACTAATAGTGTCTGCGACTGAGCCTTTGCTGTAGCTGTTCTCTCGGCTTGAAATATTCTTCTCTCAGGTATTCACTTGGCTAAATCCTCTACCTCCCTCCTCCCAGTCTTTACTCAGATCATACTGTCTCAGTGAGACTTATCTGTATTTAATTTTGCAACCTGCATGCACCAACCCAGCATTCCTAATTCCCCTCAGTCTGCTCTTTTCTCTTTGTAATTGCACTTAGCCTTTGAATTCACTGTATAATTTATCCACTTAATATACTCATTGTTTACCTGCTTCCATGGAAAGTTAGCTACACCAGAGCAGCAGACTTTGTCTGTTTTGCTTATTGATGGATAACGTAGAGGAGCTCTTTAATGTTTGTTAAATGAATACCGTTCTATATTTTAAAATATAAGATGGTAGTATATATAAAACTTTGTATCCTGCATTTGGCTTAGCATTATGTCACAAATATTTCCCATATCATAAAAATACTTAAATATCATTTTTAATTGGTTGCCAAATATTTCATTGTCTCTACTAATTATAATTAAACAGTCTCATAACATTTGGCATATTTTCTATTGTCTTTTTGTGATTATAAATAACACTTCTTTGTATATAAATCAGTTTCATTTTATACATTATTTCTTTAGAACAAATAAATGCCTGGAAGTCAAACTATTAACTCAAAGACTAAAAATGACCGTCAAGACTCAGAAGAGATACATAAGAAATTGTCTTTTGGAAGTTTTGTTCCCATATACCTCCAGCCAGCAATGAATAGACATGCCTGGAACACCATACTCTTTCCATTAACCCAAAGCTACATAGCGTAGTAGTTAAGAGAATGATTCTGAGATAATTGTCTTGGATTTAATACCAGCTCTCTGATTTATGAGTTGTGTGACATTGGCCAAGTGACTTATCTGTTACTCATTTTGTTCACTTGTCAAATGGGAATGATGAAAATAGTATTATCTCATGGGGTTGTTGTGAAGATTAAATTACTTAGTATAGCTAAAGATGAATATCTGGTACCCAATAAATGCTATGTCACTATTAGCTAATACTATATTGAGACATTTTAAAATTGATAAAGTGAATAAATAGTACTTTATTTTTACTTTATTTGCATTTTGAAGTTGCGGGTATAGTGCTGTCAGTGGTGAAGAGGATTAGTTGATAAGATTTGTGTAATGTTTCAAAACCTGATCTTGTACATCTCAACTTAGCATGATGACACTGGGGCTTGGCATTCCAGGTTGAGCATTCCTAATCTGAATATTTGAAATATGAAACATTTTGAGCACCAACATGATGCTGAGATTTTTTAATTTGGGATGCTTAACTGGCATATAACGCAAATATTCCAAAATCTGAAAAAAATTGCAGTGGAAAACACTTCTTTTCTCAAGATAAGGAATGTTCAACCTCTATAAAATATCACAATACTTCAGAGTCGGGTTTTGGAGTCCTAGATCAAATAATTGTCAGAAAATATTATTTTTGAAAAATTTTATTTTTGACATAGAGCATGAAATGAAAATACATAGAGATTTATCACTGATAAGTTTTGAGCTTTTCACTGAAAATGTGAGTCTGTAAGGATAACTTCAACAGTGACTTTTCAACCCCAACACACCTGCAGGTTTAGGCAAATACGTAAATATACTGATACTGCTAAGAACAAAAGTTATCCCTATGAAAGAGGAAAGATACAAATACAAAATAGGGGAAGTGAAGAATTTTATATTCCAGTGAAGGACAACTGATAGATGGTAACCACATGCCACATGGTTATTTGTCGTTCATTAACTTAGTGGCTTAGAAACCACTTACTGAGGCCGGGCACGGTGGCTCATGCCTGTAATCCCAGCACTTTGGGAGGCCAAGGCGGGCGGATCACGAGGTCAGGAGATCAAGACCATGCTGGTTAACACGGTGAAACCCCGTCTCTACTAAAAATACAAAAACAAAATTAGCCGGGCTTGGTGGCGGTCGCCTGAAGTCCCAGCTACTTGGGAGGCTGAGGCAGGAGAATGGCATGAACCTGGGAGGCGGAGCTTGTAGTGAGCCGAGAGTGCGCAAGTGCACTCCAGCCTAGGCAACAGAACGAGACTCTGTCTCAAAAAAAAAAAAAAAAAAAAAAAAGAAAAAAAGAAAAAAAAAAGAAAAAAAAAAAAGAAACCACTTACTGAGAATCTACTGTGCCTAACATTGAGCATCAAGGTTGTGAAAGGACGACAGAATCAGTCTATCACACTTCTTGTCCTTAATAAGCCCACTAGATGCTCTCTATTAAGCCTGGAAACATGACTGCTTCTCTGTAAGGAAAAGCTTATAACATGTTCTTGCTTCAGAACAACAGTGGCTTCATCTCAGGACTCTACTAAAATAAGCTTATGGTAAATTTACCTTATGTGTGTATGGGTTTTGAAATTATACATTTTAAAAACCATATATATTTTTTTCACGAAGTGGCTAAAATAATTCTGGACATGGAAATTTCTTTTTTTTTTTTTAATTTATTATTATTATACTTTAAGTTGTAGGGTACATGTGCATAACGTGCAGGTTTGTTACATATGTATACTTGTGCCATGTTGGTGTGCTGCACCCATCAACTAGTCATTTACATCAGGTATAACTCCCAATGCAATCCCTCCCCCCTCCCCCCTCCCCATGACAGGCCCCTGTGTGAGATGTTCCCCTTCCCGAGTCCAAGTGATCTCATTGTTCAGTTCCCACCTATGAGTGAGAACATGCGGTGTTTGGTTTTCTGTTCTTGTGATAGATTGCTAAGAATGATGGTTTCCAGCTGCATCCATGTCCCTACAAAGGACACAAACTCATCCTTTTTTATGGCTGCATAGTATTCCATGGTGTATATGTGCAACATTTTCTTAATCCATCTGTCACTGATGGATATTTGGGTTGATTCCAAGTCTTTGCTATTGTGAATAGTGCTGCAATAAACATACGAGTGCATGTGTCTTTATAGCAGCATAATTTATAATCCTTTGGGTATATACCCAGTAATGGGATGGCTGGGTCATATGGTACATCTAGTTCTAGATCCTTGAGGAATCGCCATACTGTTTTCCATAATGGTTGAACTAGTTTACAATCCCACCAACAGTGTAAAAGTGTTCCTATTTCTCCACATCCTCTCCAGCACCTGTTGTTTCCTGACTTTTTAATGATCGCCATTCTAACTGGTGTGAGATGGTATCTCACTGTGGTTTTGATTTGCATTTCTCTGATGGCCAGTGATGATGAGCATTTTTTCATGTGTCTGTTGGCTGTATGAATGTCTTCTTTTGAGAAATGTCTGTTCATATCCTTTGCCCACTTTTTGATGGGGTTGTTTGTTTTTTTCTTGTAAATTTGTTTGAGTTCTTTGTAGGTTCTGGATATTAGCCCTTTGTCAGATGAGTAGATTGCAAAATTTTTCTCCCATTCTGTAGGTTGCCTGTTCACTCTGATGGTAGTTTCTTTTGCTGTGCAGAAGCTCTTTAGTTTAATGAGATCCCATTTGTCAATTTTGGCTTTTGCTGCCGTTGCTTTTGGTGTTTTAGACATGAAGTCTTTGCCCATGCCTATGTCCTGAATGGTACTACCTAGGTTTTCCTCTAGGATTTTTATGGTATTAGGTCTAACATTTAAGTCTCTAATCCATCTTGAATTAATTTTCGTATAAGGAGTAAGGAATGGATCCAGTTTCAGCTTTCTACTTATGGCTAGCCAATTTTCCCAGCACCATTTATTAAATAGGGAATCCTTTCCCCATTTCTTGTTTCTCTCAGGTTTGTCAAAGATCAGATGGCTGTAGATGTGTGGTATTATTTCTGAGGACTCTGTTCTGTTCCATTGGTCTATATCTCTGTTTTGGTACCAGTACCATGCTGTTTTGGTTACTGTAGCCTTGTAGTATAGTTTGAAGTCAGGTAGCGTGATGCCTTCAGCTTTGTTCTTTTGACTTAGGATTGTCTTGGAGATGCGGGCTCTTTTTTGGTTCCATATGAACTTTAAAGCAGTTTTTTCCAATTCTGTGAAGAAACTCATTGGTAGCTTGATGGGGATGGCATTGAATCTATAAATTACCTTGGGCAGTATGGCCATTTTCACGATATTGATTCTTCCTATCCATGAGCATGGTATGTTCTTCCATTTGTTTGTGTCCTCTTTGATTTCACTGAGCAGTGGTTTGTAGTTCTCCTTGAAGAGGTCCTTTACATCCCTTGTAAGTTGGATTCCTAGGTATTTGATTCTCTTTGAAGCAATTGTGAATGGAAGTTCATTCCTGATTTGGCTCTCTGTTTGTCTGTTACTGGTGTATAAGAATGCTTGTGATTTTTGCACATTAATTTTGTATCCTGAGACTTTGCTGAAGTTGCTTATCAGCTTAAGGAGATTTTGGGCTGAGACAATGGGGTTTTCTAAATATACAATCATGTCATCTGCAAACAGGGACAATTTGACTTCTTCTTTTCCTAACTGAATACCCTTGATTTCTTTCTCTTGCCTAATTGCCCTAGCCAGAACTTCCAACACTATGTTGAATAGGAGTGGTGAGAGAGGGCATCCCTGTCTTGTGCCAGTTTTCAAAGGGAATTTTTCCAGGTTTTGCCCATTCAGTATGATATTGGCTGTGGGTTTGTCATAAATAGCTCTTATTATTTTGAGGTACGTTCCATCAATACCGAATTTATTGAGCGTTTTTAGCATGAAGGGCTGTTGAATTTTGTCAAAAGCCTTTTCTGCATCTATTGAGATAATCATGTGGTTCTTGTCTTTGGTTCTGTTTATATGCTGGATTATGTTTATTGATTTGCGAATGTTGAACCAGCCTTGCATCCCAGGGATGAAGCCCACTTGATCATGGTGGATAAGCTTTTTGATGTGTTGCTGAATGCGGTTTGCCAGTATTTTATTGAGGATTTTTGCATCGATGTTCATCAGGGATATTGGTCTAAAATTCTCTTTTTTAGTTGTGTCTCTGCCAGGCTTTGGTATCAGGATGATGTTGGCCTCTTAAAATGAGTTAGGGAGGATTCCCTCTTTTTCTATTGATTGGAAAAGTTTCAGAAGGAATGGTACCAACTCCTCCTTGTACCTCTGGTAGAATTCAGCTGTGAATCTGTCTGGTCCTGGACTTTTCTTGGTTGGTAGGCTATTAATTATTGCCTCAATTTCAGAGCCTGCTATTGGTCTATTCAGGGATTCAACTTCTTCCTGGTTTAGTCTTGGAAGAGTGTAAGTGTCCAGGAAATTATCCATTTCTTCTAGATTTTCCAGTTTATTTGCGTAGAGGTGTTTATAGTATTCTCTGATGGTAGTTTGTATTTCTGTGGGGTCGGTGGTGATATCCCCTTTATCATTTTTAATTGCATCGATTTGATTCTTCTCTCTTTTCTTCTTTATTAGTCTTGCTAGTGGTCTGTCAATTTTGTTGATCTTTTCAAAAAACCAACTCCTGGATTCATTGATTTTTTGGAGAGTTTTTTGTGTCTCTATCTCCTTCAGTTCTGCTCTGATCTTAGTTATTTCTAGCCTTCTGCTAGCTTTCGAATGTGTTTGCTCTTGCTTCTCTAGTTCTTTTAATTGCGATGTTAGAGTGTCAATTTTAGATCTTTCCTGCTTTCTCTTGTGGGCATTTAGTGCTATAAATTTCCCTCTACACACCGCTTTAAATGTGTCCCAGAGATTCTGGTATGTTGTATCTTTGTTCTCATTGGTTTCAAAGACAATCTTTATTTCTGCCTTCATTTCGTTATGTACCCAGTAGTCATTCAGGAGCAGGTTGTTCAGTTTCCATGTAGTTGAGCGGTTTTGATTGAGTTTCTTAGTCCTGAGTTCTAGTTTGATTGCACTGTGGTCTGAGAGACAGTTTGTTATAATTTCTCTTCTTGTACATTTGCTGAGGAGTGCTTTACTTCCAATTACGTGGTCGATTTTGGAGTAAGTACGATGTGGTGCTGAGAAGAATGTATATTCTGTTGATTTGGGGTGGAGAGTTCTGTAGATGTCTATTAGGTCTGCTTGCTGCAGAGATGAGTTCAATTCCTGGATATCCTTGTTAACTTTCTGTCTCGTTGATCTGTCTAATGTTGACAGTGGAGTGTTGAAGTCTCCCATTATTATTGTATGGGAGTCTAAGTCTCTTTGTAAGTCTCTAAGGACTTGCTTGATGAATCTGGGTGCTCCTGTATTGGGTGCATATATATTTAGGATAGTTAGCTCTTCCTGTTGAATTGATCCCTTTACCATTATGTAATGGCCTTCTTTGTCTCTTTTGATCTTTGATGGTTTAAAGTCTGTTTTATCAGAGACTAGTATTGCAACCCCTGCTTTTTTTGGTTCTCCATTTGCTTGGTAAATCTTCCTCCATCACTTTATTTTGAGCCTATGTATGTCTCTGAGTGTGAGATGGGTCTCCTGAATACAGCAGACTGATGGGTCTTGACTCTTTATCCAGTTTGCCAGTCTGTGTCTTTTAATTGGAGCATTTAGTCCATTTACATTTAAGGTTAAGATTGTTATGTGTGAGCTTGATCCTGCCATTATGATATTAACTGGTTATTTTGCTCGTTAGTTGATGCAGTTTCTTCCTAGCCTCGATGGTCTTTACATTTTGGCATGTTTTTGCAATGGCTGGTACCGGTTGTTCCTTTCCATGTTTAGTGCTTCCTTCAGTGTCTCTTGTAAGGCAGGCCTAGTGGTGACAAAATCTCTAAGCATTTGCTTATCTGTAAAGGATTTTATTTCTCCTTCACTTATGAAACTTAGTTTGGCTGGATATGAAATTCTGGGTTGAAAATTCTTTTCTTTAAGAATGTTGAATATTGGCCCCCACTCTCTTCTGGCTTGGAGAGTTTCTGCTGAGAGATCTGCTGTTAGTCTGATGGGCTTCCCTTTGTGGGTAACCCGACCTTTCTCTCTGGCTGCCCTTAAGACTTTTTCCTTCATTTCAACTTTGGTGAATCTGGCAATTATGTGTCTTGGAGTTGCTCTTCTCGAGGAGTATCTTTGTGGCGTTCTCTGTATTTCCTGGATTTGAATGTTGGCCTGCCCTACTAGGTTGGGGAAGTTCTCCTGGATGATATCCTGAAGAGTGTTTTCCAACTTGGTTCCATTTTCCCCCTCACTTTCAGGCACCCCAATCAGACGTAGATTTGGTCTTTTTACATAATCCCATACTTCTTGCAGGCTTTGTTCATTTCTTTTTCTTCTTTTTTCTTTTGGTTTCTCTTCTCACTTCATTTCATTCATTTGATCCTCAATCGCTGATACTCTTTCTTCCAGTTGATCGAGTCGGTTACTGAAGCTTGTGCATTTGTCACGTATTTCTCGTGTCATGGTTTTCATCTCTTTCATTTCGTTTATGACCTTCTCTGCATTAATTACTCTAGCCATCAATTCTTCCACTTTTTTTTCAAGATTTTTAGTTTCTTTACCCTGGGTACGTAATTCCTCCTTTAGCTCTGAGAAGTTTGATGGACTGAAGCCTTCTTCTCTCATCTCGTCAAAGTCATTCTCCGTCCAGCTTTGATCCGTTGCTGGCGATGAGCTGTGCTCCTTTGCCGGGGGAGATGCAGTCTTATTTTTTGAATTTCCAGCTTTTCTGCCCTGCTTTTTCCCCATCTTTGTGGTTTTATCTGCCTCTGGTCTTTGATGATGGTGATGTACTGATGGGGTTTTGGTGTAGGTGTCCTTCCTGTTTGATAGTTTTCCTTTTAACAGTCAGGACCCTCAGCTGTAGGTCTGTTGGAGATTGCTTGAGGTCCACTCTAGACCCTGTTTGCCTGGGTATCAGCAGCAGAGGCTGCAGAAGATAGAATATTTCTGAACAGCGAGTGTACCTGTCTGATTCTTGCTTTGGAAGCTTCCTCTCAGGGGTGTACTCCACCCTGTGAGGTGTGGGGTGTCAGACTGCCCCTAGTGGGGGATGTCTCCCAGTTAGGCTACTCAGGGGTCAGGGACCCACTTGAGCAGGGAGTCTGTCCCTTCTCAGATCTCAGCCTCTGTGTTGGGAGATCCACTGCTCTCTTCAAAGCTGTCAGACAGAGTTGTTTGCGTCTGCAGAGGTTTCGGCTGTGTTTGTTATTGCCCTGTCCCCAGAGGTGGAGTCTACAGAGACAGGCAGGTTTCCTTGAGCTGCTGTGAGCTCCACCCAGTTCGAGCTTCCCAGCAGCTTTGTTTACCTACTTAAGCCTCAGCAATGGCGGGCGCCCCTCCCCTAGCCTCGCTGCTGCCTTGCCGGTAGATCACAGACTGCTGTGCTAGCAATGAGGGAGGCTCCGTGGGTGTGGGACCCTCCCGGCCAGGTGTGGGATATGATCTCCTGGTGTGCCTGTTTGCTTAAAGCGCAGTATTGGGGTGGGAGTTACCCGATTTTCCAGGTGTTGTGTGTCTCAGTTCCCCTGGCTAGGAAAAGGGATTCCCTTCCCCCTTGCGCTTCCCAGGTGAGTCAGTGCCTCGCCCTGCTTCAGCTCTCGCTGGTCGGGCTGCAGCAGCTGACCAGCACGGATCGTCCGGCACTCCCCAGTGAGATGAACCCAGTACCTCAGTTGAAAATGCAGAAATCACCGGTCTTCTGTGTTGCTCGCGCTGGGAGTTGGAGACTGGAGCTGCTCCTATTCGGCCATCTTGCTCCGCCCCCTAATTGGAAATTTCTTTTAATGCATTTATGCAATAAAGGAGGCAGCCTTGCGCAACATGTGAATTGCATCGGGAGATCACTATGCAGCAGACAGAGAATTTGGGCAACAATGACACTGCAATTTCTGGAGATATTAAGCCAGCAGACACAGAAACATGCATCACTTTATGGATGCCTGGCTGATTAAATGTACATGGGCTTTGAATTTTGAAGCCCAGTCAAGGTTTCCCAGTTCTCTTTTAGCGGCAGTTTATTTTTACTCGGGTCTGGTCAGATGTAGAAACCACAGAAATGGAGGCTGTAGGATTCTGTCTTCTCTAAGCACCTTTGTGCTTTCCTCCTCTGGCTTCCTTCTTAGGTAGGAGCAAAGGTGTATGGGAGAGGAGTCTGCAAACATCCAGCCATTTGGGGCGGTTCATTTGGTTCTTGTCAAGGGAAATAGGTTTCTACTCTTGCCACAATTTCTATGCAACCTTGGATTAGTTAATGTGTAGACGTCCAGAACTTGGGGTACCCTATTTTGGGATAATGTTTTGTCCCTTAGTGGGGTGTCCTATTCTTTCTATCTATTCTGTGCGATCATTCAACTTCATATACATACTCTTGGTTCCTGGTTTGATAGGTGGCTCTATTGACAGATGGCATTATTAAAGACAATTTCCCTTTGGGCCTTAAGTCACCCACAACTTAGGCTTTAATTTCAGAATATGTTTTTCTTATTACAACTTTATTGAAATACATTTATATAAAATTCACCCTTTTAAATACAATTCAATAGGTTTTAGCATATTTAGAGATGTACAGCCATCACCATAGTCTAATTTTAGAATCTTTAGTCACCCCAAAAAGAAATCCCATGTTTATTACTAGTTATTCTCTTTTTCCCCCTGCCCCCAGCCTCTGGCAACCACTAATCTACTTTCTGTCCCTGTGGAGTTGCCTATTCTGAAGCTTTTATATAAATGGAATAATATAAAATGTAGCCTTTTGCATCTGATTTCTTTTACATAATGTGTTTTCAAGGTTTGTCTATGTTGTAGCCCATAACAGTAACTTCATTCCTTTTTGTGCCTGAGCAGTATTTCATATTATGGATATAATACATTTGTTTATCCATTCATCCCTCTATATACTGATCGGAAAAAGCTATTTCCACTTTTTGGCTATTATCAATGCTGCTATGAACATTTGTGTACAGGTTTTTATGATGACATATATTTAAAGTTTTCTCAGATATAGATCTAGAGGTAGGATTACTTGGTTCAGTGGAACTCTTTGTTTAACTTTTTGAAGAATTTTCCAACTCTTTTCCAAAGTGGCTGCACAACCTGACACTCCTACCAGCAGTGTGTTGGGGGATGGGGAATTCCACTTTCTCCACATTCTCACTAATACTTGTTATTATCTGACTTTTTTTTTTAATAGTCATCCTGTTCATGGTGAGGTGGTATCTCACTGTGATATTTTTAAAAATAAATTTTGTTGTATATATTTGAGGTTTACAACATGATGTTATGAGATACAGATAATAAAATTGTTATTATAGTCAAGCAGATTAACATATCTATCATCTCACGTAGTTGCTATTTTAAATTTGCATTTCTCTAATGACTAAGGATGTTTTCCCTTGTGCTTATTGGCCATTTGTGTTATC
Organism: Macaca nemestrina; assembly: GCF_043159975.1. Classification (NCBI taxonomy): domain Eukaryota; kingdom Metazoa; phylum Chordata; class Mammalia; order Primates; family Cercopithecidae; genus Macaca; species Macaca nemestrina. The sequence continues at coordinate 148,146,621 of NC_092131.1, read as the reverse complement.
TTCTTTGGAGCAATATATATTCAAATTATTTGCCCAGATTTTAGTTTGGTTATTTTTTCTTTTTATTGTTGAATTGTATGATTTTTTATATATTCTAGTTACGAGTCCCTTATGACACATGTAATTTAAAATATTTCTCTCAGTCTGTGAGTTATCTTTTCACTTTCTTGTGTCCTTCGAAACACAAAAATTTTAAATTTTGATGACGTGTAAATTATCAATTTTTTCTTTTTTTGCTCATGTTTTTGGTATCATATCTAACAAACCTTTGCCAAATCCAAAGTCATGAAGAACTATTTATATGTTTGCTTCTAAGAGTTTTATTTAGTTTTCAGATCTGTTTTAATTTTTGCAAAAGGTATAAAACAGGGGTTTAGTTTCATTCTTTTGTATGTGGATATCTAGTTGTCTAGCATCATTTGTTGAAAAGATTTTTCTGTTCCCCATTGAATTGGTTTAACAAGCTTGTTAAAAATTCAGAATACTTTTAACCTACAGATTTTTCTTAAAAGATATTTATTGGTGAATTTCCATCTTTTTTCCCCAAATAATACAATTGCTCTCTTCACTGTGAATTTTACATGTAAGCATTCATGCCCATAAATTTTTCAGAACACCTGTTCTTAACTGGAGGTGGAATTATTACCATGAGAGGTGGGGCCTCTGACCAGCAGGAGGTCACAGTAATTATTCCTACCACTCTAGATGAACTGATTCTGTGGTGAGTCATTACTGATGGGGAGAGTAGGAGTAGCTAATACAACCTGACTGCCTGGCTGAAATCTGTCTTTCTTAACCATACACCTGAGGTCTTTACTGAACAAAGAGTAAGTTATTGTAGTAAATAAATAATCTCTGGGAAAATACTTAGAGATTCTGAGAATATCCTATTTTTCATCAGTCTTCTACAAACTGGCTTTAGCATCCATTGATAATTCTTGCTTGAACTGATAATTACCATCAAGGTTGCAAAATGATGGTTTTTCTAATTCTATCAGTCTTTTTACATGTATTAATTGGCATTCTTCTATAAAGAATATTTTATCACTGCTCTATCAGATTTCATAAACTGAGTACACTCTTGTACGCAGCATCTGGGTCAAGAACAGAATATTCCAACATTTCAGAAAAGAAAAGAAACATGTTAAAAAGAAAAGATTTATATTAAAAAAACTATATATAGTAATTAAAATGGGGATAAGAAAGGTAATCCCTTTATCCCTTTATATACATGTAACATATTTCTATAAAATTCCATATATATATGCATATACCCACTCTATAATGAACCCTTTCCAAAAATGGTTTCACAGAAGAATTTCTAAGGGGTATTTATTTTTTAAAAAATTACATGGTAATAATTTGGAGACAAATGATTAAGACTAGTCAAACAGGTTTATCATTTAAGAAGATTTTCACAAATCCAGAGTTGAGGACCTATTACCTGACCATCTCAAGTCAGAAGAGGAATGAGGAGAATCCTTCTTACCCATTTTGGATATATTTTTAAAATTATGATAAAATATACATAACAAGATTTACCATTTTAATCATGTTTGTAGGTGCAATTCTGTGGCATTAACATTCAGAATGTTGAGCAACCATCATTACTATTCATTTTCAGAATTTGTTCATCCCAAGCAGAAACTATGTACTTGTTAATCAATAGCCACCCCCCACCTTTCCTTCTCCCCACCAGTCTCTGGTAAACACTGTTCTCCTTTACATCTCTATGAGCTTGCCTATGCTGGTACCTCATATAAGTGGTATCATATTGACCTTTTGTGTCTGGCTTATTTCACTGAGCATCGGTTTTCAAGGTTTATCCTGTTGTAGCATTTATCAGAATTTCATTCCTTTTTGAGGCTAAATAATATTCCATTGTATGTGTTGTACCACATTTGTTTATCCATTCATAATAGATGTTTGAGTTATTTCCACCTTTTGCTATTTGAGTAATGCTGCTATGAACTTTGGCGTATCAGTATTTGCATTTTATACATTTGCGCAAATCTATCCTCATGTATTTTTGTTCTATAAATAAACTTTTGGAGGCATTTCACAATTTAGAGGTCAAAGAGAAATTAATAATACACATTTTAAACTAGTTCAATGTTTTATTATCAACATTCATATTTGGGCTGAAGATTCAGGGATGAAATAGTGGGCAAAAAGCGGATATATAATTAACACTACACAGGCATATCATAAGTATATCATAATATTTTGCTAATTATTGGAATAGAAAAATATAAAACAGAGACATACATAAATTTTTTTGTGTTTCGTCTTTCTGAATGTATTTTTACATTAAATACACAGCAAGTGCTTACACTTACTTAAATATTATCCTTTTTTAATCAACCAAAACATGCTTATCCTTAGTTAATCAAAATTCATTTCAAAAGACAAAATTTCTTAAAGATAAGCATGGCATAGAGGGCTTTAGATTCATACTCTTACTGCATTGGCTGCTTGATGATTGTTCTCCTTTTGTAATTTCAATCTCAACTTTGTCTTTTTCTCTCAATCTATTTGGAGACCTGCTGCATACTGCAAGCATTGTTTGTTTCTTCTTTACCAAATGTCTCCAAAAACTTTTGACAGTAAGCAAGAACTGTATCAACATGTGTTTTGTATTTTACAGCCAATTCTAGTGCCCTTTCTCAGTTGTAGAGATTAATATTGATCTGGATTGCTTCATAAACGAGGCCAGCCTGAAGAAATGCTATTTCAGCCTCCTGTATGTTCCCATTAAACCTTAGTTGTGTTGGCCATTTTTGATTATTTAAATGGAAGACTTTTTATAGAATTGAAGTACTGAACCTTATCAGTTTCACCAGTTGCTGCATAGTCTATTTCTGTAATAGTCATATCTTGATTAGCAACTGCCATAGCAGCTAGACAAGCTCACATGGTTTGGTCCTCAACAAAGTGGCAAAGTCTTAATCATCTTCCCATTTTGAACTGCCTACATATTTAGGGGGAATAACAGGATATAGTTATACACTGATGTGAACCAGAGGGCCATTAACTCTTGCTATAGTTACCTGATTTCCAACAAAACTCACAATATGGGAATTTTTACTGAATTCACTTGTATCCCTTTCATGTAATGTTTTAGGCAAAATGTCACTGTCCGCATAAACCATATTGGAATAATACCACACTGTAAATTGAGTATCTTGAAGTCTGCAAAGGACGGTGCTTGTATCATTCCATGCCAAAGTATGCACTATTGTTTCAAGTTTGAGAATTTTTTTCTTCCTTCTCAAATTGTTTCACAGAGGTGATATAGATATCTCTATTTTTATCAATAAAAGTGACTTTTCTATCATTGGTAAGTCCTTTCTGATCCAGAGCAACTTTCAAGATTTCATTTTTACAAGGAAGAAACTTTCCATCATCTAATGGTTTTCCAGTTGATGCCTCAACAAAAAAGATTATTTTTTTTTCATCAGCTTTGTGTCATTGCTATGATATCATTACTCAGAGACACAGTCTGTGCATTCAGAATATCTGTTCTCACTCCAGGAAATTCTGGAGATGAAATAAAGTGCCCTTCATATGAATATAAATCGATACTACTAACATCTACAAGAAGAAAATGTCTTTCTGCCTGCAGGATTAAACTAACAGTTCCTTCTTTGAGATCAAATAAAATTGGTGTATTCCAGTTCTTTGTGGAGACCACATAACATTGAAGAGACATTGAAACAACTAAGTGTGCAGAGTTCAAAGATGCTTTAATGGCCATGACGGAATTCCAGTGAGTTCACTGCATCAGTGAGAACATTACGAATGTGTATGGTCTTTCTTTTAGTTAATGTTACTTGAAAGTTTTTCCACTCCAAGTGTTGTTCCACCACAGGCGCAAAAACATCATGCCCAATTCCACACACTCCAGCAGTCTGAGTGCCATCAGTTGACCACACAATATTAAATATGCTGCCAGTGTTTTTCTAAAGCATATGATCACCCAGTTTTATTACATAAGTGTAAAGTATGAAATAATCCAATAGCAAGTAATTCTCCAACTGGAGCCCAGGCAACTGAAGTAATACGATGCTCATGAGGTTGTGAATTGTACAGTGGGTGGCTGTAACTATCCCATACCTTGTATTTACAGTTTTCACCAGTAGATAAAATAAGATTACTGACTGAATTCCAATCTACTTTTAAAATGATGCCATCATAAGCTTTCTGTAAAACTTTCGCATTTGATCAAAGAAGTTTCTTTTTTTGAGACGGAGTCTCGCTCTGTCCCCCAGGCAGGAGTGCAGTGGCACGATCTCAGCTCACTGCAATCTCTGCCTCCCAGGTTCAAGCAATTCTCCTGCCTCAGCCTCCCAAGTAGCTGGCATTACAGGCGCCCACCACCACGCCTGGCTAATTTTTTGTATTTTTAGTAGAGACGGGTTTCACCATATTGGCCAGGCTAGTTTTGAACTCCTGACCTCAGGGGATCTACCCGCCTCGGCCTCCCAAAGTGCTGGTATTACAGGCGTGAGCCACTGTGCCTGGCCACTGAAGAGATTTAATGATTAGCTGCTTGCCTGCTGTATAAAGAACCTTTGCTAAATCAGGACCCCACACTATTGAATACACTGGTTTTCCTCAGAAGGCACTCCTCCTCCTTCTGTATTTGATAAGTATATTTTCTGGGAATATTCTTCGGGAGTAGTTGGGGGCTGACCTGGGCTTGCTGAGCTAAAGTTGATCTAAGCATCCAAGTCTTTGACCAAATTTTTATTTTGTCCATCTTCTCCAATTGTAACTAATGCTGTTGCTTCACCATTCTATCTTCCTGCAAGTACTACTCCAGAGTAAGCTGCTACACTTTTTTCCACTCTTTCTAACTTGGAAATCAAATTAAATTTATCATCAGAACTTATGAGGACAAAGCTTTGGGCTTGCGTTTGTTTCTTATACCCAAACTCTTTGGAAACCAATGAAGATCTATAGGGTAAATATCATCAGGAAGCTTTACTATTTGAGTTGTTCCACTGGTGAACAAGTTCCTTTTCACTATCTGGTGATCATCACTCTATGAATACAGCTCTTCAGTAGTAGTCCAGCCTACACGGCTTACTAATTCTTGATGCTTTGGTTCTCTTAAAAGAGGTATCTTCAGTCTCATGACTCCACTTCCAGCAAAAATTTAAAATTCCACTTGATTGCATTTATTCAAGTTCCAGGAAAGCAGTGGCAGTTGCTTTCCTATAGCTGGTACCAGTTACCAAGAAGCCTATTGGTCACCATAGTGACTTCTTGACTATTAGTCTTTTAACTATGATGTATGTTGCTAACATTTTCTCCCAGATTTTTATACACTTTTATTGTGATTTTCTTTTTTGCCTTATAAAAATTTCTTTTTTGTAGAGCCACATTTATCAATCTTTTATTGCATCTGTATTTCAGACATAGAAAGGTTTTCCCCACACTCAGGTTAGAAAGGAATGGATCTATCTTTTTTTCTAATATTTTTATAACTTCATGTATTTCATTTGTATTCTTGATCCATTTGGAGTTTATTCTGGCATATAGTATAAGGAATGGATGCAATTTCATCATTTTCCAAAAGATTATACAATGTCTAGATACTAATTATTTAAAAAATGCATTTTTTTAATCTGGTGGATTGAGTTGACATTTATATAATATATAAACTTATATTTGTATTTGAGTTTTTTTTCCTGGACTTCTTAATTTTTTTGCCCACTCCTTAGTCTCTCTATTCAATGTACTATATCACAGTCTTTCAAATATGGAGACTTTGGTACATATTTCAGTATCTGGTAACACTAGCTGCTGATCAGATAGCTGTGGTTCTATGACGGATCTATGATTTTTCATTTTCTGACTTCATTCCAAATGTTTCTGTTATACAGACTTTAAATCTCACTTGCTGACTTTGAAAATTTTTGTTAGTATTTTACAGAAGTTACAATAAACACACGGATTGAATGATAAATGACATGTTTATGGTGTTGAAGTGTTTTACCCAAGAAGAAAGGATGACTTTCCATTCGTTGATACCTATCTTAAGTTTTGAATATTTAACTCTTCATGTGCTAAAATTTGTTTCATAAGTTGTTTCCTTCCTGGGTTGTAAAGGTTGTGCTTTAATCATTTATGTATTTATTTAGTTAGTTTGCTTTCACTTGTCACCTAGAACAATGTCTTCAATATAGTTGTTAATTTGATTTTATAAGTATCTGGTGACAGAAATAGTACTCGGTGATGTGGTTACTATCCAGCTAAAAGGATATAGAAAAATATTAGGTTGGTTGTAATGGCAAAAATCCACAATTACTTTTGCACCAACCTAATAAATTTAGAAATACAGTTGACTCTTAAATTTTCTTATTATTGTTATTATCTTTTAAGATGGAGTGTGATTCTGACGCCCAGGCTGGAGTACAGTGGCAGTGGTGTGATCTCGACCCACTGCAATTTCTGCCGCCCATGTTGAAGTAATTCTCCTGGCTCAGCTTCCTGATAGAAGGGACTACAGGTGTGTGCCACTACAGGTGTGCACCACCACACCTGGCCAATTTTTTTATTTTTTATTTTTAGTAGAGATCCGGTTTCAGCATGTTGTTCACTCTGGTCTCGAACCCCTGACCTCAAGTGGTCCCCGACCTCAGCCTCCCAAAATGTTAGTATTACAGGCATAAGCCACCATGTCCAGCCTAAATTTTCTTATTCTTAACTCAGAATGTGTTCTAGAACTTTGAAACTGATTTTGCAAAAATACAAATGTAAATTCCACAGTTAACAAATAACCTGAGTGTCGCATTATTTATAAAGCTTTCTGTGACGTGCTTCCCTGCCTTCCTATGTATTTTATGGTTTTCATCGACTGTATATTAGTTGTATATATTTATGGAGTACATGAGATATTTTGATACAGACATATGATGTGTAATAATCACATCAGGGTAAATGGAGTGTCCATCGCCTCAATAATTTATCCTTTCTTTGTGTTACAATCCAATTATACTCTTTTACTTACTTTTAAATGTACAATAAGTTAGTGTTGACTGTAGTCACTTTGTTATGCTATCAAATACTAGATCTTATTTATTCTAAGTTTATTTCTGGACCCATTCACCATCCCCACATCCCCTTTCCTGGCCCCAACTACCCTTCCTAGTGTCTGGTAACCACCATCTACTCTCTATCTCCATGAGTTTAATTGTTCGAATTTTTAGCTCCCACAAATAAGTGAGAATATGTGAAGTTTGTTTTTCTGTGCCTGGCTTATTTCACTTAACATAGTGACTTTCAGTTCTATTCATGTTGTTGCAAATGACAGGATCTCATTCTTTTTTATGGTTGAATAGTGTTTCCACTTTTCTTCATCCATTCGTCTGATGATAGACACTTAGGTTGCCTCCAAATCTTGGCTATTGTGAATGCTGCTGCAGTAAACATGGGAGTGCAGCTATCTCTTAAGTATACTGGTTTCCTTTCTTTGGGGCATATACCTAGCAGTGGGATTGCTGGAGTATATCATAGTTCTATTTTTAGCTTTGAGGAACTTCCAAACTGTTCTCCATAGTGGTTCTACTAATTTATGCCTACCTATCAGTTGACTGTTCCTTCTCTGCATCTCCATTTACCACACAGATGGTTCTGTATTAGTATCCATCCCACTCTTGTGCTCTTGTCGATCTCTCCCTCTTAGACTGTAAGCTCATTGGAGCTATTGACTGTGACTGATTGGTCTATGCATCCTCCTATCATAATACCTGTCTTAAGGCTGTCCTCTGTTAAATTGTCACAGGATGATTTCATGCCAGTAGAATTTTGTGAATAGAATTAAATGTTACGAATCTAGAATTTTTTACTGTAAAAACATGCTGATATACCGTTGCAGAATCAAGAAGATAGGATCATTAAACTGGACGTTCAGCATCTACTTGCTGTTTATGATTTAAATATGGGAATGTGACCCAAATTTGAAAGATTTTCTTCACTCAAGAACTTCCCACTTTCTCTACTGGTTCTATAATGTACCATGTTGACTATTTTCAATTATAAAGGCATATCACGGTATCAATTATTTACATTAAACCTGTATTTTCTGTCTATCCCCTGCCAGGTAAATGAGAGCCCGAATGATATTTTCACCAACGTATTTATTTTTTGTTTTTATTTGTTTGTTTATTTTCTCTTGCTGACCCTTAATGAAAGCTAGGCATAAAGGGAGTCGACTTTCATGCAGTCAATTTTAATTTTTCTTTTGTGCTCATGAAGTCTGCTGCCCAGTGAGATGTATCAACTGCACTGTTGTAACATCTGAATCAACCGTGGCCTACACTGTTTCATCAGGATGACAAAATTGCTTTATTTATTCTTCTTTTACAATTATAGCCTGCAGATAAATAGGCATTATTATAGGGGTCAAGCTTGATCATGCTGCATATTACAAGAATTTCTCTGTGACTACAATGGCAAATTGATTAGATAAAACTTATTGACATACAATGCCAAATAATTGATTTGTTATACTAAAATAGCTCTGACGCCTAAATCAGTTACAATAACTCATTTGTAGTGTGGAAAAATCATGCTTATGCATTTTGGGGTTGCTTTGAACACTAAATTAGCTACTTAGGAGTTTGTCCTTGCCAACTCAATTATCATATCATATCATATCATTAGTCTCGTCTTCTGTCATTTCTCTAGTGAAGTTATATCAGACTGATAATTCAAGTATACTGTGGTGAGTGTTTACTTTGAAAAAATTTGTATCTTGAGATTCTATTTTTATTTTAATGTTCTTTTTATATGTACTGCTACAAAACAAGCAAGTGCTATTATTGTACTGATAACAGAGATTTATTTGGTACCTCCAGCTGATCAACTGAGGGATTTTAGTCTGTAACCATGTCTAGACAAAATGCAAATGTGAGTATTTGATACTTTTTCTTACCATCAGTATGCATTTGGAAAGTGTTAAGCATTACTTCTCTGAGTTGTTTCATAGAACTAATTATCAAGATTTCAAAGACATCTTTGCATAGATGGTGTTTTATCTTTTGGAATAAATTTATTCCTACATTTGTTTTCTAGAAAGACATTGGTAGAGTCATTGTAATAACAGGATGGGATGGAATTAAGGTGACACTAACAGGGAATGAGAGGTCATGAAACTAAAATATATGTTTTGCTTCCACTGGGTACATTTATTATTGACACCTGGATATTTTAGGACACTTGATGATGAAAGGAGAGAAATACTCAAAATGATTGCAAGAGGGTTGTGGGCACTCTCCTCACATCTACTGGACACCTTCCATTAGCTTCTGGGCCTCTCTGTATGATTTCTCTGATTACAAGAGCATGTAAGGTCCAATTGAGTGCAAGTAAAAAAAAAGTCAGAGAAATTAACATCCTAGGAGTGACCCTTAACTAATAACTAGAAAGGATTGGTAGATACGTTCCCTTGCCCCTAGGTAGAACAACTGAGAGATGTGTTCCATACCATTTTCTAGAGGAGGTGAGTCCTCGTTCCCCATGAAACTAACTTTTCTGTGTTGGTTTCTTCCTTTCCCTTTCTTACTTTGCCACACCTCTGCCAGTGTTCTCTACCAAATGAAATAATTTTGCTTAAAGTCTAGTTCAGAGTTGAATTCTTGGTGGACCTCACCTAAGACAGTGAATAATGCCCATGCTCCCTCAGAATTTAGGTGGCTGGAAGAAAAATGGTACTCTATTTAGTACAATTTAGCTGTACAAACAAAAGAAACACCTCTTTGCTCTTGGAAGCTTGCCTACTTTTTTCCCCTGGGTCAGATATATATATATATAAATAAATAATTGGATCACTCCCCAATTTTCCTTCATTCTGGATCTCTGTTGAAGTTGGGTTGGAACACAAACACCAACTTAAAGGCCTCTGAGGAAGTATACAGACCCTATGTCCAAATCAAAATCTTGGAATCTTACCTCCCTTGTCAGCATAATGGCACAGCAAGCCCTTTTAGGCATGCTTAAGTAAGAGAGAGCAAAGGAAACAAGACAGTGGAGAAAAGAGGGTCTGAGTTTCTCAACATGGTGCAAGAGAAAGTAGAAGGAGGGCTCTCATTCTATAACACTTTTTATGAACATGGAGCTTGCTCGTTGTATGCAGCCTGATAATGGCTCTAGAATGCCTTGGAGGCAGAAAGAATTAAGGAGAGAAGAAGGAAAAGGGAGAGGATAAAAACCAGAAAGAGACTTTCTTTCCCCTTCATTCTTAGCGTAGGTATGCCAGTTAAATCAGCGGCATGGATATTTGTAAATTTAAAAAATACACCTCAGAATTTGGGCAGCCTGTATCATATACCAAGAACTTAAATTATTCATTCATGCCAAGATGGGGAGTGACTCAAGATAGCTTTATATATCTCTTAAAAATCTCCATCCTCGGCCGGGCTTGGTGGCTCACACCTATAATCCCAGCACTTTGGGAGGCCTAGGCAGGTGGATCACCTGAGGTCAGGAATTCAAAATCAGCCTGGCTAGCATGGTGAAATCCTGCCTTTACTAAAAATACAAAATTAGTGAGGTGTGGTGGTGGGCACCTGTAATCTCAGCTACTTGGGCAGCTAAGGCAGGAGAATCACTTGAATTTGGGAGGTGGAGGTTGTGGTGAGCCGAGATTGTGCCACTGCACTCCAGCCTGGACAGCAAGAGTGCAACTCTGTCTCTCCATCCTCTGTGGGATTCTCCTAACATGTCAGAGGTCATAGTTTACTATAGAGGGTGATCCCAGCACCACATTCTAAACTGACGTGATTCTTCTCTCCTAACGCTAAACTCTATCAACTCCATTTTTCTTCTTCTTTTCACAAAACTCAACCTTCCGCGAAAGCAAAATGACACTGATCCTAAACATGTGGTGCTTTTCTTTTACATCATTATGTTGTTGAGTATATAATTTCTACTTCAGGAATGCTTTTTACCTTCCATATGGAAGTAAAGTTTAGTATAAAGCAGTGGTCCTTATTGTGTTGTCCTTAGATCAGCAGTATGAGCATCAACTGTCATGCAAAATTTTAACCCCACCCAAGCATAGTGCTATTAGAAACTCTATGGGTAGAACCCAGCAATCTGGGTTTTAATAAGCCCTTCAGGTGATCCTGATCCTCCATAAATTTTGGGACCTGCTCGTGTAATAACTGACCGCTGCAAATACTGGGAACGGAGATATGAAAATCTCACTGTAGGTCGGCATAAGTCTAGACATCACAGTTATTCTACCCCATCGCCTTTCACTGAGAGATAAAATTGTAATTAGGAATGCTCATTGATCTTGATTCAGGAAGTTGGTGAGAGGGGAAAGAAAGGCACCTTAGTTCCCATTAGGGATAGGCCTGGGGAATTGTAGTGGGGATAGTTGAAGAGAAAACCTGTGGTATTTGGGTTTTTTCCTTCCAGGATGAGAGAGGATGCCTTCCTATTTCCAAATATCTCCTCCACACTGACTGAAATTTCACCAATTAGAGCTAATAAGAAAACATTCCGGAGTATATTAAAGAGTAGTGGGAAGATGATTAGTCATAAACTTAATGCGACTTAGCTTTCATTCTAACCCAGCTGATATACTGTAAGTAAATAAGAGTTTGATTTTGGGGAAGGGTAATTCCAAAGCAAGACACACTCGAAGCTGAGTAAGAGGTGTGTGGTGGGGAAGGGGGCGATGGGCAAGAATTTAGGACGTTAGAATCCTTGGTGAGCTTGGACAGGGCACCAAGAGGGAGGAGAGAAGTACTGAAAGTATATGCAAAAGCCAATACCAACGATTTCCTTCATTTCAGATCCCTCCTAGGAGTCATCATCTCTCAGAAAAGGATAGTGGTTATTTGATTTTTTTTTTTTAACATCCTCGCTTACTTCTCCCTTACATTTTTATTCTCCTAGATTCAGAAGATTCAAGTTTATGGAAGCAAACTAGTATTTTTCCAGCAATATCATGGAAAATAAACTGCAAAAAAAAAAGATTATCTCTTGAATGAATTCTAGGCACCAGTAAATGCTACAAGAATCACTTGACCTTTTCAAAAATGACCAGTATTTGTGCTAAGTGTGAAAGCAATGCTATGCTTCCATTGAGTTCCACAAATCTTTTTGGTGCAGAAAAAATGCTAGTGGGATATAGCACAAAACCTTCAAGGTGGGAGACACAGCTGCCCTAGAGAATCTGTCATTGAGAAGGAAGGGAAAGGGCCAGTAGACAAATCCGTGTGGAAATACAGGATTTTAGGAGGCACAAAGGATAATAGGCATTTCAGAGTTTCATGGATAAAACAGACACTGTTTTTTGACACCCAAGAATTTCTGAGATTTGGCCCACAACCAGGTAAAAACAGGAGATGGATTTAAAGAGCTTTCTTATCCCTCTTTGTGTCTAGCTTCTCACTGTCTTCCTACCTCAATTTTTCTTTTTTCATTTTTTTTTCATATTTGTCAGGTCTGTCACATTTTGCGTCTAACTTTTGGTGAAATTACTCTCACAAAAGATACTTAACCTATAAGGGTCAAGTACAGAAAGTTGTTCAGAGTCACTAACTTAAGGTCATATTGCTACCTAGTGGCAACAGAGAGATCCATGGCTCCATGATCTTGCCATAATTTCATTTGTTATTTCTGCCTGTAAATAGAGCTACTGGCTCTGCAGAAATGTGGTCAATTTGTTGCTAAAAAGATTCCAAAAACTAATTGCAACCTGGAAGGTTCAGAACCTGTCTCTGGCTCACTTAATGTCTTTCCTCACACAGTAGGAGCTGACAAGTTGATGCCTCAGATTTCCACTGTGCTCCTTAGGATCAACAGAGAATAAGTTTGTATTGAGTCTGCACAGTTTCATTCAGTATGCAGGTGGAAGCAGTGAAACAAATGCAGTGTAGCTTATTTCCCAAGAGATGCTGCTAACATGAACCAGGAGCTCATTCAGAAGAATTAAATGGACATATTCCAAATAGATATTTACTCATATCAGTCACTTCCCTCCCCAGTTTCCGGTGCTTCTTGTTCCTTTGCACGCAATCTGTCAGCAGGAACCACTACCTATAATCATGTTAAGAGCAGTGAAATAGGAACAAGTACAAATACTGTTTAATTCACTTTCAGGAAACAGGCTTTAATTGAAGAGTTCCCATCACTTTCCATGTGTTTCCCAAAATGTTAGAGGTTTTAATTCGCTCTTACTGACTATCATCAGATAAGAAAGCTTTTATGGAAGAAAGTCTTATGTGAAGTTCTCGAAATCAGAGAAGGATGAGAGTACTTGAGAAGTAAAATATGTAAATAAATTCACTCTGCAAGCATTTCTAGCTGATGAATATTACTTTTGTTATAGAAAACTGCCTATGTATAAGATTCATTCACTCCAATGGTATCCTTGGAATTCTGAGCTAATATCTAGATCTCCAAATTAGATATGCAAACCACACTGTCTTTCTCAGAGATCTGGACTACAGTAGGCATTTCAAATGGTCTGGCTACACAGGAGCTCCCTTTCTAGCTTGGATCAGAGAGATAAACACCAGGTACAGTCAGAAAAGTCCTCAGGGGCCCACCTCTCTGTTGGTGGCCTGCCTTTTGAGCCCTATCAAGGGAGCCTGTTCCTTTGCTATTGTTTCCTTTGTTTGCCAACAGCCTTAATTTCCCTAAGTTCCCAGTTCCACTCTCCGATATGCTTTTTCTGCATTATATAATCTCTGCTGCCAGCCCTTACTATTCACCATTTCCTCACTGCACCCTTTTATATCTGATACTGGTTTTCAATAATCAACCGTGCTAAGGTGACACAGAATACTGGGCCTGAGCCCTTTCTTTGGTATCTGGTTTGTATTGGTAAGCCCCTGTAAGAAACATCCCCCAAATCTCAGTGGCTTAGCACAACAAGGATTTATTTTGTGCCTCCATCACAGCTCAATGCAGATTAAGAGGCTGTCTTCCAAGTAAGAATGTGGGATGCTGGGCTCTTTCTTCAGCATGGCTTTGCCGTCCTGGAATATTTCACTTCCAGTTAGTGGGAGAAAGACCAGTACCTCACAGGAACTTTTGGGGGCTAGTCCATTCCATTGGCAAGAGCTAGTTCCATGGCCCCAATCTAATAGCAAGTGAGACTGGGAAATACACTCTTTTTGTGCACCTTGGAAGAGGAATGGTGGTGGTGAACACCTAGCTTCTATCTGCTACCCTCATTGCTGAATGACTTACTGACTTCCAATGAAGGGATTAATATGAAGGAATCACTGTGCTGGCTAATGGAAAACAAAGCAAGCACAGTTTGAATTTAATTATTTGAATTTAATTATTTTCTCTTCAATGATTACTTAACCATATCCCTAAATTTTACTATTTATTAGCATGAACACCTATGCAAAATTCTGGAGGTCTGAATTACTTTATCTCCAATTATGACTTTGATATTACTTGAGCAGTTTTAAACAAATAGAAAAATGTTCAAAACATTTTTAACCCAGTCAGCAGAGTCATCTCCAGAGAAGCTTCTGGGAATAGTTTATCTCACTTTTGTGGTGTCAATAAAAGGTACTCATGGATCATCTGAATTAATAAGTAAGGAGTTATAGATTGATTCAGATGACAGCTAACGCTTTTCCTGTCTTCTAGCATGATGGGCAGCAGCCTAGCACATAATAAGAGCTAAGAAATACAAGCTGATTTCTTTTTCCCTCCTCTGGTGAGTAATTTCTCTGGTGAATCTGAGAATGGTCTTTGAATCCCTTATTAGGAAGCTGAAGCTTACGTGTGTTAGAGTCAGTCCATTTTGTGTCTTTGCTGTTTTCAAACATTTTGTTTTTTTCAGACTTGGAAATCCATGGTCAAATTCAATATCATCTGTGCACTTATGTAAAAACACAGAGAGGTGCAATAGGTCAAGGATTTCATTCAGCTCTCAACCCCACTGCAAGGTGGCCACAGGGCTCTACAGAGCACTCCTCCATTGAGGAAATGGAGACCCACTAAAGCGAGATTTGTGAGGCTCAGAGGTCACGTGTTATGCCTTCAAAAGATGATTTCTAGGCAGTTAATGACCAAAGTGATAGGCTATTTCCCTGTTTTGAGTAGTGGAGGCCAGAGATGAAGCCAATGAGGGTATTTGGGCACTGAAGAGTGAGGAAAGGGAAAAAGTCCTGTGATGTTAGTGCTAAGATATCCATCTGGTTTTATCCAGCACAGTACTCCAGAAGGCAAAGTCTTGTCCCGCAGAAATATCTAAATTTAATGCCTAGATTCCAAGGATCAGTGCTGAAGGGGAAACTAGCAAAAAAAAAAAATTTTTTTTTTTTAATTTAGGAAGAATAGATTTTGCCACACTAATACAGGATGTTACCACACTCACTCCATCTAAGGATTGTTTTGACAGTCTTTTAGCTTATAGTCCTGGCTCATGCTGATATTTTTTAAAGTAAATGAGTTTCTTGGATTATTAAGGCAATAATTCTTCCCTCTACCCCTATTTAGTTCAATTTGATGACTGTTTTTTTAATCTTGGTTGAAGATTCCCCAAAGCGATGTTGCCCTAAGTAATTACACTTACCTCAAGGAAAACTGTATTGTCGTCACATAAACATCAAATATTTAAATCCATGCCATATTTTAAGTATCTTTTAATCCTTTATTTTATCTCCTGAAAGAACAAGTGTATCTTTTAGGTTGTCTTTTAGGCCAACACACTCCACATCCAATTTTGGATTTTCTAGTTTCATGTTTAATTAACATCTTATGTTATAAATTTTTTAAAATATTTGACTTGTTTCAATTGATTTAAAAACTTGTCCTTTCTCCCAGAGAAAGAGAATTCATTGTTTCAGTCAATAAGTCATGCTGTGACATGTAAAGGTTGTCTCTATGATAATGCATTTGAATACTGTTTTAGGAAATAGCTGTAAATGTTGCACTGTATGGACAAAATAGAAGCGTAATTGCAGTTTTGCAGTTTACAGTTTTGATAGATATAAGTACCTATTGTACAAAGTTGTAGGTCCATAATGAACTAAATATTTGTATATCTCTGAAGATGCTAGGGGATATTCAGACTTATGTCATTAGCTCTCTGAGATTAGATAATTCCTAAGTCCTGACACCTCTACTTTTTCCTGATTAGAATGAAGATAACAATCCCTTGCCCAATATGTGGGATGCTGTGAGACCTAATGAGCTCAATACATGTGAAAATACATGTGTAAAAGTGTCAACAGTCTGACTCCTTTTTAAAATTAAGGAGTTAGAGTAATACTGCCAGGTAAAATACAGGATACCCAGTTAAATTATATTTCAGCTAAACAACAAATAACTTACACTTGCTAAATCTAGGAACCTTAAATTGGGGTTATTGAGAAGCAGCCTCTGTCATTTTCCTAAGGAAAGAGGAATTTCCCATCCCTTCCTATTACCTACATTGGTGGCTGATTTTCAGGAGGGCCTTTTGGGAGCTCCTGGAGTCAGTGTTAAGGAAAGTCCCAATCAAAGTTCTGAATGTAGCGGCAACGTAACCTGAACAATTCGATAACCACAACTATTTAAGAGATTTTGATAGCTGATTCATAGACACTTTGAAACTGAAGTTCAAGAAAAATCATCTGATTTGTTCCATTTAGAGATGAAGTCTCAAGCCCAAAGTTGTAAACTGTTTGCCGTCATAGAGGCAGCTAGAAGAAGGACCACAGCTAGAACTTCCTTCTCCTGACTTCCAGCCCAATGTTCTTCTCACTCCACCACACTGGGTTTGGAGGCTAAATCCAAGCAGCCACCTGCTTTTGTAAATAAAGTTTAATTTGGAACACAGACACATCCATTTGTTTACATATTATCTATGGCTACTATAACTGTACAATGGCAAAGTTGAGTGGTTGCCACAGAGACTGCAAGGTTGGCAAAGCATATATTTATTAACTGGTATTTTACAAAAGAAGTCTGCCAACCACTGCTAAAGGAGAAAGGGTTGATGGTCTTCACCTCATGATTGTAAGTATATAACTGGCTTTGTTCTTCTAATTATCAAAGACAGAACCATACTAAATGTATAGATATAGTTTTTTCAAAAAAGCATAAGCTGCACAAGACTATGGATGAACACATAGATTAACTGTAGTAGTCAATTTCAGAAAAGTGGGCTAGAAATTGTCAGAACTTATTTTTTTTTTCTCTTAACACTTTTGATCCTATAATGAGGGTAAACTGCAGGATAGGTGAGTAATATTGACAGGTCACTGTGCACAGGGCATTATATCTATTTTAGGCATTCTGAAATAAGTTACAGTGTTTGGATTCTGCCATCAGGATAAGTAGTAAGTCACATTAAAAAGTTCATTAGACTTACTTTGTATTATCTAGCACATCTTAAATAATTCCAGGAACACAGTGTGATACTCATATATTCATACAAATAGAGATGCTTACACATTAAGCTATCCTGAATGTCTTCAGAGAGCAGACTAAGAGACAGAAACGTATCTAAGGTCTTGTCTTAGTTTTATTCCTCAATTATGGCAATGACAAAGGTTATCACTGGAAGGAGTGCGTTCCTCTTCAGTCTGAAAGTGTTTAAGCAGCTCCAAGATGACCTTTGGGAAGTTATAGAGAAAAGGGCTGGACTCCTTGGCTAAGTTCCTTTTTGTGCAAAGGTTCTATGATACCAGTCTATGACATTTTGGAAGGCTTCTGTACTGTCTCCTTTGTACCACAGTGACTGGAGTCTTCTCTCAGGCAGCCTATGAGGATAGACATTCATAACATCATAAGTGTGTCTGAATCCTGACCCACTATCCATGTTTTCCTAATAGGACTGTTTTAGAAGTTTATCATGTCTGCATGAAATAATCCTGAAAAAGCACATCCTTAACTAAATTGCTCTCATGTATATATTGAAAATTATTCATGGCTCTATGCCTGACCACATTTGTGTCAAACGTTGTTTTTTATTTTATTTCTTTGAAGCTAAAGATAACTTGTCATGGGCCATGTACTTGGAGAGGTATTTTTATTGCTTAAAAGGGGAAGAAAGAATGTTCAGGTCAACTCAGAAAAACATAATTTGTTGGAAATCACACAAGGTACCGTGTAACGTTAGATAATGTCTTGAGCTATGGTGAGGTAGGTAAACCTGACCTCTGGGGATTCTGCAGCAGTTATTGGATCTGATTTTCTGTAGATAGTGAAGAGCCATGTGAGGAGTAGTCCTCGATCTTCTGTAAGGAACTTCTGTTTCCTTGGCCATGGAAGCAATGAAGAGAATAAGCGGTAAATGACATTTATGCTATTCCACATGCTTTATACGTTACTTCATTTAATCCACAGAATGAGTTGAATATTGTTAACCTTCTATTTTACAACGATCCTTAGACAGTTATGTAATAAGCTCAAGGTCACAGAGCTCAAAGCAAAGAAGCTAGTATTCTGATTTAGGTCTGTTGGATTCCAAAGCCCCTACTGGGGCGATTTTACCACAATGTCTCCCACTGGCAATGAAGAATCCAAGTAACTCAGACTTTAGCTTTATGATTTAGCCAAAGCTATTTATAGCCTGTTTTTACATCAATTCAAATGTTTTCATTAAGCCCTTGCTGTGTTTGAGGCACTGAGCCAATTGTTACAGAAATTCAGAAATACTTCATCACCCTCAAGGACCCTCAAGGATCTTATAATCTAGTTAGGCATAAAAGACATGAAGATATGAAAAGATAACTGAAAATAGAAGGCAGCCCCATGCCAACAGCTGACTAAGTGGAATATGTAAGTGCTACAGGGGCTTCAAGACAGGCAAGTTACCACCAGCTGCAAGTAAAACCAGAAGGAATGGAATTTGAGTCTGAATGCAGTATAAGATGATGTTACAGCCCATTAGTCAGATGAGGATTGCAGTCTGTACATCACATTTAGTCTACAGACCTGTTTTGTTAGCTTGCATAGTCTTTTTTTTTTAATCCTAAAAAAAAATTTACATAAAAATACGGTTCTGTTTTTTCTCAAAGTTTTCAGAATACTTGGACCACGCATGTTTGTGTGACAAAAGACAGAACCTGTGTTTTCCAGTTAACTGTGGCCTCTGCCCTCCTGGAAGCTACATTTTCTCTGCTTCCTTCATCTACATTTCTCACCAGGCCTTGTGGATATTTGGTGAATGTTAGGAACGTGAAATCCAGAGAGTGAAGTAAAGTTTTTTAAGATCCCAACTCATTACTCAAGCTGGATTCGACCCAAAGATTTCAAACTGTTAGTCTAGTTTTCTTTTAATGGACCACATTATCATTCATGGGAGTCAGTTCTTACTTTTTGGTAGAAGATACATAATTTATTATTCAACATCTATAGGGCCTAATGTGTTTGGAAAGGCAGTTTTTTAACTTTAGAAAGATAATTCTATTCCTACATGAACTTTTATGAAATGAGTCTAGCAGAGTCTGGTGTAGCATTTGATAATTAATATTTTTATCATGAAATGTATGAATGTTCACCCCAAGTGGCAGAAATAAAGAGTAGGCATAGCCAGCAATTCAGATCAGATTTTTATATCAAATTTCCTTTTTTTTAAAAAAAAATTGTAAACTTTTAGGATTTCAGAATTGCAGATAAATTGTGGCTAGTTATAAATATCAATATTCTTGTGTCTGTTGCTCAGGATTTTTATCTATAAATGCAGAGACTGGGTCCTACTTCATTAAAGATTTAATACTATATGTAAAAAACAGTGCTTAGAGCATAGTAAAATCTGTAGAAGTAATGGTTATTTTATTATTTTCTATTATTGGTATTTTTGTGTAAAATATGTATTTCACAAATCAGATTATTGATTTGTTCTTCTGCAACCAACTCATAAATGTTAACTTTCAAGCGTGCAGAGGTACCACACACACAAAAATGAGACTCCATACAATCAGTTCTGAATGGCTCACTCTGATCCAGGGTAGGCAAACAGTGGCCCATAGGCCACATGTGGCCTGCTACCTCTTTGTAGGAACAGCAAGATAAGAATGGTTCTTATATTTTGAAATGGTTGAAAGAAGCAAAAAGAACACTTTCATGACATTTGAAAATTACATACAATTTAAATATCAATGTTCATACATAAAGCTTAATCAAAACAGTCATGCTCTTTTTCACATTGTCTCTGGTTGCTGTAATGGCAGAGTTGGATAGTTGCAACAGAGACTATATGTTCCACAAAGCCTAAAGTATTTATAATCTTGTGCTTTTAAAGGAAAAGGCTCCTGACCACTGCCCTGACTTACTGCTGGTCACAATGTCTCTTGATATCTCTGCCTCATAACTTGGTTGCCCTTCTCCTTCCTTGTCTGGTCTTCCCAAGCAAACTGTTTCACTCTACTTGGTTTCCTAAGATGACCTTAGATTTGCTTCTACTACCATCTGGGACATCCCTCCTTCTCTGTTGTAGAATTTGATCTACTCCATTCTTTTATTACTTTTCCCATAGACTTTGTATCTCTTTGTTTTCCTAGTTCTGGGAGTGGAAACCAGGACCTGGATCTATGGCTGACCTAAAATTAATGTGTGGAAGTACGGAGTAGTGAGCAGGGATGCATTTCCTCTGGGATAATGCAGTTTTTAATTTCAGTTGTTATTTCAAGCTTGTCTGAGATGCCAAACGCCTAGCCTAAAATAAGCCTTCTTTTAGAAAAATCTGTATTTTCACACCACAAGGATTTTGCTTCCTAGTGTATCTATAGATAAAATTGGTAATAACCCCAAATCCAGGACAACTGAATTCTCCACCAGAATGCCCAGCAAAGGCCTGGTAGCTGAGACTGTCCTTTGCATTCTTTTGTTTCTTCAATGGAGACAATAGAGCATGAAAAGGGGAAAATTGTGCACATCACCCAAAGAGTTCAGAGTACACCGTGTTACTATGATATGGGTCTTGACTCGCATAGATAACACAAGCCCTTTTTTATCCCCCCTTTCTTTCAAGCCACTACCTTTTCTTTTTTTATACTTTAACTATTTTAATAGGAAGTTCAGTATAAGGTAGGCAGAGATAAGTTGGGAAAGGAAATTGAATTATCTGGGAACTCTTAAGAGAGTTTTGTCCTCTTTTGTCTTATGTAATATGCACTTTTGAGTCCTCATACTGATCTGAAGAAAAGAACATTTTACTACTTGTAGGTGTAATTATATAACTGAGTAATGAATTTACTAACCAAATATTGACCTCGCCAACAGTTTAAACTGCCATCGGTCCACAGCCTCTTTCTTCTTCTGTTTTTTAAGTTATACTTTAAGTACTGAGGTACATATGCAGAACGTGCAGCTTTGTTACATAGGTATACACGTGCCATGGTGGTTTGCTGCACTGATCAATGCGTCATCTACATTAGGTATTTCTCCTAATGCTATCCCTCCCATAGACCCGACCCCCCAATAGGCCCTGTTATGTGATGTTCCCCTCCCTGTGTCCATGTGTTCTCATTGTTCAACTCTCACTTTTGAGTGAGAATATCCAGTGTTTGGTTTTCTGTTCTTGTGTTAGTTTGCTGAGAATGATGGTTTCCAGGTTCATCCATGTCCCTGTAAAGGTCATGAACTCATCCTTTTTTATGGCTGCATAGTATTACATGTTGTATATGTGCCACATTTTCTTTAGTTTATCATTGATGGGCATTTGGGTTGGTTCCAAGTCTTTGGTATTGTGAACAGTGCCGCAATAAACATACATGTACATGTGTCTTATGTGTAGAATGATTTATAATCCTTTGGTTATATATCCCAGTAACAGGATTACTGGGTCCAGTGGTATTTCTGGTTCTAGATCCTTGAGGAATCACCACACTGTCTTCCACAATGATTAAACTAATTTACACTCCCACCAACAGTATAAAAGCGTTCCTATTTCTCCACATCCTCTCTAGCATCTGTTGTTTCCTGACTTTTTAATAATCGCCATTCTAACTGGCATGAGGTGGCATCTCATTGTGGTTTTCATTTGCATTTCTCTAATAACCAGTGATGATTAACATTTTTTCATATGTTTCCTGGCTGTGTAAATGTCTTCTTTTGAGAAGTGTGTGTTCATAACCTTTTCCCACTTTTGGATGGGGTTGTTTTTTTCTTGTAAATTTGTTTAAGTTCTTTGTAGATTCTGGATATTAGCCCTTTGTCCGATGGATAGATTGCAAAAATTTTCTCCCATTCTGTAGGTTGCCTGTTCACTCTAATGATAGTTTCTTTTGCTGTGCAGAAGCTCTTTAGTTTAATTAGATCCCATTTGTCAATTTTGGCTTTTGTTGCCATTGTTTTTGGTGTTTTAGTCATGAAGTCTTTGCCCATGCCTATGTCCTGAATGGTATTGCCTAGCTTTTCTTCTAGAATTTTTAGGGTTTTAGTTCTTACGTTTAAGTCTTTAATCCATCTTGAGTTAATTTTTGTATAAGGTGTAAGGAAGGGATCCAGTTTCAGTTCTCTGCACATGACTAGCCAGTTTTCCCAACACCATTTATTAAACAGGGAATCCTTTCCCCATTGCTTGTGTTTGTCAGGTTTTTCAAAGATCAGATGTTTGTAGATGTGTGGTGTTATTTCTGAGGCCTCTGTTCTATTCCGTTGGTCTGTATCTCTGTTTGGGTACCAGTACCATGCTGTTTTGGTTACTGTAGCCTTGTAGTATAGTTTGAAGTCAGGTAGCGTGATACCTCCAGCTTTGTTCTTTTTGTTTAGGATTGTCTTGGCTATGTGGGCTCTTTTTGGTTCCATATGAAATTTAAAGTAGTTTTTTCTAATTCTGTGAATAAAGTCAATGGTAGCTTGATGGGGATAGCAGTGAGACTATAAATTGCTTTGGGAAGTATGACCATTTTCACAATACTGATTCTTCATATCCATTAGCATGAAATGTTTTTCCATTTGTTTGTGTTCTCCTCTCTTATTTCCTTGAGCAGTGATTCGTAGTTCTCCTTGAAGAGGTCTTTCACATCCCTTATAAGTTTTATTCATAGGTATTTTATTCTCTTTGTAGCAATTGCGAATGGGAGTCACTCATGATTTGGCTCTCTGTTTGTCTGTTATTGGTGTACAAGAATGCTTGTGATTTTTGCACATTGATTTCTTATCCTGAGACTTGGCTGAAGTTGCTTATGAGCTTAAGGAGCTTTCGGGGTGAGACGATGGGGTTTTCGTTTTCTAAATATACAATCATGTCATCTGCAAACGGAGACAATTTGAGTTCCTGTCTTCCTATTTGAATACCCTTTATTTCTTTCTCTTGCCTGATTGCCCTGGCCAGAATTTCTAGTACTATGTTGAACAGGAGGATCCACAGCCTCTTTCTATTCACAGTTCTTAATAATTGGTTACCTTAAAGCACTTTCTTAACCCGTGATGTAGGTTTTTAGTATCATCAATATCGTGTTGTTGGAGTCAGTCAGACCTGTACCCCAACATTTACTATGGCCCGAGCTGCAATTTCTATATCTGAAAATGTCTTATATCACTCAAAGAATAACACAAAGGAAAGGGTGTATGTAAATGATTCAGTTGGTGCCAATATAATTGCAGTTTTTGCTAGTAAAAGTAATGTCCAATGCCAGGCGTGGTGGCTCATGCCTGTAATCCCAGCACTTTGGGAGGCCGAGGCGGGCGTATCATAAGGTCAGGTGATCGAGACCATCCTGGCTAACATGGTGAAACCCCATCTCCACTAAAAATACAAAAAATTAGCTGGGCATGGCAGAGAGAGCCTGTAGTCCCATCTACTCAGGAGGCTGAGACAGGAGAATGGCGTGAACCTGGGAAGTGGACCTCGCAATGAGCCCAGATTATGCCACTGCACTCCAGCCTGGGCAACAGAGTGAGACTGTGTCTCAATGATAATAATAATAATAATAGTAATAATAATGTCCAAAACTGCAATTGCTTTTGCACCAGCTGAATACTTTGTCCAGCATGTCAGACTTTTTGAGCCTTCTGTAAGTGATGGTTATTAATACTGTTAGAAGTATTGAGCAGCGACTGTGGAATCTCAGTGTAGCCAACTGCATTGCAACTTATTGAAAATAACTCATGCATAATTTGTTTATGTATTGCATTTATGAATATGTGTGTGTTCATATTTAAAAAATATTCCCTGTTTAACCATCATCTTCAGATATAATAATGCCAGAGAATAATTTTAAATATTAAATGAACATGCAAATCAAAATGGTTTTAAATCTGCAAGCTTAACAGGACTTTAGAGATTATCTAGATAATTGCCTTCATTTTACAGATGAGGCTACTTAGTAATTTGTTCAAAGTCACACAGCTAGTTGACTGCAGTCCACTTCAGAATAGGGTCCTCTAGAGTTCTAGGTCACCTCTTTCTGCTGCTACACTTAGACTCTTACATTGAATTTAATTTCCATTTAAATGCCCCCCCCATTTATAAATGTGAGAAACATTCAGATTAATTACTTTTTAAATGTTTACAATTCCCTGGAAAACACCACATTTATTGGGTAGTGGAAATAGAATAGGAGGTTTCTGACGGAGGAGTGTTAGTCTCTATTTCCACTTGATAACGAGCTGGTTTCTGCATAAGAAAACTAGAAATTGAAATTGTCATTACCCACCACCCAACACATACACAAATACACACCTTTAACTTCATTTCCATGTTCGGTTTTAGGTCAAATCCCTGTGGGAGTATTCTTTGCTGTTAAGTAGGAATAAAAGGGGAAAAATGGATATAGCTGGACAAATATTTCTATTTACTTTCTTTCCACGAGCTGAACTTAACATTATCAGATTGATTTAGAGAAATTATTGTAAAAATCCACTTTGTAATAGTGGTCTTTATGAATTGTTATGTTTTTCTAATCTATAGAATGGATATTTTATCCCCATATTTATGCAGAAGAAAGTGGTATCAGAGAGATGAGTAGCTTATCAAGGTCACATGGTTAATTAGTGGTTAAACTGAGTCTTGGGTTTTGGTCTTCAGGCAAGAAGTCCAGGGGCCTGTTGTAGTGAAGACTATGAGTCTCTTTCTTCCCTATATTAATGGGTCTCAAACAACCTTGGAAGCAAAGGTAATGCAAAAAGGGAAAGGACTTCCTATAGGCCATTTCTTACTGAATATCTTGCTTGGAAAATTCTAAAAATGCATTCTTAATACAGATTATTAAACATGTTTCTTATGGTGCATTTTAATGCATTTTCTCATTTGCAAATTGTATTTCTTCAGGAAGATTTTCATTCTTAAAACATCTATTTCTTTTTTATTGTTTCTTTTCCTTTCTTTCTTTCTTTCTTTCTTTTTTTTTTTTTTTTTTTGAGACAGAGTCTCTCTCTCTCTCTCCCAGGCTGGAGTGTAGTGGCACAATCTTGGCTCACTGTAACCTCTGCCTCCCAGGTTTAAGTGATTCTCCTGCCTCAGCCTCCTGAGTAGCTGGGACTACAGGCATGCACCACCACGCTCAGCTAATTTTTGCATTTTTGGTATAGACTTGGTTTCACCATGTTGCCCAGGCTGCTCTCAAACTTTTGGTCTCATGTGATCTGCCCACCTAGGCCTCCCAAAGTGCTGGGATTACAAGCATGAGCCACCATGCCCGGCCATCTGCATCTCAAATTGGCACAAATAGATGCGTTTTATTAGTCCTATAGCATCTAATTAAATTTAATAGCAATAATACAAACCAACTTGCTAAATTAGAAATTGCTACCTAAAAAAATAAGCCTGTGTAATTTTCTTTTCCGGTCACCTTTAAAAAAATTATATTACAGATTTAGGGGGTACCTGTGCAGATTTATTACATGAGTATATTGCATAATGCTGGGGTTTGGGCTTCTAGCGAACCCATCACCCAAATAGTAAATATAATACCTAATAGGTAGTTTTTCAATCTCTGCCTCCCTCCCAGCCTCCCCTGCATTGGAGTAACCAGTGTCTATTATTTCCATGTTTATGTCCGTGTGTACTCATGGTTTAGTTCCCACTTATTAGTGAGCACATGTGGTATTTTTTGTTTCAGAATTATTTCACTTAGTATAATAACCTCCAGCTCCATCCATGTTGCTGTAAAATACAAGATGGATGAAGCTGGAGGCTACACATGTGGTTTTATAGCTGTGTGGCATTTTACAGTGTGTACACATATCATATTTTCTTTATCCATTCATTCATTGATGGACACGTAGGTTTATTCCCGAACTTTGCTACTGTGAATAGTGCCGTAATAACTGTAAGAGTACAGCTTTATTTTTTATAGACTGAATTATTTTCCTTTAGGTAAATACCTAGCATTGGGATTGTTGAACCAAATTTTAGTTCTGTTTTTAGTTATTTGAGAAATCTCTATACTCTTTTTCATAGAAGATGAGCTAATTTACGTTTCTGCCAATAGTGTATTACCATTCCCTTTCTCTGCATCTTTGCCAACATCTTTTTTTTTTTTTATTCATAGCCATTATGACTGGTGTGAGATGGGATCTCATTGTAGTTTTATTTGCATTTCTCTGATTATTAATGATGTTGAGCATTTTCTCATATATTTGTTGGCTGCTTGTATGGATTCTTTTGAGAAATGTCTGTCCATGTCCTTTGCCCAACTTTTAATGGAGTTGTTTTTTCTTGCTGATTTCCTTAAGTTCCTTATAAATTCTGGATGTTAGTCCTTTGTTTCATGTGTAGTTTGCAAATATTTTCTCCTATTCCGTAGGCTACTTCCTCTGTTGATTGTTTCTTTTGCTGTGCAGAAGCTCTTTAGTTTAATTAAGTTCCATTTGTCAATTTTTGTTTCTGTCACATTTACTTTTGAAGTCTTAATCATAAATTTTTTGCCTAGGCCAATATCCAGAAGAGTTTTTCCTAGATTTTCTTCTAGAATTTTTATAGTTTCAGGTCTTACATTTAAGTCCTTTATCCATCTTGATTTAATTTTTGTATATGGTGAGAGATAGGGGTCTATTTTTATTCTTCTGTATGTGTCTAGCCAGTTTTCCCAGCACTATTTATTGAATATGGTGTTTCTCTCTCCTTGTCTATTTTTGATGACTTTGTAGAAGATCATTTGGTTATAGGTGTGTGGCTTTATTTCTGTGTTCTCTATTCTGTTCCATGGATCCATGTATGTATTTCTGTACTTGTATCATGCTCCTTTGGTTACCATAGCTTTGTAGTATAGTTTGAAGTCAGGTAAGGTCATACCTCTGGCTTTGTTGTTTTTTGCTTAGGACTGCTTTGGCTATTCTTGCATATTTTAGTTCCATATTAATTTTAATCAATTTTTTTCTAATCCTGTGAAAATTGATGTTGGTAACTTCATAGGAATGTCATTGAATTTTTAGTTTTTATGGGCAGTATAGTCATTTTAATAATATTGATTCTTCCTATTCATAAGCATGGGATGTTTTTGCATTTGTTTGTATCACCTATGATTTCTTTCATCAGCGTTTCATCGTTCTCTTTGCAACGGTCTTTTAACTCTTGGTTATGTATTCATAACCATTGAATACATATGAATTCATGTATTCCTGGGTATTTTATATTTTTTGTGTGGCTATTACAAATGAGATTGAGTTTTTGATTTGGTTCTCAGCTTGAGCACTATTGGTGTATGAAATACAATTGATTTTTGTGCATTAATTTTGTATGCTGAAAACTACTGAAGTCCTTTATCAGGTCTAGGAGTTTTTTAAAAGAATCATTGTGGTTTTTATTTGCATTTCTCAGAATAGAAAACCAAACACCGCATGTTCTCACTCATAGGTGGGAACTGAACAATGAGATCACTTGGACTCGGGAAGGGGAACATCATACACTGGAGCCTATCATGGGGAGGGGGGAGGGGGGAGGGATTGCATTGGGAGTTATACCTGATGTAAATGACGAGTTGATGGGTGCTGACGAGTTGATGGGTGCAGCACGCCAACATGGCACAAGTATACATATGTAACAAACCTGCACGTTATCCACATGTACCCTAGAACTTAAAGTATAATAAAAAAAGAAAAAAATAAAAAAAATAAAAAAAATAAAAGAATCATTAAGGCTTTCTGGTTATAGATTTATGTCATCAGTGAATAGAGATAATTTGATTTCTTCTATTCCTATTTAGATGCCTTTTCTGTCTTTCTTTTGCTTAAATACTTTGGCTAGGGCTTCCAGTACTATGTTGAATAGAAGTGGTTAGAGTAGACATCCTTGTCTTGTTCCAGGTTTTAGGTGGAAGTCTTTCAACTTTTCCCCATTCAGTATAATGTTAGGCATGGGCTTGTCATATATGGCTTTGATTATTTTGAGATACTTCCTTCAAGGCCTGGTTTGTTGAGGGTTTTTTTTTTAAATCATGAAGAGAAGTTGGATTTTATTGAATGCTGTTTCTGCATTGATTGAGAAGATCGTATAGTTTTGTTCTTAGTTCTGTTTATGTAGTGAATTACGTTTATTGATTTGCATATGTTGAATCATCCTTGCATCCATGGAATAAAATCCACTTGATTGTGATGAACTGACTTTTTGATAAGCTTCTTGATTTGGTTTGCTAGTATTTTGTTGAGGATTTGGGGGTCTACGTTCATCAAGGATACTGACCTGTAGTTTTCTATTTTTGTTGTGTCCTTGTCACATTTTGGTATCAGGATGATACTGGCTTCACAGAATGATTTAAGGAGGAATCTCTTTCTCAGTTTTTTGGAAACATTTCCGAAAGATTGGTATCAGCTCTTCTTTGTACATCTGGTAGAATTTGGCTATGAATCCATCTGATTTTGGGCTTTTTTTAGTTGGTAGATTTTTGATGACTGATTCAATTCTATAACTTATTATTAGTCTGTTCAGGATTTCAATTTCTTAGTGTTTTAATCTTGGGAAGTCATATGTTTCCAGGAATTTATCCATTTCCTCTTGGTTTCTATTTTGTGCACATAGAAATGTTCATAGTAGTCTGCATGGATCTTTTGTATTTTTGAGGTGTCAGGTGTGATGATACCTTTATCAATTCTGATTGTGCTTATTTGAATCTTCTCTCCTTTTCTTGGTTAATCTAGATATTGATATTTCAGTTTTGTTTATCCTTTCAAATAACCAATTTTTTGTTTTGTTGATCCTTTGTGTGTTTTTTGGGTCTCAGTTTCATTTAATCTTTGTTGTTTCTTCACTTTTGCTAACTTTGCATTTGGTTAGTTTTTGTTTTTCTAGTTCCTTTGGGTGCGGCATTAGGTTGTTAATTTGAGAACTTTCTATCTTTTTGGTGTAGGCATTTAGCGCTATAAAGTTTCCTCTTAACACTGGTTTGCTGTATCCCCATAGGTTTTGGTATGTTGTGTGTCTATTTTCGTTTGTTTCAAAATTTTAAAAATTTCTGCCTTAATTTAGTTGCTTATTCAAAAGCCATTCAGGAGCAAGTTGTTTAGTTTCCATATATTCACGTGGTTTTGAGAGTTCCTCTTGGTATTAATTTTTTTATTTTGTTTTGTGGTCTGATAATATACTTGATATGATTTTGATTTTTGAACTTACTGAGATTTGCCTTATGACCATTTTAGAGATTGTTTCATGCACAGATGATCAAAATGTATATTCTTTGGAATTGAATTGAATGTTGTGTCCATCTGGACAAGAGTCCAGTTTAAGGCCTGAGTTACTTTATTAGTTTATGCTTTGATGATCTTTCTAGTGCTGTCAGTGGAGTATTGAAGTCCCTCACTATTATTGGATGACTGTCTGCCTCTTTTCTTAGATTTAGTAGTATTTGTTTGTGAATCTTGGTACTCTGATATTGGGTATGCATATGCTTAGGAGAGTGAAATTTTCTTGTTGAATTGAATCCTTTATCATTATGTAATGCTCTTTTATATATTTATTTTTTTACTGTTGTTTTAAAGTATGTTTCATCTGATACAAGAATAGCAATCCCTGCTTTTTTTTCCCTCACTTTCCATTTGCATGAGAGGTCTTTCTTCA
Source organism: Macaca nemestrina (assembly GCF_043159975.1). NCBI lineage: Eukaryota > Metazoa > Chordata > Mammalia > Primates > Cercopithecidae > Macaca > Macaca nemestrina. The sequence continues at coordinate 148,116,701 of NC_092131.1, read as the reverse complement.
CCCCTTTACTGTGAGCCTGTGGGTATCATTACACATAATATGGGACTCTTTTTTTTTTTTTTTTTTGAGACAGAGTCTCGCTCTGTAGCCCAGGCTGGAGTGCAGTGGCGGGATCTCGACCTCTGCTCACTGCAAGCTCCGCCTCCTGGGTTCAAGCCATTCTCCTGCCTCAGCCTCCCGAGTAGATGGGACTACAGGCGCCCGCCACCTCCCAGGCTGATTTTTTGTATTTTTAGTAGAAATGGGGTTTCACCGTGGTATCGGTCTCTTGACCTCGTGATCCGCCTGCCTCGGCCTCCCAAAGTGCTGGGATTACAAGCGTGAGCCACCGCGCCCGGCCAATATGGGACTCTAGAAGGCAACAGCAGGTTGAGTATTGTTTTTAAATCCAATTTTCCACTGTATGTCTTTTAAATAGAACATTTAGGCTATTTACTTTCAAGGTTAATATTGATATGTGAGGTTTTGTTCCTCTCCTAGCGTTGTTAGCTGGTTGCTTTGTACAATTGTGTAGTTGCTTTATGGGATCTGTGAACTTCGTACTTACTTGTCCTTTTATGGTAGCAAGTATTATCCTTTCATTTCCATGTTTAGAACTCCTTTGATCATTTCTCATAAGGCTGGTCTGATGGTAATTAATTCCCTTAGCATTTGTTTGCCTGGGAAAAGTTTTATTTCTTTTTCATTTATGAAGTTTCGTTTGTCAGGATATAAAATACATGGATGTCATTTATTTTCCTTTAAGAAGGCTAAAAGTAGGCCCTCAATTTCTTCTGGCTTATAAGGTTTCTGCTGAGAAGACTGCTGTTAGAGTAATGGGATTTCCTTTATAGGTAATTTTGCCCTTTATGCCTTCAAGATTTTTTCATTAGCATTGACCTTGGATAGCCTGATGATCACATACCTTGGTGATGGTCATCTTGTATACTGTCTCACAGGTGTTCTCTGAATTTCTTGTATCTTGGGTCTTGAAATCTAGCAATATTAGGGCAATTTTCCTGAACTATTATTTCAAATATGTTTTCCAACTTGCTTACTTTTTCTTCTTCTGTATCATAATGCCAATTAATCATAGATTTGGTTGCTTTACACAATCCCATATTTCTTAAGTGCTTTGTTCATTAATTTTTTTAAAATTTTGTCTGACTGGGTTGCTTTGTGTTGATTTCAACTTTCTCTTGGATCTCATTGAGTTTCTTTGCAATCTATACTTTAAATTCCTTATCTGTCATTTTAGACTTTTGACTTTGGTTAGGATCTATTGCTAGAAAGCTAACGCAATCTTTTGGAGTTGTCAAAACAGTCTTTTTGTACTGCTGGAGTTCTCCTGTTGATTTCTACTCATCTTAGGGAACTGTTGCTTGTTATTTTTGAATTTTCTATCATTTTGATGTGATTGTTTTTAAATTTCTTATCTTTACCCTTAAGGTTATGACTATGGTGCATGTTGTGTATAATCATCCAGTTTTGTTTCTGGGTGCTTTCATGGGAGCCAAGGCTCTGAATGGGTTCCTTTGTTGTGGATAGGCTCTGTGTGATAGCTTTCTAAGATGCTGCTTATTGTAGGGGTATATTGGGCATATGAGCCCATACACCATATTCTGTGGTGCTCTGGGTGTGGAGGTCTCAGGAAGCGCATCTTGTGTACTAGCGGTTAAGACACCCGGTAAGCAGATTTTTTATTTGGTGGTGCAATTCAGACTCCATTCCAGTACGTGACGCAGAAGAGTAAGAGCCGGCTCACTCTCAGCTTAGGTGGAAGTAAGCAGATTTTTTATTTGTGGTGCAATTCAGACTCCATTCCAGTACGTGGCGCAGAAGAGTAAGAGCCGGCTCACTCTCAGCTTAGGTGGAAGTGCCCACCCTGATGGGGAGAGACTGTGTTGGGGTGTTCTAGGTCCCTGGGGTAGGGAGTGGGAGTGAAGCCTTGTCCTGAGCAGCCAGGAACACGATTCTCCTCCCTATCACGGCCCTGTTTCAGGGCTCACAGCCTCCAGTTCATTTAGACTTTGTTCTTTGGCTCCCAGCTGCAGTGTGGCTGTGGGCCTTTGGATGTGGCTATGCCCCTCTGGCAGCTACCATCACAGTGGGCTCAGGGCTGAGCCTCTTCCCTCTGTCTAGAGCAGACAACTGTATGGCTTGTCTGGCCTCCATTGTCAGGGTGCTGCTGCTCTGTGTAGGGAGAGGGAGTTGGGCCCCAACCTTCATGCAAGCCCAAGCAGCACAGGCTCAATTTCTGCCTCATGAAAAAGCACTTTCTCCAAGTGTACATGTGCCAGCCCCCAGTGGGGAGAACCTCTGCAGTATCCACAATAGTAGATGGGGTGGGCGTCGGAAAATAACCCCCTCTCCATCCCTCTTCCCAGCTGCTGGGTGCTGCTCATTTTAGAGATTGGTGCTGCACCTTCATTTCCTTTTTTCCCAAAAAGGGCTATGATGGGCTGTACTCACTCCTCCCTTGGGGCAGCCTACACCAAGGGTTAGATCTCTAGGGACTCCACAGCTCCCCAGGGACTCGATTGTCCACTGTACTTGCGAAAGTCTGAGGGGATTATAAGGTATGTTTGCTGCGGATCTGCTGGTTCATTGTCTTGGGGGCAGAGATTTCTTAGGCAGGACAGTGGCCCATGATAGGTACGTAACCAGTATGGTACTCACCACCTCAGTTTGGGTCTGAGTGGGGTGGGGGAACCTCTGTGCGAACTGGCTACCTGATCCTCTGTCCTCATGAAGTTCCCAAATCATCACGGACAGTGCTGTCCAGGGTTGTGAGTGTGGAGTCTTCCCAACAGTTTGGCAGGCAGCGGTTGCCACAGAGGTGAGGGGAGCAGAGAGGCACTCCCACTACCCTTTCTTCAGGGCTCCACGTTGCTCTGGGGTTGATCTCAGCTGGACCCTTGCTACTTTCCTCTTCTGCACTCCAGCTGTCCTGGCTCTCTTCCCTCACTTTTCTTTTGAGAGCCCGTCCATTCACAGTAACTGTGATCCCTGTCCCCTTTTTTCTTCAGTTTTGTACTCTTTTTACTCTCTTTCTTTTGGTCAGTTGGATTTAAGTTCCTCCTATATAATGGATTGGGTGGGTTGGATTCTAGCAAAGTTTATTTTTTGCAGTTGAGTTTTATGGGTGTATGAATTGTCTTTATAACTCAGAAATAATGGTTGTGAAGGCCTATCTACCTTCTTTCCTTCTTAAATACGTTTCACTTACTTCTGGCTTTATGAATTCCCAGCCTTGTGTTTGAATTATTTTCCATGTAATTTTCAAAAGTCAGGGGTCCTGGGTCTGAATGTATCCCCTTTATGGCCATTGTCATTTTTTGGCATGTATCCTTTGATGGGTCATTTAACTTCTTTAAGCTTTAGTTTCCTTGTTAGTAAATGAGAACTATTAATATCTATTTTAGATGTATATTATAAATATTAAATAAGAAAAGTATACATAAAAACATGCAGAATATTCAGGTCATATGCTAAGGGATCCATAAATATTACTGCCAGTTGAATGACTTGAAAAAAATTATCTTCTCTGTCAGAAGAAATATTCTCTTCTCATATAGATGAGATGCTAATGCCATTTGGTCACCCTTTTTTGTTACTAAGAATCAGGGCCCCTCAGCCTCAAGATCACAATTGCAAGAATTAAGAAAAATGATCTTTATTTTGCATTCAAAAATAGTGGTGTGTTTCAATAATAGTGTATTATGATTATCTATAAGTAGCTTTGATATGTGGCAGGAGCATCCTTATTTTAGATAATGTATAAGAATTTATTTTTATAGAAATAAATGGTTCAATTTGTCCAGATTATTATTATAAGAAGACTTCTGAATGTTAATTATGACTTCTGCTAACATTATCGGTAGAAGAGTAATTTGGAATAACCCTCCCTATGGAGGGAGATTAGAAAATCTAGGCAAATAATTTACAGATATCAGAGAGCAAGCAAGCCAGTAGAGAGTTATAGAGCTAAGATCCTAGAGGAGACAAATACACGCAAAGATGTGTCCAAAATTTAGGGCTACTTTCTTCTGGTACATTTACCGATTCTAGAAGAGTCAGCGGGAAGTTCAGTTGCACTTTCGACGGACCCTTAAAGCAAAAGATGCAAAACATTAGAGTCCAGAGTCTTACAAAGAAGGATTCCAAGTAAGCCCTATACTCAACCTTTTAGTTTGGGGTTCCTCAGAATTTGCTCGAGGCCAGACTTCTTAGAAGCTATAGCTTTCAGTCATCTCAGTCATTGAATTTGCATTAAGAAGACTCTGTATTGTCAGTGCCCGGAAGCCTAGTAGAAGCAAATAAATATCTTAAAGAAGATACACCAACCTTTGCCTCAAAGTATTTATACTTTTTTCCAATAAAACTTTATTTATTTATTTATTATTTGTAGAGATGGGGTCTCCTTTGTCACCCAGGCTATTCTGAAATCCCTGCCCTCGAGTGATCCTCTCGTCGTCACCTCCCAAAGTACCTTTTTAAAAATCTTGCCACACAATAAAAGAAAACGAGGCACAGGAGGAGGGACAGGGTGATGGATGACACTTCCTGACATGTGTGGGGTGTGATCAGTTCTAAGCTCTGTATTTTATTTTGTGCAATGCACTTTTCTGTCTGCATATTTAAAAATGATTTAAAAAAAAAACAAAGCAAATAAACAATTATGAAACGATTGTTGGAGCACCCTGGAGATATGTTTGGCTCCTCCTTTTATTTTAGTTGACATGTAGTATACATACTGATGTGACACAGAGTGACATTTCAATACATATATACATGTGGAATGATCAAATTTGGATCATCTGGGTATTGATCACCTCAAACATAGCATGTCTTTGTGTTGTGAACACTCAAAATCCTCTCTTTTAGCTTTTTGAGGATATACAATAAGTTAGTTAACCATATTCACCTTACAGTGCTGCAGCACATCAGACACATTCTGTGTATCTAGCTGTAATTGTGTGTCTGTTAACCAGTCTCTCCTCCTCCCTGTACTTCTCAGCCTCTAATACACACAATTCTATTCTTTATTTCCATGTAGCCGCTCCTATATTTTGCATTCCAAATGGGATGACATGTTTTAAGGGACTCTGAGTGGAGAAAGATATGGGAATACTATAGAACATTCAAAAAAGTTTTTTTTTCCCTTCACAAAAGGGATTTATTTCTAAGATCTCAGAAATTATGTTCCCTATCTCCTTAAGGGTCACATGGCATAATCAAAAATTTTTCAGCAAAATGATAAAATCGAGGCTGCTCGGTCTCTCAAAATAAGATGTTCATCAGAAGGCCTAGAAAGTAGGTGGATTTGATACTCCTCTAACAAAGGAAGAACATAAACCCCTTCTCATTTGTGTTTGTTTTGTAATCTTAAGATGATTAAAGTTCAAAAGAGGGAGAGTGAAATGTTGAAAAACAGGAATTATAAATCTGTTGAAATGCAGCAATGTGCTACCATGGGAATTATCTTATTTGTTTGTAACATTACCATTTATTTCACATGTACTATGTGTTGCTTATTTTCTTTCTTTTTTTTCTTTTTTTTTTTTTTTTTTTTTGAGATTGAGTCTCACTGTCACCCAGGCTGGAGTGCAGTGGTAAGCTCTTGGCTCACTGCAGCCTCTGCCCTCCAAGTTCAATGGGTTCTCCTGCCTCAGCCTCCGGAGTAGCTGGGATTACAGGCACCTGCCACCACACCTGGCTAATTTTTTGTATTTTTAGTAGAGGCGGGGTTTCACCATCTTGGTCAGGCTGGTCTTGAACTCCTGACCTCATGATCCACCCACCTCAGCCTCCCAAAGTGCTGGGATTACAGGTGTGAATCACTGCGCCTGGCCTGTTGCTTATTTTCTCCCTCAGTACTTGTCAGTTACTGGAAGCACTATTTTCCTTTCTCCTAGCACTGAACATTGAACATACTTGATTTAGATGTGTCATTCACCTCCTATGATGTATTTTTCTCATTGTTTTCATTTCAAGCATTATTTTCAAATAACTTCCACTCCAGAAAGTAGACTGCACTTTTTTTTTTTTAAATAAATCAAGGGTCTTAAAATTTAGAGAGCCCTTGGAAATCACTAGTTCATCATCAGTACAGGTATACTTTCCATCATATCAGTGGCAGATGGATTTCTAGCCTGTACTTAAACACTACTGGCATCAGGGAGCCCATTGTCTGGCAGGACAGCTCTGCATTTTTGCAAAACCCTACTACTGAGAAAGTTCTTTTCTGCATGAAGTTGAAATGTGTAACCCTGTATATACTACTCATCTTTACCCACTTCTGTCTATCTTTATTATGATGTGATTATTTTCATTTCAATTTTCTCAGTAATCAGCATCCGCTAGTTAGTGTATGTATTGTCAAAGATTTCCTAATGTCCACAGCTGGGCATATTACAGGCTTAAATTAGTGTGATGTGTGTGACTACCACAGGTAGATCCCCTATGCCAAAACTACTCCAGTTACCACTGAGAGGGGCCTAGAGAACAGTTGCTTTAGGCAGAGCTTTGTCTATGATGCAAAAGAGAATTGTTACTGATTAGCTCTTGTAACTAAGAAGCTGGATTAAATCTAGCTTTCTGTATTATGTTCTTCAAGGTCATTTTCAGTAGTTACCAAAGTTTTTGTCTGTGCCAGGGACTTTCCTGACTGAGAAAATGATCAATAATTTCTACTTGTAACCAATTCTGGTTTACTTGGATATTGGGAGGAAAGGCACTTTAAGGCAACTTTCACTATTGTTTAGAACAAAACTAGTCAAAATGTAGACCAAAATGGAAAGAATGTAATTTTACTTACATTTGTCTGTTCTGAAGACATTATTCAAAGGCCTACAAGTAACACCTATGTAGCCTACAAATCCAGAATATTTATATATATATATATATATATATATATATATATATATATATATATATTTAAATGCCTTAAAATTCATATTAAAATTGGCTCCTGTATTTTTTGTATCAACTGAATAGTTCCTCTTTTTTCCTAATATGTTAGGCGAAAATGTTGAAGCAGTTGTGGGCTTCCTTTTCCTTCTTATTTTTTCCCCTGTCCGTCATCCAATAAGCCAGTTCATCTCCTTTCTCAGCCGAAATTTGTCAGGATTCAGACCCCATGGATCACTCCCCCGACACCCTTGTGTATCCTCTTCCAGTTTGAGGCAAGTCAGTCTTGGGCTCCTAGGAAAAGTTGGGCAGAGAGGGGACATGCTATTCGGACCATGAAGGGAGAGAAACGTTTTTAATCCACACTGGTGACAATGTGATTATGGAGGCACTTCCAGATAAGAGATGCTTTACATCGGATGGGAGTTCTGCGGATCCATAGGAATTTTCATTGTTTTTCACCAAGTCTGTATTGTTATTGTTGTTGATGTTTTTGAAATTGGAGGTTGATTACAGACAGGTTTATCTACTTCTGGACTGTAGCTCTGATCATAGCATGTTACTTCCTTTCTCTACACTGTTCCCCTGAGGGTAAATATGGTGTGGGAGTTAGGACTGCAGGTGAGCAAGAACATGAGTGCGCTCTGTCTGTTTCTTCTCTAATTTCTAAGTCTATAGACAGTAGAGACAATGTGATGTACAGTTTGATGCAGCATTCACACTGAAAGTAATCAATGGGGATTTAAACATTTTCTGCCTTTTCTTGCATAGTTTACTGTTCTTTCTTCTAGTGATGCAGGATGTGGAATTTGAGGAGGAGGAAAAACTAATTTTACACTATTGAAACAGAAGAAATCTTGGATTGGTCCCTACCTGGCTTTGGGGTCAGATAAGTTGGGGGGGAACATCATCATGAAGTTCCGGAAACTTGATGCTGGCCTTGGCAATGGCACAGTCCCATCACATAGCACAGGCTTATGCCCTGAACATTCTCAGCAGCCCCTTTCCACCCTTCTCCTGTGCTTACCCCTGTGCCTCTTTCCTGCCTCCTGCCTGCTCCTGCTTTGATAGTCCTACTTCTTTTCCATGTGGTCCAGGAACCTGCCAGGTTATTTTCCCTGTGTGTGTAACATGGAGTTAATGATACCTTCCTTGCTTGACTCTCATGAAAACTAAAAGCAAAACATGCCTAGTTCTAGTGCAGTGCCTAGAACAAAGAAAGCTGTCTGTAATCAGCAACTCATTATTTGGAAGAATGTGTCTACCCTTACCTTTACTTCCTGTAGCTTAATGAGGAGGCAGGACTTGGGAGACTTAATCGGGGTTTCCTTGGTTTGGGCTTGAGATGGAACAGAATGGCCAGAGAAGCAAAATTTCAGTGACTCATGTGTAGATTTCAGATAAGAGCAGTATTCAGGCTGTATCCTCTTGAAGGTTACAGGAGAAAACATGTGAGTATGTGTCTGTTATTGTATGTGCATGTGTGTTCACTGGGGTAGAGAGTGTTGAGTGGAGCAGACAATATGGCCTTCCCATGTTATTTTCTATTTCTTAAATTTTCAATTAATTCAGCGAAAGCACTTATGGTTATTACTTCCAATATCTTTTTTTTTTTTTTTTTTTTTTTTTCCGGCAACCTGCATGCCTTGCTGGTTGTGTGTTTGATGCACTTCACCTTTGGATTCAGAATACGACATTCATTTCTACTGTCTGGAGAGAAATTTTAAAGATACACACGTAAAGTAACTCAGAAATTCAACTCATCATAAAGGTGTTACAAGGTGTCAATACAATTCCTGAATGTGAGGTTTGGTCCCATGTTCCCTTGCTGACTTGTGGGAGTGGGAGTGGAACAAGCGGTAGAACTTCCAATATGCTGCTTTGGTCTTCAGTGGACCGTGTGAGAGAGAATGCAGACTGCAGAAGAGCTCTGACCCATTTTATTGGGAAGGACTCTGGCACAAACAGCCTGGGGCTCACATGTGTTTCCTTTGCTGATGGACAGGAGAACTCTGACATTGCTTACATTTCTTTCTCCGAGGACATGCATCACCTGCAAATGTCAAATGATAATTTTGTGCTTGCCAAAGGGAATCAGCTTCCTGAAAATGGAACCACTTCAGTTTTGCAAAAGGAGGATGTATTCTGTATAGACCTCCTCGTTGGGTCCTTTTAGGCTCTGCTGAGGAATTTTTTCAGGTACTTTTTGAGAAAAAAAGTATCAGTTATGACTCTGTTGTTTCTATAGAAAACAAAAAGATTGTTGGTAAAAAGGCTTAAGGTTGAAGGGACGAGAAGTCCTCTCTACCTACTACTAAATGCCTCATTTAAAATAAGAGCAAATGCTTTGTAGTACAACGAAATAATCACGCTTCCAAATGCTGTATATATTTGCACATAATCCTCACAACAATCTTACGAGATATTAACCCCAGCTTCCCAAGATAGATCAAGAAAAGTTAAATGACCACTTACATTTAGAAAGGGGCAAAGTCAAGATTCAAATCCATATGTTCTGGCTCAAGTTTGTGCTCTTAACTAGTTATGTTATATTTAGCCAATCACCAGGAAGTTGTTCTGTACCCTCCCAAACGTTTTAATGTTCCAAAATATCTGAAGGATAGGAATTACTCATCCCTCTTTCCACCTGAATGTTAATATCCTATAGAGATGGTAGTTGTCACAGCATTTGATGGCTCTATCTAGAGAGACTCTCATCCTGGAAACTCCCATGCCCCCACTGATGGGCCAAGCTGCCTGAGACTTAGGCAGGTGCATCAGTTCTGGGAAGCATTAATTTGGCTCTGTCCCGCTATGACTGAGAATGTGTGGTGTGACGGGCACATGTCAGTAGGTACTTGATTTTATGACTGAGAAGCACTAAGAAGAATTTGAGGCCTATGTGCAGAGAGATGAGATGCTCTTGATGCACACTTAGACTCAATTCCATAAGCTCTGAATGTCATCCCCAAAAGCCTGTAAATCACATACCTTCCACAGAAGCTGGTGGGAGGTTGCCTCAGTATCCAACCACGACCTTCCTCAGTGGGGTTCCCCTGACTTCTGGCTGACACTGAACTGTTTTTTGAGGCTAGTTTGATCCTTCTGCCTGTGACCTTTTCAGTTTAAGACTTGTAATTGTCTCTCCTGCACTTAAAACCTCTTTCGTTAAATGATCCTCTCTTGACATGTGCCTCAGCTCTGTTTAACTTGTACTGTTTCAGCTAATAACCTCTATTTTGTTCTCATCTTGCAGAGTTTCAGTTCCATTTTTTTCTTGACTTTTTTCCCCGTTTATTCTCCCAGATGGATTTTATAGTCCTTTCTTAGGTTCAAAATCATCATTTGAAATTTGTATTGAAGTTGCTTTAAATTTATGTATTGATTTAGGAAGAGTTGATTTGTTTATAATGATAAATCCTTTCAAACCTACTATTGTATAGTTTTCTATCTATTTGAGATTTGTTTTCCATCTCTCTGTAAGTGTTTATATGCTTTAAATTTAGTTCCTATCTATTTGTTGATGTGTTTATTTCTATAGATTTTATATTTTTATTCCTTCTTTAAATGGGAATATTTTATCGTATTTTCTAATAGGATATTGCTAGTATACAAAGCCACTATCAATGTCTGAATATTTATTTTGTAACTAGTCTTCTTTCTAAAATTTTTTGTTATTTCTTACAGTTTTCCAGTTGATACATTTTTTTTTAAATCATTTTATTGAATTTTGCTGCATGGGACTTCATATTTTCCATTTGGCTTGATTCCTGCTTGCAGCATTTTCTCGTTGAGATTTATTGCTTAATTCTTAGTGTTCTCATTGTCGGCAAACTTTGCTTATTATGCATCAACCATATTTCTTTTCTTAGTAGTTTTTCAAGAACATGAAAACAGTTACTCAAAAGTTTGATATCAATATTGACTTATATTGGATTCAGATTTACCACACCTCTTAGACTTAGGCATTTGAACATGGAGCCTCTCTCTTAAGAGCAGAGGATTGTTACTATCTTCTTAATTTTATTCTCCACATTTCTACCCTTCAAGGCCTCGACTGTGTTCCACCTGCCTCACTGGTGGGACATGAGATCCCAGAAGGCTCCTTACATGGGGCTGCACAGTTTAGAATTATACATGAACAAATAATTAAAAAATGACAGGGTATAGCATTATGGAGTCAAGTATTTAACATGATTTATTTTTACTGTGAACTTCCATAATCTTTGAATTTTGAGTTTATTTTTGGGCTGATAGGGTCACAAAGCATATTCGTTAACCAAGTCTTTACAGAGATCTGCTGTAATTTTAAAAAATCATAACCATGATAGTGATAACAATAATAGCAACATTTTGTGGTTACTATATCTTGTATTAAGGCTTTACATTCCATTTCTTCTCATAACACACTGAGGTTAAGTGTTATAATTCCTCTTTTAAATCATGTCATGAAGAGGTTTACTAAGTTGCTCAAGGAAACACATTTAGTGTTGGAGCCAAGGTCTGAAAATGACAAAATCTGTCCCCTTAATCTCCAAGAACACTCCTAGTTGCTAGTGATACAAATCGTTTGAAGAGAAATACTTAATATCTTTAATATGTTTAGAAGTCCATTGGGGAAGGTAGACATTCAAATAGTGAACATACAGTATAAAAACTATAAATATACTATAAATGGAAATATATGTGAGTTGTAATGGGAATATAGGGAGAATAGTTCCCTATGACATTACTTATTTGTCTTTTAGTGTGGATTTTGATATTACCTCATTGGTGACCTCAACCAAAATTGGTTTTTAAATTTTCATTTATGGTATGACAAAGATAGGGGAAATTTTTTTTACTGTTTAAATAATAAATATCTGACATATACCTGACACAATATCTTCCTCTAAGAGAAAGGTGAATAATGATTTGAATCTGGAAGGAATCCCTTAGCTTTCAAGATTAAAGTGTTACAGTCCCCTTTAGCCTCCACTCATTCATGCCCTGTGATGCTAGTTTCCTTAGGGTCCTATCTTTATTTATCATCTATTCTTGCTTATAAGTCCTACTTCAGCTTATATTTATGCTGCTATTATTCATCCCCAAGGCTGTGTTCACAGGGGCTAAAACGTGTAAATTACACAAAAAAAATCAATCTTGTCTATTTTGGAAATACAATCAAAGGCTGTTCCCCAATAAAACTTGAGTCAGTCAAATATGTTTAACCTGCATAATCAATATTGCATAGATAAAATAACTGACGGAATTAACTTTTTGCTTTCGTTTTATATTGACTTAAGTAGGTATGGCTAAACAGTTAAACCAGTTGTGTTTGTTGCACATTAGTGTCACTCCTTAAATTGTCCTTTGCTTTTATGTAAAGGTATAATTTGATGATTAACAACTATTGAAAAGCCTGAATTATAATAATTTTTTTTTTTTTTTTTTTTTTGAGACGGAATCTCGCTCTGTTGCTCAGGCTGGAGTGCAGTGGCACGATCTCGGCTCACTGCAAGCTCTGCCTCCTGGGTTCATGCCATTCTTCTGCCTCAGCCTCCCGAGTAGCTGGGATCGCAGGTGCCCGCCACCATGCCCGGCTAATTTTTTGTATTTTTAGTAGAGATGGGATTTTACTGTGTTAGTCAGGATGGTCTCGAACTCCTGACCTCGTGATCCACCCGCCTTGGCCTCCCAAAGTGCTGGGATTACAGATGTGAGCCACCACGCCAGGCCCTGAATTATAATCTTTGTCAAACTGAATATTAATGTTGCTCTCTTAAGCAGTTTAATGAGAACAACTTTTATTTTTAAATGAGTTTTTATGTTAAGATGTTCATGTCAGTGGATAATTACCAAATGCACATGGGTGCTGCAATGGTCTGTACTTAGTATGATCTGAGAACCCTTGAAAAGCAACATTTGGGTTCTTCTACAATAATTTAGTGAGTTCTGGAACCTGGTGTGACTGTTGCTTACTGTTGAGCATATGTCCATATCAATAACACCTTTTCAATTCCGATGAAGAAAAGTGACATTCAGCTTTTTATAAATACACTGTCCAAGGGCAATTCTGTAACACCTGAAAATATGAGAGCATGAGCCATGATTTATCCTCAAGATGGTCTCTTCTCAGTTCAACGTGACATGGCAAAACTAAGTAAGTAAATATGTTAAAAATCCGTATTACTCCTGTGGCAGTTATGAGAATGCACTGCTTGGACTGTGGGGAGCATAATTGACTTATAGCACCAGTTGCTGTGCATTGAAACCTTTACTTCATTTCCAAGAAGACAGGCTTCCCACGGGCTACACTCATCAATGACTGAGTGGAGGCAACGACGCAAACACAGACCTGTTTCTTGGTGATATGGAGCTCCTGATAATAAACTTTGGCTTAAGGACTCCAAAGGCCTTGCTGACCTCACCTAGAGTTGCACTGCTGTCTAAGACAGCTCCGCTAAACTTTCCTTCCCTGTGTCCTTCACCCAAGTTAGTTAAAAGTCAATTCTACATGGTGGTTTGACAGCACTCCCAGTCTCTCTTGATTTGCTTCTTATTTTCCCTTATGGATGTTGCCCCTAATAAATCTCTGTGCAGCTATTCTGTCTCATCTTGATATCTGCTTCTTGGAGGACCTGTTTTAATACTAGCACCTTCAAAGCTAAACCAGTATTATGGACTTAGTTTAAGGCTAACTGGTACTCATGAGTATGCATTTTATATTGTGCTTTGAGGTAACTATGTAATTGTGTCTTTCAACAAGCTAGACTCAAAGGGTAGAACTTTAAAACAACTGTTTGTCTTCTACTGCCCCTTCAAAATTGTTTTTAGAATTTGTTCTTCCCAACGTCTTCGATGACAACTTGAGCAGATGCCATTGACTTTTATTCTCAGATAGCAAAAATGTCCTTTGAACACTTTCACTAAAGTCTCAGTTCATCAATTAAAGTGTTCACTCCTATACAATAAGGAAAAATCTATTAAAGTTGTGTTACAATTCTTTCTCTCCCGCAGTTAAGGCCTGTGCAGCTGTCTCTGAGTTTTGGCAAGTGTTATAGCTGAGACCTTCTCTTTGGGGTTGTTGGGGAAACTTGTCATCACAGGGGGTCTCTCACTCCTGCTCCACTGGTAAGGCCAAGTACGAAATGATTCAGACTTTTTAACTGCAATTCTCCCTCATCCCTGAGATACCTATCTAATAGCTTCAGCATCTTTCTGGTGAGGTATCCAAACCCATTCTGGTGGCATTTCTGTGCAACATCTAAGACAACCCCACACAGATTCTCACACGGGTATGGTCCACATTTCTTCCATGGAAAATAATGCACATCATTTGTCCAGTGAATTCTTGGCATGCAGCCTCTTCCAACATAGCAACCTCACTACAGAACACTGTCCACCCCAGCAGGCAGACTGTTACAGTCTCTTTTCCTTTAGATTTCTCAGGCATCATGCCTCTCAAACTCTAGGACGTACAAATTCAGCTCTGTATCAGTCCATTTCAAGACATTCTCCTTAGGCTTAATGGTTGGAACAGCATCTCCCGTTTCCCATAGATTGGGTTGTAGTTGGGTAGGCAGAGCCGTCATTACACAGCATTCTCTCCAAAATTCCTCTAAACTCCAGGCTCTTTCTTGGCCCCTCCAACCTTATAAAAGCTGGAGTTGAATTTTCTGTTCCATGTCCATGTCACTAAACTAATGTTAAGCAACCTTCTCTATGTTTGCGGTCCCACTTTGCAGTGTGAAAATAGTTGGCACCTATTCAGTAGATTGATATTCAGTGTGGTCCAAGTACCAGCAGCAGCTTCACCTGGTACCTTGAAGAAATGCTGAATCTTAGGTCTCATCCCAGACCTACGGAATGGGAATCTACGTTTTTACCTGGTGGCCAGGTGACTTCTATTCACAGTCACTTTTGAGACGCACTAGCTTGGAGTACTCAGATGAAACAGAAGAAATAACCCATTGTAACACTCTGTTACAACAGTATTATTCAACAAATGGATTGACCACTATTAGGTTCAAGACATACTCAAAAGACTTACTTAGGGTCTTATAGAAAGGATTAGTATAGTAGTTCCATTTTAGAGGGGAAACATTATTTTATGGCCGGAGATTCAGAAACTGAATGATTTGACTGGAGTCTTGAAAGACACACAGCACATGTCCATGTGGAATTGAGGAATTGGCCATTTTATGTACAGGGATTAGAGTAAACAACGGTGCAGACCTTAGCTATATTTAACTAGAAGAGAGAGCCTGTGAAGGCAATGGGGGCAATGTGGAAACCTTGAATGCTGAATTGGAGTTTGAACTTCATTTAGAAATGAAATGAGAAGGTCACCTTGGCGGGGTGTGGAGTGATTCTCCTTAGCTGCTGCTGTTGAATGATGGCTTAAGACTTTCATTCAGATGTGAAGCTTACAATCTGGCTGGTTCAGAAAGCATAGGTCCGGAGATGAGGGCTGGGTTGTGATAGGTCAGGGATTTCATGTTTCATCACATGATCTTCTGATGCTGCTCATTTCTCTATTTGGAAAAAAAAAAAAAAATCTGTGATAGACCAAGAACTATGGCCTCAAGAACAGTCAGCAGAATTTTAAGAGGGGAACGTGCTGGATATAGTATTTTGGAGAAGTGCCAACTTTCTTTTCCCCTTCACAGCAAAACTTCTCTAGTTGTCTGTATTTACTGTCTCTCATTCTCCAACTCTCATGCTCTCTTCAATATGGATTATGCCCCATTCTGATAGTATCTCCTCCCTAGCTGCCAGAGTACCCTTTAGAAATAGTCAGATTATAACAATTCCCTGTTTTTGTATTTAAACAACTTAGAATACACACTAACTTCCTTACCATTGCCTGACATTTAGAATGGTCTGGCTCCGGCCTTTCTTTCCAACCCTGTCTTATACTCTTCTACCCCCTTTAACTTTACTCTAGTCTTCCAGGCCAGCAGCAGAGTAAAGCACAAAGTAAGAGAGATCTAGGGAAAAAGAAAAAGAAAGTTTTGTCTGTTTCTTTCTCTCTCTCTATATATATATATAGGTATGTAAATATGTCTTTAATGTTTAGAAGGATATATGATAAATTAATAGTTATAGCTATTTTAGGTGAGAGAGAGGATGTTAAGCTTAAAATGAAAAACTTTTGTCTATACCATTTGAATGCAATTCTCGATAATAAAAAATATATCCCTATATATTTCTGAAGTATATTCCGGAAATTTCTGAAGTCAGAGGCTTAACAAAAAGGCTCAGTTAGGATGCGGCCTTTCCCTTCTCCAAATGCCTCAAACAAAGACAATTTGATCATTCCTATTTAGTGTTCTCATAGTAGTGTGGTTATAGCTCTACTCTAACTTTGCTTTGTCCTTCAAATATTCATGGGACCTCCAGTCTATATGTACTTGTCTAAGATAGTCACTGCTCCTTCTTTCAAGTTTTACTTTGCATAACTGTTTTGGTGTCCATTTCTCCTTCAAAATTATTATCTATTTTACCACATGTACTATTTGTTAGTTGGCTTTGTCCATTTTGACAACTTGTCTCAGAGGTTTCTTTCTGACAGGAGATACGGATCTAACTCAATTCTCCCCAATGTATAAGAGAATTCGGTGTTTTAATGGAGAACTTGAGACAGCTCTTTGTAAGGAGATTATGAGGTGCTGAAAAATTACAATGCCTGGTATGCTATGTAGCTTGATGACTATCAGGCACTTTTTCATTTATTCCTCCTTTAACTTATAATGGAATCTGGGCCCCAAGTGTAATGAGTTATTTTCTAGACAGAAAATATCAGAGGCACAGAAGTTTAAATAACTTAATTACCTTTGTAGTAACTTCTAGGAGTGGATCCAGAAGGAGCTGTGACTTCAGGTCTATCTGTAATTCATCTAGTAGTAGTTCATCTGTTTGTTCACCTGTCCATCTCTCTTGGTCCACAAAGGATTTGAAATGGTTAACTGTGTGTAGTTACGTGACTGATATTCTTAGATGATTGATCTCCAAGAGGAATTCATCAAAATAACATTCAGATCATTGTTAGAATAACTTGCTTGTAAAATAAGTATTGTGATGGGAACAACACTCATTTACACATAGACTCTGGGGTTTTTAGAAAAGAGTAAGCCTTCCTCTTGAAGAGACATTTCATGTATGTGAAATGACTGTGAACATTTCTTTGCTTTATCAGTTTAAATGTGCACTGACTGTTGGAAAAGAATACAATTAGGTATGATTTTGCCAGTCCAGAGGTTAGTAACAAATCATAGAAGATTCAGTAGTCTCAGCTGGACAGAGTGGCCAGGACAAGCCATTCTGGGGATAGATAGCTAGGCTAAAGCACAAGCTCCACTTTGGTGACTCCCTCTGTAGTGTTTGTTTGTTTGTTTGTTTGTTTATGAGATGGAGTCTTGCTCTGTTGCCCAGGCTGGAATGCATGCTCATGATCTTGGCTTACTGCAACCTCTGCCAGCTAGGTTCAAGCAATTCCACTGCGTCAGCTTCCCTAGGGATCTCAGCTGGGATTACAGGGATGCGCCACCACGTGTGGCTAATTTTTGTATTTTTAGTAGAGACAGGGTTTCACCATGTTGGCCAGGCTAGTCTCAAACTCCTGACCCCAGGTGATCCGCCCACCTGGGCCTCCTAAAGTGCTGGGATTACAGGCATGAGCCACCCCATCCAGGCCCTCCGTGGCTTCCTCTCCTTCCTCCCAACTTCCAGGAACTGTAAGAAGCACCACATTCCCAATCCACTTTTATACACATGCCTCCATGTTCTTTCTAAGAATAAACGTGTTGTTTCACTTCACGTGTTTTTTTTTCTATCAGTAGATTATAAAAGAAACATCAGCATAAGATAAACAGGTCTGTATCATAATAAATTACATTTTTCTAAGTTATAAGACAGCTGACAAATGTATACTGTTGAATTTTTTTACCATAGGTACACTTTAAAACATTCTACCAGTTAAACATTTTGACCAGGAAAGTCAAAAACTATCTTTTTGATAGCTTGCAAGTGATGAGCTTTCTAATGGAGATATCCATCTTCATCAATATCAGCGAATCTCTAAAGGACATTTTTATTCTCTAATATACTGCTAAGGAGGGTTGGCTGAGTTTGAAATAGGTGAGGATGGAAGGTCTCACCACAACTGCCTCTTTAAGTTAGAGCCAGTACATGGATTGTCAATGCTGTGGCTTGCAATGTGTTGCCTTATGTATTTTATCTACCAAATAATTCTCCTGCGAGAAAACTTACCAGAGGCTTAGCAGTCCCTCGGTTTTAATCAAGCATGTCCAAAGATGTTGCTATCACTTGATGAGCTTCTTTACTTGACAAAGGGCAGTTTTGTCAAGAGTAGAACCAATAGTGATAGCAACTTCAGGATTATCCCTAGCTTCTCTGTGTCTAAGAGCGACAGAGCTTTCCAGGGTGTTCAGTGTAAGATGCTATAGCATTTGAGTTGGATGAAATGCTCCCCTTTCTATCTTTCTCCCATGGAAAAATCCAGGTCAGGGTTAAATCTAATTTTCCTCTGGCTCCAAGACTCTGCTCCAAATCATATTACTGAACTTTGCTTGGGAAGATAGCGAACCCCAATAAGTGGTCTTATTATAAATAGATGGCCACGCATCTCAAGGTGACCCTCTCCAGTAACGCTGCTCTATTTCTTCAATAAATTTGCTTCCTAATACCCCAAGATGGTCATTTAATTATCTTTTCTTTTTTCCTTTCCACCTCGCCATTCATGTTCACATTCTGATGAAATTTTTCAAACTGTAAAAGGAAACTAGAAGCATTCAGAGAAGAAGCCCATCATCATCTCGCCATCACTGAATTCCTAAACCTAAGCGCATCTGTACTCAAATATTCCCCCTTTGATTAAAATGAAAGAAAATCCCTTGCACTTCATCTGCTTGCAAAATTAGACTGCAACCCATCCACTCTAATTTTTTCAAGCATTTTCTCCTGTAAAGTAGAAGTGTGCTTTAATATATCCCACATTTTAAAAAAATACTTGGCTGGGCACAGTGGCTCATGCCTGTAATCTCAGCACTTTGGGAGGCTGATGCGGGAGAATCACTTCAAGTCAGGAGTTCGAAATCAGCCCGGCCAGCATGGTGAAGCCCTGTCTCCAGAAATATATAATATAAAAATTAGCCAGGCGTGGTGGTAGGCACCTGTAATCCCAGCTATTCAGGAGGCTAGGGCATGAGAATTACTTGAACCTGGGAGGCAGAGGTTGCAGTGAGCCGAGATCCTGCTACCACACTCCAGCATGGGCAAAAGACTGATTCTATCTCAAAAAAGAAAAAAAAAATTCCTTGCACTCCCCCAGGTACCTTATTTCTTTTCTCCCCTTCACACAATGCAAGAGTTTTCTCTATTTGTTGTCTCTACTTCTTCACTTCTTGTTCTCCTTTAAGTTCACTTCTTTTAGAGTTTTTCCACCTATACCTTGAAATGCTTCCATCAAAGCCAAAATTAAAATCCGCACAGTCAAATCTCATTTTCACAGCATAATTTGATATGACTGGTCACTCTCTGCTTATTGACACATTCTCCACTCATGACTTCTTTGAAACCACATTCATGTGGCTTTCCTCCTACCTCACCGGCCATTCCTCTTCAGAAGTGTCTCCAACTCCTGCATCCAAATTCTAAATTTTGGTGATTTCAGGCCTTTGACATGGGTCCCTTTCTCTTCTCCATGTACACTCTCTATGTGATTTCATTAAACCTTACACTTTTCTTTAAATTGCATTTTTATGCTGAGAACTTAGTTTGTATCTTTAGCCCAGATCTCCACTCTGAGCTTAGTACGTCTATATCCAATCACCTATGTGAGAGATGTTGCATACACTTTTCCAACTCAGTATCTCAAAAAAATAGCTGTCAAAACTGGAAAATTCATTAGCAATCCAATTAACATTATTTCAAAACCTTTCTTTCTACCTGCTCCATCACTGCCACCTAATCCATGCCGTCATCTCTTTTGGTGACCGACCACACGGATTTTGTAAGCACTTCTCCCTATTTCATTCTTGCTCACTCCCCTTCTCACTCACCAGCCCATTTTCGCAAGCAGAAGGAATGAATTAAAAATACATTGATTAAGGTGTAATATATAACACACATATTGTAAAGTGCATAAATCTGAAGTGTACACGAAGTAATTAACATCCAGATCAATACCTGTTGTTAAGCCCATTTCAAATTTTTAATAATTTTTATTTCTAAGATTTCATTTGAATTGCTTAATTTAGATTTCTGTTTTATGGGGAAATTCTCCATCTTGTCACATATTTCCTTCAATATATTTATGATGAGTTTTTTTAAAAGCCTGCCTTGGATAACTCTAATATCTGGATAGCCTGTTAATCTGCTTCTATTTTGGTTCCTTTTTTTTTTTCTTGATTTTTAGTTATTTGGCTGGTAGTACAGAGACAGAATAAAATCCAAGTTTCTTGATTCATAGGCTATTACTATTTTTACTGCTGCTCTGCTGCTATTTCTCTGCCTCTGTCTTTTATTGCCATATTGAGTTATTTTACAATAGAGATGTTTCCTTTTGTTCTCATCTCTCAGAGTCTCCTATTCCTTTCTCCATTGTTTATAGCTGTACTTCATAAATACTTCTAAAGCAGAAGAACCTTTTGTTTTTTTTTTTTTTTTTTTTTTTTACTAAATAAAATTGTATTTATAATTCCCAAAGAAAACAAGATAAAAGTGGAGTTACTTCAGGTCAAGTGTTAGAGAGACACGGAGTTCATTCTATTTGCTCCTCCTCATTATCCTCCCCATTCTTTTTTTTTTTTTTTTGAGATCGAGTCTTGCTCAGATGTGGCCCAGACTCTTGCCTGGATTCTATGTCTTTTCAGGTTTGTCTCTTTGTTTTCATGGAAGTCAGTAACTTTCCGAGAAATAATCAATAGGAGAACCACTTTTTCATCTCATTTTTTTCCCTTGGAGAATATTCATGTTTGGAAATGTTTTTGTCTATGCTAACTTAAAAAAAAACATTCTTAGACTGTTTCCCCCGGCCACATACAAATTTCTTGATTCTTTCTCTTTGGATTTCCTTTAACTAAGATTTTCATGATTGATCTCTAATGTTGTTATCTGTTTTATTTTCCTTCCCTTTTCTTCATATTCTGATTCAAGTGATTTTCTGAACTCTTTCTCAGCACTTAATAGTTATAGTTCAGCTATCAGATTTGTAATAGTCAAGAGTTCTTATTTTCTGATAGTTAAATTTTAGTAGTGTGTTATGATGCAGTATAATTTTTAGTTTCTCTAGAGTATTATACTTACATTTTTTTTAAGTCTGCTTCCTCATTGTTTTATATGCTGATTGTGGTTCATCTGGGTTTTTGCTTTTCCGGTTTGATTGTATCCACCTTTCACATTAGTGGTTTGTCTTTGTTTTGTAATCCTTGTCTGTTGGTTCATATTGTAACAATAAGACACTGAGAAGATGGCTGGTGCTCTGTTCTCTGCTGGGCTCTGTGGTACCTGGAGAGTTACACTCTAGGGTATTAAGGTTGCAAGACTGAATTTGCGCTGGTGTGTATGCGTTTGTTTAAAAGTGCTGCCAATGTCACTTTCTGGAAATCTCATCTCTAAGGCTCTTCACTTTGTCCAGAGGAAAAGCCTCAGGTTTCCTACCTGAGGGGCATACACCTGCTCCTGTGGTTCCTGGGAGCAGGATGGACAAGAGAACTCAGAGTTCAACAGTTCTTATACAGGATTTTATTTAACTTTTTAATTTTCATCTCAGTCTCACTATTTGCCTGGAGTTTCTGGGCCCACAGCTTTTCAGATTTAATTTCTCATGAGAATAAACCTTGGGTGTTCTTCCCGAGGCAGTAACAGTCTAAGTGCCCATGACGGTGAACAGGACGTTGAGGGGGTCTCAGCAATGTTTTCAGATGGTCAGTTATTCTCTTGCTTTCAGCTCCTTTCTCTAGTCCCACAATTCTTGCCACCTGCTACATCTCAATCTGGAGCCTGTCAGGGTTCTTCTGATGAGAATAAATTCAATGACTGCCCACATTAGGCCCTTTCCCATTCTCTTTCCTTCATTCTGAAGGTTTTTGTATATTTTTATTATTATCCTTTTTGTAAAGTCACAACAGGGAGAAGAAATTCATGTGTTTGGCCAATTCATGAAGTTTAAACAGAAGTCCCACGTTGCATTTTAAAATCTCAGGTGAATAAGGAATAGAAAGCTGTAAACACTCTTAACTACACATGAAAAAAACATTTCTACCAGTGTGTGATGAAAGTATAGAGACAGAAAAACTACAGACTATTGCAGAAATCATGAAAATCTGAACTCTGTCCTATAATAGTAGGAATGAATAGAAGAATGTGAATGTGAAGAGTATGTAAGTGGTGGTTTCAACCAGATTTCGTGACTGGCTGAATATGACAGTAAATGGAATAATTGGAATAAACAAGTGGGATAAAAAGTGTAAGATTATTTTGTGGCTTTTGACTCGATGACTAGCTAGAAGCCATTGCCATCATTCGAACAAAGGGAATGCAGGAGGAAGACTGGCAGAGATGCAGTTCGGTTCTATTTTATACTTACTAGAGTGGAAATTGTCACTAGGTAGATACTTTCTTCTCGGAGTTTGAAAGACAGTGACTGCAATGTGTGCTGGAGTCTTCTTCAGTGATGTAGTTGTAATGAGTCCTGATAATTCTGTGTTGGTACAGCAGTCTTTCTAGATCCCTTAACTAAGCAGATTTTAGTAATAAAGGAATTCATATTCAGAGGCATCTACCTTTATTTGAAATAAAGAATTGTAAGACCTCTGAGACTCATGTTTATAGAAACAGGAAATAATATATGTAGAACGAGCTCTGAAGCCTACAGTTTGGGGTTGTCAAAGTGGATAATTTCCTTTCTTATAAAAATGAATCATTACTGATGTTCAAGTCTTGAAGAGAATAAATATTAAAACAAGAACTTGAAATTCTCCAATGACCACCTAAAACTTCTCTAAATCTTAACACACACACACACACACACACACACACACACACACACACACATATCAAGCAAAAATATTTTCCGATTTGCTGTTAAAAAATGATTCAGATTTGAGAGGTTACACAGAATGACTCACAGTGAGTTTTCTCAGTAGCATATAAGTATCATTTCATACACATTCTTGTTCCCTTATTGTTCTTCTTTAGTTTCAGCAGAAAAAAATTATCTCCTATACTTTCCTTAAATGAAGTTGTTCCTTCATTTTCTGTTCCATGTGCCATCTCTTCTTATCATTTTCCCCACCAAATTTATTTCTCTTTCCTCAATCATTCTATCCTTGCGTCCCTCATCTGAAATAAACATTTAATAGATACCTACTATATGACTCAGTTTTAAACTGGCCAAAACATCAAACCAACCCATGTGATTAATGGCAACTAGACAATAGTGAACATTGAATTGAAGGTGGCAGTAGCAGCTGGTAGTTATGCAAGGAAGAAAAGAAGTGCCTACCTTGTTTCAGAGTTTTCAGACTAACAGCCACATGACAGAATACTGGCTCAGGGAAACTCTCCCTCCTGTATGTTCCCCTGCTGTGTAGAATGAAAGATACTTTTAAAGTGAAGTTACATTCCTGAAAACATACATTATCCAAATTAGTTTGTTTCACAGGTTATTATACAGTAGGCATCATGTGACCATATTGAAATTAAATATATTTTTGTATAGAACTATATCAGAAAGTTAGAAAAATGCATTATTATAGCTCCTTAAAAGAAAATTGTGACTAATATTTTTGACCATTTTATTTATTTCAAATCTTAATTCCATATTGCAATTATGCCTGAGCCTTTGTCTAAATTTTTAATTTTTAATACACCAATAATTGAGCTAAATACAGCTGAAAAAATAAGGGCTACCTAGGTATGAAGGGAAAGAAACAGCTATAACAAAAAATGTATTTTAAATGATAATCATGCAAATGTTAACAAGCATTGTAAGCATATAATTAAAAAGCATTTATAAGCCAGTGTGTTGGTTTAGTGTTTGATGCACTTGAAGTACTTAGATTCATTGCTTGATAAACACGAGGATATGCCAGGCACTGAGTTAGAATGTAGAGTCTAATATAAAGATGATGACCTGGTTCCCATTTTTCAAGGAGCTTGCAGACCGGAGAGGCAGTGAAATAACGCAGTTTTTAAAGTTTGTGATATTAATTCAACTTTGGAACCCAGCTGAGAACAGGAGAAGAAATGGATTTCAATGATGCTGCTTCGGTTATCCAGAATGAGAACTCACCTGTTAGTTTAAAGGGAATTATTATTGTGATATGTAACACACGGTGGAGTCCTTTCTCAAGCTTTTGTACTAGATAGCGTTATTCCCATTACTTTAGGGTGGTTTTGCTGTTTACTTTTGAGGAAGTATGAGGATAGATTAGGTCATCTCTCAATGTCTCTTTATATTTATTCTAGGATTATGTAAGAAATGTAAAAACATCCTTTGGAAAGAAATTTTCCATTAAAATATATGAATTGAATCTTGAGAGGATTGAAATTTTGTCCTTTATTCTAAAAGTTACTGAAAACTGGTATGAGCAAAGGCAAAAGAGTGATGGTTTCTGTGACTCTGAGACCACAGTTTGTAAAAGAGAAAAGAACATACTTTGGAGAGAAAAGTTTTCAAGTGTCTAACAACATACAAGGATTATCTAGGTCTTATTCTGTTTCGTGGGAATCAATGCTTCCTTTTTTGGATCTGTACACAGTATTTAGAGATAATAGTTTGATGATAGTTTTCTGTTATTTCAATGGAAATGTAGTTTGCTAAATAATACTTTTTTTTTTTTTTTTTTAAAGACCGAGTCTTGCTCTGTCACCCAGGCTGGGGTGCAGTGTGACGCGATCTTGGCTCACTGCAAGCTCTGCCTGCGGGGTTCATGCCATTCTCCTACCTCAGCCTCCCGAGTAGCTGGGACTACAGGCGCCCGCCACCACGCCTGGCTAATTTTTTTTTTTTGTATTTTTAGTAGAGACGGGGTTTCACCATGTTCGCCAGGATGGTCTCAATCTCCTGATCTCATCATCCACCTGCCTTGGCCTCCCAAAGTGCTGGGATTTCAGGCGTAAGCCATTGTGAACAGCCTTTGCTAAGTAATACTTTTTAAACATCTCAATAAACCATCTAGGCCAAGAAAAAACAATAACTTGTAAAATAGTCATAGTATTATAGTAGGTTTGAATTTCAAGTCTCAAATTATAGCAAGTTCTTAACTTTTATTTTTCCCATAGCACATAGATTTACATCCAGTGCTAGATAAGAACCAATGACAATCAAATAAACAGGCTTGTCCTATTCTAAGCTGTAATGTGACTTTCGTTGCTTCATTCCTATTACTTTGTCTGGAAAGTAGAGGAGATAAAAAGAGGTGGAGGCATACAGAAAGCCAAATTTCTCTCCCTTGGTTGATCTCATGATGATAAAAAGGAACCTGCTATGGAGATATGGGAGATACTACATATTCAGGCAACTCTTCAGATAGAAGCACTCAGAGGAGGAAGCAGTCCTTGTAGTTGTTCCATATTAGTGTGGTTTGCTTTTCTACATTTAGCCTGGCAGAATTCCGATGTATGGAGTGAGAGTCTGAATCTGGAGCATGGGTGCAAGCTTCAAGTCCTTTAATCTGAAGTGGGATCCCTTTACCCACTACCTGCCCAGAAGGAAAGTTTACTCACTTTCTCTCTATTACGCACCTCCTGTAATGACAGACGTTTCCTATGTGGGATCACAAATGTATTTCATCTTTGCTGTCTTAGGCTCCAACTAGCGCTTTACAAAGCTGAAGGACAAAAATAGTTAGCAACCTCTCTGCTATCAGAAGTGAGCTTTTTACAAACTGTATTTTATTTTTCTTTCTCTTTTCTTTTCCTTTCTCTTTTTTCTTTTCTTTTCTCTTCTCTTTTCTCCTGTCCCCTCCCCTCCCCTCCTCTCCCCTCCCCTCCCCTCCTCTCCCCTCCCCTCCCCTCCTCTCCCATCCCCTCCCCTCCCCTCCCCTCCTCTCCCGTCCCCTCCTCTCCCCTCCTCTCCCGTCCCCTCCTCTCCCCTCCCCTCCCCTCCTCTCCCCTCCCCTCCCCTCCCCTTCCCCTCTTCTTGTCCTTTCCTTTCCCTTTTTTTTATTTTTATTTTTTTGACCGAGTCTTGCTCTGTTGCCCAGGCTGGAGTGCAGTGGCATGATCTCGGCTCACCGCAACCTCCACCTCCCAGGTTCACACCGTTCTTCTGCCTCAGCCTCCCAAGTAGCTTAGATTACAGGCATGCGCCACCACGCCCAGCTAATTTTTGTATTTTTAGTAGAGACGGGATTTTGCCAAGTTAGCAAGGCTGGCCTCAAAGTCCTGACTTCAGGTGATCCACCTGCCTCGGCCTCCCAAAGTGCTGGGATTACAGGCGTGAACCACTGTGCCCGGCCTACAAACCATATTTTCTAATACAATTGATATTTTACTTCACAACTTTATTCTGAATAATCCACACCTCATAAACCCTATACACATGGTAATCCTCAATATGAGGTAGGGTCATTATGAAACTGGATTGTGAGTTGCTGGGGTAGGGATGGAGATATTATAGGGGATATCTCCCTTCTCCCAACATGATCTGTTCAGACAGACTCTGTGACAACCTTTTCTCCATGAAACTCGCTCTGCTTGGTGGCTATCCTATCTGTCTTGGACATCAGCAAGGAAGAAGAGGCTTATTTTCAACATCTTTTCCAGCTATTGTTGCAGGTCCTTCTGTTTAAAGTATAAATATTGGCCAGGTGCAGTGGCTCATGCCTGTAATCCCAGCACTTTGGAAGACCAAAGCAGACAGATCACTTGAAGCCTGGAGTTCAAGACCAGCCTGGCCAATATAGTGGAACCCAGTCTCTACTAAAAATACAAAAAAATTAGCTGGGCCTGTTAGCACACGCCTATAATCCTAGCTACTCAGGAGGCTGAGGCATGAGAATTGCATGAACACAGGAGGCAGAGGTTGCAGTGAGTCAAGATTGTGCCACTGCACAGAGTGAGACGCTGTCTCAAATACACACACACGCACACACACACACACACACACACACACACACACACACACACACATATATATTAATAGATACTTCTTAACCTAATCTGGGAAGTCCCACAGAAGACAAACAGTACTTTTCAAATGTTCTATATCATATAGCAATACCAATAGAGAAAAATATTATCATTCTGTTTGTTAGGTCAAATGAGATCTGAATGTAAAATCAAGTTCTGTCTTCAGTGTATAACCTTGGAAATGAGATAACTTTCTATGTGGAAAAGACTTGCGGAAAAATATTACAGGAATAAAACAATGCATTTTGTGGTTGCTGGTTTGAAAATGATTAAAAGAGGATTCCACTTATTAAGAAAAAATAGGATTGCATGTTATTTGGGCATTATAGTTCTAGCTATTTGACATCTTTCTGAGAAAATTAATTATTAGTTTTCCAAACCATTAAGCCAGAGCCTGAAGTAGAGTCAAAGTTGTTTTTTTGTGAATTTTCTTCCACATCAGCTTTCGTACCAAATATAATTATTTCCCTTTTTAGTGACTTCCTTGAACAGAATTGGTTGGCCTCATAAGTGACCCGTATTAGAAATCACCAAACAGAGGCAGAAATGGAAGCTTGATGACTTAGTCCTTCCTCTTGTAACTGCAGACAAGAGTAAACAATTGCTTTCCAAAAGTTTGCATACACCATTGCACTTCCTTTAATGAGAAACACTTGTTCCCAGGGTTACAGCGAGATTAAATGATCCAAACGTTAGCCCACACCAGTTGATGACTCTTATTCTTCCAACTGTTAGAGCAGGGCATAATGCACATTACAAAATTTGAGAGAGAAAATTCTTTTCCTTCTTCCCTGACTTTATACCAGAATTGCAGTGTTGGTAAATTAAACATAATTATTCTTTCATTTCCGACTTCACTTTTGGGGAAACATCCTCCTGTTTATGTAGTACAGTAAGATGGACGATAGACATCAAAAGCTCCCACATGTCTTCCTTTACAGCTTCCCATAATGCTGAGAATTCTTCAGTAAACATCAAATCATTTAAACCTAGAGATATGTGACCTTGATAGAAAATGACTTTAACTTACTTTTCATTTCCTCATAAAAATAAACTTAATGCCAAAACTCAATTGTTCATCCTCCTTTTTTAGAGAGAAACTATTTTTGAAAACGAAGTCCTATTTGGAATCCCAATTATAAAGCAAATAATGTCGTAACTGTTCTACTTGATTGGAGGTGGTGGAAGCAGAATCCTAGATGTGAAGATGTTGCCTGTCCCCTGAAGCCTCTCTGGGAAACCACAGGGCTTCTCAGAACACAGGTGGAAAATCAATGGGCGATATGATCACCACAAGACCTTTTGGTTCTGAGACACTTTGATTCCAATAAGTGATTACTGAATGTTTCCATGTTATTTGCTCTATACTCTGGTATAGTTCATGAGAATTGACAGGAGAGGTCCCACTCATCAAAGGATTGCATGATTTGGGTAAATGGAAAGCCCAAGAATTTTTTAGGGTGAACAGGACCAGTCCAAGGGGGCAGACAGGAGTGCTGTGTTTGGTGGTGAACAGTGAGACGTGAAGGGAGATACTGCTCTTCCCCAAAAGGTGGGGGAAGAATCATCAGTCTTTCAAAGTTGATATGCAAAGTCTTTGATTTATAGAAATCATGGGAGCCCTTTTGCCACAGAGGTTGAGGCAAGGATGCAACAATGGTGGAAACTGCCATTACCATTTTACCACCTTCCACCCAAGCCACTGTGTGATATTAAGCCATCTGCTTGAAACCAGGGGCACAAATATAGTTAGGGAACCTGTGAAAATTTTCTTGTTAAAATTCTACTTTCTCACAGAAGGAAGAAAGTTACTATTCCCAAACATTGCCTCTTTCACAAATTGTGAAGCAACGTCGTTCATCTGGGGTAATATCTGAGGTTCGTTGTCTCATGCCAAGGAAATCAAGGACACAGACGTATGTGAAGTGAGGTTAAGAGCCGAGGTTTAATAGGCAAAAGAAAGAGAAAAGAGAATAGTTCTCTTTCCTGCAGAAAGCGAGAGGCTCCTGAGTGGGTCTTCCAGTCCCATGGTGAAGTTCATGGGTTTTTATAGACTGGATTGAGGAGGTGCTGTCGATTTCCACAGGGCCCAAAGATTGCCCCATGACATTTACATAGTGCCTGAAGGGGCTGGCCACCCCACCTGAATCTATTATGCAAATGGGGTTTTTACCTGGCCAGCGCCATGCTGCCTGCTCCTTCCTGGATGCACGGTTGATAAAAGGAAAGATGGAACTGCCATGTTGAACATGCCTAGCCACCAGGCAGTCACGGCTGCTGGCCTTCACCTGTGCGAGCTTCAAGCTTGCTTATCTATGTTTGCAGCTCGATTTTACAGGCTGCTTTTTGTTAGAAAAGAAATGGGGGCTACTTTTTATAAAAAGAGAAACCTTACTGAGGACTTTCTTGCCCTCACTATCTGCCTAAATCATTTCTTTTTACCTCCCGTATCAATTGGACCTCTCTGCTCAGAGCCAGCCCAAGTTACACGTTGAAACGCATGGACAGTACTACCCCTAAACATTGCTTTCCCTCATGCCAAAAGTCCACATTAAAATGAAAATACTTCTGAGAGAGGGAGTTATGCCTTGATCAAACATTACCTTGAATATAATAGTAGGTGAAACCAGAGTATGAAGCAACAGGGTTGCAAGTAGATGCAGTAAATAGTGTTTTTCAGGTTAAATGGATATGCAGATGCATCTTGATAAATTGTGTCATATTTTACTCTTTATCATGTTAGGTGAGTTTTCTTTTTCCACTCTCCTCCACACTCATCCAACCTACACCTTACCCCTTAAATCGCAAAATCCTTGTGAGAAGAGATTATTGCACATGAAGTCTGTCAATAAATGTTGGTTAAACAAAAGACAGATAGAGAAAAGGAGGGAAGGAAGGAGAGAGAAAGCTACTACATTCCCTCTCTGTATCTTAATAGTATTCATAATCTACTAAACTCACAGCTTATTTTAGAGATAGTAGGAAGACAAGTAGTGGGGGAAATCTGCCTATTTTAACAGCTGGTTAAAGAAGAATATAAGCAGAGAAATCAGAGTGGCAACTGGAACAAAGAAGGAAGTCAGATCAGGTATCTGCAGCTGTAGTAGGAAAGAAAGGAGTATTAGAAGCTGGGGAGGTCTAGGGAAGTCTTCCAGGGAGTATTCACACAAGGCAAGCTGTGAGGTTCTGCAGGTTGCTTGTGAAAACATTATAAGACTGCTATAATCTCAGCACTTTCAGAGGCCGTGGCAGGTGGATCACGAGGTCAAAGGAGCAAGATCGTCCTGGCTAATACGGTGAAACCCCGTCTCTACTAAAAATACAAAACATTAGCCCTGCGTGGTGGCACACACCTGTAGTCCCAGCTACTCGGGAGGCTAAGGCAGGAGAATCGCTTGAACCCGGAAGGCAGAGGTTGCGGTGAGCCGAGATCACACCACTGCACTCCAGCCTGGGCAACAGAGTGAGACTCTGTCTCAAAAAAATAAAGAAAAAATTAAGCCGGGCGCGGTGGCTCACGCCTGTAATCCCAGCACTTTGGGAGGCCGAGGCGGGCGGATCACAAGGTCAGGAGATCGAGACCACGGTGAAACCCCGTCTCTACTAAAAATACAAAAAATTAGCCGGGCGCGGTGGCGGGCGCCTGTAGTCCCAGCTACTCAGGAGGCTGAGGCAGGAGAATGGCGTAAACCCAGGAGGCGGAGCTTGCAGTGAGCCGAGATCGCGCCACTGCACTCCAGCCTGGGTGACAGAGCGAGACTCCGTCTCAAAAAAAAAAAAAAAAAAAGAAAAAATTAAAAGACTTTAAGTGTACATAGTTTAAAAATAAGCTGTAATAATTAAAAATGTACCTGTGTTTGCATTCTGGAAGTGGCTCCTATAAAGGTTACCTTTAGCTAGTCTAGTAGAACAGTCTAGTAGATTTCCTCACACCTCTGAAAAGCTTACTTTGTGCATTTACTCAGGGTCTTCCACCTGAACATGCAGCTCTGCCTCATCAGTGTTTACTCACACTATGACTGGCAGCTCTTGGAGATCCTTTTACATCCCTAAACCACTGCCAAAAACACTAGTATGTAAATTTTGTAGAAAGTATGATGTTATCTCCTTAATCTATTCACCCTCTTTCTATAGATTATTTTCTGCAGTCTTAAGGATACGCTATGATCCCAATAGCCTGCCACTGGAATACCTTTATTTTCTTTTCATTGACACTTTTAATTAAAAGAATAAAGCACTAAGGATAAAATTGGAGTCTCCTCATTTGACTCTCTTGGCCAATTTCCTTCCTTCCTTAGGGGCAATCAGTATAAAAAATTTAATGCACATCCTTCCAGGTTATGTTGCATAATTTTACTATTCATAAATACAGTAGAAGTGGAGCTTAGTGATTTTAAATTTTTTATACAAGTAATGCTATACCAGATGATCTACAATTTGCTTTTTTTGCTCCATTTTAGGTTTTTGAAAACTACTCACATTGATGCCTATCAGTCTAAGTCATTCATTTTAACATACTGTACTATATAAACATTGCAAAACTTATCCATTCCCTATTAATAGGCATTTATACTAGATCATATTTTTTTGCTACTGCAAATAATGCAGTAAGCATATTTTTACATGTAACCTGCTACCTATGTGTAAGAGTTTATGTCATGTACCTAGAGGCAGAATTTTTGGGCAAAGAGATTAGCCAGTTTAAAACTTATTAGATATTGCTATTATTTCTTCAGAATCTTTGTATAAATTTTTATTATTGGCAGCACTACATGAATGTTTCCATGCATAAGAATGTGGTAGTCTCAGGTTTTAAATTATTTCCCATTCCAGTGGCTGTGAAATAATATATCACTACTATAGTGACTGCACAATCTGCATGGCTGAAGATTTGAGCATCTTTTCCTTTGTTTTTAATTCAGATTTCCACTTAATGAATTGGAATTTAAAATGCACTCTCTACTTTTCTATTGGATTGTTTTTCAAGTTCTTTTATTATAGATGCTAATCCTCCATTTGCTCTATGTTCTGCAAATATATACTGTTCTTTTATTTTTAAATTTTATTATATATTTTTACTTGTGCTTAAGTTGATCATTCTTATCCTTCATGACTTATGCTTTCAGAGTCCTAAGATATGTTTAGCTCATTGTTATATTTCTATATTTCCTACATTTTTAAATGAATTTTAGAAGATTACATTGATGTTTTAATGTACCAAAATGTATATGTGTACATTCTTTGAGAAAGGAAGCTAATATTTTTAAAATTCTTTTTTCCATATGGAAACCAGTTGTGCCAACATTATCAATTGCATCCTTTTCTGTGGTTTTGTGCTGCTGTTTATTTTATAGTAAGTCAGTTCCCATATACAGGCATATCTTTTTTTATTGCAGTTTGCTTTACTCTGCTTCACACTTCATAGGTACCATTTTATTTTTCTTTTTAAAATTGATACATAATCAATGTACATCTTTTGGGGGTACATATAATAATTTGCTATTCATATAATGTGTAAAGATGAAATCAGGATAATTGGGATATCCATCATCTTAAATATTTCAATGATAATTTTATTTTAATTTTTTCTTTAAAGTTCTAACTGCTTTCATTTGGATAAAACTTAAAAGGCAGTATCAATCATAGTTTGCTCAAGGATGTGGAAATTCAAAGAATTCATCTTCAGAAATATTCATTGATTGCTACATTCCTAGCCCTGGGAATACTGAGGACACTAGCGATACTGAGATGAATGACATGATTTCCCTCAAGACTTTCAATCTGTAAGGAGATAAAGGCATGTGATTTATAAATTATGGTATGACTTTGATGACCTGATAAGGCAGCAATAGAGGCATAGAAGAAGGAGACAGTAACAGTATCAAGGACAGTCTTCCAAAGAAGATGCCACCTCATTAGTTTACTTTTATAGTCATTTAAATTTTTTTAATTGAGATAATATTTACATATAAAATTTACCATCCACATCATTTTAAGTATATAGTTCAGTGGTAATAAATACATTTATATTCTTTTTTCTCCTTGCCCGCTTCTCTCCGCTACCCTTCCCAGAATTTTATTGTTTTAATTGAAACATAATAGATGTACATATTTTCAAGGTACGTGTGGTAATCTAGCACTTTAATGTGTATATATCAAACCAGTGTAATTAGAATATTCATCATCTTATTTGTCTTTTCTTTATGCTGCATACATCTGAAATATCCCCTTCTAGCTATTTTGAAATATATAAAAGATCATCATAAAGTATAGTCATGTTTCTGTTCTATTGAATATGTCTTTTTTTTTTTTCTATGTAACTATTTGTACCCACTAATTAGCCTGTCTTTATACCCTCTTCACTCATAGCCTTCCCAGCCTCTGGTAACCACCAATATACTGGCTACCTTCAAGAGGTCCACTTTCTTAGCTCTCATGGATGAGTGAGAACATGCAATATTTGTCTTTCTGTGCTCAGCATATTTCAGTAGACATAATAACTTCCAGTTTCATCCAGGTTGTTGCAAATAACAATATTTTATTCATTTTTATGACTGAATAATTTTCCATTGTGTGTATATGCCACATTGTCTCTATGCTTTCATCCTTTGATGGGGACTTAGATTGATTCCACACCTTGGCTATTGTAAACAGTGCTACGATAAACATGAGAATGCAGACATTTCTTTAATATATTGATTTTCTTTCTTTTGGATATATATCTAGTAATGGAATTGCTAAACCATATGGTAGTGTTAAGTTTTTTGAGGAACCTCCATACAGTTTTCCATAGTGGCTGTACTAACTCACATTCTTGTCGGCAGTGTATGAGCGTTCCCCTTTCTCCATATCCTTGCCAGCATCATTATTATTCATCTTTTTGATAAAAAACTGTTTTAACTAGGATGAGATGATATCACATTACAGTTTTGATATGCATTTCCCTGATGATTAGAGATGCTGAGCTTTTTTTCATATACCATTTATGTCTTATTTTGATAAATGGCTATTCAGATATTTTGCCCATTTTTGTTTCCGATTAGTTTTTTTTTCGTTATTGAGTTATTTGAGCTCCTTATATATTTCTGATTATTAATTGTTGGTCAGATGGATAGTTTGCAAATATTTTCTTCCATTCCGTGGGATATCTCTTCACTTTTTTTATTGTTTTCTTTGCTGTGCCAAGACTTTTTACCTTGATGTAACCCAAATTTTTAATTTTTGCTTTTGCTTTCTGTTCGAGGTCTTACACAAAAAACCTTTGCCGAGTCCGATGTTCTCAAGTGTTTTTCCAATATTATCTTCTAGTAGTTTTATAATTTCAGACCTTAAAGTATCCATTTTGATTTGATTTTTATATATGATGTGAGGCAGAGGTCTAGTTTCATTCTTCTGCATATGGTAATAGAGTTTTCTCAGAACTATTATTTTTTCTCTATCTCTCTCTCTCACTTTTTCTCTTTCTATTTAGAGACAGGGTCTTATTCTGTTGCCCAAGCTGGAGTGCAGTGGGACAATCTTGGCTCACTGCAGCCTCAACTTCTGGGCACAAGTGATCCTCTTGCCTCTGCCTCCTGAGTACTTGGGGCTACCTGCACACGCCACTAGCCCAGCTCTCTTTTGTATTTTTTTTTTTTTTTTTTGTAGAGATGGGATTTTGCCATGTTGCCCAGGCTGGTCTCAAACTCCTGAGCTCAAGTGATTCACCTACCTTGGCCTCCCAAAATGCTGAGGTTACAAATGTGTACCACCACATGTAGCCCCAAACCATTTATTAAGAAGACTGTCTTTTCCCTATTATATGTTCTTGGCACCTTTGCTGAATATGAGTTGGCCGTAAATGTGCAGATTTATATCTGGCTTCTCTATTCTGTTCCTTTGGTCTGTGTGTCTGTTTTTATGCCAATACCATGCTGATTTGGTTACTATAGTTTTGTAGTATATTTTGAAGTCAGATAATGTGATGCTTCAGCTTTTTCTTTTTTTTCAGAATGAAAAGATTGCTTTGGTCATTTGAGTTCTTATGTGGTTCCATATAAATTTTAGAGTTGTTTTTTCTATTTTTGTTAAAAATGATATTGGCATTTTCATAAAGAATACATTTAATCCATGGATTTCTTTGGGTACTATGTTCATTTTAACAATGTTACTTCGTCTAATTCATGAACATGGAATAGCCACTTTCTTGTGTCCTCTTCAATTTTTTTTCATAAGTGTTTTATGGTTTTTCTTGTATAGATATTTTACTTCTTTGGTTAAATTGAGCCCTAAGTATTTTCTTCTTGTAGCTATTTTAATCGAATTGCTTTCTTGATTTTTTATTCAGATTGTTTGCTGTTGATATATACAAATGCTACTGATTTTTGTATGTTGATTTTCTAACCAGGAACTATACTGAATTCGTTTATCACTTCTTATAATTTTTTGGTGGAGTCTAGTTTTTTCTAACATAATGTCATGTCATTTGTGAATAAGGATAATTCAACTCATTCTCTTCCAGTTTGAATGTCCTTTATTTGTTTTTCTGCCCTACTTACTCTGGCAAGGACTTCCAGTATTATATTGGATAAAAGTGGTAAAAGTGGGCATCATTGTCTCATTCTAGAGTTTTACTACACTTGATCTTAGCCAAAAGGCCGAGAAGCGATATTATTCTAGATTTTTGAGGAAAGGCTTTTAATTTTTCCCTGTTCAGTATGTTAGCTATGTGTTTGTCATTTATGGCCTTTATTATTTTGAGGTATGTTTCTTCTATACTCTGTTTATTGGGGTTTTTATCATGAAGGGACCTTAAATTTTATCAAATGCTTTTTCAGCATCTATTGAAATGATCTTACAGTTTTTGTTTTTTGTTTTTTGTTTTCTTTTTGGGTTCTGTTAATGTGATGTATCACATAGATTGATGTGAATATCTTGAACCATGCTTGCATCCTAGGAATAAATCCCACTTGATCATGGTGAATGAGTTTGAAAGTATTCCCTCCTCTCCAGTTTTTTTTTTTTGTTGTTGTTGTTTGTTTTTTAAAAGAATTTGAGTAGAATTGCTGTTAGGAGTTCTTAAATGTTTAGTAGAATTCAGTGGTGAAGGCATCAGGTCCTGGGCTTTTCTTTGATGGGAGAATTTTTGTTATAGCTTCTATCTTATTACCCAGTAAAGGAAAGCTGAAAGATATTGAGTTTTTTACAAATCGAAGGTCTGTGGCAACCCTGCATTGAGCAAGTGTTTAGGTAACATTTTTTCAAGAACAGTCTCACTTCATGTCTCTGTATCACATTTGGTAATTCTTGAAATATTTTAATTTTTTATGATTATTATGTGTATTGTAGTGATCTGTGATCAGTGATCTTTGATATTACTATTGTAGTTGTTTTGGAACACCACATACTGTGCCCATTTATAATGGTGAACTTAAAGAAATGTTGTGTGTGTTCTGACTATTCCACATATACACCATTCCTTCTCTTTTTCTCTTTTTAGGCGTCCTGATTTCTGTAGACACAACAATATTGAAATTAGGCCAATTAATAACCCTACAGTGGCCTTTAAGTGTTTAACTGAACTTAAGAGTCACACATCTCTCACTTTAAGTTGAAAACTAGAAATGATTAAGCTTAGCGGGGAAGGTATGTCAAAAGTCAAGATAGGCTGAAAGGTAGGCCTCTTGTGCCAATTAGCCAAGTTGTAAAAGGAAAAGTTCTTAAATGAAATTGTAAGTACTACTTCAAACAAATGATAAAAAAGCAAAACAGCTTTATTGCTAATATAAAGAAAGTTTTAGTGATCTGTATAGATCAAATCAGCCACAACATTCTCTTCCTTAAGCCAAAGCCTAATTCAGAGCAAGGCCCTAAGGCTCCACAATTCTGTGAAGCATGAGGAGTAAGGAAGCCACAGAAGAAAAGTCTGATGTTGGAAGAGTTCGCTTCATGGAGTTTAAGGAAATAAGCTGTCTCCGTAACATAAAAGTACAAGGCAAAGCAGAGAAACAAGTGCTTACGCAGAAGCTGCTGCAAGTTATCCAGAAGATCTAGTTAAGATAATTGATGAAGGTGATTACACTAAACAACAGATTTTCAATATAGATAAAACAGCCTTCTATTGCACAAAAATGACACCAGGACTTTTGAAAGCTGGAAAAGAGAAGTCAATGCCTGGCTTCCAAGCTTCAAAGAATAAGCTTATTCTCTTATAATGAGTTAATGCAGCTGGTGACTCTAAGTTGAAGCCAGTGCTCTATTTTGCATTCTGAAAATCCTAGAGCCTTTGGGAATTATGCTGAATCGACTCTACTTGTGCTCTGTTAATGGAGCCACAAACCTGGATGATAGCACATTTATTTGCAACATGGTTTACTGAATACTTTTAGGTCCACTGTTGAAATTTACTGCTCAGAAAAAAAAAAAAAAGAAAGATTGCTTTCAAAATGTTACAGCTTATTTACAATGCACTTGGTCACTCAAGAGCTCTGATGGAAATGTACAACGAGATTAATGTGTTCACACCTACAAACACAACATCCATTCTGCAGCCCATGGAGCAAGGAGTACTTTTGACTCTCAAGTCTTATTATTTAAGAAATATATTTTGTAAGACTATAGCTGCCAAAAATAGTGATTTATCAGATGAAACTAGGAAAAAGTCAGTTGAAAATCTTCTGGAAAGGATTCACCCTTCTAGATGTCATTAAGGCCATTTGTGATTCATGGGAGGAGGTCGAAATACCAACATTAACAGGAATTGGAAAAAGTTGATTCCAACCCTCATGGATGACTTCGAAGGGTTCAAGACTTCAGTGGAGGAAGTAACCACAGATGTGGTAGAATGAACAAGAGAGCTGGAATTAGAAATGAAGCCTGAAGATGGGAGTGAATTGCTGCAAACTCATGATTAAACTTCAATGGGTGAGGAGTTGCTTATGGATAAGCAAAGTAAATGGGTTTCTAAGATGGCATCTACTCCTGGTGAAGATACTATGAACATCGTTGAAATGACAACAAAGGATTTAGAATATTATTATATAAATCTAGTTGATAAAGCAGCAGCAGGGTTTGAGAGGATGGACGCTAATTTTGAAAGAATTCCTACTGTGGGTAAAATGCTATCAAATCGCGTACAGGGTACAGGGAGCAAGGTATAGGGAAATCTTTCCCAGAAGGAAGAGTCAATGAATGTGCCAAGCTTCACTGTTGTTTTATTTTAATAAATTGCCACAGTCACCCCACCCTTCAGCAACCACCACCCTTATCAGTCAGCATCCATCAACATGAGGCAATAATCTTCATCAGCAAAAAGTTTGCAGTTTGCTGAAGGCTCAGATGATTGTTAGTATTTTTTAGTAATAAAGTATTTTTAATTAAGGCATGCACTTTTTTTTTAGACATAGTGCTATTAAATTAGGAAACCAAAAAAAGTGTGTGACTCACTTCATTGTAACATTTGCTTCATTATGGTGGTCTGGAACTAAGTCCGCAATGTTTCTGTGGTATGCCTGTGTGTGTGTGTCTGTTTTGTGTATGTATTTGGGGGCCCTCTGTTTGGTTGCAATAATTATTTTTTAAACGTGTTCTATGACAATATCGTACTTTCTCAATTATCACAGCTTTTTAATTTCCCTTGATATTTAATAGGGCAATGATGCTCTTCTTTTTCTTTTTTTTTTTCAGTGTTTGCTTGGCTATTTTTGTGGAAGTCTTTGAAAAAAATGTTATTGTGCTATTGATTCTGAGTGTATTGTCTTTATACATTAATTTTTAGAAGACTGTGTCTTTATTTAGTAAATCTTTTACCTATAAAATTTTGTCAGTTTATTCATGTATTCTTTTATCTCTTTCATAAATGCTTTATATTTTTCTCTGTGGAGATCTTGCACTGGTTTTGTCAGATTTATCTTCTGGACACAATATAATCATTATGTTATTGTGAATGGTTTATTTTTGTATTTCCTATTTTTTATCATTATAATATGGGCATAGTGTTGAGTTTTTTACGTTGATCTTATATGGAGTGACCTTAACAACTGTTCTTATTGATTTTAATAGCCTGTCTATAGGTTCCTTTGGACTTTTTAATGTAGCCAGTAATATTTGCTAATATTGCAGCCAGTCTGTAAATTATGATTTTGTTCCAATCTTGTTCTATTACTTTTTTTCTTATTTCATTAATTAGGGCTTTGGAGCACTTTGTTAAATTGTAGAAATGATAACAGTCCTATGTGTCTGATTTCTGATCTTACACTTAATAATTTCTAAATGGTGTGCCATGTTTTTAATAAATATATTTCACCAGATCAAGGAAATTTCTGGAGATTTTCTTAGCTTCTTAAAATGCTTGTGCTTTGTTTTGGTTCTTTAGTTAGTTTTTGGTAGTCGTGAATAAATGTTTAATTTTATTAAAAATAGTTTACTCTATATAATGAGGTAATTTTAGGTTTCTCTTTTTTTTCAATCCTTTAACATGGTGAATTGTACTGATAGATTTTTAAAATTAACTTCTTTTTTTTTTTTTTTTTTTTTTTTTGAGACGGAGTCTCACTCTGTCGCCCAGGCTGGAGTGCAGTGGCCGGATCTCAGCTCACTGCAAGCTCCGACTCCCGGGTTCACGCCATTCTCCTGCCTCAGCCTCCCGAGTAGCTGGGACTACAGGCGCCCGCCACCTCGCCCGGCTAGTTTTTTGTATTTTTTTAGTAGAGACGGGGTTTCACCGTGTTAGCCAGGATGGTCTCGATCTCCCGACGTGTAATCTCTCTCTATGTACAATGCATCCATTGTATGTGTGCAGTTTGATACATTTTTGGCTACTGTATGAACGCATGTAGCCAACTTCACAATCAAGATAGAAAAAAAAATTAACCACCACAAAATGTTCTCTCATGCCCCCTTGTAGTCTGTTATCTTTGCTATGAAGGCAACTGCTGATCTGATTTTCATCAAGATCAAGTTTTGCTTGATCTTGAATTTCAAATAATGGAATAATACAGTATGCAGAATTTTGCATTTAGCTTCTTTCAGTTAGTACAATAGTATTGAGATATATCCATGTTTGTATGTGTATCAGCAATATATTTCTTGTTGTTTGGATAGAGCAAAATTTGTTTATACGTTCATCTTTTGATTGGCATTTATGTTATTTCTAGTATTTGGTTATTATTAATAAAGCTGCTATGAAATTTTGCATTTAAGTATTCATGTGAACATGTATTTTAATTTTTCTTTCTAGTAGAATACCATGGTTATATGGCAAATGTATGTTTAAATTTTTTTTTTAATTAATTTATTATTATTATACTTTAAGTTGTAGGGTACATGTGCATAACGTGCAGGTTTGTTACATATGTATACTTGTGCCATGTTGGTGTGCTGCACCCATCAACTCGTCATTTACATCAGGTATAACTCCCAATGCAATCCCTCCCCCCTCCCCCCCCCCCATGATAGGCCCCGGTGTGTGATGTTCCCCTTCCTGAGTCCAAGTGATCTCATTGTTCAGTTCCCACCTATGAGTGAGAACATGCGGTGTTTGGTTTTCTGTTCTTGTGATAGTTTGCTAAGAATGATGGTTTCCAGCTGCATCCATGTCCCTACAAAGGACACAAACTCATCCTTTTTGATGGCCGCATAGTATTCCATGGTGTATATGTGCCACATTTTCTTAATCCAATCTGTCACTGACGGACATTTGGGTTGATTCCAAGTCTTTGCTATTGTGAATAGTGCTGCAATAAACATACGAGTGCATGTGTCTTTATAGCAGCATAATTTATAATCCTTTGGGTATATACCCAGTAATGGGATGGCTGGGTCATATGGTCTAGTTCTAGATCCTTGAGGAATCGCCATACTGTTTTCCATACTGGTTGAACTAGTTTACAATCCCACCAACAGTGTAAAACTGTTCCTATTTCTCCACATCCTCTCCAGCACCTGTTGTTTCCTGACTTTTTAATGATCGCCATTCTAACTGGTGTGAGATGGTATCTCATTGTGGTTTTGATTTGCGTTTCTCTGATGGCCAGTGATGATGAGCATTTTTTCATGTGTCTGTTGGCTGTATGCATGTCTTCTTTTGAGAAATGTCTGTTCATATCCTTTGCCCACTTTTTGATGGGGTTGTTTGTTTTTTTCTTGTAAATTTGTTTGAGTTCTTTGTAGGTTCTGGATATTAGCCCTTTGTCACATGAGTAGATTGCAAAAATTTTCTCCCATTCTGTAGGTTGCCTGTTCACTCTGATGGTAGTTTCTTTTGCTGTGCAGAAGCTCTTTAGTTTAATGAGATCCCATTTGTCAATTTTGGCTTTTGCTGCCGTTGCTTTTGGTGTTTTAGACATGAAGTCTTTGCCCATGCCTATGTCCTGAATGGTACTACCTAGGTTTTCCTCTAGGATTTTTATGGTATTAGGTCTAACATTTAAGTCTCTAATCCATCTTGAATTAATTTTTGTATAAGGAGTAAGGAAAGGATCCAGTTTCAGCTTTCTACTTATGGCTAGCCAATTTTCCCAGCACCATTTATTAAATAGGGAATCCTTTCCCCATTTCTTGTTTCTCTCAGGTTTGTCAAAGATCAGATGGCTGTAGATGTGTGGTATTATTTCTGAGGCCTCTGTTCTGTTCCATTGGTCTATATCTCTGTTTTGGTACCAGTACCATGCTGTTTTGGTTACTGTAGCCTTGTAGTATAGTTTGAAGTCAGGTATCGTGATGCCTTCAGCTTTGTTCTTTTGACTTAGGATTGTCTTGGAGATGCGGGCTCTTTTTTGGTTCCATATGAACTTTAAAGCAGTTTTTTCCAATTCTGTGAAGAAACTCATTGGTAGCTTGATGGGGATGGCATTGAATCTATAAATTACCTTGGGCAGTATTGCCATTTTCACGATATTGATTCTTCCTATCCATGAGCATGGTATGTTCTTCCATTTGTTTGTGTCCTCTTTGATTTCACTGAGCAGTGGTTTGTAGTTCTCCTTGAAGAGGTCCTTTACATCCCTTGTAAGTTGGATTCCTAAGTATTTTATTCTCTTTGAAGCAATTGTGAATGGAAGTTCATTCCTGATTTGGCTCTCTGTTTGTCGGTTACTGGTGTATAAGAATGCTTGTGATTTTTGCACATTAATTTTGTATCCTGAGACTTTGCTGAAGTTGCTTATCAGCTTAAGGAGATTTTGGGCTGAGACAATGGGGTTTTCTAAATATACAATCATGTCATCTGCAAACAGGGACAATTTGACTTCTTCTTTTCCTAACTGAATACCCTTGATTTCTTTCTCTTGCCTAATTGCCCTAGCCAGAACTTCCAACACTATGTTGAATAGGAGTGGTGAGAGAGGGCATCCCTGTCTTTTGCCAGTTTTCAAAGCGAATTTTTCCAGGTTTTGCCCATTCAGTATGATATTGGCTGTGGGTTTGTCATAAATAGCTCTTATTATTTTGAGGTACGTTCCATCAATACCGAATTTATTGAGCGTTTTTAGCATGAAGGGCTGTTGAATTTTGTCAAAAGCCTTTTCTGCATCTATTGAGATAATCATGTGGTTCTTGTCTTTGGTTCTGTTTATATGCTGGATTATGTTTATTGATTTGTGAATGTTGAACCAGCCTTGCATCCCAGGGATGAAGCCCACTTGATCATGGTGGATAAGCTTTTTGATGTGTTGCTGAATCCGGTTTGCCAGTATTTTATTGAGGATTTTTGCATCGATGTTCATCAGGGATATTGGTCTAAAATTCTCTTTTTTTGTTGTGTCTCTGCCAGGCTTTGGTATCAGGATGATGTTGGCCTCATAAAATGAGTTAGGGAGGATTCCCTCTTTTTCTATTGATTGGAATAGTTTCAGAAGGAATGGTACCAACTCCTCCTTGTATTAGAATTCAGCTGTGAATCCATCTGGTCCTGGACTTTTTTTGGTTGGTAGGCTATTAATTATTGCCTCAATTTCAGAGCCTGCTATTGGTCTATTCAGGGATTCAACTTCTTCCTGGTTTAGTCTTGGAAGAGTGTAAGTGTCCAGGAAATTATCCATTTCTTCTAGATTTTCCAGTTTATTTGCGTAGAGGTGTTTATAGTATTCTCTGATGGTAGTTTGTATTTCTGTGGGGTCGGTGGTGATATCCCCTTTATCATTTTTAATTGTGTCGATTTGATTCTTCTCTGTTTTCTTCTTTATTAGTCTTGCTAGTGGTCTGTCAATTTTGTTGATCTTTTCAAAAAACCAACTCCTGGATTCATTGATTTTTTGGAGGGTTTTTTGTGTCTATCTCCTTCAGTTCTGCTCTGATCTTAGTTATTTCTTGCCTTCTGCTAGCTTTCGAATGTGTTT
The DNA here is from genome assembly GCF_043159975.1 of Macaca nemestrina. Taxonomy (NCBI): domain Eukaryota; kingdom Metazoa; phylum Chordata; class Mammalia; order Primates; family Cercopithecidae; genus Macaca; species Macaca nemestrina. Next base: position 148,073,355 of record NC_092131.1, on the reverse strand, counting down.
GCTCTTGCTTCTCTAGTTCTTTTAATTGCGATGTTAGAGTGTCAATTTTAGATCTTTCCTGCTTTCTCTTGTGGGCATTTAGTGCTATAAATTTCCCTCTACACACTGCTTTAAATGTGTCCCAGAGATTCTGGTATGTTGTATCTTTGTTCTCATTGGTTTCAAAGAACATCTTTATTTCTGCCTTCATTTCGTTCTGTACCCAGTAGTCATTCAGGAGCAGGTTGTTCAGTTTCCATGTAGTTGAGTGGTTTTGATTGAGTTTCTTAGTCCTGAGTTCTAGTTTGATTGCACTGTGGTCTGAGAGACAGTTTGTTATAATTTCTGTTCTTGTACATTTGCTGAGGAGTGCTTTACTTCCAATTACGTGGTCTATTTTGGAGTAAGTACGATGTGGTGCTGAGAAGAATGTATATTCTGTTGATTTGGGGTGGAGAGTTCTATAGATGTCTATTAGGTCTGCTTGCTGCAGAGATGAGTTCAATTCCTGGATATCCTTGTTAACTTTCTGTCTCGTTGATCTGTCTAATGTTGACAGTGGAGTGTTGAAGTCTCCCATTATTATTGTATGGGAGTCTAAGTCTCTTTGTAATTCTCTAAGGACTTGCTTTATGAATCTGGGTGCTCCTGTATTGGGTGCATATATATTTAGGATAGTTAGCTCTTCCTGTTGAATTGATCCCTTTACCATTATGTAATGGCCTTCTTTGTCTCTTTTGATCTTTGATGGTTTAAAGTCTGTTTTATCAGAGACTAGTATTGCAACCCCCGCTTTTCTTTGTTCTCCATTTGCTTGGTAAATCTTCCTCCATCCCTTTATTTTGAGCCTATGTATGTCTCTGCGTGTGAGATGGGTCTCCTGAATACAGCAGACTGATGGGTCTTGACTCTTTATCCAGTTTGCCAGTCTGTGTCTTTTAATTGGAGCATTTAGTCCATTTACATTTAAGGTTAAGATTGTGATGTGTGAACTTGATCCTGCCATTATGATATTAACTGGTTATTTTGCTCGTTAGTTGATGCAGTTTCTTCCTAGCCTCGATGGTCTTTACATTTTGGCATGTTTTTGCAATGGCTGGTACCGGTTGTTCCTTTCCATGTTTAGTGCTTCCTTCAGGGTCTCTTGTAAGGCAGGCCTGGTGGTGACAAAATCTCTAAGCATTTGCTTATCTGTAAAGGATTTTATTTCTCCTTCACTTATGAAACTTAGTTTGGCTGAATATGAAATTCTGGGTTTAAAATTCTTTTCTTTAAGAATGTTGAATATTGGCCCCCACTCTCTTCTGGCTTGGAGAGTTTCTGCCGAGAGATCTGCTGTTTGTCTGATGGGCTTCCCTTTGTGGGTAACCCGACCTTTCTCTCTGGCTGCCCTTAAGATTTTTTCCTTCATTTCAACTTTGGTGAATCTGGCAATTATGTGTCTTGGAGTTGCTCTTCTCGAGGATTAGCTTTGTGGCGTTCTCTGTATTTCCTGGATTTGAATGTTGGCCTGCCCTACTAGGTTGGGGAAGTTCTCCTGGATGATATCCTGAAGAGTGTTTTCCAACTTGGTTCCATTTTCCCCCTCACTTTCAGGCACCCCAATCAGACGTAGATTTGGTCTTTTTACATAATCCCATACTTCTTGCAGGCTTTGTTCATTTCTTTTTCTGCTTTTTTCTTTTGGTTTCTCTTCTCGCTTCATTTCATTCATTTGATCCTCAATCGCTGATACTCTTTCTTCTAGTTGATCGAGTCGGTTACTGAAGCTTGTGCATTTGTCACGTATTTCTCGTGTCATGGTTTTCATCTCTTTCATTTCGTTTAGGACCTTCTCTGCATTAATTACTCTAGCCATCAATTCTTCCACTTTTTTTTCAAGATTTTTAGTTTCTTTGCGCTGGGTACGTAATTCCTCCTTTAGCTCTGAGAAATTTGATGGACTGAAGCCTTCTTCTCTCATCTCGTCAAAGTCATTCTCTGTCCAGCTTTGATCCGTTGCTGGCGATGAGCTGTGCTCCTTTGCCGGGGGAGATGCGCTCTTATTTTTTGAATTTCCAGCTTTTCTGCCCTGCTTTTTCCCCATCTTTGTGGTTTTATCTGCCTCTGTTCTTTGATGATGGTGATGTACTGATGGGGTTTTGGTATAGGTGTCCTTCCTGTTTGATAGTTTTCCTTCTAACAGTCAGGACCCTCAGCTGTAGGTCTGTTGGAGATTGCTTGAGGTCCACTCCAGACCCTGTTTGCCTGGGTATCAGCAGCAGAGGCTGCAGAAGATAGAATATTTCTGAACAGCGAGTGTACCTGTCTGATTCTTGCTTTGGAAGCTTCCTCTCAGGGGTGTACTCCACCCTGTGAGGTGTGGGGTGTCAGACTGCCCCTAGTGGGGGATGTCTCCCAGTTAGGCTACTCAGGTGTCAGGGACCCACTTGAGCAGGGAGTCTGTCCCTTCTCAGATCTCAACCTCTGTGTTGGGAGATCCACTGCTCTCTTCAAAGCTGTCAGACAGAGTCGTTTGTGTCTGCAGAGGCTTCTGCTGTGTTTGTTATTGTTTACTGTGCCCTGTCCCCAGAGGTGGAGTCTACAGAGACAGGCAGGTTTCCTTGAGCTGCTGTGAGCTCCACCCAGTTCGAGCTTCCCAGCAGCTTTGTTTACCTACTTAAGCCTCAGCAATGGCGGGCGCCCCTCCCCCAGCCTCGCTGCTGCCTTGCCGGTAGATGACAGACTGCTGTGCTAGCAATGAGGGAGGCTCCGTGGGCGTGGGACCCTCCCGGCCAGGTGTGGGATATGATCTTCTGGTGTGCCTGTTTGCTTAAAGCGCAGTATTGGGGTGGGAGTTACCCGATTTTCCAGGTGTTGTGTGTCTCAGTTCCCCTGGCTAGGAAAAGGGATTCCCTTCACCCTTGCGCTTCCCAGGTGAGGCAATGCCTCGCCCTGCTTCAGCTCTAGCTGGTCGGGCTGCAGCAGCTGACCAGCACGGATCCTCCGGCACTCCCCAGTGAGATGAACCCAGTACCTCAGTTGAAAATGCAGAAATCACTGGTCTTCTGTGTGGCTCGCGCTGGGAGTTGGAGACTGGAGCTGTTCCTATTTGGCCATCTTGCTCCGCCCCCTTTTTAAATTTTTAAGTAATAGCTACCCTGTTTCTAAAGTGATTGTAGTTTTTTACATTCTTCCCTAAAGTGGGTTTGTGTTGCTTCACATCTTATCAACACTTATTATTGTCAGTCTTTTTAATTGCAGCTATTGTAAAGTATATGTCATGGTGGTTATGGTTTCAAGTTTCATTACCCCAAGACTAATGATATTGAGTATCTTTATGTGTATTTTTCGCTATTCATATATTCTCTGGTACAGTCTCCATTCAACTCTTTTGTCCACTTGTAAATTGGTTTGTTATCTTGATATAGTATTCTAGATACAACTAGAGATAGATGTAATGAATATCTATGTGTGTTTATATATACTCATATATACATTTATACGGATATATAAATGATATGGATAATATAAATTATTTTCGTATGTATTTTTTCTTAGTATATTTCTTAGTATGTTTTCTTAGTATTTCGTTTCCTTGAAGGTGCTTGCAAAGAGTAGAACTTTAAATCTTGATTAAATCAAATTCAAAGGTAATAAATCAAAGTAATTTATTTTTCTTTTAACACTGATTTTTAAAATTGCTTATTTGAAAAAATTACAGATTCACAGGAAGTTATAGAGATAGTAAAGCGGTGACAGCTATCCTTCACCAGTTTCTCCCAGCAGTTACATCTCACGTATGTAGAGTACAATATCAAGAACAGGAATTTGGCATTGGTATAATGTGCAAGTATAGTTCTATGTTGTTTTATCACATGTGTAAATCTTATAAGCACCATTGCAATCAAACTACAGACCTATTCCTTAGCCACAAAACTCTCTCCCTGGTTCTGTCTCTTTATAATCATTCTCACTATTCCCCTTCCTTAACCATTCATAACTCTTGGTAACTGCTAATCTGTTTTTTATCTTTATAATTTTGTCATTCTGTGACTATTATATAAATGGAATTATAACTTCTGACCTTTGAAGACTGGCTTTTTTCATTTAGCATAATGCCCTGAGATCTATCCAAATTGTTGCATGTAGCAATAGTTCCTTTAATTTTACTGCTGACTAGTGTCCTATGACATGGATATACCACAGTTTGTTTAACTATTCATCTGTTAATGAACATTTTGGATGTTTCCAGTCTTTGGCTATTTAAAAAAAGCTGCTATGATTAATCATGTGTAGATTTTGATATAGATATATATTTTCATTTCTCTAGGATAAATGCCTAAATGTGTAATAGCTAGTTGAATTGTGAGTATGTGTTTAGCTTTATGACATCGTACACAAGACCCAGTTTCACTGCATCCTCTCCACCATTTGGTATTGTCACTGCTTTTTGTTTTATTCTATTAAGTGTGTAGAGACATTTCATTATGGTTTTTATTTGCATTTTCTAAATAGCTACTAATGTTGATTATCCTTTCATATGCTTGTCATCCTTATGTCTTTTGCCAATTTCCATACTAGATGTTTTTCTGTTGAATTTTGAGAGCGTTCTTTATATATTACAGATACTAGGCCTTTGGTAGATTTGTGATTTACAATTTTTTTCTTCCAGTTCATAGCTTATCTTTGTGTCCTCCTAACAAGGTCTTTCTAAGAACAATTTTTAAAATGTTAAAGTCCAAATTATTGATTATTTTCATATTATGCCATTGGTATCATTATTAAGAATTAATCCCCAAGCCCTATGTCTTGAAATCTTCTCCTAAGTTAACTAAGAGTTTTATATTTTTATATTTTACATTTAAATCTATGGTCCATTTTGAGATAATTTTTGTAAAAGATGTGAAGTTTAGGTAAAGGCTCCTCTTTTTAAATTTATTTTTATTTTTGCCTATGAATATCCAATTGCTCAAGCACCAGTTGTTGAAAAGTTTATCTTCTATTGAATTGCTTTTGAATCTTTGCCAAAAATAAAATCAGTTGACTAGAAATGTGTGAGTCTTTTTCTGGGCTCTTTATTCTGTTTCATAAACCTAAATGCCATTCCATCTACCAATACCACACAGTCTTGGTTGCTATAAATATAAAATAATCTTAACTGAATAAAGTAATTCCTCCCATTTTATTCTTTCTGTCAGGATTGTTTTTAGCTACTCTAGTTCCCTTATCTTTCCATATAAATTTTAGAGAACTCTTGCCTTAACTGTAAAAATAATTCTAGGGCTGGGCACATTGTCTCACATCTGTAATTCCAGCACTTTGGGAGGCTGAGGCAGGTGGATCATGAGGTCAGGCGTTTGAGAACAGCCTGGTCAACATAGTGAAACCCTGTCTCTACTAAAAATACAAAAAATTAGCCAGGCGTGGTGGTAGGTGCCTGCAATCCCAGCTACTCAGGAGGCTGAGGCAGGAGAATCACTTGAATCTGGGAGGCGGAGGTTGCAGTGAGCCAAGATCGTGCCACTGCACTCCAGCCAGGGCAACAGTGTGAGACTCCATTTCAAATAATAATAATAATAATAATAATTCTAGGTTTTGGTAAGAATTGTGTTAAGCCTTTGTATAAATTTGGGGATTATTTACATCTTGCTATAGTAACTTTTCCAGTTCACAAACATGGTATGTCTCTTCATCTATTAAGATATTCTTTGAATAATTTCATCAGTGTAGTAGGGGAGTTTAAGTCTCAAACAATGTTTGTGGATTTATTTTTCCTTGGTATCAGATTTTGCTTCATCTATTTTGCAGCTTTTTATTTGGTGCATGTTCATTTTGATAGCTATTTCTTCTAAGTAGATTGACCTCTATATCATTACATAATGTTCCTTTCTGTTAGTTTTCTTTGCTTTCAAGTCTGCTTTATCTAATATTAGCACAGATACTCTTGCTTTATCAAATTAATGTTTGTATGGTCTTTTTCCATGGTTTACTTTCAAACTGCCAATACCATGAATTAAAGTGTGTGGTCTTACACATAATGCAATACATACAGTAACCTCTAGAAAAGCAATACAAAGAAATATACTCAGAAACTAAAAAATGTTCAGGTAATCTAAAGCAATGCAAGAAAAAAATATAGAAATTAAAATCAGAGAGAGCAGACAACAAAAAAAAGATAAGCTTTAACATATCAATAATTACATTAAATAGTGTAAATGCACCAAATAAAAGATACAGCAAAATAAAGCAGATTAAAAAACCTGCCTCAACTGTATGCTGTCCATAAGGAACTTAATCCAAATATAATGCTATTGGGAGTTTGAATGTAAGGCATGGAAAAAGGCCATACAAACATTAATCTGATAAAGCAACAGTAGCTGTGCTAATGCTAATATTAGATAAAGTAGACTTCAAAGCAAAGAAAACTAACAGAAGCACACTATATAATAATACAGAGGCCAATATACTTAGGAGACATTGCAATAAAAATGAATATGCACCAAATAAAAAGCTGCAAGATAGATAAAGCAAAAGCTGACACAAAGAGAAAACAAACAAATCCACAAATATTGTTTGAGGCTTAAACTCTCATACTGCACTGATGAAATTAACTCAAGATGGATTAAAGACTTAAGACCTAAAACCATAAAAATCCTAGAAGAGAATCTATGTAATACTATTCAGGACATAGGCATAGGCAAAGACTTCATGAGTAAAACACCAAAAGCAACGGCAACAAAAGCCAAAATTGACAAATGGGATCTAATTAAACTAAAGAGCTTCTGCACAGCAAAAGAAACTATCATCAGAGTGAACAGGCAACCTACAGAATGGGAGAAAATTTTTGCAATCTATCTATCTGACAAAGGGCTAATATCCAGAATCTACAAAGAACTTAAACAAATTTACAAGAAAAAAACAACCCCATCAAAGAGCGGGCAAAGGATATGAACAGATAATTGTCAAAAGAAGACATTTATGTGGCCAATAAATATATGAAAAAAAGCTCATCATCACTGGTCATTAGAGAAATGTAAATCAAAACCACAATGAGATACCATCTCATGACAGTTAGAATAGCGATCATTAAAAAGTTAGGAAACAATAGATGCTGGAGAGGCTGTAGAGAAGTAGGAGTGCTTTTACACTGTTGGTGGGAGGGTAAATTAGATCAACCATTGTGGAAGACAGTGTGGCGATTCCTCAAGGATCTAGAAGCAGAAATACCATTTGACCCAGCAATCCCATTACTGGTTCTTGCTATGTTTATTGCGGCACTCTTCACAATACCCAAGACTTGGAACCATCCCAAATGCCCATCAGTGATAGACTAGATAAAGAAAAATGTGGCACTTTAATAAAGTCTCAGGATACAAAATCAGTACAAATGTCAGCAGCATTTCTATCCACCAACAAGGTCCAGGTTGAGAGTGAAATCAAGAACATAATCCCATTCACAATGGCCACAAAGAAAATGAAATACCCATAAATACAGCTAATGAAGGAGGTGAAAGATTTCTACAAGAACTACAAAACACTGCTAAATAAATCAGAGACGACACAAATAAATGGAAAAACATTCTATGTTCACAGATTGGAAGAATTAATATCATATGAATATTTATTTTTATATCCTTAATTTATTTGCTATAACTTTCTACTTCACAAAACTTTGTTTTTTCATTTGTTTCAGACATATTTAGAATTGTTTTAAAATATTTTGTTTTATTGGCATTAGAATCCTTGTCTTGTCATCCTAACATCTGTGTCTTCACATATGCATCTGTTGATTGTCTTTCCTCATTTCCTTTGATATCTCCCTGGTTCTTGCTATGACAAGTAATTTTTGCTGGAAACCTGAACACTTGGGGTGTTATGTTTAAGACTTTGGATCTTATTAAAATCTCGTGTTTTAGCAGGCACGGTTTGACATTTCTCAAGTGATTGAAAGGGAGCTCTGATTCATTTCTACCAGGTCGAGTTGGAAGTCCAGGTTCTTTAGTCTGCCCCCACGGATACCTAAGTGAGAAGGGCTTTATGTTACTGCTGGTAATGGCTGGGAGTTGAGACTTCCCACTGAGTCTTTGCTTACAGAACCCTAGTTGGGAGGGAAATTAGTACCTAATTGCTGCTTCCCATCACTGTTATCAGGGGAGTAACCTCATTACTACTGAGAAATGGTCAAAGTCCTGACTCTCAACTAAGCCTCTCAACTAGGTCATTCTCTTACTTGAAAACAATCTGTGATTCCACATTCCTCCTCTAACACCATTCCAGTGAGGAAGAGAGGGCATATCAATACTGCTTCTTTTGGGTGGAAGTTCAGGCTTTGAGTCCCAAAATCAATAGCTAATCTACCATCTTTTCTGCAATTTTCAGAGTTTATCATATTTTATATATAATGACCAGAGTTGTTTGTTGCATTTGATGGGAGTAATAGGGAGAGTAGGTCTATTTTTCCTGGAAGCGGAAGTTCCACTCATGAATTTTACATTGTTAAAGCACAGTTTTATCACAGGGTGAATACAGTTGGCCAGATACGTACATACGTACATACATCCACACTACTGGATTAACTGCAAAATGTTCTTTGGGATTTTACTCATCCATGATACTGGTATGTCATCTTACCATGTACTTTCTTTTCTGACTTCAGTGTCAAGCTTATACTAGCATTAGAAAATTAATTAGGTGCATATCTTTCTGTATCCTACTTCTATAGTCAAATTTATACTACTTTGAAGTTACCCATTTTATAAATATTTGTTAAAATTTATCTAATAATTTAAAATGTTAGATATTCTTTCATAGGGAGAATTTTCTACTGATTCAATTTCTTTGATAATTGATATTGTATTTAGTTTTTCTATTTTTTTTGAGTAAATTTTGGTAATTTATATTTTTAAGAAAATTTTTATTTTGATAATTTTAGAAAATTACCCATTTTCTTAAGTTTGAGCATTAATTGGCATAAAGATGTGTATTTCATTCTCCCAGAACTTTTCAAAATCTTTACTGTACCTTTAATTATATCCCTTTACGTAATAATATTATTTATATGTACATTCTATTAATCAGTGCTGCCTAAGATTTATACTTCCATTAAAGCTTAAGAAAGTCTTTATTTATACCGATTTTTCCATATCATAAGTTCACATTATTATTTCTGTTTTTTTGTACTGTTTTTTTTTTGCCTTGAGTTTATACTGTGGCTTTTGTTTTTAGCTTCTTGAGTTGCACTTACTTAAACTGATCTATTTTACCTTTTTGTTATATTTTAAACAAAGTTTTAAGGTTGTAATCTTTCTTTTATTACATTAGATTTATCTCACAAATATATGTATGCATGTGATGTGTTTTAGTGCATTTAATTTTAATTTTTATTAATATTTTATTGCCATCATGATTTTTTTCCTATAAATTAAGGCATGCTTAAAAGTTTCCAAATGTAGTTTTTATTTTTGTTTATGTTGTATTTTGTTTTGTTATATTTTAATCACCATTGTTGATTTCTTATTTGATTGGTCTTTCTGATATTACTTCTATGGAATATATTGAGGCTTCTTCATGGCCAGGTACATAATTAATTTTTAATAGTATTTTACATGTAAAGAATAAACGTATTTCAGTTTGCTATGAATTCTGAACTTACATCTAAATTTGGCACAGGCCTAAGATTCCTATTTTCATAAGCAAATGTTTTCCATTCATGTTCCCAGGTGGAAAGAAAGTTTCCTTCTGTTTCTCCACTTCATAGATAATTCTTATCTCACGCTTTTATATTTTATTAGTGTTTTTAATAATATTCTTTCTGGTTTTATTCATGTAGTTTTAGAAAGTTATAGCTTTTCTTGTATACAGATTCTATTGCACCTGGGTTTACCTCTACTGTAAAAGTTGCATGACCGATGGTGTTATTTATCTTGGTTTTCAACTGTTGCATCCCCTATCCCTAGCACAATGCCTAGAGCTTAGGGGCACTTGGGGGATGGGAAATGAATCAACGAATGAAATGTTTCAATATTCCTGTGAGCAATTTTGATTTTTACTCCACTCAAGATTAGTTTTGAGTTGCTTCTTCATTTGTAAGGATTGGGAGATTATGTTTGATTTTGAGCTTAGATATATTTTAAAGTTTAATGAATCATGTTACCTACTATTTGTGTGTCTGTATGGAATTTTGGTATATGTGGACCAGAGGGAAGAAACCTTCCATATGATATCTTATTTTGCTTTATTGTCTGGCAAACTAGAGTGGATTTTTAAAAACAGAAAATAAAATTTTGATCGTGCTATATGTCATTCTCATGCTTGAAAACATTGTGTGATCCCACATTGCAATTAAGATATAATTTATATTCCTTAATACAGTAGTCTCCCTGATCTATTATTAACTTTCCATGGTTTTAGTCATCCAAGGTCAACAGTGGTCCAAAAATATTCAGTGGAAAATTCCAGAAGTTAATGATGAGTAAATTTTAAGTTATATCCCTTCTGAGATAGGTAGTGAAATTTTATGCATTCTGCTTTGTCCTGCCTAGGACGTAAGCTATCCCTTTCTTTAGCATATTCATGCTGTATACACTATCCATAGTTAGGCACTCAGTAGTCATCTCAGTTATCAGATCTAAACAATGTAGCATGTATAGAGTTTGGTGCTATCCCTGGTTTTAGACATGCACTGGAGTTCTTGGAACATATCCCCCCATGGATAAGGGCTGATTACTGTAAAATGTATGACTTCTATGTTATGAACCTATTGACCTTCCTTTCATTTCTTAAAATTGTTTATTGTTGCACTCCCATATCTCAGTCCCTAATGCTCTATGCTCTTTCAAGCTTCAATGCCTTTTGAAAGCCTTTTTACTTTGCCAAGAATACCTTCACACATCGACAAAACCCACCCCTCTCCCTGATGAGTCATTCCCAAACACAATGTTCTCCATGGCTGAAGAGGGGCTGTCTTCTCTGTGCTCCCATATCACTTTGTTCATATCTTTAACATCCCTATGATATTGAACTGTCATTGAAATTCAGGTTTTTTAGATGACCCTGAGGCCGTAAGTGAGTGATCAATGGTATGTGAGATATGAGTTAAATCAGCATTAATCTCTCAGCCCTCACCCAGTTGCATCCAGAAGTACGTCTGAAATATGCACCATCCACAGGTACTTCCTCTGACCTGGAAGCCTGTGCTCATTATTAATAATTCACAAGACAGTTTAAGGAATTCAATAAAAGGAAAGATAAAGTTATTTGCAGACTATCTAGCATACAGTAGGTACTCTGTGAAGGCTCATGACAGCTCAGCAACCCTCTGATTTCATTAATGATTTTTCTTTGCACTGTTTTTGGCTCCCATGTGATGACTTTCAGGCATACTACATGTGTTTCAAAGTCAAAACTCTTTTAATATGGTGACAAATAGAGCAAACGATTTCCAAAGAAGATAACGAATTATATTATCACCAGTGGGAAATTTATACTGTGTTATCATTGAAGAACTTCAGAGCAAAGACGTTTAAGGGAATTCCTAAACCAGATAGGATGGAACTCTATTTACATACAAACTTGGAGATCTCGTCTGTTCAAATTTCCTTCAAAAAGTGTGTTACAATAGAGGTGAAACATCAAGGGAGAAAATACATTTTTACTTTTATCTTAGAAGACTGTAAATTGACTATATTTATCCATCTTAATCTTAAATGTAGGCATTAGGTATTATGAATATTTATTTTTGGTGGTAACTGGTGAATAAACATTCCTTGTTTTAGTGACAATTTACTACACATGCCAAAAGATATCACCGAATTTAGAGCTACAATGTTTAGATAGATGCTGATCAAATATTCTTATTGTACTTATATATGAAGGAAAACTGAGGGTTAGGGAGATGATATATTTCCTTAGATTACATTCAGATTTACTTCTTAGGGATGCTCACACAAGAGACACACATATATTATTTGTATTTCTACATACTGAGAATTTTGGTTTTACAGGTCACCATGCAGCATGGTTGAAGAGAATAGTGCTGTTCGCTGAGTAAATATTTTATCCATTTTTTTATTTTAAATTGTTTGTGGAGTTTGAAGACATTAAAATTGTATAGCCACTGCAACCTTCCTTTAATCCCATTTATAGGGGTGGTTTCACTATAAAGTAGATGGATGTACTGTGGTCCCGCATTAACGACATTAAATTGCTGAGCTGCAAAATGAACCTGTTGTGAGATGATATGTGCCTTCTAAGACTAGGAACATTGGGAGCAGCATTATAGGGAGCACACAGCATGTAATTACAGACATTTTACCACAATTTTGCTAAGCAGAACAACTGTATGGAGAATAAAAGGCAATTTATCAGTGAACAAAGACTGTGTGTGTATGTGTATTTACTGTATCTATCTATACAGACAATATCTGTATATACATATAGGATTATCTACATAAGTATATATGTTTTATATGTATATTATACTGCCCCTTGAGTAATAGCCAAGATTTTTGCCTATTGTATACATTTTACATTTTATTCTTTCCCCAGTTTTATTAAGGCATAGTTGACAAATAAATTAGATATTTCAAGGTGTTAAAACATAATGATTTGATATCCATATGCATTGAGAAATTATTACCACAATAAAAGTAACTAATATATCCATCACTATACTGAGTTGTGTGTGTGTGTGGGAGGGGGGTGGTAAGGACACTTATGTACTATATTAACACATTTCAAGAAAACAATGCAGTATTATGGGCTATAGCTGTCATGCTGTGTATTAGATCCCCAGAATTTATTCATCTTATAACTAAAAGTTTGTACAGTTCGACCAAAAACTCATTTTCCACACCCCCAGCCCTGGCAACCACTGTTCTATTCTCCACTTTTAGGAGTTCAGCCTTTTTTTTTTTTTTTTTTTGAGATTTTACTTATAAGTGAAATAATACTTGTCTTTCTTTTTCTGCCTTATTTCACCCAGTATATGTCCTCTAGATTAATCAATCTTGTCATGAATGGCAGGAGATTTTTTTCTTTTTAATGGCTGAATAATCATCTATGTGTGTGTGTGTGTGTGTGTGTGTGTGTATACACATATATACACATAACATTATCTTCATCTGCTGACAAATAGGTTGTTTTTAATACCTTGGCTATGGTGAATAATTCTGCAATGAATATGGCAGTGCAGATATCTCTTCAACATGCTAATCTCATTTTATTTAAATTTATAACTATAAGTGAGATTGCTGGATTGTTATGGTTGTTCTGTTGTTATGTTTTTGAGGAACCTCCATACTGCTTTACTTAATGGCTGTCCCAATTTATATTTCCACCATCAATGTACAAGAGTTCCTTTTTGTCCACACCATTACCAACACATTATCTCTTGTGTTTTGATTATAACTATTCTAACAGGTGTGAGGTGATATCTCATTGTGGTTTTGATTTGCATTTCTCTGCTAGTTAATGATATTGAGTACCTTTTAAAATGTTTATTAGCCATTAATGTCTTTTTTGAAAAAATGTCTGTTTAGACCCCTCGCCAATTTATTAATCAAGGTGTTTGTAATTTTGCTATCGAGTTCTGTGAGTTTCTTATATATTTTGGATATTGACCCTTTATCAGACATATGGTTTGCAAATATTTTCTCCCATTTCATAGGTTTCCTTTTCATTTTGCCGATTGTTTCCTTTGCTGTGCATAAGCTTGTTAATTTGATAAACCTGTTTATGTTTTATTTTGTTGCCTGCATTTTCAGTGTCATATCCAAAGAAATTATTGCTATCATGGCCAATATGTTGCCAATGGTCAATTTTCCTTAAACTTTTGTCTTGAAGCTTTATAGGTTCACATCCTACATTTAAGAATCCATTCCAAGTTAATATTTATATGGTATAAAATAAGGGTCCAATTGTATTCTCTTATATGTGGGTATCTGATTTTTCCAATAACATTTATTGAAGAGACAGTCCTTTCCCCACTGTGTATTCTTGGCACCTTCATCAAATATTAGTTTGTCATATGTCTGTGGTTTTATTTCTGAGCTCTTTTCTGTCTGTGTGTCAATTTTTATTCTGGTACCGTATTGTTTCAATTACTATAGCCTTGTAATATAGCTTGAAATCATGCCCCCAGCTTCGTTCTTTTCTCTCAAGATTGCTTTGGCTATTCTGGGCTTTTTTATGGTTCCATATAAATTTTTGATTTTTTTTTCTGTTTCTGTTAAAAAAAAAAAAAGCCATTGGAATTCTTTGGAATTCTGGTAGAGATTCCTTTGACTCTGAAAGCCTTTGAAAAGGGCCATTGGAATTTTGGTAGAGATTCCTTTGAATCTGTAGGTCATTTAAAATGCAAGCATTTTAGGAATATCAGTTTTTCCATGGGCAGGTACACTGAACATCTTTCCATTTATTTGTGTTTTCTTCAATTATTTCATCAACGTCTTATAGTTTTCAGTGTAGTCTTATAGCTTCCATTGTACAGATCTTTCACCTTCTTCATTAAATTTATATCTAAGTATTTAACATTTTGATATTGTAAATGTTAATTTTTAAAATTTCTTCTTTAAGATGGGGTCTCACTCTGTCAGCAAAGTAAGCTGGAATGCAGTGGTGTAATCACTGCTAACTGCAGCCTTGACTTCCCAGGCTCAGGTGATCCTCCCAAATCAATCTCCTGAGTAGCTGGGACTACATGCATGTGCCACCATGCCATGCAAATTTTTTTGATTGTTTGTAGAGACTGGTTTTGCCATGTTGCCCACCGTTTTAATATTCTTTTTTCAAATAGTTTGTTATATTAGTGTGTAGATTTTTTTTATCATGACACTTTAAATTTGTTTATTAGTTTTAAGTTTTTTGGTGGAGTCTTTAGGGTTTTCCATATATTAGATATTGTCAACTGTAAACAGAAACAATTTACTTCTTCATTTTTTTATTTGGAAGCCTTTTATTTATTTTTTCTTGCCTTATTTCTCCAGTGAGAACTTCTAGTACTATGCTGGATAGAAGTGATGAGAGTGGGAGCCCTTGTCTTGTTTCTGATCTTAGGGGAAAATCTTTCAGCTTTTCACTGTTGAGTATGATGTTAGCTATGGGCTTATTGTATATGGCTTTTATTATATACCGGTACATTTCCTCTATACCTAATTTGCTGAGAGTTTTTATCATGAAATGACGTTAAATTTTGTCAAGAGCTTTTTCTGCATCTATTCAGATCATTACATAACTTTCATCCTTCATTCTTTTATTTTGGTGTATCACTTTTTTTTTTTAACTTTAAGACAGGGTCTCACTCTGTCACCTGGGAGTGCAGTGGCACAATAGGCTCACTGCAACCTCAATATTCTCAATCAGTCCTCCCATCTCAGCCTCCCCAGTAGCTGGGAGTAGAGGTGTACACCATTATGCTTAGCTAATTTTTGTATTTTTAGTACAGGTGGTGTCTTGCCCCAGTTGGTTTTGTCCAGGCTAGTCTTGAACTCCTGGGCTCTAGTGATCTGCCCACTTGGGCCTCCCAAAGTGTTTTGATTACAGGCATGAGCCACTGCACCCAGCCATGTGTGACATTTATTGATTTGCATTCATTGAAACATCCTTGCATCCCAGGGATAAATTTCATTTGATCATGGTGTATGATCCTTTTACTGTGCCATTGCATTTGGTTTGCTAGCATTTTGTTGAAGACTTTTTGCATCTATGTTCATCAGGAATAATGGCCTGTAATTTTCTTGTAGAATCCTTGTCTGGCTTTGGTGTGAGTGATGCTGGCCTGTAAAATGAGGCGTACGTATTATCTCCTCTTCAGTTTTTTGGAAGAGTTTGAGAAATATTGGTGTTAAATCTTGGCACACAATGAAGCTCTCTTGTAATGGGATTTTCTTTGTTGAGAGACAATTGATGACTACTTCCATATTGTTATTCATTATTGGTCTGCTCAGATTTTCTCTTTCTTTGTGATTCAGTATCGGTAGGTTGTGTGTTCTAGTAATTTATCCATTTTTTCCAGGTTATTCAATTTGATGGCATGTAATTATTCTTAGCAGTCTCTTAAGATCCTTTGTAGTTTTGTGCTGCCAGTTGTAATGTTGCTCCTCCATTTATAATTTTATTTATTTGATCCATTTCCCTTATTTTCCTTGTGAGTCTAGCTAAGAGTTTGACAATTTTGTTTATATTTTCCAAAAAAAAAAACCCTCTTAGTTTCATCTATCTTTTCCATTGGCATTGTAGTCTCTATTTCATTTATTCCTTCTGTAATCTTTATTATTTCCTTAGTTCTGCTGACTTTGGGCTTAGTCTGTTTTGTTTTTTATCTAGTTCCGTGAAGTAAAAAATTAGGTTGTTTATTTGAGACCTTTTTTTAAATGTGGTTATTTATTACTGTATCCCTCTTAGAAGTGCTTTTGCTATATCCCGAAAGTTTTGGTATATTGTGTTTCTATTTTCGTTTGTCTCTAAATATTTATTTATTTCACCTTTGACCCATTGGTTCTTCAGGAGTGTGTTGTTTTATTTCCACATATTTGTGGATGTTCTAAAATTCTTCCTGTTATTGATTTCTACTTTCAATATTGTGGTCAGAAGAGACACTTGATATGATTTCAATGTTTAAATTTGTTAAGATGTGTTTTGTGGCTTGAAGACTTTTCCAAAATGGACTCTACAGGAATACATATTCTGTTGCTGTGGGGTAGAATGTTGTGTCATTTTAAAATATTTTAAGCAATATGATTATTAAATAACAGAATCTTGGAAAATTTAAGAGAATATGAATGAATATATTAACCTATTACTGAAGATTAATAACATTATGGTGATATTCTTTTCAAGTCTTTTTCTATATATAACTTTTTGTTTTTACATAGTCACCTTATAACCTCAAGTAACCTCAAACATGAGGTTACTTCCTAATTTTTATTTTGTACATCAGAAACATTTTCTATATTTTTATTTAGTCTCTAAATGCATTGATTTTAATGGTCACAGGTTAGTGCGTCGAAGTCATAGAACATAATTTTCAACCCATAGTTCTATATTTAATCATGTATGCTTTTCCAATTTTTTTGTAGTAAATAATGAAACAGTGCCAATCTTAACACTTTTTAGTATTTAAATTATATGTTTGCGAGGGTTGCCATAACATAATATCAAAAATTGAGTGACTTAGAATAGCAGAAATTTATTCTCAGAGTTCTGGAGGTGGATGTCAACTATCAAGGTGTTGGCAGGGCCATACTCCTTCTGAAGGAACTAGGGGAGAATCTGTTGTGACCTCTCCCCAAGTTTCTGAGAGTTGCTTGGCTTGTGGAAGCATCACTAATCTTTATTGTGTGTGCATCTATCTCCAGATTCCCCCCCGCCCTTTTTTTTTTTTTTTTTTTTTTTTTTTTGAGACGGAGTCTTGCTCTGTCACCAGGCTGGAGTACAGTGGCACAATCTCGTTTCACTGCAACCTCTGCCTCCCAGGCTCAAGCGATTCTCATGCCTCAGCCTCCCAAATAGCTGGGATTACAGGCATGCACCACTACACCCAGCTAATTTTTGTATTTTTAGTAGAGACAGGTTTTCACTATGTCAGCCAGGCTGGTCTCAAACCCTTGACCTCATGATCTGCCCGCCTCACCCTCCCAAAGTGCTGGGATTACAGGTGTGAGCTACCACGTCTGGCCCAAATTTCCCCTTTTTATAAGAACACCAGTCGTATTGGATTGTGAGTCCACCCTACTCTATTATGACCTGTTTTAACTAGTTCCATCTGCAGTGATTCTATTTCTAAACAAGGCCATATTGTGAAGTACTGGACGTTAGGACTTGAACATTTAAATTGGGAGAGGTGGAACACAATTCAACCCATAACAAAAATAATTTCCTTAGCACCAGTTTCCAAAAGTGGAATTTTCCTGTCAAAACAGCCTATTGATAGACATGTTTTGAAAGTTTTTTTAAAAACTTATATTATTACAATTTTCATGCTCATCAACTACGCATGATAGTGTTTGATTAATAATATTCTCAACAGCCTTGGAAATTATTTTAATATTATTAAAATCAATATCTTTAATCTTTGTTAATTTTGTAATCATTAGTTGTTGTTTTAGTAAAATAGATAATTTGTATGCATATTTACCATCGTTGCATCTTGTCAATTATCTATTAAGTCTAAATTTAAAAATCTCATTCAATAGGTTTATTAAATATTCCTTTCTCTTTTTACTGGTCTTTCTTCCTTTAATTATTCTATATTTAAATATTTAATGCATGTGGAACTTGGTGGCATATGTATGAGATGAGGATACAAATGAATATTATAGATACTTAACCTATTGTCTAAGCACCATTTACTGACTAGTGCTTCTCTTTGTCTTTAATAAAAATTGTTTTCTTAGTCATTAAGTTCTTGAGTATAAGGATTTCTTAATTATATTTTGTGTTTCACTTTTAATCTATTATTTTGCCAGGACTATACTGTTTTAGCTGTTACAAATTATTAATATTTTTATAGATTTATCTTATAATGCTTCTTTTACAAAATCTTAGATATTTTTACTTGTTTATTAGTCTAGTTACACTTAAAATTGGTAAAATTTCAAGTTACAGCAATCTGCTATTAGGATTTTGACTGTCAAATCTGCAAATCTGTTAGATTATAATTCTTCATCACTATATAGAAAAATGAAATAGTATTTTCCTTTATTCAGATTTTTAGATATTCCATGAAGTGGTGTAGCTTATTGAAATTGTCCATTCCAATATTTAAGAAATGGTTATTGGTCATCTTCTATATTTCAGGAATGTGGTAAAAGTTAAAAAAGAAAAAAGAATGAGATTAAAAAACAGACTACCATCAAGGATCTCAAATTCTGAAAGGATTGTAGATAAGGAAACTGGCAAAGGATGAAGATTAGCAAAGAGGAATGCACAGTGCACAATATTGAACACAGGATGACAGCAGGGAGAAGTGTCACAAGTTTCTAGAAGAGGGGTTGTGCTTCAGCTGAGTTTGGGGCATGACAGGCAGTTAACTCGATGAGGATGGAGAACAGTTGTTTCACAGAGAGGAAACAGCAATGCAAAGGCACATAGATTTCAAAGAACATGGCACAGAAACGGAACTTCAAGAATGTAATTGTGACTGAAGTTTACTATGTGAATGAGATATAATGAGTGATGAGACTGCATTTCACATGGATTTTATGTTCTTTCTTGAGGGCACTGTGTGTCATTGGTGGGTTTTAAGAAGGAGAATGACATAATTTTATCTTTTTTAGAAAGATTTCAGGGAAGAATACAGCAGGGAGACAAGAAAGCAGTCAAAGTGAACAAAAAAGGGTTCACTGGCAATAAATATGTGTTCAATGAATGAATGAAACATTGAAAGAATTGATGTATTACCAGATTTGACGGCTGAAAAGTAATTGATGACCTTGTTAAGATTACCTTTATTTAGTGGGATGGTTGAGATGGAAGACTGATATCAACGGGAGATAATGAATACAAAGTACTCATTCAAAATATTGCATATTTGAAATCAGATCTTATTTCATTGTTTTCCAAACTAGTTGCTAGTATATAGGAAATAACATTATTATTTTGCTTACGATTGACTATATAGTTACTCTGTTGACTCTTTTGTTTAATAGTTTTCCATGTGATTTTGTATGTTTTGATTACTAGATATAAAATTATAATTCTTGTAAAAACAACTTTCTATTTTGGCTTCTAATATTTATATAGTTTATTTTCATTAGTTTTAATATATTGGCCGGAATTTTCAGAAATAAATGAAAATGATGCTTTTGGACAGTTTTGTTTGCTTTTAATGATGATGGAAATGCTACTATTTCAGACATATATTGCTGACTGTAATAGTAAGACATTTTTTTAACATATTAAACTTAAAGAAGACCCATTACAATCCTATTTTAAGGAGGTTTTGAATGACTAGAAGGTTTTGATTTTTTATCAAATTACTTTTGCTCCCTATGAAAATTAAGATATGTATTTTCTGGCCAGTTGATATATCATATTAGTCATTCCATTATATTTATTTATGTATTTATTTATTTATTTTCTGAGACGGAGTCTCACTCTGTCACCCAGGCTGGAGTGCAGTGGCCAATCTCGGCTCACTGCAAGCTCCGCCTCCTGGGTTCATGCCATTCTCCTGCCTCAGCCTCCTGAGGAGCTGGGATTACAGGCACCCACCACCACGCCCGGCTAATTTTTTGTATTTTTAGTAGAGACGGGGTGTCACCGTGTTAGCCAGGATGGTCTCCATCTCCTGACCTCGTGATCCGCCCACCTCAGCCTCCCAAAGTGTTAGGATTACAGGCGTGAGCCACCGCGCCTGGCCGGTCATTCCAGTATTTTAAATAATATTTCGGGTACGATTTTCTTGAATATGGTATATTATTCTTCTGCAATAATGCTAAATTTTATTTCCTTTATTTTATATAGTATTTTAAAATGATGATGGCCATAAATTTGTCTTTTATTACTTTACAATACATTTTACCCTATTTTGCATTTGAAGATACAACCCTGAGATACTGTAAAATCTGCACCAAAATATTTACTTATGATAGTTAAGCAGTCTATACTTAATGAGTCAAGAAAAGTAATGCATTTCAGATTTTCATCAGTAAGGGTCATCATTGAGTTACATGACCTTGGACAAATTTTAATCTTTCCAGTGCTCATTTATATAAAGAAGGAGTTTGAACTAAATAAACTCCAGGGTCACTCCAACTCTAGCATTTTGCCAACTTGTATCCATAGAGAAGTTTCTCCAGTTTTATGCTAATAAGCAAAGATGAATTAATGAGTTTCAGAGCAGTAGTACTATGTGAGGTAGTGATAGACTATATCCTATGACCAGGCAAATTTAAACATGTGTTTAAAAAATGATGACGCAGTAATCCATTCTCCATCTCCTTGTACCCGTGAGCAGTTGGACCTGGAAAATGTTGGCCCTATGATTTATCTTAAATTGCATCTGAAGGCTGTAGACCAAGCCCCCTTCACTGTTTTGTTCAGCTCATCTGAAACATTAGATGTAAAGAGCACCAGATGGGAGATCAGGAGCCCTGGATTTGTGTCTCTCTTCTGCCATTTACTAGCTTTGTGATCTTAATCAAGTCACTTAACCTCTTTAGGCATCAGTTTTCTTATTTGTAAGATGGACTCAACTTAATCTTTTAGCTCGTAAACTCTATGAGATGAGAAGCCATAAATAAATAATCTCTTAATAAAACAACTTTAATCTATATAGTCATCTGAGGTTTACTTTCCCAAATATTCATCTCATTGATTCTATCAATAATGTTGCAAGTCAATTAGTCAAAGTATTGGTGATCGTATTTCAGAGTTGGATCTAGGCTGTTGACTCCAAAGAGTTTGGTAGCTTACCCAATGTGTCTAGTAAGTGGCAGAGCTTCAGTTGGAGCCCAGGACTTCTGATTCTTCAACTGTGTTCTTTTCTTAATATGACACATTGTCTTTCATTAAATCCTGTAATCATTTTTATACTTTTCAAGCATTCTATTACATTTCCCCGCTCTTTAAATTATGAGAACCCACTATCTTTGTTCCCTTGGTGCTCAACCTTGAAACTGTTTGTTTATAATTTTAAACAATGTAACATATTAACACTCTGTTCATGTATGTGTTTGAACGATTTCTTGAAAAGTACTCCATCTAACATTTATCCCTTCTTTTCCTGATTCTCTTTCAGATAGCAGTTCTGTGGATGAAAAGGTTTTAAATCATACTTATTCTTCCCTCCTGAGGGATCTTGTCTTTTGTACATGTTTGTTTGTGACATATTAGACCTGTTTGATTCCTCTGTTTTAGTTTTGAAATGTGCATGATATCCCAGCTTTCCATTATTTGGTTGTCCTTTAAGTGTGCCCCTGATAATGTTGCATTTATGGAGAGGTCACACCTTGCCAGTTGCGCTTACCTTAGCTATACTTGCCAACCTAGGGGTCTGCTACGGTCAAACACAGCATCTTTTCTTCAGTCTGGCTAAACATGACCTTTCTGACTGATTCATGATCTTTATTGCACATATCAAGTTTTAAGGGCAAACAGCATTTGGAATATGACATATTTTCCTGGGCTCTGCCAGTGCATTTGTTTAAATGCTGACAGCTAATTTCAAAACGTGTACTCATAAAAACATAGCAGCTTTGACTTGGAGCTGACCCTGCTTAGCATCTGTCATACTAGGTGTTACGTGTGTAGTGCAGTTGACCTGTGTCCCGATTTCATGTACATAAAACTGTAGTATGCTAAAAGCCTGTTTGTTTTGTTTTTCTCTCACTCTTCATTTAAGGCTCGAATAGTAAGCGGCAATGATTTGGATGCTTGCAAATTCTCTGCACTCCAGGTGTGTGGTGGGTAAGTATCTTCATATCTTTGTAATTTATTCCATTCATCAATGGCCCTTGGCTGTGCTCTCAACATATATGCTTTGAATGCAGGATGCTGCATGATTAACTAGGCTCATTGTTACTTTATTTCACAATAAAGTCAACATTACAGTGTTTTCTTAAAAAAAGTTAACTCTAAAATGATTCTAAAAATATGAATATGTGTATAATTATATATATATGTCAAAATCACCTAACCAGTTTAACTGTTAACTTTAACATGACATACCCAAATACAACCACATACTTTTACATGATTGAATTCATATTGATACAATTAATGCTCTCTTTCCATTTGCTTGTTTTCATAATTATATATGTGCATGAACTTTTTCATATCAATAACTCAATGAATGTAATCTATACTATTCTTTTTCACAGTTGCATAGTATTACATTTAACATAAGTATCAAAGTATTTAAAATGTAATCACAAAAATCATGTATGAAATTTATTTTCTGTGTAAAACATTCAAGCAGTCTCGTCTTTAATGGTAAAAGTTACACACTGGCATCAGTGTGGCATGAATGTTCATAGGCATTTTGCTGCATGTTTGCAATACATATCTATGTTGATATAAAATAAGTAGTTTTGCATGGTGATATTTTTTGCATTTTAACATAAAACAGTCCACTCCGTGTAAATAAATAAGCATGAATTTAATGCTGACTTCGTATCTATGCTGTTATAATTGTTCTATACATAATGACTCACTTAATCTTTACAATGGCCATAAAAGGTAAGTACTATTTTGACTCTCTTTTTAAAAATGAGGAAACCAATCCACAAAGCGCTTATGAAATGTTTCCTTAAGACAGCTAGCGAGTGGCAAAATCAGTATTCAAGCTCAGTTAATCTAATTCCAGAGCCTATAATCTCAATTGAAATGCCTCATTGCCTCTGCAGCTTGCTGTTCTCTTTTTTTCCATTTAATAACAAATGCCTTGCAAAATTATCTACTTTATTATTTTGAAGTGGTGCAAATATTTGAAAACATTCATACAACATGTTTTATTCTTCTGTTGGTGGGTTTTCAAAATTATTTCGAATTCATAATTGTAAATTATGACATAATTGTAGATACTATGATAAATATAATAGATTTTAAAAGTGTAATTTGTGGATCAATGCTTATACACAGTTTTTATATTCATATATACTTCTTTATATATGAATATATAGACATATCTATATAATTGATTATATATCTGTCTATATAGATTTTTTTTTTAATTGAGACCAGGTTTTGTCATGTTATTCAGGCTGGTCTTGAACTCCTGAGCTCAGGTGATCCACCCACCTTGGCCTCCCAAAGTGCTGGGATTACATGCATGAGCCACCGTCCCTGGCCAATAATTTAAATCTATATACATACATATGTATATTAGAGGTTTTATGCTGAAATTTGAATACATTGATGTACAGTATAAATAGAAGCAAAATTTAGAGCCATGTTTTAGTTTTTTTATCTAGGCAAAAATTTCACAGTTCTGTTTTATAATGCACTCAGTTTTTCAAAATAATTTTATTGTTAAATACATCCACATGCTCCTACTTATTTCAAATAAAATATTTGTAAGATTTAAAGTGTTAAATTTAAAACTCCTACAAATTAATATATATGTATCATTTTAATTTTGATTTTTCCAAATAGAAGTGATTAAGATGTTATTTCTGTTACATCTTTAACTTCAATGTCCTTGAAATAAACATGTGAAGAATTGCTCTCATTCATATTCTAATGTTAAAGTAATTTAAATAAGTTATAAAACCAGTTGTGGTAAAAGATCACTATGAATTATTCAGAGAAATTAAGGTAGTAAATAAACTACTGTCTCTACTACAACACCACGAATACTGCGTCTTTAGGTTTACCAGCAATAATAATTTGACAACTAAATAAAATGTTTGTCTTAGGAGATAATTAAGTTGAATTCTAATTTAATTATGAAAAATGTTGGTACATAGTGTCACGCACCTGGAGGTTTATCTGAGTTTATGATGTTATAGATTCTGCACCTCCTCCTCACCTACAGCATCTATCACTTTGTAAAAGTTTGATTTGCTAACTCTGTCTAAATATGGACTTAATCCTTGTCAGAACGAGAGTTAATCTACATCCATGCTTTTGTTAAGCACATGCAGTATAAATGTCTGGCTAAAATAGTTTCTCTTTACATTTCGAATAGATCTTTCCACACTGTTACATTTTCTGAAAATGCCTCTTTCAACGACTTTCTAAGAGATTTTGGAACTGTGATAGTATGGGAAGGGGGTGATAGCTTTCAGTCATCAAGACAATTTATCATTGCCTGAATGCTTATTTTAAAGAACCGGAAGGATACATTTACATATGAGCCTTCAATCACAGGCTCTTTCAGAAAGATGTGCTTATTTTAATTTTTCTATAAATATTTTAAATATATTTTTAAAATAAAATGAAATACGATTTAAATATAACAACTTCTATCATCCTAAAAAACTATGACTAGGGCAGAATTTCAAAATATGGAGTCATTACTTTTCTATTACAATGCTGCTAAATTCTTCACTTTTCTACCTTTGCCATCCCCAATCAGTTCAGAGCCAAACCACATTCATCCTTTCCTTAGTTTACTCAAGTGTCAATGAAAGAATAATCTATACACAGTAAAACAAATTAATAAGCTATATACACTGAAACCAGATAATGAAATTAATAATTCTGCTTTCTGATTTCTGCTTAGCTGTCTGTACATTTCCTATAAGTGTTGGCAGAAAAGACATGGTAAATTTCATTCTGTTTTTCCTATCTGTGACGATAAAAGTTCAGACAGGCTCTGGGGAAAAACTGGAAGAGGGAGAGAGAAGAGGTGACAGAAAAATAAAAGGGGCAAGAGAAAGTGGGAAGGACACATGTTTTGGTGAAATCAATGAATTTAACATTTATACCCTTGAGTGGTTTTATAAGATTTTGTTAACTTTTGTCATCTGTGTCAGCAAGGAGTCATACACAAAGCACACAGCAACTCAGTGTGAAAAGTACAAGAGGTTTATTGGGCAGAAATGTCTCAGAGATAAAATGGAGAGATAGCAGAAGTAGGTGAGAAGAGCCGTTGGACCATGACACAGTTCTTACGTTTGCGAAAGTATATGGAGTAGGAAGGAGAATTGGGTATGAAAAGCCTGAAATTGACTATACTGAGGATAAAAGAAAGTCATTCAGACAAATGGAGAGAAAAGTTTGCTTACTAGTGGAGTCTTTCATTGGGTACAAGTGGCCAGGTCTGTTATCTCCACCAAGTTTAGCCATTGGTTGGGAGCAGCTTGGGGAGGGTGTAGCCTCGGGGTGAATGCTGCAGTGGATACTGCAGGTGTGGCAGCTGGAGGCTCTTACCCAACTATCCTGCTGTCAGCAGATTCTCTCTAAGGGGTATCTGAGTGATACATGCCCATGGTTACACAGCATCAATTTGATGAAACTACTTTTACTCAATGATAGTGAACAGAGTCACATGAGTACCTTCTCCAAATGTGAAACAAGATTTTAATTAGAATAACACTCCTTTGGTGCTTTCATTGTATATGACTTAAGTTTCCCTTTCCCTTGACATTTGTAGTTAGAGCTCCACTGGTTGAATTATAAGAAGCATTGCAACGTGTGTGTGTGTGTGTGTGTGTGTGTGTGTGTGTGTGTGTGTGTGTGTGTGTGTATGTTGGTGTTTGTCTATTCTCGAAGTACCAGACTTGCATGCACCACAATTTGGGCAAGTCTATAAAACAGTGGTAGGATTAGGGAAAAACAATTTGGGGAGGATGTTATCATCTGTATTTTCTTTCTTCACTAGTGATTCAAATTCTTCTCTGCAGTACTGTTCTCATGGCACTAAGTTCTTTGAGCCTATGTGAAATTCCTCTGTCCATGGTTCTGATCTAGGTGGGTGACTTCTGTTCAACCTCAATCAGAATGATTGAACCTTTTCAGGAAAGAGGCAGTGGTTACAGAAGTGAAATAATGCAGACAGATAAAAATGAAGAGACACTGTTAAAAGGAAGGACAATTATCACCAGGAACAACTATCTTGGTAAATGTGAACAAGCTAATTTTCATCCAAAGTCCTATACAATTCCATTGTTTTTCTTAAATTTACCTTAATTAAAATACCAATTTTTGTTTCTGTTGTAGAACCCAATGTCAGCTAGGTTGTTCAACATATGAATAAAGCTGGTTTAACATATTTTTAATTTTCTGTCACAGTACTGACATTGGTTTTTTGTTTCTCTATAAAGTTGAGATTACATACTATCCTCACACCCTCTTCCTCTTTCATAGTCTTGACTTCCATGTTTAGCCAGGGTCTAAAATCTTCCACTTAGCATAGAAGATAAAGTTGTTCCTACGCTCCAGGGACTCTTCACTTAACTTTTCTCATCACAGCAGTCTTCTCTTTCATAGCTGAGAACATTTTATTTCAGTTCTTCCTATCAAGTCCACCAATTTGATTCTTCCCTATTCCCTCAGATAACTTTCCTATTTTTCAAGGGTCAGAAAATCTCCTAAGCCTAAACATGGGCTGTTTCCACTGAATTTTCTTGTGAGTCAGTGGTTTACCCTACATCACCATCCCTGCATGCTCTGAACCAGGTTTGCCGAATATTAAGAAAATGACAACCCCCATATAACACAGTGTTTTAATCATGGTGACAGGTCACTCTTTGTGTTTGGCTTATGGTTTGGCTCTGTCACCTAAATCTCATCTGAAATTGTAATCCCCATATGTCAAGGAGGGACCTGGTGGGAAGTTATTGGATCATGGGGGTCAGTTTTCCCCAGGCTATTCTCATGCTAGGAAGTTCTCATGAGATCTGAGGCTTTAAAAGTGTTTGGCAATTCCCCCTGCTCCCGGCTCTCTGTCTCCTGCTGCCGTGTAAAATATGACTTTCTTCCCCTTTGCCTTCTACTAGGATTGGAAATTTCCTGAGGCCTCCCCAGACATGCAGAATTGTGAGTCAGTTAAACTTCCTTTCTTTATAAATTACCCAGTCTCATGTTGTGTTTTTATAGCAGTGTGAAAATGAACTAATGCGGTCTTTGACCTTTTAGTTAGTTATTTTTAGGGAGCAGCTTCCTTTCCCTCCAGAGAACTTGGTATAGAAGGAGTTCACTATAAAGTTAGGTAAGAGTGAAATAAAGATTTCTATTTATTATAAGGCTTAACAGATGCAAACATGGCCTACTTTAATAAGTCATTGTTGTATAGCCAGTGAGTCACCATGCCCATATTTTTTCAACTTAATTGTATTCACATTACCATTGACCTCGTTTTAGTCCTCAGTACCTTTTACTTAGGCAGTTGCAAACTGATCTTCTGAGACTGATCTTCTAAACAATCTTCCTTTGTTAATTTCTTCTTCCACATTAAATCTAATCTCTACACTGTTAAAGATCAATGCCTTTAAAGCACGGGCCTTTCTACTTAAATATCTTTAATGACTTTTCTTTTTCTTAAATGTAAAGGACAGTTGGCCCTCTGTATCTGTGGGTTCTATATCTGTGGATTCAAACAGCTGTTGATTGAGAATATGCTAAACAATAATAATAAATAGCAATGAAACAATAAGAAACACAAATAGAAATTCAAGACCACAACTGTTAATACAGCACTTACATTGTATTTGGTGGTATAAGCAACCTACAGATAATTTAAAGTATATGGGATGATGTGCACAGGAAATACACAAATACCGTGCCATTTTATATAAGGCAGTTGAGTGTCTGCAGATTTTGGTCTCTGATGGGTGATCCTGGAACTAATCTCCTGTGGATACCAAAGGATAACTGTATAGGTCTTTTCACATGGTTTTGAATATCTTTCTTGATTTCTGTTTCTCTCTCTTTTTACTGTGGTAAAGTATTATCACTGTTTTTAGTGTTTCTATTTTTTTGTATCAGTCTGTAGCATATAATAGTTTGATCAGTTGCATAGATTTAACAAGATTCTTGTCCTCCAACTTGATTTTAAATTCCTAAGGAGTTTAAAATAAGTTGACTTGCTTAAATTATTACAGGAGAAACAACCCTTGACATCTCTTGGCCACAATCATGTTGGGCACAATCATGCCACAAGGCAGTTGCAGCTGCTAGAAAGGAGCCTCGTGTTTGTCTTCAGGGAGTACGCCCAATCACAGACTCTTGATTGTATCATGCCTGTTAGTCCTCAGCACACTGTCTGCAGTCCTCATGTAGAGCAAACACATAATATCCTATGCACAAAGGCTTAATCTAGACAGAGAGTTTCTTAATAAGGAAAACAGCCACAAGGCCATCAGCTTTCTAAAACCCATGAATCAAGGAGTGATTGCTGAGCCATTAGCTTCCTGTGGTCAAGAAGACTGCCTGTCTAGTTTTGGCCTGCCTCCAGCTCTCTCTAGTCTCAGGAGCACCTGATTATCTTCTCTACTTAGAAAGTCATAAGATCATTAGGTTAGCTTTTGATGTCAGCTACAAAGACCAGACATTGGGGTGACTACTTCAATGTGTGGATCTATGAGACCTCACAACCACATTCCCATATTGAGTGGGAAATAGACTTTGGCATAGCATCTATGAAATTAAGATAAACTTTACTCTCTGTAATCTTAACCATGCTTAGTTAAGCCATAGCTTGCTTGAGGTAGATTATAAACAATTTCTGTTAGGCATACTTTGCTCCTAAATTTATGGTGGCAAAATCATCATAAAACTGACTCAGGAGATTAAAAAAAATGGAGCTGTCATCCTGAAGCTACTAATAGCTCATAGTTCACCAAGTTGTAGATTGGCACCTTTTTGATCACCTCACTTTCTGGCTTGGGTTTATAGCTTAACATTCTTTCTTACTCAGTGGCAGACCATAAACCTAGGAAAAACACTTGACTATTACCCACAGTTGATCAGGGATACTGTATAAGACTCCCGCATCTTCCGGTAATATTAGAAAATAGGTCCATCCATCCTCACACATGGATAAGAAACCTGTCATCTATTCTAATAGAGGCCGTCTTCTGAGCTTTAGGAGGCTGACCATAAAAAGTTGTTCTCCCAAATTACATTTTTTACTTCCATTATTTAATAGTATTTAAGAATATGAAACCTCAGGATAATCCTAGGTGTAAGCCAGGAGAACCTCCAATTTTACTCATTGTATGAAAGCGACTTTCTTTCTTTCTTTCTTTCTTTCTTTCTTTCTTTCTTTCTTTCTTTCTTTCTTTCTTTCCTTTCTTTCCTTTCTTTCCTTTCTTTCCTTTCTTTTCTTTCTTTTCTTTCTTTTCTTTCTTTTCTTTCTTTTCTTTCTTTTCTTTCTTTTTCTGAGATGGAGTCTCACTCTCACCCAGGCTGGAATGCAGTGGCATGATCTCGGCTCACTGCAACCTCCACCTCCTGGGCTCAGGTGATTTTCCTGCCTCAGCCTACTGAGTAGCTGGGATTCAGGCACATGCCATCATGCATGGCTAATTTTTTTGTATTTTAGTAGAGATGCGGTTTCACCAAGTTGCACAGGGTGGTTTCAAACTCCTGAGTTCAGGCAATCTGCCCGCCTCGGCCTCCCAAAGTGCTGGGATTACAGGAGTGAGCCACAGCGCCTGGCATTTACATTTCAGATCAAGAGATTCCCATGACCCCACATCCCTTTCAAGCCACAAAACAGATAATGGCTCTACTTTGGGGAAGGAAATCAGAGCTGCCATCAACTCTGACAACTTTCCTTTAGCCAGTTCCTGGCACTGGAGCCTTCCATAATTGATCTACACAGCACTGGTTGGCTTCTTAGAAAGGGCCTGCTTTTCCTTTCATCTTTAGGTGACTGCCAATAAAAACACACTCAATAGGAAATTTACCTTTCCCTGATTTCTGTGAGCCACTAACTCGACCTCATAATATTTGAGATGTACTTTAAAAGAACCCCAAATCATGCACTTCCAAAGGACTAGTATTGGGTAAGACCATCTCATTATTAGTGATACAAGTTTCATCACACACCCAACTCCCAAGGCCAGTCTGTTCTCAATTAGAAAACTAAGGCCATCAACATAAGCTTAAGCATAATACTACTTCTATCTCCTTACCCTCATGAACTCATTCACAATTTTTTTCTCACTCCAAGGTCTATATCTCAAGCCAGTGCTGGTACTCTCTTCTGGCTTTGAGTATCACAGGAGTGCCAACTTAACACAGCAGCAAGCAGGGCCAATCCAGCCTCAGAAAAATGAAATTGCTAGTTAAGAAACTTGTTTTTGAGAAAAAAGTGTTATATTGAAACACATTTCCTTCTCTGTTCAATTTGCTTATTCAACATTTATATATTACTATACATTTCAGCTCTTTATATATCAGATTCTTAATCATGACCCCTAAGTCTCTATGGCTTTAATTTATTAGGAAATTAATGAATCTTAGCTACATCAGAGAGTCAAGCTTAATCTTCTAGTGCCTTCCAGATATTCTTTGAGTTTGAAGAGTAGCAAATTAAAATCACTGATACATCCTTTATGAAGACAGTGTTTGAGTCGTCAGTCTTAAAGTGGTGCAAGTTTAGTAACTACAGAAAATATCATCTGTTATATTGAGCAGAATAATCACTTGTGTTAGAAAATTACCAGCTATTAGCTGGGAAACACTGAAAATAACCCCACTAAATAAGATGGAAAGGGTAAGAAATACCATGTTTCCTACACCGACTGGTTCTTTCCAAGCTGTAATTGATATGGCTATTGAGCACATCTAATACATATAAAAGTCTTAGAGAGAAAAAAAAGAGGAACACTGAGGATGATCATTGTATTTTCCAATTAGGCATATATTGAGTATGTTTTTAGATATCTTTTAATGAATAAATACCTTATTCCATGAAGGTAGATGACATAGATTCCCTCTTATAGACAGACTATATAGTAGTGTAAGAGAACAATAAAATAATCGCTGCTAAAAATGTGTGCTACTGCTGCTATACACTTGTAAATAGTAGAGATGCTATTCTCTACTACTCACTTGTTATTTAAGATAACAAGTTGGCTTAATCCATATATTTTCTTAAATATGAAACAGCTTGCTCTAAGAACTGCACTGTAATTTTCAGATATGACAAAATCTATCTAAGACTAGCAGATTAAGAGTTCTTAGTTTTTAGTCTGTCTTAACATTTAGAAAGAGTATAAAATAAAATAATTAAGCAACACTTTAGATGTCATTTAAAGATGGTCTATCTCAAATTCATAATTATTATAATATAATAAGTAATACTTTTTGAAATGTTGCAATATAACAGACCCATATCTGAGCATTGTTTAACATTACTTCCTTTAATTCTTGTAGCAACTTTTTGAGGTAGGTATGATAGTTATTATTCATATTTTACAGATGAGGTAATTCAGGAATCCAGACACTAAGCATAGTCAAGATCAGTGACAGTATCAGAGCTGAGATTTGAACTAGATCTACCTGACTTCAGAATTTGATTGCTTTGCTATTATGCCAAATTGATACAATTTTACAAATCAATAATGCTCATTTCTGGATCTGTTCTGTTAAATATTGTACTGTACACTTACATTATATTTTAAATTTAACATTACATTATGTATTGATCTGAAAAGGTTTCTCATTATATGTACCAAATAAATGTAGATCTATTTCTAGATTTCGAAAATATATTTGCAAAGGAATTTCAGGATATCTCCTTGAAAAATATGACTTAGATAAACTAATAATAGGTTGAATGACTGGACCCAAGGTGTGATAATTCATGATTGATATTGTACTCAGGGGTGGAATGACTCAGGAATTGCCTTTACATAGATTTTTAAAAATTGGTATATAATAGAGGCACATATTTTAGGGGTACCTGTGGTATTTTGATTTATTCATATTATGTGTAATAATTAAACCAGGGTAATTGAAATATTCATTACCTTAAACATTTTTCTTTATGCCTGGAATATTCAAATTATTCTCTACTAGCTATTTTGAAATATATAATAAATTATATATTGTTGTAGTTACTCGACTGATTTATTGAGCACTAGGTCTTATTTCCTCCATCTAACTATATTTTTGTACCTATTAATCTCTCTTCTCCCCCACCTCCCCTCTATTCTTCCTGGCCTCTGTTATTCACCAATCTACTTTCTATTGGTATTTTGATACATATTGCATTGGATCTGTAGGTTGCTTTGGCAATATTACATTTTAGCAATATTACATTTTCCAATCCATGAATATGGATTTAGATTGTTTTTAACTGGAAAAGATAAAAATATAAAATACATACTTAAACAATTTGAGGGTGACATATACCTGGGCAAAATAACTGGTATATTAATAATGGAATTAATGTCTAAAATATCTTAGCATATTGCAACCATGAGCTGAAACTAACAAGATGGAGTATAAATGGTATATTACCCAAGATAACCCAAGTCATGATACAGTAATTAACACCTACCAAATTTCAGTATACTAGTTAAGTAAAATGTTATTTCTCATCCATGCAACATTTCCCTTTTTTCCCCTTATTTCTCAGAATTTCATCATGCAACATTTTCAATGCATGTAGATACGAGGAGGGTGCATTTTGATCTTCATAGTTGTTCAGGGAACCATGCTGACAGAGGCTTTGCATTCATACACGCTGAATCTAAAAAAGGGAAGGTTCAAGTGAGAATTCGTGTTAGAAGTCTTTGATTATTTAAAAGATTAGGTTATAAAAGGGACTATATTGTCCTGAGCTTCCCAGTGGACAGAACGTGGATCATTGAAGAAATTGTGTATAGGCACGCTTCTGACCAATATAAGAAGATATTTCCAATCAAGAACTGTCTTTGTAAATACTAAGTTTCCTACTGCTAGAGATTTTTAAATAAACTAGGTGCTCAGTTGTTAGAAATATTGCACAAGGAATTTAAATATCAGATGATTGATTATTTAAAACCTATTCCAATCTTAATGTCCTATCCTTATATTGTATCATAATATAGTAACTGTATCAGTTAGATATTGCCATGTAACAAACCAGTCCAAAACTCAGTGGCTTAAACAATGAATCTGTGGGTCTTGTCTGCATTCATTGATGCATGTATGGTCAGCCGAACAGGGGCCATTGCTCACATTTCTGGTGGCTATTTGGCTATTATGGAGCAGGGGCAATTGGGCTGTTATTCATCATCCAGCTGGCCAAACCAAACTTGATTATATGACAGTGACTGGATTCTAAAGGAATAAGTGGAAGCATGCAAGGCCATGAATCCAAAACTGGAACTGACAGCTATCACTTTTACCACATTCTATTGTGAAAACACATCATAAGTCCCACTGAGATTCAAAAATGTGGAAATAAGGCTCTTTTTTTTTATAAGAGGAGTGAATGACTGATGCCATTTTTAACAATAGAGTATAATCGTGTATATTCACAAATAGTCTTCAAATATATATTTTCCACAATTTAGAGAAAATAGAATATCATTTCATATATTTACTTCCACTTAATTATTTGTATTTTAAATAATGAAAAAACAGATATTGCCATGAAAACATCAGAATCTCATTTTCAGTAGTACCTAATTATTCTGTTACAATACAGGACAAAGAGAAATTTGCTTTCCAGATAGGTGAATGAAAGTGTTCTGTACATTTAAGAGAAGATGTATTTCTGATTTGGAGTCTCAGTGCAGACTTTATGGAGAAGGTGGAATTAAATTGGGCTTAAATGTTTGGATACAATTTTGACACATGGATATGGAAAAGAAAATGTAGACCAGGAAGCAGTACAAAACTTGAGTTGCATCATAGACAAGAAAGTAGACAGTAGTATGTCCAATCATGTGGAGGAGAGAAGTGGAAAATGTGTTGGGAAATGTATGTTGAAAGTTTGAATGCCTGACCAATGATACTAAATATATTAACCTTTGAATAACATATTTCTATCATTTGAAATACCTGCATCTTGTAAAAAATGACTCAGCTATTCTGGTCAAACAATAACTGCAGGGTGATGGTGACAATGACAGGGAAGAAACTGATAGATTTAAATTCACAAGATTGTATGATTTTCATTAACTAGAGCAGAATCATCTGCCAAAATCTTAATTTTTAGAAAGACATTAGTCTCCAGAAGCAGGTGCACTTGGGTATAGCAGACATCTTGCTTGCTTTGAGAATTTTTACACAACTCTGTCAACCATGATAAGCATCACTGTAACTCCTGCTCATTATCTTGAGGCTTAGACTCTAAGGTGCCAGGTAGGAAAGGCCAAACCATGGGATTTGTAGAAGAAGCCATCACTGCTCAGAATCATCTGTATAAATCTTTTTATACAAGATGGCATCATCTGCCATATAATCTTTACATATAAAGATCTCTTCAGGAAACAATACTTGAAACAGTTATTCCGGAGTCAACAACTACAGAATCTTATAATTTAGAAGCTTCTCCACATTTAACAATAAGTTGCATTTATTTGTATCAAGTGTGGGAGGTACAAAGCTATAGTGCAAGTGTCAAGGAAATCATGGATTACCTGTAACAGAGTATCCTTTCCAGGCTAGAGCTGAGACTCAGATTTGTCCAGTGTGACATCTGCAAAATCTCTTTCCAATGTATCTGTTTGCTTTCATTGGTTTACACAGGGTCTGAGAATAGAGAAGCTGGACAGTGCCTGCAACTGGGGTTCAAAACTAGACATATTTGATGAAAGACTGTGTCAATAGCAGTGAAATTGATGGACAACAGAATTTTTGAAAGGCACATAGGTTTCCTGTGAGAAGTCTTATCAAAAAGGCAAAAAAGAGCCTGGGATGGCAATTCAGACTCAGCAGTTAGAACTAGAAATCAGAGGAAATAAGTTCTCATTACTCTGTGTGTGGGTGGGTGTGGCCACCCTGGTTGTATAAGTAACTTTTAAGAAGGGAGAAAAGGGCTGTATGTGAACTTGAGCTGTTTCTCTAGGATCATGGCAAAACTGCTGAGTTCCCCTCTCACCAAATTGAGTGCAAACCAGCCATTGGTTACAAATTAGAATTAACACTAAGTGAGGATGAATAATGTCTTTGCCTTTTCCATTTAGTCAATGGGACTTGAGAAGGGAAAATTCCCACACTGCTTCTGAGGAAAAGACACATAATAATGTGATATACTGACAAATAGTAGAACTTCGAGTTAGATGGCCTAGTTTTAAATCTTGACTCTATTGCTTATTAGCTGTGTTTGGGCAAGTCATTTAACCTGTGAGTCTTAATGCTCCATTTGAAAAATGTAGATTATACTCATAATCACATTATAATATAATCGCAAGATCATTTAGTATGTTTTAACTTTCTTTTTGAATCTAGCACACATAGAAAATAATCGTTTAATAATACATTATTAAACGGTAAATCCTTGCTCATGGTGATCAGAGGTAGGGTTTCTTGGAATTGAAGGGTTTCCTAGGATGCAGCAGTTTCAGTGCTAGAACCAGGAAATCCCTGAGCAAACCAAGATGAGTTGGCCACTTCATGAGTTTTGAGAGACTCTAGCTACCCCAACAGGCTGCTCAAAGGGTTCTTCTGAGATCAGCATAGCTGTGAAACGTGTATACTTCACTAGAAGCTCTCATTTAGATAATTAAATATGTTTCTATCTACTCCTACTGGTCTTCTGCCTAAAAAAATGTATAGATTCAAGCGTGGAAAAATAGTAATTGCCTACTCCAGACCTGTGCTTGGCATATATCTTTAGCCATAATTGTTTACCCCTTGAGAACAAGAAAGTCGTATCTCAAGAAACTCATCTGCAGACAAAGGGATAAAGAAGAGAGAAGCCTCAGGATAGAATGGTAAGTTCTTTCTAGAACTGAATTGAGTTGTGAGAAGGAGCAACTTTTAGAACAGAAATTTGTTTTATTGCCTATTTGAACAAATAAGTAGACCTCATCAGAGATTTTTCCCCTTCTAAACACTTTGATGTTTGACTGAATACATGGCAGATGCTGCCAAACTTCTTCCTTTTCCATGCCTGGTGCAGTGTCATTTACTTCTTTAATACTAGCTCTTTTTATTTTTTTTTAACTTTTTAGAAATAGGATCTTGCTTTTTCACTGAGGCTGGAGTACAGTGGCACAGTCATGGTTCACTGCAGCTTCAATTTCTCATGCTCAAGTGATCCTCCTACCTCAGCCTCCCAAGTAGCCGAGACCACAGGTACATGCTACTACACCCAGCTAATTAAAAAAAAAAAAGTGAAGATGGAGTCTCACTATGCTACCCAGGCTGTTCTCAAACCCCTGACCTCAAGTGATCCTCCCGCCTGGCCCCTAAGTGCTGGGATTGCAGGCATGAGCTATCACACTCAGCCAGTATTAGCTTTGTTATCTGCTCAGCTGAGATCAGCCTTTTTTCTTTCTGTTATTGCAAACTGGGACATGGGCAGGATTTTATTTTGCTATCTTTGGCAGGAGGGCCCACTTTTCACTGGAGTTAAAGCTAGATACAGATCTTGGCACTGCTTAGAAACTTGACACTTGCTGTATCACACCATTAAACATCTCCCTGCTGGCAATGTGTCTTACTTATTATACTTTAGCTATTTCATGCTCACTATTGAGCAGGCTACAATAGAACTGTTGAGTAAACATGCTGATTCAATAATTTCGAAGTTTGACTAGTATTCAAATTCTTTGTAGACCGCAGACCAGGCAAAATGAACACGGTAAATATCTTACACAGTCTAAATACCAAAGGATTTGAGTGGAGAGGAAAACTAAAGGGAGACTATACTATTTTTTTATTTATTATTATTATTATACTTTAAGTTCTAGGGTACATGTACATAATGTGCACGTTTGTTACATATGTATACTTGTGCCATGTTGGTGTGCTGCACCCATCAACTCGTCAGCACCCATCAACTCGTCATTTAAACCAAGTCAACACTTTATTAAGGATACACCAAGTACAAAAACACTGTTTTTTGTATGGGTCTTTTTTGATTAGAAAATGCAGATGCCTAAGGCACTCTTTCCTTGTGCTTGTTGTATTTAGCTACGAAGGTAGTTAAAAGGATCAGACAGACAAGGGACCACAGGAACTGCAAAGAAAAAACAGGTGTCCCTGTGGCTAAAATGTGTCTTAATAATCTAGCATTTAAGGGCCTACTTCTGGCATGAACAAACACTTGGACATGGGAACTAGTGGGTCAAGTTTGGTAGATGTTTAAGGCTCATGGGGGTAATACTGGGACAAAAGGATTTTGAAGATAGGTGAGTGCCAGACTAGAAAGACCTTGAACATCAGCTAAGAGACATGAAGATTTTGCCTATATTTACTAACCTGCTTTTGTAACTTCAAATATCTGGAGGATATTCTGGTTTACCATTACATAGTAGTGCACTAGAGAGAGGATTAGAATTGTTAGAAGGCAGGGGAAGAGTAATACATACCTTCCTCTTCCCTTAGTTACTATTAAATTATCTGCCTATCCTATCCTTCCTTGGGCAAATCATGAATTGTAGGCAATTAGAATTCAGCAAAGGCATTCAAGCCATGAGTTTAAAAATTAAACCTTTGTTGTATGAAGATTGAGGTAGAAGGAATATATGATACATCATGGAAAACAAGACAATTGGAAGACTTTTGGAATATTGACAAAAAAGGACATAGAAGCTACTCTGTCAGAATAAATAATGATGCTAGCTTTAAGCATGTTTTACTTGGGAAAAATATGAAATGGATAGTTAAATAGAAGTGTTAGGTAGACTGTTAGTGAGGATCTAGGTCATGGGAGAAAGTTTAGGATTGGTATAGGGACGGGAGAAAGTTTAGGATTGGTATAGTGATTTGAGATTCAACTCTACAGAAGTGATAGCTAGATGAAAATGACAAAGAGAGCATAGAAATGTAGACTGAATGATTGAGAAAGAAGGATGTTATTACACCCTCCTAACAATGCATACTAGGTTCATTTATATCAAGCAACAGAAAGTTATGACACATGCTTGTTTCATAGAAACTATGATAAGTTGTTGATCACTCCAGGATATCCTTTACTTACTTATGTTCCAAAAAACTAAATTACAAAGATCCAGAGTCACTTACAATCTTTTTTGATTTAGAAACAATCCATGATCTTCAAATTGGGTATAAGACTCTGATGTCTGGAATAAAGTTCTTGCTAAATAGCTGTTCAAACGTATAGTTGTGGAAAAGCTTCCTAGTTTCTCTAAAATGATTTTTATATGCATAAGTAAATAATTACACTTTTCAACTTGTTCAGTTGCTATCAGTATTAAATGAATTGACGTATGTGAACATTTAACACAATTTATGACATAGAAAACAAATGTTTTTTTTACATGTTGGTCATTAGTAATTGTTTCTGGTTTGTAAATATATTCTAATATCTATATCTCTAATATATTCCTGATAATTAGTTTAAATTTTTATGATAAAGCTATTTTAATGAGAACGTAAGTAATACACTCTTTCAAATGTGAAAAATCTCTAAATTTGCACATTTCTTTGGAAGGTTGATACCTTAGCCTGAAAGGGGTTGGGAAAGCCATTGTGAATAACAGGACAACCTCACAATTAAACAAAAGAGCTCTGTTGTTCTACATTGAGTGGACTGTTGCAAAAGAAATATTAGCTTTTTTCTTTTTAATTCTTTTTAACTCTTTAGAAATAGGATCTTGCTCTGTCACTCAGACTGGAGTACAGTGGCACAGTCATGGTTCACTGCAGCTTCAATTTCTCATGCTCAAGTGATCCTCCTACCTCAGCCTCCCTAGTAGCCGAGACCACAGGTGCATGCTGTTTGTTCTATACGTAGTCTCAAAGTTTATTCTAGAAGTCGAATAATAAACAGGAACATTAAGCTGGCCAATTTGGACACAGAGAGTGGAGATCTTGGGCTTGTGTGTTAGTCATAAAGCCATGACTTTCTACCAGGTACATGGACACCATTTGACAGTGGTACAAGTCCACTGTTTGACAGTGGTAGGCCAATCATTTTGTCTGGTGAAATATTAGCTGGCCAATTTAAATATTTATTAGTTTAATCATATTTTAATTTACTGGAAGAATTAATAACAACTGCCAGAATTTCTCTTATATTGGGAATAAATATCTCAATATTTATTTCTATAACTTCAGAGTTGTTCTTGTTTTGGTGTTTTTAGGTTTTGGTTTATATTAGATACAGTAAGCCTTTTGTCAATTATCATTAAAATTTTGACTTTTTTGGCAGGGCACAGTGGCTCACACCTGTAATCCCAGCACTATGGGAGGCCAGGGTGGGTGTATTACTTGAGGTCAGGAGTTCCAGACCAGCCTGACCAACATGGAAAAACCCTGTCTCTCATAAGAATAAAAACAATTAGCCAGGCGTGCACGTCTGTAGTCCCAGCTACTCGGGAGGCTGAGGCAGGAGAATCGCTTGAACCTGGGAGGTAGAAGTTGCAGTGAGCCGAGATCGCACCACTGCACTCCAGTCTGGTCTGGGCTACAGAGAGGGACTCTGTTTCAAAAGAAGAAAAAAAAAGGGAGGCCGAGGCAGGAGGACCATGAGGTCAGGAGATCAAGACCATCCTGGCTAACACGGTGAAACCCCATCTCTACTAAAAATACAAAAAATTAGCCAGGCGTGGTGGCGGGTGCCTGTAGTCCCAGCTACTCGGGAGGCTGAGGCAGGAGAGTGGCATGAACCGGGAGGCGGAGCTTGCTGTGAGCCGAGATCGCGCCACAGCACTCCAGCCTGGGTGACAGAGCGAGAGTCTGTTTCAAGAAAAAAAAAAGACTTTTTCCAAGCAATTACATAGTCTGTGCCTTAGAGGGATTTGTGATTTTGCTGAAGCACAAATTTATGTTGGTCATCCAGCATTCTTATTTTTTTGCTGCTTTTGCTCTCTAGTCATTAGGAAATTACATATGATAGAGTCATATTGTTACTCATAAAGTCTTGTGCATGTGTGTACGTGGCTGATGTCTACTGTTTAGGATTTGTTTTGCTTTTTCTTACGGCAGATGATCTATAACTGCAAAAGGGTTAAGGTGAACTCAGGCAAGTGACTAGATATAATCCCCAGTAATTTCACTAAAAGGCAGGGACTGGTCCATTTCCTTGTCTGGTTCTGTCTACTGCCGGTTACCTGTGATTGCAGAATTTAGAGACCTGATTCCCTTGGCTTGTGACAGTATGCAATCATAGATAGACAGAGCAGAAGCCATTCAAAGAGAATACCTGGGCAGCTCTTGGAATCAGGCAGAGAACATATGAAATATCGTGGCCTCATACTGAAAGATTTCCTGGTAAGGAAATTTCAAAAACTCTCTCCCCATCAAGTACAATCTGATATTTTGTCACCTTCACTGTCTGAATAAGATTCTTTCCATCAAAACCAGAGTCCTGCTTTTACATTAATTTAGCCTATTATGTCCTCTATTCTTTGAGACCAGCTCCAGGAAATAGACAGTTCCTTGGCTATTAGTGAGAAAGATTTCCTGGAACTTTCTCCATCTCCTTCCATTGCATACAATACAAACTACCTTATTCTTTAGTTAATATGACTTTTAGTTTCCATTTAATTCATTCTCTAAGATCTTACAGAAATGTATTTTTTTTAAATCTCATGTTGGTTTAAAATAGTTCCCTGAATAATCACTTATTAAAACTCAGCAAGATTAGGCATGAGAGTGATATCAAGAGATAAACAGATATTGAATAATGCAATGTCACTGAGGTTAATTTAGTTTTTTTAAACTATGTTCCCTGAATAGGTGAGACAAGATAACCGTAGATAAAGTTGTGCCACGTTTTAGGATTTTCTTTTCTTCTGTCTCACTTCTGGCAGTAGACAGCATGATGGCCCTGCAAAGATGTCTGCCCCTTCATTCCTCAAACCTGTGAATATGTTCCTACCTTACATGGCAAAAGGCACTTTGCAGATATGATTGAATTCAGGATCTTGAGACAGGTTACCCTGGATTATCTGAGTGGGCCCAATATAATTACAAAGGTCCTGACAAAAGAGGTGTCAGTTTCAGAGAAGATGTGATGATGAATGGGAAGCAGAGACTGGAGAAATACAAAAAAGGGGCTATTAGCCAAAGACTGCAGGCAGCCTCAACCTCTGGAGCAGGAAAAGACAAGGAAACAAAATCTCCTATAAAGCTGCCAGAAGGAGCAGAGCCTTGCAGAGACCTTAATTATAGGATTTCTGGCCAGAATTGTAAGATGGTGAATTTCTGTTGTTATAAGCCATTAAATTTGTGATAATTTGTTACAGCAGCAATAGTAAAGAAATATATTCTCCGTCTATTTTTTAAATATGTCTAAATCATTTTAAAACTTTACCACCAGAGTGCTTTGCATCTTTGGGAACACCCACTGTTCTTTTTAGTTACCTTCTTCTACCCAGGATGTTTGTTTTATAACTAAAGCCTGTTGTGCAAATTTACTGCCATTACTTCCTGAGGATTGGGATTGCTTTTATCATCAATCTAACAGAAGTCATTTACCCAGTGTCTGCTAGGTGCTTTATGCTGTTCGAGGTATTATTTTAATGTATCCTCTTCTCTAAGAGATCGTAATCTCTTTTGTAATCATGAGTTGAAGAATAATTTTGGAGAGCGAAGTTACTTGGAATCAGAAGAAATAATTATAGTGTTTTCAATTAACTGATGTAGAAAGAAATTTCTAGCTGAAGAATTATAGTTCTCAGAATGTAAATCATAAGCCTGCCTGATTATGAATTTATGGGATGAAGAAGACTAGAGAGCTAATATACAGTATGAATAATATGGCTGTAATAGTGTTTGGTATAGTGGGAATTTGCTAAGAGGGTAGATTTTAGATGCTCTTACAGAAAAAAAGGGTAACTGCAAAATGATGCTTGTGTTATTTTGCTTGACTGTAGTAACGATTTTATTATGTGTAAGTATATTAAAACATCCTGTTGTATACCTTAAATATATTCAGTTGAAGAAAAGGAGATCTACCGAGCTAAAGGTAATTATATGCAAATAGTTAGACTTTATGTGTAGTTTAAATTATGTCTAATCTATACACATGTAATTTAAATAATCTAACTTGAATACACTTTAAAATGTGTTTATGCTCCGTCTTTTTAAAAAAATTGTAGTAGCTATTAGCCACAAAATTTTTCTTAAATGTAATAAATTGTATATAACATTTTCCTAATTATATTGTGTATCATTTGCTATACCAATGTAAACCAAATTAAAAACACTGTCTTCATCTCAGACAATGGGGCTTGACCAAGTATTTGTGTGGATACAATACATAAGTAAAAAAAAAACTCAATAAATAAGTAAATAAAACATCAGTAGGACAGTGCTAAAATTAAAACAACAGAACATGAGACTTACATCTAGGTGAGAATAGGTATTGCAAGTGGCTACAACATCTGCTCTGTCACTTCAGCTGGGCTTCTAGAGCCATCGGCCTCTTGTAGGGTTGCTTTCACTAAACAATTATGGAATGTAAATTTGCAGCTCAGTGTCAAGTGTTCTGGATTGATGTAAACGATTTGGGTTTAATTTTTCTCAGAACCATCTGGTTGGCACTGAAGGACTAGAAAAAAAGGACAATTCTATGGTTTCTAAACATTAAAAAATCACAGACAGCTCTAGTATTAGAATAATTTCATCATGATATTTTATAATTTGAAATTTTAGCTAATGAAGCAACAGTTGGTTTACCTGTAGGTTTTGATGTGTCTCATTATATTGTAAAATAACTTTTATTAAAATATGCAAAATATAAAAACAAAATCACTTGTAAAATCCTCTACCCAGAGGTAAGTAGAGTGGACAGTTTGTATATGTGTGTTATTTTAAAATCAATACTCATTTTAAAATTTCAAAGACTCTTGAGTGAAGTAAGTTTAAAAAGTCACCTTCCCGTTGCTTCCAGTCTCCCCTTTCCCACTTCCAACAGTGAACCGCTGTTTACAATTTTTGAATACTCTCCCAGAAATACTTTAAAGAAATACCTGTGTGTTTGTGTGTGTATATATATGATTTTAATAAACATGAAATCATGTTGAGTACAATACTTATAGCTCTATTTTCACCTAAAGGTGTTAATAACAATAAATAATTATTATGTGTATATATTTGATAAATTCTGTAAGAATATGGAAAAAATGAACTGTTATAAACATTATGTGTCAGGTACTAATATTTTTTTATCCCATTATTTCATTTAATTCTCACAACTATATTAAGTGATTCCCATTGCTGCTATTTACAGATGAGGAAATTGAGGGGTAAAGAGGAAGTCTAAGGCCACGCAGTGAGTAAATGACAGAGCTGAGTTCTGATCCCAGCCCTGTCTTACTTCAGAACTTAGGTATTGTAGTTCTTATGTCAACAAACAAGTTATCATCTTTATATACTATTGTAAAACATTCAAATATAATAATACAGCATAATTTATTTAATCAGCATTTTAACATCAGGTTTCAGGTTACTTCATTTTTATTATTGTATGTAATGTGTTTTCAAAAGTATTGCTCTAAATTATTTCAAGTATAATTACTGATTTAGTAAATTGCCCTCAACAAATATTTTATTTTTAAAAATTTTGTGTTCATGTTATAATTTTCTCTGCTTCCCTCTCTCTTTTTCTGTCTTCCTTTTTTTCTCCCTCCCTTCCTCTCTTTTTCTCCCTTTCTTGCCAATCTGAAAGGTCAAAATGC
The DNA here is from genome assembly GCF_043159975.1 of Macaca nemestrina. Classification (NCBI taxonomy): domain Eukaryota; kingdom Metazoa; phylum Chordata; class Mammalia; order Primates; family Cercopithecidae; genus Macaca; species Macaca nemestrina. The sequence continues at coordinate 148,029,247 of NC_092131.1, read as the reverse complement.
ATCTCATTTTTAAAATTTATATTATTTTTAAAAGATGAATTCAAAATGTTTGCTTATTTCTTGCCATTTGCATTTGTTATTTTGTGATTGTTCATCTATTGTTCTCATCACATTTATCTTCTGTAGTAAATTATCTTTATTAAGGTTTGTAGGAGTTATTTATGTATTAAGAGTATTTTCGGCTTATGTTTCAAAGTCACTTTTCCAGTTTATCATATTTTAAATGTTATTATAGCATTATTCATCTTGAACAGATTTTTATTTTACTAAATCTATCCATATTCTCTTGATTTCTGCCTTTACATCATGCTTATAAAACTATTCCCAACACAAAAATTATGAGAATATTTGCTTCCAGTCTTCTTATAGCAAACAATTGTATATTTAGCCTGTATTGATTTATTTGAATGTATGGTAGGAGACATGAAAAAACATTACTTATTCAATTATTTATTTATTACCCTAACATGTCTTAAAAATATTATTTCTCCAAATATTTAACATTTTCATTATTTATAATATTAAAAATTATATATATTTGTAACCAAATCATGTTTGATTATTTCTGAACTGTTCATTTTCTATAAATTTCAGTCCAATATTATAGCTTTTTAAAATAAGTATAAGCAATTAGGCAAGAAAAATGGCACAAAGATTGGAAAGGAAGAAACAAGGCTGTCTTTATTTGCAGACAGAAGGATGATTTGTATAGAAAAATTTAAGGATTCTGCAAAACAATTACTTGAACTAATAGTGATAGTAAAATAGGGTTCAAGGTTAATATATTAAAATCAATTTTATTTTTATCAGCAAACAATTATAAAATGAAAATTTAAGAATTTCATAAAATTGCATCCCAACACATAATATATATAGAAATAAAATTTAAATGTAGTACAAGTTCTGTAACCTAAAAAACAAACATTAGTGAGGGAAGTTAAAGATGACTTAAACAAATTTGCTGTGTTAGTGGATTAGAAGATGCAATATTGATAAAAAGTCAGTTTTCTCTCATCTAATCATTGGATTCAATGCAGTCCTCCTCTTAATCTCAGCATTATTTTTCATAAAAATTGACAATCTGGTTCTAAAATTTACATGGAAATATAAAGAACTTGAATATTCAAAAGAGAAAAATGAACAAAGTTTGAGGACATACACTGCCTGACTCCAAGATAGGTTATAAAGTTACAATAATCAAACAGTGGTAAACTGCTACGAGAGTGAAAGATATGAAAGCAATAGAAATACACCCACATAAATATGGGCATTTGATTTTTGACATAAATGACAAAGCAATCCAATAGGAAAAGAGACTCTTGAACAGATGGTGCTAGAATGAGTGAAATGAGTGAAAGAATGAGTATTCAAATAGAAAGAAAAATAAAATGGAACAAAATCCAAATCTCAACCTCTAACTCACACCATACACATACAAATAAATTCAAAATCTATCATATTTTTAAATGCAAAAGTTAAAACTAACAAATCTTTAGAGGAAAACAAAGGACTGGTATGCAGGGTATATAAAAAACAAAATCCTACAACACAATTAAAAAAGTTAACCCAATAAAATATGGGTCAAAGCCTTCAACTGTCACTTCAAAAAACATATAGGAGTGACCAATAAGCATATAGAAAAATGCACATCACTAGTTTTTAGAAATATGAAAATTAAAGGCACTATGGGATACTACCATACACCCACCAAAATGTTAAAAACTAAAATAACTGACAACATCCAATTATGGCAAAGATATGGAACAACCAAAACTCTCCTACAGATAAAGGGAGAACTTTACTTTGGAAAGTGGGATGGTTGTATGAATAGATATGTGATAGAGCAAGTGTAGTAAAATAATTACGGTAGAATCTAGGTGGTGAGTATAGGGTATGCGTTTAAACATTTGTTCAATTTCGTTGAATGTTTGAGATTTTTAATAATAAAACATTAGAAAAGTGTAGCTTTAAAATATACTTGACTAGAAAGTCAGTTCCCATGGTTTCTTTAAAAAGTTGCTGGCTATTTTCACTTATTTACATTGCTGTTCTCCAAAAATATCATTCTGAGATTTGTTTGGACTTTTGTTTATTCAGATTAGTGTGACAATTTCATCAAATTTCAACAGCTGAAATATAGTTATGCAATGTGTAATTTGATGTTTACGTTCATTGTTAAATTTGTTGCTATTCCATATTTCTGGTTCCTTGTATGATTGGGATCTCACCCATTTTTACTGTAATTGGTTCTTTCTAATACAGATGCTCTTTTAAGAGTTTTCAATGTTCAACTTTTATATGCTACAAAGCAAAAGTGAATCATTCTGCTTATTAATATTAAATAGAAAGAGTTTTTGGCCACGGTCATTTTATTCTTGGACAGCTCAGATATGTCTTGCTTCCTGTTCTTGATTATTTTTGAGGTAGTTTATGAATAACCCAACGTGTCTGTTAAATTCAACAGTGGTGTGAGGGCCAAAAAATTAAGAACTTTAGCAGAGTTCTAGGATTATATTGGAAATAAAAGGAGAAAAAATCAGAGAAAACTAAAAATAAAATATAATTATTACATATGCATATAAGATACATTTGTAACAAACTGAACATTAAAGAAGGCATAAATGAATCCTGCAACTCGTAACAAGTGCTGTGTCTAGGCAATTAGCAATATTCACCAAGAATCAATAAAAGTGATTAATAAAATGGAAAAATGCTAAGGGTGTGGCTGAAAACATATTTCAATTTGATCACCTATCAACCTAATGTTAATTCAGATGGACAAGTGTGACAGATTCCTGCTGATAAAATTTTTATCACATGTTGAATAGGCTAAAAATGGCAAAGAAACGTTTTACAGGGAATTCAAAGTTATTGAAGAAGTAGAACCAGGCACAGACCATCAAAGGAAGCAGGCATTTGCTTAAAAGTTTTTCAAATTAGATGAAAATTGTATACATATGTAACAAACCTGCACGTTGTGCACATGTACCCTAGAATATAAAGTATAATTTTAAAAAAGTAATGACAAAACCACAAAAAAAATAAAATGTAAAATAAAAAATAAAATAAAACGTAAAATAAAAAATAAAATAAAACGTAAAAAGCCCAAAAAAATGTTTGGATTACTATAGCTGTTTAAACAGCTGTAATGGACCATTTCCCAAGCCTGTTTGGTAGAAATGCATCTGATGGCTACAGGTTTACATTTCTTTTAGTCATTTTGAATTTTTGCACTCATGAAATTATGAACACCTTTCCAGAATCCAACCTCTTCCTAAATATTGGATTTTTCTCCATGTAGAGAGGCTGTATTTTTTTCTTTTTAGTATTTTGCCCATTACTAACCATCTACTAAGCTCTCTGTCAATTCCCACAGTAATTCAGTTGCCTACTGGAGTTTCCAGGAGACATTCTTTATAAATAAGGGCACCTTGTGGCACTTCTTAGAATTAAAATTCAATGTATTTAACATGATCTGGAAGACCTGGGCTGCCTCTCCAGTCTCATTTCATGCCTCTCTTTCCTTCCTTCGCTACACTGCCCACCATTCTGACCTGTTTTCTTTCTTTGAATATGAGGACTGCCCTTTCCAGCCCTAGGGCTTTCAACTTTCTGTTCCTGCTGTTTGGAGTGCCTTTGGCACACATCCTCCTCAACAACTCCTGTCCATGCTTTACATCTCTGCTAACGAGACCTTCTTCCAAGAAACTTTCCCTGGCTCTATAGTTTATATTAGTTCCCCCACCGCCTACCTGCTCTGTCTCAGAGCAGCTGGTTCTTCTTCTTCAGGGGACATTTCAGAGTTTATGAATCTTTCTTTTATGTGATACTGCATTTGATATCTATCTCCTCTCCCACAAGGTTGTAAGCTTCATATCAGCAAGGACAATATCCTTTCTCTTTTTTTTCTTTTTTAATGTCCCTATATTCTTAAACCTGTCACGGTACAGGGTATATAGGAGGAAGAGAAACTTCATAAATATTATTTAAACATTGAATGTCATCAAAATGGGTTCCTGTTTCTTGCAGATAAGACCTCACTCTCACGTTTAGATGAAAAGAAGAAAAGCTTATCTCTATTGTGACACTTATGTCTGATAGTGACTTTATAGATTTCTATTTGAGAAACATTTGTATCTGAGAAATATACAACATGTTATTGAAATAGAGAGTCTAATGATGAAATTTTCAAAACTAAAGCTACAGGGCGGTAAGGGGAAAAAGATGAAAAAAAACCAGAATCATTTAGCACATAGCAACAGGTGATTATCAACTCCTAGCTCCACATTTGGAAAGACAAGATCTAATACATAAAAATATGAAGGGAGTATAAATATATAAAAGAGAGGATCTATATATTTTGGAGAATTTCAAACAACGTCCTTATTGCATGTGGTACTGAGAGACTGTCAAGTTTTCTCTTTTTAAAATTAAAAACATTAGTAAGGGTTTTTTAAATTTTCCTTTTTTTCCTAAAATATCTTGTTTTTCTGAGGAAGAGACATCCATTTCATTTGAACAGGTTAAAGGATTTTATCTGTTATACATACTGTACTTTAAGCTATTTGAATGTTAGATTAGAGATGGTGCTCAGAAGGTACGATAATCTGCTAAAGAGAATGTGGCAATGAAAGTGCCACAGGTGATTCCTTTTTGTAAGTATGTTTTGGCCGCAAATACTCAGAAATCCTCATTCTTTCACAAACACCTAAAAAGTAAACTGGCATAGCTGTATTTTTTTAAAGTCTGAAGAATGTCTGCCTAAAGGTATTAGCCACTGTTTCTGTTAAGAGTCTGCACAAGACTCAGATGACATCCCTAAAATGGAATTGAGGGGGTTTGTTTACAAAAGGACTATTTACAAAGTCCATGTGTACAAAAATACAAGGATGGGCATATACATTATAGGCAGTAAAACAAGCTCTTTTTAGTGTGCCAGTTAATGTGTTTTGTCAAATGTACACATGCTTATATAACCAGCAGTCCAAAAGAAATTCAGAACATTTTCATGATTGCTAAAAATTCCCTATGTCTCTCTAAAATCAATCCCAAACCCTAGGTTGCAATTACTAATCAATCTATAACTCTCTATAATCAATCCCAAACCCTAGGTTGTAAAACTAATCACTGATCAACTTGCAATTACTATAGATTAGTTTTGTGCGTTCTTGGCAACCAATGCAAAAGTGGACAAATAGGATCAGATCAATTTACAAAGCTTCTGCATAGCAAAGGAAACAATCAGCAAAGTGAAGAGACAATCCATGAAATGGGAGAAAATATTTGCAAACTACCTATCTGACAAGGGATTAATAGCCAGAATATACAAAGGACACAAACAACACTATAGGAAACAATCTAATAATCCGATTAAAAAATGGAAAAAAAATCTGAATAGACATCTCTTAAAAGAAGATAAATGGCAAACAGGTATATGAAAAATTGTTCAATGTCATCAATCATCAGGGAAATGCAAGTCAAAACTACAATGCAATATCATCGGACCCCAGTTAAAAGGGCTTTTAACCAAAAGACAGACTATAACAAATGCTGGTGAGAATGTGGAAAAAGGGAATCCTTGTATACTGTGGGTGGGATTGCAAATTAGTACAATCACTATGGAGAACAGTATGGAGGTTCCTCAGAAATCTAGAAATAGAGCCACCATATGATCCAGCAATCCCACTGCTATGTATTTACCCAAAAGAAAGAAAATCAGTATTTCAAAGAGATATCTGAATTCCCATGTTTGTTGTGGTATTATTCACAATAGCTAAGATTTGGAAGCAACCTAAGTGTCCCATCGACATTTCAATGGGTAAAGAAAATGTGGTACATATACACAGTGGAGTATTACTCAGCCATGAAAAAGAATGAGATCCTGTCATTTGCAATTACCATGGATGGAAGTAGAGGTCGTTATGGTAAATGAAATAAGCCAAGCACAGAAAGACTACGTTTACGTGTTCTCACTTATTTGTGGGAGCTAAAAATTAAAACAATTGTACTCATGGAGGTAAGAGTAGAATGATGGTTACCAGAGGCTGGGAAGGGTACTGGTGCAGGAGTGGGAATGGTTAATGAATACAAAAATATAGTTAGGTAGAATGAAAAAGATGTAGCATTTGACGGCACAACGAGGTGACTGCAGTCAATAATGTATTGTACATTTTAAAATAATTAAAAGTATGATTGGATTGTCTGTGACACAAAGAAAGCATACATTCTTAAGGTAAAGGATACCCCATTTACTCTTATGTGATTATTGTGCATTGCATGCCTGTGTTAAAATATACCATGTACCCCATAAATATACACACCTACTAGGTACACACAATTTTTTGAATTGCCTGTTCTTGAATTTTATATGAATGAGGTAATACAGTAAGGATTCTTTGGCTCTAGCTGCTTCAGCTCAGCATAATGTGGTTGAATGTATTAGTAATTTGTGCCTTTCTCTTGATGAGTAGTAGTATACCATTGTATAAATTATACCACAGGTTATCAGTCCTCTGCTGAAATATACCTGGAATGTTTCCATATTATTTTTCACTATGTTTCATAAAGCTTCTATAAATATTTTTGTATGATGCTTAATTTATGATGAAGTCAAATATATATATTAATTTATGATGGAGTCAAATACACACACACACACACACACACACACACATATTTCTTTACTATATAGGGCATTTTGGGTCTTGTCTAAGAAGTATATCCCTACCCTATGGTTGTGAAGGTTTTATTCTATGGTGAGCTTTAGAATCTTTGTAATTTCAGCTTTTATATTGAGACTTGTGATCCATTATAGTTAATTTTTGTGCACATCGTAAAGGTAGGAAATAAGATTTACTTTTGCTTATATGAACATACAGCTGTTCCAGAATCATTGGTTGAAATACTAGCATCTCCCTCATGAAATTATCTTGGCACTTCTGTTCAGAGTCAGCTGACCTTATATGGGTGAGTCAATTTCTGAACTCTCCTGTTTACTAATCTTTGTGATGATGCTCATATCACCTAATCATAATTTCTATAACTTGATAATAAGCCTTGAAAACCAGAGTGTATTTCTCCAATTTTGTTATCTATTTTTCAAGATTATATTTTAGCCATTCCAAATATCTTGAATTCCCATATGCATTTTTACAAGGTCTACCAAAAAAACCTGCTGGGATTATGATTGACAATGCATTAAACCTGTTGATCAATTGAGGGTTACATTGTCACCTTAAAAATGGTGAGTGTTCTAATCAAAGAATATGTAATATGTCTCCATTTATTTAGGTTTTCTTCAATTTCTCTCTGTGCTTTTTTTTGTGTGATTTACATTGTATGGTTACTGCACGTTTGTTAAATTTATCTCAAAGTATTTTGTAGTTTTGGATGCTGTTATAATTTATATCTTTAAAATTTCATTTTCAGTTTTTTTGTTTCTCATGAGAGATTAAATTTATTTTGTAATATTGATCTTGTATTCTGCAACTTTACCAGATCACTAATTTTCATAACATTGTTGCAGATTGCTTAGGAGTTTCTATGTATATTCCCTTGTTATCCACAAATACAGTTTCATTACTTCCTTTCTAATGTGTATGGGTTTTACTATTTCCTTTCTTGCCTTAATGAACTGACTAGGCTCTCCAGTAAAGTGATAAATAGAAGTGATGAGAATGGACATCTTTGCTTTGTTGTTAATTTTAAGGAGAAGCATTCAGGTTTTTAGCATTCATTAACTGTGTTAGCAGTAGGTGTCTCCGAGTTGCCCTTTATTAAGTTCAGTTCTCTTCCTCGCAGCTATTTTTCTAATCATAAATGTGTGTCGAATTTGTCAAATGCCATTTATGTACCTGTTGAGATTATCAGGTGGATTTCCCCTTTGTTTATATAGAGAATTGATTGGTTATTAAATATTGCATCAATATTGCATTCTTATGATAAACTTCAATAGGTCATGATATATTTCCCTTTTTATCTGTTTGAATTTGTTAAATGCAACTTGTTAATATTCTGTGAAGGATTTTTTGTTTTCATGCTCATGAGGGCAATTGGTCTCTAGCTCTCTTTTCTATTAGTATTTTAGTTTGGGTTTTAGTATAAAGGTCCTGCTGTCTTCATTAAATAAATAAAGAGGTATTCTTTCTTCCTCTATTTTTCTGAAAGATTTTCTCCTTAAGTGAGATTATTTCTCCTTAAGTGATTGCAAAACAAAAATAGTTTTCTTTTATACCAATTACGTCTTCTTCAGGAATATGGGTTTTCTTCCAGTAGTGAGCTGGCTTAGTTGCGTGATCAACTTTCATTTATTTGTGGAGGGATTTCTCATAGCAACTCTTGCTTTTAATTTTTAATCATAATTGTGCTGTTTTAATTCATATTCATAAAATCTGGCAAATGGTTTAGTTCAGGTATGATTTAATCACTGTATTCTCAGCTATAATTCAATGTAGCATCAAGAAATTAAAAACAAGTCGATTAAAACTAGCTTGCCCTTAGAACATACCAAGTTCTTTGAACAGTATAATTAAATATGATTCTATTTTAACCATAAATTCTTAAACAAGCAAAGCAAAATGAAGCCCATATAACTCCAACGGCCCCATCCCCACACACTTCAGAAACAGTTATTTCCTCTAAAGTGACAACATTTCATAACAATAATTTTAAAAGCCCCCATGTTTCCTTTTCCAGCTGTGAACAATTTGGGTCATGTACTGATAAAGCAGGTAAGAACAGAGATACTCCTCTTTATTTCAATTTAATTAAGATGCCAGTTATCCGGCCGGGCGCGGTGGCTCAAGCCTGTAATCCCAGCACTTTGGGAGGCCGAGGCGGGCGGATCACAAGGTCAGGAGATCGAGACCACAGTGAAACCCCGTCTCTACTAAAAATACAAAAAAAAAAAAATTAGCCGGGCGCGGTGGCGGGCGCCTGTAGTCCCAGCTACTCAGGAGGCTGAGGCAGGAGAATGGCGGGAACCCGGGAGGCGGAGCTTGCAGTGAGCCGAGATCGCGCCACTGCACTCCAGCCTGGGCAACAGCGTGAGACTCCGTCTCAAAAAAAAAAAAAAAAAAAAAAAAAAAAAAAAAAAAAAAAAAAAAAAAAAAGATGCCAGTTATCCAAAATTCACAATCTTTGAATGTAAACTCAATCAGAAGGAACCTCACTAGAATAAATTTTGCTTTTGTAAATCCTTTTGCCGAGCTCAAGCCTATTGTCCCCACATGCTTCTCCTTGCACTTACCTAAGCATGCCATCCCAGTGGTAGTGAGAAGCAGAATAACCTGCACCTTTATCTTTCTCAGCTCCTAATTCTCCAGCCCTTGACTAAGTTCATGACTCCAACAAGGGCATATTTCCTTTCCACCACTTATGTTTTCCCTGCAGCAGAAACTAACTTACCACGGAAAAGAAATCTCTAAATCTTATCTCTGCATCAGCTTTCCTTTATGTAGGATTCAAAATATTACTTTAATACCCAGATCGATGTTCAATACTTTAAACCCTGGCCAAGGAAAGACTAAAGAGGAAATAAAGTTTCAAAACAAGTACAAGAGAGGCAGAAGCCATGGTGTCCAATTTTTCTCTAGTAGCACCATGTTATTTGCCACCATAACTATAAAACAGTAAACCACGGTGAGTCTTTCCTGATACCAAATGAATCCTCTTTCCAGTATGAAAAGATGTTTCCCAAAACAGTGTCATGGCCCTAAAATTTTAACTACTCCACAGGGAGATGTACAGAAACTGGGAGTAAGTTTAGAAACTTTTATAGTGATTTTGTGTCTGGAATTAGGGGGTTCTTGGTCTCACTGACTTCAAGAATGAAGCCGCAGACCCTCGTGGTGAGTGTTACAGTTCTTAAAGATGGTGTGTCCAGGGTTTGTTCCTTCTGATGTTCAGACATGTTTAGAGTTTCTTCCTTCTGGTGGATTTGTGGTCTTGCTGGCTTCAGAAGTGAAGCTGCAGACCTTCGCAGTGAGTGTTACAGCTCACGAAGGCAGTGAGGACCCAAAGAGTGAACAGCAGCAAGATTTATTGCAAACAAGCAAAGACTGAAGCTTCCACAGCACCTGAGGCAAACCAAGCGGGTTGCCACTGTGGGCTTGGGCAGCCTGTTTTTATTCACTTATCTGACCCCACCCACATCCTGCTGATTGGTCCATTTTACAGAGAGCTGATTGGTCCGTTTTGACAGAGTGCTGATTGGTGCATTTACAATCCTTTAGCTAGACACAAAAGTTCTCCAAGTGCTCACCACATTAACTAGAAACAGAGCACTGATTGGTGCATTTACAAACCTTGAGGTAGACACAGAGTGCTGATTGGTGTGTTTATAAACCGTGAGCTAGACACAGAGTGCTGATTGGTGTATTTACAATCCTGTAGCTAGAATAAAGGTTCTCCAAGTCCCCACCAGATTAGCTAGATACAGAGTGCTGACTGGTGCATCCACGAACCCCCAGCTAGACACAGAGTGCTGATTAGTGCATATACAATCCTCCTGCTAGACATAAAAGTTCTCCAAGTCCCCACCTGACTCAGGAGCCCAGCTGGCTTTGCCTAGTGGATCCCGCACCAGGGCGGCGGGCAGAGCTGCCCACCAGTCCAGTGCCCTGTGCCTGCACCCCTCAGCCCTTGGGTGGTCGATGGGACCGGGAACCCCAGAGCAGGGGCAGTGCCCGTCGGGGAGGCTCTGGCAGGGAGACTCTCCCAGGGGGTGGGAGGTGGCAGGCTTGGGCATGGCAGGCTGCAGGTCCCCATCCCTGCCTGGCAGAGAGGCGGTTGAGGCCTCGTGGGAATTCGAGCAAGGCACGGGCCAGCCCGCCAGCGATGACCCAGCGCACCCTGCACAGCTGCTAACCCAGGTGCTAAGCCCCTCACTGCCATGGACTGGTGGTGCTGGCCCGCCGCTCCCAGTGCGGGGCTGGCTGAGCCTGCGCTCACCCCGAACTTGTACTGGGCCTCCAGCAGGGCAAGCAGCCCTGGTTCCCACCCGCGCCTCTCCCTCCACACCTCCCCTCAAGCAGAGGGAGCCGGCTCTGACCTCAACCAGCCCAGAGAGGGGCTCCCACAGTGCCCCTGTGGACTGAAGGGCTCCTCAAGTGCAGCCAGAGTGGATGCCCAGGGTGAGGAGGTGCTGAGAGCAAGCGAGGGCTGCTACCACAGTGTCACTTCTCAATTTGACATTGCTCTGCCATTCAGACTCATCATTAGTGGACTTACCTTATTGAAAGGCTTATGGGTCATGTGGTGTATACTGCATATTTATGAGCAGTGGTTCTAAAACTGGTTATGAGGTTTTAAGACCACATACTGGTCTATAGTGAATAGAAATATTTTTGAAAAATTGCTTTTCAGCATAGTGTGAGAAGCACTAGTATAAAACATATTTTTAGTGTCGAAAATAATGCATGTGTCATATGTAAGATATCTCTTTCCTCGTCTCTTACACTTAGTGTAGATGTCTACTCTTTTTGTTGCTCTCTTTCTTCATCTCTTACACTTAGTGTAGATGTCTACTCTTTTTTTGTTGCTGAAACATGGTTCTGCATTTCAACTTTATGAAATTTGTATTGAAACATCCTGAAAAGAATCTGAAAGCACTGTGGGTTCAACATTCTTTTTGACCACAATCTTCAAGATCGTAGTTTTTTTGTTTTTTTCCTCTGCTAAATTGTATTAAGGCTTCTTCCAATGGTATATAAGAAAGTGTTTCCCACTTTTTAGTAGCATCTCTAAATCACATTGTGGACCAGTGGCTTCTAGAAGGTAGGAGCCAATTACAGTGAAGGTACTGAGATTACTACGTTCCATTAAAGAAACAATGCAACATGGCACAAGTATACATATGTAACAAACCTGCACGTTATGCACATGTACCCTAGAACTTGAAGTATAATAATAATAATAAATAAAATAAAATAAAAATAAAAAATAAAAAAAAGTTAAATAAAATACATCTTACAAAGATATAAAAAAAGAAACAATGTAACTTTTAACTTAGGTTGTCTGTTCTATTCTGTCTTTATTCCTCAATCTTTCCACTTTTTGAGGTCTGGCTTACCTTGGCCCTGTAATCTACACTTTTTATAATGTCTTCATTAGCCCCTGTTTAACCCTTACGATAATATTTCTGCATATATTACACACAAAAAAAATGAAGTTGAAACAATTGTTGAATGACTGAAATCCTTTATCAAAAAGTTCTTAAGTAGCTAGTTATAATTCTAATAATTCATATCCACCTTAAAACCAGGGAGCATGAAATAAAATTGAGCCTATAGACTCAATACTTTTTATGAAACTCTGACATTGAAGAATAAATTTAATAATATCAAATAGTACCTTAAAAGCACAAATATGACATGGGTTTAATATTTGAAGACTAAGATATTAAAATCTAATATTAAAGTTTTGGTTCACTCTGTAGTTATAATTTCTGCCTTGTTCTATGGAACAAAAAGATGAATTGTTCATAGGAGATGCCTTATAATGCTATAAAAGAAACATAAATGCTACTGATAAAGACTCATCCCATTAAGGTGAAAAGAGATTAATATTCTTTATCAAGTGAACACCAGTAGCATTGAGATTGATGTTATCAAACTATCTTCAAACTGGCAGACTGCCTGTGTGATTGGGTTGCCTGACCTCCCAAGTGAATACTTTTCTCTTATTATATAGCCTAGAAATCTGAAAACCTAAAGTGTTTCAAAGGCACTCTGAATAAAGATCTAAAAAAAAAAAAACAAGCAGTATCGAACAGCAGGGACATATAATTTTAGGACTATACTATGTGCATGTGTAGCAAGTAACACACTTAAAGAGAATTGATCTGTACAATTTTATCAAATACTACCATAACTAAACAATAGTGATGGTAATAATTATCAGAGGTACTGTATGTATAGACTGGGAAAATGACTGCGTTGATTCTTTGGGTTCTCCGAAGAGGTTCTTTACAATTTAAGACTATTTTCTAAGCACATGTACATACACAATAGCTAAGGCAATTTGCATACTCTGGAAAATAGTACATGTAGCTCACTCTACGAATACAAATATGCATGTAATCTTCAAGTAAAATACAGGTAGGCATTATAGCTCTAACATGAGTCAGTAGTCTCTCCTCACTAAGAAGTTAAAAGAGGCCATAAATCAATGGAAAGGAATACCAGAATAAAACAAGCAAAGTTTTATTTTTCACTTTGCTTCTTTGTTTCAGTGTGCATTCTCTTCTGTGAATCTGTTTCCTGGTAAATTATACATATTATGTAGGCATGATATGTATAATTTCAGGTATTGTGAATTGTTAAATTTACAATCAGTGTACTCAGCCTCCAGTTGTTATAATATATAGCTATTACTATCTATCCATAGTTGTTAGTCTGTATCCATCATCTTCCTGAGTTAGTAAAATAGAACAGCTGTGTTATTTCAGTCACAAGAATGTGATTTTCTATAATAACAGATAAAATCCTGTGATATGTTGTATGTAGGTAGTATTATTAAACTTTTTTCTCATTTTCTCTCTCTCTCTTTGTTGCTGTTTCCTTTACTAGTTTGCTGCCTATGATCACATAGGAATTTATTACTCAGAATTTTTAAAATGTACATTTTTATTGACTTTTTATAAAAATAAAAACATTATACCCTACTTTCCTCCATCTTTCCCTTTAACTTCTATCATATTTTTCTTTTAAGCAGAAAAATTGTTGTCTGTTTTTCAGCTACAGTAAATCAAGTGTTTGATCATCAAGCATGGTTTTCAATTTATACAATCCTGTATTTAGAGTCTCATTGGCTATAAGCTGATGATGTAAAACCATTTGAAACAAATCTGTTTGTTTGAAGTGGATGTAAGGAACCCCTGTAAAAAGAGGGGTTCCTCCCTCCCCGTATCTTCTCTCCACATGGTCTTTCTCTGCCCGAGGCAGAATAGCCTTAATGAGTTTGCACTGTAACTCTTGGTTTTCTCACGAATAGCTTAAAAATTGATGGATATTTAAGATGTAAACCATCAATTTTTAAGCTATTCATGAAGTATCTCAAATTACAAAACAAAAAACAAATCAGCAGATACACAGAAGCGTAACTCCTAGAGTCTTAAGTGAACTGTGTTTAATAGAGCTGTGAAAACAGAGAGGATTAAATAAACAAGTTCCAAGAGGGATAAGCTTTTCCAATGTGCAAAATTGATGCGTGTTGTTTTATTCCCCAGAAATAATTTCCAGTTCTCAGTGTGAATTAAGGGTCAGGCTTTGCTCACACAAAGGAGAAAGTAAAATTAACAAAATTTCTGTGTAGAACTTGCACAATATTTAAGAAACTCAAGGAGCCCAGAATCCTGTTTTCCCCATCACCTATCTGCCAAATCTGGGGTTCATGCTGAAGGACTGGGAGCTTTTTAGAGAAATCTGACCTCTTCTCTTGGTGAAGTCTGACCTCTTCCCATACTTTCACAGAATTAAGGAAATAAAATCCTGCTTGAGGAATAGGCCTGCCTCAAACAATAGTTTTTCATCTTCTCATGACATCTACCAAATTTGGAAATAGCATGGAATGGAAGGGCAAACAGAAAAACCAAAGACCTGCAAAGGCTGACTGAATTTTCATAGTTATTTAGAGATCAGGAGGTATATACCTACCAGTCTCCCAAGAGGAAGCTTGGAACATGCCTGAATAACATGAATGAATCAGAAATGAATGAATTCTTACTAAAGCACCAAACCAGTCAATTGCTCACCATAATCCATTATTGAGTAGAAGTTATTAACACCCTTCACATGTACCCTACCCACCTTACAGAATTAAACAGGAACTCTAGATAAAAGATAAACTCAACCAGATCCTTTATGTTTCCTTAATATATGATATGCACATACAATAAAAAATTATTGAAAATGTGAATAAACAAGAAAATGTGATTAATAATCAAAAGAAACCTATAGGCAGACTAACAATCCAATAATGGATTTAGTCCATATCTATAGACTTTAAAATTACTATTATTAATATATCAAAGGGCAGAAGTATACATGCACTAAATTTAGGAATATATGGAGAGTTTCACTAAAGAGTTGAAATACATGAAACAAGTTGATATTCTAGAGCTGCAAAATACCGTATATACTATTAAGTCCTTATTGGATGGGTTTCACAAGAGAAGGGACATAGAGAAGATACTATAAATACAATTAGAGATAGTTGAATACATCTAAAGGAAGCTCTGAAAGAAAGAAAAATAATTAAAGAAAAAGAAAATATCAGTATATGAGCTACAGTGAGAAATATAAATATATGTGCAATTGGAATGCCAAAATGGAGGGCAAAGACAATAGGATATCAATATTTAAAAACAAAATAACCAAAAATATTCCAAAAGTAATAAATGGCATCAAATTACAAATTCAAAAGTCTAGCGGCACCCAAGCAGGAAAAATAAGAAATGATCACACGAAAGATCACTGCAGTCAAATTATTAAATATCAGAGAAAAGGAAAAAAAGAGCAATCATGTTATTTTCAAAAGAGAAACAATAAAACATAAAGTTAATTTTCCAATAGTGACTGTGAAAGACAAGAGAAAATGATATCTTTAAGTGCTAAAATAAAAACTAGGAATTTATTTATTGACTTTATTTTACTTTCAGAGGGTATACGTGCAGGTTCGTTACCTGGGTATATTATGTGATGCTGGGGTCTGGGGTATGAATGATTCCATCACTCAAGTATTGAACATAGTACCCGATAGTTTTTAAACCTTTGCCCCCTCACTTCTCCCCTCTGATAGTCCCCAGTGTCCATTGTTACATCTTTATGTCCATGAGTACCCAATGTTTAGTTCCCATTTATAAGTGATTACATGCCATATTTTGTTCTCTATTCCTGGATTATTTTGCTTAGGATAATGGCCTACAGCTGCATTCATGCTGCTACAAAGGACATGATTTCATTCTTTTTCATGGTTACACAGTATTCCATGGCAATATGTACTACATTTTATTTATCCAATCTACCATGGATGGGCACCTAGGTTGGTTCCATGTTGTTGATATTGTGCATAGTGTTGTGATGAACATGCAATTTCATTTGTATTTTTGGTAGAAAGATATGTTTTCTTTTAGTTATATACCCACTAATGGTATTGCTGTGTCAAATGGCAGTTCTGCTTTTCATTATTTCAGAAATTGCCAAACTGCTTTCCACAGTGACCAAACTAATTTACATTCCCACTAAGTGTATAAGTTTCCCTTTTCTCTGCAGCCTCACCAGCATCTGTTACTTTTTGACTTCTTAATGATAGCCACTCTGACTGGTGTGAAATGGTATCTCATTGTGGTTTTGACTTGGATTTCTTTGACAATTAGTGATGATGGACACTTTTTTCATGTATTTGTTGGACACTGGTATGTCTTTTGAGAACGGTCTTCTCATATCTTTTGTCCATTTTGATGGCATTTTTCATTTTTTTGCTTGATTTGTTTAAGCGCCTTAAAATTCAGGGTATTAGATAGTTGTCGGGTGCGTAGTTTGAAAATATATTTTCCTATTTTCTAGGTTATCTGCTTTCTTATTAATAGTTTTATTGGCCGTGCAGAATCTCGTTAGTTTAATTGGGTCCTACTTGCGAACTTTTGTTTGTTGTAAAATTGCTTTTGAGGACTTAAGTCATAAACTCTTTCCCAAGGCTGATGTCCGGAATGGTGTTTTCTATGTTTTCTTCTAGGATTTAAGAATCCTAGTTTGAAGTCTTGCATTTAAATCTTTAATCCATTTTCAGTTAGGTTTTGTATATGGTAAAAGGTAGGGGTACAGTTTTATTCTTTTGCATATGGCTACCTAGTTATACAAGTATCATTATTGAATAGGGAGTCTTTTCTCCATTGCTTATTTTTGCAGACTTTTTTGAAGATCAGATGGCTGAAGATGTGCTGCTTTACTTCTGGGTTCTCTGTTCTGTTCCATTGGTCTATAAGTCTGTTTTTGTACAAGCTGTTTCGGTAGTTGTGGCTTTATAGTATACTTTGAAGTCAGGTAGTGTAATGGCTGTGGCTCTGGTGTTTTTTGTTTTTTGTTTTTTGTTTTCCTTTTTTCTTAGGCTTGCTTTGGCTATTTGGACTCTTTTTTGGTTCCAGGTGAATTTTAGAGTAGTTTTTTTCTAGGTCTATGGAAAATGACATTGATAATTTGATAGGAATAGCATTGAATCTGTAGATTGCTTTGAGCAGTATGACCACTTTAATGATATGGATTCTTCCAATGTGTAGAGCATGGTATGTTTTCCCATTTGTTTGTTTCATCTATGATTTCTTTTAGTAGTATTTTGTAGTTCTCGACTTACAGATAGTTTACCTTTTTGGTTTGAAAAATTATTTTTGTGGCTATTTTAGATGGGATTGCACTCTTGATTTGGCTCTCAGCTTGAACCTTTTAGTGATGTATAGAAATGCTACTATTTTTTGTAGGTTGACTTTGTATCCTGAAACTGTACTAAAGTCACTTGTTAGTTCCAAAAGCCTTTTGGCAGAATCTTTAGAATCTTTCGGGGTTTCTAGGTATATGATCATACTTTCCATGAAGAGAGAAAGTTTGAGTTCTTCTTTGCCTATTTTATTGCCTTTTATTTTTTCTCTTGCCTGATTACTCTGACTAGGACTTCTAGTTCTATGTTGAATAGGAGTGGTTAGAGTGAGCAACCTTGTTTTGTTTTAGTTCTCAATGGGGATGCTTCCAGTTTTTGCCCGTTCAGTGTGATGTTGCCTCTGTGTTTGTCATAGATAACTCATTATTTTGTGCCATGTTCCTTCGATGCCTAGTTTCTTAGGTTTTTATCCTGAAGGGATGTTGGATTTTATTGAAAGCTTTTTTCTGCATCTATTGAGATGATCATATGGTTTTCATTTTTAATTCCGTTTATGTGATGAATCACATTTATCGATATGTGTATGTTGAACCAACCTTGCATCCCAGGAATGAAACCTACTTCATCATGTTGAGTTAACTTTTTGATATGCTGTTAAATTCAGTTTGTTAGTATTTTCTTGAGGGATATTTGTCTCTAGTTTCCTATTTTTGTTGTGTCTTTGCCAGATTTTGGTATCAGGGTGATGCTGGCTTCATAGATTGAGTCAGAAAGGAATCCATCCTCCTCAATTTTTTGGAATAGTTTCAGTTGAATTGGTACCAGCTATTCTTTGTGCAACTGGGGTAGAATTCAACTGCAAATCTATCTCAACCAGGATTTTTTCTTTTTTTAAACAACCCACAATTTACCCTCCAGGAAAATATCCTCTAAAAAAAACCCTGAAAGACTTCATCAGCAGCACACCCAAGACATATTTTAAAAATTATTGAAATTGAAGGAAAATAATTCCAAGAAGCATGGAACTTTAGGAAAGATAGAAAAGTATTAGAAAGGGAAAATACATAGGTGGTTATAAAGGAATATTGATTGTTAAAGAGAAATGATGTACAGCCTATAACATATGCAGCAATAAAATAAATGACAACAGTAATGGTATAAAGTATTGAGTTAAGTATTATGTTTCATTCATTGTTCAGAAAGCTAAAGTACTAATTTCATTTGACGTTAGTAAACAAGCATTCATGTTTCAATATCTAGGATAACCACTATAATAAAATAAACACAAGCTAGTAGAGGAGAAAAATGAAATAACAAAATAAAAACATTTTACGAACCCCAAATAAGATAAAAGGGGAAATAGGGGGACAAAAGCAGAGATGGGAGAATGAATATCAAATATTAATACCTATTGCTTCCATTTATTATAGTAATATAAAGTTGATAAATACATTCTTTAAGTTTAAAAGTCAGTTGAGTTTAAGAAAGACATTAAATCAATGGTGCTGATTGTACATAGGTGACAGAAATTTGGAAAATGCTGGCACAATAAATACTACAGGGAGGCAGAAGAGAATATTTTCTGAATTTAGGCAGACTAGATGCAGTTCTGACTATGCTATCAGTTATCTAAATAAGCAGCAAATAGCAACTTGTCTTTGCAAAGCAAAAGATTATTTTTCAAAAACTTTCATATATATATATATGATTTTAATTCCTCAATCAATTTTTGTTGAAATGATTACTATTTGCCTTGTGTGAATATTTCCATGTGTAAGTTATAAGGGCCAATATATATTTTTGTTTGTGTTAAAATGTCCAAAAGAAGTTTACTCACATAGTGCATTTATAGAATTGAAGGACCATGGATTATTGAAACGATTTTGGAGAATATAAGTGATGGACCATAGCCATTCATGCAATAACTATTTATTGATTACATAATATATCTTAGTCTTTGTGCTAGACACCAGACATCGTAAGATGGAAAAAAAAAAAAAAAAAAAACATGGGGACCAGTCATTGCAGACAGTATTAAGTAATAGAATAGAGTTAAGTCTCAGATTGAGCAATGGCACGGAGAAAGGAACAATTTGTTTTATTAGTGTGAGATCCTGAAATCTTCACAAAAGACCAGACACATTAACTATGCCTTAAATATTTAATAGCTCACTTACTTGGGGAAAGGACATTCAATCAGTTTTGAAAAAATTACTGCAAAAAGATTCACACTTTTAAAAAGTACAAAAATTACTTGAAATGGATAATTTGTTTAGCATTATAATCTCTGAAATACAGACTGTACATTCCCTTCACATGAATTGTTACATCTGATTTAGTATAATTTCAGATTGGTTTTGTTTTGAGGCAACTGATGCAAATAAGAAAGTTAACAAGAAAGTAAGCCAAGGTATTTTCCTTTGTTAAAGTTTTCAATGTTTCTCTATTGGATTCATTATCCGTTTGCTTTGTTGTTTAAATTTCTTTTGCTGAAAGTCGATGAAGAAAATAAATTCTGGTAGGTGCTCGACGCTTGAAAAATTATATCTTAAGCCACAAAATAGCTGTATGTAATCAATTGGTATATCAAAATAAAATATTTTCTACTTAATTATATACTTCAGGATTCTAAAAACAAATGTATCTTTTAATTTCACATCATACAGTATAATTTTTCCTCAAAGTGAAGAATGTATGTTGTTATTTTAATATTATAACAGAAAAAATCCACCCACACTGTGGGAAAAGTTTAATCATGGATTGTAGTAAGAATGGATCAATACCCACTCCATATAAGAACAGCTTAATATTTCTGGTCTTCTGGAGAAAACCTTAATCATGTAGTGGAGAAGTAAGCGTGTCCCTTTGGCTTACATATTACTTAATGCTCACTGCCCTTATTACCACATTATCATGTTCAATGGCACATACAAAGAACACAGTATAAATTGGGTTTTTTTGTTTTTTTGTTTGTTTGTTTGTTTTTGTTTTTGTTTTTTGAGACAGAGTCTTGCTCTGTCACCCAGGCTGGAGTGCAGTGTCACAAACTCAGCTCACTGCCACCTCTGCCTCAGCGATTCTCCTGCCTCAGCCTCCCGAGTACCTGGGATTACTGGCACATGTCACCATGCCCGGCTAATTTTTGTGTTTTAGTAGAGATGGGGTTTCACCATGTTGGCCAGGCTGGTTTTGAACCCCTGACCTCAGGTGATCCGCCCACCTTGGCATCAATTTTACAAGTAAAAGTTGGTGTGAGTTGACACATAAGCATTTCCTGACAGTAATTCTTCAAATTAGATCAAAATTATCATGTTTAATAAAATACAATATCTCCTAAATCTCTCCTCTTCATCACTACTGTCCTACCCTGACTTGGACTTCTATCATGCTCTCTTAACTGGCATTCCTACATCCATTCTTGCTCCACGAGAAGATGTTCTCCGTACCATAGCCAGAGTGGGCTGTTTCAAAATGTAATTATGATCAGGTGATCCTACTACCCAGAATTCTTTAATAACTTTCCATTGCTCGTAAAGATCAAAACCATGAATAAAAAGGCCTGACCCTTCTCTTTAACTCTTTGGTTTTGCTCTTTGAATTCCAGTCACACCAGGTTTCAGTTTCTAAAATGTGAATAGCTTTCTCTACAGCTGGCCCATTGTCTCTGATACCCCTCTGCTCGGAGTAGCCTTTCTACTTCCCTTTGCATAGCTAACTCCTCTTCACTGAATCTCTCAGTCAGCCTGTCCTCAGAAAAAGCCTTTCCTGACCTCAGTGACAACACGATTTTTTGCTATAAAAATTTCTTCTGGCATCATATCTTTATAGCACTCAAGCAGCTGTATTTATACTTTTTAATAATTTGATTAATGATGTCTTATCTCTTCTCTAAATAATGAGGTCCACCAGGATCCACACTGTATGTTTTGTTTTTTTTGTTTTGTTTTGTTTTGTTTTGTTTTGAGACAGTGTCTTGCTCTGTCACCCAGGCTGGAGTGCAGTGGCACGATTTTGGCTTACTGCAACCTCCACCTCCCGGGTTCAAGCAATTCTCCTGCCTCAGTCTCCCAAGTAGCTGAGATTACAGGCACCCACCACCATGCACGGATAAAATGTTTATATTTTTTGTAGAGATGGAGTTTCATCATGTTGGTGAGGCTGATCTGGAACTCCTAACCTGGAGTGATCCACCCACTTTGGCTCCCAAAATGCTGGGATTACAGGCATGAGCCTTTGAGCCCGGCCACACTGTATGTTTTTACTCAACACCTGCTCCTCAGCATCTAGAAGAGTGAACTTGGTACATAATGAGATTGAATACATTCTTATTTCATATTCTTACATGATTTCAACTAGGTAGAAAATCATAACATTTGAAGTCAATTCCAACAGCATAAGAAGGTAGACACTGACCTCGTTTTGGATAAACCCAAAATGTATTAAATAATTTTCTAGTTGTGATTATATAGAGGTAAACGACTTGTTGAACACATATGCTGGCAACAGGCAATTAATAATTATATAAGGAATTTTATTTTTATTGTCTATGTAATTCTAATTGAATAATTATATACAAAGACTTTATGATGATGAGAATTGAGTACAGAAAACTACATTTATTTTAAATTCATTAGCGGAGTGGTACTCTGCTAAACAATTTTCAAATATTACCTTATTTTGTCTTGATAAGAGCAATTGCAAATGATTTTCAAAGCTGGATTGCTTTACTTTAGAGCCTAAGTTCTTAATAAGTACACTATTGCTTTGCTGTGGCAATATTATGTATGTTTTATTAGACTTTATTTGTTAAGCATCTGTTATGTGTCAGACACTCTAAAAGTACGTGATCTCTCTGATCCTCATAGCTAAATAGGTACATATCAAGATCCCTATTTATTAGATACCCTATTTCGGGAATTGCATTTATTGGAAATTTAAAATTGACGGTTACAAAGGGGCCATCACTGGTGCTTAGATATAATTATGTTTTCCAAATCAGAGCTTATCTTAGGAAGAAATGCAACCTTACTCTTCCATTGTTACTGTTTCCAAATTCTCTAGAAACAATGCATATGCTTACATAATGCTGTTTTGGTAAAACCACATTAAAAATAAGGACCGTTGTTGCTTTAAATGCTGGTTTTTAGGTGAATGATATTCTCCTACAAAGTCAACTCTTGGTAGATAATTTAGAGATTTATTCACCAAAAATAATAAAATAGCAAGGATATCTCATTGCCTATTATGAGTACTAGTCATCTGGACTCATATGAGGCTAGATGAAAAGCTCATTTTCTTTGTCCCACAGGTCAGTGTCTGGAACAAAATTAAAATGTGTGAAAGTGATTCAGAAAATTCTGTCTCCCAGATAAATATTTCCTGGGCAAAAGGGAGAAATGAGTTGGAGGATATGGGTGTTAAGTTGGCCTGCTCATATTCTACTCAGAATTTCTTTTCTTACAAAGTGGGCCTTCTGATGGTACCATTTTTTAAAATTCAATTTATTTTAATAGTACTTCCAAGAAAAACAACACCGTCATAACACCAGTTGCCTGCTGAATCTTTTATAGCTATTAGGAAAATGAGCTCCGCAAGTAATAACTACTTCAATAGAAGTTCTTAGGAAACTTGGAGCATATTAGAGTGTGGAGCTGTGTCTGCAGAGGCAGATGAAAGAGACAGCTGAAGCAATTATCTAGATATTTCGGGAAAAAGGAAACAAGATAATTAAGATAATTTGATTAAAAATTGAATTTTTTAATGTAACACAAATGGAAACAAGATAATTAAGATAATTTGGTTAAAAATTGAATTTTTTTAATGTAAGAAGTTGCCTGGTCATGAGTCAGCGTTAGTTGTGGCAAAGTTTATAGAGCCATGTTCAGATCAAGGTTCCATAAAGGGGAGAAATGCATGCCACAAACAGCTGCTTGATTGTGGCATCTTGATTCTTTGATGCCACTTAGTACCCATTTTGGTAAAGATTCTATTTTGGAATCATGTCCTATTGTAAAAAACAGAAGTGATTTAGATAATTCAGGAAAAAACTTAGAAACATATTATGTAACACGTTAGGTAAACAGTCCTAATTTTAGCTTAATGTTTTGCATTTAGAGACTAAACTGATTCTACAAAATTGTCCAGTGAGGGAATACCTTACTCTTAGTACAGGTTTCTAAGGTAATGGGTAAGGTCACACTTTCTAGTGTTTTGGTCCCTGCAGATGTCTTAACCAACCCTACAAGTTGATTGATACTCTTGCCTCCATTAGGGTGATAAGGAAACTGATTTAAGCTACCAAGCACAACCAATTAAGTGACAAAGCCGAGACTCAAAAACTCAGATGGACAAGCTTTCTTTTTTTTTTTTCTTTCTTAAAAATGTTTAACAAAACAGGTAATTCCTATGGACAATAAAAATTCAAAAGTAAAAATACTACATAGTAATAAGCAAATCTCCCTCTTCTCGCCACCCATCCCTTTTCCTTAGGGAGAGCTAATGTTACCTATTTAATTATGTATTCTTTTAGTGATATGCTATGCACATCAAGCATTTTTATATAGATCTTTATGTATGTAAATAAACAAATGATAGATTATGCACCATTCTCCATCCTTTTTCAGTTTTTAACATAACATATAGGTCTTTACATACAAATATAAAGTCATTTCATATTTTCTAGAAGATACATTGTATTCCATTGTATAATATATCACAATATCCATGAGGATGTAAGTTGTTTCCCATCATATTTGATTACTAAATATACTGCAAAGATTATTATTTTTTATATATCCCATTTAGTAATTTTGTTTTAGGTATAGTGTATATAATAGACAAACTTTGCTTTTAAACATAACATTTTATTGTTTGAACCATTTACACTTACTGATATAACAGGCCTAGTTCTATCATTTTTATGTTTGTTCTTTTTATAATCTCTTTTGTTTTCTACTCCATCTATAATTTATTTTAGTAATTTAGAAAGTTGATCTTTTTAATTTGTAATATATTTATTCCTCTTATTTTTGAGACATTATGTATGCATTTTCCATGATAAGCAATGACAAAATTAGTTTAGTCCATACTAGTTTAGTTCCTCAATTTTTTCTTCATCATCCAGATGGAATATTATTTTTATTTTACTTTAAAATAGCCTTCCATTTTTGTACTTTTAATACTACTCTTGCTCCTGTCTATAAAAGCAGTAAATCAGCATACTCAAACCACTTCTCACCTGTTACCCTCCCCCACACAACTTTTGTCAGTGAAATCATTTTTGCATGAGAACTAATAATATTTACATTTATTTTTTGCAATCATAATACCAATACACATTATTTTTGTCTTTGACTCACAGCGAAATGATTCAACTCCCTTCTATTTTTTTCTCTACTTTTTCCATTAATCCCTTGGTTCATTGAAATTCATCCTCTTCTACTATTTCCATACCGGTAACTGTATCTCAACTTTTAAAAAAAGTTTATTTATTGTCTTTATAATTGAACAATAGTTTAATTACTTTATTAATTAGAGTTCAGTTCAGGGGAGCAAAATTCACCGTAAAAAATTAATGTAGATAATTAATGTAGATAGTTAATGTAGATAATATAAATAATATTTCAGAAATATTTCGCAGAACAATATAGAACTCTTCTGACAGCAGAGTTATTACTTCTGAGGTAAACTCTACAAATATTGAATTAAATCTATAAACCCATAGCTGCCAATCAGAGCTTAGGAAACCAGAATTAAGAAGCTGCCACTTACACTGATACAATCATACCTATCTTTTGATATCTAAAATCCTGGAGAATAAAAAAGTACAATGTTGTTGCAGGAAACTTGTGTCCATGCTGCTAAAAAGTCAGAAAGATGAACTCTGCACATTTCTGCCTTCTAAATCTCACGAGTGCATCTAACTGATGGATTGTAATTTGAAATAAGAACCATATTTGCAAGTGAGTCTGGGCAATATGGTTTTTACCTTTCTCTCATCTACAGTCCTGCCAATTAAATTAATCAACTAACACTTGGTTGTCTTGGCACAAAATTTGAGAGTCATAGTTTCCTTTCTTGAGGAGCTTGCAAGCAATTCTATGAATGTTATCTATGAATTCTGAATGTTGTTGTGAAGGAATCTAAGAATAATAACCCACTTTCCTGTTTCATTTATAAATTGACATTATTGCTTATATACTGAAAGCAGTTTTTATCTTTAAGATTAAATAATTTTAATAAGATATATTTGATATAGATTATTCTGAATTTTGTTTAATTGTGAAGCATAATATATCTTCAACATGTTTTTGATCATTTATTTCTGGAAAAAATGAACTTATCTTTGACTATATTCTGATTATCATTCTTTTGAAGTTTTAAATGTACATAGATGGAATCTCTTTTGGTTGGTCTTCCATATACAGCTTTTTATTTCTCATTGCTTTAAACACTGAATTTATTTCCATCTTAATTTTCTCAGTCTTCTAAATCTTGTCCTCCTATCTTTCTGTATTTTCAGTGGTGTCTCCTTTTCCATAAGATTTTCTTTTCTCTTTTTTGCTTCCTTCTGTCTTTAGTTCTATCTGCCAAAGACATCTCTACATGATATCTCATCATATATTCACTGAGATCATGTATGTTTTCCTATAACATCTTATCATGTAAAGGCATTTTTAAATTATACTTTAAGTTCTAGGATACATGTGCTGAACATGCGGGTTTGTTACATAGGTATACACGTGCCGTGGTGGTTTGCTGCACCCATCAACATCATCTACTTTAGGTATTTCTCCTAATGTTATCCCTCCCCTAGTCCCCCAACCCCAATAGGCCCTGGTGTGTGATGGTCCCCTCTCTGTGTCCATGTGTTCTCATTGTTCAACTCCCACTTATAAGTGAGAACATGCAGTGTTTGGTTTTCTGTTCCTGTGTTAGTTTGCTGAGAATGATGGTTTCCAGCTTCACCCATGTTCCTGCAAAGAAAATGAACTAATCCTTTTTTTATGGCTGCGTAGTATTCCATGGTGTATATGTGCCACATTTTCTTTATCCAGTCTATCACTGATGGGCATTTGGGTTAGTTCCAAGTCTTTGCTGTTGTGAACAGTGCTGCAATAAACATACATGTGCATGAGTCTTTATAGTAGGATGATTTATAATCCTTTGGGTATATACCCAGTAATGGAATTGCTGGGTCAAATGGTATTTCTGCTTCTAGATTTTTAAGGAATCGCCATACTATCTTCCACAATGGTTGAACTGATTTACACTCCCACCAACAGTGTAAAAGCGTTCCTATTTCTCACATCCTCTCCAGCATCTGTTGCTTCCTGACTTTTTAATGATCACCATTCTAACTGGCATGAGATGATATCTCATTGTGGTTTTGATTTGCATTTCTCTAATGACCAGTGAGGATGAGCTTTTTTTCATATGTTTGTTGGCCACATAAATGTCTTCTTTTGAGAAGTGTCTGTTCATATCATTTGCCTACTTTTTGATATGGTTATTTTTTTCTTGTAAATTTGTTTAAGCTCCTTGTAGATTCTGGATATTAGCCCTTTGTCAGATGGATAAATTGCAAAAGTTTTCTTCCATTCTATAGGTTGCCTGTTCACTCTGATGAAGCTCTGCAGGAGCTCTTTAATTTAATTAGATCTCATTTGTCAGTTTTGGATTTTGTTGCCATTGCTTTTGGTGTTTTAGTCATGGAGTCTTTGCCCATGCCTATGTCCTGAATGATACCGTAAAGGCAATTTCTTTATTCCTGAATTAGATTTTGAGTGCCAAATAATGTGTTTGTCACAATTTGTGTTTCTTCCAGAAAAACTTTTTATATTTAGTGAATATTCTTTCTTGTCATTTGTTTTTTTTCATTTCTTCTTTATTTTTGTAGTCTTTGTGACTATGATGTATTAGTTTCCTGTTGTTGTTCTGTCATTTTTTAAAAGGAGATGGGTTTTTCTCGTGTCGTCTAATAAAGGAGCATTGCAGGCAAGGATAGATTCTCCATACTTCACAAGTAGTACCTTGGGACCCAGGATGATATATCCATTAATTCTTTTAGCCTTTATATCTTTCCAGACAACTGTGATTGGCAGCTGCCAGACTCTTCACAATACAGCCGCTTTCCTCCACCCTGGTTCTCTAACATCTCGGTCATCGCAGTACTGTGTATCTGGATAATTCCTTTGTTTTTTGGTTCTTCCTTGATTTATTTTACTGTCATACCATGTTCAGGACATATCTGTTTCATCATTGCAAAGAATTATTGGTTTTATTAATCAGCATGGGATCTGTAATTTCAATCACAGAGTTCTGTTAGTTTCACTTGAGATCTGTAGCTGTAGCACTACTCAGCTTCCCACTGGGCCTTCAGTCTTCATTGTATTTGCCAGTCCTTTCTCATATATTGTGTTTTGAATTACAGACAATAGTTTTTATCTAAGACAAGTTTGGTTTTATCTAAGACAAGTTTCTCTCTCTCTTTTTCTCTTTGTCTGTGTCGCACACACACAAACACACACATTAAGATGAAAGGAAAAAAGAAAAAGTGACATTTATTTTTATTCATTTTTTAAATGGAAACTCAAATAACTCAAAGCTCATACTTTCACTTACTGTACGTTACCAATGCCCCACTACTATTTTCCTAAGTAATCTACCATCTTAGATTCATTTTCATCACAACTGAGGCTTCAGGTATTCACAAAGTTGTTTTCTTCTACTTTATAAAGTACTAAGTGAGATGATATTTACTATGTTGTAAATCAGAAACAAAGTGAAAGATTTGGGTTTTAAGACAAAT
The DNA here is from genome assembly GCF_043159975.1 of Macaca nemestrina. NCBI lineage: Eukaryota > Metazoa > Chordata > Mammalia > Primates > Cercopithecidae > Macaca > Macaca nemestrina. The sequence continues at coordinate 148,001,067 of NC_092131.1, read as the reverse complement.
TTTTAAAGTTCTGTTAAGAGTCTTTACATATCTCCTTATGAATCATAAATTCAGCCTCAATTACTACTGGTCACTGATGACCACGTGATATGCTTGGATACTTCTTGAATCCCTGCTCTAAAAAGCTTGAATGTGTATACAATACACATTTTTTTGTCTTTTTTCAGTATGTCTTGACATCTCCTCATTTAGAAAATAGCTTCTTTCTTTCAAAAGTTTATCCTTTTTATTTTTTGCCCTAAAGGCAATCACCTTTTACTGCTTCCTTATTCTTTTTTTCTCCTTCCCCTCTATCCTAGAAGCTTCCATCTCTGTTGAGCCGCCAATCAGCTTTTCAGTGTTCCCTCTGGTTCCACCTACCAAAAAGTCTGCACTCACACCCCCGACCCTTCAATCAACTGTGCCATTCTGTTTTACCCTTTTCAAATAAACTAATTGAAGAGCTAGGCAATTTACTGTTATTGTTTTCATTTTACTGATAAGAGATTGGGGTGATAAGAGGTTAAGTGATCTAGATTTGTACTATAAGGCCATCTCTTAAGAGAAATTCATCTCCCTACAAAGATTTCCTTGTTACCTCCATAGCACTGACTGCCAAATGTACAAATCAGGATTTGATTTCTCAGACTGCTAGAGAGTGCCAGGGTAGCTTTTATGGAATAATTTTCAGAGTGACATCTGAATTAACACCTAGGTAATGAGATCTGGAGCCACGAAGATTCTACTGAAGAGAACAGAGGTAGGAATGAGCTTGGCCAACTAGAAGAACTGAAAGAAGGCCAGTGTAGTCCAAATGCAGTGAATCAAGGGAAGAGTAGGTAAAGATGAATTTATAAAGATGCAAAGGCCATATCTCTGAGGGCCAAGTGGGCCTTCATACAGGATGTGAACCTCCCTTTAAATTTAGTAGGAAACAGGGTTTGCAGAGATCACTCTGGCTGCTCTGCGTAGACCAGTTTGGAGGCTATGCAATGACCCAAGTTAGAGGGGGTGATAGTTTAGAATAGAGTAGTGATACGTACTATAGATGATTATATTTTGAAGGTCCTTCAGGGTTCTTAGACAAATGCTGTTTTATCAATATCTCTTGTTTTCCCTGACATATGCTCTTATATTGCACCCTTAGCTGAAGGAGTGATTTCTTGTGTGTGGTAACAATAACATCTTCCATTTGTAGAATATTTTTTATTCTTCAAAGTTCTTGGACATTGGTTGAGGCAAGGACAATACTGATCCATATTTTAGTCAGAAAATATTTAAATGTTAAAAGACAGTGTTAAATGAAGTTTTAAGGTTGACACTCAACCTATCAAATTTAAGAATTTGATAATAGTGTTTGAGTCTGTGGATTAAAACAACATGATACAAAACTCTCCATTGATTAAAAATTACTTCAAAGCTACTTTATGACATTGAAGTGCGAGATCTGGGTAGAAGGACGTGAGCTGCATTGACTGGTGAAGTAGGACTCAGAAGTGGAGTGGGTATGAAATTTAAATGGAGTGGGATACCACTAGGAGCATAAGAAAGGACACTGTCTGAGCTCCAGATCAGCCAGCCAGACAGGTCTACACAGACACAGCTGAAGGCCTCTGAGTGGGCTTCTGAGATTAGGTACAAAAAATTTTTAAATATTTATTTTTGAAAGCAGCATTAAACACTAAACATGTTTGTTTTTTGTTTTTTTTTTTTTTTGAGAAATAAAACATAAGACAAAAGTCCTCAGGGAAACTCAAACAGGAAAACATCAAAGAATTCATAATTAAAACTCTATTTCCAGTTAGTTTGTAATCTTTTCTCAAAAATTACATTTACCTCCTGGGATTGCATGCATCGAATATTGAGTTGGGTTCACTTTTCAGGATCAGAAGTTTCGTGTGGATGTGTCTGCAATTGTGTTGGTTCTTCCCCATGATCTCTAATTCTGCACTTACAAAGATGGAATTTCAATCCTGGTGATTCTCCAGCTGTACCATGAACAGCTCTGGTAGTAGAGGGAAAAAGACTACACTCTCAGCAGCAGCCAGGTTTATGCTCTACACCCCTGTTTACATCGTTGGCTGGCAGATAACATGTAGGCTGAGAAAACAGTCGTTTGTTAATTTAACAGTTCAAACACTGCCTTTCCAATACATTTTCGCACTGTAGCTTTGCTATGGAACAAAGGTATAATGAATAACATTGGTTTTGGAAAGAGCTATGGGGATGTGAATTCTTCCTTTATTCATTCAGTAAATAGTATTGTGTGGTCAACTCTGTACTGTTTGAATAGCGAGGTGGCATAGTAGCAGGACAGAAGCAGCACGTTTTGCACCATAGATAGACGATGAATACAGCATTAATGTCGCGATGTAATGTCATGTCAGGTACAAGGTAAGCCGCACTTTATATAACCTAAACTTCTCCTCTGAATATTGAAAATCCCCCATTATTTGCTCTTTAGTCTCTATACTCTTACAGATCATCTCTCATTACTGTTCTATTTGTACTTTCTTTTCAGCAATGTTTAGCAAAGTGGTTTTGTTATAAGTGGTATAACATGTCATTGCAGAGAAGTGCAGCCAGAAGAGAGAGTGCTAATGGTTACGTTGAAGACATCTTCCTGCAGTTGGTTAAAATTGTTCAAATTACCTGTTGCTTGATAATATACCAAAGCTGAATTAATTGAAAACCATCTGCCCAGCTTACTTTACCACAACTGTGTCTTATTTTGTCTTTTTACTGACGCCTTGAATATGTGCAAGTTCTCCCCCTTTCTCATAGAACCAAGTATCTGTGACCATCTTTGTCTCATGCCAAACTTATGAATGCTGAAACAGTTCCCTGAAGTCATCCAAGCAGATTATGTTTCACCATGGGGGAAAGCTCTTCTATGAATAGGAGATGAGGTTTATTTTTCTCCCTGCTAAACGTATAACACACTCTTATTTTCTAAATAAAATATAATCTCCTTAAGTATATAGGTGAACTTGCAAGAAAATATGGGAAATTCTTACACGTCAAACAGAAAGTGGAAGTGGAAATGCAGAGCGACAAGCAAACAGCTGTGAACTGTTCTGGGGTAAATGCTGATCTCACAAACCCAGATCTTCAGCTTTAGCAGCATGCAGGTCACTGGAGAAAGAAACTTGCAACCTTCAGAAATGAGACTTTTTAGTAGAGATGCCTGCAAAAAGTGGGACTTTGGGATCTATTCCACATTCAACTTTCCACATAATAGAAAAAGAGAAAACATTCTCCAAGTTATTTTATGAAACTGGTGTAACCTTGGTACCCAAATCAGATAAGGACAATAAGAAGCAGGAAAGTTGCAGACCATGTTCACTCATGAGTGTGAATAAAAAATTAATAAATGGAATATTAACATCCAACAATATATAAAAGACAGTATATCATAACCAAGTTAGGTTAAACCTAGGCTTTCACGTTTAACTTGACTTGCAGTCAGTGAGTAATATACTAATCTACGGTAGCTGATTAAAGGAGAAAAATTATGTGATCATTTCAATAGACCAAAAGTCATTCAAGACTAAAACCCATTCATGATTTTTGAGAAAGAAATTCTAGTAAATTATGTGGTAAATATCTTAACCTGATGAACTTATATAATAAAAACCTATAGGAACACTCATGCTTAACAGTAAAAAACGGAAATATTTAAGGCCAGGGATGAGAAATGTGTCTATTATATCATCACCTCTGCTTGGCATTGTTTTGGAGATTCTAAAGAGCACCATAGAAAAAGAAAAATAAAAGGTATTATATTTGGAAAATAGGAAACAAAACTTTCATTATTAGCAGATGATATGATCCACATAGAAAATGCAAAAGAAACTTTAAACAAAGTATTAGTTTTAATAAGTACATTTGGCTGGGCACAGTGGCTTATGCCTATAATCCCAACATTTTGGGAGGCCAAGGCAGGCAGATCACCTGAGGTCAGGACTTTGAGACCAGCCTGGTCAACATGGCAAAACACCTCTACTAAAAATACAAAAATTAGCCAGGCGCCTGTAATCGCAGCTAATTGGGAAGCTGAGGCAGGAGAATCATTTGAACCCAAGAGGTGGAGGTTGCAGTGAGCCAAGATTGCGCCACTGCACTCCAACCTGGGTGACAGAGTGAGACTCCATCTCAAAAAAAAAAAAAAAATCACATTTAGAAAGATGCTGGATAGGTTTAATATACAAAACTCAACTACGTGATTACATTTTAAGCACATCTTTATATGGAGGCTTTGAGAATAATTGAGTTGTGGGAGCAAACATTTTCACATTTAAAACTTTGCCTGAAGTGCATCTTCTGGCTGTAAAAGGAACCTTTAAAAATAAAGCATCTGGAGGATATCAGATTAAGATAGTGGATAGGAGGCTGGACTGGCTTGCAGCTCCTGCTCAGACAGAGAGGGCAATAAGCAATACGTGAATACTCACATATTGAGTATTACAAATGAACTTTTGCTCCAATAACTAGTGCAGGAACATACATACCAGCAAAGCCGAGAGAGTCCATAGACCCTCTGAAGGAAGTGGATCACTGCCGCAGGCTCCCTGAAACACCAAAAAACTGTAAGTCTTTTTGCATTATCAACGAGGAGGCTCATGGTCTGAGGCAAGTTCTCAGCCCTGGTCACCAGCTGCCTGGAAATAGACTCGGTGCTGTTGGAGGGGTATGGTGGGAGTGAGACCAGCCTTTAGGACTGCAGGCTGTGTAGGAGTGGGGTGAGGCTTGTGACTGCCAGCTTTCCCTCACTTCCCTGGAAACCTATATGGCTCAGCAGAAGCAGCCATAATCCCCCTGGGAATATAACTCCATTAGACTGGGAGCCACACCCCTGTCTCCCACAGCAGCTTCATCAAGCCCTGACCAAAGAGGGGCTGAGCTCAGACATGCCTATCCCTGTCTCCACCTGGTGATCTTTCTCTACCTGCCCTGGTAGCTGAAGACAAAGCTCGTGATCTCTTGGCCCTGCCCACTATCTGAGAAACCTGAATACTTAACCAGATGTCCCTAGGGGAAGTTTGCATCCTCCCTATAGGACTACAGCTGATGTACTATTGAAAACACCACCTCCTGGCTAGAGGCCAACCAAAACAAAACCAGCACACTAAACAAAAATACAACCAAGGATCTTGACAGTATCCTCTTCACTCCCCTGCTACCTCTACTGGAGCAGATGCTGGTATCCACAGCTGCAAGACCTGAAGATGGATCATATCACAGGACACTTTGCCGACACTCCCCAGTAGCAACCCAGAGCCTGGTAGCTCCACTGGGTGGGTAGATGCAGAATAACAAAAACAATCACAATAGTTTGGCTCTCGGGAAGCCCCTCTCCTAAGGGAAGTAGGAGAACACCACATCAAGAGAGCACCCTGTGAGAAAAAGGAATCTGAACAGCAGCCTTTGAATCCCAGATCTTCCCTCTGACGTAGACCACCAAAATGAGAAGGAACCGGAAAAATAATTCTAGTAATATGACAAAACAATGTTCTTTAACACCCCGAAAAGATCATAAGCAGTTCACCCGTAATGGATTTAAACCAAGACAAAGTCTCTGTATTGCCAGAAAAAGAATTCAGAAGGTCAATTGTGAAAAGAAAGGGGAAGTCTAACTTAAATCTAAAATGTGATACAGGATATGAAAGGAAAAATCTTTAGTGAAACAGAAAGCATAAATAAAAAACAATTACAACTTCTGGAAATCAAGCACACACTTAGAGGAATGCAAAATACACTGGAAACTCAGCAGTAGAATCAAACAAACAGAAGGAAGAACTTCAGAGCTTGAAGACAGGCTTTCGAATTAACCCAATCCATCAAAGACAAAGAAATAAGAATTTTAGGAAATGAACAAAGGCTCCAAGAAGTTTGGGACTATGTTAAAAGTCCAAACCTGAGAAAAATTGGTGTTCCCAAGGAAAAAGAGAAATCTACAAGTTTGGAAAACAGTTTTGAGGGAATAACTGAGGAAACCTTCCCCAGCCTTGCTAGAGAGCCACATATCCAAATACAAGAAGCTCCAATAAACCTGGGGAATTCATTGTAAAATGATTATCCCCTAGGTACATAGTCATCAGGTTATCTAAAGTCTAGACAAAGGAAAGAATCTTAAGAGTTGTGAGGTAAAGCATCAGGTAATCCATAGGGGAAAATCTGTCATATTAATAGCAGATATCTCAGCAGAAATCCTACAAGGTAGAAGAGACTGGAGTCCTATTTTTGGCCTCCTTAAATGAAACAATTATCAACCAAGAATTGTATATTCAGCAAAGCTAGATTTCACAAATGAAGGAAAGATACAATCTCTTCCAGACAAACAAATGCTGAGAGAATTTGCCACTACCAAGATGGCACTACAAGAACTGCTAAAGGAGCTCTAAATCTTGAAACAAATCTTCAGAATAAACCAAAATAGAACCTACTTAAAGCACAAATCTCACAGGACCTATAGAACAATAAGACAATGAAAAAAAATCAAGGTATTCAGGCAACAAATAGTATGATGAATAGAATAGTATTACACATCTCAGTACTAGCCATTGAATGTCAATGGCCTAAATGTTCTCCTTAAAAGATACAGAATGACCGAATAGATGAAAATTTACTAAGTTTTTGCTATCTTCAGGAGACTCTCATAACAAATAAGGACTCATAGAAACTTAAGGTAAAGGGGTGGAAAAAGATATTTCATGCAAATGAACACCAAAAGTGACCAGGAGTAGCTATTCTTTTTTTTTTGAGACGGAGTCTTGCTCTGTCGCCCAGGCTGGAGTGCAGTGGCGCGATCTCGGCTCACTGCAAGCTCCGCCTCCCGGGTTTACGCCATTCTCCTGCCTCAGCCTCCTAAGTAGCTGGGACTACAGGCACCCGCCACCTCGCCCGGCTAGTTTTTTGTATTTTTTAGTAGAGACGGGGTTTCAGTGTGTTAGCCAGGATGGTCTCGATCTCCTGACCTCGTGATCCACCCGTCTCGGCCTCCCAAAGTGCTGGGATTACAGGCTTGAGCCACCGCGCCCGGCCTGAGTAGCTATTCTTATATCAGACAAAACAAACTTTAAAGCAACTACAGTTTAAAAAGACAAAGAGGAACGTTATATGATGATAAAAGGACTAATCCAACAGGAAAATGTCACAATTCTGAATATATATGCACCTAACACTATAGCTCCCAAATTTATAAAACAATTGCTTCTAGACCTAAGAAATGAGATAGACACCAACACATTAGTGGCGGTCTTTAATACTCCACTGACAGTATTTGATGAGTCATCAAGATAGAAACTCAGCAAAGAAACAATGGACTTAAACTATACCCTACAACAAATGATCTTAATAGATATTTATGGAACTTTCTATCTAACAACTGCAGAATACACATTTTATTCTTCAGCACATGGAACATTCTTTAAGATAGACCATATGATAGGCCACAGAATAAGTCTCAGTAAATTTAAAAACATTGAAATTTTATCAAGTACTCTCTCAGAACACAGTGGAATAAAATAGAAAGGAACCCTCTAAACCATGCAAATCCATGGAAATGAAATAACCTGCTCCTGAATGATCGTTGGGTCAACGATGAAATCAAGATGGGGAATTGAAAAATTATTTGAACTGAATGGTAATAGTGACACAACCTATCAAAACCTCTGGAACAGAAAAGTGGTGATAAGAGGAAAGTTCATAGCATTAAATACTTACATCAAAGAGTCTGAAAGAGCACTCATAGACAATCTAAGGTCACACCTCATGGAACTGGAGAAACAAGAACAATCCAAACCCAAGCCCAGCAGAAGAAAATAAATAACATAAATCAGAACAGAACTAAATGAAACTGAAACAAAAATACAAAAGATAAATGAAAAAAAAGATTGGTCCTTTAAAAAGTTAAATTGATAAACTGTTAGTGAGATTAACCAAGAAAAGAAGAGAGAAGCTCCAAACAGGCTCAGTTAGAAATGAAATGGGAGATATTAGAGATATTATAACTAATACCACAGAAATACAAAGTATCATTCAAGGCTACAATGAACACTTTTTTGCACAAAAACTAGAAAACCTAGAGGAGATGGATAAATTCCTGGAAATATACAACTCTCCTAGACTGAACCAGGAAGATACAGAATCTCGGAACAGAAAAATAATGAACAGCAAGATTAAAATAGTAATAAAATAGTTGCCAACAACAAAAATCTCTAGACCAGATGAATTAACAGCCGAATTCTATCAGACATCCAAAGATGAATTGATGCCAATCCTATTGACACTATTCCAAAAGACAGAGAAAGAGGGAATCCTTCCTAAATCATTCTATGGAGCCAGTATCACTCTAGTACCAAAACCAGGACAGGACATATCAAAAAAAGAAAACTAGAGACCAATACCCCTGATGAAAATAGATACAAAAATCCTTAACAAACTACTAGGGGACCAAATCCAACAGCATATCAAAAAGATAATCCGGGGGGCGGAGCAAGATTGCCGAATAGGAACAGCTCCAGTCTCCAACTCCCAGCGCGAGCAACACAGAAGACCGGTGATTTCTGCATTTTCAACTGAGGTACTGGGTTCATCTCACTGGGGAGTGCCGGACGATCGGTGCTGGTCAGCTGCTGCAGCCCGACCAGCGAGAGCTGAAGCAGGGCGAGGCATTGCCTCACCTGGGAAGCGCAAGGGGGAAGGGAATCCCTTTTCCTAGCCAGGGGAACTGAGACACACAACACCTGGAAAATCGGGTAACTCCCACCCCAATACTGCGCTTTAAGCAAACAGGCACACCAGGAGACATTTTCCCACACCTGGCCGGGAGGGTCCCACACCCACGGAGCCTCGCTCATTGCTAGTACAGCAGTCTGTGATCTACCGGCAAGGCAGCAGCGAGGCTGGGGGAGGGGCGCCCGCCATTGCTGAGGCTTAAGTAGGTAAACAAAGCTGCTGGGAAGCTCGAACTGGGTGGAGCTCACAGCAGCTCAAGGAAACCTGCCTGTCTCTGTAGACTCCACCTCTGGGGACAGGGCAATAACAAACGCAGCCGAAACCTCTGCAGACTCAAACGACTCTGTCTGACAGCTTTGAAGAGAGCAGTGGATCTCCCAACACGGAGGTTGAGATCTGAGAAGGGACAGACTCCCTGCTCAAGTGGGTCCCTGACCCCTGAGTAGCCTAACTGGGAGACATCCCCCACTAGGGGCAGTCTGACACCCCACACCTCACAGGGTGGAGTACACCCCTGAGAGGAAGCTTCCAAAGCAAGAATCAGGCAGGTACACTCGCTGTTCAGAAATATTCTATCTTCTGCAGCCTCTGCTGCTGATACCCAGGCAAACAGGGTCTGGAGTGGACCTCAAGCAATCTCCAACAGACCTACAGCTGAGGGTCCTGACTGTTAGAAGGAAAACTATCAAACAGGAAGGACACCTACACCAAAACCCCATCAGTATATCACTATCATCAAAGACCAGAGGCAGATAAAACCACAAAGATGGGGAAAAAGCAGGGCAGAAAAGCTGGAAATTCAAAAAATAAGAGCGCATCTCCCCCGGCAAAGGAGCACAGCTCATTGCCAGCAACGGATCAAAGCTGGACAGAGAATGACTTTGACGAGATGAGAGAATAAGGCTTCAGTCCATCAAATTTCTCAGAGCTGAAGGAGGAATTACGTACCCAGCGCAAAGAAACTAAAAATCTTGAAAAAAAAGTGGAAGAATTGATGGCTAGAGTAATTAATGCAGAGAAGGTCCTAAACGAAATGAAAGAGATGAAAACCATGACACGAGAAATACGTGACAAATGCACAAGCTTCAGTAACCGACTCGATCAACTGGAAGAAAGAGTATCAGCGATTGAGGATCAAATGAATGAAATGAAGCGAGAAGAGAAACCAAAAGAAAAAAGCAGAAAAAGAAATGAACAAAGCCTGCAAGAAGTATGGGATTATGTAAAAAGACCAAATCTACGTCTGATTGGGGTGCCTGAAAGTGAGGGGGAAAATGGAACCAAGTTGGAAAACACTCTTCAGGATATCATCCAGGAGAACTTCCCCAACCTAGTAGGGCAGGCCAACATTCAAATCCAGGAAATACAGAGAACGCCACAAAGCTACTCCTCGAGAAGAGCAACTCCAAGACACATAATTGCCAGATTCACCAAAGTTGAAATGAAGGAAAAAATCTTAAGGGCAGCCAGAGAGAAAGGTCGGGTTACCCACAAAGGGAAGCCCATCAGACTCACAGCAGATCTCTCGGCAGAAACTCTCCAAGCCAGAAGAGAGTGGGGGCCAATATTCAACATTCTTAAAGAAAAGAATTTTAAACCCAGAATTTCATATCCAGCCAAACTAAGTTTCATAAGTGAAGGAGAAATAAAATCCTTTACAGATAAGCAAATGCTGAGAGATATTGTCACCACTAGGCCAGCCTTACAAGAGACCCTGAAGGAAGCACTAAACATGGAAAGGAACAACCGGTACCAGCCATTGCAAAAACATGCCAAAATGTAAAGACCATCGAGGCTAGGAAGAAACTGCATCAACTAACGAGCAAAATAACCAGTTAATATCATAATGGCAGGATCAAGTTCACACATAACAATATTAACCTTAAATGTAAATGGACTAAATGCTCCAATTAAAAGACACAGACTGGCAAACTGGATAAAGAGTCAAGACCCATCAGTCTGCTGTATTCAGGAGACCCATCTCACACGCAGAGACATACATAGGCTCAAAATAAAGGGATGGAGGAAGATTTACCAAGCAAATGGAGAACAAAGAAAAGCGGGGGTTGCAATACTAGTCTCTGATAAAACAGACTTTAAAACATCAAAGATCAAAAGAGACAAAGAAGGCCATTACATAATGGTAAAGGGATCAATTCAACAGGAAGAGCTAACTATCCTAAATATATATGCACCCAATACAGGAGCACCCAGATTCATCAAGCAAGTCCTTAGAGACTTACAAAGAGACTTAGACTCCCATACAATAATAATGGGAGACTTCAACACGCCACTGTCAACATTAGACAGATCAACGAGACAGAAAGTTAAAAAGGATATCCAGGAATTGAACTCATCTCTGCAGCAAGCAGACCTAATAGACATCTATAGAACTCTCCACCCCAAATCAACAGAATATACATTCTTCTCAGCACCACATCGTACTTACTCCAAAATCGACCACGTAATTGGAAGTAAAGCACTCCTCAGCAAATGTTCAAGAACAGAAATTATAACAAACTGTCTCTCAGACCACAGTGCAATCAAACTAGAACTCAGGACTAAGAAACTCAATCAAAACCGCTCAACTACATGGAAACTGAACAACCTGCTCCTGAATGACTACTGGGTACATAACGAAATGAAGGCAGAAATAAAGATGTTCTTTGAAACCAATGAGAACAAAGATACAACATACCAGAATCTCTGGGACACATTTAAAGCAGTGTGTAGAGGGAAATTTATAGCACTAAATGCCCACAAGAGAAAGCTGGAAAGATCTAAAATTGACACTCTAACATCGCAATTAAAAGAACTAGAGAAGCAAGAGCAAACACATTCGAAAGCTAGCAGAAGGCAAGAAATAACTAAGATCAGAGCAGAACTGAAGGAGATAGAGACACAAAAAACTCTCCAAAAAATCAATGAATCCAGGAGTTGGTTTTTTGAAAAGATCAACAAAATTGACAGACCACTAGCCAGACTAATAAAGAAGAAAAGAGAGAAGAATCAAATCGACGCAATTAAAAATGATAAAGGGGATATCACCACCGACCCCACAGAAATACAAACTACCATCAGAGAATACTATAAACACCTCTATGCAAATAAACTGGAAAATCTAGAAGAAATGGATAATTTCCTGGACACTTACACTCTTCCAAGACTAAACCAGGAAGAAGTTGAATCCCTGAATAGACCAATAGCAGGCTCTGAAATTGAGGCAATAATTAATAGCCTACCAACCAAAAAAGTCCAGGACCAGATGGATTCACAGCTGAATTCTACCAGAGGTACAAGGAGGAGTTGGTACCATTCCTTCTGAAACTATTCCAATCAATAGAAAAAGAGGGAATCCTCCCTAACTCATTTTATGAGGCCAACATCATCCTGATACCAAAGCCTGGCAGAGACACAACAAAAAAAGAGAATTTTAGACCAATATCTCTGATGAACATCGATGCAAAAATCCTCAATAAAATACTGGCAAACCGGATTCAGCAACACATCAAAAAGCTTATCCACCATGATCAAGTGGGCTTCATCCCTGGGATGCAAGGCTGGTTCAACATTTGCAAATCAATAAACATAATCCAGCATATAAACAGAACCAAAGACAAGAACCACATGATTATCTCAATAGATGCAGAAAAGGCTTTTGACAAAATTCAACAGCCCTTCATGCTAAAAACGCTCAATAAATTCGGTATTGATGGAACGTACCTCAAAATAATAAGAGCTATTTATGACAAACCCACAGCCAATATCATACTGAATGGGCAAAAACTGGAAAAATTCCCTTTGAAAACTGGCACAAGACAGGGATGCCCTCTCTCACCACTCCTATTCAACATAGTGTTGGAAGTTCTGGCTAGGGCAATTAGGCAAGAGAAAGAAATCAAGGGTATTCAGTTAGGAAAAGAAGAAGTCAAATTGTCCCTGTTTGCAGATGGCATGATTGTATATTTAGAAAACCCCATTGTCTCAGCCCAAAATCTCCTTAAGCTGATAAGCAACTTCAGCAAAGTCTCAGGATACAAAATTAATGTGCAAAAATCACAAGCATTCTTATACACCAGTAACAGACAAACAGAGAGCCAAATCAGGAATGAACTTCCATTCACAATTGCTTCAAAGAGAATAAAATACCTAGGAATCCAACTTACAAGGGATGTAAAGGACCTCTTCAAGGAGAACTACAAACCACTGCTCAGTGAAATCAAAGAGGACACAAACAAATGGAAGAACATACCATGCTCATGGATAGGAAGAATCAATATCGTGAAAATGGCCTTACTGCCCAAGGTAATCTATAGATTCAATGCCATCCCCATTAAGCTACCAATGAGTTTCTTCACAGAATTGGAAAAAACTGCTTTAAAGTTCATATGGAACCAAAAAAGAGCCCGCATCTCCAAGACAATCCTAAGTCAAAAGAACAAAGCTGGAGGCATCACGCTACCTGACTTCAAACTGTACTACAAGGCTACAGTAACCAAAACAGCATGGTACTGGTACCAAAACAGAGATATAGACCAATGGAACATAACAGAGGCCTCAGAAATAATACCACACATCTACAGCCATCTGATCTTTGACAAACCTGAGAGAAACAAGAAATGGGGAAAGGATTCCCTATTTAATAAATGGTGCTGGGAAAATTGGCTAGCCATAAGTAGAAAGCTGAAACTGTATCCTTTCCTTACTCCTTATACAAAAATTAATTCAAGATGGATTAGAGACTTAAATGTTAGACCTAATACCATAAAAATCCTAGAGGAAAACCTAGGTAGTACCATTCAGGACATAGGCATGGGCAAAGACTTCATGTCTAAAACACCAAAAGCAACGGCAGCAAAAGCCAAAATTGACAAATGGGATCTCATTAAACTAAAGAGCTTCTGCACAGCAAAAGAAACTACCATCAGAGTGAACAGGCAACCTACAGAATGGGAGAACATTTTTGCAATCTACTCATCTGACAAAGGGCTAATATCCAGAACCTACAAAGAACTCAAACAAATTTACGAGAAAAAAACAACCCCATCAAAAAGTGGGCAAAGGATATGAACAGACATTTCTCAAAAGAAGACATTCATACAGCCAACAGACACATGAAAAAATGCTCATCATCACTGGCCATCAGAGAAATGCAAATCAAAACCACAATGAGATACCATCTCACACCAGTTAGAATGGAGATCATTAAAAAGTCAGGAAACAACAGGTGCTGGAGAGGATGTGGAGAAATAGGAACACTTTTACACTGTTGGTGGGATTGTAAACTAGTTCAACCATTATGGAAAACAGTATGGCGATTCCTCAAGGATCTAGAACTAGATGTACCATATGACCCAGCCATCCCATTACTGGGTATATACCCAAAGGATTATAAATTATGCTGCTATAAAGACACATGCACACGTATGTTTATTGCGGCACTATTCACAATAGCAAAGACTTGGAATCAACCCAAATGTCCATCAGTGACAGATTGGATTAAGAAAATGTGGCACATATACACCATGGAATACTATGCAGCCATCAAAAAGGATGAGTTTGTGTCCTTTGTAGGGACATGGATGCAGCTGGAAACCATCATTCTTTGCAAACTATCACAAGAACAGAAAACTAAACACCGCATGTTCTCACTCATAGGTGGGAACTGAACAATGAGATCACTTGGACTCAGGAAGGGGAACATCACACACCGGGGCCTATCATGGGGAGGGGGGAGGGGGGAGGGATTGCATTGGGAGTTATACCTGATGTAAATGACGAGTTGATGGGTGCAGCACACCAACATGGCACAAGTATACATATGTAACAAACCTGCACGTTATGCACATGTACCCTACAACGTAAAGTATAATAATAAATAAATAAATAAATAAATAAATAAATAAAAGATAATCCACCAAGATCAAGTGGGTTTCATACCAGGAATGCAGGGATGGTTTAACATACTTAAGTCAATAAATATGATACACCACATAAACGGAATTAAAAACAATAGTCACGTGATTAGCTCATTAGACACAGAAAAAGCATTTGACAAAATCTAGGATCATTTTATTAATAAAACCCCCAGCAAAATTGTCATAGAAGGGACATACCTTAAGGTAATAGAAGCCAACTAGGACAAACCCACAGCCAACATTATACTAAATGGGAAAAAGTTGAAAGCATTTCCCCTGAGAACTGGAACAAGTCGAGGATGCTCACTCCTACTACTAATTTTTAACATAGTACTGAAATCCTAGCCAGAGAAATCAGACAAGAGAAAGAAATAAAGGGCATCCAAATTGGTAAAGAGAAATTCAAACGTTGCTATTTGCTGATGATATGATCGTATACCTAGAAAACCCTAAAGACTCATCCAAAAAGCTTCTAGAACTGGTAAATGAATTCAGTAAAGTTTCAGGATACAAAATCAATGTACGCAAATTGGTAGCTCTGCTGTACACCAACAGTGACCAAGCTGAGAACCAGATCGAGAACTCAACCCCTTTAACAATAGTTACAAAAAATAAAATAAATAAATAATTAGGAATATACCCATCCAAGGAGGTGAAAGACCTCTACAGTAAAAACTATAAAACACTGCTGAAGGAAATCTTAGATGACACAAACAAATGGAAACATATGCTCATGGATGGGTAGAATCAGTATTTTGAAAAGGATCGTACTGCCAAAAGCAATCTACAAATTCATTGAAATTCCCATCAAAATGCCATCATCATTCATCACATAACTATAAAAAACAATTCTAAAACTCATATGGAACCAAAAAAGAGCCCACATAGCCAAAGAGAGACTAAGCAAGAAGAAAAAATATGGAGACATCAGGTTACCCAAATTCAAACTGTACTATAAGGCCATAGTCACCAAAATAGCAAAGTACTGATATAAAAGTTGGTACATAGACCAATGGAACAGAATAGAGAACCCATCAATAAACCCAGATACTTACAACCAACTGATCTTCAACAAAGCAAACAAAAACAAAAAGTGGGGAAAAACATCCTATTCAACAAATGGTACTAGGTGAATTTGCAAGCCACCTGTACAAGAATGAAACTGTATCCTCACCTCTCACCCTATACAAAAAATGAACTGAAGATGGATTAAAGACTTAAATCTAAGATCTGAAACCATAAAGACCCTAGAAGATAACATTGGAAAAACCCTTCTAGACGTTAGCCTAGGCAAAGATTTCATGGCCAAGAATCCAAAAGCAAATGCAATGAAAACAAATAGATGGGACTTAATTAAACCAAAAAGCATCTGCACAGCAAAAGAAATAATCAACAGAGTGGGAGAAAATCTTCACAATCAATACATCTGACAAAGGACTAATATCCAGAATTTACAAGGAACTCGAACAATTTAACAAGGTTAAAAAAAAAAAAAATTCCATCAAAAAATGGGCTGAGGACATGAATAGACAATTCTCAAAGGAAGTTATAAAAATGGCCAATAAGCATATGGAAAGATGCCCAACATCACTAATTGTCAGAGAAATGCAAATTAAAACCATAATGCGACACCACCTCACTGCTGCAAGAATGGCCATAATTTAAAAAAAATAAAAAATGATAGAAGTTGGTGGGGATGAAGTGAAAAGGAAACACTTTAACACTGCTGGTGGGAATGTAAACTAGTACAACCACTATGGAAAACAGTGTGAAGATTCCTTAAAGACCTAAAAGCAGATCTACTGTTTGATCCAGCAATCCCACTGCTAGGTGTCAATCCAGAAGAAAAGAAGTCATTATATGAAAAAAGATACTTGCATGTGCATGTTCACTGCAGCACAATTTGCAATTGCAAAAATATGGAATCAGTCCAAATGCCCATCAATCACAAGTGGATAAAGAAAATGTAGTGTGTGTGTGTGTGTGTGTGTGTATGTGTGTATATATATATATGCAAGTATATGTATGTATAAAGAAAATGTGTGTGTGTATATATATGTATGTGTGTATATATATGTATGTGTGTATATATATACACACACTACCTTTTCCTTATCCACCCATGATTGATGAGCATTTGGACTGATTCCGTATTTTTGCAATTCCATATTTTGCAATTGCAAATTGTGCTTGCTGCTGTGTATGTATATATACACACATATATGCATACACATATGTATACATGTATACATGTATATACAGTGTATATGTACATATATGTATATGTATACATATACATGTGTATGTATATATACACAAACACAATGGAATACAACTCAGTCATGAAAAGGAACAAAATAATGGCATTTGCAACAACCTGGATGGAATTGAACACTATTATTCTAAGTGAAGTAACTCAGGAATGGAAAACCAAACATTGTATGTTCTCACTCATATGTGGGAGCTAAGTTATGAGGACACAAAGCCATAAGAATAATATATTGGACTTTGGGGACTCGGGAAAGGTTGGGGGTGGTGAGGGATAAAATACTGCACATTGGGTACAGTGTACACTGCTTAGGTGATTTGGGTGATGGGTGCACCAAATCTCAGAAATCACAAAAGAACTTCCTCATGTAACCAAACAACACCTGTTCCCCAAAAACCTATTGACATAAAAAAATTAAAAATTGAAAAAAAAAAAAAAACCAAAACCAACTCAATTGTGTTTTTACATACTGGCAACAAAGATAAATATAACCCAATTAAAAAAAAAGAATTTGCAATATTAACAGTAGTATAAGGGCTGTATGAATAAACTAGACTTTGGGTGATATTTATGCTATTTTTGGAAAAATATTAAAGATTAAACAAATGGAGATATTTACTATGTTTATAGATAGGATAAACAAATATAAAGATATCAGTTCTCTCTCAACTGGTCAACACGTTTAATGTGATTACAACTAAGATCTCAACAAATTGTTTTTATTCACTCAAGAAAGTTGTAAAATTTTTCTGCAAAACGAAGCAAAAGCAGCTAAGATCTTAAGAAAAAGAACAAGGTAGAAGTACTTATTTTACCAGATTAGTAACTTATTTTTAAGCTAATAATTAAGAGAGAGTCATGTTGAGGAAAGCAAGTCAATTATTATCACAGAATTGAGGAGAGTAGCTACCTTTGGAGGGGAGGGTAAAAGAGAGTATTTGGGAAAGTCAACAATATTGGAAATGTTTTTTGAACTGAGTAGAAAACACATGGGTTATTTTTATTATCGGCATGCATATGTTACCTACGTCATTACATATAAGTCATTTAATCATAAAGCAGTTACAAATCATTTTAATTCTAAAATATGTTTTATTCTTTTAATATTTACTGTCAAATTTCTATAATCCCAATTATAAGCAATGGTTTCCTAATCCTGACTGATAATCATAGAACTGAATTTTAAAAACATAGATTTTATGACTCCTTAAGGGTCGGTTTAATCAGAATCTTGCTAAATCATATCTTGGGTCATGGGAATACGGTGAAAGAAGTAATGATTAGTAGTGTAGTACTGTTTTAAAAATCAAACATCCACTCCTCTCCCATTGTTATTATTTTTCTTTTTGTCTAATTCTCCTGGTGAGTCTAATGATAACTAGTTAAGAGAACCACTAATTTTCTAGTTTCTCTCATCCCCCAATGTAAGATTTTTCTTTCTGTGCTATCCTAAAAGACACTTTGTCTCAGCTTATATATTTCCATAGGTGAGGAGCTCACTAAGCAATTATTCAACTAATATCAGGTTCTTATTGTTCAAAAGTGTTAATACTAAAGAAAAACAAGTGAGATACTTTTTGTATAACTCTTAGCATCATGCCTCATACCTGCCACACGGTAAAGGCTATATAAATATTGTCCATCTTCATGTTTTTTATGACTATAGTAATCGATGATGAGTCAAATCCTAACTCTCTGTTATTTCCACCAGTTAGCCCTAGTTCTGCTGTCTGGAGCAACAGAAAACAGGTTCCTTTTTTTCTGCCATGGGACTTGATTTTTAAAAGCATTGTCATGTCATCTTTTAAAGTTCTCTACTTTCTGCAGAATTTGTGTCGTTCTTATACATGTTCAAAGTATAAATTGAAAGGTAAACACCTCACTTTTCAGAGTTTATTGTAGGACACAACAGTAGTGTGTCTACAAAACTGGTTACCAGTGAGTTAATAAGGCAGTAATTCAGTCAGCTGAAATTACACCTGGGCGTCTGAGATTTTAAGGCTGGCATAGGATTAAATTCAGCATATCTAAGCACAAATTTCTCTAGCTGAACTAATAAGTTGTTACTTTGAAGAGATTAGGGTATAATTTAGTTTTAATCAAGGATTTCCTCTCTTTAAAAATAACATAATGAAATCAGTAATTTTATAGTATTAATGCATAAAAGATTGTGGATTTGTAGTAAATATTTAATCACATAAAGAAATTGTTATTTCTGATGTTATGCACGTCACAAAAACTCAGAAATTACCTTCCTAAAAATATTTGTAGGTGACTTTATTCTGTTTTTCTTTCTGTCCTGTGTCTCTCCCTTCTCTTTGCACTAGTCACTTGCCACCCATTATCCCCTGCCTAACTCATCTTAAGGCTTCTATCCCTCATCCTCCAATCAAGTCAAGTGATTGTTTATATAAATAAAAGTTTTGATAACAGAAAAAGTTTGCAGATTTTTTTGCATTGGAATTATTCTGAAATCAGCTCCACTTTCTTGAAATAGTTCAGTGAGACTTAGCATTTCTGAAAGAAAATGGTTGACACCTGGAATATTGTTTCTCTTGTTTTGACTTTTAAATGGCTGATGGTTATTACAGAATGAACCATTAATCAATGCATGTAGTATATAAGGATTCTATCACCTTGCTTCTACTTCCTTAGACAAAACAGATCATCCTCACAGCTGGGCAGTAAACTAGGATCCGGTGAAGGAAATATCTGACGTATATAACTCTTTGTAAACCAGATAGTAAATTGTATTAAAGATATTTGGCACTTGTCAGCCAATATATTGTGAAAATGGCAGCCTCATGGCACTTCTAATAGATATACTAAGAGTGAATGTAAAGAGTCAACTCAGTGTGGTCAAACAATCCTAGTCTAGAAAATTATAGTGAAGTGAAACTGCATGTCAGGAGCTCTTGGCTTATGAAATTGCTCTGGCAAGAACACAATTCATGAATGTCAGATGTCTATAACTTTGGCTTGTGTTTAGATCTCCCAGAATAAAGGGTTGTGCTGAGGTTGTTAAGATATAACCCATTCCTAATGGAAAAATAAAACCCAAGGTACCCTAAGTAGCAAAAATACCCCAGGTCCTAAATAAAAGTTTGGATCTCACAGTAGCAGAGAGGAAGCATCCTCATGCAATGCATTGTACCAAGGTAAGATAGCAGTGGCATTTTATTGATGATGATGATGATGATGATAATTACAAGGATTAGAGTGTTGTTCGTTCCAAACAAAACTCATGTTGAAATTTGATTCCTTTTTTTTTTTTTTCTATTATACTTTAAGTTCTAGGGTACATGTGCACAATGTGCAGGTTTGTTACATATGTATACTTGTGCCACGTTGGTGTGCTGCACCCATCAACTCGTCAGCACCCATCAACTCGTCATTTACATCAGGTAAAACTCCCAATGCCATCCCTCCCTCCTCCGCCCTCCCCATAATAGGCCCCGGTGTGTGATGTTCCCTTTCCAGAGTCCAAGTGATCTCATTGTTCAATTCCCAACTATGAGTGAGAACATGCGGTGTTTGGTTTTCTGTTCTTGGGATAGTTCGCTGAGAATGATGGTTTCCAGCTGCACCCATGTCCCTACAAAGGACACAAACTCATCCTTTTTTATGGCTGCATAGTATTCCATGGTGTATATGTGCCACATTATCTTAATCCAGTCTGTCACTGATGGACATTTGGGTTGATTCCAAGTCTTTGCTATTGTGAATAGTGCCGCAATAAACGTACGTGTGCATGTGTCTTTATGGCAGCATGATTTCTAATCCTTTGGGTATATACCCAGTAATGGGATGGCTGGGTCTTATGGTATTTCTAGTTCTAGATCCTTGAGGAATCGCCACACTGTTTTCCACAATGGTTGAACCAGTTTACACTCCCACCAACAGTGTAAAAGCGTTCCTATTTCTCCACAGCCTCTCCAGAACCTGATGTGGCAGTGTTGGGAGGTGGGGCCCGTGAGGGGTGTTTGCCGTCATAAATAGATTAATGCTCTCCTTTAAGGTGAGGGAGTTCTTGCTTTCCTGAGAATGGATTAGTTCCAGAAAAAAAGCTGTTTGTTAAAAATAGTGTAAATTTCTTATTTTCTTTCTCTCACGGCCTCGGTTGCCGTGTGATCTCTTTGCACTTTTTCATTTTCTGCCATGAGCAGAAGGAGCATGAGGCCCTCACCACACATAGCTGCCCAATCTTGAACTTAGGGGAGGGAGAGAAGGAGAAGAAACTGTGGAAGTAGAAATATGCCTGCTAGCATTTTACAATTAAGTTTTTGAGGGAATGGAATAATTCGTGTAAGTTAATTATCCAGCTAACTGTAGTACCTATAATGGGGATAATTTGGGGATAATTTTGACTAGATATTTTTCTAAAAATTTGTACATCTCTGACTTCTTAAACTATTCAGAACACGATATATGTCTTTTCTTAAAATGACTCAATGCCTGTCATGAATATCATTCACTACTGTAGTGATCAAGAGTTGCACTCTGAAAGCAGACTGATTGGGTTGAAATCTGAGCTTTATATGTGCCAGTTGTGTGATTTTGGAACAAAATACTTAACATCTCTATGTTTTAGTATGCGAATGTAGAAAATAAGCATAATAGTAGTTCTATCTTGTAAGATTTATTGTGTGGCTTTGTCTTAGGCTATTTTTGTGTCACTATTAAAAAGAATACTTAAACTGGAAAATTTATTTTAAAGAAAGAGATTTAATTGGCTTACAGTTCTGAAAGCTGTACAAAAGGCATGACACCAACATCTGCTCAGCTTCTGGTGAGGGCTTTGGGAAGTTTACAATCACAGTAGAAGGTTATGGGGAGCAAGCATGTCACGTGGTGAGAGCAGGAACAGAAAGAAGAGGTGCCACATACTTTTAAACAACCAGGTCACATTAACTCAGAGCAAAACTCACTTAACACCAAGGGGATGGTGCATTCATGAGGGATGACCCCCGCCCCGTGATACTAGCACCTCCCACAAGGCCCCACCTCCAACACTGGGGATTACATTTCACCATGATATTTTGGGGGGTCAAATAGCCAAATCATAGCAGGATTCAATGAATTACTGTGTGTATGTAGCTATAACAGTACCTGTCAAATAATAAGGGCTGCATAATTTTTTATTGTTGAACATTTCAAGGTTGTTTGCTCATTTATTCATTCCCATAACATTTATTGAGCAACTACTATGTGCTAGGTGTTATTCAAGGCATCTGGTAATAAAGACCCTTGCCCTCACAGAGCTTGAATTCTAAGTAGAAATGGCAGATAATAAACGCAAATATATTATGTGTATGATGTGTGTATGATGGTCATAAGAACTATGAAAAGAAGAAAACTAAACCAGAGTAAAGGGATTGGAAGTGCTGAGGCAGGGTAAATTTTGGCAGGGAAGGAGCAGTATTAAATAGAATGGTAAGGTTATGTAAGTCTCATTGAAAAGATGAGTTTTTAAAAATCTTATATATCCCATACAATAAATAGCCATAAACTATAGTACCTTTGAGGTAAAATAACTTTTTAGTTCTCTCACTTGTATATTATTTTGACCCCACTACATTTATGCTTATCCCATTTGTCAACACAGGTAAGCCAAAATGACGCAAGAACCCTGTCTGTGTGTGACGCAAGTCTCCAAAAGAGAAACATTAACTCCTTTATGCAAAGCAAGTCCATGGCTAACAAACCATGTCACCTAAACTTTGACTGCCTTGCCCTAGCCTTTGTCATGGCTCAGTACTCCTGTCCTGAAAGGAAGTCTCTCTTGGGTACTACAAACTGGTCTCCAAGGTCCTCTGCTCCTCCTCTCACTCTGTGTAAATGTTCAGCTATATGGAGATTTAAGCGCTTGAGGAGGGAGGATTTCAGAGTAGAACTGGAAGCATGATGGGGTAAATGTCTTAGAAACCCAAAGAAGGGAGAAGAGCTCTGGTATTTGACGTTCTGTATTAACTTTATTTGATATTTTACTTTATTTGATATTTGCAAGGAGAGTATAAGCAACTTGCAACCACGATTCTATACTCCAGTTATAAACTAAGCCAAGTGGTCTAGGGATTCAGGCATAGAGTGAAGTGTATCCTGAATTGACCCTTTACATTTTAGGTTTTTGTTTCTTTGTTTTGTTTTGTTTTGAGACAGGGGCTCACTCTGTCACTCAGGGCTAGAGTACAACTGCACAATCACGGCTCACTGCAGACTTGACCTCCCAAGCTCAGGTGATCCTCCTTCCTCAGCCTCCTGAGTAGCTGGACTGCAGGCACAAGTCACCATCCCTGGCCAATTTTTTGTATTTTTTTTTGTAGAGACAGGATTTCTCCATATTCCCAAGGCTGGTCTTGAACTCCTGGGCTCAAACCATCGGCCCACCCTGGCCTCCTAAGGTGCTGAGATTACAGGTGTGAGCTTCCACATCAGGCTGACATTTAATGTAAATGTTTTATGTGTACAATTATCTAGAAGGTTCTACCTCTTAGTATCGGCTAAACAGCAATTATACATTTTGATTTTAATGTCAACATGATCCAACAAATTGAGTGCAACTTCTTTAGAATTGGGATAGTCAATTTATATATTAGGTTGAATTAAATAAGATAAAATGAGATAATACAGGCAAAAAGTATCTGGTAGATGTTAACATATATTTATTTTATTTAAGGTATATGTAAGACACTGTTTCATAACTACTACTGAATATTTTTGAGTCAATTTTCCCTAACTGTATTAGCTTTGAAAAACATTATTTAACTAATGTGAAACACGATTTCCTCCTCTATATGTTAGAAATAATAATTCATACTTGAAAAGTTATTGTTAGTATTGCAAAGAATACTCATGAAAAATCTAGTGCAGTACCTGACATATAGTTGCTCCGCAAATGAAAGAAATATTTATTATTTATATATAATATATAAAATTTATATTATATACAAATATATATTATCATATATATTATGTATATATTTATATATTTATAATATATAATAATATGATTATATAATATATATCTCAAAATATATGTAATAAATAATATATAATAAATTTTGTTTTACAGTAGTTAAATCATATATTTAGCTACTGTTAAAAAATATAATATATGTTATATATTATATAATGTCTTAGATATATTATATATTATAGTATATATTATTATATACTCTTATATAGTATATATTACATGTAATGTATTTAATTTATATATTATAATATATATACTATACTATAATATATATGGTCTAACATATGCATAGTATATAATAGATAATATATATTAGATAATATATAAATTATATATTTTTATATTAATTTTATATTATATATAATATAAATATAATAAAATATATATAATATATAATATATATTATCTATATATAATACTATATGTAATATTATATAATATATAGTATTATATATAATATATTATAATATATGGTCTAATATATAATGTATAGTCTAATATACAATATAATATATAATATTAGATATTATATATGTTAGACCATATATATTATATTATATATGTTAGACCATATATAATATATAATATTATATATACTATATAATACTATATACAATATTACATATAGTATATATAATATATGTGTGTATGATGTATTATATATAATATATAATATATAGAATATAATATGTATGGTCTAACAAAACAAGCGTTAATTTTTCTTGTTTGTTATTTTATTTAAAGGTATTTCTATATTAGCCCTCTAAATCAGTTACTTTGTCACTAATTAGATGATTAATGTTCCCATGTAAGAAGCATGGTCATAAATGAGGACTGTGTGGCACAAAATATTTATTTTTGTACTGAAATGCAATGCTATGTCAAAATACTTCATGATGAGAGATTCAAGCATTTATTATAAAAATCTCTTCCTTTTTGGACCATTCAATATAGCTTTATATATTTTGAATATATGAAGTTCAATTCCTTATGATTATGTGCACTTATGCTTCATCACATATCTCTTTATATGTTTATCTGTCTCTTTAAGGTCAAGAATAAACTTGTTTTATGTTCTCTACTTTAAGAACTATGAATTTCTGATATTTTACCCTACTTAAAAGCTATCTAGTTAGTCTGCCACAGTTGCATGGATGCTGGCAGAAAATACCCTAATCCTGATACAAATCTCAGAGACAAAGGATTTTATTATTCACGGCAAAGCAGGCAGCATTGGCTTCTTGTTTACAATGGTTTCCCTTGTCCCAGGACCCACAGGATGACTTGGAGGTGGGCCTTTGTGGATGCAGGACACACAGTGGACTTCAACAAATCAAGCCAAACTTTGCTTCATGGGGAGACATTATATTTATTATATTGCTCAGCAAACACATCTGTCCTCTATTCCGGAGGAGTACATACTACAAAAGACAGTCAGAGCCTCCACTAGCAAGATGTACAGAAATGCAGGACACCCATGAAGAATTGTCTCCCAGCACTCTATAGCACTTAGTAGGCTAGGTATTATAGTAGGATCTCAGTGAATGCTGAAGTGAATTAATTTGACCAGGGAATCATCTCAAAGGAGCACTGAATTGAAGTCATCACTGTAAATTACACAACTATTTATGTGTACCTCTATGCTGGCTTCCCTTTCAGTTGAAGTTCTGAGAAAGACACTGATTTTAAAGAACTCAAATATTTCTGTAAATATTATGTAAAATGATGCCAAGAGTTCATGGCAATCAAAGATAGAGATAAAAGAGAATGAAAATTCAGTTAGTGAAGTGACAGATTATAGGAGTTCCTTACTGGGATATTAGCAAGACTTGTGATTAGTTGTGTGCTGGTAAATGTTTAATACCTGTAAGTATTATTCAAGTAGTAAAAAAAAAAAAAAAAAAAAAAAAAAAGCCCTGTTTGTAGCATTTGCCTTTTTTCCTTGTCTCAAGTTATCCTACTATGATCAGTTTCAAGCTATCAGTGTGATTATCTCTGAATGTGGAGTTAGGGAAATATGTCTACAGTTTGCTCTTCCTCTAGAACCACAGGGCTAGCTCCAGTGCACCACTGGTTGTGGTGTACAAAGTGGAAGTAATAACACCAAAAGTTCACTCCCCCACAAAGCTCCATCCTTTGTCCCAGTGTTCTCCATCAATATGAACAGGGTGTCCGGTGCAGTGCTCGTGGGATTTCATGGGATATCCATATTTGGCAGATCTAACATTCATTGCTTAGTCTACAGAAGAATCAAAGGAAATGAGCTTGTATTACAACTCTCAACCCTGTGAGTAGGACTCAGGTCAGGATGCAGCCTTAGTTTTCATCCCTTCCAATGTTATTATTATAGAGGCAAAAGTCTGCTCCTTCCTCTTACATTGTCCCTGGGTTGTAAGGTAAGAAAGAGGAGATTCCGTCTTACTGACTTATTCACTCCCACAACGCATTTATTTTATATAGGGTCCTAATTGTCAGTAGCTCAAATGCTTTAGCTTACACAAGGCAGCTAAGTGACCAAGTTATGAGCACTAATGTATTTTGGGACCAGCACTTGCTGACTGGGTACAACATTGCTACTTTTGTTCCATTATCATAGTGCTTGAAATTTACAAACAAACTTGACATATATTCTCTTTACCTCATTTCCCAAGGTAAAATAGTCACAAAATAGTAAGTAGCTAAGCTTTCATCATTCCAAACTGCTGAGGAGAGATCCGTGGGAGAGGTGTTATGGACAAACACCAAGCAGGCATGCACACAAAGGAAAAATTCAGGTGGATGTTTGTATCATTTTTATGTTACTATTTTCAGAAACATGCCTGATTTTAAGTGACTCTACTTACATTCTACCGTTCAGTTGATTCTTATCTAAGTCCAGAGAATCATATACAGTCACAGGAAACCAGCTCCCACATCAATGTATATTGAAAAATGACTGTTAAATTATGTACACAATACCATGCTCCTTGTGGGATCTGGGAAGAATAAACAAAGTCTTCTTTTGCTTCTCCAGCCAGCACAACCAAATGTCCCAAATCTACATAGTTTGGCTCCCTTCTTCTCCCTCAACCCCAATTGGATCTATGTCAGTCTGTTTGTTTATTTAACTACTGGGTTTAAAAAGTGCTTCCAGACTACAGTACCAGTTTGACAGTCGCTAGCAGAGTTGATTACACATTAAACGAAACATAGATGGATATGTCCTTTTGAGACAGCTGAAATTACCTTTTGGTTGGGTGTGTGTTTTTGAAAGCTCAATTTCAGTTCCAGCAACTGTACCTGAAAATGCAAGGCATACCCATTAGGAACAAATAGTAACTTTTTCTCTATTTAACCCCTGATGGCCTTGAGAAGGCAAACTGCCACTATGCTAAGCACAGTAAGAACAACATTTTGGATTAGAGACATAATGAATTCATTTGTTTTTCAATTTTCAGAGAATCATACCGGTTAGAATAATAACCTTTGCTTCAAACCCTGAGGCAGAAAAGAAAACTTGGACAATCTTTTAATTTCGAATTACTCAAGACTTTCAAATATGTGTGTATATGCATGTTTTTGCTTTTGTAAGAAGTGTTTTAAAAGATGATCGGCCGGGGCGGTGGCTCACGCCTGTAATCCCAGCACTTTGGGAGGCCGAGGCAGGTAGATCACGAGGTCAGGTGATCGAGACCATCCTGGCTAACACAGTGAAACCCCGTCTCTACTAAAAATACAAAAAATTAGCCAGGTTTGGTGGCAGGTGCCTGTAGTCCCAGCTACTCGGGAGGCTGAGGCAGGAGAATGGTGTGAACCTGGGGGGCAGAGCTTGCAGTGAGCTGAGATCAGGCCACTGCACTCCAGCCTGGGGGACAGAGCAAGACTCCATCTCAAGAAAAAAAAAAAAAAATGCATGGTGGCTCACTCCTGTAATCCCAGCACTTTGGGAGGCCAAGGCAGTCAGATCACGAGGTCAGGAGATCAAGACCATCCTGGCTAACACGGTGAAACCCCATCTCTATGAAAAATATAAAAAATTAGTCGGGTGTGGTGGCTGCTGCCTGTAGTCCCAGCTACTTGGGAGGCTGAGGCAGGAGAATGGCATGAACTCGGGAGGTGGATCTTGCAGTGAGCCAAGATGGTGCCACTGCACTCCAGCCTGGGCGACAGAGCAAGACCTCGTCTCAAAAAAAAAAAAAAAAAAAAAATCATTCCACAATGTTTACATATATTGAAACGTTAAGTTGTACCCTGTAAATATATATAATTATTATTTGTCTCTTAAAAATAATACTTTTAAAAATGAAAAGAATTCTTTCATTCATTAACTTCATTACTTATTTATTCAGTATTTAATATGTGCAAAATCCTATGCTAAATACTGGAGAGGAAAAGTATATTTTATATAGTTCTTATTTTGGAAGGGTTTTTAAATCTAGTGAAAATCAAACATGTACAGACAGCTTTAGCACAGTTTTTAATGTGTGTTATAAAAGGAATAAATGGAATGCAGTGGTAGCAAGGTGAAATGGATTCTCAACTAATAGATAGTTACTTAAGAACATGCACTTAAGTCTTGTTAACTTTGTAAGCTTCTAATCATTTGCACAGTCCTGGGAAGTTACCCCTCTGAGTACATTCATGGGTTGCAGACAAATTATTTTTACATGGAGAACATACATTTATTCTTGACCTTAAAGAGACAAGTTGTTGAAGAGATGTGTGATGATGTACAAGTGCGTGTAATCATAAAGCACTGAATTGCATATAACCAAAATAGATAGAGCTATATCAAGCAGTCCAAAAGGGGAAACGTTTGTTTTTGTTTTTGTTTTGTTTTGTTTTGTTTTTTGAGACGGAGTCTCGCTGTGTCTCCCAGGCTGGAGTGCAGTGGCGTGATCTCGGCTCACTGCAAGCTCCGCCTCCCGGGTTCACGCCATTCTCCCGCCTCAGCCTCCCAAGTAGCTGAGACTACAGGCGCCCGCCACCACGCCCGGCTAATTTTTTTTTTTTTTTTTTTGTATTTTTAGTAGAGACGGGGTTTCACCATGTTAGCCAGGATAGTCTCGATCTCCTGACCTCGTGATCCACCCGCCTCGGCCTCCCAAAGTGCTGGGATTACAGGCTTGAGCCACCGCGCCCGGCCAGGTTTGTTATTTTCTAGCAGATAGGTAGGTTGGGAAGACATTTCCCAACTTGCCAACCTAAAAGGTAGTATTGCTGGAAACTTTCAGAGGTGAAGGAATTTTCTGTAATCCAATGGCCCCGGAAGTTTACCAACCAAAGGCATTGGGATCACACATCCAAGGAGGGAAAGGCACAGATGGAGCTACCAAGGGAGAGAAATAACACATTGCAAATTGATGGTCAGAGAAACTTTTAAAAATTGACTCTACAAATTATTATATCTTATCCTTGCCTGTTTGGGTCAATTGGAATCCCTCCAATACCCATTCCCTAATTGGCAATTCATTAAAACAGTACCTAATGTACAGTTGTTGCTTTTTAAAAATTATATTTTAATTATACCCTAAACATTCCATAATTTCTTTTAAAATAATGAGACAGCCATGGAATAACAAACAACCAGAGCTTGGCTCAGTTGTCTGTGAATAGGCTAACTGCCTGATGAGATACACAGGGCAGTAGTTTTCTTTATTCCTTTCTTTCTCTAGTCTTTGAAATGAGCAGGACCTGGAAGGGCATTCTTGGTACTATCAATCAAAGCTAAACTACTGGGTGAGATGTGTCTTTAGTCTGAGCTAAAGTCTGAGTTATGTTTTTTGTTGCAGTCACCTTGGAACTGTGAAACTATAAAAGAGGATGCAAGAAACTGCCTAATAGTAAGATGGGTGGGCTGTGAAAGTCTGGCAATCACTTAATAGTGTTATTCTCTTATTCTCTGCTGTCAGGTACTGCTAATTTTCATTAGTGATAGAAGAGGGATTATTAAACATTTTAGGGTTTACATATGCCGCATACTTCTAAAGAACAGTGTAATTAAAAGGAATAGAAGGTTTCAGCTTTAAGAAATATAGTTTCTTTGCTGTTGGATATTTGATTCTATTTAATGACTTTAAAGTAAAACCTATGAAGAAGCTGGTCTTTCATTAATTATGAATGATCATACTTTAAAAATCTATGTATAAATGACTGCTGAGACTTTTCAGAAAGGGAGCACTAAGAAAATTAGCTTCCAACCAAGGAACATTAATGTACACCATTTCATATTTACTATAGCTTTGAACCACAGAAGTGTGACTTAGATGTTTAAAAACGAACACCCTAAATTGAGACCATAAATAGCATGAATTTTAATTAAAGGCATTTTTGTTTTCAAAAAAATAGTGGATGCTGTTATTATGAGAAAGATTTGGGGCTGCATTTTTTGTTTTCTGCTCTGTAGCACGTAATAATGTCTGAGGTTAATTTAGGCGCACAGAGCATTATGGAGAGAGTAAGGCTTTTGGTATAGGGAATCGCAGACTCTAGAAAAGTCTGTATTGTCTGTTTGACAAACAATGTGTAAAGAAAATGAGTCCTAGAAGGTACATATTGTAATTGACTTGTTAAAAGTTAATCCCTGACACTGTCCTTGTTCCCAAGCCCAACGTTGAGAAAACCTTCAGGAGAGTGTTGAAAGCTGCATCTGGGCTTTTTTACTTCCTCAACTCATTATACCAAAAACCTAGGACCATCTGGTTATTTGTTTTTCTATGAAAAATATTTTTCATTACTGGAAATACAGTTTGAAATTCCATCTCTCATCAGGATAGTGTATCCTTCATGTCCCCTCCCACTCTTTGAAAACTTTACAAAATGGCATTACCTTTAGAAAATAATGTAAAGATGAATAACGAGGTAGTCAGCACTTCTGAAACCATGTTTCAAAGGAAGAAAGGTTTGAAAGAAAGCCTGCCTAAAGTGTTAAGGAGTATTATACAGCTTTAATAGGTCAAATGCACAAGAAAAGAGAAAGTAATTTAGTAGAATACAAAGCCTCTCCTTGACAGTGAGGCCATCTAGTCTTTAAAATATTATGGCAGTTTGAATAGGGAGTTTTACCGGAGTTCATGAAGTGGAATGGAAGGGTTGAGAAAAATAGTGGTGAAATTACCTCCGTCAAGACTCTCATTAAGAAGCCCATTAAGGAATCCAGGATTGTTTCAACAATCTTTGAGACCACTTCCCTCTCTCCTTTATTTGTCCTCCGATCCATCATGAAAAGCACTGCCAGACTAGTCTTCTTCAAACATCACTTTAATCATGTCAGTTTCATGGCTACATACCTACAGAAGATAGATGCAGCCGTTTTGTCCAACATGAAATGAAACTGGGATAAGCTGGAGATGGGGAAAGTGATTATTAGAAAGTCAACAAAAAGAGTTCCAGGCATAACACAATAAAATTCACAACAAATGTGCGTGGTGATCCAAATATAAAGATGCAAATGAGAGCGGATGTGAGGATGAGAGAGAGTGTGTACATGAAGGAAAGTGGACAAGATTTGATATCTCTTGGATACTAGAGGCAAAGAAGGGGGGAAACGACAGGACTGCAGTGACAGTCTGGAGCCCGGATTATGTCTAGCTTGCTGCCAATAACCTGGATATTTTGCACAAGCATTTATTTTCTTTGCATCTCATTTTCCACATCCTTAAAATACAAGAATATTGGAATATATCATTTTTTAGGTTGCTTCCATTCTATAACTCAGATTAGCTGTTATTTAGTATTTTAAACCTCTTTGTGTAAATGATGGTAACATATAAAACAGAGACAAGGAAACAGCTAAAACATTTCAGGGAAAATAATTGGTTCTGAAATGGGTATATTG
The DNA here is from genome assembly GCF_043159975.1 of Macaca nemestrina. Classification (NCBI taxonomy): domain Eukaryota; kingdom Metazoa; phylum Chordata; class Mammalia; order Primates; family Cercopithecidae; genus Macaca; species Macaca nemestrina. The sequence continues at coordinate 147,969,370 of NC_092131.1, read as the reverse complement.
GCTTGAAATTACTGGCATGTTTGCGAAAATATTTGAGAACATTTAAAAAATTGTTTATTGGCAGCCAGTGTGTTCCCGGCACTCAGCAGAACACATACTCCTTCCCCACTTCAATGGAGTCACTTCCTGTACAAATTTACTAGAGAGAAAGCCAGAGAGGGAAAATATGACACAGAGAGAAATCAAGGAAAATATTTAAAAATGATGGGCAATTCAACATGCCAGTTAGTTCAGTATTTTATTAATACATGCCCAGAATGAGCAAGATGAAAGAAATGCATATTCTATGCCCTATTTAAGTTTCATTTTTCCCTTACCTCACAAGCGTGAACATTGTTGTTCCGCTGAGGGTAATTTTATATATTTTTCGTACAACCATCGCCTCTGAACTTAAGCCAATTACATCATCTTATTTTCAACCAAGGGATTAGTGATCATGACAACACACAAAGAACTATACCCATACTGGTCTTACTGCGCGATGGCATGTTGGTTTCCAATGTGGTTCCCTCCAAAGAGATCATCAGGTTACTTTAGAGTACTATGTGTGGTTTCCAATGCGGAAAATCATTCTGCTTTACAGCAACAGTTAAGATATCTAGGAGTTAATGGAGAGAAGATGTGAGAGTCTGGAACAAATAGTACTGAGGAGGAGCTTTATTCTTTGAAGTTTATTTCCATTTTGAGATGGGACTTAGAAAGATATTTGAGAGGATCAAAGTGTTTTTCAGAGATTAGGGTTTATAGAAAAATAAACTTGATGGAGTCATCTGTGAAACTCTTGTCTGATGTGAAATTAAATAACTGAGACTAGGATTGTGGATAAGGGCAAGGCAAGGAAGTATCTCAACCAGGATGTAGCATCATCAGAGCTAAGGTGCCAAACACGGATCAGTAGAGGAAAGAAAGTCTGGACCAAAGCGTAGTCAGAAGAGGAAATTAACACAGCCAAAAATACAATAGGGGGTGTGATCACAACTTTGGCAATCTGCTCTTCTATTCTTTTAACTCCCTATGCAGATAGTTACCTACAAGTTCATGTCTGCCAGAGGCTCTTTCATTAATCTGTTCCTTAGTTTGGATGATTGTAAATACCAGAGGGCAGCAGGTGGGCCAGCACACATTCAATCAGCTTTAATTTTGTTTCTGTCTGCACAAGTCTCTGATCAAATAATTGCTACCAGTAATACATAATCTACTTCAATGTGTTATCTCCATCAGTGCTCCCAAAGATGCTTTAAGGCAAGTAATTTTTTTTCATTTTCCATAGTAGATAGATTTGTAGAGGATGAAAAATATTTATTGACCTAGGAAATTTCAGGCTCTTATCTTCTTCCCTATGACTTAAGTTCTTGCTGACTAACCCTCTTTAGTGTGAGGTCTCTGACTTCTGCCAGGTTTGTAGGCTTCCATCTTGCTCTTTCCAAGTATCATTTCCGAGATAAAAATCTAAATTTTAAAACAGAGCCATGGAATACTTAAAATCACTTCCCTCTAAAGTCAAGGCCTATTCACTTGCACCTCAACTTTTCATTCATCCTTGCTACATGCCAGAGTTATTTCTAGGAAAGTAGAGATGAGTCAGATCATTTTATTGATTTTTAAAAATTATGTGTTATAGTGGAGACATTCCCTGTAAACAAACAGAATGCAGTTTTATAGGGGCTATGACAGAAGACTTAGAACAATTGTTCTCAGACATTTTTCTGCCCCATTTCAACCAAAAAGTAGAACATCCTCCTGTCAGTAACAAATGTTTACCTTTCAACGCATTGCAGGTGCTGGCAAAGCATATGAGGGAAAAGAGACATAATTTTCTCCTCCTCTTTCTCCCCTCATTCCCCATCTGTTTCAACTGAGAATTCCTGAAGGTAAGGGTTACAGAGATAGGGAGGAAGGTTACCTGGGGATAGGGAGGAGATACTTATGGATCAGTGAGTGTGATGCTACTATCTTACTTGAATGGTAAGTAGGTGTTAGCATTTGCTACTCAGTGAGGAAGCCAGTACAAGTAGAGGGAATGGTGGAGCAAAAACAGAGAAATGTGGAATAGTATGATACCTCCAAGAGATCTTCAAGGAGTTCAGGATGGCTGAAACAATGAAGCTCAAAGACGGAAGTCGAAAGAGATGAGCTATGAGGGGCAATTAAGCCTTACTGGGATACATAGGGGTTTGTTGTGTATCCTGTAAGCAACCAGGGATATTGAATATAAAAATGACATACTTAGATTTTGTGTTATAGAAAAATCACAGAGAAAAGCTGGGCGATCAGGTCAGAATGCAAGAGATGGAATAGGGCACTATTGATGAGGAGCTTCAGGAGGGTGACAGATGGCAAAGTATCCTATTGTAACAATTATACAACATACATTTTTAATACATTATAAAAAACAGAAATGCATCTTAATAACTGACAGTTTATTAAAAATATTGGTAACCTAACAAAGGTTGTAAGAGTTTCATTGCCTGCACACTTGTAAATGTAGTTAAAAGTACACTGGGAAAGAATCACATTTTGACTGTTTTGCTGGTGGCATGCTAAACAACTGCAATGTCTTATTGTTTCATTAAAGAAATAAGGATGATTAGGGGAAGGGTAGGAGGCTTGTTTGCCTGTTTTGGTGCTATTGGTAAGATTGAGAACCTATCAACATCAAAACCTGTAGCATAGTGGTTTGCTACTTGGGATGAAATAGTCAATAATGGTGTATTATTTTATGTGATACTAAGCCACAGATGTTCTTGATGGCTTTGAGGACAGTATTTTGGAAAACGTCCCACGCATTGACAATTCTGATGAAGTCTAATTCCAAAGATTGAGACTCTGAATCAGAAGTTTAATAATAAGTTAACAAGTTATTTTCTGTATATTTTCCTTTCATGTATTGACAAAAATGGTTGATAAATAAAAAAAGTCTGTCATACATAGATTTTTCATGTCCGTTTATGAGCGACCTAAATTTAAATTCTAACTGCTAAGAAACACAGTGTCATAATTTATTTTTTGCACAATGTTATATAAAATAAGAGAGATGGTGTTATAGCTCTGACAAAATATGAAATCAGAAAATTGTTAGGAATTGGTGATTAATTGCATGTGGAAAGTGAATCATCAATTGTACAGACACAAATATTCAGTGTTGGCAATAATTAAAAAGAGCAGGGAGGATAACACACTCTGAAGAGCTAATATTTAGCAGGTGGAAATTATGAAGTCTATAATAGTCATCAGGAAAATCGTATTAAATGTATATAAAATACATTAGGCAAAAATGCAAATAGGTTTTCATAGGTATATCATCAAATAACTAAATAAATACAAAGAGTTGTTTGTAAAAGTCTAACAGAATAGAGCTGTATCAAAGAAGAGGAGTTTAGAATGATTGGTTATCTTTTACCTTCCTTTAATGTTCAATAATGCTAACCAAAAAAAAAAAAAAAAAGATTAATTGCATAAACCTATCAAACAATTGTTTTGGCAACACAGAAATAAACAGAAACACTATGCATTTTCTCAGACCCACAGTCTTTGATTAATTCAATAACTCCTTCAGATACAGAGTCTACACATTTTCTGATTTCTAATAGAAAATAGCTAGTCTGTGATATTAGCCAAATAACTATCAACTGTTCTCTTGTGGAATGGCACACTGTTGTCCCAAAATCAGAAAGATTTTTCTTTGAAAAATTTGCTTGAGAGTTTTTTGGGAAATTTTTTGTTTTATTTTAAATTTTAAATTTTTGTGAGTACATGGTAGGTATAGATATTCATGAGATACATGACATATTTTGATACAGGCATACAATGCATAATAATCACATCAAGGTAAATGGGATATCCAGCAACTCAAGAATGTGTGCTTTCTTTGTGTTATAAACAATTCGATCATACTATTTCAACTGTTTTAAAATGTACAATAAATTATTGTTGACTATAGTACAATCAAATACAAGATTCTGTCCATTCTATCCAATTATATTTTTGTACCCATTAACAATTCCCCCATCCCTCCTCTACCCACCCCTACCCTTCCCGGCCTCTGATAACCATCATTCTATTCTCTGTCTCCATGAGTACAATTGTTGTGATTTTTAGCTCCTACAAATAAGTGAGCATATGCTGTTTGTCTTTCTGTGCCCAGTTTATTTCACATAAAAGAATGACCTCTGGTTCCATCTATGTTGTTGTAAATGACAAGATCTCATTGGTTTTTATGGCTGAATAGCACTTCATTGTGTATAGGTGCCACATTTTCTTTCTTCATCTGATTATGAACATTTAGGTTGCTTCAAGTCTTGGCTATTGTGAACAGTGCTGCAATAAACATGAGACAGCAGGTGTCTCTTCAGTATACTGATTTCCTTTCTTTTGCATATATACCTAGCAGTGAGATTACTGGGTCACACTGTGGTTCTATTTTCAGTTTTTAAGGAACCTCCAAACTGTTTTCCATAGTGCTCATGCTAATTTACAATCCCACCATCAGTGAACGAGGATTCCCTTCTCTCCATATCCTTGCCAGCATTCATTTTGCCCGGAATTTGGATAAAAGCCATTTTAACTGGGTTGAGGTGATATCACATTGTAATTTTGATTTGCATTTCTATGATAAACAGTGATGTTTGAGCACATTTTCATATATCTGCTTGCCATTTGTATGTCTTCACTGAGAGATGTCTATTCAGATATTTTGCCCATTTTTAATCAGGTTATTAGATTTTTTTCTATAGGGTTGTTTGAGCTCCCTATGTATATTCTGATTATTAATCTTTCGTCAGGTGGATAGTTTGTAAATATTTTCTCCCATTATGTGGGTTGTCTCTTCACTTTGTTGATTGTTTCCTTTGCTGTGCAGAAGCTTTTAAAGTTGATGTGACCCCATTTGTCCATTTTTGCTTTGGTTGCCTGTGCTTATGGGGTGTTACTCAAGAAATCTTTGCCCAGACCAATGTCCTGGAGAATTTCCCAAATGTTTTCTCCTAGTTGTTTTATAGCTTCTGGTCTCAGATTTAAGTCTTTGATCCATTTTTATTTGATTTTTGTATATGGTGAGGGACAGGAGTCTAGTTTTATTCTTCCATATATGGATATCTAGTTTTTCTAGCACCATTTATTGAAGAGGACTCTCCATTCCCCAATGTGTTTTTTTGGTACATTTGTTGAAAATGAATTCACTGTTGATGTATGATTTGTTTATGGGTTCTCTATTCTGTTTCATTGGTCTATGTGTCCGTTTTTAGGCCAGTACTATGCTATTTTGGTTACTGTAGCTCTGTGGAATAACTGGAAATCAGGTAAGGTGATTCCTTAAGTTTTCTTTTGTTTTTTTTCTCAGGATAATTTTGCTTATCGTGGTCTTTCGCAGTTTCGTATAAATTTTAGGATTTTTGGGCTTTTTTTTTCTGTGAAGAAGGGCATTAGTATTTTGTTAGGGATTGTATTAAATCTTTAGGTTGCTTTGGGTAGGTAGTATGGGCATTTTAACAATATTAATTCCTTCAATCCATGAACATGGAATATTTTTCCTTTTTTTTTTTTGGTGTTCTCTTCAATTTCTAGGATAGATGTTTTGTAGTTTTCATTATAGAGGTCTTTCACTTATTTGGTTAAGTTAATTTTTAGGGTTTCATTTTATTTGTAACTATTGTAAATGAGATTACTTTCTTGATTTTGTTTTCATATTGTTTGCTGATGGCATATAAAAATGCTGCTGATTTTTGTATGTTGATTTTGTATCCTGCAGCTTTACTAAATTTGTTGATCAATTCAAATAGTTTTTTTGGTGGAGTCTTTAGCTTTTTCCAAATATAAGATCATATCATGTGCAAACAAAGATAATTTGACTTCTTCCTTTCCAGTTTAGATGCACTTTATATCTTTTTTCTGATTACTCCAGCTAGGACTTCCAATACTATGTTGAATAATGGTGGTGACAGTGGTCATCCTTGTGGTGTCACTGATCTTAAAGGAAAGTTTTTCAGTTTTTCCCCATTCAGTATGATACTAGCTGTGTGTCTGTTGTATTTTTGGCACTTTTATTGTGTTAAGGTTTGTTCCCTCTGGGGATTTGAAGGCTTTTATAATGAAAGAATGATGAATGTCATCTAATGCTTTTTCAATATCAATTGAAATGGTCATATAGTTTTTGTTCTGTATTCTGTTGATGTGATGTATCACATTGACTGACTTGGGTATGATGAACCATCCTTGTGTCCCTGAGATAAATCATCTTTGGTTACGATCAGTGATCTTTTCAATGTGTTGTTGAATTCGGTTTGCTAGTATTTTGTTAAGGATGTTTGCATCAAATCCGTGTTCATCAGGGATATTGGCCTGTGGCTTTCTTTCTTTCTTTTTTCATTCATGTGTCTTTGGCTTTGGTATCAGGGTAATACTGGTGTTATAGAATGAGTCTAAAAGTATTCACTTTCCTATATTGTTTCTCAGAATAGTTAGAATAAGATTGGCATTAGTTCTTTTTAAAATGTTTTCCAAAATTTAGCAGTGAAGTCATCAGGTCCTGGGCTTTTCTGTGCTCAGACACACTTCATTGCGACTTCAGTCTCTCTACTTGTTATTGGTCTGTTCAGGTCTTGAATCTCTTCCTGGTTTAATTTTTGTAGGTTTTATGTGTTTAGTAATTTATTAGTTTCTTCTAGGTTTTTCAATTTATGGGCATATAGTTGCTCAGAGTAGCCTCTAATGATCCTTTGACTATCTGTAGTATTGGTTGTAATGTTTCCCTTTTCACCTCTAGTTTTACTTGTGTCTTCTCTCTCCCTCAATCTCTCTCTCTCTCTCTTTTTCCCCCTTATTTAGCCTGGATAAAGGGTTGTAAGTTTTGTTTATCTTTTCAATAGAACAGCTTTTTTTCATTGATCTTTTGTATTATTTGTTTAACTTCTATGTATTTCTGCTCTGATTTTTTTTTTTAATGTGCTGGAATTTTTTTAAAAAATTAAGTTCTGGAGTACATGTGCAGGATGTGTAGGTTTGTTACATAGGTAAACATGAGCCATGATGGTCTGCTGCACAGAAAAACCCATGACCTAGATATTAAGCCCAGCAGGCATAGCTATTTTTCATGATGTTCTCCCTCCCCCAAGCCCTCCCACAACAGGCCCCAGTGTGTGTTGTTCCCCTCACTGTGTCCGTGTGTTCTCATTGTTAAGCTTCAACTTGTAAGTGAGAACATGTGGTATTTAGTTTTCTGTTTCAGCCTTGGTTTGCTAAGGATAATGGCTTCCAGCTCCATCCATATCCCTGAAAAGGACATTATTTCATTTCTTTTTATGGCTGCATAATATTCCATGGTGTATATGTACCTCATTTTCTTTATCCAGTCTATCATTGATTGGCATTTGAGTTTATTCTGTGTCTTTGCTATTGTGAATAGTGCTGCAATGAACATATGAGTGTATGCATCTTTATAACAGAATGATTTATATTCCTTTGAGTATATACTCAATAATAGGATTGCTGAGTCAAATGATGTTTCTGCCTCTAGATCTTTGAGGAATCTCCATACTGTCTTCCACAATGTTGAACTAATTTACATTCCCACCAACAGTGTAAAAGCATTCCTTTTCTCCACAACTTTTTTGCTTTTTTTTTTTTTTTTTTTTTGTAAATTTGTGTAAGTTCCTTATAGACCTTGGATATTAGACCTTTGTCAGATGGATAGATTGCAAAAATTTTCTCCCATTCTGTGGGTTGTCTGTTCACTCTGACGATAGTTTCCTTTGCCTGTAACAACTCTTTAGTTTAATTGGATTCTATTTGTAAATTTTTGGTTTTGTTGCAATTGCTTTTGCATTTTTGTCATGAAATCTTTCCCTGTGCCTATGTCCTAAATGGTATTGCCTAGATTTTCTTCTAGGATTTTTATAGTTTGGGGTTTTACATTTAAGTCCTTAATCCATTTTGAGTTAATTTTTATATCATGTGTAAGGAAGGAAGGGGTCCAGTTTCAGTTTTCTGCCTATGGCTATCCAGTTATCCCAGCACCATTTTTTAAATAAGAAATTCTTTCCTTATTGCTTGTTTTTGTCAGGTTTATTGAAGATTAGATGGTTGTAGATGTGCAGTCTTTTTTCTGAGTTCTCTATGTGACCTTTTTTTTTAACCAATGCCATGCTGTTTTAGTTACTATAGCCTTGTATTATAGTTTGAAGTTGGCTAGCATGATGCCTCCGGCTTTGTTCTTTTTGCTTAGGATTGTCTTGGCTATTTCGGCTCTTTTTTGGTTCCATATAAATTTTTAAATAGCTTTTGCTAAATTCTGTGAAGAATGTGAAAGATAGTTTAATGAAAATAGAATTGAATATATAAATTACTTTGGACAGTATGCCCATTTTCACAATATTCATTCTTTCTATCCATGAGCATGGAATGTTGTTCCATTTGTTTGTGTCCTCTCTGACTTCCTTGAGTGGTGTTTTGTAGTTCTCCTTGAAGAGGCCCTTTACTCCTTGTTAGCTGTATTCCTAGGTATTGTATTCTCTTTGTAACAAATGTGAATGAGAGTTCATTCATGAATTGGCTCTCTGCTTGTCTGTCATTGGTGTAAAGGAATGCTTGTGATTTTTGGACATTGATTTTGCATCCTGAGAATTTGCTGAAGCTGCTTATCAGTTTAAGAAGCTTTTGGGCTGATACGATGGAGTTTTTAGATACAGGATTATGTCATCTGCCAACAAAGACAATTTGACTTCTTGTCTTCCCATTTGAATACCTTTATTTCTTTCTCTTGCCTGATTGCCCTGGCCCAGAACTTCTATTACTGTGTTGAATAGGAGTGATGAGAGAGGGCATCCTTGTCTTGTGCCAGTTTTCAAAGTGAATGCTTACAGCTTTTGCCCATTCAGTATAATTTTGGCTGTGGATTTGTCAGAAATGGCTCTTATTTTGAGTTATGTTCCTTCAATACCTAGTTTATTGAGAGTTTTTAACATGAACGAATGTTGAATTTTGTTGAAGGCCCTTTTGCATCTGTTGAGATAATCATGTGGTTTTTGTTTTTAGTTCTGTTTATGTGGTAAATTACATTTATTGATTTGTGTATCTTAAACCAACTTTGCATCTCAAGATGAAACCAAGTTGATTGTCATGGATAAGCTTTTTGATGTGCTGCTAGATTCAGTGCCAGCATTTTATTGAGGATTTTTACATCAATGTTCATCAGAGATATTGACCTGAAGTTTTCATTTTTTGTCATATCTCTTCTAGGTTCTGGTATCAGGATGACACTGGCCACATAAAATCAGATAGGGATGAGTCCATCCTTTTCAATTGTTTGCAGTAGTTTCAGAGAAATGGTACCACCTCCTTTCTGTACCTCTGGTAGAATTCAGCTGTAAATCCATCTGGTCCTGGACTTTCATTGATTTGTAGTGTCACAGGATCCTTGGAGTGTCACTTTGCTAGCTGGAAACCTCTGGCCACCAGCACCTTCTGCTTGAGTATTGCTTATGACCACTCACCTTGTTCCATCCACTTGCCCCAACTAACTGTGCTTAGCTTATGCCACTGGCCCAGATCCTACACCAGCCAAGGACAAGCCAGGTGCAGAGTGGCAAAGGATGTGTTGGAGAGCAAGCCTGGGGTCCAGCCACTGTGTACAATCAAGCTGAGGCTGGCTGCTGAGGCAGGGCAGGCAGATCCAGGCACCAGCACACATGTTGGCTCTGTGAGATGCTACAGCTGGACCAGATGTACTGCATGTGACTTGTACTGTAGGCACCTATGTCTGGACAGGGGGATCATGGTGGTGCCTGGAAGCTTGGAGACATCAGAAACTGCAGAACTCCTAAAAGTGTGTTAGACTCTTGGCTCAAGGAATCCCTAGGTCTGGGATCCTGGAGGACAGCAGCTCTTCTCCTTCTCATTACCCACAACGTGGCAAGCAGGGAAGAGTAGGGGGCATGTTTCAGCCTTGTTTATGTTACAACTCTTTTAGTCCCACCATTCAGTGGGTCCTGAATTCTTGTCCTTTGTCCAGGAAGAATGAGGCACACAAACAGCTGGAGAGTGAGCAGAGAGGAGCTTCATGGAGTGGCTGAATGGTTTTCAGGAGACCTGAAGTGGGCAGCTCCTTTCCTCAGGCAGATCGTTTTGATTTCAGGGTTTCTATGGGCTCAGAAGGGAGGAAGTGTGTGCTGATTGGTCCATGGGTGGCCAAGGGTGGGCCTGCAAAAAGCACCATAAGTTCTTACTCCTGACTGTGGACTCCCCCTGGAACTGGCAGCCCAGTCCCCAGGCTTCAAGCCATCCCTCACTTGAAGATGGAGTTTCACCACACACCCACACCTTTCCACCCTGGAGCCTGCCTGTTGCCATCAACATGACATTTATGGCACCCAGGCTGCTTGTGCCAAGGGGCACCTGCCAGCCCATGCTGAGCCACCTTCGGCACCCCCTCCCACTCTCCCTGAGCTCTTTGGTGCCTAACTCTTCAGAGGGAGACTGAGGGGGAAGGGGGGCTGGTGTGTCAGGACTTCCCTGAGTGCGCACACAACAGCCAAGTCACAACAGCTTTCCAGGCTTGGCTTCAGCTTTGTTCCAAAAGTGGCCCAGAGTGAGAACGTATGGTGCTTTTTCCAGGCACAGGGAGTGGGTAGAGGCCAGGGAGTGAGATCAGGCACTTCCAAGCCTGTGGGGACAAGGGGGCTTCCCGAGCCCCCGAGAGCTCAGCAATGCCCAGGTCCAGCACCACAGCTAGGTGAGTACAGCTGTGCCCAGACCACCACTGGTAATGCACTGGATCAGTCTTGAAGCCGGTATAGTACTGGGTCTTGCCCAAAGCCTGTCAACCACTGACTGGCTACCACCTATGTTTGCTTAAGGCCCTGATGCTCCACAATAAGCAAGTGGTAAGGCCAGCCAGGCTTGTGTCCTTCCCTTCAGGATAGTGAGTTCCCTCTCATCACTAGTGGGTCCAGAGATGCCATCCAGGAGCCAGGGCTTGAAGTCAGAAACTTTAGGAATCTACCTGGTGCTCTGTTCTCCTGCAGCTGAGCTGGCACCTCAACCATGTGACAAAGTCCTACTCACTTTCCATCCCCTTTCCACAAGAAGACGTGTCTCTCCCTATGGTCACTACTGCCCCAGATTCATAGTTAAGTACTACCTGGCTGCAATGTCCATTCAAGGCCCAAGGGCCCTTTCGTCAGCTTGTGGTGAATGCTGCCAAGCCTGGAGTTCCTTTTTCAAAGCAATGTGCTCCCATCTGGTCCAGGGAAGGTCCAGAAATGCTGTCCAAAAACCAAGGCATGGAATCAGAGACCCCAAGAACTCTGGGTCCTGTACCCCACTGTGGCCAAGCTGGTACCTAAGCTGCAAGACAAAATCTCTTTCACTCTTTCCTCTCCATTTCTCAAGCAGAATGGATCTCTCCCCATTACCGTCACGGCTGGGAATATGCTGCGTTACACCAATACCAGCGTGTCTCTGAGTCTCACCCAATGCCCATGGCAAGTACTACCTGGCTACAGCTCCTGATTATTTAGGGACCAAGGGTATTTTAGTCAGCAGGTAATGAATCCTGCCAGGACTGGATTCTTTCCTTCAAGGCAGCATGTTCCCTTCTGGCCTAGGGTGTGCCTGGAACTGTTGTTTAAGAGCCATGGCCTGGAATGGGAGTCTCAGAATTCTGATTCCCTATTCTACTGTGGCTGTGCTGGGTTCCAGCTTGCGAGATAAAGTCCTCTTACTCTTCCCTCTCCTCTCCTCAAGCAGAGGGAAAGTGTCTATCCCAGACCTGTGAGCTGTGCTACCTGGGGTTGGGGAAATAGGTGGTACAAACTCTCCCTTAGCCACCCTAGATGGGCAAATCTAGGTCATTTGCCCAAGTCCACTGGCTCTAAGCATAGCACAGCATCAGGATTTTCAGTTCTTGTGCCTAGACTGCCTTCAAGTTTATTTTGGACGCAGGAACACTGTAGACGTTAGTGGCGAGGCTTGCCAGAACTCAGGATCCAACAGCTGGGACGGGCTAGTCCCCACTTGCTAGGGCTGGTATAAATGCTCCTTCTATGGGCCCTGGCTGAGTTCTGCCTGTTGTTGCTTTCTGCTGTGACAGGACAGCATTGAGTTCCAATGTTCCAATGCAAAGTCGCACAGTTACTGCACTCTCCCTCCCTCAAGCACTCAGATTCTCTCTCCATGCCATGTGGTCACTGCCAAGGGATCAGTGAGGGGTGGCATCAATAATTATACACTTTCATTCTGATGCTCTCCAGAGCCTCTTTTAGTGATATAAGTTAAAACCAAATACTATGATTGCTCACCTGATATTTCGTTCTGATGAAGGTGCTTTTTTGTGTGGATGTTTGTTCAATTTGGTATTCCTGTGGAGAGGATGATTGCTAGAGGCTTCTATTCAGCCATGTTGCTCTACTTCCTTGAAAGCTGAGTCTTTTTTAATCACCTTACCATTTGTTTATTATTATTTTTAAATGATTGGAATAATTGTACATATTTATCATGTACAACATTATGTTTTGAAGTATATTTACATTGTGAAATGGCAAAATCTAGCTGGTGAACACATGTGTTATCTCAGATAGTTATATTTGTGGGGTGAGTACACTTAACATCCACTCTCTTAATGTTTTTCCAGAATATAGTATATTGTTATGAACTATATTCAACCAATTTACAATAGATCTCTTAAACTTACTCCTCCTGTGTAAATTTTCTGTATCTTTTGACCAATATCTCCCGAACCTCCCCTTCCCCACCGTCCACCTCTTGTAACTACCACTCTATTCCCTAGTTCTGAAATCAACTTTTTTAGGTTGCACATGTGATTGAGATCATGTGGTATTTGTGTTTCTACGGATGGCTTATTTCACTTAACATCATGTCCTTCAGATTCATCCATTATCACAAATAGCAGGATTTTATTTTTTTTTAAGACTGACTGGTATTCTTTTGTGTATATATACCACATTTTCTTTATCCATTAATCCACTGATAGACACTTAGGTTGATTTCATATCCTGGCTATATTGTGAACAATGTGGCAATAAATGTAGGAGTGAAGATATTTTTTCAACATATTGATTTCATTTTATTTGAATATACACCCATTGGTAGGAGTAACGAATTACATGGTAGTTCTGTTTTTAAGTTATTTGAGGAATCTACACCTTGTTTTCCACAATGGCTGTATTAATTTACATTTCCACCAACAATGTGCAAAGGTCCCTTTTTCTCCATTTCATCACCAACACTTGTTACCTTTTATTATTTTCATGATAACCCTTGTATCACTTGTGAGATGATATTTCATTGTAGTTTAAATTTGCATTTCACTAATAACTAGTGGTATTGTGTATTTTTTTATATCCTGCTTGATAATTTTCACGTGATATTTTCCTGGTGTCTTCTCAAATTTCTTTTGCAATCTATATACATTCAATATGTTATTAGTCAATTTTGAGTGAAAATAATAATCTCTCCTTAATCAGTAAAATCAGCTTTTATTTTCTTTATCTAAAAATGAAGTGTCTTAAAATTACAGAACATACGTAATTTGTATACTCTATATTGCATTTATTTATAACAAGACAATTAACGGAACCTGAGTCAAGGCATAGAGCAATATACTGTACATCTTAGATTTTATTAAATTCAGTAGACTCATTTAAATATTGTGGAAAGAACTGAGAAACAAAAGAAAACCACTGAAAATATTTAAACTGTGTTGGCTAAGAGTGTATATTTTAAAGGTCTCGCTACAAAAAATAAGTGAGGTGATAAGTGTGTGAATTAACTTGATTCAATCCGCCGACACTGCATACCTATATCAAAACATTACATTGTACCCCATAAATATGGATAGTTATATGTTAATTAAATTATTAATAAAAACTTTGTAATAGAGCTGATATTGAATTTGAGCATGCTTGATTTAGACTTTAAAATAATATCCATTTTGTTAATTTAATGTGATCATTGACTTTCCAAATATTTCCATCGATGTCTTCAGTTTTTTATCCCACCTGTAATGCCTATAGTCTACTATGTCTGTTTTCCTAAGGAGAACACTTGAATAGTTGGAGAGTGGTCATTTGAGGAAGACTGAGGCTATTTTGTGCAATGAAACAGGGTTGTGATCTGAAGATAACACTTTCCTGAAATACATTGAAAAAATATCCAAATGATGGCAAAACTGGTCCATGTATCTTATTTCTTAACAAAATACTTATTGATTATTAAGAACATTAAGTATGAGATAAAATGATCCTGCAGTGGAAATCAATCTGTGTAATATAATAGTTTCATTAAATATAAAATAATATTGATTGTAGCCCTCAGTTCACATGAGTTTTAGAGATATAGGATATCCCAATCAGATAAGCAGTGGAGCATGGTAAGTCATAAACTGTGTGCTCAAATCTGGGCGCTGCCATTTCAGATCTAAATAGTGACCTTGGGTATGATTTTGAAGGATTCTATGTTTTCATTTTCTTATTATAAAATGAGATAAATAATTGTACCTATACCTCATATGATTTTTTAAACATACAATTAATTAACATAAGTAAAGTGCTTAGAATAATAAGCACTCTGTAAATGTTGGGTACAAATATTAGCATTGTATCTGTCACCTAGTAAGCACCAAAAATATTAGTTATCCTTAGTGAGTTTTCTGTCTACAGTCAATGACGTCTTAAAACAATAAACTATACCAGAAAGGGCTGAAATGAAACAGTTTCTCTTCTTATCAGACCTTAACTTTAGAGTTACTTGTCTGCTATGGTCTGTTCTGATAACTTCATCTGACTTCTTCATCAAGCCTAGACAGTTTCTTCTGGATTTTAACTATTGCGCATGAACTTAACATCTTGCCTAGAAAGTCAATGATTTATTTATATATGAATATTTCTACTATTTACTAGTTTTTGTTACTTAATCTCTCCAAGATCGCTCCTGGCAAGAAGTCTCCCAATAAATATTACAAAAATAGTTTACATTTATGTAGACTTTATCCATATGTGTCAAGTGCTTCTCTATTCATGAGGTGAGGTCAGTAAGGTAGACTGTTTTCAAAGTCATGGTTTACAATAAAATTTTATGTTGCTTGATGGATAGCCTTATCAAGGCTTCTTGTAGGAATGATGAAAATATAAAAGTAAAAGGAAACAACCTGAGAAGGCTATGTTTTGAGGCTGTGAAGGTTAAGAAAGTGTTTGTATTGTCTTGCAATTTTCCAGATTATAAAATGTAAGTTCAGTGAAATTCAGTGGCAAACTCAAAAGAGGCAGAGTTGAATTTTGGATACATGTCTGCTCACCTGGGCTTGTTATACTGCAGTGCTCATATTTGTCCTAGGTCCTTGGATATCTCTGCTCTGATGAGACAAGCATAGAAGTGAAATGTCAGGCCTGATAATGCACATGCTTATAGTGATTCCCAAATTTGTGGGTAAATAAGGTTGGTTCAAAATTTTTGGGTGTACTTTGAAAATTTGAATTAAGTTCCACGGAAAGGAAACCTAAAAGAAATAACGATTAGTGATAAAAGAAAATACACAACTCATTTATATAACACTTTGCAGTTTATAAATCACTTTCTCAACCATCATCCGAATTGAATGTATTTCTTTACATAGCTGTGAAAGTTGCATTATTTAGAAGTCAAAACATTTCAAAATACTTGAAGGTTTATAGTTAACATGATTAATAGGTACTGTAGTGAGAAAATATTTATTCATGCATGTTTTAGTTCATTATTGATACTGTTCACAGAGGAGAAAAAGTAGAAACTACTTGGAATGACAGCCTAATATTGGAGCACATGAAACTGGAAGAATCCTTCTAGGTACCCATTCACTTAGCCTTTTTCCATGTATTTGATGTTTTGAATGTGAAAGGGTCAAGTATGAATTGGCAGGGGGTGGGAAGGAATATGGAAAGATGACAGGAGGGAAGCAAGAAGTTACTGATGGAGTAGTGCTGTGTATTCTCAAGGTGGGGCTTAAGAAAAAAAGTTTATCATTCTTTTCCCTTTTCTATTCTGCAGTTTCTTGACATTCAAAAGAGTATGTCACCAATGGTTCTTTCTTGTGATGTACATTCTCAAACTTTGACTCTGTGACTATCACAGCCCTTCACCTAGAGAGTGCCAATTGTCATTATTCTGGGCAATGGGGGAAATCATATTAGCTACTTTATCATAGAATCAGTGGAGAAAAGGGTCTTTTAACTGTCACCTTTCTCCCTGAACACATTCTCTTCTGTTCTGTTCTTCTCTCTTTTCTTTCATCTTTCTTGACCTCTGCTCCACACGTATTCTATTTCTTTAGGATCAAAATTAAGGGGGACATTTAGTTGAAGTGCACAACTCTGAAAATAATTTGTTCATCCTTGACATCTTTCTTACACATTTGCAAAGGTTTTCATATTTCGCACTTCCTGCATTTGATCCTCACTTCCAAGCATATGTTATAGCATGATTACTCTGCATTTATTAATTCATTTTATCTTTTTTACTACTTTGGTTTTTTTTCTACTGACATGAATTTGATGACACATTTAGTGACTTGTTCAAGACTACCATGTTAGTAGTAGTGGATACCTGAAGAGTGTTGGAGTTAGGATCATGACTACTAAGAAAAATCCAATAAGACTAAGTTTCCTTATATTAAGCTAAGCAGCAAGCACAGAGAGGCCATCTCTCTGCTGGTGGAAAACTGGACTATAAAATGCTATTAATCTATCATTAGCCTTTGTAGCCTGTTACAATGACAGAGACGCCTAGCTATAGCCCAGGGGCATGAACTGTGTTGCTCATGGTGAATAAGCTGACTGTGGGCAAAAGGTCAGCAAGGGGTTTTGTAGTTCAAGTAAGCACAAGGAGAAGCTATCATCAGTAATATTAGCATCTTGTTGGTTATATCAAATGACTGGATTTAATGCAATAAAAAGTCAAATTCAATGTATCAAACTCATTCTAGAGAAACACAGATTCATGCCTCTTAGAAAATAATTTTAATTGCAAACTAATACATGCTTATTAAAAAATTGAACATTACCAAGTTTGTAACAGTGAGTTTTCTCTTTCTCTTACCAAATCTCACTCCACAGAGGTAACTACAGTTACGGATTTTGTGATTATTCTTCTAGATATTTTCTGTGCATTCATCAACACACAAACACACACACACACATATATATATATTAGTAAGTGTATATATTAGTCAGTATATACATATGTGTGTGTGTGAGTATACTAAACTTACTAATACGCAAACTTGCTTTTTCACTTAACATCTTATGAATATTTTTATCTATACTCACATATGTTTACCTATTTCACTTTAATTATTTTTCTCATTGATTCATTTAATCAATATACTATTGATGAACATGTAAATAACCTAGCTTTTATTGCTATTATTTCAAAGATGCAATAAACATCCCTCTACAACTACTTATTTTAATTCTGTGCATTTACCTGTAGGATGAATTCAGATAAGCAGAACTTGTGGTATAATGGTAATTCCCAATATCTTAAATATGTCCATGACTCTTTGAGACATTTTTCTGGAGTTTAATTTGTGAAGCAGAAGCGCACAATAACTGGTATTTTTATAATGAAGGTAATTTATTTAGCACCACAGCCAGACCAAATTGCACCAAAAATGGTTTGGTTCTGTTTTCTCCTGGAGGTAAGAAGTTCCACAGATCTTACATGGTGATTCTTGTCTCTGTGATACTAACAGAAAATAGTGTGTCCATCCAGGTCATGTGTATCTTAAAATTTCAACTATCCAAGAAGATGAGTGGTCAGCAATTGTGGTAGCTACAGTCATTTTTCCTCACTCAACAAAGTCCTAGACGCTTGTATCTTTGCAGCTTTGTGAATTATTTGAAAACTATGGTATCCCTGTCGTCTTTTTCACAGACTTTATACCATGAACAGTGGATGTTTTTCTTACAATACATCATTTTACCCATTGAAATTATTGGTTTTATTTTCTCTTTCAGGGCAGGAGGTGGACTTTACGGTATTGACAGCATGCCAGATCTCCGCAGAAAAAAGACTTTGCCTATTGTCCGAGATGTGGTAAGTTACAACTGTTTACTTCTCTTTGATTGCATGTGTGATTTTTTTTTCTTGCTAAAATGTAATATCCTTCTCATTCACTGTCTAGTCTGTAAATATTTCATGGAATAAAAGTATATGAGGCCAGATGCTACCTGCTGTTATATTTATTATTATTTCTTTAAAATCTATTACTTGGAGGAAATAACTCAAACCTTTTGATAGCTTTTGATATAAGTGGAAATTATAATTAAGTTAATATGACCCTATAATTGGAGCACAAAGAAATCACACAGCATGCCAAGCAAGCGAATAGGCTTTGATGTGTTTAGTGTTATGAATGACCAGAAGTTTAATTCACAACGCTTGAGACTTTATTTAAACTTCTTCACCTTAACACAGTGAATCTGAATAGTTTATAAAGCAAGCAGATAACATTAATCAATTCTTTATTTTATTATATTAAAGTCAATTCTAGCTAAATTAATAAGCTCTTTTATTTAAAGAAAATTGTGGTTCACTTTGGGAGGCCAAGGTGGGTGGATCACGAGGTCAGGAGATCGAGACCATCCTGGCTAACACGGTGAAACCCCGTCTCTACTAAAAATACAAAAAATTAGCTGGGCGTGGTGGCGGGCGCCTGTAGTCTCAGCTACTCGGGAGCCTGAGGCAGGAGAATGGCGTGAACCCAGGAGGTGGAGCTTGCAGTGAGCCGAGATCGCGCCACTGCACTCCAGCCTGGGTGACAGAGCGAGACTCTATCTCAAAAATAAAAATAAAAAAGAAAAGAAAACCATGGTTTGCAAGTCATTAACATCATTATTACTTCTGATCATGACTCTGAATAAATCTGTTTCCTATATTGAAATATGCTGCCACCACCTTGATAAATGCAAAGAATTGACCATGGCCTGTATTAGATTGTAAAAAAAAAAAAAAAAAAAAAAAAAAAAAAAAAAACATCATGAAAAAGTGTCTCTTCTGTCATCCAAAATGTCTTCACATTTTATACGCCTATTTTTAATATTATATGTGATATGAAAAACGTATTTCCCCCATAAAAAAGTAAATTTTTTTCAGCAACAATTACATAATTTTTTATATCAGTAATTTTTAATTTTGCTAAGAAAGGCTTCATCTGGAGGCCACCACTTTAGTTTTAAAATATAATCCTGACTGAAAAGGTCTTATACTGGAAAGTATAACATATCAGTACATTTAGCTCAGATTTCTGTCCTTACTGTGCGGAAATAATTGCAAAGTGTTAGGCTAATTTAACATTGTTATACTCTTTTCCTACCTTTCATGTGTCTAACTATTTACACTTTGTTTCCTCTCACTTCTGGAATCTTCAGGCCATGGTAAGTGCCTTTCTATTTATTTAATTAATATTTTGCAGTCTTCTCAAACATACGTTGCACTTACTCATGGGGTAAAAGAGGGCAAGATGGAGAAATGAAAAGACAGACGTACAAGAAAAAGAAGTTTGTTCTACAAGAATTTAACATCTGGTTCATTTCTGAAAGAGAAAATTATGTATACAACAGGTGCAAACACAGACCAAAATAGGATACAAATGTAGTTTTAGGGAATATCTTTTTCAGAGATGAAAGATTTTCTTGGGTAAACTCTTGGAGGTAATTCTTCAAGGTAAATGTGGAGATGAGTGGAGAGTGACATTCTTACTCAGGTGTAGGCTGAATTTTATTTTGAGTTAATGACTTTGCAACCCTGAGGAGATACGTATATATCCAGTTGGGTCTTGGGCGATCAAGAATGCGCTATTCCACAATGACGTCCCTTTGCTCCTAATGGGATAGCAGTTTTAATATTCCCATATGGAACTTCTGATTTCCAACGTTCACTATAGCACTGGTGAGTTTCTTGTAATTCATATATTTTGGGTAGGAGTAGGTAGTGGTAGTTATGGTTCTATTTTATGTGGTGAGGAAACTAAAGGGACTTGACTCTTATTTAAGATCACCCAAGTTACCAGCATCAAGTGAAAAAAAAAAAATGAATCTGGATATAACAATTCTCAGCAAATTAAATGGGCACTTAGAAAAAATATCTTGAAAAGATATGGAAGAATATTCTAGGGAACTGTGAACAGCTCAAGAACCATCTAATACTAATTATGATTAAGGGCTATCACCAAAGTCAGGCTGGCTCTCTACCAATGGTTATGTATTCCGAATGAATGTATCACAACCACCTTGGGGAATAAGAAAGTTTGAGAAGCCTCTTGCTAGCCTGAGGTGCTTGAGGGGGCTAGTCATCTTGAGGCTGGTCATCTTGCCTTTCTGGGCCTCACTTTCATCATCTATAAAATGTAGGGGCAGGGTTGATGAGCTGTGGGACCTTTCCAGTTTTAATATTGTATGAGTCCATATTCTTTGTGAATCGACTGATTATCAAAATGGCAGGTCCTTACTAACTAAAATATGAACAGCGATAGCTGATATTCTTGCGTTTTCACCTTCTGCTGAGCAGTATAAGCATGTCAACCTCCCTATGTATTAATAAGTTATAATTCTGTTTGTTTTAGACCCTGGCTGCCAGGAAATCTGGACTCTCCCTGGCTATGGTGATTAGGACATCCCTAAATAATGAGGAACTGGTAAGTACAATGTCCATTACTGACTAGATATTCCTCATAACCACAAGGGAGAAACCGTTCTGCTTGAGCTACTCATCTGTGATGTTTAGTCCAATGTTCCAGAAATAACTGGGAGCATGAGGAAAGCCTGACTTCAAACAAACTTCCTCAGGGCATCAGCCAATCATTTTCTTCTCCTCAAATACGCATGAACCTTCCTATCTTGACAAATGCTGTTCAATTCTAACATAGCTTCCCTGTTATTCTCCCCGTGGAAAAGTCCTACTGATTTTTTACGTAGTTTAAGTTTTGCCTCTTTTACAAGGTTTTCCCCAAATATCTTCCTCCCTTCCAGCTGAATGCTTAGTTTCCTCTTCGGAGCTTTTATAGCATTTTTTTTTTTTTTTTTTTTTTTTTTTTTTTTTTTTTTGAGACGGAGTCTCGCTCTGTTGCCAGGCTGGAGTGCAGTGAACCATCTTGGCTCACTGCAACCTCTGCCTCCTGGGTTAAAGTGATTCTCCTGCCTCAGCCTCCCTAGTAGCTGGGACTACAGGTGCATGCTACCAGCTAATTTTTGTATTTTTAGTAGAGATGGGGTTTCGCCATGTTGGCCAGGATGGTCTCCATCTCTTGACCTTGTGATCTGCCTGCCTTGGCCTCCCAAAGTGCTGGGATTACAGGCGTGAGCCACCGCACCCGGCCCTTTAATAGCATTTAATCATGACCTCCATATTGTCATATGATTACAAGTGAAGTCAGCTTGGTATGAGTCCCATCTGTGCCACTTAATGAGAATTATTATCTCCCACAAGTTATGTTGCTTCTTCAAGCCTGAGTTCTCTCATCTACAAAGTGAAGTGACAAGAAAACTGAGAGGATTAAAGAAGTAGATATATGCTTAACATTCAGCATAGCTTAACAATTAGTAAACATAGTAAACAATACATATGAGCTTCTATTTTATTATTTTTATTACAACTATTTCGATTATTTTGCATACACCTTTTGTTTTAGACTCTGATATCCTTGAGGGTAGCACTGTAAGTTGTTTGTTGTTCTTGTTAAATGTTCCTACCACTATTGCTTAGCACACTGTCTGACATGAGGTAGATGTTTGTAAATTCTGATTGAATGAAAGAACCACGCTGATTAGAAGATACAAGTAGGCTATAATTATTTAGGTCAGGGATTCTTCAATCTGGCTCACTGGAACACTTGAGAGAGCTTTAAAACATACAGTGCTGGGGTCTTATTCTCAGTCACTCTGATTTAATTGGCTTCAGGTGTAGTTTGGGTCAAAGGGATTTTTTTAAAAATCCTTGTGTTTTGTACCTGGCATGTTCTGTTCTGGTAAATGTGTCTTGCACACTCTGCTGGGGATTTACTTGAGACAATTTATCTGTGTCCCTCCCTACACTTGGAAACCGATCTATCCTACCTCCCGAATTTTAGCAACTTTGTCATTCTTATAGAATAAAAATTCTGCCAAAAATATTATATTACTCATTTTGACTTTCTATAACTTAATATTTAAACACCATTTTTATGTCTATATTTCTCATTCCCTTCCTTCTTCTTTCTCTCATTGTCGTCTTTCATCCAAATGTCAGTCTTTCCTGGGTTTTTCCATTAGCATGCTCCCCTACCCAGTATGTATCAGTAAAACAAAGCATATTCATTTGACTATCTGGAGGCTACAACAAGTTGATGCATTTTCTACTGTGCCACAGGAGAAAAAATGTAATTGCATTCTCAGATTATTATTCTTTCTTTCTCCTCATTCTTTTTATGTATTTATTTTTTGCAGACAGAGTCTGGCTCTGTCATCCAAGCTGGAGTGCAGTGGTATGGTCATAGCTCACTGCAGTCTCAACCTCCAGAGCTCACATGATCCTCTGGCCTCTGCCTTCTGGGTAGTTGAGGCTACAGGCATGTGCCACCACACTCAGCTAGTATTTTTAATTTTAGTTTTTAGAGACAGGGTCTTGCTATGTTGCCCAGGCTGGTCTCAAACTCCTGGGCTCAAGCAATTCTTCCACCTCTCAAAGTGCTGGGATTACAGACGTAAGCCACCATGGCCCCCACTTCCTTATTCTTATCCATTAGATTTATGTTGCCATGTAATATTTTGAGTATAGTTTAGGCATAAGACAAAGCGGACATCCTCTGGTGTGGAGAAAGCTGCATATTGCTTGCTGAATCTCAAAACATCTAGTCGTTTTTTTGAGTAAATAATACACGCTGAAGAATTTTATTGATAAACTCCTGCAGTGTTCCTTTCCTATGTTTTAAAACATGGTATTTGATTTGTACTGTTTTCTTTGACATTAGTATTTGAACTAATTCCTTTCACAAGTTAACAGGAAAGCATAGAAATTAGTGGAATGTGGAATGCTACTGTATTTTCTGAGTCCTGAACAGAGAACATATCCTCAATTTAAGGTTAAATCAGCTATTGATCTGCTTTTCAACAACTTAATAATATCACCTTTACTCCTTTAGTTTCAGAAGACCTCAGTAAAAAACTCTGTGTTGGTGTGTTGGTGTTGAATGGATGAACAGAATCCATCAGTTCCCTCTCAAATTCATAAGGCTCATTTCCCTGGGACCCATGCCTCAAAAAGTAAATGAACTATGACTTCTGTACAACAGGCATATTAAATGTCACTCTTGACGAGCTGTCACATTCAGTCATTACACAGGCAACTAACATAAATGCTGTAGCAAATAATTTGCACTTCTTGGTGCTGAAAATCTTCCTAGGCACACTTGATATAAAAGCATAAAATACTTGCTTGCGTGTGAAGGGAAATGGCTTGGTGATGTGGAAAACAACCAATGATATCACTTCTGTTTTAATTAAACAAATGTACAGTTTGAAGCTCAGTCATCTCTTCCAAGGACAGAACAGAGTCTAATGCCTGATGCAGGATGACAGTGGGTCACCTAGCACTGCCTCCTCCGCTAACGCTCTGCTGGCCATGGGTGAAGCATCGCCAGTGCCTCCATCCATCACCAACTCCACCTTACCCACAAGGCGCTATTAGGACTGATCGAGAATCTCAGCTCAATAAGCTGTTAAGGATTATGATTTCAGAAAATTTCCATCTAGCTTTGTAACATAGGAAGGACCAACCAATCTAGTATCTAAATACCATAGCAGTAGTCTTCCTGGCACTCCACTATCCATCTCTGTGCTAGTTTCACAGACTGATAATTTCTTAGGTGTGAACCTGACAGTGGGGCAATCAAAGTACATCCATTCAGTAATTCAATACATGCTTATTGACTGTCTGCTGTGTGTCGGGGGTTGTTTCAGGCTGGAAATAAAGTAGGTAACAACTCAGCCAAAAATCTCTACTTTCATGAGGCTTACCATACAGTGGGCGGAGGACTGAGATACTTAATTTTGTATCCACTGTGGCTACAAGTCACATGGAAGCTCCTAGTAGGCAAGAGCGTTTAAACCAAGATAGTCTCAGATGAGGTTTATGGGAAACCAGGTAGAGGGAGGAATGAAAATCACCAAGCATAAGAGGGATCCTAGAGCCCTGTTGGTTCTGTCTGGGTTGAAGGGCGTGTTGAGGCTGGCAGGCTTCTAGGAAGTGTCCATTCTCAGTAAGGGAAAGTTTGTCTAGGATTCACACTTAGTGAAAGGGACTGGCAAGAACTAGATGAGAGGTAATCAGGAGATCAAACCTGAGCCCTATTTCCAGCCTGACACTAGAAAGATAAAATGGAAGGAGAAAGCTGTTCAGAACACCTCTCTGAGACTTCAACTTCAACCAGAACTGTAGGCTTACAGCACGCCCAGGTACTTCAGACCCCTACTCAGGAGCAGGAACCCTTTCAGGCCACCTGGATAAGTTTTGAAGTGAAAGGGGCCTGAATTAGAATCTCGACTCCACCTCTCACTAGCTTTGACTACTTGTTTCTTCTCAATATTCTGCACCTTCCTGAGACGACTTTGCTTCATCAATAAAATGAAAGTAATAAAAGTTACCTCCCAGTTTGTGAGAATTAAAAGAAATAGCTTATGTAGAAAGCCCTTTGTTTAGCCAAACCCTTCCCATTCCTCCTTTTCTCTTTATACACTGGCTGGCATGGCAGGTGGCCATCAGCGCAGTAGGGCAGGAACTTGTGATCGGGTCTGCAGAATACACGCTGAGTCAAATGCCTCCCTGCCCTCTTTGCACCTGAGGGTCAATTTCCTTTCCAGGAAGTACTGACATGGAAGCCAGCAATAATGACACCAAAATAAAAATTATTTCTTGTCTACAAGTATTGCTATTGGTTCCGTTATTCTTCATAAGCGTGGACTTTGGCTTGAGATCCAATGTTGGTCCAGCTCCACAATTTACCTGCTGTGGGGCCTGAGGCAAGTTATGGAAATGTTCATGTCCTTGATTTTCTTATATGTTTACTAATTATATCGTATTTTTGCATCTACTTTGCATCATAAGGTAAAAATGGCTATGTTTTTCTGTGTCCTTGAACAATTTTGGCATCAATATTACACTAGCTTAATAAGCTAAGCGGGGGAGATTTCTTTTTTTCCTTCTCTGGGATGTTCTCTATAAAATAAGTTCTGTATCTTGAAGGACTGGCAAAGCTTGTCCTCCAAAACCACCTGGATATGATAGTTATTTTGAGAGTAATTTTTTGACTATCGAAGCAACTTATTTAATATAGTGATTATGTTCCTTAAGCATTCATTCTTGAGTTAGGCTAGACAATTTATACTTTTTTCAGTAAGTTGTCTTGTTTTTGTAAATTTTTGAAATTAATATCATCAAATTGTTTATATGATTATATCATAATTTATATTAAAATGTGTGCCATTTTATCCTATTATTATTTATTTGTATTTTCTCTCTCTTTTGTAAAATCAAAACTGCAGGAAATTTCTCTGACTTTGCTTTGTTGACTCCATATTATCTCCTTGTTTTCTATTTCATTTATTTATGCTCTTGTCATTTTTAGGTTTTTTTTTTATTCTTTGTATTCACCCCAAAATTACTTTTCTAAGTTACAGAGTTGAACATATAGTTATTGATTTTAATGGTTCTTATTAACTACCCCATATACACAAAGTAATATTTGCAACATAAGTGGAGAAAATAAATAATAATAATCATCATCATCTAGCCATGTATCCATTTTTGAGGCATAAGTACGTACTAAAAGTTAATTTTGTTATTAACTATTTTTCACTACACAATTTCCCATGGTTCCCTGACTGACTTTGCTTGTTTACATAAAAGGACAGTAACATGGGATCTATTTATAGGAATGGTCAGCCCCTGCCTCACCTTTGTTTTATAAAATCCTAAACATTCTTCTTCTCTTTTTTTTCCTTCAACTTTTATTTTAAGTTCTGGGATACATGTGCATGATGTGCTGGGATACATGTGTAGGATGTGCTTGTTACACAGGTGTGCCATGGTGGTTTGCTGCTCAGATCAACCCATCACCTTGGTATTAAGCCCAGCATCTATTCGTTAATGTTCCTGATACTCTCCCTCCTCCCACTCCCACTCCCACTCCTGACAGACCCCATTGTGTGTCATTCCCCGCCACATGTCCGTGTGTTCTCATCCTTCAGCTCCCACTAGTAAGTGAGAACATGTGGGGCCTGGTTTTCTGTTCCTGCATTAATTTGCGGCGGATGATGGTTTCCAGCTGCATCCATGTCCCTACAAAGGACATAATCTCATTCCTTTTTATGGCTGTATAGTATTTCATGGTATATATGTAGTATGTTTTTTTTTAAATTTATTTATTATTATTATACTTTAAGTTCTAGGGTACATGTGCATAACATGCAGGTTTGTTACATATGTATACTTGTGCCATGTTGGTGTGCTGCACCCATCAACTCGTCAGCACCCATCAACTCGTCATTTACATCAGGTATAACTCCCAATGCAATCCCTCCCCCCTCCCCCCCCCCCCATGATAGGCCCTGGTGTGTGATGTTCCCCTTCCCGAGTCCAAGTGATCTCATTGTTCAGTTCCCACCTATGAGTGAGAACATGCGGTGTTTGGTTTTCTGTTCTTGTGATAGTTTGCTAAGAATGATGGTTTCCAGCTGCATCCATGTCCCTACAAAGGACACAAACTCATCCTTTTTGATGGCTGCATAGTATTCCATGGTGTATATGTGCCACAATTTCTTAATCCAATCTGTCACTGATGGACATTTGGGTTGATTCCAAGTCTTTGCTATTGTGAATAGTGCCGCAATAAACATACGTGTGCATGTGTCTTTATAGCAGCATGATTTATAATCCTTTGGGTATATACCCAGTAATGGGATGGCTGGGTCATATGGTACATCTAGTTCTAGATCCTTGAGGAATCGCCATACTGTTTTCCATAATGGTTGAACTAGTTTACAATACCACCAACAGTGTAAAAGCGTTCCTATTTCTCCACATCCTCTCCAGCACCTGTTGTTTCCTGACTTTTTAATGATCGCCATTCTAACTGGTGTGAGATGGTATCTCATTGTGGTTTTGATTTGCATTTCTCTGATGGCCAGTGATGATGAGCATTTTTTCATGTGTCTGTTGGCTGTATGAATGTCTTCTTTTGAGAAATGTCTGTTCATATCCTTTGCCCACTTTTTGATGGGGTTGTTTGTTTTTTTCTTGTAAATTTGTTTGAGTTCTTTGTAGGTTCTGGATATTAGCCCTTTGTCAGATGAGTAGATTGCAAAAATTTTCTCCCATTCTGTAGGTTGCCTGTTCACTCTGATGGTAGTTTCTTTTGCTGTGCAGAAGCTCTTTAGTTTAGTTTAATGAGATCCCATTTGTCAATTTTGGCTTTTGCTGCCGTTGCTTTTGGTGTTTTAGACATGAAGTCTTTGCCCATGCCTATGTCCTGAATGGTACTACCTAGGTTTTCCTCTAGGATTTTTATGGTATTAGGTCTAACATTTAAGTCTCTAATCCATCTTGAATTAATTTTTGTATAAGGAGTAAGGAAAGGATCCAGTTTCAGCTTTCTACTTATGGCTAGCCAATTTTCCCAGCACCATTTATTAAATAGGGAATCCTTTCCCCATTTCTTGTTTCTCTCAGGTTTGTCAAAGATCAGATGGCTGTAGATGTGTGGTATTATTTCTGAGGCCTCTGTTCTGTTCCATTGGTCTATGTCTCTATTTTGGTACCAGTACCATGCTGTTTTGGTTACTGTAGCCTTGTAGTATAGTTTGAAGTCAGGTAGCGTGATGCCTCCAGCCAGTCTATCACTGATGGACATTTGGGTTGATTCCATGTCTTTGCTATTGTGAATAGTGCTGCAATGAACATATGCATGCATGTATCTTTACAACAGAATGATTTACATTCCTTTGGGTGTATACTCAGTAATGGAATTGCTGGGTCAAGTGGTATTTCTGCCTCTAGATCTCTGAGGAATCTGTCTTCTACAATGATTGAACTAATTTAATTCCCACCAACAGTGTAAAAGGATTCCTTTTTCTCTGCAACCATACCAGCATCTGTTGTTTCTTGACTTTTTAATAATTGCCATTCTGACTGGCGTGAGAAAGCATCTAATTGTGGTTTCAATTTGCATTTTTCTAATGATCAGTGATATTGAGCTTCTTTTCATGTTTTTCTGACTGCATAAGAGTCTTCTTTTGAGAAATTTATGTTCAAGTCCTTTGCCCACTTTTTAATGAGGTTTCTTTCTTTTTTTTTTTTTTTTCTTGTAAATTTGTTTAAGTTCCTTATAGAGCTTGGATATTAGACCTTTGTCAGACAGATAGATTGCAAAAATTTTCTCCATTCTTTAGGTTGCATGTTTGCTCTTATGTTAGTTTCTTTTGCTGCAGAGAAGCTATTTAGTTAAATTATATCCCATTTGTCAATTTCTGCTTTTGTTGCAATTGCTTTTGGCATTTTTGTCATGAAATCTTTGCCCATCACTGTGTCCTGAATGGTACTGCCTAGATTTTCTTCTAGAGTTTTTATAGTTTGGGGGCTTTATATTTAAGTCTTTAATCCATCCTGAGTTAATTTTTGTATATGATATAAGCAAGTGGTCCAGTTTCAGTTTTCTGCATATGGCTAGCCAGTTCTCTAGCACCACTTATTAAATAGGGAATCCTTTCCTCATTACTTGTTTTTGCCAGGTTTTGTCAGATGGTTGAAGGTGCATGGTCTTGTTTCTTATTTCTCTATTCAATTTCATTGGTCTATTTTTCTGTTCTTATACCAGTACCATGCTGTTTTGACTACTGTATCCTTGTAGTATAGTTCCAAGGTGGGTAGGGTGATGCCTACAACTTTGTTATTTTTACTTAGGATTGTCTTGGCTATTCAGGCTCTTTTTGGTCCCATACAAATTTTAAAATAGTTTCTTCTAATTCTGTGAAAAATGTTCATGGTAGTTTAATGGGAGTAGCATTGAATCTATAAATTACTTTGGGCAGTATGGCCATTTTCACAATATTGATTCTTCCTATCCATGAGCATGGAATGGTTTTTTGATTTGTTTGTTTCCTTCTAATTTCCTTGAGAAGTAGTTTGTAGTTCTCCTTGAAGAGGTCTTTCCCTTCTTTTGTTAGTGTATCACTAGGTATTTTATTCTTTTTGTAGCAGTTGTAAATGGGAATTTGTTCATAACTTGACTCTCTGTCTGCCTGTTGTTGGTGTATAGAGATGCTAGTCATTTTTGCATGTTGATTTTGTATCCTCAGAGTTTACTGAAGTTACTGATAAACTTAAGCTTTTGGACTGAGACAATGGAATTTTCTAGATATAGGATGATATCCTCTGCAAAAATAATTTGACTTCCTCTCTTCCTATTTGAATATACTTTCTTTCTTTCTCTTGCCCAATATCCCTGGCCAGAACTTCCAATACTATGTTGAATAGGAGTGGTAAGAGAGGGCATCCTTGTCTTATGCTGGTTTTAAACTCGTAAGAATGCAGTCTCCACCCCAAGTAGTAAATATTAGACTTCCCACATTAAAATGGTTAAAGTTTCCCCCAGTGGAGAAATCCATATTATTTTTAGTTTCATGTATTTATCAAATTAATTATCTCATACCACCCACATCCCTTGTATACATTTTTATTGAAAGTTTGAATTGGGAAAAAAGAACATTTATAGTACATAAAAAATCTATCATATTTTGTTTTCAGATTATGTTCTGTGTCATAACAAAGGGCTTATGCTATATTGTGCTCTCCTTGAATTAAGGAATCATCTACGTTAGCATTGTTCTGCCCTCTTTCTTTGGACTTACCCCATAAGTTTCGTAGAACGATGTTAATTTATATCTGTTATAAAGCAATAGAAGTGAAAGAAAACTACTTACATTCTCACATAGATAGGAATATAACTTTTAGTCTTCGTTTGTACTTTCTGCTACAAAAAAAAATTTACCTGAATAATTTTAGCTTCTACAGTCAATCAGTCTTATAGGATGATTACTTAGATGAGCAATCAGTACTGAAATTATGTCTGTTTTTATGCTCAGGATTTTATCCAAGCATTGCTCTGTCTTCACGTTTATAACAAATTTCAAAAATCATATTGTACCTAATGTTTGCTCTGCAAAAATTCTGATGCTTTTGTCCAGAAACAATAACATTTGTACTTTACAGAAGAGCAAACATATTTTTTCTAAAAAGTATCCATCAAGTATATGAAAAATGCCTCAAAACAAGAAGTGTATTTTGTCTTGAAAGTATCAAAATGTGACATTTGGGGGGTATAGGAAAGGTATGGCTTACATAATCTCACGAGGAGGATTATTTCCTCCCCAGGATGAGGAGGAAAATAGAACTTCATAGGTTAGTCACTGGTTAACACAGAAAGGAAAAAGGAGAGAAATAATGTGGCAAATTGAGGCAGACAAGCTTTGTTCCTGTTATAATTATTAACAGTTGGTAGATTAGAATATTGATGGTCTGAAAACACTAGTCATTGCTCTTGGCAGGAAGCCTGATTCCTTTATATCTCAGGCTCATTTTAGTTTCCTCAGGTAGTGATGAATAGAAAAGGCAATTCATTTCCTTCCAGTGTCCTAATTGTTCCAAAAGTGATATATTAGTGCAACTTGCTTTAAATTTATTTGTTGGAGAAGAAAGTTCTAAAAAAATATTTGCTAGGGTGTAGTCTATAGGTTGTACTTGCCTACAAAGGCTTATCAGAATGTGAAAATATTCCTTACTCATTTCTACAGGTTAACAAGATGTCTATACATAGCAGAAAAAAATTGCCTTCTTTGTTGGAATCACTTAAGCAATGTGAAAATAACGGTTTTTTTTTTCTAATTGCAAGAGTATTACATCCTGTCTATACATAAAAAAGAATACGGGAAGGATATGTATGAAATAATGCCTAACTTTAAAAGGCTAAATTGAATATTTTTTTAGTTATATTAGTGCCTTTCTGTTTTATAAATTATTTTTACCATGAGCATGCATTTTATTATAATCTTAAAATACGTATTTTTAGAAAAATACATTTTTGTTGTAGAACATTTGAAAAGTTGTAGAAGATTTGTAAAGTTTAGAAACATTTAAAATAGATTAGGAGCTGATGAGAACACATGGACACAGAGGGGAACAACACACACTGCAGCCTGTCGGAGGGTGGGGGTGGGAGGAGGGAGAGCAGCAGGGAGAATAGCTAATGGATGCTGGGCTTAATACCTGGGTGGTGGGATGATCTATGCAGCAAACCACCATGGCACATGTTTACTTATGTAACCTGCACATCCTGCACATGTACCCCTGTACTTAAAATAAAATTTAGAAATTTAAAAAATTAAATAGATTAGCAGCAAGTCACTCATTTTGCCATATCCCGCTGTCCTTGGGTCCTAATTCTAGTAACTAGGTTTTTACTTGTTCTAAGGACCTCCATATGTCTGATTCCAAGTAGTTTACCTAGGCCAGAGACCCTCTCCTGATAACATCCTCAGTTCCATCCTTCAGCTCTTATCTATAGCTGATGATTAATCTGCCTGCCCTAAGTGTTACTTTTTTTTTTTAATGGTTTTTCATCCCTTCAATCTGATTCCTAATGGTAAACTATAGACTTCATTTGCTTCCATCAATGGCAAATTTTGGGGTTTCCCCTTGTTTTCCTCTGCCATGCTTTTGTTTAGTGCTTCTTGCTCTTTTCACCTTATTCCACACAAAAACCCACACTTTTTCCTTCTTATAATCTTATTTCATCTTGCCTGATTTTGCTGCCGAGGAAACAGCTTTCTCCAAGATGCATTATCACCCTGAAATACCAGAATCCCCTATTATGAGATTATTTGTGTATGATTTTCCTACCTATTTCATGTTCCTAAACTATCAGCTCAGAATATACTTTGCTGAAAAAAGAATGGTTTTGTATGGCATTTATTTTAGAGTAGAGTAATTTTCAGCTTTGAGAAACACATGCCCATACCCCCGAAAGTCAAGAGTGAAAAGGATTCATCATTCCCTAAAGTGTTAAGCCCTTATTAGAGGGGATATATACCCTCTGGTAGGTCGTCTAATGTTTAATGTTTTTCTCTAACTTTAATAACTTTTAAATATTGGCATTTATTTCAGTGCCCCATTCAATTGCTTTTCAATGGGCTGTCTAGTAAATGTTTCATGTTTCTTATTTTCAGAAATTAGCTTCATTCTCCCTTTGCAAGAAATGAATTATGGCTCCTTAGCCAAACCAAACAAAACATTTTAATGAAATCTGCTCGGCTGTTTATTCAGAACTTTTACTTGTTTTCCTCCAGTCTGTTTAATTTTTTAGCAGGGTTATTTATTTTTATTACTCCTACTATAACCTATGGACTTAGAGTACTGACTATATATCACTCGACTTCAGTAAAAGCAAAGTGGACATACAGAATTAGATCATATATATTAATCATTTACTTAATCTTGAAATATGTGAATAAGTTCATGATCAAAAACAACCTTATTCCCAACTCTGCTTTCTTCATTTATGTAAGGTACATTACTTACTTTTCTTGTGTTCATTAGCAGACTCTGTTTTATTCCCACTCAGTATTCCATGTAATTAGAATATTTTATTATTCTATTTTTATTTTTTTTCCATTAAAACAAATGAGTTGCCTGATGCAACTGCAAGTATATAAATTAATTCCCTTCCTAATTTTTCTTCTAGACCACAAATGCTACATTACACACACAAACACACACACAGCCCCTCAGCCCAATTAGAACAGGAGACTCTGTCTGTGGGTAGCTAATGAAAAATCTGTTATGCCAAGGATTATTTCATTTGTTTTAATGATAGTGAAGATACTCGCTATGCTAGGTATTAAAGAGGAGGCAAAGGTGAATAATACATGCTTCTAATTCTCAAAGAACTCTTAACAGTTCTTTATAAGACATCTTCATTATAAAATGAAGCCAGGAGATTTACTTGTTTCAGACACTCTTTATTGAAAGGTGATGGATCCGGTTGTTCTATCTGAATAAACCCTAATATTAGGGTCTTCCACTTGAGTGATGCCCGAATTTGACCATACTGCTGCTCTGTAGACTCACTTGAAGTATAAAGAGCTCTGGATTGACCAGTCCCTTATCTAATAGCAAGGATGGATCTAACCATTCAAAATTAGGAACATTCTTACTGAGGCTTCATTCCCTGGTAGGGGACCTCCCAGTACCATTACCAAACATATTCTGGGAAAGCACAGAGTGAGAGTAATGTAATAATAAAGGGAAATATGCTGTTACCATACTGTGGAATTGAATGTTAGTCATTTCAACACTGTGGGAAAATATTCTGAAATGAGATTTGAGGATAATTAATGCAAACTATAAATGCTTCCCTTCTAGTATGACTTATCCGCTGGGCTCCTACAGGGTTTATGTAAATATCCATTCATTCTGCATCAGACAGTTGCGTGAAATTATCTGTAAATGTAACCTCTGAGAGTGCTGGTCTTTCTCTCAGGAAGTCACCTGCTTTGTGGGATATGAGAAGCGTAGAAAAGGACTCATGTAACCAATTCTCTTTTCTATTGGCCTGTGTTTATTGTTGGTGGTGTTTTTTTTTTTTAAATCCAGCATCAATACTAAGTATTTATTTGGTGTTTTGAAGCCTATAGACTACTTCTGTTATCATTATACAATTTGATCTTCAAAGTAATAGCATTTTAAGCAGAGCAGAGGAGGAGGGTGAGTCTTAGAGCCCTTACATCTCTCTGTAGATTACAAGATTCATAAGTGGCAGAACGTTTATTCATTAAAAGAAATGTACCTCTACTATGTTCCAGGGACAGTGATAAGCTGTTTAGGCACTAAGAAGGAAAACATGGAAGACAGTTCCTGCTTATAGAGGCCCCTTTTAAATATCACGTGGTTGGGCCTAGGAGAACTCAGATCTCCCAGCTACTTGTCCAATAGATTTTTTTCACCTCACTTATCATTAGAGAGTCCTTCCATGTGCTATTAGAAACTATTTCCTTTTAAAATATAAATCATCATGGGAGAGTGCCTCATTCGACCTTATCTACTACTGATGCTTTCTTATGAATTAGGTGGTAAGATCCTTCCCAGGTGATAGGTGCTGAAAGCAAATTTCCTGCAGATTGAATGACAGAAGCATTCCTTGGGGCTGAGGAGGGGTGAAGTATCAGGGAGGACAAGGGAGTCAGGAAATAACCACCTGGGTAGAAAGTAAAAGAGGTGTGGGGTTTATAGCAAAGCAGGGACTTAGACATCCTCAAGTCATTAGACCTGTGTGCTGCTGGGAAAGAAGCTGCAGACATTGGAGCTCAGTCCAGTCTGGAAGATTAGGGAGTTCTTTGTGTACAGATAACTGAATCGGGCCCTAAAACATGGAGAGAAGAATAAGTTAGCAGAGTTATTATGCTTACTGTCATGACTTGAATCAATGATCAAGGGGTTCTCTCAAAATAGCATTTTCAGAGAAAAGTGATAAAATGATTTGTTTTACTATGAAACAATTCAAATCCACTGACTTGGCGGTACACTGGTAACTTCTCTCATGTTCACAGAAAATGCACGTCTTCAAGAAGACCTTGCAGGCATTGATCTACCCTATGTCTTCTACCACCCCACACAATTTTGAGGTCTGGACAGCTACCACGCCCACCTACTGTTATGAATGTGAGGGGCTCCTGTGGGGCATTGCAAGGCAAGGCATGAAGTGTCTGGAGTGCGGAGTGAAATGCCACGAAAAGTGTCAGGACCTGCTAAACGCTGACTGCTTGCAGAGTGAGTACTTGGTTTGGCTGACAAAGTGGTAGGCAGAGCCTGCCTTATTCCATCTGTTTCATGTTAAATCACTTCAACTCTTGCCGGTTGTCAACAAATCCTACCCGCTCCCCTCCCACCACTTACACAAAGACACACCATAATGTCCATCAAATCATAGTTGATGATGCAGTCTGACAGTGTTGAGCTAGGCGCTGTTAGAATCCTCAGGGTGAGTACCTGGAGTGAAATTGCACTCTCATCCAGTATAAACCTTCACAGTGACTTCCTATCTATTTTCTTACTCATACATCCTAATAGCTCCATGAGGTAAGTGGGAATATGTAAAATCAGGTTCCCCAAACAGTGCTCAAGACATGCTCCTGCACTGGCAGCAACTGGAATTCTTTTTTCAAGCCTATCTGGTGCCTCTCTGGCAGGATCCATGTCCTTCTACAGTTCCTCCACAGGCCTTGGAAATGGGATGTCTTGGGTTTGACTGTCAACAACAAATGTAACTTACCAGATATGTGACTTTGAGAAAACATTTTTACTTCTTGAGGCTTTATTTTTCTCCACTCTATGGGCAGAAATAACAAAATTTACCTTAGAAGGTTATTGGAAAGGCTAAATGTAATAGTCTCTGCTAAGAGCCTGGAACACGGTAGATGCTCAATAAATATTAATGACTTTCCATCCTTTCACACTCTTGAATGAGTACATGCCACTTTGATTTTTATATGTTACCTTAAATTTTTTATTTCCAAAAAAATCCTTTATTTGCTACTTTAGATCTAGAAATGCTGATGCATCACATTCTAAAATACACATAATTGACTTTTCACTACTCTATTTATTTGGTAGTATTGCTTAAAAATTGGAAAAACTTGTATTTCAACATGATGTTCATTTGCAAATCATATTATTTTCACATCTAAATATTGTGCCCTCTATTTATTGTTTATATGGATGTAGTCAATGTAAGATATGTAGATAGCTTGACACTGAAGGGAGGGGAAGAGGAAAATGTGAAAGATTAAATCAGAATTGCTGTCACAGCTGATTTGTAGTCATGATCATATACATTCTAAAGTTTTCTCTACTTGATTAGTATTCTCCATACAAGATCAGATCAGATTGAGGCTATGTTAATGGTAACAAGTGCATTTTTTTAAGCAAAACAAGTGGTATTCTTTTTTTGAAAAATAAAAAGTATAGTTAAGAATAAATATTTTAAAGGAAGGGGGATTGACTTGATTTTACTCATTGAATTTACATGCAAAATCTCATAATCCAATTAATATTCAGCCCAATTGTTTAAAAAGTGAATTGCGTACAGGCATCTTAAGAAATAAGCATATTAGGGCAATGACATTTAAGAAAATAGAAAACACACTGTCATCTAAAAATAAAATGACTCAAATTCCTTAGAGAAAAAAATGATGCTGCTCATACCTAAGAAATGAATTCATTCTTCTAGTCTTTCAGAAAGGACAGATGCTAGCCATTCATTAAACTTTAGAAACATGTTCATAATCTATTTCCATTTCTCAAAACAACATTTATTATTTCATATTTGTTAAATAAATTATGCAATTCAAAATTTTCTTTGACATTCATTAAAATGCACATGTAAATTGGAAGACTCAAAAATAGTGCAGAACAATGAAGGTGGGTATGCATGTCCCAGGGAGGGTTTTTTTTTTTTTTTTTGGTTAGGATTATTATTTTATTTATTTATTTTTTATTATACTTTAAGTTCTAGGGTACACGTGCACAATGTGTAGGTTTGTTACATATGTATACATGTGCCATGTTGGTGTGCTGCACCTATTAACTCGCCATTTACATTAGGTATATCTTCTAATGCTATCCCTCCCCTCTCCTCTCCCCACAATAGGACCCGGTGTGTGATGATCCAGTTCCTGTGTCCAAGTGATCTCATTGTTCAATTCCCATCTATGAGTGAGAACATGTGGTGTTTGGTTTTCTGTTCTTGTGATAGTTTGCTGAGAATGATGATTTCCAGCTGCATCCATGTCCCTAGAAAGAACACGAACTCATCCTTTTTTATGACTGCATAGTATTCCACGGTGTATATGTGCCACATTTTCTTAATCCGGTCTGTCACTGATGGACATTTGGGTTGATTCCAAGTCTTTGCTATTGTGAATAGTGCCACAAAAAACATACGGGTGCATGTGTCTTTATAGCAACATGACTTATAATCCTTTGGGTATATCCCCAGTAATGGGATGACTGGGTCAAATGGTATTTCTAGTTCTAGATCATTGAGGAATCGCCACACTGTTTTCCACAATGGTCGAACTAATTTACAGTCCCACCAACAGTGTAAAAGTGTTCCTATTTCTCCACATCCTCTCCAGCACCTGTTGTTTCCTGACTTTTTAATGATTGCCATTCTAACTGGTGTGAGCTAGTATCTCATTGTGGTTTTGATTTGCATTTCTCTGATGGCAAGTAATGATGAGCATTTTTTCATGTGTCTGTTGGCTGTATGAATGTCTTCTTTTGAGAAATGTATGTTCATATCCTTTGCCCACTTTTTGATGGGGTCGTTTGCTTTTTTCTTATAAATTTGATTGAGTTCTTTTTTTTTTTTTTTTGAGACGGAGTCTCGCTCTGTCGCCCAGGCTGGAGTGCAGTGGCGCAATCTCGGCTCACTGCAAGCTCCGCCTCCCGGGTTCACGCCATTCTCCTGCCTCAGCCTCCCGAGTAGCTGGGACTACAGGCGCCCACCGCTGCGCCCGGCTAATTTTTTCTATTTTTAGTAGAGACGGGGTTTCACCATGGTCTCGATCTCCTGACCTTGTGATCCGCCCACCTCGGCCTCCCAAATTGCTGGGATTACAGGCGTGAGCCACCACGCCCGGCCGATTGAGTTCTTTATAGGTTCTGGACATTAGCCCTTTGTCAGATGAGTAGATTTCAAAAATTTTTTCCCATTCTGTAGGTTGCCTGTTCACTCTGATGGTAGTTTCTTTTGCTGTGCAGAAGCTCTTTAGTTTAATGAGATCCCATTTGTCAATTTTGGCTTTTATTGCCATTGCTTTTGGTGTTTTAGACATGAAGTCCTTGCTCATGCCTATGTCCTGAATGGTATTAGCTAGGTTTTCTTCTAGAGTTTTTATGGTTTTAGGTCTAACATTTAAATCTCTAATCCATCTTGAATTAATTTTTGTATAAGGAGTAAGGAAATGATCCAGTTTCACCTTTCTACTTGTGGCTAGCCAATTTTCCCAGCACCATTTATTAAATAGGGAATCCTTTCCCCGTTTCTTATTTTTCTCAGGTTTATCAAAGATCAGATGGTTGTAGATGTGTGGTATTATTTCTGAGGACTCTGTTCTGTTCCATTGGTCTGTATCTCTGTTTTGGTATCAGTACCATGCTGTTTTGGTTACTATAGCCTTATAGTGTAGTTTGAAGTCAGGTAGCATGATGCCTCCAGCTTTGTTCTTTTGGCTTAGGATTGTCTTGGCAATGCGGGCTCTTTTTTGGTTCCATATGAACTTTAAAGCAGTTTTTTCCACTTCTGTGAAGAAACTCATTGGTAGCTTGATGGGGATGGCATTGAATCTATAGATTACCTTGGGCAGTATGGCCATTTTCACAATATTGATTCTTCCTATCCATGAGCATGGTATGTTCTTCCTTTTGTTTGTGTTCTCTTTTATTTCACTGAGCAGTAATTTGTAGTTCTCCTTGAAGAGATCCTTTACATCCCTTGTAAGTTGGATTTCTAGGTATTTGATTCTCTTTGAAGCTATTGTGAACGGGAGTTCAGTCATGATTTGGCTCTCTGTTTGTTCGTTACTGGTGGATAAGAATGCTTGTGATTTTTTCACATTAATTTTGTATCCTGAGACTTTGCTGAAGTTGCTTGTCAGCTTAAGGAGATTTTGGGCTGAGATGATGGGGTTTTCTAAATATACAATCATGTCATCTGCAAAGAGGGACAATTTGAGTTCTTCTTTTCCTAACTGAATATCCTTTATTTCTTTCTCTTGCCTGATTGCCCTAACCAGAACTTCCAACACTATGTTGAATAGGAGTGTTGAGAGAGGGCATCCATGACTTGTGCCAGTTTTCAAAGGGAATGCTTCCAGTTTCTGCCCATTCAGTATGATATTGGCTGTGGGTTTGTCATAAATAGCTCTTATTATTTTGAGATACATTGCATCAATACCGAATTTATTGAGAGTTTTTAGCATGAAGGGCTGTTGAATTTTGTCAAAGGCCTTTTCTGCATCTATTGAGATAATCATGTGGTTTTTGTATTTGATTCTGTTTATATTCTGGATTACATTTATTGATTTGCATATGTTGAACCAGCCTTGCATCCCAGGGATGAAACCCACTTGATCATGGTGGATAAGCTTTTTGATGTGCTTGGTTCGGTTTGCCAGTATTTTATTGAGAATTTTTGCATTGATGTTCATCAGGGATATTGGTCTAAACTTCTCTTTTTTTGTTGTGTCTCTGCCAGGCTTTGGTATCAGGATGATGTTGGCCTCATAAAATGAGTTAGGGGGGATTCCCTCCTTTTCTATTGATTGAAATAGTTTCAGAAGGAATGATACCAACTCCTCCTTGTACCTCTGGCAGAATTCAGCTGTGAATCTGTCTGGTCCTGGACTTTTTTTGGTTGGTAGGCTATTAATTATTGCCTCAATTTCAGAGCCTGCTATTGGTCTATTCAGGGATTCAACTTCTTCCTGGTTTAGTCTTGGAAGAGTGTACATGTCCAGGAAATTATCCAATTCTTCTAGGTTTTCCAGTTTTTTTTGCGTAGAGGTGTTTATAGTATTCTCTGATGGTAGTTTGTATTTCTGTGGGGTCGGTGGTGATATCCCCTTTATCATTTTTAATTGCATCTATTTGATTCTTCTCTCTTTTCTTCTGTATTAGTCTTGCTAGTGGTCTGTCAATTTTGTTGATCTTTTCAAAAAACCAGCTCCTGGATTCACTGATTTTGTGGAGGGTTTTTTGTGTCTCTATCTCCTACAGTTCTGCTCTGATCTTAGTTATTTCTTGCCTTCTGCTAGCTTTTGAAAGTGTTTGCTTTTGCTTCTCTATTTCTTTTAATTGTGATGTTAGGTTGTCAATTTTAGGTCTTTCCTGCTTTCTCTTGTGGGCATTTAGTGCTATAAATTTCCCTCTACACACTGCTTTAAATGTGTCCCAGAGATTCTGGTATGTTGTATCTTTGTTCTCATTGGTTTCAAAGAACATCTTTATTTCTGCCTTCATTTCGTTATGTACCCAGTAGTCATTCAGGAGCAGGTTGTTCAGTTTCCATGTAGTTGAGCGGTTTTGATTGAGTTTCTTAGTCCTGAGTTCTAGTTTGATTGCACTGTGGTCTGAGAGACAGTTTGTTATAATTTCTGTTTTTTTACATTTGCTGAGGAGTGCTTTACTTCCAATTATGTGGTCATTTCATTATGTACCTAGCAGTCATTCAGGAGCAAGTTGTTCAGTTTCCATGTAGTTGAGTGGTTTTGATTGAGTTTCTTAGTCCTGAGTTCTAGTTTGATTGCACTGTGGTCTGAGAGACAGTTTGTTATAATTTGTGTTCTTTTACATTTGCTGAGGAGTGCTTTACTTCCAACTATGTGGTCAATTTTGGAGTAAGTGCAATGTGGTGCTGAGAAGAATGTATATTCTGTTGATTTGGGGTGGAGAGTTCTGTAGATGTCTATTAGATTCGCTTGGTGCAGAGTTGAGCTCAGTTCCTGGATATCCTTGTTAACTTTCTGTCTCATTGATCTGTCTAATGTTGACAGTGGGGGTGTTAAAGTCTCCCATTATTATTGTATGGGAGTCTAATCTCTTTGTAAGTCTCTAAGGACTTGCTTTATGAATCTGGGTGCTCCTGTATTGGGTGCATATGTATTTAGGATAGTTAGTTCTTCTTGTTGAATTAATCCCTTTACCATTATGTAATGACCTTCTTTGTCTCTGAGAAGTTTGGTTGACTGAAGCTTTCTTTTCTCAGCTTGTCAAAGTCATTCTCTGTCCAACTTTGTTCTGTTGCTGTCGATGAGCTGCATACCTTTGGAGGGGGAGATGCGCTCTGATTGTTTGAATT
Organism: Macaca nemestrina; assembly: GCF_043159975.1. NCBI lineage: Eukaryota > Metazoa > Chordata > Mammalia > Primates > Cercopithecidae > Macaca > Macaca nemestrina. The sequence goes on along the minus strand of NC_092131.1, from coordinate 147,928,389 downwards.
TCCAGCTTTTCTGCCCTGCTTTTTCCCCATCTTTGTGGTTTTATCTGCCTTTGGTCTTTGATGATGGTGATGTACTGATGGGGTTTTGGTGTGGGTGTCCTTTCTGTTTGTTAGTTTTCCTTCTCACAGTCAGGACCCTGAGGTGTAGGTCTGTTGGAGTTTGCTTGAGGTCCACTCCTGACCCTGTTTGCCTGGGTATCAGCAGCGGAGGCTGCAGAAGATACAATATTGCTGAATAGCGAGTGTTGCTGTCTGATTCTTGCTCTTGAAGCTTCATCTCAGGGGTATATCCTGTCGTGTGAGGTGTGAGGTGTCAGTCTGCACCTAGTTGGGGATGGCTCCCAGTTAGGCTACTCAGGGGTCAGGGACCCACTTGAGCAGGCAGTCTGTCCATTCTCAGATCTCAACCTCCGTGCTAGGAGATCCACTGCTCTCTTCAAAGCTGTCAGACAGGGGCATTTACCTCTGCTGAGGTTTCTGCTGCTTTTTGTTTAGCAATGCCCTGTCCCCAGAGGAGGAGTCTACAGAGGCAGGCCGGCCTCCTTGAGCTGTGGTGGACTCCACCCAATTCGAGCTTCCCGGAGGCTTTGTTTACCTACTTAAGCCTCAGCAATGGTGGGTGCTTCCCCAGCCTCGCTGCCGCCTTGCAGTTAGATCTCAGACTGCTGTGCTAGCAATGCGGGAAGCTCAGTAGGCATGGGACTCTCTGGGCCAGGTGTAGGATATAATCTCCTGCTGTGCCATTTGCTAAGACCCTTGGTAAAGCGCAGTATTAGGGTGGGGGTTACCCAATTTTCCAGGTATTATGTGTCTCAATTTCCTTTGGCTAGGAAAAGGAATTCCCTTCCCCCTTGCGCTTCCCAGGTAAGGCAATGCCTGGCCCTGCTTCAGCTGTTGCTGGTCTGGCTGCACCTGCGGACCAGCGCCAACTGTCTGACACATCCGGTGAGATGAACCCGGTACCTCAGTTGAAAATGCAGGAATCACCCGTCTCCTGTGTTGCTCACGCTGGGAGCTGGAGGCTGGAGCTGTTCCTATTTGGCCATCTTGGGCGCCAGGGAGGGGTTTTTTAAATCCATTTTTACTTTTTCCCTAAAATTCACACTCTCATATTGATCAGAAAGAGGTCCTACAAGTATGTGTACTTAACTTCATAACTTTCCATGATAACTATCAATAAAATTTGAAATTCTCCCTACAGAATCAGTGACATTACCTTAAAAAATTTCTCTTATTCATTGTTTTAAGCCCCAAAAAATGGCAGTGGTGACACTATACATGAGATAATTTCATGAATGCCAACACTGAAGAAAAGGAAAGAATAAAAAGCTAAGAAAATCAGTGTTAAATAGAAGGTATCGCTAATTCAGCCCCCTCTAAATGTAAGAAAGTTCTATGATTGTCTTTATAAAATGGCCATTCAATCTCATAACATTTCCAGGGAAACTTTAAACCCTTAGGAGGCAGTTTAACTCATGATTTCAAAATGCTAGTTCATGAATTAAAATTTAAGCCAAGGTGTCTTTCCTTGTAATTTTTACCCATTAAACCATATCTTACTTATGGAGAAAATGTTTAATAAATTCTATTAAATATGACAGTTTTTCAAGTACTGAAAAGTAATTATCTAGTTTTCTATAGATTTCTAGTGCTGTGTTTATTTTGCTAATTCTTTTCTGAATAATTATAGTCTATCAGCATACACATGCTAAAAGAAATTAAATTCTCTACATGTGGTCTGACCAATGACCCATGCAAAAGACAGAATATGTAAAGTTACTTCAAATTGATTTAAATTAGGTGTTTCCTTACCATGAAGTCTTGGGTCTGTGACCCGTGTGCCTTCAGTCAAGTGGAATTAGACCAGGTGATGGTGAAATCCCACTCACTGCTCCAGTGCTTCCTTGCGGGTTCAGAGATGCATGGAAATGTCCAGTCAATTCCCCAAAGAGCTTCATCTATCGCCCTCTCTAGCTAATTGTGCTTGATGGTAGTTCCTAGATTTTACCAGCTTCTTGGCCCAAAACTGATAGCCACAGGGTGGTGAGAAGGAGATCAAATGGAAACAGGGAGAAAAATGAGAAAAGAGACCTGATTTATACTCCTTCAATAAAATCAATGGCAACAGCCAGAGTTCACCTGCTTTTTCTTTAATTAGTTCATTTGCGTCTCATCACCTAAAAAGACATTTTATTCTTTTTTGGAAAAAGCATTTGGTGGTGAAATAATTTAATTATAATAAATGGAGGAGCAGGTTGTGACCCTGAATTATGTTAACATAACTTGTAAGGAACTTGCTGTGGCACCTCAGTGGTAGCTTTACACTAGAAAAAGGCCGTGATGGCTGGGATGAAGGTTGTCTGCAGAGTGAGTCATATGTAGAAGAGACATCATATGTAAAATATTTTCCTTGATTATCCTTTCAGTGTAGAAAAGAGACAGTTACAGAGATTGGAAAAAAATGCAAACAATCATGGCAGTTTCCTTACACATCTCCAAAGAAGGAATCCCAGAGTCTCACTGAATAAACATTCTGCCTACTTTTAATTCCTAACTAGAAATTTCAAGCACCTGCATGAGGCCAGAAAATATTTCACCAAACGTTCAGCAAAGAAGCATTTTGTGAGATGTGTTCTTTAGTTCTATGTGCTTCCCACTGACATTATGTTGAACTTATGTGTCCTAAGACAAGCAATCAATAAATTCATAGCATTAATAAAATCTGACTAATATACTCTTGTTTGCAAATTAGATATTGATTCTCCTTTCTTTGTTGCCCTATTACCACATTTCAAAATCATATTTTAAGACAGTCAAATATTTGTATATATTGAGCATCTATTGTGGGTAGGAGCTTTATTCTGGGTTCTCAGAGCTGCAAAGAAAGTAAGTGGTGTTTTTCCTGGACTCAGCCTTATTTTCTAATACATAACTTAGATGAACAGATGTGAACATGTATCTTGGAAACTTTTGACATGTTACTCTTTCAATCACAATTTTACAATATGTGTTTAAGTAATGAGTACTCAGGAAACTTAGAAGTAGGATTCCTTTTATCCACTGCTACTTAACACACATTTAAGCAAAGGAGCTGCTTAACAAATGTTGTTAAACTAATGGATGAAGGAACAAGAACTACAACTAGAAATAACCTGTTATGCTTTAAATATCATCTTTCCATATAAGCATATGCTATTAAAGGAGCTTCGAGATTAATGGATTGGGAAACTCAGTCTACTGCTTTGGCTGAGTTCAGAAGATTTAGTGTCTCATCAAAAAGAATCACGTGAATAGTGTAAGCAGGATTAGAAATCAGGTCTCTGAACTCAGCCTGGTGTTCTTTGCTAACTTATAAATAAATTTGCAAAGTCAGTCCTAGAGGGAAGAAAAGGAAAGTTACTGAATTTTATTTTCAGTGCTGTCTCACTTTCTCATATGGGAGAAAGCACATATGGGACCCCTGAATTGTAGACGTTCTTTGCTGCCTGGACTGTAGCTCCCAAAGTTCCCCACCATGATAACCCCTCAGGACCCGCCATCTACAGCCAACCACCAATAAATCCTCAATGCTCCTGAAATGGGAAAAGTTCCCATGTCCTCCTTGCAGGGCGTGTGATGGGCCCCGTTGCTCAGACCTCTAGGGGAGTATACAGATGGGTTGGGAGCCCCACGGCAGTGTCTAGGGGTGATTGTTTACAGCTGAAGCCCCAGTGGGCGTGTGTTACAGGATGCTCTTTAAGCTTAGCTGCCTGTAGGTGGCCTGCATTAGTCAGCTCAATTAGACCCCTCCCTTATCACAAGGACAGAGGGCTTTCTGTATCCCAGGGTTCTTTTCTTAGTGTACTGGAAGAATTGGATCACACGTGGGCTTGGAGAATGTGTGCAAGGTTTTATTGAGTGGAAGTACCTCTCAGTAGATGGGGGAGCCAGAAGGGAGATGGGTTTCCCCTGGAGTCAGGTGGCTTGGAGGCGTGGGCTCTCCTCTGACTGCCCTACCCCAAATCCACCACGTTCTGTCCGTTGATGGCCTGCCGGTGTGCTGATGTCTGTCCTGTGCTCTTCCACCCGGTGTGCTCCCCTTGGTGTCCTCTCAACATCCAGCCACTTGTGTCTCTTTTTACCAATGTGTTTATCTGGATGTCCAGCCGCGTGTGTGTTCCTCTACTGATGTGCTCCTCTCCACATCCAGCTGCCTATGTATCTGCTGGCTAGGGCCTTAGGGTTTTTATAGGCACAGGATGGGGGCGTGGCAGGCCAGGGTTGTCATGGGAAATGCAACATTTGGGCAGGAAAACAAAAATGCTGTCCTCACTTAGGTCCCTGGGCAGAGGCCCAGGGGTGGAGCCCTAGCCAGGGACCACACCCTTCCCCTTCAGGCACTTCCCTGACCCGCTTCCGTATCTCTACCACCTCTATCCCAGCAGGTTATTGCATTGAATTTTCAACAACACTAAAAGGGAAATGAATGCAACCATCAGTTCCTTAACCCAAAGGAATAGACTAATAATGGAGCATTTTCAGGTATTGGGGTTGGCTGCTGGAGAGAGACTAAGAGGACGAATATGCCTTGCATAATGCCGTAGAGATATTCTACATAACATACTCAATGGATATCAATGCATGTTTTTTCGTAGTATTGAGCTACTTAAAAATAATCTGACTTCCAGTCTTATTGCAACTATAATGTTTTTAAAACTTCCCTGAGCATCATTTTCCTCATTTGTGGAGACAGTTAATAATACTTGTCAATGACCTCCAGCTAGAGACCACCAGGAGCACACCTGTAGTTTCAAAAAGTATGTTTTATTACTTATTACTGTGAGGGAGAACACACACCAGGGTGATTGTAGGGCATCTCGGCAAGACGGTGCTAGAAAACAGAGCTGTACTCTGGATTGGGTGTTATGTGGAAGTGAGGACAATCCTATGATTTTGCGTCTGTAAACATCTAATCTAGAAGGAAGGCAGAGTTGACTGAAGCCACAGCTTTACAGTAGTCCCTCCTTATTCGTGGTTTCACTTTCCAGTTTCAGTCCTCTGCAGTGTGGTCCAAAAATATTAAATAGAAAATTCTAGAAACAAAGTATAAGTTTTAAGTTGCATACTATTTTTAGTAGCGTGATTAAATCTGCCATCCTTCTTGGAAGGAAAGTCATCCCTTTGTCAGTGTATCCACCCTGTAGATGCTACTCACCCCATAGTCACTTAGTAGCTTTCTTGGTGATCAGATTAAAATAAAATAAAACAATGACAACAACAACAAGAAAACACTATACAATAAAGATAGAGTTGGGTACTATCTGAGGTTTCAGGTATTCCTGAAGGCCTTGGAATGCATTCCCTGAGGATAAAAGAGGACAATTATACATCCTAAAGAAACAGTGGCCACGCATATTAGTTAAGAGAGGGAATGTTTGATATTTTGTGGTTTACAGAGTGCTATGTTTTGTCTATGCTTAGGAAAAATAAGGAAGTGGCCTTGTTTGTCTTACTTTAACACTGTCGCAGGTGACCATGTCTAAGGTTGGTGCTCTTTGAAATTGTTTATGTCCAAGAAAAGAACAATGTAGCCTAGTTGTGAGCACTAGACCAGCCCTGAACAACACTGTGAACTAGTTGGGTTAGCAAAGTTCCTAGAAGTCAGAGTCTGGGTTATGAAAAAATAGAAATAAAAGTCAATCTTGTTTTGAAAATTTTGATGTTTAATTTTCTTTTGCTTTGTATTTTTTTTGAAAAGTATATGAAGAAATCTATGTAACTAAATGTGATACAAAGAAAAATATCTTCCTCCTTCCATAACTCTGTTGGTTTCTTCTCTTTTTCCTTGCTTAGTAAAAATATTTTGAAAATTGAGCACATTTTAAATTATAATTTTGTTCCCCTAAACAATATAGATAGCTTTTGACTCTGTGATGACTGGGAAACCTCGAGAAAATGCCGATGAGATATAGTCGCTTTAACATACTGTTATGTGAGCGTATTCCTGATTTTTTATTTTTAAAACATGCTTGTTTTCAAATTTGTTCTAAAAGTTTGCATTTACCAATAATGAGATGATTGAATATGGTGGGGATAGTATCGGCAGAAGAGAAAAGACAGTCTGGCAGTTTTTTGTTTGCTCTTGGTGCCAGACTCCCTGACACTGGTCATTTTAGAGAAGGTGGTAGTTCCTTGGGAAGTGGGCGACCTTCTCCTATTTTCCCACTGTCAGTGACAGAGTTACCTACAGGCTCTCACCTACACGAATGGGAGATGATATTATGTTAGATTTGTGCTCCTCCCATTACCTTCTGTTAAATGTCAGTCCTTTGTTGTTTGTGAAAAATAAGGAGTGTGTGGCTTTGATATTACAAGAAAAAGGAGGCTGCTAACCTGAAGACTGGGGGAGTTGCAGTTCTGTTCCTTGAAAAGACTGAAGGCATGTTAAAAGAGGAGGGTTCATATTATCTTGGATATAAGACATCTTAAAGGAAATGCGTAGAGAATGGCAACTGAATGTCCACCCACATGATGTCATGGGGGCAAAAAGCAGAGAGACAATGAAAGCAGGCCCACCTACATCTTTTTGCTGGGAAATAAAGAAAAAAAGCAGTAAAGACCCATTTCCCATGTCAGAGAGGCTCCTAGAGAAAGAAAGGAGTACACAAATGCCTCAATATCAGACCCTCTGAATGCTTTCCATGGATGTTAACCACCCACTTTCTCTGGGTCCATCAATTTCAAGTGCAGGTAAGGCTTTATGGATGTCAAAAAATAAATAAATAAACAAATAAGTTATTTTTCTCTAGCTTTTATTTGAACTCAAATTTCTTTTATCTTTAAGCCCTTCATTGGCCCTCATCTAGCAAATAGATATAGAGCATCCAGCCTACTGCAGATACTGTCCATGTGAGAGTTTTCCAGGAGTGGTTTCAGAGGTCAAGTGATTTTGAAGCTCAAACCCCTAAAATTTCTTACTAATGTGAAATTATTATTATTACTTTTATTTTGAGACAAAGTCCCACTCTGTCTCCCAGGTTGGAGTGCAGTGGTACAATCTCGGCTTACTGCCAACCTTCGCCTGCTGGGTTCAAGCCATTCTCCTGCCTCAACTTCCTAAGTAACTGGAACTACAGACATGCACCACCACACCCGGCTAATTTTTTGTATTTTTTTGGTAGAGATGGAGTTTCACCATGTTTGCCAGGCTGGTTATGAACTCCTGACCTCAAGTGATCCACCCACCTTGGCCTCCAAAAGTGCTGGGATTACAGGTGTAAGCCACCACTCCTGGCCTGAAGTTCTTTAATAAATGCCTAAACCTTCACCTTTTTGGCATTCTGAAATCACTACACTTGTTCCATTACTATTATTAAAGCTATAAGCATTATGTCTTTGAGTCCTGATACTGTTAAGAGAGATACTACTACTATTTCCAACTGTTCTTCAGATGAGGAAGCTAAGGCTGAGAGAGAGAAACGAACTAGCTCAAGACTAAAAGGTTAGGATCTTAGTCTATTTCAGTTGCATAAGAAAGTACCATAAACTGGGTGACTTATAAACATCATAGATTTATTACCCACAGTTCTGAAGGTGGGAAGCCCAAGATGAGGGTTTCAGCACAGTCAGGGCTTGTCGAGGGCGATCTTCCAGGTTGCAGACTGCTGACTTCCCACTGCATCTTCACATAGTAGAAGGGGCAAGTGAGCTCCTTTGAGCCTATAAAGCCACTAATCCCATTGTTGAGGGCTCTGCTTTCATGACCTAGCCACTTCCCAAAGGCCTCATCTGTTAACATTATCACATTGGGGATTAAGTTTCAATGTATGACTTTCAATGGGATGCAAACATTCAGACCATGCCAGTTAGTAAGTGGCAGATCAGGATTCACACTCAAGATTGTCTCCTCTACCCAAGTGTTTTAGTCTGTTGTCAAACTGCTGATAAAGACATACCCAAGACTGGGTAATTTATAAAGAAAAGAGGTTTACTGGACTCATAGTTCCACATGGCTGGGGAGGCCTAACAATCATGGCGGAAGGCAAAAGGCAAGTCTTACATGGTATCAGGCCAAAAGAAAGAATGAGAACCAAATGAAAGGGGTTTCCCCTCATAGAACCATCAGATCTCGTGATACTTATTCACTACCATGAGAACAGTGTGGGGCCACCGCCCTCATGATTCAGTTATCTCCCGCCAGGTCCCTCCCAAAACACTTGGGAATTATGGAAGCTAAAATTCAAGATGAGATTTGGGTGGGGACACAGCCAAACCATGTCACTGAAACATCACTAGTTACAGTGCACTTTTACTTTATTTGAAAGTGAAACTCTTTATACATTTATTCTATTTATAGTTGGCATTCATGTTCTTGCTTTTTGCTGACAACGTGCACGTGGCGTGTAGATTAACTAAATTCTGTTATCTAATGATGGAAATACAGCCTTTGTTTTCTAATAATTCCAAATCCAAAGCCAAGGGCCACGTGTATTTTGTCTTTTCATAAGATTTGTTCGACAGGATATTTATCATTTTATATTCAGTTTATTCCTGGTATTTTCCAGAATTGTGGCCTTAGGGCAGGAGTTTGCAAGAAGTTCATAACACATTAAATTAACCCAGAGCCAAATTAAATACTCAATTATGCCAATCATTTTATCTTAGACTCCCCCAAGAAGTATTTCCTCTATTTATGGAGTGTATGCTAGTTTCCAAACAGTGTGTTAGACACTTGGAATACACATTTAATAAAATTTGGGCCTTATGAGATAGCATAAGGAATAGACATATATGCAGGTAGCTATGCCAATGGCGATTGTTAAATATGAAAGAATTTTGCGAGGCATTTGCTTGGAAGCAGCTGTTAGAAATATTTACGTCACAAAAATCTAATACTACAAATCAGATTTGGGTTTTCTTTGTTTCTGTAGGAGAGGAGAGAAAATGTGACTGTTGAGTTTAAAAGAACTCTATTTCCTCTCGAGGAGATAAGATCATATGCTGAGAATGGAGGGTAATGGGGGTGAGATAGGTGACTTGAGAGTAGAAATGTTTTGGAAGAGCTGTTGAGAAAAATAGCAAAAGGAAAGAACTGCGAAGAAGGAAGAACACTGAAGTTATTTTATATATATGTGTATATATATACACACATATATATGTATGTGTATATATTATATATGTAGGTATATGTATATACACACCTGTAAAGTTTTTTATATATAACTTTATATATGTATATTTTATATATAGTTATATATAATCAAAATATATATTATATATAACTATATATGTTTTATATATAAAGTTACATATATAACAACTTCAATATTTTTCTATGTATAGATTATATCTATAAATTCTATAATTATTTGTAGATAATATCTATAGATACTTCTTCAGAAAAAAGCACAAAAATTGTAAACTGCCGTATAAAGATGGTAAAATTGTTAATTTCACCTGAAGTTTAGATGTTTTGTCTGATAAAAACTAAGGAAAAATGAGTTCTAGTTAATTGTCCCATTAAATTATGTAGAAGAGAACCAGTTTGCCCCTCTGTCTAAGGTTGGATTATGGTTGTGTTGTCCGTAATTATATTGTCTTATCTGTCAAGTAATTATTTTTAAAAGTAACAATGATGCATTTCATTTGGATATTATACTGTACAAAGTGCTTTTGGTTTACATTATCTCTTTTGATCTCATCTATTATTGATCTCTGGTTGGCATATTACTGTATTTCAATGACGCTACTAGACCTTCTGCCACACACTTTGAAGAAAGAGTCATATAAAAACTAATTTAAAGTTTTCTCTGATGACTTTTGTATAAACAAATAAGGCCAAAGACAAATAACCCAAAGGGCTGGAAATTCATGGCAAATTGTAACTATTTAATAAAGAGTTTCATTAGAAACAAGATATGTGGGTTTGATAAAGAATAGGGCAATGGAAAGTACCTGTACATCAGTGACAAAAATTAATTATGAATTTGTCTCTGTCTCTGAGCTAAACAATCTAAGATGAATAATTTTCTTCTGATCAAAAATGCAAAAGTAGAAGTTTTGTTTGTTTGTTTTGTTTTGAGACAGAGTCTTGCTCTGTCGCCCAGACTGGAGTGCAGTGGTGTGATCTCGGATCACTGCAACCTCCGCCTACCGGTTCACACCATTCTCCTGCCTCAGCCTCCCAAGTACCTGGGACTACAGGCGCCCACCACCATGCCCGGCTAATTATTTTGTATTTTTAGTAGAGACAGGGTTTCACCGTGTTAGCCAGGATGGTCTCGATCTCCTGACCTCGTGATCCACCTGCCTTGGCCTACCAAAGTGCTGGGATTACAGGCTTCAGCCACCACGCCCGGCCAAAAGTAGAAATTTTTAAAAGCTACATATTTTTTTCTAGAAATAACAGAGAAAATGCTTAAACGTATGTCTCTATTAACCTGCTGTCCACCAGTTGGCTATTTCAGTTTATGGCTCTTTTGCCTGTACATATTAGAATAGATACTCTATAATAACATCAATAATATATAAGAATAAGTGAAATTTCAAAGCAAATGCTCAAGCTTTCCTAATTATTTTTTTGATAACAAGGGGCAGTCATTAAGAATAGAAGCCTGATTCCTTTGGATGAACAATCTCTTTATATTCTAGCTTTGAATTTGGCAGCTATTGTTTGAGCATTTATTTTGTTCATGGTAGTTAGATGGGTTCTTCCTCGATTTAGAAAACTAATCCAAAGTATACTTAACTCTACATGACTTTAGCACTCCTTCCTAGAGCCTTTGGGAGCATTAACAGCAAAAATAAGAATAGCTGTTTAGAAATTTGGGGGAGAGTCAACATTTTTATGACATTTCTAACCTTTTGGACATTCCTTGCCTGGCTGTCACAGACTAAACTTTTGAGCCACTTTGTGTCTTGTAGGGAACATTTTCCAGCCACCACTGTCCTGTCCATTTAATGAATATTAAATACATGAATAAAATATGCCTATCGGATAGTTTCAACTATTTAGTGTAGCCTAAGCTAATTTTACTGTTTCAGAATTATGGACTGTGTAGCTAAACCAATATTGATAAATTAAAAACATCTTAATTTCATGCAATTTGCAAATTTGTAGCTATTCCAGGGACATGTTTCAACAGTATAGACCATTTACAATGTCCTTTTAAATCATCTTTAGTGAAATTCATTTTTTTTTATTCCTTTTTATAAATGTCGTTTAGGTCCTCAAAGGTTAAAATAAAAGATAAAGACAGGTAGCCTGCTCTTTCTACCATTGGAATGTTCATATCTTTTAGCTTCCTCTATTCACACTCATTATTATGAATATATATTTCCACTCTAGAAAACAGATATTACACTTTCAAGTAAATGAACATTTACGTTAAATTATTGCTGTCCAATTGTGTATTAATTTATCATAAGTAAAGGTAGTAGTTGACCTTTCATCTTTTGTCTTACTTTCTATACTTAAATCAGGCTCAACATTCTCAAATTAGGTTCAAAGAACATTACTGATGTTATCATTTATCGTAGAAATCGTGCTTACCTATAAATTATCCCATTTAATCTCTAAATAATTTATGAGATATTAGTATGCCTATCTCAGAAATATAATAGTTCAGAATAAAATGAGAATACTAGTTAGGCAAACTCACAGTCATGTCAATGAAAATTAGAGCAATTACTAGCTATGAACACAACTCTTTCTATTATTTTCACTATATTTCAGTTGCTTCTGTACCAAAAAGAAGTTTGATTTTATCAGTGGCAGTTCCTGTAGACACTGGTACATGAGCTTTTGCTTTCTTACTTTAAACTCACTGAGGAATTGTAGAAATTGAAATCATGGTCCGTTATTAACTCGTATAATACTGGGCAACCCAGAAGGCCATACAGAGCAATGAGAATATCTAGGCAGTAGTAGCTTAAGGTTAGGGATCCAAGAATGGAATTTTAGAAATCTTTCACTGATGGAATGATTTGTCATTACAAACAAAAATGCCCAGAAAGTTAAGACCAGTCATGAAAAACAATGCCCCAGAAATAAAAAAAGTTTTTAGTGGAAAATGAGTATTCAGTCATTTAAAAGCTCTGGATATATGAGAGAAAGAGAGTTCAAGTCGGTGTTCTATCAGTTACTTTATAGGTCTTTTAGCCTAGTAGTGTCCAAATCTGTTTTAAACAGCTCAATCATTTTCTTTCCAAGTAAAATCTTACATTCTATTTTAATGTTTAGCAAATAACAGTGATGTGTTTGAACTATTGACTTCCAAGTGACATTTGCCACTTACATTCTATCTATTTCTCCATTTTGTTTTGGATGCCCACTGAGGAAATATGTGTGGTTTGTAACATATTTGATTGTGTCTATTCTTTTTGATGTTTTTGAATTCCTTTTTAGAAAATTCGAACCACATTTTTGCACAACACCTCATTTAGTTCAGTAATACAAGAGAAAAGCCTGGGAATCACAGGAGGTCAATTTACTTGCCAATAACACAAAGGAGTACTAGTTGTTGGGAATCTCAGCAGAGCAGTTCATTCTGATATTTTTCTAAAAAGCCACCTGACTCCACAGAATGGAAACCCTCATTCGTTGTCACTCTCTCCTCCTTTTCCTCCCTCCTTTAGCCATCAAAAAGTAATGGCATGTACGTTCACATCACCATTGATTTTTCCATCATAGGAGCAGCAGAAAAGAGTTCTAAACATGGTGCCGAAGACAAGACTCAGACCATTATTACAGCAATGAAAGAAAGAATGAAGATCAGGGAGAAAAACCGGCCAGAAGTATTTGAAGTAATCCAGGAAATGTTTCAGATTTCTAAAGAAGATTTTGTGCAGTATACAAAGGCGGCCAAACAGAGTGTACTGGATGGGACATCCAAGTGGTCTGCAAAAATAACCATTACAGGTAAAAATAAGTCTTCTTGAACATTTTTATTGTAAACTGAGATTTTTGTGTTTCCTAGAAATAACTGCTAATAATAATCATAGGTAAAATAAATGATTATTTTTTCAATCATGTTAATATGAACCAGACTAGTTGGTACTTCACATTTTGAAAATGCATACTAGATAAGTGAAATAATTTTTGTCTGTGTCTTTTTCTAATCAAAAGTTCTTTCGTAGGAAAAGGTTTCTGTTTTCAATATATTCACCTGCAGTTTACAAGAAATAAGCATTTTTGCTGCCTACCAGTGATAAATTATAACAGTAGCTAATAATATGTTCAGTTAATCTTTTTCGGTGAGACAATAGATGTTATTTTACTTACTCCTGGCTCAACATCCCTCATCCATTTGGTCCTCGAGTCAGGACAATTTGAGTTTGATGATACCTAGTAAATTGGACTTCTGAAGTTGCTTGTAATGTGAACAGCAAGTGACTGTGCAGACTGTTAACACTTACCAAGCCTCTTTACTTACTCATTTTGTATTTAAAGATGAGGAAATACAAAATAAATGTGCTTTCTCAGCTATGAGATGCTTTCTCATAGTTGATATAGATGCTTTCTCAACTATGTAGAGTTGATCAATACTGACGGCAGACTCATAAATAGATCAGTTTGGATTACAGACCTTTGAATTATGTTAGGTAATTTTTCATATAAGCGTAGGTATATCTTCCTCATTTCTCTGTACATGTATGCTGTAATGTGTATGAGTATATAGTTAATATGCATATGCATGTTATGTATATAGCTACTTTGCATTAGAGACATAAGCAAAAATTACAGATTTTAATGTTGTGTATTTATTTTTATTAAACTTTTTTTAAAGTTCTGTTGGTCATGAGAATGAAAGCAACGGGGATGCATCTGTAAACCCAAAGAACCAACTGACAGAAAAATTGTCTTTATTATGATTATTTTTCGTTTCTGAGGAATACGTATGTTAAAATGTTTCTTTTGATTTATTTCAGTGGTTTCTGCACAGGGTCTACAAGCAAAAGATAAAACAGGGTCTAGTGATCCGTATGTTACAGTTCAAGTTGGAAAGAACAAAAGAAGAACAAAAACCATTTTTGGAAACTTGAATCCAGTATGGGATGAGAAGTTTTATTTGTGAGTATATAATGTGAAACTTTTACAAATATTAAATTGTTTAAGAATGAATTTAAGACAGGCATGCAAAGTATGCAATAATTATCTCATATTTTAATAATCTCTTACCCAAAAGTAATAAAAATGCAAAAGTCATGTTATAAACTCCCTCAATACTCTCATAATATTTATTATTTGTTCTTTATCCTTGGAAGCAAGTGAATAAGAAGAATACTTCAAATAAAGATGGCATGACTGGGGTGGCTTTGCAAGAGATAAAAAAAGATACACAACATGATCTATAACTTGGGATGACCCAAAATATCCGGAAATGTAATCTTGATTCAACACTATCTTGACTCTGAAGATTCATAACTAAAGACAAGGGACTTAGAGCATTTCCTGTCCCATCACTTGGGGTGGAACCACATCTACACTAGCTTATACTATTCAGGTGGCTGATGATAACTTTTATAACCTTGCATTTTCCATAAGAGCATTTATTTTTAAACCTCATATCTTTCACTGAATAGCAGGAACTCATTTTTCTCTCAAAAGTTCTTTTTTACTTTTTTTTACCGCTCCTTCATAAAAAAATGAATTTCAGTTATTATTTAGTAGAAATAAAAATTCCTACATGAGTTAAAGACAGTCTTTTTTCTTGAGTTCTCTCTTTGCAAATGCTTTAAACAGGAATCTCATTACCATGGTAAGTAAATACACACCAAACATATAGCTTAGTTGGGAATGTGGGCAATATTGTGCAAGAAGTAGAGTTTCTTGAATATATGGCCTGATGAAGGAAGTCTTAAGAAATAGGTTTGGAAAATCAGTTGGAACCAAATAACAGAAGGTACTATAGAATGAATTAAGGGATTTGGAGGATTTCTCCCTTCAGACTTCTGGGAGAGACTAATACCCTTTTATGTGTTAAAATAGAAGACAATAAAGCAATTGGAAGTTAAAATTGAATTTCATGTTGGAGTCAAGTAAATAAATAAAGCAGGAAAGGAACAACAAAGGGGAGGGATGAAGACTATGGCAAACTGGAAAACAGGTGATTCCCAGGAAAGAAACGGCTTCTGTTGCCATGCGATCATGGAGATGTGATGCAGCTAGAGCTTCCATTTTTTCAGGAAGCTGGATATCTGAAAGCTTAGAAACAGTTTTATTGAGGTATAATTGACATAACATAAAATCTACACATTTAAAGTGTACAATTTGTTAAGTTTTGACATATATGTACCTCCTGGGAAATCATCACTACAGACAAGATAATGAACATATCCATCAGTGCCCCAAAATATTCTTTATGCCTCATGAAAAGTCATCCCTTCTGACTTCCCGTGTGCCAAGGCAGTCACTGGTTTGCTTTCTGATGCTATAGGATACTTTTCATTTTGCGTTTTCTAGAATTTTCTGTAACTAGAACAGTATGGCATGTAATGCTTTGTGTGGTTCTAGTCATTCAACATAATTATTTTGAGATCCATCCAAGTTGTAGGGTGTATCAGTAGTTTATTTTTATTGCTTGGTAGCATTTCATTTTATTAATATATCGCAGTTTATTTGACCCTTCACCTCTTGATGGATATTTTGGTTTGTTTCCAGTTTTTGGTTAATGACAACAAAGTGACCCATATTTTAAATGAATGATTTATTCTAAAACTGACATTTGTATATAAATATTTGTGTGAACATATGTTTTTATTTCTCTTGAATAAGTACCTAGGAGTGGAATGAATAGTTGGATCACATATTAGGAATATGTTTAATATTTGAGATTTTTTTCCAGATGACTTTACCATTTTATCCTTCCACTACAAATGTCTGAGAGTTCTAGATCAAACCTATCCTTCCAATAGAAATGGTCCTCGACTTATGATAGTTTGACATAATGATTTTTTTTACTTTAAGATATGTTCATCACGATGTAATCCTATTGTAAGCTGAGGCATTTCTTAGGATCTATAATTGGGTTATGGTTTCTATTAAATGCCTATCAATTATGCACCATTATAAAGTTTATAAATCCTAAATTAAACCAACATAAGCTGGGGACCATCTGCTGTATTGCCCATGTTTAGTGCATTTTCAACTTACGATAGTTTTGTCTTATGGGTTTATCATGACGTAACCCCATTGTAAGTTGAGGGGTATCTGTACTTGGTAAGGCCAGTTTTTGACATTTTAGCCATTCTGATCCATGTGTAGTGTTATAGTGGTTGTGTTTTGCATTTCTCTAAGGACTAATAATTTTGAGCATGTTATCATATGCTTATGTGCTATGTATCTGCTTTGGTTAAGTGTCTGTTCAAATATTTTGTCCATTTGGTATTGCTTTTGTATTTTGTATTTGTATAGCTTTTATGGTTTCGGATTTTATATTTAGGCTTATGATACATTTTGAGGTAATTTTTGAGTATGGTATAAGTGGTAGACTTAAGTTCATTTTTTTGCATATGCACATAAACTTGTTTCTGTCACATTTTTGAAAGCACTATTTTTCTCTACTAAATTGCTTTTACATATTTGATAAAATTCAGCTCTCCATATATATATGTCTGTATTTCTGAACGTCATTCTGGTTGTTGTTGTTGTTGTTGTTTTGAGACAGAGCCTCGCTCTTTTGCCCCAGCTGGAGTGCAGTGGCACAATCTTGGCTCACTGCAACCTCCACCTCCCGGGTTCAAACATTTCTTTGGCCTCAGCCTCCGGAGTAACTGGAATTACAGGCACGCACCACCATGCCCAGCTAATGTTTTGTATTTTTAGTAGAGACAGGGTTTCACCATGTTGGCTAGGCTGGTCTCAAACTCCTCACCTTAAGTGATCTCTCTGCCTCAGCCTCCCAAAGTGCTGGGCTTACAAGCATGAGCCACTGCATCCGACCATGTCATTCTGTTTCGTTGATCTATTTATCTGTTTTCTAATAACACACAGTCTTGATCATTGTGGCTTTATAATAAGTCTGAAAATTGGGTAGAATTAGTCTACCAACCTTCTTATTTTTTCAACTTTATTTTGGCTCTTTGGTTACCTATCAATTATTTGATATTAATTTAGGAATCGATACATCATTTTTTTACAAAACAAAACAAAACAAAAAACCCTGATGGAATTTTGGTTGCTTTAAAGCACTGGCTAAGATTTCCAGTATAATGCCAAATGAAAGAGGTAAGAGCAGACGTCTTAGTCTCATTCCCAATCTTAAGTGGAAAACTTCATTTCTTGATTAACTATGAGATTAGCTGTAGCTTTATTGTAGATGCCATTTATCCAATTAAAAAGTGATTTTCTGTTCTCAGTGAACTGAGCGTTTTGACCAGAAATAGATGTTGTATTTTGTTACATTCTATTTCTGTATCTGTTGAGATGATCATATGATTCTGATTGTCATTTTAAATTTTTTTGCTTCCTTGTCTTTGTGTTTTCAGTAACAAATCTGCAGTTGTCCTTATTTTGCTTCTCTGTGGATAACATATCTCCCCTACTCCCCCAACTGCTTTTAAAATAGTTTTCTACTCATTTGTACAACTGGTTTATGATTTGACATGGTGTCATAGTCTTCCTTTTTCTAGTGTTTAGGGTTTGTTTAGCTATTTGGGACTGTGGGTCTACAGTTTTCTTTCAAATTTGGAAAGATTTCGTCATTATTTCTCTAAATATGCATTCTGCTGTCTGTTTGGAGGCTCTACTGAGGCCTCCTGAAGTTGCCCCACAGCTGCTTGACACTCTGAGGACTTTTCTTTCTTTCTTTTTAAATTTTACTTTAAGTTCTGGGATACATGTACAGAAAGTGCAGGTTTGTTACACAGGTATACATGAGCCATGGTGGTTTGCGGCACCTATTAACCCATCATCTAGGTTTTAAGCCCCGCAGGCATTAGGTATTTGTCCTAATGCTGTCCCTCCACTTGCCTCCCACCCCCCAACTTTTCTTAATTTCTTTTTTTCTTATTTTTTTTTCTTCTGTATTTCACTTTGGATTACTTCCATTCTGTGTGTTTAAATTCACTAAGCTTTTCTTCCGTAATGTCTAATCTGCTAAAATCTAAGCCACTGTATTTTTCATATTAGGCATCTTCTCTTCCATCCTAGGAAATCCTAACTGGGTCTTTGCATCTTCCATGCCTCAGCTTAAATTTTTGAAAACCTGCAATACTTATGATAACTCTTTTGATGTCCTTGCCTACCAATTCTAACATCTATGTCCACTCTTGGTCAGTTTTGATTGATGGATTTTTCTCCTCATTATGCATTATATTTTTCTGCTACTTTGTTTGCCTGGC
The DNA here is from genome assembly GCF_043159975.1 of Macaca nemestrina. Lineage (NCBI taxonomy): Eukaryota > Metazoa > Chordata > Mammalia > Primates > Cercopithecidae > Macaca > Macaca nemestrina. The sequence goes on along the minus strand of NC_092131.1, from coordinate 147,910,068 downwards.
AATTTTAGCTTGAATTGTAGACATTGTAAATGTTACTTTGTTGCTTGCTGGATATTGTAGCATCCTATAGGTATTACTGAGCTTTGTTCTGGACATAGTTAAGTTACATGGAAATACTTTTTGTTCTTTGGATCTTGCTTTTCAAATGTGTTAAAGGGGAGTGAAATAGTGTTCAATTTCAGGCTAATTATTCCCCATGATGAAGGCAAGTCTCTTCAGCATACTCTTCCTCCTAACTCATGAATTAGGAGGTTTTATCTTCTGCCCAGTAGAAATTAGTATGATTTCTAAAACTGGCCCTGTGTTGGGCATTATTGCATCTAAACTTTTAAATCTTAATGTGGCCTTGGGCAGTTTCTTTATGTGCATTCACTTATCATTACTCAACTCATTTCTCAAGGGAACCCTTGTAAAGATTGCTGAAACCTTCCTTCTGTTCAGCTCTCTTTTTTGATATTATGCCCTGTGACCTCTAGCTGCCTTGGTCTTCCCCAACTTTCAATTCTGTCTTTTAACTGAAAGAGTCTGATGGACTCTACCGTGGTTTCTATTCCTTGCACAATGATTGGAAAACTCCCTCAAGGCAATAAGCTGAAGTAATCATAGGGCTCTCTTTCTTTCTTTCTCTTTCTTTCTTTCTTTCTTTCTTTCTTTCTTTCTTTCTTTCTTTCTTTCTTTCTTTCTTTCTTCTTTCTTTCTTTCTTTCTTCTTTCTTTCTTTCTTTCTTTTCTTTCTTTCTTTCTTTCTTTCTTTCTTTCTTTCTTTCTTTCTTTCTTTCTTCTTTCTTTCTTTCTTTCTTTCTTTCTTTCTTTCTTTCTTTCTTTCTTTCTTTCTTTTGTCTTTCTCTCAGGAAATCACTGTTCATCACTGACATATCTCCATTATATTGAAAACCATTGTTTGATGTATTTTGCTCACTGTTTGATTTTTTTTTATGTGGAAGGATATCTCTGGTCCATGCTGATCTCTCTTGACTAGAATAGAAAGTCTGGAAACCTGAATTTGATTGACAAGCAAAAAAACCAAAATAAAACAGTATGTGAGCCAACATGGGGCATGTCAAAGAGAATAAAATTTCTAGAAATCTTGACTGAGTTGTAATCAGTAAAATCAAACAAATATTTATTGTATTATTTTAATCCTTCAAAGGGTCTTCCTTGATAAATCAACTGAGTAATGATAAGTACAGCTAAATAATGATGCATGTGAGAAAACTACCTAGGACCACCCAAGTACTTGATGTGACAGTTTGCAGTGCTCATCCAGACCAGGGCTAGTGCTTGTTCCCATCAGACTCGCTAAAAAGCACCATAGTTCATGGGGAAAGTATACAGAAGTACACACTGGAATGGACTATTAAACTGTGACCTATCTGTATTATTATTGGCAGTTTTCATATCATTTTCCACGTTGTGTGCCTGGTTGCCTTTTGATAGGAGGCACCGTCTGTACTGGCAATAACTATATATATATATATTTTTAACAACATCATTTCAAAGAAGAAATTCAAATTTAACACTATACCTGGCCATGCGTGAACTATATATAAGTACATAATATTTCACAGTATTTTCCACTTTACTGATAAAATATTTATTAACTTTAAGTGAAGTTACACTTGTAATTCTTTTCTATTTGTCTCCTTTTAGAATATCAAAGATAAATGCCAGCTTTTTTAACATTAATTCTTTCTGCCATCGGTTTCCTGCATTCTGAGATTTTATTCTTATTATATAGGTTCTATATCACTGACTCCAGAAATACTGTTTTGAAGTTACCAGTGCCTGTTTCAATTTATCATAAAAATGGCATGAGAATTGCAAAGTTACCTTTTCTTTATAAACAGTTCTCTTTTGCAGAAAGAAATGAGTTCACAGTGAATTTGTGTTCAGACTCTGAAAAATGTATACACGTCACAGATGAACTCATCCATGCCTCCCCCTACCCTGACAGTTCTGCCCTGTGAACTGGGGTGGAAAAAATGTATACTGACATTCTGAAAATAGAATGTTTTATTAATAGTGTGACTTTAACTTCTGAGCTTTAGCTTGTCTAATATGAAAAATAGGGATAATAATACATACCTCACAGAATTGTTATGTTTTTTGAGATAGATACCATACATAAATTTCATAGAACTTGTTAAGTATTAAAAATGATAGCTGTATTATTATTAGAATTAATAACATGATTATATCTTTGTGCTGAGCTTCAGGTCTTTACACTAAATATGACAGTAATATTCTCATGCCAAAAAAGTTCCACCTTGAGTAGTGATGGCAAGGGAGAACCAATGAATAGGTTGCTGTAAAAAGAAAAAAAGAAAAACAGTTCTCCTAAAATAAGAATCAGAGAACTGAGACTGGGAAACGAATCTGAGAGATAGTTTTGTCCAAATTCTTCACTTCACTGATGAGAAAATCAAAGCTCGATGATGGGCTGTAGTACATTCGACACTACAGAGTAGCGCCCTGTTGTGAAGCCACATATAAGATACAAGTAGAGATTAGGAAGTGTAATTTTTTTTTCCCCTACATCCAAACGCTTTACTTGAAAAAGTGCTGCAGACCTAATCAAGGCAAGCAATCACAAAACTGGTAAAATGAAAATGTAGTTGAAATAGTCTTTCAACTTTGGAATTTGGCCTTAATTATCCCCCCACTAATTGCACTTTAATGTCCTCTAGGGATTTTAATGCTAAATAATTTCCATTTTAATTTTATTTCTCTTACTTTAAAACAAAGTGTTTTAATTTATAATCTTTCAAATACTATGGATGTTGTGTGATTTCAGAATGGGGCACTCTTGACAGCATTTGGAGAGAACAGAGGCATGACCAATTAAGCCCTTACAGAAATCTGAGTTACAAGGGGTTGTAAACAAATGTTTAATTCCTAAAATATCACGTGAAGATTAATTAAGATAACACATATGAAAGCACTTTGAAAATGATAAAGTATCATATAAATCTAAGGTGCTGGTTATCTTTGTTCTTTGATCCTAAATTCTATAGTTGATCATTTCATGATTAATTATGACATTCAATTTCACTTTCCTTTGCTAACAAAGACATTTCCTTTGTTAATGAAATGTCTTATGCTCATCATAAACTATTCCCTCAGGAGGAAGACAAGTAAGTCTCTCTCAGTGAGTTATATAGAGAAAATGCCAGTATGGTATGCCAGTTTGAATAAGAAATTTGAGAGTTGGGAGACTGACGTTTTGTGCATATGTTGATGTTGTTTTCTGAGGACACTGTAGTTGAGGCCTTGGTGCCTCCTTTTTGCAAACTTCTGAAATAAAAACAAATTTCATGCTGACTCACTACAAGAGTTGAGGTAGGTCATAAAGGTGATAGTAGATATGTGTTACTTAATCTGTTTTTAATCAATATTAACCATGGGAGTAAATAATTATGTTAATGAAAGTCTAGTCAACAAAATGCCTGTGATAGGAGTGCAAATGTGTCCTCATTTATCTACCTATCTATCTTTTTTTGACTAGCATTGAATAGGCATGGGAATGGTAGTTAAATGTTCTACTTATGTAACTGACTGAACAATCAACTCCACTTGCTTTTTGGAGTATCCATTTAATTCCACCTGATTTCCTGAGTGACCCTTATATGTAAAGCACTGTAGTTAAGTACCATGGAAAGTATTGACTTAAAGAGTGATTCCATGTTATACCAAAAGCTATCTGGCCAACAAGATTATAAACCTGAATTCCAGAACTATTCTGCGTCTAACATGTTTCTTGACCAATCCTTAACCTCTTTGAATCTCAGTATCATGATGGGAAATGTGCTAAAAGTTATTCCCTATCTTGAGAGACAGTAATACTTAACTCACAATGCTGTTGTCTAGAGACATGATAGTTTTGGACTTTTTGAAGTATATGGCAGCCACATTCAATTCCTAGCTACCCAGATGTGGTACACAGAGTGCCTCAGGCCAATGGCTCTCCACTATGCCATGTGCTGCTCAGCCGGGGCTGAGTATGAATTAAGCATAAAGTAAACTCTGTAAAAGATAATTTATTTAATACCATACTTAAAAATATTTTGATAACACAGCAGACTAATATTTTAAAATGACAGCCTGAACATAATCATAAATCTGATTTCTTGCCTAGATTACCAGCAGTCTTTTCCTAGGCTATGTGGGAAGGGAGTATTTCCTCAGTTGCCTGAGCCATTTTACAGTGACGGTATCAACATCAGTAAGTCATTTGTCATAGAAGATGGTTCCACAGTTTCTAAAGCAAGGAGTTTAGTCAAACTTTATGGGATTAGAATTTATCTGTCTGTCTGTCTATCTATCTATCTATCTATCTATCTATCTATCTATCTATCTATCTACCTATCTATCTTTTTTTGACTAATCATTGCCTACATTGTGATTATGTCTAGCAGTAAGGAAATAATAACCAATTCTGCTGTTCACTTACTAAATGAGATTGAACCATTACCTATCCACATACAGCAAAGCCAACATAACAGAATTTACATTATCTCTGCTTCTCACTAGAATCTAAGGGTTTTATAATAAATAACGGAAGGAGTTATGGAGAGATCTAAATTGAATGCCATAAAATATGAACTTAGGGGTCACCAAAGAGAATTAATTCACAGTAAACTAGAAAATATCAAATCAAGATGCATTTTTAGAGCTATCACTGTAATATTGCATAGGTAGAGATGCAAGGTGCTATGAACTTGACTTCATTTTAAATTGAGAACCAAACAGAATTTAAATAAAATCCCCCAAATCTTTAGGGAGCAGTTGGGGTACAAATAGCAGTCTTTGGGGTAAAAAGGACTGTTCTGCAGGAATCCTTCTCAGTCAGAGGAAAGAAAACCCTCTACAATTAAACTAGTACATGGAAAATGGAATAGGTGAGGACAAATTTTAATATATGAGAACAGAAAGCCCTTGCAGAAACCAGGAAAAGTCAAACAAATTGTCCCAAGGGCAGAAATGATTATGCTTGTTTATTCCTCTCTTCTTCTCTGAGAGTTCGCCTGCATCTGTTTTATCCTCTTTCCATTTGCACACACACACTCTCCTTTCCACTGAGTCCCTATCTCCCTCCTCTCCCCACTTTTCCCCTTCCTCTCTTCTCTGCACAATGATCTGATGCTTGATCACTACTCAATAGATTTTCTTGTTTTTCACTTCCCCATGGTATATAATAGCCTTGGTCATGTGTTTCCCAACTCTAGCACTCAGTTTGCTGCTGGAAACCCCTTTGAGTTTTTCAATAATTAGCTCAGTTCATCTTTACAAAGCACCATACAAGTCCTGGTTATTGGTCTATCAATGATCGGAACATCTTAAAACTATCACTTGTATGTTTTATGTGTGGAACGGAGACCAGGGAGGTCTTAATGGGGCATGCTAGTCACTCATTTGTGGGTTGAAGCAATTTCCCCTGAGTGGAATACATCTAGTATTACACTATAACCAACTGATCTAGCAGCATTTTCAAGATTCCAAAACTAAAATGCCAATCTATCTTTACTTGGTTCATTCCTTCACTTCTTGGATATATCCCTTGTGTAGACCACCTATTTTGAAAGCAGAAAAAGATCGATATGCTAGTACTGTCCCTGGCCAAACTGGGAGTCTGCAGATCCCTGTTGACCCAGGTCCATATAGTGTAAAATTCAGCTTTCTGAGCATTTTTTGTTAGTGTCAGACCCAACACTCTGTAGAGAAATAATTCATTGAACATGTATTTAAGTATGAGGTACTCTCCACAGTGTTACAGGCACTGAGGTAAATATGAAAAACACATGATTTTTTTGCCCCAGAGCTTTAATTACAATTGGAGTGGAGATGATGCTGAGGCTAACATCGTCAGTAGGGGGAGCCAGTCCTAGGGAGGTTGGGGGAGAAGTGGCCAGTTCTGCCTGGTGCTGCCAACTTAACAATAGGATAGATATTTGACTCCAAGTAAAAGATGTTTAAACCAAGGTAGTATTTGAAGGCTGGACAAAAGATGTTTTAAATAGGTAAGCAATGTGTTGAAGAAATATTAATGGCAAGGAAGAAATATCTAAAACAAAACCCAAATCACTGCAAAATCATCATAATTATAGGCATGGATATTTGTGTGGCCATTTACTGTATCTCAAATCTTATCACATGTATAATACTTCACAATGTAATCATTGTCATTATGATTGTTGTTATCATTTTACATATGAGAAAGCCAGGGCTTCGGGAGACCAATAGATTTTTGCTAAATAATCCATCCCAACAAGCAAAATGAAAGAAACACCACTCATGCCTACATCTTCTATTATCACATAAATATTCACTTAAAGGTGTGTACTATAAACTCTAAAGCAGCCACTAAAAAGAGAAAACAAAAAATGTTATGGTTTAAAAGTCAAAAGTAGACAAATTTTAATATCAAAAACGATAAATCCTATAAAGGGGGTAAAATAAACAAATGGGGGGAAACAGAAAGCAAATAGCAAGATGATAGACTAAAACTTAAATATGCCAATGATCACATTACATAAAAAACATCTAAATGCCCCAAATAAAAGGTAGAGACTGTCAGATTGAATAAAAAAGCAACATGCAAGCATATCCTGCCTGTAAGAAATACACTTTAAATAAAGATACAAATAGTTATACTACTTGTAGTTATGCTACTTAGAACACTTTGCCCAACAAGAACAGAATACATATCATTTTAAAGTATACACGGGAGATTTGTGTTGATAGCAAATAAACACACGAAAATATGCTCAATGTCATTATTAGGGAAATTCCAAGTAAAACTATGTGAAAATCACTTCATACTTAGTATAACGGTATATTCTTTGTCCCCTAGTATTATTTTTTTCTGCCTTTTTTGGACCTCTTGAATATTTTTTATAACTGTGTATAATATAGTTTGTTGGGTTATTTGTATCTCATTATTTTGTTATTTTAGTGATTGCTTTAGATTTTATTTTGTATATATCTTTAAGTTATAACAGCCTACCAGTAACATAATATTAATACTACTTCAAATACAATATGAGAAAGTTATAATGATACACATCTAGTTGTCTCCTGTATACCTTTATCCTGTTGTCACTCAATGTTGGTGAGAATGTGGTAGAACTGGAACTCTACTGCTGGTGGGAATATAAAATGGTAAACCACTTGGGAAAAGAATTCATTCGTTCATTGAAAAGAAAACATGTGTCCATATGAAGACTTGTGTACAGATATTCATAGCTGCTTTTTTGTAATAACTTAAAACTGAAAACAACCCCAAGTCTTCACCAATAGGTGATTACAATAGATATATAAGTTGTGGTAAATCCAGAGACTGAAATACTAGTTAATAGTGAAAGGAATGAGCTGTAGGTATATACAATATCATGGGTAAGTCTCAAAATAATTATAGTGAGTGACAGAATTCAGACAGGAGTTCTTACAGTATAATTTCATTTATATAAAATTATAGAAAATACAAAGTGCAGACTAATTTCCAATGTAAGAAATCAGATCAGTGTTCTCCTGGGGAGTAAGGAAAGGAAAGGATGAGAGGAACTGATTACAAAGAAGCTCAAAGAAACTTTTGGAGAAACTTTTGAAATACAACTTTAATTATGTTAATCATGGTGATGATTCCACGGGTGAATGCGTATGCCAAGACTTAAAATACTGTACATTTCAAATGTGTGCAGTTAATTGTATTTCAATTGAAAAAAAAACTCTGACAAAAATAATTCATTCACTGTGCTGGCAGAGTCAGTATTCCACTAATTATTCACACCCCACAAATTCAAGATGATATAAAATTGCTGCTTCTAGTATGATGATGACCGTGATGATGACCATGATGACCACACAGTAATATCAGTGACCCCAACCACCTCCATCGTTGTGGTCTGGCATTAATGGTTTACAGTGTTTAACACATGATACTGTATCATGTGCATTTACATCTTTACATTTATGGCTGAGAAAAATGTCTCAGACTTTTATGAAATTACAGATAGTATAACCAGAACCCCAAGTTCCTTGATGGGCTAATTAGGGTGTAATACTGTTGTGAATTTTTTTAGACCTTACTCACTGAGTTCTATATAAGTTCAAAATTAAAAGAACGTGCGATTTCAGGCACATCTACTTGCATTTAACATTTTTCCCCATTAGTCTTATGACATTTGAGATCATTTTTGATACAGTCCTTCCAAATTTTTATGTATTTTATATATGTTAGTGTAATTTTCCTCACCTAAGTTTTGAGTTACTTAAGGATGGGAACCTCCTAAAATAATTTTGGGTATAAAGTGGCATAAAAATCTGTTTAATAATTTTTTTCAAATGATAACTTCTATAATTGATTTTTTTAATCAATGAAAGCATCTTCTATAAACTTTTATCATTAATTTAAAAAATTTATTCACACTATTGCTTCACTCTTATTTCTCCTGTTTTCAATGACATTTTCTTCCAAGTAATTCCAAAGACATTCCTGTCTTTTCTGTGCATGATACCCAAACATTATGATATGAATTCAAATGTTGACAGTTTTACTAGCATCTCCACAATGTTTTCCTGCCTGATGAAATGTTAAGAAGGCCTTTAGTCTTCATGATATGTTTGTTATTTTCTTTCAGTTATGTCTCTACCCAGTAAACTTTGAAGCTGATTTTGACTAGAGTTGGACTTGGGGGTCCAATAAAATGGATAGCACTTCTTTTGACTTAGTTAAAGCACTAAAATAAGAAGTAGGAAGTAACCTTCTGAGCTTTTACTATGACTAGATCCATGTCATCTTTTTTCACCCCGTCCTTACAGAACAACGTATAAGGTTAAGAAAACACAAGATGGAAACCTGCCACTAACTCTTGGGGAACATTTGGCATGACTTTTCACTGCAAGATGATGTCTAAGGCACCCTCTGGCATCATAGGTTTATTACTTTATAAAACTCTACTCTTGGCAGATAATTAAGTATGTGTGCTGGAAAAATTTCATCATAAAGGAGACATTAACTTTATCTTTTTAATATTGCTGGTACAAGGGCCATATTTAAAATGGTTTAAGTCATGCTTTAATAAATATTTAATTTTAAGCAATTATTCCTTGCTTTGTTCCAAGGAGGAATTAAAACAAATCATTCAGTTTTATTTTTCAATTGTATATTCAGTCACAAGGATTGAGATGAAACTGAATGATTTGAACCCAATCTATTTTGTAATATGAGAGTAATGTAGAAAAAATCATACAGTTGGGGGAAATTAAGTAGCTGATAAATTTATGAACTGGCACTCTAGGCGATCTCAGAGTTTGGAGGCTACTCTACAGTTAGAGTACTTTAGGTACAGGTTGTAGCCAGTGCACAATCAGAGAGAAACAATCCCCTTAGACGACTTTCTGTTTATGGAAAAGGGATCAGTGTGGCATGCAACTCAAAAATAACTCTTATGTCAATGCCCTCTACTGACCTAACTTTCCTTATCTATCATCTTTGGCCACTCTATCCTGACCTGAGACTTCTATTTTGCCTAGCTTTTGCTGTACCTTTTTAAAAATTGGCACCCAACTCTCTTTTCACCACTTTTTAGAAATATTATCCTTTTTCTTTATCAACCACTACTTATGAGTATGGATCTTGTGATTTTAGAACTCCAAGACAATTCTTAGCCAGAAGTTTCTTTACTGCCCCTACTTTAGAGTCACATGTCAGGATAATGTTCTCATGTGAGCTTGAAAGCTTTAGATTTCTTTGAGTAGACAAAATTAATCCCCTATCTGGCGAGAGAGGAATTGGGAAGTTCCCTGAGGAGTGACTGAATTTCTGGAAAAGCATTCACTAATGTCTAAATGATCCCCTCTAGGATCAATGCTGTTCTCAAATGAATCAAATTTAGTCTATCTGGATGATCTCCAGGGCTTCCTCAACTTTGTTGTTAAGCTGTACAATACTGTTCTTCTCTCCATCTCCCCCACACTGATCTCTTCAGTATCTTGATTAATAGTCAGACTAGGTTTCGTGAATGCCCTGGTTATTTTTTTAATATAATAGACTTTCTTATACTTGCAAAGTACATACTGGATTGTCAGTTAGGACACAGTCAAGACTTCATCATGCAGAACTGGTCATTACACAGTTGAACCACGTGAAATTGTTGACATTTGAACCTTTTGACCTACAAAAATGTAAATATTATATAGTTCAACCTAAAGTAATCACTTTCATTAGAATGATTTCTATCTGAATCATCAGTTTTACCTCTTTATCATCTACAGCATAGTATTTGTTATACTTTTTAAAACCTAAGCTATGCTTATATTTGATCAAATCAGGTTGTTTTATCTTTTATTACACAAACTTTTGGAAATATTAAATACATTCAAACAGGTGTCTGGTAAACTTTTCATTCAGCTGTTCCTAACATATTTATTCAACTTGAGTTCTTATGGCGCTTAAGTTTGCATTTTAATGATAAAGAGCAAGGCTGCAGACAGATGGGTACCAGTGCCAGAATATGACAGGTGTTGCCAAGTGTTTTGTAGTATTTGTGCAGTGACTTGGCACCTTCAAAAATTCCATCTCTTTGCATTTTTTCACATCTAGCAAAAGAGCCCAGAGAGGACTGAGGTATAACCAACATTCCTATTTGTGAATTCTTAAGAACATTTGCTCCATTTGAGATAATTGGTTGAAGCTTAGACTTAAGTGGGAAAGTTAATTGGAATGTGAGATTTCCTAACATTTCTCCAGCAATTCCTTGGTGATTAGTACAATCTTCTTTGTATAAGGCTGTACTGTGCTGATATTTGGGAATAGAGGGATATTAGTTGACAGTGTTTACTTTTGTGATTGACTCTCCTGAATCAAGTTTGGTGTTCAGATAAAGTCTGTTTGGGAAACTGACGGAACCGCCACTTGTTACTGGCATTTCCATCATTGCCTCAAAGTTTCTTGAAAGAATGGCAGCTCTTCTTTTCTAGCAAGGAAGGTGGGGAAATAACTAAGAGAAAGGATGCCAGGTGTCTACAGAAATGAATGCTGACTGATCCTGTTTTCTTGCCAGAAATAAACTCTGGCTATTTATTTTGTTTAACTCTTTTTCTCTGGCAAGAAATATTTATTATCTCTTTAGAGGTCTTTTAGATGTGGGAATGTGAAGCTTTTCATTAGAATATTTTTCTGTTCAGATAAGCTGGTAAGGAAAAAAAGAAAAGTATTGCATGAATATTTATATATGTATTTTGTTTACTGTAGGATGGATGTGCTCTCTAAAAATCAATATAATATAAAAAGATAGGTTTTCAATGATCTCATCAGCAAATATTAAAAGGTAAAAATTCTTAGTGTTAATGAGAGTATAGAGAAGTAGATATAAGGGTAAGCATATACATGTTTCTGGATAATATTTTAGTAATACGTGTGTATACAGATATGCATATAATATGCACAACTTTAAATCTAGCCAAGCTACTTTTAATATTTTGACTAACATATTTTCACAAGTTTATAAACATACAAGGGGTTCTGTGGTTCTGTGTAGTAATTTTTGTAACAGTAAACAAATGGAAACTACTTAAATGTCCATCTACTGTACACAGGGGAATAATTAAATAAATTAGGACACAGTAATGTAATGAATTACAATATAGTTATTAAAAAGAATGATGTGTCACGATGTACCCAATGTGTTAAGTTAAAGGGGTAAATGATATGTACAATAAGATCCTGTATTTGTCAAAATTCACAGCAGATACATGTATCTACTTTGATAACAATACATCAAACTTTTTAAAGGCAAATACTAATACTAAATAATAACTTTCTATTAAAATATTGACAATAACATTCAGTAAGTCAAGTAACGAACTGGATACAGCTATCACAATAAGAATTGTGCTCACTGCAGATAGAAATTGATAGAGGAGAGTTCCGTCTTTCTTTTTTTTTTTTTTTTTTTTTTTTTTTGAGACGGAGTCTTGCTCTGTCACCCAGGCTGGAGTGCAGTGGCCGGATCTCAGCTCACTGCAAGCTCCGCCTCCCGGGTTCACTCCATTCTCCCGCCTCAGCCTCCCGAGTAGCTGGGACTACAGGCGCCCGCCACCTCGCCCGGCTATTTTTTTTTTGTATTTTTTAGTAGAGACGGGGTTTCACCGTGTTAGCCGGGATCGTCTCTCGATCTCCTGACCTCGTGATCCGCCCGTCTCGGCCTCCCAAAGTGCTGGATTACAGGCTTGAGCCACCGCGCCCGGCCTCCGTCTTTCTGAAAAACACATTCTCTCTCTCTCTTGCTCTCTCTCCATATATATGTATACACATATACATATGTATATACATGCATGTACATATATACGTGTGTGTATGTGTGTGTGTATATATGTACTTTAAAAAAAATTGTGACAGAGTCTCACTCTGTGGCCCAGGTTGGAGTGCAGTGGCGCAATTTCTGCTCATGGGAACCTCTGCCTCTGGGGCTCAAGCAATTTTCCCGCCTCAGCCTCCTGAGCAACCGAGATTACAGGCACGTGCCACAATGCCAAGGGAATTTTTGTATGTTTAGTAGAGACGAGAATTTGCCATGTTGGCCAGGCTGGTCTCAAACTCCTGATCTCAAGTGATCTGCCTGCCTCGGCCTCCTAAAGTGCTGGGATTACAGGAATAAGCCACCATGCCCGGCCAACACTCAATATTTTTAAAAGTCTTTAAATTTTCCATTTACTTAAACAGAGTGACTATATGAGCATAAAAATCATTGTAATAGTTTATAAAGTGCTATTACTTTTCCAAAACTTTTACATCCACAGTTTTCTTTCCAATTCACTCATTGTTACTAGTGCAAAATGTTTGTTAGTATTCACACAGAGGTTTCCTTTTCTGAAATAAGAAAATTGGATCATACACTCCAGAAAAGTGCTTTGTGTTTAAGATTTATTATCAAGACACAAATGCTAAGACTTTTCAGAGAAGGACAAAGAAATACTGAAAGGACTGAGAGAGAGAACCAAATATATACTTAAAGCTAAATATGTAGTTGTATGTATGTTTTCATGGCATTTTCTGTATGGGTTTGGCATGTAGTATGCTGGTCATTTGCCTGTTAGCTCTTCTATTCCTTAACTGCTTTTATAGTTTTCTGGTAATTTACAGAATGCAATAGTGGGAGAAATTAAAGCCACCAACTCTCAGTCAAATATGAAGTTGAAAAGAATGCATGCATTCATTCCAAAGAACTTACAAGTATTGTCTATGTATCTATACACTCCAAAGTGCTATTCTAAATGATACACATATACACAATGATCCATTTAATTCTTACAACAGTGTTATAAGTATCATTATTATCACCATTAAACAGAAGAAAAAACCAAGGCAAAGGGATTAAGTAATACAATAGTCAACAAATGGTAGAACCAAAAGTGAACACTTATTTTTATTTTTTATTTTTTTCTTGTTAAGTTTTACTATGGTATAATATACATATGATACAATTTATTTCTTTTAAGTGTTCATCTGGGTTTGTTCATTTAGCCTAATGTTTCTGGGTTTCATTCATTTGTGGTATGTCTCAGTAGGTGGTTTCTTTTTATTAATGAATACTATTCCATTGTATGGGTACACTACATTTTGTCTATTCTCCGGTTGGTAGTGTTTGAGTTGATTCTACTTTTAGGTATTTTGAATCATGTTGCTTCAGCCCTTATTCTTAACCAATATTCTGAACTACATCTCCATAATATGAGTGACTTTTAGATAATCACTGTAAAAAATTTTGCTATCTCTAGCTCTGATCATATATGTAGTTATATACACAGAATCATAAATATATGAACATATGTATACATACATATACATATATATCATCATTTCAATATATCTATATGTGTAATTATGATGCAGGATATTTCTCAGCCCCTTCGCCAGACTTGTGGAAGGGGCGCCCTGTCTACTTGTCCCACTGCGCTCAACCTCTTGCAGGAGGGAGGGAGCAAGCATGGGATATAGCCAACTGCTCTGAGCTGTAAGCTCAGTAAGCTCCATGTGGGGCCTGTGGCCAGACCGGGTGTGTCACTTCAAGGGGAACATGGCACTGCCCAAGTGAGGGTGCCCACGACGCCAAAACCCCAGAGGGGATGTTACAGTGCTTCTTTACTTTTGTTGTCCCTGGATGGTGACGTGTTAGCAGCTCAGTTGGCCCCTTGCCTCATCATGTGGGGTGGCTGCCCTCTGCTGACAAGTGCAAAGGGCCAGTGTCACAGCCTTTTCTTCGTACCTGCACTCAGTGGGTCCCAAGCTCTTGTCTGGTGTCCAAGAAGAATGAGGTCATGTGGACAATTGAAGGATGGTGAAGGTGGAGAATTCTACTGAGTGAGGAAAACAGCTCTCAGTGAAGAGGGGAGCTGGAGAGGGGACTGGAAGATCAGGTCATCTTCCCTGGAGTCTTGTTGTCTCTTCCTTAAAGTCAGGCTGTCTCCCCTCTACTGACTGAAGCTGGGGTCTTTATAGGCACAGGATGGGGTGTGCATGCTGATTGGTTTGTGAGTATGTAAGAAAGGTTAATGTGGAAACGTCACTCAAAGGTGGGCATGAAAGTGTAGAAAACCAATTAGGAAAGGGCAGGTATGTATAAAATAGACAAAGGGTGGGGATCAATCAGAGGAAAGCATGTCAAACAGGAAGACAAGTTCGGAATCCAGTTCAAGGATTTAATTTTCAGCTTGACTTTCAGGCTTTAAACTGTATTCAGCTTTAAGGAGGGGTTTCACCTGGTGCCCAACCCTATCTGCTTAGGCATCTGGCTGCCTCCTGTCACTATCAATTATATATATGTATCTTCAACAATATGGGTATATATACAAATCCACATACAACTATATATATATCCAATCACATATATACACAATCGTAAACATATATACAAAATAATATAAAATTTAAATATTAGAATCATGATAATCCCTACATTATAAGTGTTTTTGTGTCAGTGATCCCTTGTAAAAATTTCCGCATTGTAAAAGATATTGCTAAACATAAATTCTTAATAATTGAATATGATTTTATTGTACCAGTATATATACGTTATTTAATCAATCTCCTGGGTTTTATAATTAGGAAATTAAAATGTATTCTATTTTATATATCTGTGTTGACATGTCCATTGCTGTTAAGGTGGAACATATTTATACATTTGAATAATGTAATTAGTTGCAACCAGTTACCTGTAATTAAAAATCTAAGTGCCCAGCACATTTCTATGTGATATATATGTGTGTGTATATATACGTGTGTATGTGTGTGTGTATGTAATATTTAATCACCTTAAAAGTAATTATCAATATTTCAGTTTTATTCATTGGGCACAGAGGCTCAGTGCAATTGAGCAACTTGCCCGAAGTCGTATTGCTAGTGAGTGGCTCACTAGCAAATGGAATTTGAACGAGACAGGTGTTTTTCTAAGCTAGTTTTATTATTCCATCATGTCTAATACATATTGACCTTCAAAGTGAAATACAAAAAATGTGTAACTGATACTGTGAATCACAGATCTTGGAATAGTATAGCTAGAATAAGAAAACCACAAACAACAGCAACAGATACTGTTCGAGTCCCTATACAGTTATATGATCTTTTGTTCCTCATTACAACCAATGACTTTAGAGATTATTGATGTATAACTCTTTGTTCTGTGGGCAGCTAAGCTTTTAGAAAGAACACATATCACCACTTAAATAAAAGTCAGATTTGGGAAGATAATTTCTTTATTAAAATATCAAATAAATATCAAACATACATCCAAAGTGGACCTTGTTTCTTCAAACAAATAGTTTAATTTCAGCTACAATGATTATGCCACTAATTCAAACAAGTATATTTGTAATGTCTAATGAGGAATAAAAAGGAAGAGTATGATTACTCCTACCTGTGATGTTTCTCTTATTTATTATGCAAACAATTTTGAATACCTACTTGCTGCAGGTGCTAGAGCTTGGAACAAACAAAAAGCTCCCAGGAAACTTTCACACAGGGATGACTTTCCTTTGAGGGTTTTGAAAGACAGGTAAGCGTCCACCAGAGGAGTAGGGAAAAGATATCCTTAACTAGGAAAAACATGAATACAGGGTTTGAGCTGGGAAAATACAAGGTGAATCAAAGAAATGATCAATAGAAATCACCACGAGCACATGTGCACACATGTGCACGCTCACACACACATACACGCATGCGCGCGCGCGCACACACACACACACACACACACACACACACAGACACATTTCTAATTTCTTGAGAGAACAATTTGATCTTCCAGTTTGCTGATATCTCTCTTCCTAAGTAGTGTCTCTTTTTGTAGCAAAATGAACACGGGGTATTTTCCTAAGCAAGTTTTTTCTGTTTATTATTTTAATAGTATTAATAATTATATTTTACGTTATAATTTTGATAGTATCTTAAGAGCTTAGTATTCATTTACTGTTATTATTCAGCTGTTTTAATGTTATTTAATTGTTATCGAAACAGCTGGTAAAACAAGTTTATTCTGCAACATTATCTGTGGAGAAATCACTAGATATAAACATATAATACAAGACTTTGAAAGATTTATAATCTAACTGTGGGGTCTAGAAGGTGGTTCCGGGAAATTAATGTAGCTTATAAGGTCATATTTTGCCCTTTGTTTCTGTGATCTGTTAAAATATAAGTACTTTCTTCAGTCAACCCTTAAAAG
Source organism: Macaca nemestrina (assembly GCF_043159975.1). Lineage (NCBI taxonomy): Eukaryota > Metazoa > Chordata > Mammalia > Primates > Cercopithecidae > Macaca > Macaca nemestrina. The sequence continues at coordinate 147,893,354 of NC_092131.1, read as the reverse complement.
CCAGTGCGTGAACTCCTCTTCTCCTTTTCCAAAAGTCATGCTAATAATGTAATTCCTTTCTTATTCTTATTTTCACTGTCTCCTATGTTATTGACTTCTAAAATGGATTTACAGTGCCTTAATAGTACAAAGAAAAACTATGAGAGAATTTAAAGTGTTCAGGACTCTTTTGTTTTGTTTTTATTTTTGTTTTTTAACTCCAATAACTAAATTGCTCCTGTTAAATGTAGGTGAGAAAAGTTTCTCTGCATCATCACTGGGTTTTGAACTTAGAGTTTGTCCATCTACTGTAATAGAATTGGAACATAATAGTGTTAGGGATCTTCATGCAATAACAAGTGAGACACCGATATTGCAATAGAAGTGGGTTACATAATTCATGATCAATCACTAAGAGGAAATGTGAAAGTTGAGTGTCTTATAGGATTTCCATTTGCTGGGTCAGAGTTTAAGGAATTAAGCTGTAACTAGAGAATTTAATTACTGTTCGAAAGGCCGCCGCTGCTGCTTTGCCTCAGGATGGCTCTGGCAGGAGGTTTCTGCTGATGATTTTCTCAATTGATGCCCTGCCTTCCAGGCCCAGTTGGAATGAGATCATTCACAATTACTAGAAGATATTGGAAAATACATTTTTTATTGTAACAGAAAAAATACAAATAATAAAGTAACATTTTCACAAATTGTATCACCTATACTTTGATAGTTTGATATATACCCTTATAGCTTATTTTAATGAATATATATTTTTATATATGTATATATTTATTAATCGTGTATATTCGGTAGTTATTTATTTATTTATTTTTTTAAGGCAGAGTCTCATTCTGTCACCCAGGCTGGAGTGCAGTGGCGCGATCTCAGTTCAATGCGACCTCCACCTCCCCAGTTCAAGCGATTCACCTGCCTTAGCCTCCTGAGTAGCTGGAGTTACAGGTGTCTGCCACCACACCAGGCTAATTTGTTTTGTATTTTAAGCAGAGACAGGGTTTCACCTTATTGGCAAGGCTGGACTTGAACTCCTGACCTCAAGTGATCTGTCCGCTTCAGTCTCCCAAAGTGCTAGGATTACAGGCATGAGCCACTATGCCTGGCCCATTATTTATCAGTATATCTCTTAATAAAAGCTGGCACAATACTATTTTAAATATTACAGGATCTTTCTACAATTAAAATATGTAGCTAGAATTTTTAGATATTCTTAACGAACATGATTTCTAACGGTGACAGCACTTACTATTGACATTTTCCTGGTATAGTTGCAGTGTGAAATATATTTTAGTTGCTTCATTAGATCTAGCCCAACTATAAGTGCAGTTTTCGATATTTAACAACTCTCTTCTAATATACTACTTCAGAAATGCTGTTATATTCCGAGATGGTTACTTGGGCAGGAACTTGTTTTTTTCCAGTGAAGTCAGGCAATCAGGCTTTACTAACTTTATGAAAGCCATGAGCATTTCTCTAGGTAGAGCAATCCATCTCATGATGGGTTAAACACTGATAACTTGGCCAAAAAAAGTTTTTGCTTTAATGAGAGGAAATATCTATTTGGACCATATCTAGGAGACTCTATATCTGAAAATATTTGTAAAGGTGGAATAAGCAATTATAAGGAAATTAGTCATTTTTACGGCTGCCAAAAGAAAATTGGCCAAACAAGTGATTGGCTCTACAGAGATACAGCACCTGTAAATTAGAAACAAAAATCAAAACACAGACACACACACAATAATCCTGAGGCCAGAAAAGGAATATATTTTTCTTTAATTTTGGATGGAATAAAATACCTTATTCCCATGGAAGCAAAACCAGCTCTCTCTTTAACAATGAAAACATTTAAAATTAGAAATATGAATCACTCTTTAAGAAGAGAATTATTTTTAATTAAAGAAAAACTGCAAAACAAATAACTTGGCTCTAGCAGTACTATATTTATCAAGTTTGTGCAGTAAAAAATCTTAATTTCTGTTGTTAAAAAATAAGCCAAATTCACAAACTGGTAAACCCTAAACCCGAGTCTTGGTTAACAAATTATTCAGTACAGAAATGGTTTAGTAGAATAAGATTTAGTGAGACTATGCATTCTCCCTCTATTACACATGATAGATTTTTTTTTCCTCTTGTATGTAAGGATATTTCTCTTGCTGTCAAATTGTTTACTACAAGAGCCTATCATTTCCCAGCTAAAATGCAAACCTGTATATTTTCATAAAAGTCAAGGTTTGTGAAACACATTTTAAATAGTTAAGGAATGCCACAGAACACAGCAAGTATAAAAACTAATAACAGTTCTTAAACTTATTTAAATTTATTTCAGACATAATCAAATAAAATTAACTTACTATGTTTTGTATTCTATCCTACTTGATCCAATCAGAATTGTGTTCGGTCTCACATGAAGCCACAGCATTAGCAAGGAAGAGATTCATTTATTTCATTCAACAAGAAGTTCAGATATTGGTATGGTAACTCAATTATCCCTTCAAAGAACAAAGCTTATTTTATCTTCCTGTTTTAACATTTTTGGTTAAGGCTGTTATACATCCATGTTTCAGGGTAGTAAATGTAGAAAAAAGAGGAGACAGCATCAGAAGACTATTGCTCACATCTCATTGGAAGAACTTTGTCTAATGTCCATCTCTAGTTGCAGGGGAGGTTGGAGAATTGCATACAACTGAAAAAGGGAAGGAGGGGAATGGTTTGAAAGGTTGTTGTATGGGTGTACTTATAGCATCTGCCACCAACAACCTCTTTAGCTTCTCCGCATGTATATATGCCTTTTCTACACCTACGCTTGTTTTAAATGAATTCATTCTCTCCCTTTCAATGTAGGTAATCCAAAAATTATATTCAGTTACTGCATTTTGAAGTTCAGGATCTGTCTGTAGTCTCTTCACAAGCTTCAGGTTTGGTTCTTTGTGGATCCTGGGACACAAATTAAACACTATGCATCTTCATCCAACACTCCCAATGTATTATTGTGGAGAGAAAATAAAATAGGATAACAACAATTTAAAATTTCTCATTTAGTAAGACAGAAAATGGAAAATACATAGTCTGTGTATGTAGCAACCATAGGGTCCTCTGGACAGATATGTTCAGGACTTCCTGATCCTAGCAGCAGAAGTAGTTTCTGGGTCAGCCAATCTTGTATGACCTGCTACTTTCTGGATGAATTTTGTTTATCAATTTCCCTCCACTACTTTGAGTCTACATACAGGTAAACCTTCCTTGCTCATTTCGTCAGTGGCTACACTCAAGGGTGAGTACTGTGAAAGGTGAAAGTAAATTTAAAAGGGCTCTAAAATAGTTAAAAGTCATTCCATTATGTACAATATCCATAAATGGGGACCATCCCAGGAAATCCAGTCATGTGGTCTTCCTAGCTGGGGAGATGCTCTGCTTGGAGTCTTTTTTTTTTTCTTTTAATTGCTGTGAGTGCAGGGACACAGGAATTACTTTAAGTACAGCAGTAGCCAGCCACATGTGAGACACGCTGGCTAATGTCCATCTCTAGTTGCAGGGGAGGTTGGGAAATTGCATAAAACTAAAAAGGGAAGGAGGGGAGTGGTTTGAAAGGTTGTTGTATGAGTGTACTTATAGCATCTGCCACCAACAATCTCTTTAGCTTCTCTGCATGTGTATATGACTTTTGGGCAATACTGTTTCCTGGAAAATTTACCAGGCTTCCAGGAGATGGGCTCTAAGACAATTTTATGAGCAAGTAACCACATAAGCCTGGACAATTTTGGCCCTTAGCTCTTGGCTCCTCTGTTCTGATCAATTCATCTCCCTTAACCTAATGGCTGCAGCCTCAGTTCCTGAAAAATAATATTCCAGGGTGAGAATGCAACACCTTTAATTTGGTTTTTGCTGCTAAGCTACCATTCATTTTCACTCGAAGGCCTTTTAAAGCATGGTGCTGGAAAAGCCCTCGGGCAACAATTTTATCTCTTTCTGAAGTTGCACTTAGAAACCTCTGCTTGTACAGGTACCTTTTTGAATATAGAATCAGCTGGCTTTTGTCAACCCTGCAGAGTTCCAAATTGTAATATTCTCAGTCAATTTACATTGCAGGACACTAGCAAATGCGCCTCTTTTGAACATGGCTGCTCTCCTTTGCATCTCTAACTATAAACTGTCTAGATTCAGTGTGAATGTCTCTCTGTGTATGGTAGTATATTTTTGAAAGGGGGAAGCATTCAATAATCACTTGGCAATATTCTGAATTTTATTTCCTACCATTCTCACTAATAAAGAAGCCTCAGCTGGCATGGTGGTCAAAGTTTATACATATAGTGAGCAAGATTTGACCAGCTGTTTTGCAATTGCATATCAAAATGTATCGGCTTTCTAGCCTGAGGTGATTAAGTCTTCACTCTCTGTACCAGCATCTCCTCCACAGAGTCAGTTCTATGTTTTAGACTCCGTTACTTGCCATTGCCTTCGTGCTTTAACAATTATTATGTTAGTGAGTATTCTTAGTTGCAAACAAAGCAGTCCACTTTGGTTAGTTTAGGCAGAGAAAGATTCTTTATAGACTACTAGGTCACTCAAGAATCATTGTAGAGGTTAAAGTACCAGCTTCTAAAGCTACTGTGTGGAAACTGGGTCAAGTTATGTGGCAGCGTTTCTTTGGGAAAAACACCAATCAATACTTTTGCCCCTCGGGACTAAATAGTACTGTGAAACCCTGTATGACAGTACTATATAGCATCCACTGTTGGGGGGAAAGCAGTTCCCATGATATGAACACTGTGCCACTTTGAGTTTACACCTTGCTTGAATGCAGGGTAAATACCTGGAACATAGCTGCAAAGGAATCCAGGAAAGTGAGTTATCTAACTTGAGTCTTCAGAAGATGAGCAACACAAGGAGGGATCTGGTCAAAATGGAAGCAGAATGCTCGAGAGGCTGGGCCTCCATACATGATGCTTCTCCACTACAGAATCATCAACTGAATCTCCAGTTTCAAACCCATCACGACACCCTTAGGTAATCTTCAACATTTTGAAACAGCAACCCCACTCTTACCTTTGCTCTGTGAAGTAAAAATGTAAGTTTCTGACAGTTTCAATGTGAAACATAATGGCAAACTTAATATTCCTCAAAAAGCAGCTGTTTGGAAGACAAAGAATGTAAGAGCTGGCCAGTCTTTATGGGGAATAAAAGTAAAACCAATGTTAGTTGTGACAAATATTAGTAATGTGACAGGTTAATAAATAATTAGGGTTCAGGGCATACAGAAAGGTTCTGTGCTATTGTTGCAAGTCTTTTGCAAATCTAAAATTATTCTAAAATAAAAAGTTCATTTAATTAAAAAAATGAAAAAAAAACAGTCAATCAGAAATGCAGAGAGACTCAAACTCTCAAGGCAAATTGCAAGTACACTTATACAAAGCACATCATTGGTCATTTATATTTGTCCTTCATCTATTTGTATCACATTTATTTTAAACAGAAATTTGGAAAGAAAGATAGTATTGTCTCTCCCTCCTTTTTCTATATCATATATATGTATTATGTAGAAAGACACATGCCCATGTGTGTATGTTTATCGACCCATATATTTACTACTATTTTGTATGGATTGCTATTTGTGTGTATATTTAACCACTTAATAAATTTTTACCTTGCTTTCGTAGTAAAAACTAGAATCTCAAAAAATTTGGCCTCAAAATGAGATAGGATATTTTTTCTTGTGAAGGAATAGATTCTGGAAATGTTTACCAATCTTTATTATCTAGAGCTTGCTATTTATTGTGCCTGCTATTTGCAGGTAAAAAATACATTAGAACTCTTTCCAGGGCTTATATAAACTCTGATGATTTATTTATCAAAAAGTGACATCTTTCTGCATTTGCAGTGTATTGAGAGTTAAGTTTAAGATGATAACTGTCTCTTTTGCTACTCTAAAATGCCTTTCTGTCTTTTTCTGAGATAAGAATGAAATAAACTAGTAGCTGTATCTTTGTTTCTACTTAGACTTTTCTTCTTTTTGAGAGCAAGGAACTTAAAATGTTAGCCATTTTTAATATAAATTTTGGGCAAATTACCAAAGAGGTTATCCAAATATGCTTGCTACAATAATTTCAGGTGTGGGTTCATACAGTTATCTCGGGAATTCTGAGTCAATGGGAGACAGCTGTGCTGTTACTAGCCTGAATGCTCTCCATGGTTGATAGTAGGCTTTGTTAGCTGCTCCAGACACAATGTCATGGATTAATTCTTCCTTTCTCCCCACAATTTCTACCACATTTTACTAATAAAATAGCGCAAACTTAGACATGTTTATGAATATATTTCTAAGAATGACAAAATTATTTTTTCCTCAAATATAAAAGGGATTTTACTTTGGTGAAACTTTGCAGACTTTAGTGAATATTTGTTGAAAGATACATGACAGAAATAATCAATAAGAGATATATTAAACATAGGCTCTAACTTCGAAAAGAATGTGTGGAACTTATGGAATAATGGCATATTATAGCTAATAGGGATCAAACATTTCCTGCATTGTGCTAACTGCTATTAGGTATTATCTACCATTTCTCACAAACATTTTCTAAGATAAGTGTTATTATCCCCTGTTATTTATAGATAACGTAACTGAGATTTATAGAAGTTAAGTAAGGTAGACATAGTAGTTCTCAACCCTGTCAGACCCAATGATTCATTTTTATGTAAAATAATTCATAATGACCCATTTTATGCTGAAACAAAGTAATGTATGACTTAACCTATATAGATATAATTTGAAAAATCAGTAGAATGTTCCAACCTAAAATGAAGGAGAACTAAAAGTATTCTAATATGCATTTTAACGTGTAAGGGCTTGGCTACAACTACCCTAGAATACATAGTAGACACAGGCTTTCACAGTCGATAGAATTAACATGAATAGGACCATTTCAAATGCACACTGATACAAACACTATAAATACCATAGTTCAAACACTATAGTTCAAATGCTTTGTGTAGTTTTGACATGGGTGATGTAATTTTTCAAAATGGAAAACAAGCCTCGTTGAATTTCTTAACAGCAACAACAACAAAACCTTCTTTGATTAGTGAGTGACATGCTAGTTCCTTTCCAGGACATTTCAGTGTCTAGTAAACCATGCAAAAGACATGGTGTTTCTACCTAAAAGAATTACATCCTGAGCTAAGATAATTATCAATGAGTTAAGCAATTTCCTTAATGCCTGATGGGTCATTTTAAATCATGCACACTGTCCTGTACATAGTGGGGTGTCTAAATCTCTAGCCTGTTCCACTGAATGCCAGTAGAGTAGTGTCCTTGAATGTTTATGAAAACCAAAAATGTTCCAGAAATTAATAAAATGCTCTGTGTTGAAAACTCCTATGTTAAGTAGAAACAGTGGTGCTACAATTCGCATATAGGCCTGTCAGATTCAAATATTATTCTTGTATGTGCCGTATTATTTTGCCTTATAAGTTAATGAAAGAGACATTATACTGTTAGGAATTCTCAAATACTTTTTGCACCATGAACCTGTTGTGAAGTCTTGTGAAAACCATGGATGTCTTTTCAAAATGTACCTTTTCATATAAAAAATAAAATTCATAGAATTAAATCAATTATATTGAAACATAGTTTTAGTTTAATGATAGGTACAAATAATATTTTAAGGTTCATAACACTTATAATGTTATATGTCAGTATCTGTGGTTGTATTGATGACAAAAATGCTGTTGTAGTTTGTTGCCTGTATTCATAATTGAAAATATAAAGATGATCTCTTCCTCTCTCTCTATGTATATATTTTACACATATATATGTATAAAACATGTATTTTATGCATACATATGTATAATACATGTATATATATTTTATGCACACATATATGTATGCATAAAATACATGTTTTATATGTATATCTATATTAATTATAGATAATACAGATATAGATTATATAGAAAGATAGATATCTATATCTATCTATATAGATTATATAGATAATATATAATATGTATATTCTCTGTGTGTGTGTGTATATATATATAATATGTATTTTAATCCAAGTTCAAGAGTGCTCAGAACTCATCCATGAACCCTGAGATAAAGCCCCTGTGCTAGAGGGAATCATGTACAGGGTACACAGGGAGCACACAGTTGATCACAACTAAACGGTTCAATAAGTTGTAGGAAAAGTGATATACTATACATCAGTTAACTTGCTGATTCCTAAAGATTGGTTGGTTAACAGGCAGAAAAGCCTAGGGAAGAATGTATACAAAAATCATAGTGTCAGAAAAGTCCGTAATATGTGTAGGCAATACTAAGTAGCTTGCTTCAACAAAAGAGGGTGGAGGAAACCTGGAAATTAACAATGGACTAGAATTTACAGTGTGTTCTTTAAATCAGAAGGATTTTACTCTAATTCTACTTGATTTAATAATGTCTTATGTGCTTACTGGGATTTTTAGTTTTTCCAGTCCTTCAGAAAACTACTGTTGTCATTTTGTAGTCTGTGAAGTCCACATTCTCAACTCCCATTGCAATAAAATTAGCTTTATTTTTATGGTGAAGAATTTTCCAAGCATGGATATTTTTATCAAGATAACTATTGTCAATAGGAAATATGGCATAAGTGAAAATATCACAAGCAAAGATTTCTGACCGATATTTGATTATATCTAAATCAGTTGAAGGAAATAGGATGGAATGGGATTTGATTTTCCCTTATTAACATTATTTAACTTTTCTTCAGTGTATTTGCATTATGTGCCTGCAACATCCCATGGATAGATGCAATGGGTTATCTCATTTATTATGTTGTATATTGTGCCTTTCTAGAATAGATAGAAAATAAAGTACTAACATCAGATGCAATTTAGAGCAGTTTTCAATGGTTGTTAACTTATCCACATTTATTTTCAGTGAGTGTCATAACTCCACAGATCGAATCAAAGTCAGAGTATGGGATGAAGATGATGATATTAAATCCAGAGTCAAGCAACATTTCAAAAAGGAGTCAGATGATTTTCTGGGACAAACAATTGTAGAAGTGAGGACCTTGAGTGGAGAAATGGATGTCTGGTACAACTTAGGTGATTATTTTTTTATCTACTTGAAAACAAGTTAAATAAAACCCCTAAATACCTGTGGCATGCATTATATTCCCATGTAAGTAAATATAACCAATGCCTTTCCAGGACATTCTGTTGGACTTTAGATGATTCATTTCATTGACAAGAAAAGGCTATTCTTTTTTCAACACTATTGAAAGACTTTGATAAATCTGAGGTGAAAAGAGAAAACCCCTTCCAAGAACTACCTAGATGTCTTTTAGAGAAAAATGTTATTGCATTCTTAATTTTTAATGCATGAAATACAGCTTCATAAACCTTTGCCAAATATGTGGGAAACAAATACTCTATTATTTAATGCTGTTTGACTTATTTCCTTCTTGTCCATTGATGGAATTTTGGCAATGAAGGAAAAATGTATTTTGAATTGCTTTCTAATGATAGTATAAAAGTAGGCTTTAGTTGACAAAGCCAAGTAAATATGTGAACTCATGCGGATTCTCATGATGAAGATATTGAGAAGGTGATTAGTTGGAATGCTTTAAAAAATTATTATGGAACCAGAAATTAAATAAGGTAAGTTTTGATTTAACTTTTACTGGAATAGAATAATAACACAGAATTTTCAATGGTGATTTAGTAGTAGTAAAAATATATGAGGCACCTCAGTTTCTGCAAAGGCATGATCTGAAGATGTCTTAATCATATCCTATAAAGTGTTTTAATTAAACTTTTGAGGGCTGGCTGGATATGAGTTAAAGAGTTGACACATTCCGCAGGTTAAAAAGAATTACCACTTAGGATACCAACATATGTTAACAAATTAAAAAGTGCTTTTGACTTTAAAAAATAATCTGCATACTTTTAGTAATGAAATAATTGGCATACTAAAAGGAGAAGGTCACATAAAATTCATGAAACTCTAGATTACAGAATAATGCAACAAAAGAAAGATATTTAATTTATCTAAACACAGATGATTCAAGTTAAACTAAGAACTAATTATCAAAACTATTGTAAGAAATCTTCCTTAAAGAAGATTGGTACTCTTATGGATTGGAGTAGAATTTTTACCTCTCCTATAATGATCCACCCCCCAAAGCTTGTTTTAACTATTAAATGACTTCATATATGAAAATAGAGATACTAACTGAGGGTAAATTTCAGGCCATTAACTCTGTGGAACATTCACTAATTATTTCTTTATGAAAGAGGTTTATCTTTATGTGGACTTTTTCTTTCTGTAATACGTTAACATTTTCTTGGGTTGAGGCAGTAAAGTTGTAAGTCAGAACAGAAATTTCTCCAATTTGTTCTTTTAACAAAACATATATGAGTGCCTAGCACAGTGGCTCACACCTGTAATCCCAACATTTTGGGAAGTCGAGAAGGGAGGATTGCTTAAGGCCACGAGTCTGAGTTCAGACTGGACAACATAGGGAGACCCATCTCTACCAAAAATTTAAAAAATATTCTCCAAGCATGGTGCCATGTGCCTGTAGTCACAGCTACTCTGGAGGCTGAGGCAGGAGGATCACTTGAGCCCAGGACACTGAGGCTGCAGTGAACTAAAAGATTATGTCACTGCACCTCAGCCTGGGTGACAGAGTGAGACCTTGTATATAAATAAAAAAAACAAAGAAGAAGAAGAAGAAGTAGAACCCAAAAATCCATGTACCAGTATATATTCAGGAACTTGCTGAGGAATTTGAATATGCTGCTATTAGTAGACCATTCAGCTCTTATGCTGAAACTGTCCTTCAGTCTATGAGATGAAAATATGATGAAACACAATATTGTAAGCCTGTACCTACTCACCCTCAGTACGTTTTTGTCCTCACTGCTGATGCTTAACCTTTGAGAGAGAGAGAAAAAGATAGAGTGTGTACAGGTTTTACCTTTTTCAGCTTTGTGTAAAATCCCTGAATACCTTCTATCCAAACAAATAACCTGTTTCTATTCTTGATACAACCTTTCTCATCACTTAAAATTCATTCTACTACACAAAGGAAGTTTTGACCAAAAGCCTTGGGTGTCCACGCGGAGCCTGCTTCCCAAAGATACTTTGGGATGATAACAGTCAAAAATCAAAGAACCAACAAATTTCCCCTGGAGTTCTGGAAAGAGGTGTGTGACCAAAAAGACCCTAGGTCTTGCATTTCTCTTGGCCCCAGCAGAGAATTTTAATATTTGTTGAGAATCAACTCCCTCTCAGCCAGTAGGAAAATCACTTGTGATCCTGGCACTTAGAAGGGAAGAATCTTTGTAACACAAATGACTATTAAAGAATAAAAGTGAAAAGTCATCAGACGTTCCATAAGAGGGACGCCATCTTCATAATTTAACTGTACCTTATATGGCTAAAGGTACAACTATGTTTAGAAAGAGGGCCAGTTTAAGTCCTCTGCACTGACTTTGTGTCACTTACCTAAATCCTATTTTCATTTGTGAAATGGGTCAGATTGCCAGAAATGGGTCTTGAACTTAGGACCCCCCCGCTACAATCACAGCCTAGAAGTTTATGCCTTTATTTATCTCAGAGCTATTGATCAGTTCATACTGAACACATACATACATTTTATGGCTAAATTGACTATACATTGTTTCCATTCAAATAAACAGTCTAACACTTATAAGTTAGCCTAGGTTATAGACTGTCGGTCTTTATAAATCACTGACAATGAAAACTATTAGCAGCATTTTTTTATTAACCAGAACTTTGGCTCATCTTTTCAAGTACAGAAAGAAAAGAAACCAAGTAGTGACAGCTTTCAGACAAAATGATTTCCTATTTATACACCATTTTTCTTAATTTTGATTGCCAAATAACTTATTTAATTTCATTGTATAAACTGATCAAGTACACAGAAATATATATGAGAATGGCAGGGTCTTCTGATTAGTTTTTTTTTTTTAATTTGGAATATCTATAAGACAGTTGACAATTACAATAACGTAATAGGCAAATATCTTAAATTGTATTTAGGGGAATCATGGTTACTTTTTTCTGTTATTAAATAGAGATGGGGTCTCACTATGTTAGACAGGGTGAAGTGCCCTGGTGTGATCATAGCTTAGTATAACCTCAAACTCCTGAGTTCAAGACATCCTCTCCCTCAGCCTCCTAATTAGCTAAGACTGCAGGCAAGCACCAACACACCTGCCTAATGAAAAAAAAAAGTGTAGAGACTAGATCTTGTTATGTTGCCTAGGTTGGTCTCAAACTCCTAGCATTAAGTGATACTCTCACCTTGGCTTCCCAAAACATTGAGATTATAGGCAAGAGCTACCACATGCGGTCTCATTATGGTTACTTAACAAGCAACTCTGACTCAGAAAAATAGTTTTTAGCTACTTAAGTCTTTTTCTTTTTAAGCTTTTGAGAGGTCATATGAGAAAAACATTATTGTCAGACATGACTGACAAATTGTTTTTTTGCTTTATCAGAGAAAAGGACAGATAAGTCAGCTGTATCTGGGGCCATACGATTGAAAATCAATGTGGAGATAAAAGGAGAAGAGAAGGTTGCTCCATATCATATTCAATATACCTGTTTACATGAGGTAAATAAATGGAATTTTACTAATACAAAATATAAGAAATACTCTTGATTATGGATTATGAAACAGAATATTTGGTTTTAAAAATCATTGAATTTGTAGAGTGGTTCCTGGAGTTCTGACTCTATACTACAGCAGGCGATATACTACGATATCATAAATTCTATGTATTGTATTACCCCTGATGAACTTGTCATCTAATGAGAGTTTAGAACAAGCCTGTGAGGCAGGTGTGAATAGGCAGTAAGATGATAATGCATAAGTAGATACAAAAAAATTATCGTTCTTCCAAAGGGGAAGGAGAGTAATAAAAATATTGATTGAAGAAATGAGTCATGGCACATATTTTGGAAGCATTAAATATGCAGTAGTTTGGTAATGCAGGAGAGGATCAAATCATAACTGTGTTTGAGAACTCCAAGTTAGAGTTCAGACTTTATTGAAGATTTAATTAGGACTCTATTTATAACTAGAAACATACAAATGTGGTGCCGTTTCAATGGCTTTTGGGAGCCAATGTCATAAACAGTTAATTTTTCTTCCTGTTTCTGAGTACAACAAACTGTTTCATACACACTGCACACTCCTCCATGTTAACTTCTCTTTCCACAAACATATGAGTATGGAGAGAATAAGATGTGGTTACTCACCCAAAAGGTAGGGCCTAGTTGGCTTAGAGAGAGGTAAGCACCATCCAACATCAATCAAAAGCACAGTTTCACCAGTTCCCTTTTGTGTCTCAGTATAGAAGCACAGGTAAATCATCTTGAGATTCGATCGAATGTTTGTCACTGAGAGGTTAGTTAGAAGTGTCACTGGAGACTTTCTCTGATGCAAATAATACTTGTCTCATATCAACAAATAGGGGAAGCTAAGGAATGTACTCTTCTTCATGTTTTTCAAAGTAACAAAGTACATTCCTCAGAAAAAGACAGCTGAAAGGTAGCTTTACTTTTTTGCATATTATTTTTTCTAAATATATTCATGAAAATTTATGCATTTAAATATACCCCATTTTACTAAAAAATAAATGAGGAACAGTGTTCAAATTGTGTGAATATCACACAGTAATTAGGTATACGACCTAGGTTTATTTCGTAATCACAGTTTTGTGGTCACTGATATCATTCCCTCACGAGAGATGGTTCATTTTTCAGACCAATAAAAAGAAATCCCTTGAACTGGCATGATGAAGAATTCCGACCTTAAAGTGTGTGTACAGTCAGAGAAATAGCAGTACACTTCACTTTACAGAGTCTTTTCTACTGGTCCAAGAACCAGAAAGAACTGAAATCTAAGAAAAAGTTCTTCAGTTTACCCTGGCTTCATCAAAGTAGCAGTTGCTAAGCTTAGAAGCAAAAAGGAATTGAGAGTAGTAATTTTATATCACTCCAAACTTCTTCAACATTCACTTTCAGCCTCATGTCATTGCCCTTACTCTTACCATTTTGCAGCCCAAACCCTTTAGTATCATTTACAGAGCTAAATTTTGCCTTAACATAGTCAAAATCACATTATTCATCCAGGGCACCATAATTTACTCACAATCCCTGAATGCAAAATATGCTCTATCATGTAGAAATGATTTCATGCAAAAACGCTTCCTTCTGCAAATGGTTTGGTATGTACAAATATTTGAATCATTGATTCCGTATAGACCCACCCCACTTTACTGCCTAAAGTACCTTAGGAAGGTATTTTATCACTTTGAACATGAATATGGGTACATTCTTCGGCCTCATCTCCTATTTTTTGATGTAAGACAAGTATCATTTGCGTCAGGGACTCGCCAGTGACACCTCTAACTAACCTCTCAACTGCAGTGTAATAGAATCTAATTCTGAGAGTGGAACTCGGCGATGTGTGTTTTAATAAGCCTTCCAGGTGATTCTCTTTAAAGTTTGCGAACCAATGTCTTATTCGCTGAGGAAACTAAAGCCTTGACAAGGTTACAAAGCCTGTTACTGTCAAAGACCCATCCAGAGCTATTATGACATCTTGTCTTAAATATCAAACTGCGTCCTTTCTTCCCATATTTATATCAGTGCTTTTACCCAGGCAGAAATCAAAGCAGATTTTGCATAAAAGATGAATTGAGTTAGAATGAAAATTCGAGGTATTCCTATTGCTTGCAGATGCTGATGAAACATTAGAGGCAATGACAGTGCAAGTGCATTTTACTGAAAGTTTTAGTTAAATATTTCTGGCCTGTTCTGAGGAATCACTGAACAATTAAAAACCACTTGCTTTTAGAATCTGTTCCATTACTTGACTGAAGTGAAATCTAATGGTGGAGTGAAAATCCCAGAAGTCAAAGGGGATGAAGCCTGGAAGGTTTTCTTTGATGATGCTTCCCAGGAAATAGTTGATGAATTTGCTATGCGTTATGGAATTGAATCCATTTATCAAGCTATGACGTAAGTACTACAGAACATTTACGTGGTCAATATCTCTATTAAAATATAAAGAAAGAAAGGAGCATTCATCTCACTTCTAATTCAAATGAAACTGATTAAAAAGAGAATTATATTTCACCGTGCATGTTTGATGCTGACTACTCACTCTTACAGCTGTAAAGTATTAATGACTTGGTAATTCATTACCACCATCCTCCAATCCTTGTTCTATTCTCCGAGTGTGGTTCCTTGACAAACAGTATCAACAGCACCTGGCAACTTAGCAATGCAAATTATCCACCCCATCCCAGACCTACTGAATCAGAAACTCTGAGGGTGGAATCCAGCAACCTATGGTTCAGCAAGTCTTCCAGGTAATTCTTATATACCTCAAAGTTTGAGAGTCAACGACTTACTCCATATCTGAGGTAACTAAAGTCCTGGTTTGTCCAAGGTCACAAAGCCTGTTAGTGAGAGAGACAGGTCCAGAGCTAGTAGGGTGTCTTGTTCCAAATATTAGAATATGTCTTTCCTTCTCATCTTTATAGCAGTACTGCTAATTCAGTAAAACAAAGATTTATTTAGCACTCATAGAACCCAAACCGTATAAAAAATGTGATGCTACAGAAATGACTTATTATAATTTCAATGAGGATTCAGAACTGAATTTCAGTAAGGGTTTAGTAATGAACAGAAGTATTCGTTACTTCCCCATAATTTACTTTTTGAGACTTGGTCTAAGTTTATAAGTGCAAGTGGTTCAGATATATACCAGGTGTAATATGCAAATTATTTATATGCATATATTAGATGACTTTTTTCATATTAACAACAAGATCTCGTTTTCATGTGAACTGAATAGATACTGGCCCAGATAATCAGTCAATTTCAATCATTTTAATGATGAATGAAGACTGAGCCAAAATCAGTGTTCCTTTCCTTTCTTTTTTTTTTTAATGTACTATAAGTTCTGGGGTACATGTGCAGAATGTGCACGTTTGTTACATAGGTATACCTGTGCCATGGTGGTTTGCTGCACCCATCAACCCGTCATCTACATTAGGTATTTCTCCTAATGCTATCCCTCCCTTATCCCCCCACCCCCCGACAGGCCCCAGTGTGTGATATTCCCCTCCGTGTGTCCGTGTGTTCTCATTGTTCAACTCTCACTTTTGAGTGAGAACATGCAGTGTTTGGTTTTCTGTTCTTGTGTTAGTTTGCTGAGAATGATGGTTTCCAGCTTCATCCATGTCCGTGCAAAGGATATCAACTCATCATTTTTTATGGCTGCATAGTATTCCATGGTGTATATGTGCCATGTTTTCTTTATCCAGTTTATCATTGATGGACATTTGGGTTTGTTCCAAGTCTTTGCTATTGTGAACAGTATTGCAATAAACATACGTGTGCATGAGTCTTTATAGTAGAATGATTTATAATCCTTTGGGTATATACCTAGTAATGGGATTGCTGGGTCAAATGGTATTTCTAGTTCTAGATCCTTGAGGAATCGCCACACTGTCTTCCACAATGGTTGAACGAATTTACACTCTCACCAACAGTGTAATAGCATTCCTATTTATCCATATCTTCTCCAGCATCAGTTGTTTCCTGACTTTTTAATGATCGCCATTCTAACTGGCATGTGATGGTATCTCACTATGGTTTTTATTTGCATTTCTCCAATGACCAGTGATGATGAGCTTTTTTTCTTATGTTTCTTGGCTGCATAAATGTCTTCTTTTGAGAATGGTCTGTTCATATCCTTTGCCCACTTTGTAATGGGGCTGTTTTTTTCTTGCAAATTTGTTGAAGATATTTGTAGATTCTGGTTATCAGTCCTCTGTCAAATGGATAGATTGCAAAACTTTTTTCCCATTCTGTAGGTTGCCTGTTCATTCTAATGATAGTTTCCTTTGCTATGCAGAAACTCTTTAGTTTAATTAGATCCCATTTGTCAATTTTGGCTTTGTTGCCATTGCTTTTGGTGTTTTAGTCATGAAGGTTTTTGCCCATACCTATGTCCTGAATGGAATTGTCTAGGTTTTCTTCTAGGGTTTTTATGCTTTTAGGTTTAACGTTTAAGTTTTTGTCCATCTTGAGTTAGTTTTTGTATAAGGTATAAGGAAGGGGTCAGTTTCTGTTTTCTGCACATGGGTAGCCAGTTTTCCCAACACCATTTATTAAATAGGGAATCCTTTTCCCATTGCTTGTTCGTGTCTGGTTTGTCAAAGATCAGATGGTTGTAGATGTGTGGTATTATTTCTGAGGTCTCTGTTCTGTTCCATTGGTCTATATATCTGTTTTGGTACCAGTACCATGCTGTTTGGGTTACCGAAGTCAGGTAATGTGATGTCTCCAGCTTTGTTCTTTTTGCTTAGGATTGTTTTGGCTGTGCTGACTCTTTTATTTTTCCATGTGAAATTTAAAGTAGTTTTTTTCTAATTCTGTGAAGAAAGTCAGTGGTAGCTTGATGGGGCATACTTCCCAAAGTAATTGATAGATTCAGTGCTATCAGTGTTTCTTTTCAAAGTCTGCTGTTCATAGCCCTTAATCTCTAATCATATTTCTAGAACAACATAATGTAAGCATGAATGATAATTACTGATAGAGAAATTGTGCATGCTTTTCCAGTACACAGAATGTCCTTATGCTAAATAATAAAGATATATAGATTCTTAGACATGAAAAGAAAGAAACCTTAGAGATCTCCCGATTGAACCTCCCTCTCAAATCTGGAAATTTTGTGATTGGTTCCCTGACTGATGGTTACCATCCCTTTGTTTGTCCACATCCAGTAACAGGGAGCTCACTACTTTGGAGGGAGCTTGTTTTATAATTGATCAACCATAAGGGAGTCCATGACTTTGACATCTGTTCCATCCTATGCCAAAGGCTATGATTCAGAACACCTAGTATAAAGTCACAGCACAATTAAAATGCAACTATGATGAACAGTCTAAGGGAAATGAATTGTTCTGCCTAAAGAAAGGTAGGTTAAAAAATCAAAAGAACCTGCTGCTGGATAGAATCCCATTAAAAGAAAAGATTAGGTTAAATTTATTCCAAAATATCTCTGGGAGCTGATGTTAGATTCGTTCATTTCCATCTTTTCTGTGTTCTAAGAAACATAGTCATGTGAATACAGAAAAATGCTAAGTATGTATCACGTAGATGGTTGAAAAGAGGAGAATTAGCACTTCCTTATTTTATTACATTGTATAATGTGGTAAATCTTGCCTCTCAATCTAAGTAAAAGATAAGTAGTTTTCAAAAATATTTTCGATATTTATTTGCAAGTGACCTGCAGGTAAATTGTGTCTTATTGTATTTACAATACTCAGGAAAGGCAAAAACTTCTGTTCACACTAGACAACTGTCTAAAAGCAGGGGTTGGCATTTTTTTTTTTTCTGTAAAGGGCCAGATAGTAAATATTTTGTAGTTGTACCAGTCTCTGTTACACTGCTTAGTGCAAAGCAGTCATAGATATGAAGTAAATAAATGGAAATGGCTGTGTGCTGATAAAACTTTATTTTAAAAAACAGAAACTCAGGATTTGGTCAGGGTTTGGCATGAGGGCCTGAGGGTCATAGATTCACTGGTCTAAGGAGTGAAAACAAGGCAGATAGAAATAAAGAAAAAGAATGCCTTAGGTTTTGTGATTCATTGACAATTACACTTCAGTGACAATAATGTGGTAGATTATGTGTACTTTTGGTTATACATTTGATTGAAAAACATTTTTATGTATCACATGTTTCTTTTAGCCCTAAATACTTACCATGACAACCCTAATGTTTTTCCCAGCTTAGCAAAACTTTAGATAGGCTTCTTTCTACCTCTAATGCCCTGAGGTCCATCTCCTCCCAGCTGTTGCAGATTCCAAATGACCTAAACCCACAGGCCCCTGACCTCCTTTCCCTTAGAGCGTTTACTTTAGAAAACTCACAGTTGTAAATTCTTTCTCTGTTCCTTTGAGAATTAAAAAAACAAAAATTAAAAAAAAAAAAACCCTTGCCTGATCTTGTCCCTGTTGCAGTAACCTTAATAAAAATTCCCTTGTCTAATTAACTTTGGTGCAATTTTTGCTTTGTCAGTACAAAATTTTCCATTACTTTGCCAGAAGAAAAAAATTCTGTTGACAATCTGATTAATACTAAGGAAATTACTATCAACATAGATACAATCTCTGTTGTACCAATAAAGATTTTATGAATACCAATATTATTTATTGGTATTCATTAGTTATTAGAAATTACTGTTTTTATACAAAAATATACATGTACTCATTTTATCTTAATCTGTTAATATAATTGTAATCTGTAATTATATTCAGGAAAGATAATAGAATGGAACAGCATAGGAGTACACTTGAATTCTATTCCAGGACTTACAAATTGAAATTTTGAAGAGAGGAATCATATCTTTCATCACTGTTTTACAAGAAGTTCCCTTGTTGCATGATAGAAACTCAATACATATTTGCAATTGAGTGAATCAGAGGCAGAAGTTGTTTATCAGAATTCCATTTATTCTTGCCTTCTCCTAGTGTGTTTCTAGATGCCAGAGTTTTTCAGTTGCCAAAAACAAAGTGAAAATGAAAAGTTTAATTGAGCTGATAGAGGGTTCTATGTCACCATTTACGTTGTAATAAGGGTGAGAGCACACTACATTTATTGATCATTTTTAAAAATTTGAGGAAGTTTCAGAGTACTGACTTTTTTTTTCAATCAGGAGTTGAAATACAGCTTTCAGAGATAGTTTCCACCATATTTTTAAAATGATCCTTTTGCAATTGAACTGTAACTTGAGCCCTAAGCTATTGCTGGTCAAGGACTAACTCAACTGAAAAAAAAAAAAAAAAAACTGTTTATAAATACATCTATCTTCTAATTTAAACCGGTTGACTAATGAATCCGTATTTTTCTGTTGTTCTGAAACCTTGTGTCAAGGAACAACAACAATAAAAGTAACCGGAAAGCCATCCAACCAACTAATGAAAGAACAACAAAACCTAGAACGCAACATTTGAAGCCTGTCTCAGAATTAGTTCCTCTTAATTCTTAAAAAAAACAAAATTGGAAAACTCAGCTACAAGGAAGAAATGGTGCTTGTCTGTGTAGTAAGGATACTTACCAGTTTTGAAAAAGACAAAACTCCTTAAATCTGTGGATTTTCCTAGACACCATTTGATCAAAAACAGAAATCAAATTGTACTTTCTTTTGATATTTAAATACTCTTTAGGGTTAGCCAGATCCCCAGGTAACTTCATAATCTTCCTCTTTTATTAGAGATTTCTTGGTTTCTTTTGAGCACATTCCCATTTCTTTGAAGATGGATTTGGAGAAGAAGTAAATAAGGGGAAGTATGTTTTAAGTCATAGTCTGGTAGTACACTATTGAATTTTTCTCCTGTGAAATTCTCAACAGACAAAAGAGTCTGAAACTATTTTGCTGGTAAACCTAAGCATTAGGACTGAACGTCCCAGTGCTCCAGGTTACCGCCAGCTTACTATAAAGCACTCCTCTTTCCACATAATATTTTCTGTGAGGGTACCATTTATTAGCCCTACCCATTACATAAAAATGACCCTTTGTTCTGGAGCCTGCATCAGTAGGAGAGGGATTGCAATTTTCCTGTTTGGACAGGTGATTGATTAAGGACCTGAAGAATTTGTTCCCACATGGCAAATGCAACCATCCATCTAAACTAGTTTTCTAACTAATGACAGTAAGAATGAGAGGCTGTTCCCCTTCTCTAAGGAACACACCATTCCACATATTTTGCATCATGGGGTGAGGCATAGAACTTGTTTCCATCATCAATATTTTGGGAGTTCTTGATGCTTTTCATCAACTGATGCTTCTCATCAATATATGCATTATGTATGTTCCTAATAGTGTTTTGAAAGACTAACTGTTCACAGCTGAACACATCTGGGGAATTTTATATCTGTCATTAAGGATTAAACCATCCTCTGGAGATTATTTCTGTCAAGAAAATACATTTTCTTGAGTGTTTAATTAGTCATTTATTGTAACATGAGGGCTAAGATATCTCACAAAGTCTGAGATTCTGTTAGGCTATGGTTATGCCTCTACAGTACCAAAGGAGAGGAAAGCATTAGGTCAGTGTTTTTTACCTTGATGTGCTTAACAAACAACCTGGACCCTGACATTGGCCATCTTTATCTAATTTGTATTTAAATCAGAACTGTTTGGATACAGATTACTTTAAAGTCACCAGTCTGTTTTAACTGCTTGAGCCAAGAGTCTACTTGTAAAAAAAGAGTGCTACTTAACGGCGTCTTTCATTCATTTAAGAAATATTTACTCAGTGCCTATCATGTGCCAGAAATGTTTCTATGGTTACAGCAGTAAGCAAAAAGTCAGTCTAGTTTCCCATGAGCCTCACATTCCAGAAGACTAAATTAATTTATTCAATAGACATTTTCTGAGTATGTAAGTATAAGGACTTACATAGAATGTCTTAGTCTGTGAGGCTGCTATAAAAAAATACCATAAATTGAGTGGCTGATAAACAACAGAAATTTATTTCTTACAGCCCTGGATGCTAGAAGGTCCAAAATTAAGGTGCCATCAGGTTTGGTGTCCGATGAGGGCCATTTCCTGGTTCATTGATGGCTATCTTTTCACTGTGTGCAAGCTTCACATGGCCAAAGGGATGAATGCTCTCTGGGGCCTCTTTCATAAGACAACTAAAATCCCATTCATGAGGGGCTCCCCACTCATGACATAATCACCTCTCAACAGCCTCACCTTGTAATACTACAACCTTGAGTCATAGGTTTCAACAGATGAGTTTTTCATGAACACAACTGTTCAGACCACAGCACAAGGCAATGGGGAAATAGCAGTAAAAGATAGCTCTTGCCTCTAGTAAGTTCCTGATTTAGGGGGAAGAGAATGAAAAAATTAAATAATAACAAACATGGGGTCTGGAAGGGCCTAGGTATAGAGCAAGCAAATCCAAGCACAGATGAGAAGTGTCAGAGAAAGCTGATGGGCAGCCTGAGGGTCCCACCCTTACTTGTCCTTCAACTTCTGTCTTCCTCTAAAATCTGTGCCTTTTATTTATTTTCCAATCACACACCATTGCCCTTGTACTCAAAATCTCCATAATTGCATTCTAGCGACCCATAGCATCTTTGAGAAGCTATGATGTTTTTGGTCAAAGGAGAAGTGACGTTTAAGTGTTTGGGTCAGCTTTGTGACAAGAATGAATAAAATTCTAACTTATCATTGATAAGTTAGAATGCTGAGCTGAATTTGGGGGAGCAAATGTGATGAACGTTGTTTTAGTGTATTTGTAACATCAGAAATGCAGATGGTCTTCCCTTTCATTTTGCATAGTATCTCTGAAATTGCTTCTAACAATCTAAGAATCATAATCTCCTTTCGGTACATCTTTCCAATCACCTTCCTCTTCTGTTCATTGATTATTTTTAAACTTTAGATGAAAGGCATTTCTATTCTTTGAAAACCACAAGTTCAGTATGATTTTGGACACCTGTCCCTGAACTGGCATGTGAGCTAGAGGATTGTTTTATTTTTTTGTTCAACAATAGCAAGTAACATTAATCCAGATGTGCTATTTGAAATATATATTAGGCCAATAATATTTTGACAATTAATGGTTAATAACTTTGTAGCAGTTGCTTTAGCCAAAAACTTGCCAGTAACTACCTCATTATTCACTTTTTAATTTTGTTTAATTGATTGATAAAATTTTATGTATTTATTATATACAACATGTTTTGAAGCATATATACATTGTAAAATGATTAAGTCTAGCTAATTAACATATACATTACATTACATAGTTATTTTTGTCATGGGTATACTTCCAAGCTGTTAGCATTTTTCAAGAATACAATGCACTATTATTAACTATCGTCACTGTGCTGTACAATAGACACTTTGAACTTATACCTCCTATCCAACTGAAAATTTTTATACTTTGACAAACATCTCCTAACACTCACCCCGCTAGTCAACTCCAGCTCCTGGTAACTACCATTTTATTCTCTAATTCAATGAGTTCCTCTTTTTTTTTTTTTTTTTTAATATTCCACATATGAGTGAGATGTTCATATGGTATTTGTCTTTCTGTGCCTGGCTTATTTCATTTAACATAATGTTCTCCATTTTTATCCATGTTGTTGCAAATGACAAAATTTCCTTCATTTTTATGGCTGAATACTATTCCACTGTATATATATACATTTTCTTTATCCATTTATCTGGCAGTGGACACTTAGGTTGATTCCATATCTTGGCTATTGTGAGTAATGCTGCAATAAACATGGGTGTGCGGATATTTCTTGACATACTGATTTATTTTCTTTGGCTATAAGCCCAGTAGTGGAAATAATATATTGTATAATTGTTCTATTTTTAACTTTTTGAGGAAGCTTCTTACTGTTTTTCATAATTACTGTAATAATTTACATTACCATAAACAGTGTATGAGATTCTCTTTGCTCCACCTCCTTGCCAAGGCTTGTTATCTTTTACCTTTTTTGGTAAAAGCCATTCTAATAGGAGTGAGGTGATTGCTCATTGTGGTTTTAATTTGCATTTATCTGATGATTAGTGATGTTAAATATTTTTCATGTACTATTGGCCATTTGTATGTCTTCTTTGGGGAAATGTCTATTCAGATCCTTTGCCCAATTTTTAATCATGTTCTTTTTCTTGCTGTTTAATTATTTGAGTTCCTTTTATATTTTTGATATTAACCCTTTATTAAATGTATAGTTGGCAAATTTTTTTCTCCCACATTGTAGGGTGGCTCCTCACTTTGTTGACTGTTTCCTTTGCTGTGAAGAACCTTTTTAGGTTAATGCAGTCCCATTGTCTATTTTTGCTTTTGTTGCCTGTGCTTTTGTGGTTATAGTTAATAACTCATTACAGAGACCAATGTCACGCAGTTTTTCCTCTATGTTTTCTTCTAGTAGTTTTATAGTTTTGGGTCTTACATTCAAGTCCTCAATCAATTTTGAGTTGATATTTTATATGGTGTGAGATAAGGGTGGGTCAAATTGTATTCTTCTGCATGTAGACATCCAGTTTTTTCAACATCATTTATTAAAGAGATTATCCTTTTCTCATTGTGTGCACTTGGCATTCTCGTTGAAAATCATTTGTCAGTAAATGTGTGGATTTATTTCTGGGCTCTCTACTCTGTTCCTTTAATCTATGTGTCTATTTTTATGTCAGTGCCATGTTTCATTATTTGCAATAAGTATCATCATTTTAGAGTTTATTACTCGAACTTTTCCCATGGAACTAAAATTCCATTTGTTGAATTCTTCTGACACTAACACCATTTACTTGCAAAAGTAAAGTCAATTATTTTAATGTTAATAATCCATTGTTTTTAATCATGTCTCTAGGGGAGAATATTAAACATTTCCAGAGATTGCAACAGTACATTTTTACCTTTTTTTTTTTTTTGAAGATATATTCTCTGGTTTTTGAAGAGGTGGTTTGCAGCACTTCTGAGTCAGTCATTTTTAATTACTGGTTGTACTTTTAATCCTATTTCCACCCTGAGAATAATTTAAGTAGTATTAGAACTGTAGCTGATGAAAGTAAATGATTTTCAATGGATATAGTTGGAAGCAAGAAAAAGTTTGCTTTGGCTGTAACTACACATAAAGAGAGAACCCGCACAAACTCGGAGGCGGACATCTTGCCAAACTGAACATCCTGTAGAAGCCCATTAGCTGAAAGCTCTGCAAAGAGCAAAGATTGCCTCAGGCTGACTTCTGTGTCCAGTGCTTTCTTGTTATTTTTCCTAACCCCTGGCTGCAATAGCATCAAATGTTGATGGTGGAGAGAAGTGATGAATGTAGTTGGACACAGCCAACATGTTATTTATATTCAGAAAGGCATAGCATGTTTGAGCATGTAAGGATTGGATCTTCTAAAAATCCTTTCATTTTGCAGATGGAAAAACTGAATCTAGAAGTGATGAAGTTACTTTTTAAGGTCACAGTAGAGGGCTAGGTTTAGCATGAAGCATCTTTATGCCTTGGTACTTTTAACTCTAAATTGGCCACCCAGATTCCTGCCACCCCTCCGCGTACTATATGGATACACACACACACACACACACACACACACACACACACACACACACTTTGCTTACCATTTCTTCAAGGTTTCAAAGGAACGTAGCCACTAATACTGATTCATATTTTTCCTTTTTTAAGAATTGTTTATTTTTCTTTTTTCCTTCAACCATCCAAGAAATGTGTACTTTGATGTATACTACTACCATCTTTATCATATCTGTTGCCTAATCATTTACTATTTGGAGTCATGAAAAGGCAAGTTCAACATAGACTATTGTTTTGGTACTAGGAACTACCTTCTTTAATTTAGCATGCTTTTAATCACAGTTTCTAGAAAAAGATAGGTATTTTTACCAAACTGGGAAAAAAATTATACTCATTGGAATGACCTGAAAATTCTGTTGCTCAGTTTCAGTATTTTATTTTGTAAAATCAGTATCAAATGACTAAGTTTTTAATCTTGGCTCTCAACTGTTTGTTTAATTCCCAAGTCACTAGTTATTTCCAACAAGATCATTTTAATATAAGTTCTAAGAGGTGGCAACAACTCCTAGGTATTGTATCTTTAATCTTTAGGTGTATTAAAAAGTGTTTAATTTAACTATGACTAAATTTATGAGTCATATTTAAATTTTTGACATATTTATATTTCCTTTCAATCAAACAAAAAAAGTTTTGCTGATTAATTAGCTCATAAGAAAAACTATGGTAATGCTAATTTGTTATTGAAATTGGTAATAAAATATCTAGTGGAAAGAAAAGTAGCATTAAGTGAAATGCTGGGTTTTTCTTTTTTTTTTTAATTTATTTATTATTATTATACTTTAAGTTGTAGGGTACATGTGCATAACGTGCAGGTTTGTTACATATGTATACTTGTGCCATGTTGGTGTGCTGCACACATCAACTCGTCATTTACATCAGGTATAACTCCCAATGCAATCCCTCCCGCCTCCCCCCTCCCCATGATAGGCCCCGGTGTGTGATGTTCCCCTTCCCGAGTCCAAGTGATCTCATTGTTCAGTTCCCACCTATGAGTGAGAACATGCGGTGTTTGGTTTTCTGTTCTTGTGATAGTTTGCTAAGAATGATGGTTTCCAGCTGCATCCATGTCCCTACAAAGGACACAAACTCATCCTTTTTGATGGCTGCATAGTATTCCATGGTGTATATGTGCCACATTTTCTTAATCCAATCTGTCACTGATAGACATTTGGGTTGATTCCAAGTCTTTGCTATTGTAAATAGTGCCGCAATAAACATACGTGTGCATGTGTCTTTATAGCAGCATGATTTATAATCCTTTGGGTATATACCCAGTAATGGGATGGCTGGGTCATATGGTACATCTAGTTCTAGATCCTTGAGGAATCGCCATACTGTTTTCCATAATGGTTGAACTAGTTTACAATCCCACCAACAGTGTAAAAGTGTTCCTATTTCTCCACATCCTCTCCAGCATCTGTTGTTTCCTGACTTTTTAATGATCGCCATTCTAACTGGTGTGAGATGGTATCTCATTGTGGTTTTGATTTGCATTTCTCTGATGGCCAGTGATGATGAGCATTTTTTCATGTGTCTGTTGGCTGTATGAATGTCTTCTTTTGAGAAATGTCTGTTCATATCCTTTGCCCACTTTTTGATGGGGTTGTTTGTTTTTTTCTCGTAAATTTGTTTGAGTTCTTTGTAGGTTCTGGATATTAGCCCTTTGTCAGATGAGTAGATTGCAAAAATTTTCTCCCATTCTGTAGGTTGCCTGTTCACTCTGATGGTAGTTTCTTTTGCTGTACAGAAGCTCTTTAGTTTAATGAGATCCCATTTGTCAATTTCGGCTTTTGCTGCCGTTGCTTTTGGTGTTTTACACATGAAGTCTTTGCCCATGCCTATGTCCTGAATGGTACTACCTAGGTTTTCCTCTAGGATTTTTATGGTATTAGGTCTAACATTTAAGTCTCTAATCCATCTTGAATTAATTTTCGTATGAGGAGTAAGGAAAGGATCCAGTTTCAGCTTTCTACTTATGGCTAGCCAATTTTCCCAGCACCATTTATTAAATAGGGAATCCTTTCCCCATTTCTTGTTTCTCTCAGGTTTGTCAAAGATCAGATGGCTGTAGATGTGTGGTATTATTTCTGAGGACTCTGTTCTGTTCCATTGGTCTATATCTCTGTTTTGGTACCAGTACCATGCTGTTTTGGTTACTGTAGCCTTGTAGTATAGTTTGAAGTCAGGTAGCGTGATGCCTCCAGCTTTGTTCTTTTGACTTAGGATTGTCTTGGCAATGCGGGCTCTTTTTTGGTTCCATATGAACTTTAAAGCAGTTTTTTCCAATTCTGTGAAGAAACTCATTGGTAGCTTGATGGGGATGGCATTGAATCTATAAATTACCTTGGGCAGTATGGCCATTTTCATGATATTGATTCTTCCTATCCATGAGCATGGTATGTTCTTCCATTTGTTTGTGTCCTCTTTGATTTCACTGAGCAGTGGTTTGTAGTTCTCCTTGAAGAGGTCCTTTACATCCCTTGTAAGTTGGATTCCTAGGTATTTGATTCTCTTTGAAGCAATTGTGAATGGAAGTTCATTCCTGATTTGGCTCTCTGTTTGTCTGTTACTGGTGTATAAGAATGCTTGTGATTTTTGCACATTAATTTTGTATCCTGAGACTTTGCTGAAGTTGCTTATCAGCTTATGGAGATTTTGGGCTGAGACAATGGGGTTTTGTAAATATACAATCATGTCATCTGCAAACAGGGACAATTTGACTTCTTCTTTTCCTAACTGAATACCCTTGATTTCTTTCTCTTGCCTAATTGCCCTAGCCAGAACTTCCAACACTATGTTGAATAGGAGTGGTGAGAGAGGGCATCCCTGTCTTGTGCCAGTTTTCAAAGGGAATTTTTCCAGTTTTTGCCCATTCAGTATGATATTGGCTGTGGGTTTGTCATAAGTAGCTCTTATTATTTTGAGGTACGTTCCATCAATACCGAATTTATTGAGCGTTTTTAGCATGAAGGGCTGTTGAATTTTGTCAAAAGCCTTTTCTGCATCTATTGAGATAATCATGTGGTTCTTGTCTTTGGTTCTGTTTATATGCTGGATTATGTTTATTGATTTGCGAATGTTGAACCAGCCTTGCATCCCAGGGATGAAGCCCACTTGATCATGGTGGATAAGCTTTTTGATGTGTTGCTGAATCCGGTTTGCCAGTATTTTATTGAGGATTTTTGCATCGATGTTCATCAGAGATATTGGTCTAAAATTCTCTTTTTTTGTTGTGTCTCTGCCAGGCTTTGGTATCAGGATGATGTTGGCCTCATAAAATGAGTTAGGGAGGATTCCCTCTTTTTCTATTGATTGGAATAGTTTCAGAAGGAATGGTACCAACTCCTCCTTGTACCTCTGGTAGAATTCAGCTGTGAATCCATCTGGTCCTGGACTTTTTTTGGTTGGTAGGCTATTAATTATTGCCTCAATTTCAGAGCCTGCTATTGGTCTATTCAGGGATTCAACTTCTTCCTGGTTTAGTCTTGGAAGAGTGTAAGTGTCCAGGAAATTATCCATTTCTTCTAGATTTTCCAGTTTATTTGCGTAGAGGTGTTTATAGTATTCTCTGATGGTAGTTTGTATTTCTGTGGGGTCGGTGGTGATATCCCCTTTATCATTTTTAATTGCATCGATTTGATTCTTCTCTGTTTTCTTCTTTATTAGTCTTGCTAGTGGTCTGTCAATTTTGTTGATCTTTTCAAAAAACCAGCTCCTGGATTCATTGATTTTTTGGAGGGTTTTATGTGTCTCTATCTCCTTCAGTTCTGCTCTGATCTTAGTTATTTCTTGCCTTCTGCTAGCTTTCGAATGTGTTTGCTCTTGCTTCTCTAGTTCTTTTAATTGCGATGTTAGAGTGTCAATTTTAGATCTTTCCTGCTTTCTCTTGTGGGCATTTAGTGCTATAAATTTCCCTCTACACACTGCTTTAAATGTGTCCCAGAGATTCTGGTATGTTGTATCTTTGTTCTCATTGGTTTCAAAGAACATCTTTATTTCTGCCTTCATTTCGTTATGTACCCAGTAGTCATTCAGGAGCAGGTTGTTCAGTTTCCATGTAGTTGAGCGGTTTTGATTGAGTTACTTAGTCCTGAGTTCTAGTGTGATTGCACTGTGGTCTGAGAGACAGTTTGTTATAATTTCTGTTCTTGAACATTTGCTGAGGAGTGCTTTACTTCCAATTACGTGGTCGATTTCGGAGTAAGTACGATGTGGTGCTGAGAAGAATGTATATTCTGTTGATTTGGGGTGGAGAGTTCTATAGATGTCTATTAGGTCTGCTTGCTGCAGAGATGAGTTCAATTCCTGGATATCCTTATTAACTTTCTGTCTCGTTGATCTGTCTAATGTTGACAGTGGAGTGTTGAAGTCTCCCATTATTATTGTATGGGAGTCTAAGTCTCTTTGTAAGTCTCTAAGGACTTGCTTTATGAATCTGGGTGCTCCTGTATTGGGTGCATATATATTTAGGATAGTTAGCTCTTCCTGTTGAATTGATCCCTTTACCATTATGTAATGGCCTTCTTTGTCTCTTTTGATCTTTGATGGTTTAAAGTCTGTTTTATCAGAGACTAGTATTGCAACCCCCGCTTTTCTTTGTTCTCCATTTGCTTGGTAAATCTTCCTCCATCCCTTTATTTTGAGCCTATGTACGTCTCTGCGTGTGAGATGGGTCTCCTGAATACAGCAGACTGATGGGTCTTGACTCTTTATCCAGTTTGCCAGTCTGTGTCTTTTAATTGGAGCATTTAGTCCATTTACATTTAAGGTTAAGATTGTTATGTGTGAACTTGATCCTGCCATTATGATATTCACTGGTTATTTTGCTCGTTAGTTGATGCAGTTTCTTCCTAGCCTCGATGGTCTTTACATTTTGGCATGTTTTTGCAATGGCTGGTACCGGTTGTTCCTTTCCATGTTTAGTGCTTCCTTCAGGGTCTCTTGTAAGGCAGGCCTGGTGGTGACAAAATCTCTAAGCATTTGCTTGTCTGTAAAGGATTTTATTTCTCCTTCACTTATAAAACTTAGTTTGGCTGGATATGAAATTCTGGGTTTAAAATTCTTTTCTTTAAGAATGTTGAATATTGGCCCCCACTCTCTTCTGGCTTGGAGAGTTTCTGCCGAGAGATCTGCTGTTAGTCTGATGGGCTTCCCTTTGTGGGTAACCCGACCTTTCTCTCTGGCTGCCCTTAAGATTTTTTCCTTCATTTCAACTTTGGTGAATCTGGCAATTATGTGTCTTGGAGTTGCTCTTCTCGAGGAGTATCTTTGTGGCGTTCTCTGTATTTCCTGGATGTGAATGTTGGCCTGCCCTACTAGGTTGGGGAAGTTCTCCTGGATGATATCCTGAAGAGTGTTTTCCAACTTGGTTCCATTTTCCCCCTCACTTTCAGGCACCCCAATCAGACGTAGATTTGGTCTTTTTACATAATCCCATACTTCTTGCAGGCTTTGTTCATTTCTTTTTCTTCTTTGTTCTTTTGGTTTCTCTTCTCGCTTCGTTTCATTCATTTGATCCTCAATCACAGATACTCTTTCTTCCAGTTGATCGAGTCAGTTACTGAAGCTTGTGCATTTGTCACGTATTTCTCGTGTCATGGTTTTCATCTCTTTCATTTCGTTTAGGACCTTCTCTGCATTAATTACTCTAGCCATCAATTCTTCCACTTTTTTTTCAAGATTTTTAGTTTCTTTCGCTGGGTACGTAATTCCTCCTTTAGCTCTGAGAAATTTGATGGACTGAAGCCTTCTTCTCTCATCTCGTCAAAGTCATTCTCCATCCAGCTTTGATCCGTTGCTGGCGATGAGCTGCGCTCCTTTGCCGGGGGAGATGCGCTCTTATTTTTTGAATTTCCAGCTTTTCTGCCCTGCTTTTTCCCCATCTTTGTGGTTTTATCTGCCTCTGGTCTTTGATGATGGTGATGTACTGATGGGGTTTTGGTGTAGGTGTCCTTCCTGTTTGATAGTTTTCCTTCTAACAGTCAGGACCCTCAGCTGTAGGTCTGTTGGAGATTGCTTGATGTCCACTCCAGACCCTGTTTGCCTGGGTATCAGCAGCAGAGGCTGCAGAAGATAGAATATTTCTGAACAGCGAGTGTACCTGTCTGATTCTTGCTTTGGAAGCTTCCTCTCAGGGGTGTACTCCACCCTGTGAGGTGTGGGGTGTCAGACTGCCCCTAGTGGGGGATGTCTCCCAGTTAGGCTACTCAGGGGTCAGGGACCCACTTGAGCAGGGAGTCTGTCCCTTCTCAGATCTCAACCTCCGTGTTGGGAGATCCACTGCTCTCTTCAAAGCTGTCAGACAGAGTCGTTTGCGTCTGCTGAGGTTTCGGCTGTGTTTGTTATTGTTTACTGTGCCCTGTCCCCAGAGGTGGAGTCTACAGTGACAGGCAGGTTTCCTTGAGCTGCTGTGAGCTCCACCCAGTTCGAGCTTCCCAGCAGCTTTGTTTACCTACTTAAGCCTCAGCAATGGCGGGCGCCCCTCCCCCAGCCTCGCTGCTGCCTTGCCGGTAGATCACAGACTGCTGTGCTAGCAATGAGGGAGGCTCCGTGGGTGTGGGACCCTCCCGGCCAGGTGTGGGATATGATCTCCTGGTGTGCCTGTTTGCTTAAAGCGCAGTATTGGGGTGGGAGTTACCCGATTTTCCAGGTGTTGTGTGTCTCAGTTCCCTTGGCTAGGAAAAGGGATTCCCTTCCCCCTTGCGCTTCCCAGGTGAGGCAATGCGTCGCCCTGCTTCAGCTCTCGCTGGTCGGGCTGCAGCAGCTGACCAGCACTGATCGTCCGGCACTCCCCAGTGAGATGAACCCAGTACCTCAGTTGAAAATGCAGAAATCACCGGTCTTCTGTGTGGCTCGCGCTGGGAGTTGGAGACTGGAGCTGTTCCTATTCGGCCATCTTCAATGCTGGGTTTTTCTTATTAGCCTTTTTTGATTTTCACATATTCACCATTCTCATACCTTTATTTTGCCTTAGGAACTTTTGCACCAAGATAATTTCATTAATATCTTTAAAATTCTTGATATATTTTATTAAGTAAAATTAAACTGGTATTTATTTTATAGTAATTTTATTATATCATGAGACATGTACTCGTAACTAGAAATTACTTGTCAGTAATACATTTTGAAAGAGAAAAGTCATTTTGTGATTTGTTTGACTTCTTCAACAAAATTCTTGTTCAGTGGTATTTTAGAATATGATAGGTTATACAATTTTGCATTATATACTTTAAAGGTTATGTAGTTTTCTTCAAAAGGACAATATATAGAAATAAATAATTTAGTGAAACAAGAATACAAAACATTTTAAATTATCTTATTAGTGCTTAAGGTTGCAAAGAGACTTAAAATCAACAAAAGGCAAAATTTGAATTAGCAAAATTTAAGATGTATATTTTATATATTTTTTCTGGTTAGTGTAATAAAACGTGTTAATGCTACATTTAAAAATACACAATGTACATTTTTTAAATAACACAAATGTATAATGCCACCCAGATTAACACTATGATCATATAATTTAGCAGTATTTCCTGCTTGGTATTTGTTTTTGTGTTTTCATGCGGACATATACACACATCTATTTGTGTTTGGTGTGCGTGTGTGTGTGTGTTGAGATAGTAAAATGTTTTTATCCTGCTTTTTTTGGCAACTTACAGGGTTTCTTTGAATACATGTTTGCTGACCACCTGGATGTTGTCAGCATCCACCTGCAAACTTTAAACTGAAAGACCAGCCCCTAAAAATTTTCCACTTTCTGCTATTTCTTTGTTCAAATGAGGTACTCTTTTAGACTGGGGAAAAATATTTTTTAGCTTCTATTTGTGGATTTTCTAAGCACATATCTTTTTCTGAACAACGTAAACAACCAATAAATTTTGTCTTGCTAAAAGCAGAGCATAAAAGATTCTACATAATCCCCAGGGTATATTGTTCCCAGTGTTCTTCCAGCCCTTTCTTCTAAGTAGCCTCACATCCCATTGCTCATTCCCTATTGTACAGGCAGTATTAGAATCTTGGGAGTTTTGTACTCTTTAATGGATATAAAGTGAAAAGGTGTGGGAAAGGAGAAACAGCTTTAACTACTGGGAAGTCCATTAGCATGAAATAGGGAGGGATTGATAGCCTTGCTTGGCAGCAGTCTAGGACCCAGATCTCTGATAAACGGAGCAGACATTGGAAGGTTTCTAGAAATACCCTCCCATTCCTCTCTGGTCAGGTTAGTGTTTTAGGAGTTTATATACTAGCAGTCACTGAATAGTTCCCCATCTAGCCAGCCACTTAAAGTTAGAAAAAGTTCCTTCCAGAAACTGGGAAATCTTTGATTTGTAACCTTCATTTCTAATACTGTTGTGACTTTGCATCCTTTTTGGTTTTCTCGGAAGTTTCCATGGGATGCTTAGAGGGACTGAATCAGATTCAGCTAGCTACCATCCATTATACCCCAGAAATCACCTCAGTTAAATTTTAATCAAAATGTAAAATATTTCTGTCAGCTTTCTAAGAGGAATACTTGCCTAATGGTTTAGAAAATTTAAAATGCTGCTTTCAGCATACTGATTATAAGTAGAGTATTATTCGCCTTCAAAGTATTCGTTGTTACTACAGTGTTAACTGCTAGGTACTTCCGCCACATTTTCACAACATAATTGGATGTTTTTATAAACTGTCATACTCAAGCATCTGTCCTTTATTCCCTAACTCTACATAAATACCTTTAGTTTATATTTTGGTTCATATTACTTTAATTTGTTTTAATTAAGTAATGTTTGTTGGTCAGTTAATATGTACAAGGAAACAATGTGATAAATATGGGCCAGATATATATCTTAAATTTTGCTAATTCAAATTTTGCCTATCATTGATTTAAGAGTCTACTTGTCACCTTAAGTACTAAGAAGAAAGATAATTCAACTTGTTTTTTTATTCTTTGATAAACTAATAATTGTTTATATTTCTCTTTGTTTTTTAAAATAAAACTGCATAACCTTTAAAGTATATGATGTAAAACTGTATAAACCTATAATAATACTTTATAATATCATTAAATAAGTTGGATGTTTTTATAAACTGTCATACTCAAGCATATGTCCTGTTTGTTTGGAATAAGTCAAACAAATCAATAACACAGTGCTTTTTTTTTTCTTTCAAAAGCTATCAAAGCATAAACAAAACACATTCCAGAAAGAACAGATACGTATACAAGCAATACGCAATATTGAAGAGAGAGGGCCAAAGTAAAGAAAATCATTATATCAAAGATATATCTGTAGTCCCATGTTCATTGCAGCATTAGTCACAATAACTAAGACATGGAATCAACCTAAGTGTTCATCAGTGGGTGAATGTATTGAGAAAATGTAGTATGCACTCAGAATGGAATACTTTTAGCCTTAAAAAAAAAATGAAATCTTGTCATTTGCAACAAGATGGTTAAACCCTGAGAATATTATGGTTAAGGGAAATAAGGCAAGCACAGAAAGACAAATACTGCATAATCTCATTTATATGTGGCATCAAAAAAAAAAAAAAAACACTAGAATTCATGGAAATAGAGAGCAGAATGATGATTACCAGGGGCTTAGGGAAAGGAGGCAGATTGTGGAGCTATTGGTCGAGGAATACAAAATTTTAGTTAGATGGGAGGAACAAATTCCAGAAATTCATTTTACAACATGGTGACTATAGTTAATAACAATGTATTGTGTTCTTGAAAAGAGCAAAGAGAATAGATTTTATGTTTTCTCACCGCAAAAAAAAAGATAAGTATGGTAAGTAGTGCAAATGTTAATTAGCTTGATTCAGCCATTCCGTAATGTACACATATTTCAAACCAACCTATTGTACATGATAAACATGTCATTTTTATTTGTCAATTAAAAATAAAGAATTAAAAAAAAAGAGAGTGAGGAGGATAAATTAAGAGAAGCTATACTGTGGTAGATGGTTAAGAAGGAGTCTCTAGAGATACATTACGTGAATTCCAGTCTTTGAGAACCTTACCTGCTCTGTGACTTTAAAGAAAAAAAAAATAGAAAAGGAAAGAAATGTTACAACAAATACAGAGAGGACCTTAGACTTCAGAAACATTGGCAAAACAGAAGCAATTTAGTATTTAAAGACTAAGTTGCAATTACTAAGCTTACCTAGTTTACTTGGTGTTTTCACGCTATTCATGATGGGAACAGCAACTTTCCCACTTGGTTTTATATTTTCAGAGATCATTCTAAATCTTCAGTTACAACATTGTCAAAATTAGGCTTAAAATTGTTTTGTTAGGAAGTTTGGGTACTGCAGAAAAATTCAAGGTTTTGTGTTTTAGAGATCAGAAGCAGACAGTAATTCTGTGATATTTGAATTATCTCCAGGTGCAAAGTATTTTTTTCCTTCTGACTGTGGTATGTGAGGTGGTCATTCATCTTGGAAGCATGGCAGGAGTGTCAATTTTCACTTCTACACTTCCTAAATTGTTTTTCTGCTTCCACTACCCACTCGTTTGAATCCTTCTTTATACCACTTCAGAGTCATCTTTTCAAATTAATCTAATAATGCTAGTTCTTTCTGCAGAAATCTCAGGTAACGTCATATAGTTCACATGAGAAAATCCAAACTCCTTGGCCAAATATTGTACCAATCAAGGTTTGGCCTTGACCTACTTTACCTTGGTCATCCCCTGGCACCTCTTCACTTTTCATCTTATTTCCTCTTAGTGAAAATTCCTGTCACTTTATTAACATTGATCTTGCTAAGGTCATGATGATGTTTATTTGTCAAGTCCAATAACTTCTTTTCTGTCCTTATTTTATAAGACTGTTACTGCACTTAACAGTATCAATCATCCTCTTATCAAGATTATCCTGATTCCAGTTTCCTGGGTTTCCTTTTACCTATCTAGTATTTATTTAGTCTCAATTATAGAATTTACTATTTTTTCTTCTTGTATAATTTCCTTTTATATTGCTATTTCCCAGGTGACATTCTGTAACATTTCTTCGTTTATTGTACATATTTTCCTTAGATAATCTTATCCTTTCTCATGGTTTCTGATAATTCATGCTGATGATCCCAAATCTAGGTGTCTAGTCCATGTCTCCAAAAACCAGTAACATTCCTACATGGAAGCTCTATGAGCACCTTAAGCTCATAATTAACTGGATACATCATCCCTCCACCTTCAACTTTTTTCCATTTTTTAGTTCCCAGCTCACTTGGCAGAAGAACCACTCATGTAGTCACTCAAACTAGAACCTTGAAACTTAACCTTTTCTCTTCCTCATCCCTCTCTATCAATTCTAAGTCCTAACAGTTTTTCCTCTGTGAATATTTCTCAAATCCATTTCCTCATCACCATCTACACACTACTACTAGTTAAGACATCCATCATCTCTTCTCTTCATAGCCTCCTAATTGGACTCTTTACTTTCATCTTCCTTAAACTCATCCTCCTCCATGCTCCTCCTATCAAATTAACCTATTTAAAATCCAGATCTGATTATTTCACTTCCCATTACATGTTGAAGAACTAAAGTTCCTTGCTAATGCTTTTTAACTTATATTTACTCTGTACCATTTTGAACTTTGTCCAAAAATGTTTTTTGATGCCTAGAATAGATCCAATTTATCTAACATGTTACACAAGACTCTCTGTAAACCCTTCAGATTTATCTTTAGCCATACCAATCCTAAATGTTCTCCTGGAAATTTGTGCTCTGTTAACCTAAAATTACTAGAGTTCACTTTATACAATATTTTATTTCTTTCCATAGTGCCTTGATTTGTACTTTTCCATTCCTCTGGAATACATTCTTTATCCATCAATGATATCAAACCCTGTGTGAGGCTTGGCTATCTCAGTCATTCATTGACTGTTAGCCCAGCCTAATCTCAAGACGTCTCGCCTGACCCTCCTCACCAGGCTGTGATATATGCATTCTAACTCAGTGTCTTCATAGCACTCTGCTATGCCTTTTTCATAATTTTTGCATAACTGTATTAAACTTATTACATGACTGATTCCGCCAGCAGTCTATAAGCAGATTCATTCCCGCATATCCAAAGCTAATATAGTCTCTGCCATTTAGGTGTGCTCAGTAAATATTTGTTGAACCAACTTGTAGAGACGCTAAGCTCTTCACTCTTTCATGATCATTACCTCAACTCTCATTCTGTATTCCTTGTGTTTCCCTCTGACTTCTCCTCTCTTCACCACTATGGGACTCAGTTCGGCCTTTGGAGGATTACCCTGCACCTCCAGGCCTGCTCCTCTACCCTACGGCCCACCCAAACCTTTTGGCTGCCTCTGTGATTGCACTTTCCTCTGTACAACAAAATTAGGATTTGAGGTATGTGCTTGTTAATTAGGAGTATGCATTTTATTACATCAAGACTATGTTTTAATCAACTCCAGATCCTTACCATTAAGAAGAGTGCCAGGAATACAGTAAGTACATAGCCAATGAAGAAACAGTACTCTGACCAGATGGCTTTAATAGGAAAAAAAAAAAAAATGGTTAAATACTAGAAAACTCTTAGAATAAATTCTAATACTAATTCTAATCAATTTTCATAGATGAATGTATTATAATTACTATCTGAGTATCCATTGAAGTTATTTTTAAAAGAGAAGTTTAAAGTGTGAATGTAAGTTTGATGTTACTGTTTTCTAATTTTTCTGTGAACAACATGTTAGCATTAATGATAAATGTGTAGCAAAGATTGTATAAAACTATATAACTCAAGACTGCACTTATTTACATGATGTTTCCTGAATTTTGCTTAACCATCTCAAATTACGCAAAGGGTGGTTTTTGATACTTCTAATCTTCCCATATTGCATTTGCTTTTCCCTCATATGACTTTTAAGTAGTGAGCAATGTTCAATAATTGTGTCATTTTCTTTCAAATTTATTTAGTTTTTTTAAAAACTGACAGATAAAATTATACATATTTATCATGTACAATATGATGCCTTGAAGAACATATACACTGTGGGATGATTAAATCTAGCTGATTAACATATGCACATCTCACATAGTTATCATTTTTGTGGGAGAACGTTTAACATCCATTCTCCTAGCATTTTTCACAAATACAATATGTCATCATTAACTATAGTCACCATTCTGTAAAATAGATCTTTAGAACTTATCCCCCCATTTAAATAAAATGTTCTATCCTTTGACGAGGATCTTCCCAACCCTGCACCTGCTAACTGCTCCAACCTCTAGTAACCACCTTTCAACTCTCTACTTCTCTGACTTCAACTTTTCAGATTGTGCATATGAGTGAGATCATGCTGTATTTGTCTTTCTGTGTCTGACTTATTTCACATAATGTCCTCCAGGTTCATCCATGTTGTTGAAAATGGCAGGATTTCCTTCTTTTTATGACTGAACAGTATTCTCTTGTGTATATAACCATATTTTCTTTATTCATTCATCTATTGATAGATACTTAGGTTGATTCTATTCCTTGACTGTTTTGCCTCAATACACATGGGAGTGTGGGAAAAAAAAAAGAAATGTGATAGCAGAGCTCTAAGAATTTTTAATTTCTGTTTTTAACTAATTTTTTGGTTAAATAAATGATACTGTTTGTGAATTCTTAATAAATATTAATTATAATCAATTCAGTATATAATAGAGTCATAACACTTATCATTTCCTTAAAGTCATTAATAATCTAAATCCAAGGTTAAGTTGCACAAATCATGTAACTCTCATAGCATAAATTTTTATTTGTGATTCTTAAAGATGCACCTTTAAAGATTTAGCCTTTTTTGTTCATCAGTGTTATGACAAAGTGGGTAGCAAGGTGCCTGGTTAAGATCTAAGAAAAGCCACGGTTTTCAGGATCATCATTTATTTTTTGTGAGAGTGCCACTCAGGGCAGCTATTTATGTATGTGTTCAATAATACAAAATTCAGAAATGTCTAGATTCCTTGGTGGCATAGTAAGATATGAGAGCAACATAGCATCACATTATATAGTGAAATTTTCTTTCCTCCATGTATATTTTATCTTTCACTTTTTTCATAAGCTGTGCTTTCTATTTTCAAGTATTTTGTTGTAGTTCAAATGAAACAGGTTTCCTTGAGAGAAATAACAAAATTGGATCCTTGATGCTTCTGATGGGTGTAAATGATACCATTATTCAAGGTTTAAAAGAAATGATCTTTAAGCATAAAGCTGGTATTATTCAATCTGTTCTCACTATTCATCTATTTGCCTAATTAAATCTTGTCTAACAAAGTGCTTAGAAAAGAGAATTGCTTACAGAAGATATTTCTTTCTGAAAAATCATACAAACTGGACTCAAGTCAGAGGTTAAACTGACTTATTCATTCAATGTATAATGAGAGGAGGATGTCTTGCTACTTTACAACTGTGAGAGGCATGCAAATGCAAAAGAACATTTTGGTTAAAATATAGCATTTTAGGAACCAAAATAAGTCGAAGCGGGAATGAGGAAGTAGGGAGACTCCTGCACAGTTGCTTTCTGATGGTGCTAAATTCCACGGAAATTGTACTTTTGGTGTGTACATGCAATATTCAAAGTTGAGTTTACACTTCTTTGTGGCAAATTACATTATATTTTTTAAGACACATTTATTCCACATTATGATCAAACTATTACATTTGGCAATCAACATCGAGGGTGCAAAAAAATGTGCATTAAAAACGTTCACTAGAATGCTTTATACAAAACAGAAACTAAAATAACCTGTTATACAATTAGTCACAAATATAATCCTTGAGGTTTTGTCCCATATACGTGAGTATTGTCTAAAACCCATCTTCTCTGACAGCAGCAAGGTCCTGTCACCACTGTGCCTGGCTGAATTCACAACTGCATTGTAACCTGTAGCTTCCTTGTCAGTTCACTGGCTTTCTTCTCCTGCTAATTAAGATCTTCTGCCACTGCCATAGCTACTGCTGCTACTGGAACCACCATGGCCACCTTGGTTTCCTGGTTGGCAGAGTATTGGCCTCCATGACCACAGGAGCCAGAGCTTCCGCCTCCAAAGTTTCCACCCTTCATTCATCCAAAATGTGAAGATTGACTCTTATCATTGCCAAAATTGTTGTAGCTTCCACTACTTCTGAAACTGCTTCCATTCTTACCAAATCCATGATAGTCATCCCCACCGCCACCATATCCACTACCACCACAGATGCCAAAAAAGCCATACAACCACTAAAGTTTCCTCCATGACCAAAGTTGTTATTCCTCCAAAACCACCTCCGTGACCACCACCAAAGCTTTTAGGACCCCTTTGACCTCTTCGACTGGGTGAGACACTAGCCATCTCTTGCTCTGACAGGTCTTTTCTTACTTCACAGTAAGAAAATGTGAAGGTAAGAAAAGCCCTGGTAACAACAATTACCTTACTGTGTCCATTCACAGTAAGGTATTTCTGAACGACAGCCTTATTTATGGAGTCATGGTCATCAAAGGTTACAAAAGCAAAACCCCTTTTCTCGCCCCTGTCTCAGTTATGATTTCAATCACTTCAATTTCCCTGTACTGTTCAAAATAATCTCTCGAGTGCTGTCCCTCAGTGTCTTCTTTAATGCTATCCACAAAGATCTTTTTCAAAGTTAAGTGGTTACCTGGTTGGTTATCTGGTCTTTGAGAATCTTCCCTTGAGACAGCTCTCTTTGTTTCCACAACTCTTCCTTTGTGGCCTTGCGTTCATGGCTACATCCACCTCCTCCGCAGTGGCATATGTGACAAACTCAAAGTCCCCGGAGCGTTGGGTGTTTGGGTGTCTCATTACCACACAGCCTGTGAGTGTTCCCCATCACTCCTCAGACTCTCATTAACTTTTTTTTCAAAGCTCAACCCTCTGATTCAGAGCTTCTGCAGCTGTTCAGGCTCTTTCGAAAACTCTGACTTCGACATGACAACAGTGGCGAGGGAGACTTTAACGATGCTTTCTCGGCAGCATCCATGGGCGAAAAGGGCAAATTAACCTCTAATTAAGCCACTTTACATTTGCAAATTAGAAATTTTCAAAAGGCCGAAATTGTTTTTCTTTCAATTAGAGATTGTGCAGTTTTCTCTCCTTTTCATAGATGTAGCTGTGGAATTACTTAATTGCTGATGTTAGAAGCTCCGTTGTTGCATGAATTAATTAATTTCTGTTTAAAAAGCACATAATGTTTTTTGTCTTGCAGGCACTTTTCATGTCTGTCTTCTAAATACATGTGCCCTGGTGTCCCTGCTGTCATGAGCACCTTGCTGGCTAATATAAATGCTTTTTATGCTCACACAACAATTTCAACAAATGTACAGGTTTCTGCTTCAGATCGATTTGCTGCTACCAACTTTGGTGTAAGTATAATCTTTTAAACTTTAAAATTCCTAGTAGCTTATGGGAGTTACATTTCAAGAGACTTTGAACTTAAGATATTCTTGGAATCTTACCGCAGAAAGGACATTTTAGGGAATAGCATAATGGGCTCCAGCTCAAAGTTCATTTGAAAACTTTCTAGTAAATTAACTTTGACATTCAATAGGAATTTTCATTAGATTGAATCTTCATATCTTAAAGGATCTTTTCCAATGAGGGAAAAACATACATTTTATAAGAGAATGCTGGGACTTTATAGGGAATTCTCAACGTATGCGAATTTGGTATTCAACATTTCAGATTCACTGTCTTGTAGATACAGTTCCCTAGTCAGTGTGAGTTTGGCTGCCTTCTCTGGAACATATTAGACTCCATTTGCACTTCCTGTTGGTTCCTTCTGGTACTGATGGATAGTGGCACATCCTCTAAGTAAA
The DNA here is from genome assembly GCF_043159975.1 of Macaca nemestrina. Lineage (NCBI taxonomy): Eukaryota > Metazoa > Chordata > Mammalia > Primates > Cercopithecidae > Macaca > Macaca nemestrina. The sequence continues at coordinate 147,851,406 of NC_092131.1, read as the reverse complement.
ACATAGTAGGTGTTTAAGGAGCCTAAGAAAAACAATATGTGCCTAATTAAGGCCGTCCATCTGACATATGCAAAGACATCAAGAATGCCTTGAAAAGTAGAAATTCAGGCTGGGCCCAGTGGCTCATGCCTGGAATCCCAGCACTTTGGGAGGCCGAGGCGGGTGGATCACGAGGTCAGGTGATCAAGACCATCCTGGCTAACACAGTGAAACCCTGTCTCTACGAAAAATATAAAAAATTAGCCGGGTGTGGTGGCAGACACCTGTAGTCCCAGCTACTCGGGAGCCTGAGGCAGGAGAATGGAGTGAACCTGGGAGGCGGAGCTTGCAGCGAACTGAGACTGCGCCACTGCACTCCAGCCTGGGCGACAGAGCAAGACTCTGTCTCATAAAAAAGAAAAAAAAAAGAAAAAAAAAGAAAAGTAGAAATTCAGGGAATCAAAGGAGCCCCAAGAATTCATCTGTTGCATCCATCATTGTAACTTTCTCTACAAGTATACTGTAACTGAAATTGGCAAGACTGGAAATAGGATGTAAATTAAGAGTATTTCTAGTGAAGTGGTAAGAGTCAAAATTAAAAATTAGTGGAGATGGAGAACAGACGATAGATACCAAAGTTTTTCAGGGCATAAAATCAACAGCCTCAATAGCATTTGGTATGTTTGGGGACATGGACAGGGAGGGAAGAAGAAGATGCCTGGAAATATTCCCAGGTTTTTGGTCAGGGCAAATGGGTAGGCAGTAGCACTGTTCAGTAATCCTGTGAGACAGGTTTTTTGTTCTCTTTTTTTTCATGGAGGAAACTAAGATCAATTGTGGGAAAGTGATTTTTCATGGCATTATATTGTTTCCACTGTACTTCCAATTTAGTTCACTGAATAGATTTTTGTTACAGAGTATAGTGTTTAGAACTCAAATTTTGAGTTATGTGTCATAGAAAAGAAACAGTTGAGTCACAGCAAATAAAAGGGTGAAAAAACAGTAGGGAAAAAGATGTGCTCCTGGGTTTACTCTATTTCTGTCCTTTTCCTCTAAGAGAGAAATGCATGTGAGGTGTGTGAAGTGAATTAGAATAATCAAAGGAAACTAAAATTGCTATTTAATGCCAAATCAAATAAAATGCCAGTAAAGGAGACTACTCTTTGGGTTAGGAGTTACAGAGTTTCCGTTTTTATTGAAATTTAGCAAGTCAGTTTAGTCATAAAAGCCTCAGTTCCTCAACACGTTCAGTGAAAAAGGTAATTCTTACTTTAACATGTTTCTCAAATTTAAAATAATGATAAAATGTGATACAAGATGGCAAGCCAGTTGATAAAAGTTAAAAGTGTCATTGCATAAAATATGAGGATTTTGTCTTTCCTGCCTTACCTACAGTGTAACCTACAGTATCAGCTACTTTTGTTAGACAGATTGACTCTTACAGAAGCTGGAACCAAAGAACGTTCCCTAACCAGCTCAACGAAATCCTGTTGTTACCAAATACCAGAGCATAGAACAGTTTTGTTATAAAACCCTCATCTTAGTAACAGCACATGTTGTCTTGGGATTTTTACCTATGATGTAAAACATTCTGTGCTATGAAATTGTTTTGCTTCTAATATTCCGTCTGTGTATATTGTGAAGAATAAGTCAACATCGTGGAACACTGAGCCTTTCTCCCTCTGAGAAAGATGTGTTTAAGTGATTAATATCCACCATAAAAACTACCTGGAGGAAAATTAGATAACATGCTCCTTTTCTTCCTGCTGCCCCGAAGAAGAGAGAGCAGATTGATTTCAGCACATTTTAGTATTTCAGTGGCAATGTAGTTATAACAAACTTCATTTTGTAAATCCAATAACTTATTATAGAATAGGACCAAAAGAAAGAGAAATGTTTCTTCAAACTACATCATGAAAAGTTGGTGATTTGGTATGTAAATTTGACTATATTTTTCTAGCTATTGAAAATAATGCCATTGGATGAGTAAAATATACTGAAGTATATATCCTGCCTCTACATTGGAGCCTCAGGTTTTTATTCACCTAACTATTAAAGCTGATTCTGTCATCTGGGACTCAGTAACAATTATATGCTCCCTTCTTGATCCTTTTCAAAGGTACATAACCCACACATTTTGAGACTCCAAAAAATAAACCAGTGTAAAAAGCTTTCTTACCTGTGAGAATTGTAAAACAAGTCTTTAAGAAAACCATTACACATTTAGACCTTTTCATGTATGAATCTTATTTGAAATCATGATGTAGATGAAACATGTGCAAAAATAAAGTGAAAAGGACAGAACCCTTGGGTATAGAGAAGAGATGCAAGCAAAGTTTATCCAGGAAACTGGCTAGACCAATTGGATGACAATGATTTTTTTTAATGTGATTTTGTCTCACCACTGCACTCTAGCCTGGGAGACAGAATGAGACCCTGTCTCTAAAAAAAAAGTGATAGTGTGAAAGATAAGGTAAACGATTTTGGGAAAGGAGTAGTACATAATATCATTAACTGTCATAGAGAGTTCAAGAAAAATGGAGAATTAAATTAACCCACTGAATTTGGCAAGTAGGAGGTCATCAGTCAGTGAAGCAATTGTGGTTGAAGCCTGATTTCATGAAGTTTGTTCAGTGAATGGCATAGAACAAGCTTGTCCAACCCATGGCCTGTGGGCCACATGCAGCCCAGCGTGGCTTTGAATATAGCCCAACACAACTTCGTAAACTTTCTTCAAACATTATGAGACTTATGCATGATATTTTTATTGCTCACCAGCTACCATTAGTGTTAGTGTATTTTATGTGTGGCCTGAGACAATTCTTCTTCTTCCAAAGAAGCCAAAATATTGAATATCGCTGGCATAGAAGCACAGTGATATAAATTAAAGCTCAATTATTCACTAAAATATGATACAGTCATTCAAAATCAGGTTTTTATGGAAGAGGTTCTATAATTGAGCAACACCCATGATATAATGATAAATGAAAAAAGTATGCTAAAAAACTCTCTATGCAATTTAATTCCAACACTGAAAACACACACGCACACATACACACACTCACACACACACATACAGGTTTAGAGATGAGACTGGAAGGAAATGTGCTAAAATACCAATGATATAGCCACCTGGTTGGATTACAGCTGACATTTTGTTGGTTTTGTTTTGTATTAATCTTTATACAACAGTCTTTTTGTTATTATTATACTTTAAGTTCTGGGGTACGTGTGCACAACGTGCAGGTTTGTTACATAGGTTTACTTTGCCATGTTGGTTTGCTACACCCGTCAACTCATCATTTACATTAGGTATTTCTCCTAATGCTATCCCTCCCCCAGCCCCCAACCCCCGACAGGCCCCAGGGTGTGATGTTCCCCTCTCTGTGTCCATGTGCTCTCATTGTTCAACTCCCACTTACGAGTGAGAACATGTGGTGTTTGGTTTTCTCTTCTTGTGTTACTTTGCTGAGAATGATGTCTAAAATTTTTTATAAAATACCTTAAGTCTATATTAACTTTATAACAAAATTCTGAAAGAAAGGTTGAAATTGGGTGAGGAAATAGACTATTCTTTCAAGGAACTTAAGCGAGAAGATAAAAAGAGAGATTGGGCAAGAGTAAGAAGGTTTTTCCATATAAAAAGAGACTTTATTTTTATTCTCTGCTTGGGTAGGGATTTTTAAACTATTTAATAAGGTAAATATAAACATGTTTATAGTGTTAGGAAAGGAGTTAGTTGCAAGAGTGAGGTTGCGAATTTCTCAGATGGGAGAATAAGTGACTATAAGTACTATCTCAGAGGAAAGGAAGGAAGTGTAGTCATGAGGGCAGATGGAGAGGCTAGCCTTTAGCACAAGAAAGGACAAGCTCTGCTCTGAAATTCGAGGAAATAGTGTGAAAGTACTTGCAGAGAACACTAAGCTTTTGATATAGAAGTGAAAAGTTGGGGTAGTTGTACCTTATTTTTAGTCCTTCTTTAAAGTTGTCTGGAAGGCCAAGAATTGCTCATTTACAAAACAAGGGCTGTGAAATGGTTGCAGAGGGGAAGAGGGTGGTAAAAGTTCAGATAAGCTACTGAGGGGAATACAAAAAAGAATGTTTCAGGGACATGTAAAAAAAATTCTTAGTAAAGCTAAAAGTGTCATTTGCTGTTGGGCACTATAAATTTGTTGTCACAATTCTTGTCACTGTGAGACTTTCTTAGGGTGTGTCAGCATTCTGATGCTGATCTATGAGGAGATATAGCTGATTGTTGGATTGACTCTAGGCTGAAATTTTGCAGAAAAGAGGCCATGTGAAGGTAAGGAAATTCATATAAAGATAATGGGGTGAAGGTAAAGTGATTTGCCGTTAGCTCTAGTTTTTGGTAAGTGGAACCATGAGAAGCATGATGGATAGCAAGAGAGAATGAGGGGAGAAGTGGGGAAAGGGACAGAGAAAGTGGAGGAGAGAAAACAGGCAGAGACAGAGGATTGTGGGAGGAACGTATCAATAGCACCTTTCAGTTAACATTTGGAAAGTGAAGTCTCGGTCCAAAAGGTAACTCAGGGAGTAGATTGTTGAAAATTGATTGTAGAATAGTGGTATGCTACAGCTGGCTGGTACCTGCTCATGAGAACTGATTGGTAAATTTTCAGGAATATTGCCAGCTGGTTGTTAAACACAGCCATCCTTGAAATTGGACATATTAAAAGTGTTTACAACATTAAAGTTAGCAAATGCTAAAAATCAAGGCTTTTTGCTTTCAGAGAGCCACTTTACCAGCACATCACTGAGTGTAAATGCTATTTGGAGTCCAGAAAAATAACTTTATTAGATAAAGTGTCTCTATGTGTATTGAAGGCACTCATGGGTAGATCAGGAGTTGAAAAGGAACAAAGCTCCATGAGGTGGCAGGCAATCAATATTTTAATTTTGAAGGTGAAATTTCCTAAAGAGGAAATATATTTAGTGAATTATCTTGAAATACAAATATCAAATAAATCAATAGTAAAATTGATATTTTTGAGCTTTTTTTTAACTTGAGTATATACATGCTCAATATATACAACCAAGTATAAGTGATATTTTTATTGACTAATCAACCTTATAATATTTTCTTTCAGGACGTTTTTGGCTACATTTTCTTTGATCACTTCATATGACAAAAAATTGAAATAATATTTTTACATTTTTTTTTTTACTTAGCAGAGTTGCCTTTTTTAAATGAACACCTTAGAAGAGTTTGTTTCACTTTCACAATGCCACATGCATTTTAGTAATTTTCACAAAATTTGGGAAAACACCAATTTTTTTTTATATGTGATGTAAAAGCAAAAATTACAGCTGACAAAGTTGAACAGGCAAAGTGAACTTTATTCAAGGCTATTGCAATAGGGGAGAGAGGTCAGAGTTCAGTGAGAGCTCAACTCCACTGAAATGAAAGGCAGGACTAAAATCAGGAGAAAGTAGTGAAGGGTGATAGTGGAGAGGTTGATCAATGGGATGTAACCAGTGCACTGAGTAATTTTGAGTTTGCCATTTTTTCTTCTGTGATTCGGCCATCTTCGTTTGCTAATTACAGCCATGGAAGTTAGGCTCCTATCTTCCCAAGGAGGGTCAGAGGTAGGAGTGCTCTCTCCTTGATGATTACATTTCAAAGGGAAGCCTCCCAAGTCTTTCAGGAAGACATTTTTGGATTATGAAACCAGCAAGAGGCTTTACAAAATATTTCCATGTGAAGGGGCAGAAAAGGAATTTACAATTAAAAGTTTTCTAAATAAAATGCTTTAAGAAAACGGAGGTTGAGACCTAGAGTCAGGAAGAAGCCTGTCTAACCAGGCTGAGGGGAAGTTAAGGATGTCTTCATCAGTGAACAATAACATTTCAATGCTTTTCAAGTTTTCCTGTGAAGGGACTCTTTAAATATACTTTGAATTGGTGAAATGTATTAATTATTTTGTCATTGAAAGCATCATTTTAGTGGTATTCCATAATTGTATGATATTTCTCTTGGTATCAGAATTAATCTCAAATCAATAAGAGTTGTAAATGTATGTCCAGTATGTTCATATGTCTAAGACTAATTGAATTATTTTAAAATTATCAAAATTGCCTATGCATTACTTCTGTTTGAAAAGTCTTTCTTAATGAATTGCTGTTTTTGGTATGATCTGGAAAAAAAAGTATTACAATTTGCTTGTTGTGTTCTGAATTATTTTTATCTTATTCCTGAAAATTTTACAAAAATCTAAGATAGCATGAATACATGGCTAGCTCCTCCCAGGGATGCTGAAGCAGGTGAGGGCTGAGGAGCTTAAGCATCATTAGCTTCTGGTTAAATTCATCCCTGCTGTTGAAGCCAGACTTTGAGAAAGAAAGAAAGAAAATAATGAGAGAAGCTGAGAGTGAAGCAGAGGTTATCATACTCCTTCCTTACAAGAGCTTTTGGTTCCACAGTTCCCCAAATCCTAGTGGGAACTTCCTGAACGTGCACAGTCAGGGGAGCAACTGCCTCTTCCCCCTGCCCATGGGCCAAATGCAGTCCACCAACTCACCAACTGGTTTTGTAAGGCCCATAAGCTAAGAATATTTTTTTTAATATTTTCTAATGTTGAAAAAAAATTTTAAAGACTGTTATTTTGTGACACATTAAAACTATCTAAAATTCAAATTTTCACGTCCATAAATCAAGTTTCATTGGAAAACAATCATGCCTATTAGTTTACATATTGTCTCTGGCAGCTACTGTGCTACAGTGTGAGACTGAATACTTGAGACAGAGTTGGCAAAGTAAAAAATATTTCCTAACTAGCCCTTTGTAGACAGTTTGCCAATCCCTGGTCTAGTTATTCTGGTCAACTAATTAAACCAAGTTGGGGGTTTTTTTTGCTTGGATTTATCTTTTATTTATTTTAAAAAATTTATTTAAATTTCTAATTGGATACATAATAGTAGTACATATTTATGGGGTACAAGATAAATTTTGATACATGCATACGATATGTAATGATAAAATCAGAATAACTGGATTATCTGTCATCTCAAGCATTTATCATTTCTTCATGTTGGGAGTTTTCCACTTCCACTCTTTTAGTTATTTTGAAATACACAACCAATTATTGTTAACTATAGTTGCCCTTTGTGTTACCAGACACTGGATCTTATTCTTTCTAACTGTATTTGTGAACCTATTATAATATTTATTATTATTTTTATTATTGATTTGCCCCTACTAGAGATATGTGGACCTTATTTAATAAAAAAACTGAATAATGTGGCAGTTTTAGATATTGTGCCATGTCCCTCGGGGAAACATTTTTTAATCACCCAGTCTTTCGTTATTCCTCAAATCACACCCTACAGGCAGTAGGCCTCCTCTGCTCTGCAAAGGCAATCTCACTCTAGTTAAATAGAAATTGTTGTAAATAAAATGAAATTTCAGGCCATCCTGCTGTTTAAAGAATCTCTGTAAAAATTCAATCAGCAGTGTACTTTTAATTTCACATCATCTGATGTTGTTCTGGATTCAGTGACAAGAAGCCCAGCAGTTTTCTTCACAGTTTTCTATTTTCCTTGAACATAAATTTTCCAGCTGGGCACCGAAGACTAGGTAGGGAAACCAAATGTGTGGATTGTATCAGTCAGAATTCTGTTCAACTGCATGAAACAGAAACTCACTAAAATACATTTAACTTAATAAGATTTTCCCCTTTGCTCCCCGACCCATGGAAACTAAGTCCAGAGGTAAGGAGTTTAGAGCTGGTATAACTGCTCAGTATTGTAATATTTTACAAGAGTGGGCAGCAGGGGTAGGATGGATGTAGGCAATCCTTTTTTTCTCCGTTCATTCTTTCCATTTTCATCTAATGGGCATGAAATAAGTGCTCTATCTTCTGGAGCCTATTAGAGTTTTAGGTGGGAAAAGGGAAGAAGCACAAAGGGCAAAAGTTTAAAAGTCTGAAAGGTATACCTAACAAAGAATTATACAGCAAACACTAATGTAACAAACACTATCTGCCAAGCACTCTTTTTCAATATTTCAAAACAGTAAGTCGTTGGTGGTATGGTAGCTGGATCTATTTTATTTAATAAGCTGTCTACATCTCATTGGCCAAACCATGTCATGTGGTCATCCTCGGAGGAAAAGAGCTCTGAGAAGGTGAGCATTTCATATGGGCACATTTGACTTATGATATTCTTTTAGTAAGAAGCAGTGGAAGAATGGATATTGGGCAGACAACCAGCACCATTTGCCCCAGTAAGTATGAGGGCCAATGATTTGGGCCATAGTATGGTTGATCAGTCACTTCAACCGTCTTGATGATTTGTGCCAATCACAGAGATAAGATGAGGCATCTAGAGATGTGGTACGAATCACCCTCACTTTAACCATCTGAATGATTAACTTTACTGTGGCCTAAACTAATTATTTTAGTGGTTCTTCTCTTTTTCTATCTGGATTGAGGGCCACCAACCCAAATGCATGGAAGTTGGAGAGTTAAGAAAGGACTGCATAGCTTGCCTCATCCCCTGGGAAGGTATAATGGAGAGTGGTAGAGAAAGATCTAAGATGTTCAACTCATCTGTATTTTCTGTAGCTTTGTTGGGATAAAGGGTCTTAACCTGCCTAACAAGATTACACGCTTCTGGAAGGCAGGACTCATTTCTCAGGCTCCTCTATTGCCTCCACAGAGGTTAACACAGAGATGATACTCAAACTTTCTTCACTGAGGTATAAATCTGATGATGGCAGTTCATTCAGAAAACTGGAGTTTCAGCTTAGGAACAATTTACCACCTCCTGTTAATATTCAGCTCACTCCATCAAGATCAGTGACTTATATACCCCATAAATCCACCTCCTATGTGAAACTACTGGGAAAAGTTTTCATTTTTGTCAATATCCTCCAAAGTGCAATGTGGTGTTTACAGAATATTAATGTTGGCAGGGATGTTTTATGTCATTTAATCTTACCTCTCCCTTTTTTTTTTTTAATTTTTGATGAGAAAACTGCAATTCAGAATAGTGGAGTGTCTACCTCTAAGGTTTGCATGTGTGACTTTTGTGTTTTGATTTTGTTTTTATTTAATCCATCCAACTTTAACCATACACTTAATAAGAGAAAAACTCTTTATTCTCACCATCTTCAAATACTTCTGTGAAGAGGACAGTTCAACACTGATACTGCATCAAGTGGAAGCAACGGCAGTTTTTTGGCTGCATTTTTATACTAATTTTAGCACTAAATCATACACAGCCTTTAAAAGCAATTGATCCTTTCAGATTATAAAGTCTACATTTGCTTCCAAAAAGAAAATTTTTTTGAAATTGGTTTTGACAAAAACAACACCTGCTCCCACTTCCGTAGGAGGTAGAAGTGTAAAAAACTGTAATATATTGTCTGGAGAAGGGGCATGAAGTACAGGAATAAAAACAAGAATGGGTTGCATTTTCTTTTGCTGATACATTGTATTGTTGTGAATTATTACACATAGAGAAATGTACTGGCAATTTATTTGTCTGATCTCTTTCTACCAAATGCAAGTCTCTAGATACTTTGTTAGAACAATTACACATTTCTCATTCATCATAGAGAGGAAGTATGACTTATTGAAAAGAACATGAATTTGGTATCAAAGAGACCTGAGTTTGAATCACTGCTATGCCACATAGTAACTTTATGATCTTGGACAAGTCATTAATATATCTGATCCTTCCTTTCTATAAAATAGAGACAAAACTCAGAATTATTATGAGGCCTCTAGAGTGGTCATTTATTTCCATTCTCCTATTTTGTGTTTGCTTTGTACAGAGGGAAAAATTCATAAAACTACTGGACCAGTTGCATAACTCTCTGAGGATTGATCTGTCAAAGTATAGGGTATGTAGAAATTTACTTGCATAAAAGAAAACTGCTGTGTTTGGTTTAGATAATTTCTTGCTATATAAAAATCACCCATCATGGAATAGAAAAATAAAAATATTGATCTCAGGTGCTGTCACCCTTAGAAATAATCCATTAGGTCTCCTTTGTTGTTCAGATTCTTTACCCTACGTAGACTACAACAATACTCTGTGTGTGTGTGTGCGCGCACATGCAGCTTTAATTTTGTAATTTCTAAAATAGCCATCAGATTCAATGACCCTCAGCTAATTCATGAAGTAGACTATGGCCCAGTCCTCATTCTGAAAGCTCATCGTTTGTTAGTGAAATATTCCGCTGATACTTCCTCAATTTCTGAGCTTCCTACTTAATTTACTGCTTCATTCTCTTTCCTCCTGGATTAGGGTACCAAGAGTACCATGTGCTCTTGCAAAGTTGTACAGAATTCATTGTCAACAATTCTACATATCACCTCCTGGGGAAACACATACACATACCACAAATATATTCATGTATATATGTGATAAATATACACACATATAATTTTAGTTACAAAATATTTTAGTTACAAAAATTTAGTTACAAATTTTAGTTACAAAATGTCTATGATGATAACTAATACATGCTCTTATATCTTACATTCTTTAACAATTTATCCTATACATCTTTTCTTATTTGAACTTATCTATCTCCCATCCATTCATTTTTTATTAGTCTCTTATTGACAGATACTTTAATTGCATATTTATGGAAGTTATAATACCAAATTTAATTTGGTATTATTTCATATTGGTCATTTCATGTTGGGTCTGGGGCCAACATAATGAGAAGAGGACAACCATTAAGCTATTGGGAGAGATTTTTGGGGGCAACAAGGGCCTGAAGTCACCTCATCATAGGCACACTAACCCTGTTCAAGTTCATGAATATCTCGTAATTAGCTGTGGGTTTCCTAAAGGCTCTTTAGAAAAGCATGTTAATATGTGAAATTGACCAAAGTAAAAATTCTTTCTTAGTTCAAACATTTCATAATTATAACTTTTCATTCCTTCAAATTATGAACATCTGTATTTTCAAATGATACTTCTCATCAAACCTTGCTAAAAGAAACCTTTTGTTAAAATCCATAGTGTTTCAGGAAAGACTATACGATGCAAACTTATTTTTTTAACTTTTAAAGTTTTTTGTGACTAAAAGTAAATGCAGCACATGTATAATTGCTGAAGTATTTTTTATAAAAATACTTATCTTGAGAAAATCATGAAAAATTTTTCCTATGTATGCTACAGTTCTTCCTTTTAGTAGCAAGACTATTTTAGAAGCAAGCATTAATAACATCATAACATTTTAATAATGATATTGTTTTGCATTTATTGCATTGTAACTATAAATAGAAGAGTGCAGCTTTCCAAAAGTATAAAAATATAATATTTCCAAATTGTTTATATTCTATAATGTTTTATGATAAAAATGTTGTAAGAATACTTTAGGGGTATTTTTAAAATTGTATACAGTTTACTTTCCATTTTCTTTTATGAGAAGCTAATTTTAGTTTATTTTCCCACTGGAGATTTACTACTGACAACCTTATCCATTTTCTGTTTCCTGATTAACCAGGAAAACTTTCCTGCAAGCAATATTGAAAGACTGCAAGACCTGAAATCAACTGTTGACCTGCTAACAAGTATCACCTTTTTTAGGATGAAGGTATCTCATTTTATTTCTGTCACTGTTTTGGTGTGACATAGAATACATTCATCCCCTGGTAAAGTCTTGCTTTACCCTCCTCTTGATCAAGTACTGTGTCAACCCCATGGATTAAGCTGTACTATCTTTGACTGAACTCAATGAATCTTCCAATATAAGGTATAGTGAAGAAGAGGTTATCCTAGACATTTAAAATACTCTGATACATTTGGCTCTAATTTAGTTCTCAGTTAAATCTGTCTTAGATAAAGCTCTCTAGTAAGTGGATGTGGCACTTAAAAAATTTCCAAAGAATGTTAAATTGAAATGGAGTTCACTTCTAATTTTAGTTTTAACTTAGATGTTTTGCTGACTTTTTTGCTACAAGAACGTGGCTGACTCTTTTAAGTTTACCACAATTGTGGCAACTTCCATTTTCAGCACTAGGAATGTCTGTGTAGGAATATATTTGATCACCTATCTATTGGTATCATTGGCTAGGCCCTACAAACCAGGCATTTCTTAGATATATCATTTCTGCTCTAATTGTAAGTTCTCTGCAGTCATAGTTCTGGCCTGCAGTGCAACTTATGTAAAGCATTTTCAGAAACTACTTGCCAGGCTATGGGCTAAAATACATGCTCTTTGAAAGAGAGTATTACGATGCTTATTCAGAAAATTCCTAAATAGAGACAATTTTTTTTCTTTGCATTTGCCCATAATTTTTTTCACTAGAACCTCTAAAAGTGGCATTTTGTAATGAAAGAGAGACACGAAGGGAAACCATACTATATCAGTGCTCATTTAGATTCTTTAAAGTTGAATTAAAATTCATTTGGTTTAAAATCAGGCTAACTAGGTGACTAGGATAAATAGAATTTACATCAATTCTAATCTACTGTCAGTAGCTACTGGAACAATGTGCAGATAATGATGGCGAGACCCAATCAAGTTGACTTAGATTGACAGGTGACATCTGCCATTGACACTGAGGAGTGAGGAATGGGAGTGAGGGTGGGGCGTGCCAGCACAGTGCTACCCATCTGCCATGCCTCCTTGATTAAAAACACTATCTCCTTAAACTTGTAACTACTCTTCCCCAACCCTCACTACCAGCTGATGACTTCGCTTCCTATTTCAATGAAAAAAAAAAATAGGAGGAAAGAAAGAGGAGCATCCTCAAGCTCCAATCACACACTCTCACCACCTACCCCAGTAGGTACTTCCTTGTATGTGTCCACATATTCTTTCTTTTTTACTATTGATGAGCCATCTGTTTTCTTAGAAAATGTGGTCTCTTCTACTTGTGCAATTGATTTTGTCTTCTCTTGTGCACTAAAATACTGGTCCAGCAATCCTCTCCATTTTCCTGAATTGTCAGCTTTCCCCTATGTACGTGCTATTGATTTTACAGTCTTCAAAATACCACTTGGTTTCACTTTCTTCTATAGCTACTACCCCAGTTCATTTCCCTTAATAGCAAAACTCCTTGAAATAGTCATCCATACATTTCCTTCCAGTTAATTTCCTTATATTATCCTTTGAACAAATTTTCTTCTCCTGTTATCCTTTTTTCTCATTGCAGAGAGTAAAAATCACTCTTTTGTTGCACAGTCCTATTAGTTTTGATAAATGTGTAGTTATATAACCACCAGAGCAATAAGATATAGAACAGTTCCATGAGCCTACACAATTCCCTTGTGCTACACCATTGTTGTCAACCCTTCTCCCACATGCTGGTAACCACTGATTTGTTCTTTGCCTATAGCTTTGCCTTTCCTAGAACATCATGTAAATGAAATTGTACACAATGTACCATAACACAAAAGAGATTCATTGGTGTTGAGTGTATCAACAATCCACTACTGTTAATTGCTAAGTAGTAATTCTTTGTTATATATGTACTACCAATTTATCCATTCCCTCACTGACAGATATCTGAATTATTTCCAATTTTGGTTTATTACAAATAAAACCATTTTAAATAAGCATGGGATTATAGTTGTAAACATACATTTTTATGTTCCTTGGGTTAAATCCTCAGCAGCAGCGTGTGAGAGTCCCAATTCTTCTACATCCTCTAGCAAAACTCTTGGGATTTTCCATGTTATGTATGTATGTTTGTATGTATGTATGTATGTATGTATGTATTCTAGTAGAAGTGATGTTGCATTATCTTAATGTATTAATTTTATTTGTCTAAAAATTAATAACATTGAGAATTTTGGGGGGTTGACTTGCTATCTGAATATCTTCTTTTGTGAAGAATGTTGAAATTTTTACCCATATTTGTTAGCTGGCTTTCTTACTATTAAGGGCAATTTAATTTTAATTATTTTAAATTGATAGATCAAATTGCATGTATTTATTGTGTACAACATATTGTTTTAAAATATATATACATTGCAGGATGGCTAAATCTAGCTAATTAACATATGCATTACCTCACAAAGTTATCATTTTTGTGAGGAGAATATCTAAAATCTACTTTCTTGCATTTTTCAAGAATACAATAGTCTTGTGTTTTGAGAGTTTTTATATGTTTTGGATACATTTTTTTTTGGCAGATATGTGATTTGCTATTATTTTTGCCTTGTTTGTGCCTTATCTTTTAATTGTCTTAAAAATATATTATATAGCAAGTTTTACATTTTGGTCTACTTTATCATTTTTTTTTCTAATTATGGATAATACTCTTGGTTAAACCAACATCACAAAGAGGTTTTTTGGTGTGTTTCTTCTGAAAGATTGGTTTTACCTTTTATATTTGGGCATATGTTTTATTTAGAATTTTGGGGATTTTTTTGGTGGTTGTTTTTGTTTGGTATAAGGTATAAAGTGTGAATCAAGGATAACATTTTACATATTTATGTTTAAGAGTTCCAGCAGCATTTATTAGACAGATTTTCCTTTCTCCATTAAATTGTTTTTGGTATTATTATAAAAAATTAAATTGACCATATATGTATGGGTCTATTTCTGAACTCTCTATACTGTTCAATTGTTTGTACATCCACCACTACCATCCTGTCTTGATTACTGTGACCTCATAGCAAATCATAAAAAAAAAGATAATGTGCATCCCACCTTGTTTCTTTATTTTTCACAGTTGTATAGGTGATTATCGTTCTTTCTAGGATTTTAATTGAGATTTCATTTCATCTATAGATCAATCTGGAGAGAACTGACATTTTAACAATATTAAAACTTCAACTCTGTACTTAGTTTTTGACCACACTGCAATCAGACTTTTACTCTCTCACTTCCCAAAAATAATTTGTCAACATCGCATGTTATATTTCCCGCCTATACCATTAGTTCTTGTGGGGGTGGGTGGGGGCTCTCTACTGCTTTATTCTTTCTCATTTGTCTGTTGTCACAGATTTAGAATTATGTAAGATTTAACCGGATTTATTTCTTGGACCTCTTCTCTTCACTATCCATACTCAACCAGTGTTGTTTCTTTACATTCTTCTGTAAGATAATAATTTCCAAATTTATATCTCTAACCAGAACTTTTCCACAACTGTAGATTCATTTTTCCAAATACCTTCTTGAAATTCATGTATATGCCTAATAGGCTTCTTAAACTGTTCAGAATTGAGCTCCTGAGCTCCCATCCACAGTTTTTCCCATTTAAATTGAAGTCACCTCCCTTATAACAGTTGCTCAGGCTAAAATACTGGGGACAACTGGAGTCAGTTCTCACACAAGTCATCCAGTCTGTCAGGAAATCCTGTTCGCTCTTTTTTTCTAAAATTTATCGGAATATGATTTCTTCTAATAATTTATAATCCTACCACCTTGATCAAGCATCATCTTCTCTAGACTAAATTTTAACATTATTCTCATAATTGGTCTTTCTATTTTTTTCATAGCCCACTTTAAGGCAGCATAAGGGAGCCTTATAAAGATAGTTATTTTGCTAAAATTAGGCCATTTTGCTCTTATGCTTAAACTATCCAATTCCTTCCCACCTCACTAAAAGCTAAGATTCTTATAATCGTCTATATGTAGTTTCCCCTTGTTCTCACCCTACATCTTCGTTTACCATTGCTGTTTATTGTATTCGGTCTATTCCATTGAAACACTTCCTATCCTTCTTCTGTTTTACTTTTCAACATGCATCATCATGTAATATATCTTATATATTTATTTTGTTTATTATCTACTTGAACTTAAGCCCATGAGGAAAGGGATTTTTATTTCTATCGTTCATTGCTGTATCACCATTATCTGACATATAGGAAGAGATAAATATTTGTTGAGTGATGGAATGGAATGAAATCAAAGAATGCATGAACACTATTAACTGGTCACGTTAAGTGTTTTTATTTGAGTGTTTATAACCATTATCATTTTCAATAAGTTTTTATATCAGAAAGTTGAAATGTTTACACATTTAAAACCACATGGTAAGATGACACTTACTGAACATAGAAAAATCAACTAAAAGTCTTTATTGAATATATATTTGAGTAGTTTATACTAGATTACAATGTGTTATTGTTGCATTTGAGAAAATAAGCATCTGTCTTTATCTGTCAGGTTCTGGAGCTGCAAAGCCCCCCAAAAGCAAGCATGGTGGTGAAAGACTGCGTAAGGGCTTGCCTGGATTCTACATACAAGTATATTTTTGACAATTGCCATGAACTCTACTCCCAGCTAATAGACCCGGTAAGAAAATATGTATGTCTTTTATAATCCCCACTTTTGTTTCTAATATCTGTTTCAATACATTTAGCATGAGAGTAAATAGAAAAGTATGTTCATTTAATTTCATATTAACTGCAAATTTGAAAATTTCCATATCTTTTCTTCACATTTGAATATCACCTTCGCATACATGAACTAATTCACTCCTTCCAATAACTTTATGTAGTAAAGGCACATATTGTTTAAGGTTTTAGCTGAAGAATCAGTTTCAGAAGAATGAAGAGATTTTCTCAAGGTCACACAGTGGGTAGGTGAAAGATTTGGGACTACACATTAGGATTCCAACTCCCGTTTCTATGTTCTTCCCCTAACTCACACTGCCTCCCATATCATTTTATTTCATTTATTTAATTTTTGAGAAGGAGTCTCACTCTGTCATCCAGGCTGGAGTGCAGTGGCGCAATCTCAGCTCACTGCAACTTCTGCTTCCTGGGTTCAAGCAGTTCTTCTGCCTCAGGCTCCCCAGTTGCTGGGATTACAGACATGAGCCACCATGCCCAGTTAATTTTTTTTTTATTTTTAGTAGATGCGGGGTTTCTCCATGTTAGCCAGGCTGGTCTCGAACTTCTGACCTCAGGTGATGCACCCTCCTCAGCCTCCCAAAGTGCTGGGATTACAGGCATGAGTCACCACACCTGGCCTATGTGTTAATTTATTAAGAAATATTTCAAAAACACAATTTAAATCAAAACCACAATGAGATACAATCTCACACCAGTAGTAATGGCTATTATTATTATTTTTATTTTATTATTTTAAATTTTTATTTCCATAGGTTTTTGGGGAACAAGTGGTATTTGGTTATGTAAGTAAGTTCTTTAGTGGTGATTTGTAAGATTTTGGTGCACCCATCACCCAAGCAGTATACACTGAGCCCAATTTGTAGTCTTTTATCCCTCACACCCCTCCGACCCTTTCCCCAGAGTCCTCAAAGTCCATTGTATCATTCTTATGCCTTTGCGTCCTCATAGCTTAGCTCCCACTTATGAGTGAGAACATACAATGTCTGGCTTTCTATTCCTGAATTACTTCACTTAGAATAATAGTCTTCAGTTCCATCTAGGTTCCTGTGAATGCCATTAGTTCATTCCTTTTTCTGGCTGAGTAGTAGTATTCCATTATGTGGAGATATAGATATAGATATCATAGTTTCTTTATTCACTCATTGATTTATGGGCATTTAGGCTGATTCCATATTTTTGGAATTGTAAATTGTGCTGGTATAAACCTGCATGTGCAAGTATATTTTTTGTGCATGGACTTCTTTTCCTCTGGGTAGATATCCAGTAGTGAGTTTTCTGGATTAAATGGTGGTTCTACTCTTAGTTCTCTAAGGGATCTCCACACTGTTTTCCAAAGTGGTTGTACTAGTTTACATTCCATTAGCAATGTAGAAGTATTCTGTTTTCACTGCATCCATGACAACATCTTTTTTTTTTTTTTTAATGTTTTTATTATGGCCATTCTTCTAGTAGTAATGTGGTATTGCATTGTGGTTTTGATTTGTATTTTGCTGATCATTAATGATGTTGAGCATTTTTTCATCTATTTGTTGGTCATTTGTATATCTTCTTTTGAGAATTGTCTATTCATGTCCTTCACCCACTTTCTGATAATAATTTTTTCTTACTAATTTGTTTGAGTTTCTTGTAGATTCTGGATATTAGTCCTTTGACAGTTGTATAGATTGTGAAGATTTTCTCCACTCTGTGGGTTGACTGTTTACTCTGCTGACTGTTCCTTTTGCTGTGCAGAAGCTCTTTAGTTTAATTAAATCCCACCTATTTATCTTTGTTTTTGTTGCATTTGTTTTTGAGTTCTTGGACATTAAGTCTCTGGGTAAGCCAATGTCTAGAAGGGTTTTTCTGATGTTATCTTCTAGAATTTTTATAGTTTCAGGTCTTAGATTTAAGTTCCTTGATCTATCTTGAGTATATTTTTGTGTAAGATGAGAGATGAAGATCCAGTTTCATTTTCCTACATGTGGCTCACCAATTATCCCAGCACTATTTGTTGAATAGGGTATTCTTTCCCCACTTTATGTTTTTGTTTGCTTTGTTAAAGATCAGTTGGCTGTAAGTATGTGGGTTTATTTATGTGTTCTCTATTCTCTTCCATTGGTCTATGTGCCTGTTTTTATACCAGTACCATGCTGTTTTGGTGACTATGGCCTTATAGTATAGTTTGAAGTTAGGTAATGTGATGTCTCCAGATTTGTTCCTTTTGCTTAGTCTTGCTTTGGCTATGTGGGCTCTTTTTTGGTTCCGTATGAATTTTAGGACTGTTTTTTCTAGTTCTGTGAAGAATTGTGGTGGTATTTTGATGGGAATTGCATTGAATGTATAGATTGCTGTTGGCAGTATGGTCATTTTCACAATATTGATTCTACACATCTATAAGCATGCAGAATGACTATTATTAAAACATCAAAAAACAATACATGCTGGTAAGGCTGCAGAAAAAAGGGAATACTTATACACTGTTGGTGGGAATATAAATGTGTTCAGCCACTGTGGAAATCCGTATGGAGATTTCTCAAAAAACTTAAAACAGAACTACGATTTGACCTAGCAATTCCATTACTGAGAATCTATACAAAAGAAGATCAGTTTTTCTACAAAAAGATAAATGCACTCATGTATTCATCACAGCACTATTCACAAAAGCAAAGACATGGAATCAATCTAGGTGCCCATCCGCGGTAGACTGGATAAATAAAGAAAATATACATACCACAGCATACTATGTAGCCATAAATAAAGAATGAAATAATGTCCTTTGCAGCAACATGGATACATCTGGAGGCCATTATCCTAAACAAAATAACACAGGAAAGGAAAACTAAATACTGCATATTCTCATTTATAAGTGAGAGCTTATAAAGATGGGAACAATGGAAACTAGGCCTATTGGCAATGGGAGAAGGCTTAAAAGACTAACTGTTGGGTCCTATGTTCAGTACCTGGGTAAGGGGATCTGTCGTACCCCAAACCTCAGCATCACACAATATATTCACGTAACAAACCTACATATGTACCTCATGAGTCTAAAATAAATGTTGAAATTATTTTTTAAAATTTCAGGAATACAAAAGAAAATATAGAAAGCAAATCAAACATGTATATGCTTACTACCTACTAACTATAACCATATGTTGACATTTTCCAGTATTTCTCTGCTGTTGTTTAAAGACATTAAACATTACACATAAAATAGTATTTTGCTTTATATTTTCCAATCCCATCCCACTCCTTTTTTGACCTTTGGAGATGAACACTATTCTAATATTGGTGAGTTTGAAATATTTTCACATATGATCAATGAACGCTTGAGTTTTATGTTCTGTGAATTGCCTGTCAGTCTTTTGTGTGTGTTTCTCTTGGTTTGCTTGTCTATTGCTTATTAACTTATAGAAAAATCTAAAAATATTGTGGATACTAATCCTTTTTTGGTTATGTGGATTTCATAGATTACTTCCCCCTTGATGACACATCTTTTTTGTTATATTGAAGTTTTCTAATGCATACTATGACATATGTAGCTATTACTTCTATAAAATTGACTTTTACAAATGTATTCTAGCTTGGGCTAGTGAGACCCTATCTCTACAATTTTTTTTAATTAGCTGGGTGTAGTGGTATGTGTCTATAGTCACACCTACTTAGGAGGTTAAGGTGGTTAGAGTGAGCCCAGGAATTGGAAGTTAGAGTGAACTATGATAGCTCCCCTGCATTTCAGCCTTGGTGACACAGCAAAACCCTATCTCTATTTTTTTAAAAGAATGTGTCTACTGCCTATCCTTTCCTGAATAGTGTACTTGCTCCACTAGATATCAAAAAATGTGTGATTATCCATGAAACATTAAGTTTACTTGGGAGAGGCAAATTCTAGAAAGCAAATGTTAGATGAAGGCAAGTAAGACTCTTCCAAACTGAATTTTTAACTAGGTTTTATATAGTATGATATATTTCTGAGGTCACTGTTTTTTGTTGTTGTTGTTTGCTTGTTTTTTGCTTTATAAGAAAACATATTAAGCTGAGTTTGGCATTGTATAAGCAAAACAATATATAACCACATACTTGTTCATAACTTCAGCTTATCAACTCTGTTAGATATGCTCTAGTTTTAAAACTTGGTCCTCCAGGATTACTAGGAGCTAAATTGGTTCCCAATTGTATTTCCCCGTGAGTAGTTTTCTAATGACTTTTCTTTGTCTAATCTCTGCTTTCCATCTTCCTCCCATTGGGCTCTTTCAATTCTTTTAAATTTTTCAACATCATTATCTTTATTTTACCTAAAGGCTAAGATTGAAACTTTTTATTGTACCATGTAATTACCCATGCATAACTTTTTTTTTTTTTTTTTGACAAAGTTTTGCTCTGTCACCCAGACTGGAGTGCAGTGGCGCAATCTCGGCTCACTGCACCCACTGCGTCTTGGGTTCAAGTGATTCTGCTGTCTCAGTCTCCTGAGTAACTGGGATTACAGAGACCCACCACCTTGCCTGACTTACTTTGTATTTTTAGTAGAGACAGGGTTTTATCATGTTAACCAGGCTGGTCTCAAACTCCTGACTTTAGGGGATCCACCTGCCTCAGTCTCCCAAAGTGCTGAGATTACAGGCGTGAGCCACCACGCCTGTCCCCACGCATAACTTTACAATCAATCTTACTAGACTTCACCAGGTTCAGTTTCCTACTCCTCACTCCTGAACCAAACTGCTCTGCTCTCATGAGCCCTAAATTTTATAATTTCCATGAATCAGTCATCCTTTTTCACATCCCTGTATTTATGCATTTTGTTCTAAATACCTAAAAAAAACTCTCCCTCCTTCCCTGCTTTCATCAAAATCCAGCTCAGATATGATCTTTATTAAAGAAAAACTTATTCATTACACCCATTACAGAATGGTAAGGCAGACTATTCAAAGAGGACTATTACAATAGTTACACAGGAAGGCAATGGGATTTTATAGTGGAAAAGAGAAATTGGGCTCAACTGTGAATACCACAAGGAAAAGTGGGAATTTATAGCCAAGGAGCTGAGTTAAGGGGAGGGACTTAATGGATAGAAATTACTAAGAGGTAACATTTGAGGTAAGAGGGCATGCTGGCCAACAGATCTGATGGGATTCTTGCTGAAGGCAGACCAGGGTGATCAAATATCACCGGAAGCACTGTGGAAGAAGGAAACCTGATCAGATATCAAGGATGAACAATTCTGGCTAAACTGAGAAGATTCTTGCTAAATTGGACAATGCAGAAACTAACATGGGAGCTCAAAAGTTGAGGTCTGGTTAAAAAGAGAGCTCAGACAAGTTTGACCAAAGTTTGGTCAAAGAGAGAATCTTTATCATTTCCTCATCTACTAATTAATACTCAGTGGATAAATTAAACTGCCAAAGTAAAGTGGCATACCTTACTTGATGTCTTTCTAATACATAAATAATAACAACAACAATAATACACAAGCAGTTTATTTCTGTAAGTGAGCTCCGTAGGTAGTTCCCATAAAGCAAACATGCCCCTAACAAAAATTAAATGAATTATGTCACATCAAAATAATCTAATATCACTTAATTTCTTCTGACTTGGCTTTCAGAAAAGATAATTACATGATTTTCTTACTAGTTTTATTTTTAGGTAGATAGATCTTAGATTTTATGTGAAATTTTGTCAATGTAGGGAATGCTTGGGGCTAAGCTTCAAATCTTAGAAAAACACTTTTTCATCAACATTGTTATTATTTGAAATTCGAAAGGAAGCATCCATTGGAGGTGAATTCTTTAGGGGGCTAATACTCTCTAGAGCCCTTTTGAAGCCATCTAGGAATATTTCAAATGATTAAGCCTTGTCTCCCCTCAGTTGGCTGCAACTCCACGCTCCTAAGAATTCAAGTTAAGACCTTTTTGTCTTAACTTAGCGTAGGTCTCACTTGTCTTCAAATTCTAATTATTTAATTCAAAATTAAATACCTTCATTTCAAAATGTATCAAGAATCAGACTACTTTTCACCAGATCCATGCTTCTACCCTGGCTCAGAACTATAATCATTGTTCACTTGGATTACTATGTAACTTCCTAAGAGAGCTCAATGTGTCTACCCCATCACCTTATGTTTATTCTCAACAGAATTATTTTTTAAAAAAGGAAGTCAGATTATATCACTCTTCTGCACAGAATGTTCTAAGGCCTTTCATTTAAGTTAAATTCAAAGTCCTACAAAACTCCACATGATCTGGTCCATGTTACGCTTCTCATCCCTCTTACTCTAATTCTGTCCCCTCGCACATATCTCCATGTGACTGGAGAGTCAATGAAGAGTTGATGCGCAGGGAAGTAATGTGAACAATGCTTTACCCCTGCTTTTTATGACAGAGACAGAACTTAGGACAGTGCCGAGTAGGTGCTCACAAAAGCATTTGTTGAATGAATTGAGTAAATAAATAAACTGATTTTTCTCCAAATAATATGGTAAGAACTTACAGGTATATTTCAACTATGATAAACAAGATTGAATGAAATGCCCTATTCTGTGGTAGGCTCTCAGTGCTTGCCTAAGGCCTCTTGCACTTACTCTGGGTCATGTGGCAGGATCCCAGATGATGAGATATGGGAAAGGTAAATGAAGGTCACTTCTAGTCCCAACCCATAAAAACATCTTGTCACCTGCAGTGCAATAACCTGGAAGGATGCATATTCCAGATGGCACAGCTGCCAGGTGGAGAAGGGCTGCCTAGTCAGCCCCAGACTTTGGACGTTTAAGAAATAATCTTTGATTGTATTAACTCACTGATATTTGGATATTTATTTGTTACCATAGCACAAGCTGACTTATTTTGACTAAAAGAACTTCAACTCCTTTTCCAACCTGCCACCCCACTATTTAAAATATGTCCATGTTTATGTGACTATCCTATTTATAAATCTTGACCAGCTCCCCATTTACTCACAGGATGAAATCCAGACTCTCCCATTATCCACAGTGCCTCTAAAGTCTAAGCCCTGATTATCACTCCTGACTTCAACATCATCTCCACATTGCATTCGATGATTCAGGACATTAAACTCCATAGTGACTTTGCCCGCCTTATATTGCCTGGAGTGTGCATCACTTCTCCAAACTTCCCTCCTAATGGCTAACCCCAGCTCAGCTAACCTTTTCAGAAAGCCTTTATAACATCTTCTAGCTGGATTTGGTGTTTCAGTTCCCTGTTCTCGTAATACCCTGACATGTCACCACTACTGCACTTATCACGGTGAATTATTAGGTGCATCATGTGATATCAGTTTGACCTGTCTTCCCAGCTAAACTGTGAGTTTCATCTTTGTATTCCCATTGCCTGGTAGTATACCTGACTCTGAGTAGGGTTGATAAACAAAGTAATTATCTAGTAAAAATAACATTTAAAAAAAAAGCAGTGTCTTCGTTACTTATTTATAGTATCCTTCAATGTCTCTACATTAAAACCTATGGTAAGGAACATAATCTCTGATATTAAAACCCCTGAGTTCAAATTACAGCTCTACTTTTTAGAATTATGGCCTTTGATAAGCTAGTTAGCCTCTTCATGTCTAGTTTCTTCATCATATTTATGCTACTTCTGTTTTTTCTGAATCCTCTCTGGATAATATAATGCCTTGCCTGAAACAAAAAGTTAAGGATTCCAGCACTGTTAGACACAGTACAGTTCTGATTATTTAAATGTGGAATCATACTTTCTCTTTCCAGAGGGATTTTGAAGAACCATATAAAAATAAAATGCTTAGAATGAAAAAGGAAAATTGATTTGATAGAAAAGTAGAAACAGCTGCAGTTAGAACAAGATAGAAGTGTGGTCTCCGGAGACTGGCTGTGCACTCAGTAGGTGGGATTTACCTTGGCTGAATTGCCAGGCTCCGCATCTGCACTTCAGTTTAGCTTAAGATCTCTAATGTGTCAGTGTAGACAGAGGTCATTGGTATCTCGCAGAGAGATACACAAAAGATCAATCTATAAACTAGGATAGATGTCTATCCAGCAGATACCTCATCAGCCCTATTATATGCCAGGCACTGGTGTTGGTTCTTAGGACATGTCAGAGAACAAACGATAGTTTCTTTAAAATAAAAAATAAACATTTCAAACTGATTGAAAATGTTTTAGTTTATACTCTCCTGGGTGAACATCTATGTGAAAATAAAACCTGTAATCTGTAGGTTATTTTAGGAACATGGAACAAGAGCAGAATGAATTAGTTGGAGAATATTAATAGTGATTATTACTAGCATGAACACATCCGTTTGAATAAAACCTACATAAAGAGACCCCCTAATGGTGGAATGAGTGGGATAGATAAGACTTTCTTTTTAAATGTGTTTTAAAAGAATTATGCTGAGCTAATGTCAGCATTAACTCAGTTCCGTGGAAACCACTCTGCGAAAGAACTTTTCTGTTGAACAGTGAAAACCCTTATTAACTGATTTCTACAGTCCCTTCCACTCCTACCCTGAAATCAAAACTTGTTTACACAGAGATCATCCACAGGAAGATGCCAAAAACCAATAAAACCTTTCTGCCTAAGATGCTCGTATTTTAAGTTTATATATTTTGGTAAATTTTAAGTCGTTTATTGAATGACTACCTAAGAAAATTGTATTAAGATATGCCTTAACTAAAACACGCATACACTTTTAGTTCTGAAGCACAATTAGGGACTTTTTAAAATCTTATTTTGAATCTGATTAGAAGGTTTGTAACTAAAAACAAGAACAAACGAAAGTTCTTGACATTCATGCGATGATTTCTTTTGAAAATCATTTCCCCAAATGGCAGTGTTTTGTTATGAGGCAGCATGAGTGATACAGATACATGAATGCAGAGGAAAATGTGCTACCTAAAAGTGAGAGTCATATGTCAAATCAGTAGAAACATATGTCTGTATTAACTTTTGGATATATACACACACACATGCACATATATGCTTAGACTATTTGTTTCCCTCCCAAGTCAAATTCTCTCACTTCTTCTCTCAAAGGAAATCTCTGTTATGAATTTCTTATTAGCTTTGATGAACATAGTTTCATCTTTGTGTACATTTATTACATATATCTATTATTTGTGATGCAGTCTTTATCTCCATCAACCTGTGATATAATACATTTTAGAAATAGGTAATACAGTGTTATTGTTATATATACTAATTCTAGAACCAGATTGTCTAAATTTAATTATTCTATAATTTTTAAAGCTCAATATTAATTTTTGAGAATTATCTATGCTGCTGCATGTATGTACAGTTGTTGATTTTTTACAACTGCCTACAGCATATACAGCAATATACATATCAATTCCAATTTTTCATAATTACAAATAAGACTGCAATGAATATCTTTGTAATAGATGTGTACAAATTTCAGTATAGTCTCTTAAAGGAGAAGGGAATACCCTCCTTTCCTCCACTTTTTCCCTCCCACTAGACAGAATGTGGACCTGATTTTGAGCCATCTTGTACCATGTGGACAGAAGCACCCTTTTCACATGCATTAAAATACCTTTTATTTGTCTGATACCCATGGTAACATTGAGTTTCATGAAAACAGAAACTCCATTAATCTTACTATTGAATTTGTAGCATATAACACTCTGCAGAGATCAATTAATAATTACTAAATGAAAATTCTATCAAAAAACATCTCTTTGTATTAGATGGCGTGTGATATGTATACCACAATTTTGGCCAAGTTATTCTCTGAAAATTCCTTGAGAAAAAGAAAATATCATCAAAGAATACTCTAAACTGGCAACTCACCTGAATTTAAATGTGGAAAATTTCAGAAAGTCTATGCTTAATTTGCAGACGTATCTTTCTCAGTTATTTTAACCCAAAAGGTTGATTTAGCTATTTGTCTTTCTCCCTTTCCTTTGGTTTTGCTCTAGCCAATTTCTAAATAATTCAGCAATGAAAGAAGAGTTAGAATGTGCCCTGAAATGTACATGTAGAAAAATATCCAATTCTACAACTCTTTATTTGAATGATTTAAATAGTAATCATTAAGAAACTGGCTATAATATGTCCCTGACTTTTCTTAGTTATTTTTCCAGCAATGTACTTTCTTATGTAATCATTGGCATTAGTTAGGGAATGATGTTTATTCTGAAAGAAAGGTGCCTTTTTACCACCTCATGTGCTCATTCTCTTAGTTCTAAATCTGTGTAGATATAAAGATAACTTAGACTTAATATGTTTATAATTTGATAGATACAAATATATCGAATTATAATTGATAAAATATTTATCATTTATAAATATATAAAAATATTATTTGATATTCTATAAAGTATATAGAATAAATGTTATAAAAAGAAAATTTCTTTTTAAATGGCAGCTCCATGAGTAGTACATAAAATTTTACTTGTAACAAGAAATTGTTCAAAATGAGTAGTATATTGCCATGTCTTATGTGCTGTAAAGAAGAAAAATATATGAAAATTCAGATACTAAAAATGACTAGCCAGTTATGCTTCTATCACTATATGCTTTAATTTTCATAACAAAGTAAATAAATAGTCAAAAATGAAACCATAATAAATTCTGAAAATATCAATAACATACATACTATGTTGTATCAGTAAAACTAGTGAAATTTTGATTCTAAAACTGAATTATGACAATACATAAAAAAATATAATCTCACGTTGTTAATAAACATTGATGAAAAAAGTCTAATTAAAATATCGAATATTAAAGAACATGACTTGGTCAAGTAATTTTATCTCATGAATGCAAAAATGGTTCAACAATACCAAAAAAAGATCAATTATAAGTTTAATGCTGATATGGGACATTGGAACCTTCATACACTTTCAGTTGGCAAGTAAACTGGAAGCCAGTAATCTTACTCTGGGTACATATTTTCACAAAGTTCACTAAGGGGATGTTTACTAGGATATTCAATACAGCATTGTTTGTGAGGCTGAGGAGTTGGAGGCAACCCAGGTATCCTTCATAGAAGAATAGATCTGTAAAATGTAGTGGGTACGTACCATGGAGTATTGTGGCGCACTTAGAAAAATGGGTTAGATGTCTACATAGTAACATGGATAAAAAGTCAAAACAGTAATGAGTGGAAAACAAGGGAAGAAACATAATGTTGTATATTAGCGCAATACTATTTTTCTTTTTTCTTTTTCTTTTTTTTTTTTTTTTTTTTTTTGAGACAGAGTCTCGCTCTGTCGCCCAGGCTGGAGTGCAGTGGTGCGATCGGGACTCATTGCAAGCTCCACCTCCCGAGTTCACGCCATTCTCCTGCCTCAGCCTCCCAAGTGGCTGGGACTACAGGCGCCCGCCACCACGCCCAGCTAATTTTTGTATTTTTAGTAGAGACGGGGTTTCACCGTGTTAGCCAGGATGGTCTCGATCTCCTGACCTCGTGATCTGCCCACCTCGGCCTCCCAAAGTGCTGGGATTACAGGCGTGAGCCACCCACCATGCCCGGCCTATTTTTCTAAAATGTAAATAAATACACAAAATAATAATAAACATTTTACAAGACTGAAAAAATAGGCAAGCACCAAACTCAGTATATGGTCTTATGTAAGTCAAAAGGAGATGAAATTGTAGAATGGTAATTAAACAGAAATGAAAAGATAAGAATGATAGATGGTATGAACAGAAAGGCAGACAGGAAACTTGCATGATCTGAGTCCCTAAATTTAAGGTTCTAACCTCTCCTCCACCTCAAAGAAAAAAAGAGTAAGTCTAAATGTCTGCAGCAAAATATGCTATATTTGTGATATCTCTGGGGTCAATTACCTAGACTTCATATAACTTTTCAATTGATATGAATTTAGCATCTAACAAGTGTAGAGCTCAGATTTAATGTTGACTCTTTCTGCCCCACATGGCCATACACAAAATTGAAATGGAGACCTCTGAAATAGTGCAGTGTTATAGTCATAAAATTGCTGTAGTGGCATCAAGAGGTATAATCAATATTGTGTCATGTGATTTTTATTTTACTGTGTTCATTCTTTAGAAGCCTTCATTCTTTAAAGATGTTTTTCATTCACAAATGGTGATAGGAAAAAATGAATTTATCTACAATGCGCTTCTTTATATTTTAATACTATCAATTAAGTTGTTTGGAACATATAACATTTCATTGAAGACTATAGTTTGAGTCATTTCACTTAAAATTTTTCTATTTTTCACATTGTGACTTTGTATAATAGTTACCTAGGAAACTGATGATTCTTGAATCTTGAATATTAGTTTTAAAATATAGATGTTGATTGCGATGGGACATTTTAGTAAGTCAAATTACTCCAAACTCATGAAAAGTCCAGTAAACATAAGAAAATGGAAACTTTTTTTTTTTTTTACAATTGTTTGACTCTAGTATTTCCTAAATTTCCTGCTGCTAAGAATCATCTGGGGAGCTTATTAAAACACAGGTTCTTGGCTACTTCAGAAAGTATAGGATATCCAGTAAAGTGCGCAAGAATCTGTATTTTTTTTTAACAAGTTAGTCGAATGATACCTGACATTAGGCAACTATTCCATTAAATAGAACTTTGTCACTATGGATCCTGATATTCTGTTTACTTTTTAGTTTTTCTTTTTAGTAAGTATCTAGAGAAAAACTTGCACTGAAAATTAAATTGTGAAAAGAACTATGCTATGTAAAAAATCTGCTTAAGAACTATTTTTGCCTGATAGTCTGTATTATTTCCCAAGGCTTGGACTCCTCTTCCCCAGCTTCCCAGAAGTTACAGAAATCTTAATATAATTCCTTTTTAAGAAAAAAAAATTGGTAGATGTTACTTATATTACTGAATTCTTGGTAAAACAATACAGCAATTAAGATCAACAGGGAGACAGTATTGTGGAGTATATTATAGAACACTTCAGTGCAGGAATTTTATCTCTCTTGCTCACCAATGCATTTTTTACATCCAACCTAACACTTCATGTATACTAGGCATTCCATAAATAGTGGATGTAATAGTTGCCATTTTTGTTTATAATACATGTGAATCAAAACCATAAGATTTTAATTTTAATTTTAGTTTTACAACTTACTAATCATAAAGAATTAACAAATCACTCAGTAGCCACTGTTTTCTTATCTCTAAAATAATGCAATATCTTTTGTCTCTACTTCAGAGGTAGTAGAACTCTGATTTTAAAATCAGAAGGTGTTTGCACTTAGTGAAGCATCTAGTGAATTAGAAAGTAGTGTAGAAACATAAGTAATTAAAAGCGAGACATATACAGAGATAGAATTAAAGTTAAAATATCATTTACTCAATGATTTCATTGAACTCTTGGGCTGAAAGTTAAATGTGAAATTTTAAAACAAGAGGTCAGGAACTCTAATCCATCTAAAAAGCTTTCTATATGGTTAAATTTAATGCATTTTTAGTTGCTATTTTCAGCCTTCCAGGAAACACTGATGCAGTTATTCTCATAGTTTTGATTCTGTTTATATATTGTGGTTATATAAATATATAACATATATACATTTAATATTTTTATATAAATATAGAACATATATACATTTTATAATTTTATATATGTAATTATAGATGTATTTTAATATAAATATATAATTATGTTTATAATACATGATAATATATAATTTTTAATTATATATAATTATAATATATAATTATATATTATTTGTATATTTATATAAAATATGCTTATATATAATATATACATTAATATATAATATAAAATATATATTTTATGTTTGTATATTTGTATATATTATATATAATTATATTTATATATAAATATATTTTTATATAAATATATATATACGTAGAGGGTGAGTCAGGTTATCCTTTCTGAAGAATATTATTGGTCATAATTGTTTTAATTCTTCACCAGCAACAAAATCATGTGAATAAAATGGTGTTGGTGTTGCATTAATAAAATGGTATTTAATGTGCTGATTAGACATAGTCTCTTTTATTAAAAGTCTCATATTTTGGGGCATGTTTCTTCTAAAGTTCCTGATTCGTCAGAACAGTGTCAAACAGAAGGCATAAAACAAAAATACAGCAATTAATTATGCTAAATTCTAGAATACATATGTATTTTTGCTATCACTCGTAAGTGGTGTCTATATATAATCTCTAATAGATGGCTAGCAAAGACAGACTAGATTGTAATAATCCAGTAATCCAATTTCCCCTTGCTCTCTCCAGAACAAGTTAATGGATAATGGAATCTCGCCAGAAAATGAATTGGTCCCTCTCTTTATTTCCATGCTGCATTTTATTTTCCTTAAATATGCTATATGGCTCTCTATAGAGGTGTTCAGTTTTGTTACCATTCCTTAAATATCTTATTAAAAATGCAGTTTGTGTATCCTATTTTATTGATTTTTACAATTTTATCTATTGAAAAACTCTGAGACATTCTTCTTTGGAAATGGTGAAAATGGCCAAGAGGAAGCATCCAAAATTATGCGGGAAGATTAGTTCTGAGTTGTCTGTCTCATATGAGAAAAAGGATTTAAATGTAATTCATTTATTCACATATAAATAAAATTTGTTGACTTCTTGTTGTGTACCAAACACTAAGAATAAGAGAAAGAGCAGTGAACAAGACAAACACAGTCAGTGTCCTCATGGGACTCTACCCAGAGAGGTAGACATTTAAAAAAAAATTATTAGACCAATAACTAAAATAGTGTCAGATGCCAGGCAGGAAAAAATAGAATGTAGTATTAAAAGAAAAACCCATCTGGTCTGGGATGTAGGGAAGAGTAGAATTTAAAATAATATGGTTTCTGTTAGAAATACATCCAGACTGACTCTGCTGGAGGTGGTAATTCTGGAGATGTGTCCCTGCAAAGACCAGGGAAATGTTACAATCAATCAATCAATCAATCGTCAATAAAACAAAACAAAACATTATCTTACTTTCATTCAAAATCCCAGTGTAGCAGTACCTAGAATTCTACAGACAGTTGTATATTTCATCCCAGCAAAGAGGTAAGGTAGAATCACTTTCGTTGGGCTTCTGCTAAAACTATCTTAGCTCTTGCATCCGTACTGTGCCTAAACCAGTGGTCAATTATCTGGCCTCATTTACTTAACCTATCAGAAGCATTTGTCATTGTTGGTCACTCCATCCTTCCTGAAACACTTTATTTTCTAAATGTCTAATTGCTATTCTTACCGGCTTGCCTCTGACCTCACTGACTGCTCCCTTTTAGATTCTTTGCCAAATCCCCTCCTCTACCAAGCCTGTAAATGTTAGAACTCTTGGGGTCCCATCCTTGGCTTTTACTCTAGCTACAATACTTCACACACAAAGCAGTCCCATAAAAACCTGGAGGACACCAAACAATTGAAAAACAGAGTAGTATCTGGGCCAGGATGAAGGAGCTAGACCCTTTTGCTTTGATTCTGGAAATAGCTCTTATGGTTCGTAGGGAAGAATTGGTTGTGCTGCCTGCTTCATGTCAACAAATAACCTTATTTTGTTTTGGCAAGTAGTGGAGGTCTTAGGAAGAGATGCAGCTTTGAAATCAAACCCACCTGGATTCAAATAGAGGCTCCCATCAATTAGGAAGCTATTGAGTCTTGGACAAGTTACTTCGCTCTTCTAAGCCTCAATGTTTTCATTTAGAAAAAAAAAAAAAGGATGACAATAATTACTCATAGAATTGATGTGAGGATTAATTGAGAGAATGTTTGTGAATCATCTTACTCATAGGTATTCAGGAGATGGTCCTTTTCTTTATTCCATCAATACTTGCCTTGTTTTTGTGCTAAATTCCCTGACCAGACAGGAGTTTGTGCTATAACACCATGCACTGAAACACAAACAGCTTTTGATTCAGTGCTGCTTCTACTGAGCAGCCTTATAAAAATGGAGGAGCTTTTAACACACAAAATACATAGTTTGCTGGACCTACCAGGCTTACTCTGAAATGCATATGCTGTCACTCTCCATCTGCTTGCAAAGCATCTTCCAGGTATTTGGAAGCATTGGAACGTGCTCTCTAATTAAACTTGGCACTGACGCCCTATAAAAATTGCTGGGAAATGTACTTCATTGTCCTTTTCTTCTTTTTTGGTCGCATAGCTTCTGGAATAGGTTTCCTTCAGAGATAGTAAGAGGAACAAGGTTGTACAATCCAAAGTAGTACTTCCAACTCGAGGAATATCTCAACTTTACTATTATTCAAAGAAAACTACTTAAAGATCAGTGCCCCCAAATTCTGTATAAAATGTAACTTGGAATTAAATAATATGGGAATGGTTACTTGCTATGGTTTGAATGTTTGTCCCCTCTAAAATTCATGTTGAGATATAATCCCCAATGTGGCAGTATTGACAGATGAGGCCCTTAAGAGGTGATTGGGCCACAAGGGACTCTGCCCACATGAATAGATTATTTCATTTATGGATTATTGTGTTAGTGGGCTATCATAGGAGTAGAGTTGGTAGCTTTTTTGTAACAGGAAGAAAGGCCTGAACTATCATGTTCAGCCTCCTTGCCATGTGATACCCTGTGCCACCTCCGGACTCTACACAGAGTCCCTACCAAGAAGGCCTTCACCAGATGTTGCCCCTCGACCTTGGACTTCTCAGCCTCTGCAATTGTAAGAAATAAATGTATTTCCTTTATAGATTTCCAAGTTTCAGGTATTTTGCTATGATCAGCAAACAAACTTAAAACTTTACTTAAGTAATTATCAAGTATCAAAGACAGGCAAGAATTAGAATTATTTCTATGATCATGCAGTCTACACATCATGTTTCATTTCATTATCTCTGAATTAATCTTGATTTTTAATCTCACTTTGCTGTGCTTTTGTTTTTGTTTTTGTTTTGAGACAAAGTCTCGCTTTATCACCCAGGGTGGAATGCCGTGGCGCGATCTCGGCTCACTGCAACCTCTGGCTCCCAAGTGCAAGCTATTCTCCTGCCTCAGCCTCTCAAGAAGCTGGGGCTGTCGCACGCATCACCAAACCTGGCTAATTTTTGTATTTTTAATAGAGACGGGTTTTCACCATGTTGGCCAGGCTGGTCTTCAGCTCCTGACTTCAAGTGATGCTCCCACTTTGGCCTCCCAAAGTGCTAGGATTACAGGTGTGAGCCACTGCACCCAGCCCTCACTTTGCTTTTTTTTTTTTTTTTTTTTTTTTTTTTTTTTTTTTTGAGACGGAGTCTCACTCTGTCGCCCAGGCTGGAGTGCAGTGGCGCGATCTCGGCTCACTGCAAGCTCCGCCTCCCGGGTTCACGCCATTCTCCTGCCTCAGCCTCCCGAGTAGCTGGGACTACAGGCGCCCACAACCGCGCCCGGCTAATTTTTTGTATTTTTAGTAGAGACGGGGTTTCACCGTGGTCTCGATCTCCTGACCTTCCTCACTTTGCTTTTAATTCAAGTTTTATTCATTAAATTTTTTGGTAATATATTTCTCAGGCACATAATGGAAAATTTTTTTTTTTAAGTATAAAGTAAAAATTTTCCTGCTCATACTTTCCCCAAGTACTCCGTTTCCCCTCCTGGAAATAAACAATATCATCACCTTTCAACATATCCTTTCAGAGATATGGCATTCATGCCTGTGTGTGTGTGTGTGTGTGTGTGTGTGTGTATATATATACACATACATATATGCTTTTCAAATATGAACATGTCATAGATATGTATATAGATATGTTTGTATATATGAAAACATGTACACATAGAGATATATGAATCACCTTTTTTCCACAAATGGTAGCATATTATACATACTCTACTACTCTGTGCTTAATATGTCTTTGAGATGGTTTCATATCCAATACACTAAAATATTCTCATTTTTTATGTCTGTGCGGTATTCCATTGAATGGACATTTCACAGTGTATTTAGCCTGCTCCTATTGGTGGAAATTCAAGTTATTTCTAAGGTTATATTTTTACAAATGATGCTAAAAGAAATGATATATATCTTTTTGTAACTTGTAAAAGTATGTATCAAATAAAATTCAAAATGTGTATTTGATTGATGGAACAAATGTCGTACAGATTTGGAATTTTAGTAGATACCAGCAAATTAACCTCCAAAGAGGTTTTATTAATTTTCAGTCCCTCCAGCAATCTCTAAAAGTGTCTTTTCTCCATACCTTGTCCGTATACTGTTCTACCAAAGATGTCTTAGTCCTCTTAGGCTGCTATAACAAAAATACCTTAGACTGGGTAATTAATAAACAACAGAGATTTATTTCTCAGAGTTCTCGAAGCTGGGAAGTTCAAGATCAAGATGCCAGCAGATTTAGTGTCTGGTGGGATATGCTCTCTGCTTCCAAGGTGGCGACTTCTTGCTGAAACCTCACCTACCGGAAGGGGCAAAAGCAGCTTTCAACCTCTTTTATTAGGGCACAGATCTCATACATGTGAGCAGAGCTTTTATTATTTGATAATTCTCCAAAAAGTCCCAACTTTTAATCCTATCACATTGAGTTTTAGGAATACTTTAGGAATATAGCATATGAATTTTTGTGGGATATCCAACATTCAGACCATAGTCACTGTCTTAATAGTTTTTACAAATTTGATAGATATAAAAAATTATTACTGAGGAATTTCAATTTACATTTATCTTATTATTGATAAGTTTAAACATTTTTGTATATTAAAAAGGCACTTCAATGTTTAATCAAAGTTTTCTTCATTTTTTTATTGATTTATGTATTCTGATCTATAGGACCTTGTTCTATTTTAAGGAAATTGCATTTTGTCTTGATAAAGGATTCAAACATAATTTCTTTAGATTTTGTTTAAATTTCCTTAGTTTTTTTTTTTAAGTTTATGTTGTTAATTGTATCAGTTTACAGCTTATAGAATTTATGTTATGTTGTAAACTACAGTCCCCACTTGGAGATTATTTTTTTAAATCTCATCCCATCTTTCCATCTAGAATTTTTACAATATTTTTAGATTAAATGTATGACTCACCTGGAATTTATTTTTATATAAATTGTGATGAAAACGTTGTCCTAAAGCAGTGTTTTATTATAAATTTCAAAGTAAATGATAATTATGAAGTATAGAGCAAAATCAAATCAACAAATGTTTTTGCTTTGCGTTCTCTCAATCCTAAAAAACAACCTGGAATATTTTAAAAATATTCTTATTTTCTTCCATTATCTAACAGGACTTTCTGTACATTGTTTTTATGAAATATTAAATTTGAAAATATTTGTTAAGTTCAGCTTTAGGATAAAATAATTTTTTATTCTAATATTATATGAAATTCTTAAATTTTTAGCATTATACATTTACACATACTTTTTGTACACTGATAAATATTCTTAAAAGATAAAACAGAAATTGAAGAGGTTTCAGCAAAGGTGTATATTAGAAAATAACTTTAAGCCTCTAAAGTTAGCATAAAATTAGACATATTAGCAGGTATAAACATTTTAAGAGAAAGTAATTTAGGGAGATAATTACTGAGAAATCCAGGGGAAAAATACAAACACATTCTTTCATCCTTTCAGTAAACTATTATTTGGTTTTCATATAAATTTCCCTTGCTCTTGGAGTAGGACTTCCAAAACACATTTTTCACATATATATGAGAAAAAACACACACATAAATGTGTGTGTATATATATGTAAACCATTATTTTATATGTGTGTGTATGTATGTATGTATATGTGTTAATCTTCTATTATTATCAAAAGCCTAAAAGCAAGGGAGACTTGCCTGTGCTAATCATAGTGCACAAAGGTATCCATTAACTCTTTTTAGTTAAAAAATATCTAGGAGTTTCTGCATTTACTTAGTATGCAGTCTAGCTTTCCTGGCACCATTTATTAAGGACTATCTTTTTCCCAGTGTATATTCTTTCCAACTTTGTCAAAAATGAGTTAGCTATAAGTATGTGGATTTCTTTCTGGGTTCTCTATTCTATACCTTTGGCCAGTGTGTCTGTTTTTATGCCAGTAACCATGCTGTTTTGGTCACTATAGCCTTGTGGTATGTTTTGAGGTCAGGTAGTATGATGCCTCCAAATTCATTCTTTTTGATTAAGATTGTTTTGGATATTTGGGTCTTTTGTTCTTCCATACAAATTTTAGGATTGGTTTTTCTATTTCTATGAAGAACATCATTGGTATTTTCATAGGGGTCACATTAATCTTTAGCTCCCTTTGGGTAGTACAGACATTTACTATTAATTCTTCCATTGAGTGGACACAAAATGTCATTCCAATTATTTGCATCTTCTTCAGTTTATTTAATCAGTTATCTTATAGTTTTCAGTATAGAGATCATTGACCTCCATGGTTAAAGGTATCACTATTTTATATTTTATAACTATTATACATTGGATTACATTCTTGATTTATTTTTCAGATAGTCTGTAATCAGTGTATAGAAATGCAACTAATTTTTATATGCTGATTTTTTATGCTGCAGCTTTACTAAATTCATTTATTTATTGGTTCCAATATTTTTTTTGTGGAGTCTTTGGGATTTTCTGTATTTTTAATCATGCTGTCCTCAAACAGGGATAATCTGACTTTCTCCTAACCAATTTGGATGATCTTTATCTCTTTCTCTTGCCCAATTGCTTTAGCTAAGACTTCCAGTATTGTGTTGAATAAAAGCAGTGAAAGTGGGCATCCTTATTTTGTTCCATAACTTAGAGAAAAATGCTGTCAACTTTTCCCAATTGAGTATGATGTTAGCTGTGGTTTGTCATATATGGCCTATATTGTGTTGAAGTATATTACTTTTATACCTCCTTTGTTGAGGACTGTTTTATCATGAAAAAAAATGTTAAATTTTATTCAATGTTTTTTTCTGCATCTACTGAAATATTCATATTTGATTTTTTGGTTTTTGTCCTTGATTCTGTTAGCATGATGTATTACGTTTATTGATTTGCATATGTTGAACCCTCCTTGTATCCCTGGAGTGATTCTATTTGGTAATAATGAAAGATATTTTTAATGTGTTGTTTCATTTGTTTTGCTAGTGTTGAGAGTTTTTGCATCTATATTGGCCTCTAGTTTTCTTTTTTTTGTTGTATCATTGTCTGGTTTTCACATCATGGTAATGCTAAGTTTATCAAATGAGTTGAAAGTATTCCCACTTCTTCAATTTTTTATGGTAAATATGAGAAAAGTTAATATGAGTTCTTCCTTAAATATTTGATAATTCAATATTATTGGCAAATATTTATTAGCAGTGAAACCATCAGGTCCTGGACTCTTCTTTGATGGGAGAGTCTATTATTGCCTTGGTATTGTTCCTTATTATTAGTCTGTTCAGGTTCTCTATTTCTTCATGATTCAGTCTTGGTAGGCTGTGTATGTTCAGGAATTTATACATTTCTTATAGATTTTTCGACTTCTTGGCATGTAATTGTTCATAATATTATCTTTTCTATTTGTATTGAATCATTTGTATTTCTGTGGCATCTGTTGTGATGTCTCCTTTTATCATCTCTAATTATGCTTATTTGAGTCTTCTCTCTTTTTTACTTACACTAGCTAAAGGTTTATAAATGTTGTCTATTTTTTGAAAACCAAGTCTTGGTTTTGTTAATCTTTCACATTTTTAAAATCTCTATTTTATTTATTTTTGTTCTGGTCTCTGTTATTTCTTTTCTTCTACCAATATTAAGTTTAGTTTGTTTTTGTTTTTCTAGTTTCTTAAGGTATACCTTTCTTGATGTAAGTGTTCATTGCTATAACTTCCCTCTTAAAACTGCTTTTGCTGTATCTCATAGGCTGTGTTTCTATTTTCACTGGTCTCAAGGAATTATCTAATTTCTTCATTATCTAAATTCTCCATTATTGTTCAGGAACATGTTTAATTTATATTAATTTGTACAATTTCCAATATTCCTTTTGTTATTGATTTTTAGTTTTTTTAAATTGTAATCAGAAATGATACTTGATATTATTTTGATTTGTAAACATTTATTAAGACTTGTTCTGTGACCTAACATATGATTTGTACTGGAGAATGTTTCAAGTGCTGTTGAGAAAAAATTTTATTCAGCAGCTGTCAGGTGACATTTTCTGGAAATGTCTGTGATTTCTATTTGGTCTTGATTGCAGTTTAACTTTGATATTTCTTCACTGATTTCTGCCTGAACAATCTGTCCATTGCTGAAAATGGAGTACTGAAGTAATCTACTATTATTTTATTGCATCAATTCCTTTAAGTCTGTTAATATTTAATTTATATATTTAGGTGCTCTGATATTGGGTGCACATTTATTTAAAATTATTGTGTCTGTTTGCTGCATTGACCCCTTTATCATTATATAATTGCCTTTTTATTCACCATGTTTGACTTAAAGTCTATTTTATCTGACATAAGCAAAGCTACTTTCAGATTAAATAACTCTCCTTAGCATTTTTCTTGTAAGATAGGGCTGGTGTTGAGGAATACACTCAGCATTTATTTGCCTGGGAAAGTTCTCTCTCCCCTGTTTCCAGGATAGCTTTTCTTGGTACGGTGTTTTTGGTTGACACATTTTTTGGGTTGTTGTTGTTTTTTTTTTTCCATCAGCACTTTGAATACAGTATTCCACTCTTACTGAGAAATCCTCTGAAAAGGTTTATTGGGGCTCTGTTGAATGTGACATAGTTCTTTGCTCTTGCTGTTTTAAGTATTCTTTATTTGTCTTTGGTTGATAATGTGATTATTATTTGCCTTGGGAAATTCCTTTTTTGGCTTAAATTTGGTTGACAATCTCTGCATTTCTTGTACCTGAATGCTGTCATCTTTCTCCGGATTTAGGAAATATTCAACCATTATTTCCTTAAATATGCTTTTTAGGTCTTTTCCCTTCATCTCCATCAGGAATTTGATTAATATTTGGTGGAAATTAATTCACTTGATGGTGGTTCATAATTCTCATAGGCCTTATTTTTTATTTTATATTCTTTTTTCTTTTATCACCTTTTTCATATATTCTCTCTTCAAGCTTGTTCATTATTTCCTTTCTTTGATCGAGTCTACTTTCTAATGAGTTTTTCAGGTCAATTATTTTATTCTCTATTCATTGTATTCAGTATTCTTAAATTTTAAGATTTCTACTTGGTGTGTTTTTACTTGTGTAAACACTATTTCTTTGTCAATTTTCTCATTTTATTCTTAGATTATTTTCCAGATTTCATCAGTTTGTCTGTCCATATTCTCTTGTGATTCCCCTAAACTTCTTTAAGGACATAATTCTTAATTTTCTGACAGACGTTTCATAGATATTCGATTCTGTGCCCATTGTCCGAAGCTTTGTTGTTTTCCTTTGGTGATGTCATATTTTCCTGAGTTTTACAACCCTTACATTGATGTCTGCACATTTGAGAAGAGAGCCACCTTGCCCAACTTTTGCAGTATTCTTTGGTGGTATTAGACCTTTACTACTTAGTACCAAAAGTCAATCCTTTGCTTCCAATTCTGGGGAGGACTTACAGTGAGCACTGGAACTAAAAGACTGCACTGGAACTAAACTGCTACCCTACCTTTCTTTCCTGGCTTGAGGAAGACTTACTCTGTGAGTTGAAACTTGAATGCTGCACCAGAACTGGATTACTGCTCTGCTATTATTTCCCAGTCTGCGAAAGACTTATAAAGAGTACAGGAACTTAAATGCTATACCAGAATTACATTGCTGCCCTGGTGTTTTTTTCTGGTCTGATGAAGACTTAAGTGGCACCAAAACCTGATTCCAATATTTTAGTTATTTCTAGGACAGGAGAAAGATTCACATGAACATCTGGGTTTGTAAAAAATATGTCCAGGGATTAGGGCCTTACTGCATATTGTACCTACTGTAGCTCAATGGCTCCAGCCAGTCTCCTTAGTGTGGCATCCGTGCTGATTAGAGGGAAGAATAGCTGCCAAGATCTGTGTACCATTCACTGTGATAAGATACCTGCTCTTTATCCAATTTACCCCAGGTAATTGAGCCCTCCTGGCACTCCCTGTGCTTCCAGTGGGATGGAACTGGAGCTGACTTCCTGTGAAGATTATCAGACCAGTGGAGAGATTGAATATCCACCTCCA
The DNA here is from genome assembly GCF_043159975.1 of Macaca nemestrina. Taxonomy (NCBI): domain Eukaryota; kingdom Metazoa; phylum Chordata; class Mammalia; order Primates; family Cercopithecidae; genus Macaca; species Macaca nemestrina. The sequence goes on along the minus strand of NC_092131.1, from coordinate 147,811,128 downwards.
ACTCCCTCCTCTCACCTCAGAACCCACCGGTCTAGGGAAATTCTTTGCAAATGGTGTTATGCCAGCTTGGAGGAGGGAGCAGCTCAGACCAAAATGACTATTTCTCCTACTGGTCATGCCTTTTCTCGATTCTGTAGGCCCAAGATATTTCTCCATTACTCCCCTGAATTCTGGTGAATTCAGGGTAGTGTTCTTGTCTTTGAATTGTTTCTAATTATATTTTTGTGGGAGTACTGATACTCTTATATCCACCATCATGTATTCCACCATCATGCTGACATAACTTCTCTCAGGTTTTTTCCATTGCAGGGTTCACAAATATGGAGTTATAGAAACATAACATCACTTTCAGTTATGTACATCCTTAGGACCCATTCAAGAGCTACTGAATCAGAAACTCTTGAGGGTAGGGTCCAACAGTCTGCATTTAAACAAGTCCTCCAGGTACACTCTAATGATTGAAAACCACGAATCTACTGCATGACTCAGACAAATAAAGGGAGAGTTAAAATGTAGAAAATGCTCTGAGAGAAAAAAAAAGTGTTCTGTGAGTGCATAGGAGGCTCACATAATCCACTGGGGATAGACAGATCATGAAAGGCTTTTAGGATGAGAAGAAAGCATGTAAAGAATAGGTAAGTTAAGTGGGAAGGATGTATTAGGGAAAAGAAGGATGGGGCATGGTGATGGACAAAGGGTCAGAGAGAGTATTACGAATAAAGAAAAGTCCCACAAGTGCAAGATCTCAGAGGTAGGAGAGGGTTGATGCCTTTCAGAACTGAAAATTGAAGCAACCATAACCAGTCAGAGTGCTGAGGTAATCATGAGGATTGTTTTGTTTGTTTGTTTGTTTTTGAGACAGAGTTTCACTCTTGTTGCTGAGGCTGGAGTGCAATGGCACGATCTCAGCTCACTGCAACCTCTGCCTCCTGGGTTCAAGTTATTCTCTTGCCTCAGCCTCCTGAGTGGCTGGGATTATAGACACGCGCCAGCACTCCCAGCTAATTTTTGTATTTTTAGTAGAGACGGGGTTTCGCCATGTTGGCACGGCTGGTCTTGAACTCCTGACCTCAGGTGATCTTCCCACCTCGGCATCCCAAAGTGCTGGGATTACAGGTGTGAGCCATCTCACCCAGTCCTAATCATGAGGTTTTTATCAAGGGTGAAGATGTCACAAGTCATTTGATGCTAGTATCAGTGAAAGTCATAGGGACTGAAAATTATTTCCTTTCGCTGGTGACAAATCAGGCTAAAGAAGAAAAGACGTGTTTTGTAAACCAAGTTAATGGATTTGGATTTGTCCTGAAGAAAATGTGGAGCCACTAAGAATTTTAAGCAGGGGCGTGGCATGATCAGATTTGTGTTTATAAAAGTGTGTCTGGCTACAGAATTGAGAATTAATTGGATGGGTGAGAGTGAGAGCAAGTAGAACAGCTGTAACAACAGACTATTTGGGTAATCTGTCTGTGTTAAATTTCCTGATTGTCTCTTGCTAAATAATTCATTTGTAAAAATATGCCCCAGCTTTTTGGCATATGTTGAATAAAAATAATACGTACAGAAAAATTAAAGTCTTACATCTTAAATAAGGGTTTCCATTTTAAAGATCCTGAGCAATTATAGATATTTGTTAAAAAGTAAGGGGAACTAACAAGCAATTTTCAGTATATTAAAAAGCCCAGCAAGTGTCATACATTTGCGTGAATGCAAATTTAAAATTCATGTTTTTTTTTTTTAATTTGGGGCAAATTACATCAATTCAGTATAGGCACTCTAGTGATTTAGTGTTGATTAGAAACTCCAGCTTGACCTTTACATATTGCTGGAGAACAGAAACATGAGGAAATGAGCTTTTTGCTTAACAGATGCCATATGAAAGAAAAAACAATGAAATTTAATGGGAGAAAAATAAATCCATATGTCTTGATAGTTGAAGATTATAAAACATGACATTTAATTTATTTTATAATATAGCTGGACCCAAGTGAATTAGACAGTCATCTAAGTATTTATTAGACCAAAAAATGACGCCCCCAAGAAAAATTTAATTGCATGAAAATAGCTTAATTTTTGAGATAGTCATATTTTATTTATAAGTAATTACACTCAGAGCTGCTATGAGAGGGAAAAGTTAGCCACCAACAAAGCCCAAAGACATCAGAATTTGAGCAGGGTCCCAAATCAATGTTCATTTTTCTTAGATGTAATGATCTACTGGGGTTTAATGTCATTTTGTACACATTTAAATTCAATTTAGTATCATCTTTTGAGTGGCAGCTTCTTTTGTAAACTGAGCTGATGACAGTTTATGCTTTTAGTGAAGGACAGTAAGACTTCACTTTACTGACTTTTTCTGTTGGAAAAAACTCACACAAATCTAAATAAGACATCCAAAACCTTTATGGAAAATAGTGCCCACTAGAAGTGTAATATAGTGCTGATTGTACTTACGATATTCCCATTAAATGACTTAATGAACCTTATTCAATGTAATTTGTGTCTAGATAGTGCTGGTAACACACTTATCTAGTGATTGATTCTCACTGATGAATAACTATGTGAATTAGAAAACTATGAATGAATCCAATTATAGTATGCTAGAGCTACTGCTAGATGTACATAAAAACAATCAAACTGGGGCATAACCACTGTGCAGATGAATGCTTTTCCATATGTTGGTGCTGACACTAGCGCCATGTCTATGGCAATAGCTCTGATTAGATTGCAGAGTAGCTTCTAAGATGGCACAGCTCAACAGCCATTCCAGTTTTCACAGTCTATTTTTTCTTTTTGCCATTTAGAGAGAGAAAGAACTCTGCATCAGATCTGCAGAGCTGCAAAACCAGCCACACACTTGGTCTGCTTTCATGGCCCTCTCTGTCTTTTCCTGCATCCTTTCTGTTCCTGACTTGGCTGAATGCAGGCTCCCCACTGAGATCCTTTTCTCTGTACAGCTCTTCCCCTTCTGGCCAGCTGGTCCTTTATGGAGGCTAAGTTCTTTGTATCCATCGGAAGTCTCCCTCTCATTTTCATAGTACCTTGGGGAAAGGTGTTTCTCTGATTATTGCACATGGTCCTTGAATTTAAAGTAGTTTTCCTCTTTCTTAAAAACCACTCTGTTGAGGTATGACTGATATATTTAAAAACTGTACATATTCAGTCTATACAACTTGATAAATGTGGGGATAAACATACACCCATGAAACCATCACCACCATCAAGGCTATGAACATATCTATCACCTCCCAAAGTTTTCTTTTTACTTGCCCAAATTTATTTAACTTATATTCATAAGATATCTTTTATATTACACAGGAGTTTGGGATGGCATATAAGGCCATGTTGATTTATGATTTTATGTGTTAACTACGAGCCTTGGGAGACTCAGGATTTATGACGAAAGAGTTGGAGTCTTGACCCAAGAAACAGTCCCACTTTGTGACCATCGTATATTTTCTAGAACTTTTTTAGTTATACTGTGTCTTCCTGGAGGTTCAGTACTTGGACTACTTATCTTAGTGGTAAAATCATCATGAGTTTTTATAAGGGAAGGAAAATATATCATTTTAAATTCTCCGTCTTGAGGACACTTAGAATTATGTTAACTTTTATGACCTCTGCAGCACATTGGGAAGAAGTGTGTTCCAGGAGAGTTTGTGATTGTTTAATTGTTCCACAGAAGAAGAGCTATTTGGGATATTGCTTGGATATATTATTTTATGTCCTATTTTTATTAACGACTCCCTTTAAATTACAGCATCTCTCTGTTAGATGAAAAGGCCTCATTTTTATTTCAAAGGCATCTGTTTATTATGGTAATTCTGTTATTTAGAATTTGTTGCGGATGTTTCATCTACATATAATTTGGGTGATGCATTTTCTAGTTGCTATATAGCAGATATATTTCCATAACATGGCAAAATGTTTTAAAGAAGCTGGCTGCTTGGAGGTAGTTCAGCCCTCTTCAGATTTTCCTTATGGTTTTACAGATAAGGATTTTAATCATGCTTTGTACTTTGCCTGAGATTCATTTTTCCAGCCCAATTTTAAATCCCTAGGATAAAAAGCATTTCTACCTGAAAACATTTTACTATATTTTACTTATGTGCATATGAACACACATGCCCACACATACATCCATCAATATGTGGTATATTTAATCCAGTGTAGTTTTTTGTTATTATTTTTTGATATCTTAGGTTTACAAGGTTTGTGTGCTAAAATGGTAAATATTATCTATTAAATAATATTTTTAGAAAATAATTAACTCTTTGACCCAGGATATTAACAGTGATTGAGATAACTGGGGTTTGCTGGAAGAGACAAATCTGACCTATTGATGGAAAAAAGAGCTCTCCCTAATTTTTCTTATTATTATTAAACATCATCTTGGCAATGAATGGTATTTTGTTAATGCAGCATTTTTCTTCATTTTTCTGAAAAATGGCTAATCTGTCTTTAAAGCATATTTGGACGACTCTTGACTGTATGCATGGAATACACTAAGTCCTCTGGTGGCTGCAAGGCCCTAACGTCCCTGTTACAGCAGAGCAGGATACTATTTCTTAAGAGCCAGTTAGACCAGGAACTGTTGAGGTCTCACACAACTGTCTTCTCACAGGAAAACTGGCTGGCTGTCACTGAACCTCAGGGGATGCAGTGACCTTATGATTCATGTAATTTAATTATGCATAAGATCAGACAGATTAATGACATGACAATTATTTATTAATTTAAATCTGTTAGTATTAAAATTGTATTCATATTAAAATAGTTTCTCAGAAGCTATCAGAACAGAAAGTACCAATAAAACATAAGAAATATGCCAAGCCCTACACACTTTATATTCCAAACCAACCAAATAGTTCTTCCCATGTATGGCTCAGATTTTCCTCTAACCTTGACTTTTCTCATTAAAATGGTAGTAGCTCTCCCGGCAACTATATTTACATTTTCCAGTCCTACCTATTCATAAAGGCACAATGTGAATACCATCTTTTCTATAACAAATTCTTGATAGATTTAACAGTAAATAATTTCTCCCCACCCTTAATTCCTATTTGGGAGTTTGTTCTACTTTATGTTACTGTTATTTTTTGCAAGTCTTAGCTTTCGCATTATGCCACAGGCTCTTTGAAGGGAGGATCTCAGTTTGATTCATCTTTGAGAATCACTTTCTTGCCCCTATCCATACACAGTACTTTCCACAAGGTATCTGCTCCATAAATACTGATAGAATGAATGAATCAAAAATATTTACAAGTTTTTCAACAGAGAAAGCAAATGATCCAACAAATTGTAGCATAATAAAAGCTGCTTTTAACCTCTCTTTCATTCTGGAGTCCATTATAGCATCTAGTCTCAGTTAAATCTTAGATTGTAGACTGAGCCAAGTCAGTTCTGTCCCACAAAATTGTCTGTGATAGTAGATATATTTTATATTTGCACTATCCAGTATGGAAGCCTCTAGCCACATGTAGCTGTTGAGTGCTTGAATTGTACCTAGACCAGTTGAATTACTGAAGTTTGTACTTTATTTACATTTATTTTAAACTTAAATAGTCACATTTGGCTGGTGGGTACTGTATTGGAAAACATAACTCGGAACTCAGAACAAATGGTGACATTCATATTGTGTTAAAAAACTTCAGCTGGGCTACAACTAGGGTCCACTAGGATGAGACTTTCAAGGTAATGCAAGTACATGGTTGACCCTTAAATTCTGTGTTCAAGGACACCCCACGTGCCAGAGATTACTAGCCAGAGTTTCTTACTACTGACACTTTACCCTATGTTTTTGGGCCCATGTTAAACCACAGATGGCACTGAGATGCTATTACTGACTACTGAAGAGTCATGTTACCTAAAGAATGAATTGTTCACAGATCTAATGAAATTTGTTTCTGCTACAGTGAGAATTATGATGTTTTCTTTTATTCCTTTCCTTTCCCATAGGAGCCTTTCAAATTATCAAATCTTCTTTCTATAATCAAATCGAATGTTATCTCCTCTATGAAGTGACTCTTGGTGCTTTGTATATTCACTTCTCCTGACAAAAGTGGGGTAGAAATGTCAAGTGTTAGCTCTATAGAAGTGCCACAACATGTGAGTTATGGCAAAGAAAAACTCAGCAGGTGCTGTTAGGTACAACAAATGAGCCCCCAAGAAACCAATGTGGCCTGCTGCTTCTTACCACCCTTAAAAACACAAGGAGAATTAACTTCACTGTGCCTCAGTTGCCCCACCCCACAACATGGTGATGCTAACACCTAATTTATGTTAATTTTCTTAAATGCTGTTTAATGAGTATCTTCTATATGACTGATATTTGCACTAAAGGCAGAGATTTTATTCCTCAAGAGAGATTTTGCTTTTTTTATTTCACAGAATAGACCCAGCAACTAAATAAGCAATTGCAATACATGTCTATCATGACTCCAAAACTCTTGTTTTAGTAAATGGAACAGAGTAGGCACTCATTAATTCCAGTAATATCCTTTCAAATATTAGAGCTGAGGAGTCTTTTTCACAAAGTCCAAAGAGTAAACGCGTTAGTAGGACATAACCATGTTCAACAATTGCAGATTAATTTTACCAAAGCTTGTTGGTAAAGGAAGAACCATTAGAGTAATCTCCTCCATGAAGTAATGATTTGTTCAAGTATAACTTATAAAGTCTTTCAGAGTTAAAAATGAAAGGAAAAAATACATTTTCTCTAGTTAGCACAATTGATAAAATTAAACATCCCTGTATTTTGATAGCTACAAGTAGATTTTAGAAATAGACCTTCTGGGCCGGGCGCAGTGGCTCAAGCCTGTAATCCCAGCATTTTGGGAGGCCGAGACGGACGGATCACGAGGTCAGGAGATCGAGACCAGCCTGGCTAACATGGTGAAACCCCGTCTCTACTAAAAAAATACAAAAAACTAGCCGGGCGAGGTGGCGGGCGCCTGTAGTCCCAGCTACTCAGGAGTCTGAGGCAGGAGAATGGCGTGAACCCGGGAGGCGGAGTTTGCAGTGAGCTGAGATCCGGCCACTGCACTCCAGCCTGGGCGACAGAGCGAGACTCTGTCTCAAAAAAAAAAAAAAATAAATAAAAGAAATAGACCTTCTGGGATCAATGATTAACTCCCCCCCCCAAAAAAAAGTTGAATGCTAGAGGACATCAGTTGAATGCATTTTAATTTCATGTTATTATTGGTAGTTTTGAACTGCAATTATTTGGGATAAGGTTAATTCGTAGACTTTCTCCCACAACAAAAGCATTGCCTTTGCTGAATGAAGCCCTTTTGTTTCTTTACTTGCTTATTGCAATCCAGCATAACAGCCACATTTACAATTAAATTGGTAATTGACTATTTAGATCACTGTTCCCCATGCAACACTAAACTTGTAAGTAATGATTCAGGCATTAATAGGAAGCCACACAATTTAAAAAATGCACCACGAATTTTATATCTACCTAATGAATTGATAAATTCAGAAGGAAATTCCAGTTAGACACTCTCTGCTATAAAATTAAAGATAGAGGCCAGGCGCGTTGGCTCAAGCCTGTAATCCCAGCACTTTGGGAGGCCAAGACGGGCGGATCACGAGGTCAGGAGATCGAGACCATCCTGGCTAATACGGTGAAACCCCGTCTCTACTAAAAAATAATATATATATACACACAAAAAAATTAAAGATAGAATATGAACAAAACATAGCCTACCTTTGGTTATTTACAGATGAGTTATCTAGTTTGAAAGGTTCTTAGATTTTTTTTTCTATATTTTGGTCATCACAATTTCACTGACATTATTTCACCAATGCGTGGATAAACAATGAAGAAAAAATGACACTCAGATTAGTCAGCTTGCATGCCTAAAAAGGGTTTGTAATAGTGTTGAGCCTGAGATAAGAAGAAAAACCAAAAGGGTATGTGGGCCTCTCTGCGCTCTTCTAGTTACGCATCTCGCTTGTTTCTACTATTTTTAAGAAAAATGAGAGTTGGCTGTATTAGAATCTCTGGTTAGTCAGGGATCTTCAGTTTCGTATTGTCTACATATTCTCCTTGTGTTTTTAAGGGTGGTGAGAAATAATAGGCCACATTGGTTTCTTAGGAGCTCATTGTTTGTACCTAATAGTGTTTGTTGAGTTTTTCTGTGCTATAACTCATGTATTGTAGGACTGCTATCAAGCCAACACTTGGCATTCCTACAATATTTAATATTTTCTTAATGTATTTATTAACTACTTCCACCTCTTTCCATGCACAGATGGGGGGGAAAAAGCCAATGGTGGCTTGCTACATCTTTTCAGCAAGCATCAAATTGTACTGATATCCAGTCTCTTTATTGACCCCATTTAGCCTGGCTGTTAAATACTGAGAAATAGTCATTTTAAGAACAGCAAGGCCTTAGGGACTATCCGTTGTTGCTAACCCTGAGATACATTTTTGAATCCTGAATGCCGCTCAAGTGATTTAGTTCCCTAAATACCTCATAATGAAATATAGACATTTAGACATATAGATTTACTCGCTTGTCATTAAGCCTAGGGAAACCTAGGACTTGCAATCTTTAAGTCCCCTTTCAATTCTAAAACTCCCTGACAATGAGCAATCTGACAGTTATATCATGATACGATCATGTCTGCCACTGCTTCGGTGCTGCTTCACATTGAATTGCCCTTTCCTGCCTCTTGACTTTCAGATTAGTTCTGATAAAACACGAATATGGTGTTTTCTAGCTGATCATTCTGATTTCTAATCTGACATGTTGTCATAGTTTTATTTATAGATTTTGGTTTACCAGTCAGCACTCCAGAGAGATTTCTGGGTTTATTGACCTTCACTAAGTGGTCTCTTGCATTCAAATAATATCTGAATATGGTATAAGTATCTGAATTTCTCGCTTATATAATAAAAATATTTTTAAAAATCTCAATTATAATTATAAAAATGAAAATATCCTTCTTCATGAAAATATAAATTTTTTACTAATTATGAATTTAAAAAGGTTTTAACTGACATGAAATCACACGTATTGTACACAACATTTTATTCCGAAGTATATGTACGTTGTGGAATGACAAAATATAGCTAATTAACATATGCATGACCTCACATAGTTACGATTTTTGTTGTGAGATTACTTTATATCCACTCTCTTAGCACTTTTCAAGAGTGCAACACGTTGTCATTAACTATCATTACCATGTTGTGCAATTGATCTTTTGAACTTATTTCTCCTAACTGAAATTTTGTATCCTCTAATCAAGGTCTCCACAACCCATCACCCAAACTCCCACCCCTGCCCGACCATTCCGGCCCCTGGTAACCATCATTTTACTCTTGGCCTCTATGAGATCAACTTTTTTAGATTCCATACATGAGTGAAATCATATGGTATTTGTCTTTTGAGGCCTGACATTTCACTGAATGTAACTGGAATGATTATCAAACATCATCAAAGTGAAGGAAATGTATACAAGATAAGCTCTTAGGTCCAATTAAACACACACACTACTCTTCCCCCATTCTTGCCATCAACATAGCACCCCATTAAGTTCCCAAGTTGAATAAAGCGGTGATACTCAACTCCTCTCAAGACTTTTTTGAATGGCCTGAGGCTTAGCAGCAGTTCTTAGTTCAGTAGTTTGTTGTGGTTAAGAAACTTTCTTATAGAAAGTTTTAATGCAATATAATTAAAAGTTTTGCCATTCTGTTTGGCTTCTCCAATCTTATTTCCATGTGTAATTTTTTGATATTCAGGATTTGTTTCTGGCTTTACCATGGCTTTAAAATAAAATACCCCTTAATAATGGAGATATATATGTACACATACCAGTGGAATATTATTGAGCCTTAAAAAAAAGAGGGAAATCCTGTTATTTGTGGCAACGTGTATGAACCTGGAGGACATCATGTTAAGTGAAATAAGTCAGGCACAGAAGGACAAACACTGCACGATCTCACGTATTTGTGGAACGAAAAATAATTGTACTCATAGAAACAATGAGTAAAGTCATGGTAAGCAGAGGCTGAGGGAGGGGAGACTGGGGAGATCGTGTCCCTGTTGATCAAAGCACACGAGTTTTAGTTAGAAGGATGAAGTTCCAAAGATCTATTGTACAACATGTGACTATTATTTATAACAATATATTGTATATTTAAAAATTGCTGTGAGACTAGATTTTAAGTGTTCTCAGCACAAAAAAGCGTTATAGTATGTGAGGTAATGCGTATGTTAAAAAACTTGATTTAGTCATTCTGCAATGGATGCATATATCAAAACATTGTATTGTGTACCATAAATATATACAATATTTACTTGTCAATTAAAAATTATAAAATCAAAAATATAGTAATATGTCACATCAGTGAGCTTTAAGCTTTATCTTATACTTGTTTTCTATTAGTAATAGAAAACATACCAGTTACCTTTTCCTTAAGAGCCTAGATGATTGAAAAATTATTTTTATTGTGAAAAATAGCCTACATAAAAATAGTGAACATTTATGATTTATAAACAGATAGTAAGATGAGCTCCTTAATACTCATGACCCAAGTTTAGAGGGAGATTACCCTGATAATATCAGTCCCCAAAAATAACCACTCTCTTGAAGCTTGTGTCAGTGATTCCTTTTCTTTTCATGATAGTTCTACTACACATAATTATTTGTATACTTTATTATCTAATTTTGTTTTTAAATTGGTATATATGGAATCATACTAAATATATTTTTCCATGTTATGTTCCTTGGCCTCCATATTATGTGTTTGGTATTCATTCAGGTGTCTGTTTGTAACTGTTTGTTTTACTTTGGATTCCCTGAAAATAGATTCTGAGATGAAGAATTGCTTGCAGAAATTTCACCTAAGAATGCTCTAAAGCAGTGCTGGCCAATAAAACTTTGTGCAGTGGTAGAAGCGTTCTATACCTGCATTGCCTAATAGAGTAGCTGTGGCCACCATCCATAGGTGACTATCGAGTTATTCAATTTTAAAATTTAAAAATAAATTTCAACACCCACATATAGCTTGTGAACTATGACACTGGATAACAGAGCTCTAGAGAGACATACCTGTAAGAAAGTAGGAAGCAGAATTGGGCAGAGGTAGAAGCTGATTCAGCCAGTCCTCTGGGCACATCTCAAACTGGGATAGGCTGTCAAAGGTGTCCCCAGTTGAGGCAAAGCAACTGAACTTGAGTATGACAGCATGAGACAGTCATTGGTTCTGCCTCCTAGAAGAAGGAGCAACCTTGGGTGAGTCCGTTCTTTGCCTCTGAGGGTGATTTCCAGTGAAAAGCACATCTGTGAGCCTTCAGCAGCCAATATTACCAGCGGCAAGTGTCACAGGATCCTTGGGGTGTTGCTTCATTAGCCAGAAACCTTTGTGGCCAGTGGCACATTTGCCTGAGTTTTGCTCAAGCCCACTGGACTCGTTTCACCCACTCACACTGGCAGGCCATGTTTGGCTTGTGCTACTGGCCTGGATCCCATTCTTGCCAAATGTGAGCTAGACGTGGAGCAGTGAAGGGTGCCTGAGTGAGAAATCAGGAGTCTGGATGCTGTGCAGAGCCAGGCACACTGGCTCTGGTGGGGCAGGCAGTTCCAGGTGCTGGCATGGGTGCCAGCTCCCTGCAAGGCTGCAGCTGGTCCAGGCGTGCCACAGGCAGCTTTCACTTCTGGCACCAGGGAACGTGGTAGTGCCTGGAAGTCTGGAACACCGGGAACCACAGGGTCCCAAAGAGTGTGTCACAACCCTGGCTTGGGAGCTCCTATGTCTGGGTTCCCTGAAGGGCCGCAGCTCTTCTGTTTTTCTTTCTTTTCTCCTTCTTATTGCCTGCAACATGGTGAGCAAGGGGCATGTTTCAGCTCTGTTTCTGTTACAACTCTTTTCAGTCCTGCCATTTGGTGGGTCCCAAGTTCTTGTCCCACATCCAGGAAAAATGAAGTAAACTGACAATTAAAGGGTGAGTAAAGTGAACAGGTGCTTTATTGAGTGACAGTACAGCTCTCTGGAGACTCGAAGTGGGTAGCTCCTATCCGTAGGCAGGCCATTCTGTCAAGTGTACAGTTTTCAGCAGAGACCCAGAGTGGGTAGCTTCTATCATCAGGCAGGTCGTCCCAACATCTGCTTAGCTCTCAGCTGACAGAAGACCCACAGTGGGCAGCTCCTCTCTGCAGACAGGTCCTCCCAGTGTCTCCCCAAGTCTGGCTGAGTCTGGGGTTTTTATGGGCTTCCAAGGGGAGGAAGTGCGTGCTGATTGGTTCATGGGTGGCTATGAGTGGGCCCATAAAAAGCACCTTAAGTTCTCATTCCAGTCTGTGGAACTTGCAGCCCAGCGCCCAGGCTTCAGGCCTTCCCAGGCCCTTTCCACCCAGGAGCCTATCTGCCTCCCACTGCTGTCAACTTGTCAGCCCTGGTGTCCAGGCTGTTTGTACCAAGGGTCACCTGCAAGCCCACACCAAGCCAGCCTCAGTAACTCCCAACCTGGCCTCCCTCCCGTGCTCCTCAGCACCCAAGACAGCAGGGGGCTGGCATTTCAGCACTACCCCCAGCATGCAAACACACCTCTGGGTTGTGACAGCACACAGGCTTGGTCTCAACTTTGCTTCAAAATCGCAGCAGGCACCAGGAGCAGGAAGATGCTGGGCAGTGGGAGCAGGCATTTCTGAGCCTGCAGAGGAAGGGAAGCCTTCCAGGGTCCCTGAGCTCAGGAATGCTCAGGTCTGCAGCTGCACCCATGGGGGAGGGATTTCCATCTCTCCAACTTGGAAGGGGTGGGGGCTTCTGCCTGTGCCTGGCTCCTGCTAGCTCTGTGGAGCATGCAGTCCTGGCTGCGCCTCCCCGGCTGCAGCTGTCGTCTTCACAACAACCTCTCCAGATGGGCTGCCACTGCCATCATTAGGGGATTGGTGCTAAGCTTTGGAGAGATTCTGAGCAGAGCACTACAATGTCTATGATAGAGCTGATTATTTATTTTTATTGCTCTATAGGAATTTAATTACATAAATAAACCACAATTTACTAATATATTCTATATATGATAGAGATTTAAGTTATTTCCAGTTTGAGGAGGTATGGCTATGGTAAACTATGTTTCTCTAAACAGTCCTGTCTATGTCTTCTGGTGAGTAAATGCAAATATTTCTCTAAGATATATACCTGTAAGTAGAATTACAGAAAGTTAGGATATGTGTGTAATGGACTTCACTAGGTAATGCTCAGATGTTTTCCACATGGTTGTAGAGTTTACAAATTGCAGCCTCTCAGTCAGTGCCTCAGTTGTACTAAATGAGAGGTTTGTTCAAAATTTCTAATCTACCATGCAGAAGATAAACTTGTATTTTTTTTAACACCATTTTTCTCTGAATGAAGTGTTAAAATAAATTTAACCCTGTAGTGGTTGACAGAATTCTAAAATAATCACCAGTAAGTAATGCTATTGTATAATGCTTTTCCCTTGAATCTTGGCTGAACCTGTGACTTGCTTCTAGCCAACAGAGTATGGCAAAAACCATAAACAAAAACAACAAATATAAATTCACATTTAGATTATTTTGTATGTTAAAGGTAGAGGATTTTTACAGATGTAATTAAGGTCCTTAGTATGTTTGAATTGAATCAATGAAAAGAAAGACTACTTAGTGTGAGTCTGATTTAATCAGGTGAGCTCTTTTAAAGGGGGCTTCAGGCTTTTTTGAGATCAGATTCATTGTTCTTCTGGTCTTAAAGAACCAAGCCCTCCTGAATTCTAGAAATGCAAGGAAACTAATCCTGCCAACAACTATGTGAGACATCTTAATGGCTATATTTTAAGAGCAGATGTTCGAGAGACAAGCATTGAGAATTGCATTTCTTAAGACTACAGCTTGGAAATGGACACAGATCACTTCTGCCATATTCTATTGGTCAAAGTCACCCATGTTCAAGGGGAGGAAAACAGACATATTTTTTGAAGGAAGAATTGACAAATAATTTGAAACTATCCTTAATCCTCCACACTTGTTAGGGTGTACCCAAGAAAAAGGAGGAACAGTTTAGTGAACAGCTATCCAGTCTTTGTCACAATGTGGAGATTTTTAAACGGTTCATCAATTTAAACAGTGGCATATATTTTCATCAACACCCTGTGAAGTACTTAAAACTTGTCTTAATCCATTCAGACTGTTATAAGAAAATTCCTTAGACTGCGTAATTTATAAGCAGCAGAAATTTATTTCTCACAGTCTGAGGCCAGGAAGTCCAAGATGAAGGTGCTAGTAGATTTGCTGTCTGCGAAGCGTCTGTTCCTTATAGATAGCACAGTCTTTCTGTGTCCTCACGTGGCAGAAGGAGTGAACCAGCTCCTTCAGGCCTCTTTTGTAAGGACACTAATCCTGTTAGTGAGGGCTCCAGCCCCATGATGACCTAACAACTTCCCAAAGGCCTCACCTCTTAATAGTATTGCATTGGTGATTAGGTATGAATGTATGAATTTGCCCATGGGGAGGGCACAAACATTTAGACCATATCACTTATGGATTATGTTTTCATATCTGTGAATTTAGTTACAAGTATGTAATAATAGAAATGCATATTAACAAATTCATAGGGCATATAGTCAATTTTTAGATACAATATGGGATTTTTTTTGGTACAGCATTCCCTGAAAAAAATGATGTTTTTATGTATAGATGCCCCTATGTACCTGGAGGTTTATAACATTTGGAGACATCGGATACTAGAACATTTTTATTATGTTATACTGAAGTCTTCTGTATTGAACATTTTACTCACAAGTATTAGTATTATTTTTTTGACTAAATGAAACAAATCCAAGTTATCTTCTAGTCTTCTGTACAACAACCCATTGTGTATTTGAATCAGCTATCATGTTACTCCAGAGTTTGTTATCTTTGTTCTAAGCACTACTAGTGCTTTTTTTTTTTTTTTTTTTTTTGAGACGGAGTCTCGCTCTGTCGCCCAGCCTGGAGTGCAGTGGCCGGATCTCAGCTCACTGCAAGCTCCGCCTCCCGGGTTCCCGCCATTCTCCTGCCTCCTGCCTCAGCCTCCGGAGTACCTGGGACTACAGGCGCCCGCCACCTCGCCCGGCTAGTTTTTTGTTTTTGTTTTTTTATAGAGACGGGGTTTCACCGTGTTAGCGAGGATGCTCTCGATCTCCTGACCTCGTGATCCGCCCATCTCGGCCTCCCAAAGTGCTGGGATTACAGGCTTGAGCCACTGCGCCCGGCCAACCAGTGGTTCTAAAGATGTGATATCTGAAGCGGCAAATAAATGCTAGCCAGATATGATCTATTGCATTTTTTCTTTTTTAATACAAGTGTAATTTACGTAAAGAGAAAGGAGCAGCTATTAGTTTATTAAAATGGTAGTATTTTATATTCAAGAAACTTTCATATGCATGTCTGTTGGATCTTAAGGACCTCGTCAATTACTAGAGCATACACCATAAAGTTCATTAAATGTAAGTATTCCCCCATTTTGGTAATAAATATATAATATTACATATCTTCTACACATATACTTCCTATAATTATCAGAAATATAGAAATACATATGTATATAGTCTTTCAATATTAATACTCTAAAGTTTGAAGAGATTAATTATTTGCCCAAATTTTTCCAATAAATTAATGGTAAGCTGAGACCAGAGTATAAGTTTCTGGTTCTATGTTCAGTTACTATTTTTCTGTTATACTGTGCTGTTACATAATTTATATATTTAAAATTCCACATTCAGAATTGTAATATTTTATAATTGTGCATAGTTTAATTAACTATGTACAGTCTATTCAAATTCAAGGAACCATTGAGAGATGTTAAAAACCACTTAGAGTGCTCAAACACTTTGAAATGCAGTTTTGGCAATTTAAATGTCAGGATACCTCTGACTTGTGGAAACTGAAAGGACCCTGTAAAGATTATTGAATATTTTAATGTAACGAAACTGAAATATTCTAATATATGGAAATTCCTAGTTTTGTTTCTAACAAAATTAATGTATTTCTAGCTTTTGATAATTACTCTTAAGACCACTAGTTGCTCAGGTTTTGTTTTCAATTATTAATAGCAACAGTCTATTATGGTATTTGAGAAAACTAGTAATCCCTTAGTGACTAGTAATTTTAAAAGTAATTTTTATATAGGATCTAGTATCAAAGTTTATCAACAGCTAGAAAGGATACTACATAAATACCTAATAAAATATTCCACTTCCTCTTAAAATTAGGGAATTGTGTGTAGTTGGAAATTCGTCAGGTCTGAAGGTGAAAGATACATCTCTTATTATAATGACAGAATACAAAATCTAGCAAACTCATGACTGATACAGGCACCCAAAAGTAAGTGTATTACTGTTGTTTCTAAAAAACGAGTCCTGTTTATTTATTTATTTATGTATTGATTTATTATTATTATACTTTAAGTTCTAGGGTACATGTGCATAACGTGCAGGTTTGTTACATATGTATACTTGTACCATGTTTGTGTGCTGCACCCTTCAACTTGTCAGCACCCATCAACTCGTCATTTACATCAGGTATAACTCCCAATGCAATCCCTCCCCCCTCCCCCCTCCCCATGATAGGCCCCGGTGTGTGATGTTCCCCTTTCCGAGTCCAAGTGATCTCATTGTTCAGTTCCCACCTATGAGTGAGAACATGCGGTGTTTGATTTTCTGTTCTTGTGATGGTTTGTTAAGAATGATGGTTTCCAGCTGCATCCATGTCCCTACAAAGGACACAAACTCATCCTTTTTTATGGCTGCATAGTATTCCATGATGTATATGTGCCACATTTGCTTAATCCAGTCTGTCACTGATGGACATTTGGGTTGATTTCAAGTCTTTGCTATTGTGAATAGTGCCGAAATAAACACACGTGTGCATGTGTCTTTATAGCAGCATGATTTATAATCCTTTGGGTATATACCCAGTAATGGGATGGCTGGGTCATATGGTACTTCTAGTTCTAGATCCTTGAGGAATCGCCATACTGTTTTCCATAATGGTTGAACTAGTTTACAATCCCAACAACAGTGTAAAAGTGTTCCTATTTCTCCGCATCCTCTCCAGCACCAGTTGTTTCCTGACTTTTTAATGATCGCCATTCTAACTGGTGTGAGATGGTATCTCATTGTGGTTTTGATTTGCATTTCTCTGATGGCCAGTGATGATGAGCATTTTTTCATGTGTCTGTTGGCTGTATGAATGTCTTCTTTTGAGAAATGTCTGTTCATATCCTTTGCCCACTTTTTGATGGGGTTGTTTGTTTTTTTCTTGTAAATTTGTTTGAGTTCTTTGTAGGTTCTGGATATTAGCCCTTTGTCAGATGAGTAGATTGCAAAAATGTTCTCCCATTCTGTAGGTTGCCTGTTCACTCTGATGGTAGTTTCTTTTGCTGTGCAGAAGCTCTTTAGTTTAATGAGATCCCATTTGTCAATTTCGGCTTTTGTTGCCGTTGCTTTTGGTGTTTTAGTCATGAAGTCCTTGCCCATGCCTATGTCCCGAATGGTATTACCTAGGTTTTCTTCTAGGGTTTTTATGGTATTAGGTCTAACATTTAAGTCTCTAATCCATCTTGAATTAATTTTCGTATAAGGAGTAAGGAAAGGATCCAGTTTCAGCTTTCTACTTATGGCTAGCCAATTTTCCCAGCACCATTTATTAAATAGGGAATCCTTTCCCCATTTCTTGTTCCTCTCAGGTTTGTCAAAGATCAGATGGCTGTAGATGTGTGGTATTATTTCTGAGGACTCTGTTCTGTTCCATTGGTCTATATCTCTGTTTTGGTACCAGTACCATGCTGTTTTGGTTACTGTAGCCTTGTAGTATAGTTTGAAGTCAGGTAGCGTGATGCCTCCAGCTTTGTTCTTTTGACTTAGGATTGTCTTGGCAATGAGGGCTCTTTTTTGGTTCCATATGAACTTTAAAGCAGTTTTTTCCAATTCTGTGAAGAAATTCATTGGTAGCTTAATGGGGATAGTATTGAATCTATAAATAACCTTGGGCAGTATGGCCATTTTCACGATATTGATTCTTCCTATCCATGAGCATGGTATGTTCTTCCATTTGTTTGTGTCCTCTTTGATTTCACTGAGCAGTGGTTTGTAGTTCTCCTTGAAGAGGTCCTTTACATCCGTTGTAAGTTGGATTCCTAGATATTTTATTCTCTTTGAAGTGATTGTGAATGGAGGTTCATTCCTGATTTGGCTCTCTGTTTGTCTGTTACTGTTGTATAAGAATGCTTGTGATTTTTGCACATTAATTTTGTATCCTGAGACTTTGCTGCAGTTGCTTATCAGCTTAAGGAGATTTTGGGCTAGACAATGGGGTTTTCTAAATATACAATCATGCCATCTGCAAACAGGGACAATTTGACTTCTTCTTTTCCTAACTGAATACCCTTGATTTCTTTCTCTTGCCTGATTGCCCTAGCCAGAACTTCCAACACTATGTTGAAAAGGAGTGGTGAGAGAGGGCATCCCTGTCTGTGCCAGTTTTCAAAGGGAATTTTTCCAGTTTTTGCCCATTCAGTATGATATTGGCTGTGGGTTTGTCATAAATAGCTCTTATTATTTTGAGGTACGTTCCATCAATACCGAATTTGTTGAGCGTTTTTAGCATGAAGGGCTGTTGAAGTTTGTCAAAAGCCTTTTCTGCATCTATTGAGATAATCATGTGGTTCTTGTCTTTGGTTCTGTTTATATGCTGGATTATGTTTATTGATTTGCGAATGTTGAACCAGCCTTGCATCCCAGGGATGAAGCCCACTTGATCATGGTGGATAAGCTTTTTGATGTGTTGCTGAATCCGGTTTGCCAGTATTTTATTGAGGATTTTTGCATCGATGTTCATCAGGGATATTGGTCTAAAATTCTCTTTTTTTGTTGTGTCTCTGCCAGGCTTTGTATCAGGATGATGTTGGCCTCATAAAATGAGTTAGGGAGGATTCCCTCTTTTTCTATTGATTGGAATAGTTTCAGAAGGAATGGTACCAGCTCCTCCTTGTACCTCTGGTAGAATTCAGCTGTGAATCCATCTGGTCCTGGACCTTTTTTGGTTGGTAGGCTATTAATTATTGCCTCAATTTCAGAGCCTGCTATTGGTCTATTCAGGGATTCAACTTCTTCCTGGTTTAGTCTTGGAAGAGTGTAAGTGTCCAGGAAATTATCCATTTCTTCTAGATTTTCTAGTTATTTGCATAGAGGTGTTTGTAGTATTCTCTGATGGTAGTTTGTATTTCTGTGGGGTCAGTGGTGATATCCCCTTTATCATTTTTAATTGCGTCGATTTGATTCTTCTCTGTTTTCTTCTTTATTAGTCTTGCTAGCGGTCTGTCAATTTTGTTGATCTTTTCAAAAAACCAACTCCTGGATTCATTGATTTTTTGGAGAGTTTTTTGTGTCTCTATCTCCTTCAGTTCTGCTCTGATCTTAGTTATTTCTTGCCTTCTGCTAGCTTTCGAATGTGTTTGCTCTTGCTTCTCTAGTTCTTTTAATTGTGATGTTAAAGTGTCAATTTTAGATCTTTCCAGCTTTCTCTTGTGGGCATTTAGTGCTATAAATTTCCCTCTACACACTGCTTTAAATGTGTCCCAGAGATTCTGGTATGTTGTATCTTTGTTCTCATATGGTTTCAAAGAACTTCTTTATTTCTGCCTTCATTTCGTTATGTACCCAGTAGTCATTCAGGAGCAGGTTTTTCCATGTAGTTGAGCGGTTTTGATTGAGTTTCTTAGTCCTGAGTTCTAGTTTGATTGCACTGTGGTCTGAGAGACAGTTTGTTATAATTTCTGTTCTTGTACATTTGCTGAGGAGTGCTTTACTTCCAATTATGCGGTCAATTTTGGAATAAGTGCGATGTGGTGCTGAGAAGAACTTATATTCTGTTGATTTGGGGTGGAGAGTTCTGTAGATGTCTATTAGGTATACTTGCTGCAGAGATGAGTTCAATTCCTGGATATCCTTGTTAACTTTCTGTCTCGTTGATCTGTCTAATGTTGACAGTGGAGTATTGAAGTCTCCCATTATTATTGTATGGGAGTCTAAGTCTCTTTGTAAGTCTCTAAGGACTTGCTTTATGAATCTGGGTGCTCCTGTATTTGGTGCATATATATTTAGGATAGTTAGCTCTTCCTGTTGAATTGATCCCTTTACCATTATGTAATGGCCTTCTTTGTCTCTTTTGATCTTTGATGGTTTAAAGTCTGTTTTATCAGAGACTAGTATTGCAACCCCTGCTTTTTTTGGTTCTCCATTTGCTTGGTAGATCTTCCTCCATCCCTTTATTTTGAGCCTATGTATGTCTCTGCATGTGAGATGGGTCTCCTGAATACAGCAGACTGATGGGTCTTGACTCTTTATCCAGTTTGCCAGTCTGTGTCTTTTAATTGGAGCATTTAGTCCATTTACATTTAAGGTTAAGATTGTTATGTGTGAACTTGATCCTGCCTTTATGATATTAACTGGTTATTTTGCTTGTTAGTTGATGCAGTTTCTTCCTAGCCTCGATGGTCTTTACATTTTGGTATGTTTTTGCAATGGCTGGTACCGGTTGTTCCTTTCCATGTTTAGTGCTTCCTTCAGGGTCTCTTGTAAGGCAGGCCTGGTGGTGACAAAATCTCTAAGCATTTGCTTGTCTGTAAAGGATTTTATTTCTCCTTCACTTATAAAACTTAGTTTGGCTGGATATGAAATTCTGGGTTTAAAATTCTTTTCTTTAAGAATGTTGAATATTGGCCCCCACTCTCTTCTGGCTTGGAGAGTTTCTGCCGAGAGATCTGCTGTTAGTCTGATGGGCTTCCCTTTGTGGGTAACCCGACCTTTCTCTCTGGCTGCCCTTAAGATTTTTTCCTTCATTTCAACTTTGGTGAATCTGGCAATTATGTGTCTTGGAGTTTCTCTTCTTGAGGAGTATCTTTGTGGCGTTCTCTGTATTTCCTGGATTTGAATGTTGGCCTGCCCTACTAGGTTGGGGAAGTTCTCCTGGATGATATCCTGAAGAGTGTTTTCCAACTTGGTTCCATTTTCCCCCTCACTTTCAGGCACCCCAATCAGACGTAGATTTGGTCTTTTTACATAATCCCATACTTCTTGCAGGCTTTGTTCATTTCTTTTTCTTCTTTTTTCTTTTGGTTTCTCTTCTCACTTCATTTCATTCATTTGATCCTCAGTCGCTGATACTCTTTCTTCCAGTTGATCGAGTCGGTTACTGAAGCTTGTCACGTATTTCTCGTGTCATGGTTTTCATCTCTGTCATTTCGTTTAGGACCTTCTCTGCATTAATTACTCTAGCTATCAATTCTTCCACTCTTTTTTCAAGATTTTTAGTTTCTTTGCGCTGGGTATGTAATTCCTCCTTTAGCTCTGAGAAGTTTGATGGATTGAAGCCTTCTTCTCTCATCTCGTCAAAGTCATTCTCCATCTAGCTTTGATCCGTTGCTGGCGATGAGCTGCGCTCCTTTGCAGGGGGAGATGCACTCTTATTTTTTGAATTTCCAGCTTTTCTGCCCTGCTTTTTCCCCATCTTTGTGGTTTTATCTGCCTCTGGTCTTTGATGATGGTGATGTACTGATGGGGTTTTGGTGTAGGTGTCCTTCCTGTTTGATAGTTTTCCTTCTAACAGTCAGGACCCTCAGCTGTAGGTCTGTTGGAGATTGCTTGAGGTCCACTCCAGACCCTGTTTGCCTGGGTATCAGCAGCAGAGGCTGCAGAAGATAGAATATTGCTGAACATCGAGTGTACCTCTCTGATTCTTACTTTGGAAGCTTCCTCTCAGGGGTGTACTCCACCCTGTGAGGTGTGGGGTGTCAGACTGCCCCTAGTGGGGGATGTCTCCCACTTAGGCTACTCAGGGTCAGGGACCCACTTGAGCAGGCAGTCTGTCCCTTCTCAGATCTCAACCTCTGTGTTGGGAGATCCACTGCTCTCTTCAAAGCTGTCAGACAGAGTCGTTTGTGTCTACAGAGGTTTCTGCTGCTTTTTTTGTTGTCGTTGTTTAGCTGTGCCCTGTCCCCAGAGGTGGAGTCTACAGAGACAGGCAGGTTTCCTTGAGCTGCTGTGAGCTCCACCCAGTTCGAGCTTCCCAGCGGCTGTGTTTACCTACTTAAGCCTCAGCAATGGTGGGCGCCCCTCCCCCAGCCTTGCTGCTGCCTTGTGGTTAGATCGCAGACTGCTGTGCTAGCAATGATGGAGGCTCCGTGGGTGTGGGACCCTCCCGACCAGGTGTGGGATATAATCTCCTGGTGTGCCTGTTTGCTTAAAGCGCAGTATTGGGGTGGGAGTTACCCGATTTTCCAGGTGTTGTGTGTCTCAGTTCCCCTGGCTAGGAAAAGGGATTCCCTTCTCCCTTGTGCTTCCCAGGTGAGGCGATGCCTCACCCTGCTCAGCTCTCGCTGGTTGGGCTGCAGCAGCTGACCAGCATCGATTGTCCGGCACTCCCTAGTGAGATGAACCCAGTACCTCAGTTGAAAATGCAGAAATCACCGGTCTTCTGTGTCACTCGCGCTGGGAGTTGGAGACTGGAGCTGTTCCTATTCGGCCATCTTGCTCTGCCCCCCTACCGAGTCCTGTTTTTAATCTGACTTTATTATAAGTTACCAGTGAACTTTTCCTATGAACATGAGACTTCATAAGAGCAGTGCTATTTATGTAAGGTCAAATTTGTGGGCCGTAGTTTCAGTTGTCCTGATTTAGTAGGTCTACAATAGAGGCTTTAAAATCAACTGTATTTCTATCAGGCAACCTACATTGTTCTGATGTAGAAGATCCATGGACCAGACTTAGAAAAACAATGGTCAATAGGAGCTGTGAATATTGGCTCCAATTCCATTCCACGTATGTTTCTTTTACATTCTCTGTATAAGTTGCAATTCACACTTTGCTCAAAGTATTTTTGGTATGGATTTTAAAATTATTAGTTTTTTAAATTGAAAGATAGATTGAATTTATCATGCACAACATGATGTTTTGAAGGATATATACATTGTGAAATGACTCAATCTAGCTAATAGATACTTTGCCTCACATAATTATATTTCTATGGTGAGAACAATTTATATCTACTCTCTTAGCATTTTTCTAGCATACAATATACTCTTAACTATAGTAAACATGTCATACAGTAGATCTCTTGAATTTATTCCTTCTAACTAAAATTTTGTGTCCTTTGACCAACAGCTCTCTAAGCCCCCACCCCCAACCCAACCCAACCATCCCTGCCCCTGTTAAACACCATTCTACTGTCTACTTCTATGAGATCAACTTTTTTAGATTCCATACATTAGCGTGATATTTATCTTTCTGTGCCTGGCTTAATCCCCTTAACATAATGTTCTCCAAGTCCATCCATGTAGCAAGATTTCCTTTCTTTAAGATTACATAGGATTCCACTGTGTTTATACATATGTATGGTTTTTATCCATTTATTCATTGATGGCTTCTTAAGTTGATTCCATATCTTGGCTCTTGTGAATAATGCTACAGTGAATATGGGAGTGTCACTATCTCTTTGACATGCGGATTTAATATCTTTTGGATATATATACAGTGGTACAGCTGGATCATATGGTAGTTCTATTTTTAGTTTTATGAGAAAGAGACTGTTTTCCATAATAGCTGTACTGATTTACATTCCCACCAAAAGTGTGTAAGAGTTCTCTTTATATCCTAACCAATACATGTTATGTTTTGTCTTTTTGATGATAGCCATTCTGACAAGCGAAAGATGATATTTCATTGTGGTTTTAATTTGCATTTCCCTGATAATAAATGATGCTGAGCATCCAGAGCAAAACACATGTTAGTCCACAAGTTTCAAAATATTTTAAAAATCAAAATCATATAATGTATCTTCTCAGACTACAGTGAGTAAAACTAGAAATCAATAGCAAGAGGGACTTTAGAACCCATACATATACTTGGAAAACAATACACTCCTGAATGACCATTAGGTCAATAAGAAAATTAAGATTTATATTAAAACATTTCTTTAGAGAGAGAAAAATGGAAATACAAAATATTAATTTCTGTAGGAAAAAGCAATGCTAAGAGGAAAGTTTATAGCACCAAACAACTACATAGACAAAAAGTGAGGCTGGGCTCAGTGGCTCACTCCTATAGTCCCCACACTTTGGGAGACTTGGGAGGCAGAGGCAGGCAGATTGCTTAAGCCCAGGAGTTTGAGACAAGCCTGGGCAATATGGCAAAACTCCATCTCCACAAAACATGCAAAAAGTATCCTGGTGTAGTGGCATATGCTGTAGTCCCAGCTACTCAGGAGGCTGAGATGGGAGTGTCACTTGAGCCCAGAAGGTTAAGACTGCAGTGAGCCAAGATCGAGCCATTGCACTCCAGTATGGGCAACAGAGTGAGACCCTATCCCAAAAACAAACAAAAACAACAATGAAAAAAAAAAACTCAGAAAGATTTCAAAGAGTCTCATGATACACTTCAAGCAACTAGAAAAGCAAGAATAAACCCAAAATTAGCAGAAGGAAGGAAATAATAAAGATCAGAGCAGAACTAGACAAAATAGAGACTAAAGAAACCAATACAAAAGTTGGCTATTCAAAAATATTTAAACGTTTATTAAACTGCTAACTAGACTACCCAAAAAAAAAGCAAGAAGCCCAAAACAGACATCAGAAATGAAAAAGAAGACATTATGACTAATACTATGAAATACAAAAGATCACCAGAGATTATTATTACCAACTATACACTAACCAACTGAAAAACCTAGAGGAAGTGAATATATTCTTGGAAGCATACATCTTACCAAGATTCCATGAGGAAGAAACAGGAAGTCTAAACAGGCCAATAATGAGGAACAACATTGAATCAGTAATGGAAATTCTGTGAACAAATAAAAGCTCAGGACAAGATGGTTTCCATGCAGAATTCTACCAAACATATAAAGAAGAATGAATACCACTTTTTCTTAAACTATTGCAAAAAATTGAGTAGGGAATTCTCCCTACTCATTCTATGAGGCCAGCATTATCCTAATACTCAAACCAGACAAAGACACACACAAAAAAGCTATAGACCAATATCTCTGATAAATATAGATGCAAAAATCCTTACAAAATACTAACAAACTGAATGCAACAACACATTAAAAAGATAATGCATCATGATCAAGTGAGATTTATCCCAAGGATGATAGCATAGTTCAACATATTCAGGTCAATAAATGTGATACATCATGTCAGCAGAAGGAAAGACAAAACCCATTGGATTATCACAATAGATGCAGAAAAAGACAACTCTGAGCAAACTAGGCATAGAAATATCATACCTCAAAATAATAAATACCATATATGATAAACTCACAGCTAACATCATACTGAAGGGGGGAATTTGAAAGCATTTCCTCTAAGAAATGAAACAAATGGTGAAAAATGCCCACTTTCACCATTCCTATGCAACACGGTGCTGGAAGTCTTTGCCAGAGAAATCAGTCAAGAAATATAAATAAAAGTCACCAAAATTAGAAAAGAGTCAAACTGTCCCTTTTTGTGGATAAAATGATCTTAGGTCTAGATAATCCAAAAGACTACCAGGAAATTCTTAGAACTTAGAAACAAAGTCAGTAAAGTTGAAGGATACAAAATCAACGTACAAAAATCAGCAGCATTTCTATCTGCCAATAATGGCATAACCAAAAAAGAAATTAAGAAGGCAGTCTCATTTTCAATAGCTACAAAAAAATACCTAGGAATAAATTTAATCAAGGAAGTGAAAGACCTCTAGAAGGAAAACTGCAAAACACTGATGAAAGGAATTGAAGAAGCCACAAACAAATGGAAAGAGATTACTTGTTCATGAATCAGAAGAATTAATATTATTGAAATGACCATACTACCCAAAGCAATCTATGCATTCAATGTAATTCCTATCAAAATACCAATGCCATTTTTACAGAAATGTAATACACAATTCTAACATTCATATGGAACAAGTAAAGAGCTGAAATAGCTAAAGCAACCCTGAGCATAAACAACAAACCTGGAGGCATCATACTATCTGACATCAAAACATATTACAAAGCTATTGTAACCATGACAGCATGGTATTTGTATGAAAGTAAACACATAGACCAATGAAACTGAATAGAGGACCCAGAAATAAATCCACATATTTACAGCCAACTCATCTTCAACATAGATTCCAGGAGCATACATTGGGGAAAGCACACTTTCTTCAAGAAATAGTGCTGGGGAAACTGTATAACTATATGCAAAAGAATGAAACTGGACCCCTGTCTCTACCATATACAAAAGGCAACTCAATATGGGTTAAAGACTTACATGTTAAACCTGAAATTATAAAACTACTAGAAGAAAACAGAGGGAAAATTCTTCAGGACATTGGTCTTCAGAAAATCTTTCTAGGGAAAGATTTTATGGCTAACAGCTCAAAAGCATAAGCAACAAAACCAAAAATAGACAACTGAGATCATAGTAAAGTTAAAAGCTTCTGCACAACAGTGGAAACACTCAACAGAGTGAAGAGGCATCCTCTTGAATTAAAGAAAATATTTGAACATTATTCATCCTACAGGGCATCAATATCTGGAATATACAGGGAACTCAAACATCTCAATAGTAAAAAATAATAATTCTATTAAAAAGTGGGCAAAGGATATGAATAGATATTTCCCAAAAGAAGATATACAGATGTTCAACAGGTATATAAAAAATGCTCAATATCATTAATCATCAGGGAAATGCAAATCAAAACCACAATGAGACATCATTTTACTCCAGTTGGAATGGCTATAATTTTTAAAAGACATAAAATGCCAGATGCTGGCAAGGACGTGAGGAAAAGGGGACTATTACACACTGTTGGTGAGAGTATAAATTAGTACAACTACTATGGAAAACAGAATTACCATAGAATATAGCAATCCCACTACTGGGAAATATGTACTCATGGTTTATTGCAGCATTATTCACAAAGAATAGTGGAAAGATATGGAATCAACCTAAGTGCCCATGGTGAAAGATGGCCACTTTCACCACTTCCGTTCAACACAGTACTGGAAGTCCTTCAGTACTATGGAAAGATATGAAACAAACCTAAGTGTCATCAAGGGAGCAACAGATAAAGAAAATATGGTATATATTCATAATAGAATACTACTTGACCATAAAAATAATGAAATCATGTCATTAGCAATCACATGGGTGGAACTGGAGAGGTCATTACATTAAGTACAATAAGCCAGGCACAGAAAGACAAATACCATATATTCTCATTTATACGTGGGAGCTAATAAACTTGATATCATGGAAATAGAGAATAGAATGATAGATACCAGAGACTGGGAAGGGTGGGTTGTAGTGAGGTTTGGAGGGGGGCAGGATGAAGAGGGGTTGGTTATGGACATAAAAATATAGTTAGATATAAGAAATAAGTTATAATATTTGAGAGCAGACTAGGGTTACTATACTTAGCAATAATATTATGCACATTTCAAAGTAACTGGAGGACAGGACTTGAAATGGTATCAACAAATAAAAATCATAATCACTCAAGGTGGTGAATACTCCAAATATGCTGGCTTAATCTTTATATGTTCTATGCACGCAATGAACACTCACATGTACCCCATAAATTTGTAAATTATTATATATCAATAAAAGGGGAAAAAAAGAATGCTCTAAAACTGGGGGAAAATCAAATGGAAATTAACTTACAGCTAGACCTTGATTGTGCCTATAATTCTCAGACTGCAAATGAATGCTCAGGAGTTGTGACATTTGAGAACTCAGGAAGTGCAAAGGCATTTAACACAGGTATCAATCATTTTGTTCTCTGAAAACTTTTCTTCCCATTCAAGATATATAACACAAAATGAAAATTAGCTCCATATTATTCATGTGAGGTGACGGTTGCTATCTGTGTCTATAAACTCGACCAGGTCTTGGAATTGACGCTAAAGAGAAAAAAGCCGAAGCTACTAATTTGTGTTATTTTCAGTTAAGAGGATGTGGAAATTAAGATAACCCTCAGTTTATTTATCTCTAAAATGATAATAATGGTATTTGACTTTAATGTTTGGAAATAAATGAAGAACATCCAAGTGAGAATAGACAGTTTATTTATTCAGACATTGCTGTAGCAATAAAGTCAGCTACCATCACTAGCACTTGGCAGAGATTCAAAGTCAGGCAGGGAAGTGGAAAAGCCTTATAATAAAAATCATGGAAGACCTCAGGTGTGATGTGTTTGGAGCATGTTAGCATGGGAAAGCTAGGAGTCAGTTAAATGGAAGTGACACATCCTGTGTGATTTGTTTAGGGAGTGTATTTGGCTTTCTCTTGTTGGTTCTCAGTTAAAAATTAGGGCAAAATATAAGGAAGCTGGCAGCCATTGACCAAATCCTTACTATTCCAGGTCAGTTGCTGCAAAGGTTGTGGTTTGGCCTCCTGGACTTGTTGATGCAGAGATTGTGGGCCAGAGTTCTATCAGATATGGTCTAGACATTATTCATTTGTATGTTCAGTCTTCATGGCTAACAGTTTTTTTTAATGAGAATTGAATTGGAATGAGTTGAAAAGATGCCTGTTGCTGTTTTTGAAAGTAATGGAGGTAGCATTAGGTGGTAAGGTGAAGGCAGCAGTATCTGGAAGAGAGAAGTAAGGCATGTGGCTCCACTGACGTCAGGAATGTCTCAATAGGTTACCTTGAGCTAGGGGAAGAGCACTTGGAGAAATTCTCTTTCTCAATCCCGTCTAAATGTAGAGTAGAAACATTACCCTCTATTTTCCTAGCTTGTAAACTGTCCACATTGCTCTTCACAAGGATCCTTGATCCCCTGGGTATCTGAAACTTTAGACTCTACTTCTAAACTGATGCAGGCGAACCCCAATATTGGGACCCAGCCAAGAAGTGTTCTTGGCATCATGTAGGAAAGAATTCAAAAATGAACCAACAGAGTAAAGTGAAAGCAAAGCAAGTTTGTTAGACCAACAGAATACAGGAAAATGGCTGCTCCATTACAAAGCAGGGCTACCCCACAGGCAAAATAACACTTGTGGATCTAGCACCAGTTAGCTAGATTTGTAGCTACTCCTTAATTATATGGTAAATAATTTTCTAGAAAAGGGATGTGGAGTTCCTGGAACTGAGGGTTTCTCTCCTTTAAACCATATAAGGTAACATCCGGGCATTGCTGTGGCATTTGTAAACTGTCATGGTGCTACTGGGAGTGTCCTTTAGCATGCTAATGCATTATAATTAGTGCATAATTAACAATGAGGGCAACTAGAGGTTGCTTTCATCCCCATTTTGATTTAGCTGGTTTCTTTACTACATCATGTTTTGATCAGATCCTGTTTTCATCAGTGGGATCATAACCCCACCGATTTGGAGAACAAGTCCTGCTCATCTCCTACCTCAAAACTAATGAGAGAGGGCCCATTTTTCTAACCTATGAACTTCTATAGCTAACATTTCCTTATCTCAGAATTATGAATAGGTAAACAATCAATTTGTAATCAGAAGTTACAAACACATCATATAAGAGCTATCTAGTTAATGATTTAATATTATTTTATCTTGCTACATATTTATGACATTTTAAAGCTTACCTCTTGTAAAATATTCAGACTTATCTCTATCTTGTTTTCTTTTTTTGTTTCTTTGTATCTACCCTGTCCTGATTATTCAAATTCTTGGCATCAGCAAACCTTTTAATCATTGACTTTTAATCATTGCTTAGCTGCCTTGACTATAGGTACCTTGGTATGCACATTGCAAAAGTCACCTTCTTATACACACCCACACAAGCACACATATTCTTTAAGTTCTGTTCAGAAATACCACAGTCCATTTGGCCTCTCCTAGACCTCCTCATTTCTAGAGTCTTTCACCTAATCTCCATTCTTGATTCCCTTTCCCATGAGCTGAATGACTAAACACAAATATCCTACTGACCTCAATTTCCTGTCCTTCTGCCTTTTTCACTCCGTGTTTCCTCTACATCTGTTTCTTCACCTTCCCTTCCTTTTTTTCCTTCCTTCCTCCAGACCAAAATATATATTTGTTCTAGCACTACAGTAATTCTCACTAAATATTTAAATCTCATTCTCCTTTCCTGTTTCTATTGTATACTCCAGAAGCACATCCAACATTCTGGCTTTTAGGCTTCTACATTCAATACTAGAGAAAACTCATAATGGTCCAGCATAGTGTCACTACAAGTTCCGAGAGCCACCCCACACTGCTTGGCAATGCCACTATGGGTCCAACCCGAGGCTGTCTCATTCCTCACAGGTGCAATTTCAGACTTTTACTACTCCTCCAGTACACTGTGCACCACCTCTTCTCTCAAAAAGGAAATTCCTATGCAGCCATAAAAAAGGATGAGTTTGTGTCCTTTGTAGGGACATGAATGCAGCTGGAAACCATCATTCTCAGCAAACTATCGCAAGAACAGAAAACCAAACACCGCATGTTCTCACTCATAGGTGGGAACTGAACAATGAGATCACTTGGACTCGGGAAGGGGAACATCACACACCGCGGCCTATCATGGGGAGGGGGGAGAGGGGACGAATTGATGGGTGCTGATGAGTTGATGGGTGCAGCACACCAACATGGCACAAGTATACATATGTAACAAACCTGCACATTATGCACGTGTACCCTAGAACTTAAAGTATAATAATAATAATAAAAAAAAAGGAAATTCCTAGCTAACTTTTCTCACCACCAACAAGGCTTATCTGCAAGTTTTTTTATTATCTTACTCAGAGCAAGTCACATTCTTATTTGTGCTTGAAGCTAGTTATTTCACATAGACTCTGGATCTCATTCTCTTCCGTTTCAATAGGGGCCTCTCTCCTTTACCTATGTCTCTTAAAAATTTTATTCTTATTGTTTTTTAGACTTTTTCTCTAAGGTTTTGTCTGTGGTCACATATTTATCTCTCTCTTTTTGAGCAATCTTATTTACTTCATAATTTTAGCTGCCACATATATACTGGAATTTTTTAAATCTACATCAACAGGTTTCAGAATGCCTTTGAAACTTCAGACAGGTCTACCTAATTATCTTCTAGATTCCTCCTTTTCTCTTTTCCTTCTCACCCATTAGTCAATAAGTTCCAACAATTTTACTTATTAACTCTTTAAGTTAATAAGTAAACTAAGTAAACTTATTAGTAAACTTATTAGTAAAATAAGTAAACTTATTAACTCTTTAAGTTAATAAGTAAACTGCCAAATCATTTAAAACACAAATGTAACCAAGTCCTCCTATGTTTAAAATCTTTTAATAGTCCTTATCATATTTGGTTTAAATGCAAACTCCTTGACATAACACACAAACTTTTCATGATTTGACCCCTGCATTTATCTCTCTAGTCTTTTATTTCCCAAAGTGTGTTCAGAAAAACGCTTACTCTGTGAAAAGTCTGGCACGATGAGGTGGAGGAACAGGAAGAGAATGGCGGGCTTTATCAAGTTCAAATCCATTTGAGAAACTAATGCTTTAGTATTACCTTTTAGAGAAGTGGTTCTCAAGTTGGTTCCTGGAGCAGAAGCACCAGCATTACTTGAAAGGTCATTCTCAATACACATTTTCAAGCTTTACCCTAGACCTAATGAATCAGGAACGATGGGTCCCAGGACCTAGGAACCTATCTGTGTTTGTGAGCTTTCCCGGCAATGCTGATGCACACTGAAGTTGGAGAACCACAATCTTAGAGAATCACCATGCATAGTAGCATATTAAAGGCTTCAGGAAATCTGAAAATAATGTATTTAACTTTGTTTAAGCAAAAATTTTTAAGTTGGTTGAGCCCTGGCCCTTGTGTGTGTAAGTACGCGATACTAACATAGAGTAGAAGAAACGTTAGAGAAGCACACTTCATCAAAAGCTGTTGTAGCCCATTTTACTAGTAATTATTCAAATATAGTAGGCATCTGTCATGTGTTTTTGTGTTTACGTAGCCTGTCTTTGCATTTTTCTTTTCTTTTCTTTTCTTTTTTTCTGTGATGGAATCTTGCTCTGTTGTCTGGGCTGGAGTGCAGTGGCGCTATCCTGGCTCACTGCAACCGCCACCTCTCAGGTTCAAGCAATTCTCCTGCCTCAGCCTCCCAGGTAGCCGGGACTACAGGCACGGGCCACCATGCCCAGCTAGTTTCTGCATTTTTAGTAGAGATGGAGTTTCCCTATGTTGATTAGGCTGGTCTCCAGCTCCTGACTTCAGGTGATCCACCCACCTCAGCCTCCCAAAGTGATGGGATTACAAGCATGAGCCATTGCACCCGGCCGGTCTTTGCATTTTTCTACCAAATGTCTCCTCCCAACCCTAGTCTTGTCAGCTCCTTAGAAGCAGCATTTCACAATTACATGTTTATTGAATGAATACATTGAATGCCACAGAAATATTTTATAACCGTCTTTAAAGTATTGTAAAGTTCCACTAACTTGAAGATATCATTTGTTATTTCAGTACTTTCTTTTGCATGTAATGGCTCTTTCTATATATTGATCTCTTCTTGATGGAATATACTTATATTTTCTTATCTGATATCATGAAAGTGTAATATACATCCTATCAGCTTGTCTGTAAAAGCTTTTCTGTATATGCTTTTCTGTAATGAAATATCCTTTGTAAACATGACCATTGGAACTTTCTTCAGATAATTCTATAACCTGGCAACTTTCCACTTTCAAAAATTACCTCCCCATTATACCCTTACAGATTTTCTTTAAAGTCTGTTTCTTCAATAATCTATTAACAAAATAATTTTAATCACTATTATAATAATCACTATAATTATGATTGATTTACTGGGTCATATTTTAATGAATGTATTTTTATTTATTATTAAATGATTTATAATTACCATATTTTCTTGATATAACAAATTGTTATTTCATAACATTATTCATAGTAATGTTTCAATCAGTATGAATACACTTATTATAAGCTTTTCTTAATTTCTACTATCATAACCTTAATTTTTCCAATCATAAGGCTAATGCCCTATTAGATTTCTAGGGTACATTAAAAAGTTTTACATAGATAAACTTAATTCTTAAGAAATTTATAATACACCAGATTAGACCTCATCCCTTAAGCATGCAGTCTCTTACAATGTGCTATTAAAGTAGGGAGAGCCTGATTTATGATAGTATTGTGTGCTATGCAAAAACTTAATGATTCAACATCAAGTTTGATTTATTCTAAAGCAACAAACATAGTAGGATGTGAAAAATAGCATCATCAGTAATCTTCTGGTGTCATAAAAAAGAGTGATGGAAGTACAATTTGTGACAGGTAAGGGATTTGGAAATGAATGCATATTTCAACTGCTTCTGTCTCTCCTCTTTTCCATGTCACTCTTAGCAAAATGATGAGAAGTGACTGTGATGTTACACATATCATGTATAATAATTTTATTTCATTTAATCACATTACTTAAAACCTATAAGACATATAGTTTGGCGATGTACATATGACGATAATTAATGATACTGTTCTAATACCAAATATCTCCCCACCGTGGCCATTGGAAGCAGTTTTATTTATAACCTTCACAACGCACCAGGTTATCTGGATTTCTAAATCCTTTAGAAATCTATTGAGCTTAATATAATGCACAAATAATTACATTATTGTGGTGATAACAAAATCCTGTTCACAAAATAAAAATAAATTTTAATAAAAGTTCTAACTTAAAAGACAGTAAAGCTTGATATTTGTAAGCCTGCATTACTGCCCATTACTTCCTAAAGTTGACTGACATAACGAAGGAATTGAAAGAGGAAGCTTGCCAAGAACTTTCAAGTTGTTTTCGGGGATCACATGTACATACTTCTTAAGATCTTTGGAGACTGCTTATAATTCATTCCGAACATTTGAAGTATTTTATGTCAGCCACTAATTTTTTTACCATTTTAATTTAGTTCTGCAAGTTTTAACATCTGCTGCATTTCAAACATAAATGTAAATCAACGACTCTTGGATGTACCCTAGGGAAATACATGCTCTTTAAAGTACATTATAGTCTAAGACTAGAGAGGTCTCTAGTATTAAGTGAGTTTATTATAGGGCTATCTTTTAAGTTAAGTGAGAATAATAATTAAATGACAACTCAACAGAATATGGTTACACATCATGATTTGCACTGGAAAATACGCATATACAACCATTCAACTGAGAGGGTAGCTGACCTGGTTACAGAAGACATGGCAATTGGATATGGCAATAGTTTGGGCCAAATAAAATCTAATACTCATTTTACACCAGAGTCTTTGAGTTTCCGGAGCCATAAGCTGATGTTTTCAAATATCCTGCACCTATAAGCTTGCAGAGGATTTAGCAAAAATTTCCATACGCTTAAGTGAAAATTTATCTCTGCCTATTTTTTTAACCCAATTTTAACAAGTAAATGTAAAAGAAGTGCTCTAAAGGAACACCCACCAAAATAAATGACCAAATTAACTTATCTAGATGTTGTAAAGAGTTGCATATGTTGAGTATGAAATTTATATGTGCAACATTCAAGATTGTTATTGTACTCTGTTAACCTCAAAGTAAATCTAGATCATCCTATGTCACATTCTGCTTTCTAGAATGACAGTTGAAGATTTTGAGGAGAGTGGTAAATTAAGAAAGATTCAAAGATGTTTTTAAAAAAGGAAAAAAGAGAAAAAGGCAAACACAAAATTTTGGTTATCTAGATACATTTGTGTGTAAGAAGGGAGAGTTTAAGTCATTAATGTTGCATATGTATTGTGGGATTTAACAGTACTGAGTTTGCAACCAGGCAGCTGTCGGTTCGGCATACTTACTACTGATGTAACTGAGCAAAATATTTAGACAAGATAAATTTTATGCACACATACTTGCACGCACACACAAACACACACCTTTGCACACACAAAATTCAATTTTCATCCTTGGAAGAAGCCACATTAAAGGCATAATTTCTATAATAGTAATTCTTAAGGTCACGAACTATAATCATCAGAGGGAGGAAAAACCTCCAATCCAGAACAACAACAATAAAAAAAGCAATGGAAGTTAAACCAAAATTTAAAAAGTGATTGGAAATACAAGCCTGGCCACTGTGAGTTCATTCTATGGGATGCCATTCAATGAAGAAAAGAAACCTGAGTTTAACAGCTTTAACTCCCATAATCTAAGAATTTCATTTCCGTAATCATTTTTCTTTGATCTTCTATTTGACAGTGACATCTAACTAAAGTCATCCCATTTAACCTTTTCTTTTGCATGTTGCGTGAATTTGTGAGCAGAGTAAGAAACAGGACATTCCTCGTGAAGATCAGGGACCAACCACCAAGAATTTGGATTTTTGGCCCCAACTTATTACACTGATGGTCACTATTATTGATGAGGATAAAACTGCCTACACACCTGTCCTGAATCAGTAAGTACAATGTTTTGGAAATGAATGGATTTTATTCCACTGAAGTTAAAATAATACATATTTTAAGTGCAACATACTCTGATGACAATAATAAACTTTTCCATGATTAAGCTATAGAAAATGGTATTTTTCAACTTTTATCAGCAAATATCAATTAAATGATATTATGAATTTTTAATTTGAGCTCCATGGAGTATGAATCTGTGGATATGGAGAAAAATATTTTCCAAGATTTGATTTTTATGTAATGTAAAACTTTTCCTCTGGATCCTTTCATAACTATACCATTGTCTCAAAAGAAAAAAAATGTGCACTCCCCCAAAACTAAAAATAATTTCGAAGAGTTAGTATTAAACATATTGCATTGTGGCTTTTGAATAATAAACATTTGGCACAACAGCTGCTTTCAAAATAGCTATGCATATTGATTTAACGAATTTAATAAAATATTTAATAAAACAAGTCAATTTTCACAAATTACAATCTAAAGTTCATGCCTCTAAGACAATATAGATGAATTAAAATTCATGACTGTTCTAGAAGAGACTGTAAAAATCCTCATTTTATCAAAATACCACTAGCTATGTGACCTTAGGCAAATTATCTAATTTCCTTGGGTCTCAGTTTCCTCCCAACTAAAACGAAGGTGTAATTATTAGATGATTTCCAAGATCCTATCCAACTTTAATATTGCATATTTAGATTTTATTTTACACCCACATATTAAAGACCATAAAAGCAAATATAACATCAGACTACCAGCTAGGCACTTGCAATCTGGTTAATGAAGAGGATTGTCTTGACAATATTAGTTAGACCTGAAATGTTATGGGTAGCAAAGATAGCAGAAATAGACAAACAGTAAAGTAGAACAGTGAAGTAGACTCAGACTTACTATGGATAAATGTGTTTGGTATTCTTATCCTCTACACTGGTCAAGACCATTAGGGTCGTTGTTTATGTTGGCTCCAATTAAAATTCCAATTAAAGAAGAAATACATTTAAGTATTTCAATCTTCATCCTTTTCTGCTTACTGTTAACCACCCATTTTCAACAGTCCCCCAATTCCTAATTGTGGAGAAAGTGGTCCTATTTTTGGTATACAATCATCATTACATTAAGTTTACCCTTTCACTTTCTTCTCCCTTTCTCCCCAAACCTAGTTCTTATATCCACCTTTTCTTCCTGAAGACCTTAGTGTTTCAATCTCTGTACAGACTTTGCTCTTTTATTCTCTGCTGTTAGGACTAGAAGATCTTCTTTTAATCTATAACCTGTCATCATCTCATCACGGATCCTGAGAAGTACTTCTTAGGTCTCTGACAACTTTGTGGAATAGGATTGTTTTCTTATTTACTCTTTGGACCTTTCTTGAGGACAGAGTAGGTTTCTGAAAGATTGGGAGACTGACAACTTGTTTCAAGACTGTGTCCTTGGACTGGGATAGGCCATTTTATAAATGGATGCTGGATGAAAACAAACTTCTGCTGAGAAACACAAATTCAGTTCTATGAAGAAACTTTGGCTTTAATAATCAAAGAAATTTTTTATGTTTACCAAGTATCTTCAATCAGGATATGACCAGTAAAATACATTATAAAATCATGGAAGAAATTAAAATATCTATGATTTATTTTTAGTGATATACCTCAAAATATATACAAAGATTTTAGTTGATTATATGTAACTGTAGTAAAGGAACTGGAATAAATAATATTTATGGCAAAAATATATTTATAATTGTGAACTAAATTAAGCCTAAGTTATAAAAATTAGCAATGACATATGGGGAGAGAATTGTTTTTGTTTTCGTTTTTAATTTTGTTTTTAATGTCAGAGTTTAAGTCCACTTTTTTCCTTTGAAAACTTGTCCCTGAAAAAAACAAATGCCTTCCTCTATTTGGAATCCATTATTTATTATTGTGTTCGGTCAGATTTTAAGGATGCTGTAAAGCTTTTTTTGCATACTGAAAATCATTCAATTTAGTTTCTCACTTAATTTAATAAATGCTTTAAGTGAACTCATCTGGAGACTGACATGGGGTCCTGGTGGCCAGTGTTGTGTTTGTATAATGTGTTGAGATTTTCATTTATATCTGTTTCTTTGTTTGAATACTGTATTGTCACATTTATGCTTCATTAATCATCTCCTTGGCTACTTAAACTAATGCAGGGTTTCACAAAGTAAAAATTCCAGACCACTAGGGTAAGGATCACATGGACTACTAGTTGGATTTGCAGATCTTGAGCCCCACCCCAAATCTATGGATTCAGAAAACCTGAAATTGACACAGAAATCTGCAATATTAATAAACAATCCCTCTTATTGTGTATTATGGTCACTAACAATGAAGGCCCAGATCAATATGTGAAGGACATGTTAAAAGTAGCTTGGGTTTTGTTTTAGAGGCAAAGGCAAGTGAATTTAATGATTTTAAAACATAGGACATTTTAAAATATCTTTCAATGTAACGCATAATTATTGATTCAGATCATTTAGTGAAGTTCTTATTGTTATCATGAGCTTGAGAAATCATTGTAGGCTTTTGCTTATTCAAATTTGATAACAAGTTTACAGTAACAGTAGAATATAAGCATGAGGGAAAAGAGTTCTATTTTGTTGACTAATGTATATTCAGGCATACATATTTGTTGAAAGAATTAATAAATTAAAGTAAATTTATACATGTAGTCAGTATCTGTTCTGTTCCCATGTTGTTGATTTATTAGTGAAATACAGTATTTATTTGAATAATATTTTCTCAATTTTTAAAATTATAATGAATTTTAGATGTTTTAGAAATTTCAATATTTCATTAAAACTAAATAGTATTAAGCAGAGTACTTCAGATTTAGGTCTCGGTTTCTGTCTCTCTTTCTCTTTCTCTCTTTCTGACAGGTTTATTGAGGTATAATTGAATATAATACAATTTCATGTACTTAAATAGTATAATTTGAATAGTTCTGGCATATGTATTTAACCACAAAATTATCACTATTTTCAAAATAATGAAGATAGCCATTACCCCAATAGTTCATCCGCTTTTATAATTCATCCACTCCTCCACCATCCCCAGGCAACCCCTTATCTGCTTTCTAGTACTATGAATTAGTTTGGAAATGTTATCATTATGTGTAAATGTATTCATAGATTCTCTCCATTCTTTTGTCCAGCTGCTTTTATTCATTACAACTATTTTGAGATTCACCCATGTTATTTTATGTTTCCTTTTATTTTTGAGTAGTATTCCCTTATACATATATACCACAATATGTTTATTCATTCATCTGTTAAAATTTGTATTTTTTCAAGATTAGGTTGCATGAATATTTGTTTACAAGCCTTTCTATAGACATACTCTTTTATTTCTCTTGAGTTATGTGGTAAGTATGTATTTAATATTAAAACTGCCAAACTGCTTTCCAAAGTGGCTGTACTATGCCAACAATTGGTTTGATAAATCTTTTAATTTTACCTATCCTAATAGGCATATATGATCTAACTATGATTTTGATTTGCACTTTCTGAATCCTAGTGATACTGACTGTATTTTTATCTGCATATTTGAAATTCATATATCTTCTTTGGTGAAATTTCTGTTAAAATCATTTTCCCATTTCCAAATTAGGATGTTTATCTTATTATTGTTGAGTTGTAAAGGTCTGTACTAGATAAAGCTCTGTCATCAGAAATAAATGTTGCAATATATGCTTCTAGTTTGTAACTTTCTTTTCCATTATCTTACTAGTGCCTTCTGAAGAGCATAGTTATTGCATATTTTTTAAATTTTGATGGAATAGTCCAATTTTTTATCAGTTTCTTTTATAGTTTAAGCTTTTAAAAATTTCTATTTTAGAAATCCTTGCAATCTGCAGTCAGTTTGCAACACCACAGTTTTCTTCTAGACATCTTACATTTAAGTCTATAATTCATTTCAAGCTAATTTTTACTTGTTAACTGGTGTTATAATCAAGTTTAACTTTCTTTGGGATCATTTTCATATGGTTATCTATTTTTTATCTCTACTTGTTGAAAATTATTCTTTCCTCATTGAATTGCTTTGGCACCTTGGTGAAAACTCAGTTGACTATATATGTAAGAGGTTAATTCTGAAGTTCTTTGTATTCTGTTCCATTGATCTATATATCCGTAATTACACCAGTACTGCACATCTTGGTGACTATCATTTTCTAACATATCTTGAAATATTATAGTAAAATTTATTCAACTCTATTTATATTTTTGAAAATTGTTTGGCTCTTCTAGCTCCTTTGCAATTCCATTTAAATTTGTATCAGTTCATCAATTTCTACAAGAAAAATGTCTGCTTGACTTTTGATTGATATTGCATTAAATGTATAAATCTATTGGGGAGAAATGAAAACAGCAATATGAATTTTATAATCCATGAACATGGTATGTACATGCATTAAGGTCTTATTTAATTTTTTACTTTAGTGGAAAGGTGTTGCATATTCTTTGTTAATTGGTTTCTAAGTATTTTTATTACTATCTTAAATAGTATTTTTAATTCCAATTTCCCATTCTTTGTTAGTAGTACATAGATACACAAATATATATCTTCAGCCTTCCTAAATTTACTTTTTTGTAGGTTCCTTGTGATTATTTAAATACATCATATTGTTGTCTAAAATAAAGATGGTTTTACTTATATCTTTCCAATTTGGATGCATTTTATTATTTTTCTTGCCTTATTGCTCTGGCTAAAATCTTCAGGACAATGTTGACTAAAATTAGTGAAGAGCAGACATTCTTGCCTTATTCCTAATCTCATAAGGAAAGCATACAGACTTTTACCATTGAATATCATGTTAACTAAATGTTTTTCATGAATAATTCTTTATCAAGTTGAGGAAGTTCTGTTCCATCCTTATTATTCTGAAAGTTTTTATCATGAAAGGGTGTTGGATTTTGTCAAATATCTTTTCTGCTCATAATAGGGTAATCACACAATTTTGCTTTTCAACCATCAGTATGGTGAATTATACTGAGGAGTGTTTAACTTTAAACCAACCTTGCATTCCTGGAACAATCTCCACATAGTCTTGATGTATAATCTTTCCTATATATTATTATATTTTACTCATAAAATTTTGTCAAGTATTTTTGCATTTGTGTCTATGAGGATATTGATCTATGGTTTTATTTTCTTATAGTGTCTTTATCTGATTTTTATATCAATGTAATGATGGCTTTATAAAATGAGTTAGACAGTATTTCCTCCAGTATGATTTGCCAAAAGAGTTTTTATAAAATTTGACATTTTCTTTTCTGAGTTTTTGGTAGAACTTACTGGAAAAATAATCTGGGCTTAGAGTTTTATTGTAGGAGGTTTTTAAACTAAAAATGTTATTTCTTCATTAGATATAGGGCTGTTTAGTTTACCTGTTTGTTCAGTTTAGGTTTTTGTACTTTGTATCTTCAAGGAAATTTTCCATTTAATCTAAGTAGTGAAATTTCTCCATCATGTAGTTGTTTATGCCAATCTATTATTATCCTTTTTATGTCTGTTAAATCTGAACTGATTTTTCCTATCTCTCATCCTTAATATTTATATTTTGTGTCTTCTCTCTTTTGTTCTGTCCAACTGGCTGAACATTTATAAATTTGACTGGTCTTAAAAAACAGCTTTTGATTTTATTCAATGTTTTGTTTTCTGTTTTAAATTAATTTTTTTCTCATTCTTTTATTATTGTCTTTCTTCTGTTAGTGAAGATAAATGTTAAATGACTATCACAGTAATCCAGTGAGAAGATATGAAAGCCTTGTGTAAGATGGTGGAGAGTTAAGGTCAGATTTGTGAAATAAATCAAAAGATCTTTATGACTAAATGCATTGAGTAGAGTGTTAAGGAAGCAGAGACAATGGAAATGTTACATTTATAGGGGCATCATTATTGGAGATAAGAAATACAGGAGGAAGTATCAATTTAAAGAAATTCACAGTGACTTATATTTTGATATACAGAGATTTGGTTATCTGTGTGACTTGCAAGCATTATATGCAACAGAGAGTTGTATACATACATATGGAAATCCTTTAGATTGATATCAATTAAATACATAATATAGAGAAGTTTAGCTATATATGCCTAAAAGTAAGAAATCTTAATTATTTCTAAATATTCAGAAAATTTTACTCATTTTGCTAAAACTATTGTGACTTCATATTACTTTGTTTTTGTTATGCATACCAAAACATAAGCAGAAATATGTTTCATCCATTCTGTTATCTCATGTTTGTATGCATTGTACTATAATATGTAATTTCTTTTAGTTTTCTCCAAAAGTATACATACAGTGAAGTCTCAACTCATTTTCTCTCTTCATTAAGTGTAGAT
The DNA here is from genome assembly GCF_043159975.1 of Macaca nemestrina. Classification (NCBI taxonomy): domain Eukaryota; kingdom Metazoa; phylum Chordata; class Mammalia; order Primates; family Cercopithecidae; genus Macaca; species Macaca nemestrina. Next base: position 147,769,352 of record NC_092131.1, on the reverse strand, counting down.
AGCAGAAAGTATCTCAGTGTATTGAGTAGAAAATGGACCAATTTTGAAAGATTGTCTTCCATTTGCAAGGATAAAATTTGCTTATTTTTCCCCTCACAGGGTTATATGATGAGCCAGAACATTAGTTTCAAATTGGATGTTTTTAAAGACAGTGTATTTTATTTGCTGAATTGAGGAAGTTTAGGTTTAAGCTACTTTGATTAGGATTTGCCTTTGTTCTTTCTGTTTTGGAAATAATGTTGTTCAGAGTAGTAAAGTTATTGGTCTGTTTGCTTACACTATGGGTTCCCTAAATTACTTTTATATTTAAGAAATTGTTGTGAAAGTGTTAATCATACAATAAAGTACACAGACTATGCAGTAGAGTTCTGTATAGCCATCATTCTAATTCAACAATTATCAAAATTTTGTGATATTTTCTTCATCTATACTCTTGAGTTTTCACTTTCTTTTTCTTTTGGCTGAATTATCTTAAACAAACTTCAGACATCCTATCATTTCATCCCTTCTTAGTTCAGCATTTATCCCTAAAAATCATGGCTTTCTTTTGTACAGCACAACTAATAACATTAACAGTAATTGCCTGGTATTGTGTAATCCCTATTCCATAATCAAGTGCTTCTGATTTTCTTTAAAGAAGTTATTTTTTTACATTGTTTTGTTTCAATCAGGATCCAAATAAGGTATAAGCATTACATATGGTTATTATGTGTTACAAGTCTCTTTCATACTAGTTAAGTCCCCCCTCCCTTTTATTTTATTTATACCATTGACTTCTGAAAGAAGCTATGTTCACTATCCTTTAGAATATGCCACTTTCTGGGTTATTCCATTTGCCTCCTTGTGCTGCTAATTAACTTGTTCCTTCATAGTTAATACTCTCCATAGCTGAATATTTCAGGTTCATTTTTTTAAGAACACTTCACAAGTGACTGTGTGTACTTCATACTATGTCACATCAGGTAGGACATTATCTGGTTATTCCCTTGTAGTGATGTTATCAGTGCTTAGTGCTGCCAGCCTTATTTCTTCTTTGAAAATGTCTTCATCAACCTTTCCTCTAATGGTTTCATTTATTTATGATCACTTCAGAATTTGCTATTCCATTAGGGATGACAAAATGGTGGTTTTATAAGGTTATCATTTCTGCAACATTTATTCGTTAGAATTTTTTGCAAAGAAGAACTTTCTTTCATTAATTAGGGTTACTTACTTGGTTACCCTAATATATAGTAAATATAGGAAAGATAAGGTAAATATTTAATTCTTTCTTTTAACCTAAAGTATTTTATCTCATTCTTTTCTTTTCTGCTCTATTGGACTTTTGTTTTTCATTAACAGTTTCATTTCAATTTAATAAATATGTATCGAACCCTTAATATATGCCAGGCACCATGCAAGGCTAGAATCACAAATATTTAATTTCTAAAAGAGATATGTACGAAATTAATCAGGAGTCTGAAACTGATTAACTACTGTGCCTGTGCCTGCCACAGTCACAAGTCATTCTGTGATTAAACTCCTCCTATACATCCTTGTTGACACAGCCTTATGAGAACAGAGAAACTAGGTTCCCTCTCTGAAACTGTACCAAAAAATCCTGAGAATGACTCAGCTGACAGGGAGAATAGACACTGAAAGTTTACGAATTTGGAGATACCTGTAGTCGGTGATCCACAATTAAGAATAAGTCAAAATGAAGTATAAACAGGAATGAAGATAGCACTGAGAGAAAAGAAGGTAGCTGGCAGTGAGTAGAGGGAAAGGATACTTGGAAGGAAAAGCAGATACAAGAATAGCAGAGTCACATACTGGAGGACTTTGTGCGTGAAGATCCCTGTCTGCGGTCATTCAACGCACTCCTCAGCGCTGCCTTAAACCCTGAAGGAGCATCTTGTCTGTCTTGTCTGAGGCTCCCTAAAGCCTGACTCCAGGGGCTGTTCGACTCCAGTAGACAGAGTTTGGTTTTTCTTGGGTTCCAGTAGAATGTGGCAATGGAGTTTAGTTTTGTTTTTCCATTACCCAAAGTATCCTTACAAAAATTACTTTTTAATTATTTGTAGTTACTTGAGCCTCTGATTTTTGGAACCAAAGTAGCATAACTAATCCAATATAATAGTATATGGAATGACACATGTATTCCAATATAGTTGCAGTTTGTTTTCTGTTGAAATGTAAAAAAAAAAAAAAAAAAAAAAAAAAAAAAAAAAAAATGCTTTAATTTGAATTCTTAGGATCTAGGCAAATGGTTTATTTCCTACAAGAGATCGGTTTTGCAGACCTGGAGTTCATAGTGGGCAGAATAGATAGCAGAAAAAACCACAGATCTGTTATAAAAATCTACCTGACACTAAAGATATAAAGTAAAATTTCAAAAGTAATTTAAAAAATTGTTACGCATGTCTATCATAGCCATTTTGAATTTTAAAACAGATCAAGTGTGTTTCTCTGCAGTTTCCCAAAATATTACATTATGTGGAAATAATTCAAATACTTTTCTAAGTGCACAAGAGTACTGTCAAAGAATGCTTACTAAGAATTATACTAATTTAAACACCTCTGAAGATTTCACTTCTCTACCTCCCTGACCACATATCACAGAGGCGAAAAAGAGTTGATCTTGAATTTTTCAAGGTTTGTCATGCTTGCTGAAAGATTTTAACACAACTAGATATTTATGTGTTATAAATATCATAATCATTATATAGGGAACCATGGGGAATTAACTGGAGTCAGGCACTATTCTAACATTTTTACAGTTTAATGTTTAATCCTAAATTTATTCTAATGATATCAGTACCATTATCATCCCCAAATTGCAGATTATGAAGCTTAAGCATAGAGGGGACTAAGTTACGCAAAATCACATATCTAGTAATAGGCAGAATCAAAATGTAAGCAACTCTTTGAAATAACAAAAGGGTTAATGTTAACAAAAGGATCCCATAAATAAGATGATGCGCATTAATCCTTCCAAACATTTCTGATATTTTAATGATTAATCTGGATCTGATTGCAACATCTTTTAGGCTTTCTATGTTTTAGAAATTAGGAGGCAAAACTTAACTCATGAGACCATAGCAGGATTTGTAGAGATAATGCACAGAAGGCACCCACCCTAATGCCTGCATTGAATAGGTACTCCACCTGCCCTGCAATATGAACATGAGGACTTGCTTGTACCAGGTCTTCCAGCTTGAGAAACAGTTATCTAAACTCAGTAAATTCTGTTGACTATTTATCCCATGTGCATTACACAAGTTATTTAGGCTGTCTCTGGCCATCTGCAACTCCTTTGTCATACTGCCAGGTGGTATTTTAATTGTCTTATGCGATGCTGATTTCAATAGTTAACTTAGAGCTGGGCTCATGCTGGTAGTCCCAGCTACTTGGAAGGATGAGGCAGTTGGGTCTCTTGATCCCAGGAGTTCAAGGCTGAAGTGAGCTATGATCAGACCACTGCACTCCAGCCTGGGTGACAGAGCAAGATCCTGTCTCTGACATAAAAAAATAAAAACTTTTAAAAAGTGGAAGCCAGGAGCAATGGTTCATGCCTGTAATCCCAGCACTTTGGGAACCTGAGGCAGGAGGATTTCTTGAGACCAGCAGTTTGAGATCAGTACATAGTGAGACCCCGTCTCTAAATAAAAAGATACAAAAATTAACCAGGCATTTTGCCACACACTGGTAGTCCCAGCTATTAGGGAGGCTGAGGCGGAAGGACCTGCTTGAGCCAAGGAGGTGGAGGCTGCAGTGAGCCAAGGCAACACTCAGCAACAGCCTGAGCAACAGAGTGAGAACCTGTCTCCAAAAAAAAAAAACAAAAAAAAAACAACAAAAAAAAACAGTTTACATAGATCCATTTACAATTTTGTTTTTCATGTTAAAATTAAATATATACTTAAAGATTTGAGTTCATTAAAATAATGCCTTAGGTTATAAATGAAACAAAGAGAAAGCAAAAAGATAAAAGGGTGATTGGCTTCAAATGGCACTTATGATCAATTTACTTTATGGTACAAAAGAACCTAAGTACAAAAGGAAAAATTTCTACCATGGCATTAATTTGTAAGGATGGCTCGTAATTTACTAGTAGAGTCCTGCTTAATAAAATTTATGCTTAGTTGTTTACTACATTCATGATAATAGCAGTTAATTGCACTAAATGGATGTCAAGTATCTTAAGTGCAGAACATACTAACAAAGGCTTAATATGTTTTATAATGTAAAAAGGGCACAACAAACGGTCTCTTAAGTTCCAGCTATGACAAAGAAATTTCAGATGCATACATGACAGGCAGGAACGGGGAACCATTGCTTACTAATTTGTAATAATTAACATACTTTTTTTCAAAGACAAACTTTGCATATCAAAATAATACTTCACATTTAATGGATTCTAATTTTATCCATTGTGACTGATGAATCAGTATTATCAAATTTGGCAGTGGCAGATTATGTTTCCCTCATTTCAGTAAGAAATTTGCAAGATAATAAATTGGGTTATTAAATTGTTGTGGCTCATAAGATTCAAGATTTAAAACATTTGTGCTTTGTTAATTAGTTGCTGCAAATTAAAAACAGGAGACAGTCAAATAATGGTGGAATGGATCAGTTATTTCATTAAACCTCCTCTTTATAATGGTAGATTAAGTTAAGCTATGACTGCATTGAAAATGAAGGAGAGGTGGAGCTACACCTTAGAGAATTTAATTTGTGCACAAGAAAACCTCATGAATTCAGACTAGTGTGAGAAAGGCTAATTTAAATTTATATGGTAAGTAGGAATATTTCATATACCATATTTATGTGTACTTCTTTTAACTTTTAAGTATGTATGACAACTTCTACAAAGTTACAAAATGGTTGTGGAAAGGTAAACCTCTTTCAGTTTTGTTTCTATCGTAGTTTGGAATTCATTTGTAGTTAATGTATGAATTGTTAGTGTATAGCTCAATATTTCTGAAGTTCATAAAACCATTTAGTCCTGTGAGTACATAAACATTTTCCTAAATCAAGTTTATTGCCATTAACTTTATTAACAAATTTTATCCTACGGACTAAACACCTAGTAAATACAAATATAAGTTTTCATTTACTTTATGTGATTATTTTTACGTTAGAAATCAATGGAATCTAAATATTTTCCTGTCTGTCTCATTTATACTTATAATTTCATCATTATCAGCAGGAAACATTTATTGAGTACTCACTGTGTGTCGGTGACTAAGCAAAATATTTACATGTAAAATCTCATTTAATCCTCACAACAGCCCTAGAAACAGTCCCAAGTTAGGCAATTAATATCATCCCCATTTGACGAGTGAGAAAATTGAGTTTTGAAGAGATTACTCACTGCTCCACTGGGTAAATTAGCTAAGTAGCAGAGGAGAAATGAAATCGCTGTCTTTTGGAATGCATTGCTATTTAACTTCTGTATTATACTGCTAGGTATCAGGCAGGAAAAATAGCCAAAAATGTGTTAAATTTTGGAAAATAAGCCTCTAGCAAATACGCAGATGGTATAGACTCTTTAGTGAGCCCCTACCAAAAGGCAGACGTATTCAATTGTGAAAATGTGTCAGAAAAAAACAACTCTGCCTTTTAAATAATGATTTGATATTGGGACTACAGCATAGAAAAAGCATATAAAAATTTAGTATCAAAATGAGATTACATATTTACAAGTCTACAAAGGCAAAGTTGGACACAGTGAAAAAACACTATTATGGAAATATTATTTTGTGGTCCCTTAAAAATTAGAAACTTAAAATGTACCATTAGTTTCTCGGAAATTGATAAAATCTATGTTGTCGGGAAAATGGAGTATTTCTCCTTTCATTTCCAGAACTGACTTTCTTCTTTCACCCACTGTATTTTACTCATAATTGTTCATTTTTCTCCCCTATTTCCACAAGGCAGAAAACAGTAAAGAATTGTTTGGGAAACTGTTAGCTTTTCAAATGTTACTTAGTTATATTCTGGCTGCTAAAATGGTTTAAATAGTATGGAGAGGGCCAGGCGCAGTGGCTCACGCCTGTAATCCCAGCACTGTGTGAGGCCGAGACGGGCGGATCACAAGGTCAGGGGATCGAGACCATCCTGGCTGACACAGTGAAACCCCATCTCTACTAAAAAATAGAAAAAAATAGCCGGGCGTGGTGGCGGGCACCTGTAGTCCCAGCTACTCCTGCTCAGGAGGCTGAGGCAGGAGAATGCTGTGAACCCAGGAGGTGGAGCTTGCAGTGAGCAGAGATTGCCCACTGCACTCCAGCCTGAGTGCCTGAGTGAGACTCCATCTCAAAAAAAAAAAAAAATAGTATGGAGAGAAAAAAATTATATACATATGTAGGTATTGGGAAGACTGTGTAAATGTAATTAATACTGTTAGGTAGTAAAGAGATGCTATGTGAGAGAAGTGTAGGGGAGAAAGAATATCTTTTCCTTCTATCCTCTGAGTCCTCAGCTGTAGTCACTATAACAAGATCCATTAACAAGAGAAGAGCATACAAATTTATTTAACATAAGCTTTATATGACACGGGAGCCTTCAAAGGAAATAAAGACCTGAATAAATGACTAAATTTGAGTATATTTTGTGCTAGGTTTGACAAAAAGTGGAGAGTTGTGGGGACATGTATAGAAGCCCGCAGAAAAGTATAAATACAGTAAACTTGGAGAAACAGCAAGGCCTGCTCATTCACGTTCCTTTTGATAAGGATGCTTCTTTCTTTGCTTTTGGTATAGGAGCAGCAGCTCTCACATAAGGATCCTATTTCCTGCTTCAGAGGAAGATCAGAAAACCCTTTCTAGGTTTTATGTCTTGCTTCAGGGGAAAATCACAAAGTCCTAACTGCATGTGCCATTTCTCAGATTCCTTCCACTTGAAATATTCAATTTGCCAAGGTGCCATATTTTGGGGTAGCATGTCCTGAACCCTGTCAGGAGAAATGTTGTATAATGCTAGACAAAATTGGTTAAAGAGAAAAAATATTATTCCCCTCATTTTCATCAGTTTGGAACTACAAAGCAAATGTCAATCACATTGTGCCAGTTAAGTGAGACCTTGTGTCAAGAGTAAAATTGTGTAATTTCTACAGTATAAAAGCACCAATCCTGTCACTAATTCTTAATATTAAGCGAGCTCAGACCCATTTATAGTCACTATGCACCTCTCTTTGCCCTTATCATTCACAAGCATTTAATCATTGCTAATTCTGCCTTGAATACAACAGAAGACTTAAAGGGAGGTGACACTTGGGCTGTGCTTTCCAGGGAGAGAGAGAGGTTATTATCTCATAGAAATTAAGAGGAAGAGACAGCAGGAAGGTGGAAAATGATCAGAAGATATATGGAATGTCAGGCATGTCAAGAAATAATAAAAACTAGGGGCAGCTAGATTATTCATGGTAAGGGTTGGGGAATGAAAGTGAAAGAAATGAAAGTTGGGGCCAGATGATCAGAGCAGGATAGTCGTATTAATGAGTTGAAACTATTATATGCTAATAAACGTGTGACCAGCAATTTATGGTTTTAAAGCAGTAGTTAGAAATATGATGGCCTGTGTTTTTAAAAGGCAAATTAGGTGATAATATAGATGTATCAGAAGAGGGAAAAATAGGGGCAAAAACATAAACTAATAGTGCAATTATTGAGGCAAATGAAGATAATGACTTGAATTGGGGGTGTGATATTGGGAATAGGGAAGCGAGAGGCAAATTCCACACGTAGACCAAAGAAAAAATTCCCCGGAGGATGCAAAGGAGGGGACCCTGTGGATCGTGGCAGAGGCTGATGACTCTGGTAGCTATCTAAATTCATCAGCTAAATAGTATTGCCATTAATTTAACTATGAAATACGTAAGAAAGAGTCAGAAATGTAATTCTGAAAGTACAAAAAGTACCATAGAGTGGAGGTAAGGTAAAATAAAATACAGGCTTCAGGAGAACTTGTGTAACTGTTAAAGAAAGAAACGTTACATTCTTTTTATTTTCTATCATGAGATGTCTATTATCTCTACAGGTAATAGCACAACCAAAATTGAAACCAGCGTATCATAATGTATTATAATAGAGCAAAACTTCTAACACTGATCAGAATGAGGCCTCAGACCCCAAATATTGTTTTCTGTATAGAAGTAGATCTTAGCAAGAAGTAGATCTTGAGATTTAAATTTAAAGAGGGACTGCTACATAAAACATGAAGGCAGTAATTTAAACTGTAAGTATTCTGAGGAAAAATCCAATAGCCTAATACCAAAAAGGAAAGAAATTGTTAACTGTATAAACATTTTCAATGCATGGGAATTTTTTTATTGTAAAAGAAAAGAATAGGCCGGGTGCGGTGGCTCACACCTATAATCCCAGCACTTTGAGAGGCCAAGGTGGGCAGATCACGAGGTCAGGAAATCGAGACCATCCTGGCTAACATAGTGAAACCCCATCTCTACTAAAAATACGAAAAATTAGCCGGGTGTGGTGGCCGGCGCCTGTATCCCCGGCTACTCGGGAGGCTGAGGCAGGAGAATGGCGTGAACCCGGGAGGTGGAACTTGCAGTGAGCTAAGATCGCGCCACTGCACTCCAGCTTGGGCGACAGAGCGAGACTCCGTCTCAAAAAAAAAAAAAAAAGTAAAAAGAAACATGGGCAAGAACCATAGGCTCTATTTCTGATTCTGTCTTTGATTTGTTTCATGTTCTAGTATACTCATTGAATATTGTTTTTTCTTTACTGGAGATATCTCAGGGCTTAACTCCTGACCACCAATTTTTAAATTAGAAATAATAACAACTGAATAGGGGTTTTGTGGGAAACACATTATTATTATCCATCTTTTAAAATAACTCATGTGTATAGTAAAACTCCCATTGATTCTACTTCAAAATTGAGTTTTAAAAATGTTATGATCACAGAAATAATCATATTCACCTTCACAGGCTGCATGAAGTAGAAAATAAGAGTTCTAACGTTTTTAGATCATTTCTGTGAAGTAAATCAGTAAAACTTAAAAGCATGACTCCCCAACCGAAGCTTTATAAATTTTCAGTAGTTTGGTGTGTTTTCTTCCAGCTAACTTTTTCACACATATAAACATAGAAATTCATTTAATAATGTTTGCTTTCATAGTGTTTTTTATGAAATATACGATCATCTTATATGTTAATCAATAATTTGCTTTATTCACCTAATACTGCCTGAGAGACATCTATTCATGTCAATTGAAAGAGTTCTGCCTTGATCATTTCAATAGCTGCATATTTTTCCGTGGTATCATTTAACATCAGGATGATGCAGCCAATGAGGGGACTCCTGCGGCACAGAGAAGAGAAAGTGATAGGAATAACACAGATATTGGTATAGCAGAAGAACTGAACGCCTGTAGAGAGTCATTAGATAACTATGAGAAAATCAACTTCAAAAAAAGAAAGCCTGAATTTTCATCAATTTTTAAATTGTTTCCAGTCTGATAAGTAGAAAATTTTTACTCTTATTAAGGTGAACAGCTCCTTTCTTGTGTTTATTAGGCTTTGATTTTTTTTTTAATTTCCCTTTCATCTCAGCCACTTTTTCTTTCATTTTTTTCTATAGATTTTTAACATGTTAATAATATTACATGTTCTTTTTATGTTAATAATATTCTCTTTTTGTCTTTTATATAAGCTGGATATATTTTTCCAGTTTGTTGTTTTATTTTAAATGGTGGTTTTTGTTTTGCTTTTTCTTTCCAACTTTTATTTGAGGTTCAGTGGGTACGTAGGCAGGTTTGCTACATGGGTAAATTGTAAGTCATGGGGGTTTGATATACAAATTATTTCGTCACCCAGATGATAAGCATCTAATTCTTGGTTATATATTAGAATTTTTTCTAATCCTATGAGAAATGCCAAAACTGCTTTCCAAAACAGCTACAAGCATAGTAGCCAATAGGTAGCTTTTAGATCCGTACTCTTCTCCCACCCTTTACCCTCAAGGAGGTCCCAATGTCTGTTGTTCCTTTATTTGTGTCCATATGTACTCAATAGTTAGCTCCCACTTATAAGTGAGAACATCTGATATTTAATTTGTGTTCCTGAGTTAATTCACTTACAATAATGACCTCCAGCTCCATCCATGCTGTTGCAAAGAACATGATTTTATTCTTTTTTATACCTATGTAGTATCCTACGGTACACAATTTCTTTATCCAGTCCACTGTGTATGGGCTTGTAGCTTGACTTCTATGTCTTTGTTTATTATGAATAGTGCTGTGATGACCATACAAGTGCATGTGTCTTTTTGGTAGAAAGATTTGTTTTCTTTTGGTTATATGCCCAGTAAAGAGACTGCTGAGTCAAATGGTAGTTCTATTTTAAGTCCTTTGAGAAATCTCCAAACTGTTTTCCCCCGTGGCTGTTTCCTACCAGCAGTGTATAATCATTCCCTTTTCTCTGCAACCTCACCAGCATCTGTTATGTTTTTACTTTTCAATGATTGCCATTCTGACCAATGTGAGGTAATATCTCATGGTGGTTTTGATCTGCATTGCTGTAGTGATTAGCGATGTCAAGCATTTTTTCACACGCTTGTTGGCCATGTGTATGTCTTCTTTTGAGAAGTCTCTGTTCATGTTCTTTGTTCATGTTTAATGGTGTTGCGTGTTGTTTTCACATATTGACTTGTTTAAGTTTCTTATAGATTCTGGATATTAGACCTTTGCCAGATGTATACTTTGCAAGTATTTTCTCCCCTTCTGAAGGATGTCCCTTTACTCTATTGATAGTTTCTTTTGCTCTGCAGAAGCTTTTTACTTTAATTAAATTCCACTTGTCAATTTTTCTTTTCGTTGCAATTGCTTTTGGGGTCATCATAAAATCTTTGCCAGGGCCTATGCCCAGAATGGCATTTTCTAGGTGTTCTTCTGGGTTTTTATCGTTTTCAGTTTTACATGAAGTCTTTAATTCATCTTGAGTTGATTTTTGTATATGGTGAAAAAGATCCAGTTTCAGTCTTCTGCACATGACTAGCCAGTTATCCCAGCATCATTTATTGAATGGGGAGTTGTTTCCCCATTGCTTTTGTCAGCTTTGTGAAAGATCAGATGGGTTGTAGGTGTGTGGCCTTATTTCTGGGCTCTCTGTTCTGTTCCATTGTTCTATGTGTCTTTCTTGGTGCCAGTATCATGCTGTTATGGTTACTGTAGTCTTGTAGTATAATTTGAAGTTAGGTAGTGTGATATATTTGGCTTGGTTCTTTTTTCTTAAGATTGTTTTGTATGTTTGGGTTCTTTCTTGGTTCCATATGAATTTAGAATGTTTTTTTCCAATTCTATAGAAAATGTCATTTGCCAAACTGCTTTCCAAAACAACTATAACATTTTCCATTCTCAGAAGCAATGTGTCAGAGTTCCAGCTCCTCTGCACACTTGCATCTTTGCTAGCCCTTAATAGTATTGGGCTTTTGCCTTTTGTTTTTTTAAGCTATTCTAATAGACATGTAGTATCACATCATAATTTTATCGGCAAGTATCTAATGACTAATAATGTTGAGCCTATTTGCATGTGTTTATTTCCCATCTAATTTTTTTCTCTTCTGAAGTGTCATTCAAATCATTTGCCCATTTTTATTGGGTAATGTTTTTTCTCTATTACTGAGATTTTAGTATAATGTATATATCCTAGATATAAATCCTTTATCAGACACATGTTTTGCACATTTTTTTCTCCCTGTCTGTGGCTTACCTTTCTGTTTTCTCAACAAAGTCTTTTGAAGATCAGATTTTAATTCATGAAGTTCAATTTATCAATATTTTATGGGTTACACATCTAGACAAGTTTTGCCTAATATAAGGTCGCAAAGATTTTCTACTATGTTCTCTTTAAAAAGTTTTATGGCTTTAGGTTTGGCATTTTGGTCTGTGGTCCATTTTGAGTTAGATGTTTAATTTGGTGCAAGGTATGAGTCAAGATTTTTTCTTTTTTGCCTGCAAATATTCAAGTATTTTAGCATCTCTTGTTGAAAAGACTGTCCTTTCTTCACTGACATACTGTTACACATTGTTGAAAATTAGCCACTCTTGTATTTGAAGACATTCTGTGTGAATTATTATATTTTCATAGAAAGCTGCAAATACAAGTAAAGTTTGTTCTTTACTTTAAAAAAAAAACAACAGCATTTTTTTCATCTTCTGGTGTTTTTACTTTGCTATGCCAATTTTAGAATCAGTTTGTTGATTTCCACAAGAAATTCTGCTAGAATTTTGATTGAGATTGCATTGAATCTATGAATCAATTTGCTAAAAGATAAAATTCTAACATTATTGAGTATATCAGCCTATAAATACAATATATCGATTTAGGCCTTATTTCGTTTTTCAATACTTTATAGTTTTCTTCATATAAATCTTATGCATATTATATTAGATTTATAACTAAGTATTTAATAACTTTTGATGCTGCATTAGTGCATTCTGACCCTGCTATAAGGTGCATGCCTGTAGTCCCAGCTACTCGGGAAGCTGAGGCAGGAGAATCGCTTGAACCCAGGAGGTGGAGGTTGCAGTGAGCCATGATTGCACCACTGCACTCCAGCCTAGGGGACAGAGTGAGACTTCATCTAAAAAAAAAAAAAAGAAAAGAAAAGATGCCTGAGACTGAGTAATTTATAAAGGAAAGAGGTTTAATTGACTCACGGTTCCATATGGTGAGGGAAGCCTCAGGAAACATAATCACAGTTGAAGGCTGAGGGGAAGCAAGCAGCGTCTTCACAAGGCAGGAGGAGAGAGACAAGAGCACAGGAGTGAACTGGCAAACACTTTTAAAACCATCAGATCTTGTGAGCACTCACTCACTATAAGAAAACAGCGTAGAGGAAAGTGCCCCCATGGGGATTACAGATCCCTCCCTCAACATGTAGGGATTACAATTTGAGATGGGATTTGGGTGGGGACACAGAGCAAAACCATATCAGATGCTATTATAAATGATACTGTTATTTTAATTTCAATTTCCAATAGTCCATTGGTAGTATACAGAAATATATGAATTCGTATTCTGTGACCTTATATTTTGTAGCTTCTTAAATTAGTTTTTTAGACATTTTCTATGCAGACAATTTTTAGTATGCCATTTTTTATGTAGAAAATCATGTTCTCTTTGAAGAGTTGTATTGCTTCCTTTGCTATCTATATGCCTCTTACGTATTTTTCTTGCATTTTAACAGAACTTAAGAACTCCAGTATAATGTTATGTAGAAATACTGAGAGTCAACATCACTGCCTTCATCCTTAAGTATCAAGTGTGAGACATAACTATAATTTTAGCAGTAGGGTTTTGTAGATTCTCTTTATGAGGTTAAAAAAGTTCACTTTAGTTACTCTCTTTCAGAGGGATTTAAAATCATGAATGAATGAATATCAAATACCTTTTCAGCATCTATTGAGATGATCATAAAATTTTTCTTCCATAGTCTAACAATACAGTAAATTATGTTGATTGATTTTTGAAGGTTGAATTAATGTTGCATTTTTGGGATAAACCTCTCTTGATCATAATGTATTATTCATTTTGTATATTGTGAGATTAAATTTGATATTTTTTGTTGAAGATCTATGTTTATAAGAGATATTCTTGTTTTTTGTGTGAATATCTTTGTTTCCTGTATATTGTACTGTAAAGCTAATATAATCTTATTCTTGATTTAAATAAATCAAAATAACTAAGCAATTTTGTCTTTTTATAAGCAAAAAGCACTCTTATTATATCACTTATAATTTTGATGCTGCATACTAACTACATAAAATCTAATGGACTACAAAATGTATGATGCTAGTATTTATGCTCAGATGAAACCTTTTGAAATAAATTGTTTACCTGGGGTTATTGTTATATCAATAAAGTAAAATTTAATGTTGAAAACTAATTTATATGTATTCAGGTTGTATTAAATTTTGTAGAAGAGATCTGAACTTAAATACTTGATAAATATAAAGCTTCTGGATTTAAGTTTCAAAATTGAATGCCTTATTAGACAAATTGATAAAACTGGCAGTCAGTAAGGGAAACTGATCCAACACACTCAAATTTTGATGGAAATATGGACTAGAGTAGTTCTGTATGTGTCAATAGTCTTTTCTTACTTGAGGTTGTCTTGAAGTCATATTTCCTTAGGTAATGCTTTCCATACAGGATTATACTCTTTTTTTATTTGAACCCCCAAATGTAGATGAATGTGAGAGCTAGCTCTGTTCCTTGATATAAATATTTTTATTCATGTGTGCACGTCTGTATATATATATATAGAGAGAAAATACTTCCAGTCTTACATTCTGGCGTGGAGTGAGTGTTTACATTGTAATAAAAAGACTCGGTCATCATATTCATTGGGCTTGTATTACTTAGGAGCCTTTTCATGAGATTGAATACACATGCAAACAAAATAAATGTTTAGAAGCAGTCAGAATCTTGTTTTTAACCTAAGCTTGTTTAGTCTAAACACAGACCTGCCTGGAAGTTCTGGAATACAGATTAGTGGGGGTGTCCACCAGGAGCCATTTTGCCAGAGGGAGTGAGGAATCTTTGTTGAAATAATTCACATAAGGATAATAGATAATAGAAAAAATAAAAGTACTTAAGTGTCCTTCAAGGAAAATGGCTGAGGGATATATATGAGTTGTGATTTTTTTGGTGTCATATGGTATTTGCTATTCACCTTCTTCTGATCTATCCTCGAAAGTGAGACATAAAAAGATGGAGTCAGCCAGGTATGGTGGCTCATGCCTGTAATCTCAGCACTCTCGGAGGCCAAGGCAGGTGGATCACCTGAGATCAGGAACTCCAGACTAGCCTGAACCAACATAGTGAAACCCTGTCTCTACTAAATACAAAAAATTAGCTGGGTGTGGTGGCACACGCCTGTAATCCCAGCTACTTGGGAGGCTGAGGCAGGAGAATTGCTTGAACCCAGGAGATTGCAGTGAGCCAAAATGGCACCATTGCACTCCAGCCTGGGAGACCGAGTGAGACTCCGTCTCAAAACAAAAAAGAAGAAGGAGAAGGAGAAGAAGGAGAAGGAGAAGGAGAAGGAGAAGGAGAAGGAGAAGGAGAAGGAGAAGGAGAAGGAGAAGAAGTCTTCGATAAAACCAAAGGGGCTCTTGAGACACAAACACTCATCACAAGACATCCACAGGCAGCCCCAGTCACTGTTACTTTGGCACTGATATAATGAAGTCTGTTTTCTTACGATCCAATAACTTTTTAACATTAAACTCTAGTGTGTAACTTTTTTTTTTTTTTTACTTATGACAGTTCATAAAGAGAAATGTCATAAATAACAGTGTTTATGAACTATATAATAACTACTGTGGTAGATGTGTAAAATGATGTATTTTGGTTTGCAGGCATGTTATTCTTCCTCATACACTAATTAAATGTGTTTGGTTTTAGGTTTCCTCAAGAGCTGAACATGGGAAAAATAAGTGCCGAAATTATGTGGACTCTTTTTGCTCTGGATATGAAATATGCATTAGAAGGTAATTATAAATATTTATACTTATTCACCTACATGTTAGAGTTAAATGGTGATTTTGTGTTCTTGGCTTTAAATGTTAAGAATTGAAACGTTAAAACATTAATTATTGTGATCAATTTAGTTCTAAAACTTATTTCCATATGGTAGAAAGATAAGGTCTCAAAGTACACAAAAAGCCCTAAAGAAGTATATTCGTTTTTAATTATATGGTCTAAGTTCTGGGCTCGTAAGAGTATTTCACTGATAGGATTATGCTCATATGTAAGAATACTTGATGTAGTTCATTTACCAAAACAGGCCATATTGAGGAGGTGGATGAGTAGTTAATCCAGATATTTGTCTGCATAGACTTGGAAATAGTATCCACGGGGAGGCGGGTCAAAATTCTACCAAGTTTACACAAGAACAATGGCAGAGGTCTTTACCCGAAACTCCACTCTGAATAAGTACAAATCATACGATGTAGAAAAGGAGAAATACAGCTCTAAGTTAAATAATTCTATAAATATTCTTTGTGCACCCACATTGTGTTTACAGTTAGAGATAGAAGCATAGACCAGGTTACTGTCCTCTAGAAACTAACAACCTAGTAGAAAAATTTATTTGTACTTATTCAGTAAATATATATTGAGCCCATAGATACTAAATGACCATTGGCACACTGGATGTAGGGGATGCAACAGTGAACAAGATAGCCCTGGTCCCCACCCTCATCAAGATTATGGAGGAGGGCTACAAGAATGCAAACAGTTGCAATATGGAGTGGTGAGGACTAATGATGACGGAATGTCTGGAGAAGCACCTACATCAGACCTGGGGCTAGGGAACAAGGCAGGCTTACTGCGGGAAATTCCTCTAAGAAAATGTAACGTTGATAAAGACCTAAAGGATAGGTAGGAGTAAGAAGAGCTTTTGGTAAGACAGAGCACTAGCAATTAGAGAAAGCACAAGGTGCATTTGAGAAGAGAGAACTCAGTAGGCCCAATGAGCAAGAAAGAGGTAGCAAGAAGTAAGACAGGAGAAATTAGCAGGGACCAGCAGACAGGGCCTTCTGGGCCGTTGTGAGGAGTTTGACTCTGTGTGCTGAGAAAAACGAAGTCCCATAAAGGATTTTCAGTAGGTGCATGTCTTAGATTTGCAACTTAGAAAAATCATTTTGATTACAATATGGAGAATAGGTTGCGAGAGTAAGACAGGTTTTACAGAGTTCATGTATATCATGCTACTGTTTAATAGCTTTCCTGTACCAGGTTGCAGAGGGAACATTCAGTTTTTCTCATTTGGAAAAAAAGGTACTCAATAGATCATAACATCTAGTTTTCTGATAAAGTCAGCCTCTTCCACTCACAAATAGAGAGGCTTATCTAATCTTTAAAATCACACCAGAACTGCTCAGAGGTGCAATTCCTTACTTTGCAATGAGGTTTTTCTTCTACAGTTTATTCATGACCCAGCCCTTCCTACCTCTTCCGTCTTTGCCTCCTACTAACCACATCCTTTTACATCTCTCTGCTTTCACTGTCTCTTTGGGACCCCAACATTATCTCTTAAATCAGACAAGAACCACCAGTCCACTGAGCAAATACATTTTTTTCAGATAGCGTTCACTGCATTCTCCCACCCTCCTTGAAAGGCTATTAGGCATCTGAACATTTTTAGGGTCGATATAGATTCTTAATCTCCTCTGACAGAACCTACTCTTCTCTGCTGTTCCCTGTAGCAGTTATTGGTACCACCATTTATGCAATTACTTAAGCAATATGGGTTATCATATAAATTAAGCACATATGGGTTATTAATATCATATATCATATCATATAAAGTAATATCATATAATTTATATGATATAAATAAATATATAAATAAATATCATATTAAATTGATATTTAAATATGATAAATATTTAAATATGACATTTAAATATAAATAAATATTAAATATGATATTTTATATGATATAAATAAATATCATATAAATAAATATCATAAATAAATATCATATAAATATCATATCATATAAATTAAGCACATATTACTTAAGCACATATGGGTTATCATATAAATCTAAGTCTTAGAGTAAATTTAACTGAGGACTTACGTACAATTCTTCATAACCATATTTTCCATGTTTAACTATGATTCAGCATACTTCATATATATTTTGAAGATTAAAATGTTTTAGTGCTTTTTAGTAGAATAGATGGTCTTATTAGTGACATTTTCAACTATATGAGATTAGAGCTTTTTGAAAATAAAAGCTATGTTAACCATGTGTCAGTCCTTAACACAAGTCTGGCATGTAGTAGTTGCTCAATAAATAATGGTTACATGAAAATCTAAGGTGCACTAAAGCAGTGTGTAAATGAATACATATGTGTAGATTAGCGACATAATTCAGAATTATTTTCATTTATATTATAGCCAGGCAGTTGTATTTTTTTTTTTTCCAAGACAGAGTCTTGCTCTGTCGCCAGGCTAGAGTGCGGTGGCGTGATCTTGGCTCACTGGAACCTCCAACTCCCTGATTCAAGCCATTCTCCTGTCTCAACCTCCTGAGTAGCTGTTTTCTAGTCCGTTCTATATCAAAGTTACATTGTTCATCAGTTTAATTGCCCATACTGATATTTGCACGACAGAATAGTAAAGTTTTAGCTCATCAGAATGCCTTTTAGCCTCAATCCTTACCCAAAGGCTTTCTAATATATAACAATCTATTTTACATTAGCAAACACAACCCACAGAACATATGGCAAGATGCTGCTTTTATGAGATAAAGCCACATTTTAGCCATCAAACAGATTTCACAGACTGGTTAATAAAAATCAGCTGTCAGGCTATCTAATACAAAGTCTGAAAATATTCCATTTAATCCCCTATGTCATTTTAGTGGGGAAATGGAGATCAGGGAGAATAGACGTTGAGAAGCAGGGCAAGACCAAAGTGGACAGATGTGTTTCAGCCTCACCTTCCTCTGCTTGTTCTGCGTGTTTCTTCCCACATCCTGTCTGCCCTGCCTCTTCTTTATCTATATCTTATGAGTACCTGGTGCACTCAGGGCTTTCCAAGAAGTTAAACACACTAAAGTATTTGGGGCATCGTGGTTATCCCTTCCAAAAGATCTGAAATCAAAATAAGGAAATAAACACATTATAATTAAAAACTGGGATGGTGGGCGGTGGGGGGGTGGCAAATATATCCCACATACACTGATGAGCTGGAAGTGGCCATGTGGGAATGAGCATAAAAGACAATAAAATGGAAGCAAGAAATGAAACTTATTAGCATCTGCTTCTGACCTCTAAACATACATCTCAGAAATTTAGGAGATTCTTGCCTCCTTTCAACTTTACATTGAAGGAAAGCAGCAGTGTTAATTCGATTGGCCTAAACTTGGAAGCACAGATCCTCTTTCACACTTACAGTAAGTGCATTTCACAGTTTCCTCCACTGGCAGTTCCCTTCCAACCCGCGCACTCCCTCCTCCCTTGCAATTAAGTTGAAACTACTTGTTTTATATATCTGGAGTAGATAGAGAAGGCGAGCTCTGTATACCTAATCTGGAAACATGCTGACTAAAATATTTGGTTTCTAAATAACAGAAGAAAAATAGACATCTAGGAGTGTTTGTAATGCTATTATTCAGGTACACCTTTGACAATCTAAATCACTTTGTTATCTATTTCAGTAAAAGATAATTAAAATGTGTTTACCTGAGTAATATGCCATGCTCTTTTGATAGAGATGAATATTTCAGAGTAAGTATGTAATTAACTGGTCAGCCACTTTCTCTGGTCCAACTTAAAACGTAATCAAATGGTAAGAACAGGGCTACACTAACTTCTCAGGCTATGAATGCGGTCCCACTTGTAGTACAGGCAAATATATTTGTTGAACACACAGCTGTGTGTTCTGATATTATTAGAAGTTCAACGGCTAATAAATTCAGTAACTTTTAAGTCTGTCTTTCTGTTATACAAGGTGAACTCTAGCAGAATCTCACGTAAATGGAAATGAGTTTCCAAAAACCCACTGAGCTGGTATTAGAATCAGGATATGGAGCATTACCTGTTTAGATATTTTTAATTAGTACATGGTCACTATATAGATAGAACATAAGGTCTTGATGGTTATTTTATCCCTGCCTGAACTCAAACTCTAAGATTCTAGTTTTATCTCATATAATTCTGACTCTTTGGTTTTGAAATAAGGAGCAACAGTGGACACTGACCTTCAAGGATTTAGTTAAGTTACCTGGTCATCTGTGTTCCTAGAAAACACTGAACTTTCTCACATTTTTTGTTTGAGATGGTATTAGAATTTAAATTTCTTGTTAACTCAATGTAGAGTCCGTGTCGTCATGGATACAGCTGGTCTCTCACTGTTGACCTTGGTGCTCACTCAAGTGTGACAACTTTTTTTTTCCTCTCATATGTGAGGCCTCAGGAGACTATAAGGCTAAGACTAGGTTATCTTTCTCTCTCCTTTGTACAACATACCCACTTTTCTAGTTAATTGTTTTAGTAGCTAATTATTTTTGGTGGGCTTAAGGAGTCAGAAAAGAATAAAATGAACAGATACCCTGCAGTAGCACCAAAAGAGTAAAAGAGAAACTCTCAGCTTGGATACCTAAAAAGTATAAGGTTTAGCGTTAGTGTGTCAGTTACCTATTACTATATAATGAATTATCCCAAAATATAGTGCCTGGCAACATACATAAGTAGCTGCTATTGTTGAAGAACTGTCGGGCTGGGGGATTGCTTTCCTAGGTGACATACTCATATGGCTGTTGAGTAGTTGCAGACTGTCAGCAAGAGACTTCAGTTGTTCTCAGCATGGACCTCTCCACAAACTCCTTGACCATCTCCAAGATACAGCTGCTAGCTTTTCCCAAAGTGGGCAATGCAAGAGAAAAGGCAGAAGCTGCCATCTTTATTATCTATACTGTGAAGCCACACTCAGTCACTTCTACGATATCTCATTGGTCGCACAGTTCCGCTTGTTCAGCGTGGGAGAGAGTATACAAGGATATGAACGCTAAGAGTCAAGGATCACAGGTGTCATCTTGAAGCCTGGCTAACACAATTAGCATTTGCCTCTCTGATCATTTCTGTATAATATTAGCATATTCTTATTTTAGGTAAGGTTTTTGTTTGTGATGATTTTAAACAAAAATAATAGTCAATGTGGATAAAACCATATTTTTTTTCCTTTGGCTTCATTTCCCTCAGCTCTTCCCATAACAACAAGAAAATGAGGTGAGCAAGAAATAACTTGAAATTTTATAAAAATAGATTATTGTCTAAGATGTTAACCCTCTCTAGTTTTCCTAGCAAGCTCCTCTGGGAAGGGAATTCTGGTTCACTGAGAAGAGATTAACCAGACACTTTCAGGAAAGGCATTCATTGGTCTATTGTGCTCTCTTCATTTCAGAACAGTGGTTTTCAACACTGACTATACATTAGAATCACCAGGGGTAGAGCCTCGGCCTTTTGAAACATACCCAGATTTTTAATCTTATTTAGCAATTGCCTATTTAGCACTTGCTAGTTACTGGTTTAAATGATTTACAAATATTAACTTATTTGATTCCCACAACAAACCTCTGAAATAAATACTATCATTATTCCCCTTTTAGAGAGGTTATGTTGCCTGAAATTACATTGCAATTGAATGGAAGAGCCCAGATTCCTGGTGGTTCTAGTATGTATTCATACTAGATTGATGTATTCACGATTGAGTACCGTTATCATAATGTTAATTACGTTTTAGAGGCCTTCTTTGAAAATCTGATAAAATATGTAGACTGTATTACTAGAAAAATGCTAAATAGCCTACACATCAAAACTCTGCGTATATTCTCTCAAAGATATGTATACAAATGCCCTGTAGCCCAATCATTGACTTCTTCCAAGGGTCCATGAACCCCAGTTTCAGAACTTTTGCTTTCTAGAGCAGTGATTATCCCTGAACCAGCAGCATCAGCTGCGCAGTTGGTAGAAATGCAAATTCTTGGGCCCCACCCCACATCTACCTAATCAGACATCCTGGGAATAGGGCCCAGCAATTCTTGTTTTAACAAAACTTCCAGTTGCACCTAATGTGCACCAAAGTTAAGAACCAGTGCACTAGAAAACCGTTTGTGGAAGCAGGTGATTTAACTAGCAAATGAACCCATCTGCATGGTTCTTTGTAGACATCTCATCGTTCTTGGCTCATCCTTATGGAAGTAGAAACTATGTGGTGTTAAAACTTAGTTTATTTGATAAAAAATGATCACCAAAGGAAAATTAATCACAAATAAGTCATTTACTTTTTCATTAATGCAAACACTTATATAATATGTATTTAAGGAATCCCCAGAATGCTTGCTGTGTGCCAGTCATTATGCTAGCAAGGCTCAATGCAACACAACAGGCATGATCCCTGCCTTGAGAAACTTTTTACTTTACAATAAGCAAATAATTACACAAATAAACATATAAGATTTAATCAGCGATATGGATGAAAGGCATGTCCATTAGACATCTCTAACTTAAATGTTTAAAGTAAACCTAGAAGTACAACCTTCTCACCCACATCCTATTCCTCTCTTGGTCTTTTTTTTATTACAGCAAAATATGTTACTATTTGTGGATTATCAGACATTATCTTTGATTCCTTATTTCTCTTACTCTACCACCATCTCCAGACACTTGACATAGACAAATCCATAAATACTTACCTGTTCTACCTCCAAAGCATATTTGGCTCTCACACTTCTCTCCATCTCTACTACCTCCAACTAGTTCTAGCTACAGGCCCCCTTCACTTTGATACCTATAATAGCCCTCTAAGTAGTTTGCACATTTCCACTCTTGCTTTCTTATGATCCATTAGCCCATAACATTCTGATTGACTTTCACACACTTAGATTACATCAAGACATTCTCTGGTATGTAGAAGTTTCCAAAGGCTTCCTCTTTCAATTGACCAAAATCCATTATTTTTACTATGGCTTATAATGTAGCATGTAGTCTGGGTTCTACTCATCTTTCCAACTTTACCTCTTCAGTTTCCTCTCACTCAAATGTAGCCACACTGTCCTCATGACTCTTCCTTAGCTGAGACAAATGTGTTCCCACACCAGGGCATTCATATTTGCTTGCTTCTCTGCCTATGAAGCTGTTTCCCTTCTCTTCTTAGAGGGCTCCTTTCCTTTCTTCAAGTCTCATTTCATGGTCACCTTCCTTTACAACCCTACCCTGACCATCCCATCCATCACAACACTCCCAAACATCTCCAACTCTTTTTTTCTTCCCCAAACCTTTATTGTATCTGAATCTTTTTATTTAGCCTGGTTATTTGTTCACTTCTTTACTACTTTTTTTCTGTTTTTGATGGCTTTTCCTTTTTTCTGTTTGTACATGTTTTGGTCACAATCCAAAGCAAAAAGAGAATACACTTTTACAGCAATATAGTACACACACACACACACACACACACACACACAACCAAACCAAAAACTTCATGAAACGTAAACATCATGATAAAGATAACAAATTCTGAAATTTTATTTCTTCATAGGTGTGAATGTACATTATATATATGTGTCTGTATATACATGAAGATATTACATGTTTACAATATATAGGATACATATATGATATATTGCATATAATTTACGTATATATATTTAAATTCTGGTCATAACCCTCTAAATTGATGTTATGACCCACTGAGGGGTTGAAGCTCGCAGTTTAACAACACTGCTTTTAAAAATAAGCTTCATAGAGTATGAAACTTTGGAATTTCATTTAAAATTGAATATTCCTATTCAAAAAATAATAATTGAATATTTAAAAAATATATTATGCCACCTTAAATCTCACAAAATATATATTTTAGATATAGTCAGATATATTTCTATGTTGATAAATTTGCCAATATAATATGACATATAGATAATTTCCCCAGCAATATTTGGAGTTTGACACAATGTGGGGCCTGTCTTTGTGTACCTAGCTCTTTATTTCTAAATATACGTAAAGAAAATGTTATATTTCTGCATAAAAATGTTTTCTCTTCAAACAAATTAAGATATTCCTGGTGAATGATCCCATCTCTTGGGCAAGGTATTTGAATGCAGCATTTGAATACAAAAATCTATAGAAAGCCATTAGTGCCAGGAGAAAAAATACAGTAAGAGTTCAATCAAGAAAATAAAGTTGGTATTGGCTGAAAACAAGGGAATGAGCTAACTGCATTTTGCATATGTCAGTATCATAACATGGTAGTTTTTCACTTAAGTGAAAATTATATATTTAACTTTATATTTTTTTCTATCATTTTTCTGCTATTAGTTTTTCAGCCATGTACCATCTGGGAAGAAACAGGAGAAAAAAGAAAAGATAAAGTGATGAAAACTTGCTTAGATTTTTCTTCCTTATTACTGGTTTTTAAAAATTTTTTGAGAGATAATAAATTGAAAGCAATTGTTAAAATTAGTTTAGAAAAGTTCATTTTATAAAGGAAACAGAAATATTTACATGTGATGGCCTTAGATGCTCATTGCTGCCTTGCTGCCTATGGTAGATAATAAAGAGGATAAAATTATTTAGGAACAAATGAATATTATCTAAACTACTTGAACTTGAATTGTCGAACTTGTAAATTTAGCTGTCTCCTCATTAAATCAAATGAATCACAAGCCCAACAATGCATGCAGATATGTAGATATTACCAATGAAAAAAAATAGCTGTGACTATTTTTGTAATATTTTGGTAAAAAAAAAAAATCTGTGCCTTTGTTTGGAGACTGTTGATACTCAATCAGTGAAAATGTTTTGGCAACAAAAGAAACTTGGGAAGGAGGTAGCAGTTGGCATAAAATCAGCTTTCCAGAAACTTTCTCCTGATGAGAAGCTTAGGAAACCATGTTTTTTTGTTTTGTTTTTATTTGGAAATCTTCCAGGGAAAGCTCTGAAGAAATGACCTCCTATTGGTTCTCTTGGGGTGACTGTCAATTATACATGTTTGTTGTAAGTGCGACATGGCTGCAACTTGAGGAGAAGGGGAAAGGACTTGGCTAAAGCCCATTTATGCTTTAGATCAAACCTTTTCAAGTATTATAGATAACATTCACATGTCTGTTATGCTATCAAGAAAATACCTGTGAATGGTTTTTGATGAGTAACTTCAGACACATATTAATCCTATATCAATGGGGTATTCAATTTGGCAAAAAGCAATAGAATTAGGGTCAAGAAAATGGCATTTTTAGAATCTAAGTAGGAGAGGAAGATATAGGCTAGACCTATCGACAGTCTGCTGGCTGGAAAGGACAGGAGTAGATTGGAGCATGGAGAACATCTTGGAGAGAAAACAAAACTGTTTCTTGGGGAAATGAGTGTATTGTGCTGCGCTCTGTGCTGGTCACCCTCTCTGCGTCTCTCCAAGAAACTTCAGTGCACTCTGTATTACTTGTCATTGGAAGGATTCTTTAGGAATGCTCCAAAATGCTGATCTTGACTTCAAAATGTGTCATGAGGAACCAAGGCTGACATGCTATGTATACAATGCCATGTGCTGCAAGAAACTCCAGGCCTTTCTGGCCTGCCAGGGACTTCAGCATGTGAAAGAGTATGAGTGACATTAGGATATAGTTTATTCTTTTTCAAGAATAAATAAATTATTTGTAAACCTTAGTACCATCACTAGAATGAGTAGAAACACATTATAATGAGTAAAAGCTCACAATTCACTATGTAGATGGCAGAGTTAAACGACACCATGACCCCAAATCACTGCTCTGGCTTATTGGTAAAATACAAAAGCAGTAAGTAAAAGGATAAAAACTGGACCTGGGTTGGTAGGGTGGGGCTACAAGAGAAGATTCTACAATGAAGGGAGGCAACCAGTAGTAAGTGGTTTGCAAATAGAAGAATTCACAGTGCAGGTGAATCACAACCCAAGTTATGAGGCTAAAGAATTTTCATGCTTTGTTCTATATAAAAAAAACTTACATGGACAACCTGGCATGAGAGATCTTACTAATAGACCCAAAGGCAAATGATACCTAGAATTAAGTGATTCCTTAATCACTTAATTCTCAATTATTGTAGTCCCTCTTAGTGATACTATTCAAAGAAATGTATTCACCTCCTGAGAAGTTAGTCTAGATCAGTGGTCTTCACACTGTGTTTTATGGAACACTAAGTTAAAACTTCAGTGACTGCTTTGGTGGTAGCTAAGGTTCAGAGAAGAATGACTACCGGCCAGCTAATTTTTCCCCTGTTTGACATAGTATATTTATTAGTCATCTATGCCACAAATTATCCCCAAAGTTAGTGCATAAAACAATGCAAATGCAAATATGTAATCTTAGAGACTTTTGTATGTCAGGAAGTCTGATGTGGGTTTCATTGGGCTAAATCAAGATGTTGGCAGACAGCCTTCCTTTCTGGAGACTATAGGAGAAAATCAATTTTCCTATCTCTCACAAGCTTCTAGAGGCTTCCCACATTTCATGGCTGTGGCCATCTTCCAAATTCTATGTCAGCAATATCCAAGTATTTTTCGATGACTCTAACACTGACTCTTCTGCCTCCCTCTTCCACATTTACATGTCCTGTTGATTACATTGAGCAGAACTAGAAATCCAGCATAATCTTTTATCTTAAAGTCAGCTGATTAGCAAACTTAATTCCAACTGAAACCTTAATTCTTCTTCGTCATTTAACAGAACATATTCATATTCAGTAATCTGGGCATGATTTCGCTGGATCCTCTGTCCTAGATTGTCTTACAAGGCTGAAATGAAAGTGTCATATGGGACTTGGCCTCATCTGAAAGTTCAACTGGTGAAGGATCTGCTTCCATATTATCTCGTATGGTTGTTGACAGAGTTCAGTTTCTCAAAAGTTATCACACTGATGGTCTCACTTCTTCCTTGGCATTTGGCCTGTGGCCACCTTCATTATCTTCACAAGTAGGCCCCTCCAACATGGTGTCTTGCTTTACAAAGTATGCAAGCAAAGAAACCAAAAGAGTCTGAAAACAACAAAAAATTTGTAATATCTTATAACCCAATCACAGAAGTGAGAACTCATAACTTTTGTTGTATTTTAGTCATTAGAAGCAAGTCATTAGGTCAAGTCTATGTTCAAGGGAAGGAGACTACCCCAGGGGGGTAAATAGTAGGAAGTAGAGATTATTTGGGATTATTTTAAAGGCCACCTACCATGGAGTGTTGTTTAGCCTCAAAGACATTGGCTTTAGTCAGATAGGATGAGTACAAAAGTCTGTCTCCATTACTTACCCTCCATGCAACACTGAGCAATTATTCTGTCAACTCTATACATCAATTTCTTCTTTGGAAAAATCATATCGTTGTGAGGATTAAATTAGGTGCTACAGGCAAATTGGTTAGAGAATTTTTTGGTACGTAGTAATAAGTGCTCAAATATTAGCTTTGGTGATAATGATAATCAATCTTCACTTGAATGAAGAATTAAGTGCTAAAACCTGAGTTAACCATTCAGCTAGATATATTCTAAAGCTATATCTAAATTAAGAATCTATATGTTTGTAGTTCTCCTTGAAGAGGTCCTTTACATCCCTTGTGAGTTGGATTCCTAGGTATTTGATTCTCTTTGAAGCAATTGTGAATGGAAGTTCATTCCTGATTTGGCTCTCTGTTTGTCTGTTACTGGTGTATAAGAATGCTTGTGATTTTTGCACATTAATTTTGTATCCTGAGACTTTGCTGAAGTTGCTTATCAGCTCAAGGAGATTTTGGGCTGAGACAATGGGGTTTTGTAAATATACAATCATGTCATCTGCAAACAGGGACAATTTGACTTCTTCTTTTCCTAACTGAATACCCTTGATTTCTTTCTCTTGCCTAATTGCCCTAGCCAGAACTTCCAACACTATGTTGAATAGGAGTGGTGAGAGAGGGCATCCCTGTCTTGTGCCAGTTTTCAAAGGGAATTTTTCCAGGTTTTGCCCATTCAGTATGATATTGGATAAAAGAGGACACAAACAAATGGAAGAACATACCATGCTCATGGATAGGAAGAATCAATATCGTGAAAATGGCCATACTGCCCAAGGTTATTTATAGATTAAATGCCATCCCCATCAAGCTACCAATGAGTTTCTTCACAGAAGTGGAAAAAACTGCTTTAAAGTTCATATGGAACCAAAACAGAGCCTGCATCTCCAAGACAATCCTAAGTCAAAAGAACAAAGCTGGAGGCATCACGCTACCTGACTTCAAACTATACCACAAGGCTACAGTAACCAAAACAGCATGGTACTGGTACCAAAACAGAGATATAGACCAATGGAACAGAACAGAGTCCTCAGAAATAATACCACACATCTACAGCCATCTGATCTTTGACAAACCTGAGAGAAACAAGAAATGGGGAAAGGATTCCCTATTTAATAAATGGTGCTGGGAAAATTGGCTAGCCATAAGTAGAAAGCTGAAACTGGATCCTTTCCTTACTCCTTATATGAAAATCAATTCAAGATGGATTCGAGACTTAAATGTTAGACCTAATACCATAAAAACCCTAGAGGAAAACCTAGGTAGTACCATTCAGGACATAGGCATGGGCAAATACTTCATGTCTAAACACCAAAAGCAACGGCAGCAAAAGCCAAAATTGACAAATGGGATCTCATTAAACTAAAGAGCTTCTGCACAGCAAAAGAAACTACCATCAGAGTGAACAGGCAACCTACAGAATGGGAGAACACTTTTGCAATCTACTCATCTGACAAAGGGCTAATATGCAGAACCTACAAAGACCTCAAACAAATTTACAAGAAAAAAACAAACAACCCCATCAAAAAGTGGGCAAAGGATATGAACAGACATTTCTCAAAAGAAGACATTCATACAGCCAACAGACACATGAAAAAATGCTCATCATCACTGGCCATCAGAGAAATGCAAATCAGAACCACAATGAGATACCATCTCACACCAGTTAGAATGGCGATCATTAAAAAGTCAGGAAACAACAGGTGCTGGAGAGGATGTGGAGAAATAGGAGCACTTTTACACCTTTGGTGGGATTGTAAACTATTTCAACCATTATGGAAAACAGTATGGTGATTCCTCAAGGATCTAGAACTAGATGTACCATATGACCCAGCCATCCCATTACTGGGTATATACCCAAAGGATTATAAATCATGCTGCTATAAAGACACATGCACACGTATGTTTATTGCGGCACTATTCACAATAGCAAAGACTTGGAATCAACCCAAATGTCCATCAGTGACAGACTGGATTAAGAAAATGTGGCACATATACACCATGGAATACTATGCAGCCATAAAAAAGGATGAGTTTGTGTCCTTTGTAGGGGCATGGATGCAGCTGGAAACCATCATTCTTAGCAAACTGTCACAAGAACAGAAAACCAAACACCGCATGTTCTCACTCATAGGTGGGAACTGAACAATGAGATCACTTGGATTCGGGAAGGGGAACATCACACACCGGGGCCTATCATGGGGAGGGGGGAAGGGGGAGGGATTGCTTTGGGAGTTATACCTGATGTAAATGACGAGTTGATGGGTGCTGACGAGTTGATGGGTGCAGCACAGCAGCATGGCACAAGTATACATATGTAACAAACCTGCACGTTATGCACATGTACCCTAGAACTTAAAGTATAATAATAATTTTAAAAAAGAATCTATATATTTCATTAATGACCTACAAATTCAATTTTTCTACTCTTAGAATATATAAAGCGTAACATTTTACTAAATACCAGAGGATAATATGACCTAATAATTTCTTCCTTTACTGTTGAAAATGTATATGATACGGTTTTGCTGTCTCCCCACTGGAACCTCGACTAGAATTGTGTCTCCCAGAATTCCCATGTGTTGTGGGAGGGACCCAAGGAGACATAATTGAATCACAGGGGCGTTTTTTCCCATGCTATTTTCATGGTAGTGAATAAGTCTCATGAGATCTGATGGGTTTATCAGAGGTTTCCACTTTTGCTTATTCCTCATTTTCTCTTGCTGCCACCATGTAAGAAGTGCCTTTCTCTTTCCACCATGATTCTGAGGCTTTCCTCAGCTGTGTGAAACTATAAGTCCAATTAAGCCTCTTTTTTTTCTTCCCAGTCTCGGGTATGTCTTTATCAGCAGCATGAAAACAGACTAAAACAGTATATTATTTTTCTGATTTAAAAACTTAAAAGAAATTGAAAAATGCAAAGCACAAAGAACTTCAAAATTACCCAGTGCATTTATCCAGAAATTATGTATACACTTACATATTTGCTTTTCACACATTTAATATAATTTTATATAAAACATTTATAACTTTAATTTTTATATAATAATTAACCAAAATACATTTTGTGAAAGAAATTGTAGCTCATTATATTTTACTATTGACAACTTTTCTTTTTATAGTAATACATGTTCTTGACTTAGTTATTTGGTCAGCCTATGTCTAAAGGTCATTTTTTTGAAGGGAAATGTTCATGGATTATAACATTGTAAGTCCCTGCATGTCTGAAACTACCTCTGTTGTGCTTGAAAGACAGTGTGGCTAAGTATATAATTCTTAGGTGATACCTATTTTCTCTTAGAACCCTGTGGATACTTTTTCATTGTCTTTTGGTATATAGGATTATAGCAAAGAATTATAAGACCAGAATAATTTTCTTCTTTGAACACAGCCTGTTCTGTTTTGTTTCAGCCTAGATGTGAATAATACTTTTTATTTATTTCAAGGTTGAAAATAAACTGAAGGGTTTCTTTCCTTGCTAATTGTGCCTGGTACTCCTTGAGTGCTTAAAATTGGTAGACTCAGATATCTCTTTAATTCTAAAAACATCTTTCTACTGTTTCTTCGTTTTGATCTGACAAAAATCAAATCATGTCTCTCTTCTGCTCATGACCCTTATCACACACAGAATGAAATCCAGTCTTTACCCTGAACTGGAAGGCCCTGCATCATTGCTGGAGGCCCTCTCTCTGAACTCATCTCCTATGACTCCCAGTACATCCCTTTGAGACAATCACTCTGAACTCTTTGTCCTTCCCCAATCACATCATACAAACCTGTCCCTCAGGTTGTCTGCATATCTGTTCCCTCTGCTTGGAATACTCTTTTCCTGAATATCCACTTCAGGTCTCTGATAAGGAAGTCCTTACTACTTTATAAAATAGGAAAATAAGCCACCCCCAATCTATCACCCACTGATATGCTTATTTGTTTATTGCCTGTTTCCCACCTTAGACTGTAAGCTCTATGAAAGGGACTTTTCTATGTTGTCTACTGTTAGAACCCTAGCATCTAGAAAAGCATCTGTCACGTGGAAGGTAGGTACCTAACACAAGTTGCATGAGTAAATTCCTCAGTTTAGGTTCCTGGTATGCTCCCTATGCTAGATCTAAAGTGGGTATGAGTAAGCACAGCTGCAGAATACCCAGACAGTGTGCCCTTGGATCCCTTGTTTGCTTCCCCAAATGCTGATAGATTGCAAATATGCTTGTACTATCCCATGGTGCTCCCTGCCTCCTGCCCTACCCCTTCTCAGATTGGTGGTTGATCAAGCACTGAAGGATTTCTGCCTCTTTCTTTACAGCTGTTCCTCACGTGCTTCTCTCTCTTCCCCCCTGCCCACAATCTGGTCCAGTATTTCCCATATATTGTGTAATTCCTTAAAGTTTCTTGCATGTGAATGCTATTCTTCTCTAGAGTCTAGGCTTATAAAGGATTTTGTAGGGATGAAAGGAAACAATGCTCAAAATGCTTCATTATATTTATAGGGTTGTGCAATCACCATTATAATTTAAATTTATAACATTTTCATCATTACAAAAAGAACCTTTGTACCCATTAGCAGTCACTCTCTGTCTTTCCCCCTCATTGAACTGTAGACTTTAAATAGGTAAACTTTATGATATATAAATCGTTATCTCAATAAAAAGTAATTTATAAGTGAAAGTTTTATTCAAATGTTTTTAATTATTTTGATTTAAAGAGCAATACAGAAATTCCTGAGGACAAGTTAAAGCATTATTCTTTTATGAACTTCCTATATTTTCC
The DNA here is from genome assembly GCF_043159975.1 of Macaca nemestrina. Classification (NCBI taxonomy): domain Eukaryota; kingdom Metazoa; phylum Chordata; class Mammalia; order Primates; family Cercopithecidae; genus Macaca; species Macaca nemestrina. The sequence goes on along the minus strand of NC_092131.1, from coordinate 147,737,769 downwards.
ATGTCTTTACCTTTTAAAAAGTGTAGTGATCTCTAACGTTATCACATTGTCCATAATTTTCTCAAATCACAAGTTATTTCCCACAAATAATGAAAGGCAGTATAGAAACATATAGTTATATTTAGCCTTAACATATTAACTATAACTGATATTTCTCCCACCATTTCTTTAATCAAATTCATTCATGTATAGCATAATAGAGGTAGATAATTTCCATTATCAATAGATATTGATATTTTGAATATTCACTTGTAATTTTAATTAGATTTTTTCTTAATTGAATTCTTTGCAAGGTACATTCAGATTTTATCATTTACTAATTTTTATTATTTATCTCCATGGGAATTTGATATTGACACTTTGAAGGCCCTGTAATGACAGCATTGCCATTTTGCTATTCCTTTAATTTGTCAAGTCACTCTGGGAGTAAGTAACAGAAAGTAAAAAGTAATATAGTTCTGGATAAAATTTAAGTGATTTGATTTGGGGAATAAAACTGAATTTTAATGGTATTTTATCTTTTATAGTTAAAAATGCATGTGATACGTCAAAATGCACACTTGTAACTAAAACACTTTATTTACAAAATAATATGCCAATCTGAGGGTAGGAACATGGGAACAAATCTTTGTATAACTATCGCTTATTTCTTACAGTATTCTATACATTCAGCATTTTTAAAAATTTAACCCTAAGATAACCTCTAATCTAATGGTATGTTGACATATTTGATAAGTGAAAATTTCAGATTCTATGTTCAGATTTTTGTGAATAAGAAAAAATAAACCATTCTATTTTTTTAAGTTGTGCTTTATCAATTCTTAGACCACTTAACGGTGATAAAGCATTTTTACATTTAGTTTTTTACTCTTCAAATTATGAAAGTGTCTCTAGAATCTTGGTTACTGCTTGATGACCAAGCCCAACTGATATCAGCTATTAAAATTTTGGGAAAATTTGTGATCAGTTGTAAAGAAATCCAAAATTATTTTACTACTAGTCTTTTCATGCTTCTTTCATATTGAATTTTGCCTTTCATTTATTTTTTGCTTTCGTATCACATTGAAGGTTTAGACTTTTTTAATGTGTTAATTGCTCAAACTCATTAGCCTATTAAGCTTCTCAACATCATATAAGGTAAATCAGCATTAAATATTAATAGAAATTAAGGTACACAGAGGTTAAACAACTTGTCAAATTGCATTTTCTATACCATTGCTGTTAAAGGAGTTATCTTAAGTCTTGTTTTATCTTGTTTAAATTTCCACTAACTGAATAAAATTTTGCATGAGAATTTAAAACATTTTGTTTTCACTGCACTAAATACTATCTCAGGAATTTCAAGAACTAGAATGAGCTTTCTGGGAAATGGAGGTCTTTCATTCAGTTATTCCACTGAGAGGTTCTGGCATTTGGCAACAATATTTAAATAGCTAATGTAACTGAGGGAACAGTTGGTGAGTGGGTTTGAACAAATCTTGCCTCCTTAGTGATCCAAGTCTTCCCACGGGAAATTTGAGATGTCATGAACTATGTTGCAACTTCTCTTTAGAAAAAACTTAGGCAGAAGATGGTAACAGCCAAAGCAGTTACATTAACACTTTTTACTTCCTACTGCCCCTGCAAACAAAATAATTTGTTAAGTCACTACTCAATGAAGAATATTCAGAATAACTATTGCTGACAGAGTACTGGACTTGGGGATTTATTTTGTGAACGTTTGCATTTGTTAAATTATATAGCCAAGAAATTTAATATATAAAGCAGAAATTCAGGTTTATAACATGAGTAAATTTCCTGGAATAATTAACAATTTTAAATCTTAGATCTTCTCAAATATTGTGTCGCCATATTGGGGGATCACCTCTGCCAACTTTACCTCTCTGAATCACAGCTTTTTTTTTTTCTGCCTAGAGAGCCAATACTTTTTCTGAGTCTTCATAGTAGTTCTGAGAACTTATCTCCTTTTCCCATTAATGGCTAAATATTTGGAATGTCTAATAGGATATCTAATATGCAATATCACATATTGTCAGTACATACTAGTATATTAGAGTGTACATCCATCTGGTTTTATCTATTTTAAACTCTAAAATTTGATGTCAAATATTTTTATTGTTTCACTATTCTTGCAAAATCCAACTTTTATAAAGTAGATCTACTTAAAGTTAATATGTGCTGCAGTCTATGTAGTATGAATTAATTGCAACTGAGGAAGTACTTTTGAAGACTGTTGGTTTTATATTCTTTAAATTACTTTCTTTGGTAAAAATCTTCTGTATAAAGTGGAAAATCATATGTGCAATAAGCACAAGCTCAGAGAATTAGACCATATGGTCTCTGTAGCTATAATACTTGGAAGTATCAGATAGTCATTCTCTAAGATCGTTTTAAAAATCTACTGCATAGATTCTTTCTAGAGATAACATTAATCAATTTTACATTTCAAAATAGCTAGAAGAAAATAACTGACATATTCCTAGAGTAACTAAAAGATAAATATTAAGGTGATAGATATTCTAATTACCCTAATTTGATTATATGAATGTATCAGGCTAGCACATGTACCCTGAAAACATGTACATCTATTATGTATCAATAAAATAAACAATTTTAAAAGGTGTGACTTCTATATATTTATATTTAAATACATTTCTAACAACCACAAAGATGTTACTCATTTGACCATTTAATAAGCTAATATTTAAATAGATACTCTGTGTCAGGCACTGTGCTAAGTGCTTGGAACAATAAAGACGTAGAATCTCTGCGCTAATAGAGTCCATAGTCTTGTCAGGGAGATAGATATTTAACAATTATTCTTGCTTATTTAAGTAAGAGTGACTGTGATACCTGTTAGAAAAAATGAGTGTGTGGTGTTAGAAAAACATTTGAGAGGGGGATTTTGTCAGGTGATTCAGAAAAGTGTTCCATGAGGAAGTGATTTTTGTGCCAAGATTTCACAAACAAGCAGAATTTAACCAGTTGAAAAGGCATAGTGCAATCAAATTAGAACTCAGGATTAAGAAACTCACTCAAAACCTCACAGCTACCTGGTAACTGAACAACCTGCTCCTCAATGACTACTGGGTAAATTACAAAATTAAGGCAGAAATAAATAATTTATTTGAAACCAATAAGAACAAAGACACAAAGTACCAGAATCTCTGGGACACAGCTAAAGCAGCATGTAGAGGGAAATTTATAGCACTAAGTCCCCACATCAGAAAGTGGGAAAGATCAAAATCGACACCCTAACATCAAAATTAAAAGAACTAGACAAATAAGAGCAAACACATTCAAAAGCTAGCAGAAGATAAGAAATAACTAAGATCAGAGCAGAACTGAAGGACATAGAGACATGAAAAACACTTCAAAAAAAATGAATCCAAGAGCTGGTTTTTTGAAAAGATTAACAAAATAGACATACTGCTAGCCAAACGAATGAAGAAGAAAAGAGAGAATAATCAAATAGGCAAAATAAAAAATGAGAAAGGGGATATCACCACTGATCTCACAGAAATACAAACTACCATCAGAGAATACTATAAACACCTCTACGCAAATAAACTAGAAAGTCTAAAAGAAATGGATACATTCATTAACACATACATCCTTGCAAGACTAAACCAGGAAGAAGGTGAATCCCTGAATAGACTAATAACAAGTTATGAAATTGAAGCGTAGCCTACCAACCAAAGAAAGCCCAGGACCAGATGGAGTCACAGCAGAACTCTACCAGAGATACAAAGAGGAGATGGTACCATTCCTTCTAAAACTATTCCAAACAATAGAAAAAGAGAGATTCCTCCCTAATTCTTTTATGAGGCCAGCATCATCCTGATACCAAATCTGCCAGAGACACAATGAAAAAAGAAAATTTCAGGCCAATATCCCTGACGAACATCTTTGCAAAAATCCTCAATGAAGTACTGGCAAACCAAATCCAGCAGCACATCAACAAGCTTATCCACCATGATCGTCAGCTTCATCCCTGAGATGCAAGGCTGGTTCAACATACACAAATCAAAGAACATAATCCATCACATAAACAGAACCAATGACAAAAACCACATGATTATCTCAATAGATGCAAAAAAGACCTTCAATAAAATTCAACATCCCTTCATGCTAAAAACTCTCAATAAACTAGGTATTGATGGAGCATATATCAAAATAATAAGAACTATTTATGACATACTTATAGGCAATATCATACTGAATGCGCAAAACCTGGAAACATTCCCTTTGAAAACTGGCACAAGGCAAGAATGCCCTCTCTCACCACTTTTATTCAACATAGTATTGGAAGTTCTAACCAGGGCAATCAGGTAAGAGAAAGAAATGAAGGATACTCAAATAGAAAGAGAGAAAGTCAAGTTGTCTCTGTTTGCAGATGACATGATTGCATATTTAGAAAACCCATTGTCTCAGCCCAAAACTCCCCAAGCTGATAAGCAACTTCAGTGAAGTCTCAGGATACAAAATCAATGTGCAAAAATCACAAGCATTCCTATACACCAATAATAGATAAGTAGAGAGCCAAGTCATGAGTGAACTCCTATTCACAATTGCTACACAGAGAATAAAATACCTAGGATAAAAATACAAGGGACACGAAGGACCTCTTCAAGGAGAACTACAAACCACTGCTCAAGGAAATAAGACAGGACACAAACAAATGGAAATAAATATCATGCTCATGGATATGAAGAATCAATATCGTGAAAATGGCCATACTGCCCAAAGTAATTTATAGATTCAATGCTATCCCCATGAGCTACCATTGACTTTCTTCACAGAATTAGAAAAAAACTACCTTAAATTTCATATGGAACAAAAAAAGAGCCCATATAGGCAAGACAATCCTAAGCAAAAAACAAAGCTGGAGGCATCACGCTACCTGACATCAAACTATACTACAAGACTATAGTAACCAAAACAGCACGGTACTGGCACCAAACCAGATGTATAGACCAATGGAACAGAAGAGAGACCTCAGAAATAACACCACACATCTACAATTATCTGATCTTTGACAAAATGACAAAAAGAAACAATGGGGCAAGGATTCCCTATTTAATAAATAATGTTGGGAAAACTGGCTAGCCATATGCAGAAAACAGAAACTGGATACCTTCCTTACACCCTATACAAAAATTAACTCACGATGGACTAAAGACTTAACCATAAAATCTGAAACCATGAAAACCCTAGAAGAAAACGTAGGCAATACCATTCAAGACGTAGGCATGGGCAAAGACTTCATGACTAAAACACCAAAAACAATGACAACAAAAGCCAAAATTGACAAATGGGATCTAATTAAACTAAAGAGCTTCTGCACAGCAAAATAAACTATCATCAGAGAGAACAGACAACCTACAAAATGGGAGAAATTTTTTGCAATCTATCCATCTGACCAAGGGCTAATATCCAGAATCCACAAAGTACATAAACAAATTTACAAGAATAAACAACCCCATCAAAAAGTGGGCAAAGGATATGAACAGATATTTCTCAAAATAAGGCATTTATGCAGCCAATAAACACATGAAAAAAAGCTCATCATCACTGTTCATTAGAGAAATGCAAATCAAAATCACAATGAGATACCATCTCACACCAGTTAGAATGACAATCATTAAAAAGTCAGGAAACAACAGATACTGGCATAGATGTGGAAAAATCAGAATGCTTTTACACTGTTGGTGGGAGTTTAAATCAGTTCAGCCAGAGTGGAAGACAGTGTGGTGATTCCTCAAGGATCTAGAACCAGAAATACCATTTGACCCAGCAATCCCATTACTGGATATATACACAAAGGATTATAAATAATTCTATTACAAAGACACATGCATACATATGTTTATTTCAGCACTGTTCACAATAGCAAAGACTTGGAACCAACTCAAATCCCCATCAGATAAACTGGATAAAGAAAATGTGGCACATATTTTAGAATACTATGCAGCCATAAAAAAGGATGAGCTATGTCCTTTGCAGGGACATAGATGACGCTGGAAACTATCCTTCTCAGCAAACTAACACAAGAACAGAAAGCTAAACACCACATGTTCTCACTCATAAGTGGGAGATGAACAATGAGAACACATGAACACAGGGAGGGGAACATCACACACCGGGGCCTCTCAGTGGGTAGGTGACTAGGGGAGGGATAACATTAGGAGAAATACCTAACATAGATGACTGGTCAATGGGTGCAGCAAACCACCATGGCACATGTATACCTATGTAACAAACCTGCATGTTCTGTGCATGTAGCCCAGAACTCAAAATATAATAGATTTAAAAAATAATAAATAAAAATAAAAAACTATCATCAGAGTAAACAGGCAACCTACAGAATGGGAGAAAACTTTTGCAATCTATCCATCTGGCAAAGGGCTAATATCCAGAATCTACAAGGAACTTAAATAAATGTATAAGAAAAAAAACAAAAAATAAATTAAAAAGTGGGCAAAGGATATGAACAGACATAAGAGGAAGGAGAGTCTTAGGACAAAGACTTAATGCATATGGGGCTCAAAACCTAGATGATGGGTTGATGGGTGCAGCAAACCACCATGGCACATGTATACCTATGTAACAGACCTGAACATTCTGCACATGTATGTCAGAACTTAAAGTAAAATTAAGAAAATAAAAAGAAAAACAAATTTTTAAAAATGAATAGAAAAAAATGCATTTTTGCTATGCAGTTATTGCATTAATTTTAATGAAAAAATTACAAGCAATAAGTGCATAACAAAATATTTTTATTTAAGCTACTGATTTTAAATATTAACACTGACCCTGTTAGTCTATAGCCTGCAAAATTTGAAATTTGCTTTTCTCTGTTGGCTGCCTATAATGAGATTATTTAGTTTATGTGCATATGCATTCACCAATTTGGCATGTCTGGTAACAAACTTGTCTTTTACCCATTGTAAAATTAGCATCCTCTTGGATAATTGCTTTCACTGGTCACCGTTTTGCCTCAAATATTTTTTTTGTGTGTTGGCAAATCCCCAGAAAGTTCCAAAAGAGGAAATACATGTCCATCTTTAGCTATTTGATTATGCTCATAATATTTTAGTCACGAAACAATTACCAGCTGGCAAGCTTTACATACATATTCAATAGCATCTAAATATTGTTGTTGCATCTATTATATAAGCTTCAAAGGAACTCACTCAACAGATGCTCTAAAATTCATAAAACTAGTAACTCTCAAAACATTTGGGCTTCTTGGTAATAAAATCTGAGTATCATCTATGACTGATGTGATTGTTCACATTACAACTTTTCCTTCCTTAGATCTATCTAGTTTTTTTATTTTTGAGGTTCCCACATGTTCCATTTCTTCAGGATTGAGCCATTTTTGTATAAGTCACACCACAAAGTTTAATGATACAATAGCTTTTGAGGGGAGAGTCTTGCTAGGTTAGCACTTAAGGCATATCAGAGGGTAGTCAATTAGTCTAGTTCTGATCGACTGCAAACAGGAACACTGTTGACAAGAAACAATAATGATCACTCAAGGTCACACAGGTGGTTAGAACACAGAGGACATGTTTGAACCCATATCTGCAAAGTCTATCCAGTATGGTTTCTGCTATACATTTTATAGGATCATGATTAAGACCAAGCTTTGAAATCCATGAAATTAAAAGGATTTTAAGTAAGGTACTTAAAAGCAACTCAAGGTATTGGTACATTTTAGGTATATGATAAAAGCAATGTGTCATTCCTACGTCCTTCAATCTCTTATCTTGTATTCTTTGACTATCTAAAACTCATATGTTTTTCTAGTTAGCAGGAGTAAGTGCATTCATGAGAGGAAACTAGGGTAAAATACATTTCAAGTCATCACCAGTTTAGTCTCTTTACAAAATATTTGGTGGGATTACTCTTAAGGAAAGCCTATAGACTCATCTGTAGAAAAAAAAGGGCACATGTCTGGAACAGCTCACATTAACTTTTCAATGTAAAATCACCTATCCAGCAGGTGTAGTCCCATAGGAACTTCTGAACTGCATGAAGTTAGTGACTAAATCCTTCCAAACTCAATGGATTCTCTGACGTGTGTCTTCTAATGGCTCTGATTCCTCTACTAAAATATGGATGGAATATAAAGATGCCCAATTGTTTGCTCTTCTTCTAGTAGAGACTACAAGATATGTCCATGTCTACAAGAGAGCTGCATTTTAAACATTGAATTCTTTTGTCTAAGTCTTTGTGTTCACCAATTGTAAGCAAGCACATTTTTTAAATGTAGATTTAAACAGGGTTGACCACTCTGCTTTAATCAACATAAGGAGTCCTCTTTCGAAGTTCCTGGTTTTTTATAACCAGAATCTTCTTCCAATCTCTAAAATGGCAAGCAGAACATACCTTAATGTTTATGTCCTTGCCATCAAGGCATAATATCTCTAATTTGATATTTAGGTAAAATTTCTCAATCTCTTAAACTGCTTATAATTTATACAACTATGAGTTGCAATTAGTGCCTCTAGAGAGTTGGTGGTGAGGAAATATTTCTAGAATCCCACCAGCACATCAAGAATTTATCCTCTCCTCAAAGCTGCTCTTTCTCCTATATATCATATTTTTAATTGTACTTGACAGTTTCATTCCGACCTCAATAACCCTTCAAGATCCCCAAGTCATATTAAGTTCTTCTCTCCTTTACACTTTACTCAGAGTCCAAGCTCTTAACTCAATACCTTGTGTTGTTTGTAAATAGCTTATTCGAATATATTTTTTAATTTAATGGGTTTTAAAAGTTTAACTTATAAAGTTCTCACCCTTAAGTATCTGGTTCTCTTGCCCCTTCTTCTCATACTTACCTGTTACTGCACTAGATCAGGACAACATTATCTTCCCATAGAATCCTTCCTAGGTGCCAGGCTGCTCAAATTACCTATGTCCTGCTGCTGTATAATATCCATCTAAACTCAATGCATCTCTCTCACAATCTCTGTTACATGGAATACTTTGAAATACAAAACACTTCACTGGGATACCAGTAATAACAGTAGTAAGTCCGAGATCTTTTAAGCAAATGAATTACCTAATCCTTCATGAAAGTGCCATTTATGTGTAGATGTATTACTACTCCCAAAAGATCAGTAAGAACCCAGTGCCTTTGGTAGGTTTCTTTAGACTATGTAATCTAGAGTTTAAATTAAAATATATAAAAAGGATAAAATTCTCTTCAAGGAAAATAAAGTTGGTAATGATAATTTTGATAATTTTGAACAGAGTTATTTGACTTGTATATATTGCTCAATTACAATAGAAATAAATTTTAAATTTTAAATTATCAAGATCCTACCATCCCATTTTCTAGTCCTACATAAGCATACAAAATTTTATATAATTGTGATAATAGCATAGATGCATTTATGTATTTTCACATATTTTTAGATTTTTGCATATTGATAAAAAGTCTTAAGTTTTTTTTATCAATATGCGATATTTGTACATATTTATGGGGTACATGTGATATTTTGTTTCATGCATATAATATGTAAGGATCAATATAGGATATTTAGGGTATCCATCATCTCAAATATTTATCATTCTTATGAATTAGGAATATTTCAAATCCTTGCCTCTAGCTATTAATATTTTGAAATACACAATATATTATTGTTGACTATTCTCACATTACTCTGCTGTTGAACATTGGAACGTATTTCTTCTATCTATACTTGTAACCATTAACCAACTTCTCTTCATTTCACCCCCACTCCTACCCATTCACTCTTCTCAGTTTCCGGTATCTATCTCTCATGGTTTGTCTGTGTCCTCACCCAAATCTCATCTTAAATTGTAATCCCCATAATGTTTCAAGGTGGGGACTGAGTGGGAGGTTACTGAATCATGGGGGTGGGTTCCCCCATACTGTTTTCTTGATAGTCAGTGAGTTCTCACAAGGTCTGATAGCTTTATAAGTGTCTGGAATTTCTCCTGCCTCTGCTTCTCTCCTGTCATGTGAGAAGGTCCAAGGTGGTGCCCCTTCACCGTCCATCATGATTGTAAATTTCCTGAGGCCTCCCCCAGCTATGCAGAACTGTGAGTCAATTAAACCTATTTCCTTTATAAATTACCCAGTCTTGGGTATTTCTTTATGGCAGTGTGAAAATAAATTAACACGTTGTCATTCTACTCTCTAATGCTATGAGAATCACCTTTTGAGCTCCCATATATGAATGAGAACAGGCAGTACTGTCTTTCTGTGCCTGGCTTATTTCACCTAACATAATGACCTCCAGTTTCATTCATGTGGCTGCAAATGACATGATTTCATTCTTTTTATGGGTGAGTAGTATTCCATTGTGTATAAATACCACACCATCTTTATCCATCCATCTGTTGATAGGCACTTGGGTTGGTTCCATATCTTTTCTATTGTGACTAGTGCTGCAAAAAAGATGGGGCTGTGGGTATCTCTTTGATATAGGTAATTTCCTTTACTCTGAAAGGATACCCAGTAGTGGGATTGCTGGATCCTGCAGTAGTTCTATTTTTAGATTTTGGGGCAATCTCTATACTGTTTTCCATAGTTGCAATACTAATTTACGTTTCCACCAGCAATGTATAAGTGTTCCCTTTTCTCTACAACCCTGCCAGCATCTGTCATTTTTTATCTTTTTAATAATAGCTATTCTAACTGGGATAAAATTATATCTCATTGTGGTTTTGATTTGCATTTCCCTGATGATTAGTGATATCGAGCATTATTAACATATATGTTGGCCACTTGTATGTCTTCCTTTGATAAATGTCTATTCATGTCCTTTGCCTACTTTTTAATGATATTATTTATTTTCTTACTATTGAGTTGTTTGAGTGCCTTCTGTATACTGAATATTAGTTCCTTGATTCAGAAATGAATAGTTTGCAAATATTTTCTCTCATTCTACAGGTTGTCTCTTTACTCTGTTGATTATTTAATTTGCTCTGCAGAAGCATTTTAGATTAATATAGTCCGAGTCCCATTTGTCTTTTTTTCTTTCTATTGCCTGTGCTTTTGAGGTATTAGCCCTGAAATTCTAGCCTAGACCAATATCCTGAAGTGTTTTCTCTAAGTTCTTTTCCAGTGGTTTTAGTATTGTTTCAGGTCTTATGTTTAAGTGTTTAATCTATGTTTGGTTGATTTTTGTGTGTGGTGAGTGATGGGGTCCAGTTTTGTTCTTCTACATATAGATATCTAACTTTTCTAACACCATTTATTTAAGAAGTTATTCTTTTCCCGATGTATGTTCTTGGCAGCTTTGGAGGGAATCAGTAGGTACCCTTATCAAAAATCACTTAGCTATAAATATGTGAATATATTTTAGGGTTCTCTATTTTGTTCCATTGTTCTACATGTCTGTTTTTATACCAATACTATGCTATTTTGTTTACTATAGCCTTGTAATATGTTTTGAAGTCAGATAGTATGATGTCTCCAGCTTTGTTTTTTGATCTGAATTTCTTGGGCTATTTGGTGTCTTTTGTGGCTACATAGGAATTTTATGATTTTTTAAATTGCTTTGAAAAACTACACTGGTGTTTTAATAGTGGGTGCACTCAAACTATTGATTGGTTTATGTAGTATGATTGTTTTAACAATATTTATTCTTCTAATCCATGAGCATGAGATATCTTTCTATTTGTGTCCTTTTCATTTTCTTTCTTCAGTGTTTTGTAGTTTTCATTGTAGAGTCTTTTATCATCTTTGTTTAATTTATTCTTAGGTTTTTTTGTAGCTATTATAAATGGGATTTTCTTCTTTTCTTTTAAACTAGTTCATTGTTGTTATATAGAAACACTACTGCTTTTGTGTATTGACTTTGTATCTTGTAATTTTATCAATTTGTTTATACATTTTAAGAATTTTCTGATGGAGTCTTTTATTCTTTTCCAAATATAATGTCTTCCACAAAGAGAGATAATTTGACTTATTCTTTCCCAATTTTGATGACCTTTTTTCCTTTTCTTGCCTGATTGCTCTGACAAGGACTTCCAGTACTAAATTGAATTGAATGAAGTTAGGCATCTTTCACCACTCGTTCCAGTTTTTTTTTTTTCTTTTTTGAGACAGGGTCTCACTCTGTTACCCAGGCTGGAGTGCATTGGTTCCCAGGTTCAAGCGATTCTTCTGCCTCAGTCTCCTGAGTAGCTGGGATTACAGGCATCTGCCATCATACCCAGCTAACTTTTGTATTTTTTAGAGACCAGGGTTTCACAACATTGGCTACGCTTGTCTTGAACGCCTGACCTTAGGTGATCCATCTGCCTCAGCCTCCCAAAGTGCTCGGATTACAGATGTAAGCCACCATACCCAGCCTCAGTTCTCAGAAGAAAGGCTTTCAGAATTCCTCACCTGGTATGATGTTAGCTGTTGGTTTGTCATGTATAGTCTTTATTATGTTGAGTTATGTTCCTACTATGCCTAGTTTATTGAGAGATTTTATCATGAAATGATGCTTTTTCTACATCCATTGAGATGATTTTTTTTTGTCTTTCATTCTTTGATGTGATGTATCACATTTATTGATTTACCTATATTGAGCTATCATGGCATTCCTGGGATAAACCCCACTTATTCATATTGTGCTGTCTTTGTGATGTGCTGCTGGATTTGTTAGCTGGTATTTTGTTGAGGAATTTTGTATCTATGTTCATCAGGAATATTGACCTGTAGTTTATTTTTGTTATTGTGTCCTTTTCTGGTTTTAATGTCGGTATAATTCTGGCCTCATAGAATTCACTGGAAATAATTTTCTCCTATTAATTTTTGGTAATAATTTGAGGTTAATTGGGATTAATTCTTCTTTATATATTTGGTAAAATTTGAGAGTGAAGTCATCTGGTTACGAGCTTTTCTTTCTTCACAGACTTTGTTACTGATTCAATCTCATTGCTCATTGTTGATGTGGTCAGGTTTTCTATTCTTCCTGATTCCATCCTGGAAGGTTATATGTGCCCAGGAATTTATCCATTTCATCTAGGTTTTCCAGTTTGTTAGCATCTATTTGTTCATAATAGTCTTTGATGATCTTGTACATTTCTGTAGAATTAGTTGTAATGTCTCTGTTTTCAATTTTGACTATGTTTATTTGGATCTTTTTCTTTTATTCTTGGTTCATCAAGCCAATGGTTTATCAATTTTATCTTTTCAAAAATCCAATTTGTTTCATTGATCCTTTGTGTTTTTTAGTCTCTCTTTTGTTTAGATTTAGTCTGACCTTTATTATTTCTTTCTTTCAACTAATTTTGGATTTGGTTTCTTCTTGCTTTTCTTGTTTCTTGAGGAGCAGCACTAGATTGTTTATTTAAAAATCTTTTTACTTTTTTGATGTAAACATTTATTGCTAAAAACTTCCCTCTTAGCACTGCTTTGACTTTATCACATATATTTTGCTGTGCTGTGTTTCTATTTTCATTTGTTTCAATAAACTTTCTGATTTCCATCTTGATTGCTTCATTGACCCAATGATCATTCAGGAGCATGATTTATAAATTTTCATGTATTTGTATAGTTTCCAATAGGTCCTCTTTGTATTGATTTCTAATTTTATTTAATTGCTGTATGAGAAGATACTTGATGTGATTTTGATTTTTAAAATTTGTTGAGACTTGCTTTGCAGCTTAACATATACTGTATCCTGGAGAATATTTCATATACTGATGAATGTATTTTCTGTAGCTGTTGAATAAAGTGGTTCTGTAAAGGTACATTAAGTTCACTTGCTCTAAAATGTAGTTTAAATTCAAAGTGTATTTGTTAATTTTCTGTCTAGATGACCTGTCTAATACTGACAGTAAGTTCCCTGCCATTATTTTATTGGAGCTCATCTTTCCCTTTAGATCTAATAATATCCACTTTATATATCTGGATACTCTAGTATGGTTACATACATATTTAGAACTGCTATGTCCTCTTTCTGAATGATCCCTTATCATTATATAATAACCTTCTTTGTTTCTTTTTATAGCTTTTATTTTACTTAAAGTATGTTTTATCTGGTGTAAATATGACTTCTCCTGCTCAATTTTGGTTGTTGTTGATGTGGAATATCATTTTTCATCCCTTTACTCTTGATATAGGTATATATACAAATATATATAATATATGTCATATATATGTCCCATATATACATATATATGTATATGACATATGTATATGTCTTTTCCATTCCTTTACTTTCAGTCTATATATGTCAGATACAGGAAAAGTTATCTTTTATAGGTATCGTATAATTGTATCATTTATTTTTATCCTTTCATCCAGTCTGTGTCCTTTAATTAGGAAAATTTAATTTATTTCAGTTCAAGGTTATCATTGACATATGAGATTTTGTTCCTGGTATATTGTTAATTGTTTACTGGATCATTGTATATCCTTTGTTTCACTTTTCTCTCCTATTATTTATTATTGTGGTTTGAGGTTTTCTATAGTGGTAACATTTAAGTCCTTTCTCTTCCTAATTTGTGTGTGTGCTCTACCACTGGGTTTTATCCTTTTGTGAATTTTTATGATGATGGATGTCATCCATTCACTTCCAGGTGTAGAAATGGCTTAAGAGTTTCTTTTAGGAACAGTCTAGTGATGAGGAATTACCTCAGTTTTTGCTTGTTGGGGAAAGACTTTATTTTGCCTTTATTTATGAAGGATAACTTTACTATGTATAGTATTTTTGGTGGATACTTTCTTTTTCTTTTCAGCACTTTGAATATATCATCTCTGTAAGAGATATAAGCTTCTACCTATTATTTTGTTAAATAGAGTCTTTAAAATATTTTTCCTCTCCTTCTGGGTCACTGAAAATTCACATATTTGGTCATTTTATGCTAAAGAGTTTATCATAGAGTCAGTCTAGTGGTGAGGAATCATCTCAGTTTTTGATTGTCAGGGAAAAACATTATTTTGCTTTTATTTTGAAGGGAAAATTTTGGGGGTATAGTATTTTTGGTGGATACTTTTCTCAGCCTTTTGAATATATCATCTATGTAAGAGATGTAAGCTTCTACCTAATATTTTGTTAAACAGATTTTTTTTTATTTTTTCCTCTCTTTCTGGGCCACTGAAAATTTACATATTTAGTCATTTTATGCTGTCCCATATTTCATGTAGGTTTTGTTTCTTCTCTTTTAAAAAAATTGTCTGACTGGATTATTTTAAAGACCTGTCTTTAGTTCTGAAATTTTTTCTTCTGCTGTATGTAGTCTTTTCTTGGATAAATGCATTTGTTTACTTCATTCAATGAATTCTTCAGTTCCAGGATTTTTTGATTATTTTATATTATAGCTATCTCTTTTGTACATTTCTCATTTATATCCTGAATTGTTTTTCTGATTTCTTTGTATTAGATATCTGTGTTGTGTTGTTCCTTACTGACCTTATTTAATATCATTAGTTTTAATTCTTCTGGTATTTGATAAATTTCTTTTTCATTGGAATATGTAGCTGGAGAATTATTGTGTGTTTTTTTTTTTTTTTTTTTTTTTGGAAGTGTCATATGTCCTTCCTTTGTCATGTTTCTTGTGTCCTTATCTTGGTATCTGTGCACCTGATATAACAGTTGCCTCTTCCAATTTTTTGGATTTGCTTTCATAGGGAAGGACTTCATACTGAAGATGTATCTGTGATTTTGGTTAGGTAGGGAACATTGGCTTTGATTCTGGGTACATGCAGTAGTGTATTATTTGTATCATTTATTTGACTGTACACAGCCAACTCAGTGGTATCTGTGATTTCCTCAGTGACTTAGGGTGTGATTCTTAGTGAAGACTGTGGTGAAGCTTTGCTTGCGATGGGTACATCATCTGGGTGTGTCCTCAGACCCCATTGTGAGCAGTGATGGGGCAAATGTAGCTGTTCTTGAGCCCAAGAGCAATGTACACTGGCCTCTGTATTGGCAGGTCCAGAAGGGCCAATTCTTGGGTCTCCACCTGGTTTGCTCAGATGCTGGCAGTGGCAGCAGTGGGTCAGGTAGGTGGGTGGGTCCTTGTGGCCCTGTATAGTGCATGGATGGTGGCAGTTATAGTGGTGGCTTAATGTTCTGGTTCCCAAGCCATCTGCACTGGTGTTGAACATGGCTGTGACAGGCTGGGCAAGCTAGTCTTCTGTCCCACAGGTTGTGTACGGGGGTGGGTGCCTACTGTGGTGGCAATAGCAGGCTGCATGGGCCCATCTTCAGCTGCTGAGAGAAATGCTTATGTGCAAATGCTGGTGGATAGGGCAGGGTAATCCCAAGATTCCTGGGCAGCACGCTCAGGTACTAGGGGAAGTTGGAGAAAGCCAGGTTGGGAAAACCTGTCCCCAGATCTCCCCATGGTGCATAGAGGTTGGCTATGGTCAGATGGAGTGATCCTCAGACCCTAGCAGCATGCTTTTGTGGAGATGGCTGCATCTTCACTGTGGCCCTGCTACTGCTAAGGGCCAGGTTGCTTTCAGTGTCAGCAGCCATAGGTAGCTGGCTGGGGAGTGTGCACTTCGGCCCCAGGTGGCAGCTGCCAATGGAGCAACCACTTTTCAATGTGCATGAAAATGCACAGCAGCCCTTCTTTCTGGGAAAATAGGGTTGCTGCCAGTGGCTCACAGTTTAGCCCAGGTGGCAGTATCCAGCAGCAGCAGTGGCTCTCAGCAGGGGATGACAATGCATTCTAAGGGTGTGGAAATACAGAGGCTGCTGGGCCCCAGGACAGGTGCATTCTGATGGCGGCTAGGTTCTCAAAATGGCACCATTTTGTAGCTGCTTAGGATTTGAGTTTCCAGTATGAGGGACTGAGCCTGAGCTCTCTCTCTCTTTCTAAAGCAATGCCATTGCACAGTCTCCAGGCAGCTCTCTGCGTTTATCTCTGTGCCCACAAGTGTCAAGAAACATTCCCTTGGTAGGACTGGACGGGTCCATGGTGGGAATGTAGACTGCCAGGGATCTCTCACTTACCCTTTTCCTGCACTGTGAAGTCTCATTGGCTCCCAGATGATACTAGCTGAGCAGGCTTCTCTGTCCTTCCTTCCTTCTTTTACATGTCTCCTGTCACTTATCTGTTGAATCCTGATGTTCTCTCTTAGAGGATCTATTGAAAGCATGATTACCAGCTCACTATTTGTTACATGCCTCTACTCAGCCATCTTGAAACCCCTCTTCAGCTGGTTATAATATTCCACCAAATCCATAACCCTCAGCTTTTTAACTATACCCTATATTTGGATAATCAGGTTGTTAGAATTTTTTAAGTACTGTAAATAATGCTACAATAAAAATGTTCTTGTATTTTGCCTTTTCCTCATTTCGTTTACATCTTTGTGCAAATTATCAGGAATTAATTTACTGAGTCAAAAATGATTAACATGATATACCTTTTGAAATATATTGACAAATTAATTTCTAATGTTTTCAACAGTGTTCACTGCCACCAGCTATAAATAGAGATTCACATTTTAGCACACTTTTGACAAAATAGAATGTAGGAATTGCTTTTTTTGATATAGTATATTATTTTTAATTTAGATGAAATACACATAAAATTTACCATTTTAAAGTATACAACTCAGTGACATTTAGTTTATTCACAAGGTTGTGCAACCAGCACCCCAACTAGTTCCAAAATGTTGTCAATTTCCCCCTCCTTCAGCATCTGGTAACCATCCATTTACCTTCTAGCTCTGTGGATTTTCATATTCCAGACATTTCATATAAATGCAATCATACAATATGTTGCCTTTTGTGTCTGGCTTCTCTCACTTAGCATAATGTTTTCAAGGTTAGTATTGTAACATATAATAGTACTTTATTCCTTTTTTATAATTTTTTATTGTGTATATATCTATCATACAATTTACCATTTTAACTATTCATATATGTACAAATCAGTGGCATGAGGTGCTACACTCACAATGTTGTCCTACTATCACCATCTATTTTCAGGACTTTTTCATCTTTATCCCCAAGAGAAACTCTGTACCCAATGAACAATAACTCCCTGGCTGGGCGTGGTGGCTCATGTCTATAATCCCAGCACTTTGGGAGGTAGAAGCGGGCAGATCACCTGAGGTCAGGAGTTCAAGACCAGCCTAGCCAACATGGTGAAGCTCAGTCTCTACTAAAAATACAAAAAGTTAGCCGGGCGTGTTGGCAGTCACCTGTAGTCCAAGCTACTCAGGAGGCTGAGGCTGGAGAAGCACTTGAACCCGGCAGGTGGAGGTTGCAGTGAGCTGAGATCATGCCACTGTACTCCAGCCCAGGCAACAATAGTGAAAAAAAAAAGAAAAGAAAACGATAACTCCCCATGCCCTTCCTCCAAGCCCCTGATATCTTCTATTCTTTCTTTCTCTATACATTTACCTATTCTGAGTACCTCAAGTAGGTGGAATCATACAATATGTGCATGGCCTTTTGTGTCTGGCTTCTTTCACTCAATATAATGTTTTCAAGTTTCATCCACTGTGTAGCAACTCTCAGTACTCCATCTCTTTTTTAAATGTTATTTATTTATTTATTCATTCATCCATCCATTCATTCATTCATTCATCGGTTTTGGGGGAACAGGTGGTGTTTGTTTACATGGATAAGTTCTTCAGTGGTGATTTCTGAGATTTTGGTACAGCCATCACCTCAGTAGTATACACTACACCAAAAATGTAGCCTTTTATCCCTCACCCCTCCCACCCTTGCCCCCAAGTCTCCAGAGTTCATTATATCCTTATTATGTTGCATCATCATAGCTTACCTCCCACTTGTAAATGAGAACATATGATCTTTGGTTTTCCATTCCTGAATTACTTCATTTAGAATAATGGTCTCCAACTCCCTCTAGGTTGCTGCAAATGCCATTATTTCATTCCTTTCTATGGCTGAGTCATATTCCTCTCTCTCACTCTCTCTCTCTCTCTCTATATATATAAAACATTTTTTATCCACTCATTGGTAGATGGGCATTTAGGATGGTTTTGTATTTTTACAATTGCAAATTGTGCTGCTATAAATATGCATGTGCAGTGTCTTTTTCATATAATGGCTTTATTTTTCTCTGGGTAGATACCCAGTAGAGGGATTGCTGGATCAAATGGTAGTTCTACCTTTAGTTCTTTAAGGAATCTCCATACTGTTTTCAACAGTGGTTGTACTAGTTTCCATTCCCTCCAGCAGTGTAAAAGTGTTCCCTTTTCACCACATTCATGCCAACATCTATTTGTTTGTTTGTTTTTAAATTATGGCCATTCTTGCAGGAGTCAGGTGGTACTGCATTGTGGTTTCGATTTGCATTTCCCTGATCATTAGTAATGCTGAGCAATTTTTCATGTTTGTTGACCATTTTTATATCTTCTTTTGAGAATTATCTATTCATGTACTTAGCCTGCTTTTTGATGGGGTTATTATGATGATTATGATTATTATTATTTTGCTGATTTATTTGAGTTCCTTGTAGATTCTGGATATTAGTTCTTTGTCAAATGCATAGTTTGCAAAGATTTTCTCCCATTCTGTGGGATGCCTGTTTACTCTGCTGATTATATCTTTTGTTGTGCAGAAGCTTTTTAATTTAATTAAATCCCATCTACATATCTTTGTTTTTGTTGCATTTACTTTTGGGTTCTTGGTCATGAACTCTTTGCTTGTTGATGTCTAGAAGAGTTTTTCTCATGTTATCTTCTAGAATTTTTATGGTTTCAGGACTTAGGACTAAGTCTTTGATAAATCTTGGGTTGACTTTTGCATAAGGTGAGAGATGAAGATCCAGTTTTATTCTTCTGCTTGTGGCTTGCCAATTATCCCAGCACCATTTGTAGAATAGGGTTTCCTTTCCCCATTTTGCGGAAGATCAGTTGGCTGTAAGGATTTGGCCTTACTTCTGGGTTCTCTATTCTGTTCCATTGGTCTACATGCCTGTTTTTTATACCAATATCATGCTGTTTTGGTAATTACAGACTTGTAGTATACTTTGAAGTTGGGTAATGTGGTGCTTCCAGATTTGTTCTTTTTGTTTAGTCTTGCTTTGGCTATGTAAGCTCTTTTTTGGTTCCATAAGAACTTTAGGATTGTTCTTTTCTAGTTCTGTGAAGAATGACGATGGTATTATGATGGGAATTGCATTGAATGTATAGATTGCTTTTGGCAGTTTGGTCATTTTCATAATATTGATTCTACCCATCCATGAGCATGGGATATGTTTCCACTTGTTTGTATCATCTATGATTTCTTTCAGCAGTGTTTTGTAGTTTTCCTTGTAGAGATCTTTCACCACTTTTGTTAGGTTTACTCCTATGTATTTTATTTATTTATTTATTTGCAGTTGTTGCAAAAGGGTTTGAGTTCTTGATTTGATTCTCATCTTGGTCACTGCTGGTGTATAGCAGTGCTCCTGATTTATGTACATTGATTTTGTATCCTGAAGCTTTACTCAATTTACTTATCAGATCTAGGAGCTTTTTGAATGAATGTTTAGGGTTTTCTAGGTATATGATCATATCACTAGGTTTTCTAGTTTGTGTTCAAAGTAGCCTTGAATGACCTTTTGTATTTCTGTGGTATCAGTTGTGATATCTCCCATTTTGTTTCTAATTGAGCTTATTTGGATCTTGTCTCTTCTTTTTCTTCGTTAATCTTGCTAATGATTTTTTGATTTTATCTTTTTAAAGAACCAGTTTTCTGTTTCCTTTATCTTTTGTATTTTTTTTTGTTTCAATTTCATGTAGTTCTGCTCTGCTTTTCGTTGTTGTTGTTGTTGTTGTTGTTGTTTTTCTGCTACTGGATTTGGGTTTAGTTTGTTCTTGTTTCTCCAGTTAGTTGAGTTGTGAGCTTATATTGTCTACTTGTGCTATTTCAGACATTTTGATGTAGGCATTTAAGCTGTGAACTTTCCTTTAAGCACCACTTTTGCTGTATCCCACAGGTTTTTATTGGTTGTGTCATAATTATCATTCAGTTCAAGGAATTTTTACATTTCCATCTTGATTTCATTGTTGATCCAAAGAACATTCAGGAGCAGATTATTTAATTTTTGTGTATTTGTATAGTTTAAGAGTTCCTTTTGGAGTTAATTTACAATTTTATTTCGCTGTGGTCTGAGAAAGTACTAGATACGATTTTAATTTTCTTAAATTTACTGAGAGTTCTTTTGTGGCCTATCATATGGTCTGTCTTGGGGAATTTCCCGTGTGCCGATGAAAAGAATGTATATTCTGCAGCTGTTGGGTTGAATGTTTCTGCAAATATCTGTTAAATCCATTTGTTCTATGGTATAATTTAAGTCCATTGTTTCTTTGTTGACTTTCTGTCTTGATGACCTTTCTAGTGCTGTCAGTGGAGTTGACATTGAAGACCCCCACTTTTATTTTGTTGCCATCTATCTCATTTCTTAGATCTAGTAATAATTGTCTTATAAATTTGGGTTCTCCAGTGTTAGGTGCATATATATTTAGGATTGTGATATTTCCTATTAGACTAATCTTTTTATCATTATACAATGTCCCTCTTTGTCTTTTTTAAACTATTGTTGCTTTAAGGTCTGGTTTTTTCCTGAAGTAAGAATAGCTACTCCTGCTCACTTTTGGATTCCATTTCCATGGAATATCTTTTCCACCCCTTTACCTTAAGTTTATGTGTATCCTTATCTGTTCGGTGAGTCTCTTAAAGGCAGCAGATACTTGATTGTTGAGTTTTATCTATTCTGCTTTTCTGTATCTTTTTAGCGGAGCGTTTAGGCCATTTACATTCAATGTTAGTATTGAGATTTGAGGTACTGTTCTATTCACTATAGTAGTTGTTAACTTAATATCTTTTTTTTTTTATATTGTGCTATTGATTTATAGGTCCTGTTGATTTATGCTTTAAAGAGGTTCTATTTTGGTGTATTTTGAAGTTTTGTTTCAAGACTTAAAATTCTTTTTAACAGTTCCTGTAGTGCTGGCTTGATAGTAGTGAATTCTCTCAGCATTTGACTGAAAAAGACTTTATCTCTCCTTCATTTATGAAGCTTAGTTTCTCTGGATACAGTATTCTTGGCTGGTAATTGTTTTGTTTAGGGAGGCTAAGGATAGGACCTCAGTCCCTTCTGGCTTGCAGTGTTTCTGCTGAGAAATCTACTGTTAATCTGAAATCTACTGTTTCCTTTATAGGTTACCTGATGCTTTTGTCTCACAGTCCTTAAGATTCTTTCCTTCATCTTGACTTTAGATAACCTAATGATTATGTCCCTAGGTGATGACCTTCTTGTGATGAATTTCTCAGGTGTTCTTTGACCATCTTGTATTCGGATGTGAAGAGCTTTGGCAGGAACAGGGGAGTTATCCTTGATTATTCCCTCAAATAAGTTTTCAAAACTTTGCAGTTTTTCTTCCTCCTCAGGAACACCAATTATTCTTACGTTTGGTTAACATAATCCCACATTTCTTGGAGGTTTTCTTCATTTTTTTTCTTGTTTCTTTCTCTTTGTCAGATTGAGTTAATTTGAAAGCCTTGTCTCTGAGTTCTGACATTCATTCTTCTACTTGTTCAATTCAGTTGTAGAAACTTTCCAGTGTATTTTGCATTTCTCTAAGTGTGTCTTTTATTTCCAGAAGTTGTGCTTGTCTATTCTTTGTGAAGTCTATTTATCTGGAGACTTTTGCATCCATATTCTTTTTTTTAATTTATTTAAGTTACTTTTCGCCTTTCTCTGGTGCCCCCTTGAGTACCTTAATAATAATAACCAAACTTCTGAGTTCTTTATCTGGTAATTTAGAGATTTATTCTTGGTTTGGATCCATTACTGGAGAGCTAGCTTGATATTTCCTGGGTGTTATAGAACCATGTTTATTCATATTACCAGAATTACTTTTCTCGTTCCTTCTAATTTGGGTAGACTGTTTCAGTGGACATATCTGCAGCTCAAGGGCTGCTGTTCAGATTATTTTGTCCCATGGGGTGATCCCTTGATATGGTGCTCTCCCCCTAGGAATGGGGCTTCCTGAAAGCCAGACTCGAGTGATTGTTATTGCTCTTCTAAGATTTTCCACCTGGGCTGTGGGCTCATGCTGTGGAATGTTTGCAAAGAGTCCTGTGATGTGATCCATCTTCATGTCTCCCAGCCATGGATACTAGCACCTGCTTCAGTGGAGGTGGCATGGGAGTTAAGTGGATTCTGTGGGAGTCCTTGGTTGTAGTTTTGTTTAGTGTGCTGGTTTTCTTGAATGCTGGTTATGCTAACAGTGAAGTTGTCACTGGGGCAGACTCAGGACCTCTGATTAGCCAGGGTATTGCTGGCGGTGGAATTAACTGTTGTCTTCTCCTTCTTTGGAGCAAGGTTGTTCTATTATGAGTGGCTGTAACGGCTCGAGTTGGTTGGCCTCCAGCCAGGAGGTGGCACTTTCAAGAGAGCACCAGCTCCAGTAATAGAAGGGGGATATAATCTTGCCCTAAGTTGGTCAGGATAAATACTTCAGTTTCTCGGGCAATGGGAGGGGCCATAGAGCTCCCAAGAGCTTATGTCCTTTGTCTTCAGAGTTTTCCAGCTGTCTTGCAGCATTTGCAGTGGGAAGCCGCTTCTTTCAAAGGGTCTGTGAATGTTTTCGCTTTTTCTTCTATGATCTTACGGTGGTTCTTAGAGCAAAAGTTCACAAAATGAATCTCCACACACTCTTCTGTCTACCCAAGTGGGAGCTGCATGTTAGTCCTCTCTCCTATTGGCCATTTTCTTCTCAAGTCTAGAATATGGGAATAACTTTAAATTTGTTGTTGTAATACTTATAAATTAACACCTTATTGTTTGTTTCTATTTTTTCTTTCTTTTATAACAAAAGAGTGGAACATATTTTATGTTTGTTGACTACTTTTATTTCTTGCATTTTTATTCATGACTTTGCCCTTAAATATTGGTCTTCAATTCAATCAATACTGTTTGAATTTTTTATTTTTATGACTTATTTATAAAATATAATTTTTAATTTTTAAAACAATTGCTGCGTATATTTTTCTTAGGATATTTTTATTCAAGTTATATTATTTTTGTTGTAAAGACTTATTACAGGTTGAGCATCCCAAATCCAAATATTCAAAATCTGAAATGTTCTCAAAATTGGCATTTTTTGAGTGCTGACATGACACTCAAGGGAAGTGCTCACTGGAACATATTAGAATTTGGATTTTCAGATTAGGGATGCTCAGTCAGTGAATATATTGCAAATATTCCAAAATTCAAAATCCAAAACACTACTGGTCCCTAGCATTTTAGATAAGAGATATCTAACCGATATATCATATAATATATCTTTGTGTTTATGGTTTCTTTTAGCTTAAATGTTATCTAGCAAAATATTTTGTTAGTCTATAATTTGATTTTTGTATGTGTGATGTTAGTTCTTTAATCTCCATGGTCTTCATTTTAATATTAAAAATCCATTAATAATGGGGAAAATACCACATGTATTTATGATTATGGGAATAATTTGGTAGACAGAAAAAAATTGATAATACAGAAGAGGAAAGTACACAATTGTGACAACTGAGTAATGACTAATGAGTAAATCAGGTAGGATTCAGTAAATAAATAGACTGGTTAATCTTAGATAGTAGTGTGAGTAGGTCAGCCATAGTAGCAGAAGGGGAGGCAAAATATATATCTACCGAAGAGGGCAGATTGGTAAATGTGGTAGTGGTGGATGTGGACGCTAAGTTTTCAGTTGAGAGTGAGGAGAGTTGAGGTGATGTTCAATGTTTGAAGAAAAAGAAGAATACTGGTATGAAATAATAACTTCTGAGAGTAGGAAGCAAAGATAGTGAAATGTAGAGATCACTCTCAGTGCTGGTCTTATCTTCAAGTGATTACCACAAACCTTTTGAGCTTTGTGGCCATCGCTTGAAGGTATGACCAGTCGACCAGTCAGCAGAGTTGTATGTTTTCCAGTCACATTTAGGTACTGGGAGACAAGCACAGAATAGATATGGATTTGAGTTTACCCAAGTTAGGCCTTTGTCAGGTGTGTGTGATGAAGAAAAAGAGAGACCAAGTAGTTGAGCATGTATATCAAAGAGAGACGACATTCATGAGCCACAAACTCTTAGTAAAAAGACAATAGAATTATGAACGGATTATTTATAGAGAAAATGTAAATCTCAGTGGATATAAGAGGGAATGAAATGAAAACCAGGTCAAGGAATAGGATACTTGTCAAAAGGCAGAATTCTTGAAATTCAGAGTTGAAGGGAATGCCATTGTTGTTAATGACATAACAGAGGGTAAGACCATGGGAGAGGATGGCTGAGGCTGAAGAAGGGACAAGCCCAGTGGAGAAGAGAAGGTCAGAGACTAAGAGCCAGGGCACTAAATAGGTCATCTATATAGTTATTAAAATCACAACAAATGATGACAGGAGTGATGGTGAAGATAAAGAAGCAGTTAGCTAACGAATGTAAATTATAAATATCAGTAGTAATTTCTATGAAATTTTTATCATGTAATATTTCCATTAACAGCAATTAAAAGTACCTAATTCTCCATATCTTGCCAACACTAGGTATTATCAATATGCTCAATCTTTTACTAATATCCTAAGTGAAAAACAATATCTTGAAGTTTGAATTTTCCTTTTTAATAATTGATACTGTTGAGTTCATTTTCCTGTATGATCATTTTTATTATATTTTCCATTCATGAACTTTGTCAGTTTTTCTGCCAGCATATCCATCTTTTATTAGCTATTTAAAATAAATCTTCCTGGAATAGAGAAAACTTTCTCTGAGCTATCATTTATCTTCCAAGTATTTTTCAATTATTTTTATGTTAATATTTTAGTGAAACATTAAATTTTTTTATTCTTGAAAATAAACATTATAATTATTTATTAGTTGATTGTACATAGAACATCAGAATGATGAGATGTATTTAATAGACTTTTTATTCTAAAGGATGAAAACTCATTGTATATGAGTTAAATGTATTTTTGAAAATTCTGTAGTGGTCATAGTTAGTACAAGGAAAAGGACTTATCTTAAGTTTAAAAACTTTTAAATCAAATTTTTGTTTGAATAATTTTAGAAGGAAGAACCTTAGATTCCCAATAGCAGTTACACACATAGAAGAGGTGGTATTGCTCCAAATTCAGATTATCCAGTAGAAAATGAGTGTAAATTAATGTAATGTTAGGAGAAATGCATGTTTATTGACTATTCTCCTGGCCAATAAAAGGTACTAAGGACTCACAAATGGAATGCTTTTAAATGATAAATAGTATTTGAAGGTATTCATGGATTGCTTTTTTTTTTCCTCTTAGAACTTCTATTACAGGCTTCACTAAAATTGTTATTCATTGTCTAGTCCCAATGATTATAGAAGTTGATATAACAAATACATACAAATAATACGTTATGCTTTTTCTGTATATTACATAGATGATACATATCTGATGGCAGCACTCAGTATCATATAATTTCAATATATATTGAAGCTATTGTTATCTGCTTTTGGAATATGCTTGTGAGGTACCACAGCTTGAAAGAAGTAATGAATAAACCTTAAAGGAAACAGTCAGTAAGACAGTGACAAGAATAGGGTAAATTCTAAGATTTTAAATGAACTGTGCTAGTATGTGATTCCACTTATCTTCAAATTACCCTAATACAGTCAATCGGTCATCAAGAATATACCAGAAAATACTTAAATGTTATATTATTCATCATTCATTTAGCCAATCCTTTTGGCCTCTGAATGCTGAATTTAAATTCATTTATTTAAACATTTTATGGTTTCTATGCTTTATAAATACTTTGGTAGATATGATAAAACAAATAAGGATCTGAGTTATAGCCTGCTTAGGGGGAAGGGTTAATCAGAAAATGAAAGGAGTCATTAATATAACTCCCTACTGAGTAAGAGGTCAGAATGGAATGGTACTAGTTAGTAATAACTTCTTGAATTGTGAGAATTTGAAGCTACATTTAAGTAAAATGATGACTATGGCTGAGGCTAGATAAAATGATAATTCATTCAAGATGGGGAGAAAATAGCCAATGTGAATGCACAGAGGCAGGAATAGTAGTATGATTCCAGAAAGATGGCCAAAGTGTGGCATTTTAATATGACAGATATTCAGCTAACAGGATTGGGGATACATAATGAGGATTAGACTTTGGAATTCAGAAACAGAATTACCAGAACAAAGATATCAGGTTAGGACTACACAAGAAGCAATGTAAGGAGCATGATGTTGCATATAGTTAAGTTATTTTCCCTGAAAGCCTGAACTATTCCTAGAAAAAGTGCTTTCAGATGTCAACGTGCAAAAAGATTATGTGGGTAGCCAAGATATGGAATCTTGTCCATTAACAGATGAATAGATAATGAAAATATAGTCTGTATACACAGTGGAATATTATTAAGTTATAAAATGAATGGAATCCTGTTATATGCAGCAACATGGACGGAACTGAAGGTTATTACATTAAGTGAAATAAACTAAGCACAGAGAGTCGAATTTTGCATGTTCTCACTCATATGTGGGAGCTAAAAAGAATTAATCTCATGGAGGTGGAGAGTAGAATGGTGGTTACCAGAGGTTGTGAAGGTGGGGAAAGAGAGGTTGGTTAGTGGTACAAAGATGCAATTAGATAGAAGAAGTAACTTCTAGAGTTTGATAGCTCAGTGGGGTGACTACAGTTAACAAGAATTTATAGTATATTTCAAAATAACTGAAAGAGATTTAGAATTTCAAAACACAAAAGAACAGTAAATGACTGAGATGATATATATTTCAGTTATCCTGATTTGATCATTTCACATAGTATGCATGTATGAAAATATCTCATGTACCCCATTAACGTCTACAGCTATTATATATCAATTTCCAAAAAAGTCAGCTGAATTCTAGATACTGCTATTCTGATGTATGTGACAAAAGGGCATGTTGGAGATCTAGTTCGGGCTGAATTTGGCTGTGGAAGTCAATTGACTTTGAGAGACTATGGAGACAGGATGTTGTATCTTTAAGACAAAAAAATTACATATGTGATTATTCTCTTCTGGCAAATAAAAAGAGACCCCACCCCACCCCCAACACACACACACATTTGTATTCCTAAGAAGCGTATCAGTGTTCTATGGACATTCAGTGGAGGTGGAGTGGGATTGGAAGATTGATTTTCCCATTTATTCCAACAATCAGGTATTACTTTAGTAATTTGAAAAATATCAAATAAAATTCAAAAAGAGAAAAATGTAATAAAAGATTAACAATGGCTATGCAAATAAGCAGTAAATAAAGTCGACAACAAGAAGCGTCTTAAAATATAATAAATTGGAAAACTAATATTTGATCCTAAAGAAATTAGGAGACCTGTGAATTTCCAGAGCTACTGTATTGAATAGCATTATTCTAGAGAAATAGTTCCAAACCTGACTGTGCGTTGAAATAAACTGTGACAGTTGTTAAAATATTCAGACTTCTGGGACCTACATTGGAGCTTCTAAATGAGAATTTCTGGGCACAAAACCATATTATCTATATTTTTAAACAAGGACTGGAAATACAGCTGTGAACAAGATAGACATGGTTCCTTCATTCACGGGGCTTATATTTTAACAGGGGAACATAAATTTAAATAACTCGAGAAGAATTTTTCAGTAAATGATGAAGGAGTTTTCCAAAATTGTAGTTATTTGATTAAACTAATTAAGATAATGATGTCAATTTAAATCCAAATATTTGCCAACAATTTCTAAACCAAAACCCAAAAAGTACACAAACTTTAGCTTGAGTATAACTAGAGGACAGAGATGACTACAAATTTCTTTTTTTTTTTTTTACAAGATTTTAAATTTTCCTCAATTTTATTATTTTCTTCATTACCTCAAATATTTACCATTTCCTTGTGATGGGAACATTTAAATTCCTCTCCCTTAGCTATTTTGAAATACACAATAAATTATTCTTTACTATAGTCACCATGCTGTGCAATAGAACACCAGAACTTATTCCTCTTGTTTAACCTAAACTTTACATGGTTTCACTAATGTTTCCCCTTTCCCCATCTACCCTGCTCTCCCATCAGCCTCTTATAACCACAATTCTATTCTCTAATTCTTTGAGTTTGACTTTTTCAGATTCCACGTCTAGGTGAGATCATATGGTATTTCTCCCTCCGTACCTGGCTTATTTCACTAAGTATAATGTCCTATAGGTTCATTCATGTTGTCAAAAATGTCAGACTGCCCTACTGTTTTAAGGCTCAAATATATATCCCATGTTTTTAAATCCATTCATTAAATGTTGATCACTTCAGTTGTTTCCCACATTAAATAATGTTTCAATGAACACAGGAGTGTAGATGTAGATATCTATCTCTTCAAGATACTGATTTCAATTCCTTTGGCTATATACCCAGAAGTAGGATTGCTGTATCATAGAATAGCTCCATTTTCAGTTTTCTGAGACACCTCCGTACTGTTTTCTAAAGTGCCATGAATAATTTACGGTACACCAACAGCATGTATGGGTTCCCTTTTATCCACATTTTCACCAGTCCTTTTTATCTTTTATCTTTCTGATCATAGCCAATCTAGTAGGTGTGAGGTGATATCTCCTTGTGGTTTTAATTTGCATTTATCTGATATTGAGCATTTTTCATGTATCTGTTGGCCATTTCTATATATTCTTTGGAGAAATGGCTACTTAGGTCTCTTGCCTATTTTTTCTTCTTAAAATCTTTTCTTTTCTTTTATTTTTTATTAAACTTTAAGTTCTAGGGTACATGTGCACAATGTGCAGGTTTGTTACATATGTATACATGTGCCATGTTGGTGTGCTGCACCCATTAACTCATCATTTATATTAGGTATATCTCCTAAAGCTATCCCTCCCTCCTCCCCCAGCCCACGACAGGCCCCGGTGTGTGATGTTCCCTTCCTGTGTCAAAGTGTTCTCATTATTCAGTTCCCACCTGTGAGTGAGAAAATGTGGTGTTTGATTTTCTGTTCTTGTGACAGTTTGCTGAGAATTATGGTTTCCACCTGCATCCGTGTCCCTACAGAGGACACAAACTCATCCTTTTTTATGGCTGCATAGTATTCCATGGTGTATATGTGCCACATTTTCTTAATCCAGTCTGTCATTGATGGACATTTAGGTTGGTTCCAAGTCTTTGCTATTGTAAATAGTGCAGCAATAAACATATGTGTGCATGTGTCTTTATAGCAGCATGATTTATAATCCTTTGGGTATACACCCAGTAATGGGATCACTGGGTCAAATGGTATTGCTAGTTCTAGATCCTTGAGGAATTGCCACACTGTCTTCCATAATGATTGAACTAGTTTACAGTCCCATCAACAGTGTAAAAGTGTTCCTATTTCTCCACATCCTCTCCAGCACCTGTTGTTTCCTGACTTTTTAATGATCACCATTCTAACTGGTGTGAGATGGTATCTCATTGTGGTTTTGATTTGCATTTCTCTGATGGCCAGTGATGATGAGCATTTTTTCATGTGTCTGTTGGCTGCATCAATGTCTTCTTTTGAGAAGTGTCTGTTCATATCCTTTGCCCACTTTTTGATGGGGTTGTTTGTTTTTTCTTGTAAATTTGTTTGAGTTCTTGGTAGGTTCTGGATATTAGCCCTTTGTCAGATGAGTAGATTGCAAAAATTTTCTCCTATTCTGTAGGTTGCCTGTTCACTCTGATGGTATTTCTTTTGCTATGCAGAAACTCTTTAGTTTAATTAGATCCCATTTTTCAATTTTGGCTTTTGGTGCCATTGCTTTTGGTGTTTTAGACATAAAGTCCATGTCCATGCCTATGTCCTGAATGGTATTGCCTAGGTTTTCTTCTAGGGTTTTTATAGTTTTAGGTCTAACATTTAAGTCTCTAATCCATCTTGAGTTAATTTTTGTATAAGGTGTAAGGAAGGGATCCAGTTTCAGCTTTCTACTTATGGCTAGCCAGTTTTCCCAGCACCATTTATTAAATAGGGAATCCTTTCCCCATTTCTTGTTTTTCTCAGGTTTGTCAAAGATCAGATGGTTGTAGATGTGTGGTATTATTTCTGAGGGATGTATTCTGTTCCATTAGTCTATATCTCTGTTTTGGTACCAGTACCATGCTGTTTTGGTAACTGTAGCCTTGTAGTATAGTTTGAACTCAGGTAGTGTGATGCCTCCTGCTTCGTTCTTTTAGCTTAGGATTGTCTTGCCAATATGGGCTCTTTTTTGGTTCCATATGAACTTTAAAGTAGTTTTTTCCAATTCTGTGAAGAAAGTCATTGGTAGCTCAATAGGGATGGAATTGAATGTATAAATTACCTTGGGCAGTATGGCCATTTTCACGATATTGATTCTTCCTTTCCATGAGCATGGAATGTTATTCCATTTGTTTGTGTCTTCTTTTATTTCATTGAGTAGTGGTTTGTAGTTCTCCTTGAAGAGGTCCTTTACATCCCTTGTAAGTTGGATTCCTAGGTATTTTATTCTATTTGAAACAATTGTGAATGGGAGTTCCCTCATATTTGGCTCCCTGTTTGTCTGTTATTGGTGTATAAGAATGCTTGTAATTTTTGCACATTGATTTTGTATCCTGAGACTTTGCTGAAGTTTCTTATCAGCTTAAGGAGATTTTGGGCTGAGACGATGGGGTTTTCTAAATATACAGTCATGTCATCTGCAAACAGGGACAATTTGACTTCCTCTTTTCCTAACTGAATACCCTTTATTTCTTTCTCCTGCCTGATTGCCCTGGCCAGAACTTCCAACACTATGTTGAATAGGAGTGGTGAGAGAGGGCATCCCTGTCTTGTGCCAGTTTTCAAAGGGAATTTTTCCAGTTTTTGCCCATTCAGTATGATATTGGCTGTGGGTTTGTCATAAATAGCTCTTATTATTTTGAGGTATGTTCCATCAATACTGAATTTATTGAGAGTTTTTAGTATGAAGGGCTGTTGAATTTTGTCAAAGTCCTTTTTTTCATCTATTGAGATAATCATGTGGTTTTGTCTTTGATTCTGTTTATATGCTGGATTATGTTTGTTTATTTGCTTATGTTGAACCAGACTTGCATACCAGGGATGAAGCCCACTTGATCATGGTGGATAAGCTTTTTGATGTGTTGCTGGATTCGGTTTGCCAGTATTTTATTGAGGATTTTTGCATCGATGTTCATCAGGGATATTGGTCTAAAATTCTCTTTTTTTTTGTTGTGTCTCTGCCAGTCTTTGGTATCAGGATGATGTTGGCTTCATAAAATGAGTTAGGGAGGATTCCCTCTTTTTCTATTGATTGGAATAGTTTCAGAAGGAATGGTACCAGCTTCTCCTTGTACCTCTGGTAGAATTCGGCCATGAATCCATCTGGTCCTGAACTTTTTTGGTTGGTAAGCTATTAATTATTGCCTCAATTTCAGAGCCTATTATTGGTCTATTCAGGGATTCAACTTCTTCCTGGTTTAGTCTTGGGAGAGTGTATGTGTCTAGTAATTTATCTATTTCTTCTAGGTTTTCTAGTTTATTTGCATAGAGGTGTTTATAGTATTCTCTGATGGTAGTTTGTATTTCTGTGGAGTCCATGGTGATATACCCTTTATCATTTTTTATTGCGTCTATTTGATTCTTCTCTGTTTTCTTCTTTTTTAGTCTTGCTAGCGGTCTATCAATTTTGTTGATCTTTTCAAAAAACCAGCTCCTGGATTCATTGATTTTTTGAAGGGTATTTTGTGTCTCTGTCTCCTTCAGTTCTGCTCCAATCTTAGTTATTTCTTGCCTTCTGCTAGCTTTTGAATGTGTTTGCTCTTGCTTCTCTAGTTCTTTTAATTGTGATGTTAGGGTGTCAATTTTAGATCTTTCCAGCTTTCTCTTGTGGGCATTCAGTGCTATAAATTTCCCTCTACACACTCCTTTAAATATGTCCCAGAGATTCTCGTATGTTGTATCTTTGTTCTCATGGGTTTCAAAGAACATCTTTATTTCTGCCTTCATTTCGTTATGTACCCAGTAGTCATTCAGGAGCAGGTTGTTCAGTTTCCATGTAGTTGAGCAGTTTCGAGTGAGTTTCTTAATCCTGAGTTGTAGTTTGATTGCACTGTGGTCTGAGAGACAGTTTGTTATAATTTCTGCTCTTTTACATTTGCTGAGGAGTGCTTTACTTCCAACTATGTGGTCAATGTTGGAATAAGTGCGATGTGGTGCCGAGAAGAATGTATATTCTGTTGATTCGGGGTGGAGAGTTCTGTAGATGTCTATTAGGTCTGCTTGCTGCAGAGATGAGTTCAATTCCTGGATATCCTTGTTAACTTTCAGTCTCGTTGATCTGTCTAATGTTAACAGTGGTGTGTTAAAGTCTCCCATTATTATTGTGTGGGAGTCTTTTGTCTAAGTCTTTTGTAAGTCTCTAAGGACTTGCTTTACGAATCTGGGTGCTCCTGTATTGGGTGCATTTATATTTAGGATAGTTAGCTCTTCTTGTGAATGACACTTTACCATTATGTAATGGCCTTCTTTGTCTCTTTTGATCTTTGATGGTTTAAAGTCTGTTTTATCAGAGACTAGGATTGCAACCCCTGCTTTTTTTGTTTTCCATTTGCTCGATAGATCTTCCTCCATCCCTTTATTTTGAGCCTATGTGTGTCTCCGCACATGAAATGGGTCTCCTGAATACAGCAAACTGATGGGTCTTGATTCTTCATCCAAGTTGCCAGTCTGTGTCTTTTAATAGGCACATTTAGCCCATTTACATTTAAAGTTAGTATTGTTATGTGTGAACTTAATCCTGTCATTATTATGTTAGCTGGTTATTTTGCTCGTTAGTTGATGCAGTTTCTTCTTAATATTGATGGTCTTTACATTTTGGCATGTTTTTGCAGTGGCTGGTACTGGTTGTTCCTTTCCATGTTTAGTGCTTCCTTCAGGAGCTCTTGTAGGGCAGGCCTGGTGGTGACAAAATCTCTAAGCATTTGCTTGTCTATAAAGGATTTTATTTCTCCTTCACTTATGAAACTTAGTTTGGCTGTATATGAAATTCTGGGTTGAAAATTCTTTTCTTTAAAAATGTTGAATATCAGCCCCCACTCTCTTCTGGCTTGTAGGGTTTCTGCTGAGAGATCTGCTGTTAGTTTAATGGGCTTCCCTTTGTGGGTAACCCGACCTTTCTCTCTGGCTGCCCTTATCATTTTTTCCTTCATTTCATCTTTGGTGAATCTGACAATTACTTGTCTTGGAGTTACTCTTCTCGAGGAGTATCTTTGTGGCATTCTCTGTATTTCCTGAATTTGAGTATTGGCCTGCCTTGCTAGGTTTGGGAAGTTCTCCTGGTGTTTTCCACCTTGGTTCCATTCTCCCCGTCACTTTCAGGTACACCAATCAGATGTAGATTTGGTCTTTTCACATAATCCCATATATCTTGGAGGCTTTGTTCATTTATTTTCACTCTTTTATCTCTAAACTTCTCTTCTTGCTTCATTTCATTCATTTGATCTTCAATCACTGATACCCTTTCTTCCAGTTGATCGAATCGGTTACTGAAGCTTGTGCATTTGTCACATAGTTCTTGTGCCATGGTTTTCAGCTCCATCAGGTCATTTAAGCACTTCTCTACATTGGTTATTCTAGTTAGCTATTCGTCTAATCTTTTTTCAAATTTTTAGCTTCTTTGCAATGGGTTCGAACTTCCTTCTTTAGCTTGGAGAAGTTGGATTGTCTGAAGCCTTCTTCTCTAAACTCGTCAAAGTCATTCTCTGTCAGCTTTGTTCCATTGCTGGCGAGGAGCTGCGTTCCTTTGTAGGGGGAGACGTGCTCTGATTTTTAGAAGTTGCAGCTTTTCTCCTGTTTTTCCCCCATCTTTGTGGTTTTATCCTTTGGTCTTTGATGATAGTGACATACAGATAGGGTTTTGGTGTGGATATCCTTTCTGTTTGTTAGCTTTCCTTCTAACAGTCAGGACCCTCAGCTGCAGGTCTGTTGGAGTTTGCTGGAGGTCCACTCTAGACCCTGTTTTCCTGGGTATCAGCAGTGGAAGCTGCAGAAGAGTGAATATTTCTGAACAGCAAATGTTGCTGCCTGATCATTCCTCTGGAATCTTCCTCTCAGAGGGCTACCCAACTGTGTGAGGTGTCAGTCTGCGCCTGCTGGGGCATGCCTCCTGGTTAGGCTACTTGGGGGTCAGGGACCCACTTGAGGAGGCAGTCTGTCCATTCTCAGATCTCAAACTCTGTGCTGGGAGAACCACTACTCTCTTCAAAGCTGTCAGACAGGGACATTTAAATCTGCAGAGGTTTTTGTTGCCTTTTGTTTTGCTATGCCCTGTCCCCAGAGGTAGAGTCTACAGAGGCAGGCAGGCCTCCTTGAGCTGCAGTGGTCTCCACCCAGTTCGAGCTTCCGGGCTGCTCTGTTTAGCTATTCAACTCTCAGCAATGGCGGGCACCCCTCCCCCAGGCTCGCTGTGGCCTCGCCGTTAGATCTCAGACTGCTGTGCTAGCAATGAGGGAGACCCCGTGGGTGTGGGACCCTCTGAGCCAGGCGTGGGATATAATCTCCTGGTGTGCCGTTTGCTAAGACCCTTGGAAAAGCATAGTATTAGGGTGGGAGTGCCCTGATTTTCCAGGTGCTGTGTGTCATTGTTTCCCTTGGCTAGGAAAGGGAATTCCCTTATCCCTTGTGCTTCCCAGATGAGACCATGCCTCCCCCTGCTTCGGCTCTTGCTCAGTGGGCTGCACCCACTGTCCTGCACCCACTGTCTGACACACCCCAGTGAGATGAACCCGGTACCTCAGTTGGAAATGCAGAAATCTCCCGTCGTCTCTGTTGCTCACACTGGGAGCTGTAGCCTGGAGCTGTTCCTATTAGGCCATCTTGGAACTCCCCTCCTTTTGCCTATTTTTAAATAGAGTTGTTTTATTGTTATTGAGTTGTTTGAGTTCATTGTTTTAATATATTTTGGATGTTAGTCTTTTGTCCAATGTATTTATTTGAAAATATTGTCTCCCAATCTGTGGGTTGTTTCTTCACTTTTTTGTTTCCTTTGCTGTTCAGAAGCTTTTTGTTTTGATGCATTCCATCCATTTTTGTTTTGGATGCCTATACTTTTGGAATCTTAGCCAAGAAGTCACTGCCCTGACCAATGTCATGAAGATTTTCTCCTATGTTTTCTTCTTACAGTTTCGTGTCATACTTTCAAGTCTTTAATCTATATTGAAACGATTCTTGTATAAGGGGTGAGTTAAGGGTCCATTTTCATTATTTTTCATGTGTTATCCAGTTTTCCCAGTACGATTTGTTGAAAATACTGTCCTTTCCCCATTGTGTGCACTGGCACCTTTGTCAAAAATAAATTAACTATAAATGTGTGTATCTATATCTGGGCTGTCTATCCTATTCCATTGCTTAGTGTATCTGTTTTTATGTCAATAGTATGCCATTTTGAATATTATAGCTTTGTAAGTATTTTGAAATCCAGTAGTGTGATGCTTCTCCTTTGGCTCAAGATTACTTTGGTTATTTCAGGACTTTTGTAATTCCTTAGTTATTTTAGGATTGTTTTCTCTGTTTCTGTGAAGAATAGCATTGAAATATTCATAGGCATTTTACTGAATCTATAGATTGCTTTTAGCAGTATGGACATTTTGACAATATTAGTTATTCCAATCCATGAGTAAGAGATGTCTTTCTGTTCTCTCATGTTACCTCCAATTTCTTTTATCAATGTCTTAGAGTTTTCAGCATACAGATCTTTCACCTCCTTGACTAAATTTCCTTCTATGTCATTTTTTATGTTATTGTAGATGGGATTGTGTTCTCAATTACTAATTCAAATAATTTATTATTACTGTATAGAAATGCTACTGATTTTCATAAGTTGGTTTTGTATCCTGCAACTTCACTGAGTTCCTTTATGAGTTCCCAGGAATGTTTCTTATGGAATCTTCAGGATTTTCTTTATATAAAATCATGCCATAAGCAAGCAGATTTTTTTTTCCTTTCCCATTTGGATGCCTTTCATTTCCTTCTCTTGTCTAATTGCTCTGGTTAGGACTTTCAGTACAGTTATCCATCAGTGTTCACATGGCTCTGGTTCCAGGACCCCATACAGATACCAAAATCTGTGCATGTTCAATCCCCTTATCTAAAATGGCTTAGTATTTACATATAATTAATGCCTATCCTTTCATATACATAAAATCCTGTCTGGTTTACTTATAATGCCTAATACAATGCCAACACATCACTTCATTTATGTGGGTTCAGTGTAGTACTTGGTACACAGCAAATTCAAGTTTTGCTTTTTGGAATTTTGTGGAATTTTTTAATGAATATTTTCAATCAATGGTTGGTTGAATCCATGATGCAAAACCAACAGTTCTGAACGGCTGACTGTACTATGCTGAACAGAAGTGGAAAGAGTGGCCATCCTTATCTTCTTCCTGATATCACAGGAGAAGTCTTTGACTTTTTCCCATTCAGTATGATGTTAACTGTGAGCTTGTCATATGTGGTCTTTACTCTATTGAGGAATATTCCTTCTAAAACTAATTTGTTGAGTGGTATGTTTTATCATAAAGTGATGTTTAATTTTATTAAATGCTTTATCTGACTCTATTAAGATGCTCATATGGTCTTTGTTCATTCTTTAATATAACATGAATCACATGTACTGATTTACATATATTGTACCATCCTTGCATGCCAGAGATAAATCCCACTTGGTCATGGTATTCATTCTTTTTAATGTACTGCTGAATATAGTTTGCTAATAATTTAGTTGAGGATTTTTGCCCATCTATGTTCATCAGGGATATAATGAAAATAAATGTGTCTGTTTGGCTTTGGTGTCAATTTAATGCTAGACTATGAAATACAATTGGAAGTATTCCTACCTCTTCAATATTTGGAAGGGTTTGACTAAAATTTGTATTAGTTCTTCTTTAAATATTTGGTAAAATTCTTTTGTGATGCCTCTGGTCCTGGACTTTTCTTTGATGAGAGACATTTAATTACTGATTCAGTCTCTTCACTCTTTATTGGCCTATTCAGATTTGCTATTTCTTTGTGATTCAGTCTTGGTAGGTTATATGATTTTAGGACTTTATCCATTTCTTCTAGGTTGTCTAATTAGCTTGCATATAGTTGTTCACAGTACTTTCTTATGATCTTTTGTTCTTTGTGTTATCAGCTACAATATCTTTTTTCATTTATGATTTTATTTATTTGAGCTTTCTCTCTTTTTTCTTAGTCTAAGAAAAAAGCTAAGATGTTTTCAATTTTGTTTATCTTTTAAAACATCAATATTTTGTTTCATTAGTCTTTTAAATTGCTTTTCTAGTTTTTATTCCATTTATTTCTGCTTAGATCTTTATTCTTTCCTTCATTCTGCTAATGATGCATTTAGTTCATCCTTTTTTAGTTACTTGAGGTATAACTTTTTTTTATTTTAGATCTTTCTTCTTTTTTGATGTAGGCATTTATTGCTATAGATTTCCCTCTCAGAACTGCTTTTGCTGCATCCCATAATAATCTCAAGATATTTTCAATTTTTTTTTCTTTTTTTAACCCTGTAGTTTTTAAGGAGCATATTGTTCAATTTCCATATATTTGTTAATTTTACATATTTTTTCCCATTATTGCTTTCAAGTTTGTATAATTATGGTTGGAAAAGATACTTCATATGATTTTGGTCTTCTCAAATTTGTTAAGACTTATTTTGTGGCCTAATATTTGATCTACCTTGGAAAATGTTCTGTATACACTTAGAAAGATTGTGCATTTGTTACTGTTGGATAGAATGCTCTGAATATGTGTATTATGTCTGTTATAGTTCAAGCAAATGCTTTTTCAGTTGATTTCTCTATTTGGGTTATCTATCTATTGTTGAAAGCAGGATACTGAAATTCCCTACAATGTTTGTGTTGCAGTCTGTGTCTCTCTTCAGATCTTCAGAGCATATATAGGTGCTTCAAAGTTGGTTGTACAGATGTTTACAATTGTTGTATCCTCTTGATGAATTGACCCTTTATCATCTTATTATGACCTTTGTTTTTATAGTTTTTGGCCTAAAGTCTGTTTTGTCTGAAATAAGTATAGATGTCCCTGTTCCCTTTTGGCTTTCTTTGCACATACTACCTTCTCCTATTCCTTCACTTTCAGTCTATGACTTTTCCATAAGGTGAAAAGACCTAATTATATGCTATATGTAGGTAGCATAAGGTATAGTCTAACTTGTTAAGACTTATTTTGTGGCCTCACATATGATCTATCTTGGAAAATTTCCGTTGTACACTTGAAAAAAATGTGTATTTTGTTGCTGTTGGATGGAATCTTCTGTACATGTGTGTTATGTCTGTTTGATATACTTCAAACTAATGCTTTTTAAGTTGATTTTCTATTTAGATTATCTGTCTATGACTTGTCTGTAAGGTGAAAAAGACCGAATTATATGCTATATGTAGCTAGCATATAGTTGGGTCTTTTAAAAAAATTAATCTATTTAGCTACTCTATGCCTTTTGATTAGAGAATTTAATCCGCTTACATTTAAAACAATTGTTAACAGATAAGAACTTACAAGTGCCATTTTGTTATTTGTTTTATGATTGTTTGTATATCCTTTATTCTTTTCTATACCTTTGCTTTCTTCCACTGGTTTGATGGCTTTCTGTAATAAGATGCTTTGGATATTTCCTTTTTATCTTTTGTACATCTATTATAGCCTTTTTCTTGTGGTTACCCTAATGCTTACATAAATCCTCTCATACTTTAAAACTGGCTATTTTAAGTGATAATCACCCAACTTTGATAGCCAAGAAAAACTCTACGCTTGTATTTTCCCTTCCCCTTGTTTGTGTTTGATGTCACAGTTTACATGTTTTTATAATATGCCTCCATTAACACATTATTTAAATTTTAGTTGTTTTTAACAGTTTTGCCTTTTAGACTTTTTACTGGAGATATCATTGACTTGCCCATTGTTATGTCAGTTTTACAGTTTTTGGATTTGACTTTTCTTTCATTAAAAAGTACTTACTTTTACCAGTAAGTTTTATACTTTTGTATGTTTTCATGTCAGTAAATTAGCATCCTCTTCCTTAATCTTAAAAATTTACTTTCAGCATTTCTTCTAAGGCAGGTCTAACGCAGATATACTAGTGATAAACTAGACCTGCCATTGTCTTATTTTATTTGTCTGAGAAAGTATTTATCACTCCTTCCTTTTTTTCTGAAAAACAGAGTTGCAAGATATAGTATTCTTGGTTGACAGTTTTTTTTCTTTTTCATAATTTTGAGTATATCATCTCACTTACTTCTGGCCTAGAATGTTTCTTCTGAAATAT
Source organism: Macaca nemestrina (assembly GCF_043159975.1). Classification (NCBI taxonomy): domain Eukaryota; kingdom Metazoa; phylum Chordata; class Mammalia; order Primates; family Cercopithecidae; genus Macaca; species Macaca nemestrina. The sequence continues at coordinate 147,697,496 of NC_092131.1, read as the reverse complement.
GTACTGATAATCTAATAGAGGTTATCACATGTGTAACAATTTGCTTTTCTTTTACTGCTTTCAAGGCTCTCTTTTTGTTTTTAACTTGTTTCCCTTTTTTAAATAATTTAAACATAATTCATATCTGGGGAGTTGGACATATACAGATTTGTTACATGGCTATATTGCATTATGCTAAGGCTTGGAATATGAATGATCCCATTACTGAGGTAGTGAGCATGGTACCCAACAGTTAGTTTTTCAACCCTGTTTTCCCTCTCTCCCTCCGCCATCTAGTACTCCCCAGTGTCTGTTGTTGCCATCTTTATGTCCATGAGTACCTAATGCTTAGTTCCCACTAAAAGTGAGAACATGTGGTATTTTATTTTCTGTTCCTTTGTTAACTTGTTTAGGATAATGGCCTCCAGATGCATCCATGTTTTTAACTTTTGATAATTCAATTATGATGTGTCTCAGAGTGGGTCTCTTTGAATTCATCTCATTGGGTGTCTTTTGGGCTTCCTTTGTATGGGTTTCACTTTGCTTCTGCAGGCTTGAAAAGTTTTCTGCCCTTATTTTTTTGAAAATGACTTCTGTTTCTTTCCCTCTTTTTCTACTTCTTTTAGAACTCAATAATGTGTATGTTATTCCACATCATACTGTCCCATGTTTTTTCTTAAGCTATTTTCACTCTGTCCTTCATTTTTCATTTTTGCTCCTCAGATTGAGTGATTTCCAGTGACCTGCCTTTGAATCACTGATGTTTCTCTGTTTTATCTAATCTGCTTTTAATCTGCCCCCAATTGAATTTTTCACTTCATTTATAGTACTATTCAGTTCTGTGATTTCTGTTTGATACTTGTTAATATTTTCTATCTGTTTGCTGAAAATCTTAGTTGTTCTTGAATTGCTTTCCTGTCCTCAGTGATCGTCTTTATGATTGTTATTCTGTATTCTCTGTCAGATAAATCACAAATCTCCACTTCATTGGATTTGTTTCCAGTGATTTATCTTGTTTTTTATTTGAAATATATATCCCTGTGTTTTCCCACATGGGTGGGATCTACAGTAGTTGTGGCACTTGGCATGTGGACTAACTTTTCCCAGGAAGAATGAGTAGACATGAATTTATCACCTAGGTAAACCAGGAAAAGGCTCGTGCAGTGCCAAGCTCTGGTTTAGGCTGTGGGAGAGCTTTTGTCTATCTACCCCATTAGTGTCTCAGCTTTTCCTACCCATTTGATGTAGATGTTTTCTCAGTATGCAGGGAGTAGGAGTCTCTCAACTGGTTTCTGAATTTCTCTAAGATGGAAATGATCTGTGGATAGATGTTTACTTAGTGTGTCTCTAGGTGGAGACAGAGTCAGGACCCTCCTATTCTACCATATTGCTGATATCACTGGCTACAAATGTCAAATTAACCATAAATAACAAATTCCAACAGAGATAGCTTACACTATTTCACAACAGGTCTCTCCCTTTGCAGAGAAAGAGGAAGGGAGTCTGGAGAAACTACACAAGATGGCAAAGAAGGAAAAGGAAGGCCAAAAGATTAGCTTAGTCCCAAAAGAGAAAATCTACCCTAAGTGCGTATTAATAGAAAAGAACCATCATAAGTACTTAAATGAGGCAGAACCTAAAGAAAAAGAACTTAAAGTAAAAAGCTAAAATGGTGTCTTGAAACACCATTGCTTCTTGAAAAGAGGTTAAACAGAAGTTTTGCTACTTTTCTGGGTAGTAGGAGATGAAAGAAGGAGTGGAAAGAGTTAAGATCTTGCAATACAACAACAAAATATAAGAAAGCATAAACCTCTTACTTCACTACCAAATATTATCATACTTTTTAAAAATTATACTTTAAGTTCTGAGTTACACGTGCATAATGTGCAGCTTTGTTACATAGGTATACACGTGCCATGGTGGTTTGCTGCACCCATCAACCCAACATCTACATTAGGTATTTCTCCTAATGCTATCCCTCCCCTAGCCCCCCACTTCCCTACAGGCCTCAGTGTGTGATGTTCTCCTCCCTGCGTCCACGTGTTCTCATCATTCAACTCCCACTTATGAGTGAGAACATGCAGTGTTTGGTTTTCTGTTCTTGTGTTAGTTTGCTGAGGATGGTGTTTTCCAGCTTCATCCATGTGCTTGCAAAGGACATGAACTCATTCTTTTTTATGGCTGTATAGCATTCCATGGTGTATATGTGCCACATTTTCTTTATCCATTCTATTATTGATGGGCATTTGGGTTGGATCCAAGTCTTTGCTATTGTGAACAGTGCTGCAATAAACACACGTATGCATGTCTCTTTATAGTAGAATGATTTATAATTCTTTGAGTATATACCTAGTGATAGGATTGCTGTGTCAAATGGTATTTCTAGTTCTAGTTCCTGAGGAATCACCACACTGTCTTCCACAATGGTTGAACTAATTTACACTCCTAAACAGTGTAAAATCATTCCTAGTTCTCCACATCCTCTCCAGCATCTGTTGTTTCCTGACTTTTTAATGATTGCCATTCTAACTGGCATGAGATGGTATCTCATTGTGGTTTTGATTTGCGTTTATCTAATGAACAGTGATTATAAGCTTTCTTTCATATGCTTGTTGGCTGCATAAATGTCTTCATTTGAGAAGTGTTTGCTCATATCTTTTGCCTACTTTTTGAAGAGGTTGTTTGTTTTTTTTTTTTCTTCTAAATTGGTGTAAGTTCTTTGTAGATTCTGAATATTAGCCCTTTGTCAGATGCATAAATTGCAAAAATTCTGTAGGTTGCCTGTTCACTCTGATGATAGTTTCTTTTGCTGTGCAGAAGCTCTTTAGTTTAATTAGATCCCATTTGTCAATTTTGGCTTTTGTTGCAATTGCTTTTGGTGCTTTAGTCATGAAATCTTTGCCCATGCCTATGTCCTGAATGGTATTGCCTAGGTTTTCTTCTAGGGTTTTGATGGTTTTAGGTCTTACATTTAAGTCTTTAATCCATCTTGAGTTAATTTTTGTATAATGTGTGAGGAAGGCATCTAGTTTCAGCTTTCTGCATATGGCTAGCCAGTTTTTAAGTTCTGAAATTGAGGCAGCAGTTAATAGCCTACCAACCAAAAAAGTTCCAGGACCAGACAGATTCACAGCCAAATTCTACCAGCGGTACAAACAGGAGCTGGTACTGTTCCTTCTGAAACTATTCCAAACAATAGAAAAAGAGGGAATCCTCCCCAATTCAATTCATTAGGCCAGCATCATCCTGATACCAAAACCTGGCAGAGTCACACACACAAAATTTCAGGACATTATCCCTGATGAACATCGATGTGAAAATCCTCAATAAAATACCGGCAAAGCGAATCCAGCAGCACATCAAAAAGCTTATCCACCACGATCAAGTCTGATTCATCCCTGATGTGCAAGGCTAGTTCAACATATGCAAATAAATAAATGTAATCCATTACATAAACAGAACCAATGAAAAAAAATCACATGATTATCTCAATAGATGCAGGAAAGGTCTTCAACAAAATTCAACAGCCCTTCATGCTAAAAACTCTCAATAAACTAGGTATTGATGGAATGTATCTCAAAATAATAAGAACTATTTATGACAAACCCACAGCCAATATCATACTAAATGGGCAAAAACTGGAAGCATTCCCTTTGAAAACTGGCAGAATACAAGGATGCCCTATCTCAACACTCCTATTCAACATAGTGTTGAAAGATCTGGGCAGGGCAATCAGGCAAGAGAAAGAAATAAAGGGCATTCAGTTAGGAAAAGAGGAAGTCAAATTGTCTCTGTTTGCAGATGACATGATTGCATATATAGAAAACCCCATCATCTCAGCCCCAAATCTCCTTAAGCTAATAAGCAACTTCATCAAAGTCTCAGGATAAAAAATCAATGTGCAAAAATCACAAGCATTCCTATATACCAATAACAGACAAGCAGAGAGCCAAATCATGAGTGAACTCTCATTCACAATTGCTACAAAGAGAATAAATTACCAAGGAATACAACTTACAAGGGAAGTGAAGGACCTCTTCAAGGAGAACTACAAACTACTGCTCAAGGAAATAAGAGAGGACACAAACAAATGGAAGAACATTCCATGCTCATGGATATGAATAATCAATATCATGAAAATGGCCCTACTGCCCAAAGTAATTTATAGATTCAATGTTACCCCATCAAGCTACCAATGACTTTCTTCACAGAATTGGAAGAAACTGCTTTAAATGTCATATGGAACCAAAAAAGATCCTGCATAGCCAGGACAATTCTAAGCAAAAAGAACAAAGCTGGAGGCATCATGCTACCTGTCTTCAAACTATACTACAAGGCTACAGTAACTAAAACAGCATGGTACTGGTACCAAAACATATAGACCAATGGAACAGAACAGAGGCCCTGGTAATAACACCACACATCTACAACCATCTGATCTTTGACAAACCTGACAAAAACAAGAAATGGGGAAAGGATTCCCTATTTAATAAATGGTGTTGGGAAAACTGGCTAGCTATATGCAGACAGCCGAAACTGGATCCCTTCCTCACATCTTATCATTCAGTTTTAAAACTACACTTTTTTTTACAATGAAAAATGTACCACAAGAAAGTTCTTGTAGTAGGAGTGTTAGCCCTGTTTAGAAGACTGCCATTTATATAGTGCATTTTGTTGATGAGATATTTATACATGTTATATCATTTGATTTAAAAAAAAAACTGAAATACATGTAAAGTTATAGTCCTACTTATCATATGAGGAAACTGAGTCTTCAAGGTGCAAAATGGCTTGCCATTGGTGACAAGGCCAGTAATGGCAGAGCCAACACTAAAGCCCATGTCCTCTGGCTCCCTTACTCTCTCAAGTCTGTCCTCCAGTGCATCCATCTTATTCAAAAGAAATATTAGTTTTTCTACACACTTTTATTTAAAGGAAGAGATCATGTCCTAGGAATCTTTTTATTCCCATAGCACATAGAACATTGATTTTCATATGATAAGCAATCAAAAATACTTGTTGAATTGAATTACATTAAAATGTAATGTAAGACTTATTCAGAGAATTTTCAGTGGAATATGGAGGAGGAAGGCATATGGAAGTGAGTTAATTCATTTAAACATGAAAGACATATTGAACATATAAAATAGCAACAGTGAGCATAGAGAAGTAAAATAAGATAGTATTTAACAATATGTGATTTGGATACAAACAGCCTGGACTTGAATAGTGCCTTTAACACTTCATAATTCTGTAATTTTTGACAAGTCATGTTTTCTCATCTGCAAAATAGTGATAATAAAAATACTTAACTGGTAAAAAAAAAGTATGAATAAATAGAAAAGGAAAAAAAAGTAAAAGTTTGTGTTCAAATAGTTCTCTGTATACATCTATTCTACTTGTCTAAAATTTAACCTAAGAAGTAAAATTTCTTAACTGACACAATGAAAAATAGATGTATGTATACAAAGAATTGATTATATAAATGTAGTATTTAAAAAATAATTAAAAGATACAAAATATTTGACTGGCATTTTTAACTTCCAGGTAAGAATTCTAATTATAAGTAAGGTTTTTTGTTTTTTTGTTTTGTTTTGGAGACGGAGTTTCGTTCTTGTTGTCCAGACTGGAGTGCAATGGTGCGATTTCAGCTCACTGCAACCTCCACCTCCCAGGTTCAAGTGATTCTCCTGCCTCAGCCTCCTGAGTATCTGGAATTACAGGCATGCACCACCATGCCCAGCTAATTTTGTATTTTTAGTAGAGACAGGGCTTCTCCATGTTGGTCAGGCTGGTCTTGAATGATAGTAAGTTTTAAGTAGGGAAAATATACCAAGGTGCTTGTGTCTTTCACATTATGTCAGTTTTGGTAAGTGTTTACCTGGACATAGTGTAATTGACTTCATGTAACTTCTATGTTCATAATTCTTTAATTATATGAAGTACATTTAATCACCAACCATTGCCTAAAGGATGAGTTTATTTTTACTAAGAAAACCTTCTATTGAACTATAGCACACATAAAGTCTGCACACCGTAGGTGTATAGCTGGATACATTTTTACACACTGAACTTAACTGTAACAGAGCCACAGAAGCACCCTTCGTGCCCCTTTCCTGTCATTGCCCAATTCCTCTCATAGAGGTGCTCACTACCTTCACTTCTAACATCATAGAATAGTTTTCACCTATTCTGAAACTTCATTTACATTAAATCATAGAGTACATTATCTTTTGTGCTGAATTTATTTTATTCAATGTTATTTCTTGTGTGAAATTTTTACACTTTGTTAATTGCCATTGCTGTATTATATTTTGGTGTAGAAATACAATGCTGTGCATTTTACTGGTGAGGTATATGTGGGTAGCAGTATGGTCTAAATGTTTGTGCCCCAAAATTTATTGGTTGAAGCCTAATCACCAATGTGATGGTATTAAGAGTTGGGCCTTCTGTTAGAAAGGTGATTAGGTCATGAGGGTGCAGCCCACGTGGATGGGGTGAGTGACCTTGCCCATTCCACTGTGTGGAGACGCAGCAAGGAGGCAGCATCTATGAACCAGGAAATAGGCCCTCACTAGATACCAAATTTGACAGTTCCTTAATTTTGGACTTCCCAGTCACCAGAACTATAAGACATAAATTTCTGTTGTTTATAAGCTATGCCATTTATGATATTTTGTTATAGAAGCCCAAACTGACAAAGAAGGATAGTTTCTGATTTTAGGCTCTTATGAATAGTGCTGCTATAAACATACTTCTCTATATCTTTCAGTGAACATGTCTATACCCCTATGTTCCTACCTTGTCACCCTTCTGAGTCTCTATTATCTATCATTCCACTGTCTACATCTATGTGTACCCTTTTTTAATGAGAACATGTGATATTTGTCTTCTGTGTCTGGATTTCTGCAAAAGACATAATGTCATTATTTTTATGGCCAAATAATATTCCATTGGGTATACTGCATTTTTTAATCCATCCATCCATTGATGGAAACTTATCTTGGCTATTGTTAATAGTGCTACAACAAACATGGGGGTGCAGGTATTTCTTTTATATATTGATTTGTTGATTTGCTTTTTTGGGAGGGGTGGTAAATACCCAGTAGTGGAATTGCCAGAACATATGGTAGTCTTATTTTTAGTTTTTATGATAAATCTTCATACTGTTTTCCATAATGGCTATACTAATTTACATTCCTACCAAAAGTGTAAGAGTTCTCTTTTCTCTGCAGCCTCACCAGCATCTGTTATTTTTTTCCCTTCTGATAATAGCCATTCTAACTGAAGTGAGATAATATGTTATTGTGGCTTTGATTTGCATCGCCCTGATGATTCGTGATGTTAAGCATTTTTTCATATACCAGTTGGACATTTGTATGTCATTTTTTGAGAAATTATTCATGTCCCTTGCCTGCTTTTTAATGTAATTGTTTGTTTTGTTTTGCTGTTTACTTGTTTGAGTTCCTTGTATATTCTGGATATTATTTCCTTGTCAGATGAGTAGTTTGCAAATATTTTCTCCCTTTCTATAGGTTGTCTCTTCACTCTGTTGATTCTTTCTTTTGCTGTGCAGAAGCTTTTCAGTTTAATATAGTCCTGGTCTTAGGCCATTTTCATTGGTGTAAGGAATACCTGAGGCTGGGTAATTTATGACTTTTTGACTTACATTTCTTCAGGCTGTACAAGAAGCATAGTGCCAGTATATGCTTCTGGTGAGGACTTCAGGAAGCTTCCACTCATAGCAGAAGAAGAAGGAGAGCAGGCATCACATGACAAGAGAGGAGAAAAGAGAGAGGGAAGGGAGGTGCCAGACACATTTTAACAATTATATATTATGGGAACTAAAAGTGAGAGTTCCCTCAATCCCACAAGAAGGACACCAAGCCATTAGTGAGAGAGAGATCCACCCCCATGACCCAAATACCTCCAATTAGGCCCTACAACATTAGGGATCAAATTTCAACACAAGATTTGGAGGGGACAAATAGCCAAACTGTATCAGTCTTATTTGTCTGTTCTTTTGTTGCCTGTGGCTTTGAGGTCTTAGCTATAAAATAGTTGCCTAGACCAGTGTTCTTAAGTGTTCACTCCGTTTTTGTAGTGTCAGTTCTGATGTTTAAGTCTTCAATATATTTTGAGTTTATTTTTGTATATAGTGAGAGACAGGGGTTTGGTTTATTCTTCCACATAGGGATATTCAGCTCTCCTGGCACCATTATTGAAGAGGGTATCTGTTCCCCAAGGTATGTTTGTGGTGCCTTTGTAAAAATTCAATTGGCTATAAATACTTGAATATATATGCTGTCTGGTGCTGAAAATGGGGATATTGAAATCCCTGACTATTATTTTATGGGGGTCTCTCTCTCTTTAGTTCTAAGAATGTTTGCTTTATATACCTGGGTGCTTTGATATTGGGTGCATATATATTTATGATAGATATATTGTCTGGCTAAATTGATCCCTTGATTATTATATAATGTTCTTTTCTTCTTTTTGTGTTTTTAATGTAAAGTGTCTTTTGTCTGCTATTAGTTATTCCTGTATGCTTTTGATTTCCATTTGTGTGGAATAATTTTTTTAATTCCTTCACATTCAGTCTATATGTATCTTTATAGGTGAAATAAATTTCTTTAAGCAGCATACAGTCATTTTTTTTTTAATCCATTTAACCTGTCTACATCTTTTAATCGGAAATTTAAAACAGTTTGCATTCCAGGTATTATTGTTAGGTGACGACTTACTCCTGTCATTCTGTTGTTTTCTGATTGTTTCATATATCGATTTTTCTATATGCATCTTTTACTGTTTGCCTTTACAATTTGGTGGGTTTTCATAGTGATAATGTTGGGTTCCTTTTAATTTTTTTTTTTTTCTGTTTGCACTCAACTAGTAAGTTTTATACTTTTTTGTTTTCATTATGGTAGATATCATCTTTGCACTTCCAAATGGAGGGATTCCTTAAGCATTTCTTGTAAGGCCTGTGTAGTGGTGATGAATTCCTTCTGTTTTTGTTTGGGAAAGAATTTACTTGCATTTCAGTTTTGAATAGTAGCTTTCCTGGGTATAGTATTCTTCATTGGCGGTTTTTGTTGTTGTTTGTTCATTTTTCTTTCGCACTTGGGATATTTCATCCTATTCTCTCCCGGCCTGAAAGCTTTCCACTGAGAAGATACTGTTGGTTTTAATGGAGACTCCCTTATATGTGAGTTGACTTTTTCCTTACTGTTTGTAGAACTATTTCCTTGTATTTGACTTTTGGCAGTTTGATGATAACACTTCTTGGAGGAAACTTTTGGATTGAATCTGTTGGAAGATCTGTGAGCTTCCTGTATTTGAATGTCCACATTTATTGTAAGACTTGAGAAGTCTTCATTTAGCTCTGCTGTGGTCTTTATTGTTTCTTTATTATTTAAGCGATTATATTTAAAAATATAATTTTTTTATTCCATTGGCTTTCTCCTCACCCTCTGGGACAATGTTTTGTCACTTTATAATATTTCATGTGTTACATAGGCTTTGTTAAGTTTTTTACTCTTTTTTCTTTTTTTTTAAATTTTGTGTGACTGGGTTATCTCAAAAGACCTGTCTTCAGGTTGATAAGTTATTCGTTCTGCTTGACCTTATCTATTGTTGAAGTTCTCAATTATGTTTTTTCATTCATTAAATATTTAGTTCCATCATTTTTTCTTTATAATGATATTTATCTCTTTGTTGAATTTCCTATTCAGATTATGAACTGTTTTTCTAATTCATTCGTATTGTTATCTGTGTTCTCTTGTGCTGTGTTTCTTTAATATTACCATTTTTAATTAAATTATAAGTATTTCATATATTTCCTTTTCTATGAAATCTGTTACTAGAGAATTATTGTGTTGCTTTGCAGGTGTCATATTTTCTTGCTTTCTCTTATTTCTTGGGTTCTTGCATTTACTATTTGCACATCTGATGTAACAGTCACTTTTTCTGATTTTATGAATTAGCTTTCATATGGAAAGGCTTTTCCCTATAGTCACATGTAAGGAAATCAGATTAGCAGCAGAGGGGGATGTCAGCAGGGCTTCAGGGATCTGTAGATGCAGCAGCTTTAGGGTCTCAGGGTACAATGTATTCTCATGAGGGCTTGGCTCGCAAAACCTATGTAACTCTAGTATTGGTTGGGTAGGATGCTTTGGCTTTGTTTCCGGCAGAGCGCAGTAGTGTGTTCTCTGTATCATTCCATTGGCTGTAATCAGTGTCATTAATGTATTGGAGTTCCTCTGTGGTTTAAGCTGCAGTTATTAGTGGAGGCTACGGCAATGCATTGCTGGGGATGGGATGCTAGGCATGCTGGTCCTCAGGTGCCAGTGGTGGTGGCGTCAGTATGCATAACATTGGCAGTGGCAGTAGTGGTGGTAGGTCAACCCTCAGGCCCATGAATGGTGTGTGCTGGAGCCAGTAGTGGCAGTGCAGGACTGGGCAGGCCAGTCCCTGGCCCCTGAGAAACACACTTGGGTGCAGACTGTAAGAAAGGAATTGGCCTTTCCTAATGCTCCTGGATGCTCCTGGATGACATGCACATGCTACAGTAGTGGGGGTCAGGATGAGTTGATCAGGGTCTTAGAAGGTGTGTGTGTGTGTATACCTGCAGCGGACAGGTGGGGTGGATCAGTCCCCAGGGTCCAGGATGATACATGCAGGTACTGGTTGCAGCAGCAGTGGCTTTCAGGGCACAATATAGTCTGGTGAGGCTGGGCTCTCAAAATAGCACAACGCTGCAGCTGCTTAGGTTTTGGGTGGTTTATGGGGCAGGGATGGGCCTATCTTTGGGTCCCTGCATGGTGTGTGCAAGCACCAGTGGTAGCAAGCAGGACACATCAATCCTTAGAATCCAGAGGACATGAAGAGTTGCTGCATCTGTGGTGGGTAGAGCAGCCCTGTCCTGTCCCCGATGGTGCATGGGGATGCCAGCAGTGGCAGGCAGGATGGACCAATCCCCAGGCCTCCAGTTGACCTGTGTGGGTATCGGCAGCGGTGGTGATGTGCGGGACAAGTCTGTCTTCAGGTCCCAGGATGGCGTGTGGACGGGCCGATAACCAAGGCCATTGAAGGCACTTGCAGGTGCGTGGCAGTATTGCTCCTGCTGGGGGCAGGGTTGCTCTCCATGGCAGTGGCCCTAGGCAGGTGGCTCTCAAGCCCTGGGGAATGTACACTTTGGCTCAGTTTTTCTTGTGGCAGCCTCTCTGGAGTGCTGTACCACATGTTCCCTGGGGTATAAGGCACTGCATGGGCTAGAGTAGTGGAAACTCAGCTGCACTGCTGGGTCCAGCTAATGTCATGATACTGCAGTCCTCCTCGGGAAGGACATAGCGGGATGTCAGCAGAGCTTCAGTGATGGAGATGGAGGAGCTTTTAGCTCTCAGGGCACAGTGTACTCTAGTGAGGGCTGGGCTCTAAATATAGCACAATATTGCTGCTGTTTGGGTCTTGGAGGGGTTACAGGACCCAGCGTGAACTCCTTCTTTGAATTAATCCCATCAAGTGAACTCGCAGCAGCTCCTATTCCAGTCTTAGGGCCTGTGAGAGCCAAAGGGTTCTCCTGTGTTAGGACTGTAGGAGCGGGCAGTGGGAATTTAAACCACTGGGGATCTTTTGTTCACCTTTTTCCCACGATGGGAAGTTCCTTCTGGCTCTGAGCTGATCCTGAGGGGCCAGCTACTTCACTTCTCTCTCCTTCCTCGCTCAGAGGTTCTCTGTCTCTTCTCTGCTGAATTCCACTGTTCTCTCCCAGACGCTGTATTCCACAGATGGTTACCTACTTGGTGTTTAGGTCTCTCTGTGTGGAGGAGGCAAGTGCCAGGTACCTCTAGTTGACCCATCTTAAAGTCTCTTGCTCATTAAAAATTTTGATATATATTACCAATTTTTCCCTAATGAGAAAAGCAGTGTATATTTTACTATTTGTCAGTCTGACAAATATCTCATTAAATTGTCATTTCTTTAAATATGAGCATAGTTATACATTTTTCACATGTCTAAAGGCCATTGTAAATGAGAATTTCTTATCCTCTTTTTAATGAACTAGTTTATTAATATTAATTTATAAAAATCATTTGAATATTAAGAAAATGTAACTATTTGTCAGAAGCACTCTAAACATTTAGGTAGTTTTTAACATCCAATTTAAATTTTACAGTGAATATTAATTTTCTAGTATAGTGAATACTAGGGCTGCAACTCTGTCATAATTTGTAATCTTATTCTGTAAGTGTCTTTCCTTCTTGTAACTTTGTTTTCCTATTTCATGGAAAATAAGACATCATCTTACCACTTTTCCCACTTTTAAATTAAATTTGTCTTCTGCTCTTCAGCTGGTTTTTCAGAGATCTGTCTTAACCTTGGTGACAGTGTCAATCAACATATGCCACCCAGGTCACCTGCATTATATTCATCTGAATTCTTATATTCACCTGAATGCTTATTCCAGACTTACCGAATCTCTAAGAGTAGGAGTCAGGAATCTGCATTTTAACAAGCTCAGACTAAAGTTTGTGAACTCCTGCTCTAAATAATCTAGATGATGCAATTTTTCTTTGTTTTTAATTTCTTTCCATGAGAATTAGCCTATTTTTTTTTTTTTTTTTTTTTTTTTTTTGAGACGGAATTTCACTCTGTCACCAGGCTGGAGTGCAGTGGTGGGATCACCGCTCACTGCAACCTCCGCCTCCCAGGTTCAAGCGATTCTCCTGCCTCAGCCTCCCGAGTAGCTGGGATTACAGGTGCACACCACCATGCCCAGCTAATTTTTGCATTTTTAGTAGACACGGGATTTCACCCTGTCTACCTCAGCCTCCCAAAGTGCTGGGATTACGGCGTGAGCCACCACACCTGGCCCTGTTTTCTTCACATTATTTATTTTCTGTCTTTGCCATTGCATAGGATGTTAAGGTTATTTTAATTGTGAGGAACACTCTCCCTACAATGTGAAATGCCACTGGCATTTCTTTGTCTCCCTTTCACCTTTTTCCATACCTTTTACCAACAGAAACACCCATATTCACAGAACATACACACAGATACACACACACAGTACATACACACACACATGCATGCTCACACACTTCCTGGCTAGTTATCTTCTGGAAGTGGTCTTCCATACCTTTCATACATTGAATTATTTGTTGCAGGGTTGGGAAGGATTATGAATCAGAACTCTGGCTTCCCTGAAAAACAAAACAAAACAAAACAAAAAAAACAGCATCTAGGAAGCTGATGATTAGCTACACAGTTTTCTCATTCATACTTGGCAAGCAACTGGAGGTGAGGAAGAGATGAACAGCAAGAGTCAGGACTGTAATGTGAGACAGTGCTCTTAGGTGCTCAAACACGTCTGAGTGGGTCATTGTATTGCAGTTTTATAGATCCAGTTGTTTTGAAAATTTCCCCTAGGTTCTAGCCATGGTTATTGATCAGTTTTACTTTTTAGTGAGCATGTAAGTATTCATGATTTTCTGTGTCCACTTATGCATTTTCAGTGTAAAACTGAGACATGATACATTAGGAACTCCTATCCAGATGTTATTTTAAAACCATGAGCTGAAATTGAACATGTCAGAACTGAAATAGGCATACAGAGAAAGGAAACTTAGACTTACTAAAGAAATATATTATCAATAAAGTAAGTAAATAACTATTCCCACCAATAATAAATTTTAAATTAATCAAATATTTAGGATGTTTTAATTCCCGTCAAAATATAAACTAAGTGAACATGTTTTCACTTTATCTTCATGACCTATTGGTTGGGCCCATCTTCTTGGTAAATAATAAGGAGGTGAAGGCAAACTCAGAAAAGCTAAGGAAAAAATAGCTTAGTTGAAATCTACCAAAAAGAGAAATTCCTACTGTTTGTTTTTGTATGCTGTAAATAATTGATAGAAATCAATTTCCTCCCCCCCGCCACAAAAAGATCTCAATTACAGGTTACATTTCAATAAGTAATGAGAAAATGTACCATAAATTTCAAGAGGTAAAATCCACAAAGATTTGAGTCTTTTAATAAAAAACTGTAAGTAATGATTTTGTAATTAAAGTTATAAGATTCTGAGACATACTTGAAACTGATTATGAGTAGTTATTTTGAATTATTATGGATGAAATTGTTTTTGTTTTATCAACAATTCTTAGCAACAAAATTTTCTGACACATTCAGGGCCTTTTATTTTAATACAGGAAAAAAAAAATGAGTAAGATGCAGCAGTGACTTTTCTCCATTGGAAGCTATAAACCAGCAAAGTTGTAGGCCAAGTCCAATGTTGATTAGTCTGATTGATGATCCACTCCATTCCCGGTAAGATCCAGAAGAAAATGAAGAAAGGAAAATAGCAAATAAACTGCATGCAGTCTTTACATTCTTTTATCCATTTATCTATTCAACTATTCATCCATTTATGGTTCTAAGCAACAAGGTTGTGCAGGGATACAAAATTTCAATAAGTTACCATTTTTGGTCTCAGGTTATTTAGGAAGGAAAGAGGTGAGAGGTAAGGCTATGTAGTGGAAAGACACAGAACCAAGATTAGACTTCATGCCTCACCACTTCTACCACAGTCATCACTGCTACCACCCAAGTGTTCAAGTCGCTTGTTCGCCTGCAGTAGCCTTCTGCATATCCTTCTGCCTCCACTTTCTCATCCCTGTCATCTATTCACCAGATAGCAATCAAAGTTGTGTTTTATAAATGTAAATTAGACCAAAATCATGCAGTTTTATTCCATAACTCTTAGAGGAAAATGTCTCAGTCATGGGTTACAAGATCCTATGTGACCTAGTCCGGTTTTCTCTCTGAACCCAGATCTCAACACTCCCTGAACTCACTTTGCTTCAGTCACACTGGCCTCCTTGCATCTCTTTGAGCTTGTCAAGCACACTTTTTGGCTTGAGGGCCACTTCACTGTCTGTATCCTCCACCAGGAATGCTCTTCCAGAAGACAGCTCTGTGGTTTGCTTTTTGACTTCATTCAGTTCTGCTCTCTTGTCATCTCATGAACCACCTTCCATGAGCGCCCTATCAAAAGAATGGACTCTAGGTCCACTTCCTCCCTTTCTTTCCAGAACACGTACCTCACATTATACTTCACATTATGTTGAATGTCATTTATTGTCTGCCACTTCTCACTATATTATAAGCTCCATGATGGCAAGGACACAGTGTCTTTTTCTTTGCTGTATTTCCTGTATAGAAAATATTACCTGATGGCTGGGCACGGTGGCTCATGCCCGTAATCCCAGCATTTTGGGAGGCTGAGGTGGGCGGATCACCTGAGGTTAGGAGTTCGAGACCAGCCTGGTGAAACCCCGTCTCTATTAAAACACACACACACACACACACACACACACACACACACACACACACACACAAAATATCTGGGTGTGGTGGCAGGCGCTTGTAATCCTAGCTGCTCCAGAGGTGGAGGCAGGAGAATTGCTTGAACCCCTGGGAGGTAGAGGCTGCAGTGAGCCAATATCATGCCACTGCACTCCAGCGTCCAGTCAAGGCAACAGAGCGAGACTTCGTCTCAAAAAAAAAAAAAAAAGAAAAGAAAGAAAGAAAGAAAGAAAAGAAAAATGAAAATAGTACCTGCTTCATAGTAGAATAGTCAATAAATATATGTTGTATAAAAGAATGAAATCCACATTTTAGTCCTCAGTTCTAATTCTCACAGATATACTTTGTACTATATTTATTTCTAGGATTATGGGTCAATATGCAAAGTAAGTGAAATTTATTTTTTTTTAATACACTTGGTCAATGATTTGTCAATTAATGCCAAGAGCTTCTTTGGATGCCTATATTTTATCATGATCCAGCCTGCTGGCTGTCTCTTTTTAAAAAATACCTTTTCCCTTTCCAGCCCATTCTTTTTCTTTATAACTATCCATCTCTATTTCCAACATCAGATTATGTGGATCTACCTTTATACTGCTTCCTAATTTTTCAGGTCTATGGCTTGGACAAGTCATGCAGCATTCTTTCAAGTTGTATCATGGAGCGACTCTTCCTCTAAACATACCAGCATGGCTTTAGATCCAGACCAGAACTAGATATAAGCCAGAATTCAAGTAGGTCAATCAGAGAGTATATCTACGAGGAATGTCCAACCAGAGCATACCTCATAGATCTAGGCCAGAATTCTAAGTAGATCAATCAGAGAGTGTATCTGTGAGGTATATCCAACCTCACATCACTCCTGGTTTAACGAACCCAGGGATCCTGGATTCATTCCGGGTTTCTGCTGAGGAATTGTTTGTAACTATGAGCAAAACTACCAACTGCTACTTCTCTCAAGAATAAAACTTCCTCTGGCATGAGTTTCAGTGGTCATAAAGTAAGGCAATATTTCATTAATTTTCTTTGCTTTTTTCCTGGTATTTTGCTAAGATTTGATATCAGAAATGTGTCATGAAAGAAACTTCTATATCTTTTTTCTTACCCTACAAAAATTGACTATATTTTTTCCTCCAAAGTCATTGATTCTTAAGAAAGTTTATTATCATAATGACCGGGCACAGTGGCTCACACTTGTAATCCCAGCACTTTGAGAGGCTAAGGCGGGTGGATTACTTGAGGTCAGGAGTTTGGGACCAGTCTGGCCAACATGATGAAACACCATCTCTACTAGAAATACAAAAGTTAGCCGGGTGTGGTGACACTCACCTGTAATCTCAATTACTTGGTAGGCTGAGGTAGGATAATTGCTTGAACTCAGGAGGTGGAAGTTTCCGTGAGCTGAGATTGTGCCACTGTACTCCAGCCTGGACAACAGAGCAAGACTCCATTTTTTTTTTTTTTTTAAAAAAAGAGAGAGAGAAAAGAAATTTGATTACCATAATTTACAATTGTGACTAATGTTTCCGTTTTGCCTATTTTCCTCTCTAGAGAATTCACATTGGTCTAGATGATCTTTTCTGACATATTATGTATAGTCATTTATTTTTTTCATTTTTATTACTCTAACCTTTAACCTTGTTAACACTGTAGCTTACTTTTGGCAGCCAGGATTTTGATGATTTCTTGCCTCCAAAGATCTCCCAACATTATAAGATCTTTATAAACCTTCTCTAAAATAGAAAATGGTAACTCATCCTACCTTATTTTTTTAACTTCTAATTACATGGCTTACCATTCTTAGCATATAAAACAGAACCCATGATCCCATCTAAATATTTTTAATATGAAGTTATAATTACCTTGGAAATGCCTATGTGTGTTTTGTATCTATAATCATCTGTCATAGTTTAGAACCAAAGTTTCTTGGTGATAAAATTTTTTGTTTGTGAGCACACAATAGCTAGTAAAACATCATGCATACAGGTTTTTTATTTCATGTTGTTTCCAGACCGTTTATATTACCACCCATTAGAGCTAGAGCAGGCATGGAGAGGGATGATTAAAATAGTCTTAATGAAATTATATGTTACACACTATAGGGTAAAGCAGTGTTTATGCAATAAAATGATGTCACAAAGTAAGGACTGAAAAACGACACTCTGATGATAGCAGCAAATTTTCCTTTGGCATGAGAATGGGTCAAGAATATACCATTCCTATTGTGTAAACCAAAACCTAATTGTACATTTCTGCATTACACAGAATAAAACCCATGAATAAACACTTTCTGAAGAAAATATATTATTTTCAAGTGAGTGCTGGTAAGCACCATTTAAAGGAAAATAGTCACATTCTTCCAAATTGCCAAGCTTTTTCTTTGTACAGTTTTAATGAACCATTTTTATTCTGGTAGTAAAATATTCATATTTCTCATTGAAATTCAAAGATTAAATTTTGTACAAAATTATACTGCAGCCTGGAAAACTAATTAAATGTTTTATTTTGTAAATGTAATGAGCTAGTGAAATCTTTGCTGCCAAAATTAAAAATGTAGGAGGATTGATGGCTAAATAAATTCTGAGAGTCATTCACATCATATGAGATTGATGCCATTTTGTCAACGCAGTCTACCACTAAGCAGAAGATAATTCGAGTAGAAATTAAGGTAATTTGAAGTATATTTTTGAATTTATATGACGATATCTTACATTGATTATTTGGTAGGCATTAGTTAGGATATAATTGTAGTTTATTTTAAATATCTCTTGTATGATATGTGAGTACCCATTAGGGAAGGAATGTATGAACACATTAAGAAAAACAGGCGCTTGGATTTTGGAACAACAACAGCTCACTTTTTATAGAATCATTTAAGAGTCATTAACTACCCAGAATGTAACTGAGAGACCACGAATATGAAACAAGGATGACAGGAAGGTAAAATATTTATTAGACTATCCACGAAGCCTATGTAGTTGACTTCTATGATTACTCCCCATTCAAAGCCTATATACTTTTATCTCGACACGAACTTAACAAATTTGATTAACTGGCTTTCTGTGCAGTGGTGCATCAATTCACAGTGGAGTCAGCTAGAGTTACACTGATACAGTTCCAACAAGGCAAGGAGACGGCCTCAATGTATATGGGTATATATACATCTACATGTATGTATACAAGAAGAAAGAGGAAGGAAATTAGAAAGCAGAGCACTATGGAGGGTAATTAATAAGTGGGTCTTAAGCTTGGAAAATCTTGTTGTGATGTAGCAGAGCCCCAGATTCAATCATACAGCAAGGAAATCTAGAAAATGCAGTCTGGTTGTGTGCCTGAGAGGAAAAGGACATAGTCTGATAACCAGTTAGTTAAACCTGCCACAAATACTGGGGTTCTTGATGATTTCTGTATTACAAGTCACTGCAAACAAACAAACAAACAAAATCTTACATTTAGTATTTGCCACTTGGGGCAAACATCACAGGTAGATCTCATTATATAGAATCATATCCTTTCTTTTCATTTTTGTTTGTACTGTCCTCGAGATTAACCTATATCACCAATTAACTCAATATATTGAAAATCTTTTATTATATCAGTTGAAGTGCATAATGCATCAAAGAACCCAATTACTCTTTTGTTGAACTGGCAGAATAGGCAAACAGATACTGATCTCCCCTGTTTCTGTCCACGGAGAACAATAAATATCAGCTGGTAATGCATGAGAGAAACAGCATAAATGGATAAAGATAAGTAGTCTCTAGATAAGAATAAAACCAGTTTTAATTCTTTAGAAAGATTAAGGTATCTTTCCTATCTCCTTTCCCATATCCATCCTCAACAGGGAGACTTGTGAAGTGAAGAAGTGGTCTGCCTATGTGTGGCTGCAATAAAGTAGACAGAAGTGTTTCTTTTGTGGGAACAACAGGAATGAAGAGACTGTAGGAATGTAGGGAGTTTGCAGAGTCCAGAAGGATGAATTGGAGGAGATCTGTAAGTTCTGAGCAGAGCAGTCAAATAGGAAGAAACAACTTCTATGGTTATGGAGAATTGAAGTACAGATGGGTTAAGCAAATAAACTGAAGGTCTTGTCTGAAAAACTGACCAGAATGCAGCCTACTGCTGGCTTTTACCTGCTTTCCAAAGTATAGAGCCTACTGCATTGCAAGGGACAGGGATTGGGAAACTTTTTTTTTTTTTTAATGGCACGGCATAAATTCAATATTCACTCAAACTTACTGCCAAAATATTTAAAAACATGAGTAGAGAGAAAGGAAAAAGCTCAGGGTTTTCATTGGAAACATAGTTACATAATTTCACAGACATGCACACGTCTTAAATAGTATCCCATTTAAGCAAGGAAAAATGTCTTGTTTTATGTAATGTTTTTTTTGACATAAATTCCTCTTTCCCACTAAATACCACTATCAGCAGATCATTTCATTATTAACTTGCTCACTTAAAGCACAAAGCAGAGAGCTAAATTCATCTCCTCCAAGAGACCACAACATCCTGTACCTGTAGAAAATCATGGCACTTGCCATAATGTATTGAATTGAAAGTGAACGTATCACCCTTTCCTCCGTAAGCTCCATCCACTTCAGATCAATGTGTCCATATTTATATTTCCAATGCCTTACATGCAACCTAGAGCAAGATACACACCCAGTAAACATTTTTTGGTAGTTAATGAAACTGAGTTGCCTTTTTCTTTAGCATCTGTTCATGTGCAAATACTCTTGGAAAAAATAACACATTAATTCAGGCTCCTTCCTAACATTTGCAGAGGCAAAAGCATCGATGAAGGTCCACATACCATAGACCTAAATAGTTATATTTTATAAATCTAACTAATAAACTGTTAAATAAAACATATCCTAACTTCCTACCTAAAAGAAAACCCTTCA
This sequence comes from Macaca nemestrina, assembly GCF_043159975.1. Taxonomy (NCBI): domain Eukaryota; kingdom Metazoa; phylum Chordata; class Mammalia; order Primates; family Cercopithecidae; genus Macaca; species Macaca nemestrina. The sequence continues at coordinate 147,677,243 of NC_092131.1, read as the reverse complement.
TATCAACATGATAAAAATTGTATGTAATAGCAGTTATATTTTAAGATGCTAAAAGCTGGAAAAATGCAAAAGTTAAAATGCAATTATCAATATGCATATTTGAGTGTTATGCTTAGATTGGTAATATTTTTGTTTTTAAGTAAATGTATGCATAAATCAGTATATTTTTTTCAGAAAATATACTTTCTCACCTTTATTTTAGCAAAATCACTAATTTGTTCTTATAATAAAAATTTTCAGATATTTTACATTTGGCTTAATGTGGTGCCAAACAATGCCTTTCCTAAGTCACATGATATCTGCTTGTTTCCACTATTTTCTCTTTTTAAAATTAAAGCACACCTTCGCTTTGAAATGTTTTCTCTTTTTTCTTTTCAACCTTTACTTTTTCTAAATTCTACCTATGTATTTTCTTTTTCTACCAAATCATAGTTTACACACCTTGTTAATATTTAAAGGATTAAAAAATAAAAGGTTGCTGTATTCAAAATATACGTTTAAGTCTACAATTTATACAAAGGTTCAATTTAAACTTTCAAATACAAAAATTAAAACAAAATGATTTCTCTGTGTTCTCAGATACAGTTTATATATAGTTTTCAGAAAGTTTTTTCTAAAGTACTCAAAATATTTATTTAAATGAAAACAAAATACAAATTATAAATATTAGATACAAATTTCTATGGTAAATCATTTGAATACAGTTAAAATTTAGTTAAGCCTCATGTATCTAGATTTTAAAAATAAAATAAAACTATTGACAATTTTAACATTAAATGGCCATCTAGTTGGCAAAGAAGTATCAGGCTTCATGTATATTAACATAGAAATTTACATACACAAATTTAAACATCATATGAATTATTTAATATTTAACATAGTTCTCGACCATTATGTGCACTTTTTTAAATTAATGGTACTGCAGAGATTTATGATTATCTTCAGATGCATACAGTGGAACCAAAGGAAAGTAAGCAATGGGTGCTTGTTAATGATGCTTGATTATGCAATAATCTACTGCATTTCTGCTCTCCAAGGGAAGAATTTGGCAAGTTAATTAGTTTGCCCCTTCTCTTACCTAAGTGCTTCCAGAGCACAAATTTCTCCCCACACTCTAAAGCAGTATCTTCCTGTTGTCAGCAGTGGTACAACCTGCAAACCTTGGTAGCATTTGGACACTGTCACCTTTTGTTTCTAGGACACAGGAGGCAAAATGGTCCAAAATGTTTCTCTGGGTCTTAGAGGACATGAATCATAAGAGCAGGTGGTGTTACTCACAAGAGGAAATGCTTAGTATTCTGGCTTGTTCTGTGCCAGCGCCAAGTGTAAGATCCCAAGTGATAGAGGAGCCCAAGAGCTATTTAATGATGAGTCTATATTTGTGATAAGTTGAACCTTCTAAATTCATCAGTCCCAAAGAAAAGGTCTCCATTGGTCTGGGTTTCAGGGTAGTGTTGTGTTAAATTTGTACCTGAGTTTATCAAGTAAATGTTTTCTCTTCAAGAGCACAGGGATACTAGACATCTGAAGAGAGAGGTTAGGGGAGAGCTTATACTGAATGGTGAAAAGAGTGAAATGAATTTGGAGGGAGCTAAGGCAAAATATCATCTTGACTAAGATTTTGTTTGGGAGTTTGGCCTAGAAGTATTAGTTTATTGCTCTTGTTTCTATGTGAGTACATGTCTTTATGTTCCCCTCCCTCCCTCCCTACCTGTCTCCCTCTCTCCTTCTCTCTCTCTCTCTCTCTCTCTTTCTCTCTCTCTCTCTCTCTCTCTCTATCTCTCTCTCTCTCCCCCCCTCTCTCTCTGCTCTACAACTTGTCTTGAATTAATCCTTGTTCAGATAATTTGAAAAGGTTGACCTGGGGTTGAGTTCTCTCTTACGTTCACTATTGGGATTTCAGTCCCTCATATCAGGTTTTGAAAAGCAGGGATGCCTTTAATTTGTTTATAACAATCTAATTGCTTTAGATAGTGTTTTAAGAATTTAGCTTAGAATGTAAAGTGTAGGATGTTTCTGCTATAAATCAAAGTCCTTGGGAGACTCACAGACCTCAAGCACAATTTCTCAGAGGGCACATTCAACCTGGATATAGCTAGGTATATTTTGGGTTTCATTGTGTTTATAGTTGTAGCGAAAATTGGCCAAATATTATTAAGGAGGGAAAAATAGCATAAACATGCTCAGTAACATTATTTGTCTGTATTCCCCAGCACTGTATGTCCAGGTCACAATAGCTTAACAACTGTGTTAAGCTATATTTTTTGAGCAAGAGAGAAAAAAATGCCACATAATAGGAAATCCTGCTAAAAATGTATCAGAAAAGCCAAAGGGTGCAAGATAATTTTAAGTAAACCTACAGAATGAAGAAGAAATCATATGCCTCATAAGTTAGAGATATTTTGTCTCCTTTTCAACTATTTTAATGCTTTGGGAGTAAATAACTAGGCCAGAAATGTGATCTACTCACCTCATATCTCTATTATTAATTAATCAATGATTATAGCTCCTGACTCATGTTTTATGCATGCTTAGAATTTTAATTCTCTCTGTCACTTTGCATCAAGCTAAAAGCAGTGAAAATATGAAAATTTGCAGATAGAGAAATTTTAGTATGCTATTACTCTGTAACTACATCAGACTTTTCACATTTTTTAGTAACATGGATTAGAACATTGAAGTTATTTCGCATTACTGCTTGACCTAGTCTATGTGGGACTTATAATTATTTCTTCATTTTGTAAAATTTTAGGTCTGCTTTCAGCAATTCATTATACCTTTACATCTAATATACTGTTTTCTTCCTTTTAGAAATTCTATTAATAAAAATAGATTGGAACATAGCAGCATTGTTGGCAAACCAAGCTTTATTAAATATTTGATTTTATCTGTTATAGAACATGAAAATCAGCGGTTATGCAAGAGCACTGATTATATGAACTTGCATTTCAAAGTTAAATGGTTTTATAATGAATATGTGCGTGAACTTCCCGCCTTCAAGGATGCTGTTCCTGAATACTCCTTGTAAGTAGTGATTTTCACACACACACCCTCAGATCTAATTCACAGTCCTGTAAAATTACACCTGAATTGTGCAGCACTAAAATCTCTTCACATAATCTTCATTGGAATGAAGAAATTTCTGTTATGAAGTTAACATTACAGGATTTGCGTGTCTTTGGGAACTATATTTAATTAAATTGTGTTGCATATTTCAAATATGCCCTATCTGGATATTCGACTCAAAGACAAAAAAAATACATAATAAGACATGGCTCACGTGATAAAATGAATGATTTTCTGTAAAAGTACCAGAACACAGATTTTTTTTAGGGGAAAGTATGGTGCTTGTATATTGACCGATATATTCACATTTTCCTTTTTATTCAAACTTGTAACTGTCTTAGGAATTCGTATTTCTAAAATAGAAATAGTGGTTTAACAGGGAACTTTTTCATCAATATGCCTCTTTCAAACACATTTATAATCACACAAGGACTCATGTAATATTCTGCATTTGGTATGTATTAGAATTCTATTTTATTCTAATGAAGAGGTCTTCCCTATGCCAGGTACTTGCCAAGTGCTGTAGAGCAATAGAAAAGAAGCTAAAGACCCTACCCTGAAAGGAACTTATACTCTAGGAGATTCTGATAAGCTCAAAGATCATGATAAAGCAAGGCAGAATGAAATGTGTGCTAATTTAAGGAGCATAAGCAAAGTGCAATAGGGTTTCGCAGAAGAGAGAAATTACCTCTGTTTGGGGAACTCCACACAATATTCATGGATGGGATAGCATTAGATGTAGACTTTATAAAATTTACCAGGTTACAGAAAGGAAAGGGAGAAAAAGCATTAAGATGAAAATGAAAGTTATGAGCATAATTATGGAGGTAAGAATATATGAACTATCTATCATCCATAGGAAGTGAGGCATATTTCTATTTCTATAAAATTAGTACAAAGTAATGTTTTTAAAAATAATGTAGGAAAAGTAGTTTTGAGCCAGATTTTTATAAATAAATATTGTGAAGCTTGTACCACATTCATCAGGCATTGTGGGAGTTGGAAGAGACAAGGAATGGGGGGAAGAGAAGAGATTTATAAGGTAATGAATGATTTAGAGGTGAAGTTAGAATAGCTCTTTAACACAACTTTTCCCATACAAAGTATATAAGAAGTAGTGGGACAGTGGGATAACTTAAAAATGCTATGCTATTGGGTATAGGGTGTTGTGGAGATTTTGGTCAAAAGATACAACATTTTAGCTAAGTAGGAGGAATGAGTTCAAGAGATCTATTATGCAACATGGTGACTATAATTAGTGTATTGTATTCTGAAAAGTTGCTAAGAGAACATATTTTGCATGTTCTCACCATAAAAATGGTAAGTATGTGAAGAAATACATTTTTTCATTATTTCAATTTAGCCATTCCACAATGTGTACGTATTTCAAAACAACGTGTTATACTCAGTAAATACATACAACTTATTTTGTCAAATAAAACATACTTAAATACAGTAAAAATTATAGTCTTCATGTTAAATAAAGGCTATACTGATAATGTAGAGTGATTGCAGTATGTATGCAAAGGATGAAGACATGGGAGAGAAACTTTGAAGACAGAATTCACAGAATTTGTCAATTAAAGAATATGGGGTTCAAAGAAAGAGGAAAGATGAAGATTCCTTAAAGAACTAAAGGTAGATCTACCATTTAGTCCAGCAATCCCACTTCTGGGTATCTACCCAGAGGAAAAGAAGTCATATACCAAAAAAGATCTTTGCACATGCATGTTTATAACAGCACAATTCACCATTTCAAAAATATAGAACCAGCCCAAATGCCCATCAATCAACAAGTGGATAAAGAAATTGTGGTGTCTGTGTGTGTGTATATATATACACAGCATGGAATACTACTCAGCCATAAAAAGGAATGAAATAATGACATTCACAGCAACCTGAATGGAATTGGAGACCATTATTGTAAGTGAAGTAACTCAGGAATGGAAAACCAAACATTGTATGTTTTCACTCTAAGTGGGAGCTGAGCTATGAGGAAGCAAAGGCATAAGAATAATACAATGGACTTTGAGGACTTAGGGGAAAGGGCAGGAGGGGGGTGAGGGATAAAAGACTACACATTGGGTATAGCAAACACTGCTGAGATGATGGGTGCATCAAAATCTCAGAAATAACCACTAAAGAACTTATTCATGTAACCAAACACCACATGTTCCCCTCAAAACCTATTGAAATGAAAGAAAAAAAAAAAAAACAAGAAAGAGGAAAGAGTTAAGCATGAGGTCTGTATGCCTAAGTTGTTGGTAGTATCATTGATAAGGAATAGGAAAGTAAAACAGAGGAGCTATTTTCCAGACACTTCTGCTTCTGGCTCTGTCTAGACACTCTACACTAAACTAAAATCAGATTAACATGTTCCCTGATGGCCAAAAATAAAAAGGTAAAAAAAATCAAACAGCATCAGAAAGACAACAAAGGCAACCAGGACTTGAGAATCTAAGATCCCTGAGAAAAGAGAAATGCACTAAGATGAGTCCTGTATTTTGTTGCCTCTTCTCTCCCATGTTCTTCACCCCCATATATCTGCCAGTTTGCAACACAGGGCTTGCAGAGTAAACAGCCAACAGTAGCCCAGAGTTTACAGCTGTCTTCCTGGACTGGAGAAACAATATGGGTGATGGTGCTATGAAGGCTGCTTGGGTTTGTGAGACCAAGATCCCAGAGAAAAGGAAACCACAGAGATATGAGCACAACATTCCACAGGCAGTTCCCACTGAAGGCATTTTCTGATGCCTAATTTGCCTACGTGTTGAGATTGGGGCAGAAAAAAAATCAAGTAGAAAGTGGGCACTAAGAGATTTGGAACTAAGTAGATACGTTAGCAGTCTCATAGTGCGGAAGGGACAAATGTTAGAGGTCAAGGCTGGTCGCCTTTGTGCCTACTTACAGTAACAGCCTCTCCTGTTGTAGCAGTAACCACCATCTGATGCCTAATAGCATAGGTTAGTTTTATAGATTTTTATACTTTATATAAATGGAATCATACATTGTGTACAAAAAATAAGAAAGAAGGAACATTATAAACACTCCAGGCTTTCAGGTGAGACCCTTGAAGGTCTCTGCCCTAGAAATAACGGCAAAGTGGAAAGAGATCAATCTAAAACGCAAGACTGTCTAGATCAAAGGTCCACAATTTTTCATGGGCAATATATAATATTCATCAAAAAATTAAAGGCTACCAGACAACAGGACTAAATGACGATCTGGAGATTATGCTTCTTCAGCAATGAATTGAAAACTCAGACCCCCCCCCAAAAAAAACAGTGAGAACAAAAAAGTTTGAGAAATATGAATAAAACATTTAGCAATATCTATATAGGTGTCTATATTTCTATATATATATCTGATCAGCCAGAGTTTCCATAATTTTTCATTGACAATGCTTACACACAAAAAATCTGTATAAAATGTATAAACAAAAATGATAAAATACATATTGTTATTAGGTACACACGGTACATTTACTAATACATGTTAAGGGGGGAAATCATGTATTATATATTCCTGACACTGTAGAATTAAGACAAAAATCAACTCCAAAAAGATAATTAGATAACTAAATACAGAAAATCAGCAGAATATTCTAAATGCTCATGAGTAAAGAAAGAAATCATGGTTAAAAAAAATACAAAATATTTTGAATTCAGTGCTAATAAAATATGGCACATCCAGTTTTGTAGAATGCAGCTAAAACAGGAAGTAGATGAAAATTCAAAACGTTTTTGAAGTAGAATTTTAAAAGTGTGGTCTATTTAAAACTTTATTAAAGTTCTGTATTATAGCCACAATTGGAAAATTATATATAAATTATACCATTTAAATAACATTAAAATCACCAGAAATAAATGTGATGAATGGCATACAAGCCATCTTTTCAAGCAACTATAAAATATTATGAGAGAAATTTAAGATGAACTAAATGAAATATGTAACATTCCTAAAAAGATGCATTATTATAAAGATAGTAATTTATAAAGATAGTAATTCCCCACATGGACCTACAGTTTCAATGCAACCCTATGCACATTTCAAGAGATATTTTTGTGCAAATTGACAAGATTTTTAAAATGCACGTAGAAATGCAAAGTGCTTAAAAATACAAAGGCAATCTACAAACTGGTGAACTACATTATTGGTTATCTAATAAGATAGAGTTCTTAAGAGAGTGTCATGTTAATGCATTTCTCAGTCCGTTCTCACACTGCTATAAGAAATAACTGAGTCTAGGTAAAAAAATAAAAATAAAAATTAATAGGTTTAATTGGCTCACAGTTCTGCAGGCTGTACAAGAAGCATACTGGCTTCTGCTTCTGGGAAGCTCCCAGAAAGCTGTCAATCATGGCAGAAGGCAAAGGGGGAGTGGGGCATCTCACATTGGGAGAGCAGGAGCAAGAGAGAGTGAGGCGGGATGTGCTGCACAGTTTTAAATAACCAGATCTCATGATAACTCAAACACTATCACAAGAAGAGCACCAAGGGGATAGTTCTAAACTATTCATAAAAACTCCACCTGCATTATCAAACCACCTCCTACCAGGCCCCACCTTCAACATTGAGGACTACAATTTGACATGAGATTTGGTGGGGACACAGATCCAAACCATATCAGTACATAACAAATGAACCAAGGGAACAAAATAGTCCAGAGGCCAATTCACGTGTATGGCATTACCTGATTTACATCAAAGATGCAAATTCAATGCAGTGGGGGAATAAATGGTGCTCTAAATAAATGGTGCTAGATCAACTGAGCATACATACAGAAAAAAGAATTTATGCTCAGAATGGAGAAAAAATATCTTAAACAATTTCCAAAAATCAATTGTCCATAGATTATAGATGATAACTAAGAAGTCTGAGGTAAGCACCCAGGATCAGTTACAGATTAATGTGAATGGGTAGAAGCTCAATGGCAAAGAATTAAAAAATTAATAAATGGGTTGATAGGGAAGAGAGCACACAAGGTCTACATTTTACAAGAGTTTGACTTTTGAAGGGAATTACAGCGTAGCTGTTGGAAACTAAGCATATTTGAGACAGCATGGGAAGAACCAAACTGGGTAGAGGTTGGAGGTAAAGAGGAGGAGATTGATTTAATGGAGAACAGGTAAAGGTCTCTAAGACCTTTACTGCAAGAGAGAATGAAAGGAGATTGTTGATTCTGAATTACTCTCATATACAAAAAAAGCAGCATTCCTGTTAATTATGTGCAAATGATGTCCTTTGTGGTAGGTAACATTATTAATTTGTTACAGGTGGTTTGAACCTTTTGTCATGCAGTGGCTAGATGAAAACGAAGATGTGTCGATGGAATTCCTTCATGGAGCATTGGGAAGAGACAAAAAAGATGGAGTGAGTTTAAATCACCTTCAGAATGTTCATTGCCATGATTCAGTCACATTGCTTACTTTTAACCTAATGGGAATTATTAGACTCATCGTTATTAATTGTTTCCATTCCCAATGACCAAAATTAATGTAAAACACAATTTCAGTGGTCTGGTCAGAACCCCAGAAACTTGCCTAAATTTGTTTAAAAAAAAAAAAAAATCAGTCACCCATTTTTCCCAAGTTTTTCTTTAATTCTTACATTAATCTGAATCTACAGGTTCCCTAAGCTTGTACAAAACATCTTTGTTGTCCTGGAACTTTTCCAGGATTTCTAGATTAGGAGCAGATATTCTCCCAGTCTCTTTGCAGCAGCTCCCAAAATCTTGAGCCACAATCGACTTACTAAGCTAACCTATTCCCTGTGGGGAAAATGAAATGCAAAAGAACCAGTACCTCAATTCTGCAGTGGAAAAACCAATTAGCAGCAGCTTGCCCCGTGATCTTAGTTCCACCACACTTTCTGGCAAAGGAAATTAATGATTTTAAAGTCCGTAGGCATTTTATTACTGGGAAATGTAGATATATGATGCGGGAGATTCAGTTGTTGATGGGAAATAATGAGGAATTTCCCATTCCCCCTCTAATGCACTGTTTGGGATGGCTTCACCTCCTCTCCTCACAGTTCCAGCAGACATCTGAGCATGCCCTCTTTTCTTGCTCCGTGGTTGATGTGTTTGCTCAGCTGAATCAGAGCTTTGAGATTATTAAGAAACTGGAATGCCCTAATCCCGAAGCGTTATCTCACTTAATGAGAAGATTTGCAAAGGTAGGTTAAATAAAATGAGTCTTCTTTTTTTCTGGGTCTGTGGCGATCTGAAAAAATGCTATTGTTTTATGGTGTTAGTCTTCTCTGACACCCCTACCCCAATTTATTTGTAATTCTCTACTAGTAAGTTCAGTTATTTCCAAGATTCGCATCTGATTTCCTGCACTTCCTATTTCTTTAATGCGGATTTATCATCTTAAAAACCCATTTATTGTTCACATCGATGACTTAGCTACTTATAATCGAAGAAATTACCATAGATTTCCAAATTACTCACATTTCAAATGTGGTGTTTTCTAGCTGAAAGTAAGCCTTGGCAATTGCATATTCATTAATTAGGAAGACTAACCTCCTACTTTTAAAATATTAAATAACAGCCAAAAATCATTTATTTAAACCATTCTTAGAGATGACACTCTTAGTCCTCTTGGATGATACTAATTTCCCAATATAGTGAAATCTATAGGAGAGTAATTCTAAAAATTCTCTAAGTGTTCTCTTGATGAGCAGCTGTGTTTGGGTGAATGCCAAGAAAAGAATGAAACTGGGTCATTAGGAATAGTGTTTGAAAAAGTATGTCACGTACTATTCTTGGAATTCTGTAGGATTTAGGGGAAGCAGGATCATATGAGAATTTAAAAATCCCAGGGTAAATATATTTAGGTTAATATATTTAGTAACATATTATAATTGTACCTGATATTAGAAAAGTAACTAGAATTCACCCTCAGAGTAGTCAAGCAGGTAGGTTATGTAAGTTGGGAGACAAGAGTGCACGGTAACAGGGTAGAAGGAATGCTGAATTGAGATTTCTAGACCCGGGGCTCCAGCCACCCCTTGGTAGCTCTGACCTTTCTTCAGCTGTAATACTGAACTTACCCACAATAAGCCTGCTGGGGTATAACCAAATGTACTGAATGGAAGTGTAAAAAGGTGGGAGGTCACAAGGAAGGTCTTAGAATCACACTCAGGAAAACACATTCTCTGAGGCAAGAAGAAAAGAATCAGTTCCATGTATTACTGAGGAGATGTGTGCTTTTATTGGCGCAATAAAAAAAATCAATTAAGTAAAACATTTTTAATCCATGGAAATTCAATAATATCCAATTGTCAACAGGAAATAATGTAATAACGATGAGAAGCATTTTCTGGAAAAGAAGAAAGTAGTGATTTTCATTGAAAAAGAAATTCTCTTTTATTAGAATGATTTGAAAATCTCTTGCAAGCATTTTTCTTTAACTCTTGCAGTGACTTACTATACAGAATAATAAATAAAAAGCAAAATCAATTAAACATAAAAATAAGTAAAATCAGTCAAATCCATTTTATCATTGTCAGCCTCTCTTTTTTCTTTTTTTCCTTTTTTTTTTTTTTTTTTTTTTTTGAGACAGAGTCTCGCTCTGTCACTGGAGTACAGTGGCACAATCTCGGCTCACTGCAACCTTCACCTCCCAGGTTCAAGTGATTCTCCTGCCTCAGCCTCCCAAGAGTAGCTGGGATTATAGATGTTCGCCACCATACCCGGCTAAGTTTTTCCATTTTTGGTGGAGAAGGGGTTTCTCCATGTTGGCCAGGCTGGTCCCAAACTCATTATCTGCCTTTCTATCTATAATTTGTATTTTATGTAACAAAACAGATAAAAAATGGTTTGTGTTTACTGTAATTAGCCATTTCACAAGAACTGCAAACTATTGGAATTTGTTTTTATTTCATCAGATGTGACTGACTAATTCGTCTTGAAAACTCTACCCTTCTAAGTATTGGAATCCTTATATCAAAATATTCTAAAATCTCATTATCTTTATGGGATTTATATTGATTTAAACAGTCTCCTGGAGATAAGACATGTTAATTGTATCTGTAGAGATTTTAAAAATTTTGCATTTTAAAATGGGATTTAAAGGGACAATTTATTCTTAGTAAACAGGATATAAGACTGAAAAAGGTACCAAACAAAATGCTTCAAATTTCATGTCAAGAACATTCAGAAGCTATGATGAGTGATAAAATGGGTACATGAGTAGTCAATATTCCTATGACTATACTACTGCTCTTGACAAGTATGGGTAATTTAATTTTAAAAATAGATATGAAGTAATGTTATTTTTAATATTGCTTAAAAACAAACAAACAAATATTAAGTCCTGGGTATGAGTCTGGCTGTTTGCCAGGTGTGAGATACTGTGGTAAATGACGCACACATATTTCTATTCCTTGTTCTCTGGGAACATAATTATAATTTTTAAAAATAATAATGATAATTCATTGAGCATTATTATATGCTAATCACTTTATATATTTTCGTATTCTTCACAACCATCTAATTAAGTGGGTGCTATTATTTTCCCTCATTTCCATCCATGATGAAACACTAAAAATGTTTAAATAATTGAAATGATATGGATAGAATCCTTTCAACCACTAAACTATACTCCCTTCTCATTCTGGTGTGATCAGAACTAAGTTAGAAATTTGGAGAATAGAATCTCACTATTTGTTTTTTACCCTTAAGGTCAAACCCAGGGATTTATGGTGGCAGAAATGGGAGACCCCATCTTACGTTGGATGTGTTAAAATGCATTACATAAATCAGTGAAGTCACATTTCTAATGTTGCTGAACCAATAGACAGTTTTCTTGTCTTCCTTGTGTTGTTCTAATACTGCATTGTTCCATGCATAAAATGTGAATGAAAAGATGGATTTTGAACCACACTTCTTATCTTACTGATCATAAGAGCAATGCACTAGATGGAATAACTGGAAGTGTTGGCAGGATATTTAGCCCACTCCTAATAGGGTGGCATTAGCTCAGAAAAACACAATGCCTTTGTCTGAGTAATTGATGGCCATCCTACTCAATACTCCACCAGTAGCTGTGTGTCAAATCAGAACTGATCATAGCTGAAAGATATTTTAGTCACCCTGTCTGATAAATGCAGCAGAATCACTCTCTGTACTGCCACACTCCCATTAGAATTTCATGTTATTTAATCTGGAACTTTTTGAATAGCAGCTCTTTATAGGTATCCATAAAAGAACCCTCTACTCCTCATGACTGTTTCTTTAGAACAAGATGCAGCAGCCCCTGCTAGGCTGTTTGTTCCCTCCCTCTGCACTGTACTCTCTTCTGAAGACCAGTAGTTCCCCAAAGATAAAATCATGACCGAAGCTCACACACCCAGAAGTCCTATGTTCCAGGCCTTGCCAGGTGCCCCTTCCATCACAGCTCCTCTCTGAAGACTTACCTCCACCCTGTCATGCATTCGTTAAGATAGTGCTTCTCAAACTTTGTATGCATTGGAATTACCTTAGACTTGTTAAAACCCAGACAGATGGGGACCACCTCTAGCATTTCTGACTCGGTAATTTGGGATAGGACCAGATAATCTGCATGTCCAACAAGTTCCCAGGTGATGCTTATAAGGCTACTGATTCCAGAACTACATTCTGAGAACCAATGAGTTAAGCATGTCATAAGCAACAGCTTATTAGTGTTAAAGAGCTATTGTGTGGTAGTGGTTTACTTAGCTGAATAAATTAGAATGAAATTGAAGTTGCCCACAAAATGTACATTGCACGCTCTCGTTCAAGTGACATCGTACATTAGTAAAGATGGGAGTTATTATAGCAGTGTACTTGCAACTCTTACAGGCACATAGCTTTAAGCTATATTCTTTTTTTTTTTTTTTTTTTTTTTTTTTGAGACAGTCTCGCTCTGTCACCTAGGCTGGATATATTCTATATGACTGTGCACTTTTTCTTACCTGCAGCCCATCCTGGCTTGCTAACGATTGGCGTTTGTAGGCTAGTACATGTGACATCCCAGGATCCCTTGTCTCTAGGCATAAATTCAAGGGACTAGGGTTTTTCTATGAAGTATACTCAAGCTGTAGGCCGTAGGACATACTTCAAGAATGATTGTAAAGAATATCCAGCTTCCTCTTTCTTCTTTAGAAAACAATAAAAAACAAAAAACAAAACCCAGGCTGTTCAGCAAGTCACCTGGCAGCTGTAGGATGTAGAGGAAGCAAAATCATAAGAATTTAAAAATCTCACATGGCACTAAGTTGTAGAGGATTTTGACATAGCCCAAACTTTACCTTAAGTAAGTTACAATGTCTGAGTTACAACGATTGCCTAAAGTCAGGTTTATGGTTTGTGTTTATATGTTGTTGTGTATGCAATACAATATAATGATTCTTCAAGTTTATGATGCCATCAAGAAGCTGTAGACTGAGAGTAGTGTTCATATGTACAAACGAATAAGTATTTCATAGGTAAGTCCAAAGTAATTCAACGTTATGTCTAAAGTAAAATTTGAAGAGACACATTTGGAATATAATTCAGTCTGATCAACCATCTGTTTATCAGGATTTATTGGTCTGCTGCTTGATAACATTTTATATTTTTCAAGGTCAACTTTGTATTTGAGTTGATGCATATTATCACGTTACTGTGTACTTCAACACACTATTGATTTTCTGTCTGTGTGTTATCTCTTATTTCAGGATTTCATTGTGATTTTAAAAGTGTGTAAGCAAGCTTATAATCAATTTAGCAAATTCAGGTTTATAAATTAAACATTCTTCTTCAGCTTAACTCTTTGGAGTGTCTCCCTCAGTTGATTTTGAGCCACTAAGAAAATTCAGATATATGTTGTACAAATAAGAAAATAAAAGCTTTTTAGTCTTTACTTTGCTATCAAAAGAGATGACATTTCTACTGCTATTTGCCTTACCTCTTCTAAGAAAATCATATCTACATTCGGCTTATAATTTAATCTGTGTATAAAAGCAGTAGAGTGCAAACTCATTCATGCATCTTTAAGTAATTGAAATAAAATTTAATTAACGTAGTTTATTTTCCTCTGTTTTGCATAATTAATGAACGCAGAGGGCATTCTTAGGCTCAGAAACAGTTATTAGAGAGAGAAAAAAATGTAGAACTAAGATGAAAAAGGCAGTAAGAAGGTAACTTAGGATTAAACTTTACAGTGTATTTGTAAACTACATACTTACCTGGGTCAAGTTCACAATGTTTTCTTTCTTAGACTATCAACAAAGTGCTGCTCCAGTATGCTGCAATTGTATCAAGTGATTTCAGTTCCTATTGTGATAAGGAAAATGTGGTAAGTAAAAATGTCTCTACTCTCAAGTATCTCTCAGTTGAGATTTACTTCTTCAAAGTATGAGTGAGCAAGAGAAATTGTTGGCTTTCAGTTTTCATATAGGATAATAAGAAATAAGGATCTTAAGAAGTTGAAAACTTCTCCAGGGTTCTTGAACCGGTTTTAATACAGGATTTACAGGAAGGTTGAGAGTGTCTCAGTGCCAGCCAACTTGTGGTTTTCCATGTGATAAGGAACAAGACTAGAATAAATAATTGAAAATTCACATATAAAATACTGGAGCTGAGAAAAACAAGGGACTTAAAAATTAGATGAGTATTGGCACCAACTAGTTTCATGTTGGCACTAATACTAAACTAAGTGTAATTTAGTCTTTCAGTTTTCAAATAAATTGCAAAGGTTAATATATGCGACAATGCTGATTTCTATTCTGAATTATTAAAATAGCTTTTTTAGATGATTGAGAAAATGTTTATAAAATTCAAACTAGTATTGAAACTTAATAAAAGGCATAAAGAAAAGTGAGATAAAAGTATTTGAAATATAGTCAGATTTATTTTATGATGGAAGGTGAAAGCTTTCTTATCAATCTGTAATATTAGGAGAAATACAATGGCAGCATTGTAAACATTTTGAAAAACAGTAGCTCTGAAAAAAAAAGTGTTTAAAAAGTGAGTATAGGGTTTTTTTAAAAAAAAAAAAAAAAAAAAAGTTTTCCCCCTCAAAAAATCAGTTTCGCTATCAGGTGAATCTAAATTATTCTAAAGAAAGCTACTAGTTTTCTCCCTGAAACCTCATTGACCTCTTGCTGACAGCTCATTAAGATAAGTCAGTCCTAATGGTTCTTGAGAATTCTATAAGATGCTTCTTTTCCTTAAATTAATATGCTGCCCAGCAATTTTATTAGAACTTTTTGACAACTCAAACAATGATTTCTAATTGCTCTTGATTATACTCAAAAAGCAAGATATTTATTTATTGAAAGTATGTTATTTCTGATTAAAAGATAATACATGTCTAAAGTGTTACATTGAAAATGCAAAGAGTATCTGATAATTTCACAAGAGGATCTTGTTTATATTAGGACAGCCAAATTGAAGATTTTGAAAGGTGGTCGTGAACTCCTAAGGCTAATTCCTGCCATTCAGAAAGGCAAATTAGTTTTTAAAAGCCCCTGCAGAGTTCACGTTATGTATTAACATTCTATATTTTACATTGAATAAACACTGAGATAAAAATCATAACCCAGTGTTTATTATATTATTCTATGTACTCTTTCTGTAGGTTTTATACTTTTAGAAATTAAATCTTTATAAAAAGAACCAAACGCCCTCCAAATATTACAGCAAAGAAACTTCCTTTTTCTTCCCTCGGTGCTTTTCTTCTGTAATTACTAATATCTTGACCAGCCTTATACACTATTGCTTAAATGCCAAATATCATTTTAGCTTTTATAAAAGAATATCACTTGGTTACTTGGCTTATGTTTTCATTCAAGGCAAATTGAAGTGCTTTTGTACATTTCCATGAGTATATATAGTTACTATTACAGATACTTATTTATAATTATTTCAGTATAAGATTTCAATATCAAGACCACTGAAACTTGTACATCTTTCAGTATATCTATGGTAATATATCTATTTCATCTGCAAATTGAGCTAGAAGCCTCTTAAGATAGACATCATTTAAGATATGACCATAATATAGGCCAGGTTTGGAAGCTCACACCCGTAATTCCAGCGTTTTTGGAGGCCAAGGTGGGCAGATTACCTGAGGTCAGGAGTTCAAGACCAGCCTGGCCAACATGGTGAAACCCTGTCTCTACTAAAAATACAAAATGTGGTGGCATGCACCTGTAATCCAAGCTACTTGGCAGGCTGAGGCAGGAGAATTGCTTGAACGCGGGAGATGGAGGTTGCAGTGAGCCAAGATTGTGCCATTACACTCCAGCCTGGCCAAAAAAGAGTGAAACTCTGTCTCAAAAACAAACAAACAAAAAAGATATGGCCATAACATTTGAGTTCTTGGGGTTTAGAATTAAAGACCAGAGTTAAATAAAATATCCATGTCAGAATAATTTGTTTTCTACTGTAACATTTTAAATTGGAAATGGGTCAAAATATTTTTATTCATTTTATTTCATATTCCAAAATATAGCAAGACATCACAATCTAAATTAGAATTACTTTTATTTTGAATAATTTAAAAAATATTTTTAAACTCAGAAATACTTCGACCCTGTAGAAATATTCCTAGTCTGAAAAACACTAACTTTCATATTCACTATGTTTCAGTTTCCTAACTTTGTTCCAGATTGAGATAAAATTAAAGGTATTATTATATTTTTAGGGAAAAAATCAAGATATGAGAATAGGAAGATACAAATTACTTTAACATAGGTTGTTTTATCTCACTAAACTCCTCAAAAAGTAATATCCTTGAATTAGGGTAAAGTTTCCTTTGCTGTCAGTTTCTTTTTTTCATTTACTATGAAGTTGTTCTTTTTTTCATTTACACTGAAATTGTTGAAAGTAAAAACTTTCATGATTAAATTTAAGGTGAATTTGTGTAATCTGTTCCCAGGAGCAGTTTGATGAATTGATTCAGTAAAATTGAACTTTGAACATTTCAAGGTCAGGGAAATCTTAATGAAAAGGGAGAGTCTCATATTTATTTTTGTCTCCCTCTGGATAACTGCATCTCTTTTTTTTTTCTCTGTAGTCTAACTTGGGGTCAATAGTTATCCATGTCACGTGAGCCAAACTGTCCATGTTCATTTGGTTCTCAGTAGCTCTTTTTAATCAGAAATCATCATAGTAAGAAGAGTTGGCAGCTGGCCTTTCTTTATTTATAAAGCTGATACTAGGGTCCTGTTATATGTGACAGTAAAGATTAGATTGAATGTTAATATCAAATAATCTAAGAAGAGTCTATCAAGCTAACTTAGACCTATGGGAAACCAGGTGATAATAACCCCTCACCCATGTAATCTTACTGCTTCTCATTATAAGTCATTGTTTTACTTTGACCTTGGATTTCTCCATGGTGTGACTGCCCAAATTCACACCAAATCTTCCCATTCTGCAATTAAAAATAAATGCCAATGACCCTACCAACTAGTGAAAAGATAGGCTATTCGCTTATTTTGTGGACTTTGGGTCAAGATGCTGAATCCTCTGAAAATGTGGCCCTACTCACTATGGAAAGGACTAAGCCCAGATCAAGTAGTACTCAATTATGGCTATGGATCAGAATCATTTGTGGAACATCTTGATTCAGCTAATTAAAACAGAATCTTTGGGGGATACATCTCAGATATCTGTGTTAAAAAATAAAGTTTTTAAGTGACTGGAATCAAGGAAACAGAAAGGAATTTTTAAATTCTTTGCATAAATCAAAGTGATGATGTGGTCACTTTAAGAGTCAAGTAGAAAGTTTTTCAAAGGTCATTAATGTGGCTAAAGTAATAATAAAATCTTTCCACTGATAAGAGCTAACACCTCTCTGACATCCCGTGAGTCCTTTGCATGACTCTGGTTATTGGCTTATTTCCCAGCAACTTGGAAGATACATCCATTTTCCTTCCTTTGTCTGTTTATCTTTCTGTGTCTGTTTTCCTCTGATATACTGGCTCTTAGGAATCAATATACAGCAAAGATTAAATGATTCTACAACTATTATGGATTGTTTTCTAATTGTGGATTAATTTTAACTATTCTAAGTTCACATCTAGAGCTGTCACAAAGCTTTACATCTTTGTTATTGTTATATTTCTGGATCCTTGGAAACAAGTAGAGAAACATTTTCTAAGCCTGTATTTATTATATGTACACCACTGTGCAGTAGTTTGTGAGTAAGAAAAGCAGAAAGAGACACAGCAGCATGTACAATGTATTTAAGGTTGGCCGGTGAGAGTGAAAACCAACTCAAATGTAAAGCAATATAAAACAAATGCCAAGTGAGAGGTAAGATAAAATCCAGGAAAAAAGAACACTCTAACCTAAATGATGGATATGAGTCAAATAAGCAAAGAGGAAAATGAGAAGAGAAACACGGGTTAAAGCCAGAGGCAAAAGGCTTTGAATACTAGCATGTGGTCTTTATCTGCAGCCAGAAAATATATTTAAGTTTATTTTTTATATGTTTTTGCATATAAAAGAATCACATGGTATTTTGTTTCCTAAAACAGTAAAATAATAGAAGAATTTAAGCTAACCTTTTTCTAAAAGTAAATCTCTAAAAGCAAAAAATGTGCTTACTTTCTAAGTATGAAATGTTACAATGTTAAAGATAAAAGAAACTTTAGCAGCAAAGTTTTGCTCCAACGGTTTATTGTCTGAGTATGTTATTAAATTTCATTCCCCAATGTGGCATTATATTTTTCCATTTCCCTTCTTAACTGTTACAAACTATAATGTCGAAATGGCAGAATTATTATATACATCAAATATACTAGGAAGCCAAGATAGCTATTTGTAACCACCTGTTAAGTTAAACTCATTCAACAATTTTATATAAAATCATTGCTCATAATATTCTTTTTTTTCTATATTTAAAGCCCTGTATCTTGATGAACAATATTCAACAATTGCGGGTCCAGCTGGAAAAAATGTTTGAATCCATGGGAGGGAAAGAGGTGGGTATCTTTTTCTCCTACGTTTGCTAAAATCTTACTTAGAGATTATTAGCAGCGTATCTCTTGCTATGAAAGAGTCTTAAGTTTTAACATGGCTAACTAAGAACAGGAGTTGATAATAATCTAAAATGTCATTAGCAACTAAAATGATTATTATCCACAACAGAATACTTTAGTACACACATTAGAAGTATGAGTGGGAGGCAGAAGATAGTAGCCTTTGGTCTTATGTGTGTGCGCATGTGTGCTGGTATGTGCAGTCACATATACACGCATATATATTTGTATGCTAATGATTTGTAAAGTTCCATAAATTGTGTTTTTCACTGTCTTGTACAATGTCAGTTTGATATCAATGTTCTGAAATATGCTTTGTGGTGCTATTTGTTTTTGATGTACTGGTAGTTTAGTTTATTTTTTTTTTGAGAGGAGTCTCGCTCTGTCGCCCAGGCTGGAGTGCAGTGGCACAGTCTCGGCTCACTGCAAGCTCTGCCTCCTGGGTTCACGCCATTCTCCTGCCTCAGCCTCCTGAGTAGCTGGGACTACAGGCGCCCACCACCAGGCCCGGCTAATTTTTTTGTATTTTTAGTAGAGACGGGGTTTCAACATGTTAGTCAGGATGGTGTCAATCTCCTGACCTCGTGATCCACCCACCTCGGCCTCCCAAAGTGCTGGGATTACAGGCGTGACCCACCGCGCCCAGCCGGTAGTTTATTTTTCACATCGAGAAAGTTGTCAAAAATGTATTGTGTGCTGTGTCTGTAATGTGTCGTGTCTTTGTCTAACATCTTTGACTTGCAATTCCATGAGCAGAAGAAGGAAGGAGAAAGATTCTTTTATGAGGTTTGTGATAGTAAGCATCTTTTCCCTTACCTGGCTGTTTCCTCCAACCTTCACTCCATACCTAAAGATCATTGCATTTTCTACTTATTCTCATTTGCTTGTTTGGAACAGACAGAGAGTGAAATACTAGCTATGCACCTGCATCTTCCTGCCTGCCACAGTCTTCTCTTTCATAAACTGACCTAAGTATTCAGGGATTGAGGACTGGAGAAGGTGCTGAGAGGGAGGGTCACGAAGCAGGGTTTCTCCCCATGCCCTCATTCCCCTTGAAACAATCTCAAGGGCAGCTATGTCAAGAATATGTAGATAGATATTTCTGTTTAAGATTCCTTTACATTGTTCCTTCGTGTGGGAAAGTTTCTGAGATGTGCGTAATGCTAAGATGCATTTCAAAGTAAATATCCCTTTTATTTCTAAATTTATGTGGCTACAAATGTTTCTTTTAAGATTTTCTTCTTCCCATGTGATTTTGCTTTTAACCTCAAGGAGATGTTTTTACACTTCCCCAATGTCTGTTTCTTTTTCAGTATTTTGAAAAATGAACTTGCTATTTAGCATTCTACAATGGAGAAACACTAGAATACATGTGCGATGATGCAAAACTTTAAAAAAATGAACCTTTATGAGCTGTGCCTTCGTTGCAATCTCAGTTTTATTTGTATAAAATAAGGCCTCATTCCTTAAAGTGTGTTAATGCTTTATGTAAAGTTTGAGGCCATTGATCTTATTTTGAAATTATTCTGCTGAATTAGGTGAGCACAACCAATTAAGGAACATAACATGAGATTTCCTTTTCAATTTTACTGATGTTTTATATTCAGACTTGAAGTCCACTTAGCATTTAGAAAAATGATGAAGAAAGTATTGATTTCATCTGGGAAATATTATCTCCTTTCTGTAAATTTTAAAGCCCACAAATCATTTAAGAATAAAGTTCTATTTAAAATGTCGTATTTCCATAAATTTCTCCTTATGCTACTTATGCTATTTCATTACTATTCTGTGTTTGAACTCTAATGTGAATAACATATTGCTGAACTGAATTTAACCAGACAAATCAGACCTGTACTTAAAGGAAACTGTATGGGCCAAGTCCCTTGCTCATTAAAAATGTTATAAAGTGGCTTCTTCACCAGTCAAAACTGAATTCCTTATTTCAGATAGAATTGCTGGTTTGAAATATACAGGTTTCACACTATATATTTTATTTCAAATATATGACTAAACCATATAACTCCTCCTCTTATTGAAGAAAATAATGAAAACACATACTGAACTTGGTGCCTTCTCCCTTTAAAACTCTTGCAATGTCTATTTGATAAAGTCCTCAGACACAATTTAAGAAGAAAACGTAATTAAATCAGTGAAATAAAATGAATGCCTAGATTCTAACAATGTAATCTGCTCCTTTGTTTTTCTAAATATTTTTTTCATTTATTTCCTTCCTTTCTCTACCCTTTTCTGTGATTTTCTATTTCTCCTGTTTTCTTTTTCTCCTATGCATAGATCTTTTCTCTTATTCTCTTCCATTTTCAGCTCAAAGTTTTAGGTAGGGCCAGTCAGAGTTGGCACAGAGATTGATGAAATGTCAGGAGGAAGCAAGACTTGCATTCAAGTCTGAGTGCATCATGTGTCCTCCCAGAAAACAGAAGCTTAATTGATACAGAATTATGATAGAGTTTCTGATTACTCTGAGGTCTCTAGGCAACATAATTTCAAAATAATAAGCAGAGTTCTTCCAATATTGTTGTATAAACATAGCAGTATCTAAATGGTTTCCTTAACTTAGGACTTTTATAAAGATGAAAAAGGATTTGATTGAAAATTACAGCATTCACCCTTTGATATGAGAAAATTACAGAATTCACCCTTTCATATGCAACATGTGATACAGACATGTTCAGGGGCCTTTAAAAGTTATACAATGTGTTCCAATTCAAATTCCCATTTTTTCCTTGCAGTAGAACTGGTTGTAAAACCTTTGACTGGTATTGTAACCAGTTCCACTGTAAATAAGGGAAATATTCCAGGCTAGACCTTATTTTTCTTTTAAGAGTTTCTTTTTATTTTATCCCGCACCATCTGTGCTGAGATACATACTTCTTGCTATATAAATTAAATAGCAAATAATTGCTTGTGCACTTGCTCAAAATGGTTTTTAATGCTATGTGTTTATTAGTTGGCTTCTAACAACAGCATTGCTTTCCTCTAATATTATACCACCTGCAAAGTGCTGGCTGCTTACAGGCATGACTGTGTGCTGCTGCAGCTCCCTGCTGCTTTAACCTGATCACCGTGTAGTTGAGGCAGCTGTTTTTTCTTCACAGAATCAGCCTCTTTTCCCTCTGGAAATAAAAAGTGTTTAAAACCTTTCTTCAGTGGAAAAATCCATTCTCTGTATGGAGTTCAAATGGAAGCATTGCTTTAACACCATGATGATCTTGGGATTATGTTTTTGACAATGGTTCCTAAAACAGTCACTTAAGCAATCTTTGTTAGACAGTTGCATGCACAATATCCTATGGGCCATGTCAGCACATTTACTTTCTAATGCCCTATTTAGGGGGGAAAAAAAGTCAAAAGAGAAAAGCAAACCACTAATTTTCTTCTCCTATAAAAGTGATTTGCCCCTGCATACAAATCAGGGGCATGTTTTGGCATAACATCTCTGATTCCTCTAGAGAATATAAAAAAATAAATCTCACAAATCATGAAGAAAAACTAACCTTTAGGAATAGAGTACAGAGTCTGTTTTTTTAAAAGCACCTCAGGGGATTTTTTCTGTGGATACAGTTTTGGGAATCACTATACTAAAACAAATAAAATAGCCAGCCCATGTTATAGATGTATTAGAGCTACAAGTTAATTTACACTACAATCCCCGTACAATATTACCTGTCCCTTTATGACACAATAACAACAAAATGATTATCAGGGTGCCATGTAATAATTTTCATTCATTGGTGAGTGATTACTTTGGGTTACATTATGTTAATAGCTTAGTTATTTCATGAATATAATTTATTATCTATCAATTGCAAATAATTACTTAGCTTGTATTCATTTTGTAATAAAAACACATTGCTGAAGCCCGTGAAAAGGATTTATCATTAATTTGCAATCTAATATATACAGGTATATGAAAAAAATCCAAAATTTAATTTCTTTTCAGGAAGTTTTAAGATATGGATTTTGAAACTCTAAAGAACTTGTATTATGATAATTGATTTAGAAGGTGCATTTATCCTTCACAATATTTTATTGGTGCAGTCATTTTAAATGGTAGAATCCACAGTTATCCATCAGACCGCTAACTGTTGATGTTGCTTCAAATTGTAGTTAGCCATTATTAATATATTTAGGGGAAAAGAAGGGTTCGTTTGTTCAGCTAAATTATTTTAATCTGTTGACCACAGGCAGCTCAATTAGGTAAAATGATAATGCTATTTTTATTGTTATGACTAAAAAAAGGATTGACTCTTCTGTGTCATATGCATGGTGGTAAAATTTCCCATGAGAGTAACTTCACATAAGTCCAGGCAGAATGAAACCAAGGAATCTGGACCCTAATCCCATTATTCTAAATATATGTATCTTTTAATGGTCAACTAAATTATTCTTTTATTTCAGAGATGTATATCTATGTCGCTTTTAATTTTTAATGAGAAATTTGATGTGTCAACTAGAAATTGCATCTGACTGCCCAAAAGTGTGTCTATGTAGCTCGTTGAAATTCATTGTAATACCTATTAGCCACATGGACTCAGTCATTAGCTAAGCAACCCTAGAACAGGAAGGAAAAACATTAATCTTCATCATTTTTCACTTGCCACTATCCTCTCACCTTTATATGTGCTGAGGCAACAGGAGATGAAAGATCAGAGTTTTAAAGGAAATAATACTCCATGACAGTAGTTCTTCTTAAACTTCAGCAGGCATCAGAACTACCTGATGAGTTTATGAAAACGCACGTCACTGAACTCTACCCCCAGTGTATTGATTCAGTGTATTTGGGGCAGGGCCAGGTGATTTGCGTTTCTAAGGAATCTCTGGGTGATGCTGATGCTACTGGTCTGGGGACCATGCTTTGAGAATTGCTGCTCTATGCTTTTTGAAAAGGAATAAGGCCAGGTGTGGTAGCTCATGCCTGTAATCCCAGCACTTTGGGAGGCCAAAGTGGGTGGATCACCTGAGGTCAAGAGTTCGAGATCAGCCTAACATGGCAAAAACCTGTTTCTACTAAAAATACCAAAAATTAACCAGGCATGGTGGCGGGCACCCGTAATCCCAGCTATAGCGGCCAAATTTTACGTTCAGGTTTCTAATCTGTCTCACCTTTTCTTAATATAGAGATATAGGTTACTAGTTAATACATTAATAAGAATTAATCTACTCTTCTCATATTTTCAGGAATTACAAAATATAGAATAAATTATCAAGTATATATTAGCTAATAAAATAGACCATTTCAAATTGTCACATATCTTTCTTTCAGTTCTAAAACTGTTTTCTAAAGCAATTTGAAAAGTTCTTCTTATTTCGTTAGAATATCCATTGTTGCCTACTTGTATGTATTTTATCTGCAGGTGGGCAGAAGTTGGGGTACAAAATAAAAAGATTTTTTAATGCCTAAGGCCCCAAGGAGATTACAAGGTGTAGGAGATTTGGTGAAACAATAATTAGACTAGAGATGCCTTTTAGCACTTACTGAAGGATATTCAGAAGCCAGCTGTTCCACGTCTTTCCACACCACCGTAAGCGTCTCTTCCCCTTGGGGCTGACGCTGTGTGAAGAAACGATGTGAGCACACTGAATAAGGTGACAGAATTTACTCCTTCACTAATTCATTCAACAAATATTTATTTGCTGAGCACTTGTTATGAGCTGTAAATTTTACTAGGAACTGGAGATACATTAATTACTAAGATGCAGACCCCATCATCAAAGAACTTAGAAGTTTTTAGGGGAATCAGAGCAATTAAAGAGATAAGGTTTGTGAGAAAAAAACAAGAACGCTTCCTAAATGTGAACACATCCTTCAGATGAAAGTTTTCATTGTTACAACTTATCCTACAACAATTCAGAAATAAACTCAAACCTCGCCTGTTGTTGTGTAAATAGAGGTAAAAAGGGAAATGTAATTTGGCTGAAGTCAGTAGAAGCAACCAGTGATAGCTTCATAGCGCCAGATAATAAGGAGAATTGAATGTTTGAAGTGCTGGCCTTTCTGGTTTCTTTCTCCTCCTAACCATCTCTGCCATCTCTGCAATTAGATTTAATAAATTGAACTTAATGGAAAATTAAGAGAATGAGAAGGGCCAATAAAGCAAATTATAATGAAGTGATTTAATAAATATGTTTAGTAATTTAGTACTACTACCACATAAAGTTTAGCTAACTGCTAAATTTGTGAGATTAAGAAAAGGCGCTACCGAGGAGGTTGAAAGGTTTTGTGGTTGGCGAGCCATGTCAAAATGAAATGCAGACCCAGGCAGGTGATGCTTGTTAACCTCATTTCCCAGCGCATTTGAGAGAGCTCACAGGGTTACTCATATACTGCCAAGTCTCTTTTTAAACTCACCTCTCTCTGAACCTTAAGAAACTTAAAGAGAAAGGATACATGCCACAGCAAGGAGAGAGAGGAAGACAGTTTCACTCTAACTGCCATCTTCTATAATAAATCTATTTCATTATCTTGTTGTGATCACCTTCAGTTGCTCGTGCCTGTCCTAACAAACCATAAATCAATGCCGTTACTGGTAAAATTTAACTTCTTTAACCCAGTCAATTCTCTTTTTTGCCCTGCTTAGCAGAATAGTCCTCAGGCACCCTGAGATAAGGGCTCACAGAGAACACTCTGTCCCTAGCACTTGCTGGTCAACCAGTCCTGAATTCGGTTGACCAGGTGGACTATATTCACATCGCTGAGCAGTGGTTTGTAACACATGTGAGAATGTGAAGCAACAGCCAAATGGGTCAGACAGAGTAGGACAGGGGAAAAGGGCAGAACACAATTCTAAACATAAACTGTCCCATTGATTCTATTCGTAACTTATCCCTACTCAGTCCATTTTCACAATTAGCCAATGGATGCAACATATAAACCCTAAGTTCCTTTGCATTGTTATAAAACAGGGATTCCTGTTTTTTAATGAACATTTTCAGAAGAGAATTTCTTCAGAGGAAATAGCTTCTAAGAATGCTGCTCTTCAGTCCCCATGTGACTCTGAAAGCATAACGCATTATCTGTACCTTGGTTTTAAAGATAATATATTATGCGTTATCTGGAAAAATGAGGAATTTGAACTATATGATTTCAGAAATTCTTTTTTTTTTCTCAATTTCTGTCACTATAATGACAATCCACATGTTAGCAATCCATGAAGCAGAGGAATAGTGTATGTGTTGTAGGTGAGAAGAGAAAAAATGTTGAAGAGAAAAGAATGTCCCATGACTCATATAAAGCTTGAAGGTGTAATTAAAAAAAAAAAAAAACAGTTCATAGAAACAGAAAAAAGTCAAAATTCCTTACATTCACTAACTGAAAACTATATTGAGTGAATTATAAAACGTAAGGCAATCTCTTTTTTTTTTCCTTCAGTTGTCTAGACTGAAGAACCTCATTTAACATATCTCAAAGACATTTCATTGATTCGAAGCACAGTGACAGTTGGATTTACTGCGTACTCTCTTTAATTAGGATGGGAGACAGCTATTGATGTTCAACTTTTTGAAACCCAGAAGTTAGAAACATGAGTTTATACAACTGATACCTCTAGCATAATATTCATGCAAATCTGAATAG
The DNA here is from genome assembly GCF_043159975.1 of Macaca nemestrina. Lineage (NCBI taxonomy): Eukaryota > Metazoa > Chordata > Mammalia > Primates > Cercopithecidae > Macaca > Macaca nemestrina. Next base: position 147,650,584 of record NC_092131.1, on the reverse strand, counting down.
GATAAAGAAAATGCCATAGTCCGTCTGAAAATTGTCATGTAAGTTTGTGGAGTTTCTCCTTAAGAGGCATTTTAAAATGAAACAAAAAACAGGGTAGTATGGTTAGAGCTGGGCACATTTGTTTCCAGTAGAGAGGACCATGTATTCTTTTATTTCTGACAACAAACCACAGTATTCATGATGACACCACAGGCTTATGAAGTGATTTAGGGCATTTCCAGGAAAGTATGCTACTTTTAGATTCACTAGGGAATTTTTGCTGAATTCTCAGTCATATATTTTAAGTTGAAGTAGACCTTATAAGATGAAAAGATTCTGGTCAAGTTGAAGATTTGAAGGAAAATGATCTTTTAAAAAGAAAAAAAAACAAAAACAAAAAGAGCAATAGCCCAGATAAGATTGTGAGAAGTTGCTTAAAGCAATTCCCTTGTGGAAAGCCAGCTTGAAGGATGATAAGCAAGTGTCATGATCATATTTGGGTTTATTACACCAGTTAGGAGGATGAAGTGGGGAAACAGGAAGTAAGAACACAATGTGTAGATGATTACAGTGGGCTGGAGGAGAAAAATTCAGAATCTGGAAGTGAAGAGGGCAAGATAGGTGGATAAAACATTTCAGAGATAATCACCAATCATATCTGGTATCCAAGTAAATATGGAAGGAAGAAAACAGAAGTCAAAGATGACTTTCACATTTCTGCCTTAAACAATTGTAGGCCATTAACCAAATCAGAGGAAATAAGAAGATAAATAAATTAAGAACGGTAATAAGTTGTGCTTTGATATGCTACAATTGAAGTATGTATGGGCCATCAAAGTGGACGTTTACTAGGTACTTGGAAATATAGACATGATTCTCAGGCATGCTGTGAAGAATGTTGATAATAGATTTGGGGTCCTTAGCATATGGGTGATAGTTGAAACCATGGGCATGAATTTAATTGCTCAAGGGAAGTATAGAGTAAAAAGAAAAGAAGATTGAAAAAGGAGAATTGAAGGACATTAATATTTAAGAGGTAGACAGAGGAGGAAAGTTAACAGAAGACACAGACAAATCACAGGCAGTTTGAGAAGCAGGGAAGGACCTTGGGAAACAGAGCAAACAACAGAATGAAAGAAGGCTAAGAAAAATAAGGTCCTTGAAATTAAGAAATCGTTAGTGACCATATGGAAACATGTCAATGGCATATCCATAGCAGAAGCAAACCACATTACAGAGAACTAATAAATGTTTAGGAGAAAAGGATGTGGAGTCAACAAGTTTGACAGTGTTGTAAGTGGTTTGAAGGTAAAAAGAAGGAAGGATATTGGCTAGATGTCAATGAGAATGTAGTTCCAAATAAGTTTGGCTTCTCTTTCATTGTCTATTGTTTATTTTAACATAAATGTTACCTAAGCATATTTATAGGATAGGGTAATAAAAATGGTAGAGGGAATGAAAAGGGAAAGAGATAATTGATGGAACAAAATCCAAAACAAGGAACCAAGAGTGCAAGTTAAACAGCATTTTTCTTGGAAATAAGGCTTTTTCATGGAACTAGAGGTGAAATTTTTATTTATTAATGTTTTAATGCAAAAATATCGGAGAGTATGAAACCCAACAGACAAAGGATTAAATTTTGGCCCCTGGGGAGATGGCCAGGAAGTTACCTTCCTTCCTGATTTGCACTTCCTTACAGAAAATAACAGACTGCTAACACTGATGAGCTGAACACAGGAAAGATAGCTGAGTAGCCTGTAGGAAATGAAGGAAATGAGATAGTAATAAAGACTGTGGAGACGAAATAGAATTCACACTAAAGATCCTTAATTTCTTCCATGCAAAGTCTATTTTTCAAGGGTTTGTATTGAGCTATCTAAAGAGTTTAAATGACTTTGCAACCCATTGGTTGTAACTCTAGCAAGAGCTTGAGGGTCAGTTTAACAATTGCTGCTGTAAGAGAATATAGAACATGTATTTTCTTTAGATCTCTAGGGAAAGAATCTGTTCTGGAAAACAAACAAACAAACATGCAGTGTAGGTATGGTAACCATGCTTCTGAACCAAACAAAGAGCAGGGAAACACCTGACATGGTCTGGCAATGAGAGAGAGATTTGAAATCAGGATTAACTTGATAACTCTGGACTATATGGTTTCTAAGGAATAAAAGACTTCAGGGGTAAAAATATCCTATTCATAGTTAATGCAAGGTATCAGTCCAAGGAGATGAAGATGATATGGGACTGCTTCTGTGAGGGAATCTTTTATGCTTTTGTCTATCCTCACTTCCTTCCTCAACATGTGGTAAATGCCCATGCATGCAGGACACTGGGACAGACACCCAGGACAGAAAGGTATGAATGAGTTCTATGGAAGAGGTAGATGTGTAAGAGAACATTTAGAGAGAACACTGCATATATAGTTATAGTAAAAAGCATAGTCAGTTTAGAAGCTAGATCTACTAACTGCCTAGGGCAAGCTACACTTGGGCAAACATTTTCAAAAGGAGGTAGTAAGTGAATTATCTTTTAAAGAAAAAGGAAAAGCAAACCTTAAGGAAAATAACTTAAAAGATGTCTTTACTGGTCAGGTGTGGTGGCTCACACCTGTAATCCCAGAACTTTGGGAGGCCAAGGCGGGTGGATCACCCGAGGTCAGGAGTTCAAGACCAGCCTGACCAACATGCTGAAACCCCGTCTCTACTAAAAATACAAAAAAATTAGCTGGGCATGGTGGGAGGCACCTGTAATCCCAGCTACTCGGGAAGCTGAGGCAGGAGAATTGCTTGAAACCAGGAGGTGGAGGTTGCAGTGAGCCAAGATCGGGTCACTGTACTCCAGCCTGGGCAACAGAGCAAGACTCCATCTCAATTAACAACAACAACAAAAAAAAAAGTATTGTCTACTAGCTGTCTCTCCCAGACAAGTTATATCTATTACCACAGCTCAACAGTATAAAATACCTCAATGGTATAAAACTCAGTTAATACCTATGTGGGATTATAGTTTTTCTGATTATCTGAACCATACATATTTTGGCAGCCTAGATTTTGGAATTTTCAAGCCTTTCATAGAGTGGGGAATTAAATCTGTCTTAAAAACTTTATTTTAAATTCAGAATTTGACTCAAAATCCTTAAATTTTCATTGTGTATATTCCTCTTTACATAGAAACTTTATTTATGTAGCCAGCCAGCCAATAAAGTTGTTCAGATACACATGCTAATTGAGTTTCTACTTCAGAATGAATTAAACTGTGACTTATGAATGTTCAAAATTTTTCTGTTCTTTCCCTCTTTATTTTTGCTTTTAACAATAACTCTAAATAAACGATACAAAAAGATTCAAGATAATTTTGATGTTGTACTACTTACATAACTAGGATAAAGTTTAAACCTTTGAAAAAATAGATTGCCTTTTACCTTTACAAAGTACCCAATATTTTTAAAAATATGCTACTGATAATTTAGGCAATGAGCTCTCAACTCCCAATCTATTATTTCTTAAAATTCTACAAAATTTGTAGGAGTAAGAAAAACGTCCTCAATTTGGACACATGAGGTAATGCAGAAGAACCCAAGAACTGGTAGTTTTACTACCTAAAGAGATTGTTTTATTATTAGATGAGTATGATATTTATGTCCATTATGCTCATTATTGAAAAAGATCTGCAATTTACAAACGCCATGTACATCGGCTTCAAAATTGCTTTGCCTGTTTTAATGGTGTGATATAGATTACATAAACGTTAAATAGTTAACTGAAACTGAAACTTTTCCTTTTGTGGGAGGGACTGGTTACATGACAGAGACATTCCGTCTGCACCTACTTAGAAACATACCTGTGTATCCAGAAATTAAAACTGTCATCCTTTGTTCAAATCACTGTAGTCTGGTAGTTTTAGGTTGTCAAGTAATAATTATTTGATAAGAAATATCTATTCACCAAATACCTAAGGTGGACTAAAATAATTTTATGAGAAAATAGCATAATTTTGTGCAAGTGACCTGTGTAGCCATTTCTGTATGACTTTGAAGTCATTATCTGGTGATAATCCTACCTCAATGTGAACAAATTACCTCAATGTGTATATTAAACTAATAGGAAAACCAAAACACATTTTAAATAAGAAGCAACCCCCATTTCCTGAAGAAAACGCTACTTTCAGAGCGATTTCCTTGGAGGTGGTAGAGGAAGTGGAGAGCCTGAAGAAAGCCAAATGGGAGAACTTATCTCTCATCTCTCTTCCCCAACATTTTAATCAAATGAAATCAAGGTAAAATTGCTATTAGCAGAATAAGAAGAAAATATAATTTTAAAAAATTCAGCCTGCATGGTTCCTTAAGAGTGGAGTGGAAAATCCACATATGTTTTCTTGGTTAAGGGTTAGGTTGTGATAGTTTGTTAGGCAAGTTGTGATTAAATTCACTATCCGTACCTTAAGTCTTTTTAAAATAAGTATGTGCTATCTAATTGTCTTTCTGAATTACTTCCCTGCAACTGGTTATAGTTGAATAGAACTCTTAGAAAGTATGAGGCTCACAGATATGCTAATTTTCTGACTCTTACAGAAGTCTGTCTCTGTTATGGTAGCCTGTGTGTCTGGACAAGAGCTGTCAGCATAACCGATTACTAAGACAGAAAAAAAAAGATACAAGGAGTCCAGAAAAATCACATTGCCTCTGATAGAGGGCAGAAACTAATCAATCCTGAAAATTACCTGGATTTGAGTTAACACTGATATAAAAGATTGGTGTGATATAATTAATAAAGTCTCAAATGCCAAATGCAATATTTGATTTTCATTCCAATGTTTTTAGTCATGTCACTACAACTTAGAGCTACCCCGCTGCAGAGATGTATAAATCATTCTTCTTCCTAGCAGTTCCTTAGTATCAGAAAGTACTATTGGAGGAATATAGGGCTTACGTCCAATGCACACATATAGGGACACTTCTTGGTTCTGTGTCGGCTCCCAGGACTTTCAACTGATATTAGGTCCTATATTTAGTTGGCATTCTTAGATTCTCTTACTTATACTAAGTCACGCTTTAATTCGTTTTACTCCCCAAACTTGGCTTTATCCTGTCCTCTTCTTTTCAATAATAGATCAGCTTGGGCAAGAACTAATGACAGTAATGGTAGGAAACTAAATTTCTAAAGGTAGAAAGAAAGAAAGAGTCACATTCCAATTTCAGAGAATATTTCAAATTGCTATTTACATGAATTTCTCTCTGCTTGAGACAATAGATCTATTATCCTGAACTTTCAGCTGTAAATTAGCAACCAGGAAGAAAAGTCAGGCCTGTCGTCTCCAGAAAAACATGGGAGTGCTTGGATACCTTGTCTATCCTATTACTCTTAATTCCAAAGTTGGGGAAATATGAAAACACCTTTAAATAATGCACAACACAATATTCAAAAGTTAGTTTTTAACAACTTTTATTCTTAATGTGCCTATTTATTTACAGGGGTATTGAAGATTTAAATATATTTTGAAGTAGCACGTATATTCAGCTGAAGTATAACAGGTTTTCTAAATTATGGAATTATCATGTTCTGGAGGATATTTTTGTCATGGCTTGCTTCTCATTGCTATAACCAACAAAGGCTTTGCTACCTAGCTGTTATTTGTATGCATGCCTTGAATTTCAAACCATTTTTTGTCTATGAGAACCCCTTGGTTTCTTTAAAGTTTCCTAAATGTTTAGATTTGATTTCAAAGACCGAAAAAACAAAAGAAGAGAAAAAAGTTTACGTGTTGTGTGAAGTTACCATATAATAATCAAAATGCTTGTAAGCGAAACAGAGGCATGCTTTCTCAAAACTCCAAAGTAATATTGTTTATGGTCTCTCTGCAGCTAGATTCTGAAGCTAGTACTATTCTAAAAGAACTTCAGGTTAAGCTCAGTGGAGTCCTGGATGAGCTCAGCGTCACGTACGGTGAAAGGTAAGTGACCTCTGTTGTCATTATCTAAATTAGATAATTAGTGTCAGCTCATAATATTCTTGCCTTCAATATTGTTTCCTCTGACTGACTAAATCTATTTAACTTCAAGACCCAATCTAAATGTCATTTTCTCTGAAACATCTGTTATGACACCACAATCTAATAGTGCTGTCTCGCTATGCACACCCTAGAACTCTGTGCATCCTTCGGCCGGGTAAGACCTATAACACTATCCTCTAAGTCTTGTTTTACCTGTTTCCCACACTCAGGACAGAAACCGTATCTCATACCTATATGCAATTCTAGTGTTGAGAGCTTGGTGACTGGCTATTGAAAGACTAAAGAGAGGGAGGGAAGAAAAGAGAAAAACTTCACATATATAAGAAGTTTGAGTTGTATCCATACCATATATATCAATGTGGTTGCATTCAGTATAGCTGGATCAACAACCCTATACCAAATTGTCAGGATTCTTGGATTTAGGGCTTAGCAATCTGAATACAACTACCCCATGCGAAGAAGTTTGGAAACTACTGATATATCTATATATTTTAAATGTTTGTTAAAACTGGCTTTATCTGTGATACGATTCTAAAGAAAGGTAAGTTCACCCTAGTTAAATTTCACTTCAGTTCTGTAGGAAAAAGCTATCATCTCATCAAAATGTTAAAATAGATAGGAAAGAACATACATTTTTGAAGAGGTTCATTAATATAGAATCTGCTTTAAATAGTAGTTCAATAACTCATGTATTATTTTAAAATATGTGTTCAGTTTTCAAAAGAGACTATAAAGATTGCTCTTCAGGGCCGGGCGCAGTGGTGCATGCCTGTAATCCCAGCACTTTGAGAGGCCAAGGCGGGCGGATCATGAGATCAGGAGATCGAGACCATCCTGGCTAACATGGTGAAACCCCGTCTCTACTAAAAATACAAAACAAACAAAAAACAAAACAAAATTAGCTGGGTGTGGTTGTGGGCACCTGTAGTCCCAGCTACTTGGTAGGCTGAGGCAGGAGAATGGCGTGAACCTGGGAGACGGAGCTTACAGTGAGCCAAGATTGCACCACTGCACTCCTGCCTAGGTGACAGAGTGAGACTCCGTCTTAAAAAAAAAAAAAAAGGCTCTCTTCAGGTAGGGACTATCTCTAGCTACCACTCATCACCTACTGTTGTGTTTTAGAAAGATCCAGTATTAATAAACTTTTTTCAATTAGTTATGCCATTTTTTAAATGAGAAAGACAAAAGAGTCTGAAAGCATCATATTTTTCTTCTTAGATGTAGGAATAAAGCAGAGTGAAGAATAATCTCCCACTTAGACTTCTCTTCATTATCAGAGGTGTGTCCGTAACTTCCTTAAGCAAGGTAGCCTTGTCTTCGTGGAACTCACCTTCAGGGCTCAACTGCTGAGCCAGAGCAGCCTTGCTGTGTTGAGCCAAGGGTAGTCACCCTGCCTCTGCAGTGTTGTTAGCTGACTCGATGATCCTGTCTATTTCATCTGGATGTTAGTCAGCAATTTCAAGATTCTGTTACCTGAAGTTGGAAAGACATAGATTGTTCTAGAGATGTGGGGTTCGTTGACTCTGACTTGGGGTGACACCGAAAGATGAAGAGGCCTTTGCTGAGTCATTTCAGGCTGCCTCTCTTTGTTCTAGTTGCAAATTAACATGTGGTTAGCAGAAAGACTGTTGCCTTCAGCCACGGAGGCAACATTAGAGATTATTTAGCAAAGTTAGGGGGAGAAAAAAAGAGGTCAGGAATAGCTCGAGTTGTTCAGAACTTTATGGAAAATAAAATGGCTAGACAGAGTAGAAACTAGAATATAAGTAAAGTATAATTAAATTATTTTCTGTAGAATACCTAAATCATTCTGAGGATAAGTGCTTTTTGTTTTGTTTTGTTTGGGGAGGTGGAATATTCAGGTTATAAAGGCTAGAATATGTTTTCTGATTTGAAAGATACCTGGATAAACCACAGTTATGAAAGAAGGAGTAGTGTCCTTCGGAGGACACTTGAAGAACTTTATTTGTATGAAGTCAGCTCTTTTAACCTAAATAGTAAAACCTGCAGCTACCCAGAATCCATTTATTCTTGATTTTTTAAATATAGGAAAGAATTTAGTACTTTGTTCAATTAGGGTTTATTAGGACTATTGGAATAAATGGGCCACATGTCATGCTTTCCTCATAAAAAGTATAATTATTATATCCTTGTTGCTATGTTGCTATGGCTTTATTTCTCATACTACCAATCAGGTCTGTATTATACTCTCAGGGTAGAAAAGTCTCCAGTAATCAATGTGATCATGCTGTGAAGTCAAAATGCATAATTTTAGTCTAAACCTACTCTTCTTAAGGTCTAAATTAGCAGTATAGAGTTTTAGAATTAAGTGTATAACTAATTATAAAAATCCACTTGATTTTATGTTATTAAAACTCATAATTAAATAATTCTACTATATACAGCTGTTAGGATGTTTTTGCTGTCAAGTCAGAGCTGAGCCAAACCACACATTTGTGGATTCCTGACATGTTCACAGGGCACCTACCTGGGAACTGAGACTAAGTTGTATAACCTCAATAATAACTTAAAGATGGTCTTAAAATTTTCAAAGGGTGTGCCACTAGGGTTTCTGCTTACACATGTTTTGCAGTTTGGTTTTTGGTTTGCTCCTTTTTTTCTTCTTCTTCTTTTTTTTTTTTTTTTTTTTTTTTTTTTGAGACGGAGTCTCGCTGTGTCTCCCAGGCTGGAGTGCAGTGGCGCGATCTCGGCTCACTGCAAGCTCCGCCTCCCGGGTTCACGCCATTCTCCCGCCTCAGCCTCCCAAGTAGCTGGGACTACAGGCGCCCGCCACCACGCCTGGCTAGTTTTTTGTATTTTTAGTAGAGACGGGGTTTCACCATGTTAGCCAGGATGGTCTCGATCTCCTGACCTCGTGATCCACCCGCCTCGGCCTCCCAAAGTGCTGGGATTACAGGCTTGAGCCACCGTGCCCGGCCTTTTTCTTCTTCTTAACCAACACCTTTAGTACTAGAGGCTGGCTAGATTAAGTAAACAAAAAAAATTCAGGAATATTTCATAGGCATTATTCTGTGAGTATGTGGCTCCTTGGGTGCTCACAAAATCTGTAATTATTTACTGGCACTACTTTTATTCAAGCCAGTTAATATAGACTTTTTTTTTTTTACCAAAGGAAAAAAAAATAGAAAAAGAAAATAGTTTTTAGGTGAATTTACCAAAAATTGATAGAGACAAAAAGGTAAGGTGCAAGTATTGGCTTCACCTGGATTAATGCAAAAGTAGAATGCTATTGTCCATCATACCTCGAGAACCCTTCCTCTATATGCCTGATACCATACCCAGAGCTGGCTTCTCATTAGAGTTTACAATATGGGTCTGTTTAGAAAACTGATTTTTCACATAATAGGAACATAAATGTCACACCTCTTGTCCAGTCTATCCCCCAACCCCAATGCTCTAATTTGAAAATCAGTGCAAAAGAAAATCAGTGCAAAATCAGTCTATCTCCCCACCCTAATGCACTGATTCAAAAATCAGTGCATATGAAAGTAGTCGTTTCAAAGGTGATTTTTACTACAGCCTGCATAGATCATTGATGACCCAGTGGTAAATCAACTAGTTCAAAATATTTTCAACATGATTTACCTTCCTTTTCAATTGCCTCAAGTATCTACTACCTTTACTTTGATTCAATACACACTCCACCACAAACAACATCCCCTTTCTCATTTTCCCCACCATCTCTTGTACCCTCTACCTGACCAAAGTTCAAAGGCAGCTTCAGCCAGATAAAAGTGAAATAATCAAGGATTTAGACTCTCTTAGATGACAGCTTGGAAGAGAATGTTCCTTTAAAGCAGATAAATATGCAGAGAGCCAAGAAATGAGCCAAATTCAAAGGGGCCAGCTGAGATGCAAGGATCAAGGAACCAAATGTAAATGCCAAGTCCAGAGGGGCAAGAATGGTGTTGTCAACAGTAAAGAAATCCAAGAATGCAGGAGCCAAAAATGGAGACAGATCAAACATGATGGTAGAAGTGGAATCAGTCCTTGAATATGTACACAAAATTATGAACAAGCGTATGTATAACCCTGCTATTAAAGGCCCGGAAGCAAGAAAAAAACCCAAGTTGTGATCATTTAACATTTATTAAAATTTTTCCATATTAGGCATGGAAATATGTAGAATGCATGCATGAATAAACAAACACCTATATTGTATTTAATAAAAGCATTATATGGTGAACATTCCTAAACTTCTATTTAAAATCTGAGGAATTTATGCATTTGGATACTTCTCAAATACTAACTGCATAATCATTGTGTGTGGAGGAGGAGAGGAATGGCATTGAGTTGACTGCAATACTAACATGAATTCCCTCCTTTTCCTCATTACCATTCCAATGATTTGACCATTTTCCAAGCTTTCATTGATCTTCATTCTCCTAAGTAGGTTTTTCTTGCCTGCCCACACATGTGTTATCATTACTCCTATTGTTGGAAACATGAAAATAGCAGACAATATACTAAGTAGGTTTTTCTTGCCTGCCCACACATGTGTTATCATTACTCCTATTGTTGGAAACATGAAAATAGCAGACAATATAAAGAAATGGTGATGAGGCTAAGAGTCTCTAAGATTTGAAAATCCTACTACTTGCCACTGCTTACTTAGGAAAGAACCATCAAAACTGGTGTAGGGGATATACAGAATGAAAAAGGCAATACAAAGTATTACTCTTCGCGACATTTAAATTCTTAGAGTGGATGAGGAAATAGAGGTAGGTGGAAGGAGATGGTCCATTAATGCATTCAAGCCAGATTTCTTTTTAATAGCTTTATTGAGATATCATTACCATATAAAAATTATGTATATTTAAGGTATACAACTTTGTTTTGATACACATATCCATTATAAAATGGTCACCACATTCCAGATAATTAACATATCTGTTACCTCCATGGAGTTGTCATTTGTGTGTTTTTGTGTGTGCATGTGTGTGTGCTGAGAACATTGATTTAAGATCTGTCCTCTTAGCACATTTCAAGTATATTATACAGCAGTTTTCACTATTGTCCCAATATTTCTTGCACAACCTCTTTGTGCTAAGCATGGCATCCTGTGCCATGGTATAGGCATGCAGCCCTGAACAAAACAAAATTCCTGCTCTCATGGGGCTTACATTCTAGGGAGGGACACAGGCAATAAGCAAATAAATTATGCAGTGCGTCATATAATGAAGAATGCCATTGAGAAAAAAAGAACAATAAGGGAACAGAGATTGATAGGAATGCCATTTCAGCTTGAGTGAACAAGGGAGATTTCTCTGAAGTGGTATTTGGTATATGCCTGAAATAAACCAGGGACCAAGAGAGCTATGGGAATTTCCTTCCATGGCAGAGAGAATGTAACAGTGGCCATAAGATAAGAGTGTCCTCGGAGAATTCTAAGAACACCAGGAAGTCTATTGTGGCTGGTCTGCAATGAAACAGAAGGAAGAGTGGCAAGAAATGAGATCAGTGAGATTGCCAGCACCAGATTATGCTGGGCTTTTAGTCTGTCAAATACATCTAGAGTTTTTCTAAGTGGAGTTGGAAGCTATTGAAGAGTTTTAGCAAAGGAGAAACACGATCTGGTTTTTATTTTAAAAGGCTCTCTGCAGGGGGTTGAACAGAGACAATTTAGGAAATTATTGCACAGGTTCAAGTGGGAGGATGGTAAAGGGATCTATAGCTGCATTTTTGGAAGTAATAATAAATCCTCAGATTTAGGATACATTTTGCTGATAGGTTGGGTGTTGAGTATGAGAAACTCATCAGACTTTGAAGTGGGAAGATTGCATGGGCAGTTAAATAAAATAGTCTGGAGTCTGCGTTAGAAGTCAGGTCTGCAGATGTGAATTTGGGAACCACCAGTATATAGATGGTATGGAAGCCATGGGACTAGATGTGATTGCCAAGAAAAGGATTGTTGATGGAGAAGCGAAGTGGCCCAAGGATCAAGCCCAGAGGATCACTGTGTAGGATTTCCAAATAAATACAGAATACCCTCAGTTAAACTTGAATTTTAGATACATAAGGAATAACTTTTAGTATAATTGTGTTACAAATACTACGTGGCCATGTTTGTATGAAAATATTCACTATCTGAAATTCAAATTTAACTTGGTGTCCAGTGCTTTCATTTGATAAAAATGGCAACTTTACTGCAATGGTTAGAGGTCAGGCAGTTGAGAAGGAGCAGCCAGTGAGAACAGAGGAAAGCCAAGAAGGTGTGGAGTCACAGTATCCAAAGGAAGAAGGTGTATCCAGAAGCCAAGAGTGTTTCTTTTTTATTTTTTAACAACAAACTTTATTGAAATATAATTCACATACCATAAAATTCTCCCATTTAAAATATGCAGGTTAGTGGTTTCTAGCATATTCACAGATTTGTGCAACTCTCACCAAAATCTAACTTTAGAACACTGATATCACCACAAAAAAGAAACCCCATACCTATTAGCAATAAATTCCATTCCACTCTCCTTTCCAGCCCTGGGAAACCACTAATCTCCTTTCTGTCTCTATGAATTTGCCTATTCTGGATATTTTATATAAACTGAGTCATACGATATGTGGTGTTTTGTGACTGGCTTCTTCACTTAGCACAATGCTTTTAAGCATATGGTTGATTTATATGGTGGCAGTGGCAGTACATAATTTTTCTTTTAACTTTTATGTTCAGGGGTATATGTGCAGGTTTGTTACATAGGTAAACTTGTGTCACAGGGGTTTGTTATACAGATTGTAACACATCATCCAGGTATTAAGCCTACTACCCATTAGTTGTTTTTCCTGATCCTCTCCCTCTTCCCACCCTCTACCCTCCAATGGACCCCACTGTGAGTTGTTCCCCTCCATGTGTCCATGTGTTCTCATCATTTAGCTCCATTGTGGAAGACAGTGTGGCAATTCCTCAAAGACCTAAAGACAGAAATACCATTCGACCCAGCAATCCCATTACTGGCTATATACTGAAAGGAATATAAATCATTCTACCATAAAGACACATGCAGGCATATGCTCATTGCAACACTATTCACAACAGCAAAGTATGGAATCAACCTAATTGGGTAAAGCAATGTGGTGCATATACACCATGAAATACTATTCAGCCATAAAAAGGAACAACATCATGTCCTTTGCAGACACATGGATGGAGTTGGGGGCCATTATCACTAGCAAACTAACACATAAACAGAAAACCAAATACTGTAAGAGTCTTTCTAGAGCGGTCATTTCCCAAACCATGCTCAGAGGAACCTCTCAACTGTGGCTATCAGATGTAGGGACTGAATGAACCTCCACTCAAATTAATTCAACCTGAAGAACAGTACTTTTATCTGCCTTACTTATTAGTATTATACGTAAGGTTTCATTGCAACAAAAATTTTCGCAGTTAAACAATGAATTTGAAAACTCATGAGCAGGGGAATTCACACCAGTTGAAACAAATTAGAATCCTAGGGTGAAATTGAAACAGGCTCAGGCAGAATGTATTCTTATATTCTAGAATTTATATTCTTTATTTTTAGTTTCCAGGTTATAATTGAAGAGTGTATAAAACAGATGAGTTTTGAATTAAATCAAATGAGAGCAAATGGAAACACCACATCTAATAAGAACAGTGCAGCAATGGATGCAGAGATTGTGTTAAGACCTCTCATGGATTTTTTGGACAAAACGTAAGTTTTTTTGCCCAGTTTCCTCTTTACTTATTGCCCTAAATTTGACTTGTAAGGCTTTAAGAAAAATATTGATTTCCTCTGTGTAAGGCAGCATTAAAAGTCTTTCTATAGAAATAAATGAATTCAAAAATAAATAAATAAATTCATTAAAAAGCAACATACCTTTAATTGATTACTAGATAAAAAATAAAATAGGAATGATTTTGTGCAAGAAAGGAAAAAAGAGGGGAAATAAGTTTTATAACTAAGGAGGTTGCTGTTCTGAGGCAGAGAGAGATTTGGAATTTCATGCTCCTTGGATAACATATTGTTTTCAATCCTCCTGGACATAGAGAAAGACTGAGCTGAGTCCAGAATATCTGATTTCATGTCAGAAACCTGATGAAAAAGGGAATATCACAGATGTGACTGGAATTAACTTAGCTCAGAGGCAAGCAGATAGCTGCCTGACCCAGCCTTCAATAATGATTTATTGAGTGCTCACCTGTACCAAACCATATTCTACGCACTGGACAGTGATGAAAAAGAAAGCCGAAGTCCCTGATACCGTGGAGATTACAGTTTAATGGTGGTGGGAGTGCATGGGAATGCAGGCCATTATGACTAACTAAGACAAATTCTTAACCAGAAAGTTTGGTTGGTTGCTCTGTTTGTTTTTAAGATTTTTGTTCTGTTCCTACTCTTAGAAGTTCTAATTTAGTAAGTCTGAGGCAGGGTCGAAGCACCTATATTTTGTAATGTGTCCACATTTGGGAATCATTGATCTAAAACAACCAGACACATGATTTCTTAAACAGTGGTACTCAAAACCAGAACTGAATGTAGAAGAGAAAAGTGAATAATAATTTTGAATGACTACCAAGGGACCAGTGTCATATATGTTAGTTTACATATGTTATCTCATTTATTATTGTTGTGGCAAATTAATATCAAAAGGACCAAGATTTAAACAAAAGAGAAATTACAATGTCTTTCTTTAAAGACAAGGATGGCAGTCACCCCACGGGACTGCTGCTGCCACCAGCACATGTAGACACCACTGCATTACTGCCATCAGCCACTGCCCCAACAAAGCTCTTTGGCCAGCACTCTCCATCAGAGTGTTGTTACCAGAAAACCTTCGCCCCACCAGTGCAGCAGGTGCTTACCCTTGAGGAGAAAGAAAACAAAGTAATGGGCCTGGTACCAGGTCCCAGGGTTAGAGCATGCAATCTAGGAGTGCCAATCTAAGCCTTGGCCCCCTGAAATCTTCCAGAAATGAAGCCATTGACTTTGACTGAACCCAATGTATACCACAGTCAAATCCTCAAAGCCTCAACGGCATGAAAGAATATAAAAGCAAAAAAAAAAAAAAAAATGCTATTCAAACAACAGCAACTTAAAAGATTAAAGGAACATTAGCCCATGCAGATGAGAAAGAACCAGCATAAGAACTCTGGCAACTCAAAAAGCCAGCGTGTCTTACTACCTCCAAACAACCACACTAGCTCTCCAGCAATGGTTCTTAACCAGGCTGATGTGGCTGAAATGACAGATAAAGAATTTGGCATCTGGATAGGAAAAAAGATGAAAATTCAAGAGAAAGTCAAAAGCCAATCCAAGGAACCCAAGGAATCTAATGATACAAGAGCTAAAAGACAAAATAGCC
The DNA here is from genome assembly GCF_043159975.1 of Macaca nemestrina. Classification (NCBI taxonomy): domain Eukaryota; kingdom Metazoa; phylum Chordata; class Mammalia; order Primates; family Cercopithecidae; genus Macaca; species Macaca nemestrina. The sequence goes on along the minus strand of NC_092131.1, from coordinate 147,635,257 downwards.
ATTTTAAGAAAGAATCAAAGTGATCTGATGGAGCTGCAAAATTCACTATAAGAATTTCCTAATATAATCAGCAGTCTTACTATCTCCCCTGGGAGATACTATACAAGACAACCACACTGTCTTCAGATTCTCCAAAGTCAGTATGAAATAAAAATATTAAAGACAGCTAGAGAGAGGGGGCAGGTCACCTACAAAGGGGATCCCGTTACGCTAACGGTAGACCCATTCAGCAGAAACTCTATAAGCCAGAAGACATTGGGGGGCTATATTCAGCATTCTTGAAGAAATTCTTTTTTTTTTTTTTTTTTTTTTGAGACGGAGTCTCGCTGTGTCTCCCAGGCTGGAGTGCAGTGGCGTGATCTCGGCTCACTGCAAGCTCCGCCTCCCGGGTTCACGCCATTCTCCCGCCTCAGCCTCCCAAGTAGCTGAGATTATATCCTTTCAGACAAGCAAATGCTAAGGAAATTTGTTACCCTAGACCTGCCTCTCAAGATGTCCCTAAGGGAGTGCTAAACATGAAAATGAAAGATCAATACCTGCCAACACAAAAATACACTTAAGTACATCAACTATAGACACTATAAAGTAACTACACAATCAAGTCTGCATAACAACCAGCTAAAGACACAATGACAGGATAATCTCGCACGTATCAATATCAACCTTGAATGTAAATGGACTAAATGCCCCACTTAAAACGCAGGAAGCTATCTTTAAGAGACTCATCTCACATGCAATGACATGCATAGGTTCAAAGTAAAGGGACGGAGAAAAATCTACCAAAAAAATGGAAAACAAAAAAGAGCAGGGGTTGCTATTGTAATTTCAGATAAAACAGGCTTTAAACAAACAACGATAAAAAAAAAAAAAAAAACCCAATAGCATTATATAATGATAAAGGGTTCAACTCAACAAGACTTAGCTATCTCACACATATATCCACCTAATACTGGAGTATCCAGTATTATAAAGCAATTTCTTAGAGACCTATGAAAAAACATAGATAAATACACAATAATAGTGGGGAATATCATCATCCCACTGAGGCAGATCATTGAGGCAGAAAACTAACAAAGATATTCAGGACCTAAACTCTACACTTGACCAAAAGGACCTAACAGACATCTGCAGAACACTCAACCCAACAAAAACAGAATATACATTCTCCTCATCTGCACATGGCATGTACTCTAAAATGAATCACACAATCAGCCACAAAACGACTGTCAACGAATTCAAAAAATTTGAAATCATACCAATCACACTCTCAAACAACAGTGCAATAAAATTAGAAATTAATACTAAGATGATCTCTTAAAACTAAACAATTACATGGAAATTAAGCAATCTGCTCCTGAATGACTTTTGACAATGAATTTAAGACAGAAATCAAGTAACCCTTTGAAATTTTTAAAAGAAAAGGAATAACATACCAGAATCTCTGGGACATAGCTAAAGCAGTGTTAAGAAAAAAGTGTATAGTGCTAAACATCCAGATCAAAAAGTTAGAAATTATCAATTTAACAACCTAGAGAAGCTAAGAAAACAAGAGTAAACCAACCCAAAAGCCAGCAGAAGAAAAATCACCAGAATCAGAGTTGAACTGAATCAAATTGAGAGATGAGAAACCATATAAAAGATCAATGAAACAGAGTTTGTTCTTTGAAAGCATAAATAAGATTGGTAGACCACTAGCTAGACTAATAAGGGGAAAAGTGAGAAGATTCAAATAAACACAATCAGAAATGACAAAGTGAGCATTACCACCGACCCTACCAAAATCCAGATAACCCTCAGAGACTATTACAGAGACTTCTATGCACACAAACTAGAAAACCTAGAAGAAATGAATAAATTCCCAGAAACATACAAACTACCAAGATTGAACCAGGAAGAAATTGAAACCCTGAACAGACCAATAATGAGTTCTGAAATGGAATCAGTAATAAAAAGCCTATCAACCAGAAAAGGCCCTGGAGCAGATGGATTCACAGCCAAATTTTATGAGTTGTGTAAAAAAGAGTTAGTACCAATCCTATTGAAACTATTCCAAAAATTGAGGAGGAGGGACTGCCCCATCACTCATTCAATGAGGCCAGCATCATTCCAATACTAAAACCTGGCAAAGACACAACCAAAAAAAGAGAAAACTTCAGGTCAATATCTTGATGAACATAGATGTAAAAATCCTCAGCAAAATACTAGCAAATCAAATCCAGCAGTATATCAAAAAGCTATCTCAGGATTATCATGTAGGATTTATTCCTAGGATGCAAGGTGGTTTAACAGATGCAAATCAATAAATGGGATTCACCACATAAACACAACTAAATACAAAAGTCACATGATCATCTCAATAGATGCAGAAAAGGCTTTCAATAAAATTCACCATCGCCTCATGTTAAAAACCCTAAACAAAGTAGGCATTAAGGGAACATACTTCAAAATAATAAGAACAACTTATGACAAACCTACAGTCAATATCATACTGAATGGGCAAAAGCTGGAAGCATTCCCCTTGAGAACCAGAACAAGACAAGGATGCTCACTCTCACTACTCCTATTGAACATAGTACTAGAAGTCCTAACCAAACAATCAAGCAAGAGAAATAAATAAAAGACATCCAAATAGGAAGAGAGAAAGTCTATCTCTGTTCACATGTGATGTGATCATATACATAGAAAACACTATAGTCTCTGCCCAAAAGATCCTAGATCTGATAAACAACTTTAGCAAAGTTTCAGGATACAAAATTAATATACAAAAATAAGTAGCATTTCTATATACCAATAGCATCCAAGCTGAGAGCCAAATCAAGAACACAGTTCCATTCACAATAGCCACATACACACACACGAGAAAAACCCTAGAAATACAGCTAACGAGGGAGCTGAAATTTCTCTAGAATAGGAATTCAAAATACTGCTGAAAGAAATCAGAGATTACACAAACAAATGGAAAAATATTCCATGCTCATGGATAGAATCAGTGTTGTTAAAATGGCTATATTACCAAAGCAATTTATAGTTTAAATCCTATTATTATCAAACTACCAGCAATATTTTTCACAGAATTAGAAAAAAAAATTTCAAAATTCATTTAGAACCAAAAAAAAAAAAAGAGTCTGAATAGTCAAAGCAATCCTAAACAAAAAGAACAAAGCCAGAGGCATCATAGGACCTAACTTCAAACTATACTACAAAGCTACAGTAATCAAAACAGCATGGTTCTGGTACAGAAACAGACACATAGACCAATGAAATGGATTAGAGAACCTAGAAATAAAGCCACACACCTACAACCATCTGATCTTCAACAAAGTCAACAAAAACAAGCAGGAAGGGAAAGAACTTCCTAGTCAATAAATGGTGTTAGAATAACTGGCTAGCCATATGCAGAAGATTAAAAGTGGACCCTTTCCTTTCACTGCTATAAAAATCAACTCAAGGTAGATTAAAGACTTAAATGTAAAACCTAACACTATAAAACCCTAGAAGAAACCTAGGAAAAACCATTCTGGACATAGGCCCTGGCAAAGTTTTATGATGAAGATTCCAAAAGCAATTGCAACAAAAACTAAAAATGAAAAATAGTACTAATTAAAGAGCTACTACACAGCAAAAGAAACTATTGTCAGAGTAAACAGACATCTTACAGAATAGGAGAAAATATCTGCAAACTATGCATTTGACAATGGTCTGATATCCAGACTCTATAAGGAGCTTAAATAAATTAACAAGCAAAAAAAAAAAAAAATTAAAATGAGCAAAGCATATGAGCAGACACTTCTCAAAAGAAGACGGACAAGCAGCTAATAAGCATAAAGAAAAATGTTCAACATCACTAATCATTGGAGAAATGAAAATCAAAACCACAGTGAGATACTATCTCACACTGGTCAGAATGACTATTAGTAAAAAGTTAAAAAATAACATATCCTGATGAGGTTGTGAAGAAAAGGGAATGCTTATACACTGCTTGTAGGAATGTATGTTCATTCATCCACAGTGGAAAACAGATTGGAGAGTTTTCAACGAACTTAAAACAGAACCTCAATTCAACCCAGCAATCCCATTACTGGGCATCTATCCAAGGAATATAAATTTTTTTACCATAAAGACATATGCATGCATATATATGTTCATTGCAGCACTGTTCACAATAGCAAAGACAAGGAATCAACCTAAATGCCCATCAATGGGAGACTGGATAAAGAAAATGTGGTACATATATATCATGGAATACTACACAGCCATAAAAATGAATGAGATCATGACCTTTGCAGCAACATGCATGGAACTGGAGGCCACTATCCTATGCAAACTAGCACGGGAACAGAAAACCAAATACTGCATGTTCTCACTTGTAAGTGAGAGCTACACACTGAGTACAAATAGGCACGAAATAGGGAACAGTAGACACTAGAGCCTACTTAAGAGTGGAGGGCGGGAGGAGGGTGAGAATCAAAAACTACCTATTGAGTACTGTACTTGTTACCTGGGTGACGAAATAATCTGTACACCAAATACCCAAAGCATGCAGTTTTCCCATGTAATAAATTTGCACATGTGCCCTCTGAATTTAAATAAGAGTTGGAAAGGAAAAAAAAGTTGGATACTCTTCCAGGTAATTAAACTTATTTAGTGCATTCTTTTTCTTTCCATCTAAACTTTCCCACAGTCATAATTATAAAATATTTAAATAGGTAAGGATAAAAAAGAAATAACTCATAGGAAGAATCTCTTCTGTATACTATGACTTCTGTTTTAATTCCATTTACCTTTGGCTGCCTTCTTACTACATCAATAAGTCTAATGTTGTTATCCATTTAATGTCAATATTTAGTAGGAAAATTAAGCCTTATGTTTTGTTCTCTGTTGGGAAATATCTAGAAGATAGGTATATAGATAAGTAGATAATAGGATGTAGGTAGGGAAGTATGTGCAGAAGAAAGGAGAGAGAAAAGGGAAGAAGTAAAAAAGAAAAGAAAGAGAGAAGGAGAAATACTTTTCCTCATTTCTTTACTTTGTTAATGTAGATTTTCACTTTTACAACATAATTGTCTATACGTTCTCTGGACATTTTTATCTTAGCATATGACTCTTTTCTATGGACAACACAGAAATGGGTCATTATAAACACATGAGCATTGGTTGTGAATATGATGGTGATGAACAGCAGGCCCAGGCAATCCCAATTCGCTTCAACCTCTCACTGGAATGCCTTCTGTTTTTCAGAAGTCCAATCAGTAGTTTGGAGATGTATTATTTATTATTAGAGAAACTATTTGCTTTCTATGTCCTGTGACCAAAGTTGTGGAACATAACAAAGTTTTGAGTAATCTTGTTACTTCCAACTATTAGCTGAGTGACTTTGACTCCATTTCACCATCTATAAAATGGGGCTAATAGATAAAATGGGTTGACTCTTATTTTCAGTACATTTTGATTCTTATTTGTACTCCATCTTACTAAAGTATAATTAGAAGTAGACAATTATGTCACCATATGTGTCATATCATTTAATTATTGGTGGAAAGAGATAATGTATAAAATTAGGAAATAATCTATGAGCTTTAAGTATTTGTAAAAGATATTTAAAAATTTTGAAAGAAATATGTCGTGAAGAATTGCAGAAATCCTCAGGGCTAATTCAGAATGCATAACTTAAAAGCCACTGCATAGAGGAGATACTTAAAAGCCAGATGTTGATTGTGTTTTCAAGGAGCTAATAGATTAGGAGGAGAAATAAGAAAGGAACACAAACATAAAATGTAAAGTGATAATGAGTACAATATTTACTTCTCATTCAAAGAATGAATAAAAAATTGATTTGGTTTGGGTATTTAAAGGTGGATAAGGTTTTGATATATGAAAATGAGGGACAGGCATTCCAAGGGGAGGGAAAACAGCTAGGTAAATTTTCACGAAAATGCGATTAATTATATGACAGGAAATCTTTATTGCCAGCCAGTACACATGGCATTTGAAAATTGTCTGATTAATTAGTTTTGTATTCAGCCAATCTAGATAGCTCAGGTTCTGAAATATATGCTTTTCAGCTTACATTATCAAGTTGATTAATTCAGACTGAATTAAAGAGGCATTTGCTCGTTCACCTTTATTTTCTATTATTTAAAATAAACAATAGAGGCTTGAAAGTCTTCAAGGTGGTTTGAGAAAATTCCCTTAGAAATCATGTTATATTATAAATGTATAAGCTCTTTTTGTCCTGTGCAGCCTCTCTAAATAAAACATCTTACTTCTTTATGTTACACTCTCTCCACCAAGACCTCACCACTTCACAAATTGAGGTGTAAGCTGCATTTTCAACTAGCAAAAATCCTACAACGAGCTGCGCACGTGACAATGATTTTATTCCTATTCTTTTAGTTCCAGTCTAAGCAGGATTAGTCAGCATGCCAAGTATGTGAGCTGACCATAAACACAAGATTAATTCTTAGACTTGGATCTTTGGAAAGTGGAAACGGTACATCTGCAGCAAAATTGGCAGAGTTATTGTGTCTCATACCAGGAATTTCTCTGTGGATAGCCTGTTTTATTCTTCCATGACACATCTGTTGCTTTCTACCCTATGTCCATGCCAAATACTCACCAGCAAGCTAGAAATGGTACCCTTGAAAAACAGTTTTCAAATTACAGGAGCTGGAGTTCCACATACATGCCTCAGGGGTCCCCAACCTTCCTCTTTATCCAGAGAAGTTTGCTTTCACATATTTTTATATATTGGGCTTTTACATACATAGTGTTAGGATAAATACTTTAACACAAAAATGTGTCTTGAAAATCTCTCCACGTACCTCTCACATGTCACATACCTTTCAATGTTATCCATTGTAATTATATAAATATAATTATGTATATCTTTAAATATTTAAAACAGCCAAATCTGTCTATCATGACTAGAGCCCAGGTTATAATTTCTGAGTCCAAAAGCATACAGAGTTGCATTATAGGGAGTCAATGAGGCTGCCCTGAAGTATATGGCCCATCTTTGGCTCTCTGTGAAACAGATTTAATTCACTCAGAGACTCAAAGAGGCCAGGGTCATATCATAGTATATTTAATATAGTATTATTATATTATAGTATATTTAATAGATATTTACGCAGCACTGTGTCTTCATATACAGGCTCAACTTCCTACATAAGCACATTCGTCAGAGGCAGTATGGGACATTGGAAGACAGGCTGGATTTAGAAGAAAAGAGTCAAACTTAGAATCTAACTTACTAGCTTCACTTCCGTGGACAAGTACCCAAGCCTCTCTGTGCCTGTTTTTGAGTTGTAATATGGGTATAATAGTAAATGAGAAACATATATAGAAGAAGTTTCTAAAGAATAGCTTGTAGAAGTATTATACAAATGCTAGATACTGTTACATCATTACGTCACCGTGAGAAGAATTTGTAAGGAACACCTTACACCTATTAAAATTGGTAAATTTTTATCCTTGATTGAAATTATATATACCTTTCCTATGTTGTTATGTTGGTCCAGTGCCCAGTAGTGCTGAAAATGTATTTCCTTGGTGTTCCTAGACCATGAACATGGGCATATACTATGTTGGGGCGAGGGTGAAAATGGTGTGCTTTGGGAGAGTGACTCCCTGTGGTGAAGGTCTGCCTTCTGCTGCTGTAACATGGGTTAAAAATATGGGTTCTGTTGTCCTTTTCTCAACTGTCATGCCAAACCTTGGTGACTAATATCAGAAATTGCTCTAGGTTTAATAAGTATTAAATATGAATAAAAGGGATCATTTGCCTTTAAAGATATTTTACTTTGTGTGCTTTAAAAGTTATTTTTCATTGGTTTCAAAGAACGTATTTATTTCTGCCTTGATTTTGTTATATACCCAGGAGTCATTCAGGAGCAGGTTGTTCAGTTTCCATGTCTTTGGGCGGTTTTGAGTGAATTTCTTAATCCTGATTTCTAATTTGATTGTGCTGTGGTCTGAGAGACTCTTCGTTATGATTTCTGTTCTTTTGCATTTGCTGAGGAGTATTTTACTTTCAATCATGTGGTCAATTTTAGAATAAGTGTGATGTGGTGCTGAGAAGAATGTATATTCTGTTGATATGGGGTGGAGAGTTCTGTAGAAGTCTATTAGGTCCGCTTGGTCCAGAGCTGAATTCAAGTCCTGAATATCCTTGTTAATTTTCTGTCTCGTTGGTCTGTCTAATATTGACAGTGGGGTGTTAAAGTCTCCCACTATTATGGTGTGGGAGTTTAAGTCTCTTAGTAGGTCTCTAAGAACTTTATGAATCTGGGTGCTCCTGTATTGGGTGCATATATATTTAGAATAGTTGATTCTTCTTGTTGCATTGATCCCTTTACCATTTTGTAATGCCCTTCTTTGTCTCTTTTGATCTTTGTTGGTTTAAAGTCTGTTTTATCAGAGACTAGGATTGCAAACTCTGTGTTTTTTTTTTCTTTCCATTTGTTTGCTAAATATTCCTACATTCCTTTATTTTGAGCCTATGTGTGTCTTACCACATGAGATGGGTCTCCTGAATACAGCACACTGATGGGTCTTGACTCTTTATCCAATTTCCCAATCTGTGTCTTTTAATTGGGGTATTTAGCCCATTTACATTTAAGATGAATATTGTTATGTGTGAATTTGATCCTGTCACTATGATGCTACCTGGTTATTTTGCCTGTTAGTTGATGCAGTTTCTTCATAGTGTCGATGGTCTTTACAATTTGGTGTTTTTGCAGTGGCTGGTACCAGCTTTTCCTTTCTACATTTAGTGCTTCCTTTAGGAGCTCTTGTAAGGCAGGCCTGGTGGTGACAAAATCTCTCAGCATTTGCTTGTCTGTAAAAGATTTTATTTATACTTCACTAATGAAAACACAACATACCAGAATCTCTGGGACACAGCTAAAGCAGCATTGAGCAGCAAATTTATAGCACTAAATGCCCACAGGAGAAAGACGGAAAGATCTAAAATCAACACACTAACATCAAAATTAGAAGAACTAGAGAAGTAAGAGAAAACAAATTCAAAAGCTAGGAGAAGACAAGAAATAACTAAGATCAGAGGAGAATTGAAGGAGATAGAGACATGAAAAACCCTTCAAAAAATCAATGAATCTAGGAGCTGGTTTTTGGAAAAGATTAACAAAAGAGATAGACTGCTAGCCAGATTAATAAAGAAAAAAAGAGAGAAGAATCAAATAGACACAATAAAAAATGATAAAGGGGATATCACCACTGATCCCACAGAAATACAAACTACCATCAGAGAATACTATAAACACCTCTACAGAAATAAACTAGAAAATTTAGAACAAATGGATAAATCACTGGACACATACACCCTCCCAAGGCTAAACCAGGGAGAAGTCAAATCCCTGAATAAACCAATAACAAGTTCTGAAACTGAGGCAGCAATTAATAACCTACCAACCAAAAAACAGCCCAGGACCAGACAGATTCACAGTTGAATTCTACCAGAGGTACAAAGAGGAGCTGGTGCTATTCCTTCTGAAACTATTCCAAACAATAGAAAAAGAGGGACTCATCCTTAACTCATTTTTTGAGGCCAGCATCATCCTGATACCAAAACCTGGCAGAGACAGAACAAAAAAAGAGAATTTCAGGCCAATATCCCTGATGAAGATTTATGCAAAAATCCTCAATAAAATACTGGCAAACCGAATCCAGTAGCACATCAAAAAGCTTATCTACCATGATCAAGTCAGCTTCACCCTGGGATCCAAGGCTGGTTCAACATACGCAAATCAATAAATGTAAAACATCACATAAACAGAACCAGTGACAAAAAAAAAAAAACATGGTTATCTCAATGGATGCAGAAAAGGCCTTTGATAAAATTCAGCACAGCTTCATGCTAAAAACTCTCAATAAAATAGGTACTGATGGAATGTATCTCAAAATAGTAAGAGATATTTATGACAAACCCACAGCCAATACCATACTGAATGGGCAAAAGCTGGAAGCATTCCCTTTGAAAACCAGCACAAGACAAGGATGCCCTCTCTCACCACTCCTATTTAACATAGTATTGGAAGTTCTGGCCAAGGCAATCATGCAAGAGAAAGAAATAAAGGATATTCGGATAGGAAGAGAGGAAGTCAAATTGTCTCTGTTTGCAGATGACATGATTGTATATTTGGAAAACCCCATTATCTCAGCCTAAAATCTCCTTAAGCTGATAAGCAACTTGAGCAAAGTCTCAGGATACAAAATCAATGTGCAAAAATCACTAGCATTCCTATACACCAATAACAGACAACAGAGAGCCAAATCATGAGTGAACTCCCATTCACAATTGCTACAAAAGAGAATAAAATACCAAGGAATACTACTTAGAAGGGAAGTGAAGGACCTCTCCAAGGAGAACTATAAAACACTGCTCAAGGAAATAAGAGAGGACACAAACAAATGGAAATAAATTTCATGTTCATGGATAGGAAGAATCAATATCATGAAAATGGCCATAGTGCCTAAAGTAATTTGTCAATTCAATACTATCCCCATCAAGCTACCTTTGACTTTCTTCACAGAATTAGAAAAAACTACTTTAAATTTCATATGGAATAAAAAAAGAGCCCATATAGCCAAGACAATCCTAAGCAAAAAGAACAAAGCTGGTGGCATCACACTACCTGACTTCAAACTATATTACAAGGCTAAAGTAACCAAAACAGCATTGTACTGGTACCAAAACAGGTATCTAAACCCATGGAACAGAACAGTGGCTTCAGAAATAATGCCACACATCTACAACCACCTGATCTTGGACAAACCTGACAAAAACAAGCAATGGGAAAAGAATTTCCTCTTTAATAAATAACGTTGGGAAAACTGGCTAGCCATATGCAGAAAACTGAAAGTGAATCCCTTCCTTATACCTTATACAAAAATTAACTCAAGATGGATTTAAATCTAAGACCTAAAACCAGAAAATCCCTAGAAGAAAACCCATGATTATCTCAATGGATGCAGAAAAGGCCTTTGATAAAATTCAACACGCCTTCATGCTAAAAACTCTCAATAAAATAGGTATTGATGGAACATATATCAAAATAATAAGAGCTATTTATGACAGACCCACAGCCAGTATCATACTGAATGGGCAAAAGCTGGAAGCATTCCCTTCGAAAAACCATTCAGGACATAGGCATGGGCAAACACTTCATGACTGAAACACAAAAAGCAATGGCAACAAATGCCAAAATTGACAAATGGAATCTAATTAAACTAAAGAGCTTCTGCACAGCAAAAGAAACTATCATCAGAGTAAACAGGCAACCTACAGAACGGGAGAAAACTTTGCAATCTATCCATCTGACAAAGGTCTAATATCCAGAATCTACAAGGAACTTAAACAAATTTACAAGAAAAAACAAAAAAAAAAATCAAAAAGTGGACAAAGGATATAAACAGACACTTCTCAAAAGAAGACATTTATGCGGCCAACGAACATATGAAAAAAAGCTCATATTACTGGTCATTAGAGAAATCAAATCAAAACCACAATGAGATACCATCTCACACCAGCTAGAATGGCAATCACTAAAAGTCAGGAGACCATGGATGCTGGAGAGGATGTGGAGAAATAGGAACGCTTTTACACTGTTGGTGGGAGTGTAAATTAGTTCAAACATTTTAAAAGAGAGTGTGGCAATTCCTCAAGGATCTAGAACTAGAAACACCATTTGACTCAGCAATCCGATTACTGAGTATACACCCAAGGGATTATAAATCATTCTACTATAAAGACACATGCACATGTTTGTTTAGTGCAGCACTATTCACAATAGCAAAGACGTGGAACGAACCCAAATGCCCATTAATGATAGACTGGGTAAAGAAAATGTGGCACATATATACCATGGAATACTATGCAGCCACGAAAAGGGATGAGTTCATGTCCTTTGCAGGGACATGGATGAAGCTGGAAACCATCATTCTCAGCAAACTAACACAGGAACAGAAAACGAAACAATGCATGTTCTCACTCATACGTGGGAGTTGAACAATGAGAACCCATGGACACAGGGAGGGGAACACCACACACCAGGACCTGTTGCAGGGTGGAGGGCTGGGGGAGGGATAGCGTTCAGAGAAATACCTAATGTAAATGTCCAGTTGATGGGTGCAGCAAACCACCATGGTACATGTATACCTAGGTAACAAACCTGCACATTCTGCACATGTATCCCAGAATTTAAAGTATAATGGAAAAAAAGGTATTTTTCTTTCCAAAGCCTGTTGATTTAGAAAACAACATAAGAAAAGAAGTATGCTGATTTCATTTTCTATCAAATATAGAGAATTATCTAATGAACAGAATCATGAAATAGTTTTTTGATATTATACATTTTGTATAATAATTTAGTAAATTGAATTTAGCATTTGAAAATTGTAAAGGCCTAAATTGATACCTTGATATGAAATTTAAAAGTGAATATATATATATATTTTTTCAGATTAAGTCTCTCAGCAAAAATCTGTGAGAAAACAGTCCTAAAGCGAGTTTTGAAAGAGTTATGGAAGCTAGTTCTCAATAAAATAGAAAAACAAATCGTTCTTCCTCCTCTGACAGATCAAACAGTAAGTATATAAAGTTTAGTTATGCTTCCACTAACCCATCTGTTTTTGGTTTAAGTGAATGGTTTTCATCCAGATGAAATACTAATTAAATCCCTTTTGGGAAAAAGTGTTTGGTATCCAGTTTCTTAACAATGATCATATAAATTATAGTTTCCTATCCAGTCCATTTTAAATAGTGGCAATAGCAGTCAAACTTCGTGTTGTTTGACAGTCAGAACTTAACCTCTTAAAACATGTATCAAAGTTCTATTTATAGTGTTATCTGGTTTACACATGTAGTTTTTATTTAATTTTACTGACCTCAAGAAAATAGAATGAAGATACGATGTATCCACTGTGCTTCTTTCTTAACTTTTACAGTTTAAGGAGATAGTTACACCACTGCTATTTGGATTTTTTATTTTTATTTTTTTACCTTTCAATTATGCTTTCATCTCTTGCCTCCCCACCTGGAGGTTAATAGAGGAGGTGCCTTTTAGTGAATCTGAAGGATGCGATTGTATTGCACAAACAAAAAGGAAAAGAACCAGAAAGATCAATTGGCTGCAAAGTTAGACAGTGGTCAAGTGAATACACAGAGCCAGGTATCTCTATTCACATATCCTGAGCCAAACAAGGGAAAAATAACACTAACAAGCACCTGTTATGGGGTAATGTATTTTTTTCTCCATGACTGAGGAAGATAAATTGATGCAAATAATGAGTAAGTATAAATGGAAATAAAATATGTGTTATTATACATTAGTTATACACACTCAGTCCATGTTTATCCAGTGAAAGCATATGCCTAGAAAACATTTTCTTATAAAGTGTTCCAAGATGCAAATATGCATATGTTTTTGTTGATTTACTGCCAGACAGTGAGTGATAAAATATAAATTACTTTGAGTTTCACTTAATGCCGTGAATGTGTGGTTTAATGATTTTATAGCCTACATATATATAGGTTCCAAGTCACATTTGCAAATACACACACACACACACACACACACACACACATTTTACTTCAATACATAATATATTTCCATAACACCAGTTAGCAATCAAGTAACTGTTCAATAGAGGAATATCAGTATAATCTGGAAGTTCGGTTGGTTTATATATAAATTTCCCTAGGTCAGAGGCTCTAGAATATAATACAAAAACTATAACATCAGCAGAAAAAGAACAAAAGCTCTCACTTTGGCTACTTCACAGACCCGTTTTAAAAAGGAAAAAAGAGGAGAGTAACTGTACATGGGCTCCCTCTCCGGAAAACGGACCCTTGCATGACTGTCACAATGGCCGGCTACCTTCCCCCTCTGCTGGTAGCTCCACTTGCATGAGCATTGTCTCAGCCCACTATTGAACTCTGCTGTCTTGTTGTTTTGTTTATTTTGCATTTATTTATTTATTTAGAGACAGGGTCTCGCTCTTTCGCCCAGACTGGAGTGCAGTGGCATGATCTCAGCTCACTGCAAGCTCCGCCTCCCAGGTTCATGACATTCTCCTGCCTCAGCCTCCTAAGTAGCTGGGACTACAGGCACCCGCCACCACGCCTGGCTAATTTTTTTGTATTTTTAGTAGAGACAGGGTTTCACCGTGTTGACCAGGATATTTTGCATTGTTAATGTTCCTTAAGGCAACCATTAGCTTCACTGAGTTCCCTGTTACCTATCCAAGCCATATCCCAAAGTAGCAGTTATGGTTTTGATAGTTCTTTAGTAACAGAATTGCAAGGGCTTGGACTGTTCTGCCCATTGCTGTTTTTCCCATAAGTCCTATTATTTTTAGTGTGCAATCCTGTAGAATATGAGGTTTTTTCAAGAATGCATATATTATGTTACAGAAATGTCATTTCATTTTCTGTATAAAGTTTTCCCTAGGAAAGCTTACCATCACCTAAAATTTCTCTAGCATTGAGTTATCCAAGTATGAATGCATATCATTTATTCATTCATTAAATAAATATTCTTTGAGCTCCTATTATGTACTAGGCACTGTGCTAGGTGACGGGGCAAAATATGAGCACAATTAACCACGGTTGCTATTCTCAAACGTATAGTCTTCAATTCTCCAATAAATATACACACTACAATAAATAACTAGATAACATTTGTTCAGAATAGCTAATTTTCCTTCCTGTGAAAATATTTCAAGCTGTAATGAACTTGGCCAAATTCAGTACTTTTCCAGTCACACATTCCAACAGACATGCCTCTAGTTTTTCATTCTAGTAAAGCATTGGATGGTTTGTTCCAGTGTTTTTCAAATTCATTTCCCCAGGGCCTTGGGGTTCTAGAGAAAGCCTCTGGCTGAGGGAGGGGTTAAGAGGGTAGGTCGCTAATAGATTGGACAGCATTTTAGAAGGTGCAGTTCCACCTTCTTTAGCCCCGTATCTTCAGATTTTGCACACCTTTATTTTTGCAGGGAGTAGAATGAGGAAGTTGCCTCTTCTAAAAATAAATGAATAAAAGTTAAAGATCACTGATTTAATCCATATACTACATTAAACTGGCTACATTAGTAGCAACCCATTCCTTAACCTAAACTTAAGACTTTCAGAAGTGGAACACCTATAAGGACTGTTATACTGCCAGCACCATTAGATATATTTGACCCAATCTTTATAATAGACCAATTAAGGGCATCTGGCATAAGCCATAACTCTAATAAGGGAAATAAAGAAATTCTCTGTTGACTGCATTTCTATTGTGACTAACACTGAATATCTTAAGACTGCGTCTTCTCTCACTTTTTCTTTGTTTCTAGGGACCCCAGATGATTTTCATTGCAGCTAAAGATCTTGGACAATTATCCAAACTGAAGGTAATAAAAATAAGGAAGTTACTCATTCATGGAAAGTAGTGAGTTAACTACAGTTCTGCAAGCATCCTCTCCTAGTAATAGTATCTACTATGGCAGGATTAAGAAGATGTATGTCTGTGATTTCACAATCTGCTTTAGGAATTTTTAACTTTGTATTGCAGCATTGAGCATTATTGCTTCTGGATTAAATTAGAGAGCATATTTTCTTTCATATATTAAACTGGCTTGGTATGAACAAAGACAAAATGGAACACTGCATAGAAATCCAGTGAAGCCTAGAGAAGTCTTAAAACCAAGAAACGTAGTATGGGAAAATGAAATTCATCAAAGCAGACACAACTTGTCAACATGTTCAATCCCATTACAAGTGGGGGATGTTCAGACTAAATGACCCTGTGCTTAGTCCTAATTTGAGATTCCCAAAACTCTGGATTTTCACAGGAAACTTCAGTCCCTGTTCCTGTAGCATAGGAACTTGACTGGCTAAAATACATGCTATTTTTATTCCATTTCTCCCTACTAGAATATAGTTAAGAGATGAGTTCTGGACACAGGTAACCTTGGTTCAAATTCTTCCTTAACTGCTTCCTACTATGTGACATGGGCCAAAGTATTTAACCTCCCTAATCTTCAGATGTGGCTCTTGTAAAATGCAAAAAAAAATAATAATAATAATAACAGTTACAAGGATTGTTGTGAGTATAAATGAGACAACATATACATTATCTTTGCTTGGTAACTGCAAAGTATATGTCATTTCCCAGTTGCAGAGGGAGCGATCTTCATTTCTCCCCCAGCTGGTAGCTCAAAGTTAGGTGCCATTGAGTATTGGATTGTTTCATATGTACAGCACAGGGAAAAAACAAAATGTATAATTATGTACTGAGGTAAAATATGTGCCTTATAATTTCAGTATTCTATTTTATCATATACCTTATCCCATTCCTAACACAAAAATTAAAACCAATAATCCATCTGGAAGATATAGCTATCACCTGAAGTTGTTCCTCACAGGTGTTCAGTGCTATTGATGGTTGGAAGGAAAGATAAAAGGTAGATGTCACTGCCAAACTATTATTTTGGATCTTGGATCTCTATCCCTTTCTTTATCCCTTTTATTACCTCTCTGGGATTTCTGGAGCCTAGTTTGAAAAGTGGATTTATACACTGCTGAAGTTTCTCACATAAAACCATGAAGGTGAAATAACATAGGTCTTATTGCAAAAGAAATGGCCCTGGCCATGCATCTAGTATCTGTGTGATGTTAGTAAGCACACTCCATCTCCCCAGACTTCAGTTTCCTGAGTTGAATGTTCTATCGGCTAGAACTGTTTCAGTTTCAAGTGATGGAAAGCCAAACATAAGCAAACAGGGAATTTACTGCTACATGAAATTTCACAGTCCAGGGGTAACTCTGGTTTCTGTGACTGCTTGATTAGGGATTCCAACAATGTCGCAGGACCCAGATACTCACTACCTCTCGACTCTGCCCTTCTCCTTGTTTGATGCATTGCCATAACAGACCTTCATTTCTGTGTGTAAGTTGGTTGTCTCTGCTCTCTCACATCCTTTGATGTCACATCTTTTCAACTTCAAATCTTGTAGAGAAAAATACCCATCTCGTGCAGGGAATCATAGCAAAGTCTCCTGGAATATCAGTAGCTCTGAGGAAGTATGATCACCATTCCCAAACCAGTCACTGTGGTCTGAGAAGTGACATGTGCCAATTGGCTTAACTCACATGTTCACCCTGAGGTTCGGGTACAGTCAACCCAATCCAAATCTTATGAAC
Organism: Macaca nemestrina; assembly: GCF_043159975.1. Lineage (NCBI taxonomy): Eukaryota > Metazoa > Chordata > Mammalia > Primates > Cercopithecidae > Macaca > Macaca nemestrina. The sequence goes on along the minus strand of NC_092131.1, from coordinate 147,618,051 downwards.
TCTGATCGAGATAGAGGCTGGTTCCCTAGAGAGTATATACATGCTCTGTGGGAAAAATCAGGGTCTACAGAAAACATAACACTTTAGCATGCTTTGTGATCCATTATTTTTTCAATTCACTGATTTCTTTTTTAATTCTATAACCTAAAAGCACACTATACATACAATGACCTAACAGGATTATTTCAACAACACTGAAATAATATGAAGGACTAAAGATAGTCCTTGTATCTATTGATGATGAGAAAAATAACTTCATTCTGTATCATATTCCATTATTGGCTTTTGAGTTTTTCATTTTTAAATTATCAGTCCATTTAGTTATTATTATTTGAATTACAGAGCAATAAATCTACAGTATTATACAAAAACCTGAAACTCCAGCTGGCATGAAGAACTTCAAATTGTATAAAACTATTTCCTCTTATTTTATTAGAATGTCACTTCCATTTTAAAAAAAATGTTAAACCACGGGTCTTTAAATTTTTAATATATTAGTTTGAAAGCAGATTTGATGTGCTGAAAAGGTGCTATTTGAAATAATTGTACTGATAGAAAATTTCAGAATTCCTATTTAGGAGCATTGATAGATAACTGCCTAAAGGAACACAAGATCAAGAAAAGTAGAACAATGCGGGGAACTAATTGGTTTTCTGTGTTTGGCGATGATTTAGGATTAATTCATTAAACATGTATTTATTCAACAATTTGACATTTTCTATTATTTCATACTCTGCGACTTCATTAGGTGTAATATATACATATTATAATATATAATATGTAATATATATTATATATAATATATACATATTATAATGTATAATATATATTACAGAAAACATTTATAATGTGTATTATATAATACATATTATATATGCTATATATATAATGTATATATTTGCCTGACAGTATTTCATATAATCAGATTTATTTGACATAAAAGAAAATATGCATAAACCTTCAGGAACTGGTGATATAATATAAAAACCAATTGATGAAAATACACCTGAGACTCTGAGTTTACTGCATACTTTTTACTTGGGCAATAACTCATTGCTGGCCTCTTTCAGAGATCCCCTTACTTGAATGATCTGTTGCTAAATCCTAAAAAATTATTTCTAGTAAGAATTATATTTCTATAGCACCAGCATATATCACTTATTAGCATCTGTTAAAAAGTAATGTGACCACATTGTTAAACCAGTCAAGACTGATGAAGTCAGATAAATGTATTTAATAGAAAATAGTTTTAATTACTTGTCTGAAAGCATTTTACCCTATAATTCAGCAAACATTTCTATTACTCTTTGAGTCTCAATGGGTATATAATATTGCTATTTAAAAACTGTGAAATGAACTAATATGATTAACTTGAAATCCATGTATCAGAGAAAGATGCAGTAAGATGTATAAATATATATCATGGATCCATGAAGCATTACACTATGTTGTTAGCAATATCCAAAGACAATGATTCTATTGAGGCATAAAAAATCCTGTGACACACACTGAAGGAAGTACAATCCAATTACCAAATATTTACTGAGTGCCTAGCAGATAACAACTGCCAAAATAGACACTGAAAAGCTGAAAGAATGAGCCAGACATAGATAGATTGTTGTCTTCTGGAAGTCGTGGCAATCACTAAATAAAACAATAAGATAAGGGCCAAAATAGAAGGACAAGCCACTGGGTTTGATGGCATGGTTCGTGCATTGCACAAAAATGCTTACATAAAGGAGCAAGTGACAGCTGAAATTGAGCCCATGTTCCACTTGCCAAGCTGTATGCGTTGACTTGAAGCTGTCCTCTCATAAAAAAATAACACACCTTTTATTACTCAGCAAAGGCACTGCTTTACTCATCATTCCATACCTGCTCAGAGCTATGTTCACCCACGTGGGTCTTTTCTTCTAATTCACAGAGGCCCCTACATAAGTTTAAGCTCCAGAAGGACAAAAGTCTTCCCTGTATTAAACAATAGATCTCATTCCCTGTGAACAGTGCTGGCACATAATAAGCACTCAATAAATATTTGTTGAGTGTTGTTGTTTATATGACATAATGACAGCCCTGGGATGATTGTGTCAGTTTGGGGGGATCAGATATTTTTAAATTTTTCCCTTAGATTTTTATTTCCTTTATTATTTTCTTTTTCTGCCATCATTTCCCTAAATAAGCTTTCTATGATGGGTTGAAACAAGCCACAGTGAACAATGAAGAAAATCCATTGTAAAATAATGAAATAAGTTTTAAAATCAGTTCTAAAATATTTTAAATGATTATAAAATATTTAAAATCTTCACAGCCAAATTGAGTTAATTTCCGTGGGGCTTTTCCCAGGAACGAGTAAGAATTGAGGGTATCTAAGAAGAAGAATAAAATGGAGGCATTATATTTAAAGTAGACTTTATCAGTAATAATTGGGAGAGGCTTAAATTTGCTTCTTAAATCCTTTTCATAATTGACATTCCTCAGCGTGACAGACATAAACCAAGGAAGTCGGGTGAAAACATTTCGTCACACATTTTCCAGGTTTCTCTTTTTTCCCTAACAGTACCTTGCAAGTGAAAATAAAACCACACCGCGATCAAAGCACTTCTTTTCAAGTAGACGTTTACCATTTCTTCCTTTGACAAAGTGGAGATTTATAAAATATATGACCAAAGACATGAAATGGTTGTTTTATAAGCAATTCCTACCCTGTTTTCCAGGAGCACATGATTCGAGAGGATGCCAAGGGTCTGACGCCAAGACAATGCGCTATAATGGAGGTAGTCCTGGCTACCATCAAGGTAAGGTTATAATGTTCCTATATATACATCCAGAGAGGCCCCCATTTACCTCCAGAGATAGGTAGGCCTGATCTTAGCCATGTATCAGTAGAGCTGTGCCATTCAAAGAGATAGTAGATAGTTGAATAGATATAGGTTGGTGCAATTGAAATTGTAGTTTTTACCATTGATACTATTGCACCAACCTAATACATTCCCGGAGGATGCCAGATTTAGCCCTGTCTCCTTATGACATTCACAATACACTGTTCTTATACTTGTTTCCTTTGTCTCTCTCTAAAGCGTAAGTGAAGCCTATGTTGTAATATATGTTCTCAAAGAAAGACATGTACCCTAAAACCCAGATAAACAGATGCTTCAGGAATATTTTGGGTTGCCAGAATTTGTTTTTATATGTTTTCTATGCATGTTGAAATTATTTTTAAAATATCAACCCTCCCTTCTCACTTAGTAAGTAAATAATTTCATTTCATTTTCTGCTGAAAACCCAAAGACGTTGTGTTGTACGCATCAACTGTTTTCATAGCCAAAGTTTAACTAAAAGTTATCGTAGTGTATGCTAAATGTGTGCAGATCTCAAAATGTAACCCAGAAGTTATTTTCAAAAAATTTCTTTCATATTTATATCCATATATATTTATATGTGAAAGTTTATTAAAGAGTTTGAAAGATGAGTTCGTCGTCTAAATTCATATTATGTCCAAAGTGTTCACTCTTCACTGGGGGAAGCATCTACTATCCAGGATGTGTGTCTAGCATAGCTATTAACTATACTATAACTGTTAGGTACCATGAGCCATTGGAGAGCACAGAACAGTTCTACTGGATAGAAACAATGGTATTCTTTTCAACAGAGTTCTATCTGAATAACAGTCACATCCTTTCACAAAACTGTCACCTTGTGGCTTTTGTTTTGCAGTTTCAGCATTTAATGACACAATCTTTTGCTGCTGCAGTGGTAACAACTGCCAAGTTAAAGTTGGAAGGTGAGAGTTTTATGACACCTAGAGACACCTGGGTCACAGAAATAGAGTTTCTAAAGAGGTAGCAAGAATGTTGTCTGGAAATATGGAAAATTTGAAAAATAATTTTGAGGAAAAAATGGACAACATGAAAAAGAAATATAATAAAAAACTTTAAAAGTTTTTTAATTATTTTCAAAAATTTGTGGAAAAAATAACTAATTTTTGGAGTTTCAGTAGCACTAATAGCTACATATTAGGACATGCTAGTAGAATAAAATAAGCTCTGGCGTACACCATGAAGAGGAAGAAAAGAAAAAATTTTGGCATCTGAATTCAGCCCTTTGTGCATTTTATTAGGTCAATGCATGGCTTTAGGAAAGGAAGGAAAATGTGTTCTGTGGAAATAGGGAATGGTATTCAACTGTGTTCACAGATCTGGCTTCTGTCTCTAACTTCAGCGTTTCTCTAATTTTTATTGATGAGGCCAGATGATCACCACCTGCCGACTGAGTTCTTCTCAGACTCTAAGATGATGTTGATCCTCAAGCAAATTCCTTTTATCTTGACAGCTCAACTATCCATTCTTCCTGTTTATATCATCTATACTGATATTTTAATTCAATCTCAGACACCAGACACTGGCCTTCTTCTTTGTGGACAAAACTACTATTTGGTGTCCAAGGTCCAATAAATGGGTCCATGCCATTTGTCTTGTTTCTCCAGGACTGGAGTCTGATTCTGGTCCTCCTGAGCCTCAGAGCCTGTGTCAGTTCTCCAGTCCCCCTCTTCCCTAACTTCTATGACGCCAACTCTTTCTCTGGGCACCTCCATGCTAGGCCTGCTGTGCCTGCTATGAGACTCTCTTGACCCTGTGCCCTGCCCATCTGCCAAGGTATTCACCCGATATCTGATTTTCAGTGACTGTCATCAGTTTGCCAAAGCTGAGACTCCCTTTATCTTGTCTGTCTGTGAGATTTGCACCACCTTACTGTCCTGCAAAACACTAATTGTGAGATTGACTACAAAGGAATTCAGGAGAACGAAGAGTACAACTTAAAAGAGTTTTAATTCCAAGAGCAAGAAACTCAATGTCTACCCAGAGCCAAGCCAAAGGAGCACTATGATGCAAGCAGAGACCTTATGAGAAAGATAACCATAGATCAAAGGAGAACACGCTACCCGTGCTAATTTCCGATGGCTGCTAAAGAGATCATCTTTAATTCCTCCTCAGCTCAGTTTAATTGAATAAGCTAGAAATGAGAAAACAAAGAAGGCAAGTGCTATGGAGTTTTTAGAATATAGGCTGAAATAATGTTTTACATTTTCAAATTTCTCTTATGTATATACATCATTTCCTGTGATCCTTGTAAATATCCTGGGTGTTAGATAGGTCAAGAATGATTATTCACATTTGATAATTGAGAAAATTAAAAGGGAGGGGATTTTAGTTGTTTTTCCAAGGCCATAGCTCTGCTAGTAATTGGCAAGGCTGAGAAAGGACTCCAAACTCTAAAGTCAGTGTCCTTGCTTCTATGTCACATATTTTCAATGAGTGTTTACAAAGTTTAAGTAAAATGTAGCAGGCTAAAAGGGATACTTCTTCAGAGAGATTACTTCTTGCTATATTAAAATACTATGTCAATTACTTAGACTATTTCGTAATTATTTTAAAATAATGTAAAACCTTTCAGCCTCTATACAAGCATTGATGAAAATATGAACTTTTCTAAATATTAAAACTTTAATTGGACTGGAACTATTTTATAACACCAGTCACATGTAGCTTCTATTATAAGTCAAGACTGTCAAATATGGCAGGAGTAACAAAAAATATGATCATCTGCTGCAGTTAGGATGGTTGGGCTTTGAGACATTACATTTACCCGACAAAGCAACCAAATCAACAATGTTTGAAAGTAAAAGTAGAAAGGTGGCAGCTGTGAGACAGATAACCAGTCACCTAATCTGTGTGTGCAAACTAATAGGGAGGCCAATAGGGAAATTTTAAAGGAGTTCTAGCTGGACTTTGAGTTCCAACCCCATATCTCAGGAAGACTCAGGACTGACATGAGATTCCCCTAAATGTAGATTTCTTTCAAAGAGAAATAGCAGTTACACTTTGACTTGAAAAAATGCTGAATGATTTAATTTTTCCCACCCTTTTAAATTCCCCCAGAACCCTTGTTATAGGGGCCTGAACATGACACTATATTATATGTTGCAAATATATTTGGCATCATGCAGTGGCAATACTGAGGTTTCTCTAAAACTAATAAACGTGAATCAGGGCCCTCTAGAAATCTGCATTTCTTGGTATAAGGAAAGGAATTTAACTATACATTCAAATTTAGCTTTGGAACTTATTACTTTCTTGTTTAATCCTAGATAATACCATTTCTTATGCTCAGGACTCCAGGCAAACAGAAGAACATGATGATGAACCACATTTTATTCCTTTGCGTTTGTTACCCTCACAGAGGTTCTACCCTATCCTGCTATCCCCATTGCCCATGGGGTGATTCCAGTGGCTTTTTCTCAGCATCTTCTTTTCACTATTATAAGTAGTTTTGCCTTGGTTAAAATCCAGCTGCTCATGAGAAGAACAAAATAACCTACCTATGGAGGATTGCAATTCAAATATCATTATTTGAGAGCTTACTGTAGGTAGAAAATATGGTGAGCAATGAGGTGGTGGCTGGAGATGAGAGCACTTGCCTTTGACTTGGGAACAAAACCATCTACAATCAGTAAAATAATTGTGGACAAAGGATGGGGGAGGGCAGAGAGGGTGATGAATTTTCTCTGACTGTCCAGGGAAAAGCTTCCCAGAGAAGGATATTTGGGAATGTAGAGGATAAAGAGGGAAAAAACAATGGGAGGAAGGCATTGCAGGCCTACAGAAAACACAGCATGAGTGACAGAAGAGAAGGCGTTGGTCAGCATGAAAACTTTAAATAGTCTAGTGTAGAAGAACCGATCATGACTGGCTGAGTATCACAGGGAATGAAAGAGGAACATTGGATTGGAGCCAGAATGCTGAGGCTTAAACACCAAAGAAAAGAATCTCAACTTCAGTTTGTCAGCAAAAGAGAAACACTGAAATATTTTATGGGCAGGAAGAGCATATTTTGATATGGTGTGTTAAAGAGGACTCCAGTTGTGGTAGAAAATAATTTTTTTAAATATCTGTCAAATAATTTCTAAAAAAATAAAACTTTAGTGGCTAACCTCTAAAGTTATAAAGTTAAGGTGGGTTATGATTATATCTAAGTTTGCAAAATGAGCTGTCTGCCTGGATTTGCCAAAAATATGATACAGGTGTTGGAAAGAACAAAGTAATGATGGAAAATTGCTACCAAAATAGTATATTTAACAAAAAAGGGAATTCTTCTTATAATCTTGTAAAGAAACAATAGCATGTTCCCATGAGTCAGTAAAAATACATTGTGAAAGATCTTCAATCTTGAAAAGTTTGAAGTGTTAAAAGAATTCAGAGTTTTATTGGGATTATAAAAAAATAGCTTGCCAAGCATGCAGGCAGTATTTTTCCTGATTTTATAAAATTTAGCAGTACTTTTTTTTTTTTTTTTGCCTCTCAAATCATAACCAAGTCTCAAGTGCTTTACTTTCTGAAAAGTTATGAAGAAAAAAAAATCTAGTTATTTTTCAAGGTAAAGAAAATGATACTTTGTATATAGCTCCTTCCTACCTTAGAGGTGATAATAGTGCTCCTTGTCACACATCCTGACATTTGTGACACCAACATATTAATGTGTCTAGTGTGGAAGCCTTTACAAATCGCAGAAGATGGCTATGAATTACAAAAGTAAATAAAATACTGGAAACTACATGAGAAATTACACCACTAACAAGTATAACATCAGGATAGGAGGTGATTAAGAGAGAGAGAGAGAAAGACAGCAATGTGTACATTATTCTCCTCTCCTATGGAAATAATAATACTACTTAAAAGATTATTGAAAGAAAATTACATGAGTCATCACATATAAAGCAATTAAAACAGGCATATAGAAAACGCTTCATAAATATTAAGTTGACACTTATATTGCCTGATGACTGGTTCATTTTGGAGGCTTCTCTTTCCACTCTTAAGCCCAAGACCCCACATACTCTACTGCAGCCAACGTGTTTCTTTTTTCCTCCTTTCCCAATAAACCCTTTAATTCCCTCTCAAAGGAGCTAACTATTAAATCTGACTCTTTCCCTCGCCAATAGTTCAAGTCCTTAACGCTTTGTCCTCTGGCCTTTTGGTTTCCTGTGCCCAGAACCTTTACCCTATAAGAGCACAGCCCTGGTCAGATTCTTTAACACCTGAGACTCCCCTTTGAGAAGCAGTGCTGTTCCTTCTCTCCGGGAGTTTCTAGTCCAGATTAAAAGCTGAGAGAGAGAGGCACATTGAAAATGAAATAATGATACGTGTTAACTTACAGCAGTGTAAGAAATGGAACAGGTGATCCAAATACTAGTTGAGGGAAACAGATTTTAAAACATCATAAAGTTTTAGAGAATGTGATCAACCAGTATGAACTCAAGAGATCAGGAAAAGCTGTAATGGTCTTGAAGGACAGATGGGAGTTTACAGGCTGGATAGAAAGTTTTTTGGAGGAAGACTCATGACATGAACAACAACAGGGAAAAAGGAATTTCACTATGGGAAGGCACAAGACAAGAAGGCTGGGAGGCAGTGAGTAGACCACTCTTTGGACTGGCCTGGACTGAACTAGGTGTTGGCGTAATGAAGCAGTGTAAAATGAGGTTGATGGGAAATGTTTAGGTTGAAAATAAAGAGGTCCTTGTGTGCCCTCATTATGTTTCATAAAAGAGGATTCACTGATGATTTTGAAAACGTTATGCTAAAGTCATTTCAGCAATAGGAATCTTATAGAAATGCACAAATTAGATTGCATAGTTCAAGATTATAGTCAGAGATTTCAGTTCCATTTCTTTAGTTCCTAAGATGATGAGAGCTATCAGCAAGGTGGTGGCTTTAGGGGGAGAATGGGAAGGATGGATATGACTGACACAAGCCAGGGAGAGTTGTTGGAACTTGGCAACTGAATATGGGGTAAATGGGAAAAGGAGCCCAAAATGCCTCAGAGATTTCAGCCCCAGCGACTGAGAAAGCATGGTTCCACCAAGAAAAATGGAAGGCTGTTTTCCTAGTGCCATGTTGGAGTTAGATGCGATGGCAGGAACGTGGAAATAAATATTGAAGAACCTGCTTGAGATAGGGGTTGATGCTTAAAACACAATGCTGAGTTCTATGTTGAGTTCTATGTTATTCTGTCAACTAAATATATTTTTTACAATTGGAAAGAACTCCAGCATTTACAAAGTTCTTCCAGTTAGAGCAATTACAAGTTTACAACACCAAAAGTAGAATGGATGTTTCTGCTACCATTCTATACATGAATTAACTGATAGCCTAAGAGGTTAAATAACCTATGCAAAAGTCCGACTGTATAGAGGACAGATGAAGAATTATATTTTCTAGCATATTATAAGGATCCGAGAATCAAAGAGGTTAAGAGGATTCTAGACTCTCAGAATTGGAAACATGACTCAGCATCTCCCACTCTTGCCACATCATCTACAATGTTGTCAGCACATGGTCATCTGGCCACCACTTAATAGTGGCCAGTGATGAGACCTCACTAACTTACAAGTGGAAGTTTTGATTTTTAAGATGCACTATTATTGGAAATTTTTGATGAATGTATCAAAGAAAAATCTGCTCTCCTGCTGTGTATTGGTGCTCCTTCTGTTCTTTGGAACTACCATAAAATTATTCTGTTTCCTTTTCTGTGTGATAGACTTTCAGATATTAAAGAAAACTATCATGCCATCCCATATCATCTGAAGCTGTTTATTGAATAACATGCCTCCTAGACCTTATGAAATTCTTGTCACCTGTCTTTAAATGGCCTCCACTTTTCACATTTCTTATAAATGATGAAGCCCAAGAATGAACTTAATATCCCAGATGTGTTCTAACCAGCGAAGAATGTTCCTGCCTTACCAAACCCTTATGCTTGACCTGTCTACCTATTTTGATGCATGATCAGATTTCACTTGCTTGAATAGCTGCCTTCTCACTTATGCAATCATGTTGAACTTGACAGCAGATAAATCTTTATGACTTTTTTAAAATTTCTGTTGTTAAGCCACATCACCCCCATTCTGTACTTTGTGATAAACATGAATATGAATATTTATTATAAATTCTGGCTTTTTAGTTTCCTCTTTGCCATCTCATTCTAGAAATGTTGACCCAGCATTCCAGACTACCAGGACCCTTCTAAAGCCAAATTTTGTCATCCAGTGTAACAACTTTAAGCTTCAGCTCAACTGCACATCTGTCAAACATGCTTTCTGCTTTGTAAGTCCATAGCAAAAATATCAGCCATGATAGAGAGGAAGAGAGAATTTCATCCAGCTAATATCTTTATCCTTCTTTCCACTAAACAACCAACTCCTCTACAGTCCTTCAACTGAGAGGTTACAAATTATTTTCTTCAATAAGGAGGAAATGACCTGTCCTAATTGTTTTTGCCCATTTTTTCCTGCTACTTTAGACCATTGTAAGTAAAGCATCTGAACAGATCAAACTGAAGTTTCTTAGATTATACTGTAGGCCACAGAGGAATTATAAGAGACCAAGTCTTGGGCTTTTGTTTAGAATCAATGGAAAATAATGCACTTTTCACATGTGTAATGAAAACATCCAGAAGGCTTTAAACCCCACGTTTACAAATTCCTTTCTAGCATTTTATCCCCCAACAAAATGCCCATTATAATGAGTGGAAATCAACTATACTGCACTGAGCTATGGATAGTGGGTTTTGTCTAATAATTAAGACATTTACTTCTATACATCACCCTCACATTTATATCCTTCAAACCCAAGCCTCAGCAAAATGTGGATTCTACTCTCCAGTTCCTTCAGAGTCATGTGCATAGAGTCAAATTTGAATGTAAAATCTCTGAATGCCAAGATCCATGTAATAATTGCAGCCCCCTTTCTCCTGATTATCTGTGCCAGTAAGATAACCAGACTGGTGCTCGGAGATGCTCTCATTCCAGGTTTTGAACACTGTGTGAAAGGTTTTCAGAAAGTAGCATTCTCGACGAGTTTGCATTTGCATGACCATAGAAATTGCCTTCTTCATTGTTAGAGTGAGGAGCCTATGACATGTGTTATTTGACTGTGTCCATTGAACGGGATATTTTCATTCTTACCACCTGGCAATTTGTTTTCTCTTCTGACATAGCTACCGTCTGTCCTGGGTTTCTGTCTCGGGACATTTCATATTGGAAAATACACTCCAAAGACAAAGGCATTAGTTTCTGCCCTTACAAAACTTCTATTCAGTAAATATCCTGCTAGAGACTTTAATGGAATAACAAGTAAAACTCTATGGCTAAAAAAGAGGAAGTCAGTTGAGTATCGTACCTAAAACCCTTGGGTTTCCTCAGGTACAAGCACACACCTTATTTATGATTTCATTTCCTGATTAGTCCCCAAAGTCCCAGAGTCCTACAAAATAATGCCTTAGTATTAAAAATATGCCTTTCTAGAAAATTATTTTAAAAGATTCAGTACAAGTACTTAGTTTATGCCTTCATAGCTTAACCCTTTTTACCTTCTGCTATGAAGTTTTCCAGGCCCTCAATAATATCTCAATTATATGAAGTTCAGTGACATTCTTCTATTCTTCCCAATCATATTCCATAAAACACTTGTATTCCCAAAGTATTAGCCCAGTGATATAGGTGTCCTATGGCCTAATAATTTTAGCAACAAGGTATATTAATAAAAGATTACACAGATCTCTTTACCACAGTATGCCTCAGAGCCTTTACCATGTTAATAAGCATTGGGAATTTTTAGGAGTGCAGTGTCATCTCTTAACTTCCATTGGCCCTCTACCACCTAGAGGCAGCACGGGTTTAGTGATGGGTATAGAATAACAGTAGAAAACAGTATTTGAAAAACTATATCTAGATTATACTTGGAGAACTACGAACACTTCAGTTCTCCTTAAATAGTGCCGAGACTACCAGGGTTTCTCTTGGTTACTTGGTGGGGTTGTCCTCTTTCTCTAGTTCATGAGGGTGAATTACCTACTGGCTGCTAAAGTTAAAAACAACAGTACTTAAAAACTCATAGCCACCAAAGAAGTCACTTCTTTGGAAGCCTTTGCTGACTCCTTAGACAACAGAATTGCGTGCCTCCCCGATTATCTGTATTTTCAAATCATTTTTCTAACACCTACAATGTGTTGTTGAAGTCATGTGTTTAAATGTTGGTTACATATCCTACTAGATCATAATACCTTTGGGAGCAACCACTGTGTCTCCTTTGCTTTATAATGTTAGCATCCAGTACAAGGTCTGGCTCATGATACAGATTTAATAAATATTTATGAAAGAAAAGAGGGAAAAAACAGGTGGCACAGCAGACACTACCACAGATGCTGTCAAGTGTTAAGGTGACTGAAGAATCCACAGTGCAATCTTACAAATTAGACAGTAAATCCTGTGGTCATCCTTATGAATGCTATCACTCATGCTACTTTACATACACTGTTAAAGAACAGTTTTTAAAAGAGGGTATAATTGTGATATTCATGCAGTTATAAAATGTGTCAAAATGTTATTTTATTCATCAATTAGTGAGGGAACCAGTTAAGATGTTACGACTGTCTCAAAGGAGAATTCCAGAAACCAAGCATATACAAGCAATAAGAAAAGCTGGAATAGAGGAAAGAAAGATTTATCCACAGAGCAATATTCAGTTTTATTCTGCCCAAAATAATTAATTTGTATTATGAGGGACAAATATCATCTATACTATTATTATTAATTTTCTACAATGTATAGAGTTTTAAAGTAGCCCAAGAACAATGAAAAGTGAGAATAACCCAAATGGGTATCATAGACAGAATACCCATTAATCTTTTCTGCTCCTTTTTTCCCAGAAATGGCAAATTTTCATTTTATCAGTTTTGGTTTTCCTTCCCTCTCTTCCTCCTCCTCTTTCTGCTCCTCCTCATCCTCCTTTATTGTAATCATTTAGCACTTATGCTCAGGTTTGATAAGACTGAGGCTTACCTGAGAAATATTAAGAAAGAGAGAGAGTGTGTTTTCCTTTCCAGAGTTTCCCTCCTACTCTTGGCTTGGTTTCTAGCACTGCTCTGTACTCTCAGGCACAGTTATTTCTTTGGATGGCTCCTTGATTCATTATGTAAACAGTCCTCCAGAGAGCACTCCACTACCCTTCTAGGAGATACAGAGTCAAGACCAATCTAAATACATTTACGTGTATCCCTCTCAATATATCCATGAAATCTTTTTTCCATCCTTAAATACTGTATTTCTCAAAGAAAGGAATTATCATATTTTTTTCATCTGTTAAGGTGCCCAAAACAGTTCTGGACTAACAGTCCTCTAAATACTTTCTGCATGTGAAAATGTTTTAACATTCTTTATAAGATCCAGGTGTAGAACAATTTTAAAATTATGTTTTTGTATTCTCCTAAAGAGAAGACATTTTCTCCGTGCCTCCTTTTCATAGCATATGTAGTTTTTGCCACAGCCTGTGTTTTCACGGAGTACCTAGCTAGAATCAGTGAATGGAACTTCAAAGGTCCATAGGTTTCTTTCTCCCTGGGGAGGGTATCTGTAATTGTACCAGTCTTTCTTAAGTTTAAATCCCGATTGCCTAATTTCTTTGGCCTACACCATGAATGTCCTCTACAGTATACTCTCTGAAAGTAGAACCAGATGCTTGCTAATACCCATAAAATTTTTCTGCATCTCTCCTTGAATAGGGAAAAAAACTGCGATAATTATGATTTTTGCAGCTCATTGAAATGTCCTGCCTGAGAAATTCTTAAGGAGTGGGAAAGAAGAATGACACATACCCATTTAGGGGAGTGTCTCTGAATAATTTCTTGAGCTTCTTTGGCATATTTCATTCTGTACTAATTATAGATCACAGTGAGCCATAGTTACTAGTGAGTGCTTTGTTTCCTCTAGTATTGTTGGTACAGGAAGAGAGAAAGAGAACCATTTATCTAACCTTAATAGAATATTATAAATCTATTATTTATAAACAGGTAGAAAAAAGCATCCTTAGTTCTATCATATATCTCTAGACAGTCTGCATTTCCAAGAAATGTCTGTCTGTGCATAACACTTGTAGTATGAAAAATGCTAACATCCCTCGGTGACCACATTTATTGTCAATGACCATATATCTTCTCTATTACCTTATTTATACATTTTGGAATATTTTGAGTTTGGTTGAATAACAATAGCAAAAACAAGTTTTATTATATTTATCAGACACAAGGTTCAAGGACTGTTGGATTTCCAAGGACCACTCTGCCTTGTCAGGTTGGCCTATATCTGCACCACTGTGTGATTAGAGGATTGGGCAGATGGAGTGGCAGACACTTGACCTAGAATTGCAAACTGGTATCTGGAAAATATGTGGCCAGAAGCTACCTTCCCTATGAAATTTTGACAACCCTAGGTATTTTTCTCATGTTCAAGAAACAGAAGTCAATAACCAAGTCGATAATTGTGACCTAAACCCGTTATTCTATAAGGATTCTGACTGCTACATCAGCATGATCTCATTTGTTTAAAGTTTTGCATAAGAGAAAAAGGATTAGGCCTTCTGTGATATGAGGTCTGTGAGGCTGAGTGTCATTTCAGAGATGTCTAGGGGACCTGAATTAGATGTTAATAACTTAGCAATGGGAAAATAGTGGAACCATTTTTTGTATCTTGCATTGATCAAATTGTATTATTCCATTTGAGCTTCTCTATTAGAGTAATAAATTCCTTCCTGCACTACTTCTCTCTAAATGCCTCTGCTATTTTATTTCTTCGTAGCAATACTTTCATGCAGGAGGAAATGGCCTGAAAAAGAATTTCTTGGAGAAAAGCCCAGATCTTCAGTCTCTGAGATATGCTCTCAGTCTTTATACCCAAACTACTGATGCCTTGATAAAGAAATTCATAGATACTCAAACCTCACAGAGTAAGTAACACATAGGACCTGAGAATAAGGTAAACTGAATACTAAACTAAAATTTAACATCAGAATTATTATGTATAGTACTAATAATTTTGTGCTGTTGTGAATTGAAGTATCATTAAAATGGAGAGTTATGGTTAATAGAGAATACTAATATTTTTTAGTGTTCATGAATTGTAATTTTATAAATAATTTTAATAACACTAATATATTCCGTACTAAAGCTCTGTGGAATGGCTGACTTGTTGGTGATTTTAACTTCCATAAAACTACTTTAAGTAAAATCTACTTTTTAAAATTTATGACCATGATATTTTCTTCAATTCAGTATTAAAAACTCAGTGGATTTCTGGTGTTGGTATCTTCCAAAAAAATGATAATAATTCCCTAAATCCTAACTTCAAATGTAAAATCCTGTGCTGTGGGGTTTCTATAAGGGAAATCTCATTTTATGCTAATTTCATATGAAAAAAATTACAAGATTTCTTTGAAACAGGCCAAGAGGCAGGCTTGGTATTTTATTTGAAACTCAGATATGTTTCATGTGTCAAAGTTCCCACCTCATAAGCTTCTAAGATATTACTGTTCAAAAGTGTTTCTTTCAAGTTGCTTTGTGATTTATTATATTTTGGTGATTATATGTATTTAAGATCTGATATTTCTAAGAGATTATTGAAAATGTCAGTGTGAGTCAAAAGAGCCAAATGCAGGCTTAAACTTCAGAAACTAGTAAGTTATACTACAGAAATAATAAAAGTAAGTAAGAGGACACTGTCTTCATTCATGAAAGATCCTTGGAAAAGGGAAAATACAGATAATTTTTTAACTATGATGAAAATACCCTGGACTCACCATTTTTTCCTCTTGGATACATTAATTTTTCTCCCTATATCAAGGATAAAGCTAAAGGTGCTAGGTAGGTAGTCTGCGTATAGCACTTTATGCTTTCTGATACTGTCCAGTTAAAAATTACAATTATCCCTTTTCATATACCCCAGGTTATACTGTGGGATATTTCTTTTTTTTTTTTTAATTTATTTATTATTATTATACTTTAAGTTGTAGGGTACATGTGCATAACGTGCAGGTTTGTTACATATGTATACTTGTGCCATGTTGCTGTGCTGCACCCATCAACTCGTCATTTACATCAGGTATAACTCCCAATGCAATCCCTCCCCCCTCCCCCCTCCCCATGATAGGCTCCGGTGTGTGATGTTCCCCTTCCTGAGTCCGAGTGATCTCATTGTTCAGTTCCCACCTATGAGTGAGAACATGAGGTGTTTGGTTTTCTGTTCTTGTGATAGTTTGCTAAGAATGATGGATTCCACCTGCATCCAAGTCCCTACAAAGGACACAAACTCATCCTTTTTTATGGCTGCATAGTATTCCATGGTGTATATGTGCCACATTTTCTTAATCCAATCTGTCACTGATGGACATTTGGGTTGATTCCAAGTCTTTGCTATTGTGAATAGTGCTGCAATAAACATACGAGTGCATGTGTCTTTATAGCAGCATAATTTATAATCCTTTGGGTATATACCCAGTAATGGGATGGCTGGGTCATATGGTACATCTAGTTCTAGATCCTTGAGGAATCGCCATACTGTTTTCCATAGTGGTTGAACTAGTTTACAATCCCACCAACAGTGTAAAAGTGTTCCTATTTCTCCACATCCTCTCCAGCACCTGTTGTTTCCTGACTTTTTAATGATCGCCATTCTAACTGGTGTGAGATGGTATCTCATTGTGGTTTTGATTTGCATTTCTCTGATGGCCAGTGATGATGAGCATTTTTTCATGTGTCTGTTGGCTGTATGCATGTCTTCTTTTGAGAAATGTCTGTTCATATCCTTTGCCCACTTTTTGATGGGGTTGTTTGTTTTTTTCTTGTAAATTTGTTTGAGTTCTTTGTAGGTTCTGGATATTAGCCCTTTGTCAGATGAGTAGATTGCAAAAATTTTCTCCCATTCTGTAGGTTGCCTGTTCACTCTGATGGTAGTGTCTTTTGCTGTGCAGAAGCTCTTTAGTTTAATGAGATCCCATTTGTCAATTTTGGCTTTTGCTGCCGTTGCTTTTGGTGTTTTAGACATGAAATCTTTGCCCATGCCTATGTCCTGAATGGTGCTACCTAGGTTTTCCTCTAGGATTTTTATGGTATTAGGTCTAACATTTAAGTCTCTAATCCATCTTGAATTAATTTTCGTATAAGGAGTAAGGAAAGGATCCAGTTTCAGCTTTCTACTTATGGCTAGCCAATTTTCCCAGCACCATTTATTAAATAGGGAATCCTTTCCCCATTTCTTGTTTCTCTCAGGTTTGTCAAAGATCAGATGGCTGTAGATGTGTGGTATTATTTCTGAGGACTCTGTTCTGTTCCATTGGTCTATATCCCTGTTTTGGTACCAGTACCATGCTGTTTTGGTTACTGTAGCCTTGTAGTATAGTTTGAAGTCAGGTAGCGTGATGCCTCCAGCTTTGTTCTTTTGACTTAGGATTGTCTTGGAGATGCGGGCTCTTTTTTGGTTCCATATGAACTTTAAAGCAGTTTTTTCCAATTCTGTGAAGAAACTCATTGATAGCTTGATGGGGATGGCATTGAATCTATAAATTACCTTGGGCAGTATGGCCATTTTCACGATATTGATTCTTCCTATCCATGAGCATGGTATGTTCTTCCATTTGTTTGTGTCCTCTTTTATTTCACTGAGCAGTGGTTTGTAGTTCTCCTTGAAGAGGTCCTTTACATCCCTTGTAAGTTGGATTCCTAGGTATTGTATTCTATCTGAAGCAATTGTGAATGGGAGTTCACTCATGATTTGGCTCTCTGTTTGTCTGTTACTGATGTATAAGAATGCTTGTGATTTTTGCACATTAATTTTGTATCCTGAGACTTTGCTGAAGTTGCTTATCAGCTTAAGGAGATTTTGGGCTGAGACAATGGGGTTTTCTAAATATACAATCATGTCATCTGCAAAGAGGGACAATTTGACTTCTTCTTTTCCTAACTGAATACCCTTGATTTCTTTCTCTTGCCTGATTGCCCTAGCCAGAACTTCCAACACTATGTTGAATAGGAGTGGTGAGAGAGGGCATCCCTGTCTTGTGCCAGTTTTCAAAGGGAATTTTTCCAGTTTTTGCCCATTCAGTATGATATCGGCTGTGGGTTTGTCATAAATAGCTCTTATTATTTTGAGGTACGTTCCATCAATACCGAATTTATTGAGAGTTTTTAGCATGAAGGGCTATTGAATTTTGTCAAAAGCCTTTTCTGCATCAATTGAGATAATCATGTGGTTCTTGTCTTTGGTTCTGTTTATATGCTGGATTATGTTTATTGATTTGCGAATGTTGAACCAGCCTTGCATCCCAGGGATGAAGCCCACTTGATCATGGTGGATAAGCTTTTTGATGTGTTGCTGAATCCGGTTTGCCAGTATTTTATTGAGGATTTTTGCATCGATGTTCATCAGGGATATTGGTCTAAAATTCTCTTTTTTTGTTGTGTCTCTGCCAGGCTTTGGTATCAGGATGATATTGGCCTCATAAAATGAGTTAGGGAGGATTCCCTCTTTTTCTATTGATTGGAATAGTTTCAGAAGGAATGGTACCAGCTCCTCCTTGTACCTCTGGTAGAATTCAGCTGTGAATCCATCTGGTCCTGGACTTTTTTTGGTTGGTAGGCTATTAATTGTTGCCTCAATTTCAGAGCCTGCTATTGGTCTATTCAGGGATTCAACTTCTTCCTGGTTTAGTCTTGGAAGAGTGTAAGTGTCCAGGAAATTATCCATTTCTTCTAGATTTTCCAGTTTATTTGCGTAGAGGTGTTTATAGTATTCTCTGATGGTAGTTTGTATTTCTGTGGGGTTGGTGGTGATATCCCCTTTATCATTTTTAATTGCGTCGATTTGATTCTTCTCTCTTTTCTTCTTTATTAGTCTGGCTAGTGGTCTGTCAATTTTGTTGATCTTTTCAAAAAACCAACTCCTGGATTCATTGATTTTTTGGAGGGTTTTTTGTGTCTCTATCTCCTTCAGTTCTGCTCTGATCTTAGTTATTTCTTGCCTTCTGCTAGCTTTCGAATGTGTTTGCTCTTGCTTCTCTAGTTCTTTTAATTGCGATGTTAGAGTGTCAATTTTAGATCTTTCCTGCTTTCTCTTGTGGGCATTTAGTGCTATAAATTTCCCTCTACACACTGCTTTAAATGTGTCCCAGAGATTCTGGTATGTTGTATCTTTGTTCTCATTGGTTTCAAAGAACATCTTTATTTCTGCCTTCATTTCGTTCTGTACCCAGTAGTCATTCAGGAGCAGGTTGTTCAGTTTCCATGTAGTTGAGCGGTTTTGATTGAGTTTCTTAGTCCTGAGTTCTAGTTTGATTGCACTGTGGTCTGAGAGACAGTTTGTTATAATTTCTGTTCTTGTACATTTGCTGAGGAGTGCTTTACTTCCAATTATGTGGTCAATTTTGGAGTAAGTACGATGTGGTGCTGAGAAGAATGTATATTCTGTTGATTTGGGGTGGAGAGTTGTATAGATGTCTATTAGGTCTGCTTGCTGCAGAGATGAGTTCAATTCCTGGATATCCTTGTTAACTTTCTGTCTCATTGATCTGTCTAATGTTGACAGTGGAGTGTTGAAGTCTCCCATTATTATTGTATGGGAGTCTAAGTCTCTTTCTAAGTCTCTAAGGACTTGCTTGATGAATCTGGGTGCTCCTGTATTGGGTGCATATATATTTAGGATAGTTAGCTCTTCCTGTTGAATTGATCCCTTTACCATTATGTAATGGCCTTCTTTGTCTCTTTTGATCTTTGATGGTTTAAAGTCTGTTTTATCAGAGACTAGTATTGCAACCCCTGCTTTTTTTTGTTCTCCATTTGCTTGGTAAATCTTCCTCCATCCCTTTATTTTGAGCCTATGTATGTCTCTGCGTGTGAGATGGGTCTCCTGAATACAGCAGACTGATGGGTCTTGACTCTTTATCCAGTTTGCCAGTCTGTGTCTTTTAATTGGAACATTTAGTCCATTTACATTTAAAGTTAATATTGTTATGTGTGAACTTGATCCTGCCATTATGGTATTAACTGGTTATTTTGCTCGTTAGTTGATGCAGTTTCTTCCTAGCCTCAATGGTCTTTACATTTTGGCATGTTTTTGCAATGGCTGGTACCGGTTGTTCCTTTCCATGTTGAGTGCTTCCTTCAGGGTCTCTTGTAAGGCAGGCCTAGTGGTGACAAAATCTCTCAGCATTTGCTTATCTGTAAAGGATTTTATTTCTCCTTCACTTATGAAACTTAGTTTGGCTGGATATGAAATTCTGGGTTTAAAATTCTTTTCTTTAAGAATGTTGAATATTGGCCCCCACTCTCTTCTGGCTTGGAGAGTTTCTGCCGAGAGATCTGCTGTTAGTCTGATGGGCTTCCCTTTGTGGGTAACCCGACCTTTCTCTCTGGCTGCCCTTAAGATTTTTTCCTTCATTTCAACTTTGGTGAATCTGGCAATTATGTGTCTTGGAGTTGCTCTTCTCGAGGAGTATCTTTGTGGCGTTCTCTGTATTTCCTGGATTTGAATGTTGGCCTGCCCTACTAGGTTGGGGAAGTTCTCCTGGATGATATCCTGAAGAGTGTTTTCCAACTTGGTTCCATTTTCCCCCTCACTTTCAGGCACCCCAATCAGATGTAGATTTGGTCTTTTTACATAATCCCATACTTCTTGCAGGCTTTGTTCATTTCTTTTTCTTCTTTGTTCTTTTGGTTTCTCTTCTCGCTTCATTTCATTCATTTGATCATCAATCGCTTTCTTCCAGTTGATCGAGTCGGTTACTGAAGCTTGTGCATTTGTCACGTATTTCTCGTGTCATGGTTTTCATCTCTTTCATTTCGTTTAGGACCTTCTCTGCATTAATTACTCTAGCCATCAATTCTTCCACTTTTTTTTCAAGATTTTTAGTTTCTTTGCGCTGGGTACGTAATTCCTCCTTTAGCTCTGAGAAATTTGATGGACTGAAGCCTTCTTCTCTCATCTCGTCAAAGTCATTCTCCGTCCAGCTTTGATCCGTTGCTGGCGATGAGCTGCGCTCCTTTGCCGGGGGAGATGCGCTCTTATTTTTTGAATTTCCAGCTTTTCTGCCCTGCTTTTCCCCCATCTTTGTGGTTTTATCTGCCTCTGGTCTTTGATGATGGTGATGTACTGATGGGGTTTTGGTGTAGGTGTCCTTCCTGTTTGATAGTTTTCCTTCTAACAGTCAGGACCCTCAGCTGTAGGTCTGTTGGAGATTGCTTGAGGTCCACTCCAGACCCTGTTGGCCTGGGTATCAGCAGCAGAGGCTGCAGAAGATAGAATATTTCTGAACAGCGAGTGTACCTGTCTGATTCTTGCTTTGGAAGCTTCCTCTCAGGGGTGTACTCCTCCCTGTGAGGTGTGGGGTGTCAGACTGCCCCTAGTGGGGGATGTCTCCCAGTTAGGCTACTCAGGGGTCAGGGACCCACTTGAGCAGGGAGTCTGTCCCTTCTCAGATCTCAACCTCCGTGTTGGGAGATCCACTGCTCTCTTCAAAGCTGTCAGACAGAGTCGTTTGCGTCTGCAGAGGTGTCTGCTGAGTTTGTTTAGTTTACTGTGCCCTGTCCCCAGAGGTGGAGTCTACAGAGACAGGCAGGTTTCCTTGAGCTGCTGTGAGCTCCACCCAGTTCGAGCTTCCCAGCAGCTTTGTTTACCTACTTAAGCCTCAGCAATGGCGGGCGCCCCTCCCCCAGCCTCGCTGCTGCCTTGCCGGTAGATCACAGACTGCTGCGCTAGCAATGAGGGAGGCTCCGTGGGTGTGGGACCCTCCCGGCCAGGTGTGGGATATGATCTCCTGGTGTGCCTGTTTGCTTAAAGCGCAGTATGGGTTGGGAGTTACCCGATTTTCCAGGTGTTGTGTGTCTCAGTTCCCCTGGCTAGGAAAAGGGACTCGCTTCCCCCTTGTGCTTCCCAGGTGAGGCAATGCCTCGCCCTGCTTCAGCTCTCGCTGGTCGGGCTGCAGCAGCTGACCAGCACCGATCGTCCGGCACTCCCCAGTGAGATGAACCCAGTACCTCAGTTGAAAATGCAGAAATCACCGGTCTTCTGTGTCGCTCGCGCTGGGAGTTGGAGACTGGAGCTGCTCCTATTCGGCCATCTTGCTCCGCCCTCCAATGGATATTTCTTTTTTGATATTTTTATAACAAAGTCGAGCTCATGAGAGATTGTCAAGAGATGCAGAAATATTCAAAACATTTTTACCTGAATGCATGCTCATGCTCCCTTAAGGTTTTCCACAGTGTTTTTGGGAATGGAAACTAAAGGGAAAGAAGAAGAGGTCCTCAATGCTTCCTATATTATTGCATCCAAATGCTGGTCTCTCGTGTGTGTTTCTGGGGACCTTCCTATCTGTACATTTCCTTGAGGAGTGAAATCTATTTCAGATCGATTCCTGTCAGTGTCTCCTGTGACTGCCTACTGCAGATATGCCATAGATTCATGCTGCTTGAAAATCCATTTCTTGTGGCTAGCCCTCTGGAATGGGATTCCAGCAAGTAAGCTAAAGCCCAGCTTCCTCTCGTGAGGTCCACTTGAGCCAGAGAAAACTCATACCTTCTTCCCAAATTGTTGGTGGTAATGGAGACTTCTCCACTACTACCCAATTTCTCCACCCTGCCATTTCTCTAAAATTCTCTTTTCTACCTGTACATAAGTATTTATACTTCCACATTAGGGGAGGGACAATGCTATGGCTTGATGTAACACGACCATGTTCAATAATAAATGGAGGCAAGCTAAAGTCTTCTCAGTTAGTGAATCCAGGATTTCTGAGGAATATTCATTCCGTCTCTTTTGTTTTTATTCTATCACAATCCCATCTCAATATTCATGACCATAGACTGAATAATAAAGTTAGTCAACACTACACCCTTTAGAAAATTGTGATGGGCAAGAGAGATAGATGAGAATTAGCTACATTTTAGAATGATTTATAGAACCATAAAAATGAAAATATAGTGGAAGATACAATACTTATTTCTGTAACAGATCCTAAAGTTATAGTTCATACTTATAACTTACAAATTCTTCTGTCCAGTCCATGTTCTCTTTGGCGCCAAAGGAAACTCAACTTCCAAGATTCCTTAAGTGACAGAGAAATATAGAAAAGTTTAATTATTGGGGTCTTGTTTATATAGAGTGCTATCTGATTGTTTGAACATTTGACACTGGGCATGCTGAAATAGAGGCATTTGGGTTCCACCCTTTGAATTCCATTGGTACTCTTCCTGCAGATGATCATTTCCAATTAATAGTAGGATTTATTATCCTATATCTGTTATTCTACCTGTTTTTTTGGTGGCATGAAGTCCAAAATGACCAAATGGAGTTTCAGTTTCCAGTGCATATTAGCCCATTCTCACGCTGCTAATAAAGACATACCCAAGAGCAGGTAATTTATAAAGGAAAGAGGTTTAATGGACTCACAGTTCAGCATGGCTGGGGAGACCTCACAATCATGGCAGAAGGCAAAGGAGGGGCAAAGGCATGTGTTACATGGTGGCAGGCAAGAGAGTGTGTGCAGGTGAACTGCCCTTTATAAAACCATCAGATCTCATGAGACTTATTCACTAGCACAATAACAAAACAGGAAAAACCCATCCCCATGATTCAATTACCTCTCACCGGGTCCCTCCCATGACATGTGGGAATTATGGGAGCTACAATTCAAGAAGAGATTTGGGTGGGGACACAGCCCAACCATATCACAGTGTAAATACTGTTGCAGTTGTCCAAATAATTGGCTAGCACTTAGCACAATACCAAATACCCATGAATAGTTATTGTATTTCATTTTTGTTATTTTAACTTAGATTTTGTTATATAATTTAGAAATATCATAGTGGTGTTATAGTATCAATCAAATGTAAAGCAGTAATAGCTGACACTGCTTATTGCAAACACCTGCCACTCTGCCTGAGGAGCCACAGGCACAGGCTCAGTCCCATGAAGGACCAACTGGAGGGCCAAAGGGTTAATGCCTCAGGGAGCAGCCCCCTACCGATGAAATACAGGAAGTTGGTGGGTAAGAAAGGAAGAAGAGAAAATCTCCATCTTCCTCATTTGTGACAACTCTGATGTGTATTCTAAATACACAGCACTCTAGAGTGTCCCTGTGAGATGAGATCTTTTCCCTCCGAAGACTGGCTTGACACGCACTTATTTTTTACTTACTATTTTTTTTTTTTAGCTTACTTTTTTCTTTTCTCACCTCCTGGCTCCTTTCCCAGTGTTTCCTGGGATCCCTCCCCAGGCAGACCACTTACCTTTTGATGCTTGTCTCAGGTTTGCTTCTGGGAGAACCCAAGCCTAAGGTCACATGGCTAAAAAGCAGGGCACCAGATCCTGGCTCAACACGTATCTAGACTCTGTGCCCAGAGCACTGTGACCACCCCTCCTTGATGACAAGTGAAAAGGCTCACTACCTTGAATGAATGTTTCCCCATTACTTGGGCTTTCTCTCTCATGTTTTCTTAATTTAGAAATACAGAACTAATTAATGAAATACAACTTTTTAAATGAGTAAGTATTATCTGGGGGGAAAAAAAAGCTTGTATTTTTTTCCAAATAATAAGCATAATCATTTACCTTATGATCATAAACCCAAAGTGGTTTTTTTGTCTGTTTAATTTTTTTTTTTTTTTTTGAGATGGAGTCTTGCTCTGTCACCCAGGCTAGAGTACAGTGGCATGATCTCGGCTCACTGCAGCCTCTGCCACCTGGTTCCAGCGATTCTTCTGCCTCAGCCTCCTGGGTAGCTGGGATTACAGGAACAGGCCACCATGCCCAGCATTTTTGTACGTTTTTTAGTAGAGACAGTTTCACCATGTTGGCCAGGCTGGTCTCGATCTCCTGACCCCAGGTGATCGGCCCACCTCAGCCTCCCAAAGTGCTGAGATTACAGGTGAGAGCTACTGTGCCCGGCCTGTCTCTTTAATTTTTAATCCATACTCTGTGGGGTAAATTACTATTTCAAACTATTTCAAATGCGTTGAATTATTATTTAAGTGCTATTTAATCAAAATGTGTGTTGTATAAAATGTCTTGTGATCCTTTAGAAATCTAAGCGCACTTTTCAAAGCATTTGTGTTTTACTTTTCTCATTCTCATATAATTTCCCCTTAACTCCATTTTCTTCTTTCCCTTTCTCATCTCCTTCTCTTTTTTGTTTTTTTCCCTTGCTGTGTTAGAAAAGTAACTATAGCATTTGATATAAGGAAAACGTCAATAGCTTATCATTGATTTTTTCACTATTTTCAAGTTTTAAGACATACTTCCCTTTAAAAATATGTTTAATTGAATTCAACTTTTTAATAAATGGGTTTATAAGTGTGGCAAACCTCTTGTATCTTGCTCATTTACTCTTTTTTCCTTCTTCACCTCTTTCTTGCTCTTTTCTGTCCTATGTTTGAACTCTTACCTCCTTCATTATTCTCTTGTGAAAGAGATTTGGATGTCATCCTTCTGAAGCAGTTCGACAAAAAGAAAAAAAAATACTCTACAAGGAATTGAATCCCGTTAGAAGTGTATGAGCCACATAATTCAAATGTGATTTTTCATATGGGAAAAACAGTCTTCTCTTCTCTCTCTGTTCCAAACATGGAAAATAAACAAATCTGAAATGGATGTAGAATTATTCTTAAGTTTTTAAGTGGAACTGAGAATTTAATATATGAGTAACATGTTTATTATTCTAGAAACGTACTGCAATACTAAAACACCATCTTATTCTGCATCCATTTCACAAACATTTACTCAGTGTCACCTCTGAGCTAAGTTTCATACAATGAGAAATATGGTCAAAGGTGAATATGACGTTATGTATGCAAGTTGCTCTAATACAGCGCTTCTTAAGTAGGGGTGGTTTTCTCCCTCAGGAGACATATGGTAATGTCTGTACCTCTTTGGATGTCACATCCTGGGGTGGTGGTCCTGTTACTGGCATCTAGTGTAGAGGCCAGGAATGTTGCTAAACATCTACAGTGCATAGGACAGCCTTCCTGTAATACAAATTCATCTGGCTCTAAATAGCAATAGTGCTCAGTCTGGGACACCCTACTCTAATACAGGCTGAAAAGTAAGAAGTGAAATTTTGGCCTGAAGAGACAGAAAAGGCAGAGAGGTGGTTAAGTATATTGGGTCATGAGAAGGTAGAAGAAGAAATGTATTCTGGATAAAGAAACTGTCCAGGAAAGTATGTACTTGCAATCCTATATTAAAATCCCAATGTGGCAAGCATGTCCACAGTATATTGTCACTGGTGAAAAAACATAATTTTTTTAAAAACAAAATTCACCACATCACCCCCTATTTTAATCAATAGATATTATTAAAAGTATCTTAAATTTCTTTGCACCATTAAAATATATAAAAATACGGTGGCAGGTTTAATGTAACATTAGCAGAAATTTTAATATATGTTGGAATTATCACGTTATTTCTCCAAAATTTGACTCGGTGATTTAAAATGGATAGCTAGCTTGAAATATTACATTTTTATTGCTGTTTTTTTTCTTAAGAATGCATTACTTACAGTTTTAGAAGCTGGTAGAAAATTTATTTCTTGCATCTTGATTACAATGTTAATAAAAAAAATTTTTTTTGTAATGGCTATTTCATTATACCAAGGGCTCTTTGAATATTTCATGCAGGAGCAGACAGTGAAAAATGAATAAAACTTGAACATATTAAGTACAGTTTTTTCGATGAATAACACGATTTGAAATAAGGCACAGAATGATTAACTGCTGAGCCGTCCTCTGTTTCCTTCTCTGAGTTTTTATTGCAGCTTGAGTGACCTGAATCACAAAAGCTTCACACAGAAAAGGGATATTTTATATAGAAATTACAACTGTCCTACCAAAATATTAATAGTTAATGCCTATGTGAATTAAAATACAAGAGCTGAAGTGTTTTTATTCTGTGATCTGTCCTCTTTTTTCGTTTTAATGAGTGAAGTCTTTCAGTCCCTGCTTATTTTAAGTTTCTTAAAATTTAGATTAGATCGGCTGGGCGCGGTGGCTCAAGCCTGTAATCCCAGCACTTTGGGAGGCCGAGACGGGCGGATCACGAGGTCAGGAGATCGAGACCATCCTGGCTAACACTGTGAAACCCCATCTCTACTAAGAAATACAAAAAACTAGCCGGGTGAGGTGGCGGGTGCCTGTAGTCCCAGCTACTCCGGAGGCTGAGGCGGGAGAACGGCGTAAACCCGGGAGGCGGAGCTTGCAGTGAGCTGAGATCCGGCCACTGCACTCCAGCCTGGGCGACAGAGCCAGACTCCGCCTCAAAAAAAAAAAAAAAAATTTAGATTAGATCATTTTGATCATTTTAATAACCTGTATCCTGTTGAAGTAGAGTACAATGTATTTTAATTTGAGATGGAAAGCAGATACCTACTGATTCCCATTCTGGAATCTATTAATATACTTCAGTATGCTTAGTGTATTGCATTAATGTTATGGGGAGATTGCTCACTCTTCTTTTTATTGGTCATTTTTATAATTTAAGTGGAAGAAATATGTCAGTTATTTATTATTATTATTTTTTGAAATGGAGTCTTTGTCACCCAACCTGGAGTGCAATGTCATAATCTCGGCTCACTGCAACCTCCGCCTCCTGAGTTCAAGTGATTCTCCTGCCTCAGCTTCCTGAATAGCTGGGATTACAGGTGCCCACCGCCACACCCAGCTAATTTTTGTAATTGTAGTAGAGACGGGGTTTTACCATGTTCGTCAGGCTGGTCTCGAACTCCTGACCTCAGGTGATTTGCCCACCTTGTATCCAGAATATAGGATGAAAAGTTTAAATGCCAGATTATATTATCCAAGCACACTTTTATTGTCAGGAGTAAAATTTGGAAGCGTCTCAAACATGTTATTTGGGATCATATCACCTAATGAAAGCATTGATTATCTCTAATTATATTCCTCAAACTATAGAATATATGCCCAGAAGTAGAAAATAAACCCTTTTCTGAAATGGTTCACTGCGGAAAAAATGAACCATTTTCTTATTAGAAATATAGAAGAACTTAGTATTTCATTGGCAGAAATACTGTTCTCAATTTTTTTTTAAAATGAACTTTTTGGCCAAGAGCCACAGCTGAAATTTCAACTGGATAGCCACCTATGGGAAAAAAATGCTGTGAAATGTCTTCAGTTCCTATGCTTGGTCATTTTCAACTTAATACTGATTTTAACACATAGAAGTTATTTCTCATATTGGCTGATAAGCTTGTCAGAGATAATCAGAGATCTGGAATCCTGTGCAGCAGGTCTGTGTCACTCTCTGCCCCTTAGGCACCATTGGACTATCTAGAATTGCCTTCTAAGACAAGAGGTTAGCATTTCTCTAGAGTCCTAAGTGTAAAACTGAGGAGAATCTGTGAAATATGACTCTTCAAACATTGCAGTCTTTCTGATGACATTAACTTCACCAAAGTGGATGAGGGTCTTCAGTGCACTCAAAGAGCTATACACAAATACCTTTAATAGGAGGGGTACTGTGATAGGATTCTAAGGATGTTGACTCCCAAAGTAGAAATGGCAAGTATTAAATCAGGTTACAGTGATGCTAAGCAAACATCTTGTGCACTAACCAAGTTGTCTACCTCTGTGCTATTCATCCCCCAAATCCTGCAAGACCAGTAGCATTCTCCACACTTCTCAGATTAAGACACGATGAGTAAAGATTTTACTAATAGATTTTAAAACTTGCTAAGGTAGTTGGTCAAGTAGATAAATGACAGAGACAACGTCCCTCCCACTGTCTCACGCTCATTTTCATCAGAAAGAAATCAGTCTATCATTATTCCTTCCCACAGCCCATGCTTTCTTCTCCCTAGCTTTAAATAATTGGGTGTACTTACTTCTCCGCACTCTACATGTTAGCATCACTGAATCTCTCTTTTGTTCAGGCGATGATCTTTAAGCTGATACTTGGTCTTCATGTTGGCAATAAACCCCCTCCGCAAACTTCTAACTTCTTCCTCTGCTCCCCAGTTTCCCTTCATTCTGGCTTCAGTTACTGGGTAGACTCGGTAGACAGGACACCTTTTACGTAATAAAAGGAGGAATTGACGTTGTAGACATCCAATCTAAATGTAAGAAAATACATCCTGCTTCCAGGATACTCTTTCTAACCTAGCCTGGAGTCTACCATGCACATTTAGGACATTGCTGCATTGCTCTTTCCTCCCTGTCCCACTCTTCTCCACTCTTGTCCCCCACCAGCACAAGGATTCATCTTGTGACAGTTCCCTAGCACAGTTGAGTCATTTCATGATTGATAGTTGGCAATCCTCTTCTCTCACAATGTAAGCCCTAGTAGGACAGGCAGTTGGCTTATTCATCTTTAAAATCTAAGTGCTCAGTACAGTACTGGATGCAAAGCAGGTGCTTAGTGAGTTTTAGAACAAATGAACACTATTAAATTCAATGCAGAAAATCTCAAACTGTGTAATATGACATAGTTCTCATATTTGAATGTATGTGATTACAGACTTTTGTTGAAGCAACTATGTTTGTGGTCCTGTTCTAGACACTGTAGAACATCCAAAGTGTATATGAGTGTGTGTGCATCCTTAGAGAGAAAAAAGTTTATAGTTTTACAACTGACACTATTCATTAATTATCATATAAGATAAAAGTAAGTGCCATTGGATAAATACAAAGGGATATATAAAGTTAAAAAGAGAGAATAAGACTACTTTTCTTTTTTTTTTTTTTTTTTTTTTAAGCAAACTCTTGAAATCATGAAGTTTTATTCAGTCTGTTACGTGAAACTCAAAAAATGACCAGGAAAAAATGAAGTATGTCCCTGTGCACAGTTTAGGGCACTGAAATATCCATTTATCCTTTCATGTGACTTAGTTTTAGGAGTATTTGTCATGTGCCAGGCTTTGTGCTAGGTAAATTACTGTGAAAGTCTATGCCACATATCTCTTATTTGCCCCTTCTAATCTACTTTCCCCCCACTCCGTAGGAGGCTGAGCTGTGTGGGTCACAGTCTTGGGCCGGCTTACTCCCTGTTTCCCAAGTGGTTCAGACAGCAGGGAGCCTCTCCTAAGAGGGAAGAGAAAGTTCAGATATTCCTTCTCCAGTCTCCCTCTGGACAGGTTCCTCTCAGCCTGGCTCTGTCCTTTGACTCTAAGCCTCTCAATGTCTTTTCTAGAAAACTCTCTCTTTCCAGGTTCCAGTAACTCCTTCGTCCCCTCATGATTTATAGCTGAGGGCTGTTAGCAGCACCACTTTCCCTTGTCATTTCTCTAGAACCCAGCGAAACCCTCATAAAAAGTCTCTTCTCAAACCATCCTAAAATTCCTCAAATTCTAGTTTCCATCTGTTCGCCATTTATACTCTGATACAAGAAAAATCTTTAGAGTTTTGCCAGGTTTTTTTCCATGGCAACTCCTTCATTTGGGTCAAAGATGAACATGTTGAAATAAGCATTTCAAGCATCAGAATAATGCTCTTTGGAGTGAGAGAAAACATCAAATGTTGACACTCCTTTGTCCAGAATGAACAAACGAGCTCTCCACAGGAATATTTCCATTAGAATCTGGGCAGGACATCAAAATCCCAAATCCCACTTTCTCACAATACAGTTTATTTGGTCTAGCATTTTATCTTTTCTGGAAATCTGAAATCAGGTTAAGGTAACTGGGAATCTTTGTAAAGTCATTTGTAAAATTTAAGAGTTCTCACAGCATAGAATAAGCACATGTTTATTGCATGTCATGCCATGGGGAAATTATCACTTTTAATGTAATGACAGACTAAAACGTACATATTTTTAGCTCAGAAAAGGTGTACTTCTAGTGATTCTTTATTCATTTTTTGTCATGAATACTTGAAAAATTACATTTTTTATAGCGTACACATTTTCAATCAACAACTATGTGTGTAATGTGTTTCTTTATTTCTCAATTTGGTGAGAGCCAGATCTCATTCCAAGGTTATACTGAATATCAGTGATTAGAATTCCTGTTTCCTGACTTCAAGTGTTCTCTGTTACTTGCCTCTGAAAGAGTAAGATTGGTTTAAATAATTATGAAGGTAACATACATGTATTCTCAAAAGAAACAGAAACACTTGACATTTGTTTACATCTGAAGTTATATATAAAGTTTACATATAAAGTAAAAACCACTCACACTACAGTTTACTACCGTTTATAAGCACCTTCGTGTATTTTTGTCACTTGAGCCTCAGAACAATCCTCTAAAGCCAGACAGAGGGCTGGGCATGGTGGCTCACACCTGTAATCATAGTACTTTAGGAGGCCAAGGTGAATGGATCACTCAAGGTCAGCAGTTCAAGACCAGACTGGCCAACATGGTGAAACCCCGTCTCTACTAAAAATACAAGAATTAGCCGGGCATGATGGTACATGCCTGTAGTCCCAGCTACTCGGGAGGCTGAGGCAGGAGAATCTCTTGAACCCAGGAGGTGGAGGTTGCAGTGAGCAGAGATCGTGCCGTTGCACTCCAGCCTGGGGGACAAGAGTGAAAATCCATCTCAAAAACTAAATAAAAATTAATAAACAAAAAATAAAGTCAGACAGAGATATTCAGAATATTGGTGTAATATTCCAAAGGGCTCCTGGGTGCCCTTTTGTGACAGTCATCTCATCCAAGAGCAATGGATGTCACTGAAGTGATTTAAGCAAGAGTGCAACATGGGTAATAGACTGAAGGGAGACAAGACAGGAGCAGACAGACTTCCAGGCTCCAATAAAAATCCAGGTGAGACATGGCATGGGGCTTGGATGGTGGAATAGTGACAAAGAGATATGGACAGACTCAAGATATAGATCAGCAGTAAAATAGGCAAGTGTTAGTGAAATAAATCTTAAGTTAATAAAAGTTAGGATATAAAATTTCTTCTACAGGATTCCAAAGAAAAGCAACAATTACTTCTGTGTGATGAAAAGTGAGGTTGATTTTTTTTCTCTGCCTGCTTATAGTTTTCTAGACTTTCAAATTATCCCAAAATGTCTAGATATTTATTTTTTAATTATAATTTTATTTAAAAATATAAAAAATACTTTCTTATGCAAAGTAAATTAGTTTAATTGATTGCCAAGGTACAGTTTATTCAAAGTGGTAGATTTTGAAGTCTTTTAAGGCCTTGGATTTAAATCTGAGCTGGAATAAATAGCCCATTTAAATTTGCTCTTGGCTGGGCGCTGTGGCTCAAACCTGTAATCCCAGCACTTGGGGAGGCTGAGGTGGGCGGATCACGAGGTCAGGAGATCGAGTCCATCCGGCTAACATGGTGAAACCTCGTCTCTACTAAAAATACAAAAAAAAAAAAAAAAATAGCCAGGTGTGGTGGCACACATCTGTAGTCCCAGCTACTTGGGAGGCTGAGGCAGAAGAATCGCTTGAACCCGGGAGGCAGAGGTTGCAGTGAGCCGAGATCGTGCCACTGCACTCCAGCCTGGGTGACAGAGCGAGACTCTGTCTCAAAAAACAAAAACTATAAAAAACAAAACAAAAAGAAACTTTATCTTTAGGATTTAAAGAATCTCATAATTTCTCTGTGGGTAGCATAATTGCCTGGAGTGGGAGCCACCTGTTATTTGTACATACATATAAACATTACATATGTACATACAACTTATAAACCTTATTTTAATAAAAAAATTTACCAGAGTGGTTGTACAATGCACTGACTAAAATGAAGTGCTGAGTTAATGATAAAGCAAGTATTTTGAAAATTGTGTAACACCTTTTTATTATGGGTAGCTAGGACACTTTTTAATATTTTTGTTACTGCTGTTTGTTTTGTTTTAGGTCTGGTTAGAAAGCAAAACAGAGGTTAGAATAAGTTGTTTGGGAATCTTATGGAAATTCTGACATGTCAGAAAAATACTCTACAAATCACTGAGTCAAGAAAGCAAAACGCAATACAATTTCTCTGTCCCCACTGAGCCATCATGCCTGTTTTTGTTCACTGAGAACAGGTTTGGTGACCAATGGGGTTAGTGGCATTAATTGGAAACTTCAGACCACTGCCTCCCAACCTGCACGTGTCCTTCACAGCTGATTTCTGAGAGAAGATGGGACGTTTTCTCCTTCAGTTATCCTTTGGCTCTAGAAGTTAAGCCTTGTTATTATGTGTTTCATCTATGTTAGAAAAAGGAATATAAACTATGTTAAATGGCATAAAAATAGTAAACCTAAATCTTTAAAGGTTGGAAGCTAACCTTGTATAAACCTCTGGTGTAAAACTCTGCTTATTCATGGAAGAAAGGCAAGAGATGCGAAAACAGGTGAATGGAGAGCTATGCAGACATGGACCAAGCATGTGCTCTGCTTCTACCTGGCTATAAGACCTGGGAAAAGTCACTTATCCTCTCTTAGCCTCAATTTTGTCATCTGTAAAAATGGAAAGCATAATAATTCATACTGTGTGGAGCTGCTGGGAGAACTATACGTGGTAATACCTGTGAAACACTTTGCACATAGAAATCTCCATAATTGTTCACCATTCTTATGGCATCATCATCATCATTAGATGTCCTCTGTCTCAGAAGTGACTCTTTCGTCTACAAAACATTGAGAGACACCCCTCAGGATGCAGCTCCCTAGGCAAGTAAGCCAATAATCACATGTTCTGCTGTGAGCTATACCTCCACATTCTCAGAGAGACTGAGAGATCTATGACACCTGAATGATTCAGGCCTGCAATTTCCAGGAACCCCTTCTGCATACACTCTACAGTAGTCAAATAATCATGTATTCATTGAACCTGTGCTGTGCACAAAGCACCGTGCTAGGTATGTGACACCAGGGATATTCTTTGCTCCAAGAAGCTTATGATGAAGACAAAACAACTGTATGAAGAGAAAAAAGAATCATCCAAGGTAGTTTATGCTAGATGCCAGATGCATCTAAAGATCAAGAGTAGAGGCTTCCAGAAGGGGAGAGATGGCTGTGATGGGAGAGTTGGGATCCTTCAGGGAAGACATCAGGTTCAAAGTGGGTTTTCGAGAAGATGTGTGGCTCAAGTAAAGAAAGGAGAAAAGTAGGCATGTCAGAAAGACACAGAGATCACGTTGACAAGGAGATCGATCAATCAGAGTGGAGTAGAAAGGTGTTCTCAAAGTATAGTCCCAGAACAGCAGCCTCAGGATTGATTGCCTGCTCAGACTATCATAATAAAATAACAAAGACTGAGTGGCCTAAACACAAAAATTTATTTTCCAGTTCTGAAGGCTCTCCTCCTGGCTTGGAGACAGCCTTCTTCTTGCTGTGTCTTCACATGGTTGAGAGAGAGATCCTAAGTTCTCTGGTGTCTCATTTTATAAGGATACTAATCCCATGAGGCCATGGCCCCACCCTATTACCTCATTTAACCTTAGTTATTTCCTTAGAGGCCCCATCTCTAAATACGGTCACACTGGGAATTAGGACTTCAACATATGAATTTGGGGGAGATACCAACAATCTATCTATAGCACATGGAAACTTTTCAGACGTGCTAAATCTTGGGCTTTACCCTGAAACTGCTGGGACAGAAACTCGAGAAGTCAGGCTCAAATATTTCTTTTAATCAGCCTTTTTGGTGCTTCTGAGTTTGAGAACCACTAAAAAGTCAATAGGGGAAGTGAATGGAGGGGAGACGAAAGAAGTAGATTGTCATCAGAATTTGGAGAATTTTGAGCCTCAAGAATGTGGAGGCTGGTCTTAGTGGGAGACCTAGAAAGAGAGGAGGTCATACAGGTTAATATAAACCATTTATTTTGGCATCTGTTTGTGGAAGAAAGGGGAGGAAGGAAAGGAGGAGAGAAGGCAAGAAGGAAGGAATTAGGAGAAAGGGAAGGAAGGAGAAAGGGAGGGAATGAGGATGGAACGAGAAGGCGGCCTTTTGGAAAACAGTTTCATAGTTTAGGTATTCACATTCTAAGTGCAGTAATAGCAGGAATGGAGAAAAGGGATGAATATGATAAATATTATTAAAATCTAGAGGTCATTCCAGGGTCAAGCAAGCAAAGGAGAAAGGGGAATTAGGTAATTCATAGATCTGTGAAACCTACCACTGACGAAAATTTGGAAGCTTAGATGGGGAGCTGATTTGAGGCCCAGATTCAGTTTTATTTATTTGTGCTGATGTTAACAGGAGGACATCGAAGTGACTATGTCTACTAAGATATGAAATACGGTTAAGAGAGCAGTCAGTTCTGAAACTACATTCAGGAGGTGATTCTTGAATCCTGCGGAGCCTTTGCAAGTTCTGAGGAAGGGCACACAGTGAGAGGATAAACGAAGTCACAGAGAAAGCCACTGTTTCAAGGAAAGCAAAGGCCCAGAATGAGGGTGAAGATGAGGGCAGGGTAAATATCAATGACATTTCAATGTTTGTGCTGGTTAGTCCCTCAAAAGGCCTCTCAGTCTGAGCTCTGCAGAAGGCACATGTTTGCAAGTCACTGTGAGTCCTCTGGACAAATCACTGTGCCTGTGAACTGGGCCAACTAGCCAAAACTGTGAATTACGACGACCACCACTGCTGTTAGCCTGACCCCTTGTTAAACAGTATAATGGTTCTCAGTACCAGCTAAAAGAATTTTAAAATGTTGACCATTTCTATTACTTAAGTAATGTGCTACCATTTATAAGTAATATAAATGTTGGTCATTTACATTACTTAAGCAACGTGCTACAGAAACCCTGTGCCACAGAAACCCTAAGGGGTTTCTGTAATAGTAAACTGACGGTTCTCTAACGCAGCTCAGCATCACCTGTCTGGCTTGTTTGACCACAGATTGCTGGGTTGCATTCAGAGTTTCTTATTCAGTGGGTCTGGGTGGGGTCTGAGAATCTGCATTTATAATAAGCTCTCAGACACAACTGATGATGCTGGTTTAGGAACCACAATTTGAGAACCATTGTTAAGCCTCACGCCACACCATTCCTGTCATGAGAGCCACCTGTAGCTAATTCAGGGTAACTTGTTGGCTGCAGACTAACCGTAGGCAGTTACTTTAGCAATATAAACCACTAGATAAAAGAAACCCTCAAAGATCAAAATAGGAAAATATAGAGTCCATGAAAAATATGATTTTTCCAAATGAGAGCATGTGTTTTATAGCCTCAAAAGAATATTTTCACATAGACTGCGCTAAAATAACAACAAGGTAAATCTGAAACTAAAGCTTAAAAAGGCCTTTATGAAACAAAAACACGTTCACACCTGAGGTAAAGGGCTACGTAGTTCCCTCAATTTTTTCTCATA
Organism: Macaca nemestrina; assembly: GCF_043159975.1. Classification (NCBI taxonomy): domain Eukaryota; kingdom Metazoa; phylum Chordata; class Mammalia; order Primates; family Cercopithecidae; genus Macaca; species Macaca nemestrina. The sequence continues at coordinate 147,581,916 of NC_092131.1, read as the reverse complement.
TCTTAGCTTTCATTTAAATGACATTGCCATTTTACGTATAATAGGAGAACCTAGAAATTTGATTCCTGTTTATTTGTGCAAACCAAAGGGGTTATTTCCAAATATTTTCAGTTTTTCTTCACGTATAATAGAAATGATTTAAAAGCCAGGTTTTGTTGGAAACTGCCATAAATGTGGTTAATAGTGGCTGCCTCAGCAGCCATTTTCAGGCCTGACCTAAGTTGTCTGAAGCCCATTCTCACTGTATCACCTCTGGTCTGGGTAACACTCCCCCTCCCTGAGTGGTTGTGATGTGGTCCATTTGTTCTTCATCTCACTGAACCAAAACCCACACAGCCCACAGCTGCTGACCATGATAAAACCTAATGGCCAACACCAGGGTCCTGTAAATAAGCCCTGCTTCTTACCTGTTCTCTTAAATCAACCAAGCCACACCCCCCACGAGAAAGCCCCAGGACATAGCTTCAGGCCCTTGCTTGCTCTGCTCTCCGGCTTCCCACGGCCTTCAGAGTCCCCCTCAGACTCGCGCCGCTCGCCAGACCTCTGGGATGTGAAAGTAAGGGATTTCTTCTGTTCATGCGTTTTCGTTTCACCTCCTCCTTGTGCCTCACCTGACTGACACCCTAGAACCTACCTTTCCCCCTGGCCAGGGCTCTCCTGGAGATTGGCTGGCTTCTGGCCCCCTCCAAAGAGAGACCTCAAGACCAAATTAGGAACCTAAATACATAAATCACAACAGAACGCTTGGTTGTTTACTGACAATATATATTTATAATGTAAAATGTGTTTATGATTTAGAACACACTAGACCTATTCTAGCTTTAAATTGCATTGCTATCTTGTAGTATGCCGTTATGCCTCGTTTCATTTCATTTTCCACTTGAAGTCATTTTATTCCCTCAGTTTATAAATACCTCGAATTCTTTAGCCTGAAAGGCAAGGTAACCTGAGAGAGCATCCCCCTTTGTAACCATAACCCCCAATGCAGAACAAATTAAATGTGCAAAATTGTGAGCACCATGCCCTACAGTGTTAAAACGATGTTGAAAGGCGGTGAAAGTCCTTATGAAGAATTCAAAAGAGGAGAAGAGTAGACAGATGAAAAGGAAATGGAAAAAGTCAGGTTTTCCTTCCTTTAGGAGTAAGCCAATTTGGAAACTAGGGGATAAGTGTTACAGTCCATTTAGATGGCAGGTATTCTTAGTATTGACTAAGAAAACGTTATGATACAAATATTCATTGTACAAAGCACACCTGTAATATTTCATCTGGTCCTCTCAGTGACCCTATAAGAAACATGAAACATTTTCAGATGAGACTGGGCTTCAGGGTGAAATTAGGTGAATGGTAAGACATATAGAGAGTAAGTAGTGGAACTGGATTTAAATCCAAATTCTTCCAACTGTAAGCACAGGGCATTTTCCACTAATCAGCCCAGTAACCAAAGAAATCTAATTTTTCCGAACATTTAAAGTGATGCTATGGCCATTTGAGTAGAACCAATTTTGGCCTATACTTTTGATTCTTCACCATCAGCCTACCATTGGTTATCTGATATGGGCAGCTGAATTAAGAGGTAATGAAGTCTAACAGAACCTCTCATTATTTGTGTGGATGCGGTCGTAACCGAGATGGCGATATAGTTTGGATGTTTGGTCCCTCCAAATCTCATGTTGAAATGGGATCCCCAGTGTTGGAGGTAGGGCCTGCTGGCAGGTGTTTGGGTCCTGGGGCAGATCCTTCATGAATGGCTTGGTGCCCTCCTCATGGTAATGGCTGAGTTCTTGCTCTATTCATTCAGTAAGATCTGGTTGTTAAAGAGTGTGGTACTGCACCCGTGTCTCTCTTGCTTCCTCTCTCACCATGTTAAATGCCAGCTCCCCTTTGCTTTCTGCCATGATTGTAATCTTCCTTAGGCCTCAAAAGAAGCAGATGCTGGTGCCGTGCTTCTTGAGCATCTGCACAACCATGAGTCAAATAACCCTCTTGTCTTTATAAATAACCCAGCCTCAGGTATTCCTTTATAGCAATGCAAAATGGATTAATACAGACGGGGAGATACAGGTATTAATTTAACAGATGCTTATATATTGCCTCATATTCTCACTGGGACTGGGAAGTGTTAGAGGAATATAATTGAAAACCCAATCTCCTCCTAACCCAGAAAACTTCTCCACAAAGGTAGAAGAGAAAGAACACAGTTTTACTGAATAAGCATTAAACCAGAGTGAGATGTACGTCTCAGGAAATCAGCTAAGAAATTGCAAAGACAGAAAAACATCTCACCTTTTTATATAACGAGCAGATATAACCTTTTATATACAGATTCTCAAGGTAAACAATAACTTGTCCTCTAGGGGACTTTACAGCACCATTTGTCAAACAACTTTCATCCTAAATTCCCTTAGTAATTGGGGTAACCATCTGTGTTAGACAATTGGCATTATCCAAAGTAAAAAATAAACTTCTCATATCTTTATAAAAGGAGGTTGTCTTGCAACTTGGAGTAAGATATCAGCTGAAATTACCCTCCTAGCCTCCTACAGAACGTGATAAATAGAGGTATTATCTTCCCTGATAATTTTCAAAGTGATGATCCCTGGTCTTTGAGAATAGTATCCTTGGGTCTTAAAACTAACAAGAGACTAAGTTAGTTTTTAAAAATATTTATATACATTTCAAAATGACAAAGATGTACAAGCTTTCTAAAGTAAATACCCTAAGAAAAGCCTGTTTGTTTCCTTATTTTTAACATGGAGAACATATTAGTGATATAGTCCTTATAGGCTTCTTAACAAAATACTACAGGGTGGGTAACTTAAACAACAGATATTTATTCCCTCAGTTCTCAAGGCTGAAAGCCCAAGATGAAGGTGCCAGTGGGGTTGGTTTTTGGTGAGATTGCTCTTCCTATCTTGCAGACAGTTACTTTTTCACTCCGTTCTCATGGCCTTTTCCCCATGCACAGGGAAAGAGATCTCTGGTGTCTCTTCCTCCTCTTAAAAGGACACCAATCCTATCATATTGGAGCCCCATCCTTGTCACCTCATCTAACCTTGATTAACTCTTTAAAGTCCCTTTCTTCCAATAAAGTCACACTGGAGGGTGGGGCTTTCACAAACAAATTTAGGGGGGACACAATTCAGTCCATAACAAAGAATTGAGCTTCTTATTTTTAGTTGGCATTTGCCCTTACAGGAATAACAAGCCAGGCTAAGTCCTTGTCATCGTGGGATGCAAGTAATGCAAGTTGCCAGTAATAATCAAGGAAATAAACAGTGATGAGTGAAAGCCCTTGGCTCAAGGATGAGAAGAAACCAGCCAGCTCCTGGTTTTCTTCACACTGTTTTCCATAGTTGCTGTACTAGTTTACATTCCCACCAGCAGTGTAAAAGTGTTCCCTGATCACTGCAACCACACCAACATATACTGTTTTCTTTATTCTTTTTTATTATTATTATTATTATTATTATACTTTAAGTTCTAGGGTACGTGTGCGTAACGTGCAGGTTTGTTACATATGTATACTTGTGCCATGTTGGTGTGCTGCACCCATCAACCCATCAGCACCCATCAACTCGTCATTTACATCAGGTATAACTCCCAGCGCAATCCCTCCCCTCTTACCCCTCCGCATAATAGGCCCCGGTGTGTGATGTTCCCCTTCCCGAGTCCAAGTGATCTCATTGTTCAGTTCCCACCTATGAGTGAGAATATGCGGTGTTTGCTTTTCTGTTCTTGTGATAGTTTGCTGAAAATGATGGTTTCCAGCTGCATCCATGTCCCTACAAAGGACACAAACTCATCTTTTTTTATGGCTGCATAGTATTCCATGGTGTATATGTGCCACATTTTCTTAATCCAGTCTGTCACTGATGGACATTTGGGTTGATTGCAAGTCTTTGCTATTGTGAATAGTGCCGCAATGAACATACGTGTGCATGTGTCTTTATAGCAGCATGATTTATAATCCTTTGGGTATATACCCAGTAATGGGATGGCTGGGTCATATGGTACTTCTAGTTCTAGATCCTTGAGGAATCGCCATACTGTTTTCCATAAGGGTTGAACTAGTTTACAATCCCAACAACAGTGTAAAAGTGTTCCTATTTCTCCACATCCTCTCCAGCACCTGTTGTTTCCTGACTTTTTAATGATTGCCATTCTAACTGGTGTGAGATGGTATCTCATTGTGGTTTTGATGTGCATTTCTCTGATGGCCAGTGATGATGAGCATTTTTTCATGTGTCTGTTGGCTGTATGCATGTCTTCTTTTGAGAAATGTCTGTTCATATCCTTTGCCCACTTTTTGATGGGGTTGTTTGTTTCTTCTTGTAAATTTGTTTGAGTTCTTTGTAGATTCTGGATATTAGCCCTTTGTCAGATGAGTAGATTGCAAAAATTTTCTCCCATTCTGTAGGTTGCCTGTTCACTCTGATGGTAGTTTCTTTTGCTGTGCAGAAACTCTTTAGTTTAATTAGATCCCATTTGTCAATTTTGGCTTTTGTTGCCATTGCTTTTGGTGTTTTAGACATGAAGTCCTTTCCCATGCCTATGTCCTGAATGGTATTACCTAGGTTTTCTCCTAGGGTTTTTATGGTATTAGGTCTAACATTTAAGTCTCTAATCCATCTTGAATTAATTTTTGTATAAGGAGTAAGGAAAGGATCCAGTTTCAGCTTTCTACTTATGGCTAGCCAATTTTCCCAGCACCATTTATTAAATAGGGAATCCTTTCCCCATTTCTTGTTTCTCTCAGGTTTGTCAAAGATCAGATGGCTGTAGATGTGTGGTATTATTTCTGAGGGCTCTGTTCTGTTCCATTGGTCTATATCCCTGTTTTGGTACCAGTACCATGCTGTTTTGGTTACTGTAGCCTTGTAGTATAGTTTGAAGTCAGGTAGCGTGATGCCTCCAGCTTTGTTCTTTTGACTTAGGATTGTCTTGGCAATGCAGGCTCTGTTTTGGTTCCATATGAACTTTAAAGCAGTTTTTTCCAATTCTGTGAAGAAACTCACTGGTAGCTTGATGGGGATGGCATTGAATCTATCAATTACCTTGGGCAGTATGGCCATTTTCACAATATTGATTCTTCCTATCCATGAGCATGGTATGTTCTTCCATTTGTTTGTGTCCTCTTTTATTTCACTGAGCAGTGGTTTGTAGTTCTCCTTGAAGAGGTCCTTCACATTCTTTGTAAGTTGGATTCCTAGGTATTGTATTCTATCTGAAGTAATTGTGAATGGGAATTCACTCATGATTTGGCTCTCTGTTTGTCTGTTACTGGTGCATAAAAATGCTTGTGATTTTTGCACATTGATTTTGTATCCTGAGACTTTGCTGAAGTTGCTTATCAGCTTAAGGAGATTTTGGGCTGAGATGATGGGGTTTTCTAAATATACAATCATGTCATCTGCAAACAGGGACAATTTGACTACTTTTCCTAACTGAATACCCTTTATTTCTTTCTCTTGCCTGATTGCCCTAGCCAGAACTTCCAACACTATGTTGAATAATGGCCGTTCTTGCAGGAGTACGTGGTATCTCATTGTGGTTTTGATTTGCTTACATTTCCTTGATCATTAGTGATGTTGAGCATTTTTTCATATGATTGTTAGCCATTTGTATATCTTTTTTTATTTTTATTTATTTATTTATTTATTTACTTATTTATTTTTTTGAGACTGAGTCTCACTCTTTCACCCAGGCTGGAGTGCTGTGGCACAATCTCGGCTCACTGCAGCTTGCGCCTCATGGGTTCAAGCGATTCTCCTGCCTCAGCCTCCCGAGTAGCTGGGATTACAGGCACACGCCACCATGCCCAGCTAATTTTTGTATTTTTAGTAGAGATGGGGTTTCACCATGTTGGCCAGGCTGGTTTTGAACTCCTGACCTAGTGATCCACCTGCTTCAGTCTCCCAAAGTGCTGAGATTACAGGCATGAGCCACCACACCCAGCCAGCCATTTGTGTATCTTCTTTTGAGAATTGTCTATTCATGTCCTTAGGCCACTTTTTGATCGGATTGTTTGTTCTTACTGATTTGAGTTCGTTGTGGATTCTGGATATTAGTCCTTTGTCAGAAGTATAGATTGTGAACATTTTATCCCACTCTGTGGATTGACTGCTAACTGTTCTTTTTGCCATGCAAAACTCTTTATTTTAGTTAGGTCCCAGCTATTTATCTTTGCTTTTATGGCAATTGCTTTTGGGTTTTTAGTCATGAAATCCTTGTCTAAGCCAGTGTCTAGGAGGGTTTTTCCAATGTTATCATCGAGAATTTTTATAGTTTCAGGTCTTAGGTTTAATTCCTTAATCCAACTTGAGTTGATTTTTGTATAAGGCAAGAGATGAGGATCCAGTTTCATTCTACCTGTGGCTAGTCAGTTATCCCAGCACCATTTATTGCAAAGGGTGTCCTTTTCCTACTTTGCTTTTGTTTGCTTTGTTGAAGATCAATTAGCTGTAAGTATTTGGGTTTATTTCTGGGTTCTCTATTCTGTTCCATTGGTCTATGTGCCTATTTTTATACCAGTACCACTCTGTTTTGGTGACTCTGGCCTTATAGTATAGTTTGAAATCAGGAAGTGGGATGCCTCCAGATTTGTTCTTTTTGCTTAGTCTTGCTTTGGCTATGTGGGCTCTTGTTTAGTTCCATATGAATTTTAGAATTCTTTTTTCTAACTCTGAAGAATGATGGTGGTGTTTTCATGGGAATTGCATTGTATTTGTAGATTGCTTTTGGCAGTATGCTCATTTTCACAATATTGATTCTAACATCCAGAAGCATGGGATGTGTTTCCATTTGTTTGTGTCATCTATGTTTTCTTTCATCAGTGTTACATAGTTTTCCTTGCAGAGGTCTTCTGACTCTTTTGTTAGGTATATTCCTAAGGGTTTGTTTGTTTGTTTGCAGCAATTGTAAAAGGGGTTGAGTTCTTGATTTGATTATCTGTTTTGTTGCTGTTGGTGTATAGAAGAGCTACTGATTTCTGTACATTAATCTTGTATCTGGAAACTTTGCTGAGTTCTTTTACCAGTTGTACGAGCTATCTGGAGGAGTCCTTAGGGTTTTCAAGGTAGACGATCATGTTAGCAAACAGGGACAGCTTGACTTCCTCTTTACCTATTTCAATGCCCTTTATTTCTTTTTCTTGTCTGATTGCTCTGGCTAGGATTTCCAGTACTATGTTGAAGAGGAGGGGTGAGAGTGGCCATCCCTGTCTCGTTCCAGTTCTCAGAGGGAATACTTTCAACTGTTTCCCATTCAGTATTATGCTGGCTGTGGGTTTGTCATAGATGGCTTTTATTACATTAAGATATTTCCCTTGTATACCTATTTTGTTGAGGGTTTTAATCATAAAGGGATGTTGGATTTTGTTTAATGCTTTTTCTGCATCTATTGAAATGATGTGATTTTTGTCTTTAATTCTGTTTATGTCATGTATCACATTTTTTGACTTGTGTGTGTTACACCATCCCTGCATCCCTGGTATGAAACTTACTTGGATCGTGGTGGATTATCTTTTGATAGGTTGTTAGATTCGGTTAGCAAGTATTTTGTTAAGGATTTTAAATGTATATTCATCAAGAATATTGGTCTGTAGTTTTCTTTTTTGTGTCCTTTCCTGGTTTTGGTATTAGGGTGATGCTGGCTTCATAGAATGAATTAAGGAGGGTCCCTTCTTTGTCTGTCTTGTGGAATAGTGTCAAAAGGATTGGTACCAATTCTTTGAATGTCTGATAGAATTCTGCTGTGAATCCATCTGGTCCTGGACTTTTTTTGTGGTAACTTTATAATTACCATTTCAATCTCACTACTTATTAGTCTGTTCAAGGTATCTAATTCTTCCTGATTTAAGCTAAGAGGGTTGTATTTTTCCAGGAATTTACCCAAAACTTCTAGATTTTCTAGTTGATGTACATAAAGTTTTCATAGTAGCCTTGAATGATCTTTTGTATTTCAGTGTTGTCGATTGTAATATCTCCCGTTTCACGTCTCAATGAGGTTATTTGGATTTTCTCTTTTTTTTTTTTTTGTTAATCTTGCTAATAGTCTATCAATTTTATTTATCTTTCCAAATAACAAGTTTTTGTTTCATTTATCTTTTGCATTTTTGTTTGTTTGTTTCAATTGCATTTAGTACTGCTCTGATGTTGGTTATTTCCTCTCTTCTGCTGGGTTTGGGTTTGGCTTGTTCTTGTTTCTCTAGTTCCTTGACACCTGACCTCATCTTGTCTGTTTGTGCTCTTTCAGACTTTTTGATATAGGCATTTAGGGCTATGAACTTTCCTGTTAGCACCACCTTAGCTGTATTAGCTATATCCCAGAGGTTTTGATAGGTTGTGTAATTATTATCATTGAGTTCGATGAATTTTTTAATTTTTATCTCAATTTCATTTTTGATTCAATGCTCATTCAGGAGCAGGTTATTTAATTTCCATGTATTTGTGTGATTTTGAAGGTTTTTTTTTTGCAGTTTAGTTCCAGTTTTATTTCACTGTGGTCTGAAAGAGTGCTTGATATAATTTCAATTGTCTTAAATTTATTGAGGCTCATTTTATGGCCTATCATATGGTCTATCTTGGAGAAAGTTCCATGCACTGTTGAATAGAATGTGTATTCTGTGGTTGTTGGATGAAATCTTCTGTATATATCTGTTAAGTCCATTTGTTCCAAAGTATAGTTTAAATCCATTGTTTCTTTGCTGACTTTCTGTCTTGATGACCTGTCTAGTGCTGTCAGTGGAGTATTGAAGTCCCCCACTATTATTGTGTTGCTGTCTATCTCATTTCTTAGGTAAATTAATAATTGTTTTATAAATTTGGGAACTCCAGAGTCAGGTGCATATATATTTAGGATTGTGATATTCTCCTGTTGGACAAGGTCTTTTACCATTCTATACTATCCCTCTTTGTCTCTTTCAACCGCTGTTGCTTTAAAGTTTGTTTTGTCTGATACAAGAATAGTTACACCTGTTCGCTTTTGGTGTCCTTTTGCATGAAATGCCTTTTTCTTTTTTTTTTTTTTTTTTTTTTTTTTTTTTTGAGGCGGAGTCTCGCTCTGTCGCCCACGCTGGAGTGCAGTGGCGCGATCTCGGCTCACTGCAAGCTCCGCCTCCCGGGTTCCTGCCATTCTCCTGCCTCAGCCTCCCGAGTAGCTGGGACTACAGGCGCCGCCACCACGCCCGGCTAATTTTTTTGTATTTTTTTAGTGGAGACGGGGTTTCATTGTGTTAGCCAGGATGGTCTCGATCTCCTGACCTCGTGATCCGCCCGCCTCGGCCTCCCAAAGTGCTGGGATTACAGGCTTGAGCCACCGCGCCCGGCCGAAATGCCTTTTTCTACCCCCTTACTTTAAGTTTATGTGAGTCCTTATGTTTTAGGCGAGCCTCCTGAAGGCAGAAGATAGTTGGTTTGTGAGTTCTTATCCATTCTGCGGTTCTGTATCTTCTAAGTGTAGCATTTAGGCCATTTACATTTAATGTTAGTATTGAAATGTGAAGTACTGTTGCATTCATCATGCTCTTTGTTGCCTGTGTACTTTGTTTATTGTTTTTTTGTTTTTGCTTTTTATTTGTGTTTTTGTTTTATAGGTCTTGTGTGATTTATGCTTTAAAGAGATTTGGTTTTGATGTGTTTCCAGGATTTGTTTCAAGATTTAGAGCTCCTTTTAGCAGTTCTTGTAGTGATGGCTTGGTAATGGCAAATTCTCTCAGCATTTGTTTGTCTGAAAATGACTGTATCTTTCCTTCATATATGATGCTTGGTTTCACTGGATACAAAATTCTTGGCTAATAATTGTTTTAGTTGAGGAGGCTGAAGATAAGGGCCCAATCCCTTTTAGCTTGTATGGTTTCTGTTGATAACTCTCCTGTTAATCTGATAGGTTTTCTTTTATAGGTTACCTGGTGCTTCTATCTCACAGCTCTTAAGATTCTTTCCTTTGTCTTAACATTGGATAACTTGATGGCCATGTGCCTAGGCAAAGATCTTTTTGTATGAATTTCTCAGGTGTTCTTTGTGCTTCTTGTATTTGCATGTCTAGGTTTCTATCAAGGCCAGGGAAGTTTTCCTTGATTATTTCCCCAAATATGTTTTCCAAGCTTTTAGAATTGTCTTCTTCCTCAGGAACACCAATTATTCTTAGGTTTGGTCATTTAACATAATCCCAAACTTTGTGGAGGTTTGTTCATATTTTCTTATTCTTTTTTCTTTGTCTTTATTGGATTGGGTTAATTTAAAGACCTTCGAGCTCTGAATTTCTTTCTTCTACTTGCTCAATTCTATTGCTGAGACTTTCCAGAGCATTTTACATTTCTAAAAGTGTGTCCAAAGTTTCCTGAATTTCTTATTTTTTTTTCTTTAAGATGTCTGTTTTCTTTAATATTTCTCCTTTCACTTCTTGTATCATTTTTTTTGGATTTCCTTGCACCAGGCTTTGCCTTTGTCTGGTGCCTTCCTGAGTAGCTTAACTAACCTCCTGAATTCTTTTTCAGGTGAATCGGGGATTTCTTCTTGGTTTAGATCCATTGCTGGTGAACTAGTATGATTTTTGGGGTGTGTTGACTAGCCTTGTTTTGTCATATTACCAGGGTTGGTTTTCTGGTTCCTTCTCATTGGGACAGGCTCTATCAGAGGGAAGGTCTAGGGCTGAAGGCTTTTCTGATTTTTTTGTCCCACAGGGTGTTCCCTTAATGTAGTACTCTCCCCATTTGCCTGTGGATGTGGCTTCCTGTGAACCAAACTGCAGGGATTGTTGTCTGTCTTCTGGGTCTAGCCACCTAGTGAGTCTACCCAGTTCTGGGTTGGTACTGGGGGTTGTCTGCACAGAGTCTGTGAACCATCTATGGGTCTCTCAGCCATGGATCAGCGCCTGTTCCAGTGGAGGTGGCGGAGGGTGCAGTGGACTCCATGAGGGTTCTTAGCTTTGGTGGTTTAAAGCTCTAATTTTGTGCCGGTTAACCTCCTGCCAGGAGGTGGTGCTTTCCAGAAAGCATCAGCTGTAGTAGCGTAGAGAAGGACCATTGGTGGGTGGTGCCTTAGAACTCCCAAGATTATATGCCCTTTGTCTTCTGCCACCAGGGTGGGTAGGGAAGGACCATCAGGTGGGGGCAGGGCTAGGTGTGTCTCAGCTCAGACTCTCCTTGGGCGGGTTTTGCTGTGGCTGCTGTGAGGGATGGGGACAAGATTCCCAGGTCACTGACGTTGTATACCTAGGAGGATTATGGCTGCCTCTGCTGAGTCATGCAGGTTGTCAGGGAAGTGGGGGAAAATCGACAGTCCCAGGCCTCACCCAGCTCCCACACAAACTGAAGGGCCGGTCTCATTTCCACCATGCCCCCTGCAACATCCCCAAGTGTGTTTCTAGGCAGAGGGCGAGTTGGGCTTGGAAACTTGCCTAAGGTTTTCCTTCTCCCAGGTTCAGCTTCCTCAGTAGGGATGTATGTTCAGGAAAGGATGTTGGGGAAACCAGCCCCACACCACCCAGCGGATACCCTGAGTCTGGCGGAGACAAAGGAGTTAGAGACAGAATAAATGTTTAAAAGGTGGGTCCAGGGGACTGGAGTGTTGGAGGCTTGCTCACGACTCAGAGCTCTCGAACTCCGCCCAATTTATTGGTTTACCAGATCTTTGTTCTTAGGGCAGATGGGAGGGGGAGAAAGGGATGAGGAAAAGGATTAATCAGTGAAGGAGAACTCGTGAGTCATTTGATAAGATGTATAGCAGTAGTGGTTTCTGTGAATTTCCTTGGGCAAAGGCATGTGTCTAAACTACTTAAGATCTTTAACTTATCGGGACTGAAATGGGTGGGAGGAGGTTTCAGGAGGAGCCAAGATATTTGATTATACTCCACTGCTTCAAGGGAGTGTTATCTCCCTAAGCAACCTGTGGAATGCCGCTAAGCAGTTATGCTCTCAGGGCATAAAGACATGAAGGCAATAAGGAGACTTCTCCTCATAGGCCACCCATGGCTTCCCATGGGTGTCTCACACAAGGGAGACAAACTCAACTGGCACCCCAGAAACTCTTTCCTGCAAAGGAAGTTCTCCTTTTTCCACTCCCGCAGTTGCGGCACTCACAGTATTTGGGGTGTCTCCTGGTCCCTGCAGGAGTAGCCCCTTCCTTCAGAGGGTCTGTGGGTCCTCTCAGGACTGCTGATTTATTCTTGCAGTTCATCTGGAGCTAAAATTCACAATGCAAACCTCCACAGGCTGCTCTGCCCGGGGCTGCAATCTAGTTCTGCCTCTCGTTTGCCTTGATCCATAAGAAGATTCTTAATTATGGAATTTGTGATTATTTTAAGTTATCTAAGGCAATTGTGTTCAGATCTTATTTTGCCACTAAAACTACATTGGAAATACATTCCCTACCACTCGTGCTAAGAGTGGTTTTAGTGATGCAATTGCATAAGAGTTTCTCCAGAAATAATTCAGAATTCTTGGACAGTTTCTATTTGTTTAATTCTTTGGCTTATTTGGACAGATTCAACTTTCCAATGAATTAGATTTGATCTTTTATAGAAATGTAGCCAAATAATTGAAAAGTATTTTCCATTCATTATACTAGTTACTCAATCTCTTAAATGATTACATGAAGTAGATAACATATTTCTTCAGAGGATAAGAAATATTACACATGAAGATGCCTTTAAGAATTTGAAAAAAATGTCTTCAATAGGAGTTTTGGTTGTCTTCTTGGGCTTGGCTTGAGTGTTTTAACTAAGCTCATTGGTATTTTTGGACAGATTCAGGTCAAACCCAGCATGACTGAGTCTAGTTGAATTGGACAACGTTTGAGCTACTGAATCTGAAGGTTCAAACCAGAAATATGTTAAATTCCATCTCAGAGGTTACATTTACCAGAAAGTTGTATGTTTTTCATGGCATATAAATATGCTTATCCCAACTGTAGGTGTGTTTTCTACCAGAAGTGCTACGTTAAAAAGAATATTTTCTGTATCACATGCCAAACATATCTCCCTGTGAATTTTAGATAACTAATTTCCCACAAGGAAGGTTATTATGGAGGCCAGCTTTGTTATCTTTAGTTTTGTGGGATTTTCATCTAGGAATTGGAATATAAAGAGTATGGCCTTGATGCAAATTGAAATGACTGTAAGTTCCAGGCTTGCTTTGAGGAGTTACCCTCTGATATGCATATGCACAACCATAACTCAAGAGGCCAAATGAGAGCACCACCAAGGTCAAATACAACCATGATGGGAGGCATTGCACAGGCAGGAGGACTGGGGATATCATTTGAATTTTTTGTCTTTTCCAACTCTCATGTTGACACGTGATCCCCCAATGTTGGAGGTGCGGTCTAGTGGGAGGTGTTTGGGTTATGGGGGCAGATCCCTCATGAATGGTTTGGTGCCCTCCATATGGAAATGAGTGATCTATTGCTCTATTAGTTCACGTCAGAGCTGGCTAAGAGTGTGGAACCTCCCTCTTCTTTTGCAATGTGACACAGTTACTTCCCCTTTGCCTTCTACCGTGAGTAAAAGCTCCCAGAGGTCTCACCAGTAGCTGAGGAGATAGTGGTGCCATGCTTGTATAGCCTGCAGAACTGTGAGTCAAATAAACCTCTTTTCTTAATAAGTTACCCAGTCTCAGGTGTTCCTTTACAGCAATACGAAATGGACTAACACAACTGGGAAGTCCCATCCTCAGGACGAGCTGTCCCCAATCTTTTTGGCACCAGAGACAGGTTTCATCTTGGGCAGTTTCATCCCAAAACCAGTTGGGATGGTTTTGGGATGAAACTGTTCTGTCTCAGATCATCAGACATTAGTTAGGGTCTCATAAGGAGTGCACGGCCTAGATCCCTCGCATGCGCAGTTCACAATACGGTTCAAGCTCCTGTGAGAATCTAATGTTGGCTGATGTGACAGGAGGCAGAGCTCAGGTGGTAATGCTCACTTGCCTGCCGCTTATCTCCTGCTGTGCAGCCCAGTTCCTAACAGACCACAGACCAGTATCAGTCCACAGCCTGGGGGTTAGGGACCACTGCTCAGGAAGGTAAGAGCCAAGCGCAGTAGCAGCATGCCAGCAAAGAATCCTATCAGGTACATTAGGAGATAGTTTAACACCTTTGGAATCCAGGGTCCTCTGGTAGGAAGATATTCTACCGAATCTGCAAGCCAAAGTTTCTGTGTATGTAAGGGGTTTATTTTACTTAGCTCAGGGGTTGTGGTCCTCTGCGTATGAACCCCAGATACGTCTGGGGTAAGACATGGAAGGAGAGGGAAGAACGTTGGGCATGGAGAATCATCCCTGAGGCACTGCAGAAGGGGCAAGAAAGCCCCCCTGTGTAAAACATAATTACATAAGAATTAAATTTTGATCTTTTTCATGGACTGGTAACCTACATGACACATACTAAGAACTTAAAATATTTGAGTAGATAAATTAGTGAGTAATGTATTAACACATAGTGTGAAAGATCAGAGGAGACTACTAACAATGATTTCAGGTGTTAAAAAAGCAAACACATTATGTACAATTTTTATTCTGCGTGTCTAAAAATACATCATATCCAGCTAATATAAACAATTTTTCAATTATACCTAATATTCATGGAGTACAATAATGACTTTTTCAAAACTGAGGCATTAAATGTATTCCAGGGATACAGACTTTGTCTTAATATTTTATGAACAAAATAATCATTGGAGCTACCTAGTAAAGGAATATGATACCTTTTTTAGATGTTTACATGATAGAAAGTAGTCAAGCTTTAAGACTGGTAAAAACTCTCCAGGCATATTGTGGAAGACTTCTACAATGAGTGGATTTTAAACTCTAAGGTCCTTTTATTTTGTTTTGCTTTTGAAACAGAATCTCGCTATGTTGCCCACCCTGGCGTGCCATCATAGCTCACTGCAACCTTCACCTCCCTGGTTCAAGCAATTCCCCTGCCTCAGCCTCCTGAGTAGCTGAGATTACAGGTGCATGCCACCAGGCCCGGCTAATTTTTGTGTATTTTTAGTAGACATGGGGTTTCATCATGTTGGCCAGACTGGCTTCCAACTCCTGACCTCAGGCAGTTCGTCCGCCTCAGCCTCCCAACGTGCTGGGATTACTGGCATGAGCCACTGCGCCCAGCCTAAAGGTCCTTTTTTAATTCTAAAATTCCATGATAATGCTTTGGGATTTAAACAGTTAAGTGAAAACCTGGCTGTAGACAGAGACAGTTCGATGCTCTCCAGAGGCACATCCAGGCACAGCACATATGATCTGGGTGGATTAAAGTTCTGTCGAATCACACTGACGGAAGCAGCACTGGCATGTATTGAAGTTTCCTAAAAGAATTCAATTTATATTGATTTAGTTCAAGTACTGTAAAGTCTAAGTTGTAAAAATGGAGTCAATTTCTATTAATTTGATGTTAAAACTTTTACTAAGCGTTCTAAATTTTCCCTCTTTTTAAAAGAAAAATTGGCTTTTTCCATGTCAGAAAATAATTGAAGCAAAAAGATTAAGCTCTGAGAGTTTATATAAAAACATTCATGCACTTGTCATTTAGCAGACACTCAGAAAATGTTAGCTGTATTGTACTGAGGCACAAATACTCACGTATTTGGTAAGGGTTTGTTTTCCTTCAATAACAGCAGGAGTATTTGTTTTGTTCATTTCTGTGACCTTGGCACCTGGTGCTCAACAAAGATTAAGTGAAAACTCAATTGTGCTGTGGTAAAATAATATAGTAAAATACTATTCTAATCATATTCTACTTTTCCCCACCTAATTTCTCATAATAATCATACATTTCAGTAATAGCTCATTTTACTTTAGCAAATATATCGATATTCATGATATTATGGGGTCACACCTATATAGGTAGAGAATATTATTCCTGTTTTACCAATGAAGAAAAACAGAGGTTCAGAGAGATTAAATAATCACATTAGTGACTAGGATACAAATCCCTGCTTCAAGATTCCACGTTCAGGACATTTTCTAATAAACATGAGGGTTTAGGCCAGCTTCAGAGGTACAGATCAAGAAAAGAGAAAGCCTGAACAATTTCCTCTGCATTTGATGCCTTTTTGCTTTCTTTTGCTTTGACTTTGTGTCTTCTACAAGCCTGCAGTGTAATCTCTATTTCTTCAGTATCTGCTTGCAATCGCTGTTACATTTTTATGCTATTTGTGGATACAAATGGTAAGAACTATCTCTTTCACTCCAGTAAGACTATCCAAGTTTCCAAAAGTAAGATTTTTCCAACGATATGTATTCATTATGGATCTGGGGCACTGGAGGAGCCTCAAGAGAACGATTGTTCCTATAGTAGTAAAATGTTCCAACTACCTGAAACATATGCTTGTCTACACTGTTTTTAGGAATTTCCTTTAGCCTACTTCAGTGGTTGTACAGTGAAAAATTCTTCCCCACATATAGACAAATTTTCTCTGGGTCTGTGTGAAGCCTATTACGTTTCTGTCCTCTATGGAAATGAAGGACATCTGCATCTTTTCTTCTTGAGTAGTACTTACAACATAAAAAAGCTGTGATCTCCTCACTCTTCTTTCTCTCGTATCTCTGCCTGACCATTGCAAGTAAACTTGAAGAGAATGATAATTATCTAGGTACTTAAGTTAGAGGCATTGGAAAGATTGACTTCTTCTCTTGCTTTTGTAGTAATTGTTCTGAGTACTTTTGGTTTTTTAGGAAGAAATTTCCTAGGTCTAATATAGCAGGCATATGACCATCTATTAACCTCTTATAAGCCAGACCTACAAGAATATTACAGGAAAATGCTGTGGTTTAGAGGAGAGGGAGAGCACTTAATGGTAGGACTGAGAAGACCCTAGGGGAACAGGGTAGGGAGCTTTGGTAGGATCTGAATAGTCACCAATACACAGAAGAAAAGACAGACACAAAATATGGGCAAAATGGTATAGAAATTGTCTTACTTGCATCAGAGTCTTGCATAGGCTAATAAGAATTAATTTTGTCAGCAGGAAAAAGTATCCAAGTTCTGATGATCAAAGAGTACAAGACATTCTCTGTCCCTTATCCATATTCTGTTTCCCTTTGGGGGCCTGGTTGAGTGGTTCAGACATCCATCTCCCTTTCTCTGTGCCCCACTCCAAAGAAGTTTTGTCACTAAATTTAGCAACAGGAAGAAAGAAGTAAAATCATCCAGGTGCCATCCTTAGGGCCACTGCCATTCACTTAAGAAACTTTCCCCTCAAAATGGAGACGTAGAAGCAGGCAAGGGTAAGGAAGTACTGGGGATAAGCATGGTGTGGTCTCTGCAATCTATTGCAGTGATTTTCGGTCTCCCACCCACTGCCCCATCTGAGAACAGTGGGAGGATTGACTTGGACTCTCCTCTTACTTCCCTCCCTCTGTGAGCCCACAGCCAGCTCCCCAGTCCTCTAGTCTTAGCCTCCTTGCCAGCTCCTCCCTTGGCCATTTTATTCTGGCATAAACTGAACAGGCAACTATTTCTTCATCAATTAGAAGCAGTTGAAAAGGAATGAGCTCCTCAAGGGCCTCTGAGGATCAAGAAAGCATCCAAAGAAAGCAAACCTGTAGTGGTTTCCATGGAGTTGTGCAGCCTGGCAGTAGAAGGGGATAACTTTATTTCCAAAACACTTGAATTACCCTAGTAGCTTTTTAACACACTACTCAGAGTAACTAACACAATTGTTTCTAATTTTCTGAGAACAACAGATTCATTTCACTGGGCTGACAGTGGGACAGAGTGAGAACAAGAATAGGAAGAAAATCCTCTTTCACACACACACCTGTGCCCTCCTTACTTTCATGGAAGTGAGATATAAATAGCCTTTAAGTGGCCACCACAGTTCTAACATCAAGGAGCTAGAATATTTTAATATTTAGACATGATCAGTAGATTACATGCTTTTAAATATTCTGTTTTCATTTTAAAAGCATGAGCATATTTTAGAGGATGCTCTAAATTTTTATTTTGAGATTATCAATAGATCTTATGTTTAAGTATTTTAACCTTTATTGTAACACACAGCACAGAACAAAGAGCCACATAGAACAAGTATAAGGATCACCAAAGTCATCAAAGAAAACTTTGCCAGTCACCCCCAAAAGTTCCTCCATACGTCTCATCAGTCAGAACCCCCACCCTCCCTCCAAAGTGACTTCTGTTGTAAGCACTTCTTTGCATTTCCTGATAGTTTTTCATGCCCAAGATTGGATCCTTGGACATCAGTTGTCTCTTGCTCATTTTCTTTTAACGTGATGTCTTTTAAAGTCCCTTTAATTTACAAGTCCCTTCTGTACTTTATTATCTTTTTAAGAGCAAGAATTGCTCAATTGTAGAGTCTCTGACAGCCTGGATTTTTCTGATTTAGGATGGACACGGTGTGATTCCACATATCCTTCTGTGTTCCTGCAAGTTGACCTCTGTGTCTAGAGACTGGACTCAGGTTTCATCCTTGAGGCAAGATGATAGGTAGGGTCAGTGGGGAGATTTCATAGAGGCTCTGGTGCATCTGTTTAGTCCTTCCTCCATTCCCATGCGCCTCTTCTACATAGACGCCAATCACACAAAGAACTCACAGCTGTTTGTGGCACTTCCAGCATTATCCAGTTTTGGGATTCAAGGAGCTGCCTTGACACCTGTCTCATGGTAAATGTTTTCCTCAGGTTTCCGGCCTCAGTAAGTAGTTGCTTTGTGTGTCTCTGTGTGGATTTTGGAGAATCCAAAAATCAGGCTGCCATCTCGCACACATCTTCCTAGAATTCTGTCAAGTATGATTCCCTTTTAATCATATTGAATGCATTTTGAAGTTATTGATACCTCAATTCTTGATGAGAAAAACACTTGACACAAATCACTTTACTGGCAACTTTTGAAGAACACACTCTGTATGGTGAAAGATGCTTATCTGGTTGTTCATTATTCCACAGTTAAATTGCTGCCAGAACTGTTTGTAGCACTGCATTCATTCTTAGACATACATAGAAAATCACTTGTTTAATATTCCAGTGTGGATCTATACGCACTCCCACTCCTGAAACCATTCACATGTCGATAGTAAAAATACAAAGAACTGGCCAGGCGCAGTGGCTCACGCCTGTAATCCCAACACTTTAGGAGGCCAAGGCAGGCAGATCACCTGAGGCCAGGAGTTTGAGACCATCCTGGGCAATATAGTGAAACCCCCATCTCTACAGAAAAATACAAAAATTAGCCAGGTGTAGTGGCAGGCACCTGGAATCCCAGCTACTTGGGAGGCTGAGGCAGGAGAATCACTTGAAACAGGAGGCAGAGGTTGCAGTGAGCTGAGGTCACAGCACTGCACTCCAGTCTGGGAGACAGAGGGAGAGTCCAAGAAACGAAGAACTTCTGTCTAGATAGACTTTATTGAAAGCTTACATCTGAGCATGTTTTTGTTTGTTTTTTCTACCTGAGTGCAGCCTTCCCACTCTTTGTTACCAATATCTAAATATTCTTTCCCACTTCTTGAGAGCCTGTGATACTCCCTGGATTCAGATGCCCGGTACCCGGTTTTCCAGGCCTTGATCTGCCTCTGACGCTTTCACCCTCAGCTTGTTGATGTGAGAGCTGAACTCATGCCCATCTCTTTATGGAGTCAGTCTTTTCTTCACCCTACAGTAGACTGGTTGATGTCTGTTGTCATCCATGTCCCGGCATTGTGTATATCACAATGCGGCCTGATGACACTGTCACGTGTCATCTAAAATTTCTAAAAGTATGAGTAAAAGAATGCATAGTTTCCTACCGCATAGATGAACTAAAATGTACTTAGTTGTGCATCTAATACCTGTAGTTTACTTAGATTTTCCATTAAGGAACACAACTAAGTTTGAAATTACTTTTTTCCTTAAACCAGGAAAGAGGGAAAAAAAAAAAAAAAAAAAAAGAGCTGTAACACCTCTGAGTTTAGGTGCATAATTTATTGTAAACACTTTATTTTGAGAGGGGCAGTTGCAGTTTTGGGGGAATCACTGATACCTGTCTCCTCAAGGGGCTAACCTTCCTGGGGAACTCCCCTGCTTCCTCAGTAAAAACTCCAATTCTAAATATTGATTCCAGAAAACAAGAGGCCACCCCTGTGAGGTCAGACTCCCCACTGATCTTGTCACCTCTACAGTCAGCAGTTCCCCTAAGACCTCTTTATTTCTGGTGGGATAATATTTCCACTTGAATACCTCTTTCCAGTGCCAGCACAGGGCAATACTGTGCCAGCAGTGTTCTGGAGGACTTTGAGTTGTTCAGATGTTATTATTCTGATAGGACATTGAAGAGGAAGGCCTTCTGTTGGCCTCTGTGTCTTCCTCTTCAATGAAGGCCTTGAGAAATCAAACAAAATAAAGTTCTCCTCATGCTTAAAATGTAAAGTCTAAAACCTAATAAATGCTCTGGACCCAGGCCTACCTAATTAACAAAACTGCGCTTCCTGCACATGTACCCCGCAACTTAAAAAAAAAAAGGTAAAGTACAACTGGAGGAAAAAACCAGCTCTGTTCTGTGTTGAGATGGGTAATTGCCTCATCTCCAAAGGATGCTGCATCAGCAGGGGAACTTGTTGGGGGTTTATTCCCAGCTTGGAGTTAAGATTCACTGCCTGAGACAAGAAACAAGACCTGCTGGGTAGTAAAGCTGGAGGGAGAAGTGAGCAGTGGGAAGCTCACAAGCAGGTAAACAGTGGCCCCAGGGGAGGGTCAAACAATCAGCAACCAATTTGTCTGATTGGCAGCTTATTCAGTTCTAACTGGATCAGACAGCTGAGTTCCAAGAGGAGCCATTGTCCCTAGAATGGCAGCTTCAACAGTGCAGTGTAGAATCACTGAAATTGGTTTTAAGCCTACTCCAGCACTCTGAGCCAATCCCCAGTCTTAATGAGGTGCTCCTCCTGTGTGCTTCCAAAGCCCCCTGGGTTTCCTATGATAGCACAGATCCCGCTGGATATTGTCTACTTATCCTTTCAAGAGCTCAGAAGCTCTCAGAAAGACTTTTTCGTCTTGCTTTGGAGCCCCCATACTTGTAGTTCTTAACCTTGGCTGCATATCAAAAACACCTACAGCATTTTTTTTCAAAAATGTAACTGCTGGAGCTCTACTTCCAAAATGCTAATGTAATTGTCTTGGCATGGAGCCCATTCTTGTTTTAAAGTTCCTCAGGTGTTTCCAGTATGCGGAGAGGATCGGGAATCATCCTAACCAAGTTTTAATGCTTGAGATATACGTGCCCAGTGAAGGTTTGATGGATGATGACTGAATCAGTCCTGGATTCAGTCAGCCGGGATGAAGCTAGAAGACAGCAGGATCTGGTCAAACCTATATTACTCGATAGCTTAAAGGCTTTGCTAGCAATATGCTGTTCCTCCTTCTCCTCAATAACAGGCAAAATTCATGAACATTTCCTCTCAGTATAAACATCATTCATGGACATTAGGCCAGTGCTACTTGCAACTATGGATGACAAGTCTTTGCGAACAGAGAAAATAAACCACAGTTGAGTGTTATACACTGGGCAGAGCACTGTCTGCCTCTGCCTTCTTTAAGAAGCCAAAGGCATCTGTGTGGAAAACCATTACATTACATTGCTAGGCTACTCCTGTTTCCCACTTCTGGTGAGAAAGACTTTGCAAAATAAAACAAATCTGTCATTGGCTATTGGTTATTGTTATTAAAGTATAAAAGAAAAGTACATTTAATGAGCAAATATTCTATTGCTTGTCATTGTAACAGGTCGTCTTAGATTCTACGTTACATTTCTCTGAAGTTGAATCAGTATTATGCTTTTCAGCACAGATTTCTAGCAAGGACCTAATACTTGGAATTTTATTGAAAATGACAGAATATGATATGACAAACTTTGCCAAATTTGGCAAGATTTCGCAAAACAAATTTATAACTTGAATTTATTTTGAAACAAATTTAAGAATGCATGTGTTCCATATTTGATCAGTAGATAATTTCAAAGGTCATATGATCCTATGAATCATCTGTGGGTTTCTTAGGGGAACCTAGGGAGTCAAACTTAATTTGTCATTTAGTCAGCCTTAATT
Organism: Macaca nemestrina; assembly: GCF_043159975.1. Taxonomy (NCBI): domain Eukaryota; kingdom Metazoa; phylum Chordata; class Mammalia; order Primates; family Cercopithecidae; genus Macaca; species Macaca nemestrina. The sequence continues at coordinate 147,559,884 of NC_092131.1, read as the reverse complement.
TTTAAAAAGAAACTTGAGCTATGCAAGTGCATTACACAAACCCAGGGTTTCAGAGCGAGTACGCCTTAGAAATAATGTTAACCACCAATGTTTGAGGATTTGTATGCACTGTACTAAGTGGTTCACATTGTTCAATCCTCACAGTACTGTTAAAAGGAAAAAACTATTTCATTTTTCCAATGAGGAACTAAGAGTTAAAGAGATTAAGGAACTGCTCAAAGTCATGCTGAGTTAGGAGCTAAGTCTCAATCTTAGGCATTGGACCCTAGAGCCTGTGGTGTCAAACCCTCTTCTGTGCTCCATTACTACTGGGACCATATTGAGTCGAAGGTGCTGCGTTAGCCACAGGAATTACACAGATGAATGTGTCACATACTCTGTCCTTAGCTTGCAATTTACAGAATTGGAAATCTATGTAGTTTGTATGCAAATGACTATAATCAAAATAGAAAATACTAAGCTTTAAACAAATTATAAACAGTCGTGGTTTATAAAGAGACTATTTCCTGTGGAGAAATCAAGGAAGGTTTTGTGGGAAACAAATTGGCATTTACATCAGCTTCAAGTCCTAAAATACTTTTTTAAAACTTTTAATAATAAATTTGACTAAATGGATTGGTATCTAGTTCTGTGACAAATCCCGCATTATGAATGCAACTAACGGTTGGTGGTAACAGATGTATGATACCAAATAGTTGAAGAGTAGAATGAATTTTAAGAATGTGAGAGAATCTTGGTTTGCAAGTGAGAACCAACCCCAGATTACAGGGATATACTGGGCCACAGAAATTACTAGAAGCCAGTATTTCAACTTCAGAACATTGTTTCTTATCTCTATTTCCCCATGCTTGTTTGCCCTTTTTCAGAGTCAGTTCAGTACAGTTTTTAGAAAGAAAAAATATTTTTAATCCTATCTTCTACCTGGGAGTTCCTCAGCACAGTTTGAATTTAGGAGATTGTTAGAGTGACAGTTCTTATAGAGAATACAGTCTTTAGAAGTTGAGATCATTTTTTTTTTTTAATGCTTCAGACAATACATTAGTTCATTCTCACACTGCTATAAAGAACTACCTGAGGCCACCAGGTAATTTATGAAGAAAAGAGGGTTAATTGACTCAGAGTTATGCAAGCTGTACATAAAGCATGGCTGGGAGACCTCAGGAAACTTAGAATTATGGCAAAAGTCAGAGGGGAAGCAAGCACATCTTTCCATTCTAGACAGGAGAGACAGAGGGAAGGGGGAGGTCCTACACACTTCAAACGAGCAGATCTCTTGAGAACCCATTCACTATCACAAGAACAGCAAGGGGGAAATCTGTTCCCATTATCCAGTCACCTCCCACCGGTTCTCTCTCTCAACACTGGGGATTATAATTCAATGTAAGATTTAGGTGGGGACACAGAGCCAAACCATATCAAACAGTAGTTTTTATTTTTGTGAATTTTGTATTTATTTCATAACTTAAGGTCTCCTCAAAAGGCACGTGTTCTCCTTGCATTTATTTGAAAAAACAAAAAGCCAGTTTGTCTCCACTAAACAGATGAAGTTCAAGATTTTTGGAAGACAGTAGCATTACCGGATAAGTCAAAAACTGAAATCATGTCTATGTATTCCAGATCTTTTCCAAAAAAAAAAAACTTACATTTAAGTTTACTATAAACATTAAATGAGTTGTTAAAACTAATTTAACAGAAATTAAATACATCATCTTATTCAAATCTAAACAAAAGGACATAAAGGAATTAACATTCATAAGCACCAAATATGTTACTGTGATTTCAACCAGTGTCACCTCATTTGTCCTCATGATCTTGTGAAGGGAATGTGATTATTTTATTTCCAAAGATAATAAAACATGAATCTCAGGAATGCTAAAATGGTTGCCCAGAGCACAGATATGTAGTATAGCCAGAATTCAAATGCAAATCTTTCAGATCACAAAAATATCTTCCAGTAGAGTTATTTATGTATATATTTTATTCACTTCTCTGAAGGTACAGGATATGATGCACTCATTTTTATTTTTGCTTTTTCATTTATATTTCTCAACACCTAGCAAAGTGGCAGGTTTAATGTGTTAACAAACAAATGAAGAAATCATTTTTATTTTTAGTCTATATTTTTTATATATTTCAGATTCCAAATTCTTATTCAGCACTGTGTCACAATAGAAAACAAAATACACTAAGGAAGAAAAAAAACACTGAGGTTTTATTGCATTACACCCTCTGTTGACTGTATCTGCTGGAAAATGAAACCATATATATTCTCTCTTTCTCTTCTGACAAATGTTATTCAGTCTGTTCATTACAGTTCCTTATCTTGCTATACTGTCCTTGCTGAATTACGTTAGATTAGACCAATTCTTGTTTTAAAAGGTCAGAGCAGTACATTACCAAGCCCTGTTGCCTTTTCTGTAGGACAGTTAATTTGTGTATGCCTGCTTCCTGCAGAGTGACTGCTTCAAAGTGATGGTGAGTTACATTTTACTGTTTCAACATTAGCCTCTAATGTTTCTAAGGCTCTGGTATTAAATGAGTTTTTAGTCAAATGTTCTGAACCCTGGGAACTACTGCTGATAATTGTGGTCATCTCTTAGACGTGTTTGCATTGTTGTCCATAACTGAGCTGATTTCTTTTCATTTTTTATTGGCTTTTTACTGCTGCTGCTTGAGTATTCTGCTGGGTGAGCATTCTTGATTGATGACTGGAATGAAGTCAGTTCTGTCTTCTGCTGTCACCCCGGTACCAATTATTGGATCACTGTGGACCGTGCTCCATCTACCCATTGATGCACATTACCAATTTTCCTCTCAGCACTGTTCAGTTACTCACTCACATGCTCACATATTCAGCAATTTGTTCATGATAGCTGCTTGGCAGGGTGGATAACATCCTGGTCAAAATGACTGAGCCACATCAGTGATGTATGTATTCTCCAGACAGGGAAAGCACAGGGTTTTAAATCAGTGAACTGAACTTGTCATCTATATTTTCCTGTTCTAAATTTTCTGGTTCTTTTTAATATGTTTAAACATTTTAATTATGTGCTAGATGTTTCTTAAACAGTTCAGATGAGAGTGTATGATAGCACAAAGCTAATACACTCAGCCAACACCATCTCTGTGTGCATTGTTTATTCTCCCAGACCTTTAATCATACATGTATAATACTTCTTTCTTCCCCCTAAAATTGAGTAATATGCATGTAATTGTCCAGTCTCATGCTGTTAATAAAGACATATCTGAGACTGGGTAATTGATAAAGGAAAAAGGTTTAATTGACTCACAGTTCAACATGGCTGGGGAGGCCTCAGGAAACTTACAATGATGGCAGAAAGGGAAGCAAACATGTGCTTCTTCACATGGTGGCAGGAAAGAGAAGGGCCGAGCAAAGGGGAAAAAGCTCCTTATAAAACCATCAGATCTCATGATAACTCTCTCACTGTCATAAGAACAGCATGGGAGAACTGCCCCATGATTCAATTACTTCCTACCAGGTCTCTTCCATGACATGGGGAGATTATAGGAACCACAATTCAAGATGAGATTTGGGTAGGGACTCAGCCAAACCATATCAGAGCATATTGTAGTTTTTTAAAAATAGATCTTCATATCTTATATACAAAAGGGTTCCTTCACTGTTTAGTGTGAATTCACTTTTTTAGTGTGAATTCACAGTATTTCATATGATCTTCATATGATATATGATGAGGTACTCACTATTTTACCACTAATAGATATGTTGGTTGTCTTTAGCTTTTTTTTTTTTTTTTTTTTTTTTTTTTTGGGACAGAGTCTTGCTCTGTCACCCAGGCAGGAGTGCAGAGGTGTGATCTTGGCTCACTGCAACCTCTACCTTCCAGGTTCAAGCAGTTCTCCTGCCTCTGCCTCCCAAGTAGCTGGAATTACAGGCACCATGCCTGGTTAATTTTTTGTATTTTTAGTAGAGGCATGGTTTCACGGTGTTGGCCAGGCTGGTCTCAAACTCCTGACCTCAGGTGATCCACCCACCTCTAAAAATGTTAGCCATATGTGTCTTTGTGTATTTGTGCAAGTGTTTCTGTAAGACAGGTTTATAGAAACTGCTAGGTAAACAGGGATGAATAGTTTGATGTTTTAATAAGCAATCACCAAAATAATAGGTAGCAAATAGACTTTACATATGCCAGGTATTTTAAGTTCTTTATAAGTGGTAACTCATTTAATCTTTACAACAATTAAAATAGGTAAGAACTATTAACTCTTATTTTACAGATGTGGGATTTGAGATTAAGTAACTTGTACAACATCACCTAGCTGATATTTAGTGAAGCCTGGATTCAAACCTAGGCAGTATGGCCCAGAGACTGTCACGTACCTTCTACACACACTGAATCACTATTAGTTTTCATCTCCAAAATTTGTGTTTCAATGACCAGTTTTTGTTTTTCTATCAGTTATTCCAACAATTTGACCAAGAGTAAGAAATAAAAAATTTTAGACAACTGTATTTTTTTTAATTTAGCATTAAAACTGTTTTAATCTTGGCATAACTTTATGATGTAATAGGTTTGATCTGTAGAAAATCACAGGAATAAACAATGAAGTGGCATATTAAGTGACAAAATGGATGGTATGGAGAGAATACAGTAGCTACAAGTAGCCATCAGTAGTGTTGGTTGGAGTGATTGGAGAAGCTATGCGGAGGTGGCAGAGCTTGGATGTGGAGTAGTATTTGCATATGTGAAAGGAAGGTTTGTAAAAAGGGATATTGTTGAGTGTGATAAGAGGCAAATTCGTTTATAATTGATAGGAGAACAATTTCTAAAGCTTAGGATTAAATTTAAAATTTCCACTCAAATCAGCAAGAGCCCTTGGGTTTAGAAGGGGTTAACAGGATGCAATTGGTATATTGGGAAACTTAGTCCTACTGCATTAAATAAAATAAAGACTAAAACTATATAAAGAACAATGGACATGATTTAGTTACTGGCTAGGGTCAATAAATAAAAACAAGATAAATCCCATGGTTGCCAATGATTGGAGCTTGAATTGTAGGAAAATATTAGCAAGGTTGAAAATGGGGAAGGTAAACACTTGGAGGTATTTTGAGAATATGAAAAATTAACTTTGAGGTTCCACTAAAATGAAAACATGCAAGGATATTCCTTAGGCTATTAGAAATGGAGTTCAATTGAAAGATCAGGGGAGGGACTAACAGTACAAATATTAAAATGATTAAAGTTCGAGAATAGAGAAAGGAGAGTGGAAAGCCAAGAGCTCACAATAGTGGATGATGGCACATAACAAAAAGCTAAACGAAGGAAAAAAAAGGAAGCTACAATAAGTAATGCAGAGAAGTAGACAGTTAGGGAAGCCCAGGAGAAAAGAACTGCAAGAGAGTTATCAACCACATACAGGCCAAAGACATAGCAAATACCAAGGACCTGAAAAAACACATACAGCTGGCTAAAAAAAAAAAATCACTGGAGACTCGCAATTTTCAGCAGAATTATGCTTGAAGAGAAAAGAGAAAAGTGACAGTACATTAAAGAAATCTGATTAAGATAACACCTGAAGAAGAGAAGGTCCATCCATAGATTGGTTGAGTTCTTATTTCTGAAATAATCTCTGGATGAACTTTTAAGAATCCTGAACGATTCAACTATTTTAAACTCTTCTGGAAAAGTATATGCATATACTCGTTTGAAACCCTATCAAGTTTCTTGATAACTGTTATGCTTTAGCCAATATTAAATCAAGCTCTCTTAACACACGTTTTGAAATCTTCTAACTACATTTATTTTATTTAAAAAGTAACATGCGATTGGAAAACAATAGAAGATACAGAGTATAAAGATAATACTCAAAAAAATTAAGCTTTTGTTATATTTTTTGTAATTTAATCTTATTTTAAATGTTTCATCAGGCTTATACACAATTAATGTATCCATTTACATGACCTTGCAACATAAATATTTTACATAATATTAACTCTGAACTGTCATGTTTACAACTGTTGCACTGATCACATGGATATCTCATTTAATGATTTACTCAGCAATTACAAAATAAGTTTATTTCTCATTTTCAAACAGAATTTTATAAAACACCATCTTTCACATATATTTTGAATAGTTTCATAGTTGAAATTAATAAACTCAAATATGCAGAAAGCATGTAATAATTACCAAGTTGCTTTCTGCCCTGAATCATAGTTTTAATTTTTATTCCCATCAGTTGTGGACTCAAGTAGTTACATTTTTGACAAAATCTCCAGCATTAGGTGGTTGTATTTGTTTAAAAAATATGCTAAAATATATGCTAATATGATAAGCCATACTAGACACCTTATTTAAATGTTACACATTTTCCACATGAACCAGTTAAATTTCTTTTTGTGAATTATCTATTTCTTCATTTAGAGTTTATTTGTATGACTTCTTTATACATTGAGGAGAGTAACCTTCTTGAAATCTGTAACATCTGTTGCAAAACATTTTCCCAGTTGACAGACTGATCTACAAATGTTTTGTTTTTAAGTTTGTGATTTGATTTTAAGTTCCAAAAGATTTTCCACATGCAGATATCAAATGATTCAAGTTTCTTTTTCCCCATTAGTAAAACCTTCTCCTAGAACATTTAATTGAATAATTGTGTTCTCACTGACTCCATTTATTCTAATTTCACATAGTCTTATTTTGTTTGCTTTAAAAGGCAATTTTTAATGACTTACATGGGAATATGAAATTGTTGTTGCAAAAGAAGTGGGTATTTTTGAAAAATCACATTTAAAAGCTACCCTCCAAATATGAATAATCTACGCTTTGAATGGGAATAAGCATTGAATTTTATACTTTGAGATATATTTATTAGGGTAATAGTTTAAAACCAACCTTTTCTTGTTACTATATAAAAGTTTTAATAAGCTTTATTTGATTAAAGGCTTGCATTTTGTCAGTATTTCACTTAGGATTTTTATACTTATATGAATTAGGTCAGTGGGGTCCTAATTTTGTGCTCTCCATGTCACTTTTATTTAAAGGTTATATTCACATAAAATTAGGAGATAATTTTTCTCTCCACTAAAGAACAAGCGACTTTTGGTTTTTTATACTTTAAGTTCAAGGGTACATGTGCACAACGTGCAGGTTTGTTACATAGGTATACATGTGCCATGTAGGTGTGCTGCACTTATTAACTGGTCATTCACATTAAGTATATCTCCTAATGCTATCCCTCCCGCAACCCCACAACAGGCCCTGGTGTGTGATGTTCCCCTTCCTGTGTCCACGTGTTCTCATTGTTCAGTTCCCACCTATAAGTGAGAACACGTGGTGTTTCGTGTTCTGTTCTTGAGATAGTTTGCTGAGAATGATGGTTTCCAGCTGCATCCATGTCCCTACAAAGGACATGAACTCATTCTTTTTTATGGCTGCATAGTATTCCACGGTGTATATGTGACACATTTTCTTAACCCAGTCTGTCACTGATGGACATTTGGGTTGGTTCCAAGTCTGTGCTACTGTGAATAGTGCCACAATAAACATACGTGTGCATGTGTCTTTATAGCAGCATGATTTATAATCCTTTGGGTATATACCCAGTAATGGGATGGCTGGGTCAAATTGTATTTCTAGTTCTAGATCCTTGAGGAATCACCACACTGTCTTCCACAATGGTTGAACTAGTTTACAGTCCCACCAACAGTGTAAAAGTGTTCCTATTTCTCCACATCCTCTCCAGCACCTGTTGTTTCCTCACTTATTAATGATCCCCATTCTAACTGGTGTGAGATGGTATCTCATTGTGGTTTCGATTTGCATTTCTCTGGTGGCCAGTGATGAACATTTTTTCATATGTCTGTTGGCTGCATAAATGTCTTCTTTTGAGAAGTATCTGTTCATATCCTTTGCCCAATTTTTGATAGGGTTGTTTTTTTCTTGTAAATTTGCTTGAGTTCTTTGTAGGATCTGGATATTAGCCCTTTGTCAGATGAGTAGATTGCAAAAATTTTCTCCCATTCTGTAGGTTGCCTGTTCACTCTGATGGTAGTTTCTTTTGCTGTGCAGAAGCTCTTTAGCTTAATTAGATCCCATTTGTCAATTTTGGCTTTTGTTGCCGTTGCTTTTGGTGTTTTAGACATGAAATCCTTGCCCATGCCTATGTCCTGAATGGTATTACCTAGGTTTTCTTCTAGTGTTTTTTTGGTTTTAGGTCTAACATTTAAGTCTCTAATCCATCTTGAATTAATTTTTGTATAAGGAGTAAGGAAAGAATCCAGTTTCAGCTTTCTACTTATGGCTAGCCAATTTTCCCAGCACCATTTATTAAGTAGGGAATCTTTTCCCCATTTCTTATTTTTCTCAGGTTTGTCAAAGATCAGATGGCTGTAGATGTGTGGTATTATTTCTGAGGGCTCTGTTCTATTCCATTGGTCTATATCTCTGTTTTGGTACCAGTACCATGCTGTTTTGGTTAGTGTAGCCTTGGAGTACAGTTTGAAGTCAGGTAGCATGATGCCTCCAGCTTTGTTCTTTTGGCTTAGGATTGTCTTGGCAATGCGGGCTCTTTTTTGGTTCCATATGAACTTTAAAGCAGTTTTTTCCAATTCTGTGAAGAAACTCATTGGTAGCTTGATGGGGATGGCATTGAATCTATCAATTACCTTGGGCAGTATGGTCATTTTCACAATATTGATTCTTCCTATCCATGAGCATGGTATGTTCTTCCATTTGTTTGTGTCCTCTTTTATTTCACTGAGCAGTGATTTCTAGTTCTCCTTGAAGAGGTCCTTCACATTCTTTGTAAGTTGGATTCCTAGGTATTGTATTCTATCTGAAGCAATTGTGAATGGGAGTTCACTCATGATTTGGCTCTCTGTTTGTCTGTTACTGGTGTATAAGAATGCTTGTGATTTTTGCACATTGATTTTGTATCCTGAGACTTTGCTGAAGTTGCTTATCAGCTTAAGGAGATTTTGGGCTGAGATGATGGGGTTTTCTAAATATACAATCATGTCATCTGCAAACAGGGACAATTTGACTTCTTCTTTTCCTAACTGAATACCCTTGATTTCTTTCTCTTGCCTGATTGCCCTGGCTAGAACTTCCAACAGTATGTTGAATAGGAGTGGTGAGAGAGGGCATCCCTGTCTTGTGCCAGTTTTCAAAGGGAATGTTTCATTTTTGCCCATTCAGTATGATAGTGTCTGTGGGTTTGTCATAAATAGCTCTTATTATTTTGAGATACGTTCCATCAATACCGAATTTATTGAGAGTTTTTAGCATGAAGGGCTGTTGAATTTTGTCAAAGGCCTTTTCTGCATCTATTGAGATAATCATGTGGTTCTTGTCTTTGGTTCTGTTTATATGCTGGATTATGTTTATTGATTTGCGAATGTTGAACCAGCCTTGCATCCCAGGGATGAAGCCCATTTGATCATGGTGGATAAGCTTTTTGATGTGCTGCTGGATTCAGTTTGCCAGTATTTTATTGAGGATTTTTGCATTGATGTTCATCAGGGATATTGGTCTAAAATTCTTTTTTTGTTGTGTCTCTGCCAGGCTTTGGTATCAGGATGATGTTGGCCTCAGAAAATGAGTTAGGGAGGATTCCCTCTTTTTCTATTGATTGGAGTAGTTTCAGAAGGAATGGTACCAGCTTCTCCGTGTACCTTTGGTAGAATTCAGCCATGAATCCATCTGGTCCTGGACTTTTTTTGGTTGGTAGGCTATTAATTATCGCCTCAATTTCAGAGCCTATTGGTCTATTTAGGGATTCAACTTCTTCCTGGTTTAGTCTTGGGAGATGGGTATGTGTCCAGGAATTTATCCATTTCTTCTAGATTTTCTCTTTTATTCACGTAGAGGTGTTTGTAGTATTCTCTGATGGTAGTTTGTATTTCTGTGGGGTCGGTGGTGATATCCCCTTTATCATTTTTTATTGCATCTATTTGATTTTTCTTTATTCTTGCTAGTGGTCTATCAATTTTGTTGATCTGTTCATAAAAACCAGGTCCTGGATTCATTGATTTTTGGAGGGTTTTTTGTGTCTCTATCTCTTTCAGTTCTGCTCTCATGTTATTTCTTGCCTTCTGCTAGCTTTTGAATGTGTTTGCTCTTGCTTCTCTAGTTATTTTAATTGTGATGTTAGGGTGTCAATTTTAGATCTTTCCAGCTTTCTCTTGTGGGCATTTAGTGCTATAAATTTCCCTCTACACACTGCTTTAAATGTGTCCCAGAGATTCTGGTATGTTGTATCTTTGTTCTCATTGGTTTCAAAGAACATCGTTATTTCTGCCTTCATTTCGTTATGTACCCAGTAGTCATTCAGGAGCAGGTTGTTCAGTTTTCATGTAGTTGAGTGGTTTTGAATGAGTGTCTCAATCCTGAGTTCTAGTTTGATTGCACTGTGGTCTGAGAGACAGTTTGTTATAATTTCTGTTCTTTTACATTGACTGAGGAGTGCTTTACTTCCAACTATGTGGTCAATTTTTGGAATAAAAGTGTGATGTGCTGAGAAGAATGTATATTCTGTTGATTCGGGGTGGAGAGTTCTGTAGATGTCTATTAGGTCTGCTTGGTGCAGAGCTGAGTTCAATTCCTGGATATCCTTGTTAACTTTCTGTCTCGTTGATCTGTCTAGTATTGACAGTGGTGTGTTAAAATCTCCCATTATTATTGTATGGGAGCCTAAGTCTCTTTGTAAGTGTCTAAGGACTTGCTTTATGAATCTAGGTGTTCCTGTGTTGGGTGCATATATATTTAGGATAGTTAGCTCTTGTTGAATTGATCCCTTTACCATTATGTAATGGCCTTCTTTGTCTCTTTTGATCTTTGATGGTTTAAAGTCTGTTTTATCAGAGACTAGGATTGCAACCCCTGCCTTTTTTGTTTTCTATTTGCTTGGTAGATCTTCCTCCATCCCTTTATTTTGAGCCTATGTATGTCTCTGCGTGTGAGATGGGTCTCCTGAATATAGCACACTGATGGGTCTTGACTCTTTTTCCAATTTGCCAGTCTGTGTCTTTTAATTAGAGCATTTATCCCATTTACATTGAAGGTTAATATTGTTATGTGTGAACTTGATCCTGTCATTATGATGTTAGCTGGTTATTTTGCTCGTTAGTTATGCAGTTTCTTCCTAGCATCGATGGTCTTTACATTTTGGCATGTTTTTGCAGTGGCTGGTACTAGTTCCTTTCCATGTTTAGTGCTTCCTTCAGGAGCTCTTGTAGGGCAGGTCTGGTGGTGACAAAATGTCTCAGCACTTGCTTGTCTGTAAAGAATTTTATTTCTCCTTCACTTATGAAACTTAGTTTGGCTGGATATGAAATTCTGGGTTGAAAATTCTTTTCCTTAAGAATGTTGAATATTGGCCCCCACTCTCTACTGGCTTGTAGGGTTTCTGCCGAGACATCTGCTGTTACTCTGAATGGGCTTCCCTTTGTGGGTAACCCGATCTTTCTCTCTGGCTGCCCTTAAGATTTTTTCCTTCATTTCAACCTTGGTGAATCTGACAATTATGGGTCTTGGAGTTACTCTTCTCGAGGAGTATCTTTGTGGCATTCTCTGTATTTCCTGAATTTGAATGTTGGCCTGCCTTTCTAGGTTGGGGACGTTCTCCTGGATAATATCCTGCAGACTGTTTTCCAACTTGGTGCCATTCTCCCCGTCACTTTCAGGTACACCAATCAGATGTAGATTTGGTCTTTTCACATAGTCCCATATTTCTTCGATGCTTTGTTCATTTCTTTTTACTCCTTTTTCTCTAAACTTCACTTCATTTCCTTCATTTGATCTTCAGTTACTGAAGCTTGTGCATTTGTCACATAACTCTCATGCCATGGTTTTCAACTCTATCAGGTCATTTAAGGACTTCACTGCTTTGGTTATTCTAGTTAGCCATTCGTCAAATCTTTTGTCAAGGTTTTTAGTTTCTTTGCGCTGGGTTCGTATTTCCTCCTTTAGCTCAGACAAGTTGGATCAACTGAAGCCTTCTTCTCTCAACTCATCAAAGTCATTGTCCATCCAGCTTTGTTCCGTTGCTGGTGATGAGCTGTGTTTCTTTGGAGGGGGAGATGTACTCTGATTTTTTGAATTTCCAGCTTTTCTGCACTGCTTTTTCCCCATCTTTGTGGTTTATCTACCTTTGGTCTTTGATGATGGTGACGTACAGATGGGGTTTTGGTGTGGGTGTCCTTTCTGTTTGTTAGTTTTCCTTCTAACAGTCAGGACCCTCAGCTGCAGGTCTGTTGGAGTTTACTCGAGGTTCACTCCAGACCTTGTTTGCCTGGGTATCAGCAGCAGAGGCTGCAGAAGACTGAATATTGCTAAACAGCAAATGTTGCCGTCTGATCGTTCCTCTGGAAGCTTCGTGTCAGAGGGGTACCCAGCTGTGTGAGGTATCAGTCTGCCCCTAGTGGGGGATGTCTCCCAGTTAGGCTACTCGGGGGTCAGGGATCCACTTGAGTAGACAGTCTGTTTTCATATCTCAAACTCCGTGCTGGGAAAACCACTACTCTCTTCAAAGCTGTCAGACAGGGACATTTAAATCTGCAGAGGTTTCTGCTGCCTTTTGTTTTGCTATGCCCTGTCCCAGAGGTGGAATATACAGAAGCAGGCAGGCCGCCTTCAGCTGTGGTGGGCTCCACCCAGTTCGAGCTTTCCTGGCTGCTTTGTGTACCTACTTAAGCCTCAGCAATGGCGGGTGCCCTCCCTCAGTCTTGCTGCTGTCTTGCAGTTAGATCTCAGACTGCTGTGCTAGCAATGAGGGAGGCTCCGTGGGCGTAGGACCATCTGAGCCAGGCATGGGATATAATCTCCTGGTGTGCTGCTTGCTAAGACCCTTGAAAAAGTGCATTATTAAGGTGGGAGTGACCCGATTTTCCAGGTGTTGTGCCTCACCTTGCTTTGGCTCTTGCTCATTGGGCTGCACCCACTGTCCGACATGCCCCAGTGAGATGAACCTAGTACCTCAGCTGGAAATGCAGAAATCACCTGTCTTCTGTGTCACTCACGCTGGGAGCTGGAGCTGCTCCTATTCGGCCATCTTGACGCAGATCTCTAGAACAAGAGACTTTTAAAAAATTTTGGAAGCAGACAACATAATTACCTACATAGAAAGCATAAATAGATCTATATAAAAACAATTAGAAGATTTACTCACTACAAAATCAATAGCTTTCTTACATAATAGCCAATTAAACTAAAATATCCTATTTAAAATAATAAAACAACATATCTACAAATGTAGCAAAACATGTATAAAACCTCTAAAAGATTTTGATATTCAGAGCAAGACATAAATGAATAGCTGAATAATTGTAGAGAAATATCAATTTCCAAATTTATAAATACAATGATCAAAATCCCAACAGGTGACATACTAAAAAATGTCTAAAATTGTGTTACTATATTTACTAAATATTAATAGGAGAATGCACGAATTATGAAATATTCATGAATGGTATACTATACAATAGTTTAAAATAAGTCAATTACAATACTGTCTATTTAACATGGATAAATCTCAGAATCAATATCTAGTGAAACAAAACTACAATGATACTCATAATACTGTTAATATTTCTAAAACCTATTAATGAATAATGAATAAATATTTATTGGTCCATAAACCAAGTATAAAAACATTATATTTTTTTCAAGTGTAATAGTTTCTGAATTCATAATGGAGAAAGAGTCCAGGGAGGAGAACTCTTGGGGCCTTAACTATTTCTATAATATCTTCTTTTTAAAAAGCTAAAAATCAAAATGGAGATATAAATCATGATAAAATGCCAGGCTTATAACCTCAGTTTATGTTTAATTTATAATTTATCTTTTAAATAATAATATTCTTAAGTTTTCGAATTGTGTAACTGTATTTGGCAAATATTTATCTAGTATGTACTAGGAACTGTTTTAGGTAGTAATTAAGTATTTTTGATCAGGGCAAAGATCTTTCCCTTATGGAGCTTATATTTTGGTAGGAGAAACAATTATACATTGCAACATCAGAAGTGCTAGAAGAAAAATAAAACAGGGTAAGAACTCCAGCCCAATATCCTGGTGTCCCAGCTACTTTAATAGCACAAGTTGTTCCCCAGAAGGACTTGGTGGAGAGAGGTTGTTGACTGTCATACTGCTCTCCTTTTTAACTCAATCAGATACCATAATGTTCATGTTCTTCTCTTTCCTTTTATAAAACTTTACATAGTGTCAATACCTCAGGTCAGTGCTGGACCTATTTTTTTAGACTTTGGCTATAATTGAAAAGCTTTCTTGCTAGGATTAATATTTTTCTCTCATTATTACTAGTGTCTTATTCTGTTTTAACACCATATTGCATAGAACTTGCGCCATCGCTAATACCCACATCCCCAACATCCAAGACTTTGAGCTGGCACAAAGCAAATTTTAGACTCTATAAGCATCTATTCAAAGAATTTGAATCTCTTTGAATCCATAATTTCCCTGAAAATATAGTAACTTCCCTCTGTAGCTATATTACAAGAAAGAAGACTTTTGTGTAGTAGTCAGGTATAGATCAGTACCCACACTCACTACAACTCAACAGCTCTGGTCTTAGGCTCTATTGGCTGAATTATATATTAATTTTTCTGGGCTTGACTTTTTGTTTTATTTACACATGAGGTAAAACTGGCTGGATTAAAATTCTATGCTCACATACTGTCTCCCTCATAACTAGGTATTGTGTCATTTTTTCCTGAATTTTAGGAGGAAAAATACAGGGTTGCCAGAATCCTCTTCCTTTTCGTCTTGGATATTATATACAAGACATTTTGCCCTTTATCCATAAACGTTGCATCCAGATATACGCTGGTGTATTTTATACTTTTCTAATTTTTCTGAAATGGAATTCTTCTAAAAATTTAAAACTTATACCTCAAGAAATTTTGTTGTACTTTTAATGACTGTTGTTTTAAAATAATGATTTATTTAGGAATGCTGTTTTCGGACAGAAGCTTTCTCCTCTGAATTCTGAAGATAGTATCTTTTTCTTGTTCTATAGAATGTTTGTTTCAGATGCCCTTTATGGGGTTTTATATGTTCACTCATTCTCAAATGAGAAGATCTATTTAGACATAGATTTTTCAATGTGTATGTGAACTGGATTAACCTTAGCCACTTTTTAAATTTTTTGTGGGTACATGAGATGTTTTCATACAGGCATGCAATGTGAAATAAGCACATCCGGGGGAAGGGGATATCCATCTCCTTAAGCATTTATCCTTTTACTGACAAACAATCCAATTATACTCTTTATTTTAAAATGTACAGTTAAGTTGTTATTGACTATAGTCACCCTGTTGTGCTATCAAAAAGAGGGTCTGTCTTCTTAACTTCCTTTGGTTACCAATAGATGCAGTGTCTGAAGCCAGGGCTGTGGGGATGCATAGTCCCTTGACTGACTTCATTCATCTGAACTAACTCGGCTTCCATTACTACATTTATTTACTTTAGTGATTACCAAGAAGACATCCTGAAGCTCTCTTCTTTCAAGATGCATTGTTCCCTAGTCTCATCCTATTATACCCTAGCCTATAATGCCTGGTGGGAATACACACTGCCATATGGAGAGAACCTTTTTATATCTCTACCTCTCTCTGCTCGATAGTCATGTTTGCTGGTAATTGTTGTGCATGAATAGATTCGAGAGATGCTGACAGGTCAAGTTACATAGATATAATGACTATGTATCTGAAACAGTTATCAGGCATTAGTTGGGGTTGAGAGTTGTTTTGTTTATTTTCCCCCAACTGCTGTGACTTTCCAGGTGGGAACAAGTAACAGTGATTGGCCAAATCCACATGCTACCTACTTCCCACGTTCTTCTCTTGTTTGACAATGTATCCTATTCTGTGAATTCCAAAAGGCAAGCTAGTTTGTCAGTGGAAAGAATCCAGAACTGAAAAATAAGACCTACCACTAATATTGCCCCCTTTGTTGGAAAGCGTTCAAAATACTTAGCCTCAACTTCCTTATGTCTAAAACAAAAAGACTTCACCAAATGATTTCCAAGCCTCCCTCTAGCCCTAAAACTCTTCGATCTTAATATGTTTCGATCCTAAAATATTTAAAGTTAAGACACCTAAATGTCCCAAAGCAATTCTAAAAGATAATTAACCAACATGGTGACTTACCTCAAGGATTTCTTAGTAACCTCTCATCAGTTTCTCAGCAACACACTTCAACCAACTGTAGCCATGGCGACTCACTTAACATAACGTAGCAAATATAAGCTGTTTGAATCAGCAGTAAGTTTAAAGTCCAGAAAATCCTAGGAAACAAAGTTAATTTAAGTATGTCTTTACATAATTGCTGTGGAGTTTGTGATATCTACCAGTGTTACAGTCAATGATGCACTGCATTTCAACAGTGGTCCCATAAGATTATAATATCATAGCACAACACGTTTGTGGTAATGATGGTGTAAATAAGCCTGCTGTACTTCCAGTCATAAAGAGTATAGCCATATAATTATGTACAGTTAGAAAAGACTCAAGTTAAAAATTTGAAAAATGATGTTGAGGATTCTGACCCCGTGTAGGCCTGGGCTAACAGTTTAACAACGACAAAAAACTTTTAAGTAAAAAAAATCTTTATAACCTTATTCTGTAATATTTTTTCTATTTTAAAGAAAGATGATGTTTTTATACAGCTTGAGCTATGTGTTTGTGTTTTAAGCTAAGTGTTACTACAAAAGAGTCAGAAGGTTAAAAAATTAGTTTACAAAGTAAAAGGTTACAGAAAGGTTAGTTTATTATTGAAGATCTTTTATAATGTAGCCTAAGTGTCTAGAGAGGCTGCAGGGTGTCCAATAATGTCTTAGGTCTTGATATTCACTCATCACTCACGCATTGACTCACCCAGGGCAACTTCCAATGCCACAAGCCCCATTCATGGTAAGAGCTCAATTTAGGTGTCTTGTTTTTACGTTTGTTTTATACTGTGCCTTCTCTATGTCTAGCTATGTTAGATACACAAATACGGGTGTTACAACTGCCTACACTATTCAGTACAGGAACATACTGTAAAGGTTTGTAGCCTAGGAACAATAAGCTGTACCCTACCATTTAGAAGTCTCATAGGGTATACCACCTAGGTTTGTATAAGCACACTCAATGATGTTCGCACAATGAAGAAATCACCTAACACGTTTTTCAGAATTTATAGCCGTCATTAAGTGACAAGTGACTGTAGAGTTTAGTATATAATAAGTGAAAATGCAAAATAAATGATAGAAAATGTTAAGATATCTAGGTGCTATATAAGTAATTTTTTAAATCTTTTGTTCCATGTCCTGTCTTTTAGTGTAGCAATGTTTTAAATGCCATTAAAACTAAACCAGGCCAAAGTTTGCTTTTTCCTCTTTGATGTTAAAAAGAAAAAAAAAAAGGGGAGGGGCAGGAGAGAGGGATATGGGGGGAAGTTGTTCAATGAGCATCAAAGCACAGTATATACAATACCTTATAAGTCAGAGATCTGAAGTCAAATCTCAGCTTTGCTGTTTATTGACTTTAACAGGTAACTAATATCTGAATCTCAGTATTAGCATCTGTGAAACGTATACAATACCTTTCAGGATCTTACACCTAAAGCATTTAGCACAATGCCTGGCATTCATAGGTAATAAAAAATTGCAGCCATTATTGTTATCACTGCCGTGAATTCCTCCAAATATTTATTAAATAACATGGAAATAATGAGCAAAGACTAGGGAAGACAGCACTGTAAGGGATGAGAGAGGAAAAAGAGCTTAAGTCATTGTCCATTTATTCATCATCTACCATCTTGGATGATGCCTAATGACTTAGAGAACTGAATGTGGAGGGAAGTCATTCCAATCCAGAGTCCTGGACCTGACAATGGAGGAGCTATGGGGCAGATGAGCCTAATATTTAATTGTGATACTGCCAGAGTGGTTGACCTTCATAAATAATCTACCTCCTTGTTTTGTGGGGCCAGATTCAAATTTCTTTGTCAGAAACTTAAGCAATTGGTTAACCTATAGGGGTCATTTGAGAAGCTGTGATGTGTTTTCTATATCATGTTTCATAGGTCATTACCAATTAAAAGCATTCTATGAGTAGTCATTATTAAATGTGTGAGACTGTTGATGCATACTAAAATTATGGTAGGTGAGAGATTCCATTAAGGTGCTTATTAATCCCGTGGCATAACAACAGTAAGCAGGAATTTTTAATCCTCAAAAGCTGCTGTTCTGAAGAGAAGTGCAAATAAAGCAGACAATGAGTTATTTAAGCTTCCTTCCCTGTGTCAGTGTGTACTCAAAAAGGCACTATTCATTCTTGAAGTATTCATGACTTAATAATGTTAGTGACAAAGGGCACGTTGTAGACACACAGATGGTGACTTTAGATGTGGTCTGATCCCTATGGATTTAGAATAAGCAAGACTATATAATAGGCATAGCCTCTCATTAAAATTTTCTGAATTGCTCACTAAAACTTTGTTGAATAAAGGGTACGATGTTAGATTATTTCCATATTCACATCCATAGGAAATGGAAATATAGGCTGCTTTTTTGGGCAAAGAACTAGTCGATTGAGATATCTTGTGTTCAAAATGCTTTGGTTCAATTTCATTTTTACCCTGGGATAGACAATTGACCAATTTCACTGTACACATCATATTCAAGGATGTAGTAAAGCAAATCTTCCAAATGTGAGGTAAAATATATTGCACAATGTAACACACATGTGACTGAATTAAGCAGCTTTTAGAGTTTCAGTATCAAAAGGATTAAATGAATCAATGGAAGTACATGTACATGTCTTTTCACAGTAATACAGGAATATGAAAATAATGGGACATAAACTGCAAAGTAATCCTGATAACATATGGAAAAACTTAAAATTCTACTGACTTTTAAAAAGATTTTGTCAAAAAACCTCTTACGTCAATTATAAATGTACAGGGAAATTTAAAATACAGGAAAAATATTTGTTTAGTACATTGAGAATTAAAGTGTTTTATTGTAAAAGTCTTTATTATTATTATTATTATACTTTAAGTTCTAGGGTACATGTGCATAACGTGCAGGTTTGTTACATATGTATACTTGTGCCATGTTGGTGTGCTGCACCCATCACTCGTCAGCACCCATCAACTCGTTATTTACATCAGGTATAACTCCCAATGTAATCCCTCCCCCGTCCCCATGATAGGCCCCGGTGTGTGATGTTCCCCTTCCCCAGTCCAAGTGATCTCATTGTTCAGTTCCCACCTATGAGTGAGAACATGAGGTGTTTGGTTTTCTGTTCTTGTGATAGTTTGCTAAGAATGATGGTTTCCAGCTGCATCCATGTCCCTACAAAGGACACAAACTCATCCTTTTTGATGGCTGCATAGTATTCCATGGTGTATATGTGCCACATTTTCTTAATCCAGTCTGTCACTGATGGACATTTGGGTTGATTCCAAGTCTTTGCCATTGTGAATAGTGCCGCAATAAACACACATGTGCATGTGTCTTTATAGCAGCATGATTTATAATCCTTTGCGTATATACCCAGTAATGGGATGGTTGGGTCATATGGTACATCTAGTTCTAGATCCTTGAGGAATCGCCACACTGTTTTCCATAATGGTTGAACTAGTTTACAATCCCAACAACAGTGTAAAAGTGTTCCTATTTCTCCACATCCTCTCCAGCACCTGTTGTTTCCTGACTTTTTAATGATTGCCATTCTAACTGGTGTGAGATGGTATCTCATTGTGGTTTTGATGTGCATTTCTCTGATGGCCAGTGATGATGAGCATTTTTTCATGTGTCTGTTGGCTGCATGAATGTCTTCTTTTGAGAAATGTCTGTTCATATCCTTTGCCCACTTTTTGATGGGGTTGTTTGTTTTTTCTTGTAAATTTGAGTTCTTTGTAGGTTCTGGATATTAGCCCTTTGTCAGATGAGTAGATTGCAAAAATGTTCTCCCATTCTGTAGGTTGCCTGTTCACTCTGATGGTAGTTTCTTTTGCTGTGCAGAAGCTCTTTAGTTTAATGAGATCCCATTTGTCAATTTTGGCTTTTGCTGCCGTTGCTTTTGGTGTTTTAGACATGAAGTCTTTGCCCATGCCTATGTCCTGAATGGTACTACCTAGGTTTTCCTCTAGGGTTTTTATGGTATTAGGTCTAACATTTAAGTCTCTAATCCATCTTGAATTAATTTTCGTATAAGGAGTAAGGAAAGGATCCAGTTTCAGCTTTCTACTTATGGCTAGCCAATTTTCCCAGCACCATTTATTAAATAGGGAATCCTTTCCCCATTTCTTGTTTCTCTCAGGTTTGTCAAAGATCAGATGGCTATACATGTGTGGTATTATTTCTGAGGACTCTGTTCTGTTCCATTAGTAAAAGTCTTTTTAACAGTAGTTTGAACAGTGTTTGCCTTTTTCTTCTCGTCGTATAGTAAGGGATGAACAGCTTTTCTATGCGTTGGAAATAGATCCAAACTTAGGACTATGACAATCCACCAGCATTGTAATCCTTTCAGCTTTTTATGTCATCACCTATCTGAGAGTTCCCTAAATGTGAGCTTTTCTCCATGTAAATTTTGCTCGGATGTCTGTATCTTTCTCCTCACTTATGCCAATAAGCCCAACTTCAGTAATCTGCTTGGATGCTTATCTAGAATCTTTCCAAGGGCAGTAGTGTCAACATTCCAAGGGTCAGTAATTGCTTAGATTAACTCATTTGCATTGTATGCATGTTTCACTCTAGCATTATCGCTTTTCCTTTCCTTGCTGAGCTTTCATCTTTCTGGGCCAACTCCATCTTTTGATTATCCAGGTTTGTAAAATAATTGCATGGGTTTACAACTGGGAAACAAAGTGGCCACACTTTGGTCACTGTGTACCTGTTCACACACAGACAACAATCACCTACTTTGAAAGAAGAGACTGGTCACTAATGATAGGTGTCTGCTATCCACATAGTGATTAAGTGGACTACATAATTAGCTTGTGAATTTGTCCTTTATGCAATTACACACATTTAATACACCATGGTAACTGAAATTTGAACTGGTCAGAGGGATACTAATGTTGCTTAAACTGTGGAAGCAACTACTGTCAGACTGTTTAATCAACAAATATTTAATTGTCCATGTAATGCACATCAAAGTGTTGCATGAATGAGAAGTATCGATTATTAATAATAAAGGCGTTCTGTTATGGAATACAACTAAGGAGAAAAATCTGCATAATTAACTATAATACTAGCTATAGCATGAGTACTAGACAGCGGTATAAACATAAGGCCATGAAAGCAGAATCGTGTAGTTCCAAAGTGAAAATTCTAAATAGCATGACTATTAAGCAATAAGAGCAATGATAATCAATACTTTCTAGCCCATTGTTTCTAACCCAGACTTTTCAGAAAATTTATGTTCTGCATTGCACTTTAGGGTTGTACTACCTTACACAGCCAGTTCTCAAGATTGTATTTGATCTTATTGAAGAGTAAATTTTGTCTTAGAAAAGGAAATATTTATTTTGAGAAACTAGTAAATGTTTCCACCCAGGAGGTTTCAGAAAAGTATTCAGGCACTGCTGAGTACATAAGCAAGATTTTTAAATCCTCTGCCCCTGACATCAATGCAACCCTCAATATCTTATTAGAAAACACACACACAGGTAGGGTATATAAATGGAAGACCGCAGATAAGCAATTTGAGAAAGGAAAAACTTACACTGTATACGTTTAGCGTCCCTTCTCTTAAAGGTTTTAGGCACATTTCTTCAGATGTTACTTGTCTTAAAACAGCTAAGTCTTCCTTCATAACTAAGGACACCAAACCGAAACTCATATTGCCCTACTTAGAATGTTATGGGCAGGTGCAGCATTTTCAGATCTCACAATCCAGGTTCATACGTGCTGCTAGAAAATTACTCATTTCTTAAGGTTTTGTTCTGCTCACATTGAAGCTTTGGCTCAAAGCTCTATTCTCGGCTGGGCACGGCAGCTCATGCCCACAATTCCAGCACTTTGGGAGGCCCAGGCGTGCTGGCACACACTTCTAGTTGCAGGTACTTGGGAAGCTGAGGTGGGAGAATCACCTGAGCCCTACAAATCGAGCCTGGAGTGTGCTATGATTACACCACTGCACTCCAGCTTGAGCAATAGAGCAAGACCCTGTCTCAAAAAAAAAAAAAAAAAGAAACCTGTCTCCCAAAAGCAGGCTATAATCGTGACTTCAGTAGTACAAAGAGTAAAAGATAAAGGTATGACCTCTTTCTCCTGGTGGTAGTCTCCCTGGCATGGGGGAGGAAGGAAAGAAAAAAGATGACTCCATTTGTACTTCAGTGGTGACCTTTAGTGGTGAGGGGTCATTGTCTATTTGGTTAGTGTGAAGGGTTGTTCTAAAATTCTTATGTCCAAAGCGACCACTTTCTATCTTCCAGTCCTTTTATCATCAAAATGGCTGTGCCAAAGAGAGAGGCCCTTGTGGTGAACTGGCTCATCTCAGCAGGTTCCCTTGAAAGGTTCTGGCCCAAATCCTGATGATTCTCTCAAGATAGAAACTGAAAGTCTTTCGGAATCTTTGGCTCTGGGCTTTCAGCATTAGCCTTCATTGTTATGAAATAAGATCTGTATTAATCTAATATATTGCAAATGAGATTGCAAAAGTTACAATTTCTATGGGTAGAAATTAAAATTGCACATAACTTTGACAAAAATACTATGCTTTTAAAAACTATACTGTAGATAAACTTGTAGCATAATAATTATAGTTTATAATAAGGAATTAAAAACAATTGAAATATGGTTACATTATATATTCATGTAATGGATTAAATGTCAAACATTAATGTTTTGTTTTCCAAGCATGTAGTCATTGAACATTTACCACTGAACTGGAACGACCTCCATGATAAATTTTTACATTAAAAGATAAAGGCCTGGTAACAAATAGAGCATGTGCTTCAGTTTGGGGAAAAAGTTGTATGTTCCTAAGTGATATGTTAATGCGAACATAGTAAGAGGTTGGTATTATCCTCATTTAAGAAATAGGATCATAGAAGCAGTGGTGGCTTACTGTGATTTGAACTCACGTTTATCTGAACCCAAATCACAGGCCCTTTCCAATACAGTAAGTTTAACCCCTGACTAATCTTTCCCAGGATAGAGTTGACTTTTAAAAATGCTATTGGTATACCCTGCAAATACATTACAACAACTTATTTACATGTGGGTCTCCCCTGGCCAACTATGAGTTTCCTGAAGGTAGGTACCCTACAAAGCTACCTTTCTGTTCCCAGTGCTCTGGTATGGCACATTGTAGAAAAGTTCTTAAAGTAATAAAAAGCAATGGTGCATCCTTGTGTGTAAGCAATGAATATAAGTTCATTAAGCGGCTAGGAAATCAACTGAAGTTCTTTGATCCATCAAAGCAGTAACAGAATGTCTTAGGATTTCTGCAGACCAAATGAAATTTTAGTTCAGTGGGGTAATTATTACATCTAAGCCTCAAACTTACCTATCAAACCTAAGTGAATATTATGCTATGAATGAACAATTCATTTCCAGTAATTTTATGTCTCATGCATAGAATGAAATTGTCCATTATTAACTAGTCTGAAAGTTCAGGCCAGTAAACCTCTGCTTATTTTCAGGTCTTTCCTCCAAAGATGCCGTGGGTCAGATATCTGTTCATGTGGACATCACAGCCACCCCTGGAACGAGCGATCATAAAGTCACTGTGAAAGGTATGCTTCAGGTCTAGATACATCAAAACAGCAATGCATCTTCTCTTGCATTTTTAAGTTTTATAAAATATGCATAATTATTTTAGGGCATGCTCAGAATTTCCTAATGAAACCCAAGCTTTTGATTTAAAATAGACAAATATCAGTGGCACTAATATTTAGCATGCATTATTCAAAACACATAAATACACTGATTAAACATCCAAACTAACTTTATCAGATATTTATTTTGTGGTTGGTGCCATGATATTCATTGAAAACTTGTACTTTAAATATTAAGTCAGTATGTTCTTAACTATTCACAAAACCTACTTCTTTTTCTATGATTTCCAACAATTGGCTTACAGTTTTTTATAATGAGTGGCTCGATTTGTTGGTTTTATATTGTAAAAGCAGCCTGAATGCAGGGGTAATTTCAAAGATGAAATTAAAGGATTAACATTTTGTTCACAATGCACTCGTTCTATTTTTATATTAGTCACTTCGAGCAAAACCAGGGTTGCCCAATATATTTCAGAATTATATTACACATTGTATCCTTACATCATGAAAGTAAAA
This sequence comes from Macaca nemestrina, assembly GCF_043159975.1. Classification (NCBI taxonomy): domain Eukaryota; kingdom Metazoa; phylum Chordata; class Mammalia; order Primates; family Cercopithecidae; genus Macaca; species Macaca nemestrina. The sequence continues at coordinate 147,535,591 of NC_092131.1, read as the reverse complement.
TATTTTACAAAAGATTATGTACAGTACTATATACTGTCAATTTCCTTAAATATTTTTGAAAAATGTGTTGCCAACATGTGAAAGTTTAATGAATCTTTTGCAGTAGTGATTTTAATTAGAAGACTTCGCTTGAGGATGAGCAAAGGGATTTACACATGAGAATGTTCATTTAGTAATTTTTTTATGATGACTGAAATTTAAAAACAGTTATAATATCTAACAAGTGACTGGCTTAATATAGGATGAAATAGCCACAGAGCAAAATATTAGTAGCAATTGAAAAAATATATAATGAATTAGAAATAGACTTAAAAAAATAAAACTATAAGATTGCAACACATTATAATATCATTTTGTATATAAAGTAACTAAATATTGAAAGCATACAATCCAAAATATTGTCATTGACTGGTAAATTTATAGATTTTATCTATTTCCTGATGAGCATATCTTAATTTTCAATATGAACAACACCATGTTTTTACAGGAGGAGCAGAGCGGTAACTTTTCATTAGTAACAGATGTCATTTTAATTGCAGCTAACTTTTCACCAGTCACACAGCTTGAAGCTGAAAAGCTCCATCAAGTGTGCATTCCAGAAAGAAAATTGTGTTTTATTGGAGTCCAGTGTCTTGTCATTGGGGTTAGGGCAGTATTATTAACTTGTGACTTCATAAATCACTTTTTAAAATGCACTCTAAATTTCCACACATTTGTTTGCTAAAATGTGATACTTCCTTTCCTCTTTTAGTGATTGCCATTAATGACCTAAACTGGCAGACCACAGCCATGTTCCGCCCCTTTGTGGAAGTTTGTATACTGGGACCAAACCTTGGAGACAAGAAGAGAAAGCAAGGCACAAAAACAAAAAGCAACACGTGGTCACCAAAATACAATGAAACATTTCAGTTGTAAGTCATAAACCCACCTTACTTATTCCTCTAGGCAATAGTTATTGTACAGCTGACCTTACTGAGGGATTCGGAGTGGGAAGGGCTAAGGAAAATGAAGAAGGCTCTGTTTTTAGTTCCCTTCGATTCATTCGATATCTGTTCAGTGCCTACCATGTATCACCCAATGTTATAGTCTTTAGGTGTATGTATCATAGTAGGTGTCTGAATAAATCTTTTGCAGTACACTCATGTAAGTTACTTTCTACAGATGAGGAATGTATGACACAATCACAAAATATTTGTCATACGGCATTAAATACTATATGCGGAAGTATGCGGTAAGTGCTATGACTAGCTGCTTTGCCTGGGAGGTCAGGGAAGCCTCTCTGAGCATGTGACTTTTAAACTGAAACCTGTACAAATAAAAAGTCAACCAGACATGGGAAAGCAGAACATTTCAGACCAAGTGAAATAGCCAGTACAACGACTCTAAGGCAAGAACAAGTCGGGGATATTTAACAAGCAGCACGTCATAGATAAAGGAGTGAGATCCAGTTACTTTGGAGAGGAGGTCAAGGTACAGATTCCGTGTCACGCAGGGCTATGCAATTCTAAATTCAATAGGTGGTCCACTGAAGGGTTTTCAAATGAAGAGATGAACAATATGATTTACATCTTTGTTTCTTGTGTACAGAAATAATTATATGGTGGCAAGACCAAATATGTAAAGGTCAGTTAGAAGGCTATTGCAATAGTCCAGGCAATAGCTATTAGTGACTAACCAGATCGTAGTAGGGAAATAGATGGGGAAGATTCTCTATCATGTGTGGAAAGTAGATTCTTGCCATAGGCTAGAGGTAGAACATGAAAGAGAAATTCCCAAGAACGCTCAACTTAGAGTAAATCAAAATGAGCTTACTTACAAAGGAATTCACAAAGGGGTTAAGTGTAGTGAAATTTCAGTAATAATGGGACCTGGGGCTAATAGTAACCAGACCATTACCATGCTTATGCCTGAAAAGAGTAAAGAGTCATTACTAAAATTAGGAAAGTGAAAACTTGATGTATACTCAGCCCTCAGCTGCCTTGAAAGCGGCAGTGACATTCCATGGAGGGCAACAGCCTACTGGAGGCAGCCTCACAGGCAAAGAGCCAGGGAAATAAAGACTCTGACTTTACTCTCCTCACTGCCAATCTCTTCATGGGGTTCCCTTTTGGCCAAAATCTACTGGAAGCAAGAAGAAACCCTACTGAGGCAGTCCCAACAGATGAGTTTTCCTATTGCAAACAGCAAAAAGTAGGATGGATCCACAGGGGGCAAGTGGGAGATACCTGGCACTGAATGAAATCAAGGATGACCCCTAATTTTTGCCATAAGTAGTTGGGAAGATAGTAATTTACCAAGATGGAAGATGATAAAAATGTTTTAAATCTATTAATTTGGAGATGGCTGTTAGACTCTCAAGGGATGTCATTTAATTCAAGAAATACTCTAACCTAGGAATGGATACATAGAGAAGTTACAAGGCCTAGGACAAAGCCCTAAGGATTTACACGCCAAAACAGTCCCTTACAGGTTTTTTGTTCATGATTTCCTGTAGTCGTTTCAGCACTCTGCTCTGAATATTTCATCCTCTTATCACTTAATAAAACTGAAGTATCCTACTCTCTCAAAAGGGTCCTAATAGATCACATTTCCTGCTAATAAACCAGCTTACAACATTTCACTATCTACTTCTCCACCTTACACAAAAACCTGGACCCAACTAAAGTTTCTTGTTAGTAAAGGCAGCATTTTGAATTCAAGAGATCTGGTTCCCATGATATTTTGCTCTTCTACTCTTACCCCTAGGCTTCCATTTTCTTTCACATTATTTCAGATACTCCCTAAAGCACAAAGTTTAGTTACCAGTGTTTCGTTACCAGTGTTTCCTGGAAATGACAGTTTGACTCTGCAAAATGTTTCATCAGAAAAAAGTCACCTGTAAAAGGAAGGGATTTGGAAGCTGGTACTGCTGAGGGCTAGATGTACAGTCATTAGAAAGTCAAGAATATGAAAAAGAATGAACACAAATAAGGGGGTGGAGGAAGACTGTCTACTATATCACCACTGGGCCTTCCTTATTATGTTGACTGACAACCTGTCTTAGGTGGCTGTGAGGAGAGGCCACACACTTGACAGGTCTGTTACCCTAGGAAAGAATTGGCATTGAATCACCAGGCTCTGCTGGAATTGATTTACTCTGGAGATTTGTATCCAATTTAGCATATTGTGAATAGTGCTTGATGGGCTGTGCAGTGTATTCCCCTGAGAAAAGACTCCTAGCTGTAAGAGCTTGTTCAGGATTTGGAGGTAAAGTGATAGTAGTAACTGATATTGACATGGCATAGAAATTCTACCAAGAGGTACCCATTACCCTGGCCTAGCCCCCATGACTCCTGTCCAACTCCACTGTACCTGCAATCAGGAGACACTGCCTCTACTGATTAATTCCCATTTTTTGTCTAGGGGAAAAAGTAATTTTAAAATTAGCCTTCTAAGTCAAATTTAAAGGGTTACAATACACTGATATTCTATTTGCCAACATAATAATCAGATCCAACTGTAAACAGTTTTCAGCAGTATTTGAGAACCGTATTGATGCCTAGTGGAAGTAAAATTTTTGCTCAAAATTTGTATTTTTAATCCACACAGCATTCTGGGAAAGGAAAATCGACCAGGGGCTTATGAACTTCATCTCTCAGTTAAGGATTACTGCTTTGCCAGAGAAGATCGAATTATCGGAATGACAGTCATTCAGCTACAGAACATAGCAGAAAAGGGAAGCTATGGGGCATGGTATCCTCTTCTGAAAAATATCTTTATGGATGAAACTGGTTTGACTATCCTTAGAATACTCTCTCAGAGGACCAGTGATGATGTGGCTAGAGAATTTGTAAGACTTAAATCTGAAACAAGATCTCCTGAAGAGAGTGCTTGAAACAAACACTGCAAGCTAAATTCATAACTATAATTGTTTGACTACTGCATGCATGTGCATATACATGGGAATGTTTATTTCACTACATTTCAATGTTTGCCAGTACTCATGTACGATGTCTACAAGGTATGTAAAAAAAACCTGCTGAACTTTTATATAAATTCTGGTCTTCGGGAAATAAGTGTTCCAATGAAGTGCCAAAATTATGATGTAAAGTGAAATATCAAGAACACCTTTTAACATGTTTATTTTGTTTCTTTACCTATTTCACATTCACGAAACATAATTTTAAAAACTAGTCTTTTGGGTTCGCCCATCAGTTGTCTTTGTTAAATTAGTTTATATTGCCCATAGATCAGAAAACATGTATTACTCAATTTCCATTTTATTTACTTACCTCATTATAGATGTCTTACAAATACCCTTTTCTACCATAACTAGAAATGCAGTCACTTCTAGAAAGCATTTGTAATTTTATAGTTGCAGATATATTGTGATTTTTGCATACAAATTAAAATAGAAAAGGTGGGAAATATTTTCTGCTGACCGGTTTCCAACCTTTCTGAAATATCACTGTGAAGAAATGCTGTTAAAGCAGACTTACACAAAGCAATGCTAGAGTTTGTTAACAATGTTTGATATATATTGACAAAAAACTTTGTTCTTTACAACTGCCAAGGTCACATCACATTTGTAAAAATGGTAAGTTAATGCATTTGTCATATACTGTTATGTCTTAGCTTTACCGTATTTCATTCTTTAAAAAGTCATTGGGTTAATGGTTTAGAAATGGGATGGAAGGTTCATTGAAAAATACCTGTAAGTAACTATCTTGTTAATATCTTCCATCTGACAGTTATGACTCTATAATCAGTTCAATGCTTTCTTTTTAAAAATACTCAATGATTAGTATTGAATGCAATATTCCTATATATTGTACTGATGCCAAAAGTCATGCTTTCATCCATTTAGTGAAAAAATAGTAAAATTAAGTCGGAAGAAATTGCTTACAATTTTGTAATTTGTATTTATACGCCCCAAATGCATCAAATGCAGTAGGAGAATAATATAATACAGCTTGGTACCTAAATATAGCTAAGTTGGTTTTTGAATATAAAAGTTTATGAATATTTGCATTTTCTGTATTTTTATGATTTGACTTTTTAGAGTCTATGCCAAAATATATGGCTGTAAAACAGTACTTTGTAATTATAACTTATGGTCATAACTGTTAGTGGACTACTTACAGAAGCAAGAGCCTGTTATAATGACTGTACTTTGTGAACAGGCTGATCTGATATGTTAAGTACAGAAGTGCTTAGTATCATGACTGTCAGAACCATTCTGCTACTGAGTGAGTGTGAAATCACAGACCAGTGATGTTGGCTAATTCACGTTAAACTGTTAGGCCATTGCTTTGTTAATGACTTCTCTAAATGCATAGTGTGATGCGATCCTCTGGCATATGCTTTAATAAATGGATGTATATTGAGCACATGCAGCACTGTATTGTATCTTCTGCCTTTTTATTTCATTTTTGCAACTTCATCTCATTAGTTAGGAATAAAACCTCCAGGCTCTTTTGACCATATGTAATAGTCTTCTTATCTGGTTCTAACATCTCATTAAAAGTTTAGATGTCAGAATGGCGATTATTAAAAAGTCAGACAATAACAGATGCTGGCAAGGTTGTGAAGAAAAATGTTTATACACTGCTGGTGGGAGTGTAAATTAGTTCAACTATTTATTATGGAAAGCAGTGTGGCGATTCCTCAAAGAACAAGAAACAGAATTACCATTTGAGTAAGCAATCCCAATACTGAGTACATGGCCAAAGGAATATCAAGCATTCTACCACAAACACATATGCACGTATATGTCCACGGCAGCACTACTCACAATAGCAAACACATGGAACCAACCTAAATGCCATCAACAGTACATCAGATAAAGAAAATGTGGTACCTATCCACTGTGGAATACTATGCAGCCATAAAAAGAATAAGATCATGTCCTTCACAGTGACATGGATGGAACTGGAGGCCATTATCTGAAGCAAACTAACACAGGAATAGAAAATCAAATACTAATCACTTACAAGTGGAAACTAAACGATGAGGACACAAGGACACTAAGGGGGCCACAACAGACACTGTGGCCTACTTGAGGGTAGGAGGAGGGAAAAGATGATTGATAAGAAAAAGTATCTGTCACGTACTAAGCTTACTACCTGGGTGACAAAATAATCTGTACACCAAAACCCCCATGACATACAATTTACCTATATAATAAACCTGGACATGAACCCCTGAATCTAAAACAAAAGTTAAAAAAACAGCTCCAATGTTAAAATTCATTCCACAGGTATTGCGTTCATGGAAACCAGTATATATTGTAATGATGAGGAAAATAAGGAAGAACTAATGTATCTACCTATATATTACTAAATACTGTTTAGCCCCATGAACAAAATTCAACACGCAACATGGTTAAAATCTTACATTGTAAAAGTTTCCATCAATTACTTGAAAAATTCATTCTAGATTTATGTAATAAATATTTTACAGAACATTGACTTAAGCTCTTTAGGAGCACATTAATGTCATAATGCATGATACATTTGAGTAAAAGGCAGTTAGGATTTGCATTGATCACTTTAAATTGAGCAAGGTATTTTTTCCCTGACATGTTTAATGGCATCCAATTATTCTGTCCTTTACAAATGTATACAATATATATCAAAGGCTAATAGTGGCAGGGTGAATTAAGTCTATTTATTACTATCATAAAGTACAGGTACTAATTTTGAAATGATTATAAATTCTGTAGACTCTGTTTTCCTCACAAAGCACAAGTATTCCTGTTGTCTTCAGAACAAAGCCTGTTATATTTACTTATCCAAATTAGTAGTCACCCTAAGGTTTCCAGTGATCTCTGTCAATTGAGTGCTGCACTAATGTGGGTAGCAATTTATTCATCTTATTCTAGATAAAACACACAAAGGCAAAGCTCTGTTACTCGTCTATGGATAAACCTCACATTACAGGTCTTTAAAGATACACATGTAAATCAAATTTAGCAAACACAAAGTATTTAAACCCAGAGTGGAGTATTTGCTATTCGAAGGAATTTGAATGCATTAAGATAAGTAATCAGATGTCCCCATTACAACCTGCTCTAATTTATCTACTTGTAGGATAATTTATATCGTGAATTTACCTTGAATGAGGCACATTTATAAATGACAGTTCTAGCTTAACGTCTTTTATTTGGTCTTTTTTTAAAACAATGCTTGAAACAAGATTTTCTCCTCTTAATTTATCTACATAAAGATATAACTATACTAGCTAGCCCCTTTAGAGACTAATATAGCAGCTTTAATATTTATACTCAAAGAACAAATGATCATACTTATACCTGACTCAGGGAATATCCTTGGATAAATGTCGAATTCCACCTACTTCAGAGAATTCTTGGGCACACAGGCAAGACACTGCCCTCCCCTGATATTACCTGTGTTTACACTCAAATCCTTTGTTTGAAATAGCTGCCTCTCTGCTCTTGACTCCCCAGGCCTCCACTGATCACTTCTCTCTCTGGTTCAGGCTTCTGGAATGTGATTTTTAGAATTAAAAACTAGGACATGTGATATGATCGAGACTCAATTCCAATTTGTTAAGGTTAAATAATATATATTTAAGAGTGCTCATGTTTTTTCACATCATGACAACTGTGAAATCAGGATACATGTATAATTCTTGGGAATGTTATGGTTTAATTGGTGTTTTTTTCTCCCTTAATAGTACATATTTCTTCTTATAATGAAGGACTTCTAGGCATCAATAAGCATATTTATTAAAAAGTATATACAAGTTGATGAACATAAAGTAATGCTTAGTTGTCTATTTTAAAACAGTTTGGCTGGGCACAGTGGCTCACACCTGTAATCCCAGCACATTGAGAGGCCAAGGCAGGCAGGTTGCTTGGAGCTTAAAAGTTTGAGACCAGCCTAGTCAATGTGGAAAACCCCATCTCTACAAAAAAATACAAAAGTGAGTGGGGCATGGTGGCATGTGCCTGTAGTCCCAGCTACTTGAGAGGCTGAGGCAGGAGAATCGCTTGAGCCTGGGAAACAGAGATTACAGTGAACCAACATGCATCACTGCACTCCAGCCTGGGTAACAGAATGAGACCCTGTCTCAAAAATATATATATATATTTTAATTTGCATATACTGAAATTACCTCTTTTGGCGTACGTTTCTGTGTTACGACAAATGCGTAGTCATGTATTAATCACCACAGTCAAGATACAGGACAATTCCATCATGCTTCAAAATTCCACATTACCACTTCATAGACAAACGCTTTTCCTACCAACAACGCTCTGCAGCACTGGTCCATTTTAGTCCCTCACGTTTTGTGTATTCCACAATGTCATATAAACGGAATTATACAGTATATATTCTTTTGAGCCTGTATTATTTCACTTGGCACAATGCACCAGATATTCATCTACATTGTGGCATGTATCAATTGTTACCTAGTTTTTATTGCTGAATAGTACTGCATTGTATGAACATTAAAAAGATTTCATTCACCACTTACTATGCTTACATTGTTTGTTTGGCAACATTATGGACAAAGCTTTTATAAACATTCACATACAGGATTTTGAGTATACTTGTTTTTATTTTTCTTGGGTGATTATCTATTAGAGTGTGATTTCTAGGCCTTATGATACATATATCTTTAACTTCATAAGGAACTATCAAACTTCTTTGAAAGTAGTTGTAAAATTTTACATTTCCAGCAGCAATGTATGAGTTTCAGTTGCTCTGCATCTTTGCAAGCACTGGGTATCATCAGTTCTTCTTTATTTTTGTTTTAACATACACAAAATAGCATCTCAACATGGCTTCAATTTGTATTCATCTGAGGACTAATAACATTGAGTATCTCCATATGTGCTTATTTGATATCCATATATTTTCTTTAGCAAAGTATCTGCATATCTTTTGTCCATTTATTTAATGAGTTGTTTATTGTTGAGTTTGGGGACATATTTGTGTATTCCATATACAAACCCTTTGTCAGATATGAAATTTGCAACTATTTCATCCCAGTCTGTGGCTAGTCTTTTCATTTTTATAACAATCTCTTTCAGAGAACAAAAGGTTTTCACTTCCAAAAAGTCGAATTTGATGAAGTCATTTTTTGCCTTTTATAGATCATAGCTTTGCTATCATAAGAATTACTTGCCTCACTCGAGGCCAAAAATATTTTCTCCTATGTTTTCATATGGAAATTTTATACCTTGGGGTATTACAATTTGGCCTATGATCCATTTAGATGTTGTTTTATAGAGGGTGTAAAGTTTGAGTTAAGGTTCATCTATAATTATTAAATTACAATTGAGTAATTAATTAGAAACTAATTTTCAAAGGCACGTCCAATTGTTCCAGCACCACATCATTCATTAAAAATACTACACTTCCCCTTTTGAATTGCCTTTGTACCTTCATCATAAATCAATTGACCAAATGTGTGCAGGTCCATTTCTGACATCTCTAGTCTGTTCCACTGATCTAACACTATACCTTATCACCAATGTGACACTGTAGTAATTACTGTAGCTTTATAATGTCTTGAACTCAGGTAGTAATAGTTCACCATGTTCTTCTCTTCAAAACAGTGTACTATTCTACTACTTCTCCCTCTCTATAAAAATTTTAACAGCCAGCCAGTCACGGTGGCTCATGCCTGTAATCCCAGCATTTTGGGAGGCCAAGGCGGGCAGATCACCTGAGGTTAGGAGTCTGAGACCAGCCTGACCAACATGAAGAAACCCCGTGTCTACTAACAATACAAAATTAGCCAGACGTGGTGGCACATGTCTGTAATTCCAGTTACTCAGGAGGCTGAGGCAGGAGAATCACTTGAACCCAGGAGACGGAGGTTGCAGTGAGCCAAGATGGCACCACTGCACTCCAGCCTGGGCAGCAAGAGTGAAACTCTGTCTCAAAAAAACAAACAAAAAACAACAAAAAATTAACAGCCTGCTGGGATTTTGACTGAGAACTTATTAAATACATACACTAATTCACAGACAACCGATGTCTTAACAATACTGAATCTTCAATTCATGGGCACAGTATATGTCTCCACTTATTTATGTCTTTATTAATTCCTTTTTATTACTGTCTTATGGTTTTCAGCATACAAATCCTACCAAGGATTTCTTCTGTATGTGTACAAGAGTGTAAATGTTACTTTGAGAATAAAATCCAAAATCCAATTGTTCATTTCCTATACAAAAGAAAGATTTTTGTACATTGATTTGGTATCCTGAAACCTCACTAACCTCATTTTATTAATTGTAGGATCTTTTTTCAGATTTCTTGGGATTTTGTACATTAATAATTATTAAAGAGAGGCAATTATTTTTCTTCCTGTTCACTCTGTACACATATTATTTCTTTTTCTTTCCTCAGTGCACTTGCAAAGGCTGCCAGTCTGACTTTGTATAGGAGTGGTAACACAGACATGTTTGCTTTGTTCTCAGTCTTAAGGAAAATCTACTGAGTCTGTCATCATCAAATATGTTAGCTGGAGGTTTTATTCATGCCTTTTATAAGCTTAAGGAAGTTGCCCCCTACTCTTTAAGAGTTTCTATCATGAATGACTTTTGAATTTTGTTTAATGCTTTTTCTCATCAATTAGGACGATAATAATTTTTCTTCTGTAGTCTATATGGTAAATTACTTTGGTTCATTTTTGATTGTTGAAATAACTTTACATTTCAGTAGTAAATCCTACTTTGTCAAAATGTATGCTTTTCATATATATATATATAAATTCAATTGCATAACTTTTTTGAAGATATACTATATAGACTATATCATATATTACATATATGTGTGTATGTATATATACACATACATATATATACACACACACACATATATATATATATATCACCTCTTCTGGTCTATAAATCATGTAGTCTATAGACTATATATGGCCTCCTAAAACATATGGGGAATTCTCTCCTTTTTTACTGTCTCAAAGAGATTGTGATGAAATGGTATTAATTCTTTTTTTTGTTGTTGTTGTTGTTGTTGTTGTTGTTGTTGTTGTTGTTGTTGAGACGGAGTCTCGCTCTGTCGCCCGGGCTGGAGTGCAGTGGCCGGATCTCAGCTCACTGCAAGCTCCGCCTCCCGGGTTTACGCCATTCTCCTGCCTCAGCCTCCCGTGTAGCTGGGACTACAGGTGCCCGCCACCTCGCCCGGCTAATTTTTTTGTATTTTTAGTAGAGACGGGGTTTCACCGTGTTAGCCAGGATGGTCTCAATCTCCTGACCTCGTGATCCGCCCGTCTCGGCCTCCCAAAGTGCTAGGATTACAGGCTTGAGCCACGGCGCCCGGCTAATTCATTCTTAAATATTTGGTAGAATTTAACAGTGAAAATGTGTGGGCCTATATTTCTTCTTTATTATTGGGAGGTGTTAAAACAACAATTCAACTAATCTAATAGGTATTAAATGAAGAGCCAATGTCAAAACAACATATGCTTTGGATGAAATAAATAGTACATATTGTAATGATGAAGACAGCTAAAAGAAATAATGAGAAAAAATATTACATGTGGGACAAGATGACCCTTTATTATGGAAACCTGCCCTGTACATGGTAAGATGTTCAGTTTGCATCTCTGAACTCTGCCCATCTTATGCCAGGAGCACATCCCAAGTCCCTCAATTATCATACCCAAAATGTCTCCTGACATTGCCAAGTGTCACTTAGGGTGGTAGGCAAAAGTAATCCAGTTCAGAGCCATTACTATAGAGGCTTTAGATTCAGACTGAGCTAAGTTTCGATTTCATGAATAGCTTCAAGACATTATACAACTTATTTAACCCTTCTAATCCAAAATTTTCTCATCTGTTCAATGACAATTACTATACTATTCTTATAAAAGTATTGTAAAGATTAAATAAGTTAATGCATATAATATTTAGAATGGTAATTGATAAGCACTCAAATAATAGTAGCAATTAACTATTAAGGAATGAGACAAAGCACAAAGGACAACTGAATAAAAGAACTAACTGCTCATGGAAGAAAGGTGGATAAAGTAAACATAAGTAATACTTGAAATGTGTTTGGAAAATAGTTTTACCTTGAAAAATTGCATTTCTAAATGAAAGAATTCATTGCTCCAGAATAAACTGATAAAGTATAGGGAAAGTTAGGGAACCAGATCAAAAAATAAGAAATAAATGTGCTCTATTTCCTAACTCATAATTTGAAACAAAAGTCATGCTATGGGTGTTTATTCATGACCATATATAAACATTTTTGGAAAACTTTAATTCACCACTTATGGAGTTAAAAATAAGATTTCTTCCTTCTAAATCAATGTAGAAGAATAATAAAGGCCAACAAAATAGTCCAAATAATAATAAAAAAATTGAATAGAAATACAGGAGACAATAAAAATCAGAAAGCATAAAATAAGAGAGAACACTTTCCATGTGTGACAATTGTGACAATAAATATACAGATGATACAGGATTAAAGTAACAGGGTTAAATTAAAGCTTTTTACAATAATCATACAAGTACAAACTAGAAAACCAAAGAAGAGGGGGCAAACAAGTTAAAAAGATGGCTAGATTGAGAAGTGACACCACCATGAGACTAGAGTAGGAAATACCAGTCTTCATCTTCCCTGCGAAAAATAAAATATAGACAGCAATTTACAAATCACAAAAGCCCTAGCAGGGCTCAAAGGCCTATTAAACAATCTGCAGCAACACAACGAAGCAACACAGATAATATCTAAATAGAAAGGATAGAAAGGATCACTGGTGAGATTAGCATACCTGAGACACCAGGAGATGGCTAGGAACAAAGAAAAAAAGCACAGGTTACCAGTATCAGCCATGCAGCAGGAACTATCATGGTCCCCAGTGGCCTGCTCCACAGAGGACACTAGAATGCTTTGCTACTGAGGTAACCAACCAGTTACCGCCAGGGAATCACAGAAAGAGAGATGTAGCTGCATTCCCCATAACCTTACTATGAAGCCACAATGATAAAGGAGCTGCCATTTCTCCCAAACCTACATGTGTCTTGAAGCCTGAGCAGCAGCTTTCTTGTGAGTGTCCACCAGACTCAGGCTATGTAACTATACCCACCCATGTCTCAGACACCACAGTCATCCTTGTAGTGAGTTAGTTCACACTCTGGGCCTGGACCCAAGCTCTCACTGTGCATGTCTGTGTTCCAGGATTGGGCTAAGCTACATAGAGAAGTAGGCCCTGCCTTTACCCCAGAACTGGTGTAACTGCAAACACCTATTCTCTCATTCTTGGCTCTCTGACTGCTTCAAAAAACCCTGTTTGTCACATACTGTTGCCAACATGGTAGGAGAATTGACTGTGCCCCACACACCCGTGCCATTTCCAACCTGGATCTCTGAACTGAAGTCCTTCAATACATGCCTGTACTTTAGGCCTCGGTTCCATGGCTGCTTCATGGGTACCACTCATTGGACATGGGTACCACTGCAACCATGAGCAGGCCCACAAACCAGACCCACTGCCAACAAGAATCCACTTAGCCACAGCTTCCCCAGAGGGAGAAAAATAGATCAGGAGAATCTTAGCAGTCATTGCCACTGAAGATTCCAACAACGCTTGCAGCCAATGCAGACATTCAGGCCACTGAGGATCTCGTAAATATTTACTGATATCAACTTCAGTTGTCAGGGCCACAAAGTAGCTATAAAGATGCACCCTCGCTACTGCCAGAACTGTGGCACCTCACCCAGCAAGCACCCATGCACTCTACCATAGGAAAAAGTTTTTCCATCAGGAAACCAACCTATAAAGTCTGAAAGAGGTGATTCCTCCACCAAACATTCAAATGTCAGCATAAGGCAACAAGAAACATGGAAAAAAAAAAAAAAAAGGAGAAATATCTCCAAAGGAACACAAGAATTTTACCACAGATGACCTTAATAAGATGGAGACACACAAACTGCCTGACATATAGTTCAAAATAACTATTTTAGAGAAGCTCAATGAGCTTCAGGAATACAGAGAAACAATACATTAAGATCAAATACATGGCCAAAATGAGAAATTTAACAGAAAGATTAAAATTATTACTATTGTTTCTTTAAAGACAGGGTCTTACTATGCTGCTCAGGCTGGATTTGACCTTCTGTTTTCAAGTTATCAACCCACCTCAGCCTCTTGAGCAGCTGACACTATAGACACATGCCAGCACACTTGGATTGATTTCTTAAAATACAATCTCCACAGCTAAAAAATAACAGATACAGTGAGAAATGCAATACAGAACATCAACAGAAGAGTGGATGAAGCAGAAGAAAGAATCTGTGAACTTAAAAACAGGTTATTTGAAAATATACAGTCAGAGAAGATCAAAAGAATACAAAATAAAGAAAGCTTACAGGATTCATGAGACAGCATGAAGAGTATATTTTTGAACATGAGAATTCAGGAAGGAGAAGGCCAAAAAATTTAATGTAATAATAGAAGAAAATTTTCCACATCTTGAGAAATATATAAATATGCAGGTATGGAAAGGTCAAAGGCCTCCAATCAGATTCTATTCAAATAAGACTACACCAAGACAAATTATAATGAAATTGTCAAGAATCACAAGGAAAAAGAGCATCCTGAAAACAGTTAGAGAAAAGCAGCATATCATTTAAGGGAGTTCCATTAAAGCTAGCAGTGGACTTGTCAGTAGGCACCTTACAAACTGGGCAAAAGTGGTATAATACATTCAAAGTGCTTAAGGAAAAAAAATATGCCAACCAAGGATACTTGATCCAGAAAACTGAATCTTAGAAATGAAGAAGAGATAAAGACTTTCCAAGACAAACAAAAGTTGGGAGAGTTCCTCACCACCAGACATATCTTACATAAAATGCTAAAGGGAATTCTTCATGTTGAAATAAAATGATACTAATAAGTAACAAACTCATGGGATGTTATAAAGCTCACCAGAAAAGTAAGGACACAAATTCAGATTACTGTAATGCCATAATGGTGATGTAGAAAAACTTACATTTGTAGTGTGAAGGTAAACAGGTAAAATCATTAAACATATTAATAGCCACAATAATTTGTTAAAGGAAAACGATACAAGAAGATGTAAATTGTGACACCAAAAAAAAATTGGGGAGAAGGGGGATATGGAGTAAAAGTATAGTTTTTAATTTAATCAAAATTATTAGCTTAAAATTGCATTTTATAAGATGTTCTATGTATGACTCATGGTAACCACAAAACAAAAACCTATGGCAGACACAAAAAATACGTAAAATAAGGAATCAAAGCATACCACTAGAAAAAATCACCAAATCAGAAAGACAACCATAGAAGAAGAAAGGAATAAAAGGATCTTCGAAACAACCAGAAAACAATGTTTAAAGTGGCAGTGGTAAATTCTTACCTATCAATAATTACCATGAATACAAGTAGATTAATTTCTCTAATCAAAACACAGAGTCCCTGCATGGATAGAAAGACCCACCTATACTGTATAGTTACCTAGATGCCTTTAAAAGACCCAATTCATCTTTAAGAAAACAAAGATTGAAAGGAAAAGGGTGGGAAAAGATATTTCATGCAAACAGAAACCACAGGAAAGCAAGGGTAGCTACATTTACATCTGATAAAATATACTCTTGATATGGTTTGGTTATGTCCCCACCCACATCTCATCTTGAATTGTAGTTCCTGTAATCCCCACATGTTGTGGGAGGGACCCAGTGGGAGTAACTGAATCATGGGGGCAGATTTTTCCTGTGCTGTTCTCATCACAGCGAGTAAATATTATGAGATCTGTGAGGCCTCCCAAGCCAAGTGGAACTATGAGTCCATTAAACCTCTTTGTCTTTATAAATTACCCTATCTTAGGTATGTCTTCATTAGCAGTGTAAGAACAGACTAATAAAATACCTTAAGTATAACTTGATAAAATGAAACAAAGAAGGTTATTCATTCATGATAAAAGTGGTCAACTGATCAAGAAGATATAACAATTATAAACACATATGCACCCAACATTGGAACAGTTAATATATAAAACAAATATTAAGATATCTGATGGAGAGATTGACTGCAATAAAAAAATAACGAGGGGAATTCAAAACCCCACTTTGAACTATGGACAGATCATCCAGACAGAAAGTCAACAAGGAAACACTGGACTTGAATTTCACTTTAGACCAAATAGACCTAGCAGACATATATGGATCATTCCATCCAACAGAAGAGAGAACAGAAGAGGGGGCCCAGAAATAAATCCATATATTACAGTCAACTGATTTTCTGTAAACATGCCAAAAACACATAATGGAGAAAGTAAGATCTGTTTAATGAATGGTGATGGGAAAACTGGAAATCAACATGGAAAACAAAATAGAACCTCACCTCACACTACATACAAAATTCAAGTCAACATGGCTCAAATATTTATATTTAAGACCTGAAACTATAAAACATAGGGAGAAATCTTCATGACACTTGTCTAGGCAAAGAATTTTTGGATAGGACCCCAAAAGCACTGGAAACAAGAACAAAATTGACAAGTGAGATGACATCAAACCAAAAGTTTCTGCACATCAAAGGAAACAATCAACAGAGTAAAGTGGCTGCACAGGAGAAAATATTTTAAAACCATACATCTGATTAGAAATTAATATCCAAAATATATGATGAATTCAACACCAAAACCAAATTTAAAAAAAAAAACACATAATTTAAAAATGGGAAAAAACTAGAATTTTTTTTGCCTAAGACATATACATGGCCAACAAGGGTATTTTGAAATGCTCACCATCACTAATCATTTGAGAAATGTGAATCAAAACCATAATGAGCTATCACCTCACACCTGTTAGAATGGCAATTACCAAACAAACAAACAAAAAAGATAGAAAGTATTGGGAAGGATGTGGAAATAGGGAAACCTTGAACACTATTAGTGAGAATGTAAATTACTATAGCCATTATGGTAAACAGCATGGAGATTCCTAAAAATAAAGCTGCTATCTAATTCATATTCCCACTACTGGGTATATATTCAAAGAACATAAAGTCAGTATACTGAAGACATATTTGCCCTCCCATGTTCTCTGCAGCATTATTCACAATAGCCAAGGTATGGAATTAACCGAAGTGTCCATCAATGGATGAAAAGATAAAAATTGGCATATATATACAATGGACTACTATTAAGCCTTTAAAAAACGCTGTCGTATGTGACAACATAAGTAAACCTGGAGATCATTAAGTGAAATAATCCAAGAACAAAAAGATAAACACTGCATGATCCCAATTAAGTGGAATCTGAAAAAACTGAACTCACAGAAACAGAGAATAAAATGGTGATTACCAGAGGCTGGGGTATAGAGGGATTGAGGAGCTAGTGGTCAAAGGAAAGAACATTCCATTTAAATAGGAAGAATAAGTTCAAGAGACCTATTATACATCATGGTGACTACAGTTAATAATTATTATATAACTAAAAATTGCTTTAAAATTTAATGTTTAGTGTTTTCATCACAAAAAATAAGAATGTGAGGTATTATGTATGTTAAATCGCTTGATTTACTCATTCCATTATATATATATATATTTATTTATTTATTTATATCAAAACACTCATATAGAAGTGAAAAAGAAACTTTTTAGGTAGATAGTGAGGGTAAGGAAGTCCTTGATGAGGTTTTTCTTTTGATAAAAAGCAGCCTCAAAATCATTTTCTAACAAAGAGCAGCCTGTACAATTGAGCTGCAGACATAGACAAGCAAGCTGGAAGCTTGCACAGGCAAATGCCAGCAGTTGTACCAATGGAAAAATACTAGCTGGGATTAGGCATGTTAAGAATGGTGGCTCCATCTTCCCTTCTTTGCCAGCCATGTGTACAGTAAAAATCAAACAAGATGGTGCTAGCCAAGTGGAAAGTCTATTTGCACAATAATATTGGGGTGAGGCAACCAGCCTTCCCCATGTGCTTTGCAAACGTCACACCTGAGAGAAGTAAATCTGTGAGACCTACATAACTCAGACACCTCCTCCTCAAGCTTGCCTATAAAATCTGCTGCAGTCTGCCACTTTTCTCATTTTTGGACGCTTCTTTCTCTCTTGCAAGGAGCTGCTCTCCTCTCTCCTTTCTTCTGTCTTTTAAACTTTCCACTCCTTAACCCACTCACATGTGTTTGTGTCCTTAATTTTCTTGGTGCAAGACAATGAATCCTGGGTATTTATCCCAGACAACGATGCCATTTTAACATCATGTTGTACACCATAAACATATAGAATGTTTACTTGTGAACTAAAAAAATAAAAATAAAAACCATAATTTTGTAACAGGCCCATATAATTGTAAACATACCAATTTGTAATGTGGAGATAGAATTTAATTAAATTACCTTAATCGTGATGAAAATACTCTTTTGTAGTGTGAATTGAACAAACTAAACTTTAGTAAAATTTAAGAACTTATATTTAGCCTTAGCATGACAAAAAAAAATTTACAAGAAAGAATATTTCAGTTACTTTAAAGACTAAATGTAATTTAAATTTAAATTCAGTATTAAGGAGGGAGAAGTCAAGATGGCACTCAAGAAGAGGAATGAGAGTAATGAGTGAATTTAGCAACTAAAACTGAAACATACAGGTTCTCACACTCGGACTGACTAGGCAAACAAATCAACCCACAGAGAATGAAGAAAAGCAGAGTGGGGTAATGACCCACCCAGGGGTGGCACAGAGCCAAAGGAACCCCCAACCCCACACAAGGGAAATGGTGAGCGATTGTGCAAACCTGCCTGGGTTCTTCTCCCATGGACCTTTGCAACCCTGGCATCAGGAGATTCCCCTCATGAGCCCACACCATCAGAGCCTTGGGTCCAATACACAATAACTTTCATATTTCTTTTCTTTTGAGATGGAGTTTCGCTCTTGTTGCCCAGGCTGGAGTGCGATGGCGCGATCTCAGCTCAACACAACCTCTGCCTCCCGGGTTCAAGCAATTGGGATTACATGCACCACCATGCCTGGCTAATTTTGTATTTTTAGTAGAGACGGGGTTTCTCCATGTTGGTCAGGCTGGTCTCAAACTCCCGACCTCGGGCGATCCTTCCACCTTGGCCTCCCAAAGTACTGGGATTACAGGCATGAGCCATGGCGCCCAGCCAACTTTGGTATTTCAATGTTAGTATCTTACCAATAACCTTTTGAGAGGTGACAACATGCTAGCAGCCCTCACTCTTGGCACCTCCTCGGTCTCGGAGTCCACTCTGCCAGCATTTGAGGAGCCCTTCAGCCTGCCAC
This sequence comes from Macaca nemestrina, assembly GCF_043159975.1. Lineage (NCBI taxonomy): Eukaryota > Metazoa > Chordata > Mammalia > Primates > Cercopithecidae > Macaca > Macaca nemestrina. Next base: position 147,516,334 of record NC_092131.1, on the reverse strand, counting down.
GGCACTGTGGGAGACCCTCTCTGGGCTGGCCGAGGTCGGAGCCAGCTCCCTCTGCTTGTGGGGAGGTGTGAAGGGAGAGGCGCAGGTGAGAACCCTGGCTGAGCTCGGTGCTCACAGGCCACACTCAGAGCTGCTGGCCGATGCCACCGGCCCAGGGCAGTGACAGGCTTAGCGCCTGGGCCAACAGCTGCAGAGGGTGCGCTGGGTCCCCCAGCAGTGATGGCCCACCTGCATTGCACTCGAATTCTCCCCGGGATTCAGCTGCCTCCCAGAACGGCAGGGCTCGGGACCTGCAGCCGGCAATACCCGAGCCTCCCTCCCTCCCCCTCCTCCCTGGGCTCCTGTGCAGCCTGAGCATCCCCAACAACCGCCCAAGGGCTGAGGAGTGCGGGGCCCACGGCGTAGGACTGGCAGGCAACTCGACCTGCAACCCCAGTGCCCCATCCACTAGGTGAAGCCATCCGCTAGGTGCCCCATCCACTAGGTGAAGCTGGGCTCCTGAGTCTAGTGGGGAGGAGAACTTTTATGTCTAGCTAAGTGATCATAAATGCACCAATCAGCACTCTGTGTCTACCTCAGGGATTGTAAATGCAACAATCAGCATTCTGTCAAAACGGACCAATCAGCTATCTGTAAAATGGACCAATCAGCAGGATGTGGGTGGGGTCAGATAAGGGAATAAACGGCAGGTTGCGGGAACCAGCCAGAAGCTACCCGCTCAGGTCCCCTTCAACACCTCCCTGGAAGCTTTGTTTATTTGCTGTTTGCAATAAATCTTGCTGTTGCTCACTTTTTGGGTCCCTGCAGCCTTTATCAGCTATAACACACTCACTGCGAAGGTCTGCAAAGGTCTGCAGCTTCACTCCTGAAGCCAGCAAGACCACGAACCCACCAGAAGGATGAAACTGCAGACACACCATCTTTAAGAACTGTAACACTCACTGTAAGGGTCCGCGGCTTCATTCTTGAAGTCAATGAGACCAAGAACCCACCAATTTCGGACACACTTTATCTATTGGAAGGGCTGTGTGGAGTCTCAGCAGAGTAGCTACTCAGACACACACAGAGAACCAGGAGTTTTACATATTCTGGCCCTGAGATCCCCAGCAAGGCAGGTGAACCATCTGTACATAGCCCTAGGAAAGGGGCTGAATTCAGGGAACCAAACAAAATCATTCTGTGGGCCCCACTCCCATGGTACCTCACAAGTTAAGACCTACTGGCTTGGAATTCCAGCCAGTCAACAGCAACAGGCTGAAGTCTGTTCCTGTGGGAAGGGCAGCTGCCACCTCAGTGGTTTGATAGACTCAGCCATTCCAGCCTGCAAGCACTGGAGAACCCAAAGGGTCCAGATGAGGAAGGGTCCCCCACAATGCAGTACAACTTCTCTGCCAGATCATGGCCAGACAACATCTTTAAGCAGGGCCCCAATCCATTCTTCTTCAGTGGGCAGGACCTCCCTGTGGGGGCTTCAGCCACTTCAGCCAGGGTTATACACACAGAGCTCTAACCTCTCCCTGGTACAGAGCTCCCATAGAAAGGGGTGGCTACCATCTCTGTGGTTTGGTAGACTAAGCCATTCCAGCGTGCCAGCACTAGGCATTCCAAATGGTCCAGAAAAACAAGGGTCCCCACTACAATGCAGCACATCTGCTCTACAAAAAAAGCAGCCAGACTGCTTCTTTAAGCAAGACCCTGATACCATTCCTTCTGACTGGGTGAGACCTCCCAACAGGGGTCTCCAGCCACCTCCTACAGGCACACTTGGGCCAGCAACAGGTCAGTACCCTCCCTGAGATGGAGCATCCAGAGGAAGAAGCAGGCTATCCTCTTTGCTGTTTCACAACATTCACTGAATATGAATTGATTTTGAGCTCAGGCAGAACATTTAGAAAAACAGCTAATAGAATACAAAGGCAAACTCAATATATACCAAAAGATCAGTAACACGATGATTGTCTTTTTTGGCCATATGCAATAAACTATGAATAAAAAAAATGAGAGCTGAAAATTACATATGTTTGAAAGTTAGTGTCTTACCAACAACCTTAGTCTATTGGAAGAATAATAATAAATTTAAAAATACTTGAAGCTGAATCAAAATGAAGACAATACCTGTCAGAATTGGTATGTGGGGAGGCAGAGCAAGATGGTGGAATAGAAAGCACCACCAATGGTCCCCCTACAAGGACACCAAGTTAACCATCTACACAGCAAAAATAATAATAATAATAACACCATTATAAGAACCAAAAATCAAGTGAGCACTCAAAGTACCTGGTTTAACTTCATAGTGATGTAAGAGGCACTAAGAAGATAGGAATAAAAGGCCTGAATTACCGACACCATCCCTTCCCCATCCCCAGCAGCAGTGGAGTCTCTGGGTCCCATGGGAGGGAGAACATAGCAATTGTTAGGCACTAAACTCAGTGCTGGCCAGCCATGGTGGCTCATGCCTGTAATTCCAGCACTTTGGGAGGCCGAGGCAGGCAGATTGCTTGGGCTCAGGAGTTCAAGACCAGCCTGGGAAACATGGTGAAACCCCATCTCTACCAAAGACACAAACAAAAAATATTTAGCCAGGCGTGATAGCATGTGCCTGTGATCCCAGATATAGGGAGGATGAGGTGGGAGGATTGCTTGAGCCTGAAAGGCCAAGGATGCAGTGAGCTGATATGCCACTGCACTCCAACCTGGGTGACAGAGTAAGACCTGAGTCAAAATATTAAATTTATTTAAAATAGAATACAATAAGTGCTGTCCTGTTAGAACACAAAATAGAAACCAAACTCAGCTGCCTGCCCATGGTGGGACCATTTAAACCAGCCATAGCCAGAAGGGAATCACTGACCCCAATAAATTGAACTTTAGTGCCTGCAAACTTTGTCACTAAGGGCTACAGCACTCTGTGTCTCTAAGAAACTTGAAAGGCAGTCTAGACCACAAAGACAGCAATTCATAGGTGAGTCCTAGTGTTGAACTAGGCCCAGAGACACTGGACTCAGGGGGAATGCAACATACTAAGACAGCAGCTGAGGTAAGTAAGGAAACACTGGTATTTCCCCTCCCTTAACCCCAGACTGCACTTTCAGTTCCAAACTAAATCCCTTCCTTCCACTTGAGGAGAGGAGATGGAAGAGTGGAGAAGACTTTGTTCTGCATTTTGGATACCAGCTCAGCCACAACAGGATAGGGCACCAGTCAGAGTCCTGAGACCTCTGATTCAGGCCGTAGCTCCCAGATGACATTTCTAGGCAAACGCTGGGACAGAAGGGAACCCATTACCTTAAAGAAAAAGACCCAGTCCTAGCAGCACTTGTCACCTGCTAACTGAAGGGCCCTTGGACCCTGAATAACCAGCAGTGATACCCAGGTACTACATCAAGGGCCTTGGGTGAGCCTCAGAGAATTGCTGGCTTCAGGTGAGACTCAGCACATTACTAGCTGTGATAACTACAGAGCAAAATTTCTTCCATTTGGGAAAAGCAGAGATAAAAGTAAAGGAGACTTTATCTTGCACCTTAGGTACCAGCACAGCCACAGGAGGGTAGAGCACCAAGTGGGTACTTGGGGTTTCTGATGCCAGGACTTGATTCTTGAACAGCATTTCTGGACCTGCCCTGGAACAGAGGAAACTGCAGTGAAGGGTAAGTGCCATGACAGGCAACATTCATTAAAAGCTGACTTAAGAGTCCTTGGGCCTTAAGGGAACAGCAACAGTAGTCTGGCAGTATTCCTTGTAGCCTGAGGTGGCAGTTGGTAAGGGGTGAGGCTCATCTGTCTTTGAAAGGAGAAGGAACACTGGAAAGAACTGCATCTTGTGGTTTGAGTGCCAGCTTATCTGCAATACAATAGGATACCAGCTACACTTCTAGCGTTTTTTACTCTAGTCCCTGACTCTCAGATGGCATTTGTGGATCCACCCAGGGCCAGGAGGACCTTGCCACCCTGAAAGTAAGGACACAGGCCTACCTGTCTTTGCCACCTGCCGATTATAGAGTCACATGGCCTTCAGAGAACATAGGCAGTAGCCAGGGAGTGGTTATGGCAGGCCTTGGGAAAGGCTCAGTGATGTTCTGACTTCAGGGCTGCCCAGTACAGTCATAGTAGTGGTGTCCACAGTGGTGCTTGTGTCATTTCACCCCCAGATTTACACGGACCAGAATAGAGAGAGACTCTGTATGTTTGGGAGAAACTAAGGGAAGGGAATAAGAATCTGTGCCTAGTAATCCAGAGAATTCTCCCAAATCTGGTCAAAGACCATCAAGGCAGTACCTCTATATGTCTGCAAGAACCATAGAATTACTGGGCTTGGGGTGCCCCCTGAAGCATATACAGCTTAGACCACAACACTCAAGTTCTTTCAAATATCTGGAAACTCTTCCCAAGAAGGACGGCTACAAATAAGCCCAGACAGTAAAGAATAAAATAAGTACCTAACTCTTAAATGCCCAGATACTGAAGAACATCAGATAGCATCAACACCATCCAGGAAATGAAGTAAATAAGGCACGAGGAGCCAGTCCTAGGGAAAAAGAGATATGTGATCTTTCAAAGGGAGAATTCAAAATAGCTATGTTGAAGAAACTCAAATTCAAGATAACACATAGAAGGAATTCAGAATCCTATCAGATACATTTAATGAAAAAATTGAAGCACCTAAAAAGAATAAAGCAAAAATTCTAGAGCTGAAAAATGCAATTGAGATACTGAAGCATGCCTCAGAGTCTTTTAAAGCAGAATTGATCAAGCAGAAGAAAAAAACTACTGAGTTTGAAGACAGGCTATTCAAAGATACACAGAGAAGAAAAAAAGGAAAAAGAATAATAAACAATAAAGCATGCCTACAGGATCAGGAAAATAGCCTCAAAAGGGCTAAGAGTTATAGGCCTTAAAGAAAAGGTAGAAAAAGAGACGGGGAGAAAAGTTATTCAATGGGATATTAACAGAGAACTTCCCTTACCTACAGAAAGATACAATCAATGTCCAAGTACAAGAAGGTTTTAGAACACCAAGCAGATTTAACCCAAAGATGACTGACTACCTCAGGGCATTTAATAATCAAACTCCCAAAGGTCATGGATAAAGAAAGGATCCTAAAAGCAGCAAGAGAAAAGAAATAAATAACATAGAATGAAGCCCCAATATGTCTGGAAGCAGAATTTTCAGGGGAAACTTTACAGGCCAGAAGAGAATGACATAACATATCTAAAATGCTGAAGAAACCATCTTTCACCCTAGAATAGCATATCTAGTGAAAAAATCCTTCAAACGTGAAGGAAAAATAAAGACTTTCCCAGACAAACAAAAGTTGAGGGATTTCATCAATATCAGACCTGTCCTACAGGATATACTATAGGGAGCACTTTGATTAGAAAGAAAAGGGCATTGATAAGCAATAAATGATCATCTGAAGGTACAAAACCCACTAGTAATAGTAAATATACAGAATAACACAGAATATTATAGTACTGTAACTGTGATGTATAAACTACTCTTAAGTAGAAAGACTAAATGATGAATCAATAAAAAATAACTACAACAACTTTTTTTTTTGATGTAACTATTAACAGAATTTAATAGAATTTTAATCAGTGTGCAATAGATATAAACGTAGCATATGTCTATTCTCCGTTCCTCGTCTCTCAAATTGGGGCTATTACACCTTATAACTTTATATGTACTTTCACAACAGATGTGCAGGAGGAATGAATGAAAATATTTTCTGTTTACAAAATATCTTCATATAAAAGAGAGGCTACTACTTCCATAACTAACGTTAATGAATTATGTGTCATTATAAGCATATTGCATATATTTATAATATTAAAAAAGATGCAAAGTAAAGATTATTAATTGTATTACATAGAGGAATATTAGGCTCAACGAGGTTAAGTGATTTTTGAAGTTCATAGAGCTAGTAGAAAATCAGATTTTCCTGCAACCATAGGTTGGCCAGATATGAACATACACAGATATATTTCTACAATAATAAGTGCCATTTCCCTGTTTGATCTCTAACCTGGAAGATCATAAAAATGTCCTGAATTAATCAATTTTGAAGGTTCTTTTTTTTTTAAATTTATTTATTATTATTATACTTTAAGTTCTAGGGTACATGTGCATAACGTGCAGGTTTGTTACATATGTATACTTGTGCCACGTTGGTGTGCTGCACCCATCAACTGGTCAGCACCCATCAACTCGTCATTTACATCAGGTATAACTCCCAATGCAATCCCTCCCCGCTCACCCCTCCCCATGATAGGCCCCTGTGTGTGATGTTCCCCTTCCCGAGTCCAAGTGATCTCATTGTTCAGTTCCCACCTATGAGTGAGAACATGCGGTGTTTGGTTTTCTGTTCTTGTGATAGTTTGCTAAGAATGATGGTTTCCAGCTGCATCCATGTCCCTACAAAGGACACAAACTCATCCTTTTTGATGGCTGCATAGTATTCCATGGTGTATATGTGCCACATTTTCTTAATCCAATCTGTCACTGATGAACATTTGGGTTGATTCCAAGTCTTTGCTATTGTGAATAGTGCCGCAATAAACATACGTGTGCATGTGTCTTTATAGCAGCATAATTTATAATCCTTTGGGTATATACCCAGTAATGGGATGGCTGGGCCATATGGTACATCTAGTTCTAGATCCTTGAGGAATCGCCATACTGTTTTCCATAATGGTTGAACTAGTTTACAATCCCACCAACAGTGTAAAAGTGTTCCTATTTCTCCACATCCTCTCCAGCACCTGTTGTTTCCTGACTTTTTAATGATCGCCATTCTAACTGGTACAACAACTTTTCAAGACATAGTACAATAAGATATAAATGGAAACAACAAAAAGTTTAAAGTGGAGGGTAAAGTTAAGGTGTAAAGCTTTGGCCGGGCATGGTGGCTCAAGCCTGTAATCCCAGCACTTTGGGAGGCCGAGACGGGTGGATCACAAGGTCAGGAGATCGAGACCATCCTGGCTAACACGGTGAAACCCCGTCTCTAATAAAAATACAAAAAACTAGCCGGGCGAGGTGGCGGGCGCCTGTAGTCCCAGCTACTCCAGAGGCTGAGGCAGGAGAATGGCGTGAACCCGGGAGGCGGAGCTTGCAGTGAGCTGAGACCCGGCCACTGCACTCCAGCCTGGGCGACAGAGCGAGACTCCGTCTCAAAAAAAAAAAAAAAAAAAAAAAAAAAGGTGTAAAGCTTTTATTAGTTTCTCTTTTACCTATCTGTTGGTTTATTCAAATAGTATTAAGTTGTTAACAGGTTAAAAAAATTGGTTACAAGATAGTATTTGCAAGCCTCACAGAAACCTAAAACAAACAAAAACATACAATGTATATACAAAATATAAACAGCAAGAAAGTAAATCACATTGCTAGAGAAAATCACCTTAACTAAAGGAAGACATGGAGGAAAGAAAGAAGGAAGAGAAGACTCCAAAATAACCAGAAAACAAGTAACGAAATGGCAGAAGTCCCTACTTATCAGTAACATTATGTGTAAACAGACTAATGTCTTCAATCAAAAGACAGATTAACTGAATGGATGAAAAAACAAGACCCATTGAACTGTTGCCTACAAGAAACACACTTTACCTATAAAGACACATAGACTGAAAATAAAAGGATGCAAAAGATTATTTCATGCCAATGAGAAAAAAAAGGAGTTGCTACACTTATTTCAGACAAAATAGTTTTCAAGACAAAAGGAAGGGCATTGTAGGAAGAGACAAAGAAGGGAACTATATAATGATAAAGGGGCAAATACAGCAAGAGGATATAACAGTTTTAAATACATATGCACCCAATCTAGGAGCTCCCAGATATATAAAGGACATATTATTAGAGCTAAAGAGAGAGAGAGGTCCCAGTACGATAATAGCTGGATACCTCAACACCCCACTTTCAGCATTGAATAGATCTTCCAGATGGAAAATCAACAAAGAAACATTAAATGTAATTTGCACTACAGATCAAATAAATCTTTTAGATATTTACAGAATATTTCATTCAAGAGCTAAAGAATACACATTATTTTCCATAGCACATGGATCATTCTCAAGAAAAGACCATAAGTCAGGTCACAAAACAAGTATTAAAACATTCAATAAATGGAAATAATATCAACATCTTCTCTGATCACAATGAAATAAAACTAGAAATTAATGAGAGGAATCTTAGAAACTATACAAATTCATAGAAATTAAACAATATGCTCCTGAATGACCACTGGGTCAACAGAGAAATTAAGAAGGAAACTGAAGAATTTCTTAAAACAAGTAATAATGAAAACACAACATACTAAAAGCTGAGATACGACAAAAACAGTTTATAGCTCTAAATGCCTATATCAAAAAGGAGTAAAAACTTCAAATGAACAATCTAACAATGCATCTTCAAGAACTAAAAAAGAGCAAACCAAACCCAAAATTAATGGAAGGAAAGAAATAACATCAGAGGACAAAGAAAGGAAATCTAAAGGAAACCAAAATAACACAAAAGAAGATGAAATTTAAATGAAACGCAAACAATACAAAAAGTTGATGAAACAAAAAGTTGATTTTTTGAAAAGAGAAACAAAATTAGCATGCCCTTAGCCAGACTAAAAAAAAAAGGATACAAGATCCAAATAAATAAAATCAGAAATGAAAAAGGAAACATTACAAGTAATACTACAGAAGCTCAAAGGATCATTAGTGGCTATAATAAGCAACTATATGCCAATAAATTGGAAAATGTAGATGAAATCAGCAAATTCCTAGACATATGCAACCTACCAAACTTGAATCAGGAAGAAATTCAAAACCTGAACAGATCACACATTAGTCTGTTCTTGCACTGCTATACAGAAATATCAGAGAATGGCTAATTTATAAAGAAAAGAAGTTTAATTGGCTCATGGTTCCACATGATGTACAGAGAACATGGCTGGGAGGTCTCAGGAAACAGACAATTATGGTAGAAGACAAACGGGAAGTAGGCACATCTTCACATGGCCAGAGCAGGAAGAAGACAGAAAGAGGGGAAGTGCTACACACTTTTAAATAACCAGATCTTGTGAGAACTCTATCAGGAGAACAGCACCAAACGGGGGAAATCTGCCTCCATGATCCACTCACCTCCCACCAGATCCCACCTCTAACACTCCGAATTACAATTCAACATGACATTTGGGTGGAGACACAAATCTAAAACATGTCATTTTGCACTGATCCCTTTCAATTCTCATGTCCTTCTCACATTGCAAAATACTCAATCATCCCTTCTCAACAGTCCCCCAAAATCTGAATTCATTTCAGCATTAATTCAAAAGTCCATAGTCCAAAGTTGCATCTGAGACAAGGCAAGTTCTTCCACCTATGAGCCTGTAGAATCAAAAACAAGGTAGTTATTTCCAAGATACAATGGGGCAAAGGAATTGGGTAAATACTCTCATTTCAAAATGGAGAAATCAGCCAAAAGAAAGGGGCTACAGGCCCCATGCAAGTCTGAAGGACAGCAAGACAGTCATTAAAGCTCCAAATTATTCTCTTTTGACTCCATGTCTCTCACATCCAGGGCATACCAGTGCAATTAGTGGGCTCCCAAGGTCTTGAGCAGCTCCATCCCTGAGCCTTTGCAGGGTACAGCCCCCGCAGCTGCTTTCAGGGACTGGTGTTGAGTACCTGTGGCTTTTCCAGGTGTACAGTGCATGCCGTCAGTGGACCTACTATTGCAGAGTCTGGAGGATGGTGGCCCTCTTCTCATGGCACCACTAGGCAGTGCCCTAGTGGGGACTCTATATGGGGGCTCCAATCACTCATTTCCCCTCTGCAGTGCCTGTGTAGAGCTTCTTCAGGAGGGCTCCGCTCCTGCAGAAAAATTCTGCCTGGAAACCAAGGCTTTTCCATACGTTCTCTGAAATCTAAGCAGAGGCTCCCAAGCCTCAACTCTTACACTCTGTGCACCTGCAGGCTTAGGACTATGTGGAAGCTTCCAAGTCCTACACTAACAGTTTGTAAACTCTGAAGCAGCAGCCCAAGCTGTACTGTGGCCCTTTTAGCCATGGCTGGATCTGTAATGGCCCCAATGCAGTGCACTATGTCCTGAGGTTGTACAGAGCAGAGGACCCTGGGCATGGCCCAGAAAACCATTTTTCCCTCCCAGGCCTCTAGGTCTGTTATGGACACAGCTGTTTCAGAGTTCTCTGAAATGCCTCTAAGGCCTTTTTCCCATTGTCTCACCTATTAGCACTTGCCTTCCTTTTAGTTATGCAAATTGCTTCAGCCAGCTTGAATTGCTTCCCTGAAAATAGACTTTTCTACCATATAGCTGGGCTAGTAATATTTCCAACTTGTATGCTCTGCTTCCCTTTTAAATATAAGTTCAAGTTTCAGTCATTTCTTTGCTCATGCATGTAAGAGTAGATTTTTAGAAGCAGTCAAGCCACATCTTGAATGCTTAGCTGCTTAGAAATTTCTTCTTTCAGAAACCCAAAATCATCTCTCAAGCCCAAAGTGTCACAGATTCCTAGAGCAGGGGCACAATGTCTCTAGTCTCTTTGCTAAAGCATAGCAAGAGTGACATTTATTCCATTTCCCAATAAGTTCTTCATTTCTATCTGAGACCTGTTCTGCCTGGCCTTCACTGTCCTTGCTACTACCAGCATTTTGGTTTCACAAGTCTGCCTCTAGGAAGTTCCAAACTTTCCCTCATCTTGTCTTCTTTTGAACCCTCCACACTCTTCCAACCTCTGCTTATCACCAAGTTTAAAGTCATATCCACATTTTCAGGTATCTTTACAGCAATGCCCCACCCTTCAGTACCAATTTTCTGTATTAGTCTGTTCTCACCCTGCTACAGAGAAATACCTGAGAATGGGAAATTTTTAAGTAAAAGAAGTTTAATTGGCTTACTGTTTCACAGGCTGTAAAAGGAGCATGGTTGGAGAGGCCTCAGGAAAATTACCATGATGGTGGAAGATGAAGAGGAAGTAGGCACATTTTACATGGCCAGAGCAGAAGGAAGAAAAAGAAGGGGGAGGTGCTACATATTTTAAACATCCAGATCTCATGAGAACTCTATCATGAGAACAGCAAGTCAGAAATCCACCCCCATGATCCAATCACCTCCCACCAGGCCCCACCTCCAACAATGGGAATTACAATTCAACATGAGGTTTGACACGAATCCAAACTATATATCAGACCAATATATAATGAGATCAAAGCTGTAATAAAATGTCTCCCACTAAAAAAAATCCCAAGGCAGGTGGATTGCTTGAGCTCAGGAGTTCAAGACCAGCTGGGGCAACACTGCAAAAATCCATCTCTACAAAAAGTACAAAAATTATTCTGGTATGGTGGCACATGCCTGTGATCCCAGCTCAGCTACTTGGAGGTTTGAGGTGGTAGGATTGCTTGATCCTGGGAGGTGGAAGTTGCAGTGAACTGAGATCATGCCACTACACTCCAGCCTGGGTGACAGAGCCAGACAGTATCTCAAAAAACATACACAAAAAAAATACATTAGAAAGATCATTCATCATGACCAAGGGGATTTATCCTTGAGATGCAAGCATGGTTCAACATACACAAATCAATAAACGTGATACACCATATTAACAAGATGAAAGATAAAAACCATATTATTTAAATTGATGCTGAAAAAACATTTGATAAAGTTCAACATCTCTCCATAAGAATTCTCAAAAAACTGGGGCCAGAAGGAAAATACATCAACACAATGAAAGCCATCTATGACAGATCCACAACTATTATGATACCAAATGGAGAAAAAATAAAAGCCTTTTCTCCAAGATCTGGAACACAACAAAGATACACACTGCCACCATTGTTATTCAACATAGTAATGGAAGTCCCAGCTACAGCAACCCAACAAAAGAAGGATATAGAGGACATCCAAATTGGAAAGGCAGAAGTCAAATTATCCTTGTTGACACATGATAGGATTTCATATTTGGAAAAACCTAATAACCCCACAAAAAACAACTATTAAGACCAATTTAAAAATTCAGGAAAATTGCAGGATACAAAATCAATATACAGAATCAGTAGCATTCTTACATACCAACAGTGAAAAATGCAAAAGAAATTAAAAAGTAATTCATTTTATAATAGCCACACATAAAATTCAATACCTAGGAATTAACCAAAGAACTAATAGATCTCTGTAATGGAAACTACATAACACTCATGAAAGAAATTGAACAAAGACACCAAAAAATGGAAAATTATTCCATGTTCACGAGTTGGAAAAATCAGTATTCTTAAAATGTCCATATTACGCAAAGCCATCTACAGATTCAATGTAATCCCTATTAAAATACCAATGACATTTTTTACAGAAATAAAAAAAAAACCAGTTCTAAAATGTATATGGATCCACAAAAGACCCACAATAGCCAAACCTACACTAAGCAAAAAGAACATACTCAGAGGAAACATATTAACAGACTTCAATTATACTAGCCCAAACAGCATGGGACTGTCATAAAAACAAACACAAAGACCAATGGAACACACTAGAGAACCCAGAAACAAATTCACACGTCTACACTGAACTCATTTTTCACAAAGATGCCAAGAACATACACTAGGGAAAAGACAGTCTCTTCAATGGTGCTGGGAAAACTGGATATCCACATGCAGAAGATTGAAATTTGACCCTTATCTCTCACCCTATACAAAAATCAAATCAAAATGGATTAAATACTTAAACCTAAGGCCTCAAACTATGAAACTACTAAAGGAAAACTCTAGGACATTCTTCTGGACGAAGATTTCTTGAACAATACCCCACAAGCACATGCAGCAAAGCAAAAATGGACAAATGGGATCACATTATGTAAATACGTTTCTGTCCAACAAAGGATACAATCAAGAAAGTCAAGAGACAACCCACAGCATGGGACAAAATATTTGAAAACTACCCATCTGACAAGGTATTAATAACCAAAATACATAAGGAGCTCAAAGAACTCTATAGGAAAAGATCTAATAATCGAATCAAAAGACAGGTAGGAGATTCGAACAGACATTTCCCAAAAGAAGACATGCAAATAGCAAGCAGGCATATGAAAAGGTGCTCAGCATTACTCACTGATCATCAGAGAAATACATATCAAAACTACAAGGAGATATTATCTCACCCCAGTTAAAATGGCTTCTATCCAAAAGACAGGCAATAACAAATGCTGGTGAGGATCTGAAGAAAAGGAAACCCTCGTACACTGTCAGAGGGAATGTAAATTAGGACAACCATGATAGAGAAGAGTTTGGAGGTTCCTCAAAAAACCAAAACTTGAGCTACCATATGATACAGCAATCCCACTGCTGGGTATATACCCCCAAAAAAGGAAGTCAATATTTCAAAGAGATATCTGCACTCCCATGTTTGTTGCAGCACTGTTTAAAATAGCTAAGATTTGGAAGCAACTTAATTGTCCATCAATAGATGGACAACAATAGATAAAGAAAAAATATATAACAATACAAAAAGATAAAATTTCAGGAAAGTCTAAAACAGTAATTTTGAAATTCAGGTAATCTTTCAATATAACAATTGAACTATTTTTCAAGTACCCAGAGAGTCAATCACCTTAGAAATAATAGCAATATATAGCATTGTATAACACTTACAGAACACTATCTTTAGTGTTTATTTTTATTTATTATTTTATTATTTATTTATTTATTTATTTATTTTTACAGAGGGGTTTGTAAAGGTAACAAGCCCCATTAATAGCATGGCCTGGAATTAAACCCAGTCTCCATGTATTCAGACATGTTCAGACAGAGAGTTCTATTTGCCCGCCCACATTCCTTCTTCCCTTCTTTCTCATTAACAGAAAAGGAGAATAGATATTATTTCAGGTAGAAAAATTCCCTGTTAAAAGATCATTCTCAACTTCCCTTGCAGCTGTGAGTAGAAAATGTCTTCCTCCTCTACTTTATGTGCTTCTACAAATGCATGTGTGATGGCTGAAACTGTAATAACCATATTAGTTCACGAAACTATCTTAATATCCTAAGTTGTGCTCTAAACCTAGGAGAACCCTAATAGCTATGGAATCAAAATACTGACCCCAGACAGCATTATCCAGACTCAATTCACAAGAAGAAAAATAATTCCTTGTGCATTCAAGTCACTGGTATACAGAATGGAACCAAATCCCTGACATACGCTGTTTTCTTTACACCATAGGTAAAGTAATTGAACTTCAGTATATGCATAGGACAAAAGCATTTAAAAATATATACAGCAATCTTAATTTACCTAGTCCTACAGTCAGCCTTTACTGTTTGAGGTTTCAGCCTTGTTGATGAGAGAGAGGATGACCACAAAATATGTCTTCAAAACACCTATGGGAAAAAATTAAATTGTATATGATCACAAGTTAATTAGACATTATTTGGGTACCATCACTTTAAGTAAGGAATTGACTAAGAAAATAGAGAATGAAAGATATATGATGTAAAACTATAAAAATACTAGAAGAAAACCAAGGGAAAATTCTGCACATTAGTCTAGGCACAGAACTCATGACTGAGGCTTCAAAAGCACAAGTAACAGCAACAAAAATAAATAAATTGAACTTAACTAAAAAGCTTCTGGACAGAAAAAAAAATAACAATCAGCAGAGTGAACAGACAACCTACAGAATATGAGAATATTTATATTCATCTGACAGACATTCTGACTGATATCCAGAATTTACAAGAAACTCAAGCAACTTGACAGCAACCAAAAACAAGTAGTTTCATTAAAAAGTGGGCAATGGACATGGAATAGATATTTTTTAAAAGACAACATACAAATGGCCAACAAGCATATAAAAGTGTTCAACATCACTAATCATCAGAGGAATGCAAATTAAAACCACTGAAGATAGTATCTTTCACCAGTCAGAATGGCTATTACTACAAAGACAGAAAATAACAGACACTGGCGAAGACAAAGAAAAAAGAAACACACACACACAAGAGAATACTATTCAGTCATTAAAAGAAATGAAATAACGTCTTTTGCAGCAACATGGATGGAACTGGGGTCATTATCGTAATGGAAACAGAAAGTCAATACCACAGGTTCTCACTTATAAGTGGGTGCTAAATAATACGTACGCATGGACATAGCATGTGCAATAATAGTCACTGGAGATTCAGAAGAACAGGAGGGTAAGGGGAGGGGTCAAGGAGGAGAAATTACTTAAGTGGTACAGTATACACTTTTCAGGCCCAGGCTTTACCACAACGTAATATATCCGTGTAATAAAACTGCACTTGTAGCCCTTAAATTTATACAATTAAAAAAAAGAGAGAGAAACAAAGAGGGAAGAAAGGAAGGGTGAAAGAGAAAGGAAAGGAGAAAGGGAGAGGGCAAGAGAAGGAAGGGAAAAAAGGAAGCAACACCCCCGCAGTGCATTTTCATCCATACTTATAGCTTCAATTACCGTCTGATCCCCAGACCTCCAAATATATTTTACTAGCATAGACCACTTCTGTGGCCCTACATGTCCACACCCAATTGCTTACTGCCATTTCATCAGAAAAGTCTGAAGTACTAAATTGAGCATTGCCAATGGTGAATTCAGGAGCTTCCCTTCACACCTTACTACCTTAATTCTTCCCTAACACAGTAATTATCTTCTGCTGAGTTAAGCAATCCAACAACTTAGAGGTCAACTTAGAATGCTTTCACTCACCTTCCACACGCAATCCACCATCAAGTATTGCCAATTTAAGATTCTAGGTATCTCTCAAATCTTCCCACCTTTTAATCTCTCCACTACCACCAAGGGCTACACAATTGTCACAGCTCTTCATTACGACTACTGATACCTCTAAATCTTTGCACTTAAATCCACTTTGGCCTCTCTTCCAATCTCCGTTACAGTTTTGCAACTAAGTGCGACTTTTTCAAAAGCAAATCTCATAATGTAAGTACCTTGCTTAAAACAATATAATATCTTCCTATTGTCTTTATGATAAAGACCAAAATAATATAACCTAAAATTAATAATATAACCTGGCCTCTGGTACATCTTCAATATATCATATTCTATACTCCAGCTTCTATGACATTCTTTATGTTCATCAAATGCATCTTCCTCATGCCACACCTCAGAGTCTGCATACGTTGTTCTCTCTGCCTAGAATTTATTTTCCTCCCTCTTCTTTACTCCACAATTCTCTATTTCTTAATTCCAACTCAGCATTAAAATCTCATCCCAAACCCTCCTTAGTGAGGAATTTGCCTTTGAGTCCTAGTTATCTGATATGATATAGTGTCCTCTTATAGTATCTTATTTTATCATACATATATACATATATTTTTGTTTTGTTTTGTTTTTTGAAACGGAGTCTTGCTCTGTCGCTCAGGCTGGAGTGCAGTGGTGTGCTCTCACTCACTGCTACCTCTGACTCCCAGGTTTAAGTGATTCTCCTGCCTCAGCTTCCCCAATAGCTGGGATTTACAGGCACCTGCCACAATACCTGGGTAATTTTTGTATTTTTAGTAGAGACAGGGTTTTGCCACGTTGGCCAGGCTGGACTTGAACACCTCACCTTAGGTGATATATCTGCCTTGGCCTCACAAAGTGCTGGGATTACAGGTGTGAGCCACCACGCCCAGCCTTTGTCATATATTTTTATCTATAGCACTAAATTACAATAGCAATTATATACCTTTCTGATTATTTGGCTTATATCGGCCCATGCCCTCCCCCAGAATACACATTAGATGCTCTAAGAAATGGATAACTGCCTTTCTAATTATTGTACTCTTATACAGTACTTGGCACTAAGCAGATGCTGATATAAATATATATGTGGAGAGATATATTATATCTATATATAATTGATATTATAAATGAATACATAAATATTAATAAAGGCTTTCTTTCAATAACAGTGTTCTGGATTTTTTCCTTCTTTTAACTACTCTCTGTTTTGCATTTACTACACCAGTATTATTAATTTCTAAAGATGTGTAATTTTTTTAATCTTGAAATGCACAGAACGATTAGATTCTGTTCATATAAGTAAAGCATCTTAATTGAACCAAGAACACTGACTCATTCCTTGAGAGCAATGGCCTTTGCAAAGGCCAAGGCATTCACAGAAAACAAGTGACCAGAAAAAGTCCACAAAAATACTTTTTCTCAGTATAACAAACACGTGTAAACCAGTCCTGGGCAAAAAATAGAAAACTCCAATTATCCTTAAGCACGACCTCCAGTTTCTACACATGTCCCATGCGTGCATTTTCATCCGTCATCATTAAAAAAGAAAGAAAAGGAAAGAGGAAAAGGGAAAGAAAAGGAAAACGAAAAAAAGGGAAAACGAAAGAGAAAAAAAAAAAAAGATAAGAAAAGGTACTCCCTCCAGAATTGAAAAACCTGTAAACCTTTGACACAGTGTTTATATCTTGAGATCCTGTGCAATATTCACAGTTTAAAGGCCATTTTACTTAATCCCTTTGCAGGGAACTTGCTTACTTTATCCTGATCTTTCTACTGTATATAAAGTCAAATCGCTTGTTCTCTTCTCACATGGATCTCCTGCTCTTGAGCTGAGATTGACCTATGCTTTTCTTTTATGGACTTCTTCCCTCTTACTAATTGACATATGGTCTTGCCATAAAAAGCGTCCATCTGAGATACACAATAAATGTTTTTAAGTGCTGATTAGCACTATATCAATTATCATTCATTTTAGGAAAAGAAAAAGCAAGCATCCCACAAGAGTCCTGGCATAATCTTCTTATATGTCCGTAATTTGAGGATTTTTAGCATTTGTAAATCTTATTAAACATGGTATTAGTTACTAAAAGTGTTTTCAAAATGCTAAACAATTATATGCATCCTGGTGAAGAAAACTGATTGATTCAAACAAATGTCTCCCTTGTTTGGGTATTATGTAGGAGTATTGTTTTAATCACTTTATTTTTCTCTGAAATTAGATAAATTAAAGCCCTGTTACTTTTCGTTGGTATTTTAAAACTATTTGGATAAAACATCTCAAATATCCTACTTTGTCCAAGGAAATGCAGGTTTATGTTAGGCTGGGTTTTACTGTTTTTCTATTTTTGTGGTGATGTTTGATTTTAGTCATTTTAAGATGCTAGGTATTACATTAGTTGTTTCCTGAAACATGCATCAGCATTCCTCAGGAGTCCATGGCATTCTAAAGTTTTGGGAGTCCCTCTTACTGACAAATAGCAGGATGTAAGAATAATGAAGAACTTTGGCATCAAGCAGACCTGAGCCCAATCTGTGCTCAACATTAAATAACTGTGTGACCTGAAGCACTGCTTTACTTAAGTTTCAATATCTACTTTTGTAAACTGAGTCTAATATACTTCATGAATTTGTTTTGAGAATTTATTAGAAAAATACATGTGAGGTCCCTGGCACAAAATCTAACAAAACGTTAACAGAATGCCAGTAATTTTTCATCAGTTAATTAATGTATTCATTGAACAAATAAAAACACACCTGTTCCCTCATATTCAAAACATTGTCCATTTTTATTGCTTCTTTAAAATGACTCTCAATGCCAGTCAGTATATGACTCTGATATATTTTCTTGTACAATTAATACCTAGAAGTTGCATTAAAATCTGACATTATGCCAGAGACATAATCTGAAGTCCTGAGATGGATCTCCTTTTCACCAAAGCTTTATTTTTTTCTGGACTCTATGACGCTCAGTGGAGACACTTCATTTGGAAAATAGAATCGTGTGTATTTCCCACCAACTCCCCGCTTCAGTCTTCATGCTTCTCTGCTATACCCACCAATCAGAAATTCCACATTTCAGCACCAAATAAACACTGTCTCCTTCGAAAAAAAATTAAACTCAGGATGATTTTTTAAATCCTCAGAAGGTACTGGTTAAGTCCTTTCTTCTCTTCTTAGATGTCTTCTCTCATTATTAGTGAACCCAGTGACACTATACATCACCAATTCCTCTAATTTCCTGGAGGGCTTACTCCTATCACCTGTCAAACTCAGTGTCTCAAGGAGTCCTTCTCCCTCAGTTTCTGCCATGGTCAGCCTTCACTTGGGGCCACAACTCACTTATTTTTCGGTTAGAGAAAAAGTTTAGGGGGAGAGAAATGCTTTTCAAACATACTTATGCTATTGTAAACATCTCTCTGAGCTCGTAAGACAAAATATCCAAATAGATATTACCTTAAAGCTCTGTTTTTACCTAGAATGCCCTTGTCTTCATCCATTTTCCCTCAGCTGGCACGCTTCTACTGGTCTTGCCTTAATTTAAACCCAGAAGTCATTTTGTATGAAACATTAGTACATCTCTCCACCCTAACCTCACACACAGGTGTCCCTTTCCTATCTCATACACCTCTTTACTTATGGTATTCCCCATGTTAAACCTTTACTTCTGCATGCTGAGGGCTTGGAAAAACTCTCAAAGTTTCTTGAATGTATAAACAAACATCAAATTAACAAACCAGAATTCCCATTGGATACAGTCACACAGACCACTGAACTAAAAAAGCTCCCAGAGATTTGCACTTTTACTCATCTTAATACAGTATCCAGCAGTGACCTCACTCATGCCCTCTCTCTCAGAAATGTCTTAAGACTATTTGGCATTCAGCTTTATAGAACTCTAATATGAGTCATACATTTCAAGAATTTTATTTCTTTTTTATGTCCATAGTTTTGTGACCAACTGTAGCCCACTCAAATCCCTACCTGCCAAGGCAGTAACATTTTCATTACAAGTGTGTGACCTGCAGTCCTTCAGAAAGACTGTCAGCAGGATAAGAAGCCTGAAAGCTAAGGAGGCTTCTGACATCTGAAGCTCAACAAAGGTGAGAGAAAGAAAAACTTGTCTTTATTCCATCCTTTTGTTCCCCAAAGATCCATATAGGCTGTTCTCTCTGTGGCCTGAAATACATATAATAATATATCCACCACGATTTGGTCACTTCCCCAATAACAGGTTATTTACCATGTTTGTTTTTAACCCAGCAATTATAATAACTATCTTACTGATGGGCAAATCTGATCCAAGGACGACAATGAGGTACATGATACCTATTGATTATGAGTTTGGTAATATGTTATATAAACTGCTCCTTCTTGCTATCTATATTTATAATAAAAATGGCTTTGAAATTGCTTTCTCAAGTTACCTTCTCACTGCCTCTAGCCTAGAAGATGATACTAGTACTACACTGGTCTCCATATATCCTATGTTTTTGTTTCATTAATCTATCCTGAGAGACTACCTACAACTCCATATTGAAATTCCTTGCCTAGAATACAATGCTGACAGAAATATGCACTCATCCTGGGCATGAGCCTATATCCCTTAGACTTACTTTTTGCTTTAACCAGGCCAACCTCATTGTACTCCATCTCTACCCATGACTGATGACACTCAGTCCCATATCTGTGGCTTTGTTCTAGGTGCTGTCTGAGCTGGTAACAGCCTCTGAAGGCCTCTCAGTTGGTCTAAATCTTATTTATCTAGATCAAGTTCCCATCTACTTGTCTCAACCTGGTCTACCCATGTTGAAGCTGAATGTGCACATTCCATAACGCTTGTTACCAGGGTAGGGTTAGAATACTGTAAGAAGCTGCATCAGGGTCCAGGGGACACTCTGCCTATGGGAATAGTGTTGAAAGACTTGCCTATCATGGATGCGAGGATGCCCATCTTGTGGTGGCTTCTCCTACATTTACTATCCAGCCAGCCCTTAATAGTCAAGACATTCATGAGAGAAGGCACACTCTTTTGATAGTATCCTTCTAATTTATTGCAACATCCAAAGAAAGAAACCAGGCTTTTTCACATACCATCATCTCACAGTCAAAATTCCTGCCAAAGAACAAAATATTCAATGTCTAAAAGAAATGCAGAAGGGGGGGTGCAAATCCAGACAGCTTGCTAAAAGTGAGTTTCAGAAGAGGAAATGCAGTCAAGGCAGCTGGCTACCACAAATGTACACAGCAGACCTGATTGTGGGAACTCGCAATCACCCTCCATAGAGTCGGACGGAGTCCAGAGGAGTCCACCATTCCCATGGGAAGGTGTCTAGGAAACCACATCCAGTTGACTACTGTAACGTTCTTCACTCATGAAATGATAAAAGATTATCTATTTGGTAGCCAGTTTCATTTATAAATGTAAGAGGGGTCACAGACCTCAAAGATTTTATGTCAGTGACTTTATTTGTCATGAATGTACTTCTCAGCAGCTTTGTGCCTTGGAAAAGATACTTACCTTCTCTTTACAACAGTCTGACTTTCATCTCTGAGATGAAACATATGGTAATGGGGTATAGTCCCCTCGGGGCAAAAATGCTGCTCTCTGCCTCTTAGACTGTTACATTAAACTGCTATCAGCAATATGAAATCATATCCAATCATAAGTTATGATAGAAGCTCCCTGAGATGTCACCTTCCCGGCAGACCCCCTCAGTTACTCGGAATAACTAAGTTAACTAGTATGCCTCCAGTCAAGATGTTCCATGATATTCCACTTTACCTCATGGTAAAGACATGATCTTAACATTAATATGCAAAATAAGTCAATTCAGTCTAATTTCTTACGAGAAGTAGCTGATGTTTTTGGAAATACTATATTTATTTTTTATGATAAATCATATTAAATACCATGGCTGCTCCTAAAAACAAAAACAAAAAAACAAGAAAAAAAAACACACAGCCTTATGAATGTTTTACTCCTTCCAATACAATACTGCTTATTTAGTGTACTGAAATTCTGTTTGTCTTGTCTCTAAAGCTCTCATGGCGAAATTTTAACTTTCTATTTGGGGAACTTAATTTTCCAGCAAAATAATTTTATTCACAACCTATGGAATGACTAGACTGTTTCACAGACGTGCCCAGAGTGTGAAGTTAAATGTCCCATTAAACCGTAAGCTAATATTAATGAGAACTGGAAGTTCTGTGTCATCATCTGATAAACCTAAAAGTCTGAAAAGCTTTGTCTACTTCTTAAATCAATGTATTCCCACAGTAAACAAGGGTAAGAGAGGTCTTGACAGCCTGCACAAAAATGTCAATTAGGATCTGTATAAATAAATAATATAAATGATTTTATCTGGAAAAATCAGTTTTGCCCTTATTAAATTTTGAGTGAAGATATTTCTAGAAACTAAATGCATCTCCTGTCATCCTCAGAAATATCCCTCTGCTTCTACACAATATCCTTCTGCTTACACACACACACACCTGATTGATGACAGTAGCATGAGTATAGTTCCCTATCACATGTTTCTCACATTTTCACACACCTATTAAAATAAGCTAATGCTCCCATCTTGATGGATTCTTTGCTAAGAAAAAGGGCACAAGGTGAATAGATCTCTAAAACCCTTCCATTAAAAAGTAAAGCACATCACGTTTGTGCCATTGAACTGGCAAGCTCATTTTGCTTGTTTTATTATACTTATTGTCTTAGATAAGACAACCCATTGAATTGTAGCTAGAATTTTGCATACCATGCTGACTCAAAATTCAAGGCTAAGAGGAGAATTTATATGTACTGAGTGCCTGCAGTATACTATAATGTTAGATGTGTATTGTATTGAAACCTTAACTCGATCCTAAGCCCCTTTTACAGGTTTATTCACTTATTCATTTCTGTAGTTCTTTATTGATCAAACATTTATTGTATGTTTTTGATGTACCAGGCATGCTTCTAGGCTCTGTGGACATATCAGTGAACTAAACAGACAAAAACTACTTGCCTAGCGGAGGTCTTACATTCTAATGTGGAGAAATGAGGAAATCAAAGCTCAAAAATGCTATGCAACTTGCCCAGGATATTTAAGATGTAAGTGTTTCCTAAAATATGGTTCCAGGAACATCTATTTTAAAGTCACTGAGGATGCTTATCAAAAGGATGATTCTATCTCACAATCATAGAGTATGAGTAAGTTCCAGGAATTCTTTGTTTTTTTTTTTTTTGTTTGTTTGTTTAAAGACCTACAGTGATCCCTTTATGCACAGAGATTTCTGAAAGACCTCAAGCAAACAACTAAAGGTGTTCGGCGTCATGCTTACATCTGTCCAGATTTCTATCACAGAGAAAAGTAAAGGTATATAAAATATACATAGAGATGTTTAGAGAAGCACTGTTCATAAAAGAAAAAAAAGAGAAGACAGAAACCAAATGTTCATGAATTGTGTTCATCAATTGTGGTAAATTGTGGTTCATGCATACTGAAAAAATACTCTGCAGCCATGTGTACACATATACACATACTTAGAAAGATGCTCACTTCACAATGTGAAACAGAAACCCCAGTTGCAGAATACTATATAAAATATGATTATCTAATCACTATAGGTACAATTTAAATGTGGTAGATACATACATATTTATATGTTTCTATAGGCACAGAAAAGAGTATGCAGCAAAGCGTCCATGTTTACGTCATCAAGGAAAAGAGGAAGGGGAAAACTATGATTTTTGAAAATGTATATACTTTCTTATTTTTTAACTATAATAATAGCATCATTTCATAATAAAAACATGAAGAATGGTTTTATGAAGAAATATTTTAAAATATAAATACAGAAATAATTATTTCATAGAAAAATAATGTTTTCCTGTGGAAAGTAAAAGGGTAACTTATGAGTGACATAATGAGATACAAGAAAGTCTTGGATTACAGATGAGAGGCATGGATGCTAACCAAAAGATTACAGGCTTCAGGAAGATATGAGAAATAAAAGTTATATTCCTAGTTTTTGATATCCATAGCAATCTTATGGAAGAATTCCACCTACTTATTTCAAGTTGTCAGTATCTCTTTACTTCATGAAAATATGCTCTTATTCTTTACTATTCAGTTCTTTCCCCCCGCAAAAAAGTTACACTCAAACTAAATTTTAGGGTAAACTCAATTAATTAGCAAAATCTATCAGGCTACAAGGAGGTTTTGTTTTTCTTAGAAGGGGGAATCATTTCTCACCTTAAAAGAAAAATGCATGGTTGTTCTCTGGACGTAATCAATTCATTGTGGTGCTTCTTTTTGTAATCATAGGTCACATGGGAAGCAAGTAGAGGAAATGGTTATTGGAAACCATGGGAAGTTCCTGAAAATAGCTATCCAACAGGAGTTATAGCCTTGGGCAAACATACACAGCCAATGGCCAATGGAGAGAGAACACAGAAACACTCTAACCTCTCTTTCTTTCCATACTCCAATCTTCTGATGCTCCCTCCCATTGGCCAATTCCCACCAGAAGCTGACAAAAGAGGGAGCATGGTTCACACAATCCATAGAGGACAACCTTCTAGAACACAGAGCAAGATATAAGTGGAGAGTAAATCTGGAGAGGAAAATTGAGAGTATCTGGCAAAAACAACATGTCATGAATTTGTGTGCATCAACTTCTAATCATTATGTTGAAATTGCCAGCTTTAAGCTGAATGAGACCACGTCCGTGAATATTCCTTTTTCAGCATCATGGAACCCACAAATGAAAGACAATCTCTTTCACCTGGTATTAACAACTTCTATTTTTCCTGAGTCTGTTCTCAGGTACTGTTAAGCCTGGTTGATTGACACGGGGATCTGAAATGTAATCCTGACATTTACTCTTCCTTTACAAGCTGCTTAACTGCAGTCCATGGATCTATTAGCTCTCCCTGGATTTGCTACAGAAAAATGCCAGACAATGATGGCCTAACTTTTAAAGACTGTTGGATAACTATATTCAATTATTTTGCAAGGGATCGAGAAACTGCAATTGAATGTGTTAGGGGGCATTTGGCCCTCAGTATAGCTTTAGGTCTGCTATAAATGAAGAATTCTCAGGAAGCTGCCAGCACACAAGATGGTCTGTGGGTCTGCCCTGGCACTTTCTTCATGATTATCCAACCAGTGACTGGTCTAGTATTATGTCCAACTCATTCTGTCTACTGACAAATAAAATGCTTTCTGAGAACTACTTGGCAATTGTGCAATTAGAAGAGGTTTATTTACAGCTGGTGTAAATACAGTTTTTCCAGTAATAGGTCCTCATCAACTCTAGCTTTAAGATGGAAGGGTATTAATTAACCACTAGGAGTCAACCCCAGCTATATTTGGAACAATCCCATTTCTAATATTTTACCACTCCCATTGGCTTTAGTAATTTTTGAAAAAAATAAATATTTGAGACTTAGAAAATGTTTTTCCATAGTTATGACCATCACTTGTTGGGTCATAAGATTGTTTCTGATTAGTTTGCAATCTACTATACACCAGTCTGAGAAATGTTTTAGAGCAGTGGTTCCCAATCTCTTTGCCCCCATGGACAGGCTTCCTGGAAGATAATTCTTCCATGGGGCAGGGGTGGGGTGGGGGTCGGGGGCGTTAGGTGGGAGTGGTATAGGGGACAGTGGGTATATGTTCAGGATGAAACTGTTTCACTTCAGATCATTGGGCATTAGTTAGATTCTCATAAGGAATGCACAACCTTGCATGCGCAGTTCACAATAGGGTTTGCACTCCTGTGAGAATTTAATGCCACAGCTCACCTGACAGGAGGCGGAGCTCAGGCAGTAATGCTTGCTCATTTGCCACTTACCTCCTGCTGTGTGGCCCGGTTCCTAACAGGCCATGGACCAGTACCTGCCTGCTGCCCAGGAGTTGGAACACCTGTTTTAGAGAACTAAGATTTTTTTTCTTTAATAATAAGTTCCTGTGTGGGGAATACCTACCATACATCAGAAGCTATGCTAAGCTTTTAGATACTTTATATGATTAATTCTCATGACATCAGATAAATCGCACTATCATCCTTAGTCTGATAAGACTCTATGGTTTAGAGAAGTTATACACTTGTCCAAACTCATGCATATAGTAAGTAGTAGAGCCCAGGAAGGTCAGAATGCAGGTTTGTCTGATTCCAATGCCCATATTCCTACCTTCCCTGGAATTTGTTCAGCTAATAAAACACCTGAAAGAACACCAATCTCATTGCCTCAGGGGTCCAGATTAGCTGTGTATGGGGAATGTAATTGTGTATGTAGGTGGTAATACATAAACTAAACATTAGATATTGTTATTCTTTCTTGAGGACAAAGCCTTATGAACTTTTTATGGTTCCTGAACTCCATTAAGAGTCATGAGCTTACAGGTGGGAATTGAATTTTTCATGCGCCTTTTTGGGGGAGCTCCTTCAGTTTTCTTTTACCAGTTTGGAAACTGTACAGCCTCACCATGGATGTCAGCAACCACTTAGAGAGGAAGGGACAGCAGGGCTTTGCTAGTGATGCCAAAGCATGTTTCTCTCAGTCCATTTTCTTTTAGTAAGGTATGACTTGTACTAAAGTTCAAGAAAAGTCAGCCTTTGGGTGACTAACCAAACCTTTGGAGAACAAGTATGGTGTGCAGAATGGGGTCAAATTGAAACAATATAAGAGGCAGAGTTATTTATAATGATACCAAGAAATTCTACTAGATTCAGACACCACTAGTTGCCACTGATATCCTCAGGGATCTCAGGACCTAATGTGTGAGGAAAATAATAAAACAGTTGTTGATGACAATGACCATATAAATCTATAGTATATACAGGTATGGTCCTATATTTCCAAAACAGTGTAGTATCAGATTAATTTCTGAACAGCATCTTATACATAATAAAAAGTTATTTTGTACCCTCATGTGATATTAGAATGTTAAAAGAATATCCCAGAGGAACAGTACTTTTAAGAAAATCCCTGAGCTAGAAGTAGGCTGTAGATGTCAGTGGTAATACTTACTAAGTGGAGTTGTAGCAGGGAAAGGAGAAAGGCAAATCCATCATTCCAGTTAAAATGTACAAAAAGTACATTCAAAGAGGAAGACGAATTTCCATTGCTTCAGAAACTCCTTTGAAAGCACCCTTCAAGTGTCCTTGCCACTGACTAACTTAATAGATTAGAATCTCTCCAAAAGTATGTTCCATGGTCGGCTCTTAGTTGCCACTAGAGTTGCCAGTAATGTGAAATGTCACCTTCAAGACACACAATAGAGTAAAATACACCATATAGGGGCCGTAACACCCACAAGGCTCTTTGTGTGTCCAGTGATCAAGAAACACAGAGGTCAGAAGGGACTCCAAAACCCAGGGCTGACAGTAACAGCGCTAGGTCACCAAGATTGGACTATTCTAATGCCTAGAGTGGGAGTCTTCACAAAAAGTCTGTGATTAACCTTTGAGGTCACATATAAAGCTCAGATATCATATAATAAATATGTTACTTCTTTAAAAGTATGAACTAGGGAGTGGGTAGAATGCTTACTTTCTCTCCCAGATTATCAGTGACAACTTGGCACTTTAGGCAAGAACTTAACCTCTCTTAGTCTACTCCCACATACTTGATCAAGTCTCTGATCCTAAACAAATATGCAGGTGAACAAACGGCAGAGCTAGGATTCACATCATGATCTGTCTTACTCCAAAGTCTGATCTATCAAACACCATGCTCTTTTGCTTCCACTAAGGAAAAATAAATCATTATTCATTAAAAAAATGAATGTGTTTGATGTAAATTTGAATTTGCTACCCCAATTCCCATGACATCTCCTCCAAAGGTAATTTATGGAAATGAACGAAAATCTAAGAGAGTCGATATCTATTTGAAAACCAGTTCTCCAAACAAACAGGAGTATGTTAAGTTATTTAAACAATAAAAAGAATAATGCAAATCTGTTTATTAACTCCGAGGTATATAACTATGAGTTTTGTTAATTCTGGACTAAAATGGTACTTATTTTCAGTAAAAAGTAAAATAGGAAAATCTGTAGACATATGACAGGTAAAGATCATGTTTCACATAGGTCTCTCAAGGTCATTTGATTATTAAATTATAGACATGGAATTCAAATGTAAATATGTTATTATTTCAAAGTACATTCTCTTTCCACTACTATATAATATAAAATATATATTGCAATACTCTCATCTAGAACACAATTCCCTGCATTACACTGTAATTCTTAACAAGCCATTAATTTGACTTACTTCTAAATAGTTTAACTGACATGTCAGTATATAAACAAGGATTATTGTTTATTGCCTAATTTATATTTAAAATAATTTGTAAAAGTCAATTTTATCAAAATTTGATATTATATTTCACAGAACAAAAAATATTACACTTAGAAATTACTGAAATATGGCCGGGCGCAGCGGCTCACGCCTGTAATCTCAGCACATTAGGAGGCCGAGGTGGGCGGATCACAAGGTCAGGAGATCAAGACCATCCTGTACAATATGGTGAAACCCTATCTCTACTAAAAATACAAAAATTAGCTGGGCATGGTGGTGCGTGCCTGTAATCCCAGCTACTCAGGAGGCTGAGGCAGGAGAGTTGCTTGAACCAGGGAGTTGGAGATTGCAGTGAGCCAAGATTGTGCCACTGAACTCCAGCCTAGCAACAGAGTGAGACTCCGTCTCAAAAATAAAAAATAAATTTTTAAAAATCCTCCAAGAAGTTTGGGATTATGTTAAATGACCAAATGTAAGAATAGTTTGTGTTCCCAAGGAAGAAGAGAAATCTAAGAATTTGGAATACATATTTGAAGGAATAATCAAGGAAAACTTCCCTGGCCTTGCTAGAGATCTAGACATCCAAACACAAAAAGCTGAAAGAACACCTGGTTAATTCATCACAAAAGACCATCACCAAGGCACATAGTCAAGTTATCTAAAGTCAAGATGAAGGAAAAAATATTAACAGATGTCAGGCAAAAGCATCAGATAACCTATAAAGGAAAACCTATCAGATTAACAGCACATTTCTCAGCAAAAACCCTACAAGCTAGAAAGAATTGGGGCCCTATCTTTAGCCTATTTAAACAAATAACAATCAGCCAAGAATTTTGTATCCAGTAAAACTAACCTCCATAAATGAGGATACTGTCTTTTTCAGACAAACGTTGAGAGAATTCACCACTACCAAGTCAGCACTACAAGAAATGCTAAAAGAAGCTCTAAATCTTGAAACAAATCCTCAATACACACCAAAACAGAACCTTCTTAAAGCATGAATCTCACAGGACCTATATAACAATAACACAATGAAAAAAAAAATATTCAGGCAACAAATAGCATGACGAATAGAATAGTACCTCACATCTCAATACTAATAGTGATTGTAAATTGTGTGAATCTTCCAACTAAACAATACAGAATGGCAGAATAAACAAGATTTCACCATCCAAGTATCTGCTGTCTTCAAGAGACTTACTTGACACATAAGGACTCACACATAACTTAAGGTAAATAGGTGGAAAAAGATATCCCATGCAAATAGAATCCAAAAGTGAGCGGGAGTAGCTATTCTTATATTAGACAAAACAAACTTTAAAGCAACAGCAGTTAAAGACAAAGACAGACATTATATAATGATTTAAAGGACTAGTCCAACAGGAAAATACCACAATCCTAAATATATATGCACCTGACTCTGGAGCTTCCAGATTTATAGTAGCTCCCAATTACTACTAAACCTAGGAAATAAGATAGACAGCAACACAACAGCAGTAGGAGACTTTACTACTTCGCTGACAGCATTTGACAGTTCATCAAGACAGAAAGTCAAAGAAACAATGGACTTAAGCTATACCTACAACAAATGGACTTAACAGATATTTAAAGAACATTCTGCCCAACAACTGAAGAATATACATTCCATTTATCAGCAAAAGGGAATATTCTCCAAGATAGACCATATGACAGGCCACAAAACGAGTCTCAACAAATTTAAGAAAGTCGAAATTATATCAAGTACTCTCCCTGACCACCATGGAATAAAATTGGAAATCAACTTCAGAAGGAAACCTCAAAACCATGCCTATGTGGAAAGTAAATGACATGCTCCTAAATGATCTCTGAGTCAACAAAGAAATAAAGATGGAAATTTAAAAATTCTTTGAACTGAACAACAATAGTGACACAACCTCTAAAAATCTCAGGGATTCAGCAAAAGCAGTGCTAAGAGGCAGTTCATAGCATTAAATGTATACATCAAAAAGTCTGAAAAAGCACAAATAGACAATCAAAAGTCACACCTCACGGAAGTGGAGAAACAAGAACAGTCCAAACCCAAACCCAGCAGAAGAAAAGAAATAAGATCAGAGCAGAACTAAATGAAATTCAAACAAAAAAATACAAAAGTTAAATGAAACAAGCACCTGATTCTTTGAAAAGAGAAACAAAATTGATATATCATTAACAAGATTAACCAAGAAAAGAGAGAAGATTCAAATAAGCTCAATTAGAAATGAAATGGGAGATATTGCAACTGATACCACAGAAATACAAAATATCATTCAAGGTTTATGGACGCCTTTACACGTATAAACTAGGAAACCCAGAAGAGATGGATAAATTCCTGGAAAAATACAACCCTCCTAGATTAAACCAGGAAGATATAGAATCTCTAAACAGACCAATAACCAGCAGCAAGATTGAAATGGTAATTTAAAAATTGTGAACAACAACAACAAAAAAGTCCAGGATCAGACAGATTCACAGCTGAATTCTATCAGACATTCAAAGAAGATTTGATACAAATCCTACTAACACTACTCCAAAAGATAGACAAAGAGGGAATCCTCCCTAAATCATTCTATGAAGCCAATATCACCCTAATACCAAAACCAGGACAGGACATAACCAAAAAAGAAAACTACAGACCAATATGCCTGATGAACAAAAATGCAAAAATCCTCAACAAAATACGACCTAGCTAAATCCAACAGCGTATCAAAAAGATAATACACCATGATCAAGTGGGTTTCATACCAAAGATGGCTTAACATCTGCCAGTCAATAAATGTGATATACCACACAAACAGAATTGAAAACAAAAATCACATGATCATTTCAACAGATATAAAAAAAGCATTTGACAAAATCCAGCATACTTTTATGATTAAAACCCTCAGCAAAATCAGCATAGAAGGGACATAGTTTAAGGTAATAAAAGCCATCTATGATAAACCCACAGCCAACAACATACTGAACAGGAAAAAGTTGAAAGCATTTCCCCTGAGAACTGAAACAAGATGAGGACGCCTACTTTCACCACTCATATTCAACATAGTACTGGAAGTCCTAGCCAGAGCAATCAGACAAGAGAAAGAAAGAAAGAAAGAAAGGGCATCTAAATCAGCAAAGAAGAAGTCAAACTGTTGCTGTATGCTGATGACATGATTGTATACCTAAAAAATTCTAAAGACTCATCCAAAAAACTCCTAGAGCTGGTAAAAGAATTCAGCAAAGTTTCAATGTACATTAATTTTGTAGCCCTGCTACACACCAACAGCAAACAAGCTAAGAATCAAATCAAGAACTCAACCTCTTTTACCATACCTGCAAAAAAAATTAAACACTTAGAAGTATACTTAACCAAGGAAGTGAACAACCTCTACAAGGAAAACTACAAAAATGCTGCTGAAATAAATATTAGATAACACAAACAAATGGAAATACATCCCATGTTCATGAATCAGTAGAATAAATATTGTGAAAATGACCATACTGCCAAAAGCAATCTATAAATTGAATGCAATTCCCACGAAAATACCATCGTCATTATTCACAGAACTAGAAAAAAAAATACTAAAATTCACATAGAACCAAAAAGGAGCCCACATAGCCAAAGCAAGACTAAGCAGAAAGAAAAAATCTGGAGGCATTACATTACCCACTTCATACTTCACTATAAGGCCATAGTCACCAAAATATCATGGTGCTGGCATAAAAAAGGCATATAGACCAAGGGGATACAATACAGAACCCAGAAATAAGATCAAATACCTACAATCAACTGATTTTCAACAAAGCAAACAAAAACATAAAGTGCGGAAAGGACACCCTATTCAACAAATGGTGCTGGGATAATTGGCAAGCCACATGTAGAAGACTAAAACTGGATACTCATCTCTCATCTTATGAAAAAAATCGACTCAAAATGGATCAAAGACTTAAATCTAAGACTTGAAACCATAAAAATTCTAAAAGATAACATTGGAAAAACTCTTCTAGACTTTGGCTTAGGCAAAGACTTCATGATCAAGAACCCAAAAGCAAATGTAACAAAAACAAATATAAATAGACGGGACTTAATTAAACCAAAAAGCTCCCACATATCAAAAGAAATATTCAGCAGAGTCAACAGGCAGCCCACAGAGTGGGAGAAAATCTGCACAATCCATACATCTGACAAAGGACTAATATCCAGAATCTACAAGGAACTCAAACAAATCAGCAAGAAATAAAACAAACAATCCCATCAAAATGTAGGCTAAGGCAATGAATAGACAACTCTCAAAAGAAGATATACAAATGGCCAACAAATACATGAAAAAAGGCTCAACATCACTAATGATCAGGGAATTGCAAATCAAAACCCACAATGCAATACCACCTCAGTTTTGCAAGAATAGCCATAATCACAAAATCAAAAAATAGAAGTTGGCATGGAAGTGGTGAAAATGGAACACTTTACCAGTGTTGGTGGGAAAGTAAACTAGTACAACCACTATGGAAAACAGTGTGGAGATTCTATAAATAACTAAAAGTAGATCTACCATTTGATCCAGCAATCTCCCTCCTGGGATCCACCCTGAGTAAAAGAAGCCATTATACGAAAAAGATACCTGAACACTCATATTTACAGCAGCACAGTTCACAATTGCAAAATTATGGAACCAGCCCAAATGCCCACCAATCAATGAGCGGACAAAGAAAATGTGACATATCCTTATCTATATAGATATTATACACACACACACACACACACATATATATATATAAAACACGGAATACTACTCAGCCATAAAAAGGAACAAAATAATGACATTCACAGTAACCTGAATGGAATTGGAGACCATTATTCCAAGTGAAGTAACTCAGTATTGGAAAACCATTGTATATTCTCACTCAGAAGTGGGAGCTAAGCTATGAGGATACAAAGGCATAAGAATGATACAATGGATTTTTGGGACTCAGAGGAAAGGCGGGGGCAGGGATAAAAGACTACATGTTGGGTACAGTGTACACTACTTGGGCAATGGTTGCATTAAAATCTCAGAAATCACCACGAAAGAACCCATTCACATAACAAAACACCACCTATTCCCCAAAAAACCTACTGAAGAAAAAAGAAAAATAATGGGCAATGGATGGTAGTGATGGATGCACAACAAGGACAATGTAGTTAGTGCCTTGAATTGTACATTTAAATGGTTAAAATGGAACATTTTATGTTAGGTACATTTTATCACAAATTTTTTAAAACTAATGAACAGTATTAAAAAGTGTTAGAGAAGAGTAGAAAATATCAGCAATACTATTATACTCATATTTCATATTTTTGTTATGTTAGTAATAAATACCAATACAAACCATTATATTCATACTATATATTTTTGTTATAATGTTAATAAATACCAGCACAATGCATACTATATGCCAAATACTATTTAAGCATAGAAATATAGCCTATGTCACTACTTCTCCCAGACTAGTCATAAAATTAAAGCTTTTTAAACGTTAAAATAAAACAAAATCACCTTTGAGTTTGACCGTTAGCTTACTTCCTGCTTGATATTTGTTCTTATATCCTCAAAGCATTCTAGAGGGGAAAGAGCATATATTTGCTAAAAGTATCCCAGTAGTGCCTGTTAATTGCTAAAGAACACCCTGGCCATCCAAACTTTCCTAGAGCCAATTAAAGCCTTCTGTTAACAGAGGTATGGATAGAACAATACCTTATATGATATATAAAATACAAGCTAGTTG
This sequence comes from Macaca nemestrina, assembly GCF_043159975.1. Lineage (NCBI taxonomy): Eukaryota > Metazoa > Chordata > Mammalia > Primates > Cercopithecidae > Macaca > Macaca nemestrina. The sequence goes on along the minus strand of NC_092131.1, from coordinate 147,482,526 downwards.
GGATTTTTGATGCTTGTCCTATTTAGTTAAGTCATAAATCATGGAAGATCAAATAAGATAAAGACTCTAAGAAAAAACAGAACCTTCTTCTTTTACCTTTTGTTTATATGGGTTAACATAGAAAAGAAAAAAACGACTCAATTGAAAAGTGAGAAATATTATTGGACTTACAAAATCTTCACGGAATTCCCTCTGTCTAAAATAAGTTTAGATCAAAACGGTCTGATTCCCATTGCACTGTAGGGGTCTTATAGATAGAAAACCAACAGGATGTGATGAAAAAGGAACACCAAGGCCAGAGGGAGAGATCTAGATGTTATTTAGATAAGATGGTCAGAGAAGAAATCTCTACTGATATGATGTGTAAGCTGAAACATGAAAAATACATGGTTTCCTTAGCATAGCTCTTTGAAGTATTTTTCTATTTCATAGCTGGAAGTGGAGTACTCAAGACAGCACTGGGAAAAGTGTAGTTTGTAGGGGTTTATAGGAGAAACAGCATAGTTTATATGTAAACACAGGAGGCTGATAGCATAGGCCTACATAGGAAATAATAGAGAAATTAGCTTTTTCGTATGATGCGAAATCACTAAAAGGGAGCAACATGATCAAATTTCTTTTTAAAATTCTCTGTGTGCATCCTGTGTGAAAGAGACTTGAGGGGTTCTAGACAGAAAGACCAGTGAGGTAGCTATTGAAATAGTCTGGAAAAAGTGGTTGTAATTTGTGTCTCGAGTGATGAAGAGATTATTACTAAAGGTCTATTTGGATGTAAACTTAACACACTTGGCCGATAGGTTGCATGCAGGAATTGAAATTAAGGAAAGGTTAATTCCCAGTTGCCAGCTCCAGGCACTGAACGTATGGGTTGAGGGGAGGGTGTCACTGACTGAACTTGAGCCCAGGAAGACTGAGAAGATCCAGTGTGGGAGGGCAAAGCAAAGCCTCCATCTTAGAAACATTCCATTTGAGATACTTGTGAGACATTCCAGGGAAGACAACTAGGTAATTCATTAGGTGAATGGGATGCAGTCTAATCTGGAGTTTTTATACTGCCAGTAACTGAGGATCTTGAGTTTTAATGACCACACAGTGGACAAACAAGAAGCCTTAGGTCTGTTCAAGATTTGAATATATACATTTTCATAAATGCAAAACTCCATGGGTCTACGCACTCAGTAGTAGTGAGGACAGGGGAAAAATACTGCAACAATGGAAGATGTCAGAGAACCGTTTTTTAGGCAGGACTCTGAGTAGAAGAGAGAAAAAGGCCCCCAGTAAAATTTGCTACAGAAAGCAAATTCTCATGCAAGTTTAGATGAGTTCATATTACCCACTATGTCCAAAAACCTATTATATCTTATAAAGTTCTTTTTTTGAGAAATTAAGTTTTAGGATTCTCTTTTTATTGTATATATTTAAGGTATATAACATCATGTTTCAAATACATATACACAATGAAATTGTTACTAAGGACAAGCAAATTAATATATCCATCATCGCATATAGTTACCCTTTTTGTCATGGCAAGAGTACCTAAAACCTACTCTTTTAGTAAAAATCCCAAATACAATACAATCCTATTAACTATATTCCTTATGTTATACATTAGATCTCTAGATTGTTCATCCTACGTATCTGCTAGTTTGTGTCATTTTTACTACATATCCCTATTTCCTACCCCACCTCCCCAATGATAATCACCATTTTATTCTCTATCTTGTGTATATGACTTTGGAAGTTCATTTAAAGTCATACTGAATTAAAAGTACTCCCTGGAATCTGGTAGGAAATAATCCAGATATATTAGTCACCACAATAATCATAAAAGTTTAATTTTTCAGTTAAAAACAGCCATTATCAGAATATATTTGTAAAAATCATCTAGCCATACACCTAAAATAAAACACACAAAGGGATAAAAGTATTGATAAAGGCATACCAGAAAAATACTATGGGAAAAAAAGCTGAGAAACCTATTTAATATCAAACTGTATATGTGTTAAAGGAAAAAGTATTATTAGCAATAAAAAGGGTTATTATATAATAGTTTCAACAAATATAATAATTACAAAGTTGCATTCCCCTAATAACATAGGTTAAAAATGGTAAGAAAACCAGACAGGACAATAGTAACTAAATGAAAATACCAGCACAGTAAGAGATTTTAACATACCTCTATCAGACAATTATAGGTCAAGCACGAGGAAAATCAGTATCAATGTAGAAAAATTTGAGCAACACACACTCTTCAAAAAATGATGCTGGAAAAACCATATCCATATGCAGAAGAATGAAACTAGACCCCTACTCTTACCATATAAAAAAACACATAAAAATGGATTAAAGACTTAAATCTAAGACTTCAAATTATGAAACTATTACAACAATGAACAAACTAGATGTCATGGACCCAAGTAGAATCAAGCATTCAAAAACTTAAGAATATACCTTCTTCTGAATCACATAAGAAATATATAGAAGACTGACCATGTGCCAATTCATAGCATAAATATCAACAAATTTTAAGAAACTCATGTCATAGAGACTTATCCTATGATCACAATTAAATAGGTTTTCTTGTGTTAAAAAGCTATCCCCAATTCTCAGTGACTTACGATATCAAAGGTATATTTCTCCCTCATGCTACAGCTCCAGTGCAGGACAGCAGAAAACTTGGCTCTTCACAATCGCCCAGGAACCCAGGCTGAAGTAGGCTTGCCATTTTACTTTTTGGAACATACAATATTCTCCACTGATCAAGAGGGAAAGAAAGAGATGGAGGATCAGACTTTGACTGTTAAATTATTATACCTGGCCCAGGCACATAACACTTCCACCCATGTGCACGTCACAGAGCAAGTTAAAGAGCTTGAACTAATTGCAAGGGACCTGGGAAATATGGCAGACCTCATGGGCATCTTGAGAGAAGTATAAAGTTCACTGCCCACACCCAGCCTTCAGATCACTTCGCTGCCTTCTTCCTACATGTAGAGCACAATCAACACCTCTCCAAGTTGATTTTATAACAGAGAACCTCAATATATGTAATGTGGCACACAAACAGAAGAAAACATATGATAATATCATATTTTAAGGGAAAATATAAGTTACCTTGTAATTATTTTTAACTTAATTACTTATAAGTTAACATAATTACTTTTATAAATTTTATTCATTATAAATAAGACAACTATAAACTATTGTGTGGAGAGAGGCAAACAGATTTTAAACTTTACACAGAAAAAAAGAAACAAGCAAGAAAATCCAAGAAAACAGTAAAAAAGAAAACCATGATGGGAAATAACTCACCAAACATTAAAACATACTATGAACATTGTAAATAAAATGGTATGGTACAGGGTACATGCGTTGATAAATAGACTAGTGGACTAGAAACATAGACTCCAAATGGTATATATATGAATTTAGTATATATTAAAAATACCATCTCAATTCACAAAGATAAATTTTTTAAATAAATAATGCTTAAGAATCTGGTTAGTATTAGGGAAAATATAAAATTAGATTCAGTTACATCATGCATAAAAACAAACTTTAAATAGATCAGGGATATAAAAATGAAAACTTACAAGTAGCAAAAAAAAAAGGGGGGGGGGTGCGTGTGAATTTTTTTATAACCCATCTATAGGGAAAGGCTTTGAAACTGTGACTTAAAAATCCAGAGGCAATAAAAGAGAAAATTTTTAAATTTGACTACATAGAAATTGTTTTAAAGTTGTCATGGCAAAAACATACCAGAAACCCAGTCAAAAGGCCACTGATGAAATGCGAGAAAATGGTTACAACATATGCTGCAAAGCACTCATATTCCTAATATGTAAAGAACTCCTAAAATTTGATGAACAGAGCATTAAAAATCCAATAACTATGAAGAAAAGACATAAACAGATAATTCACAATGAAAAGATTTTAAAAGTCTTTAAGGATACAGGAGTCAACCTTGAAGGAACTTCTCACAGGCAAAAGCAGGGACAACTTGAGTTTAAAAAATAGGTAGTGATAATAGTGAATGACATGCCTCAGAATAAATATCTATCCATAAGTCCATCTAATATAAATAACTGGAGAAAGAATAAAAGGAAAAGGAAAGAAATAAGAGACAGCTCTTCCTTACATTAGAATTCCAATCGATTAATGTAGAAAGAATAAAGCAAAGAGAAATGGAAAATATCCAATAGGCAGATATCACAGTAGTAATTGTTGTAGGCAAGAGTCGTCTATTAACAAGAAAATCAGCAGGCAAAAGTATAAAGAGAACCAGAATACTTACATAGTCTCAAATAAACTTATTAATTGAACTACTTAATTAATATTAAACTAATTTATTAATTTTAAAAGAAAAATAGTAACATTATAGTCCAAAAACTTAATAATTTTCTTTAACTTCAACATGCTAAACAAGCTATCACACATAACATCACCAATAAGAATATACATCAATAACATACATCTTCTGATATGATAAACTGCAAATGGTATAAAATCATTCTGGAATATTCCTGTCAAATACTCATAACTTCAAACTAATCATGAAAAATCATAGGCTATACCCAAATTAATGGGACATTCATGAAAATGATCAGAACACCTCAAATGTGTCAAGATCATGATAAAGACATACTAAAAAATGTCACAGATTGGAGCAGATTAAGGAGAGATGAAAACTAAATAAAATGTGTTATTTGGCATAAGTTCCTGAATCTGAAAAAGTATGTTAGCAAAAAAGTTTGCAAAATTCAATTGAAGTCTTTAGATTAGCAAGTAATACTGAATCGATGTGAATCTTCTGATTTGGGTCATTGTGCCATGTTCCTTTTGGAGGCTAACCTTAAGGGATGCTTTGTAAAGACTGTTCCATAATTCTCTGTACTCTTGCAACTTTTTATAAGTCTAAAATTATTTCAAAATATGTTTATGATATAATTGTTGAAAGCAATAAAGCATATTGTAAGGGTTAAAACATACATAGAAGTAAAACTAGGACAAAAATCACACAAAAGATGGGAGGAAAGAAAAAATATGCTTTTGTGAGACTGTTACACTAGATGTGAAGTAGTATATTATTTGAAAGTAGACTGTGAAAAGTTAGTAATAGTGACATGTGTATGTGAATACATATATAAAACTCTAGAGCAAACACTAAAAAATAAAATGGCATAAATTGAAAGAAAGATAGATAAGGCAGTTACATAGAAAAGGCAGAAAATAATACTACATTTACTCACAAAATTATATGATGACCAACGAAGAGACAATAGAATATATAGACAAACTATTCAAATCATTAAGTTTAGCATGTTTATTAATTAAAGATGAATATGAAAATACATTTCTATATACTAGATGAGAACACCCAAAAAAAGGTGCTATCTTTTTAAGGAAAGATACTGAGTTTAAATTCTGGAAATAGCTGTATTATTTTAGGCCACACATTTTGCTGAAAACAGCTAGAAATCTGGAGGTACATTTCATCAAAATAATGTATAATGTCATTAGGAGGCTAATTAGAATGGCAGTGAGGAATTGTGGGGCCAATATCTAGATCAGTAGGTAATCACAGAGAAGTGAGCCCTGCATTCACAGAATTATTTTTTCCCTCAAGGCCATCAGTGATCTGTGAAACAACAGATTGGAGTGTAAGAACAGAACATACAGAATCACTGACTTCATGGAGCCTAATATCCTTCAGGTTCATCTATACTGTCCCAAATGACATAATTACCCCTATTTAAAGCTGAATAGTATTCCATTGTGTATAATTACCACATTTCCTTTACCCATTCATCTACTAATACACACTTAGGTTGAGTCTCTATCTTGGCTGCTGTGAATAATGCTGCAATGAACAAGGGAATGCAGGTATCTCCCTGATATATTGATTTCAATGCTTTTCATTATATACGCAGACATGGGATTGCTGGATCATAGGATAGTTATATTTTTACTTCTGTATTTCAATTAGGTTACCAGTTTTCTTGCTATTTAGTTAAGCTCCTCACATATTTTGGATATTAACCCTTTATTAGATGCATGGTATGCAAATATTTTCTCTCATTCTGTAGATTTCTTAATTCTGTTATTTTCTTTACTGTGTACAAAGATTTTAACTTAATCCAAACCCACTTGTCTGTTTTAACTTTTGTTACCTATGCTTTGAGTTTTGTATCACATGATCTTACATGTGGAATCTAAAAAAGTCTAACTCATAGAAGTAGAAGGTATAATAGTGGTTACCAGAGGCTTGGGGTAGAAAGGGAAGGAAAGGAGAAGTGTTGGTTAAAGGGCACTAAGTTTCAGTCACACAGGAAGAAACTATTGTTTTTTAGATCTACTGCACAGCAGGATGACTACAGGTAATAATTTATTATATGGCAGCAAAAACCAAAATTGACAAATGGGATCTAATTAAACTAAAGAGCTTCTGCACAACAAAAAAAACTACCATCAGAGTGAACAGGCAACCTACAGAATGGGAGAAAATTTTTGCAATCTACTCATCTGACAACGGGCTAATATCCAGAATCTACAAAGAACTCAAACAAATTTACAATTAAAAAACAACCCCATCAAAAAGTAGGCGAAGGATATGAACAGATATTTCTCAAAAGAAGAAATTTATGCAGCCAACAGACACATGAAAAAATGCTCATCATCACTCGCCATCAGAGAAATGCAGATCAAAACCACAATGAGATACCATCTCACACCAGTTAGAATGGCCATCATTAAAAAGTCAGGAAACAACAGATGTTGGAGAGGATGTGGAGAAATAGGAACACTTTTACACCGTTAGTGGGACTGTAAACTAGTTCAACCATTGTGGAAGACAGTGTGGCGATTCCTCAAGGATCTAGAACTAGAAATACCATTTGACCCAGTCATTCCATTACTGGGTATATACCCAAAGGATTATAAATCATGCTGCTATAAAGACATATGCACATGTATGTTTACTGCAGCACTATTCACAATAGCAAAGACTTGGAATCAACCCAAATGTCCATCAGTGATAGACTGGGTTAAGAAAATGTGGCACATATACACCATGGAATACTATGCAACCTTAAAAAAGGATGAGTTCATGTCCTTTGTAGGGACATGGATGACGCTGGAAACCATCATTCTCAGCAAATTATCGCAAGGACAAAAAACCAAGCACTGTATGTTCTCACTCATGGGTGGGAATTGAACAATGAGATCACTTGGACAGAGGAAGGGGAACATCACACACCGGGGCCTGTCATGGGGTTGGGGGAGTGGGAAGGGATAGCATTAGGAGATATACCTAATGTAAATGACAAGTTAATGGGTGCAGCACACCAACATGGCATATGTATACATATGTAACAAACCTGCATGTTGTGCCCATGTACCCTAGAACTTAAAGTATAATTTAAAAAAAGAAAAAATATAGCTGAGAGTAAATTTCAAATGTCTTACCATGAAAAATGATAAGTGAGGTGACGGATTTGTTTATTAGCTTGATTTAGTCATTCCAGGCTGTGTGTGTGTGTATAAACATCAAATTGCACTCCAAAATGTGTGAAATTATGATTATTTCAAATAATATTAACTTTTAAGAATTCATTGGACTTTGGGGACAAAGATTTTGGTTCAAGATCCAACAAGAAGAGTAAGACCTGGTAAATCCTTCATAGCTACACATTAATGGAATAAGGGTAAAGTGGGACTGTATCTACCCTCATAATCTAGGATCATCTCGTTTTCTGATTGGATGATGGTGCTCCATGCTTAGCTGCCTGCAAGAAACAAAAGTGACTCCACATTACAATAAGACCATCCAGAGCCTCAAAATAGTTTGATAGTTTTTTCTAAACAATGTTTAGCACATAGCAGAAAATAAGTCGGCCTATGAAACATATGAGTTAACCTAAAGAGAAAATATACAAACCAAAGGATATCAAGGTGTTAAGATTCAAATTTTAAAACTTTAAACATTCCCATTACTTGAACATATTACTCCTGTTAGGATTCAAATTTTAAATTTTTTTTTTATTTTTAAATTTAAAAATTGTAATTACCATTGAAAATCTTTAAATTTTTAAATTTTAACCTTAACGGGATTAATATGTTCAAGTTATATGAATTTCATTGCAGTAGTAGAAACTCAAAAATCAAATATAAATTCTGTTTAAAAATGTACAATAAATAAAACACTGAATTCATTGGACACTGGAGATGGGAGATGTATTAGTCTATTCTCACAATGCTACAAAGAACTACCTGAGACTGAGTAATTTATGAAGAAAAGAGGATTAATTGACTCATGGATCCACAGGCTGTACAGGAAGCATGGGTATGAGGCCTCAAGAAGCTTACAATTATGGCAGAAGGCTGGAGGGGTGGGGCGCATACACAGCTTACAGCTTACTGTGGTGGATCAGGAGAGAGAGTGAAGGGGGAAGTGCTACATGCTTTTCAAACAACCAGATGTTGTGAGAACTCACTATCACAAGAACAGCAAGGGGGAAACCACCCCATGATGCACTCATTCCCACCAGGTCTCTCCCCCAACACTCAGGATTACAATTCAACATGAGGGGGTGGGGACACAGAACCAAACCAAATCAAGAGAAATGTTAAACAGAATATAAATTATAAGAAAATATTTAGAGTAAATGCAAAGAGACAGAGAGAGTAAAGAAAAGCAATACTTGGAGAGATATTAGCTACGAATTTTCCAAAACTGATGAAAAGCACAAAGCCACAGATTGCAGAGGCATCATGCACAACAATAAGGATAAACAGAAGGAAACACACATCAGAGTAAAACTGCAGAAAATCAAGGACAAAGGTTACTGGAAGGCAGCAAGACAGACAGCGAGAGAGAGAGAGAAAGAAAGAATTTGTCACTCTGTCCAAAAACTAGGAGTGACAATTGAGTTTCAACAGAAACAGTGGAAACTATGAGACAATTTGTCAATATAAAAAAATAGGGTAAAAAATAACTAGAAACCTAGGGTTCTATAACAGCAAAAATATCATTCAGAAATGAAAACAAAATTTAAAATGTTTTCATATAAATAAAACAGAGAGTATTTCACCAGTAGATCTGAATTAAAAGGGGGCTGAACTGAGTATAAGAATACACTAAATAACAGTTTAGAGATACAAGAAAAAAGAACAATAAAAAGGATAAACATTGATTGCAGGAAACAACAATAAAATGATATCTAGTGAGAATTCTATTTGATGACAACAAATATAACTACAATAAAAATAAACACAATAAAATTAGCAACATTGACATAACTTGACAATGGTAAATGAAATTAAGTATTCTAAATTCTTCACACGGCCCACACATAACTATGTATTTTAATTTATGTTAGGCTTCAATGAAACAATGATACATAGCCATAACTGAAAGAATAGAAAAAAATATATGTAGGCCAGGGGTGGTGGCTCATGCCTGTAATCCCAGCACTTTGGGAGGCCGAGGCAGGCAGATCACAAGGTCAGGAGTTTGAGACCAGCCTGACCAATGTGGTGAAATCCCATCTCTACTAAATACAAAAAAAAAAAAAAAAAAATTAGCCAGGAATGGTGACCCTCACCTGTAATCCCAGCTACACAGGCGGCTGAAGCAGGAGAATTACTTGAATCTGGGAGACTGAGGTTACAGTGAGCCAACATTGCACCATTGCACTCCAGCCTGGGTGACAGAGCAAGACTCCGTCTCAAGAAAAACAAAAAAGAAAGAAAGAAAGAAAAGAAAGAATATATGTAATTACCAAGCTAACAGAAGAAAAAAGGGAAAATAAATTGAAAACAAATACAAAAGTAGGGAAAAAAGCAGAGAAAGGGGAACTTTATATATCCATTATAATATTAAATGTAAACAGCTTAAATATTCCAAAGGTAACGAGGTGTTTTTTTGTTTTTTGTTTTGTTTTTAATAAAACATACCTTCAGGTTTCTATTTGTTAACTGAGGATGAGGATCAAGAGATGAGGCACAGGAGTAAATTCTAAGGATAATGGAATTTGTTCCATATTTTAATTGTGGTGGTAGTTAGACAGGTATAAAAATTTGTCAAATCTTTAACAAATGTTTTTGGGTCTATACTCAAAAATGTATGCTATTAATATAATAACATCTATTTTAAAAAGGACAGTGAAGTCAGCTTTAATGGGTACTTACTGGCCAAATCTACAATTTGATGATGAAAATAAATAATAACAATGGATTACATGTTGAGAAAATGGAATACATAAGTCCCTACTATATAAATAAACAAGGCTAGGGGTATCTCTTCTTTAAAGCAAAAAGAGAACTAAAAAACTGAATGAATAAATGAATGACAAAAATATAAAATCAAAATTCAGAATCAATATAGTGGTAGCTAATTCAGCCAGGAATCATCAGTAAATGCAACGGCTAGAGGACAGTAATTTGATGAAGAACCAGATATTGACATAGCCCCAGAGTATTTTCCCCAAAAATACTATCTGTTACAGGGGGAAAATGGTGATATCATTGTGAAGATACCTGGGAGGCATTCACATGGCCAAGTGATCAAGTTTAGCCTGCATATTTTCTGACCTGAGAGGAAGATCACATGATTTTTGTCATATTCCTGACAAGAATGTATCACTTGAATATGGTCATGAGGAAACAATGGAGGAACCCATGTTGAGGGATACCATAAAGACTGAGAGGCCTCTATTCTATAAAATCTCCAAGTCATGAAAAACTGAGACAGCCCGAGGAACTCTTTAAAGGAGATATAAGATACTTAACTAAAATCTATGCATGATATTCAATTGCATCAAGGATCAGATCGAAAAAAGACACTCTGTTGGGATAATGAGATTTAAATGAGGTCTGTGAGTTGGATGGTGGTATTGTATTAATGTTGATTTCCTGCTTTGGATAATTATATTGTGCTAATAGGAAAGAGTAGGTGGAATAGTTCAGGAAAAGACAAATGATAATCATCGTAAAATAGACATTATACATGCATACAACATACCTTATATTGAAAGAGTTGATGAAGGCTATTTGGTGAAATACCAACAATTAGGGCACCTGTATGAATGAGTAAGGGAATATGAGAGGTTTTTTATACTGTTTGAAATAGTTTGAAATATTTCTAAGTAAATTATGAAAAAAGGTAATGAGAAATACCTACATATACCAATAAGCAGTGATCATTCAGCACATATTAAGTAAAAAAATAAGGTGTAGAATAGTTTATGATGTGTTTGTCATGTGTCTTACTGTTAGCATTAATACCGGTATTGTTATTTTACAATTATTATATAAATATTACAGAATAAGACAAATATGGTAATTTTATAAAGAACTAAGATATCCAATATAAAGGAAAAGGAGATAAATATATTTTTAATGATTAATTGTATGTATTTTTAAAATGTATTCTTTAGTTCTGCTCATTAAAATAACCCGGAAGCACTAAAAACCCAGTAGCAATGAACATCACCATTTCTTAGATGATGGTGTCCAAAACCAATCCACTAGAAGTAGGGCTCCTTAGAGAAATTAACTAATTCCTGATCATGTGCAGAAAATGTACAAAATAAACCTATTTTTTGTAAGGAAAATAAATATCAAAAAGTTCTTTCTGAGCTAGTGTCAAAAGAATACAAAAAGCTATCTTAAAGACACACAGTAAACAAAAGAGAAAACATGCATCAACATGGTTAATGATGACAGTTGATCAAAATGTCAAATAAGTCATGAATTCAAAGTGATACTTTTTGGGGTGAACAAAAAACTGTTATTTTTTTTTTTTTTTGGAGATTGCCAGAATGCCATCAAATTAATCTGAAAGTTAAAATTAGTTAATTGAAAGCCAACACATTAATTCTGAAAGTTAAAGGAATAAATCAAATATTGATCTTATTTTTTCTGTGTGAACTTTATTTCACAATAAACAGATAGCTCTTCCACTAATCCATTGAGTGACCTTGTGTGAGTCTCTCCACCTCTCCAAGCCTTGTTATCCATCTATAAATGAAGATAATAATGCCTGCTTTATAGCAATGTTAAGAGCATTAAAATAGACAATATATGTAATGCTTCTAGTACAGAGGCTTACTTTCTCTGCAGAGCTTTTTATAATACTTAAGGACATTTAACCCATCATGCACTTCTTTTGTATTCTACAGACCATTCTCCAGTTCATTCGTTTATCATAAAACTTTACCTACTGAAGGGTCTACCATTTATTAAGCACTGGGTTAGAGTTGAAGTATAAAAATTAAGACATGCTCCCTGATCTCAGCATTTTTTTTTTTTTTTTTTTTTTTTTTTTTGAGACAGAGTCTCGCTCTGTCACCCAGGCTGAAGCGCAGTGGTGCAATGTGGGCTCACTACAACCTCTGCCTCTCGGGTTCATGCCATTCTCCTGCCTCAGCCTCCCGAGTAGTGGGGACTACAGGCGCCCACCACCACGGCCGGCTAATTTTTTGTATTTTTAGTAGAGACGGGTTTCACCATGTTAGCCACAATAGTATCGATCTCCTGACCTTGTGATCTGCCCGCCTTGGCCTCCCAAAGTGCTGGGATTACAGGCCTGAGCCACCGCGCCTGGCCAGAATTTTCAATCTGGTAGAACCACTATCCAAAAGACAGTTGTTGAATCAAACAGAAATTTCCAGACCAGTTTAGATTTCAGGAGCCTGTCTAGGCAGTTCTCTAACACCCATGCTTCTTATGCTTTAAAAAAAAAAAAAAAAAAAAAAAAACGACACCAGTAGTTTTGGAAAGAAAATAATAAAACAGCCAAATTAACAAGACCAACAAGATAACAAAAAATAGATATAATATTGCTTAGAGTTACAGGTGACGGTGTCCAGAGGGTATGTCTATATTCAGTCTTAGCCTGCCTGACAGTACACAGGCACCATTAAACTATTCAGGTCACGTTAATGGAATAGGACAAATGGGGCAAGAATGAAGATTAATGAAGACAAACAGCATTTGAAATGGCAGGATCTAATTCTAGGTAAGCTGCCTTAGAGATGACAGCTGAAATTTGCTCATACCCCAAAACACAACCCAACAGCAATTCATTATATGTATCAAATGAGATGAGAATCAACGACCCAGAGTATGTGCCTGTCTTCTGGGAATCTCCTGCACGCAGGTGGCAAGCCGGACACAAAAATCTATCACATTCTGGGTATAAAGGCTTCTATTGTAAAACCAGCATATAAACAAGGCTAGTGTCCACTGAGAAATCTTGAGTAATCATGATTTTTTGGAGTGGTATCTTGGTTGTGTGCCAGCTGTTATATCCAGTTGTGGATTAATTTTTAGCTATATACTGTTTCTCAGACTATTACATATAAACACTCAAATGAAAGCAAAACAAAAGAAAGTAAAAGCAGCCAGTGGATAAACTCGCATTTTTTAAATGCTGAAAATCATGCACTGAACGATTAATGGCTGACATATTCGGTACAGTGAAATATGTAGCCTATAGAAAATAACAGAGATAAAATGGTAAAAATAACAGACATAAAAATGGTACAAATGACAGAGATAAACATGGCCTCTTCAGCACATCCCAACATTTTTCACATTGTGTCATACATAGAAAATGTTGACATCTGTACAGCACTGGAGTAGGCTACTGGAGGCCATTGGCCAGGAAGCTCTGTTATCTAGGTCTTGCTCAGTTGACTCGGTGAAAAACGCTCTTCCATGAATTCACTGTACACCTAAGCTAAGGGTTTTCAAACAGCACTGTGAGTGGTCTTATGGGTTCTGAGATGGAGCCGGAGGAATTCTGGTTAGGTAGACCTCTACACTCTCACCCCAGAGCAACTCCACTTTTTTCTGTTTCCTTAAAGAAAAAAAAAAAAAAAACACTAAGGAAAAAATACATTTGGCAAATTAATTCCTTCAAAGACAATTGTAATTAAATTTTAAAATAAAAACGAGCTTGGAAACTAGACATCTAATTATTGCGATATTCCTCAACCCTGGCTACACATTAGGATCAACTGGAAGGCTTTTAAAAGATACAGCTTCCTGGGCCCTACCCTCAGAACCAGCCATGGTGTGGCTCAGGCATTTGGTAATATTTAAAAACTCCCCAGGTATTTCTTATGCAGCCAGGTTTGAGAAGCACTAAATTAGACCTGGCAGCCAGGAAGAAAAAGGACTGAAATAAGAGTCAGTTAAACCTCACTTATCCTTGCCAGGGTTATTTGCCAGTTACAAACAACTTGTGGAATGGGTGTGTACTAATTTTCTTGTTTATTAGACATTAACACTTACATGTGAGTTTTCCAAACTAGGACATTTCACCAAGAAAGAAACTAAGGTAGTCAATGATAGCTGGAGGATTTGGAGGCTACAATCTAAGAGTTTTGTGACTTTTTAAAAAGAGAAAATTTTAGAGTACAATAGAAAAAAAAAAAAAAATTGGTAAGGACTGAGTGTGCAAAGACTTCATATTATTTTCTTCACCCCATCCTCTTTTACCGTGTATGTGAAAGGTAGGAATCAGGGTTACTGGAAAATGTAAACTAACAAGAAAGGGTACAAAGCTGGCAACCTCATTAAGGACAAAAAAGGAAAAAATAATTGAAGCCAATAGAGGCCATGAAGGAGAAAATCTGAAGCAAAGATCTGGTGTGCATATTTTGTTTTCTAGAATCCTGTAACTTCTGGTAAAAGTGTCACACAGATGAAGAAAATCTACAAAATTTCTGGGAGTGGAAAAAGTTGTGTACAAGAGATTATGTAATCTTGTTTTAATTGGAATTTATTCAAAGTTCTCATTTGCTGAAATAATACTGATTATTTAATGAATACAGTCCATGGACCAGATGTTTTAGAGGTTTTATATATGTTATCTCAAATAGATTTTTATAGAAATCCTTGACTTAGGCTCTAATTTTTACTATTTCCATGTCCTGAAATGTATTTATTTGTATTTTACAAAATAAGGAATTGAGCCTTGAGGAATATAGATATCAAGTCCTCATGATCAGAAGCCAGGATAGATATTATTGGAGTTGCATTCTGTCTACCTCCAATATCTAAAGTTTTTCCACAGTACGTAAACACACTTAGGAATTAAAGCATTTGACAAAGCATTGAATCTGCGGTAAACATGCATAAAGTTTTGGGAACTTTACGGAAAGGAAGAGAAAGCCCAAGATTTCTTTTTAATTCTCTTTAAAATAGAAAGCTTGCGGTATAAATATTGAAAACATTATTATGGAATAAGAATTTAGATGAAAGTTGTTCGATTTGGAACTAGGAATACAAAGATGAAGTAAAATTGCAGCAAGAGAAGGAGGGATTAATCAATGTCCGATGCTTTTCAGTTACGGTCTGATAAGAACTAGAAAAAAACGCATTTTGTGGATCTAGAAATAAAGTGAATATAACATATAGTGAATAAAAACATCGCAGGTCTTTTTCAAACAAGCTCAACACTGTTCCTTCTGGCAGAAAAAAGGGAAGGGGGGAAAGGGAGGGGGAAAACGTCTATAATTGTATGTTTTAGAAAAGTACTAGCCAGTTCAGGTTATCAAAGAACATGAAATAATAAAAATAGGCAGAAGACACACACGTTCAGGATTCAGAACACAGGAGGGAAAAGGAGTAACGAAGCAGGTAAAATTTGCCCCTATGAATGCACAGTCCTCTGTGCAAAAGGAAAATCTCTAGAGGGTGCTTCGGAAAGAGATGGGAAGAAATAAAAATGGCGATGGGCTTACAGTACTGAGATGAGAGAAGGAGAAGTAAAACAAATCATTTTACTATGAAGATAATTATTCAGTAAAAAGAAAAGGTAGGGCCGGGTGTGGTGACTCATGCCTGTAATCCCAGCACTTTGGGGGAACAAGCCAGGTGGGTCACTTGAGCTCAGGAGTTTGAGACCGGCCTAGTCAACAATGCAAAACCCCATCTCTACTAAAAATACAAAATTAACCAGGCCTGGTTGCATACGCCTGTAATCCCAGCTACTTGGGGGGCTGAAGCACAAGAATCACTTGAACCCAAGAGGCAGAGGTTGCAGTAAGCCAACATCATGCCATTGCACACCTGCTGTCTCTCAAAAAAAAAAAAAAAAAAAAAAAAGATCTTTGAGGAAAAGAAAAAGAAACTACTTCCTTTAGAGAACACTACATGGTAAATTAGCAGTATAAGGGAATTATTATATTTGTGAATGACAGAAATATTTTTCTTTTTATCTTGATTGCTGTGATGGTTATAAAGTCATATATAGGGCCAAATGCATGAAATTGCCTACTTAGAGAATTTTAATGTACGTAAATTATATCCCAAGAAAGCAAATTTAAAAATGAAGTAGGAATGAAAGAAAGTTGGACAAGGTATTCAGAGAAAGAGAAATCTGAAAGCATAAAAACAGGACATTACAGCCGCCAAGATTCATTTAAGAACTTCTAGGAAGACAGAGGCAATTGAATAACAACAGCATTATAGAGTATGAGGCACCACAGGCAGAAGAAGAATAAAGGTATTGCAGAAGATCTTAAAAAACTAAAACCGGCCGGGCGCGGTGGCTCAAGCCTGTAATCCCAGCACTTTGGGAGGCCGAGACGGGCGGATCACGATGTCAGGAGATCGAGACCATCCTGGCTAACACGGTGAAACCCCGTCTCTACTAAAAAATACAAAAAAAATCTAGCCGGGCGAGGTGGCGGGCGCCTGTAGTCCCAGCTGCTCGGAAGGCTGAGGAAGGAGAATGGCGTAAACCCGGGAGGCGGAGCTTGCAGTGAGCTGAGATCTGGCCACTGCAGTCCAGCCTGGGCAACAGAGCAAGACTCTGTCTCAAAAAAAAAAAAAACTAAAACCATACCAAATGGGGAAAACAAACAGGCCAAGTGATTTTTCTCTTCTCTACCTAAAATGTCATGTCATCCTAATACAGAGGCAGTGCCACATATCTACTGACAAACGCAATGGAACCATTTGGGGGACTTCACCGTGGTACCCACGGAAAGCCAGGCTACCATGATACTTCTTAATATACACACACTATATTTTCAACAAATAAACAACAAATAAAATGCCTAGATTAGAAGTGGATTATGTGTCTAATTCCTCTAAAAATAACATGATCTAAGGATATAACATGTTCCCATCTAGTACAAAAAAATCTTGAAGTTGGGGTGGGGAAAGTTAAAAAAAAAGACGGGGGGGAATATCAGAAGACACTGATGGGGATCCAAATAATACAAATACATACATTAAAAAAAAATGTATTTACTCAAAAGTAAAGTGACCCAGTAGTACTTACAGCAAGCATGGGTAGAAAAAAAAAAAAAAAACTGAGAAAAATACTTGTTTTCCAACCATGCAGTGTCATGACTTTTCCCCAAAAAGTGAGAAATTTTGCAAAAAGATGTAGTATACCACACGCACAAATTTATATTACGTTAGATAAATTTAAACCATGAATAATAATCATCTAAAAAAGTACATTATAAAAGAAAACCCCAAGGTTTTACGGTACAGAATAGATATTCTAAGCCTCCATCCATAGAAGATATTACACATTACAAACAAAATGGGGAAATTAGAGAAGACAGATTAGACCATTCTTATCAAACAGAATCATAGTGGTTAAAGGAGAAAATGATTGGAAAAATAGTAACATTGTACTTACCAAAACCTTACAGTTAGAAAGGGGAGAGTGGTAGGAGCCATAAAGGGAAAAAAGTAGCTGACTGCTTGAACTTTAGCAAAAATCATGGAACATGACAAAGGAGAGAAGTATGAAGAAAACATCTAAAAGCTATCAATCTAATCAACGGTTTTCTAGTCAAGATTTTGCAAAATGGCCTTTGCCTTAAAGGTTGCTGATATGATACTAGCATCCCTATCCATCAAATGAGCAGGTTGCTCTAGTAGCCTCTTGAAGTCCATAGAAATTCATGGACTTCCCAGATCATTTTACTGAAAAATCTATCAAAATTTAGAAGAATGTAAATATGCATAATGAACGAAGGTGCTGGCGAGTCCAATCATTGCTTATGCAATGGATATTTTTCCGGAAGTTATCAAAAGATGTCAAGAGTCTGCAAGAGAAATGAGGTAAGAGATGGAAGGGCAAAATTCAAAAGTACAAAAAACATAAAGGTGAAAAAGAAATACAACTGAATTGAAAAAGCAAAACTGATGGATGAGTCAAAAATGATTATTTGTTGTCCTTGGTGGTAGAAACAAAGTGTAAATAAGTGAAGTAGGCCAGGCACAGTGGCTCACGCCTGAAATCCTAGCATTTTGGGAGGGCGAGATGGGCAGATCACCTGAGGTCAGGGGTTTGAGGTCAGCCTGGCCAACATGGTGAAACCCTGTCACTACTAAAAATACAAAAATTATCTGGGCGTGGTGGTGCATGCCTTTAAGCCCAGCTGTTTGGCAAGCTGAGGCAGGAGAATTGCTTGAACCCAGGAGGCGGAGGTTGTCGTGTGCCGACATCACACCACTGCACTCCAGCCTGGGCGACAAAGTGAGACTCCATCAAAAAAAGGAAGGACGGACGGACGGAAGGACGGAGGGAGGGAGGGAGGGAGGGAGGGAGGGAGGGAGGGAGGGAGGGAAGGAAGGAAGGAAGGAAGGAAGGAAGGAAGGAAGGAAGGAAGGAAAAGAAAATAAGTGAAATAAAAAGGAAAGTAAGTATATTCATAGGAAATTTATTGGCTGACAGAAAATGTGAATACATCCTCGTGTCCCTTTTATTCTTATACTCTAGTTGTGGGACAGCTCTTAGCCACAGGGTCCCTTTTCATTGCCCTATCAAAAAACACAGTACCCTTAACCAGAAGATTCATTGTGTGTCTGTAACCGGAGAAAGGAAGTTTGGGCAAAATCAGGCAGAGGAATACAATGACTGTATAAAAACATCACAGGTACCTCATAAGTATATATACCTACTATGTGCCCATAAAAATTTTTTAAAAATTAAAAAGCATTTTACAAAAAGCAGGAGATGGTAACAACTGTAGTTCTTGCTCTAGACTTTACCCACCAGTTTTGAAAAACGAGTAGAAAGATTTCTGTCTAATGAGGAAACATTTTTCAAATAAAACTAGACAACACACAAAAGGGGAAAAGATGGTATGGTTGCAGATGAAGCCTGAAGATTTACAAAGAAAAAGCAAAGGATTAAACAAAGAAATCTTGAAGAAGGTTTTGTTGTTTTTTTTTAACACTCATAAAATACATATTGATTATAATGTTCTTAGCAACTGAAGGAAATTTAGGAGAGTTCACAGCAGGAATGTCACATGGAGTATCTTGCTTTGAATATTCTACTCCAAACCAGAACAAAATTCTGAGTTTATGAGATGGAAGGAGAGCACACCTTCAAGAGAAAAGACTCGGGAAGTGGCATGTCAAAGCATTAAAAATCTGAAGACAGTTAAAGATGAATCTGCTAAGACTATGGAAGGGTAAAAAGTACCCAATTCTCATCAATAATAAGCAGCTTATGGGGAGGTTCTTACTTTCACCTCACTGATATTAATAATATATCAGGCCGGGCGCGGTGGCTCACGCCTGTAATTCTAGCGCTTTGGGAGGCCAAGGTGGGCAGATCACAAGGTCAGGAGTTCAAGACCAGCCTGGCCAACATGGTGAAACTCTCTAAACTAAAATAAACATCTCTACTAAACATCTCTACTAAAAATACAAAAATTAGGCAGGTGTGGTGGTGGGTGCCTGTAATCCCAACTACTCAGGAGTCTGAGGTAGGAGAATTGCTTGAAACCGGAAGGCGGAGGTTGCAGTGAATCAAGCTAGCGCCACTGTACTTCAACCTGGGCAAAAGAGCGAAATTCTGTCTAAAAAAAAATAACATATCAATAATCAAAAGTCTGTAAATTAGAGAACTTCCAGAATCCCTCACTCTTAATATGTAAGGAATTACATATGTATATATGCTCAGAGAACCTGGTAGTTCAGGGATATTAAAAAGTAAATAGGTGAACAGAGTGAGGGGTCAGAACATCTACATTACACATCTCACAAAACTTCCTTTTGTTCACTATTGTACCCTAGGGACCTAGATAAATGCCTGAATATGTTTCTACTGAATGAATTAACAAACAAAAGAACAAGCTTAATAAATGAACTTGTCTTTTTCTGGTGATCATATTAGTAATATTTAAAATATATATATATTCTTTTACTAAAAATAAAACCCCAGGAATTACAATGTTGGCAACTTGGCAACAGCATAAATGCAGATATGAACATGTAAAAGTTACCAGAGAAGAAATCAAGAAAGTTAGAGACATTACCAAAAAGAGGAAGATAAAAGCTTTGGAGGAAAAATATCAACATTTGGGGATCATGGATTTGATTAGAATCCAAAATACATTGTTTATGAGTAAGCTTGGGTGAGAGAATAATAAGAGGTGTGTAAAGAAGTTTAAAATAAGTAAGCCAAGATTAAATGGGCCACTTCTTGAGACACTGTATTCTCTGCATTCTCTGTGCCAGAAGAATTTGTCCGGCCAAAGATAAGCCAATGATCTTGGTGAGAGATTGTAGCAGGACTACAGAGGAGCAGAAGATTGGGAGAGTGGAAGCATGAGATGACACCTATGTTACCTTTCAGCCTATATTCTAGGTCTTTGCTCTTAAATATTAGTATGATTTTTACATTAAAGCAGAAAACAGACACATAAGAAAATGAGGTCTTTGTGTTGTGGTGAGCCCATTTCTCTCTAGGATAAAAGATAACTGCTTGTTGTTTTAATACAAATTTGCTTAAAAGGAATAAAGGAAGCGTAGGTAGGGTGACTGCACGTTAATAATGCTGAATGTATTTTTTCCAGAACCACCATACAGACGGAGGATTGGAAAGACAGGTTTGAGTTTGCAAGATGCATTTGCTCAAAAATATCTTTTCTCAGGTTTAACAGTCATAACTGATAGAGACAGGAGGCAGTCAAGGGTTCCCAGTGAAACCCTGCCTTCAAGCATAAAAAAGCCTGAAGGCTGAAAAATCGAACTGCTGATCCCGGATGAAGCTCGCCTTTTCCCAACTGACTGTTTCTGTATAATAACCACCTGCGCACTGCGGGGATGGAGTGGAACCTCAGGAAGTTCTCACTATTTGCAGAGGGGAGGAGCCTGGCCTCTCCTGTTCTTGTGTGGTGACCTGGGATTCAAACTGCTAGCAGGATTCTCTCTCACTTGACGGAGAATTATTTTTCCTTTTTCCTTTTCACCCAATAAATACTGCTCCTCACCCTTCTATGTGTTGGTGAGCCTAATCTTTCCTGGTCATGTGACAAGAACCTGGTTATTTCTATGACATAACCATATCTTAATTTATCTCAAATTCAGTTGTCTGTAGGAATGGGTTACAAGGCCTAGAGCTTGGCAATATAAAAACCTATCAGTAATTTACCTCTTATTTTTATCTTACTTCCTAATTAGTATATAGGCTATAAGAATGAGAGATTTCATGGGGTTATATGAAAGATGTTTGATATCTGTGGGGTAGGATAGAAGAGCATTTGAAGGAAAATAGTAATTAATGGAGTTAGGCCCTCAAAACAAACTCTGACCAATCTGAAATTTTGTCTAGAACTCTAGCTATATCCAACACACAGATGAATAGTGATATTAAAACAATTTTGGAGGACAAAATTCCTAGATTTTTAAATTTTACTTAGCCTTCCCAGTTGAGATTTACTTACCCAAACTTAAAATTCCAGAGCAGTGTGACACCATCCTTTTCATGACTTTTGTTTATTTGGGGTAGGATAAATTGACATCCACAGAGAGGAGTAAATGATAATAATAAAATAACACTTCTTGAATACTTACCTTTTCTCAGTCTTGTAGTTAGGGTCATGCATACATATATATATATTTTTTAATTTCACCCATCAAATACTACATAATCTGCGTCTTGTAACCCTTTTCCAAACTAGCCCCTCCCATTCTTTCTCCAGCCAATTATGCTGCAGCCAAACTGACTTTTCAGTTGCTCAAATACATCAAGCTTATTTCACTTCAGGGCTCACACTTGAAGTTTCCTGTAACTAGAATAGGCTTCTCCTCTTCTACCTGACCTTCTCAAAGATGATTTTTTCTGGGGAAGATGGAGTCATTCGATTTCTTGTCAAAAGTAACCTACTGCCCACACACTGTAAAACAATCCCCACCTGACCTCGTTAAGTCTGTATTCTCACCCCGCTTTTTCTTCAAGGCACTTACTACCTGAAGTTACCTTAATTTTTCTCCATGTTTATATCTGTCTCTTCCCAGTAAAATGCAAGCTTTGTAAGGGCAAGGGACAGCTTCTCCCTTGTTCACTCCTGTATTACTAACACCTTTATTACTGACTATAGATGCTCAAATTCATTTTTTGAATCAAAAAGTATATTCTTGATCTTTACAATGATAGTATGAAAATGATGCTTTTTACATAACAAAGTAGTTAAGTAACTTTACCAACATCACTAGATAATTAGTAGCAAACCATTTCCTTATAGTATCCTCTGGCTACAAGTAAAAGCTTCTATGTTTATCACAACACTCAGTCTCTTCACAACTCTTGACTCATATTTTTTCAAATGATAAAGAAATGTATTTAATGACTAAAATGTAACTACCCAATTTGAGAATGTTTATTTGGCTGTTGTAATATAAATATGTAGAACCAGGAATAACAACAGTTACGTGATTTTCCTTACACCTTTTTAATAAGAGTGGGCTGAAGGATTCTACTGACTCTAATATAAATCAGCAAAAAGTTTGATTGTCATCCTACAAGAAGAAAAAGGTGGGAAATCTACAAAATCAGAAATTTCCTTAAACCTATCAGAGAGCTGTTTTAGACCAATTAGGAGAACTGAGTTTCAAAGGGAAGACAGGACACCTGAACTGTTTCAGTTTTGACAAAAACACAGGAGAAAGAGGCAAGTGCCATTAAAAAAAAAGTAAGAAGAAATCAGTAAAATAGCTAATTAATTCTTAAAGGCTGACAGTGGATTCATGTGACAGACAGTTTGAGATCCCTGGAAGCTCAGACACAAGGGTATGTCTACGTTCACTTACAAGTGCTTTTCCATAAGCCCCCACCAGGCACTCTCAAAAAAGACTCGATTCAAAGAAGGAGATCCAAGAAAAAACCACTTTGTGATGCACAGACATAAAATATGCCCCTTCTCTGAGACATCTTTTCTATGGATACAAAAGACAAGCCATGGGAGAGGGTTAGAAAATCCCATTGCCCTAGCAGCCAGAAAGAATAGTAGCAAAAGTTGTCTGCTGCTAAGGGAGGGATAAGAATGTGGAGAGAGACCCCCATTATGCCCAGATATGCAGATGGAGCACAAACTTTGAGAAAAACTTTTTGGTACCCCCACCCCTAAACAAAACACAGGCAGAGGTATCCCACTGCTGTAAGCATTTGAAGGCTGTGGTGCATTGGATAGAACAACAAAATATTCCAGCTCAATTACTTACAAAATTGACTCAAGTCCCACATTCATGACCTACAGAAGGGGTGGCCCATTTCCAGGCATAAATATTATTCACCTCAGTCTCTACCATTCTTCTATACAATGTTTGGCCTCTAATTGAAAAGTATCAGACACACAAAAAGACTAGAATATAAACAGTATTTTGGTGAAAATCAGTCAAAAGAACTAGACCCAGAGGCGACCTAGACATTAGAACTTTCAGATCAACAAAAAAATCTGATTGAGATTTTATATAATCTAGAAGAAAAGGTAGGCAGTATGCGATAACAGATGAGAAATCTCATCAGAGACAGAAAATGTACGAAACAAAGAGTCTAATGGAATGCTGGAAATTTTAATAGACTCTATAGCTTTTAAATTTTCACTGGCCAAAAGAAAATTCTAAAGCTATATATGTATACTCTGATTATCACATATCTTTGATTATATAGAACAAATACCATGTGCTAAACTTAGACTTAACCCAACTGTTAAAAACAAGTGACTTCCTGTCTGATAGTGCTGTTTATCTCAGTCACCGACAGAAGTGCACTAGCACCCCATCAGTTCTTCCACTATCATACAGATTCTTACAGTTCCGATAGCTTGTACCTTCCCTTCCTTCAAATTTCTTTCCCTGAGACCTTCAGGAACAGTCATACCATACCTTGCTTCAGCTATTTACTGTTTGTGTGGATCAGAACAAGGTAATTTACCTTTCTAAACTTTAATTTCTTTATCAGTAATAGAATAATAACAACAATGACCAGGTCACAAAGATGTTAGAATTGTAAGTAATATACGTCAAATGGATGCTATACAGAGGACACCCAATAAGTGGTGGCCATCATTACTATAATTTGGTGCTTTTGTGCATAGCCACCCTCATACCTGAAGATGGGGGAAAGTTGCTCAGGTGTCTCTAGGGCACTTATTTATCTATAATGGAAACAAACAATATTGGTCAAGAGAGTCAGAACCAGATTCTCCTTAATCCAGGGTCAACATAATCGGAAGAGTCACATCAGACTTCTGAACCCTGCTTTCCTCAAATGTAAAATGATCAAGCCAGATCATCTCCAGGTTCCCTTGAAATCCTAAAATTCTATGATTCTAAGCCTGAGGGGGCTGTAAAACTGTGATTTTCAGTAAGATTAAGGAGGTTTATTTTTCTTTCTAAGCCAAATAGAATGTTTCTTTATCTACCATGAATTAATGTATAATAGAATCAGAAGATAGGCCAAATTTCACATCTGTCTGTGGAATAATTGAATTAAATGATACATACATGTCAGCACCTGGAGTTCAGGTACACTCATTTTACCTAACACCAGGCAACTATGTTTGTTTCTTAATCTTTTCTGCTCAAAGATTTTTGTTTATGTTGAGCTTTTTTGTGATGTGAATTTTCTTATTTTTATTTATACAATGATAAAGATTTGTGATCATTAACCAATTGCTACCTAATATACACATAAATTTCCGTTAAACTTTCCATCTGTAAACTTTGTATTTTACATAAAAGAATTCTTCAGCATCTGGCTTTATTCTAGAACTATATGTGGCAAGATTAGTAAAACTGAAATGAATCACACATTAGATTAACATGAAACATTTGGTGTTGCCAGCAAGAAGGTTTACTGAGCTGGAAATTAATGTAAACAAAATGTTCTAAAGAAGGTTGGTGTTAAAACATTTCATGCTTTTTACATTTCATCATTATGGCTATTGAAAGACCTTAGACTAATATCCCTCTGTATTTCCGGCTAAGTAATCATAAGAAAATTAATACTATAGAAAAGTCTAAAAATTATTTTTATTACACATGTTTCAATATAAAAAAATCAAAATATTCAAAAATATAGTAAATCCTTACTTAACATCATTGATAGGTTCTTGAAAACTGTGACTTTAAGCCAAACGACATATAATGAAACCAGTTTTACCACAGGCTAATTGATATAAACAAGTAAGCTCCTATGCCACAATTCTGATCACAAAAACATCACCAAACCTCTAAATAAAGACTCTAAACAATTACAATATTAAACACTGAAATAACTGAGATCAACAAACATTTAAGAAGAACTAATAAATTCAAGATAATTATTCATCCAGTTATTCCAGGTCAGGGTCATGGTGTCTGGAGCCTGTCTCAGCAGCTCAACGGGATAGGGAGGGACCAACTCTGGACAGAACACCATCCCTTCACAAGGTGCACACACACACACACACACACACATCCCTGCACTCACTCAGACTGGCATCACTTACACACACCAATGCACCTAACACACACAGGCACTGGGACATGGGAGGAAACCAGAGCACTCAGAAAACTCATGCAGACATAAGGAGAACATGTAAAATCCACAGAGAATGTGGCCCCAGCCAGGAATCTATTTTTTTTCTCAGTGTTATAACTAAATTATGTTGAACAAAATGATGTTTTTTGAGGACCTGCTGTATCTGGATTTTAAGCCAATTTTTTTTTATTGTATTCAAATGTCTTGCAGGCTCCATTTGCCGAGGAAAACAATTTGCTGTTAAAATAAGGTAAGAAAAAGAAAACTTCCTTCCTATAAAAAAAAAAAAAAACATTACAAGCACTCCTGATTTTTAAAATACAGAAAATTATTTTGTCCTATGGTAAAAGTAGTCAAGGAATGGTCATTTGTAAATCAAATAAACTGTAAGAGGGTTCATAGTTTTTCAGAGAAAGAAAATATTTCAGGACATTTCTCTTTTACTTCAGCAGATCCATGATACAATGCAACTGAATCCTATTTATACTTCAAAACTGACTTTACACAGGACCTTATGATTGATAGCTGAATAATTTTGAAGACACAATAATAGACCACATAAATTAAAATAAGTCATGGTTTTCAAAGACTATAAAACTTTAGAATGTGATTCTAAGCTCCAAATATCCGTTTTCCTTTGTTGGCTTACCAAAAATACTTACTTAAAATATAATAACATAGCTACAAATTTTTAAATAATTTGATTCCTGCCTCCACAACAGTGAATGCTAACAGCACTTGTAGGAACCAGAGAGAATATAGTTGGGCTTTTAGGGAATCAAAGCCTGCAGTGAAGAATTGTTGCTTCAGATCTCCTCATGTAAGGGGACCAGAAGGATCCTGGCACTAAACAACAAATGCAGCCGGGCGCGGTGGCTCAAGCCTGTAATCCCAGCACTTCGGGAGGCCGATACGGGCGGATCACGAGGTCAGGAGATCGAGACCATCCTGGCTAACAAGGCGAAAACCCGTCTCTACTAAAAAAAATACAAAAAACTAGCCGGACGAGGTGGTGCGCGCCTGTAGTCCCAGCTACTCAGGAGGCTGAGGCAGGAGAATGGCATAAACCCGGGAGGCGGAGCTTGCAGTGAGCTGAGATTGCGCACTGCACTCCAGCCTGGGCGAAGAGCGAGACTCCGTCTCAAAAAAAAAAAAAAAAAAAATTAACAAATGCATGTGAGCAACAGAGTGAAGTGGTACCGAAAGGCCAGCAACTTACTCTGGCAGATCCAGGGAACTCCTAAGCAAAGCTAAATCCTA
This sequence comes from Macaca nemestrina, assembly GCF_043159975.1. Lineage (NCBI taxonomy): Eukaryota > Metazoa > Chordata > Mammalia > Primates > Cercopithecidae > Macaca > Macaca nemestrina. The sequence goes on along the minus strand of NC_092131.1, from coordinate 147,455,471 downwards.
CACTATGGTTCCAGAGTTGACAAGATTAACTTCCCTAAATTGATAGAGGAGTTTAGGCATAATTCTATCCAGAGTTTCTAAGAGTAGAAAAGTTCATCCCCAAGCTATGTTGAATATTTCAAAAAGCCTAATGGAAATAATGTCTTAAATTATAATAGCTATTTAATAGACAAAAACTTCATGGAATTAATTTCTATTATGAGAGACACTAAAAATTATCCACAAAAATAATTTTTAGATATTTGGAAAATCTCTAGGCAAGGCAATGAGGCTCACCAGGAATATGTGATTTTTCCTCCCCTGCCCTCTTTCCTTTTACTTTATTTTCTTCTGCATTATATTTGCTTTGCTCTCTCTCTTCCTTTCTGTTCTTCTTTCTTTTTTTTTTTTTTTTTCTTTCTCTCCAGCTTTTACTAGCAAAAACAATCATTCATTCTGGATGACCGGCACACACGGAAAGAAAACCATCTTCTTCACTCTCCTAGTGTTACGGGATCTCTGGGGGGTCGATTTTTCTAGCCGGAAACCTCTGTGGCCACGATGCCTTTGCCCGAGTTCTTGCCCTGAGGAAGAATGAGGTGCACAGACAAGTGAAAGGTGAAGAAGAAGGGTCTGATTGGGTGTTGGAGCAGCTCAGTGGAGTGGGTAGCTCCTCTCTGTAGGCAGCTCATCCCGTGGAATGTTCAGCTGTCTTCAGAGAACAGGCCCTGGAGAGGACAGCTCCTCTCTGCAGACAGGTCTTCTGACATTTCTGCAGGTCTCGGAAGCTCTCAGCGGAGAGGGGAGCTCCTTTCTGCCAGCAGGTGATCTCTGCAGCTCTCAGCACAGAGGATACTCCTCTCTGCAGCTGATCGTCTCATCGTCTCTCTGCCCTCTTAGTCCTCTGGCCATCCTCTGCCCTGCTCTGGCTGAGTCCTGGGCCGTTATGGACCTCAGAGGAGAGAGAGCGTGCGTCAGGTGGTCCGTGGGTGGCCATGGGCGGGCCTGGAAAAGGCACCAGGAATTCCCACGCTGTTCTGCGGAACTGGCAGCCTGGCCTCCAGTCTTCAGGGCCTCCCTGGCCTGAAGATGGGGCCTTACTGGAGACCCGCCTCCTTTTGCCCAGCAATTAATCTCCCTGATGCTGCCATTCATGGCCCCGGGGCTAAGCCCCAACCCTGCTCTAAGATCAGAGCCAGCACGGGAGCATGGGAGCTGAGAGAGGTCAGGTAGCAGGAGATGTTCCCCGAGCCTGCAGGGATTCGGGGGTGGGGGGCGGGGGAAACTTCCCAGGCCCCCAAGGGTGCAGGCTGCAGAGATGCCCAGGTCCTGAGCCTGGGAGGGCAGCCACAGCTGCACCCGCAGAGCTCCCACCGTTCTGAGTTCCCAAACTCAGAAGGGGCAGGGTTCCTGCTTTCCCCAGCATCTTCTGGCTGAGTGAAGTGGGAGGACCAGGTCGGCAACCAGGGGTTGGGTGGTTGCAGCTGCACCCAGGAGGGCAGATCCTGCCTGCTGCCGGTCCCCTCAAAGAGCACAGGGAGGCTCAGATCTACATTGCAGTTTGGACAGCTGTAGCCCCACCCAGGGCACCTCCCTGGTGCAGCTGGAGTGATGACAGCAGCCACTGCCATCACCACAACCTGTAAAAGTAGCCCATTGCTCCGTTTTTCTTAGCCCATAGTGATACATACCAGACTCAACACAAATAACATTGCTTTCACTTGCAAATTACTTTTCTTAGAAATTTGGTCATAAACATGGAAATATTTCATAAAGTTCGTATGTCTACTGACTTGCTCCATCTTGTAGACAGTCTGGTAACTTGACACCATTCAGACTTTGAAGAATGTAGGCCTAAATTTATAAAAGGAACTAGATTCACCCAACAGACTAACAGGAAAGAATAATACCAACAAAAAAATAGATCAGTGCTCCACTATTATCATATCCTCTTACAAGTCTTAGTTTCTGGTCCCTTCAATTGTTTTTTGATATTACCACATCCCATTATGTGCCCACATCCTGCTAAAATACATCAGTCATGACATGATGCTATGGTTTCCCAAACAACTACATAGTATTTATCAGTTGGTAGAGTTCCATTCTAAATCTAAGTGATTAGTGATAACAGTGGCAACATGCAGCTCTTGCAATGAGAGTGAGTACAGCTCAACTCCTTCAGATTCATCCTCTCAAATAGGTTTATGTTTGCTCAGAAAATAGCACAGTCCTTTTCTCCTGAGCCTGAAGAGGATATCCTTCCAATTTCTCTTCCATGTGAATGACCATCCCTTGAAACGAGTCCAAATATTTTCACTCTCTGTTAAATAGGTATTCAAAACACACACACTAAAAACATGATACAATGAAAGTCACTAGTCTTATTTTGGGCAACTCTGAGTCTTTTGTCAAATTCATTGTGCATCAGATTACTCAGTCTCATTAAATGAGGTTACCTGTGAGAAAAAGTGAGTGATAGACATTTTTTACAAGCTGGTTGTCCGCCTAAATTCTGTTGTTGATGTTTTTCTGGGCTACTCCTTGACTAAGTTTTTTACCTTAACAACACAACTGGAATTTACTATACTACAGTTTTATGTAAGCTCCCATTGGTCAAATTCAATTTATGTAACGTTAGCAGATACTTCTAATAGGCTAATACAAGCCAGTAATCGATATAAATTAGAAAACTATTCCACACAGTTCTAATTTCAGAGAGCAAAATTATTCTCACAAATCTTGAGTACTTTGTATTTTTCCATCATATCAACTGTGCCCTTGGCTCTCCCCACATATTCTTATTTTGGCCACTAATGTTTTGTCAGTTTGCTGCTCACAAAGCACATTTGTCTTATTCTTTTCTTCTTACAAAATGCCTGTGTCTACTCACAGCAATAAATGTGAGAATGTAAAGCATTACAAAACAGCACACCATCTCTACTAGTAAGAATTTATGGAAAAGTTTAAATCTATGATTTCTCATACCTCCCAACTCTAATGTGTCATCCAGCATTTCACACCATTCTGTGCACATCTTGCTCCTCTATAATCACAGTGATAAAAAATAAATTGTCTCCTGTCTTCTTTCACAGTCTTAACAGGAATTATAGAAGTTCATGCTTTTACATGTATAGTTCTTGGATGACCATGGATGTAGGGGTGCCTAAGCAAGTACAGAGAAATTTTGAGAAAAGCACTTCAGGGGTTTGTATACATAAAGAACCAAGGAACCTTATGGGGGAAAATATCCCATCCTAAAACAAAAGCTGAAACACACATTTGATGAGATGCGGTAGACCAGTGCAAAAAATAAAAATAAATAAATAAATAAAAATTTTAAAAGATTGATTACCCTGCTTTTTTTCTTAAGTTTTTCATTAGTATGCATATATAACAGTTGCATCTATTTATGGGGTACATGTGATATTTTGATACAGGCATACAACGTATAGTGAACAAATCAGGGTAATCATGATATCCATCACCTCAAGCATGTATCATTTCTTTGTGTTAGGAACGTTTGAACTACACTACTATTTTAATTAGGGTCTTCCAAGAAACAAACACAAAGATGGGATTAAACACTGACAGTTTTGTTAGGGAAAACACCTGTGTGAAAAAGAAGTAAGGAGGCAGCTAGAGAAGACTTGGAGAGTCAGCAGACCATCATGATGTGGAGTGAAGAAGAAACAGAGAGAAAGTTGGCTGGATGCATCCTAAACCACCACATTGTCTAAGAAAGCTTCAGTAGAGCCTTCAGGAAACTGGCCAATAACAGTCCTGTGTTTCCCTGAAATGAGTCTACCTTCTTCCCTCAGTCGTTAACAGGGAATGTCCTGGAGGAAGCGTGGCCTCAGTGCAAACACACCCTTGGATTTCAGGGTGCAGCAGATGGGGACTTAATTACACTCCTTATATTGAAGGTCTGAAAGGCACATGCCCCGGTCACCACACCTACGGCATTTGTCACTATAATCATTCATTTGCCCAGCATTCCTTAACTCCTCCTTGAGGGGCTTCAATAAAAGAACAAGAAAAACTAAATACGTATCTTCGCGTGATCTTCACAACATCACATCTAGGGTCAAAGGTATTAACATTACTGGTACCATGGACTTTGGTCTCTAAACTCAAGCAGCTTACTTGGGAGGGGAGTGGTTGGAGGAGCAAGGTGGCTGCCATTAAATAAATAATTGCATACAAATTCAATTATAATTTTGGCAAGATCTACAAATACAAGCACAGGGTTCTTAAAACCTACAACATAATACCTTGCCATAAGATTTATTCAAGTGCTCAATAAATACTTCCTGAATGCCTACTGTGGTTCAGACACTGCACTGCTATAGTCCTCAAAGAAAGATGCTTGACATGAAGATACCACCACCCTCTTTTCATCAGTCCTTTGCAGTCTCAGTGATGGTACCAGTCGGTGGAAGCAGTGACAGTAGCACTGTCCTTTGCAGTGAGAATATGTGGCTCCAGTGCCTTCATTTCAGAAACCAGCTGTCTGGACAATGGACACACAAAATCTCATTTGGTAGAAGCAGAAGCAACTACTTCATACTTTGAAGTATGTATATTGAAATACTGTCTATTTTATTTAACTTATGGATCAGCACCTCATTTCTGTGTCACATATCACATGCCCAGCATTGCACCACCTAATGAGGAAGAGAAGAGCCCCCACATGAGGTAGAATAGAGTGGTACCCTCACTGTTATGCTTTCAATCTTTTAGGCAGCTAAGCATCACAGAGGTGTAGCTGCCATTAAAACTAAGAAACAAGCAGATAATTAAAATAGCTACTTTTAGGAAATAGCCATGATGTTTCACATTCTAAAGGCTACCAGAATTTTTTAGAATTATCAAACTCATGCTGGGTAGGTGGACATAAATAGGAAAAACATGGTTTTGTGTTAGCTATTTTTAAAGCTACACTTGTATAAAAAGGACACAGGATATTTCATTTAACATATGGATCAACCCCATGTCTCCATGCTGGGTATCACATTTCCAGCACTGTGTCACCTACAGGAGGAGGTGAAGCTCCCCCACACAAAGTATGTTGGAGTGATATCCTAGCTGCGTTGGTTTCCAATATATTGCAACATATTTCATTCTATGTACGGCTGATTAAATGTTCAGTTTATGTTGTCTATTTTTTTTGACCAAACTGAAAGGAGTAAGAGCGTGCAAGCTCTTTGTCAGCTTTGAAGTTCAAACAAAAGTGATAATCTAATCACATCCTACAAGAAGCAGGCTTCAAAAACCTGGATATATCAAGATTATTTGAAAATGGGGATCTACATCTACTATTTTTAAGAGTGACCTTTGCCCTAAGTATTCACTACGCCTTGAGATGTCACCCAAGGACTGTATGAAGTTATTATGATTAACACTGAAACATTCATTATCCAGAACCTGAACACAAATCTCTACAGTGTCACAGCAAGTCATGTGAGTCTCAATCCAGGGTACAACATGTCAGTAAGTGCTATAAAAAGATAAGATTTCTTAATTCAGAGTGCAAGCCAAACAAGGGGGCTTGGTTTTGCCGGCAGCGCTTGTTCCACCTGAAGTAGTAAAAGTAGCTAAATAGCTGAAACAACACACTGAATACAAAGCAGTGGTCAAAATGCATTTCTTTAGCAGACAATGCTTTCAGAGGATGCACAGATATACTGCTAAAATTTTGAAGAAACAAGCATTAGAGTGAATTACATAAGTATGGGAGGTTTTTTATACAGTTGGATGAAAACATTTCTAATATCCTATTATAAAACATTTGCTACATTCTAGGTTTTTTTGTTTTGTGTTTTTTGTTTTGTTTTGTTTTGGAGACGGAATTTCGCTCTTGTTGCCCAGGCTGGAGTGCAATGGCACGATCTCGGCTCACTGCAACCTCCGCCTCCTGGATTCAAGCGATTCTCCTGCCTCAGCCTCCCGAGTAGCTGAGATTACAGTGGGATTACAGGCATGCACCACCACACCTGGCTAATTTTGTAGTAGTATTTCTTTTTAGTACAGATGAAGTTTCTCCATATTGGTCAGGCTGGTCTCGAACTCCTGACCTCAGGTGATCCACCTGCCTCAGCCTCCTAAAGTGCTGGGATTACAGGCATGAGCCACCATGCCCAGCCTACATTCCATTTTAATAATACATTAAGAACTATTTAGTGAAACACCAAATGAAAGAGTATACACACACACACATTCTCAAAAGTAAATACATTCTTTAACTTAAAAAATACAAGGATTTATTTTAAAAGCAATTGCAGCAAAAGCTTACAGCCATAGCTCAACCCTCCTAACGAGATCTGTAGAATAAATCTTTAGATGCTCGAGTAAGGCCAGAACGTCAGAGATTTAAGTTCAGCTCCCATCAGTTCCCCACAGGGGAAATTCAATTCTCACTGACATCAGGATTAGTAAATAGGGCTTGGTACTGGGCTGTCTTTATGTGAATATTTCACTAAAAGAGTAAATATATTTTCTCAAGAGGTAGTCTACACATGCATTCTCCTTCATTGAATCTTGCATCCTGTAAAGTTAAGTAGATTAAACACAGATAAACACAGATTCCCATTTTATGGATTTGGTTTTACTGTAAGTTATATCATAGCTTTCAAGACTCAAAAGTGTGCCTAAATAAAGTAAAAATGTAAGTAATTATTATTTGTTTGGCAAGCAAAATATTTCAGAATGAGGTCCCTGGTGGTGAAGATATTAAGAAATCACTGGTGCCCAACACTGTTGGACTATATTCATTTTAAACACATTTTGGTTCTGTCCCCTCATCCTGGTATGCTAACAGGGATATACTGTTTTTCTAGAGTTCCTCTCCAGGAATTCAGGTCATATTTCAGATCCTCCAGACCCCAGATGTGGTTCAAAAGATCAAGAGGCACTTCCTTAATTCAATAGATGCTCATTTAGGATCCACTATATGCCAGTATACTATGGAAGCTTAATTTTGTAATATGGTTTTGTGTGTGTGTATATATGTACAAAGACATATGTATGAAGATATTACCCATGCCATTGTTAATAATGAGAAATAAGTGGAAACAATTCAAGTATTTATCAATAGATGATATAATGACTCACCTGAACAGCATAACTTTAAGATTATTAAAAAGAGACACATCGTTATGTATTAGTATGCAAATATGCCAAAGGAATAAGATCAAAAGTTGTAAAATAAATTTAATTTAAATTTTAAAAAAGGCTACAGTAAGAAATGCACCAAATGTTAAAAGGTATGATTTGATTAACTGTGTAAAAATTAGAATTTCAAAATACTGTGTAGAATATTTAAAATTCCTAATGAGATAGGAAGAAAGAATTAAAGTTTTATACATGTGAAATTCTGCTCATGGCAAAGCACTTAAAAGCTGCAGAATTTTCATATTAGATATAAATTATTATACAGAGAAATCAAATGGTTCATGATCTTTATGATAAATGCTCCCAAGTGATTTTAAAATGTATATACACATTCAGTTTATCCATTCAAGATAAAAGTCATATTTTACCAGTGAGTGAGAGAAGTAGTTTCTTAAAAAATAAATTATTATTTCAGCAAGAATATTTTGGAAACTGATATTTGGAAACTTTCTTAGAGTCATGTCATTTTGATTCCAAGAACAATCTAAGTATATTACCTATTTAAAATTTTGTCACATATGCTCTCCTCAGAAATTTGAAAAAAGAGTGCCCTAACCTTATTTCAATATCTTTCAGAGTTTCAGTGGATTCTGTGCCAACTTGTTAACAACTACAAAAAGGCAGCACTTTCTGATTATTTTGCGAGAACAAGTGACTGATACAGAAGATGGAAATTTACTGTATTAGTTGAGGAAAAAAATTGCATAATTGGTGCTTAAAATTGAAATGTGGAAGTACACAGTCAAAATATTTTACTTATCAGAGTGTGCAATGAGAATCTTGAACCTTGTTGATCTATAGAAATAAATAGGGTATTATTTCTTCCTACCTTGTCCTTCTTCAGGAATGATCACTAGAGTCACTGCTGTCACAGTTTGCCTTCCTACTTTGTCCTTCCATTTCATTAATTGTTATTAGCATTTATATCAAGTATTAGTATCACTACCTCTATAGTACAAATTCCCTCTGTACCTCATTTTCACCAAAGGAATGATTTCAACTACACCTACAACTAGAGATCTTATGATAATCAAATAATAATATGAATATGAAATTACAGTATACATGGTAATATCTGAAACAAATTTGAGATCTTAACAAATTGCCTTTGTCTATTTATCTTAAATGCATTTGCTATGTCTCTCAATACTGTGATGTTCCCAAAGATTTCATATCTATTATTTTTATCCCCCTAAAAGGTTGATAAACAACCACTTATTCCCAGGAACTAGGCTATTATTCATTTTCCCTTGATCAACGAAGTTAGCACAGAAAGTAGGTAAAGATGGTAAAAGGCTTGGGGTCCTCAGATTGTCAGGTAATCCATATTCCTCACAGCCTGACTAAGCACAAGAAAAGGAGCACCCTCCCCAATATATATTTGATGTTCTGATATTGATTTCTCCAGTCTTCCCTTCACACTCTTCACCAATATAATGCAAATAGCTGCTGTGTCTCCAATAGGAATTAAGAAGAACATGTTACACTCAGAATATGAATCTGAATCTTTTTGGATGAACAAATCTAACAAACATAAAAGATATAAATTCCAAAATCACAATAGCACAGTGTAAATCACCTTGACTTACCATAGATTCTGTACATCTGTTATCACTGGATGACTGCATAACTATTAATCAACTAAGCATACTGTGATTCCCAGAACTTTATAACTACTCCAAAATACTACATATTAAAATTATTATTGTAATAAAAACCTCCAATCCTCAGTTTCACCATATCAATAAAATACATGTGTGTCGGGGGAATAATGTCTGTGGCACAACTTACCAGACCTTTTATGAGAATCAAATAAAATATACCTATGAAACTTCTATGAGAATCAAATATAATACACCTAAGTTATACCTATGAAAAGCCCTTCAATATGATACGGCTCAGTATAAACATGTTAATATCTTATATAGGACAACACTTCCCTGATGGTTTTTGTATCCTAATGTAAACACAATGATAACATTTATAACTTGGTTAGAAGGAACTTTATACATTACTATGCTCACAAATCTATTAACAACAAAGAGTCCCACGATGAGATAATATGGAGTCATTAAGGGAGTCATTATTCCCAAATCCATTTTTGGATAACTAAAGCCCATGGGCTGACGACAGATGCTTAAAGAGAAGCCAGTTGTCTAATCTCAACGCAGTGAGTATCTCCTCCCTCCACCACACAAACCTCCATGAAGTTTTCCCAGCTAGTCATTTGCAGATTTATAACAAGCCATTACGACAGTCTCTAAGCGTGCATAATTTTGAAAACGCTTTTGTTTAATTCTCTCTTTATAATTACACTAGATGAAACTCCTTCTCCTGGCTCGTTTATTAAGTTAGGATTCATGAGGCTTGTGATAGGGTGACCACTTAGGTAGAAAATGCTGTAAAATACTCATCAGTAGCAAGAAGAAATTCCCATAAATATTGCAGCCATGGGAAAACTTTGAATGAGGAATATATGCATTTGTATATGCCATATAGTAACATCATGTATATATTTTATTCATTTTGAAATGTAAAATATATTCATTTTTTGCTCATATTGACTCATTTTGATCTTTAAATTGAATGGATCAAATAAAATTATGTCTCTTATCACTTCTTTCCATAAGCATCTGTGAGCAAAATTGAACAAATAGTTTATATGTAGTTACAGATTTATAAACTGAATACATTTTAAAATGAATGTATTAATTTTCAGGTACTGTGCGATGGTTTTCAATAAATTGAGATGGTACAAAAAAAAAAAATCCTGCTGTAGTTCTATACCCAAAGAAAAAAAATACTATTACCAGTTTTTATATAACCTCCCATAAACAGTACTTTTTAATTCTAAATGAAACTATTAATAGAAGAATATTGAGAACTGTGTCCATAGAGCTTTCAAAATTATTGAAGAACAAGTAGAAATTCAAACACATAAGAAAGATTTAGTGACAACTAAAACAAGCCTGGAGTGTTCCAAAGAAAAATAAGCAGGTTAGTTTATGACAATAATAGTGATGTGTTTTACTAGACAAGGGCAGGACTATAGCTGGCCCTCAAAGACAGGGAAGTCGGTCAGCACCTGGACACAGTAAGAACTTGTGATCTTCACCTTCTATCTCTTATCTCTGCATATCTGCTTTTCTTTCTTTTATACACAAGCTTTCCCTCTTTCTAGGTTCATTTACATGGTGTATGGTGGCTCCATAACAACTAAGAAATTTTCACATAAGAAATACCCTCTATTTAAGAAATGAAATCTGAAACTGAGTCTCCCGTTTTAGTTCTATTAATAATTTCAAATTAATGGAGATGCATTTTGTATCAGTCAGGGTCCCAACAGAAAACAAAAGGCGTATTTAGCTGTTACTTTCAGCAGAAATTAATTAAGGGAGTATTTACAGCGATTGAGGCAAAAATTAAGGAACCAACAAAGGATATAGAGACCCAGGATCTATCAACAGAAGGAGGCCTTTATTACCCCAGACTTGAAGGAGCAAAGTAAGAAGTAAGAAGATGGATTTAAATATAATTATCAATATCATTAAAGGCAAAGGGAAAATAATTTTAAATAATTTCAAATCTTTTCTGTTGGTTTATGGGACCTATAACGCTAGCAAGAGAATTATCTGTTTGTGTATATATTATGCTTATATTTTAAATTGTTATAAAATGGTGTGTATTTAATACTTTATGTGTGAAATAGAGAATTCTTATATATAAACACAAATATGTGGAAATATATAACATCTGTACTCAATATCTATTGAAGACAGTATTGTCAGGATGATAGCATGACATGAGGTGAAAGACCTGATAGGACTGAGAATGTAAGCCTTGCAGGTTTCTGGGGGAAGGGCATTAGATGCCAGAGAAAATGGAAGAGCAACATTCCTGAGTTAGGATACCTAGTTGGTTTGGGAAACAACACAAAAGCCAGAAAACATCTGTTATAAATGAGGTTAGAGTAGATATAGTGTTTCTCACGCGTGTGTGTGTGAAGAAACCACCAAACAGGCTTTGTGTGAGCAACAAGGCTGTGTATTTCACCTGCGTGCAGGTGGGCTGAGTCCAAAAAGAGTGAGCAAAGGGAGATGGGCTGGGGTCATTTTATATTCCTGTCTTCTTATATTAATAAAAAAAAAATAATGGTAAAATGTTGGTGTGGTGAAAATTTCTGGGGGTGGCATGGAGAGAAAATGGGCGATGTTTCTCAGGGCTGCTTCAAGCGGGACTGGGGTGACATGGGAACCTAGAGTGGGAGAGATTAAGCTGAAGAAGATTTTGTAGTAAGGGGTGATATTGTGGGGTTGTTAGAAGGAGCATTTGTTGTATGGAATTATTGGTGATGGCCTGGATGCGGTTTTGTACGCATTGATAAACTAAACGAAAGACACAAGGTCCAAATAAGAGAAGGAGAAAAACAGGTATTAAAGGACTAGGAACTGGGAGGACCCAGGACATCCAATTAGAGAATGTCTAAGGGGGTTCAATGTTATTGTTTGCTTGGTTGGTGAGTTTTTGGGCTCTATCCTTGAGTTTTTCTATGTGGTCATACACCAGGCCAGATTGATTTAGGTAAAAACAGCATTCTCCATTTAAAAATATACAGAGTCCTCTTTTTTTAGCAGTGAGTAAGTTGAGGCCTCCACAATTTTGGAGGAAAGAGAAATGCATAGCCAGCAACTGCTTGTTAAAGAAGGATTAGCAATGGCTAGGAGACTGTGAGTTTGCTAGTGTGGTGGAGATACCTGGGGAGAGCCAGAGGGTGGCATAAGAACAGGAACGAGAATAAGAGTAAGTATAAAAGTATAGGACTTCGTCAGGGTGAAAGTACTGGAATGTACTTTGTCACTGAAGATCTTCTATCCACTTAGAGACTTAAGGGTGGCAGTGTGAGGTAAAACCAGGCGCCACTGAATACCAAGAACCTGAAAAACTGCTTCGGTGATTTGACTAATAAAGGCTGGTCTGTTATCAGATCATATAGAGGTGGGAAGGCCAAACTGAGGAATTATGTCTGACAAAAGGAAAGAAATGACCGTGGTGGCTTCTTAGACCCTGTGGGAAAGGGGCCTCTATCCATCCAGTGAAAGTGTCTGTCCAGACCAAGAGGTATTTCAGTTTCCTGACACAAGGCATGTGAGTAAAGTCAATTTGCCAGTTCCAGGCCGAGGGCAAGTCCCTGAGCTTGATATGTAGGGAAAGGAGGGGGCCTGAGAAATTCTTGAGGAGTAGTAGAATAGCAGATGGAACACTGAGAAGTGATTTCCTTGAGGACAGATTTCCACGATGGAAAGGAAATGAGAGGTTCTAAGAGACAGGCTAGTGGCTTGTAACCTACATGGAAGAGGTTGTGAAATGACGACAGAATAGAATGGGCCTGTGAGACTGGAAGGAGATATTTTCTTTAGTCCAAGAACTATTTGCCTTATGTGGGAAGAGATAGGTGGAAGTTTCAGTGAGGGAGTAAGTGGGAGTGACCAAATGAGAAGGAGAAAAACTGCAGTGAGGGATAGAAGTTGGAATACTAGCTGCTTGCTTAGCTATCTTATCAGCATAAGCATTGCCCTAAGTAATGTGATCTGATGCCTTTTGATGGCCTTTGCAGTGAATGACTCCAGCTTTCTTTGGAAGTAAATCGGCCTTGAGAAGAGTTTTTATTAAAGAGGCATTAATGATGAAGGACCCTTGCATAGTGAGGAAACTTCTTCCTGCCAATATAACAGCATGGTGGTACGGGATGTGGAAGGCATATTTAGAGTCAGTATAAATATTGACGTGTAGTCCCTTTGCAAGAGTGAGGGCTCAAGTTAAGGCAACGAGTTCAGCTTGCTGAGAGGTAGTGGAGGGGGGCAGAGTGGTAGCCTCAGTGATAGATGTGGGAGATACTATAGGAAAGGCAGGCTATGCTGGTGAGTGGCAATTAGGCCTGGTGGAACTGCCATCAATAAACCAAATGTGATCAGGGTGAGGAACAGGAAAGAAGGAAACATGGGGAAATGGAGTGAATGTCAGGTGGATCAGAGAGATACAGTCACGGGGGTCAGGTGTGGTATCCAAAATAATGTGGGAGGCCAGATTGACTTCCTGGCCAGGAACAATGGTAACTGTGGGAGAGTCAACAAAGAGTGAGTACAGCTGAAAGAGCCGGGAAGCAAAAAGCATCTGTATCAGGTGAGGAAGAAAATAGATTTGAGAAGTTATGAGAACTGTAGAGTGTGAGTTGAGCAGTGTGTGATTTTGAGGGCCTCTAAAAGTATTAGGGCGGCGGCAGCCGCGCACACAAACATGAGGGCTAGGTAAAACAGTAAGGTCAAGTTGTTTGGATAAAAAGGCTGCAGGGCACGGTCCCACTCTTGTGTAATAATTCTGACTGCACTAACCATGCCTAGGAAGGAAAGGGGTTGTTGTTTTGTAGAAGGGATTGGGCTTTGGGAGATTAGCAGGGAGAGCACGTGTGTTTCATGAGAATTATGCCGATAGGTAACAGATGAGGAAGAAATTGGGGCTTAACTGAAGTAATGGGAGCTGTCTGTGAAGCCTTGTAGCAGTACAGCCCGGGTGATTTCCTGAGCCTGATGGGTGTTAGGGTCAGTCTAAGTGAAAGCAAAGAGAGGCTGGGATGAAGGGTGCAAAGGGATAGTAAAGAAAGCACGTTGGAGATCCAGAACAGAATACTGCATTGTGGAGGGAGGTATTGAGGATAGGGGAGTATATGGCTTTGGCATTACAGGGTGGATAGGCAAAACAATTTGGTTGATAAGGTGCATATCTTGAACTAACCTGTAAGGCTTGTCTGGTTTAGGACAGGTAAAATGGGGGAACTGTAAGGAGAGTTGACAGGCTTTAAAAGGCCATGCTGTAACAGGCGAGTGATAACAGGCTTTATTCCTTTTAAAGCATGCCGCAGGATGGGATATTGGCATTGAGCTGGGTAAGGGTGATTAGGTTTTAATGGGATGGTAAGGGGTGCAAGATTTGTCACTAAGGAGGGAGTAGAGGTGTCCTATACTTGTGGGTTAAGGTGGGGAGACACAAGGGGAGGATGTGAAGGAGGCTTTGAACTGGGGGAAAAGGCGACAATGAGGTGTGGCTGTAACCTAGGAATAGTCAGGGAAGTAGATAATTTAGTTAAAATGTCTCGACCAAAAAGGGAGCTGGGTAGGTGCAGATAACTAAAAAGGAGTGTATAAAAGAATGTTGTCCAAGTTGGCACCAGAGTTGGGGAGTTTTAAGGGGTCTAGAAGCCTGGCCATCAATATCCACAACAGTTATGGAGGCAACGGAAACAGGCCCTTGAAAAGAAGGTAATGTGGAGTGGGTAGCCTGCCTATTGATTAAGAAGGGGACGGATCTACCCTCCACTGTGAGAGTTACCGGAAGCTCGGCGTCCCTGATGGTCCAGGGGGCTTCCGAGGCGATCAGGAAGCGTCAGTCTTCAGCCGCTAAGCTGAGAAGATCTGGGAAGGAGTCAGAGTCTTGGGCCAGAGTTCCCGGGCTCTGAGAGTGGCTGCCAGGTGAGTTATACCATCAGATTTCCAGTGGGGTCCCACACAGATGGGACATGGCTTAGGAGGAATCCCGGGCTGGGGACATTCCTTGGCAGATTTCCGGCACTTGAAGCAAATTCCTGGGGAGGAGGTCCTGGATGAACCCCAGCAGCTGCGGTTCAGGCATTTTGAAGTTATTGTGTGCTGGAGATGTGACTGGGGTTTCTCTCACAGCGGAGGCAAATAATTGTAATTCAGAAATGCGTTGCCGTCTGGCTGCCTCCTCTCTATTATTGTACGCCTTGAAGGTAAGGTTGATTAATTCCTGTCGTGGGGTTTGAGGGCCGTATTCTAATTTTTGGAGTTTTATTTAATGTAGGGAGTGGATTGGGTAATAGAATGTATATTGAGAATAAGACGGCCTTTTGACCTTTTAGGGTCTAGGGCTGTAAAACCTCTCAGGGTTGCTGCCAAACAAGCGATGAACTGGGCTGGGTTTTTCATATTTGATGAAAAAGAGCCTAAACGCTAACTGATTTGGGAGAGGTCAGATAAAGAAAAAGGAGCATTAACCTTGACTATGTCTTTAGCTCCAGTCATCTTTTTAAGAGGAAATTGCTGGGCAGGTAGGGGAGGGCTAGTGGAGGAAGGAAACTGTAAGCCAGACCAGGTGTGAGGAGGGGAGGTGATAAAAGGATTATAGGGTGGGGAGCGCAGGCTGAGGAAAAATTGGGACCTGGCTCAGCCTGGCAAGGAGCAGCCTGGGGAGGAGGGGAGAGGTCAGATGGGTCTGTAAAAAAAAGAAGATTGGAAAAGACTCAGCGATGCTTGCAGTTGGGACTGAGGGGACAGGCGGGAGGGAAAGAAGGAAGATTTGGGACGAGTTGCATTGGGAACAGAGACTAGGGAGGGACCGATGTGTAAAAGAATGCCTGGACGTCAGGCACCGCATAGTGGTTGCCCATTTAAGAACAAGAATTATTTAGATCTTGTAAGATGGAAAAATCAAAAGTGCTGTTTTCTGGCTATTTGGAACCACTGTCATGTCTGTATTGGGGTCAAGCGGCATTGTAGAAGAAAATAAGGTGCTTAGGTTTTGGGTCAGGTGTGAGTTGAAAAGGTTTTAAGTTTTTGAGAACACAGGCTAAGGGACAAGGGGGAATGGAGAGCAGAAGTTTGCCCATAATGAAGGAGGTAAGTTTAAAGAGCAAGGTAGAGACACAGAGAAGGGGGTGGGTCAGCAGTCCTGGGCTGCAACGTGGGTGAGCAGCCAAAGCAGGCATCCCCGTGACTGACTTGCCACCAAGGGAATGTGGGTGAATGACCAAGGCAGGCGTCCCCGTGGTGGTCAGACACCAAGGGAAGGCTGTCTTCCCAAGTCCATGACTGGCGCCAGAGTTTTGGGTCCACGGATAAAGTGTGTCTCCTTTGTCTCTACTAGAGAGGAAAAAGAATTGGAATTGGAAGGACAGGGAGATTGAAGGGTAGCAAGAGAGGGAGACTGAAGGGTAGCAAGAGAGACTGCAAAAGAGAGTGAAAAGACCGCTTACTCGATTTGAAATTGGTGAGATGTTCCTTGGGCTGGTTGGTCTCAGGACCCAAGGCCATAGGTGGATCTCTTCACAGAGTGAGGGCGAGGACAGGGTACTGGTCTCCCGAAGGAGTCCTGCCGACCCAGGTCTTCAGCACCAAATGTCTCACGTGTGTGTGTGTGTGTGTGAAGAAACCACCAAACAGACTTTGTGTGAGCAACAATGCCATTTATTTCACCTGGGTGCAGGTGGGCTGAGTCTGAAAAGAGGGTGAGCGAAGGGAGATGGGGTGGGGCTTTTTATAGGATTTGGGTAGGTAAAGGAAAATTACAACCAAAGGGGGTTGTTCTCTGGCAGGCAGGGGCAGGGGTCACAAGGTGCTCAGTGGGGGAGCTTTTGAGACAGGATGAGCCAGGAGAAGGAATTTCACAAGGTAATGTCATCAGTTAAGGCAGGAAGAGGCCATTTCCACTTCTTTTGTGGTGGAACGTCATCAGTTAAGGCAGGAACCAGCCATCTGGATGTGTACGTGCAGGTCACAGGGGATATGATGGCTTACCTTGGGCTTAGAGGCCTGACATAGTGGAACCACAATGTTTAGGGCTTTATTAGTTACTACAAACATTTTGGCTTTTAACCTGAAACATAGGAAGCCACTGGGAAATTTTAGGTGGAGAAGTGACATAACTTGACTTTGTTAAAATCTCACTTAGGCTAACACATTGAAAATAAACAGCGGAGCGTGGGGATTGGCATACTAATTGTGGCATGTGGTCATATTCTAGATGCTTTTTTAAAAGTAGACTTGACAGTATTTGTCAATAAATACTACATAAAGATGATGGATGACTTCACGGTGTTTTGTTTATGCAAGGGGAAAGATGACTTATCAAGATGTGAAAGGCAAGGCAAAACAAAACTAGAAATAGTATGGCTGGATTTCTTTTTAGACATAATACACTTGAACAGCTATTAGACATCTGTAGGGAGAGCTGGAGAGGTCATAAAACACACAAGTCTATATTCTGAGTGAAGGTAGAGATACACATTTGGAAGTCATCAGCTCATTGATAGTAGTTGAAGTCTTTACATCAGATAAGGTAAGCCAGTGAGTGAGTGTGAAAACTAGTAGAAGTCTGATGCTTGAACCTTAGAATACTCCAATATTCATAGATCTTAGAAATGAGGAAAAAGCAAACCAAAAGTTAATTGCCAATGAAACAGTGCTATGGTCCAAATATTTGTGCCTCCCAAAATGTCTATGTTTAAATCCTAACCTCCAATGTGATAGTATTAGAGCTGCAGCCTTTGGAAGGTGATCAAGTCAAGAGGGCAGAGCCCTCACGTGTGACACTAGTGCTCTTCACAAAAAGAGACCACAAAGAGCTCGTTTTTCCCTTCTGCCATGTGACATTACAATGAAAAGACAGCTGTCGCTCAGAGGAAGTGGGCCTTCTCCAGACACCAAATATGCCAGCACCTAGACCTTGAACCTCTAAGCCCCTAGAATTGTAAAAAATAAATTTGTTGTTTATAAGGCACCCAGTCTGTGCTAGTTTGTTATAGTAGTAAAAAGGACTAAGACAAGAAACCCAAAGGCTGTTAAAAAAAAGAAAAACAAACAAAGATTGAACAAGTGATCAAAGGATAGATTAGGTACGACAAGGACTAGGAATTGACCTCTGTGTTTAACGATATGACCGTAACTTACGACTTCTATAGAGGGGTAGAGTTAAGGCCTGACTGATTTGAGCTCAAGTAAGAATGGGGACAAGGGAACTCTATATATTGAGGCAACATGCACAGGTCATTCTTTTCAGTAGTTTTGCTGAAAGAAGCTCAAAGAAATGGAACAAACTAGAGAGAAATGTGAAGTTGAGCAAGTTTTATTTTTAGTATACGATTACAGCTTATTTGAATACCAATAAGAGTAAGAAATTGATGATGCAAGAGAAGCACAACAATACTTCTGCTTCTAGAGTGCTACTAGAGTCATATCCTCGAGAGGAGATGGGCTGCAGTGTAAAAGCAAAGGGGCTGGCCTTCAATAAAGGTACAGACATTTCACCAATAAGACAAATGCAATATAAATAAGCACAAAAGCAGTCAAGTTTTTTTTTTTTTTTAAACTCTGTGGAGTAGAAAAACGATGAGACTTAGCCAGGTTTGAGATTTTTTCCAGAAAAAATCAACGCACAGACAGTGGCCATGAAGGTACGTCCAAGGGAGTGATTATAATGATCAGGCACAGACTCTACATGAAAGTGGAAGTGAGAGCACATGGTATGCGAGAAATATTGTAATGGAAGCAAAAGCAGTGGAATGTAGGATACTGGTAGGATTTAAGAATTCTTAGTGTCAGGGCAGTGGAAGAAGTAAGTTGGAAAAACGGGAGTGGTGTTTGGAGAGTATAATGCTTAAAATGAAGATTATGGAGAAGAGTAATTATAGACAATGCCAACATCTTGGTCATGACCATAGACGTATATGCCTGAGATAGGGTAAAAAAAAAAAAAAAAATACAATCACTGGAGGGGAGGAGGTGAAAAAAAAAGAGGTAGCAGATATGTGAAAAATAATATAAATACACACACACACATATATATACACACATATATTTTATATATATGTCTATGTATTGAGAAAAAGGATGTGCTAGGTGCTGAGTTTGAAAAAATGTGAAGGAGAAAGACCTGGGGATCTGTAGATGCCTGCAACAAGGTGGAGTAATAAAAGGCATAATATAATAGTTGGAACTTAAAGCTGGATATTTTTAAGGAGAATTGTCTGAAAGGTGCCAAGAGAGTATATGCTTATCTCCAGGCCCAGTAACAGAAGAGTGCAGAAGGAGGAAAAAAAAAAAAAAAAAAAAAAAAAACCTTCTTAAAATAGCTTCATAGCCATTTCCTTACAGTCAAGTTTCATAGAGTGAGAAGGTGAAAGAATGTTTGACAGACAGGTTAAGAATGCAGAGTTGTGCTGATAACAGACACTGAGTCCCACACCCTTAAGGAGATGAAGGATAAATTTAGATGATGAAGAATGACTTCAAAGTCTTAGAGATCACAGAGTAACTGATAAAATCAAAGATAAAGTGGAAAATGGGATTGGTCTTGGGTCCTTAAGCAGGATACATTAGGGATGCAGCGTGTGTTGGTAAAAAGAGAAAGGGGTCTTGAGAAAAGTGTTTAGAGTCTCAGGATCCTTTCTTCACTAATACTGATGAAGTATGAGAGGCAGATGAGATGCTACATTTAGTGAGATACTCTGAAACACATATACAGAGAAAATCTGATCTGTGTGATAAATGCTAAGGAATATATACAATGGAGTTTGAGCCAAAATATTGTAAGGTATGTGGAAAGCTAATATTATTACTTAACACAATTAATTATAATTTTTGTTGGAAACCAAAACATCTAGTTATTTCCCTGATGTTAATAAAATAAGCCAGTCTGATTTATGCAATGGTACTTTGCGATGGTGCAAATAAATCATCGCACTGTCAATTTCTACCTGTTGGCTGGGTATCTAAATCTTGGAGATAACCTTTTTTTTTTTTTTTTCTTTTTTTGAGACAGAGTCTCGCTCTGTCACCCAGGCTGGAGTGCAGTGGCACAATCTCAGCTCACTGCAACCTCCACCTCCCAGGTTCAAGCAATTATCTTCCTCAGCCTCCTGAGTAGCTGGGACTACAGGTGCCTGCCACCACACCCAGCTAATTTTTTTGGCATTTTTAGTAGAGACGGGGTTTCACCATCTTGGCCAGTCTGGTCTTGAACTCCTGATCTTGTGATCACCCTCCTCAGCCTCCCAAAGTACTGGGATTACAGGCATGAGCCACCGCACCCAGCCCGGAGGTCAATTTTTAATCAACAACATATAATGGCCACATTTCAGACATTCAGAAAACCCAACCCTGAATTGAAGATAATTCTTAAAAACAGTAACTATAGAATACTCTCCAGTCCAATACCACAGTGCATTGTGCTTAAACCGCTGATCCCTGGTAATACATGCAATAGCCTTGCGATGTTATTTCCATTTTTCAGAGGAAAAAAAAATGAGACACAGTGAGATAAAACTGCCCTAGATCATGCAGTGAGTAAATATTTAAACATGATATATCTGAGCCTAAAGCATTATCAGAAACCACGATGTCTATCTATGAGGCTTCTGTAGTGAGTACCTCTCAAAGCATAGTCCTTGGACCAATGAATTTGTAAGAAATGTGAATTCTGTGACCCCACCTCAAACCCTTGAACCAGAAAGTCTGCAGACGGCGTCAAGAATTCTGTATTTTCATAATCCTACCAAGTGATTCTGATGCACGTTCAAGTTTGAGAAAGTCTATAGTAAGGAGGGATAAAACATCAGATTATTAAGAGCATGATAAAGGGCAGAATAACTACCTATCACTCTAGGTTATTTATTTCTGTCTTATATGGGTGGTGTGTGGATGGAGGTAATATGTGTTGGGGGTGGGTATGAGTATGTATATGTGTGTTTGGAATGGGGTATAGTACTAGCTAACACTCCTCCTCTGCTATAAATACCTTTAGAATTATTATCAACTTCAGGAATTACTGAAACTGTTATGAGAGTCAAATTATTTGGAAACACATCCAGCTTATTATAATCTTGCCACTTTGAGGAGTTGGTCATCAGCACATTGTTTTTATGTTTTAATCTATTAAATATAGGAAGAAACAATAACTCTTACACTTCCTAAAATGACAGCTCTCATTTTCACTACAAATTCTGGTGCCTTATAAGTGTGAGCCTCTCAGTTCTACCGGAAGTGAAACGTTGCAAAACAGGACAGTGATGTCACAGGGCTATGAGACAAGAGAACTGCCATGACATTTATCTCTGACTCCATATAGGGAGCCCCTTATTAGAAAAGACATTCTTGCGGCTACAGAGCTGTTGGCAGGGCAGCTGAATTACTGAAACAGCCATTTAGCCTCTTCTTTTTCAGTGAATAGAGAATCAATATGAAATAGATTGCAACTGACTTTTTTTATATTACATGAATAACTGATTTTCATGGAAAATGTTTTCTGAATATAATCACAGCAAGAGTTCTCTCACCTAATTCCACACTTTCCAACCAAAATAGAGACCATTACAAAACCATTAATCGTTCATTACTTTCCCTTTAGCCCTGGTGGCATAATGATAAAATAAATTCACCAGGAAAGAACTCTGAGAGAGAGAAAACCCTACATCTACTAATTTTTGTGAGGCAGGGCTTATGAAAATAAATGGTCATGAAAGGTAAGTAACCTCTAACCTCTGGCATTTGTTTGCCTCTGCTAACTTTTATTCTAGCTGCTTAATGATATATGTATCATCATCATAGAGGCAATTGAGAGGTACAATAACCCCCATTTTACAGAGGGAGAAACAAGGGCCATAGATATTTAACATACATACATAGGTAATGGTATACGTTGTGCTTAGAACTTGGATTGGAATCTGGTTCTCTTTACCATTACACCTCTCTATCTGACACTGCCCCGACTGTCACCTAAACTTCTGAGTGACCTGTCTAGGAAGAGTGTGCTCCACTTCTACTTAACAAACGCACGATCATCTGAACCAGTAGTTCTCCAAGTAAAACACAGGACACTCTTTCAGGGGATGTTTTTTATGAAAACACTAGGATGTTATCACCCTTTTTCACTTGCATTCATTCAGGAGTGTATGGTGGAATTTTCCAGAGGCTACATGGTATGTGATATGAAAACAGACAATGAGGAGCAGAAAAGAAAATCCACCTTTCTTCTGTTAAGTTGTCATTTAGAAGATTTTCAAAAACATAAAAATGGCAATCTTCTCAAATTTTTTGTTTTAAAAATGTTAGTAAAATTTATCTCAACGTATGATTTTAATCATTGTTTCTTAACTTCCAATATGATAAATAGTAACATATAATCTGTATTTTTTACAAGTTATTGGAGGCCTCAATCACTTTCAAGGTGTAAATGGGCCTGACAACAAAAATTTTAACAACTGCTAAAGAGTTGACCAACAAATAAATTCCTATGTTTCAATTATGTTCTTTCATTTACTCATTCTTCCTTTCTTCATTCAATAAATATTTCTTGAGCCCTATAATGTGCAAAGAAGCTCCAGATACTGGGTGTACAGTAATGAACAAAGTAACAGCCCTTATTCCTAGTGAGGGTAGAAAACAATCATCAATGCATAATACATACATGTTATAAAATTCCATACATATTTCAAAGAAGGAGAGCAAGATGCTATGAGGTAGAACAATAGAGGGAGGAAAAAGAACCCTCATATAAATTAGGAAGTCTGTACTGAGGAATAAGAAAGAATCATATGAAATGAATGACAGAAAGAAGACCTGACAGAGGAAACACCACGTTTTTAACATCTTAAGGTGATAAAGAGCTTGATGCACTCAAGGAACTGAAGCATAGACAGGCAGTTAGAGGATAATGAGCAAAGAAGGGACAGAAATGAAAGAGGTTGGAAACTGAGCCACGGGCTGTATCTTACAAACCACCAAATGTCATAATAGAAAGTTTAGATTGTATTCCATGCACAGTGGCAAGTCCTTAAAGAATTCCAAGTAGTAGAATAGCATGATGTATATTAAGTGAGCAGTATTGATTGCAAGAAGGAAATTTTATCAAAGTTAATCAAAAGAAATAGAATAGGCAAAAAATCCATGAATTGAGGGGAGGAAATCTATGCATTATCAAAATCTTGTGGAGAAACAGGCAAACTAAAGAAGAAGAAACTGCAGAAGAAATATATATTTTTTTTAATAATAAGGTGAGGTGAGCTAAGAACACAACTGGAGTTTGACCAAATGGACCAGTGTCCACTTGAGTTTGACACCCAGGTACCACCCCAGCTTACCCTAGAAAAGGAACCTTCCCTCTATGTCTATAATAATGTAATAATAAAGCACACAAATGGAATAAACAGTAATCAGAGGCAGAGAAATATATGCTCCATCTAAGAGGTTTTAGGACAATGAAGCAATGTGAGTTCACGTGAAAGTAAATCTGAGTCTGGGTATGACATACCACCTTTGGCAAGGGACCTCAGACTGAGAAATGGAATCATGTTCTCTTTGTAAGTTCGTCTTCAATCAGGGCAATTTTAACATTTATTGCTTAGACTGCTCTCCCTGCCCTAACTCTCACCCAGGAAAGTTGGGCCTGCTCTGTGAGAGGTAGAGACAGAGTCCAGAGTCAACAATCTGACTGATACTTTAAAAAGTTCACTATAACTGCCATGTGAGAACAGACTGGAAAAAGGAGAGCAAAACTGGAAAGAGTCATTAGAAGGCTATTATAATTGTCAAAGGGAAAGATGATGATAGCTTGGGTAAAATGGTGATGTTGGAAATATAAAGTAAATGACTGTGTGGCAGGAATTAGATAAAAAGCTAACAGAGTTCTTGATGCAATGGTTTGTGAAAATCAAGAAAGGTAGAAATAAATATTACTTCCATATTACTAGTTTGTGCAGCTGAGTAGATGATGATTCTATCAACTGAGATAAGAAAAACTAGGGGGAAACATGGCAAGTAAGAGAGAAGAGGGTCAAAACTCTGGGACATGTTAGGTTTAACTTATTTGTGAGATATCTCAGTGGAAAATGTCAAGGATGCAATTGGCAAAAAAAAAAAAAAAAATTGGAGTTGGAGCCCAGAGGAAATGTTTGTAATGAGGACACACATTTTGGAATAATAGATATGCATATTGAAAGATATAAAATTCTAAGTGCTGCCTTAACATCCCTGAGCCTGAAAAAGGGTTGGGTTCGAAGACCTAACCGTCATTTCCCCTGCTTGCTTCAAATATACTCCACACTCTGCAAGAATTGCCCCACACCCAGCTAGTCCTCACCTGTACCAGTTGCACCCCACTCAGTCCTTAACCTAAGTGGTTTCACTTTTCTGCAAGTCAGAAGAATTCTTCAAACAGGCCAATCACATCTTCTGCTGGGAACCCTGGGCCCCCCCTACAACCCTGTTACTACAACGCCTGCCTCCCACAGCCCCTGAGGGTTCACTCTATTCCCAAGCGCAACCCCCACATCACCTGCATGGTATGTGGTACCCTCCTCTCCCAAATCATAAATATGTGTGACTGGTAAACTTCTGTGAGTATAAGTCTCTTCTATCCAGTGTCAGGTGTCATGTATTTGGCCATCTCATACTACTTAGGACTAGGGATCGCCGTTTCTCCAATAACGTGTATAGCAGGTTATCAGAATAACAAGTAAATGGTATATAATGCCACTGAGATGAATAAAGTCATCTAGGCACAAAATTTTAAAGAGATTAGCCATCAGGTACAGTGATGGTCCAGCAGGAGAAGCTGAGAAGTGACATGAGAGAATAAAAAGAAAACCAGTTGGTGAGGAGCCCTGGAAACCAAAAGGAAAGATTATTCAAAAGAAGGAAAAAATTTTACCTATCCGCACTCAGCAACTGAGAGTCATTGATATTAATAAGGCAAGAGCAGGCTCAGGGGAATAGTGGGAATGAAATCATACTGAAGTTAATTAAACAGTGAGTGAGAGATGAGGATGTGAAGACAACAAGTCTTTTTCCAAGATTCAGTTATAAAAAGGGAGCAGATATATAGATCATCTAGATAGAAAACTGGCACAAAAGAAATGAGCCTATTTGGGTTCTGGTAGGAATAATCTAAAGCGGGGAAAAGGTTGATGATGCTAAAAAAAGAAGGGATATACAAAGAAAAGAGGCCCTTGCAAAGGCAGGGTCTATTAGTCCATTTTCATACTGCTGTAAAGAACTGCCCAAGATTGAATAACTTATAAAGGCAAGAGGTTTCATTAACAGTTCAGCATGACTGAGGAGGCCTCAGGAAACTTACAATCATGGTGAAAACCAAAGGGGAAGCAAGGCATCTTCTTCACAAAGCTACAGGAAGGAGAATTGTCAAGCAAAGGGGGAAGAGCCTCTTATAAAATTATCAGATTTCGTGACAACTCACTATTATGAAAATAGCATGGAGGAAACTGCCCCCATTCCAATTACCTCCACCTTGTCTCTCCCTTGACATGTGGGGACTATGGGGATTACAGGGATTATAATTCAAGATCATATTTGGGTGGGGACACAAAGCCTAACCATATCACAGGGTTAAGTACAAAAGAGCCCATTTGGAGAGAATGGTCTTTGATGAGAGCAAAAACTCATCACCCTTGTAAAAAATAAAACTTTGAGTATGAATCCTAGTGCTTTGTAGATATGATATGAGAAGGAAGAGAGAGCTCTTTTCTTGTGGTTTGAATTTTTCCATCGAAGTGTGAGCAAGAGTATTTGCAACTAAGACTATAAATGTGAGGAGTGAGAAAACAGCATGAAAGAGTTAACGTGGAAGGTGGAGAGAAAGCCCGCTTGAAAAAAATCACAGTGGAATTCTGAAAATGTAGTCACTCTTAAATAAATCAGTCCTACATTGTCTGCACATCAGAAATTTAACAGTAACTGCTACAATTTTGGAAGCCCTACCATCACTTCACATATATTATCCCTTTTTATTTTAAACGTTACTACAACCTTATGATGCTGAAATTGTTTTTTTCCCACTTTATATATAAGAAATTGAAGCTCAAAAAGCTTATGTAATTGCAAAGTTGATAAGTGACAGAGCAGTTAGTTGAGTTCACTTATATTCAATGTAAAAACTGTTGCTATTTGCACCATATCACATTTATCAGACCAAATAATGCAGACATATTTTAAAGTGAAATAAGTCTCATGGACTCCTAACATTGAACTGTTAAGTTGTTTGATCTTCTCTTGGTATCAGAAGATTTGTAAACCAAAATAAAGACACAGGCACTAAAGTTGTGTGAATCATTGGTAAGGTAGTAATTTAAAGGATCCAAAGAATTTTCTTAGATTTTTTCCTCATAGGGTGACTGCAATCTTCCCCCTTCAGACACATCAAAACAATTACTCCACCTCCATCAAGTGAGTACTCAGCTTTGTACACAGTACCTTGAGAAAATGCAGTGAACAAAGTCATGTAAAATAATCCAGGGTTCCTATGGAATAATGGCAACTTCCTAAATCTAATCTATTTGCCCATGTCTAACTACCATATGGAGGAAAAAAGTGAGCCAATAAAACTACCTTTAAACCATGCCAAAGAAAAAATTTGGAATATAATACAATTTACACACTCGAAATAAGGAATATAATACAATTTACACACTCGAAATTTCAACAAGATGGCTGACCAGAGACGCCTGGCACTCATACCCTTAGCAACAACAACAACAACAACAAAGACCAGAGCAATAAATAAACAATTAAAATTCAAGTATAGTGCCTAAAAAGAGAACTGGAGTGCCACAAGGGAGGGGTGAATTCCCTGTGAAGCATGGACACCCAGAATAGCAGCATAAAGTGGGGAGGAGAGCACCCTGCTTCTGGTACTACATCACCTCCATGAAGATTGACTGGGAACCAAGAAGGACTTTCATTTGTGGGGGAAAAGGTAAGCAGAATATCTCCAGCGGCGCCATTATATTGCAGTCACCTAGAGGAGAATCCTGCAGCCCTCACAGACCGTGATCACAGCTGGATGAGCTGCCTAGAGTTCACATGGCTACATTGCTCCAAAATATAAGCCCATATTGTGCACCCCTCACTTTCAGTGACACAAGTTGCTACAGTACAGTGTCATCTTAGAACTGGAGCCAATAACTAGAGTGTACCTTTCTCTGAGGGCCAGTGACTACGCTGTCTCTCCATCCATGAGACTGTGTCCTTTTTATCATGCTTACAATTGTGACTACAGCACTATAATCCCAGTTATTCAAAGCTTGGGCCCAGTGGGATGTACGTAACTCCAGCATCTGACTCCCTCCACTGGAGAGGTTATACCGGAGCCAGTGGATGCATTGCATATGTGACTCTTTGGCCTGAAAACCAACCCGACACACATAAAGCTTTGCTACCACTGCCACAAATTCCCACAGTCTAGACCACTAAGGCACATGCAGAAATTGATGATGTAGATTTCAGTGGAAGAATCTGCATGGAGACTACATACAAACTACATAATGACACCCTAGGACAACAGCTACAAGATGTCTTTCCTTTCAAAACCTATTCCACCAAATTGGAAGAAGTGACAATTCCACCAAATGCACAGACATCAAAGTAAGGACAAATGAAACACAAAAATAAACAAGAAAATATGACACTTCCAAAGAAACAAAATAATTATTTAATAGCCCTTCAAGAAAAGGAAATTTATGAAATGCCAAAGAAGGAATTCAAAATCAAAATCATAAGGAAACTTGGCAAGATACAACAGCATACAGACAAACACTTCAATTATGTCACAAAATGAGGAATTTAACAGAGGAATTTAACAAAGAAAATGTGAAAAGAACCAAGCAATGATCCTGGAACCTTATGAATTGAGAGCTACAACAAAAGATTAGAAGAAAGAATTTCTGAACTTGAAGATAAGTCTTTGAAAATAACCATGTCAAAGGAGGAAAAAATGAGAAGAAAAAGTAAGCTAAAAGGACTTACGTGATGTCATTAAGCAAATATATCTTTACATATATATTTGGTTAATATGCTTAATATATATTAGAGGCAAAACAGATGAAGAAATGCACAGAAAGCCTATTTAAAAAAACAATAGCAGAAAACTTTGTAAGTCTTGACAGAGAGATGGACTCCAAATCCAGGGAGCTCAAAAGTCCCTAAATGTATTAAAACAAAAGTTCCTCACCTGGCAACATTATAATTATGTTAGACTGCTGTTGAATCACTACAATGCAGTATTCAAGGGCGGGTAATTTATACAGAAAAGAGGTTTAATTGGCTCACAGTTCTGCAGGCTGTACAGAAAGCATGGCACTGGCATCTGCTCAGCTTCTAATGAGGACTCAGGAAGCTTACTATCAAGGCTAAAGGCAAAGGGAGCGCAGGCATCTCACACATGGGGAGAGAGGGAACAGGGGGAAGGTACCACAAATTTTTAAACAACTAGATCTTACGTGATGTCACTCACCACTAAGGAGATGGCACTAAGCCATTCATGAGGGCTATGCTCTAATAATCCAGTTACCTCCTACCAGGCCCTACCTCCAAGACTGTAGATTACAAATTCAACATGAAATTTAGAGGGGATAACACCCAAACTTTATCAATAATCAAACTGACAAAACACATAGAATTCTATAAGCAACAAGAAAAAGAAAAGAGTAAAGCCACATACATGGGAATCTCCATTAGACTATCAGAAGATTTCTCAGCTGAAGCATTGCAGGCAAAGAAAAAATGAGATGATATATTCCAAGAGCTATATAGGGGGAAAAAAAACCTGTCAGCCAAAAATACTATACACAGCAAAGCTGTCCTCCAGAAAAGATAGAAAAAAAAAAAAGTCCTTCCCAGGTGAGCAACAGTACAAGGACTTCATCACCCCTAGTCTTAAAAGAAATACTTAAGGGAGAAATACAACTGGAAGCAAAATGACAATTACTATTATGAAAACACATCAAAGTATAAATTCACTACTAGAGGTAAATTCATAATCATTCAAATCTCTACTATGAAGGTTAAAGTCAAAATGGTCAAAAATAACTACAGCTACAATTAGTTGTAAAAGAACCCACAATACACAAAAATGTAAATTAAGGTAAAAGTAATGTTTTGTAAGAAGTGGGTAAAACTCTAGTGGGTTTTTATACAACCAAAGATAAATTTCTCTCAGACTAAATTAGTCTATTTTAACTACAAGGTTATTTATATTAGCCACACGTTAACCACAAAAAAAAAAAAAAAAAAATGCAGCAGATACATAAAATAGAAAAGAATGAAATCAAACCTTATCAGCAAAAGCAAACAGAAATCACCAGACCACAAAGGTAAACAAGAATGAAAGAAAGAACAAAGGATCTACAAAACAACCACAACAGAATCAACAAAATAGAAGGAATAAGTGACTACCTATCAATAACAGCCTTGAAGGCAAATGAATTAAATTCTCCATTTAAAAGATACAAAATGGCAGAATAGATTAAAAAACAAGATCCAACTATATGCTCCTACAAAACACGCTCTATCTGTAAAAACACATCCAATTTGAAAGTAAAGAGATGGAAAATACATTCTAAGCAAAAATAAAAAGTGAGCAGGAGTTGCAAAAATAAAAAGGGAGCAGGAGTGGCTATGATTGTAATAGATAAAACACACTTTAAAGTAGAAAACTATGAAAAGGACAAACAAGGTTATTATATAGTGATAAAGGAATCTACTAAGCGAGAGGATAAAACAACTATAAGTGTGTACATACCCCAAACTGGAGTATGCAAATATATAAAGCAAATATTATTAGATCTAAAGGGAGAAATATAATGTAATACAATCATAGTAGAAGACTTTAATATCCCACTTGCAACAATGAACAGATTATGCAGACAGAAAATCATAAAAGACACTTTGAACTTAAACTGAACTCTAGAGCAAATGGACCTAACATTTACAGAATATCCTACCCAACTGCTTCAGAATATACATTCTCCAGGACAGATCGTGGTAGGCCACAAAATATGTCTTAACAAACTTAAGACGATAGAGATCATATCAAGTATCTTTTCTAATCATAACAGTATTAAACTAGGAATCAGTAACAGGAGGAACTTCTGAAACTTTACAAATACATGGAACTTCAACAACAGGCTACTGAATAACCAATGGGTCAATGAGGAAATTCAAAGAGAAGTCAAAAATTTTGGAAACAAATGACAACAGAAACACAACATACCAAAATCTATGAGATACAGCAAAAGCAGCAATATGAGAGAAGTTTGTACCTCACAGTACTGTTTATATAAATGCATATATCAAAAGGGTAGAAAGATCTCCAATAAACAACGTCACACTGCACCCTCAAGTAACTGGAAAAGTAGGAACAAAATAAACTCAAAATTAGTAGGAAAAAAAAATAATAAAAATGAGAACAGAAATAAAAAAGAATAAAAATACAAAAGATCAATGAAATGTAAAGTTAGTTTTTTGGAAAGATAAACAAAATCAACAAATCTTTAGCAAGACTAAGAAAAAAAAAAGAGATGACAAGTAAAATCTGAAATGAAAACAAAGACATTACAACTAATACCACTAAAACACAAGGGATCATGAAAAGCTTCCAGCTTTTTGTGTAACAACTGGAAAAAGAAAAAGATGCCCATGTTTATTAAAAGGAAAAAAGAAGCATCCAAATTCTAAAGGAGGAAATGAAATTGTCCATTTGCAGACAACATGATCTTACCTCTAGGAAACTCTAAAGAATTTTTTAAAAAGCTATTGGAATTAAGAAACTAAGTGAAGTTGCAGATATAAAATCAATACACAGAATGACAATGAGCAAGATGACTGACTAGAGATACTTGAAACTCATCTCTCCCACAAGAAAAGACCGTCGGGGACTGGAAGCCCAGGAGGGTGGCAATGTAGACGCCCATGCTCTGTAGCCCCAACTCCTCCACCTGGATTGGACTGGCCCAGAGACAGGAGGGAATTCTCTGTGGGAAGAAGGTAAGCAGAAGAACCCCACCAGCCTCCATTGCCACCAGAAATACCTACAGTTCTTAGTATAGGACAATCCCACAGTCCTTGCAAGTCCTGAGCCCAGTTTGGAGGGCAAACAGGAATTCACACAGCTGCACTGTTCTGAATTAGCAGCATAAAACGTATACTTTCCACTTCCCAATCACCCACTGTGAGTCAAGATGCTGCAGCACAGCACCACCTTAAGACAAGTGCTACCTCTGGAGTATATTCCAGTCTGGGGTCCAGCAGCCACTGCACCTCTTCCACACTGGGGCTTCATTTTCATTATGCCAAGCCCACACAGGTGGCTAAATAACACAACCCCCGCTGTGCAGAGCCTGGGCCCAGGACTGCCTGTGACTCCGGTCCTACACAGCAGAGAAACTCACTCCCACTGCCAGCATGTCTAGCTGGAAGAAAAGTCTGGCAGTCTTGCCCAGGGCAAACCTGCCATTGAGGGAGCCAAACTATTGCAGGCCTTCCCCTAAGTAGGAAAAGTCTGTGAGTTACCTGGCAGCTGACAGACTCCAGGAGTACACAGCAACTATACACACATGCTCAGGGCTTGAGAAGGAATCTGCTGGGCCAACTCTGGCAGACAAATGCCCAGGCTAATCAAGGGCTGGGCACCTAAATCTCAGACATGATAAACAGCCCCACAGGCTGTCCCTGGCAGACACACCTCCAGGCCAGCCTCGCAGCTGTAACCCCACATTTCAAGATTGAGAAACAGCCCTGCAGGCCACCCCAAAAGGTGTATTCTCAGGCTGACTGAGCATCTCTGTGCCTGTATGAAAAGCCTCAGAAAAAAGCCTTGTGGTCCACCTCCATCGGATATACACCTAAGCCAGCCAAAAGGTTGTATGATCGTGTTCTGAGCCAGAGAAACAGCCCTATCCGAACCCCCAGGACAACTAAGCAGCTGTGTGCCTATGTGCTGGGCCTGATACACAACCCAACAGGCTGCCCCTGGATGAGATGATCCCAAGCTGACTTAACAGCTGTGTACACATGTGCTTGGTCTGAGAAACAGCCCTACAGGATGTTCATAACAGACACACCACCAGGCGAGTGGAGAAACCATTCAGCTGCATCCTGGGCCTGAAAAACAAACCCAAGGGCCTCTGCTAGCAAATAGGACCCCTGCCCCACTAAGTAGCATTGCAGCCATGTCTGGGACCTACAAAACAGCTCAACAGACCTCCTGTCAGCCATACCCCCAGGCTGGCCAAGTAAATATATATCCATGCTCCTGGCCAGAGTGGCACTAACTGCAGTGAAGCAGAATGCAAGTTGGTTGACCTACCTTATAAACAAACACACCTCTAACCTAAGAAACAACATGGCAAGCCCAACTATGGTAAAGCTGAACTACCACTACCACAAATGTTCTCAGCCTGGGCCACTGGGATACTCAAAATCATCACTAGATGGATAATGGCTAATGAAATACATGGAGACTATAGTACTGCATCCACCTGGAAGTGAGGTGTATTAGTCCATTCTTATGCTGCTAATAAAGACACAACTCAGACTGGGTCATTTATAAAGGAAAGAAGTTTAATTGACTCACAGTTCAGCATGGTTGAGGAGACCACAGGAAACTTAAAATCATGGGGGAAGGGGAAGAAAACATGTCCTTCTTCACACAGTGGCAGGAGAGAGAATGAGTGCTAAGTGAAAGGGGAAGCCCCTTATGAAACCATCAGATCTTGTGAAAACTCACAGTCATAAGCAACACGGGGGAAACTGACCCTGTGATTCAATTATCTCCTCTTGGTCCCACCCTTGACACTTGGAGATTATTATAATTTGAGGTGAGATTTGGGTGGGAATGCAGAGTGAAACCATATCATTCTGCCCATGGCCCCACCCACATCTCATGTCATCACATTTCATAACACAATCATGCACTTTCAACAGTCCCCCAAAATCTTAACTCATTTCAGCATTAACCCAAAAGTTCAAATACAAAGTCTCATCTGAGACATGGCATGTTCCTTGTACCTATGAGC
This sequence comes from Macaca nemestrina, assembly GCF_043159975.1. NCBI lineage: Eukaryota > Metazoa > Chordata > Mammalia > Primates > Cercopithecidae > Macaca > Macaca nemestrina. The sequence goes on along the minus strand of NC_092131.1, from coordinate 147,422,671 downwards.
CCGTAAAATCAAAAGCAAGTTAGTTACTTCCTAGATACAATGGGGGTGCAGACATTGGGTAATTATATTCATTCCAAATGGGAAAATTGGCCAAAACAAAGGGGCTACAGGCCCCTTGAAAGTCTGAAATCCAATAGGGCAGTCATTAAACGCTAAAGTTCCAAAATTCCCTCCTTTGACTCCATGTCTCACATCCAGGTCATGCAGATATAAGAGGTGAGCTCCCACAGCCTTGGGCAGCTCCCTTCCTGTGGCTTTGCAGGGTACAGTCCCACTCCCAGTTGCTTTCATGGAATAGCATTGAGTATCTGTGGCTTTTCCAGGCCCACAGTACAAGCTGTTAGTGGATCTACCATTCTTGGGTCTGGAGGACAGTGACACTCTTCTCACAGCTCCACTAGGCAGTGCCCCAGTGGGGACTCTGTATGGGGGCTCCAACCCCACATTTCCCTTCTGCACTGCCCTAGAAGAGGTTCTCCATGAAAGCCCCACTCCTGCAGCAAACTTCTACCTAGACATCCAGGTGTTTCCAAACATCCTCTGAAATCTAAGCAGAGGTACTCAAACCTCAATTCTTGACTTCTGTACATGCACAGGCTCAACACCACATGGAAGTCACCAAGGCTTGGAGCTTACACCCTCCAAAGTTGTACCTTGGCCCCTTTTAGCCATGGCTGGAGCTGAAGCAGCTGGGATACAGGACACCATGTTCCCAGGCTGCACAGAGCAGGGGGACACTGGACCCAGCCCAGCAAACCATTTTTCTCTTTAAGGCCTCTGGGTCTGTAATATAAGTGGCTCCTGTGGAGGTCTCTCACATGCTTTAGAGACATTCTCCCCAATGTCTTGGTGATTAACACTCTGCTCCTTGCTTCTCATTACTTGCACAAATTTCTACAGTATGCTTGATTTTCCCCAGAAAATGAGTTTTTATTTTCTGTTATATCACAGCCTGCAAATTTTCCAAACCTATACGCTCTGCTTCCTCTCGAACACTTTGCCAGTTAGAAATTTCTTCTGCCAGATACGCTAAATTATCTATCTCAAATTCAAATTTCCACAGATCACTAGGGCAGGGGCAAAATCCTGCCAGTCTCTTTGTTCAAGCATAGCAAGAGTTACCTTTGCTTCAGTTCCCAAGAAGTTCTTCATCTCCATCTAAAACCACCTCAGCCTGGACTTCATTGTCCATATCACTATCAGCATTTTGGTCAAAACCGTTCAACAAGTCTCTACTAAGTTCCAAACTTTCCTACATTTTCCTCTCTTGTTCTGAGCCCTCCAATGTCTTCCAACCCCTGCCTGTTACCCAGTTCCAAAGTCCTTCCACATTTTCAGGTATCTTTACAGCAGCACCCCACTCTCTGGAGAACCAATTTACTGTATTATTCCATTCTCATGCTGCTAATAAAGACTTGCCTAAGACTGGGTAATTTACAATGGAAAGAGGTTTAATTGACTCACAGTTCAGCATGGCTGGGGAGGCCTCAGGAAACTTACAATCGTGGTGGAACGGGAAGCAAACACGTCCCTCTTCATATGGCAGCAGGAAAGAGAATGAGGGCTGAGTGACAGGGGAAGCCCCTTACAGAACCATTGGATCTTCTGAGAACTCACTCACTATCACAAGAACAGCATGGGGAAAACTGCTCTGCTGATTCAATTATGTCCACCCCGGTCCTGCCCTTGACACGTGGGGATTGTTACAATTCAAGGTGAGATTTAGGTTGGGACACAGAGCCAAACCACATTATAAAGCCAATGTACTTCACAGAACTAACACCCCAAGATCCATCTATGCAAAGAAGTCTTTGCCTTGGAAACCTACGCCATAAAAATTGAAGAGACAACTCTTCCACTAAATGTGTGGAAATCAGTGTTGGGATACATCAAACATGAAAAAGCAAGGAAACATGATACCTTCTCAAAGAAGAACAATAACTCTCCAGTAAAAGACCCCAAACACAAGGAATCTATGGAATGCCAGAAAAAGAAATCAAAATAATAATCTTAAGGAAACTTAGTGAAATACAAGAGAACACAGATAGACAACTCAATGAAATATGGAAAACAATTCATAATGTGACAAATTCAACACAGATTGATATCATTAAAAAAAAGAGCCAAACAGAAATCTTAGTGCTAAAAGATTAATAAAATAAAAATACAATGGATAGTTTTGACAACATAGTACAACAATCAGAAGAAAGAATTTCTGAACTTGACTTGAATACAGGTATTATGAAATAACACAGGCAAGCAAAAAGGAAAAAAAAAAGAATAAAAAGACTGAAAGCCTGCAAGCCTGCAAGATTTATGGGGCACTATTAGGCAAACAAATATTTGCCTTATGGCCATTCAAGAATGAGAAGAGAAGGGAAAAGTTAAGGAAATCTTATTTAATGAAATAATGGCAAAAAGCTTTCCAAGTCTTGGGAGAGAAATAAGCATCAAGGCCCAGGAAGTGCAAAGAACCCCAAGCAGACTCAACCCTAACAAGTCTTCTCTGAGGCACATTACAGTCAAATTTCAAAAGTCGAAGACAAAGAAGGAATTCTAAAAACACCAAGAGAAAAGTATCAAGTCACATATAAGGGAATCTCCATTCGACTACCAAGTACTGGAAGAAACAAACTGCCACTGAAGAATATTATACCCCAGCAAAACTGAGATTGAAAAATGAAAGAGAAACAACATTTTTGACAGAAAAGCAAAAAGTAGGAATTCACCACTGGACCAGCCTTACAAGAAATGCTCATGGAGTCTTACATCTGGAAGTGAAAAGGAAAAAAAAAAACTCCACCATGAAAACATGCGAAACTATAAAAAGAACTGGTAGAGCCAATGCACAAAGGAGAAAAAGAAAGGAAACAAACCTTATCTCAAAAATAAACAAGAGAAGGAAAGGATATACAAAACAGTGAGAAAACAATAAAATGACAGGAGTAAGTCCTTACATGGCAATAATCTTGAATATAAACAACTTAAATTCCTCACTTTAAAAAATATATACTAACTGAATGGATTAAAAAATAAAAACCAACTACATGCTGCCTACAATTAATACTTTAGTGGTAAAGAAATACAGAGACTGAAAGAGAATACATGAAAAAGAATATTCCATGCAAAAAATAAAAAATCAAAAGCAAGCAGGATGACTTATACTCTTATCAGACAAAACAGAATTCAAGTTAAAATCTATAAAAAGAGACAAAAGGACACTATATATAGTAATAAAATTATAAACTCAGCAAGAGAATAAAGCAATTATAAATACCTAAGTCCCCAACACTGGCACACCAAGATATGTAAAGCAAATGTTATTAGATCTTCAAGGAGAGATTAGACTCCCAATACAATAATAGGTAATGACTTCAATATCTTACTCTCAGCATTGGACAGATCATCTAGACAAAAAAAAATCAACAAGGAAATACCAGATTTAAATTGCATTATACATCAAATAGACCTAACAGATATTTACAGACCATTTCACCCAAAAGCTGCAGAATATACATTCTTCTCACCGGCACTCGGAACATTCTTCAGAACTGGCCATATATTCAGACACAAAATAACTCTCACAATGTTTTACAAAGTCTACATCATATCAAGTATCTTATCTGACCACAATGTAATAAAACTAGAAATCAATACCAAGAGGAACAATTGAAACAATACAGATCCACTGAAATTAAGTATGTTCCTGAATGACCAGTGGGTGAAGAAAGTAATTAATAACAACATTTAGAAATATCTTAAGCAAATTAAAATAGACACTCTATGCCAAAACTTATGGGACACAGAATAAAAACCAATATTAACAGGCAAATTTACAGTAATTAATGCCTACATCAAAAAATACAAAGATTTCAAATACACAACTTAACAATAAGTCTCAAAGAAATAGAAAAGCAAGAACAAACCAAACCTAAAATTAGTAGAAGAAAATAAAGAACAAAAATTGGAGCAGCATGAAACAAAATTTGGACTAAAAATTACAAAAGAACAATGAAACAAAAAGTTGTTTTCTGAAAGATAAGCAAAATAAACAAAGTATTAGGTACACTGAATTGAGGAAAGACCCACATAAATAAAATCAGAAATGAAAAAGAAGACATCACAATACAACCACAGAAATACAAAGGATCATTAGAGACTACTATGACAATTATATACCAATAAATTTGAGAACCTAGAATAAATGGATAAATTATTGGACACATACAACCTACCAAGATTGAACCAAGAAGAAATAGAAAACCTGAACAGACCAGTAACAAGTAACAAGATTGAATCAGTAACAAAAAGTCTCCCAAAAAAAGAAAAGTCCAGTCTGGGCACAGCAGCTCACGCCTGTAATCTAAACACTTTGAGAGGCCGAGATCGGCAGATCACATTGTCAGGAGATCGAGACCATCCTGGCTAACATGGTGAAAGCCCATCTCTACTGAAAAAAAAAAATACAAAAACTTAGCCAGCCGTGGTGGTGGGGGCCTGTAGTCCCAGCTACTCGGGAGGCTGAGGCAGGAGAATGGCATGAAACCAGGAGGCGGAGGTTGCAGTGAGCAGAGATTGTGCCACTGCACTCCAGCCTGAGCGACAGAGCAAGACTCCATCTCAAAAAAAAAAGTTCATCTCACAGAATTACTGAATACAACAGTAGTTACCAGAGACTAGGGAGGGTAGGGGGTAGAGGGGCAGTGGGAGCTAGGCAGAGGTTAGTCTTTGGGTAGAAAGTTACAGGTACAAGGAAAAGTTCTGGCGTCATATTGCACAGTAGGATGACTACAGTCAACAAAAAAACTGTGTATCTAAACTAACTATAAGAGAGGATTTTGAGTGTTCCTACCACAAAGAAATGATAAATATTTGAGGTTCTTGATGTGCTAATTACTCTAATTTTATCATTACACAATGCATATGTGTATGGAAACATCGCATTGTACCCTATCAATATACAATTATGTGTCAATTACAAGTCAAATAATTTATAAAAATATAGTGTAATTTAATATATATGTAAGAAAGGCAATATATGAAATTAGTAGAGTAAGCTTCAGACCTCAATTCAGAGTAGATAATCATGTAGTACCTTGCAGAGAAGAGAGAAGGACAGTTAACCATGGTAGAGTGCAGATAAAACCTACGTCAGAGGGAGTCAAACACTGAATGGGGAAAACCACTAAGACCAAGTTTGAGACATCCTAGATCAAAGCAATAGCTCCTAGGAAATCAAAAAGACAGGGATTAAAAATGTGTGGGGCTGATTGTGGCATCCTGGAGACAGGCATTTCATAAGTCTTGTGAAGGAAAAGAAGTAAGCAGTGGGGTGAGGTGCAGTAGCTCAAGCCTGTAATCTCAGCACGTTGGGAGGTCGAGGTGGTCAGATCACGAGGTCAGGAGTTCAAGAGCAGCCTGACCAACATGTTGAAACCCCATCTCTACTAAAAATACAAAAAATTAGCTGGGTGTGGTAGCGCGTGCCTATAATCCCAGCTACTCAGGAAGCTGAGGCAGGAGAATCGCTTGAATCCAGGAGGCAGAGGTTGCAGTGAGCCTGGGCAACAGAGCAAAACTCCATCTCAAAAAAGAGAATCAGTGGAAATGTTGAAATATAGAAAAAAATCAGAAGACATGTTATCACTTTCTTTCCTCATCACCCCAAAAAAATGCATGAAAGATTTTACCACCCCCAAAGAAGAGGGTGCTGTTAACTAAGACATCTAGAAAACAACCAAAACTTCAGAATAACAGAGAGAAAAACCTGTTATTGGTAGTCCAGGAAAATATAAGATATTCAAATAAGTAACAATGGCAAAAGCCATCCCTACAAAGCTACTGAAAGGAAAAAGATTAAAAACATTTTAGCTGATAAAAATCCCCCTAAAATAAACCCAAAGCAGAGAAAACCTGCATTACAATATCCCAACAGGAATTTACTATCTTTAAACAACTGTTTGGAGACATTTCAAAAGATTTTGAATTTTATATTGTAATCTTTCAATATAAATGCATTAAAAAGGGAAGCTATGAAATGAGAGTCAATTAAATTCAAAAGAAACTGAAAACAAACTCAAAATTATCTCAGAAATGAAAGCTAAATTTAAGTACAATATATGTAAGAGAATAGATACAACTTTAAATATGCTAAGGAGAATTGAGAAATGAAAACATCCAAGGAAACAAAAATACTGTAACAAAGAAATTTGTTTTTTAACAAAGGATTATAGAGTGATAAGTAGATAAACAACAATCCACCAAATTACTGAAGTTCCTAAATATATACAAATGTTATATATTCTGACAATGTAGAGTTAACACAGTTTTTAAAAAGAGAAAAGAAGGAAAAGAGAAAAAGGAACATGAAATAAGCATGGTGACTGCCCTAAATATATGATGTAGGAATCAAAATGTATTCCCTTGAAGCTGACAAACTAAAAAAAACAAACCAGGCTCAAATAAGAAAACATATACCGAAAGTATCATTTTTTAAAAATGAGTATAAAAGCAACAACTAGAACAAATACGTTCAAATCTGCCAATAAAATAAAATTTAAAAGAGGAAAACACATACCTCATGGAGGAAAACATACAATAAATACAGCATCAATTAATACAAACAGAAGCATAACATTTAAAAAAATGACAAACCTGAGACCACACTTAACAAGCCATAACAATAATTGTAAATGGGCTTAGCCCACCTATTTTTTTTAAAGACTTTCGATTGATTCTCAAAGCAAAATACAAGTCTACACTGTATGCAAGACATAAAGATCCTCCTAAAACAAAATAATCCAGAAAGATTATGAATAAAAGGCAATGGATGGACAAATGTATGTGAAACAAATGCAAACACTGAGAAAACAGGATTTGCAATACTGATATTAGACACACAGGGCAATTCATGCCAAAAAATAATTAAACAAAAAAGAGTGCTTTGTAATACTAAGAAGAACAATTTGTAATAAAAGTATCAGTTATGAATCTATGCACCAAAATCCCACAGCAATGGCATACGTAGAGCAGAAATGACAAACATGCAAAGAGAAACTGACAGAAACACATTCATAACAGAACACCACTCTTAGTCTAACAAAGGTAAAATAAAGAAAATATAAATAAATATGTAAAAGAAATAAGGTATATCTAATATATATCAAATATATAATCTTAAAAAGAAAAATATGTATTTTAAAATACTTAATTAGCAAATGGTTACGGTACATATTCAAGATGTGCAATGTTATGATTTCATATATTCTTTTTTTTTTTTTTTGAGACAGAGTCTCACTCTGTCACCCAGGCTGGAGTGCAGTGGTGCAGTCTCTGCTCACTGCAACCTTTGCCTCCTGGGTTGGAGTGATACTCCTGCCTCAGCCTCCTGAGTAGCTGGGATTACAGGTGCACGCCACCACACCCGGCTAATTTTTGTATTTTTAGTAGAGATGAGTTTTTACCATGTTGGTCAGCCTGGTCTCGAACTCCTGACCTCATGTTCCGCCCACCTTGACCTCCGAAAGTGCTGGGATTACAGGCGTGAGCCGCCATACCCAGCCTTGATATATATATTCTATAATGATTATCACAATCAAATTAACAATCCATCACCATTTGTTCTTAACCACATATGAAACATTCATGAAAAATGAATCAAAAGTCAATTACTTCTACAAAATATAAATGATGGAAACATTATCTTATCACATTGCAGTAAAACTAGGAATTAATGACCAGGTGTGGTAACTCACACCTGTAATCCTAGTACTTTGGGAGGCCAAGGCGGGCAGATCACAAGGTCGGGAGATCGAGACCATCCTGGCTAACACAGTGAAACCCCGTCTCTACTAAAAATACAAAAAATTAGCCAGGCATGGTGGCAGGCACCTGTAGTCCCAGCTACTTGGGAGGCTGAGGCAGGAGAATGGCGTGAACCCAGGAGGCAGATCTTACAGTGAGCCAAGATCTTGCACTGCACTCCAGCCTGGGCGACAGAGAGAGACTCCATCTCAAAACAAAAACAAAAACAAAAACTAGGAATTAATTTTTTTTAATTGTAAAACTCTCACTTCAAAATTGAAAGTCTCTCTATTAAACAATTTGTTGAATGGACTAACAACAACATGTAGAATTCTAAAATTAATAATGGAAACATTCCACATCAGTATCTACTGGATAAAATATAAACACTAATCAAAGAAAAATGTGTAGCCTCATGTACTTACATACATAAAAATAAAAGAATTTTTAAAAGTTAAATTATGAACTCAAAAGAATGAAGCGAAGTACCCTGGATCATGTCTGTAATCCCAGTCTTTGGAAGGGCAATGCATGACAATGGCTTCCAGTCAGGCTGGACCAACTGGGCAACATAAGGAGACATTATCTCAAAATATAAAATAAAATAAATAGCCCAGTGTGGTATTGTGTGCCAGTAGTTCCTGCTACTCAGGAGGCTGGAACAGGAGAATTACACAAGCCCAGGAATTCAAGGCTGAGGCTGCAGGTAACTATGATCTGGCTAGTGTACTCCAGCCTAGGGACAGAGCAAGACCCTGTCTTTAAAAACAAACAAACAAACAAAAAACAAGCAAATAAACAAAAAAATCATTCCCAGACAAGATGGAGATGGCTGACTAGACATAGCCAGCAGGAACATATGCCATGGAGGGACTAAGACATAGGGAACACTGGTGCAGTCTGAGCAGATATTCAGAGGGAAGGCACTGAGAATAGAGGGAGAACACAGATGCTAGGCTGAAGGAAGAGGAAGCTAGGAACTCTGCCGGAGCTACTGCACACCAGGATTCCTTCCTGGCCACCAGTGGCTACTGGCAAAGGGGTGAATTGAACAGTCAAGGAATGACCTACTCTTGCTATTGACCTCTGGAATCATGGCAATGATAGATCAATGACACCCATGGATACTTGAGCTGGCAGAGAGAGCTGCTTAGAGAAGGGGGAGGGGTAGGACTCCAGCCTCTGCAGTGCCCAGTGGTTTTGTTGCAGGAATGTCTTCAATGCAGTATGACCAGAGATGCCTATCCCCCAAGGTTCGCCACGTGCCCTTTGGAGACTTTGGCCTTAGAGGAACTGTTAGACCTGAACAGAGCAAGGTGGCCTTGCTTGTAAGATGGGGCAGTCTGACTTGAGCACCCCCCCTGTCAGCTGGCCTCTTCCAGGGCCCCAGCCTGGCTATGCATGCTTGCAGTACATTCTTGTATGCCCAACCAGAGTGCCTCCAGCACTGAACCCCTTATAACACAATCAAAACCCCAAGAACATCAACAAGATAAAAAAAAAAAAGTCCAAAGGACAGCAACTTCAAAGATTACAGGAACATTAGCCCAAAAAATGAAAAAGAACTGGCACAAGAATTTAGGCAACTCAAAGAGAATGAGTGCCTTCTTGCCTCCAAACAACTGTACTACTTCTCCAGCAATGGTTCTTAACCAGGTCGAAATGATTGAAATGACAAAAATGTAATTCAGATATGGATAGGAATGAAGATCATCAAGATTCAGGAGAAAGTCGAAACCCAAGCCAAGGATCCTAGGGGATACAATAAAACAATCCAGGAGATAAAAGATGACATGGCTATTCTAAAAAGGACCAAATTGATCTGATAGAGCTGAAAAACTCATGTTGAGAATTTCACAAAACAACTGCAAATATGAACAGCAGAATAGACCGAGCTAAGAAACGAATCTCAGAGCTCGAAGACCAGTTCTCTGAGATAATTCAGTCAGAAAAAAATAAAAAAAATAAAGAAGAATGAACAAAAACTCTAAGAAATATGGGATTATATAAGGAGACCAAGCCTATGACTCAGTGGCATCCCTGAAAGAGAAAGCAGGAAAGAAAGCAACTTGGAAAACATATTTCAGAATATCATTCATGAACGTTTCCCCAGCCTTGTTAGAGGCCAACATTCAAATTCAAAAAAGGCAGAAAATCCCTGAAATATACTGCATAAGAAGACCATCCCCAAAATACATATTCTTCACATTCTCCATGGCCAAAATCAAAGAAAATGTTGAAGGCAGTTAGAGAATGGGTAAGTCACCTACACAGGGAAACTCATCAGGCAAACAGCAAACCTTTCAGCAGAAACCCCACAAACCAGAAGACATAGGGGTCCTATACTCAGTATTATTAAAGCAAAGAATTTCCAACCAAGAATTTTTTATCCAGCCAAACTAAGCTTCATAAGTAAAAGAGAAATAAGATCCATTTCATTTTTTATTAAAAATAAAAAAGAAAACAAAAGATCCATTTCAGACAAGCAAATGAACAGACCAATAATGAGTTCTAAAATTGAATCAGTAATTAAAAGCCTACCAACCAGAAAAAAGCCAGGACCAGTTGGGTTCACAGACAAGATCTCCCAAATGTACAAAGAAGAGCTAGTACCATTGCTACTGAAACTATTCCAAAAAATTGAGGAGGAGGGATTTCTCCCTAACTCATTTTATAAGGTCAGCATCATCCTGATACTAAAACCTGGCAGACACACACAAAAAAATAAAACTTCAGGTCGAAATCTTTGATGAATATCAACACTAAAATCCTCAATAAAATACTGGCAAACTGAATCCAACAACACATAAAAACACTAATCCATAAAGATCAAATGGACTTTATCCTTAGAACACAAGTTCAACATATTCAAATCAATACCTGTGATTCATCACATAAACAGAACTAAAAATAGAAAATATTTGATTATCTCAATCGATGGGGAAAAGGCTTTTGATAAATTTCAACATCCCTTCATGTTAAAAACCCTCAACAAACTAGGCATTGAGGAAACATACTTCAAAATAATAAGCACCATCTATGAAAAATCCTATAGGCAGAATATACTGAGTGAGCAAAAGCTGGATGCAGTCCCCTTGAAAACCACAACAAGACAAGGATGCCCTCTCTCACTCCTCCTGTTCAACACAGTATCAGAAGTCCTGGCCAGAGAAATCAGGCAAAAGAAATAAATAAAAGACATCCAAAAAGGAAGTGAGGAAGTCAAACCATCCCTGTTTGCCCAAAAACTCTTTAATCTGATACAAAACAAGTGTACAAAAATCACTAGCATTCCTATACACTAACAAAAGCCAAGTCAAGAGCCGAACCAGGAATGTAATCTTATTTACAACCACCACAAAAAGAATAAAATACCTAGGAATACAGCTAACTAGGGAGTTCAAAGATCTCTACAATGAGAATTACGAACCACTGCTCAAAGGTATCAGAGATGATGCAAATGGAAAAACATTCCATGATCATTGATATAAAGAATCAACATTGTTAAAACAGATATACTACCCAAAGCAATTTATAGATTCAATGTTATTCCTATCAAACTACCAATGACATTCTTCACAGAATTAGAAAAAAAGAAAACTATTTTAAAATTCATGTGGAACTACAAAAGGAGCCTGAAAAGCCAAAGCAATACTAACAAAAAGAAAAAAGCTGGAGGCATCATGTTACCTGAGTTCAAACTATAATAGAGGGCTACAGTAACCAAAACAGCACAGTACAAAAACAGACACATAGATCAATCGAACAGAACAGAGTCCAGAAATAAGACCACACACCTACACCCATCCGATCTTTGACAAAGCTAACAACAAGCAATGGGGAAAGCACTCTCATTCAATAAATGGTGCTGGGATAACTGACTAGCCATATGCATAAGATTGAAACTGGATCTCTACCTTACACCACATATAAAAACCAACTTAAGATGGATTAAAAACTTAAATGTAAAACCTAAAACCATAAAAATCCTGGAAGACAACCTAGACAATCCTATCCTGGACACAGGAGCTGGCAAAGATTTCATGATGAAGATGACAAAAACAAATGCAACAAAGACAAAAATTGACAAATGGGACCTAATTAAACCAAGGAGCTTCTGATGGCAGAATAGAAGGCTCCTCCAAGGAGCCTCCCCTCTCCACAAGGACACCAAGTTAACATCTATAAATAGTTTATTTAAAAAAAAAAAAAAACAACCCCTTCTTAAGCACCAAAAATCAGGTGAGCACTCATAGTAGCTGGTTTTAACTTCATAGTGCTGAAAGATGAACTGAGGAAACAGAAAATACAGTCCTGAATCACTGACAGCACACCTCACCCACTCCTAGAAGCAGCTGCTTGGCACAGAGAACATCTCCGGGCACCAGGGTAGGAAGAATACAGCAACTGTGAAGCACAGAACTCAGCACTGTCCTGATAAGAGTAGAAAGGAAACTAGATCAATCTCATCTGAAGCCCGTTCACAAAGGGAGCATTTAAAGCAGCTCTAACCAGAGGGGAATTGCTGATCCCAGTGGTCCAAACTAGAGTACCTGCAGACCCTACTACGGATGGTTACAGCATTCTGTGTCTCCAAGTAAATTTGAAAAGCAGTCTGGGCCATAAGAATTGCAACTCTTTTTTTTTGTTGGTTTGTTTTGTTTTGTTTTAAGACAGGGTCTCGATCTGTCACCCAGGCTGGAGTGCAGTGGCACACTCAACCTCCACTTCCTGGGATAAAGCAATCCTTCTGCCTCAGCCTCCCAAGTAGCTGGAACCATAGGCATGTGCCCCTGCACCCAGCTAATAAGGACTGTAACTCTTAGGTGAGTGGTAGTGCTGAACTAGGCCCAGGACAGTAGACTGCAGGGAGACATAATGTACTGAGATGCCAGCTGGGACAACCAAGGAAGTACTGGCATTGCCCCTCCCCTAACCCCAGTCTGCACAGCTAGTGACTCCAAAAGAGACCCCCTTCCTTCCATTTGAGGAGAGGAAAGAATGGAAAGGACTTTGCCTTACATTTTGGATACCAGCTCAGCCACAGTAGGATAGGGCACTAGTTGGACTCATGAGGCCCCCGATCTAGGCCTTAGCTCTGAGATGACATTTCCAGGTATGTCCTAGGCCAGAAGGGAACCTGCTGCCTTGAAAGAAAGGATACAGTCCTGGCAGCATTCAACACCTGCTAACTAAAGAGCCCTTGGACCCTGAGGGAACACTGGCTAGAAGTCTGGCACTACTGATCCTGGATTGGGGTGGTAGTGGCTACAAGGTAAGTCTCCTATGCCTACGAAAAGGGTAGGGAAGATTAGGAAGGATTGTGTCTTGTGGTGTAACTGCCAGTTCACCACAATACAACACAATACCAGGTAGACTTCCAATGTTTTTGACGCTAGTCCCTGACTACAGGACAGCACCTGTGGACTCACACGAGGACTAGGAGAACTAGCCACACTAAAGGGAAGGACTGTGTTGCCTCCAGCTATGACCCAGCACAATCACAGTGGCAGTGGCCACAGTGGTGCTTGTGTTACTCTACCATCTACTTTAGGTGGCTCAAAACAGAGACAGAGACTCTGTATGGTTGAGAGAAAGTGAAGGAAGAGAACAAGAGCCTTTGCCTGGTGATCCAGAGAATTCTCCCAGATCTTGCCCAAGACCATCAAAGTGGTACCTCTACAAGTCTGCAAGAACCACAGTGTTACTGGACTTGGGGTACCCACTAAAGTAAATACACTGAGAGTACAACAAACAAATCCTTTTGAATACCTAGAAAGCCTTCCCAACAAGGATGGCTACAAATAAGCCCAGACAGTGAAGACTGCAATAAATGCCTAACTCTTCAAAACTCAGACACTGAAGAACATCTACTAGCATCAACATCATCCATGGAAACATGAATTCACCAAATGAACTAAATAAGGCACCAGGAACCAATCCTGGAGAAACAGAGATATGGGACATTTCAGGCAGAGAATTTAAAATAGCTGTGAAGAGACTTGAAGAAATACAAGAAAACACAAAGAAGGAATTTGGAATTCTATTAGATAAATTTTAAAAAATTGAAATAATTTATAAGAAGCAAAAATTCTGGAGCTGAAAAATGCAACAGGCATACTGAAGAATGCATCAGAGTCCTTAATAGCAGAGTAGATCAAGCAGAAATAATTTTTGAGCTTAAAGACAAGCAATTTGAAATGAATTTAGCAGTTTCCAACATAAAATTAATGTACACAAATCAATAGCCCTGTTAGACACCAACAGCAACCAAACTGAGCATCAAATCAAGAACTCAATCCCTTTTACAATAGCTGCAAAAAATAAAATAAAATACTTAGAAATATACTTAACCAAGGAGGTAAAATACCTCTACAGTGAAAAACTACAAAATGTTGCTGAAAGAAATAATAGACAACACAAGCAAATGGAAACACATCCCATGCTCATGGATAAGTAGAACCAATATTGTGAAAATGACCATACTGCCAAAAACAATATACAAATTAAATGCAATTCTCATCAAAATACCACCATCATTCTCCACAAAACTTAAAAAAAAAATCATAAAATTCATATGCAACCAAAAAAGAGCCTACATAGCCAAAGCAAGACTAAGCAAAAAGAACAAATCTGGAGGCATTACATTACTTGACTTCAAACTATAGTATAATGTTATAGTCACCAAAATAGCATGGTACTGGTATAAAATTAGAGTTATGGGCCAAGGGAACAAAATAGAAAACCCAGAAATAAATCCAAATGCAGCCAACTGATCTTCAGCAAAGCAAACAAAAATGCAATGGAGAAAGAGACCCTATTTAACAAATGGTGCTGGAGAATTGGCAGGCAGCATGTAGAAGAATGAAACTGGATCTTCATCTCTCACCCTATACAAAAATCAACTCAAGATGGACCAAAGACTTAAATCTAAGACCTTAAACATAAAAATTCTAGAAGATAACATTTAAAGAAAAATAAAATAAAATAAAACCTTTTAGACATTGGCTTAGGCAAAGATTTCCTGACCAAGAACCCAAAAGCAAACACAACAAAAACAAAGATAAACAGATGGGACTTAACCTAAAAAGTTTCTGCACAGCAAAACAAATAATCAGCAGAGGAAACAGAAAAACCAGAGTGGGAGAAAATCTTCACAGTCTACACATCTGAAAAAGGACTCATATCCAGAATCTACAAGGAACTCAAACAAATCAGCAAGAACAAAGCAAACAATCCCATCAAAAAGTGGGCTAAAGACATGAACAGACAATTCTCAAAGAAAAATATACAAATGGCCAACAAACAAATGAAAATATTCTCAACATCACTAATTATCAGGGGAATGTAAATTAAAACCACAATACAATACCATATCACTCCTGCAAGAATAGCCATAATCAAAAAAATCAAAAAATAAGAGAAGTTGGTGTGGAAGCGGTGAAAAGGGGACACAGTTACACTGTTGATGGAAATGTAAACTAGTACAACCACTATGGTAAACAATGTGGAGGCTCCTTAAAGAACTAAAAGTAAATCCATGATCTGATGCAGCAATCCTACTCCTGGATATCTACCCAGAGGAAAAGAAGTCATTATATAAAAAAGATACTTGCACATGCATGTTTACAGCAGCACAATTTGCAATTGCAAAAATATGGAACCAGCACAAATGGCCATCAATCAATGAGTGGATAAGGAAAATGTGATACACACACACACACACCCCCCACAGAATACTACTCAGATATAAAATGGAATGAAATAATGGCATCACAGCAATCTGGATGAAATTGGAGAAAATTATTCTAAGTGAAGTAACTCAGGAATGGAAAATCAAACATTATGTAACTAAGCTATGAGGATGCAAAGGCATAAGAATGATAAAATGGACACTGGAGACTCAGGAAAGGGTGAGAGGGGAGTGAGGGATAAAAGACTACACATTCGGTACAGTGTGCACTACTTGGGTGATGGGTGCATTAAAATCTCAGAAATCACCAGTAACAAAATTATTCATGTAACCAAACACCACCTGTTCCCCAAAAACATTGAAATACTTAAAATTTTTTAACAAAAACAGAACATACACAGGGGAGACAAAACAAAAAAGAATGTGAATCAATGAAGCCTGCCTGCACTATTTAGAAAGTGAGTTCAAAAGGGCAAATCTAAGAGTCATTGGCCTTAAAGAGGAGGTAGAAAAAGAGATGGGCATAGAAGGTTTATTCAAAGAGATAATAATAGACAACTTCCTAAACCTACAGAAAGATATCGATATCTAAGTACAAGGAGATTATAGAACACCAAGCAGATTTAACCCAAAGAAGACTACCTCAAGGCATTTAATCAAACTCCCAAAGGTCAAGTATAAAGGATCTTAAAACCAGCAAGTAAACAGAAACAAATAACCTACAATGGAGCCTGAATATATCTGGCAGTAGATTTTTCAGAGGAAATTTTACAGGTCAGGGGAGAATAACAACATATTTAAAGTGCTGAAGGAAAAAAAAAGTTTCCTAGAATAGCATATCTGGTGAAAATATCCTTCAAACATAAAGGAGAAATGAAGACTTTCCCAGAAAAACAAAAGCTAAGGGATTTAATCAATATCAGACCTATCCTACAAGATATACTAAAGGCAGTACTTCGTTCAGAAAGAAAAGGATATTGATGAGCAATAAATAATCACCTAAAGGTACAAAACTCACTAGTAATAATAATTGCATCAAAAAACTCAGAATATTACAACACTGTAACTGTGGTGTGTAAACTACCCAAACTAGAAAGACTAAATGATGTATCACTCAAAAATAGTATCACTCAAAAATACAACATTTCAAGACATAGTACAATAAGATATAAATAGAAACCACAAAAAGTTAAAGAGCAAGGAAAAAGTTTAAGGCATAAAGCTGTTATTAGTGTTCCTTTTGCTTGCTTGTTGGTTTATGCAAATAGTGTTAAGTTGTTATCAGGTTAAAATAATGGGTTACAAGATAGTATCCATGAGCCTCATGGTAACCTCAAACCAAAAAAGACATACAATGGAAACACAAAAAAATTAAAAGCAAGAAACTAAATCACATCACTGGTGAAAATCACCTTCACTAAAGGAAGACAGAGAGGAAAGAAAGAAGAGAAAACCCCAAAATAACCAGAAAACATAACAAAATGACAGGAGTAAGTCCTTACTTATCAATAACATTACATGTAAATGGACTTAAGTCTTCAGTAAAAAGAGACTGGTTGACTGCATGGGAACAAAAAGACCCATTGAGCTATTGCCTACAAGAAACACATTCACCTATAAAGACACACACAGACTGAAAATAAAGGGATGGAAAAAGTTATTCCATGCAATGGAAACCAAAAAAGAGCAGGAGTTTCTAAGACAAAATAGATTTCAGGACAAAAACTGTAGGAAGAGACAAAGAAGGGCACGATATAATGATAAAGGGGTCAATAGAGCAAGAGGCTATAACAATTTTAAACATATATGCACCCAACAGAGCAGCACCCAGATATATAAAGGAAATATTATTATAGCTGAAGAGGGAAAGAGACTTCAATACAATAATAGCTGGAGACTTCAATACCCCACTTGCAGCACTGGACAGATCTGCCAGACAAAACATCAGCAAATAAACATCAGATATAATCTGCACTATAGACCATACATATCTAATAGATATTTACATACCATTTCACCCAAGAGCATCAGAACACACATTCTTTTCCTAAGTACGTGGATCATTCTCAAAAGAAGACCATATGTTAAGTCACAAAACAAGTCTTAAAACATTCAAAAATTTGAAATGATATGGAACATCTTCTCTGACCACAATAAATAACACTAGAAATAACAGGAGCAATTTTGGAAACTCTATAAATGAATTAAACTATATGCTCCTGAATGACCAGTGGGCCAATGAAAAAACTAAGTAGGAAATTGAAAGATTTCTTGAAACAAATGATAATAGAAACACAACATACCAAAACCTATGGAATACAACAAAAGCGGCACTAAGAGGGAAGTGGATAGCTTTAAGTGCCTATATCAACAAGAGGAAACACTTCAAATAAATAACCTAACAATGCATCTTAAGCAACTTAAAAAGCAACAGCAAACCAAACCCAAAATTAGAGGGAGAAAACAAATAACAGAGACCAGAGCAGAAATGAAATTTAAATGAAAAAACAACATACAAGATGAATGAAACAAGAAGTTGGTTTTTGAAGTTAAATTGACAAGGCTGTAGCCAGAGTAAATAAGAGAGAAGATACAAATAAATCAAATCAGACATGAAAAAGGAGGTATTACAGCTGATACTGCAGAAATTCAAAGGATAAGGATAATTAGTGGCTACTATGACCAACTGTATGTCAATAAATTGTAAAATCTACAAGAAATGAACAAATTCCTAGATACATACAACCTACCAAAATTGAACCAGGAAGAAACCCAAAACCTGGACAGACCAATGACACGTACCAAGATTCAAGCCATAACAAAAAATCTCCCATTAAAGAAAAGCCAGGGACTTCATAGCTTCACTGCTGAAACTGTTAAGTAAGAACTAATACCAACACCATTCAAACTATTTCAGAAAATACAGGAGTGGGCCAAGTATTGCCGTGATACCAAATTCAGGCAAAGACACATCAATAAAAGAAAACTATAGACCAAAATCTCTGATGAATATTGTTGCAAAAATTCTCAACAAAATACTAGCAAACTTAATTCAGCAATACTTTAGAAAGATCATTCATCATGACCAACTGGGATTTATCCCTGGGATGCAAGGATGGTTCAACATATGCAAATCAATCAGTGTGATACATCATATCAACGAAATGAAGAATAAAACCATAGGATCATTTCAATTTATGCTGAAAAAGGATCTGATAAAATTTAAACACCCCTTCATGATTTAAAAATAAACCATCAAAAGCTGGGTATAGAAGGAAAATACCTCAATATAATAAAAGCCATATATGACAGACCCACAGCAGTATCATATTGAAGGGGAAAAAAACTGAAAGCCTTTTTTTAAGATCTGGAATGCAACAAGGATGCCCACTATCACAACTGTTATTCAGCATTGTACTGGAAGTCCTAGCTAGAGCAATCAGATGAGAGAAAGATATAAACTGCACTGAAATTGAAAAGGCGGAAATCAAATGATCCTTCTTTGCAGATGATATGATCTTACATTAGCAAAAACTTAAAGGATCACAAAAATACCTGTTAGAACTGACAAAAATTCAGTAAAGTTGCAGAATACAAAATCAACATATCTAAATCAGTAGTATTTCTATATGCTAACAGTGAACAATGCAAAAAAGAAATGTAAAAAGTAATCCCATTTACAATAGCCACACATAAAATTAAATATCTAGGAATTAACAAAGACATAAAAGATTTCTAAAATGAAAACTATGAAACACTAATGAAATAAATTGAACAGAACACCAAAAAAAATGGGAAAATATTCCATGTTCATGGATTGGAAGAATCAATATTGTTAAAATGCGCATAACAGCCAAGGCAATTTACAGATTCAGTGCAAGCCCTATCAAAATACCAACAACATGCTTCACAGAAATGAAAAAACTCCTGCAATTGATACACATCACAAAAAAAACTCAGAATAGCCAAAGCTATCCTAAGAAAAAAGAACAAACCTGGAGGAATGATATTACTTGACAAGTAACCAGAACAGCATGGTACTTGCATAAAAACAGACACATAGACTAACGGAACAGAATACAGAATGCAGAAACAAACCCACACACCCTCAGTGACTCAGTTTTGACAAAGGTGCCAAGAACACACACGGGAAAAGCTAGTCTCTTCAGTAAATGGTGTTGGGAATCCTGGATATCTGTAGGCAGAAGAATGAAACTTGACCCCTCTCTGTGACCATATACAAAAATTAAATCAAAATGGATTAAAGACTTAAATCTAAGACCTCAATTTATAAAACTAATAAGAGAAAAGATTGGTGAAACTCCAGGACATTGGTCTGGGCAAAGATTTCTTGAGCAATATACCCCACAAGCACAGACAACCAAAGCAAAAATGGACAAATGGGATAAACAAAGGTAAAAAGCTTCTGCACAGCAAAGGATACAATCAACCCAGTGAAAGAGACCACCCAAAGTATGGGGGAAAATATTTGCAAACTACCCCTCTGACAAAGGATTAATAACCAGGATATATAAGTAGCTCAAATAACTCTATAGGAAAGAATATAATAATCTGATTAAAACTGAGCAAAAGATTTGAATAGACATTTTTCAAAAGAACACATACAAATGGCAAACAGGCATATGAAAAGGTGCTCAACATCAATGAGCCTCAAAGAAATGGAAATCAAAACTTTAACAAGGTATCATTTCACCCCAGCCAAAATGGCTTATATCCAAAAGACAGGCAATAACAAGTGCTGGTGAGGATGTGAAGAAAAGGAAATCCTGTACACTATTGGTGAGGATGTAAATTGGGACAGCCTCTATGGAGAACAGTTTGTAGGTTATTCAAAAATCTAAAATTTGAGCTACTGTATGATCCAGCAATCTCATTGCTGGGTATATACCCCAGAGAAAGAAAAACAGTATATTGAAGTGATATCTGTACTTCTATCTTTGTTGCAGGACTGTTTATAATAGCTAAGATTTGGAAGCAACTTAAGTGTCTATCAACAGATGAATGCATAAAAAAATCTGGTACATATACGCAATGAAGTATTATTCATCCTTAAAAAAAGAACAAGATCCAGTTATTTTCACAAACATGGATGAAACTGGAGATCACTATGTTAAGTGACATAAGCCAGGAACAGAAAGACAAACAATGCACATTCGCACTTTTTTGTGGGGTCCAAAATTCAGAATAATTGAACTAATAGACATGGAGCGTAGAAGGATGGTTTCCAGAAGCCAGAAAGTGGAGTGGGGAGGTAGGTGTCGAAAATAGGTACAAAAAAAAATAGTTACAAAAGAATCAGTAAGATCTATTAGTTTATAGCACAACAGGGTGACTATAGTCATTAAAAACTTAATTGTATATTTTTAAATTACTTGAAGTATAATGGTTTATAAATCAAAGGATAAATGCTTGAGGAGATGGATACCCCATTCTCCATGAGGTGCTTATTTCACATTATATGTCTGCATCCAAACATCTCATGTACCCTATAAATATATACACCTTATGTGCCGACAAAAATTTTGAAATTTTTTAAATTTAAAAATAAATTTTAAAAAAATTATCAACAGAGTAAACAGACAACCTATAGAATGGGAAAAATATCCACAAACTATGCTTCTGACTAAGGTCATAAAATAAACAATCTAATTAAAAAGTAGGCAAAGGACATAAAAAGACACTCTTCTAAAAAAGACATACACGTGGCTGACGAGCCTATGGAAAAAAAGTCCAACATCACTAATCGTTAGAGAAATGTAAATCAAAACCACAATGCAATACCATCTTACACCAGTCAGAATGTCTACTACTAAAACATTAAAAAATAACAGATGCTGATGAGGTTACCAAGAACAGGGAATGCTTATACACCGCTGGTAGGAATGTGAATTAGTTCATCAATTGTGGAAAGCAGTTTGGCAATTTCTCAAAGAACCCAAAGCAGAATTGTCATTAAAAACAGCAATCCTATTATTGGATATATACCCAAAGTAATATACATTGTTCTACCATAAAGACATATGCACACTTATGCTCATTGTAGCACTATTCCCAGTAGCAAAGACATCAAACCAACCTAAATGCCCACTGATGGTAGACTGAATAAAGAAAGTGTGGTATATATACACTATGAAATACTATGTAGCCATAAAAAAGAATGAGATCATGTCCTTTGCAGCAACAACAATGAAGGTAAAAGCCATTATATTACATGAACTAACACAGAAAACCAAATACTACATGTTCTCACAAGTAGAAGCTAAATTGAGTACACATGGACACAAAGAAGGGAACAACAGACACTGGGAGTTGCTTGAGGGTGGCCAGAAGGAGGAGGGTCAGGACTGAGAAACTACCTATCAGATACTATGCTTACCACAGAGGTGACTAAATAATCTGTACGTCAATCCCCAGTGATACACAGTTTACCTATATAACAAACCTGCACACAGACCTCTGAACCTAAAAGTTTTAAAAAAAAGGGTTGATAAAGTCAATCGAAAGAAAGCACAAAGAAAGGAAAATGTGAGATAAAGAGAGAAAAATAGTAAATATAATAAATAAGAACTTTAGTACCTTGAAAAAAATTAAATAGACAAATTAGTAAGAAAGGAAGCATAAAAGCAAAAAAAAAAGACAAGAAAAAAATAATAATTTAACTCTAATTATAAGGGACTATTTTGCATGACTCTATGCAAATACATTTGAAATCTGCACTCATTACTATCCAATAGAACTTCTAAATCGTGAAAATGTCCTACATCTCTACTGTCCAATAGGTAGCCACTAGCCATATATGTTGAGTGAATACCTGTACGCTTCAATGTGGCTCCTGTGTCTGAGAAACTGAATGTTTTATTTTATTTTATTATAATTAATTTAAATTTGAATAGCCTCATGCAGCTAGCGGCTATTGCATCAGAAAGCATGGAAGATGAAATTGAAATTTTCCTAAGACAGTGTTACTTACCAAAGCTAAATCCAAAAGAGTATTTAAAAAAAAAAAAAAAAAAAAAGCTTAAACAGACCAACTCTATAAAAGAAATAAAGTTATCAAAGAATCTCAATCTCTCTCTGACACACACACACACACACACACACACACACAGGTGTTACAAGGAAAAGGAAAGCTCTTCTTTATAATATAGAACAGGGCTTTGGCAAATTACTATCCATGGCCCAAATCCTGCTGCAGACTGTTTTCCTGCAGTCCATGAGCTAAGAATATTTTTTTACACGGCTAAAGAAAAAATAGAATATGTAACTGTAACAGAGACCATATGTGGCCCACAAAGCCTAAAATACTTAGAATGTGGCTCTTTACTGGAAAAATTTACTGGCCCCTGATCTAGAAAAATGACTGAAATGTAAAATCACCATTTTGCAAATACCACCAAGGTAATATGAGATTCTGGCAAGCAATTACTCCTAACACTGTAGGCTAACATAAAGTACACAAGGTGAAACTTGTATTTAAAATGAAAAGATCAACTTTAGCTTCACCAATATTGAAACAAAGTGACATTACAAACTCCTAATTCAATGCAATGGGAAGTGTAGTTATCTGCTGAAACATTTTATCCATAATCAAATCCAGAGGGAACAGTTAGATGAATCTAGTTTGAGGAACATTCTATGAGACAATTAGTCTGGACTCTTCAAAAATGTCAAGGTTGTAAAAGATGAGGAAAAAGGGTGGAGGATGAACAATATTGTACACTGATGAAAATAAGAAACATTACAAAAAATCCAATATATGATCCCTAATATAAAGAATATTTGAGAGCAATTGGAGACATTTAAATTTAGACAGTATACTACATAATATTAATTGTCAGTAGCAAATGTCTTGTGATTGTTATTGTAATATAAAAGGATGTGCTAATTTTAGGAAAAATACCTTAAGTATTTTGGTATGATCTTGATGTCTGAAACTTGCTCTAGAGCAGTTCAGAGCTCCCCCAAAATGTGTGTATTGGCATGTATATATGCATGTGTGTAAGAGAGAGAATGACTGTGTGTGTGAAGAGGGAAAGACATGTAGAGACACACAAAGCCAACCTTAGAAAATGCTAACAATTTACATAAAGGGTACATGTGTCTTTATGGTAGTTCTTTTTCAACTTACCTGTGTTCAAAGTTTTGTTAAAAGTTGGAAAAAATTTAAAGGTACTTGTTTATTCAGGGTTAACATGGTCTTCAAATTTATTTGCTAGATGCTGGTTTCCTGTAGTTTTTAATACTTTTATGCCACCTGATTGCCTTAAGACTAAAATAAACTTAGCTAAGAAAGAAAAATCTGTGTAGACATAAAGCCAAACAATTTCTCCACTGAATAGGAAAAGAAAGTATTAAGCTCATTGGCAAGTAATATTGTTATAAATTGTTATTCGCCTAATGCAGTGTAACCAATTATTGCCTTGTGTCAGCATCTACTAGTAAGGAGAGACAAACAGGCAGTATTTATATACAATTACACTAAGACAAATTCCTTATAGCCTGAAAAACAATATATCAAACATTAATAAAAGACACAGGAGGTGTTTCTTCATGATTTACAGAACAAGAAACCACATTATCTCCTTTTATTATATGATTAACTATTTTGGGAAACATATATTCAGGTTTATGGTTATAACAGACAAGAATACAAGGTGCATAAGCAACTCTGTCATCTTTCATCATTACAATCTCGCCAATCTGAAATGCAGCAAAAAATGACACAAGTAGGAAGGAGCATTGGCTTAAGAGGAAGAAGACCAGAGTTACAGCTTCAGCTGTGCTTCTAAATAGCACCAATATTTTTTGGTAAATCACTTCCCTTCTCTGAGCTTTAGTTTCCTCCTCTATTAAATGTGGCAGCTGAACTAAATTAAGATTGTTGGCACTGCAAGATCAAGGACTATTTATTCTTCAAGGACTGGGACACCAGATGGCAATTTAGAACAATTTTATAAGAAATAAAAATTTAATGTGATGTGAATATTATTCATTAGAATTCAATGGGACACAGGGAGAGGAGACCAAGAGATAGCTAAAAATGATTATCAGCTTCAGAGAATCACTCCCTTCTAAGACCTAGGGGCTGCATTTGGTGGGGAGAGACACTTGACCGGAGACCCAGAACATTTTGTATGAAGAATGGCCCCAAGAGGAAGGGTGGAGACTATATTGGGCCAAGAAGAATGCCACTGACTGCTTGTTGTGTGATATGACTTTTCTATCCAAACCCACAAAAATCTTTATATACTTGGTGGGTTATACTTTTTTAGTGAATCTTAGAAAGAAGTAATATTTGGCAACCAGGTAGCAACAGAAATTGAAAAATCCCCCAGAAATAGAAGTGAACTCTAAGGAAGTTAATCCAGAAATGCCCCAAAACTATGAAATTGGGGTACATAGAGCACCCCCTTCATTAAACTCCATCTTAGAAGAAGACTTCATATGACACTTTGCCAACAAGGGTAAGATGTTTTACTTAACAAAAATATAAAGACTGCATCCAACCAGATAAGCACACAAACAAGCCCACTCTTCCACTAGAGGTTCTCACCAGAGGACTCTGTGACTATAAAAACAAAAAGCAGACCTTCGGCAGCTCCAAACAACTGCCTTAACTGACCCAGTCTTGCAGTCACCTATGATAAGCTCTTGGCATCTACCTCTAAAGGCTCTGCCACATCAAAGACTCTTCCTTTGAAGAGTCCATTTGGAGACCAATGGACCAACCCAGGAATCCTCCAGTCTTCTTCGTTCCCGCTGGGACTTCCTCATTAACCCTTTCTCCTCTATCTTTCTCCTCTTGATGTTAAGTGTTACTTTTTTTGTTGTGGAATGTTTAACCTATACTATTTATATATTGATTAAATATAGTATTATGTATGGTATGTAATATAGACTGACTTGTGGTGTGGATTGAGCCTGTGTGCCCATGGCTCTGACTATGGAGTGAATGGGAAGTACTAAGGAGAACTGTCTCCTTGGGAACTCCATGTAGCTTGTGGCTTTTGTGATTAAAATAGTTATCAATAGAAGTCTGACTCTGTGAAAAGACACACACACATGTGTGAACCTGGACACCTCTAACCCTGCACTGCTCATGACATGGGACTTTAAGAAAAAAATTGCCTAAACTACTGAGGACATGGATGCCACCAAGTGAGGTATGGATTAAATCAAACAGAGTAAGACCATAGGTGAGTAGAATGCTTTGGAAATTGATTATCTGATGAACTCTGAGTTACTCTGGAAAATTTGTCAGTCTATTCTGTTGTGTGTGTAAGTTTTTTTGTTTGTTTTTTGTTTTTTGTTTTTTAAGTACATAAGCAAATTTTCTTTCCTAAATAGGCAGTCTCCTGAACATTACTTAATCTTCCTTTGATCATTGTACATTTTATAGTATCTCTGGGACATTATTTTAAACATCATTCCCTCTGCATACTGATTGTAAATATGGAATGTGAATATTGGACTGAATCTATATAGGACTCATGCATCCCTGGAAGGTGATTTTTGGCGGGAGATAAATCTTGAGTGTGAACTAGTTTTTACTCTGTCCTCTTCTCATGAAATATGAGTATAGCAACAACAACAACAACAACAACAGCAAAAAAATAGGTTGAGGATTCTGATTAGTTTGGCTTCATAAGTTTATCAAATTCTTACTGTATTTTGCTTTAAATCAAAGTGAATCAAATTGAAATCTACATCCCCTATTCTAATTCCCTTTAATAAGACTGCATTCTTTCAACAGCTATTAGAGGAACATTGTTTTGCCCACATATTTTCAAAGTAGTTCCTGGAGCTTATAACACATAGGTCATTATTTAAACTTTAATAACTCAGAGGCAGAAATTCTACTCACAATTGAACTTCACTGAGTTGGCCGACACAGTGTTTTAAATTCTGATTCTACTGTACAGCAAACTCAGATTAAAAAGTTGGTACATCTAGTTCTAGATCCTTGAGGAATCGCCATACTGTTTTCCATAATGGTTGAACTAGTTTACAATCCCAACAACAGTGTAAAAGTGTTCCTATTTCTCCACATCCTCTCCAGCACCTGTTGTTTCCTGACTTTTTAATGATCTCCATTCTAACTGGTGTGAGATGGTATCTCATTGTGGTTTTGATTTGCATTTCTCTGATGGCCAGTGATGATGAGCATTTTTTCATGTGTCTGTTGGCTGTATGAATGTCTTCTTTTGAGAAATGTCTGTTCATATCCTTTGCCCACTTTTTGATGGGGTGGTTTGTTTTTTTCTTGTAAATTTGTTTGAGTTCTTTGTAGGTTCTGGATATTAGCCCTTTGTCAGATGAGTAGATTGCAAAAATGTTCTCCCATTCTGTAGGTTGCCTGTTCACTCTGATGGTAGTTTCTTTTGCTGTGCAGAAGCTCTTTAGTTTAATGAGATCCCATTTGTCAATTTTGGCTTTTGCTGCCGTTGCTTTTGGTGTTTTAGACATGAAGTCTTTGCCCATGCCTATGTCCTGAATGGTACTACCTAGGTTTTCCTCTAGGATTTTTATGGTATTAGGTCTAACATTTAAGTCTCTAATCCATCTTGAATTAATTTTCGTATAAGGAGTAAGGAAAGGATCCAGTTTCAGCTTTCTACTTATGGCTAGCCAATTTTCCCAGCACCATTTATTAAATAGGGAATCCTTTCCCCATTTCTTGTTTCTCTCAGGTTTACCCAGCCATCCCATTACTGGGTGTATACCCAAAGGATTATAAATTATGCTGCTATAAAGACACATGCACACGTATGTTTATTGCAGCACTATTCACAAAGCAAAGACTTGGAATCAACCCAAATGTCCATCAGTGACAGATTGGATTAAGAAAATGTGGCACATATACACCATGGAATACTATGCAGCCATCAAAAAGGATGAGTTTGTGTCCTTTGTAGAGACATGGATGCAGCTGGAAACCATCATTCTTAGCAAACTATCACAAGAACAGAAAACCAAACACCGCATGTTCTCCCTCATAGGTGGGAACTGAACAATGAGATCACTTGGACTCAGAAAGGGGAACATCACACACCGGGGCCTATCATGGGGAGGGGGGTGGGGGGAGGGATTGCACTGGGAGTTATACCTGATGTAAATGACGAGTTGATGGGTGCAGCACACCAACATGGCACAAGTATACAAATGTAACAAACCTGCACGTTATGCACATGTACCCTACAACTTAAAGTATAATAATAATAAATAAATAAAAAAAAAAAAGATTAAAAAGTTGAGGACAAATAACATGTATTGTTTGTACTGGGAAATTGCATCATTAACAGAGTCTTTGATATACAATGGCAAGCCCTGTTTAAGATGTTTATGCTCCCAGGAGCTTTTCCTAGCATTCTTCCATTAGATGATATATGCATAGAGCAGTGTTCACAAACTCTGAGTGGCACTGACATTAATTTCTAATAAGGTTTAGAAAAATTTCTAGACATATAAACTTTATTAGGCTGACGACATAATTGATTTTAACTTAATATTTGATTTTAAATCTTTTCTTAGAATAAAATGCTTACTTGCCCAAATTCTCTGTTTAAAAAAAGTAGAAATTGAATGTGAATGGACAACGGGTAAAAGCAAACTATGTCTTCTTGGAATGGTTCACAAATGATGGTTCACATCACCCATGGGGATTTTGGACAGCAGTTCTTAAGGCAGGAGAATAGAACAAAATTCTCAAGGTTATGTCTTGCTACAATTAAGAGAGAAGTTTAAACCTTAAGCTCTTTTTAAAAAAGTTTTCCATATGCTCAGGATAAGCACTCTAGTATCATAGCAGAAATGAAGCATGCATAAACCAAATAGTGTCAAAATCTCACTCAACAAGGATCATGTAGCTACTACCGTCATTGCCACTGCCACTGCCACTGCCACATGATGCCACAAAGATCAACTGCAAGCATTGATATAGCACCATCTCTTGGAGGTCAACTAGCCACTTATTTTGACAGATACCAGTACACATTTCCAGTATAGCTTCCACAAATACCACTATCCAACTGTTTACAGGGCATTTCACCCACTAGCACGCACCTCACACTCTTTCACATCAGACAAGCAACTTACTTTACACCAAAGGCAATAAGGCAGTGGGCACATGACCATGAAATCCACGTTCTACCATTGACTTTACTACTCAGAAACTGCTGACCTAAAAGTGTGTGGGAATCACTCACTGAAGGTGCTGCTGAAGCCCCACACTAATGATAATATTCTGCCAGCCTGGGGCACCATCCTCCAATATACAAAATCCATAATAAATCAATGACCACTATTTGATGCTCTGCCCCCCAAACAAAAAAATATATGGGTCTCAGAATCAAGGCATGGAAGCCACATGACCCCTCTTACTATCACCCCCAGTAACTCACTTCGGGAATGTGTGCTTCCCATTCTCAGAATTCTGGGCACCACAGGTTTAGAGAATTCTTCTACCAGCAGACATAGCAATGTCTCATTAGATAGAAGATACAGCTGCCACTTCAACACTTTGGGTGCCTTGTGTGTGGTGGGGCGGGGGGGGAAGTTGAAGGATAATTGCCATCCTGGAAAATGTACATGACCTAGTCATCAGGAGGAAAGCTGCTGTTACACATTAGAGAAGTGGGCAATCAGCTTTATACCAAGGTGGTTGGCATATGTTAGTGTTCCATCATCTAATTTTTATGATACACCCATAATTACCACAGCCACAGCCTAAGAAAAGTAAACATGGACTTGGTCCCCTCAGGAAGGAAAGTCTGGGTTATTCACAAAGTTATCAACCTTGTACCATTGTAAGAACCCAGGTAAAGGGTTCCAGAATGGATCAGAGAGTTTAGCCTAGAGCTCCCCCTTCCCCAGTTTCTCCTACTAACCTTTTTCCCTTATAACCTTCTACATTTCTCCAAAGAGAAAGTCCCACCAGAGTCATAAAGGAGCTACCCCGAAAACTTAAATGAGACAAATGGCCCCAGAAATATGGAGGAATTATCATGAATGCCGCACTGGTCCAGATCTGTCTGCTCTATTCCCTTCAATAATTCAAGGATATATACCCTAAGCCGGGTATGACCTCACTGAAAGAGCTTCCCTCTTCCCCAGTGGATCCCTACCCAAGTACTGGGGATCAACGACCATCTCCTCTCCCCAAAGTGGAACAACTCTGAGGGGCTACCCAAGCTTCAGAGCCCCTTTTCGAGTCAGCTGAATCCCTGTTGTGATGTATCACAGCCCCAATTCTTCCCAGGCCCAACCCTAATCCCTTTCCTTTCCCCACACCCCAGGTGCTGAGCCCAAGTCCACTCCCTAAGAAACATCCTTCACACTCACTGCCATCTGAGTCTGTTTCCTGGGGTAAACAATCTACAACAAATTTTATGTATCCCTGGCAGACTAACAGCAAAAAGTTAATATTGCTGTTTTACTTGGTCCATAATTTTTTCTATAGTTTTGCAGTGTTTTTTTTTTCTCCTTAGTGTCTTCTAAGAGCAAAGAAAATTCTCCAATGTGTGTATAGTCTAATAAGAGCTGTACTATACAAGATTTTTAAATATATAAGACATCTTTGATTCCTCCAATATAAATACATGTTTAACATGGCCAAAAATGTTAAGACAAATAGAAAAAAAGAAAATTTGATAGTGGAATGAAATATTTGGGTATTTGAAGCAAAGAAATCGCTAAAATGTTTATTGTACTTAATTGGCACATAACCTGAAATTTATCCAATATATCAGAAATCAAGTGACTTCCTCACTATGATCAGATTGTAATATCATTTCCTAGCCTTTCTTTCTTGTTTTCTTCTCCCTTTCTTTGCTTATTTCTTCATCTCTGGAATCTGTTTTTAAGCCTGGAATCTCAGTAGCTTTGCTTTCCTACCCATTGCTGTTTCTCTCTGAAACCTGTTTACCAACCTGGGTGTGCCTGCCTCTTTATTAGCTATCTGCTGACTCAAAGCAGCTACTGCCTAGTCCCGCAGTATCCAGCAGTGTCCAGTATCTGCCTTACTTGGACTCCTTGGCCTGGGTAAACTTTCATGTCTTCTTAATGGAGAATGAAATGGAGTCACAGCTTACTCCTGGGTTAGGTTCTAACATTAGTCTATTAGGCGAAAAAATATTTATATCACTGATAATACTCTTGCAAATCTCATCAGATTAGAAAAGAATACATATCTCAAAATGCATCATTGCTGATTTCTCTTTCAGCATTTGAACCAATCACTATGAAGTGTTTGGCTTTCATTTAAGTTCATACATTGTTCAAACCAGGTCTGTGTTTAAATACAAAAGTTCCACTTAGCTTAGCAAGATGTGATCCTATAAAAGGCTTGAGGGAAAGGCCATTCCTGTTCATTGAAGGAACTCACTGGTAGACTCCCCTGCATGATTCAAAGGATTACTTTTCCTCGATCTTTGATTTTTGTTAGTTCATTTATGTTGGTCATTATACATAATTCTTTATAAAATTTTTTTACCAATGCATAATATTTGTATATTTTATGGCATACATGTGATATTTTGATACATGCATGGAGTATGTAATTATCAAATCAGGTTATTGATCAGGTATTTAGGATATTTGTCACCTCAAATATTTATCATTTCTTTGTGTTGGGAACATGTCAAATCTTCTAGCTATTTTGAAATACATATTGTTAATTATATTCATCCTACTGTGCTATTGAACACTGGTATTTATTTCTTCTAACTATATGTTTGCAACCATTAACTCTCTTTATCCCCTCCCACACACATAAACCCATCCCAGTCTCTAGTAACCATCATTCTGCACTCTACCTTCATGAGGTCAGCATTTTTAGCTCCCACATATGAGTGAGAACATGCAGTATTTGTCAGTATATGCCTTATTTCTCTTACCATATGTCCTCCAGTTTTCACCCATGTTGCTGCAAATGAAAGGATTTTATTCTCTTTTATGGCTGAATAGAATTCCCTTTTGTATATATACCACATTTTCTTTACCATTCATCTGTTGATGGACATGCAGGTTGACTCAATATTCTAGTTATTGTGAACAGTGATGCAGTAAACATGGGGCTGCAGGTCTCCCTTTGACATACTGATTCCCTCTCCTTTGGATTAATACCCAGGAGTGGGATTTTTAGATCATATGGTAGCTCTATTTTTAGTTGTTTGAGAAATCTTTATACTGTTTACCTTAATAGCCTTCCTAAATTACACTTCCATCTACAGTGTATGAGTTCCTTTTTCTCTGCATCCTTGCCAGCATTTATTATCTTTTTAATAACAGTTACCCTAACTTGGAAAGACAACATCTGGTTATTGTTTTGATTTGCATTTCCCTGATGATTAGTGATGCTGAGGATTTTTTTCACAGACATGTTGGCCATTTATACTTTAATTCTTATGAATGAAAACCATATACAATGTCAACCAGTGAGTTAGGCATGGATATGATTAACCATGAGATCAACTAACCCTGGGAAGTGTCAGGACTGGACCTATGCAAATGCCATGTCTTCCTGAAACCCTGTTCCAGAACTGCTTTCATGGGACTAACTCTGTTTCTACTCTTTCATATTATCTGTTTGTTTACATACTTCCCCCAACTTACATATTCCCAACCACTCCATTTTAATCTCAGTGCATGACTGATTTTCAGCTTTGCTATTCTACGTGAGCACTGACCCTAAAAGGGACTTCCAATCCATTTAGCTACTAGATTATGATACAGAAGAGAAAAATAAACGTAACATTGAATTCCTATAACCATATTAGCTTTTTACAAATCAGATCAACCATGGCAGTGAAGACTCACCATCCGTCTTTTGGTTCATTAATATTATAAGGAAATCTATTCCTGTGGGTAGATATTAAATATGAGAGAAATTAACACAGTTGCACTAATGCAATCACAATGTCAATAATTTATAATCTGAGAAAAGCAACTGGTAAACCACATTTTAATTATACAGGCTCATCGTGATACATTACTTATGTGACATTTTAAAATTCATTCACACAATAATTAATCCAGGCAAGAAGGTTTTAATAAATTATAACCAGATACATTATACCAGCATACTTTCCTCTCAGCATATTTTTTCCTATACTACTGGACATTTGTAAGAATATCCCTGGGATCAGATATATTTATACTCCTTCATTTACCAAGCTGTACAAGTGTTTTTAAATATATTAGTTTAATATGTTACCAATGAGATAAATTACTCAGTAAACAAATAGGTAGTCTGAAAATAAGACTGCATGTTCATGGATTTCATATTTGCTTCTAGGCTGCAATACATGGAGCAGTAAAGAGTACCTTGGAAATTAAAACCTGTTACATTCAGGAACATGCTGGATAATTTTAAAAGTTGGATGGCTATAAAGATGCAAAACCATGTTTCAGTTGTGAAAACTAAAAGTTCCTAATAAGAGCATTAAAAATTTGAAAAGATGTATTTTTATCACTTGTTTTCTGACAGATCTAAATTCAGTATTGTCATTGTGCTTTTTTTATGCAACAGTTCTAGTGATGAAACTAGTTTTAAAACACATAAGACATGTTCAACCCTTTGACATTCCAGTCACCATGGCTCTCTACCAACTTGGACACTTGAGAAGGAATGCTTTTAAGTCTATTTAACCAGTTGTCTATGTTTAAAAAAAAAAAAAAAAGGCAAAACAAACAAAAAATCTCCTTACATTTGTATTGCCCATTTAAAAGTACTCCCATGTGCATTAGCATATCTGATCATCTAAAGATAATTTATTTGGGACAGATATTTTCCCAATTTATAGTTGAGGATACTCATATCAGAGAGGTTTAGACTTGCCAAAGGTCACACGGTTTTAATTCTGGAAAGCTTCCAATATCATTTTAACTTTTATATCACCATACTACTGCTGCAGTTACAGAAAATGTGCTCTATTTATATTGGCATCACTCAGCCATAGAGCAGTATCTGACACCCAGTTGTTTAATGTATGTTTTGTAAATGAATGAATAGAGAAATGATTGAATGTCTGAGTCACTGTTGGTTTCTGTAAGAGAGATGATTTAGCTACCTTTGGCAGGAAATGAATCCCTTCAGCTCATTACAGTGGCAACGAGAGCTCCAGAGATGAGGTTAATTTTGAAGATTCCTAAAACATGAACACCTAAAGGCCCAGTTGTAAGCTTCATTTAGAAATCCCCACCTCTTCTTGTGAGTCAAGTTAAGTTGGGTACGAGATGTTTCACTTAAGCCTCATGGTAACCCAAAGGCAAAAACCTATAGTAGATACACGAAAGAGAAAAAGAAAATAATCAAAGCATTCTACTACAGAAAATTATATAATTACAAAGAAAGACTGCAAGAAAGAAAGAAAGGAATAAAGAATCTGCAAAATATCCAGAAAACAATAAATAAAATATCTATAGTAAATATTTACCTACCCACTTTAAATGTACATGGCCAATAATTAATAAAGTATACAGAGCAGCTAAATGAATTTAAAACAGGACCCAACTACATGCTGCCTACAAGAGATTCATTTCACTTGTAAGGAAACACGTAGACTGAAAATGAAATGATGGTAATAAATATCCCATGCAAATGGAAACCAAAATAGAGCAGGAGCAGCTATACTTATCAGGTAAAATAGCCTTTACATTCAAAACTGTAAAACAGAAAATAAAGTATTATACAATAAAGAGGTCACTTCATTAAAAGGATAAAGAATTATAAATACTTATGTACCTGATATCAGAGCACCTAAATGAATAAAGCAATATTAACAGATCTGAAGGGAGAGATAGACAGCAATACAATACTTGTAATAGATTTCAATATTACACTTTCAGCAACAGCAAGATGATCCAGGAGAAAATTAATAAGGAAATACTGGACTTCACCTATATTTTCTTTTTTTTTTTTTTCACCTATACTTTCAATCAAATGGAGCTAAGAGACATATATAGAACATTCACAGGATACATATTCTCAAGTCCACGTGAAACATTCTCCAGGATAGATCATGTTAAGTCACATATCAAATGAGAATAGAGAAACTGTAGAAAAAATATCAATAAAATAAAAATATAAAAAATAAAATAAAAGTATCAATAAAAGAAAGAGGTGAGTTTTTGCAAAAATAAGTAAAAATGAAAAATCCTTAGCTAGACTAACTAAGGCAGAGAGAAGATTCAAACAACTGAAATTACAAATTAAAGAGGAGATATTACAACAGATGCCTCAGAAATGAAAAGGATCATAAGAGATCCTTTGCCAACAAACGAGATAACCTAGAGAAAATTCATAAATTCCTAGCAACACACAACCCAGTGGGATTGAATCAAGAAGAAATAGAAAGTTTCAACAAACCACTAACAAATAAAGTTGAAGTATCAACCATTTACTGATTAGGAGATCCTTTCCCCATTGCTTGTTTTTGTCAGGTTTGTCGAAGATCAGATGGTTATAGATGTGTGGTGTTATTTCTGAGGCCTCTGTTCTGCTCTAG
This sequence comes from Macaca nemestrina, assembly GCF_043159975.1. NCBI lineage: Eukaryota > Metazoa > Chordata > Mammalia > Primates > Cercopithecidae > Macaca > Macaca nemestrina. Next base: position 147,387,649 of record NC_092131.1, on the reverse strand, counting down.
TAGTCTATACATCTATTTTGGTACCAGTACCATGCTGTTTTGGTTACTGTAGCCTTGTAGTACAGTTTGAAGTCAGGTAGCATGATGCCTCCAGCTTTGTTCTTTGTGCTTAGGATTGTCTTGGCTATACAGGGTCTTCTTTGATTCCATATAAAATTTAAAATAGTTTTTTCTAATTCTGTGAAGAATGTCAACTGTAGTTTGATGGGAATAGCATTGAATCTATAAATTACTTTAGGCAGTATGACCATTTTCATGATGTTGTTTCTTTCTATCCATGAGCATGGAATGTTTTTCCATTTGTTTGTGTCCTCTCTTACTTCCTTGGGCAGCAGTTTGTAGTTCTCCTTGAAGAGGTCCTTCACATCCCTAGTGAGTCATATTCGTAGGCGTTCTCTTTGTAGCAATTGTGAATGGGCGTTCATTCATGATTTGGCTCTCTGCTTGCCTATTGTTGGTATAAAGGAATGCTTATGATTTTTGCACATTGATTTAGTATCCTGAGACTTCACTGAAGTTGTTTATCAGATCAAGAAGTTTTTGGGATGAGATGGTGGGGTTTTCTAAATATAAAATCATGTCGTCTGCAAACAGAGACAACTTGACTTCCTCTCTTCCTATTTGAATACCCTTTATCTCTTTCTCTTGCCTGATTGCCCTGGCCAGAACTTCCAACACTATGTTGAACAGAAGTTGTAAGAGAGGGCATCTTTGTCTTGTACCAGTTTTCAAAGGTAATGCTTCCAGCTTTTGCCCATGCAATATGATGTTGTCTGTGGGTTTGTCATAAATAGCTCTTATTATTTTGAGATATATTCCGTGCAAAGACATACATAGGCTCAAAATAAAGGAATGGAGGACAATTTACCAAGCAAACAGAGAGAAGGAAAAAAAACGCAGGGGTTGCAATCCTAGTCTCCAACAAAACAGAGTTTAAAGCAACACAGATCAAAAAAGACAAAGAAGAGTATTACATAATGATAAAGGAAACAATTCAACAGAAGAGCTAAGTATTCTGAATATATATGTACCCAAAACAGGAGCACCCAGAGTCATAAAACAAGTTCTTACAGACCTACAAAGAGACTTAGACTCTCACACAATAATAGAGGGAGACTTTAACACCCCACAGTCAGGATTAGATCAATGAGACAGAAAGTTAACAAGGATATTCAGGACTGAACTCAGCTCTGGATCAAATGGACCTAGTAGACATCTACAGAACTCTCTACCCCAAATCAACAGAATATACATTCTTCTCAGTGTCACATGACACTTATTCTAAAATCGACCACATAATTGGAAATAAAACACTCCTCAGCTAATGCAAAAGAACTGAAATCATAACAGTCTCTCAAACCACAGTGCCATCAAATTAGAACTCAGGATTAAGAAACTCACTCAAAACCACACAATTTCATGGAAATTGAACAACCTGTTCCTGAATGACTCCTGGGTAACTGATGAAACTAAGGCAGAATTAAATAAGTTATTTGAAACCAATGAGAACAAAGAGAAAACATACCAGAATCTCTGGGATACAACTAAAGCAGTGTCAAGACAGAAATTTATAGCACTAAATGCTCACATCAGAAAGTTAGGAAGATCTCAAATTGACACTCTAACATCACAATTAAAAGAGCTAGAGAGGCAAGAGCAAACTAATCCAAAAGCTAGGAGACAAGAAATAGCTAAGATCAGAAAAGAATTGAAGGAGATAGAGACACAAAAAACCCTTAAAAAAATCAGTGAATCCAGGAGCTGGTTTTTTGGAAAACAAAAATTAACTAAATATGTAGACCCTATCTAGACTAATAAAGAAGTAAAGAGAGAAGAATAAAATAGACACAATAAAAAATGATAAAGGAGATATCACCACTGACCCCACAGAAATACAAACTAAGAGAATACTGTATCACCTTTATGCAAATAAACTAGAAAATCTAGAAGAAATGGATACATTCTGGGACACATTCACCCTCCCAAGACTAAATCAAGAAGAAGTCAAATCCCTGAATAGACCAATAACAACTTCTGAAATGGAGACAGTAACTAATAGCCCACCAACCAAAAAAAGCCCAGGACCAGAAGGATTCACAGCCCAAGTCTACCAGAAGTACAAAGAGGTACAAATCTGAAACTATTGCAAACAACTGAAAAGGTGGGACTCCTCCCTAACTCATTCTATGAGGGCAGCATCATCCTGATACCAAAACCTGGCAGAGACGCAACAAAAAAGGAAAACTTCAAGCCACTATCCCTGATGAACATCAGTGTGAAAATCCTCAATAAAATACTGGCAAACCAAATCCAGCAGCACATCAAAAAGCTTATCCAAACAATCAAGTCAGCTTCATCCCTGGGATGCAATGCTCGTTCAATATATGCAAATCAATAAATGTAATCCATCACATAAACAGAACCAAAGACAAAAACCACATGATTATATCAATAGACGCAGAAAAGACCTTTGATAAAATTTAACATCCCTTCATGTTAAAAACATGCAATCAACTAGATATTGATGGAACATATCTCAAATTCTTCTTATACTCTTCTAAAGTTTAGAACTAGAAGGAATACTTCCAAACCCATGTTTGAGGCCAGCATCATTCTTATGTCAAAGCCAGACACAATAAGAAAACTACAGGCCAGTATCTCAGATGAACATAGATGCAAAAATCATCAAGAGAACACTAGCAAAATGAACTCAAGAACACATCAAAAAAATTATAATGACCAAGTTGGAGTTATCCCTGGTATGCAGTGTTGGTTTAAAAAAAGGCGTATCAATTAATGTGATAAACCGCATTAACAGAATTAATGACAAAAACCAGCTGCTCAACAGACACAGAAAAGGTATTTGACAAAGTTGAACCTTCTTTCATGGTAAAAACACTGTTGAAAGAATGGTAAAGAGGCTGAAGAGACAGCTTAAATACTGGGAGAATATATGTACCAATCATAGTCTCTCTCAAGAGGTTAATACCTAAAATATGGAAGGAACTCAAACAACTTGATAGCAAAACAAAAGAATCACCTGATTAAAAAATAGGTAAAGGACCTGAATAGACTTATTTCTAGAGAAGATATACAAATGGCCAACAAGTATATGAAAAGGTGCTCAACATCACTAGTCATCAGGGAAATGCAAATCAAAACCACAATGATTTATCACCTAACATCTGTTGGGATGCTCATTATAAAAAAGACAAGTGATAAAAGGTGGTGAGGGTGTAGAGAAAAGGAAACGTTGGTAGACTGTTGGTAGGAATGCAGATTTGTGCAGCCCCTGGAAAACTTCACAGAGCTTCCTAAAAGAAATTCAACATAGAACTACCATATGATCTAGTAATCCCTCTTCTGCATATATACCCAAAGGTAATGAAATCACCACCTCATAAAGATATCTGCATGCCCATGCTTACTGTAGCATTATTCACAATAGCCAAGATAGGGAAACAACCTAAAGTGTCCACTGATCGAGGAATGGATAAGGAAGTCATGGTATACATACACAACAGAATACTATTTGGCCTTAAAAAATAAGATCCTGCCATTTTCAGCAACATGGGTGAACCTAGGCGATACTATGTTCACTGAAATGAGCCAGATATAGAAAGACAAATCCTATACTATAGGATCTCGCTTATACGTGAAATCTTAAAAAAAAAATAATAAACACAAAGCAGCAGAGTAGAATGGTAGTTGGGAAAGGCACAGGGGAAATGGGAGATGTAGACCAAATGTTACAAACTTTTTATTTACACAGGATTAATACGTGTAGAGAAATAGCATACAGCATGAGCACTATAATTAATGATATTACGTTTTATATACTGGACATTTGTTAAAACAATACATTTTAGATACTCTTACCCCCCCCCCACACACACACACACATACATGCACAAAGCAAAGGTAACTATGGAAGATAATATGTTATTAATTTGACTGTCGTAAGTACTTCACCATGCAGAAATAAACGAAAACATGTTGTACACCTTAAATTTACACAATAAAAATACTACACAATAAAAAAATTTTCATTATTGAAAAACAAAATTGTTTTTCATAAAAATTGTTAACATGTAACATATTAGGATAATTGTATACATATTTTAAACATTTCTCAATGTTAATTGTTAATATGGTGAGTATTAATAGAACTTACATAAACAAAAAATAAAAATAAATATGTCTGCCCCATTCAACTGAGAGATCTTCAGGGAAAATACTCTAGTAGTACAGGTTAATTTCTTTTAAACCCTATAAATAACTTGTGTGGACATAATTACCAAGTCAAATAAGAATTTGCCTATGAATCATCAATTATTTCAGTTTCCTAGGCATCTCTAAAGCCGCAAGACAACATGAACCTGGAAAAGAATTGAAATTTTCCCCATTCAGATGTATTGTTTTTGTTCACCCTTAACTGTAGGAATTTTTAGAAATCAAAATGCATTCTACACGTTCATTGCATTCAATAGTATGGATGTCATGAACATGTTTCCTTATTTATCTGTATGCCTAATCATTAAACTGTAATATGAAGTAAATACTCAATAATTCATTTAAAATACTCTTCTCTAGTTACTGCAGATTTGAGTGATTATTTAAATGTCATCCAATGAGGCAGAGAAGGTTGATTGCCAACCAGGTGCCCATCTAATGTATTCCTCCTGAAAGGCATCAAAACTCATGTGCTTACAGCTAAGAAGCATGATATAATTATTTCTTCTTTCTTCAATAAAGTATGCTTCAGTTTACCACTGTGAGCCAGGGAGGAGTGAAGAGAAAGTGGAATGGACTAAAAACTCTGAGAAATAAATCACGGCTAAGGCCGACAGCCAGAGAAGCTGTGGTTCTGAAATTGGCTGCTTTCTCTCAAACACTAGGAGACTTTTCTTTCTCACAGAGATTAGCTTATTTTCCTCACACAGGTAGAAGGCGACTTTTAGAAATAGAAAGAAAAAAACACACACCGCTGTATAGAAAGAAAAATTTAACTCAAGAAGATCTTTCACAATGATATGAATTAAAACATAAGGCAGGACTATCCTGACAAAGACCAAATATGCAATTATATAAGCCGATATTCATCATCTTTCTCAACATCATCATCTACTGAATGTCTACTATGTGCCAACAACAGGTTAAGTGCTTTCCAGGTAACCTCACAAAACCTTTATGATCCAGGTACCCTTATGAATCCCTGTTTTTCAAATGAAGAAATTAAAGCCTACAGAAGTTATAAGTTACTGGTCCAAAGTGACTAAGCTACTAAAGATCAAAGATTTATCTCACTCCAAAGTCCCAGTCTTCCCAAAGAGCAAAGAAGAGATGAATATGTACCTAGAATAAAAATACTGTGTAGTATTTGGATAAGAAAATTAGTGTTACCGAAAGAAGGAGAAAGCACGCAGGATGGGAAGGGAAGACGAGTTATGTTTGTAGTATAACTAGGAGACTGACCAAGTCAGTGGAGGATTTGTAGTGAGGAATGTGAGGAAGCAAGCTAGAAGAGTAGTCTGGGGGCAAATCAGTCCAATATATTTAAATGCTAGTCTAAAACCTATGACAATTGGAAGCCATTGCACATTTTTAATCAGAGTCCAAGACTAGAAGAATCCTGTGCTTGTTTTAAGAAAACAAACAAGCTCATCAGAATTTACAGTCAAAATTAATTTTATTGACAATCTGTTTAAATACCTTCAATTTAGGGATTAGACACTGAGACCTGAGTTAGGGATCCCTACTCTTCACTACTACTAATTTAAAAATCAAGATAAGTGAACATTACATTTAGCTGAGAAAAGAAATAACCAGTAACTGCCATTTGAATATGAACCTTTTAATCACAGTTACATTGTTTTGTTCCCTGAGAATCTGTAATCTTCTAAAGAAAATAGATTCCTACCTTTATGACAGGAACTTTATTAATGTAGACACTTAGTAAAGAAGCAATATAAGTGGTACCAGCTACAAAGTATGGGTTTAGGAGAAGTAATTGACATGAATTGGGGGAAGGTCATATGTCCCTTTATAGCCATGTTCCCCAAGACCCCCAGAATGCCCTTCACCCATAACTGCTCAATGATATGGTGGCTTTCAGGTGAATGCCATAGAGCTTGCTGGCCAAGGAACACAGAGAAGACATCAGAAAATGCCTTGAGTCACTTGCCTACAGTCAAATATCTCCTCTTTGAGGCTCTTTGCATTCTGCACTTTCTCAGTAATCAGCTACATCAGATCACTTTTCCTCTTTTTGTTTCTATTCATTTATTATTTTTTAAGAGATGGGTGTCATCACTGTATTGTCCAGGATTGCCTCAAATTCTCAGGCTTGTCTAGACTTCCAGGGCTAAAGCCACTCTCCCACCTCAAGCCTCCTGAGTAGCTAGAACTATAGGCTCATGCCACTGCATCTGGCTCTTCCTCTTATTTCTGACCACTGACTTCTAGAATTTCCTGCTACGTGACAGTGCAATGTGAACTTACATGTATTTATAGAGGCTGCTAAGAAAAGTCCCAGAAGTGCTGTGTTCCAAATCTGAGAACAGAACTTTGGTTTGCTTCATGTACTGATTTTCAGGCTAGGGAAGCAAATGCATCCTTAAAATCAACTTATGTCCTTCCCGCCTCTGGGAAGGCTTCTCCAACTGCAGACTCCTTCAAACAAGGAAATTATATTTCTAAAAACGTACAAAGGTAGGAAAGCCATGTCTGATACATTTAAGTTCTCATAGCATAGTGGTTAAGAAAAAGTGAGCAGTAAAAGTGGCATTGAATCTATGCATTAACATATGTGAGACAAACATAGATACGCAAATAAAAATTGTGAAGGCAACCCACTTTCAAAACAAAATATTGACGGAGTTTAATGTTTTCGCTATATCCCTTCTTCTGAATCAGCTTCTTCAGATCTTTAAGAAATATTGAAATAGTAATGAGATTTAACGTATGTTCTCCTTCAAATTTTAGGTTTTGCTTCTTTGAAAGGACTTGGAGCAATGCTTACTGGCTAAGTTATCGTCTTTTGTATGAGCATTTTCTCTTGTTTCACACATCTTTGCCAAAAAAAAGAAAAAAAAAAGTTTTTATCACTTTTTGTTTGACTTCCTTTGCAGTTAGCTTGGTGCCTAAGGGTAAGTTTTCACTGTATTTTCTCCATAAACTGAAAGGATAGACATATTTTCCCTGTGGACAACCCACAGAGCCACCATCATTTGCTAAAGAACAGTTGCTATCTGCTTTTGTGTTCACATGTACTCAATTAAATGTGGCTTATATTAAAAACAGCACAGATGTTCGATTGCAAAACCAAGATTAGAAAAGGGTTACTACAGCCAACTGCACACTCATCTCTCTTGCCATTTAGTTTCTACCATTCTTTGAGTCAAACTATCAGCATTGAACATCTGTTTGCCTCCCATTATTTGGCATTTCTCTTTGGTGCTTCACATAGTTTTCTTTTCTTCAAATATCTATCATAGCACCACCCTCTCCACATAAGTATAAATGCTCAAATAATTAAATGAAGACTACCTTGCTTTAGATAGCACCCTTTTATTGTTTTCTCATTCAAGTCTTATAAAAACTAGTTTTACAAGACCTTAAAGTTATGAGATTCAAATTGGCAATATGTAGCAATATGTTAATCTTTGATCCATCAATCCCACTCTTGGGAATTTATTCCAAGGACCAAAATGCATGTACCAACTTTATATATTAAAATAAGTATTAATAATACCAGGTTTTAAAATGACCATAATACCCAGTATAGGAAATTGGTTAAATAAGTTATGACACATTTGTATGAGGCAATAATGCATACAATGTCCATCATCATGTTAAGGATCAAAGGAAGCATCTAAAACTATCAATATTATGACAAACTTTTATGTATTTATTGACATGTACACCAAAGAGCCAAAAGTGCATTTCATAGAATGGTAGGCTTATCAGTGCTTTTTATCTCTATCCTTTCCTTTCTTTTTAACTATAAATAGTAGAGTACACATGTGTGTATCTACCCATATGTATAAAATTTGTACCAAAGTGCTTACTATAATTTTAAGACTTACGTTACCACTTACATATAACCCAGAAATTCCACTCCTAGATATGTACCCAAAAGAAATAAAAACATATGACCACACGAACACTTGTACATGAATTTCTATAGCAATATTACTAATAATAGCCAAAAGGTGGAAACAATCCACAAGTCCGCCTTATGAATTTTAAAATGTGGTAGCCATACAATGATTATTCAGCCATAAAAAAGTACTGATACACACCACAAAATTATTTAACCTTGAAAACACAATGCCAAATGAAAGAAGCCAGTCAAATAAAACATACGTTGTCATATGCTTTGGCTGTATCCCCACCCAAATCTCATCTTAAATTGTAGTTCTCATAATCCCTATGTGTGGTGGGAGGGATCTGGTGGGAGATAATTTAATCCTGGGGGTGGTTACCCTCATGCTGTTCTAGTGATAGTGAGTTCTTATGTGATCTGATGGTTTTATAAGGGGTTTTCCCCCTTTTGCTTAGCACTTCTCCTTCCTGCCGTCATGTGAAGAAGCACATGTTTGTTTCCCCTTCCACCATGATTCTAAGTTTCCTGAGGCCTCCCCAGCCATGTGAAACTGTGGGTCAATTAGACTTCTTTCCATTATAAATTACCCAGTTTGGGGCAGTTCTTTATAGTAGTGTGAGAATGAACTAATATGCATTGTCACACAGTATTTTTATTGAAAGGTTCAGAATAAGAAAATCTACAGAGACAGAGAGTATATCAGGGATTGCTTAGGGATGAGGGGATGAAAGGATGGGACAATGGGAGTGTACAAATAAAGGTCAAGGAAATTCTTTTTGAGGTTATGAAAACTAAAATTGACTGTAGTGATGGTTGTATACATCTTTTAATACACTAGAAGCTATTACTGTATACTTTAAATGAATTAATTGCATGATATATGAATTATAACTCAATACAGCTATTTAAAAAAAAAAGGAATAAACATTACTAGCAGTTTCCTTTCCTTTGGAAACAACTTTAATTTACATTTGTAACAGACTTGTAAAAAAAAAAAATCACAGGACTAGATTCTTTAGTTACACAAATATAAAGCAAGTATACACCTCTTGAGTTTGGAAAACTATGGAATCCCAACAATTTTCAAAGCAGAAGCTGCAGGCCTAAATATTATATATTCTGTATGTGAATGTAAATTGAGTATTCTTATTTTTAGGATCACTTGCCTTTTAAAAGTTAGATCCTCTTCCACACATAAACATATTTAGTCTGAACTTTTGGTATTACATATGAAGTTAAGACTAAATAGTTTAATCTTTTAGAAATGTACGGCAACTATCATGAATGTGTTTCCTGGGTCAGGAAAGCCTAACCACATCATTGTAGGTGGGGTGTGGGTTTTTATGAAGGAATGGCTACTACCATTGTCAAACATACAAGATTATTAAATAAGCAAGATATCCTTGGACAACAGGGGAGGAGACCTGCTTTTCTTTCTGGCACCCAGGAAGGTTGTCTCCTAGTATACGTGGTACTAGATGGCAGAGTTTACTTGCTGATGGAGCTGAGACATCCCTGACTAATCAGCAGCCTGCCAGGAGCTAGGTATGAACTCTCTGGTTTGTTTAGTATCTGCATACTAAGAGAAACTATTTCTTACAGCAGTGTAATATGCTTCCTCTATTGTGCTCTATGTATCTGTATTTACTCAATTTCTTTGATACATCATGGCCTCACCTGAAATATAATTTGGGGAAATTAAATGAGAGGGTTATATTCATCCAGTAAGTAAACTGATAGAAGAATAGTATGACCCAGAGAAGCCACTGGATTTAGTGAAGTGATCTAAGAATTCCTGAGATTTAGAACAAAAGCAGAATACAATCCAATAAAACAACTCCCAAATACAGCCAATGGGTTGATTTTCAGTACATGTTATGGGTATTGTGTACATACATTTTTAGGGACTTCCAGAATTTTCTTGGACAACAAATGGACTTCTTCCTGTGATCTAAAGGATGGGGTCTGAAATCATTATGATGTAGATATTTAAAATAAGGGCTGCATTATAATGATCTGCACATGTATCCCAGAACTTAAAGTATAATTTAAAAAAAGAAAAAATAAAATAAAGATGTATAATTATTAGTTTTCTAACACTCCCACGTTAGAGAGAGTTAAACATCATCTGTGAGTACCTCATGTTTCTCAACATTGATAGGAAATTTAACATTTTTACTTGTTAGGTCCTATCAATTCTGATTTAAAATATTTTATTTCCGTGTTTCTATTAGTTCAAAATAAAACAAAAAAGTGCTCCTGGCTATCATGTTTGTGATCTGTATACCCTAAATACACTCTTCCATTTGCTGTTGATTATGTATAAAACAGAAGATATAAAATATTATTGTGATGTTTATAGAGCAAATAAAATTTTATGCATCAAAAATTTTTTAAAAATAAGGGCTCAAATGTCAAATACATAAGATAGGAAAACCTCAAAGGACAAATTTATTTCTTTTACTTAGAAGAACAATTACATGGAAATAATACATTATCATCACCTCTGGGTTGTAACATGACAGTGTTTTCTGTTTTCTTATTCATACTTTTCTTCTTTTTTATTTTTTTTTGTTGCTGTTGTTGTTTGAGAGACTGTGTCACTCTGCCACCCAGGGTGGGGTGCAGTGGCACGATCTTGGCTCACTGCAACCTCCACCTCCTAGGCTCAAGCCATTCTTGTGCCTCAGTCCCCTGAGCAACTAGGACTACAGGCACATGCTGCCATGTCCGGCTAATTTTTTTTTTTTTTTTTTTTTTTTTTTTTTTTTTTTTTTTGTATCTTAGTAGAGACAGGGTTTCACCATGTTGTCCAGGCTGATCTTGAACTCGTGGGCTCAAGTGATCCACCCACCCCAGCCTCCCAAAGTGCTGGGATTACAGGCATGAGCCACCATGCCCGGCCCCTTATTCATACTCTCCTATGCTAAGTTTTCCAGCATGCACTGCTATAAAAGCCTGCATTGCTTTTATAGTCTAAACAAAGAGTATGTTATATTTTAAAATCATGTATTTATGTTGTATATAACGTACTGTAGATAGACATAATTGTAAATATGTTATTCTTCCCAAGGTTAGGGAATAAATAAAACTGCTCATTTGAATTTTGAAAAGGTTGAACCTTTAGAAGGTTCATGTTTTATTGAGATTAAATCTGCCCTAGATCTAAATCTGTAGTTTATCTCAAACATGTCAGTAAGTCCCACTGTATTTGAAAATAATTAAAATATCCTTCCTGAATCTGCTCTCCTTTAACCTCATACTTCATTTCGTTCAATTCCTCCTCAGATGATATGGGTTAGAGTTCTTTAATTCAAGAGTGATATCAAAATTATTTAACAGCATGTATTACGGATATGATCAATCAAAACCAGCCGCCAACTCATCAAAACACTTGCAGATCAATCAGAACGCATGCCACCCAATCAAAATGAACAGAGGCAAGTGCCAGAGCAGGGTCCTAGAAGCCCTCCTATTATATCAGACATTACCGCTTTAGTTGCTAAATCAAGGGAGACATTCAGAGGTCTCAGAAGGGGCAGGAGTCTTGGAGTAGCCACTAATAACAAATATGCATGAAAATGTTTTGCTGTTTTACCTTGCATAGCTGGAACAATACACGTTGACTATCAGCCCTGCCTTGATTTTCCTTCCAATATCTTCTAGTGTCTCTAAGTTCCTTTTTGAAGTGCTGTAACAATAGAGTTATGATGCAAAAATTTATCTCTGCTCCCTCTCCAAACATTGCTGAAGTGTCAGGTAAGCAATAAAAGAAATATAGTACTATATTAAGTGATAGAGCAAGAAATGTTAACCAATTTTTGGAAGATGGAAAATTGCTAGGTGATAGCTGACTTTCCAGAAAGGAGAAAGAAGATGCTAAGCAAGATTCCAGGGAGAAACAAGCTAACTCATCTTTTAGAATCCTAGAAAATTTCAGACATTGGAGATGCCGGGTATTTCTGAAGTTAAAGGGGGTTAGGGATCACGACACTGAAAATGCGGCATTGCCTAAAAGTCTGTAAAAGAACAACTGGACTCTGTCTTTCTCTGACTCCATGCAACCAGGTAATTTCCTCTTTCTTCCACATTTCAAGAGATAATCAATTCATTCTCTGTAGAAATTGAGTCTAAGTGTGTCAGAATCCAGGTCATGGAGGCACAATAAAAGTTGAGGTGAGGTGCCATGCTAGAAACAGGATTTAGTGAGAGTACTAGATCCAGTCCCCTTCCCTCGCCTGAACTCTGAAATATTTACAGACAGATTTATCCATCCAGGCAGACCTTTGGAGGGTTAGTCTCTGGAGAAAACATTGGTGGTGAGAATGTAAAATGATACAGCTACTTCATGAAGTATTTTGGCAGTTTCTTAAGAAGTCAAACATACACTTACCATTTCATCTAGCCATTCTACTCCAAAGTTCTAAAAGAAAAGAAGCACATGTCCATGCAAATACTTGTATATGGATGTTTATAGCAGTTTTATTTGTAATAGCCAAAAACTAGGAATGCCCTGAATATCCATCAAGAAATATAGAAAAACTGAGGTGATTATATATAGTGAACTACTATTCAGCAACAACAAGAAATGAACTATTGGTATAAGCAACAATATGGATCTCAAAAATAAATCTCAAAATAATTTTTCTGGATGGAACAAAAAAACAAGACAAAAAGGAGAACACTATGTATGAGAAGGGGGGAACGAGGAAATGCGGGAGCAAAGGATTACAGAGAGGCATGAGTAAACTCTGGAGGTTAAGGATATGTTTCATTATCTTTGTTACAAAGGGTTCACAAGTTTATAAATATGTCAAGACATTACATTCTATTAATTGAATATATATATTTATCATAAATTTTAAATATACAGTTTTTGTATATTGTGTATAACTTGATTATTTGATAGATGGATGATAGATTAATTGATTGACTGATACAAACATAACCCCAGGAATCCCCCTGGAGACCTTTGCATTTCTAAAGTTTGGGTCGGTATTTTAAATCGTCACCTAACTAGGTCGTTCTCTTTACATCACCAGTGAATGAGAATAACGTTTAGGTCTCCGGCACTGCTATTTTTTACCTTAATTATCACAGAAGTCATTTTGTAGCTATATTCTTCTTTATGCTTTGCTTTAAATGCAAAGCTTCCTCAACAATGGACATCAGTATCCAATAACAAACAGCAAGTATTAATACCTTTTCATATAAAATTTATTGAGAAGTCAAAACACAAAATTTACAAGTACAGACATGATGGTTTTGCCTTAGTTTATTTTATAAATAACCTCAGATCATGCTAAGCGTCCAAAGTTACTTTACCTTCATTTGAAAACTTTGGTTCCTTTTATGAAGAGGTTCTCTCAATTTAATACATCTGCTTTATGTCTGATTTAGAGAAGTATATCAAGCACTGTATCTACTATTTAATCTTTCCTGCTGGAAGATGCAAGAATAATTTTCTGCCGTCATTTGGAAAAGGTTGAAAATATCCCAGTGGATACAGCTTAATTCAGTACCTTTACTACTTTATTGATTTCAATTTGAATAATTTGTCCATGTTGTGCTTTATAAATCATTTTTACCATATGCCTGGCATGCTTCTATCTTTATATTACCCCAGGTTTCTTTTTTCCACATGCTCTCTGAAATTATAATTTAACTCAGAGGTTCATACTGGCTGCATATCATCATCACCTGTTAAAACACCAATGCCCAAGCCTGACTCACACAGATTCTGGCTTAGTTGTTTCAGGTAGGGCCCTGGCATACATATTTTTTAAAAGCATCCCTAATGTGCAACCAATATTGAGAATCATTATCTTACACACTGTCTATATCAGCGTTTCCCAAATGTGCTTGAACATAAGAATGTTCAAACAAGGTACCTCAAAAAACCAAAATGAAACAACTGGCTCTGAATTCCCAACTTCCAGAGCCTCAAGCAAAACCTCGTGAATCAGGAGCTCCACAGAAATAAGTAGGATCAAGAACACCAGATTAAGAAGCATTGTTTCACAAGACTCCAAAGACATTATAATTAATCCCAGAGGTTGGAGAAGAAAAAGGACATATAGTACCTTCTCATACCAACATCTAATGCAGCATCGTTTTTAAAACTTTTACCTCCTAAATACATGTGAAATATTTCTATTTACCTCCATTACCCCTCATCACCCCTGTAGTCTAAGCCCCTGTAAACAAACCTCAGTCTACTGCAATGTCTCATTCTCCCACCAGGTCTCTGGCTTCCACTCTTGCCTTACTCCAATCTGTTTTCTCCATTAGAGCCAGACTTATCATTTGGAACATCAATCTTACCATGTCACCCAGGGCTTAACATATTGCCCACAACTCTTAGGTAAACACAGTACAAAACTTTCACAGTCTGGTCTGGCTCCCACCTTTACCAGCCTCATTTAGGACTCAACTCCCCTTTACTTCCTGTCTTCTGGCCACAATAGCCTTCTTTCAGACTGTTCATTCTGGCTAAGCGCCGGACTGCCACAGGCCATTTGTAGATGCTCAGTCTTCTGCCTGGAAAGCGAACGCCCCACCCCATGACTTTTTCTAGTTAATGTCCACACATTCTTCATAAGTCAGGCAACAGCCAACCTTCCTCTAGACAAGTCAAATCTTGCAACTTTAGGCTTTTTAAGTAGCATACACCACTCCTTCCTAAAATTTACCAGAATTAAAACATGCATTTATCTGCATAACTTCTCCTTTCTCCAACACCTATTTGACTATAAACTCACTGGGGACAGGACATTTTTGCTTTCCAAGATCAGATTGCTTAGGTTCAAACCCTAGCTTATTGACGTAGTGACTTTGGGCAAGTTATTTGTTCATTTGTGCTTCGGTTTTCTCATCTGTAAAATAAGACCCATACTATTACGTAGCTCATTAGGTTGGTTTAATGATTAAATTTACACGTAGAAAACTTAGCACAGGGCTTGCTACCACTGTTACTATTATGATTATCATTACTACTACTATTATTTTGCACAGCAGTTAGCACAATACCTAGTTGTGATTAACAGAATAATAGTTCCTAATTGTAGAAACTTGCGAATATGTTACTTATGGCAGAAATAATTTTGCAGATGTGACTGAGGTTACGGACCCTCAGATGTGGAAATTACTTAGGGTTATTATTAGATGGGTCCAATCTAATCACATGAGTCCTTAAAAGCAAAACAGTAAATCAGAGAGATGAGGTAGAAGAAAGAGGAGAGATTGAAATTGTGAGAAGGACTCAATCTGCCAATGCTAGCTTTGAAAATGGAGGAAGGTGACCATGAGCCAAAGAATGCAGGTGGCTGCTAGCAGCTGGGAACTCAGCAAGGAAATACAGTGTCAGTCTTAAAGCCACAAAGAAATGAATTCTGCCAGCAATCCAAGCAAGGAGAAAGTCGGTTTTCCCCAAAGATTTTTATTTTAACCCAACCCTTGTCCTGACCTGACCCCAGAGATAAAATTTCCCTCTACTACACTACAGCATCTCTAGCCTCCAAAGTAAAAATTTCATATATATACCATTTGAGAGTTTGCGTATCATTTATCTACATTATCTCCTCAGTTCTTCTCCTTGTAAAGCTAAAACCTTCGAGGTTTGCAGTTTCAAGGAAAATCTATAAAAGGAAGATAATGCTGGGCACAGTGGCTCAAGCTGTACTACCAGCACTTTGGGAGGCCTGGGAGGGCGGATCACTTCAAGTCAGGAGTTTGAGACCAGCCTGGCCAACATAGTAAAACCCCATCTCTACTAAAAATACAAAAACTAGCCAGGTGTGGTAGTGGGCACCTGTAATCCCAGCTACTCGGGAGGCTGAGGCAAGAGAATCACTTGCACCTAGGAGGTAGAGATTGTAGATAGCCAAGATCATCCCATTGCACTCCAGCCTGGGTGACAGAGCAAGACTCCATCTTAAAAAAAAAAAAAAGGAAGATACTAAAGATAATTTATGTAATAACAGTAACAAGTAAAAATAATTAAACACTTTCTTTGTGCCTGGTACTATTCTAAACATTTTGTGTCTGTTAATTCACTTAACCCAGATGTTAACATGGTGGTAATTATTCTGATTAATTTCCCATTGTCACTGTTAACTTTAGAGCAATTGGTTTTTCAGATCTGCGTAGCCCTATTAAACTGAAACTTCTATATATGGCAGCAAAATTAGTCAAATATTTATGTTGTTACACATTTAAACCTAGCAATTTAAAATACATTTTTAAAAATCAACAGACTTTTCATATGCTATATTTCTAACTTTAATAGCATTGTGGGTTTTTTAAATCTTGTATTTAATTAATGAAATATGTTTAGATAACAACAGATGTATACAGAAGAGATGTACCCCAGATGTAAGGCTCCCCAGAGAGACAGTAAATTTGTAAATGTTTAATCATAATTTGAGGTGTTAATTAGCATAGCAAATAATTCTTTTAGGCAAAATTATTTTTATGACTTGACTGAGTTATTAAAATGGAAATTAAATAGAACAGAAATTCAGTGCATTATTTTGTTCATAGGCATTGAAGACTATATCAAACTATAAGTTATTTTAATGATTTCATACTATTATTTGACTTTGGTATTTGTTTAAATTTGTGACTGACACACAGTAATTGTACATATTTATGAGGTATAACATGATGTTTCAATACACGTGCAAAAACTTACATCATTTTCTTATACTTTACCTTACTGTGCTTCCCAGATAATTGCATTTTTTGGTGCTTTTCCCCCCCACAAATTGCAGATTTTGGCATGGCAACCCTGTGTCAAACAAGCCTACTGGCACCATTTTTCTGATAGCATGGTGCTCACCTTACATCTGTCACATTTTAATAATTCTTGAAATATTTTAAACTTTTATTAGATCTGTTAGGATGATCAGTGATCTTGGACATCAAAAGTATAATTATTTTGGGGCACCACGAACCTTGCCTATATAAGACATCAACTTACCCAATAAATAAATGCTGTGATGTATTCTAACTGTTCCACCAACTGTCCATACCTCATCTTTTCCTTTCTCCTGAGCCTCCCTATTCCCCAAGACATAACAATATTGTAATTAGGCCAGTTACTAACCCTACAAACACCTCTAAGTGTTCAAGTTAAAGGCAAAGTGGTATGTCTCTCACTTTGAATCAAAAGCTAAAAACAATTGAGCTTACTGAAGAAGGCATGTTAAAAGCTGAGACAGGCCAAAACTGGACCTCTCGCACCAGTCAAGTTTTGAACACAAACAAAAAGTTCTTGAAGGAAATTAAAAGTGCCATTCCAGTGAACACACAAACGATCAGAAAGTGAAACAGCCTCACTGCTGATATGGAGAAAGTTTTACTGCCCTGGATAGATCAAACCAGCCACAACATTTCTTCAAGCCAAAGCCTAGCCCAGAGCAAGGCCCTAACTCTCTTCAATTCTATGAAGGCTAAGAGAGGTGATAAAGCTGCAGAAGAAAAGTGTGATGTTAACAGACGTTGGTTCTTTGGTTGTTGTTGTTGTTGTTGTTTTTCCAATTTTTGTCCATATATAGTAGGTGTATATATTTATGGGATAAATGAGATGTCTTGATACAGGCATGCAATATTAAATAAGAAAACATGAAGAATGGGGTATCCATCCCCTCAAAATAACTTAAAAAGTGTAGTTGGATTGTTTGTAACTCAGAGATTGATTCTTATCAAAGCAGATGCCAGCACCATGCCTCCTGTAAAGCTTGCAGAACTATGAGCCAATTAAATTTCTTTTACTTATGTAAACTACCCAGTCTCAGATATTGCTTTATAGCAATGCAAAAACACCTAACACACACAGTCAAGTTGACATGCGGAATTAACCATCACACCAAGCCACAGGAATTTACATTTGACTTTCCTCATCTCTGTCATGACATATAATAATACAAGATTATATATATCAGCCCATTTTCATTGAGTATTTTTCTTGTTTTCTATTTTGCTGGTTGCTTTGGAATAATCTTAAGAGACAGAGGCAGAAACTACTTCAACTCCACTGTTTTGAAACTGAAACACCTCAACCTGAGCACCCTAAATAGGCTATTCTGTTAGGCTGTTTTGGCATTGCTATATAGAAATATCTGAGGCTGGGTGATTTACAGGGAAAAGTAGTTTAATTGGCTCACAGTTCTGTAGACAAGCGTGTGGTGCCAGCAAGGAGGACCAGATGTCTCACATGGCTAGCACAGGAGCAAAAGAGAGAGAAGGGAGGTGCCACATACTTTTAAACAACCAGATCTCAAATGAACTCAGAGCAACAACTCACTTATCTTCAAGGGATGGTGCTAAGCCCTTCATGAGGGATCCACTTCCATGGCCCAATCATCTCCCACCAGGCTCCACTTCCAACACTGGGAATCACATTGCAACATGAGATTTGTATGGGACAAACATGAAACATATCAGCCATCACGGTACTTTCTCCTCTTTATCTGATATTAGAGATCTTTATGTACATGCTTTATTTCTGCTATACAACTCATGCTTCCTTAAAAGAGGCTATCTGCATCTACTTCAGGGCCTAGCACACTTCCTTTTATATACTAGATTATTTATGTAATTGTGGAATGAATAAATTAAAAATTTAATATTATTAAATCAAAACAATATCATTTTTCCTAATCTCTTCCTGTACATTTTTCTGTAGAGTATACAGGCTTGACTGTCTCATGTGTTCTGGAGTTATACCAAACAAATTAACTAAAATTTAGCTTGGTTCTAGAAACCATGGGGGGAAAAAAAGACAAACAGAACAAAGCAAAGGTGCAATCAATGCCTTCAAATAGGTCACAATCCTTTTGAAGTTATAATGTTCACAAGAATATAACCAGAAAAGACTAGAAATAAAACATTAAATATTTTCTCATCATGTGAGTTCAAGTGTAGAGGGGTCAAATCTAGGATTCTGTAACAGATTTATAGTTTCAAATATCTTTTTTTTTTTTAAATCACAGACCTACCTCCTTTGCAAGATGATCCTAATATTTTCTGGAATCAGCCTGTCTACTTACAATTTTCTAATTGTGTTTAGGAGTCAGGTCTCCTGAAGAAACCAAACACCATTTTATGGGCAATAACTCTTGACTCCTTGGAATAATCATCACCATTCAGTTTGCATTTTCATGAGACTGCATTATTTATGACATTGTAAATGCTCCTTTCTATTCCAAATGGCTCTGAGTTACCTTCATCAATAAATCAATAAATTATGTCTGTACCTCAGAAATCCTCCTCAGGTGTTTGTTAATGGTAAGCCATTTGCCAAGGAGCCAAGAACTCAGAAACTGAGCTTGTCTTGAAACACATAATTGCTTTCCTAAAGCTTTGAGAAAGGACTAGACTGATTTCCAAAGTCCCTTCCAGTCCACATTTCTGTGATCAGACAGATGACAGATAGATAGTTATAGGTCAGTAGATATATAGATACACAGAGAAACATAAACATGTTTTCAAAATGGCCAAGTTTGGTCTAACAATATTTCTTCACTTGCCATGTCAATAGTCAAAATACAAATAATAAAATCCACTTTTGAAATATTTTAATTCCTTGTAATAACTTCAATGTGTCAGAAGGACCATCCGTATTCAAGGCATCTGATATTCAAATAAAGGATATCTTTTACTGAAATTGAGTTATGATTAACAGAGAGATGCTAAGCGAATAGACAAATGGATTAAATCTTAGTGGGTAAGAGCTTTGCTTCCAGATGCAGAGAGCCTTTAACTTGAATCTCAACGTTATTACTTGCAAAATATGTTATGCTGGACAAGCTACGTTTTATTTCCAGGCCTTAATATCTCCATCTTTAATGTGGGTGTGATAATGGTATTTATCTCCAAAAAGAACTACATTAAATGAGATTACACATATTAAGTATTACATAATTCTGGCATATAGTAAGTGCTGAGTAAATGTTAATGCTTTAATCAAAAGTAACAAGTGTTCCAAAAAACAAATCTTTATGAAAGTGTACAATGCTCAGGACACAATGATACCCTTTTTCCTCCCAGACAACTGAAGTAAACAAAGTAAAACAAGACATGACAAATATGTTCACCAGACACAGAACGATCTGGTCTCTCTATAACATGCTCTCCTATTACTTCCAGTAACTCTAATTTCTATCTATTCCAAAGTACTTAGAGTTCACCTAAAGTATTATTCTGTGACGTGCCTTCAGGTCTTTTTACAAGGTTTCTCTGACTAAAATTTGCATCCCTCCCCAGCGACCTCCCCATTCTTATCTGGAAACGTCTTACAAATCTTGCAAGAGCCAGTTCAAGTACTTCCTTTTTTGTGAACCCTGCCTCTCACCTAGAAAACTAGAATTACTTACTTCCTCTTTTATTCCACCATAGCACTTACAGATGCCTCTACTAACAAAACTCTGTTTCATAGTCTTTTGATGTATCAGTTTCCCCGGCTGGTCTCCGAGCTTGTTGAAGGTAAATACTATGTCTTATTTACCTCTGCACCGCTAGCAAATAGAATAGAGCCCAACATCCAGTAAGAGATTAATATTGAACTTATGACTGAATAAAATATAGTACGTTATAAATGATTCATGTGTGAGTCACTGTTTCATGTGACAGAAAACCCAAAATGACAACGGTTTAAACAATGTATAAGTGTTTTTCTCTCTTATGATGGAAATCCAGGGTGAGGCAGAGTAGAGTCAATATGGAGGTCTTACAGTCACTGTCATTATGACTCAGCCTCCTTCACATGCTCAGCTACACTGTCCCCGGGATGTGGCTCTGGTATTCATGGTATAAAATGAAAGCTGGTGCTTCGGCCATCATTTCAGTGTCCTATCATATTTCAGCAGCGAAATGGAAAACTAGGATAAAGGTCATCTTAAGACAATATCTTGGAAGTACAACGGTCCCCACTTATTCACAGGAGTATGTTCAAAAACCCCTGTTGGATGCCTGAAACCAGAGTAGTATTGAATTCTACATATCCTGTATTTCAAGTTCAAGCACATTTGCCTCTACATACATTTTGATGAAGTTTAATTTATAAATTAGGTACAGTAAGAGATAAAACAATAATAAAATAGAACAATTATAACAATAATATATTATATTAAAGTTTTGTGAATGTGATCTTTCTTTCTCAAACTCTCTTAATATTTTTGGGCCACAGTTGACTACAAGTAACTGAAACAGGAAAGTGAAACCACAGGTAAGGGCACACCACTGAACTACGCAGTACTTTGGCTTACTGGTTAGAGCTTAGTCACATGACCACATGTCCTAAGGTGTTTATCAATAGCAAGAGGTAAACAGGCATTTTCAATCCAGATTATATCACCAAACAAAAATTAGTGAATCCATATTAGGAGCATTGAGCAATAAAGAGGTAATTAGAGACCAACTCAATCACTTCTGTTCACATTATTTTATAACATAGAGTTTGGACCCAGAGATCTTTAACATCCCTTGCAAGTCTTTCTTGTCTAATATTCTGGAAAAAAAAAAAAAATTAAAGCTGCAGATGGTAGAAAACAATTGTGTGCATTTATCCTATAACATATTTTAGTCCCCAAAATCTGCATTTTTTAAAAGAAATCCACTATTAAAAGAGCCAAAAAAAAAAAGGAAAATGGAAAAGAGTGGGATAAACCAATATTTCCTAATAAAATTTAAAAGAAAATCTCTAAAGGCAGCTTTTTAAATGTTAAATATATGTATCAGCCTATGTCAGCAGCAACAGTTACGGGGAAGTCACCCCTCATTATGTCCATCAATATCCCCAAGACTCCCAAGTGAAAAATAACATTACTTTATATAAGTAACTGGGATTTCCTCAATTCTGTACTAAGCATTTTAGCATTTTTATTGACCTGTAATATCCTTAAAACAATCTACTTACGAATCACAGTTTTAGAATAAGCCCCCAAACCTTCCTGCAACCCTATTCTCTCCCACCACCCTTGATGGCAAAAAGCCCATTCTCATAGACGTCCTGGAAACACCATCCATCTAGACTTGAGGAGTAGGAAACTCATAAGCACCACCAAACATCAAGTTTTCAAAACAAAATGAATTTCTGTAGCTGCCAGGTACTAAAGGCACTTAGTAATTTTTAAATCACTATCTGTTACCAATTCAGCCTTGAAAAAGCTCTATCTTCAAATATAAACCCCCAAAAAACCTCAACCTGAGATGCCTCTGTAAAGTTGTAGAAAGCAGTCAGTCAAAGGGACATGGCAGAGAGTGTGCTGAGATAACATTCCATACCCGCTGCTGCCAATTTTCTGCAAAGTGAACTCGTGTGACACTGTTTTTTGTCTTGTTTTAGCTACTTACCTGATATTTTCATTCCAAAGAAGTCCAGTTAGATTTCAAGGTTCTGTCACATAAACATCCATCAGAAAATTTGGAGCTGCTTTTTTAAGTTATGTGCCTCATACTTCTGTCCTTGTAACTCTTAAGAATCAAAAATTATTTCATTTTCCATAATTCAGTTTTGACTGGTAGCAAAAAAAATATATAGAAATTCTATTGGTTGATCAATAATTTTCTAAGGCAGCAGACAGACGGTAAGAAATTCATTCTTTCTGTGCAGTTGACCACGTACCAACAAGATTACCTAAGTCTCATGTCATGACCCTGAGAATTGCGAAATGATTACCATTACCTTGCCCTCCAAAAAGAAGAGAAGTTTTAAACTGACCCATTTCACATCTCAGAAATTATTTTGGCCTGAAATTGGATAAAACATCCTAAAGGCCTGGCATTCTCCTTTGTGCTTTAACAGCACATAAACCGTCAAAAAATTAGGAAGAGTATTGAAATTGAGTCTAATGTAAATACAATAAAAAATAAAGATAAAGGTTATACTCTCTACTAAAAAATACAAAAAAACTAGCCGGGCGAGGTGGCGGGCGCCTGTAGTCCCAGCTACTGGGGAGGCTGAGGCAGGAGAATGGCGTAAACCCGGGAGGCGGAGCTTGCAGTGAGCTGAGATCCGGCCACTGCACTCCAGCCTGGGCGGCAGAGCGAGACTCCGTCTCCAAAAAAAAAAAAAAAAAAGATAAAGGTTATACTTGTTTAATAAACGACAATGGAACCAACTGCCCCTGCTGTCCCTGGAAGAATGCCACCGATGTGTTCTCCTGGCTTATGAAGAATAAGTACCTTGCTCCATCCTCAGCCAGTATGCTTTCTTTTCTAGCCAAAGGAATGTGTCATCACTACAACTGTTACAATCCCCCCGAATCTCATAAACCCCTTTCCAGGACATAGTCCTATACAAAATACTACATTCCCCATAGAAAATCATTCACAAGATTCCCATAATCTATTGGATCAAATTTATGGTTTCATTCGCTCATGCATTTTTTTGGTACTTTGGGGCTTCTGTGTTCAGCACCTAGATAAAAGACAGATTATATCAACTCAACTCTAAATGTATTGCCAAGACCCTCAAAAAAAAATACCAAAAGACAAAAATAGCAAAGAAAGAAAAATAGGGAGCTGAAATAAGAAATGTTACATGATCTCAGAAACCAAGGCTCTGTCAGAACAACAGCTGATGTTAGAAACGAGAGCTTTAGGGATTAACTGCTTAGAAGAACACAAGGAAGTAAGTATAAGTTCACCAAAGTATGTGCACGTGTTGGGGGAGAGTACTGAATTTGAGATCCACATCTAGAATTGAACCCCGAAAGGAACCACATCATCAAAAGGAAACGTAGGCTAGAAAAAAATCCACCTGGCTGCAGTAATGGGAACTCACAAGAAAATCTATTCATCTCTATTAACATGTTGTATGGAAATTAACAACAATAACAACAGTCTCCCCTAAGAATTAGTAAACATAAACCTCTCTTCACATGGATGCACAATTCAAATTGACATGACATGTACAATAGAGAAAAATCTGATTCAAAACTTTAATGTGGTACTGAAAAGGTCTTCGAAGGATTCAGAGAGAAAAATCAAAAGCCCGTAAAGAACTACAACTAGATAGACTGCAAATTTCACAAGAGCAAAAAACTGTACTGGACAAAGTGAAACAAGTAAAGAAGACTTTATTCTAGACTACTTAATTCAAGGACACATACCCGAATGCAGTCAGACCTCAACTCCATTGAAATAAAAGGCGGGACAGTCTCACAAGGAGACTAGGAGATGGAGGTGTTGTCCTCCTTGATGATTACATTTCTAAAGGATGACTTCCAGGTTCTTGAGAAAGCTATCCTGGGTTGTAAAATTAGCAAGAAGCTTTTAAAATGGATTTACATCTCAAGGAAGCAGGGGAAAAATTACAACTTGAAGTTTCTCAAAGTAAATGCTTTAAGAAAAAAGAGATCAAGAGGTCCCATACCTAGAGTCAGGAAAAAGATTGCCTAAAATTTCAGTCAAGCTGAAGGAGCAACATTAAGACCATCTTGGTCAAGAACTGTATATAAAATTGGCACATGTATCTTTTTTGTGAGAAATTTAATATCTTTCCATAACTGAAAGATCATCTTGACAAATATTAGAAAGAAAATAAAACATCTAAGCGATACAGGTAACATTTCAATTAGTTTATCATAATCAATAATTAGGGAATAAACTTTCTTTATAAGTACATACAGAATATTTATAAATATTGGTCATGAACTAGACCACAAGGCAATTCCAAAGAGTCAGTATTATACAGAATATTTTCTGGTCACAAAGGAATTTTATTAGAAAACAAATACATTTATTATTTTTAATAACAATATTTTGAGGATCTATTATTTGCCAACCCTCTTCTTGGGGCAAAAGGGAGAGGGAGAATTTGGTAATGATGCTGAGATTTCTAAAAGGTAACTGGATGGATCAGGGTCCACTGACCAAGACTCCTTTGTTTATTTAGCAGATAACATTTTAGTTCTACAGTGTTCTGGTATATTTCTATTCTGAACTGTCATTTTAGCATTATCTTCCCCAACCCAAACCCTTGAAATGCAAGCTTGTCCCTGTCTTTTACTGCACAAAATAAGTTGAATCTTAATGAAAGCATTCATTCCCTGACCTTGACCCAACTCCAAGTCAAAAAGAAGTAGAATGCTCTCCACAGGGAAAGGAAAATGAATCAGGATTCATAATTTTTATGCCTATATCTGACATTAAAAGTAACTCAATATTCCTTTAATCAGTAACACAAAATGTGTACACCAGTCCAAAAGCTTTTCCTTATGCTGACTACCACTGAAGTTCAAATGCACAAATTCTTTCCCCATCCTTCTAGGCTCACAACCAGATTACATTTCCAAACGTCCTTTGAAGTTAGTGTTACCGGACAGGGGTTCTGATCCAGACCCCCAGAGAAGGTTCTTGGATCTCACTCAAAAAAGAATTCAGGGTGAGTTGACGAAGTGAAAGCAAGTTTATTAAGAAAGTAAAGGAATAAAGAATGGCTCCTCCATAGACAGAGCAGTCCGTGGGCTACGAGTTGCCCATTTTTATGGTTATTTCTTGATTCTATGCTAATCAAGGGGTGGATTATTCATGCCTCCCCTTTTTAGACCATATAGGATAGCTTCCTGATGTTGCCATGGCATTTGTAAACTGTCATGGCATTGGTAGGAATGTAGCCATAAAAATGACCAGAGGTCACTCCTGTCAGCATCTTGGTTTTGGTGGGTTTTAGCTGGCTTCTTTACTGCAACCTGTTTTATCAGCAAGGTCTTTATGACCTGTATCTTGTGCCAACCTCCAATCTCACCCTTGAGACTTAGAATGCCTTAATCATCTGGGAATGCAGCCCAGTAGATCTGAGTCTTATTTTACCCAGCCCTTACTCAAGATGGAGTTGCTTTGGTTCAAACACTTCTGACATTTGGTACAGTCACTTGAGCAAGTCCTGAACGATGATATGTGTGCAGATGTAATTAAAACTCAGCATGGCCCAAAAACTCTACTACAAGTTCACCTTCCCTTCTCCACCCACAGGCTGAGTGGAAAGGAACTCAAGAGTCAGTAGAAAACAGCGTTGTTTTGGAAAGGAGATTGTAAATTTTCTTCCTACAAAAAAGTGACAAGTATATGAGGTGGTAAATATATTAAATAGCTTGATTGAATCATTCCACAATGCATACATATATATAACATCACATGGTACCCTATATACATGATTATTACTCAATTAAAAATCAAATTAAATTAGATTTTTAAGAAAAGAAAACAGAGTCACACAGTGAGTTCTGTTTCTTCCTAAAACTGCTACAACCTGTATTGTCTGTTATACTGCTCAATATCTTTTACATACCAAATTGGAAATTAAGAGACAAAATTATGTCTCATCTGAAGACTCAGTACATTTCCATTTTTCAGACAAATTCTCAAGTTTCCTATTCTTTCGCTGCCAGGAAACTTGAAGCTAAATGTAAGGCCCATTTCACACTATTATTTAACTGTTTTAATATTATTTTAAACTATACTAATAGGTACTTTAAAAATTCTCCCTCAATTTCTGCTGGAATTGGATAAGATAGAAATTATGAGTAAAATAACTGATTCGAGTTATGGCTCTGCTTCTGCAGTTTCCCAAACCTGAAAAGTCTCTTTCTTTAGGTTGAATCCTACCCAACCTTCCAGATGCAATTCAAATACCATTTCCACGAAGCTATCACCACAAGACTTCAACACATATAGACCTCTTTTCTTTCTAGTCTATTACTGTACTTTTTATCTGGAAAAAAAAATGTGTTGTCTATACTAGTATTTCCCTATTGCCCCTTTTATATCAGAATAATCATGATCTCACCCCCACATGGTAGTAGTTGTACTTTCTGCATTCCATATGAAATTTTAAAATTCCATAGGCATAAGCACTGTACCCTTTCCCTTCACTGTATATCCTCACAGCCCATAAAAGAGGAAGCACAAATTCACACCATATACTTTAGCCAACTAATAGACCATTTTCCTTCCATTACATTCTAATTCTCAGATATAGAAGAAAACTTTCTAGAGATCTACTGCCAAGTACTGTATCATTATGATGTCTCCCTAAGACCCTAGTAAAATTCTGGATACAAAATAAGTTCTGAAACAACCAACAGTAATTCACTAGCCCAGAAAGAGTAACTCAGCAATGACTAAAACCAAAGCCTGAGGATTTTAACCTCCTGATCAGGGATCTCTTTCCCACAAACCCTAAAAACTAAAAAATTCTGGCTTTTTTTTTTTTTTTTTTTTTTTTTTTTGGTCTCAGAAACTCTTTACCACAGGGAGTTCAAGGTATAATAAAAGAGAATGGGCTCTGGAGTCCTGGTAGAAAAACCCTTGAGTCTTAGATGTCATCTGCATATTGTCTGACATGGTTCCTCATCTTAGGCAACTTCATCTTCCTCTTCTCTAAGATAGGAATGGCAATTATGAACCTCAAAAGGCTAACACGAGGAGCAAATTAGATACTACCTGCAAAGCATATGGCACAGTGTCTTGCACATGGAGTCACTCAGTATTTTCCCTCCTTCCCTGCTAGAGTAATGTGTCCCAACATCCACACGCACTCAAGTGCAGTTTCAGTGCTCTGGGGCTACCTATCCTGATGTATCATTCTCTACTTGAAACTAGAATTTTAGAGGCTATGAAAACTTACAAATTGAAAACTTAAAATATATCAAAACAAATTAAATGATCACCCTTTTTTACATTTTATAAAAATGGTGGAAATTATGCCGTGAAAGTTACCAAGATGGACCTGGATCAACTCTCTCAGACTCAACTACTTACTGAAGGGAAAAAGAAAGGGGAAAAGCCCCTTTCTCATACTTCAAAGCTCTGTAGTTTATTTCATGAGAATTTTTTTTACCTTCATTTTTATGTCTATCAAACTACAAGAGGATGGCAAATAGCCAAAGAAATAAATCTATTAAAAATTCAGCAGCAGCATGCTAAGACTCATATTGTCAGTTGGCATATGGTGAACTATCTGCCCACACCATGTGTTCACTAATTCTATGCATGATCTTCCAGAATGGTCTTTTGAAGTTTCTCACCCTGTAAAACAACAACTTTTTTTCAATAGATATTGTAGACATTTGTATTCAAAGATACAAATCTTTGGTCTTAACCTAGCCGTCTGTTGTTTTATGTTCCATTTTATACATATTGTCAAATCCGTAATTGTTTTACTTTTTAAGTTACTTCAAATGCTCTCAGCCTATATGAAAATACTTCTCTCTATGTTAAGTGAACTGAATATAGACTTCTAAGGAGCTGGCATATAATTAAAAACCACTGGCCTGATGCGGTGGCTCACGCCTTTAGTCTCAGCACTTTGAGAGGCCAAGGCGAGTGGATTGTGAGGTCAGGAGTTCAAGACCAGCCTGACCAACATGGTGAAACCCCCATCTCTGATAAAAATATAAAAATTAGCCAGGCATGGTAGCATGTGCCTGTAATCCTAGCTACTTAGGAGGCTGAAGCAGGAGAATCACTTGAACCCAGGAGGCAGAGGTTGCAGTGAGCCAAGATTGTGCCACTACACTCCAGCCTGGGCAACTGAGTAAGACTCTGTCTCAAAAAAAAACCAAAAACCAAAAAACAAAAACCCATCAAGTACTGTGCTTTAAAATATGAAATTACTATTTCAAAATATAAACATATATTGCCTGGAAGTATTATTGATGGAATGGTAAGAATTTATAGAAACATTACATTTAAGGGATTATTCTGTGATGCATGATTTAAATCCACTTTTAATGAACTACTCTGAGCCTTTACACATGTAATTACATTCAGTCAAAAGAAATGCACACTAGTATTATTTAAGCACCACCTCCAGCTCCAAGGAGGACTTTGCATTTGAGACAGTATTAGCCACTGCTGATGGTGTGAGAATCCAGAGAGGGCTGCCCAAAAGCAGAGGAAAAGTCTTGATATGACAAATACAACTTGTGTATCCATGTAGTGAGCAGAGATTTTGGCTTCCAAGGGGAATATTAAGGAAAAAAAGGAAAGATAGGTAGAAAGACAGGATTAGGGCAAAGATGAAGAAATATGGTAACTGGGAAAGGGTAAGTTGGGATTGTGTGCTTAAAAACTTCTACTCTGAAACAAGCTAGGCACAGAAAGACAAACTTCACATGTTCTCACTTGTTTATGGGAGCTAAAAATTAAAACAATTGAACTCATGGAGATAGAGTAGAATGATGGTTACCAGGGACTGGGAAAGGGTAGTAAGTGGGTGGGGGAGGGGATGAGGATGGTTAATGGGTGCAAAAACGTAATTATGTAGAATGAACAAGATCTAGTATTTGATAACACAACTGGGTGACTACCATCAACCATAACTTATTGTATATTTAAAAATAACTAGAAGAACATAATTGGATTGTTTATAACAGAAAAGATGGATGCTTGAAGTGATGGATAACCTCTTTACCTAGATGTGATTATTATGCCTGTACTGAAATATCTCATGTATACCATAAATACATATATACCTACTAAGTACCCACAAAAATTTAAAAAGAAAATGTGAAGCTACTTACACTTTCTCCCCAGTCCACCTCTAACTCCACATCTCCACTTTTTAAAACCCATTGCCAAGGTTGTTCACACAGGTGAAGCAATTTCCCAAGCCTGTTTGGTAGTTGCCTCTATCCCTCCTTAGCCATTTTGCCACCTCATTCCCATTGCCTTACAAGAAGCCCATGTTTGCTTTGGAAAAAAAAACAAAACAAAACAAAAAAACAAACAAAAAAAAAAAACTTCCTTGTATTCCTCCTATCCAGATTTGGCCTTGACCAGCCCAGTAAAAGACTCAAACTTAGATCCAGCCTGTTGCCAAGGGACCAACCTGTTTACTGAGTAGCTATAGATAACCCTAAGTTAAAAATTAATAGGACTAGGGCACAGGGTTTCATGGTAATTTTCTGTATTCTCCATTTAGTTATTACATAAACCTAAAAGTGCTCTAAAATAATAAAGTCTATCAAAAAAATTAATACAACTCAAAGTAGTAGCAACTGTGAAAATACTAACAGATAAGGAGAACCTAATTTGCACAGACCTGGGGTGATCAAAGATGGTTTGCTAGCCATGGTCATTAGCAGTGCCTAACTGGCTGTTAAGTATGGAGTCCTAGCATCCTGTACAATCTAGAGTCAAATAAGATATAATAAAGTACAGCAGCACATCTTGTCTCCTCCCAAGTGACTCATAAACTTTTGTAGTATTTTCACCCAGTCCTTACTTTCCATGTAATATTAGAGAGGAAAGAATATAGGTGCAGATGAGATTCTGCTTCACCTCTATTATTAAGACAACTGCCCTCTTACCCAATTCAGAATACTTAGGGGTGACTGACCTAAGATGCCTTTTTAGGTTAGAGAAACACAAAAAAAGAGTCTTTAATTCACAATTCATTAAAAGGATTAATTCATGAAAATTCTGACCCATTAATTCATTAAAAAGATTGAATACTACTGTTCTCTAAGCACAGTGCTTATTACTAGAGATAGCTCAATGAATAAGATACGACTTATACCTAAAAAAAAGCTCACCTGTCTATCACCTATCAGGAGAGGTAAGAGACACTCACCATCTTAGTCCATTCAGGTTGCTATAAAAAAAAATACCACAGAGTAGATGGCTATAAAAAACAGAAATTTCTTTCTCACAGTTCTGGAAGCTGGAAGTCTGAGATCAGGGTACCAGCATGGTGAGGTTTTAGTGACAGCCCTCTTCCAGGTTGGAGATTGCCAACTTCTCCTTGTATCCTTACCTGGAAGAAAGGATAAGGTGTCTCTCTGAAGTCTCTTTTATAAGGGCACCGATACGGTTTGGATTTATGTCCCTGCCCAAATCTCATGTCAAATTGTAAAAGGGGGCTGGTGGGAGGTGACTGGATCATGGGGATGGATTTCATGCTTGTTTTCTCATGATAATGAGTGAATTCTCACAAGATCTGATGCTTTAAAAGTATGGTACTTTGCCCTTCGCTCTGTCTCTCTCCTGCTGTGACATGGTAAGACATGCTTGCTTCCTTGTTACCTTCCAACATAATTGTAAGTATCCTGAAGGCCTCCCAGTCATGCTTCCTGTTAACCCTGTGGAACTGTGAGTCAAACCTCTTTTCTTCATAAATTACCCAGTCCCAGGTAGTTAAGTTGTTGAAAGCAGTGTGGAATGGACTAAAACAGAAAATTGGTACTGAGAATGGGGTACCACCATAAAGATACCTGAAAATGTGGAAGAGATTTTGGAACTGGGTAATGGGCAGAAGTTTGAATAATTTGGAGGGCTCTAAAGAAGATAGGAAGATGTGGGAAACTTTGGAACTTACCAGAGACTTGTTGACTGGTTTTAACCAAAATGCTGACAGTGAGATGGACAATGAAATCTAGGCTGAGGAGGTCGTCTTAGATGGAGATGAGGAACTCATTGGGAACTAAAGTAAAGGTCACTCTTGCTATGCTTTAGCAGAGAGACCGGAGGCATTATGTCCCTTCTCTAGGGATCTGTGGAACTTTCAACTTGAGAGAGATGATTAGGAAGAAATTTCTGGTGAAAGAAATTTCTAAGCAGCAAAGCATTCAAGAGATGACGTGGCTACTCCTAACAGCATACAGTCATGTGCATTTACAAAGAGATGGTCTGAAATTGGAACTTATGTGTCAAAGAGAAGCAGAACATAAAGTATGAAAAGTATGCAGCCTGACCATGAGGTAGAAAAGAAAAACGCATTTTCTGGGGAGAAATTCAAGCCACTAGCTATAGAAATTTACATAAATAAAGAAGAGCCAAATGTTAGTCGCCAAGAAAATGGGGAAAATGTCTCCAAGGCATTTCAGAGAGCTTCACAGCAGCCCTTCCCATCACAGGCCAGAGGCCTAGGAGGAAAAAAATAGTTTTGTGGGCTCTGTGAAGCCTCAGGACATGGCACCCTGCATCCCAGAAACTGCAGCTCCAGCCATGGCTAAAAAAGGCCAAGGTACGGTTCAGGCCATTACTTTAAATAATGCAAGCCCCAAGACTTGGTAGTTTCCATGTAGTGTCTGGCCTGCAGGTATGTAAAAGGCAAGAGTTGAGGTTTGGGAACCTCAGCCTAGATTTCAGAGGATGTATGGAAATGCCTGGACTTCTAGGCAGAAGTCTGCTGCAGAGGTGAAGCTCTCATGGAGAACCTCTACTAGATCAGTGTAGAGGGGAAACGTGAGGTTGGAGACCCCACACAGAGTCTCCACTGGGGCACTCCCTAGTGAAGCTTTGAGAAGAGGACCACCATCCTCCAGACCCCAGATTCACTGACAATTTACACTATACACCTGGAAAAGCTGCAGACAGTCACCACCAGCCCAAGAAACCAGTTGCAGGGGCTGTACCCTGCAAAGCCACAGGGGTGAAGTTGCCCAATGCTATGGGAGCCCACCTCTTACATCAGCATGCTCTGGATGTGAGACATGGAGTCAAAGGTGATTATTTTGGAGCTTTAAGATTTCATGACTGCCCTGCTGGGTTTCAGACTTGCATGGGGCCTGTGACCCCTTAGGTTTTGACCAATTTCTCTCTTTTGCAACAGAAGCATTTACCCAGTGCCTGTACCCCCATTGTACCCTGGAAGTAACTAACTTGTCTTCACTTTTACAGGCTCATAGGTGGAAGGGACTTGCCTTGTCTCAAATGAGACTTTGGACTTGGACTTTTGAATTAATGCTGGAATGAGTTAAGACTTTGGGGGATTGTTGGAAAGGCATGATTGGTTTTGAAATATGAGAATGACATAAGATTTAGGAGGGGCCAGGGGTGGGATGATATGGTTTAGGTTTGTGCCCCTACCCAAATTTTATGTCGAATTGGAGGAAGGGCCTGGTGAGAGGTGATTGCATCATGGAGGCAATTTCCCCCTTGCTGTTCTCGTGATAGTGAGTTCTCACAAGATCCACAAGATCTGATGGCATAAAAGTGTGTTGCACTTTCCCCTTTGCTGTCTCGCTCTACTGATCTACCATAGTAAGACATGCTTGCTTCCCCTTCACCTTCTGCCATAATTGTAAGTTTCCTGAGGCCTCCCAGTCATGCTTCCTGTTAACGCTGTGAAACTGTGGGTCAATTAACCCCCTTTTCTTCATAAATTATCCAGTCTCAGGTAGTTCTTTATTAGCAGTGTGAGACCAGCACTAATCCCAATCATGACGTCTCTTCCCTCATGACATAAGCACTTCCCCAAACCCCTTTCTCCTAATACCATCATTTGTGGCTCAGAATTTCAACATATAAATTTGGGAGGTGACACAAATATTCAGATCATAGCATTCACAAATAACAAAAAAATAAGATGAAAACTGTATCATGAAAAGAGGAAAAAATATTACAGGTGTCCTGACTTTTCACTGGGACTGCTTTATGGTTACAGTGCCAACTGAGACAATATTTGAAGGACAAATCAGGGTGTTAGTCACAACTACTCAATTTGATTCCTTACACTGCAGGAGAATTCTACATCCCTGCCCCCTTCAATGCAGAGATTGCTATGTGACTTGGTTTATACCCTGAATGGAAGTAGAAAGGTCAGATGCTGTTTGCCTTGGCCCTCTTTCCTTTGCAGTTGAAACACCTGCAGATTTACAAACAGAGGTGGCTCTATCAGACCATGTACCAGGGCAATGACCACTGAGACCTCTCCCTTTCCCATCTGGCTGCCTCCCTAAGACCCTGACAAGGCCATCCACCTAGGAAAAAATAAGGCTGTACATTGCAATCTTGCCTCATTTTCATTGCCCTCACTAGTAGCCAGTATTTGCTCATCTCATTTGCCATTTTCCTCCTCCTGTCAGGAGTGTCCTTGCCAAGCTCAGTCCTTGCCAAGCTTAGGCAACTCCAGACCCAACCTTCAGCCAAGAGAGCTTCCTACACACTGAACAGGAACAATAGTGAAGTCAAGATGGACTCATGACATTAGTAAAGAAATAACTCTCTGTTGTTTTAAGACACTGAGTATTTTGGAGGTTGCTGATGACTACGGTACAACCTACCCTATCCTGGCTGGTACAGTAGGTTTTGAGTTTGTGGCAAGGAAGATACTGCACATAAATGGAGAGAATTCTGGAACTCTGGAAACGTTATGAAAATCAATAGTTCCACACTGTTATTGCTTAAAGCATATAAAAGGAAAGCATGAAGCCTACTGTATTTGAATCTACATTTAAAGAAAATTTGCAATTTCTTATACCCAGTGATATCTATTTCTAGCTCATGTAATTTTTTTCCTCAAATTTTCATTGATTTCTCTACCTGCTTTTATTGCTTTCATTTAATCTCTCACACACAAAAATGATTCAATATTATTCCCTCATCCCCAGGTGACATTTAAAGATTGGACTAAATCCAGCAAACTCTGATTTATGTGGCTCTGATAAACCATGACATTTCCCAAATGAGTCCATAAAAAATGCATAGATGATAGATTCTACTGATGTTCTAGGGGCATAATGATGATTTCTGCACTAAAGAAATACATACATTCTGCCTTTTAAATTGTCATTATGTACCTATGGCTTCCTGCTTTAAGGAGTAAGATGAATATAGAAAAAAGTACTGCTCTTCAAAATTTAGAAACTATGCTCTGATTAGGTAAACCTGTGAACAAGTAACTAACCTTTCATAGCTACTTTCTCACCTTGTAATAAAAATACATAAAGTTTATAATTGTTTTATAATGGCTTTATTAGAATTGAATGGCCACATATAACCTAAAGCCATCATTCATTTTTAATTTATGATAAATCAAATGGGTCTTTCATTCATACAGCCTGTTATTAGCCACAAAGGGCTTTCACATAATCTCATTTAACTCAAAAACAACTCTGAATAGCATCATTAGACTCATTTTACAAATGAGGTTACTGAAGCTCAGAGAAAGTATAATTTTTCTATTAATTGCATGTATTATAAATTCTATGTCACAAAATTATATATAACTAGAACTTAAACCCAAAAACCTAACTCCTAGCATTCCAGTAAGCTTGGTACACTCAATACCTTTCCCCAACCTCCCACATGCAGAGCCACAGGTACTATACTAAATGCTGCCTTCTCTCGACCTCTGCTTTCTGCTGGTCTATGAGCCTGAGTTTGCTTCTCTTGGTCTTGCTAACCCCAGGTGCAAAGCCTTCAATGCTGACTCAATCTGTGCTTTGACATCTCAGAGCTTCTACTTCATTGCAGAACCCCTGGCTTTTTATCCTTTTTAGGCAGTATCAAACCTCACTCCTTCCTCACTGCTATCCTTGGCTTCCCAAGTGACCTAGAGCCCCAAATGACACACTTTCCCAATAATTCCATATCCTTCCTCTTTAGCATTTTATGCATTCTTTTTATGTACATTTGTACAAAGCAGACTCGTCAACAAAACTACTCCTCTACCTCACTGTTAGTACTTAAACATGTTTTTACATGAAAATAGCCCATATTTTAAATCCCAACCTAAACTGATAAAATGTTTTATTGTACATTCTTCCCATATAAACTACTGGGATGTGCTTTGGCTATTGTTAGATCACATACTTATCACCAGTCACAGTGATTCGCTGCAACCCACAAACACATTTCACTACCTATATTCTGTAGACAAGTCACCAGCTCAACAGCAAGCATCAACAGAGATCAAGAACTGTACACACCCCCTAGAGCCAAAAATTATGCCACCATTCAGAAGCAACTTCCATACAGGGATGTCAATAACCATTGCCTAACAAACATGATTCTCTGTAGGACAAGATATATTGTATGCAGCATAGAGGTCAAATGATTTGCTAGAATTTTTGTGACACATTAGGAAAAAAAGATATAACAAAGCAATTCATTTTTGCAAGCCAAGTAACAGTAGTCGCTACCCCTGACTGTAATCTAGGGGATTGATAAGAAAAAGAATTGTAAAATGGTCAGTGTTTTCTAAGTCTGGTAGAAAAATATACTGAGATCACATGGCAAAAACAAACCTAAAGCTTTCTCAATTTGTGAAGAACTAGAAGGGCCAGTGCCTCCTTTAATGTTAGAGAAACATTTTTTAAAATCTTGGGTATAAAGGTAAAATTTTAAGAGGGCAAAGACCATGCCTTGGAATTCTATCATATATTTGTAGTGCCCAGTTCAAGCAGAGTGCTTAGGTCATCATGGTACAGTGAAACATTCCCAGACTGAAAGTTAAACAACACACCTACTCCTCTAAGCCCTGCCATTGCTTTAGATACAATCTGTTACCTTCTCCCTGCCTCTGCCTCCTCATCTGTGACATGAGGGGAATAGCCTAGGTGACCTACAAGGTCCTTCCGTCTCTAACACGTTGGGCTCTCATGACTTCCTTCAACCTATGCTCAATGGTAGTAACAGGCTCATGCAACTAATTAATGTTCTGCTCTTCATCTTAGAACTCTAGGATTGGTAGAGCTATTTTGAGCAAATTTGCTAGTAAGATTTTCAGTAGGTCAACGATATCTTTTCAAAAGTAAAATGACTGAAAATGGCCTAGAACAGGATAGAAAATAAAAATAGCATCTTTGTTAGAGCCAGAGGGTTAAGCTGAGCTTAGGGAATTGCTCACTGCAGAAAAGAATGAGTACAAATGAAAGTGAAACAAATTGAAAAGAAAAATAGAAGGATTATTACTATGGGCCACTGGCTTTCTTTATCAAATCCTAACAAGCCTTTCAACCCTGGGATTCTCTCAGCCTCAGAAATGTTTACTGTGACGAATCCAGCAACTCTACCTCATAACTAGGGATCCGGGTTGGTTTCACGAATGTCCACTAGTCAGGATTCATCGCCTTTGAACAAAGAGCTAGTGGCTGTGGAGCATTTGGTTTTCTTGTCAATTTCTATTCCATTCTTCATTTCTAAGGAAAAGAAAAAAAACAGTTTGGCCTGACAAAACAATGAAGTGATATGCATAGCCTGACTCTTCTCATAAATTCCCCTGAAGTTATTAATCCCAGTTGCCAATTATCTCAATTATCTTTCTATATTACTTCTTTTTTTTTTTTTTTTTTTTTTTGAGACACAATCTCGCTCTGTTACCCAGGCTGGAGTGCACTGGCACCATCTTGGCTCACTGCAATCTCTGCTTCCAGGGCTCAAGTGATTCTCCTACCTCAGCCTCAGAGTAGCTCAGAGTAGCTGGGATTACAGGCATACACCACCACACCCAGCTAATTTTTATATTTTTAGTAGAGACAGGGTTTTACCATGTTGGCCAGACTGGTCTCGAACTCCTTACCTCAAGTGATCTGCGCTCTTCAGCCTCCCAAAGTGCTGGGATTACAGGCGTGAGCCACCATGCCTGGCCTGCTGCCAAACTCTTAAGAAGCCAAAATGTTTATTTTTTCAGATATAAAGTCCCACCAGCACCTAGGAAGTCTACTTTTCTTCCAATATTATTTTCTTCCAATATCACTGCCATCCTCTCAGTGCCAAGACTTGAAGCCTTAGCATTATTACTAAATTTTCCCTCCTCTAGCCCCAAAACTTAGTCATTTGACCCATCCTCTCAGTTACACTTACAAAGTGTTTTTGAAATTCATTCTACTTCACCCACTTCTGCTATCACTTCCCTACTTATCCTATAATACATCTTGCCTAGATGATCAAAATGAATGGTTTTTTTTCTCCCTACTTGGTCTTAAATACAGTTTAAATGCTTCTTAAATACAGCTACCTTCAAAATAATCTCCCCAAAGTACATGTCACAGCTCTGCTCAAAACTTAGACTTCTTCTTTACCTACAGAATAAAGTCTGAGTCCCCTTATCCTAGCATTAATATAACCTTGGCCTATACTTCTAAAATATATTGTTCATTAATTACTGGTTTTAGGTTAATTAGCCATGATGGTTAATTTTATGTGTCAAGTTGATGAGGCCATGGTATCCAGATATTTGGTCAAACAGTATTCTAGATGTTTCTGTGAAGGTATTTTCTATTGGGTACAACATATACTATTTGGGCGACAGGTACACTAAAAGCCTAGGCATTGCCTCTCTGCAATATATCCATGTAACACAACTGCACTTGTACTCCCTAAATCTCTAAACATTTAAAAATTATTCTAAACATTTAAATCAACACACTCTGAGTAAAGCAGATTACCATCCATGATGTGACTCAGCCTCAACCAATTAACTGAAGGGCTTAACAGAACAAAGACTGATCTCCCCAAGCAAAAAGGAACTCTGCCAGCAAAAAGGAACTCATCCATGCCTTTGGATGCAAACTGCAACAGCAGCTCTTCCCTAGTTCTTCAGCCTGTTAGCCTACTCTGCAGATTTTGTACTTGCCAGCCACCGCAATGTGTGAGTCAATTCCTTAAAATAAATCACTCAAAATCTCTGTCTCTCCCTAACCATTGTTTCTGGAAAACCATAATTAAAACATTACCATATTGCAAAAAAACATTTGGTGGAAAAACACACTCAGGAAATTCTAGTTTGAAAAAAAATAGAATATGCTTCTTTATTATCTGTGTTATAAAATCTGATTGTATTCTAATGTAAACTGTGAAGCACCAAGTCATGCTAGTTTGCATCCCCAAAATGCATAGGAAAAAAAAAATGTTGTCAATGATAAGCAGGTTGCAGTTTAAACCAGCTGAGAAAAGAAGATGACAGAATACTTTTAGAAAGAGAACCACCACTTTATCCAGGTAACCACATTAAGAGAACTGCTTAGGTATGAATAGCCACCACCTCTAGGTGTAGCTCAGATGTGAGAGGTTTAGACAAGTTAAATTATTCCACGTAAGACACGAATTGGAAATATGGAGTTGTTTTTTGCTGTTGGAGACAGTGACTTGAAGACCTTCTAGATAAAGTGAAACTGACAGTCGAAAGAGATTTCACCAAGGTAGGAGGCCGTGGTCCAAAGAGAAACATGGCCAATGTAATTCCAGGTACCCTTATTCCCAAGCCTTCGAGGAACAAAGACAGAAGAATTATTATCCCAGAGTTCTGACCGTGAAATAAGGCCTAAGAGTTTCTCACAACTTTTTAAATAAACTGAGCTGAAAAATGTTGAGTGACTTGTCTAAATGAACACAGCCAGGGGTAGATCTAGGAAGAGAACGTAGGTCTTCTGACTCCTGTGCCATACTGAATGCAGAAAGGTAAGGATGCAGAGTCTAAACATGGAGGAAGAGGTGAAGGGGCAAGTGAAAAGAAAGACTGGAAATCAAAAAAGGATATAGATGGGGCAAAGCCCAGAGGAAGGAATTACCTACAACGTGAAAAAGTTCACTTTGGAAAGTAAAGGGGATACAGCACCTCTGAGAAAAGAGAGAAAGGCACTTGGAGATAGAAAGGAGAGTGGCTTGAAAGAAACAGGTTGAAGTAGAGAGGAGGAAGTTGTAGAAGCACATTAAATTGCTTCAACTTCTTAGGAAAGTGAAAAGCTGAGAGCAAGGGAGAGAATACTTCAGATTCAGGTAGCCTAACATGAATCCAGCTCTACCATCAGCCGTATGCGCAACTTAAGTTACTTTCCTCTGCTGTATACAGGTAAAGCATGACATGTTATAAGAAGTCAATTAAGGTGTATTGTAGTTGCTGTTATAAAGAAGCTCATCTTTCCGATTTAGTGAACAATTTATGTAGTGTTTACTATGTGCTAAGCACCCTTCAATGAGCTCTACAAAAATCCTACTGAATCATCATAGCAACTCTATCAACAGGTATTATCAAGTCTCACTTTACAAATGAGTTTGAGGCCAAAACGTTAAAAGTCTTCTTTAAGGTAATAGATGGTACATAAATCAGATAAACATGTAAATCACTAGATGTGCTGGAAGTCGAGCGTCTTTATCCTCAGCTGAAGCGTCAACAAATTTAAGCAGTTAATTGTGTACTCACTAACAAAAGAACTACAGATATTAAAAACAAATTATAATTAATATTCAAACTTGATAGCTAAAATTCAAAATACCAGTAGACTTATATTTTTAGCATTCTGTAAACAGAAATCCTCTCACAATATTGACTGTTATTCAATTTTCAGCAGTTTGTAAGTTTCTAGAAATTTACAACATACAAAAATAGAAGTCCCCCTCTATGATAACACATAAGACAATGAAGCTTATATCTTAGGACAAGGTGTCTGCTCAAAACCTCTTCAAGGTGTGACACTAAACTATGGTTGGCCTGTGTGTAAGTTTATACTTGCTGGGATCTAAAGAGTTTTAGAACAAATTCAGAAAATATTAATATTTGCAATCTTTATAATCCTGTGTTTTGTCACTCTAAAGGTTATAAGCACTTTCACATACACATTATGCTATTATCATCAGTTCCATGGTGGGGAACGGCCATGGGACATTGTGGGAAGGGCACAACTTTGGAACCAGGAAAATCTGGGTTTGATGCCTCCTCTGATAGTGGCCTGCTCCTTAGTCCTGAGACACTTTTAAAATTATTTTTTAATTAACACAATGTAATTATACATATGGACAAGGTACAATTTGATATTTTGGTACATGCCTGCACTGTATAATGATCCAATCAGGGTCCTTAGTGTATCCATCATGCATTTATCATTTCTTTGTGGTGAGAATCTTCAAAAGCCTTTTTCTAGCTTAATATGCATAAGTGCAATAATACAGTATTTTACTATTAACCATAGTCATCCTACTTATGCAATAGGACACCAAAATTTATTTTTCCTATCTAATTTTAACTGTATACCCATTGGCCAACCTCTTCTCATTCTTTCCTTGTCTTTTTCCCCTCCCAAGACACTAGTAACCACTGTCCTACTCTCTGCTTATAAGGTAGTAATTTTTTTTAGATTACTCACGTGAGTAAGATCATATCACATTTGAATTTCTGTGCCTGGCTTATTTCATGTAACATGATGTCTTTCAGGTTCAACCGTGATGTCTCAAATGACAGGGTTTCATTTTTTATGGGTAAATAGTATTCCATTGTGTGTGTGTGCATGCACGTACGCGCGCGCGTGCACACACACACACATCACAATTTCTTATCCATTCCTCCACTGTTGGATACTAAGTTGATTCTATGTCTTGGCTACTGTAAATAGAGCTGCAATAAATATGGAAGTGCAGATATCTCTTCAACATACTGATTTCATTTTTGTATATATATATATATATATACACATATCCAATAGTAGGATTGCTGGATCATATGGTAGTTCTATATTTAACTCACAAAACAGCTTCATACTGTTTTCTATAATGGCTACACTAATTCACATTCCCACCCACAGCATGCGAGAGTTCTCTTTTCTCCACATCTTCTCCAACACTAGTTTTCTTTTGTCTTTTTGATAACAGTCATTCTAACTAGAGTGAGGTAGTATATCTCTTTGTGGTTTTGATTAACATTTCCCTGATTAGTCATGTTGAGCATTTTTTTCATGCACCTTTTGCCCATTTCTATGTCTTCTTTTGAAAAATGTCTGTTCAGGTCTTTTGCTCATTTTTAAATTGGATTATTTGGGCTTTTTACTGTTCAGTTGTTTAATTTTCTAATATATACTGGCTATCAACTGCTCATCAGGTATATAACTTATGAATATTTTCTCCAATTACATATGCTGTCTCCTCATTCTGCTTATAGTTTCCTTTGCTGTGTAAAAGATTTTTAGTTATATGCAGTCTCATTTGTCTATTTTTGCTTTTGTTGTTTGTGCTTTGAGGTCTTATTTTTTAAAAATCCTTGTCCAGACCAACCTCATGAAGCATTTCCCATTTTCTTCTAGTCATTTCAGAGTATCAGATTTTACATTTAGGTTTTTAGTCAATTTTGAGCTTTTTTTTTTTTTATGTGGAGAGAGGTATGAGTCTAGTATTTTTCTGCATGTGGATATCCAATTTTCCCAGCAGCATTTATTGAAGAGACTATCTTTTTCCCAATGTGTGTTCATGGCACCTTTATTCAAAATCAGTCAGCTATAAAAGTGTGGATTTATTTCTGAGCCCTCTATGCCATTCCATTGCTCCATGTGTCTGTTTTTATGCCAGTACCATGTTGCTTTGGTTACTATAGCTTTGTGGTGTATTTTGAAGTCAAGTAGCACGATGGCTCCATCTTTCTTCTCTTTGTTCAAGATTGCCTTGGCTATTCAAGGTCTTTTCTGGTTCCATACAATTTTGGGATTTTTTTTATTTCTATGAAGAGTGTCATTGGTATTTTGATAGGAAATATATCTGTAGATTACTTTGGTTAGTATGGCCATTTTTAATATCAATTACTCTAATCCACAACATGAGTTATCTTTCCATTTATTTGTGGAATAATTTATTTCACAAAAGTTTTGTGAAAACTTTAATTTATTTCACAAAAGTTTTTTAATTTTGGCCGGGCGCGGTGGCTCAAGCCTGTAATCCCAGCACTTTGGGAGGCCGAGACGGGCGGATCACGAGGTCAGGAGATCGAGACCATCCTGGCTAACACGGTGAAACCCCGTCTCTACTAAAAATACAAAAACTTAGCCGGGCGAGGTGGCAGGTGCCTGTAGTCCCAGCTACTCGGGAGGCTGAGGCAGGAGAATGGCGTGAACCCGGGAGGTGGAGCTTGCAGTGAGCGGAGATCCGGCCACTGCACTCCAGCCTGGGTGACAGAGCGAGACTCCGTCTCAAAAAAAAAAAAAAAAAGGTTTTTAATTTTCAGTGTAGAGATTTTTCACCTACTTGGTTAAGTTTATTATCTTTTTTATATCTATTGTAACTACAGTTGTTGTCTTGACTACTAAATATTTCACTCTTAGTGTATAATAATATTACTGATTTTTCTATATTGATTTTGTATACTGTAACTTTACTGAATTTAATTCGTTTTTAGTGGGATCATTAGGGTTTTCCATGTATATGATAATGTCATCTGCCAACAGGGACAACTTAATTTTCTCTTTTTCAATTTAGATGCTTTTTTTTTCCCCCTCCTGCCTAAGTGCTCTGGCTAGTGTATCTAGTTTTATGATGAAAAGAAGTGGTGAAAGTGAACATGATTCTCATATTACA
Organism: Macaca nemestrina; assembly: GCF_043159975.1. Taxonomy (NCBI): domain Eukaryota; kingdom Metazoa; phylum Chordata; class Mammalia; order Primates; family Cercopithecidae; genus Macaca; species Macaca nemestrina. The sequence continues at coordinate 147,344,535 of NC_092131.1, read as the reverse complement.
GATCTTAGAAGAAAAGCTTTCAACTTTTTGCCATTCAGTATGGTGTTGTGGGTTCTGTCATATATGGCCTTTATTGGGTTGAAGTATGTTCCTTCTGAAATGAGAGAAGTTCCCTTTTTCCCCTTGCAAGGTGTGCAACAGGGATGTGACTCTCTTCTTCAGTGCCCCACTGCTCAAACCCCTAGGCGGGGCATGCAGACAGGCAGTTGCATAGGTCATGGGGAGTATTTTTGGGCTCCAACCACAAGGCGGTGTGTAGAGGTGAGTGTTTACAGCTCCTGAAGCCCAAGTTGGCATGTTATGACGTGCTCTTTCAGCTTTGCCATGTGCAGGCAGCTAGTGTTAATCACCTCAATTAGACTCTCTGCTTTATCCCAAGGACAGAGGGCTTTCTGTATCCTGGGTTCTTGCCCTAGTGTACTGGTTCTTGCTAGTGTACTGGAAAAATCGGATCACACATGGGCTTGGAGGATGAGTGCACGATTTTATCGAGTCGTGGAGGTAGCTTTCAGCAAGTTGGATAGGGAGCTAGAAGGGGGATGGAGTGGAAAGGCTGTCTTCCCCTGGAGTTAGGCCACCCAACGGCTGGAATTTCCTCCAACTGGCCCCAGCTGAATTCCCCTCAGTGTTCGTGTTGCTCCACCATCACTGACCTGCCAGTGCCTGCTGGTGTCTGTCAGTGTGTTCTTCTGCTCCTCTCCACATTCAGCTGCTTGTGTCTGTGCCCACTAGGGTCTCGGATTTTTGTGGGTACAGGATAGGGGGCATGGTGGGCCAAAAGGCAACTTCTGGGGCATGAAAAGAGAAATGCATGTCCTCATTTAGATCCATGGGCACAGGTCCAAGAATGGAGACCTCCTTAGGGATCCCACCCTTCTCTAACTAGCACTTCCCTGCCCCCCTCCCATATCACTTCTATCTCCAATATGTTGAGTCTTTTTGATGAAGGAATATTGAACTGTATTGAATGTTTTTTTAGCATGTATTGAAATAATCATATAATGCTTTACTTCCTGATAACACGGTATATCATGTTTATTAGTTTGTGTATGTTAAACCATTCTTGCATCCCTGGGATGCAACTTCATCATAGTGAATAATCTTTACAATGCACTATTAGACTGTTAATGTCTTGTTGAGAATTTTTACATCTATGTTCAAGAACATTGACATGTGGTCTTCTTTTTGCATCATATCCCTATTTGGTTTTGAAATCAGGGTAATGCTGGACTTGTAAAATGAGTTTGGAAGTATTCCCTCCTCCTTAATTTTCTGAAATAGTTTGAATAAAATTGGTATTAGTTCTTCTTTAAATGTTTGGTAGAATTCAGCAGTGAAGCCACCAGGTTCTGGGCTATTCTTTGATCAAAGACTTTTTATTACTGATTGAATTTTTGCACTTATGATTGACATGTTCAGATTCTTTTTTTTTTTTTTTTTCATAATTTGACCTTGGTAAGTCATATGTATCCAGGAATTTTTCCATACCTTCTATTTATCAATTTTTTGACATACAGTTGTTTAGAATAGTCTCTAATAATTCCTTATGCTTCTGTGGTACCAGCTGTGATGTCTCTTTTTTCATCTCTGATTTTATCATTTTTTCTTAAATATTTGTCAGGTTTATCTTTTTAAAGAGCCAACTCTTTTGTTAATATTTTTGGTTTTTGATTTATTTCTTTATCTTTGGTCTCTATTTCACTTACTTCTGCTCCAAGCTTCATGATATTCTTCCTTCTCCTAATTTTGGGTTTAGTCAGTGCTTTTTAGTTCCTTTAGGCACATCATGAGGTCATTTATTAGAAATCTTTTTTTTTCTTTGATATAGGGTTTTATTGTATAATTATTTCCTTTACAACTGCTTTTGCTATGTCCCATAGGTTTTGGTATGATATGCTTCCATTCTCATTCGTCTCAAGGAAAGTTTTAATTTTCCTTTTACTTTCTTCATTGACTTATTGTTTGATTCATTGTTTGGGAGCTTGTTGTTTAATTTTCATGTATTTGTAAAGTTTCTGAAGTTTTCTTTGTTGATTTCAGTTTTATACCATTGTGGTTGGAAAAGATATTTAATATGATCCCTACATTCTTAAATTTGTTAAGCCTTGTTTTGTGGTCTAACATATGATATATCCTGGATAAAGTCTCATGTGAAGTTTAAAAGAAGATGTATTATTTAGCCATTGGATGGACTGTTCTCTCATCTTCTGTTATGCCCATGTGTGGAGCAATTTAAGTTCAACATTTATTTGGTTTTTCAGATGATCTACTCAGTGTTGAAAGTGGTACATTGAAATCCTCTATTGTCATATGTCAGACTATTTCTTCCTATAGGTCTCCTATTTGTTTTATATATCTGCATGCTCTAGAGTTGAATGCACATATACTTATAACTGTAATATCCTTTTGTTGAATTGATACTGGTATCATTATATGATGATCTTTGTCTCTTTTTACAATTCGTAACTTAAAAGCTATTTTATTTGCTTTAAGTTTGGCCATTCATGCTCACTTCTGGTTCCCATTTGCATGGAATGTGTTTTTCTATCTGTTTACTTTCAGTCTATGTTTGTCTTTAACACTGAAGTGAGGCTCTCGTAGGCAGCATACACTTGGTTTTCTTAAAAATCCATTCAGCCACTCTATATATTTTAACTGAGTAATTTAATCCATCGACATTCTACTAGGTTATTACCAATAGTTAAGGACTTATTCCTGTCATTTTGTTAAGGATTTTTGGTTGTTTTATAGATTCGTTGTTCCTTTTTTCCTCCTTTGTCTTTTACCTGTGTGGTTTGGTAGTTTTCTGAGGTGCTAAGCTTTGCTTGTCCTTTGTTCATCTACTGTAATTTCTTTCTTTTTGATTACCATGGGGTTAACATAAAAAGTATTGTAGTTCTAATAAACTATTTTAAGCTGGTAGCAACTTAACTTTGGTGATATCAAAATACTCTAGATATTTTACTGCCACCCCTTACAATTTATATTTTTGTGTCTTAATACTTATTTATATATTATGTGTTCCTTAGCCACTAATTGTAGCTGTTGTGGTTTTTAGTCACTTTGACTGTAAATCTCTACACTAGAGAACTGAGAGATGTACATAGCACCTTTACATAAATGGAGGATTCTGACCTGACAGAGATTTTTGCCATGCCCTTGCTGATCTCTAGTACACTTCTGTAGTTGCTCTGTTCAAAATACAGTTACTTTTTGTTTTGGTCCCCTTTTGTGGGAGGGACAAACACCAGGGAACTCCAGTCATTCATCTTGCTAGGGTCTCTGGCAGTGCTCCTCAAAAACTTTAAAAAATTCTGTATGGTTAAATTTTCTCATCTCTAGAAATGAGAAATATAACTTCACCAAGTTTTATACAATTAAAATATGTGTAAAAATTTCCAGCACCATGCCTGGTTTATTTTTGGGAAAAGGGCAACCACAATCTATGGGAGCCAAGTTTCCCTTGCCTGTCTTATCCAACCCATTTTCTCTGTGTCTAGAAATTTAAAACATGGACTGAATCAGTAAAAATGTACCCAACTAAACACTCAGTGATGATAAAGCCATTGTTCACATTGTTCACGTTCTTGTGAGAGAAATAATATTACAGTCTTAAAATTTTATTACCCATGGGAAAAAAGTACGTATTTCACACTGACTTTTCCTTATACTGTCTTGACCCCTCTAAACATCTACTTAAAATTGAGATCAAAATTCAGTTTTATTCATGAAGGCTACAGATTTGACGTTTTATATGTCAAATGGCACTGAAAATAGGCCCTCACCTCACCTGTGGGCTGCATAGCCAGTACTATTTGGATAGTATCTCTAAAAATATTGAGGGCCATGCAATATCCTCAATTGGATCTTGGAACAGAAGAAGGACATCATTGGAAAAACTGAGAAGTATGAGTAAAGTCTGTAGTTTAGGTAACTGTAATGTATCACAGTTAATTTTACTTCTGACAAATGTACCAGGATTCTGCAAGATGAAAAAGTTAGGGGAAACTAGGTGAGAGATGTACAGGAACTCTCTGCACTATCTTTGTAACTTATGTGTGTCTAAAATTATTTCAAAATCAAAAGTTTGTTTTTAAAAATCATTGAGGGGAACCAAGTTCCATACAGCTGAAGGAAAGATTTACATATATGTAAATGGGAAGAGCTAGAACGTAATCTGTGGTGCTGCATTGGGAATGGAGGGAGAATACTTTATTCAGGAACAACATGACTTGTTGATTTTTAAGGTCAGATTCAGATTCTGAAAAACGACCTTGTAAGCCACAGTAAAAAGTTGGAACTTTGTTGTGAGACAACTGCTGAAAGACTGTGATAGAGTTTCCCAGGTCTTTTGTCTCTACCAGCAAATCATGCAGTGCTGGGCATACTTCTAAGACCACCTGGGTCTTACCTGCAAATTAGGAATAAGTAGGATGGAGCCACCACACTACCAGACAGAATCCTCCATGATTGAAGGTGTGGGGAGACTCTGAGTGCTGTGCCTAGACAGAAACCAGAATAATAACAAAGTAGGAACATGGTCTTACCAAAGTAATTACACAGAGTGGAGTAATACACAGAGTGGAGTGCAAAGTATAGATCAAGTCCATCTGATCAGGGGTTTTCTATTAATATACATGGAAAATGTGTACCAGTGGGCCCTAGAAGGCATCTCATAAATAAGGGGACAGGAGAAGACTCTTAATGAGCTGTGCAGAGCTGAACAATGTATGAAAAATCCTCACCAATGACTGACTGAAGGTCAGGAAGCTTGTTTGACAAGCCAAAATCTCAGATTGGGGATTGTAAACACAGAACACTTTAGACATGTAGGGACTCATGATTCTCAACCAGGGTTCTTAATCCATCACAGAAGCTTTCATCCTAATCCAAACTCACCCATCCCAAGTTATTATGTGAATTCAAAGATACGTCATTTCCCTGGACCTCAGGTGGCTTCTTTGTAAACAAGGATATTAGGCTAGTTCATCCTTGAAGTTCCTTTTATCAGTGATTCTCTATAATTCATACTTGACATGCACATTTGTAAGACCCTGAAAAGATGTGTCCATAATACTTACACGTGGAGATACCAGCCACTTTCTTAGTACTTTACTTGCCCTAATTTAATCTACACATGACCCTATGTAACTGCAACTTTATTATCTCCATTTGTTAGATAAGCAAGGCAGAGTAAGATTAAAGAACATTCCCAAAGTTACACTGCTAGTGAGTCAAGGAACCAAGATATGACCACAAGCAGGCTCAAGATGGTGAAAAGTGCTCAGATTGAAGGTAAATTTCAAAGGTGGACTTAACTGGACTTGCTGTTGGATTGGATATGGAGAGTGAGAGAACGGTAATACAGAAGACGAACTCCACCTCACCTTCTTGGCCTTGCTTCTGCAAATATCTTTTTGGGATGATATGCCCCAAGGCAGCACATTCACAATGATGAAGCAGCCGTTCTTTAACTTTTCCTTTGTGAGGAAGGCAGAATATGTAATTCCCCATTCCTTCTCCAAATAAAGTAAACATGTAGCAAAGGGCTAGGCATACCAACTGCCTACTTTAACGGATGACTCAGTTTCATTGCAATGGGCATTTCCATCTGTGTAGAACTCAATATTTGCAAGACTTGCCTGCAGCTTTCAGAATAGGGCCTGGCTTTCCCCTGATGTACAAATATGAAGCACATCTAATAGAGGTACGCACCCTTTCAGCATTGAATAAGTCACACTCGAACATAAAACAGCTCTTGATCTTATAAAAGTGTCTTGTTATTTGTTGCTTTTCAATGTTCTTTAAAAAAAAAGATAAAAATCTAGATGAGTCTTACTATAAAAAATTTGTAAAGTCACCACTCTGTTCTTATAAAAAGGCATAAAGCACATTATACATCTAGGGATGATTTCCCAGAACACTTAGATGTGGGAAGATAGTTGAATGAAAGTCCTTAAAACACATTAACGGCTCAGCGTCAGCATGGAGCTGGGACGGAAAAAAGATTTCATTTTGTGTGCCATCTCCAAAGCTTGATAATAACTGCCTAGAAGCTCAATGATAAAGTACAATTATCAATTAGTAGTATCCGCCAAGATGTAGAAAGAAAGAATGGATACATGCATATCAAGTATATCCATCTATCTTCCAAAAGGAGCATTCTAACAACTGAAGCTGTTGAAACAGTGTGTGGGCTACTTTGTGATAGCGTTTCCTTATCGCTGGAAGTGTACATTCAAGGACGCTGTCTCATCAGTCATTGTTAGTACTTCCTGTGACTCCACCAGTAGATACTAACAGTGGATATCACTGTGGGGGAGGAATATGGGGCGATTTTAATGTTCTTCTTTATATCTTCATGCATGCCCTGCATTTTTACAATTATGTTATTTTGTCATCAGAAAACAATCATTTCTGTTTATTTAAAAATTAAGTGTTTTAAAGATAAGGGAGCTCTTGAAATTAAGTCTAACTGGGAAAATATTAAGGAGGCAGCAACCCCCTTCAATTGTGAATATTTCCTTCAACAAATTATTCAGTAAAACGGTTTCATCTCTAAGACGTTTCATGAAATGTCATCCCATACATAGTATATGGGATCTGAAAGTCAACTCTGCAAAAGACACAGACAGACAGACAACAAACTAGGAATCAGAAACAGAAAAGAGAACCAAAGTAGAATTCTTGCAATGAAACTTTAAGAGAAGCATAAAAAGCCAAGAGACAGTAAGGTCAAACTTGACGACTCTCCTATTTTGTCAGGAGCGTAGGAAATAAGAAACCTGTACTGAGGCAGCTCTGAGACGCACAACCTACACACGGAGAGGTCATGCGAGCAACACTTAAGAGACTGTCCCAGAGAGCTCCTTCCTGATGTGTGACCTTGCATAAGCCACTTAATTTTTTGTGCCTGTTTCCTTGTCTGCAAAATAGGACAATGATTGCATTTATCTCCAAGGGTTGCTCTGAAGATTAAATGAGTTAACACAGGTAAAGAACTTAAAACCGTGCCTGGTACATAGCAAGTAGAATACATGCTTAATGCATTTTAAGTTTTTTATTCTTACAAAAGAATTTGATAATTAACGATTAATCTATAACAAGTAGATTGACATAAATGATAATTCAAAGCTTTTCCCATCTCGAACATCAAAAATGCTCTGTTTCTGTGGTCAGGGTGGGACCTGTGAGACAGAGACTAACAACTGTTCCACCAAATAAGAAAGTCTTTGAATAACGAAGCAGAAGAATAGACTATACTTTGAAAACACCTAAGCTGCAAATTATTTGCAATTATTTGCAGCAAAGCTAAATGAGTTTATAAACATCTTATTGAGAGCCAAAAAACTTCTAGCAAGCAAGCAACAATAGGAGGACTTGTACATTAACCATTATCACTAAATTAGGATGTGTGAAGCAATATTGTTACTTTTTTTGTTTTTTTCCCCTGAGACAGAGTCTCGCTTTGTCACCCAGGCTGGAGTGCAATGGCATGATTGTGGGTCACTGCAACCTCTGCCTCCTGGGTTCAAGTGATTCTCCTACCTCAGCCTCCCGAGTAGCTGGGACTACAGGCATGCACCACCATGCCCAGCTTACTTTTTGTATTTTTAGTAGAGATGGTGTTTCACCATGGTGGCCAGGCTGGTCTCGAACTCTTGACCTCATGATCCACCCGCCTCGGCCTCCCAAAGTGCTCAGATTATAGGTGTGAGCCACCGCGCCTGGCCTGTTATTTATATTTAATTAGACTTCTATCCTAATTGTTTTAATTAACATATAAAACCATAATAACCATTTCATAAGTTTACTCATGACTTGGGTCTAGCCCTATTTTTTCCCACAATTCCTTCAGTATTTCTAACCATCTTCTCCTACTGAAAAAAGATTATGAAAAGAACTTTCATAGATGGGGTAGACTGAAATAGATGTTGAAGTCAAAATTTAAGTAATAAAGTAATGTTTTTAATCCTTTATTTTGATTTTTTAAATTAATTTTAAACATTCATTTCAATTCTATAGTTAAAAGACTCACCAGCAATCCCTAGGGACGTTATTAATGATACTCTTTCAACAGACTTAAAAATGCCAGAAACTATACTAGAACTTCTTCCAATTTATTGTTGACCTTACATTCCTCTCCCTGATTCCAAATCCAGGTTTATTTCCACTAACAAAGGAGCTCTGGGTTAACTGAATTAGTCTGGTGATCTAAGCTCAAATCTTAGGACCACTTTGATTAGCTACATGAATCCCAGCAAGTTCTCAAACTTTGCCACACCCTTTTCTTTTAGTAGCGTTTTCTGTATAGTAAATATAAAACATATTAAAAGCTAATAAATGTGAAAATTATATCAGGTCATATATATAAATAAGACCAAATATGTTGGATAAATGAAATATTATATCCCCTACCCTCTCCCAAGAAAACCTGAACACGCTCAGGCTGAAGAGTGATGAAAACACACTCTTATTAGAGTATGTGAAAATTCAGGGGAAATAAAAGGTATTCATAAATAAAGAAGCCAATACTCACATCCTTCATTTAACTCACTTCTAGACTGTAAGACTGGGGAATTAAAAAGTGTTTAAGAAATGACAAGAGATTAAAGGGACTCTCTCTTTTCCCCTTCCCCATCGCACGCTCGGGTCTCTTAGTACATTTCTTCCACCACCCTCTACACCTGTCTAGACATCCTCACATCCTTTCCTTTCCCTTCATTTTGCTCAGAAGTCTTCTGTTGCAGACCATTCATCTTTGGAGAGTTAAGAGGAGCCAGAGTTGAGGTCAGAGGCGGGGAAGGAGGAAACGAGCTGATTGAAGCCTTCCCCAGGCTGCAGAAAGAGAGGTAGAGACCTGTGAGTCAGTGAGGGCTCAGTCAGACATTTCAAACAGAATGGGATTAGTGCAGTGAAATAAGTCATGATTACATTTTTGGAAGTGTAAATTAGACAGGGCAAAGTGGTCTACTCAGAAATCAGAAAACTGTGGGAAGCTACAGCTAAAGCACAGCTGTCTACATCCCCAAAGCCGGACACACCACGCGGTCATGGAGCCCAGGAAGCTGCTGCCGTCATTGCTGGTACCCTTGCTACCCCGCCTCCTCCACAGCCACAGGAAGGATCCTCCCTTGCCTCCTCACTTCCAAACATCACACAAGTATCTCTCTCTGCCCTGCTGGCAAATACGGTTCCCAGGATTACAACACAGTGATTGAGGAAAACATCTAAAATGAACAGGCATTGCGTTAAGGGTCAAGAAACAACAGCTGGTACATCCCCATTTTTCATTATTTCACTCTAGTTATTTTTTTTGTTTGTTTTTGTTTTTCCTCTCTAGCTTAACCCAAAAGGATAATAAAGAAGTCTGAAAATCAAGGTAAGAAGTCTATGCCTTGGCTGGAGTGTCCCCTGAATGTCCTCTGTACCACATATCTCAAGAGCCTAAACATGGTGGGCAAGGTACAAGAAGGCCTGGGACCTGCCACAACACCATAGTTAAAACTTAACATCACATGTCATTTTAGTCCCTGTGGTGGAACAGTGAGGGAATCTCACCGTAAATTGCATCACTTTTGAGGAAATAAGGACTATACATTGCTTTGCCTTGATCACCTTTACATTCCTAACACCTGTCATAGTTCTAGGAATCTAGTAAATAAATGCACAGTGTTTCCTTATTAAACTTTCTTTTTTTTTTTTTTCTTTTCTTTTTGAGACAAAGTCTTGCTCTTGTCCCCCAGGCTGGAGTGCAATGGTACAATCTCCACTCACTGCAACCTCTGCCTCCCGGGTTCAAGTGATTCTCCTGCCTGGTCTCTCGAGTAGCTGGGATTACAGGCACGCGCCACCACGCCCGGCTAATTTTTGTATTTTTAGTAGCGATGAGGTTTCACCATGTTGGCAGGCTGGTCTTGAACTCCTGACCTCAGGTGATCTGCCCGCCTCGGCCTCCCAAAATGCCGGGATTACAGGCATGAGCCACTGCACCTGGCCTATTAAACCTTCTTAATCAGAATTATAGTCCAGTGGGACTTGGAAGTAAGACTTGGTATCCCTGAACATAGTGAGTAACATAGTGAATAAGCCCAGCATCATGTGGTCTCCAAGTTATAATATCATCTTGCTCTCTTCCATCTATTCCCCCATGGAGTGCCAGCGTAATCATTTAAACTAGCCTTCAGATCTCTCTCTCTCTAAGCTAAAAACTCTCTAACAGCCCCACATCTTTCTGAGAGTCAGTTTCAATGTCCTTCCAATGGGTCCTGTTATCTCTGACTCATCTATTTTTCCAGATGTTCACAACTCTCTAATCCTATTGGCTCCTTACTATTCTTTGAACATGCTGTGATGGCTTTTTAAAAATACACCAACTGGTGAGGCTACAGTCCCCAATTATTCAATCAAACTCTATTCTAGGTACTCCTGTGAAGGTATTTTGCAAATGTAATTGAAGTTCCTAATTGTTTGACCTTAAGTAAGAGAGATTATCCTGCATAATCTGGTGGCCTAAATTTATCAGACAGGATTTAAGAGCAGGGCTATGGCTTCCTCCAGTAAGAAGAAATTCCACCTGTAGACAACAGCCTTGGCCTGTGTCCTTCGACTTAAATCCTGTTCATACTATTTTCTTCCTGACTGCCTACTCAATACCTCTCTGACTTGCTTAGCCAGCCTCCTTCATCACCTGAACCCATTCCTCGTCACCATTCTCAGAGCATGTGTACTTCTCTGGCCGAACCCTCACTTAGCACACATGCCCGGTATTCTCCCACCTCCAAAACATTTACACTTCCCTGTTTCTGGATACCCTCTGATAGGGTTTGCATGTTTTGTCCCCTCCAAATATCTTGTTGAAATGTGACCTCCAGTGTTGGAGGTGGGCCTAGTGGGAAGTGTTTGGACCATAGGGGCAGAGCCCTCATGAATGGCTTGGTGCTGTCCTTGCAGTAATGAATGAGTTCTCACTCTCTGAGTTCACATGTGAGCTGGTTGTTTAAAAGAACCCGACAAGTCCCCACTCTCTCTCACTCTTTCCATGTGACACATCAGCTCCTGCTTCACCTTCCGCCATGATTGTAAGCTTCTTGGGGCCTCAGCAGAAGCAGATGCTGGCACCACACTTCCTGTGCAGCCTACAGAAATGTGAGCCAAAATAAATGTCTTTCCTTTATTCTTATCCAGTCTCAGATAATCCCTTATAAGAGTGAAAACTAATACATCCTCTTTCCCTAGATTAATGCATGGCTCACTTCCTCACCTCCTTCAGATATTTAGTCAAAGGCCACATTCTCAGAGACACCTTCTCAAGCCACTCCTAAAACTGCAGATTCTACACCTTGATGTTTCCTGTCTCCATTCAGCTCTATTTCTCTTAACAGCACCATGTAACACAGTCTATGCTTTATCATCTGTCCTCCCCTGATAGAATCAAAGCTGCACAAGGATAGAGATGTTTGTCTCTTATATTCATTGGTAATTTTAGTACCTGAGATATAGTAGTTGTTCAGCAAATATTTAATAAACAAATAAACTAATACAACTATGTATTAGTTCAGTTGATAGAAATGGTCCTCTGCCTTCATGGTCCAGTTAACACTTCAACTCCTCTGTTGGGACCAAAGCCCAGCCCTAAACTCTAGCTGCCTTGGTTGGAAGCTTAAGAATAACATTTGTCAGCAAGCCACTCAAAAGATGTCTGCTAATTCTCATACCCCAAAATATAGTTTTGGATTCTTTCTCCAGCAAGAAGACAGTCCACAACACCAACAACACTTCCGCCATTGGTGAGCACACAGACCTACTGGGCCTCCTCATAAAAACATCTGACCAAGTATGTTTTCTATTCACTGGATTGTCTTGGGCCAAAGTTGCTATGCTAGTAACAGATACGTTTATCTTCTCCAGATCATAGTATACTGGGTACTTCTTCCTTCTCACTGAGCTCTGTGAGAAGTCAAATTCCTCATTTTAGACCAACATTTTTAGAAGTTTAAGATTGTTTTATGTACCTAGAAATAAATAAGCACTATTTCTTGGATGACTCAGCCTTTGAATTTGGTTTTTAAATTTTTAAGTCAAGTCTAGTTAGTTTTTGTTCCCATTCATAGTGAGAATATGGGGTGGAAAATGAAATTTACTTTACATCCTGTGGTTAGATAACTCTCAGTAGGGGCTGACAGCTAATCCAGTATTGACACCTGAAGTTGTGAACCAAACCTCTCCTAGAAAACCTAGAAGGCCAGGCGTGGTGGCTCATGCCTGTGTTCCCAGCACTTTGGGAGGCTGAGGCAGGTAGATCACTTAAGCTCAGAAGTTTAAGACCAGCCTGGGCAACACGGCAAAATCCTGTCTCTACAAAAAAATATAAACATTAGCCAGCTGTGGTAGAGAGTGCCTAGAGTCCCAGCTACTTAGGAGGCTGAGGCGGGAGAATCACTTCAGCCTGGGAGGCAGAAGTTTCAGTGAGCAGAGATAGCACTACTGCACTCCAGCATGGGTGACACAGTGAGCTCCTATCAAAAAAAAAAAAAAAAAAAAGAACAAAAAAAAATTAAAAAAAGAAAAAAAAAAGAGAGAGAGAATGAAAAAGAAAACCTTGAAATAATTTATTCCCTTTATTGACTACTATACACAAAGGAAAAGTCAAGCAGTTACATGTAGTACCTAAAAGGTAGCTCATGGCCACTAAATCTGAAAATATTAAGTGCTTGTACATCTCTCTGGAACTCCTTTTTCCTGAAGAGTTCCTTAAAAGTAGAACAATTCATCAATTCAACTCACTAATAGAAAGGCATTGAATTAGTCCTTAGAAGTAGATGGATAGATGGATAATGTAGAGTTGTTAGTTCTCTTTATATCCTATTCCCTCATATTGTATTTTTATATGTGCTAACAGGAATTAATAGGAATTCTACAGCTTTGAAAATGAGTTGAAATATCCATATTAGTTTCCAGCTCCACTGGTGGAATGAGGAATACGGTCATGTCAATAAACACATTGGGGTAGGTAAACCAGAACACAAATAACAGAAAATATTGATGTATTTTATGATATCAAAATTGAAAATTCCAGAATTCATGATAAACGAAGTTAAAAGAAAAGCAATAGATTGGGTGAAAGCTTGTGTAACATAGGTAATAGAAAACTTTCTCAAGAACGCATTTGTAAAACTCCACAAAAGTTTTAAAAAGATAAACATAATAATGGATGCAAAATGAGAACAGGAAATTCACAGAACAGCTCAAATGATAAACATGTAAAACTATGCTCAATATCACAGTATTGAGGCAAATGTAACATCAGTGAAATGGTCCTAGTTTTGTCCATCAGTCTGACCAAAATTCAAAAGCTTAATAACACAAAGTTTGACAAAGGTGTTAAGAAAGAAGTATCCTCATTATTTGAGGAAGTATAAATGGGAACACTTAAGAAAGCAATTTATCGGCCGCGCGCGGTGGCTCAAGCCTGTAATCCCAGCACTTTGGGAGGCCGAGACGGGCGGATCACGAGGTCAGGAGATCGAGACCATCCTGGCTAACACGGTGAAACCCCATCTCTACTAAAAAATACAAAAAACTAGCCAGGCGAGGTGGCGGGCGCCTGTAGTCCCAGCTACTAGGGAGGCTGAGGCAGGAGAATGGCATGAACCCGGGAGGCGGAGCTTGCAGTGAGCTGAGATCCGGCCACTGCACTCTAGCCCGGGCGACAGAGCAAGACTCCATCTCAAAAAAAAAAGAAAGAAAGAAAGAAAGAAAGCAATTTATCAGTATCTAATGGCATTTTTAATGTATATTCTTTTTGACCTAGAAATTCTACTTCTTGGTATCTATATACTTGCATGTGTTTGCAAAGAGACTTTAATTTCTGTATTCTTTGGACGGCTAAAGAAAAAAATACATAGGGGAATAGTTAAATAAATGGTAACACACACATTCTATGTACTCATACTAAGGAGCAAGAAAAAGCAGATATAGAACATAGAGTTAAAAACACAATATATAGCGGTCCTATTTGGATTTAAATACATACAACAAAACTCAGCTTTTCTGTGTTTTAAAATGAATATAGAAAAGATACCAATGACACTGATTACAGTGGGTTGTTCTGAAAAAAAAAAAAAAAAACAACACTCAGATTGAAGGGGCCTGGGCGGAACAGCTTCTAAAAAATGAATGTTCATTTTATTTATTCCTGCTGAAATTCTCACAGTGACAGATCAGTCGAATTACTTTTATAATTAAAATTTGTTGTCACAAACCATAGAAAAAACTAAAAAATCAAACTCTTTCCACACTGACTGGATATAAAAAGGTATTTATTTGGTTCTCCTATTTCCTCAGTACCTTACTAACTCCTGTTCAACAGTCTAGCTCATGTGTAATGTAATTGATAAAGCCTGTCTTGACTGATCCCTAATCAGATATATTCTGCTCCCAACTCTGTATTTATTCTTCTAATATGGCTTTTAACTCATTGCTTTATATAAAAATTGATTTACCCCTAATTTGAATGGCCCCTAAATCAATAAGCCTTCTAAGAACAAGAAATCTGCATGTATGGTCTATAACATGGGGACTAGCTAATGAGTGAAGGAGTGAATGAATAAAATCACACTTTCTATAGCTCCTCGTCACTTAAATTTAATTACAAGCAGCGCTTGCCTTTCTAGATGCCTAACAAGATTTTTGACTCAAGTCCTGCTCCTCTTGTCTGTCAAACTTAACCTTTTAAACTCTGTTTAGACCCCCAGTCCTGGGTAGGTCCTATTTGCACTCTTACCCTCTCCTTGAGCACATCTTTCACTCTGTTACTTGATCCTGCAGGAATAAGAGAGAGTATTTTATGACGGGGTTAGAGAGGCAGTAAGGAAATGTTTAAAGACAACAGCTAAGTCACATACATCTTTGAATCTCCCACATCTATTGCAGTGTCTGTCACTTGGTAAGTGCATGGTGAATGAGTGAGTGAGTGAATGAATGAATAAAAAATAGTTCAGGTCAAGTAAACATAGCCCCAAAGTCGTAAGCCCCAAAGACTTTCTCAAAGAGGTCCTCCCTGACCCTCAACCTACAAGAACACCCAACAATCCAAAACTTAGATTCTGCAAATAACAGCTAACAATTCTCTTGCACTAGTGATATAAAGTCACGAATTCCACAAAGTGAAATAAATTTAAGTTGTAGAGAGATCACCTAACCCTTCCTGAAAAACTATTACCTTCATTTCATGTACAATTTGAGCAGAACAACGTAATAAAGATTATGGGTCCCAGAGTCAGACACCTTTGAGTTTGAATCTTTCACTTACTAATTGTGCCATTTTATTTGAAGAGGCTATTTACTCTGTATGCCTTCTTTTTTATCATCTGAATGAAATGTAAATTCAAGCACCTTTCTCAAGGACTGTTGTGGGTCAGTGCAGACAAAGTATATAGCACAGCATCTGGCACCTGTTCAAGTGAAAACTGCTATATTTTGTTGTTACTTGGTTTTCTGTTTCACAACAAATAAAAGCAGAAAATTAGAAGGAAGGGGTGTAAACACTTCAGAGAAATCAGTGACCAAGGATAGAAAAGAAATTGCTAGAATTAATCTGGGGCTCCTCTGTATAGCTCCAGAAATTTAACAATCTCAAAGTGCTGAGAGAACTACAGCACAGGACAGCGCTGACGTCAGCATTAACATCCAAAAGAAAACAACTAGCATTCTGCTTACACTGTTTGAGAAAGCAGGAAAGTGTGTGTGATGATACATTTTTAAATTTGTATTTGAGTGACTATAATTCCTCCTTTTAGGAAGAGATATGTTGAGGAAACGTGTACATTGTTCCAGTAAGGATACGTTAGTTGCTAGAGGTCGTGGGTTTCTGCTGGTCTCTGGACTAGAGTTATGTAAGACAAAAACAAAACCTACTCTTTTCGACAGCAGGAGAAAGTTGTTCCTGATTGGGAGGTGACACAAATGGGGAGTGATGGAAGGGAGAAAGCAGAAAAGTGAGCAAGATTGTAGACCTAGATTGAGAAAAAGAACTCCTGAGATTCTCCCCATCTTCAATGAAGTCTACAAAAATCAAACACGTTATGTAGTTGAATGTCTTCTGAACTGGCAAGGCTTTACTTTCTAAAGCTGGAAGATGCAAGAGCTGGGATTTTCAGAAATAGTGGCAAGACCCTGCTTTGCTCAGCTATATAAATTGGGAAGGGACTAAAATTTCAATGAAAACACAAGGATAGAGAATCACTCCCCATAAACATAATTTGAGATAACCTACATAATAAAGTTGTCAAAGATCCCCATCAAAAAATGATTTAAATTCCTTTTAAAAGCTCTTGGAAAATTCACCAGGTAGGGTGGCATGTGCCTAGCTACTCAGGAGGCTGAGGTGGGAGGATCACTTGAGGCCAGGAGTTTGAGACCGCAGGGAGCTATGATCACACTGTTTCACGCTAGCCTGGGCTACAGCAAATACCTGTCTCTTTCTAAATAAATAAACAAACAAATTAAATAAATAAATAAAATTCAGAATAATTTCCATGTTGCCAAGACATAAGAAAAAACAGTACTAACTCCTTCTGAGCATGATTTTCACCACAAAGGAGTGGCAGTCTCTGGATATAATGTTCCTTTCAGTCTTCCCAAGATGTGGCTTTGTTCTCATATCCTAGCTCACACTGGGAGCAGAGCTGTGCATGTGAAAAGGGCTTCACATTTCCTAAGTCCTGTGAAGATCAAGGCTCATCTGTGCATTCCCTTTCACATTGACTGTGGAAGTGAGCAACACGCGTGCCCTGAAAGTCAGTAACACTAAGAGGAATGGACGCTACGATATGAGGACAGGTGTCTCTGCCTCAGGCTCCTCTTAATACCTTCTTTCCAGAAAGAACGTCTCAAGCCATTGCAGGTCACTTTGTTTCCAAGCTACTCTAGCAGTCAACACCACAGGGAAAAATAAATAAATAAATAAATAAAGAGAGACCAATTTCCTAAGTCATGTTCCAGCCACCTTTGCCTCTCTATCCTCTGCCCCTAGTGGTTCAGATTGTCTCCATCTATGAGTGAGGTCTAAACTCCAGCAGCTGAGCCACTTTTCTGGTCTTGGAGTTACCTGAGACCCACAGGCCACACCTGAAACAGCAGAAGCTGTTGCTGTCCATGTCAGAACTCCAACTGCTGCCTCCTCCCAAAAGCACCTAAACACAGGCTGAGAGCTCTGTGTTCTGGGAGAGGGGAGCAGCAGGAGCTTCTCCAGTCTTCATGACTTCTCTTGCTCCATTGACAGAGGCAAACTGAACAAACATTTATTGAGCACTTACTATACACAAGGTACTTTGCCAGGCATTCAGCATATTATCTTATGAAATCCTTACAACAAATCTGAGTAGGGGTTTTGCTCCCATGTTAGAGGGAAGCCTGTCCTTTAGGAGCCCTTCAACACTGCAGACAAGAATTCCCAACTCTGATAGTGGTTTAAAGATTTTTGATGTAATAGTTAAAGCACAGGCTCTTAAGGCAGTATGCATGCTTTCAAATTCTTTTTCTACTTAGTACATGTAACCTTGGGCAATTTACTTAAAATACTTTATGCTTCAGCTTCCTTGGTTTTATAATGGGCAAAGAATAGTACTGTCATCCTAGGACTGGTGTGAGGATAAAATAGGTTAACACATGTAAAGATTCGGGCCTGATTAGTACAAGTCTGGGGTGAGGGATGACCGCGTTAGGTTTATCGCTTCTGTGATGTCAGCGAGGACTAAGAGTTTCCCTTTATTTCATGCTTCAGATTTTAAGAAGGAAGAAATCCTTCCTCAGACTATAGGGAGGCTGGCAAAGCAAATACCAAGATTCTCAGACTCTAGTAAAAGCTCAGGGGGTGCAAAGAATGACTGTTTTTCAGACCAGTAACAAAGTAAGGAAACTGATTTTCAAAACTGTTAAGCTGCTTAAGGTTGCACAACTTATTATATGGCAGAGCTGGATGTGAACAACAAATCTGATACTTCTGCTAAGGTGCCACTTCCCAGATGGCTTCATGCAGGTTGTATTCGTTTGCTACGACTGTTGCAACAAAGTACCACAGACTGGCAGGAGCTTAAACTGCAGAAAGTTTTTGTCTCAGTTCTTCAAGCTACATGTCCAAGGTTAAGGTGTCGGCAGGTTTGGTTCCTTCTGAGGGCTGTGAGGAAAGGATCTATCTCATACCTTTCCCCTAGTTTCTGATGGTTTGCTAGCAATCCCTGGCATTCCGTGGCTTGAGAAAGCATTACCCCAATCTCTACCTTCATCTTTACATGGCATTCTCCGTGTGTGTGTGTGTGTGTGTGTGTGTGTGTGTGTATGTGGGTGTGTATGTACGTGTGTGTATCCCCCTACTTTCCTTTTATTAGGACTAGAGTCCACTCTAATGACATCATTTAACTTGATTACTTTAGTAAAGATTCTATCTCCAAAGAAAGTCACATTCCGAAGTACCAAGAGTTAGGACTTCAACATATGAATTTTGGGTGGGACACAATTCAACCAACATATGAATTTTGGGTGGGACAGAATTCAACCCCTAACACAGGTGCAGCCATTTTACATAGAGACCAAGAATCCACTGATTTAATGCACATATAGTTTTAGCAGAAAAAAAAACCAGGGGACAAGGGTGTGACATTGTTCTACTTATCCCATTGTAAAAGAATGAACATAAAAGGGCTGATTGAGACAAAATCATTCCCAAACATACTACAGGGGAAAAGTACACATTAATTGAGGTCAAAAATAGGTATTCCTTCAACCTGACTGGTAACTATTTTGAGGAGGAGAAAAAATGTTTTTTGTTCCTTTGCATCTTCCTTGTCCCCAAAAAGGCATAATGCATTATTCAGAATGCAGTTATGTTTTGCTTGATGGAAGTACTTTTAACTGAAACCTTCGGGGAAAGAAAACACGAGATACAAAATATTCTCTTCCTTCTTGCTTTATAAGGGAATAGGTCAAAATTTAAGGATTCTAAAATTTAGCCCACTAAGGACAGAAACTTTGTTCTTAAATTAACTGTTATTTTGGGTTCCTTTTCCCACTAAGCAAAGGCATGTCACTGGTCACTAGCAGGTGAGGTAAGAACTCAAAGGGCCACAATTGGAAAAATCAATTTCCATGTTTCTCAATGTTGAGATGACTGTAACAGCTAATATTAGACAAGTGAAATAAGTCAGTCATAGAAGGACAAGCACTACATGATTCCTCTTGCATGAGGCACCTAAATCAGTCAAAAGTACAGAGGTAGACAAAAGAGTGTCGATTCATAGGGAATGCAGAGAAGATGATATAGAGTATTGTTCAATGGATATGAAGTTAGTTATACAAGACGAGTAATTTCCAGTGATCTGCTGTACAACATAGTGCCTGCAGTTAACAATAAGGTATCGCATATCCAAAATTTTGTTAAAAGGCCAGATCTCATGTTAAGTATTCTCACCACCACAAAAAAAAAAAAAAAAAAAAAAATAAGACACAAGGAAACTCTTGAAGGTAATGGATATGTTTATTACCTGAATATGGTGATGAAAACATTAATATAGGCATCTGTTCAAGCTCAAATTATATACATGAGTTATATGCAGGCTTTTGTATCTCAATTATTCCTCAATAAAGATGGGGAAAATTAGTATGAAATAAGCAGTTACTGTGTGCTCGGCACTATGCTAAGCAAAGCAAGACACTTTACATGGGTTATTTCACTTATTGTTCACACAATTTAACGAGAAAGGAATTATTTCCATTCCCATGTTATAGGTAAAGAGGGTAAAGCATAGAAAGATTGTTCAAACCCATTACTTATCAGTGGCAGAGCCAAGGGTTTGAACCCAGCTCTGCTTGACTTCAGAGCTCACACTCTGAAAGAGCAAGCCTCACACTCTTGAAAAGAACAAGTCATCATTTGGGCTAAATACTAAATTCTAATTTTGCCACTGGTTCTGAAACTCTGGAAAATCTTTTGGCTATAAAAAGCTATATAAAACCTGTCTACCTCAATACAGGGAAAAGCTGGCGTTTTCCCTTAGACCTCTTGCCTTTGGATCAAAATCATTTTACCGTACATGTCCTTTGTCTTAGTATGGGAAGTAATTGATTTTGGTTCCCATACCACCACATAAAGACTCACTGTCAAAGTAAGGGCTTTTCCTGAGATGCATGCCTTCAATGGTAAGTAAGGGTTTTAGCTATTTTGGCTTAAGATGCTTTCACATTCAGATCTTTTATTCACCTAGGGTCTACTCTTATATGTGATGTCAGCTTAGTTGTTTTCCATATTATGAGCCCATTTTCCCAAACATCACCTACTAAATGATCTGTTCTTTGCCCCACAGATTTGTGGTATCACCATATATACATGCATCTATCTTGGAGTTTTCTACAAATTCAGTGGTGCATTTTCCTATTTTTGCCCCAATATCATATACGTTTTATTACCATGACCTTGTAATACATCTTAATATCTGGTAAGGCAAGTATACCTTCTTTCTTCCTTTTTTTTAATCATTTACCTAGTATGTTAAGGAAAACTTAACTCAAGTTATGTTTTTCCTCTGTTCTCACGCCACAACAATCAACACAAAAGATTTCTGGGACTAAATGTATGAAGATTTCTCTCCACACACCAAGTAAGCAATCAATTCTTCAGACAACACCTGCTGTGTGTCCTCTAACTCAATCCAGTTCTAACACTAGCTACCTGGAGATATCCTCAGACACCGCAGGGCAAGGGCTCAGTCTTACAAGACTGCCCCCTCCCTCCTAGAAGTCACAAGTCTGGGTCTCTGAAAATTCTGACTCACTGGCTACAAGTTGGGCTTCCCACAATCCCCACTTTGGGTTCAATTAAATTGCTAGGGTGGCTCAGAAAACTCAGGAAAACTTACTTACATGTATTATTATAAAGGCTATCACAAAAAATACAGATGAAGCCATGCGTGGAGTGAGGCACATGAAAAGGGATGTGGAACTTCCGTGCCCGCCCCAGGCTCGCCCTCTAAGAACCTCAGGTGTTCAGCTATCTGGAAGCTTTTAGGATCTTGTCCTTTTGGGCTTTCTATAGCTATGGACTTCGTTTAGTAGGCATGATTGATGACCTTGCATAAATATGGCTGGACAAAAAGGATATGAAACATTAATAGGCCAGTGGGGAACCCCAGCAAGGCCTGTCTGTTCAGGTTCTTCTTGGCCTCTCTGTGCACCATTCCTTTCCTGAAGGTGTGGAAAGAGCCTCTTCTGAAATGGGGATATTATAAGCAGACAACATAGGCCAGAGAATTTCTTTACGGCCAGCTTCAAGACAAAGGCTAAGGAAGATTCCTTCCTTGGGGAGAGAAAGGAGCAGGAAAAGGAAGCAGGACAAGGTAAGAGAGATTGTTTTCTGAGGCCTGCTTCTGAGACCTAAAGCACTCCAACATTATAATAAAAGTTTCTAACAAGGGCTATGGGAGTTATGAACCAGAAAAAGTGGATAACAACATATATATTTTACACCTAGCCATTTGTGGACCATTATCTCTCCACAGAATTTGTACGAAATGTGTACAAAAAGCTTTGCAGCTTTTTCTCTTTCTATATGCTGGAGCAACTTTATAAACTAACAATGGACTGATCCCTGAAGCTATGCTAGAAGTCATTTAGAAAACCATCCTGGGTGCTGTGGCTCAAGCCTATAATTCCAGCACTTTGGGAGGCCAAGGTGGACAGATCACCTGAGGCCTGGAGTTCGAGACCAGCCTGGCCAACATGGCGAAACTCCATCTCTACTAAAAATACAAAAAATTAGCTGGGCCTGGTGGCAAGGGCCTGTAATCCCAGGTACTCACAAGGCTGAGGCAGGAGAATTGCTTGAACCCAGGAGGCAGAGGTTGCAGTGAGCTAAGATCACACCATTGTACTTCAGCCTGGGCAACAAGAGTGAAACTCCATCTCAAAAAAAAAAAAAAGAAAAAAAGAAAAAGAAAACCATGCTGGCTGGGTGTTTAGGATGTGGGAGGTTCTGACTATCTAATTTCTTCAACACTTATTGGTCAAAGTTCTGTATTTTTGCTTACACACATTATAGAATATGTGTTTTTCTAGAGCTTATCACTTTTATTTAATTCTTCAAAATCGTTACAACTCTGACTTGATATTTTTACCTTTTTTCTTCAAATTCTTTTGTTTACACTGCATAGTTTTTTCTTGTTCCATTTTGACAGATGTCTATCTATAATATTCATTCTTTCAAGGAATTAGCTTTTGGGTATCTTAATCTTCTCTTTGGCTTAGTGTTATTCTCATTCTCTAATTCACATATTTCTGCCAGTCTTTATTTTCAACTTTCCTATTTCTTTCAGTTTGTTTTGTTTCTTTCTTCTAACATAATCATTGAATGACTAGCTCATGTTATCATATATTAAATATCATTCATGTTTATATGAATATTATTAATTCTAAGTAATAATTTCCATTCATTATTTCCCCTTAAATGCAAGGTTATTCTGTAACATTTTATTTTAAAACATATGGGCTTCTTAAACTCTTTGAAAAGTGATTTTTCATTTTATTGCATTATAATCACAAAACCCTCTGTATTATATAGATCCAATGGAATCAAATGAAGCTTTTTTTTTTTTTTTGGAGACGGGAGTCTCCCTCTGTCATCCAGGCTAGAGTGCAGTAGCACTATCTTGGCTCAGTGCAACCTCTGCCTTCCAGGTTCAAGTGATTCTCCTGCCTCAGCCTCACAAGTAGCTGGGGCTACAGGCGCCTACCACCACACCCGGCTAATTTTAGTATTTTTAGTAGAGACGGGGCTTCACCATATTGGCCAGACTGGTCTCGAACCCCTGACCTTGTGATCCACCTGCTTCGGCCTCCCAAAGTGCTGCGTTTACAGGTGTGAGCCACCACACCCAGCCACAATTAAATGAAGCTTTCTTAGGGGCCTATTTTATTGTCTATTTTTGTAACTATTCTGTATAGGCTCTACTGCAGTAACTTCTAACTGATCCTCCTACACACACTCTGTTCAAAAACTAGTCTGTCTCCAGAGTGCAGAGTTTTAATGTTTATACAAAACAGATTTCTTAACACAGAGATCTGTACTAAAATCACCACTTCCTCAATCCTACCTGTTCTCTACCTGTCGAAAACTCTTCATTGGCCTCTCACTGTTTCTAGGACAAAGACCACGTGGCTCAAAACCTGTGCCCATCTCTGCAGCCTTATCTCCCACTATGCCCACTTCATGCCTGATACTGCAGCTACAATACATTCTAGTTCCACTGCACAAGACTCTTTCCATGAGCTCTACGTTTTCCTGAGGATATATATGATTTAGCCATTCATACTTATGATAGTTTACACACAATAAGCCCTGATTGGTGATGTGGGAAAGTAAATGCAGGTCTCAAAGTTTAACAACAAAAAGATGACCCTGGTCTCATAGAAAGAATGTCCTAAAGGAAGTTTAGTGGCCCTTTAAAAACTCCAGGATAAGAGCTTTCCGGAGAAGAAGGAAAGTAGTGAACAAAATACGCAGTGTGTCTGATTAAACGGAAGGATTAAAACTGTTAAGTGTCATCCATGATGCCCAGAAAACTTTGTTATTGTCAGGTCGACTACTGAAGTTCTGTTTTCTGCTATAACTTCCTTTCTTTACCCTAGACAGGTGATACAAAAATCATGGCCTAATATTTATAAACATGTCCCCTTGTTGGTGACTCTGATGTCAACAGCAATAAACAAAAATCAGCAAAGACCTCCTTCAAGCTCTTAGAATGTCTTCACATAAAGAAACAGAAGACTTTGGCTTTTCCTACCCAAACAGAACCACCGGGGATGAACAGGGTATAGTGAACTATTATCACCAAAGCAGTGTGCTTTTCCTTTCTGTGCCTACAACCAACCCACACACACACACCCATCAGTATTCTCCAAAGTATAGCGATTTGTACAAAGATAAACATTGCCAAGCAGTGACTTCTCTGAAGGAATGTGAAGGAGGAAAAGCTGGGTCTTGTCACAATACATTTCACATTGTTCTTCTAACCTTTACTGTCAAAAGTCACATAATAATCAAGGAATAGTAAATTTCTAAAAAAAAAAAAATCTTCCTTATAAATCCAATTAAAATAAGTCACCTCTGAGTTCTAGAACTAGAGGATATTGACAGCAAAAGCTCACTTGCGGGTGGTTCTTTCTCCTCCCCATCCCCCTGATATGGAGTCTTCTTCCCTAGGCTTTATCACTGAGAGTCATACACTCATCTCATCTGACCCTCTACCAAGTTGTTAGGCCTTTGGTCCTGCCTGTTACCTGTTCAAAATGTGAAAGCCTCACATTTCTTTTATTTCTAAAAATGTCCATAGTGCCTTAAAGCTTCTTTGTTCATGTACACAATTTCTAAGCTATTAAGGGACCCAAGGGGGAAAAAGAAAACCCATAATCTAGGCAACCCCAGGCACATCAAGATTGAACAGAAGAAAAGTGTCATTTCCTGACCCCATATATCTGCTTTTGGAAAGGTTCAATCACTTAACTTCAGCATGGTATTTAGGTCTCTGCTATTATTGAGGGTCAGATAAAAGCTGAGAGTCAGGAAGTCAAACCTTGATGTAAAATTCATGGAAACTGAACTAAGTCAAGAGGGTATATTTGGTGGGAAAATCTTGTAGCAAGAAACCAGGCAGCTGCCCAGGAGCTGGAGGAGAGAGAGTGGAAGGAATACTGGAGTAGAAGTCGAAACACTTGGGTTCAATCCCAGCCCAGCCAAGAATAGGCCCAGGTGACTTTGCAAAGATCAGATGACTTCTCTGAAAGTCACTTTATTTTTAAAGTGGGAATAATAGCATTTACCTTGACAGTTACCATATGGATGAAATAAGATGATAGATGTAAAAACTCCAAGCATATAATAAACACCCAGTATATGTTTGGGAATCTGAAACTAGCCACCTTGTGAGCCCCCAGGTTTCATGCACAGGTCAAACATCTCATCATCCAACTCTGTGGTATCAGAACCTGGCATCAGGGGAATGTGTCAGGCCTCCAAAAGAATCTCTCTGCAGCCCATACTTTCTGAAGCTGATAAGCCTCACAGGTGTTTTCATAATTATGCCAGTTCCCAAACTAGGTGACAACTAGATTCTTCACTTGTAGCATTTACAAGACCTGGAATAATACTAGGAGCACAAGTTGCATTTTGATACACATAAGAAATATCTACAAATATTTCAGGGAAAACTGACAGAACCTTGTTACTCAATATACTGAGCTAACAATAGTGGTGAAATATTCAAGCCAATCAAATTTTTTGCCTCTTAGTCATGAACCCCCTGCCAAGTACAGTTCACGTGTTCAAGTAAACGGCACATGTTTCTAGCTAACTGGGAAATAAAGTATCTCTTAAAAAGTAATAGCGATCTTTTCTACCTGGAATTAGCTATCTAAAATAATATAAATAAAAAGAAATAGGTTTGTTGTACTAAACAGAGGTGTTAACAAATGTAATATATTCTAAACTTTTATAAATTGAATCCTCTTTTTTCTAAGAATTTATCTGAGACATCACAGAAGACCCTTTTTTTGTGTTTTGTTTTGTTTTGTTTGAGACTGAGTCTCATTCTGTTGCTCAGGCTAGAGTGCAGTGGTGCAATCTCAACTCACTGCAAGCTCCACCTCCCGGGTTCATGCCATTCTCCTGCCTCGACAACAGACACAAGCCACCACGCCTGGCTATTTTTTTTGTATTTTTAGTAGACACTGGGTTTCACCGTGTTAGCCAGGATGGTCTTGATTTCCTGACCTCGTGATCTGCCCGCCTCGGCCTCCCAAAGTGCTGGGATAACAGGCGTGAGCCACCGTGCCTGGCTGGAAGTCACTTTTTAAAAAACAATCAGATTTCCAGTTATAAAATAGCAGAGATTTCCTTTCAGAAATTCCAAAACATCAAGTAATTCAACTAACACAAATGGTAACATAATACAACATCAAGTCAACATCAAACAACAAAAGGAATGAAGAAGCTTCCAAAAAACCTAAGGTCAAATGAGCATGGAAAAAGATACTGAAATGACATCTCAGGCACAGTCTCAAAGCTGGCAGAGTTCATGTCCTCAAATAGGCAGCACACTCAAAAGGCAAAGCCAACAATATCTGGAGTTTAACAATAGGGAAGGAATGCAGAGAACCTTCTCTAAATCAGCTTTAACACTAAAGAGAAGCAAGGCTGAACTGAGATAAGAAAGGAAACAGACCCTTGCCAGACCCTACAGCTTCCCATTCTTGATGGCTAGGGAGAAATAAAGGCCAAAAGAACTCCTTTCACACACACCAGTGTATTATGGGAAACTTTGGCCAGTATAAAATATAACCTAGGTTCTTTCCCAGTCTGAACCTCCTGCAAATATGTGGTCTGGAAAGAACTCACCAAAAATTCAAAGATGAAAAATAAAACCAGGCCCAGAACTACACAAGCATGTTATTATTATTTTTTTTAATGTTAAGGGTAAAGAATCAAAAGATGAATGGTGGAGGTGGCGGGCAAGATGGCTGAATAGGAACAGCTACAGTCTGCAGCTCCCAGCAAGATCAACTCAGAAGGTGGGTGATTTCTGCATTTCCAACTGAGATACCCACCTCATCTCACTGGGACTAGTTAGACAGTAGGTGCAGCTCACGGAGGGCAAGTCAAAGCAGGGTGTGGCGTCACCTCACGCAGGAAGCGCAAGGGGTCAGGGAACTCTCTCCCCCAGCCAAGGGAAGATATTAGGGACTGTGCCACGAGAAATGGTGCATTCCGATCCAGATATTACACTTTTCCCACAGTCTTCATAACACACAGATCAGGAGATTCCCTTGGGTGCCTATACCACCAGGGCCCTGGTTTCAAGCACAAAACTGGACTGCTGTTTGAGCAGACACTGAGCTAGCTGCAGGAGTTTTCTTTCATACTCCAGTGGCATTTGGAATGCCAGACAGACAGAACTGTTTACTCCCCTTGAAAGGGGGCTGAAGCCAGGGAGCCAAGTGGTCTAGCTCAGTGTGTCCCACCCCCATGGAGCCCAGCAAGCTAAGATCCACTGGCTTGAAATTCTCGCTGCCGGCACAGCAGTATGAAGTATACCTATGACGCTCAAGCTTGGTGGGGAAAGGGCTGTCTGCCATTTTGAAGGCTTGAGTAGGTGGTTCTCCTCATACAGTGTAAACAAGGCCATGGGGAAATTCAAACTGGGCAAAGCACACTGCAGCTCAGTACTAAGTTGCTGTAGCCAGACTGCCTCTCTAGATTCCTCCTCTCTGGGCAGGGCATCTCTGAAAGAAAGGCAACAGCCCCAGTCAGTGACTTATAGATAAAACTTTCATCTCCCTGGGACAGACCACCCGGGGGAAGGGATGGCTGTCCTTCAGCAGACTTAAACATTCCTGCCTGCCAGATCGGAAGACAGCAGCAGATCTCCCAGCAAAGCACTCAAGCTCTGCTAAGGGACAGACTGTCTCCTCAGGTGGGTCCCTAACCCCCATGCCTTCTGACTGGGAGACACCTCCCAGCAAAAACGTCATACAGGCAGCTCTGGCTGCCATCTGGCAGGTGCCCCACTGGGAGGAAGCTTCCACAGGAAGGAATAGGCAGCAATCTTTGCTGTTCTGCAGCCTCTGCTGGAGATACCCAGGCAAACAGGTTCTAGAGTGGATCTCCAGCAAACTCCAACAGACCTGCAGCAGAGGGCCCTGTTAGAAGTAAAACTAACAAACAAAAAGAAATAGCATCAATGTCAACAAAAAGGACGTCTACACAGAAATCCCATCTGAAAGTCACCAACATCAAAGACCAAAGTTAGAGTTAGATAAATCCATGAAGATGAGGAAAACCCAGCACAAAAGGCTGGAAATTCTGAAAACTAGAATGTATCTTGTCCTCCAAAGGATCACAACTCCTTGCCAGCAAGGGAGAAAAACTGGATGGAGACGGAGTTTGATGAACTGACAGAAGTAGGCTTCAGAAGGTGGGTAATAACAAACTCCTCCAAGCTAAAGGAGCATGTTCCAATGCAAGGAAGCTAAGAACCTAGAAAAAGGGCTAAAGGAATTGCAAACAACAATAAACAGCTTAGAGAAGAACATAAATGACCTGGTGGAGCTGAAAAGCACAGCACAAGAACTTCCTGAAGCATACACAAGTATCAATAGCCAAAGTGATCAAGTAGAAGAAAGGATATCAGAGACTGAAGATCAACTTAACAAAATAAAGTGTGAAGACAAGATTAGAGAAAAAAGAATGAAAAAGAACGAACAAAGCCTCCAAGAAATATGGGACTATGTGAAAAGACCAAACCTACATTTGATTGGTGTACCTTAAAGTGACAGTGAGAATGGAACCAAGTTGGAAAACACACTTCAGGATATTATCCAGGAGAACTTCCCCAACCTAGCAAGGCAGGCCAACATTCAAATTCAGAAAATACAGAGACCACCAAAAAGGTACTCCTTGAGCAACCCAAAGACACCTAATCCTCAGATTCACCAAGGTTGAAATGAAGGAAAAATATTAAGGGCAGTCAGAGAGAAAGGTCAGGTTACCCACAAAGGGAAGCCCGTCAGACTAACAGTGGATCTCTCTGCAGAAACCCTACAAGCCAGAAGAGAGTGGGAGCCAATATTCAACATTCTTAAAAGAATTTTCAAACCAGAATTTCATATTCAGCCCAACTAAGCTTCATAAGTGAAGAAGAAAAAAAATTCTTTAGAGACAAGCAAATGCTGAGAGATTTTGTCACCAAAAGGCCTGCCTTACAAGAGCTCCTGAAGGAAGCACTAAATATGAAAAGGAAAAACCAGTACCAGCCACTGCAAATACATACCAAATTCTAAGGAACATCGACACTATAAAGAAACTGCATCAACTAACAGGCAAAATAATTAGCAAACATCATAATCACAGGATCAAATTCACAAATAACAATGTTAACCTTAAATGTAAACAGGCTAAATGCCTCAATTAAAAGACACAGACTGCCAAACTGGACAAAGAGTCAAAGACCCATCAGTGCGTTGTATTCAGGAGACCAATCTCATGTGCAAACACACACAGGCTCAAAATAAAGGGATGGAAGAATATTTACCAAGCAAATGGAAAGCAAAAAAAAGAAGTGGTTGCAATCCTACTCTGATAAAACAGACTTTAAACCAACAAAGATCAAAAAGGACAAAAAAGGGCATTACATTATGGTAGAAGGACCAATGCAACAAGAAGAGCTAACTATCTTAAATATAAATGCACCCAGTACAGGAGCACCCAGATTCATAAAGCAAGTTCTTAGAGACCTACAAAGAGACTTAGACTCCCACACAATAATAGTGGGAGACTTTAACATCCCACTGTCAATATTAGATCAACAAGACAGAAAATTAACAAGGATATCCAAGACTTGAATTCAGCTCTGGACCAAGCAGACGTAATAGACATCTACAGAACTCTCCACCCCAAATCAACAGAATATACATTCTTCTGAGCACCACATCGCACTTATTCTAACATTGACCACATAATTGGAAGTAAAACACTCCTCAGCTAATGAAAAAGAATGGAAATCCTAACAGTCTCTCAAATCACAGTGCAATCGAATTGGAACTCAGGATTAAGAAATTCACTCAAAACCGTACTCTAAATGGAAAGTGAACAACCTGCTCCTGAATGACTACTGGGTACATAATGAAATTAAGGCAGAAATGAATAAGTTATTCAAAACCAATGAGAACAAAGATACAACATACCAAAATATCTGGGACACAGCTAAAGAGTGTTTAAGGGGAAATTTATGGCACTAAATGCCCACAGGAGAAAGCAGGAAAGATCTAAAATCAACACCCTAACATCACAATTAAAAGAACTAGAGAACAAAGAGCAAACAAATTCAAAAGCTAGCAGAAGACAAGAAATAACTAAGATCAGAGCAGAACTGAAGGAGATTGAGACATGAAAAACCCTTCAAAATATCAATGAATCCAGGAGCTGGTTTTTCGAAAAGATTAAGAAAATAGATAGACTGCTAGCCAGACTAGAGTAATAAATAACAAAAAAGAGAAGAATCAAATAGACAAAACAAAAAATGATAAAGGGGATATTACCACTGATCCCTCAGAAATAAAAACAATCATCAGAGAATAGTATAAACACCTCTATGGAAATAAACTAGAAAATCTAGAAGAAATGGATAAATTCCTGGACACATAAACCCTCCCAAGACTAAACCAGGAAGAAGTTGAATCCCTGAATAGGCCAATGACAAGTTCTGAAATTGAGGCAGTAATAGCCTACAAACCAAAAAAAGTCCAGGACCAGATGGATTCACAGCTAAACACTACCAGAGGTACACAGAGGAGCTGGTACCATTCCTTCTGAAATTATTCCAAACAATGGAAGAAGAGGGACTCCTCCCTACCTCATTTTATGAGGCCCAGCATCATCCAGATACCAAAATCTGGCAGAGACACAACAAAAAAAGAGAATTTCATGCCAATATCCCTGATGAACATCGATGTGAAAATCTTCAATAAAATACTGGCAAATCGAATCCAGCACCACATCAAAAAGCTTCTCCACCATGATGAAGTCATCTTCATTCCTGCAATGCAACGCTGGTTCAACATATGTAAATCAATAAACATAATCCACCACACAAACAGAATCAATGAAAAAAACCACATAATTATCTCAATAGATGCAGAAAAGGCTTTTGGTAAAATTCAACACCTCTTCATGCTAAAAACTCTCAATAAACTAGATATCGATGGAACATATCTCAAAATAATAAGAGCTATTTATGACAGACACACAGCCAATATCAAACTGAATGGGCAAAAGCTGGAAGCATTCCCTTTGAAAAAAAGCACAAGACAAGGATGCCCTCTCACCACTCCTATTCAACATAGTATTGGAAGTTCTGGCCAGGACAATCAGGCAAGAGAAAGAAACAAAGGGTATTCAATTAGGAAGAGAGGAAGTCAAATTGTCTCTGTTCACAGAAGACATGATTCTATATTTATAAAACCCCATCATCTTAGCCAAAAATCTCCTTAAGCTGATAAGCAACTTCAGCAGTCTCAGGATACAGAATCTATGTGCAAAAATCACAAGCACTCCTATACACCAATAATAGACGAACGGAGAGCCAAATCATGAGGGAACTCCCATTCACTATTGCTAAAAAGAGAATAAAACACCTAGGAATCCAACTTACAAGGGATGTGAAGGACCTTTTCATGGAGAACTACAAACCACTGCTCAAGGAAATGAGAGGACACAGACAAATGGAAGAATATTCCATGCTCATGAATAGGAAGAATCAATATCAGGAAAATGACCATACTGCCCAAAATAATTTATAGATACATGCTATCCCCATCAAGCTACCATTGACTTTCTTCACAGAATTAGAAAAAACTACTTTAAATTTCATGTGGAACCAAAAAAGAGCCACATAGCCAAGACAATCCTAAGCAAAAAGAACAAAGTTGGAGGCATCATGCTACCTGACTTCAAACTATACTACAAGGCTACAGTAACCAAAACAGCATGTACTGGTACCAGCCAGGCACGGCGGCACACACCTGTAATCCCAGCACTTTGGGAGGCCAAGGCAGGTGGATCACGAGGTCAGGAGTTTGAAACTAGCCTGTCCAACATAGTGAAACCCCATCTCTACTAAAAATGCAAAAATTAGCTGGGCATGGTGGTGCGTGCCTGTAGACCCAGCTACTCAGGAGGCTGAGGCAGGAGAATCGCTTGAACTTAGGAGGCGGAGCTTGCAGTGAGCCGAAATCACACCACTGCACTCCAGTCTGGGCAACAGAGTGAGACTCCATCTTAAATAAATAAATAAATAAATAAATAAATAAATAAATAAATCAGCATGTACTGGTACCAAAACAGATACATAGACCAATGAAACAGAAGAGAGGCCTCAGAAATAATGCCACACATCTACAACCATCTGATCTTTCACAAACCTGACAAAAACAAGCCTGGGGGAAAGGATTTCCGATTTAATAAATGGTGTTGGGAAAACTGGCTAACCATATGCAGAAAACAGAAACTGGACGCCTTCCTTAAACCTTACACAAAAATTAACTCAAGATGGATTAAAGACTTAAATGTAAAACCTAAAACCATAAAAACCCTAGAAGAAAACCTAGGCAATACCATTCAGGCCATAGGCATGGGCAAAGACTTCATTACTAAAACACTAAAAGCAATGGCAACAAAAGCCAAAATTGACAAATGAATCTAATTAAACTAGAGAGCTTCTGTGCAGCAAAAGAAACTATCATCAGAGTGAATAGGCAACAGACAGAATGGGAGAAAATTTTTCCAATCTATCCATCTGACAAAGGGTTAATATGCAGAATGTACAAGGAACTTAAATTTACAAGAAAAAAAACATCAAAAAATGGGTGAAGGATATGAACAGACACTTCTCAAAAAAAGACAATTATGTGGCCAATAGACATGAAAAAAAGCTCATTGTCCTGTAATCCCAGCACTTTGGGAGGCCGAGACGGGCGGATCACGAGGTCAGGAGATCGAGACCATCCTGGCTAACACGGTGAAACCCCGTCTCTACTAAAAAATACAAAAAACTAGCCGGGCGAGGTGGCGGGCGCCTGTAGTCCCAACTACTCGGGAGGCTGAGGCAGGAGAATGGCGTGAACCCGGGAGGCGGGGCTTGCAGTGAGCTGAGATCTGGCCACTGCACTCCAGCCTGGGCAGTAGAGCGAGACTCCGTCTCAAAAAAAAAAAAAAAAAAAAAAAAAAAAAAAAAAAAAAAAAAAGCTCATTGTCTCAAGTCATTAGAGAAATGCATATCAAAACCAAAATGAGATACCATCTCATGCCAGTTAGAATGGTGATCATTAAAAAGTCAGGAAATAACAGATGCTGGAGAGGATGTGGAGAAATAGGAATGGTTTTACACTGTTGGTGGGAGTATAAACTAGTTCAACCATTATGGAAGACAGTGTGGCGATTCCTCAAGGATCTAGAATCAGAAATACCATTTGACTCAGCAATCCCATTACTGAGTATATACTCAAAGAATTATAAATCTTTCTACTATAAAGACACATGTACACGTATGTTTATTGCATCACTGTTCATAATAGCACAGACTTGGAACCAACCCAAATGCCCATTAATGATAGAATGGATAAAGAAAATGTGGCACATATATACAATGGAATACTATGCAGCCATAAATAATGAGTTCATGTCCTTTGCATGGACATGGATGAAGCTGGAAACCATCATTCTCAGGAAACTAACACAAGAACAGAAAACCAAACACCACATGTATCCACTCATAAGTGGCAGTTGAACAATGAGAACACATGGAAACAGGGACGGGAACATCACACACACGGGCCTGTTAGGGGGGTAGGGGAAGGATAGCATTAGGAGAAATACCTGATGTAGATGATAGGTTGATGGATGCAGCAAACCACCATGGCACGTGTATACCTATGTAACAAACCTGCATGTTCTGCACATGTATACCAGAACTTATATTTTTTTAAAAAAGGTGAATTGTAGGAAAAAAACAAAAATATTGCTATCAAGAAAATAAAAATCAACAAGGATAGCAACTGAATTAAAAAATATTGAAGCAAGTACCTCCTTAAAAATACCTCAACATAGATGAGTAACTGCAATGGAACTATGTCAAAGACAAAAGCAAAAGAAAAAAAACCATGCTTAGTTAAAACTAATGTGGGAAAGAAAACTAAAACCATTGCAGAGATGAAAACCATGTTGAAAAAGATACAAGGCAGGGTCGATACTACTAAAAACAATACCAGAGAATTCAGAAAAACAAGCAAAATAAAATGACCAAAAAAAATAAAATAAAATAAACCCAAAGAGTTAAAAATGATAGAAGACAGTCAACATAAAAGCAAATGAGATTCAATGCCTAACTTTCATCCCTAAAAAGCAGAACTATAATCATAGATCAGGAAAAATAGACCATGGATCTATCCATCTATAATGAGTAGACGGACTGATGTATAAGGGACTGTGAACCTCAAACTGTGGTGGTGGAAATGTACAATGGTATAGCCACTTTGGAACACAGTACAGTGGTTTCTTATACAACTAAATATACTTGATCATTGTGGGTGACATCAGCAAGATGGCAGAATAAAGGATCCTCATGCATCACTCTCCCCATGAAAGTACAAATCGAAATTATTCAAAGGCAATAATATTACCCTTAATTTACCAGAACTTGACAGAAAACAAGAGAAACTCTTGAGCCCACCAAATTGAAAGAAGGAACCATCATTTTAGACTATACCATACCTCGTCTTCCTCCAAGCCAGCATAATGTCACTCTCAGAGAATTTCTCTAGACCCAAGGTTGCCAAAATGGGAAAAGAGAATTGGAGGTGGACATTCAAGCTCCCCACCAGTCCTGGAATCTTTGCAGGAAGCTCACTTCAGTCTCATCCTGTAGGAACCACTCCAACTGCCAGGATGGCTGAATTGGAGACAAAAAAAAATTGGGGGGCACTGATTGCAGTGACCAGCACATGGATCTTAATGGCTGATCTATTTTCTGATCAGCAAGGATGCCATGCTGAGGAGACTAGCCAGCACTGCATGGGAAATGATGTGTAGGAAGGCCTGGATCCTGGCCAGATTTCTCACAAAGCCCAGGTATTTACATGCAGCCTTTTCCTGACCGAGAACTAACTAAAAGATTGGTGATTAAGTCGCAGCACTTGCTTAACTCTTTCCCAGTCCCAGAAACAATGGCAGGGAAGCAATTTAGTTCCAGTGCAGCCTTTAAGTTCTGAGGGTCACAGTAAGTCTTCCTCAGACCAGGAAACAAGGAAAGGGCCGCAATTTTGTTCTGGTCCAGCTGCAGGTTTTATGCTTTGGTACTCATTACAAGCCTTCCCCACAGTAGCAAGCAATAACAGTTCAGTAATTAAGGTCTAATATTAAGTAAGTAGCAAAGGCATAACATCACTAAAGAACACCTGCAAAAGCTGAAAGACATGGCTGTCTCCTCAAAAGTGCAGGTGTCAATGTAAAGACACAAAGATTATGAACATTCAGGGAAATATGACACCACCAAAAGAAACCAACAAAGCTCCAGTAACGGACCTGGAAAAACTGGAGCTCTATGAAGGGTTTCCCAAATAATTCAGAATAATACTCTTAAAGAAGTTCAGGAAAGCACAAGAAAATACAGATTGAAAACTAAATAAAATCTGAAAAACAATCCAGGAACAAAATTAAAAGGTTGACAAAGAAATATAGTTTTTTAAAAGCAAACCAAAATTCTAGAAATAAAGCATGCAATAACTGATCTGAATAACTCTTTGGAAAGTTTCAACAGCAGACTCGATCAGACAAAGGAAATAATCAGTGAGCTCAAAGACAGAACATATGAAATTATCCATTTCTTTTTGTCCAGATGAACAAAAAGAAAAAAGAACAAAAGAGAATGAAGAAGGCTTCACGGGATACCATCAAGCAAACTAAACTCCATATAATAGGAGTTCCCAAAGAAGACCATAAAGAAAAGGCTTGGAAAGAGTAATTTTAAATTACTGGTTGAATATTTCCCAAATCTGGAGGAATATGACAGCATCCAGATACAGAAAGCAGAGAGGTGACCAATAAAATTCAACCAAAAGAGAAAATCTCCAAGACACATCATAATCAAATTAATAAAAATCAGACAAAGAAAGAACACTGAAAGTAGCAAGAAAAAGAAGCATATCACATTCAACAAAATCCAATATGACTTTAAATGGATTTCTCAGCAGAAACCTTACAGGTCATAAGAGAATGAAATGATATATTTAAAGTGCTTTGAGGGGGGAAAATGCCAAGCAGGATATTACACCAAGCACAGTAATTCTTCAAACACGAAGGAGAGATAAAAGCTGAGATAATTCATCAACAGCAAGCCTGTATTACAAGAAATGCTAAAGATATTTATTCAATTTTTTAAAAGTAGGCTAAAATATAACAAAAAAAATCTGAAGGTATAAAACTCACTGTACAAAAGACTACAGATAAATTCAGAATACTCTAGTATTATAATTATGGTATGTAAACCATTTATACCATAACTAGGAAGACTAAAAGACAAAACTATGAAAGACAATACAACTACAATAATTGGTTAAGATATAGAAAATACAAAAAGGTGTAAACTGAAACATCAAAAAGTCAAATGGTGGTGGAGGAAAAGGTTTTAAAGTGTAGTTTGTTTTTTATACTTTTCTTTGCAATTGAAGTGGAATTGTTATTAGTTTAAAATAACATAAGATATATTTTGTAAGTCTCATAGTAACTAACCATAAAGCAAAAACCTGTAATAGATAGACTAAAAATGAATAGCACAGAATCAAAACATACTACTAGAAAAACATCACTTACCCACAAATTAAGAGTAAGAGAAGAAAAAAGAAAAAAAAAAAGGATCTACAAAACAAACAGAAAACAAGTAGCAAAGTGGCAATACTGAACACTTACCTATAAATAATCTTAAATATGAATGGATTAAAGTATCTATTTAAAAGACAGAAAGTAGCACAACAGATGAAAGCCTCAACTATATACTGTCTACAAGAAACTCAACCTATAAATACACAGACTGAAAGTGAAAAGATGGAAAAAGATATTCCATGTAAATGGAAACCGAAAAAGAGAAGTAGCTATAATCAGATAAAATAGACTTTAAGTATGTTTTTTTAAAAAATCGGCAAAAAGCCACCATATATTGGTCGAAGGATCATCATAGTAAGAGGATATGGCATTTATAAATATGCATGCACCAAACACTGGGGCACTCAATCACGAAGTAAATATTAATAGACCTACAGAGAAAGAGTGAGTATCATACAATAATAGTAGGGGACTTCAACACTCCATTTTCAGCAATAGACAAATAATTCAAAGAGAAAATCAACAAAGAAACATTAGAGTTAAACTGCACTCTAAATCAAATGGACTTAACCCAACAGCTACAGAATATGCAGTTTTCTCAAAGGCACATAGAACATTTTCCGGAAAAGACCACGCTAGTTCACAAGTCTTCATAAATTTTTAAAAATCAAGATTATATCAAGAACATTTTATAACCACAATGGAATAAAATTAGAAATCAGTATCAAAAGGAAATGGGAAACGGTACAAATTCATGGAAATTAAACTACATGCTCCTGAACAACAAATGGATCATGAAGAAATTCAAAAGGAAATTTAAAAATTCTTGAAGACATATGAAAATAGCATACCCAAACCCAGTGGATACAATAAAAGCAGTTTTTATAGGGGAAGATTATAGTGATAAATGCCTACATCAAAAAGTAGAAAGATATCAAACTAACACTTCATGTCAAGGAACCAAAAAACCAAGGACAAACTAAATCCAAAATAGCAGAAAGAAATAATGAATATCAGACCAAAAATAAGCAAAATAGAGATTTAAAAAATATTTTAAAAGATTAACAAATCCATGAAGTTTTTTTTTTTTTTTTAAGATCAACAAAAGTCAACAAACCTTATAGCTATACTAGGAAAAAAAGAAAGAAGACTCAAATAAAATCAAATGAAAAAGAAGACATTACAATTGATACCAGAGAAATCCAAAAGATCTTAAGAGACTATTATCAACAACTACATGCCAACGAATCTGATAAAAGAAACAGTTAACTTCCTGGACATACACAACCTACCAAGCCTGAATTATGAAGAAATAGAAAACCGGAACTGACCGATAATGTGTAACAGGACTGAAGCAGTGACAAAAACTTTCCCATCAAGGAAAAACCTAGGATCTGATGGCTTCACTGCTGAATTCTATCAAACATTTAAAAAGTAACACCAACTCTCTTCAAACTACTGGAGAAAACTGAAAAAGGGGGAATATTTTCGCACTCATTTTAAAAGGTCAACATTACCCTGATTCCAAAACCAGACAAGGATATAACAACAACAAAACAAAACTACAGGCCAATATCCCTGATGAAAACAGATACAAAAATTCTCAAGACAAAAAACAAAATCCAACAGAACATTTAAAAGTTCACTATGATCAAGTTGGACACATCCCAGGGACACAAAAATGGTTTAACATTCACAAACTAATAAATTCCACATTAACAGGAAGACAAATGAAAACAACATAATTTTAATACATGCTGAAAAAGCATTGGATAAAATTCAACACTCCTTGATGATAAAACTTCTAAACAAATTGGGGATCGAAGAAACAAACCTTGATTAGGGGATCATGGCAAATAGGAGGCAGGACTAGATTACAGCTCTGGACAGAACAGAAGGCGGTAGCTCACGTTGTGAATTTTAGCTACAGATGGACTGCAAGAACAAACGAACAATCCCGAAAGGATCCACAGACCCTCTGAAGGAAGTGGACTGCTCCTGCAGGACCCAGAAGACTCCCCCCAAAAACTGTGTATGCCCCAACTGCAGAAGTGAGAAACGGAGACCCTCCTCTCCCAGACACACACTCCCACTGGAGAAGCTGAATGTCTGTTTGAGGGAGAAGTTTCTGACTTTACCTGGAGCTGAGTCAATGTGGAGAGCCGAGCGAAATACAGGGGTAGAGGAAGCAGCAGAAAGGCCCTGGGAGCTCACTGGGTACCCAAGCAAGCCATTCCTGCCTGGCCCCACAGGGATGCATCAGGAGGATGATCAGAGGAGCAGGGGGCAAAACTCCACAGAGAGAAGGAATTTTCTAGCTGAACGTTGTAACGATTTGCACGGGGCAAGAAGCCTCCTGGTTAGAACTTGGAGGAGGGAGCAAGCATCCAAAGTGTTTCTTGAAAATGCTGCCATTATTCCTTTGCTTTATTTATGGCTTCTGAGAAGTCTAATAACAGTATAATAATCTTGGCTTTGTACGTTACTTGATCTTTTTTCCTGGAAGCACTGAGAATTTTTTCTGAATCATTAAAGCCTATTGGTATACTAGGCTATGCTTGGAGCCAATGGATCATGGTAAATCTTTCAAGGTTCCCTACAGACCCATTAAATGTGTAAAGTCATGCCTTTTGTTGTTTCTGAAAAGTATTCTTGATTTATAGTTTCATTATTCCATTGTTTTTTTCTGCCTCATAGACTCCAATTATACGTTTATTCAATCTCTTTTTCCTGATTTCCATTTCAACCACTTTCTAAAACATTTCTATCTCATTTTCATTTTGTTGGCTGTTTTTGCTTTCTTCAATCCATTTGTTAAATTTTTATTTAAATCAATTCTCTCTTGCACACCTTATAATTTAGACATTTCTGACTTTTTTTCTATATCAATTTCTTGCCTGAGTCCAATCAATTCTTATCTTGATTTCTATCCATTTATTAACCTTTAGATCACTGATTTGATGTATTATTTTACATGTGTTATTTGACAATATTTAATTTGGTTTGGAGAGCTATGATACCATTTTTTTCTGTTTAAGAGGTTGGTTTTCAGGAAATGTATCGATCTATAAGTTTTAATTCTCATTTTCTGTTTTCTTCCTGGATAGTTTTGTATAGATAAGACTGTTTGCATTTCTGTATTGCATAGACATGGCTGGCATCTGGCTGGCTTACACATGGCTATTTCAATAATTCCCTTTTCTGTGTGGCAGTTTCCTTAATTCATGGCTTTTTTTTTTTTTTTTTTTGAGACGGAGTCTTGCTCTGTCACCCAGGCTGGAGTGCAGTGGCCGGATCTCAGCTCACTGCAAGCTCCGCCTCCCGGGTTTACGCCATTCTCCTGCCTCAGCCTCCCGAGTAGCTGGGACTTACAGGCGCCCGCCACCTCGCCCGGCTATTTTTTTGTATTTTTTTAGTAGAGACGGGGTTTCACCGTGTTAGCCGGGATCGTCTCTCGATCTCCTGACCTCGTGATCCGCCCGTCTCGGCCTCCCAAAGTGCTGGGATTACAGGCTTGAGCCACCGCGCCCGGCCAATTCATTGCTTTCCTGAGGAATCAGGGAAAATGACTTTTTTGTCCTTTGGATTTTTAGTTTTCTTTTGTCTTGAAGGAGACTAAATTTCCCAGTCCTTTCTCTTTTCTGCTCGGTTCCTTAAGGGCAATTTCCCCTTCATTTGTATCCTCTTCCTGAAGTATTTCCTTTCCAAGATTTCTTCCTTAAGCCCCACATATACTTTTAAATCCTTTCTCTGTGTCAGTGCTCTGATTTCCCAGGACTCTCTCTTATTATTGTCATGTTTAAGTCTAAACACCCAGAACTTTCTCTTTCTGAAAGTGTTTTTATATCAATTTCCATACAGTGTTTCTAGATAGTTTACCTTTCCACAAAGACCTGGGGCAGGAGCTTAAAATATGATTCTACTGTAAATTAGTGTTTATTTTTGTACTTACGGGTAACTTGCAGTTTTAATGTTCCCTGTCTTCCGGGTACTCTGAAGGCATAAGATTTGTGTGGTTTTAACTTGATCCGCTTACTGACCTATGTAACTGGGGGACTGGGTAGGTATGGAGAGATTCAGATTTCCAACAGCTATTATTACCTCAGCTACTTCTACACTGACTTTTGGAAAGTATTGCCAGAAATTTATACAGGATTGGCTAGCACTTCTGTGTGTTAAAATAGAAAAAAAAAAAAAAAATGCTTGAATTGTAGGTATATTACTTGTAGCAATTGTTTTCATAATATTTCTTAGTCATAGAAATAGTCTGAAGCAAAGCCTATAGACATCTTTTAGAGTTTTCTGAATTTTTTAAAGTTTATTAAAATGGTATGAGGTTTAAAAGAAAAAGAAGCTACTTTTGCCATTAGCATAGAGTTGTTAACAGGTTTAATCTAAGATTTTAAAACAATCACTATTATCACACTTTTTAATCCCAAAAGAGCAACAAAATATCAAAGAATAGTCCTTAGAATGAAAATTTTTTTCAAATGTCCTTAATATTTTTACCTCTACCTATGAATACTTTATCATAGATGACACTAATCTTGGACTGTATTTTGGAACCACTAGAGTATTCGTCTTTTTTTTTTTTTTTTTTTTTTTTTTTTGAGACAGAGTC
This sequence comes from Macaca nemestrina, assembly GCF_043159975.1. Classification (NCBI taxonomy): domain Eukaryota; kingdom Metazoa; phylum Chordata; class Mammalia; order Primates; family Cercopithecidae; genus Macaca; species Macaca nemestrina. The sequence goes on along the minus strand of NC_092131.1, from coordinate 147,303,442 downwards.
GCACTCTGTTCCCCAGGCTGCAGTGCAGTGGCACCATCTCAGCTCACGGCAAGCTCCGCCTCCCAGGTTCAGGCCATTCTCCTGTCTCAGCCTCCTGAATAGTTGGGACTACAGGCACCTACCACCACGCCCAGCTAATTTTTTGTATTTGTAGTAGTGACAGGGTTTCACCATGTTAGCCAGGATGGTCTCAATCTCCTGACCTCGTGATCCACCCGCCTCAGTCTCCCAACGTGCTGGGATTACAGGCACGAGCCACTGTGCCCAGCCAAGTATGCATCTTTGATAAGGTAACTGAGACCCAGAAAGGCTAAGTAACTTACCCAAATTAATGTAAGAGCTATGAACAGTCCAGGGTCTTTTCTAATGTATCATGCTGACTTTTTTATGTTTTAGTAATAGCAGTGAAAACCTTTTATAAGGGCTACATGTTTGTTTGTATTTTATTTGTTTCTGATTCTTTTTTGGCTCATCTGTATGATAAGAGTATACTATGTTGACAAAACATTTGTTTATTTGCCCTGCGAACACTATTGTATTACTAACAGTCTTACGGGAAAATTTTATGAGAAAAAATTTTCCTACACTCTTCAGGATTTTTCTTTTTTTTTTTTTTGAGACAAGATCTCACTATGTTGTCCAAGCTAGAGGGTAGTGGCTATTTACAATCAGAGCCACAGTGCACTGCAGCCTCGATCCTCCTGCTTCAGTCTCCCAAGTTAGCTGAAGTTACAGCTAGGTACCTTACTTTTCTCAGTTTTAACCAATGGGCTAGAACCGAAAACTTCAAATTCTCAATGTAAAAAGGAAATTCTGTCGTTTTAATTTTCACAACACATTATAACACGGTATTTAACTTAAAATGTATGAAAGATATTGCACCAAGAGTTAGTACTAAGATGCCACGCTGAATTATTGATGTAATATTGCTATTTGTCAATGAGGAGCAAAAATATTAAGGTTTTTTTCTGTACTTTCTGCTTTGCCCTCTATTTTTTATAGGTATGCTTTATGTCTCATACTAAATCTGTGAGTATCAATTGTGCATTTTTCTATATTCATTATAACCACTAGCACAGAGACTGGTAATCAGTTGACTTGTAAAAATCCATTAATTATTAAACTACGTAAGAAATAACACTGGGAGAAAAATAGTATTATATTAGAATGAGTGGTGAAAGCACCAGCAGGTACAGAGGCAAATGGACACATAGCTACCAACACACATTCAGCAGAGGGAAGAGAGTACTCCAGAGACTAGGATGGAGGCACTTCCCATCCTAGAAGAGCCACAAAGGCCCACGGAAAGATATAGACAGGTAAATAACTGGGATTTGCAGAGGACACATTAGAAAAAGGGTTGTTCCTCCATGGGAATGGTTAAGGGGTCACGGGCAAAGATCTAGCAGGACTTCATCTTAGTGAAGACAGAGGGTTCAGCTCTGAGTAAAGGGTGTGACAGTCACGGAGAAGGCAACTCCCCACCAGGTGGGGACCCAGCCCTGGGCACTGAGATCCAAGGAGGACAGGTGAGAGGCACAGTAAATCAGCATCCCCTTCTCCCTTCATGCTTTCCTCCTCTTCCCTATCAATCTCATTTAAGCCTTTTTTCTCCTGCCCTAAACATTTATTTTCAGACTCTTGTAAATTTTCTCCAAACCTGTCATTCTCGCACAACTCTATGGTCCTTTTTTGTTGTTGTTGTTCTCTGCCTTGTCAGCTTCTAAATATTTACGCTTATGTCACAATCTGAACGCTATTTATATTTTATCCTACCTACATACAGGAGAAGAAACAAGTAATAAAGGAGGTACACGCAAAAAGTAGCTAGGCATGGTGGCTCACACTTGTAGTCCCAACGCTTTGGGAGGCTGAGGCAAGAGGATTGCTTGAGCCCAGGAGGTTCAGGCTGCAATGAGCTATGATAGCACCACTGCACTCCAGCCTGGGCAACAGAGTGAGACCCTGTTTCTAAAAACTAAAAATAAATTTTTAAAAGAGACACTTAGGAAAAGTACAAGTTACAAAGAACCACAATGTTGCTGAGAAAAACACTCAAAACGTTTAACAAATTAAAAATTCAACCTATAACTTCCGTATAAATAGCATCAGAAATTAAAGAAACATTACAATTGATACCACAAAACACAAAGGATAAGAAACTGCTATGAAAAATTATATGCCAACAAATTGGATAATCTAGAAAATGGATAAATTCCTAAGACATATAATAACCTACTGAGATTGAAACAGAAAAAGAAATAGAAAATTCAAACAGAGTAGTAATGAGTAAGAAAATTGAATCAGTAATACAGACTCCCATTAAGAAAAGACTATGACCAGACGGCTTCACTGCTAAAATCTACAAATATTTAAATAAGAACTAATACCAATTATTCTCAAACTCTTTCAAAAAATTGAAGACAGGGAAATAATTTCAAATTCATTGTATGAGGCCAGTATTACCTTACACCAAAGCCAGACGAGAATACTAAAATGATGGAAAATTACAGATAAATATCCCTGATTAACACAAATGCAAAAGTTCTCAAAAAAAATACCAGCAAATCAAATTCAACGACACATTTCAACAACAGATCAAAATGATCATATACCATAATCAAATGGCATTTATCTCTGGTATGCAAGGATGGAGCAACATACTCAAATCTATAAATGTGATCATCATTCTAACAAAATGAGGGATAAAAATTATGATCACCTCAATAGATGAGAAAATCTTTTGACAAAATTCAACAGTTTTTCATGATAGAAACTCTCAATTGATTAGATATAGAGGGAAAGTACCTCAGCACAATAAAAGGCCACACACGACCGTCTCCTGACTAACACTCTTAAAGGTGAAAAGTTGAGAGCCTTTCCTCTAAGATCAAGAACCAGACAAGGATGCCCTGTATCATCTCTTCTTTTTAACATAGTACTAGAAGTCCTATTCAGAGCAATCAGGCAATAGAAACAAAGAAAATGCATCCAAATGGGAAACTAAGTAGTTGAACTGTCTCTAGTCGCTGACAACATTATTTTATATACAGAAAACTAAAGACTTTGCCAAAACAAAACCTATTTGAACTGATAAAGTCAGCAAGACACAAAATCAACATAAAAAAATCAGTAGCATTTCTATACACTAACAACAAATTATCTGGAGAAACAAAAGGAAATCTCATTTATAAAAGCCTCAGAAAATTCACAAGAGTAAATTTAATCAGGAGGGGAAAGATCTCTATACTAAAAACTATAAAATATTGAGCAAATAAATTGAAGATTACACAAATACATGGAAAGATGGAAAGATATTCTTCACGGATGGGAAGAATCAATATTGTTAAAATGTCCATACTGCCCAAAGCGATCTACAGATTCAACACAATTCCCATCCAACTTCTAATGACACCACCCCCAGAATTTTTTTTAATTCCGAAAGTCTTATAGAACCACATGAGACTCTGAATAGCCAAAGCAATCTTGAGCGAAAAGGAACAAAGCTGAAGGCATCACAATAACGGATTTCAACGTATTTTACAAAGTGATTGTAATCAAAACAGCGTGAGTCTGGTACAAAAACAAACACATTCACAAATCAAACAGGACAGAAAGCTCACAAATACACCCATGCATTTACGGTCAATTGATTTTTGACATAGGTACCAAGAATACCAAATGGGGGAAGGACAGTCTCTTCAATAAATGATGTAGATAGATATCTACAAAAAGTAGATATCTACATGCAGAAGACTGAAATTGGACAGTTATCTTACACCATATTCAAAAATCAATTAAAAATAGATTCAAGTTTTAAATATCATACCTGAAACTGTAAAACCACAAGAAGAAAACATGGAAGAAAAGGTCCACAACATGGGTCTGGGAAACGAGACTTTGGACGTGACTGCAAAAGCACAGGCAACAAAAGCAACAATAGATAAAACAGATGGTATCAAACCAAAAAGCCTCTGCAAAAGAAACAACAAAGTGAAGGGCCATACAACAGAAGAGGAGAAAATATTTTCAAACTATTCACTCAACAAGGGACTAATCTCCAGAATATACAAGGAACTCAACAACTCACTAGCAAGAAAATAAATTACCTGATTTTAAAATGGGCAAAGGACCTAAACTGACATTTCTCAAAAGATAACATATAAGTGGCCAACAGGTATATAAAACAATGCTCAGGCTCATAATCCTTATGGAAATGCAAATTAAAACCACAATGAGAGGTCACCTGGCACCTGTTAGAGTAACTTTCATCGAAAAGATAATGTGTTGATGAGGATGTGGCATAAAAGGAACTCTCACACATTCCTGGTGGGAATGTAAATTAGTATAACCAGTATGGAAAATGGTATGGAGGCTCCTCAGAAAACTAAAATTAGAACTACCATATGATCCTGTAATCTCACTTCTGGATATATATCCAAAGGAACTGAAATTAATATGCCAAAGAGATATCTGTACTCTCACTTTCATTGCAGCATTATTCACAATGGCCAAGATACAGAATCAACACAAGTGTCCTTCAGTGGATGAATGGATAAAGAAAATGTGGTACATGCATGCAAGGGAATACTAGTAATACAGCCTTTAAAAGGAGGGAAATCCTGTCATTTCCAACAACATAGATGAATCTGGAAGACATTATGCAAATTGAAATAAGCCAGGCACAGAAAGACAAATAACACATGATTTCACCTATATGTGAAATCTAAAAATGTTCAACTCACAAAAGTAGTTACCAGAGGTCAGAGGAGCTGAAAAAAGAAGGAATAGGGAATTGTTGATGAAAGGGTAGAAAGTTTCAGATAGAACAGGTTTGGGAATCTGTTGCACAAAACAGTCACTATACTCAATAGTAATGCACTAAATCAAATGTCTTAACCTAATAAATCATAGGTAATCAAACTGATGAATGCTAATTTGGTGGATTTAATTATTCCACATTTTATGCATGTATCAAAACCTTGCACTTTACCCTTGTATACTTGTTAATTAACATAAATGTATACTTGTTAATTAACAATAAAAATAATAAAAAATTAAAAATTGGACCTAGGACTTCCAGGTAGCTGAAGAAAATGACAGCTGTCTAGCTACCTGTTTTCCACGTTTTCTCCAAAAGCAATACACAACAAGAAAGGGGAAATAAATCTGCACAAAAAACATACACTGAGCATAATTTAAAGACAGAATGCTGATACTTCAAACTAGCACTTAGAAAAGAGAAAAATCATCATAACTACACTATCTACACAATTTCTAATGTTCCTGCCCCACTCTTGCCTTTCCTTTAAATTCTGTGGTGAGCAAAGGCAGATTGAAAAAACCTGCCAGGGATACAGAAGAGAGAAGCTAGCAAAAGGACATGTAATGGACCTAAAATCACCTGTAATAATTAAGCATCCTAGCCTTCATGTACACAAACAATAAACAGAAAACGTAATTACAAGGAAAATGCTGCTTACAATAGGGACAAAGACTATGTGCTTAGTAAATGTGCATACTTAATATATAAAATCTATAAGAATAATTGTTAAATACCTATTAAATACATAAAAATAGAGTTGAACAAATAGAAAGAAATTAGCCTGTTACTGGAAGTGATGACAACAATTTAAGGATGTAAGTTCCTCCTAAGTCAGTTTATAAACTTAACACTACCACAACAAAAAATACTAACAATCTTCTTATGGATAAATATACAAGTAAATACAGATACATGTTTGTACATGTGTCATTATTTGTACATGGATTTCCTAGTTCTGTCTGCTGACAGGGCCTAAAAAGAATGATACCTCAGAAGCCGTAAGCAAACCCATAACCCAGCTCTTGGGTTATAAATACCAGTTTTTCAATAGAGTCAGAAATCCTTGGGAAAATTGTTGGACTCTTCCAGATCTAAGAGTAAGAAAACACAAAATAAACCTGAACTATCTTGTGGTGCCAGAGAGTAAGGAAGTAAATATCTTGTGGTGCCAGAGAGACAGGCAACATTGATGGAAAACAGGAACCAATTTTAAGATCCTAATAGAAAAATCTGGGATAATTTGAACAGTAAAATAACGGCAACTTTGTACTATAGCACAGAGAACAAATATCCTTGAATCCATACCAATATAAATAAATTATTGAACAGATAAAAGTGGGGGAAATGATACAGTGATTCATTACAGAGGAATTCCAATTAGAAGGAATGGTGGAATTATAAAATCACCATTAGGCAAACACAGTAATAGTTATCGCAGGCAAGAGCCACCAATTAGAGGACAAAACCGTGATAAGAAACAGTACATTCACATCATCAACAAGAATCTTCCCGTAAGAACTTATTAACCAAACAGGATAAAACAGCAACTTTACAATGAAGAAACCTGACAGTCACCTTCTTGACCAGGTGATCTAAGCTGACGTCACAGCAATGGGACTGATCAATGTCAAAGACCCTGAGAAATGATGCAGGAGGAAGTCATATCATTTTTGTGATATTTTTGCCAAAAATGTATATCCTTGATCTAATCATGAGAAGGTATCAGCAAACCCAAATTGGGTAACAGTCTCCAAAATGACTCACCAGTATTCCTCAAGTGGATCAAGGCTATGAAACACACACAAAAAATAAAAATAATGAGACTGAGAATGTGTGTATGGAGTCTCAGGACTAAGCAGACCTGATAACTAAACGTAATATGGAATTTTAGATTGGTTCTTGAACAAATCCATGCCATTAGTAAGAAAATCAGTAAAATGTGAATAAGGTATATATATTAGTTAATAGTATTACATGAATATTTAATATGCTGGTTTCAATGATTATATTTTATGTAAGATGTTAACATAGGGAAAGATATTTTAAAGGTTATAGGAACTCAAAATAGTTACAACTTTACTGAGGTTTATAATTAGTTCAAAATAAAAAGATTTTTTAAACAGAAGCAAGAAATGTAACATACAATCAAACTTTCTTCCACCAAATTTTCTACTGAAATACTGCCAAATGGGCTCAAAATTATTAATTTTCTAACAGATATTTTTGGCCATTGACTATTTGCCAGGCACTGTCTGATGAGAGGAATACAGTGATGAACAGGACAGAAAAGCCAAGTCTACAGTCAGTAAACAATCATGTTTTAATGGGGTTCAGGGGAGACAAAAGGAAGAAATGCATATGTAAATGTTAAAATGTGAGCTAAGAACAATGGACTGCAATGCAGGCAAATGGAAGAGCAAATGCAGTGCCACTGAGGTAGGAGCACGTTTCAGGATACCTGCATTTTTCTTATTTCACCATTTTCCCATGGGAAAATTAACTTGCACCATCCTCAAATAATTCTTTCCTACCAGGTAAATGTTCTAGCATTTAACAGCTTTCATAAATCTTTGTCAAGCAACCACCTGCCAACAATTCCCATGTCAACCTTAACTGCAAAACCCTAGTCTGATCCCACAGCATCTTGTGATATGAGGATTGTGCTAACTTGGTTCTATCAACGTTCACAGCTCTGTGATCTTTTCCCAAGTGATTTTGAAGAATCTATTGACATCTTATCTAAGAACGTAGCACCCGAGCGCATCTGTGCAATTCAGAGAGCCTGTTTCTCCAAAATGCTGAGGTAAAGCACTCTCTCACAACCATACATAATAGAAACATTCTGCTCTCTGCATCTAGAACAGAAAAAGTATAAAATCAGTTAATTATGTCATCTTTCATTGTAAATAAACTATGTGTGCTGTATTGGCACAGCAATGCTGTGAGCAAAAAATGATACTCTAGAAACTGAACATAACGTAACTGTTCTTATATCACATTTTACATTTTATTTATTTGCACAAATAAAGTGATATAAACAACTACAAGCCAAATTTCCTACTATTGCGCTCATGTGGTTAAGGAAAATATCCATGTTCCAAAAATCTCCCCCTTGCTGGTTCCCAGTATTTCAGGAAGTGCCTCGGGGTGTTTCATATACAAAAGCCAATCTATCAGCTACAGTCACCCTATAACAGCAGCCATGACTTTTCTACTCCCTTACAGTGGATGTCCTCTGCTCAGTAAGCTCCTTGACAGTAGCTCAGGCTTCTGCTGTTGATCGTCCCAAACCTCAGAGAACGCCATTATCTCTGCAAGGGTGCTGCCCCCTCCATGTCTCCTATGTCACTACTCCAAGTTTCAAACTACTGTATTCCTAGAAGAAACAAAGAACATTTCCCTCCTTACTTGATGCCATGCTCTGTTTCCTGGGAGACTTACACAAACTGCCCAGGCCCCACCGGCCAAGGTTCATTCAAGAAAATGGTTTGACCCCTCTAAATTTGTTTGGAATAGTTCTCGCTTCTGGGATCAACAAGTAAAAAATAAAAAACCTGTGGGGCTGATTCTTTTGGTCCCCTCTATTCCTATCCTCTCTAAAAGCTGAGAAACGTAGTATCTCTTCTCCTGGTGTATAAAGAAAAATATATAAACATCTCCTCCCTATTCCTTTAAACATCAGACACAATTACCCCTATGATCTTCATCTGGGGCCACCCACCATCCCAGCTATAGAGCTTCCAGACGCTTTGCAATTACAAGTAACAACAAACTATTTGTTACTACTGTTTTTTTTTTGTTTGTTTGCTTGTTTTGAGACAGAGTCTCGCTCTGTAGCCCAGGCTGGAGTGCAGTAGCGTGATCTCTGCTCACTGCAACCTCTGCCTCCCAGGTTCAAGCGATTCTCCTACCTCAGACTCTGGAATAGCTGGGATTACCACCATGCCCGGCTAATTTTTGTAGTTTTAGTAGAGAGGGGGTTTCACCATGTTGGCCAGGCTGGCCTTGAACTCCTGACATCAGGTGATCTGCCCACCTCAGCCTCCCAAAGTGTTGGGATTACAGGTGTGAGCCACCGCGCCCAACCAATTTATAAAAGCACCTTGTAAACTACAAAGCATGCTACAAATGTTAACTGTTAGGATTTGATTGATTCTTTTTGTATTTTTTCTAATTTGGTCATGACGTTTCGTTCATGAAAGTAACTACTAACTCTATCCGTTCCCTGATAGAGAGTGCAGGGATTTGGTGATGGTGATTACAGTGGGTCTTTTACAGGATATTTCTTTATCATGGCAGATGGCCTAATACCTAAGTGTCTGACCTGTGTTCAATTGTCCTTCTCACAGAAAAATCGTTTCTACCGGCAGACACCCTTGTGGCTCTAGTCTGACCTGTGTCCGGTTTACTTCTACTAAGATAGCCACTCTCTAGGAGAGCCCCAAGCAGGAAAGAAGTTAGGTTCAGGTGTGGTAGTCCCACGAAACACAGAGGCTGCAACTCAACAAGACACATGAAATAAAAACAGCAATGTATTACTTACAGATCACAGAGAAGGCCCCATGCTGCACAGGATCAACAAGAAGTAGGAAGCCATCTGGGGCATGTACACTCAATGAGCACATGGGGAGGGAGAGAGAGAGGGACCTACATGCCAAAGCCATTACAGGGGTCCAGAGCATTACCCAAGCAGGCTTCTAGCAGGGAGTTGCGATTAGTGATTTACAGCAGGTTGACACAAGTTCTGTGGAGTCACAATGTGAATGAGAGTGGTCACTGAAGCATATCTGTGCAGTCTGTGCAGGTTATGGAGTCAGCAGGGTAAGACAAATAGATTAAATCTAGCTGTCCCATAAAGGAGTGGCTACCAAGAGGTGATTGTATAAGACAGATATCTGGATCAACATTAGGGAACTGGAGAAGGCAGAAATGGGAAACCGAGTCAAGGTTGACTAAGGTCTGCTTCTGAAATGGGAAAGTTAAATCTATATTCACAATAAATGCAAAGACAACAAAATTATAAGAATTTACTATAATTATTTCTTAAAGCTTACAAGAATTGGTGCTCTGATTTCCATTTCCTGTATTATTTTTCAATAGCTAAAGTTATTTTTTCCCAAGCAGAAGGAAAGTTATTTTTATTTTAAAAAAATAATTATGCCTGAGGAAACGGTAATGTTGTCTTCTTTTTCAAGAAGCCTTGGTGCATTTTCATGGACACTGGCATAGGCAATAGCAATGATACATATTTTTAAAAGTAAACCAAAGTTATGTGGTGAGTGTGCAGGACACCTAATAGAGTGGATTATATTCACGTGTCCTCCCACTTCACTTTGGGCAAATCTCCATTAATATAATAGTAATCGTATTATATGATTACTGTTACTTACAAGACTAACTCCCATAGAGCTGGGCTATACTCTTCTGTGAATCCCTAGATCTAGGCAAAGTTCCAAACATATAGTACGTACTCAATATGTAGTCCATAGATAAGAGGAAAAAATACTTTAAGTTAAAAAATAAAGTTGGTCTAGATCATATACCTTAAATCAGTAGGCCATAGACAAGATCTCGCCCTCACTTGAAATACATTTACCAATTAGAAAAGCTGGCCGGGCACCGTGGCTCATGCCTGTAATCCTAGCACTTTGGGAGGCCAAGGTCGGCAGATTGCTTGAGCCCAGGAGTTTGAGACCAGCCTGGGCAACATGGTGAAACCCTATCTCTACAAAAAAAAAAAAAAATTAGCTGGGCATTGCCTTGCACGTCTGAAGTCCCAGCTACTGGGGAGGCTGAGGTAGGAGGATCACCTAAGCCCTGGAGGTCAATGTTACAGTGAGCCGCGATCATGTCATTGTACTCCAGCCTGGGCAATAGAGGGAGACCTTATAACAACAGAGGGAGTGGGGGAGGGAGGGAGACAAATTAGAATAGCTTATCCCCACAATTCCTATTTTTCAGCATTTCTTTAAATACCAGCAACACTGCTTTCACATTCCCAACATGGCATCAGTCCATTAGAGGTAAATTGCAGCTACCCTCATTTGTACATCACAGTTCGTCACTAGCTCACTTTACTCACTAACATAACCCATTGTACCTGAAAGACATTTGATTTTATGAATCCTTGACCAGATGATCTATATGGTTTCTTCTGTTATACGTTTTATTAACCCTTATCCTCTTGCACATAATCCTGGGCTTCTCCAGAAGACAACTGCTGTCTTCCTTTTGAAATCCCACATTGTTCAATATGACTACAGCCACAGCAGCTGAGTCCTGCCATACAAAGCACACTATGCACACAGGTAGAAGGTGGGATTCATTTCTGTCCATTCTGGAATCTGAATCATTTTGTAAAATAAAAGATCAGGGAGCTATAAACTTTATGTAGATATCGATGCCTTCTTACTCCTTTTCTTTCTGAAACAGGGAAAAACCATATCTTATGTAGGATCTTCTTGGAAAGAATCTGTTACTTAAGCAGCTAGCTACTTAAAAAATATATGAAAAAAACTATGATTTATGCTTTTCAGAGAGCTTTCACATACATTGCCTCATTTATTCTTTACAGCAACGTGTTCCTAACTAGACAAAATGAACATACGACTCTCCTTACAACACTAGTACCTAATACTCAGTGGACTCAATGAATGATTAAAGTCAGATGAACACCTCAAATAGGCTAAGAGACTAATTGTTCTACATCTTTAAGAGACCTCAGGTATTATCTAGTTTTTAAAAACAGAAAACAGGTGCTATGAAAGCCTCAAATTTGCCCAAGGTCACACATCTAGCTACTGACACAGGAAAGGGAAGAAATCTGTTTTGTCTTAACTTGCTGTTTCTATAAAGCCAAAGTATTCTTCATCCCATTACAGAAGGTTAAATTTGCAGGACAGTTTTATTGGTTAGATTTTTTTTTAACTACATGGAAGGTTGATGGAGGTGTCTGAACGTTCCCGTATTATGAAGAACAAATCTAAATTTCCCTCGAAGATAAAAAATACATTAAAATTCTCACTCATAAGTAGGCATGTCAATCAGCCTGTCACAGAAGACATAGCCAGACTGAATCAGAGAAAAGGCCCAGCTTTGGCGAGAAAATACAAATGATACACTTTAAATATTCTCACTGTCTCTAGCCTCAAGTTCATCTGGCACAGACAGGTGAGCTCTCAAAAAAAATATCCTCCTGCCAAGTTGATGGATTTTCATTAAGGTTTTTCTCTAATGGCATTTTTGAGGCTTGAAGATAATAGTTCATTTCTCTTTCAACAAATTCACAAAAACATTCCAAATATCAGGAAATATGTTGGTGAAAAAAGTGGTTATATATCGTATATGTGTTTGGATAGTGTGGACCCCAGGTTATGTGTTTAATTTAAAATCACAGTTTCTCAAGTCTTCAGAGGGAATGATTATGAAAAATATGGGCCCAGAGTGGCTTTATCACTAACTCACTGTATGAACTTGAATTTAAATCTGTTTTCTTACTTGTGAAATGAGTTCTCCAGTGCCTTGCCCAGTGTTATTGTGAGAATCCAACTTGATTTTCCTCATCTGATTCTCATGCATTTACACTGCTATTAGGATCAGGAGAGTTGACGGCAAGCCTGATCTTGACCTCAAGGGTATGTCACTTCCCTCTCCGGGACTCTGTTCTCTTATCAGTAAATTAAGGGAGTGTAGAGGGGAGGGGTGGTGGGATGTTTTCCCTGAAGTTCCTCACAGCACTGATATTCTATGGGCTACAAATCAGTATGACATACTAAGAATAATATGTCAAAACTACCGAGGACACAGAGAGAAACAAAGGCATGCTAGCCGACCAGCTATAGCTTCTTACCAGCTGTGCAAGTGTCAAAGACAGCAAGAGCATCTTTACAGAATAATTCTCAGAGCCTTTGGAAGAGACTGCTAACAAAAGACTTCCTGGCAGTCCCCCCATCCCTAAGAATCCACAGTGGAGAAGGCTTGTCCCCTCAAGGACAGCTCTTAGTGCAAAAGTATACTCCGAAGAAGACAGAAGAGTGTGGATGAGTAGAATCATGAAGGGGAAGTACTGGAGATGAAACAGGGAAGTGAAATATACCAGGATGTCTAAGTGGAGCCAAACATGACTTGCATTTTTGTGTAACTAGTGAAACCTTAAAACCTCTCTGGCATCTCTCTGCATGAGATAGTATTATTAAATTCTCTGTGTGGGACTGTTTTCTGATTTGGAAAATCTGGATGAGAGTGGGAAATGAAGATAGACCAGGAAAAGAAATTGCTCTCCATTTAGCCCTTAGCACTGGTTTCAAACGTCAAAGGGGAGATGGTTTAGGACTAAAGTATGAAAGACGATGTAAGTTGCTGATAGTAGCTGGGATGTTGCTCAGGAACCAGACCACGCAATGCAACAGAACAGAAAACAGTTATCTTGACGGAGATTCCCCTCCCAATAGACAACGGCTCTGAGAACACAGGGGAAAAACACTCTGTGCACAAACAACGTTTGTGCTTATGTTTGCACAGTGTTGTCCTTAGGCTCCAGTTCAGGCAATACTGAAATCCCTTTAAGTGGATTTCAGGGTAGCAGATGTCAACACGATGCTAAAACAAGAACACAAAGAAGGTCCTCCATAGGATTACACATGACAGGCTGTTTTCAGAGGAATTCCCAGAAGTCCTAAGAAGATTCAGAAGAGACTGAAAGTCTCACATGATCAGATGGGTAACTGACACTAATAGGTCATTTATAATATTAGGCTTTACAAAAGTTGGCTCTTCTTTCCATTTCTGAATTATCGATGTAGTTTATTTGGGGACAACCACACAATGATGATGCCTCCAAGGTGTCAAGTGTGGTATCATGGGATGGAGCTTGCAACTATTTATAAGCCCCCAGATTCCTCCTATCATCTGACCTGTAACTGGCACTACATTTCATCCCTTAACTCTAGAGTTATACTAACTCCTTTCTTACTACCTACATGCAGTTATCAAATTTAGTCATTTCATTTGTTGTATTTTTATTTTTTATGGATAGTGTGTGTATATATATGTATGGCATACATGAGGTATTTTGATACAGGCATGTAATGCATAATCATATCAAGATAAATGGGATATCCATCACCTCAAGCATTTATCCTTTGTGTTACAAACAACCCACTTATATTCTTTTAGTTATTTTTAAATGTGCAATGGAATTATTAGTGACTCTAGTCAGCTGGTAGAGCTATCAAATACTACATCTTATTAATTCTTTCTAACAATTTTCTGTGCTCACTAACCGTTCCCAATTTCCCCCGCCACCCCATACCACCACTACTCTTCTCAGTCTCTGGTAACCATCATTCTACTCTCTGTCTACATTAGTTCAATTGTTTTAATTTTTAGCTCCCACGAGTAAGTCAAAACATGCAAAGTTTGTCTTTTCTATTTCTGTGAAGAATGTCGTTGGGTTTTTGTAAAAGGAATTGCAATAAACATGTAGACTTCTTTGGATAGTATAGTCATTTTAACAATATTGATTCTCCCAACTCATGAACATAGAGTATCTTCCCATTTTTCTGGTGAACTCTTCAAATTTTTTTATTAGTGTTGTATAGTTTTTACTATAGAGCTCTTTCAATTTTTTGGTTAATTGCTAGGTATTTACTTTTATCTTTAGCTATTGTAAATGGGATTACTTTTTAAATTTCTCAGATTATTTGCATTGGCATATAAAAATGCTACTGATTTTTGTATGTTGATTGTGTATTTTGCAACTTTACTGAATTTGTCGGTTCCAAGAGGTTTTTGGTGAAGTCTTTAGGTTTTTCCAAATATAAGATCATATCACCTATAAACAGAGGTAATGTGACATCTTTTGAAATTTGGATGCCCTTTCTTTCTCATCTGATTTCTCTAGTTAGGACTTCCAGTACTGTGTTGATGAACAATGTCCAAAGTGGGCATCCTTTTCATGTTCTATATCATAGAGGAAAGGCTTTCAGGTTTTCCTCATTCAGTATTGTGGGAGATTAGTCAGGGTGGTGGGAGAAATTATAGGAATAGAAGCAAACCTTCTTGGAAGGCCAGGGATTTTTGCAAAAACTTCAAAAGATAATTTGGCTGAAGGCAGCCAGATTCTCTTTTCAGGAGCATGAGCGCTTAGGGTGTAGACAAAAGAAATGTAGAAGAGTTTACCTAAATAGCTTGTTTACTCGTGTTGTCCTAAAACTAACCTTTGATTATTCATGTGCAGGACTGCTTTCTACTTGGGGGGTCAGCAATATTATTTACCCACGAAAAGTGTTGACTCAAGACTTTGTCATTAAATCTGTACTAAACTAGAAGTAGACTACTGCTACAACTCTTTCTGTGAACGTCCTGGTCCCCTAGCCCACTCTTTCACTGGATACTGTGTCTGAGTGCATTCTGTCATCCGTCGTTCGGCCAGGGTCTGAGGATTGGACCTGATAGGTGGCGCCCCATGAGAGGAATGCTGCAACAAATCGCAACAGAACCCTCAAAAACAAAGGTGAAGAAGACTGTGCAGTCAGTAAATCAGCAAGTCATTGGTGCCCACTCGTGATTTCCAAGTTCGAGGAAATTGTTCAGACTAGGGTTTCATCATGGGACAACAGTTATCAACTCAACAGAAACAGTATATAAAATTATTGAAATAACTGCTTAAAGCTAGCAGAGCCTCAGTTTCGCAGGCTCAGTTAAGGGACCTAATGCAAACTGTTGTATCCCATAACCCATAGCTCCCAGAAGAAGGTACGCTAGACATAGAGCTCTATGAACAAGTGAGGAGAAATCTTAAACAACATCATGTGCGAGGACAACAGGTCCGAGTAACATCTTTAACATTATGGGCTTTAGTTAGGGCAGCCAAAGGGGCAGGAGGAAGAACCGTCACCTACCTTACTGCCTCCTTAACCCTCAGCCCCACTATCACTGGGCCAGAATAACAAAGAGGAAACAGAGGTTTTGCCTGAGTCCCCTCCTCCAATAAATTGGAAAAAAGACAAGGGATAGGCTACAGCTATGGGATCCTGTCTCAGTCAAGTGGCATTAGAAGGTGAGCTCTTAGCCTGTCCCAGTAATGCAAGATCAACAAGGCAAACAGATAAAAAGGGGCATTAGAGAAAATGGAGCCACTAGACCATTTACAAGAGGGTTAATTGAGGTCACTCTGCAGACCTCTTTCTGATAATGGCCATTGTTATCTCTTCCCTACCACTGACGTGGCTCTGTTAAAATCCTATTTGGGTAGAACAGTAGCCTTTAAAGTGCAAGAAATTACAAAGAGCCCATGAATTAGTTGAGGAGCCATTAAAAGTCGGCCATATAGAACTGTCAAACAGTCCTGGAAATTCGCCCATTTTTGTCATTCCCAAAAAGTCTGGTAAACGGAGACTTTTACATGACTTGCATGCTATTAATGCTAATTTGCAACCTATGGGGCTCCTTCAGTCGGGGCTCCCCTCCCCCACGGCGATTCCTCAAGACTGGTCTATAATCATTTTTGACTTAAAAGACTGCTTTTATACTATTCCACTTGCAAAGCAGGACAGAGAAAAATTTGCATTTACAATACCAGCTATCAATAATGAAAGGCCATCTTGCCATTTCACTGGAAAGTGCTTCCTCAAGGAATGCTGAACAGTCCTACCACATGTTAGCATCATGTAAGTCAGGCTTGCTCCCCAGTAAAAAAAATAAAATAAAAAATAAAAAAATCCTAATTGCAAGATTATTCATTTTTCAGATGGTATTTTACTAGCAACCCCAAGGGAGCCAATGCTTTTAAGTTTATATACCTCTGTCGTGAAGAATACACAGTTAAGAGGTTTAATCATAGCACCTGAAGAACTACAAATGTCCCCTCCTTGGAAATATTTTGGATACATACTAACTTCCCGGTCAGTAAGACCTCAAGAGGTTAAATTAAATACTGGCAACTTACATACCTTAAACGATTATCAGAAATTACTAGGCAATATTAATTGACTTCAGCCCACCTTGAGCATAACTACTGGTAAGTTAAAGAACCTCTGTTTCATCTTAAAGGGCAATACAGCCCTAGCCTCTCCTAGATACTTAACTCCTGCAACAAAAAGGGAAATTGAAGAGATAGAACAAGCCATCTCTCAATGGCAACTAGATCACATTGACCCATGGTATTCAGTTTGATTATTTATTTTTCCTACCAAACCCTCCCCTACAGGATTAACAGGACAGATGGCCCCAAAGCTATGCCCAAAAAATGCCAGTACCAAAACACTCTCTCCCTATATCCAGTCGGTCAGTAAAGTCATCTATTCAGGCCGCAGACGATGCAATCAGTTGCTAGGTTATGACCCTGATATCATCAGGATTCCTTTAAGTAAAAAGCAATTCAAAGCAGTATTGCCCTTATCTACGGACTTGCAAATAGCACTCTCTGATTACACAGGTCATGTAGAGCATGCCCTTCCTGCTGACAAACTCCTTCAGTTTTTATCTCATATTTCTGTGGTTTTGCCTAAAAAAGTAATTCAATCCCCCATACCTAACACTTTAACACTGTTTACTGATGGCTCACATAAACATGGAAAAGTGGCTGTCTGATGGAGATCACGTAATTTCCTCACTGGTTCTGGATTTACTAACACTCAAAGAGCTGAGGTTGGAGCCTTAGTATTGGCTCTGGAGACTTTTTCCACTCAGCCCATCAATATTGTTAGTGACTCTGCTTACTCTGTTTATATTTTGTAGAACTTTGAGACAGCCCTAATTAAGTCCACTCTGGAGCCCACCCTGCGTACCCTTTTTCTCCAACTTCAGCATTTGCAAGATCACCATACACATTCTATTTTTATCACACATATTCGAGCCCACAGCTCACTGCCTGGCCCACTGGCTTATGACAGTGATCAAGCAGACTTACAGGTTATGACATCACTGCTTGACCAAGCCACCCAATCGCATCAATTTTTCCACCAAAACTGGAGAAACTTATCTAAACAATTTCAACTTACCCAAAGACTAGCTAAACAAATTATCCTGCAATGCCCAGATTGCCAGCTCACATGCATGTCCCCTCCCCTTCAACAGGTGTTAACCCTAGAGGACTGGAACCTAATCAATTATGGCAAACAGATGTGACACATGTCCCTGAATTGGAAAACTTAGATATGTAGATGTATCCATTGATACCAATATTCACTTAATTAGTGCCCATGTTTTGCCTGGAGAATCCACCCAATATGTCATTAAATATCTTCTTTTAACTTTTGCGTTTATGGGGTGGCCCACAAAAATTTAAACTGATAATGGTCTGACTTATGCCAACTCACAATTTCAACAATTTTGTCATACATGGAACATCCAACATTCCACAGGCATCACATATAACCCCCAAGAATAGGTCATAGAACATGTCCATTCCACTCTTAAAAATATGCTTAAAAAAACGAAAAAGGGGGAATATGAGTAAGGACCCTGCAACACTATTGGCACAAGCCTTATTTACTCCTAATTTTTAAAATGTAGATGATAAATTTCAATCAGCTATAGAAAAGTACTTTGCTAAAACCTTTCAAGACATAAAACCCACAGTTTTATGGAGAGATGTAAACAGTAATGTATGGTGTGGTCCAAATGAATTCTTAACACGGGGAAGAGGATATGCTTGTGTTCATATCCCCTCAGGTCCTCTTTGGATTCCAGCATGACACATCAAACCATACCATGTTCTGGCTAGGACCCAACCCAGGATCAAAAATGAAGAAAATGACCCTATAGGACCCGTAGCCCCAGATGATGTGGCTTTCTCAGATGACACAAGTCCTGGACATTACCTGAGGGATGCTGAAGAAGACAACTCAAAAGGCTGAGCGAATCCTGCTCCAGATACAGACACCATTCACTCCAGATAATTTGTTCCTTTTTATTCTCACTTTGCCTGCTACCTGTACCTACTACACTTTATTAGGCCCGTCTTTCAAATCCGCCTTTTTTCAGCCCTGTTACTTAGGCAAACACCCCCTCCTAGCTTTTGACAGTGTGACTGCTTGGCTAAGAGGAATTAACATACTCCCAGTGGGGTTCCTCAGTAACAGCCATATGAAAGGATATGCAAAAACATCTCTCCTAGACAGACCCCTACTACTAGGGGTCACTCCTTGATTAGAAAAGAATGTTGCTAATTATACTCATGTTTGTCTTGTTATTTACTAATTCTAGGATGCAAAGCCGGAGTACAAGTTATAACTGCTGCATCTGACAAGCCTGTTGCTACACACGTCTGCACTATTCAATCAGGAAAGCCTAATGCAAAAAAAAACAGAAAAGGGGGAGATGTGGGAGATCATTCAGGGTGGTGGGAGAAATTATAGGAATAGAAGCAAACCTTCTTGGAAGGCCAGGGGGGTTTGCAAAAGCTTCGAAAGATAATTTGGCTGAAGGCAGCCAGATTCTCTTTTCAGGAGACTAAGAGCTTAGGGCATAGATACAAAGGAATGTAAAGGAGTTTACCTAAATAGCTTGTTTACTCATGTTGTCCTAAAACCAACTTTTGATCATTCACGCACAGGATTGCTCTCCATTTGGGGGAGTCGGCAATATTATTTACCCACAAAGAATGTTGACTCAAGCCTTTGTCATTAAATCTGTACTAAATAAATGCCCACAGCACCAGCTAGTCGGGGCTGTGGCTGCTACAACTCTGTGAAAAGCCTGGTCCCCATCCCACTCTTTCACTGGATACCTGAGTCTGAGTGCATTCTGTCATCCATCATTCGGTCAGGGTCTGTAGGTCAGACCCAGCACGGTATGATACTAGCTGTGGGTATCTGGGTTTTTATTTTGTCAAGGTATACTCAAGTTTGACAATTTTTTATTATGAAAGGATGCTGAATTTTATCAATGCTTTTTCAGCATCAATTGAAATGATCATAAGGCTCTTGTCCTTCAGTCTGTTGATATGATGTATCACAGTGATTGATTTGCATATGATGAACCATCCTTGCATCCCTGGGATAAATTCCACTTTGTCATGATGAATTATCTTTTTAATGTGTTGTTAAATTTGGTTTGCTAGTATTTCACTGAGGATTTTTGCATCAATGATCATCGGGGGTATTGGCATGTAGTTTTGTTGCAATTTTTTAATGCATCTGTCTGGTTTTGGTATCAGGGTATTGCTGGCCTCGTACAATGAGTTTGGCAGTAATTCCTCCTCCTCTGTTTTTTGAATAGTTTCAGTAGGATTGTTACTAGTTTTTTAAATATTTGGTAAAATTCAGGAGTGAAGACACTGGGTCACAGGCTTTTCTATGCTGGGAGACTTTATACTACAGCTTCAATCTTGTTACTTGTTATTGGTCTGTTTAGGTTATGGTTTTATTCATGGTTTGGTCTAGGTAGGTTATATGTGACTGAGAATTTATCCATTTCTTCTAGGTTTCCCCATTTATTGACATAAATGCCAGTTGGCATATAGTTGCTCAGAGCAGCCTCTAATGATTCTTTGCTTTTCTGCAGTATTGATGGTAATGTCTTCTTTTTCATCTATGATTTTGTCTTTTTAGTTAGCTTGATTAAAAGCTTGTCGATTTTATCTCTTCCAAAAAACAACTTTTTGTTTCATTGATCTTTTGTATTGTTTCCTTCATTTCAATTTCATTTATTTCTACTCTAATCTTTATTATTTCTTTTCTTCAGCTAACATTGGGTTTGATTTGCTCTTGCTTTTTAGTTCTTTAAGTGCACCATTAGGTTATTTGAAGTTTTTCTTCTTTTTTGATGTAGAAACTTACAGCTTTTGAATGTTTTAAGACTTGTTGTATGGCCTAATATATGCCTATCCTTGGGAATGATCCATATGGTGAGGAAAAGAATGTGTATTCTGTAGCCGTTGAGTGAAATGTTCTGCAAATATCTTTTAAGTCCATTTGCTCTATAGTGTAGATCAAGTCTGATGTTTCTTTGTTGACTTTGTCTAGATGATCCACCCAGTGCTGAAATTGGGGTGTTGAAATCTTCAGCTTTTACTGTATTGGGATCTACCTGTCTTTAGCTCTAACAATATTTGCTATATATCTGGGTGCTCCAGTGTTGGATGCATACATATTTACAATTGTTAGGTTATCTTCTCTCGCTGAATTGACGCATTTCTCATTATATAATAATACTCTTTGTGTCTTTTTATATTTCTTGTCTTGAAATCTATTTTGGTGATATATATATATTGCTACTCCTGCTCTTTTGTGGTTTCCATTTACATGGAATGTGTTTTTCCATTCCTTTATTTTTCAGTCTATGTGTGTCTTTATAGATCAAGTTTGTTTCATGTAGGCAGCAGATCATTGGGTATTGTTTTTTCATCCATTCTTCCACTCTGTTTCTTTTGATGGTAGAGTTTAGTCTATTTACATTCAATGTTATTATTGGTAAAGTAAAGACTTACTTCTGCCATTTTGTTGTTTGTTTTCTGGTTGATCTGTGGTTGTTGTCTTCTTTCCTTCCTTCTTGTCTTTTTAGTGAAAGTTGTTTTCCTGATAACATCATTCAGTTTCTTGCTTTTTATTTTTTGTGCATTTGTTTTATGTTTTTAGATTTCATGGTACCATGAGGCTGGCAAATAATATCTTGTAACTCATTATTTTAAACGGGTAACACTGGTTGCATTAAAAAACAAACAAGCCAAGAGAAAACTAATAAAAAAACTCTACACTTTAAATTTGTCTCCCTGTTTAACATTTTGTTGTTTCTATTTATAACTTATTGTACTTTCTATGTCTTGAAAACATGTTTTAGTTATGTTTGATCAGTCTATCTTTTAATCTCTCTACTTAAGATATGAGTAACTTACAAACCACAATTACAGTTTTATACTATTTCATATTTTTCTATGTACTTACTAATACCAGTGAGTTTTGTACCTTTAGATGATTTGCTCTTACTTGATAACATCCTTTTCATTGACAGTGAAAAACTCTCATTAACCTTTCTTGTAGGACAGGTCTCGTGCTGATTAAATTCTTCAGCTTTGATTTGCCTGACAAAGTCTTTATTTCTCTCCTTCATGTTGAAAGGGTAATGTTTTCCAGATATACTCTTCCAAGGAAAAGGGGTTTTTCCTCAGTACCTTATGTATGTCATGCCAGTGTCTCCTGGCCTGTAGGGTTTCCACTGAAAAGTCTGCTGCCAGACATATTGGAGCTCCATTGTATGTTTTCTCTGGTTGTTTTTTTAATTATTTTTTTATCCTTGACTTTTGGGAGTTTGATTTTTAGATGCTTTGAGGTAATCTCCTTTGGATTAAGTCTGCCTGGTGTTGTATAATCTTCCTGTACCTGAATATTGATATCTTTCTCTAGGTTTGGGAAGTTTGGTTATTATTCCTTTTAATAAACTTTCTATGCCTATGTCTTCCCCTGCATCCTCTTTAAGGCCAATAACTAAGATTTGCCCTTTTGAGGCTTAGATTCTATAGGTGTGTGCTTCATTCTTTTTAAATTCTTTTTTCATTTGTCTCCTCTGTCTATGTTCAAATAGCCTGTCTTTAAGCTCACTAATTCTTTCTTCTGCTTGATCAATTCTGCTTTTAAGAGACTGCAGATGCATTCTTCAGTATGTTAACTATATTTTTCAGCTCCAGAATTTCTGCTTAATTCTTTTCATTTCATTCTTTTTGTTAAGCTTATCTGATGGGATTCTGAATTTCTTCTATGTTATTTTGAATTTCATTGACATTGCTCAAAACAGCTATTTTAAAGTCTCTATCTGAAAGGGCACATATACCTCTCTAAGACTGGTCCTTGATGCCTTATTTAGCTCATTTTGCAAGGTCCTGTTTTTCTGGATGATCTTGATGCTTGTGGATGGGCATTCAAGAGTTAAGTATTTATTGTACATTTCACAGTCTGGGCTTCTTTATACCTACTCTTCTTGGGGAGGCTTTCCAGGTATTCTCAGGGACTTGGGAGTTGCTATCTAAGTTTTTGGTCACTTCCACCTTATCTGCATTAAATGGGGACATCCCTAGCCCAGTAATTCCGTGCCTCTTGCAGACTCAAAGGTATTATCTTGGTAGTCTTGAATGAAATCCAGAAGAGTTCCCTGGATTACCATACAGAAACTCTTTTTTCTCCTCCCTTACTGTCTCCCAAACAAATGGAGTCTCTAAGTGCTGAGATGCATAGACCTGCAAAAGTAGTGACACAAGCACTCCTGTGGCCACCACCAGTGGACTGCACTGGGTGAGACCTGAAGCCAGAATGGTACTAAGTCACACCCCAGGCCTGTTGTATTCACTGTCTACCTACTGCCTATGTTTGCTCACAGCCCTAGGGCTCTACAATCAGCAGTGGCAAAGCCTACCAGGCTTCTGTTCTTCTGTTCAAGGCAGCAAGTTCCCCCTGGTTTTGGGCAGGTCCAGAAATACTGTTCCAGAGCCAGGGCCTAGAGTCAGAAACATTAGGAATCTACCTAGTGCTTTACTGTAGCTGAACTAAAACACAAACCACAAGATAAAGTCCTTCGCAATCCTCTTTCCCCTTTCCACAAGCAGAGGAGTCTAACCCCATCTCCTACACTGCCCCAGGCCCACAGTAAGTATCACCTGGCTGCAGCCAACATTCATTCAAGGCCCAAGGGCTCTTCACTCAGCTTGTGGTGAATGTTGCAAGACCTGGGACACACCCTTCTGGGCAGTGAGCTCCTCTCTGGCCCAGGGTACATCCAGAAATGCTATCCAAGACTCAAGGCCTGGAATCAGAAACCTCAAGAGCCTGCTTCTTGCTCTACCTCACTGTGACCAAGCTAGTACCTAAGCTGCAAGACAAAGTCCCTTTTGTCTTTCTCAAGAAGGAGTCCCTCTTCTTTCCCACCACAGCTGGCAGTGTGCTAGGTTACACCTGAAGGCTGTACATCTGAGCTTTACCCACTGCCCACAGCAAGAACTACTTGAATACTGCTGGTAATTACTCAGGGCCCAAGGGCTCTTTAGTCAGCAGGTGATGAATCCTGCCAGGACTGAGTCCTTCCCTTTAAGATAGTGAGTTTTCTTCTGACCCAAATTATGTCTGGACATGTTGTCCAGGGACTAGGTCCTGGAATGGAGGCCTCAGAATTCTGCCTGGTGCTCTATCCTATAGTGTCTGAGTTGGTATCCAACTTGCAGAACAAAGTCTTCTTTACTCTTCCCTCTCCTCTCATGTGGAAGAAAGGAGCCTCTCTTAGAGTTGTAAGCTGCACTGTGCTGTGCTGCACTGCACTGCACTGCCCAAGGTTAGAGAAGGTATGATGCAAGCACTCCTTTCATTGTCCCATCTGGTATCTCACTAGGTCACTTGCCCCCCAAGTCCACTGGCTCCAATCCTAGAACAGTATCAGGACTTATCCAAAAACTGCCATCCTTGTGGCCTTTCAAGTTTATTTAGAACCATAGAGCACATTAGTCCACTGTGGCATGGCCTGCCAGATCTCAGATTCTGACCACTGGGATGGGCTAATCCTCTCTGGCTAGAGCTGATATAATGACTCCTCCCATGGGCACCAGCAAAGTTCTGCTTGGTATTGCTTTCCACTTTAACAGCACAGCACTGAGTTTCTATGCAAAGTCCCATAATCACTGTGCTCTCCATCCCCTAAACACACTCATTCTCCATGCCACCTGGCCACTGCCAACGTATAGGGTATGGATGGCATCAGCAAGTCAAGACTGTCTCTTGTATCCTCTTCAGTTCCTCTTTCAGTGATATTAAGTTAAAACCAGATGCTGTGATTCCTCACCTGATTTTTGGTTCTTATGAAGGTGCTTTTTTGTGTGTGGACAATTGGTAGAGGCTTGTCTTTGGCCATCTTGTTCTACTCCACCCTCAGTTTCTTTCTACTTAGCTGTCAAGATCCTCTCATCCTCTAAGTCTCACTCATCACTTCTTACAGTAGTCCAGTGATTTCCTAGTTGTTTTCTCTATCTCAAGCATAATGGCTACATTTCATCTTTCACTTTGTTGCCAAAGATATCATTCTTCTCTTTAACGTCTTTTGGAGGTACCTAGTTGTCTTTAGAATAAAATCCAAATTATTCAGTATAACTATATGCTAGTTCCTACCTACATTTCCAGTGTTAAATCCAGGTTTATCTTCTTGCACTGTGTTTTCTTACATATATGTGCCTTTTATTCCTGCTGCTCACATTTGCCTACCCCTTGCCTCAGCCTTCCAACCCCAATTGTTCAGTCAAACCTCACTCATATGCTACCCACCCAAGGAAAACTAGTCTAACTCCGTATCTTAGGTAAAGGCACCATCTTTGTGTTTCTAGACAATCCATCTGTGGCTTCATCCATCTTGTATTACACATCTGCATGTTTGCACTACTTTGTCGATGTTCCCACCAGAGATAATACATTTTGGGGTCAGATTCTATGCTCTGTACCTCTAAACTTTTAGTACCTGGAGCAGAATCTGGCATACAATGCACATTTTCTAAAGTTTAGAAAACAAAACAGTGATTGAAGGAATGAATGCATAAATGTCATGACTTTCCAATTCATCATCAGTAAACTAGGATTAACAACCCGTTTCACAACATCATTCTAACAATCAAATATGATAAATTGTAAACATTTTGTTGAAAGTTAAAATGCCAAAAAATCAGTTATTGTTATTAAAAAGTAATGATTACTATTATACTTATGACTGTCAATTTTCTTGGCCCCTAGCCCCTTCACTCCACCTTCTCTGCCAATCTCCAGCTTTGAAGTCCCACTGTCCTCTTCCTCTGCTTCCATTTCTCTCCTATACAGTCCTACTGGAAAAAAAGCTTCATAAACAAACTGATCAGCTCCATTATAAATTTGTGATCTCCAAACTCAGTTGGATTCTCAATACTTCTCAGCAAAAATCTTTAGTTAATTCCTTTCCATTCCAAATAGCAGCTGTTAAAACATCTACCATCTTCTAATCCCATCCCTCATCCTCAATGAATAACAAAGACTCAAAATTCACCAAGACATTAATTTGATCAACTGTCATTTCCTCAACATCTAGTCTTAATTTCTAGTATCATTTTTCTTTCATACTGCTATCTCAAATTTAGATCTTTTAATCATTTCCAAACTTAACTCCTCTATTAATTTAATAGAAATATTTTAGCTAATTTTTTCTACTCTTAGATCTATGTGCTGACACAAGTCAGCTGGTATGTAAATTGCAAAAAAAAAAAAAAAAAGGAAAATCTTCATTGAAATCCATTCTCCAACCAAATCAGGATGGATGCTTTCAGCTGAAACTAAAAAAGTCAACTCAAACTAGCTTGCACAATTTTTAAACATCTACTAATTCAGTAAAGAAGAAGTCTATCAGTACAACAAGATTTAAAATGGGTTGATCTTGCATTTTATTCACATCACTCAAGATGTACATTTTTTCTATTTCTCCACTGCCATGCACAGTTTCATCTTCATTCTGGTTCCCTTGTGATTACAAGTCATTAACAATTGGGGCCATTGCTTCCTAATTTATACATGATGGAAGAAAAACCAACTTCTTATGAGGCTCTCTGAAGAAAACTTTCCCAGAAGCCTCAGTAAACTTTTCCTCATATCTCATTAAGTCACATGTCCCATTCTAAACCAGTTATTAGCAAGAGGGATGAAAATACTTTTAGGTCATTTGAACTCACCACTACAGCTGAGCACAATTTTCAAACCACATTAGCAAATGTTACAGATGCCATCAAGGAGCTGACCACAATATCCATGATGCCATCCAAGCTGCTCTCTCACACACTTGGCCATTCCACCTCTAGTTGGTCCCTTGTGGTTTGGTAAAGAAGATTTCCTCCAGTGTCACCAGGTTTCTGCTCTTTTCCACTTGAGATACACCTTTCACAAAGCCCTGAACAGGAACATAGCACCAATGCCATAGTGCCAATATCTTCTAGAAGAATGAAAATTCTCTGCTAAGGTAGGTAAATTCTAAAGCCACAAACCTGCATTCTCTTCAGTCATCTTTACACCTGAATCCTCCTGTACTCCATGCACAAGAACAGCAACATCTCCTCAATCCCGGGTTTTGCTTTTCCAACTGAAAACCTCATTCCCACAGTCAGTATGGGTCTCCCTGGGAACCCAACCTGGGCTAGACAACAGACAAAGCACTGTCCTTCTTCAGCTTATCTCCCATGCAGTCCTATTTGAATTCCTTGCTTCTTCAGACACAAACTTTTCATGCAGAATATCTCAAGCAAATACACTCCATTTCAGCCTCTTCACTGCTGTTCTATTCAACTGCTCAAACTTACCTGTGTCCCAATAGTGGACATAACCTAGGGAAACTAGCAGGTAGTACTGGGATATGATAAGCTTTGGAGTTAGATAATTTCTGGCACAAATATGCACTCTACAATGTTTTTATCTCAGCTTATTTTTCTCACCATAAATATTGGATTAATAGCTAACTTCACATAATTCCATCATTTTGGGTAAGTTACTTTACCTCTTTTGGTCTCCAGTTCTCTCTCCTGTGAAATGTGGTTTATAGGGCCCATAGCTTCATGAGTACCAAATAAGATAATGAACAAGTATCCAAAAGGTTGCTTGACTCACAGTAAATTATAAATTATCCTGAAGTGTTTTCTCCCCAATTTGTTTTATCCTTTAGTAGCATAGGAATGTGGTAGGGGTAATGTAGTAATAGTAAGTTATGGGGTGACTATGTACTAGGCACTGTGTTAAACTCTTTATACTCCTTATCTTAGTCTTAGCAAGAGCAGTCCATCTTGTTATTAAATATCCTATATTTTAGATGAGAAAACTGAGGCCAAGAAGGGACATGGTTACATATAAGTGACAGACGAAAGATTGAAATCTAGGGCTCTGATTCTGATGTTTGACTCTTAGCTACTACACCATCAGCCTCACTAGCATGGCTTCATTTAGGACAAGGCAGGTAAGATAAAATAATGGTAACATTGGGACTCTTATGTGAATGTGTTAAAAAATAAGAAAAATTGGCTTGTTAAGTCCTACTCCCTCAATGGACCTTGTCTCTGAGAAAGGAATTGTAGTTTTGCATTTAACCTTCTCTATTGCTTTGACCAATGTTTTGATCTATCTGCCAGAATATTTGCTTTTTGAATTCTCTCATCAAGTTGTACAACTTAAATAAGTTACAGTGTCTCTATGTTTTATCTATTCATTACTAACATTGGATATCAACAGTATTTTTCTCATAGATGATAGGGTAACATATTTGTAAAGCACTTCACCCAGTGTATAGTAAGTTCTCAATAACAACTATTGTTTTTCTTGAATCATATGTCACCTGAGGTAATCAGGTCTCTTAAAATCTAGCTAAGACTAGCATGAACTTCTGTTTTTACATTAATAAAACGTCTCATGACCTCCCCAATATTTGTGCAAACTCCTAGGAAATCAGGGAATGCTTATATTCTTGTTACATCTGGCTCTAAGCCCTACCGAGCTACTGTAGTGTATAGATTGTTTTGCAGTCCTCTGTACGCTATCCTTATTTCTAATTGCACCTTCTAGACATGAGACTCAGTTCAACATTCATTCTCTCTCTCTCTCTCTCTCGCATACACACACACACACACACACAATGCACCTGTGTCACTTTGCAAGTCTTTTCTGTGTGAATACCACAAAGGATTTTTATGAAGAAAATTGAACTTAAAAAGTCAGGAAACAATAGATGCTGGCGAGTCTGTGGAGAAATAGGAACACTTTTACACTGTTGGTGGGAGTATAAATTAGTTCAACCATGTGGAAGACAGTGTGGTGATTCCTCAAGGATCTAGAACCAGAAATGCCATTTGACCCAGCAATCCCATTATCCAAAGGATTATAACTCATTCTACTACAAAGACACATGCACACATATGATTATTGCCATACTGTTTACAATAGCAAAGACTTGGAACTAACCCAAATGTCCATCAATAATAGACGGGATAAAGAAAATGTGCCACATATACACCATGGAATACCTACGCAGCCATTAAAAAGAATGAAATCATATCCTTTGCAGAGACATGGATGAAGCTGGAAGCCATCATTCTCAGCAAACTAACACAGGAACAGAAAACCAAATGTCACAAGTTCTCACTCATAAGTGGGAGTTGAATGATGAAAACACATGGATACAGGGAGGGGAACATCACACACTGGGGCCTGTCAAAGGATTGGAGGCAAGTGGAGGGATAGCATTATGACAAATATCTAATGCATGTGGGGCTTAAAACCTGGATGACAGGTTGACAGGTGCAGCAAACCACCATGGCACATGTGTACTTATATAACAAACCTGGACGTTCTGTACGTATATTTGAAATAAAAACAAAAAATAAAAAATAAAATTATCCCTAACTGGAATAGATTCACCAGCCTTCTCTACACAGCACCATTGAAGTTACTGTAGTTCCCAGAGGACTGTGTCTTGCTGGTATATTTTGGACAGAAAACATCACAATTTGTAGCAGAGGATTAAACCAAACAGTACTATGGGAATTGAAAACAATTAGGTCAAATATTTAAAAAATACAAGTCATTTGCTTTATAATATCTGCCCAACTGAATGTGTGATCCAAACATATAATCAAATCCTATCAGGTCAAATAGAAGTTAGCAACCAAATCATTCAGGTACTTCCAAGCAATGTTAAAATCTACACTCATAATTTCAGCCTCTTGATTTGAAATATTCAAGAGGTAAGCAGATGAATTAAATGAACCTAAGCATCCACACAAACAACCTACCCCTGCCTAACTATCTCTACTAACTCATCTTTCTTCATATTCTGTGCCAGCTACTCAATGGCCTTCTACTTTCCCCAATTCCCATTTTACCAAACCTCATTATCCAAATCAGTTTCCCTGTCAGTCAATATTCCTACTCTTAGACTACAATCTACCCACACAGCTTCCATGCTGCCCAAAGCTACTTCCCACCAACCATCATGCTTCCAAGTATGCTCAGAATTTTCTTTTTCTTAGGTATTTTTTATTATACTTCTAGGGTATATAATTTCTAGGGTACATGTGCACAACATGCAGCTTTGTTACATATGTATACATGTGCCATGTTGGTTTGCTGCACCCATTAACTCGTCATTTACATTTGGTATATCTCCTAATGCTATGCCTCCCCTCTACCTCCACTCCACAACAGGCCCTGGTGTGTGATGTTCCCCACCCTGTGTCCAAGTATTCTCATTGTTCAATTCCCACCTATGAGTGAGAACATGCAGTGCTTGGTTTTCTTCCTTGTGATAGTTTGCTCAGAATGATGGTTTCCAGCTTCATGCCCTACAAAGGACATGAATTCATCCTTTTTATGGCTGCATAGTATTCCATGGTGTATATGTGCCACATTTTCTTAATCTAGTCTGTCACTGATGGACATTTGGGTTGGTTCCAAGTCTTTCCTATTGTGAACAGTGCCACAATAAACATATGTGTGCATGAGTCTTTATAGCAGCATGATTTATACTCCTTTGGGTATATGCCCAGTAATGGGATGGCTGGGTCAAATGGTATTTCTAGTTCTAGATCCTTAAGGAATCACCACACTGTCTTCCACAATGGTTGAACTAGTTTACACTCCCACCAACAGTGTGAAAGCATTCCTATTTCTCCACATCCTCTCCAGCACCTGTTGTTTCCTGACTTTTTAATGATCGCCATTCTAACTGGTGTGAGATGGTATCTCATTGTGGTTTTGATTTGCATTTCTCTGATGGCCAGTGATGATGAGCATTTTTTCATGTGTTGGTTGGCTGTATCAATGTCTTCTTTTCAGAAATGTCTGTTCATATCCTTTGCCCACTTTTTGACGGGGTTGATTTTTTCTTGTAAATTTGTTTAAGTTCTTTGTAGATTCTGGATATTAGCCCTTTGTCAGAGGGGTAGATTGTAAACATTCTCTCCCATTTTGTAGGTTGCCTGTTCACTCTGATGGTAGTTTCTATTGATGTGCAGAAGCTCTTTAGTTTAATTTGATTCCATTTATCAATTTTGGCTTTTGTTGCCATTGCTTTTGGTGTTTTAGTCATGAAGTCCTTGCCCATGCCTATGGCCTGAATGGTACTGCCTAGGTTTTCTTCTAGGGTTTTTATGGTTTTAGGTCTAACATTTAAGTCTTTAATCCATCTTGAATTAATTTTTGTATAAGGTGTAAGGAAGGGATCCAGTTTCAGCTTTCTACATATGGCTAGCCAGTTTTCCCAGCACCACTTATTAAATACGGAATCCTTTCCCCATGTCTTGTTTTTGTCAGGTTTGTCGAAGATCACATGGTTGTAGATATGTAGTATTATTTCTGAGGGCTCTGTTCTGTTCCATTGGTCTATATCTCTGTTTTGGTACCAGTACCATGCTGTTTTGGTTACTGTAGCCTTGAAGTATAATTTGAAGTCAGGTAGCATGATGCCTCCAGCTTTGTTCTTTTGACTTAGGATTGTCTTGGCAATGCAGGCTCTTTTTTGGTTCCATATGAAATACTCAGAATTTTCAAATTCTGGTCTGTTCTTCTTCCCACATGACAAACTCCATTTCCTCCAACTCATTTCACCATTACTACCAACACAGACTGTCAACCCTCAGGCCATCAGCTTGTTAAGTGATGCCCCAGAGCAGAGCTTATCAAGTTAGCCTTCAGAAGAAGGCAGAAAGAAATCAGCCGGGTGTGGTGTTGCGTTCCTATAGTCCTAGCTTCTTGGGAGAATGAGTCAACAGAATCGCTTGAACCCAGGAGGTGGAAGTTGAAGTGAGCCGAGATCACATCACTACACTCCAGCCTGGGTAACAGAGTTAAGACTCCATCTCAAAATAAATAATAATAATAAAGGAAGAAAGAACAACTCTGTTAAGTAGATGTGAATACAGGGCAGCAGGAATGAAATTCTTCAGGCTACCAAGGGAAGGAGTACAGGACTATTGGTAAATCTGGATTGAGAAACACAATATTCCGCCCATTATTATCCTGTAGGTAGAAACAAAAATGAATCAATGTGCATGCTGAAATCAATGGTCTTGAAGATAGAGATAAATTCATGTGATAAAATGCTTTCTTATTAATCTGTTTCATTACTCCTATGGAAATCAGCATTGACAATTAACACTCTGGGCCAAAAAAGAAATATCTTAGTTTAAAAACCCCACTGTGTTTCCTAGCTCTAATTAAGTCAGCTTAATTGGGAAGAATGTGTTACTAAAGGACATCTGGCTAGAATTTCCGAACTTTTCTCCAAATTTCACTTATTATCTCCCTCATACATCTTATGTTCTTGAGTATTTTTTTCTAACAAACATCTGACTGCATTCTGCATTAGCCTTAGGATTTTTGAAGTACTATATCAATATATATTTTTAAGTACAGATATCAATTACTACCTTTGAAGACTCCAGGTTTTATACCATTTGATCTAATCTATCCCCTTCCTCTAGACAAAACACTGTCTTAACAATGATTGTTAGAACAAGACTGTTTCTTACTTCTAAGGACAAAAGGAAATGAGACGAAGCAGAGTTGTCCCGGCCGCTGTTTAAGCCACTGACTAAAATAAGAAGAGCAAGAAGTTTAAAATACCTGGTCTATTTTCTCAAATAAATTGTTCTTTGTCAAAGATCAATAGCTGTAGATATGTGGCTTTATTTCCAGGTTTACTTTTCTGATCAATTGATCTATGTGTCTTTTTTAAACTAATACCATGCTGTTTTGGTAACTATAGCCTTGTAGTATTATTTGAGGTCAAGTAATCTGGTACCTCAGGCTTTGTTCTTTTTTGCTTAGTATTGCTTTGGCTATTTGAGCTCTTTTTCTTGTTCTTGTTCCATGTGAATTTTAGGATTTTTTTTTCTAATTATGTGACAAATGACTGTATTTTGATAGGGATTGCATTGAATCTGTAGATTGTTTGGGGCACTGTGATCATCCCAATATTAATTCATCCAATCCATGAGCATGAGACATTTTTCCATTTATTTGCATCATCTCCAGTTCCTTTCATGAGTGTTTTGTACTTTTCCTTGTAGAGATTTTTCACCTCCTTAAATATATTCCAAGGTAATTTTTTGTAGCTATTGTAAATGATACTACCTTCTTGATTTGGTTTTCAGTTTGGCTGTTATTAGTATATAGAAATGGTACTCGTTACACTGAGAAAAGGACACCCTTTTCAATAAATGGTGCTGAAAAAATATATTGCCATATGCGGAAGAATGAAACTGGACCCCTATCTCTCAACATGTACAAATGTTTGCTTCAAAATGTATTAAAGCCTTAAATTTAAGATCTGAAACTATAAAAAACGCTAGAAGAAAACCTACGGAGAACTCTTCTGGACACTGGGCTAATCAAGAAGATTATAACTAAGACCTCAAAAGCAAAAGCAACAAAAAGAAAAACAGACTAAAGGGACTTCATTAAACTAAAAAGCTTCTGCACAGCAAAAGAAATAATAAAGAGTGAAAAGGCAATTTCCAGAATGGAGAAAATATTTGCAAACTATGCATCCAAAAGGGGACTGATATCTAGAATTTACAAAGAACTCAAGCAGTTCAACAATAATTTAAAAACCCATTAAAAACAGATAAAAGACTTGAATAGGCATTTTTTAAAAGAAGACATACAAATAGCCAATAAGCGTACAAAAAATGCCCATCATTAATCAGAGAAATGTAAATTAAAACCATAATAAGATATCCTCTTATATCAATCAGAAAGGCTATTTTTTTCTTCAACTTTTAAGTTCCAGAGTACATGCACAGGACGTACAGGTTTGTTACATAGGCAAACATGTGCCACAGTGGTTTGCTGCACAGATCAACCCATCACCTAGGTGTGAAGCCCAGCATTCATTAGGTATTCTTCCTGATGCTCTCCCTCCCACCCCACAACAGGCCCCAGTGTGTTGTTCCCCAGTATGTGTCCATATGTTCTCATTGTTCAGCTCCCACTTGTAAGTGAGAAATGCGGTGCTTGGTTTCTGTTCCTGCATTAGTTTGCTGAGGATAACAGCTACCGGCCCCAATCACACCCCTGCAAAGGACATGATCTCATTCCTTTTTATGGCTGCATAGTATTCCATGGTGTATATGTATCACTTTCTTTATCCAGTCTATCACTGATGAGCTTTTGGGTTGATTCTATGTCTTTGTTATTGTAAATGGTGCTGCAATGAACCTACACATGCATGTGTCTTCATAAGAGAATGATTGATATTCCTTTGGGTATGTACCCAGTGATGAGATTGTGGGGTCAAATGGTATTTCTGCTTCTAGGTCTTTGAGGGATCACCATTCTGTCTTTCAGAAGAGTTGAACTAATTTACATTCTCATCCACAGTGTAAAAATGTTCCTTTTTCTCTGCAACCTTGCCAACTCTGTTGTTTCTTGACTTTCTAATAATCGCAGAATAGCTATTATTAAAAAATCAAAAATATCAGATGTTGGCTGGAACCAATCTAAAAGTCCATCAATGGATGACTATCTCTCTTGTGCTATATATACACAATAGAACACTAGTCAGCCTTAAGAATGAATTCAGTTTTTCACAGCAACATAGATGGAACTAGAGGCCATTAGCTTATGTGAAATAACTCAGAAACAGAAAGTCAAATGGTACATATCCTCAATTATACATGGTAACTAAATAATATGTACACAAGGACAATGAGTGTGGAATGACAGACACTAGAGACTTGGAAGAGGGGTAGGGAGCAAGGGATGAGAAATTACTTAATGGGTATAGTGTACATTATTTGAGCGATGATCACACTAAAAACCCAGACTTCACCACTATGCAAGATATTCATGTAACAAAACTGCACTTGTACCCTTAAATTCATACACTTTTTTTAAAAGGTTCTTCACACACTTGAAAGCACATATGTCACTCATTGACATCCTGTTTACCTAACTAGTCCAGCAACTTACTTATAAATATGACTTGTTACTGCATGGACTCAAATGTACCTTTGTCAAATCACATTTCCCAAAACCTAACTATGTGCAAGAAGGAGCTAATAGAAACAGCTGAGTTAGCCTGAAATAAGCATAACTTACATCTTCCAACACCAAAAGAATTTTTTGTATTTTTTCTCAAATCTTGCCGTTTACTTGTTTGACTGTTAAGGTTGGTATTTATTCTAAAGCACTAACGGTGCAAATGGAGTAAGCTCTCACTGGGTATTAATCCGAATTCATTTTATAGAAGACAAAAAGTCATTTTAAGTAACTCAAACACAAAGGAGACCAAAACCGTTCATGTCATCAAACCCTAAAAACATAGGTAGTGTTGGCTTGAAGATCAGTCTGATCCAAACACTCACAATGTATTAGGGCTCTCCCTCTTTCCCCCTTTCTCCTTCTGCCCTTCTCCCCTGATGCCTCCCACCACCTCCTCAGCATCTACGTGCTGGTCTCTTTCTCTCAGGCACAGAACATAGCTGCTGACCACTCTGAAGTCACATACTAGGACCTCACAGTCTAAAGAGTGAAATATTCCTCCGAATTCAGCATGATAAGCCCCACAAAGGACTCTAGTGAGACAGGCATGAGGCATGAGTTCATGGGTTAAAAGAAAAGGGAGTTACAGGTTTAGTGTAATTGACAGGACTTAACAAGGATGGCCAGTTCCTCAAAGGAAAGCATCCTGCTGCTGCTACCAGAAGGATGGGGAGGAGAAGGCAATGTGCTGGGCAGAGGAAAAATCCATCATAACAATTTATTCATTCGTGGCCTTGCGTCAGGAAAGTCAGTGTGACTGCCTGCACAGTTAACATGAATTTTCCCATGATCTACCAAAGCTGATACACATGCAAAATAAAAATTTTAAAAAAAAATTGGCATCTGTTTGATGACATGAACTGTTGTGGTCCCCTTTGTACTTAAGTTAGTTTAAAGAACTTTTTGTCCTCTGCAAAAAGAATTCTGACTAATACCCAGTGCAAGCTTATTTCATTTGCACAACTAGTACTTCGGAAATATTATTCTTCCTACTCTGAATGAGCCCATCAATCATTGCACACTTAAAATAGTTTTAATGGCTGGGCATGCTGGCTCATGCTTGTAATTTCAGTACTTTGGGAGGCCGAGGTGGGAGGACTTCAGGCGAGGAGTTCGAGACCAGCCTAGGCAATGTAGCAAGACCCCATCTATACAAAAAAAAAAATAGCCAGGGGTAGTGACCCACGCCTATAGTTCCAGTTACTCTGGAGGCTAAGGTGGTAGAACCATTTGAGCATGGAAGGTCAAGGCTGCAACAAGCCATGATCACACCACTGCCCTCCAGCTGGGGCAACAGAATGAAACCTTGTCTCAAAAAATATACATACATATTTTCTTAGTTCTTCCCCCAAGCCTAAATAGAATTTCTTTCTAGCACTGTACTTCTTAAATGGGTATCTTGCATTCAGACATCTTTATGAACAAATGCAGAGCTTTAGGCCTATTTTGAATCCAAGAAAAAGGAAAACTGTCGTGAATAGTTTGTCAGTAACTTAGATTTTCTCTGCTTTTTCTTAGATGATGTGAGAGAAGCCACAGTTTAACATTCCAAAAGTTTTGGGTTGGTTGTTTTCCTCTAGCATTCTGAGTTCTAAGAGATTCTGCATCTTTCCATTCATTGTCTGGCAGCAATAGAGAAAGATGGACAGGTACAGAAAGCACAGCTTCCTGAAATTTGCTAAATATCAGACTTATCTAGAGAAAAGTTTTTCTTACAAGGAACATACAGACTCACTTAGAGCACTACCTTCCTCAGCACTGGAATATGGCTCTCAATAATTCTTGCTCTCAAATGCTATTTTCCTTCACCCAACAATTTCTGTAGTTATCTACTTAATGATCAGTTATTTTGAAAATATATGCTTTTCATAACCCTAGTTCTTAACCCATAAACAACTTTGCATATAATGTATTAAAAGGTCTTACAACCCCTTTTAACAAGGTATAGCTTAAAGAAATAGCAAAATAGTGAGCTGTAATAATTATTTTTAACACCATGATTTCAGGGAATAAAATATATTAATATTCCTCATAAGAATGCAACTCTCAGCCAGGCATGGTGGCTCATACCTGTAATCCCACCACTTTGGGAGGCCGAGGCAGGTGGATCACCTGAGGTCGGGAGTTCAAGACCAGCCTGACCAACATGGAGAAACCCCATCTCTACTAAAAATACAAAATTAGCCAGGCATGGTGGCGCATGCTTGTAATGCCAGCCACTTGGGAGGCTGAAGCAGGAGAACTGCTTGAACCTGGGAGGCGGAGGTTGCAGTGAGCTGAGATAGCACCATTGCACTCTAGCCTGAGCAACAAAAGCAAAACTCTGTCTCAAAAAAAAAAAAAAAAAGAAAAAATTCAACTCTCTTCCACATACAATTCATATTTGTATCAGGAATAGTTCCTCTAAAGTGAATTTATATACCTCTAATTATTGAATAAAAGCTTCATCTTTTCTGCAAAAGCGTTAAGTTGATTCATTATTTTTGTCTACTAGGACTAGATAAAGGCAGAGGAAATCAATTTTCTAGTATCTGTCACAGAAAGTATCTGTTTATAGAGATCCCTGTAAAACTTCTATTTTAGCAGAACCCTTTGGGATATTAGTGCCCGGTCTCTAAAATCTACCACAAGAATTTGAAGAACTGGTGCTATTTTAAGTGAGAAGTAGGTACGTTCTTAAGCCTTTCCCTAAACGACTATACTTAACATATACGTACTTAGAAATATAGGGTTTTTAAATGAGTTAGCATTTTATTTGATTGTATATACTGTATTTCAGCCCCAGAACAATTGCAGAAAAAATGCCCGTATTTTAAATGCATAAAATTGGGCTTGCCAATGATAGCCCAAAGACACTTAATAGAAAAAGATAAACTTGCTTCATAAGATGCAAAAATCAGGCGGGCTCTTGGGGTCTCTGATTCCAGGACTTGATTCTTAGATGGCATTTCTGGACCTGCTCTGGGTCAGAGGGGAGCCCACTTCCCTGAACAGTGGATCAGACCAGACAGCATTCACCGCCAGCTGACTTAAGAGACTTTGAGCCTTAAGAGAACATAGGTGGCAATCTGGAAATACTCCTTGCAGCCCACAGCGGCAGTAGCTATAGGACAAGGCTCCTGTGCCTTTGGAAAGAAGAAGGAAGACCAGGAAAAACTGTGTCTTGTGGTTTGAGTTCCAGCTCAACTGCAGTATCATAGATCACCAGGTAGACTTCTACAGTTTTTTTACTCTAGTCCCTGACTCCCAGACAGCACTACTGGACCTACCTGGGAAAATGGGGACTTCATCACCCTGAAGGGAAGGACAAGGCCTGGCTGACTTTGCCACCTGCTGATTGTAGAGCCCCAGGGCCTTGAGAAAATATAGGTAATAGAAAGGGAGTGATTACAGTAGGCCTTGGGTGAGACCCAGCACTGCACTGGCTTCAGGTCTGACCCCAGTACAGTCATAGTGGTGGTGGCCATAGGGGTGCTTGTGTCACTGTCACTCAGTCTCCAGCTCTAAGTGGCTCAGAACAAGAGAGAGACTTTGTACGTTTCGGAGAAATAAGGGAAGAGAACAAGAGTCTGTGACTGGTAACCCAGAGAATTCTCAAGGATCTGGTCCAAAGCATCAATGCAGTACTTCTATGAGTCTGCAAGAACCACCGTGTTACTGGGCCTGGGGTGCCCCTAAAGTACAATCAGCTTATATCACAACACTCAGGTCCTTTCAAATATCTGAAAAACCTTTCCAAGAAGGACAGATACAAATCAGTCCAGACAGTGATACCTAACTCCAATGTCCAGACACTAAAGAACATCTACTAGCATTAACATCATCAAGAAAAATATGACCTCATCAAATGAACTAAATAAGGCAACAGGGAAACAATCCCGGAGAAATAGAGCTATGTAACCTTTCAGACAGATAATTTAAAATAGCTATGTTGAGGAAACTCAAAGAAATTCAAGAGAAGACAGAAAAGAAATTCAGAATCTTTTCAGATAAATTTAACAGAGATTGAAATAAGTACAATGAATCAGGCAGAAATTCTAGAGTTGAAAAATACAATTGACATACTGAAGAATGCATCAGTCTTTTAATAGCAGAATTGATCAAGAGGAAAGAACTAGTGACCTTGAGGAGAAGCTATTTGAAAACATACAGAGGAGACAAAAGAGAAAAGAATAAAAAACAATGAAACACACCTATGAGATCTAGAAAATAGCCTTAAAAGGGCAAATCTAAGAGTTATTTGCCTGGAAGAAGAGTTAGAGAAAGAGATAGGGGTAGAATGTTCATTCCAAGGGATAATAACAGAGAACTTCCTAAGCCTAGGGAAATATTTCAATATCCAAGTATGAGAAGGTTATAGAACACCAAGCAGATTTAACCCAAAGAAGACTACCCTCAAAGCATTTAATAATCAAACTCCCAAAGGTTAAAGGTAAAGAAAAGATCCTAAAAGCAGCAAGAGAAAATAAACAGATACCATACAATGGAACTGCAATATGTCTGGCAGCAAACTTTTCAGCTGAAAACACACAGGCTAGAAGAGCATGACACGATATATTCAAAGTGCTGAAGAAAAATAACTTTTGTCTTACAATAGTATATCCAGCAAAAATATCCTTCAAACATGAATGCAAAATAAAGACTTTCCAAGACAAACAAAAGCTGAGGGATTTGACTAATATCAGACCTGACCAACAAGAAAAAAAAAAGGGGGGGAATACTTCAATCTCTAAAAAAGGAATGTTAATGAATGAGAAATCATCTGAAGATACAAAACACTCTGGTAATAGTAAGTACACAGAAAAACACAGATTATATCACTGTAACTGTGGTGTGTAAACTACTCTCATTCTAAGTAGAAAGACTAAACAATAAGCC
This sequence comes from Macaca nemestrina, assembly GCF_043159975.1. Taxonomy (NCBI): domain Eukaryota; kingdom Metazoa; phylum Chordata; class Mammalia; order Primates; family Cercopithecidae; genus Macaca; species Macaca nemestrina. The sequence goes on along the minus strand of NC_092131.1, from coordinate 147,263,734 downwards.
AATCAAAAATAACAACAACTTTTCAAGACATAGTAAAATAAGATGTAAATAGAAACAATAAAAAGTTAGAAAGCAGGGGGATGAAGGCATAGAGTTTTATTAGTTTTCTTTTCACTTGTTTATGCAAATAGTGTTAAATATTATCAGTTTAAAATAATGGGTTGTAAGATAGTATTTGCAAGCCTCATAGTAACCCCAAAACAAAAAGCATAAAATGGATATACAAAAAATAAAAAGCAAGAAACTAAACACACCACTAGAGAAAAAATGTCTTCACTAGAGGAAGACAGGAACAACATGAAGAAGGAAGAGAAAACCAGAAAACAAATAACAAAATGGCAGGAGTAAGATCTTACTTGTCAACAACAACATTGACTGTAAATGGACTAAACTCTCCAATCAAAAGACATAGACTGGCTGAATGAAACAACAAGACCCATTGATCTGTTGCCTACAAGAAACATATTTCACTATAAAGACACACATAGGCTAAAAATAAGGAGACAAAGAAAGATATCCCATGCCATTGGAAACCAAGGAGCAGGAGTAACTATACTATATCAGACAAAATAGATTTCAAGACAAAAACTGTAAGAAGAGACAAAGAAGGGCACCATATAATGGCAAAGCGGTAAATAAAGCAAGATAATGTAACAATTTTAAATATGTATGTACCCAATACAGAAGTACCCTGATATATAAAGGAAATATTATTCCATCTAAAGAAAGAGATAGGCCTCAATATAAGAATAGCTGGATATGTCAAAACTTCACTTTCAGCAATGGGCAGACCTTCCAGACAGAAAATCAGCAAAGGAATGTCAGACTTAATCTGCATTATAGGCCAAATGCATCTAACATATTTAGAGAACATTTCATCCAAGAGCTGCAGAACACACATTTCTTTCTCAGCACATGGATCATTCTCAATGACAAACCATATGTTATGTTACAGAACAAGTTTTAAAACATTCAAGAAATTGAAATAATATCAAGCATCTTCTCTGATCATAATAGAATAAAACTAGAAATGAATGACAGCAGCAATTTGGAAACTATGCAAAACATGGATACTAAACAATATGCTCCTGAATGACCAGTGGGTCAGTGAAGAAATTAAGGAGGAAAAGGAAAAATTGCTTGCAAATAATAATGGAAATGCAACATACCAAAACCTCTGGGATACAGCAAAAGCAGCACTAAGAAGGAAGTTTATAGGTATAACTGCCTACATCCAAAAAGGGGAAAAACTTCAAATGAATAATACAATAATGCATCTTAAAGAACCAGAAAAGCAAGAGCAAACAAAACCCAAATTGTTACAAGATATATAGAGCACAGCAGAAATAAATGAAATTGAATTTTTAAAAATACAAAAGATTAATAAAACAAGAAGTTAGGTTTTTGAAAAGTTAAGCAAAATTCACAAGCCTTTAGCCAGACTAAGAAAAAAAGAGAGAAGATCCAAATAAATCAAGCCAGAGATGAAAAAGGACACATTATAACTGATACTGCAGAAACTCAAAGGAACATTAGTGGCCACTATAAGCACTATACGCCAATAAACTGGAAAATCTAGAAGAAATGGACAAATTCCTAGATACATATAACCTACCAGGGTTGAACAGGAAGAAATCCAGGGCAGAACAGACCAGTAACAAGAATGAAGCCATAATAAAGCGTCCAAGTAAAAAATAAAAATAATAAAAATAAAAAATAAAAACCTGGGACCTGATGGTATCACTGCTGAATTCTACCAAAGAGAGAACCAATACCAAACCTATTCAAACTATTCTGAAAAATAGAATAGGGAACACTTTCAAACTCATTCTACAAGGTCACTATCACTCGGATACCAAAACCAAAAAAAAGCCCATCAGAAAAAGAAAACTAGAGGCCAATATTGCTGATAAATATTGATACAAAAATCCTCAACCAAACACTAGCAACTGAATTTAACAATGCATTAGAAAGATCATTCATCATGACCAAGTGGGATTTATTTTAGGGATACAAGAATGGTTCAACGTACACCAATCAATCAATGTGATTCATCATATCAACAGTGTGAGGGATAGAAACCATATGATCCTTGTAATTGATGCTGTAAAAGCACTTGATAAACTTTCACATCCCTTAATGATGAAAACCCTCAAAACAATGAATATAGAAGGAACATGCTTCAACATAACAAAAGCCACATACGACAGATCCACAGCTAGTAGTATATTGAAGGGGAGAAACTGAAAGCCTTTCCTCTAAGATCTGGAACACAGCAAGGATGCCAGCTATCATTACTGTTATTCAACATGGTACTGGAAGTCCTACCTGGAGCAATTAGACAAGACAAAATTATACAGAGCATCCAAATTAGAAAGGTAGAAGTCAAATTATCCTTGTTTGCCGATGATATCATCTTACATTTAGAAAAACCTAAAGACTCCACAAGAAAACTATTAAAGCTGATAAATGCATTCAGTAAAGTTGCAGGATACAGAATCAACATACAGAAATCAGGAGCATTTCTATATGCGAACAGTAAACAATGTGAAAAAGGAATTTTAAAAGTAATCCCATTTATAATAGCCACACATAAAATTAAATACCTAGTAATAGTCTTAACCAAAAAATTGAAACATCTTTATAATGAAAACTATAAAACGCTGATGAAAGAAATTGAAGAGGACAACAAAAAATGGAAAAATATTCCATGTTCATGCATTGGAAGATCCATATTGTTAAAATGTGCAAATTACTCAAAGCAATCTACAGAGTCAATGCAATTCCTATAAAATAACAATCACATTCTTCACAGAAATAGAAAAAAGTCCTAAACCTTATATTTGGTGATTTTGGAATCACCAAAGACCCAGAATAGCCAAAGCTATCCTAAGCAAAAAGAAAAAAAAACTGGAGGAATCAAATTACCTGACATCAAATTTTACTACAGAGCTATATAGTAACCAAAACAGCATGGTACTGGCATAAAAGCAAACACATAGACCAATGGAACATAATAGAGAACTGGAAACAAATCCGCACACCTATGGTGAACTCATTTCTGACAAAGGTGCCAACAACGTACACTGGGGAAAAGACAGATTTCAGTAAATAGGGCTGGGAAAACTGGATATTCACATGCAGAAGAATGAAAGTTGACCTCTATCTCTTACCATATAAAAAATCAAATAAAAAATGGATTAAAGACAAATCTAATACCACAAACCATGACACTACTACAACAAAACATTGGGGAAAATCTCCAGGACATTGGTATGGGCAAAAATTTCTTGAGTAATACCCCACAAGCACAGGCAACCAAAGCAAAAATAGGCACATGGGATCATATCAAATTAAAAAGCTTCTCTACAGCAAAGAAAACAATCAACAAAGTGAAGAGACAACCTACAGAATGGGAGGAAATATTTGCAACTACCCATCTGATAAGGGACTAATAACCAGAATATATAAAGAGCCCAAATAACTCTACACGAAAAAAAATCTAATAATTCAATCAACAGATGGGCAAAACATTTGAATAGACATTTCTCAAAAGAAGATGTACAAATGGCAAACAGACATATGAAAAGGTACTCAACATCATTGATCATCAGAGAAATAGAAATCAAAAATACAATGAGGTATCATCTCACCCCAGTCAAAATGGCTTATATCTAAAAGATAGGCAATAACAAACACTGGCATGGATTTAGAGAAGAGGGTACACTTTTTGGTGGGAATGGATATTAGTACAACCACTATGGAGAACAGATTGGAGTTTCCTCAAAAAACTAAAACTTGAGTGACCATATGATCCAGCAATCCCACTCCTAGGTAAATAGCCTAAAGAAAAGAAATCAATATATCAAGAAAATATCTGCACTCCTATATTTGTTTCAGCTCTGCTATATAATAGCTTGGATTTGGAAGTCATCTGTGTCCATCAACAGATAAATGGATAAAGAAAATGTGGTACAAATACATAATAGAGTACTATTCAGCCATAAAAAAAGGAATAAGATCCAGTCATTTCCAACAATATGGATGAACTGGATATCATTATGTTACATAAAATAAGCCAGTTGCAGAAAGACAAACATCACATGTTCTCACTTATTTGTGGGATCTAAAAATCCTAACAATTTAACTCATGGATATAGACAGTAGAAAGATGGTTCCAGAGGCTGAAAGGAGGGGTGGGGGAGACTGGGACAGTAGTGGGGGGTGGCAGGGATGGTTAATGGCTATAGAAAAAGATAGAATGAACAAGACCTACTATTTGATAGTGTATCAGGGTGACTATAGTCACTAATAACTGTACATTTTAAAATAAAGAGTGTAATTGTATTGTGTGCACCTCAATGGATAATTGCTTGAGGGAATAGATACCCCATTTTTCATGATGTGCTTATTTCACACTGCATGCATGTATCAAAGAATCTCATGTACTCCATAAATATACCTACTATGTACCTGCAAAATTAAAAATAATTTTAAAAATTAAAAAATAATCAAGTTTATATTTTTATTTCTAATTTCACCAAAAAAAAAACACATTTGAAGTATATTTAAGAAAAATGTTACAGTAATACCTATTTTGTCCTTCTTGGTTTATTTACATCAAATAGATCTAGAATCATGATTTTCTGGGGGAGTAGGCATGGAAGCATGATGGGGTAGAAAAGAAAAGGAGGAGAGGACAAAAGCTCTTGCTGTATCTGGGGAGAGATGGTTTTGAGTTTGATGAATTTACAAAATATTCAGTAATTTCTTAGTGGATCATTTGGTAAAGTACTGAATTAACAAATTATAGCTGTATTTAGGCAAAATTATCAGGTAAGTTTCCTAAACATAAAATTAATCTCATAATTTAAATCATATTTTAAAGAAATTGAGCCTAAAATTTTATATTTAACAAGAAGCACAAAAAAAATCCTATACGTGGAACATTTCAACTATAAGGTGTACTTTCCTGGAAAATTACCTTTGCAACAGTAGCTTGTCAAAACAGTGGCCTGTAAAAAAAGGCCTAATAAAATGTAGAAAAACACATTATATCAAATCTGCCAAACAAGATTCTCATGGGTTTCTGCTGACTAACCACTCAATATTGCACAAGGTTTTATGCTTACTTCAGCATTTGCACTAAATAAATGTAACGCAAAAGTGACACCAATTACCAATACTTGAATGCATAGAGGAACAAGTTTTTAAAACATCTCATTTTCAAAAGCATCAGAATCAGAGAAGATACGACAAATGTTTGGCCCAAATCTCCTATCTTAAAACCTAAATCACAGAAACACAGAAAATTGTGTTTCCATGGTCCTGAGTCCTCTTAATTCCACCAGCTAATTTTGCTAGGTTTCTGAGTATGAGTTCTTTATCTTTCCTGCCTTCCTGAAGGCTTAGGGCACCTCAAGAATGACAGTGATGATCTGAAGCCAGTCTGAATACCAGAGTGGCTGTCAGTAGGGATCTGCCCCCAAGCTGCAACAAAAGAACAGATAGGTGATGAGCCAAATCTCCAGGGCTTGTCCAGAGAGTAGCCAGTTGTAGACATCCCCACGCAGAGTAACCCTTGGTCCACAATCTCTCTTTCCCTAGATTCCCTGCCTAATCAGTTGACTTCTGCCAGGGACAGACCATGGAGGACATTAGGAAATAGGTCGACCTTCTAGTCACAATGCTCTGTACATACATGCCAAGGATTAAAGGACATCAAACCTGTAAAGGCTCTCTCTGCCTCCTAGCTCAAAGTTTCCCCAGCACTGTGATCTCATCTTCTTACTGCCAGGACATCAAAATGTCAGTATTCGTAAAGTAAGCTTTTTCATATCACGCTGGTGGGATTGTAATGTGGTCCAACCTTTCAAGAGGATGCAAGATATGCATGCACTTTGACAAGTAAGTCCTCATTAAGAAATTTATTCTTAGGCAATTAACAGGGATTTGGTCAGAGCCCTATGTAAAGGGCATGACTTGGACTATGATTTAGAAAATCAAAGACTTATAAGTGATTCTAATAAAATTAGAGAAATGGTCAAATAAATTGTACCAGATCAACAAAATTACATGTTATTAAGCATGAAAAATATACTTCTGAACAATATTTAATATCATGAGTGCTCATAATTCAACTGGAAAAAATCATCATGTAAAATTCAACATATAGAACTATGCTTTAACAAACATTTATAAAATGCATGCGCATAGGCTAAAGACTAGAAGAACATACAAATTTTAACATTGTCTACCTCTTCATGATGGAATTCAGTGATTTTGATTTGTCTTTGTGCTTTTTCAGCATTTTCTAAAATATTTTAAATAAACATGAGTAGTAACATTTTCATCCAAAATGTGTTAAACAAAAACATAAGTTATTTTAAAATCAAGAAAAAAATGACCATCAGAAAATAAATCACAGTCCAAAATTTCATGCTTTCTCCACAAGTTTTAGATACTGAAGAGGCTGTAGTGGAGTATCTACCTGAATTTGAAGGGAAAATCTAGAACCTGGGCAGAAACGGAGGGTGATTCTTCAAGCCTCATCCAACCAAGACGTCATAGGCTCTGTGATGCTGTTTCCATCACCACCTCCTCCCACCGAAGTTCTCTGAGAGCCTCTATGTATCATCTCTCCAATCTCAGCACCCAGAACTTCACAGGATCTATGAATTCTAGAAGAGACTGCTGCTAAAATTACAGTATCAATCACTGCTCTGAGATTACCTTTTCTAGGATAATATAAGATTGTAAACAGCAACAGAACTTCAATAGTGATACACAGACCCACCACTTACATAGCTAAAAGTGTAGAGAAGATAATTATTTACCTATCACAGGATATCTTTGGAACCAGGAATGCATTGAAATAAAAATCATTTGCCATTGAACACTACATTACAACTGTCCAGTTAGATTTCTGTGCTGTTGGCCCAACTCCAGAGCCAGAAAAGACCTCAGGAAGCTGAAAACTCCTTAGATACAAGTCTGTATTCGACCAGGAAGTCTGTATTAAGTGATAAAGACTCGTGGCATGTCCATGTAATCACAGTTTAGGGAAGGCCCTTTGGAGGCTCTTGAAAATAGTACTCTCTGAGCTCACGTCCCTTAATCCTTAGCCCCCAGCACAGTTCCAGGAATTCTAGGTGTAAAACTCAATCAAAGATATATGATGACCTAATGAACCCAGGAACCTTCTGGATCTTCAGAAATCACAGAATATACAACTCTTCCCTTCCTCCACCCACACCAGGCTTCCTTGTACTTCCAAACAACTATACCGAACCAAATTGTTGGTGGCTCATGCCTGTAATCCCAGCACTTTGGGAGGCCGAGGAGGGCAGATCACCCGAGGTCAGGAGTTCGAGATCAGACTGACCAACATGGTGAAACCCTGTCTCTACTAAAAATACAAAAATTAGCTGGGTGTGGTGGCAGGCGCCTATAATCCCAGCTACTTGGGAGGCTGAGGCAGGAGAATCGCTTGAACCCAGGAGGCAGAGGTTGCAGTGAGACAAGATCACGCCATTGCACTCCAACCTGGGGACAACAGTAAGACTCCATCTCAAAAAAAAAAAAAAAAAAATTCTATACCACTCTATCCAAACTTTGGGCATAGCTTCAGTGGTCCTGCATATTCTAGGGACAAGCAAAGCAGTATTCTATTATATCTCTGGTACTAAGCTACATGCTAAAGGACACACACATTTCTCTGACCACAAAATCAAAGAATTAGACACATCATTTGGGGACCATCACAAATCAAGACCAATACTAGACAAAATTTCACAAAGGTGAAGTTTCTTTGGGTACTGTACATCTTTCTCTTAGTTCCTTGTCTTCAACTTTGTACCTTCTCTCTCTGCCCCCACCAGAGACAAGCTGGACTCAGCACTCCCTCAGGAAATTCTTCTCTAACAACTCCTTCTTGGGCAGAATTTCTCAAAATGCCTTTCCCAAAAGCATTCCTTGGCCAAGTGATTTGGTGAAACTCAGCAAACTACATCTTCCTCCTGGAGATTAATATTTAGCCTTGACATATTTAAGACTGAAAAATGTTATAGTAAAGGTTTTGTTTAATCCTGCATTTGCCAAATATACTTGATCATAGAACTGGTCACCCAATCACAAACATCAACAATCTCTCTTAACCCCTAGTGGAACTAGAATTTTGGAAATTATTATTTGGAATGGGCTTTAGGACGTAACCATTTATTTTTTCAATAAATGCGTTAAAGGATCGTTTTTAATTCATTTTTACATTGACATATCAAATTGTACTATTTATCCCACATCACATGATAAAGTATAGATACACTGTGAAATGAGGAAACCTGGCTAGTTAACATATTCATTACTTCAATTATCATTTTTGTGGTAAGAACACTTTTCACTTTTAGCATTTTCCAAATATATACACATCCTTAAACTTATTCCTCCTGTTTAACAGACATTTTATATCCTTTGGCCAATATCTCCAAAACCACCCCAACCCCTGGTAACCACCATTCTATTATTTACTTCTATAAGATCAACTTTTTTAGGTTCTACATATGAACGAGATCATACAGTACCTGTCTTTCTGTGTCTGACTTATTTTACGCAATGTCCTCCAAGTTCATTCACATGGTTGCAAATGACAGAATTTGGTTTTTTTAATGGCTGAATGGAATTCCACTGTGTATATGTAATACATTTTCCTTATCCACTCATCCACTGAGGAATATACAGGTGGACTTCATCTCTCTGCTGTTGTGAATAATGCTGTAATAAACATGGGAGTGCAGATATCTTTTCTACATACTGATTTCATTTTCTTTACATGTATACCCAGTCATGAAATTACTCGATTACGAGATAGCTGTATTTTGATTTCTTGAAAAACTCCATAATGTCTTCTATAATGGCTGTTTGTAAATAGAATTGTCTTACTGATTTTTTTCAGATAATTCACTGCTAGTGTATAGAAATGCTATTGACTTTGGTATGTTAATTTGGTATCCTGCAAGTTTACTGAATTTGTTTCTTAGATCTAATCATTTTTCTGATGTGGGCTTTGGAGTTGTCTATAGTTAAGATCATGTCATTTGCAAACAGGGAAAACTCAATTTCATTTCTGATTTAGATGACTTTTTTTTTTTTTTTTTTTTAAGACGGAGTCTCACTCTGTCACCCAGGCTGGAGTGCAGTGGCACGATCTTGGCTCACTGCAAGCTCCACCACCCAGGTTCACACCATTCTCCTGCCTCAGCCTCCCAAGTAGCTGGGACTACAGGCACCCACCACCACGACCAGCTACTTTTTTGTATTTTTAGTAGAGATGGGGTTTCACCGTGTTAGCCAGGATGGTCTCGATCTCCTGACCTCGTGATCCGTCCGCCTCAGCGTCCCAAAGTGCTGGGATTATAGGCGTGAGCCACCGCACCCGGCCACTTTCATTTCTTTCTATTACCTAATTGTTCTAAGACCTCTAATACCATATTGAATAAAAGTGGTAAAAGTGGGTACCCTTGACTTATTCCTGATCTTAGAGAAAAAGCTTTCAACATTCCCCCTAGGTATGTTACCTATGGGTTTGTCACATATGGCCTTTGTTGTGTTGAAGTACATTCTTTTTTGTTTCCATAGGTTTTGGGGGAACGACTGGTGTTTGGTTACCTAAATAAGTTATTTAGTTGTAATTTCTGAGATTTTGGTGCACCCATCGCCTGAGCAGTGTACGCTGTACCCAACTGTAGTCTTTTACTCCTCACCACCTCCCAACCTCCCCTGCCCTGAGTCCCGAAAGTCAACTGTATCATTCTTATGCCTTTGCATCCTCATAGCTTAGCTCCCACTATGAGTGAGAACATACGATGTTTGGTTTTCCATTCCTGAGTTACTTCATTTACAACAATGGTCTGCAATTCCAACCAGGTTGCTGTGAATGCCATTATTTTGTTCCTTTTTATGGGTGAGTAGTATTCCATGGTATGTATGTATATGTGTGTGTGTGTATACGTGTGTACATATATGTATATATAGTATGTGTGTATGTATGTGTGCATATATACAGTGTGTGTGTATATGTGTGTGTGTATGTGTGTGTGTGTATATATATAGTGTGTAGGGTTTTTTTTTTTAATGTCCCTTCCTGATTTCAGTATTAGTGTAATACTTGCTTCATAGAATGATTTAGGGAGGATTCCCTCTTTATCTTGTGGAATAGTATCAATAGGATTGGTACTAATTCTTCTTTGAATGTCTAATAGAATTCAGTTCTTAATCCGTCCGGTCCTGCCTGGACTTTTTTGTTGGCAATTTTATTACCATTTTAATCTTGATGCTTGTTTTGGTCTATTCAGAGTTTCTATTTCTTCCTGGTTTAATCTAGGAGGGTTGTATATTTATAGAAATTTATCTATCTCCTTTTAAGTTCTCTAGTTTATGCACATAAAGATGTTCATAGTACCCTTGAATGATCTTTTGTATTTCTGTGGTATCAGTTGTAGTATCTCCTATTTTGTTTCTAATTGAGCTTATTTAAATTTTCTCTCTTCTTGTTTAATCTCGCTAATGGTCTACCAAATTTATTTGTCTTTTCAAATAATCAGCTTCTTATTTCATTTATCTTTTGTATTTTTGTTGCATTTTTTCAATTTCACTTAGTTCTGCTCTGATCTTTATTATTTCTTTTCTTCTGCTGGGTTTGGGTTTGGTTTGTTCTTGCTTCTCTAGTTCTTTGAGGTGTGACTTTAGATTGTCTATTTGTGCTCATTCAGACTTTCTGATGTAGGCATTTAATGCTATGAACTTTCCTTAGCACCGCCTTTGCTGTATCCTAGAGGTTTTGATAGATTGTGTCACTATTATCATTCAGTTCGAAGATTTTTTAAATATCCATCTTGATTTCATTGTTGACCCAATGATCATTCAGGAGCAGGTTATTTAATTTCCATGTATTTGCATGGTTTTGAGGCTTCCTCTGAAGTTGATTTCCAATTTTAGTCCACTGTGGTCGGAGAGAGTACTTGATATGATTTCAACTTTCCTAAATTTACTGAGACCTGTTTCGTGGCCTGTAATATGGTCTATCTTGGAGAATGTTCCATGTGGTGATGAATAGAATGTACGTTCTGCAGTTGTTGGGTAGAATGTTACATAAATATCTGTTAAGTCCATTTGTTGTAGGGTAGAGTTTAAATCCATTTTTCTCTTTTGACCTTCTGTCTTGATGTCCTATGTAGTGCTGTCTGTGAAGCATTGAAGTCTCCCACTATTACTGCGTTGCTATCTCATTTCTTAGGTTTAGCTGCGACTGTTTTATAAATTTGGGAGCTCCGGTGTTAGGTGCATATATATTTAGGATTATGTTATTTTGCTGTTTGGCTAGTCCTTTTATCATTACATAATGTCCCTCTTTGTCTTTAACTGCTGTTGCTTTAAAGTTCATCTTGTCTGATATAAGAATCACTACTCCTGCTCACTTTCGGTGCCCATTTGTATGGAGTATCTTTTCCACCCCTTTACCTGAAGTTTATGTGAGTCTTTATTTATCAGGTCAGTCTCTTGAAGACAGCAGATACTTGGTTGGTGAATTCTTATCCATTCTGTTATTCTGTATCTTTTAAGTGGAGCATTTAGGCCATTTACATTCAACATCAGTATTGAGATGTAAGGTACTATTCTATTAATCATGCTATTTGTTGCCTGAATATCTTGGTGGTTGTGTGTTTTGTGTGTGTGTGTGTGTGTGTGTGTGTGTGTTTTATAGGTCCTGTGAGATTTATGCTTTAAGGAGGTTCTATTTTGTGTATTTAAGGATTTGTTTTGAGATTTAGAGCTCCTTTAGCAGTCTTGTATGATGGCTTGGTCGTTGCAAATTCTCTCAGCACTTATTTGTCTGAAAAAGACTATCTTTCCTTCATTCATGAAGCTTAGTTTTGCTGGATACAAAATTCTTGACTGATAATTGTTTAAGGAGCTTGAAGATAGGGCCCCAATCCCTTCTAGCTTTAGGGTTTTTGCTGTTAATCTGGTAGGTTTTACTTTATAGGTTACCTGGTAATTTTGCCTCACAGCTCTTAAGATTATTTCCTTCATCTTGACTTTAGATAATCTGATGACTATTTCCCAGGGCAATGATCATTTTGCAGTGAATTTCCCAGGTGTTCTTTGAGCTTGTTGTATTTGGTTTTCTAGATCTCTAGCCAAGGCTGGGGAAGTTTTCTTCAATTCCCTCAAATATGTTTTTCAAACTTTTAGATTTCTCTTTTTTCCTCAGGAACACCAATTATTCTTAGGTTTGGTCATTTAATATAATCCCAAACTTCTTGGGGGAGGGTTTGTTCAGTTTTGTTTTTGTTTTTGTTTTTTTGGTCTTTGTTGGATTGGGTTAATTCAAAAAACCACGTCTTAAAGTTCTGAAGTTCTTTATTCTGCTTGTTTGATTCTATTGCTGAGACTTTCCAGGGCATTTTGCATTTCTCTAAGTGTGTCCTTTATTTCCAGAAGCTGTGATTATTTTTTATTTGTGCTATTCTACTTGATTTTTTCCTTTCATATCTTCTACCTTTTTTATTTAATTAAGTTGTAGTACAACTTTCTCTGGTGCCTCCTTGATTAGCTTAATTATCTGAATTCTTTTTCTGGCAATTCAGGGATTTCTTCTTGGTGTGGATCCATTGCTGGTGAGCTACTGTGATCTTTTGGGGGTGTTAAAGAACCTTGTTTTGTCATAATACCAGACTTGTTTTTCTGGTTCCTTCTCATTTGGATAGACTATGTCAGAGGAAATATTTGAAGCTCAAGGGTTGTTCATATTCTTTTGTCCCATGGGGTGCTCCCTTGATGGAGTGCTCTCCCTCTTTTCACAGAGATGTGGCTTTCTGAGAGCTCAACTGTTATGACTGTTGTCTCTTTCCTGGATTTAGCCACCCAGTGGAGCTACCAGGCTCCAGGCTGGTACTGGGGGATGTCTGCACAGAGTCATATCATGTGAACTGTCTTCAGATCTCTCAGCTGTGGATAGCAGCACCTGCTCCCATGGAGGTGGCAGGGTAGTCAAATGGACTCTGAGGATCCTTGGCTGTACCTCTTTTTTTATTGAACTAATTTCGTGCTGGTTGGCCTCCTGCCAGGAGTTGGCACTTTGAAGAGCACATCACCTCTGGTAGTATAGGGAGGATCAGGTGGTAGGTAGCATCCTAGAGCTCCCAAGAGAGTATGCCCTTTGTCTTCTGCTACCAGGGTGGGTAGAGAAAGACCATCAAGTGGGAGCAGGGTTAGGCATGTCTGAGCTCAGACTCTCCTTGGGTGGGGCTTGCTGCAGCTGCTGTGGAGGACAAGGATGTGATTCTCAAGTCAATGGAGTTATGTTCCCAGGGGGATTATGGGTGCCTCTGCTGTATCATGCAAGTCACCAGGGAAGTGAGGCAAAACTGGCAGCTACAGGCCTCCCCCAGCTTCCACAGGCACTTATTGCTATAAACTCAGTTCTTAGAACTACTTCTGCTGTGTACCACAAATTTTAAGTTGTGAATCAGTTTGTCTCAAAATTTCTTTAAATTTCTCTAATAATTGACCCACTGATTGTTCAGAAATACATTGTTTAATTTCCATGTATTTGCGAATTTTCTCAAGTTTCTCCTGTTACCAATTTCTAGCCGTATACTACTGTCATCAGAAAAGATATTTGATGTAATTTTAATCTCTTTAAATTTGGTAATACTTACTTTGTGGCATAACACATGATCTTGGAGATTTTTCCATGTGCAGTTGAGAAGAACATGAATTCTACAACTGTTTAATGGAATGTTCTCTACAGGTCTGTTAGTCCATTTGGTCTAGAATGTGGTTCAAGTCCAATGGTTCTTGTTTTCTGTCTGGATGATCTGTTCATTGCTGAAAGTGGGTTGTTGAAGACTACAATTATTATTGTATTGCAGTCTGTCTCTCTTCAAGTCTATTAATATTTGCCCTATATATTTATGGGATAGAATGCTGATTGTATATATATTTAGAATTCTTATATCCTCTTGCTGAATTGACCCCTTTATCATTACGTAATGATCTTTGTCTCTTTTTACAGTTTTAGACTTTAAACTCATCTTATCTGACGTAAGTATAGCTACCCCTGCTCTCTTTTGGTTTCCATTTGCATGAATTTCTTTTTCCATCCCTTCACTTTGAGTCTGTGTGTGTTCTTACAGGTGAAGTGAGCCTCTTGTAGACAGCATACAGTTGGATCTTTTAAAAAATGTATTTATTCTAGATCTTTCTTTGGAGAATTTTAACCCATTTACATTCAGGGTTTTGTTTGTTTCTGAGACAGAGTCTCTCACCTAGCCTGGAGTACAGTGGTGCAATCTCAGCTCACTGCAACCTCCACCTCCCAGGTTCAAGCGATTCTCCCCCATCTTCAGCCTTCCAAGTAGCTGGGATTACAGGCACACACTACCGCACGCCGCTAAGTGGGGTATTTTTAGTAGAAATGGGTTTTTACCATGTTGGCCAGGCTGGTCTCAAACTCCTTACCTCAGGTAATCCACCTGCCTTGGCCTCCCAAAGTGCTGGGATTGCAGGCGTGAACCACCACCCTGGCCAGTTTTTGATAAGCAATGACTTACTACTGCCATTTTGTTTGCTTCGTAGTCATTTGAAGATCTTTATTCCTTTCTTCCTCTCTTGCTATCTTCCTTTGTGGCTACTGATACTCTCTAGCGGTATGTTTGGATTCCTTTCATTGTTTTATGTTTCTACTATAGGTTTCTGCTTTATTGTTACCATGATGTTTACAAAAAAAATCTTGTGGTTATAACAGGTTAAGTTGATGACAACTCTGATAACAATAAAAGAACTACACTGCTATTCTGATCCCCTTTCCCCACATTTTGAATTTTTGATGTCACAATTTGTATCTTTTATATTGCATATTTCTTAACAAATCATTGTAACTATTATCTTTAGTAATTTTGCCTTTTAACCATCAGACTAAAGATGTGATTTATACATTTATACAGCATTATTACAGAGTCAGGGTATTCTGAATTTGATTGTGTACTTTTACACATTTTTATATTACTCATTAGCATCCTTTTCTTTCAGCTTGAACAAGTTCTGTTAGCATTTCTTGTAAGACAGGTTTTCTGATTACCAACTTCTTCAGCTTTTCTTTCGGAAAGTCTTTACATCTCATTCACTTGTGAAGAACTACTTTACTGTGTATAGTATTTTTTTTCCCTTTTGGCACTTGTGCACATTATCCCACTCTCCTATCCTGTAAGGTTTCTCTTGAGAAGTCTGATGCTAACCGTACTAGAACTCCCTTATGGTATTTGCTTCTTTTCTCTTGTTGCTTTTAGTATCATCTTTTTGTCTTTGATCTCTGACAATTTGATTATAATATGATTTGGGACAGGTTTCATTTGGATTAAATCTGATTAGAGAAGTTTGACCTTTCTGTTCCTGGATAATTACCTCTTTCACCAGGTATATAAAGGTTTCCGCTATTTTTTTTTTAAGATGGAGTCTTGCTCTGTCGCCCAGGCTGGAGTGCAGTGGCGTGATCTTGGCTTACTGCAAGCTCTGCCTCCCAGGTTCAACCCATTCTCCTGTCTCAGTCTCCCAAGTAGCTGGGACTACAGGCACCCATCAACACACCCAGCTGATTTTATATAAATATATATTTATTTATTTATTTATTTATTTATTTTAGTAGAGATGGGGCTTCACCATATTAACCAGGATGGTCTCAATCTCCTGACCTCGTGATCCACCTGCCTCATTAAATAAGCTTTCTACTCGTTTACCTTTCTCTTCTTGAACTGCTATGACTTAAAAATTTGCTGTTTTGATGCTTTCCTATAAATCTGATAGGTTTATTTTTTTCAATATTAATCTTTCACATTCTTTCTGCTGCTTTCAATTTTGCTGATGCTCTTTATTACATTTTTTGTTTTGTGCATTTTCTTCTTCAACTACAGGTTTTCTCTATTATTTCAATCTCCCTTTTAAATTTTTTATTCTGAACACTTGCTGTTTTCCTCCTTTTGAATTGATTTTCTATTCTACTGAAATTCATTGAGCTTTTTAAAAACAATTATATTGAATTGTTTGTGAGGCAGTCCATCTTCATTTCTTTAGGGTCAGTCACTGGCACCTTACTTTGTGCATTTGGTGATGCATGTTTCCCTGAACATTCTTGATCTTTGTGGTCATGCATTGATCTCTGTATACCTGAAGAAGTAGATACATATCTCAACCTTCTTAGAATGGCTTTGTCTGGGAAAATTCTATGGCATGTCAGTGCTGAGGATGCCAGAAACCTAGTGAAGTTTCAGCTTGTGTCAGCCTTCCAAGAAGCCTGGGTCCCCCTATGGCAAGTGGAACACTAGGGCATATTAGAAGCCTAGGGACACTGAGGTCTGCCTGCTGCTGAGGGCCATTCAGAGCCAACCTGGCAGTGGTGAAGGTCAGAAATCAAGTTTACCACAGAAGCCTGAAGTTTGGGGCTGTCTGGTCTTACCTGGCACTGAAGCAACTCTAGAGTCTCAGTCCACAGGTACAAGCCATGGGGCCATCAGGGCCTTCTCAGTACTGGAATTTACTGTGGTGGGCCCAGTGTTCAGGTCCAAGGCAAAGTCTTGTGCTCACTTTCTTCTCTTTTCCTCAGGTGGACAGTATGTCTTCTCTACACTGCTGCCTCAAGTTGGAGGAAGGCTGAGGTAGGTGTATTAGTCCATTCTCATGTTGCTATTAAATACCCGAGACTGAATAATTTTTAAGAAAA
Organism: Macaca nemestrina; assembly: GCF_043159975.1. Lineage (NCBI taxonomy): Eukaryota > Metazoa > Chordata > Mammalia > Primates > Cercopithecidae > Macaca > Macaca nemestrina. The sequence continues at coordinate 147,246,960 of NC_092131.1, read as the reverse complement.
GAGGTTTAACTCACTCATCGTCTGCAGGCTGCACACAAAACATGGCAGCATGTGTTTCTAGGAAGACCTCAGGAAGCTTCCAATCATGGTGGAAGGCAAAGGGGGACTGAGACATCTTTCATGGCAGAAGCAGGAGCAAGAGAGAGAAGGGGTAGGGTGCTACACATTTTCAAGTGACCAGATCTCTTGAGAACTCACTATGATGAGGACAGTACCAAGCGGAGATGGCGCTAAACCATTCATGAGAAACCCACCCCCATGACCCAATCACCACCCACCAGACCACACCTCCAATAGCAGGCATTACAATTCAACATGAGATTTGGTGGAAATACAGATCCAAATCTTATCAGCAGGTAATATAAAACTGTCCTTCCTACTCTCTACAGTATGTCTTTTATTATGTGTCTTCCTTCAACTCGGTACTGTGATCTTTCATCTCATTATCTTAGCCCTTGTGAAATTATTTTCATGTACAGCTAGTAGTTCAAGTTGATGTTTCTGCTGGGAGGTGGGGGACGATATCTAAAATTCTATTCCATAATCTTGCACCATTCTTCTAAGATTATTTTAGAAAAGAATATGGCTTTCATATAAACACACATTATACGTTTTATTTAATTAACAAGGGAGCCCATAAGATGTGGGCTCATTTAAGATGTGGGATTTTAAAATGACAACACATATATAAGGAAGAAGAAACTCTGAAATGATTTCACAAATGCAAAATGGGCTATCCACAAGCAATCAATGTTCAACTAGACACAGTAAGTGTGCACTTCACTTGCCAATCATTTGTATTATCAGGTTTCTACAATTTTCAAAATTGTAATGTAACTCAAAGCAATGAAAGACAGGAAGAATCCAGATGGATGAGTTAAGCAAGACATTCACTCATCTCTCTTCTGTCTTTCACAGTTTTTCCTGACTGATGTTTTCTTTTAAATCTAGAACTTCGAGATAACCAAAATAAGAAAACACAGGTAAGAAGTGGAAAAGATTTAAATGCAGGTCTCTAAAAATCTTCAGACTGTATAATCAAGCAGCTAGATGTCTTATTTTCTGAGTAGTTACTTACATCAAGTAGATGGGACTCTCATTGTCCTCTTTTTAAAAATACCCATAGGATTGTTGTATCTTGTTTAATAAATCCCTTTATCATTTTGTAATCACCTTTGTTTTTTAATTGTTGTTGCCTTAAGTCTGTTTTATCACATGTAATAGCTACTCCTGATTTTGCTTTCCATTTTATATAGTATTTTCTCCACCCCCTTGTTTAGGTCTATAACAATTTTTACCTGTTAGGTGGGTCATGTGAAAACTGCAGATATTTCCTTTGTGTTTTTTATTCATTCTGCCAATCTATCTTTTAAGTGGAACATTTAGACCATTTATATTAAATGTTGATATTGATATGAGAGACATTGTTCCAGTCATCATGTTGTTACCTAGTTGTGTTGTTTTCTTCATTTTGTCATTGTTTTTATAAGCCCTGTGAGTTTTATGCTTTCAAGTGTTTTTATACTGGTGTTTCCTGACCTTTTGTTTAGATAGTTTTTATACTGGTATTTATTGACTTTTTTTTTTTTTTTTTAATCTTTTATCAGTTCTTGTAGGCCTGGTCTACTGGCGATGAGTTCCCTCAGCATTTGCTTATCTGGGAAAGACTATTTCTCCTTCATTTATGAAATGGTTTTGCTATATACAAAATACTTGGCTGACAGTGATTCCATTTGAGAAGACTAAAGATAGGACCTCAATTTCTTTTGGCTTGTCAACTTTCTGCTGAGAATTCTGCTGCTAGTAACACAGGTTTTCCTTTACAAGTTATCTGATGCTTCTGTCTCGCTGCTCTTAGAATTCTTTCCTTCATGTAGAGTTCTGATAGCCTGATGCCTATACACCTTGGTAACGTCCTTTTTGCAGTGAATCTCCCAGGAGTTTTTTGAGCTTCTTGTAATGGATATCCAAATCTCTAGCAAAACCAGCAAACTTTTCCTCAATTATTTCCTCAAATGGGTTTTTCAAACTTTCTGCTTTTCTTCCCTCCTATACCTATGACTTTTAGTTTTGGATATTTTACATAATCTCACATCTCTTAGAAAATTTATTTGATTGGATGAATATGAAAGTCTTGCCTTCAAGCTCTGAAATTCTTTCTTCTATGTGGTCTTATCTATTGTTAAAATTTTCTACTACATTTTATAATTCCCTAAATGTATCTCTCATTTCTGGAAGTTCTATATGGTTTTTCATTAAAATATCTATCTCTTTAGAAAATTTTTCATTCATATCCTGAAATTTTTTATTTTTTATGTTGGTTTTTTACTTATGGACAACACTGAACCAATTAATAATCAACATTTTGAATAATTTATCTGAAGTATTCTGAAGATTTCATTTTAGTTTGGATCTACTGCTGGAGAGTCAGTGTAACCTAACCTTTTGCAGGGTAGAACTGATTTTTCATATTGCTAGAATTATTTTCCTGGATCCTTCTCATTTTGTTAAACTGGAGGTCGCTATCCTAAGTGTAGTAACTCAGGAATTGAAAATCAACTACCTCACATGCTCACTTATACATGGGAGCTAAGCTATGGGTACACAAAAGCATAGAATGATATAATGTGTCGACACTGAAGACTCAGAATGGGGGGCAAGGGAGGGAGAGGGATGAAAAATTACCCAGTGGGTACAATGTACACTATCCAGGTGATGGATACTCTAAAAGTCCAGACTTTACCACTATATAATTCATCCACATAACCAAACACCATTTTTACCCCTAAAGCTATTGAATAAAATTAAAACGCTAACTTAGTCAAGCTGGAAATAGAAGAACTAGAAATAAAAACACAACTACATCATAGGATAGATCAACAGGCAGACTTACTGACAGACACACACACACACACACACACACACACACACACTGCTATGTAGACTAAAGACACAACTAACTCAAAGTGACTGGATAATCTATTAAGCTAGCAGGTCTTATCTACACTTAAATGCATACTCTGCTTTTAAGCAAACTATTCTAATTTTATTGTGGTTGTTGATTCTTTAAAAATTATTATTAAAAACACCCATAGTACTCACCTGTGTCAAATTCCTTCTCTCTGGGCTAAGTTTTGCCTTTCTCCCCAAATGGTTATTTCCTCAAGTCCTCTGGGATACCAGAGTAACTTCAGATATTTGAGATTAATATCCCAACATGCTCCAGAAATGCATATTATAACCAGATTCTTCTGAAGTGTTTCTAGTAACATGGAGATTACTACTGTGTATGGCCACAAGGGACTTTTTTTATTATATACTTTAAGTTCTGGGATACACATGCAGAACATGCAGGTTTGTTACATAGGTATGCACGTGCCGTGGTGGTTTGCTGAGCCCATCAACCCAGTCATCTACATTAGTTATTTCTCCTAATGCTATCCCCCTCCCCTAGCCCCCGACACCTCTACAGGTCCTGGTGTGTAATGTTCCCCTCCCTGTGTCCACGTGTTCTCATTGTTCAACTCCCACTTATGAATAAGAACATGTAATGCTTGGTTTTCTGTTTCTGTGTTAGTTTGCTGAGAATGAAGGGACTTTTAATAGCAGCATTAAGTAGGGAAAACATTTATTTTAGGACTATAGACATCTGCTGAAACAGAGGAAGGTCTAACAAAGTGCTGAATAAGATTTTTGCTGTGCAATGCATTTCAAAAGAGGAGGAAGATTTCATAAAGCAACCGTCACTTCCTTTGTGGGTCCTGAGGGTCCCAGAGAGACTGCATATGCTGTATTGCCTCCCACTCAGCTGTAGCAGAAACCTTATATGAATAACTCATGGCCTTTCAAGCGGCAATTAAGTGCTCATGTTGAATAACTATGGTTTCCACTTGTTGCCAATTATATGTTAACTTCATTTTCACTCAATTAAACCCAAGCACTAAGTTCTTTGATCAAGTTGAATGGGGCTTCAGTTAGTGTAAAAGAAGTCCATAAGTTGGAAAATCTTAGTCTTTCTTAGCATAAAGACTCTGTAAAATGTTTAAAATTAGTGGTTTTGTTCTACTTTCAGAACTTTTTCTAGGGTGTTAGCCTAGTTTCCCTTTTAGACCTTAACTTGAATGTCTCTGCTTAGAAACACTCCTGTCCCTTCTGGGTACATCCACCAACATATAACTTCCTTAAGAGAGGGAACTGGGCCTAGCTTATTCCCATATTGTATCTGCAGGGCCTAGCAGAGTAGCTAGGATGTAGTATTCACACAAATATTTCTAAAATGAGTTAACTGGTAGAAGATACACATGCACATATTATAAACAAGGATAGACCTGAAACCTCAGGATCAGGGAGGCCTAAGAATCTGTAATTCCCATATAACAAAGAGCTACTTTATATTCCTCTGCAATCTGTAAAACACTGGTAGGGAATGAGAAGAGACAATGAAGGGACCACAAATGTCACCCAAAGATTAAGACTTGAGAATGTCGACAAGCCATCTATGAAGAAAAACATCAAAAGCTTTACGTCCATTATGTCATTCACTGTTTAAGGGTTTTTTTTACTTAATGTTATTTCCAGTAAATCTGAATTGTAACTTATGAAATATCAGGAAAATATATGATGAAAATGCTAATCTTCTCCCCACACACCCTCTCTCATGTTTTGAGATAACCAGTGCTAACAATCTAGTATGTGTCCCTCTATATTCTCTCCCTACTCACACAAGTATTTGCATTTTCATTTGTCACTTTATCAAATTTTTTTGCTTTTTAACTAAAATAGAATCATAATCCCCTCTGCTATTGCTCAATACCTTTTCTCTAGCAGTATTTCATGCATATTTCTGGTCACACCAAATCTATTTTTTAAATTTACTTACGTATATACCCAGATAATAGAAAAAGTTGGAAAATGCCAAAATTTGTTTGAAGATTTTAGCACTTAAGGTTTTCATTTTGGCCAAGTATATGGTCAATTTTTAATATTCCATGTGTTTAGAAAAAAGTGTATATTCTCTTTTCAAGGACTGTCAAGTTCTATATATAGAAAATATATATATATAAAATGTTAGATTTTGTATTACAGTTGACCCTTTAACAACATGGGTTTGAACTGCACAGGTCACTTATATCCAGATTCTTTTATTCAAACACAGAAGGAAAATACAGTATTCACTGGAAGTGAAATTCGTTTTTACAGAGAGCCAACTCTTCATATGCACAGGTTTTAAAGGACCAGTTGTGGGACTTGAATGTGTGTGGATTTTGGTAAATGTGGTGGTCCTGGAATCAATACTCTGCATATACCCAGAGATGACTACATTCAATTTCTCTGCCTTTTTGTTTACTATATTTGATTCCGAAAGAAGTATAGGAAAATCTCCCACATTGTAATTGTATTTCATCAGATTTTTCACACACAACTAATAGCTCGTATTTTATATATTCGGCTGCTACACTGTCAGGTACTTACAGTCCATGACCATCAGGTCTTCTAAACATGGCTTGTTAATATTACCCTGTTAATATGTTTACCACTAAATTTCAGTTTGTTGGATGTTAATATTTTCACTCACATTTTGTTTGTGCTTTTCTGGGATTTTTCTGTCTATGTCTTAATTTTTGCTTCAAGATTCAAGGTAAAATTTACATATAATAAAGCTCACCATTCTTCAAGTGTATACTAATTTTGACAAACAGTCAGAACCATCACCACAACCAAGATATGGAACATTTCCTCCACCAAAAGTATTCCCTCATGTCCCTTTACACTTAGTCCTCTCCCCTGATCCTCAGTTTCTGACAGCCAGTAATGTGTTGTCTGTCATATAAAATGGAATCATACAGTTCATTGCTTTTATGTCTTTTTTCACTTAGCAAAGTGCTTCTGATACTCATCTATGTTGTTGCATGAATCAAAGTTCTTTCTTATTGTTGAATGATATATTCCATTGTATGGATATGTAATAATTTGTTGATCACTCAGTGATGACAATTTGTGTTGTTTCCAGTTCAGGGCTATCACAAATAAAGCTACTATTAACAATTATGTACAAGTATTTGCGTGGACACACTTTCTCTTGGGTAAGCACACAGGAGTGGATTAGGGATTGTGAATAAAGCTACTAAGAACATTTTCATGTAAGTTTTGTTCTGCACATACGTTGTGTAAATTCCTTTGGAAGTGAAACTGCTGAACTGTTTGGTTAAAATTATGTTTAACTTTATAAGAAACTACCAAAGTTTCTCTAAGTAACTGTACCATCTTGCACTCCCACCAATAATCTGTGAGAATTGCAGTTGTTCTACCTCCTTGCTAGCACTAGATGTTGTCACTCTTAAATTTTAGCTCTTTTATCAGTGGGCCCATCAGAGGGTGGATTCCCTAGAGGACACATCTTGCTTGCTCAGATAATCTTTGAGAACAAGTCTGGTTTTATTACAACTTCTCCCGTATCAACCAATGAACCAAACTGGAGATACAGCATAGTCCATGGTATAGTGCCAGAAGGCCCATTATCATCACGTGCACCATCAGCTGCCTCTCATCAAGGGCATTCTGCCCTGGGAACTAGAGCCTGACTATAGGAATAAGTGTGTTCAGTGCTACCTCTATATGTGCCTTCTGTACCTACTGCCTATGCATAAAAGCCCAAAACAAGCATCTTTCCTCTTATTTGGTGCCTGCTGTTTTGTTCAAATAAGTAGAAGGTTGTCAGTGGGCTAGGGAGAATGTGAGAAGTCATTCTTTCATTTCTCTTGCCAATCAAAAACCCATTCTGTAACACAAAATTAATAGAAAAACAGTGGTAAGATAACTACAGAGCACTCAGAAAACACTGCTTTGCTCTAGGGACTTATTTAGCTGTCCTAAAATGAGGAGCCTTCTTGTAATGTGTTAAGGTCTTCATACATATCTGAAACACTTTTTTTAAAAAAAATTGTTTTGTCAAATGTTTGGGTAGCATAATCAAGTCAGATGGATTTCTAATATAGGACTAGACAGATTCCTTAATATGCTAATTTTAAGTATATAGAAAGCAGTTTTAGTATGTAGTCTTTTGTGACAATGGCACATTTTCCCTCCAGAATACGTATTAACATCTCATTTGGGATACAAATAATTCATCAATCAACTCTGAAATGCTGCTCTGGAGACTCCCATTCATTAATATCCAACTTAAAGTGTGTTATCTGGAATTGAACACAATCCTCTAGATGTTTTCTTGCTATCTCACAGTACAGCAGGGACTATTACCTCTCCCATTTTATGTGTCATGCTTTTATTAATGCAGCCTAAAATAGAATAAAACTATTTGGTGATGATATCACCCTCTTGGCTTACTTTGAGCTTTTTCATCAACTAAAATCTCCCAGACCTTTTTCTCACAACTATTGAGCAACCAATCTATAACTCTATTATAGCATTTATTTGTTAAAACAAATTCAAGAATTTCTGTATGTCCCTATTAATTTTGATCTTATATGTTTCACTATTAGTTTCTGACAGCGTTCTCTGACAGGTTTCTAAAATAGGTAGAAGTTCCTCTGCATGGTTTGCCTGGAAGTTTAGCAGTGAGTAGAAAACAAGCAGCAGTGGCATTCCCCTATACCATCACCCAGCCTCACTCAAGGAGTTCACCACAAAGACCCCACTTGGCCTCTTTTACCTTTAGAAATGCTGCCAGAGCCCACCTATGTTCCCGAACTTCCAAATGTGTAGGAAAAGTGGTGCCTCATCACGAACATTGAGCTGGAAGAGGAATAAGAATCTTAGAAGGAACTCGTCTTCAACTCCAAGAGCCGCTCTACTTTTTTATTTCAGTCATAATTGCTTGGGATCTCTGGTGTGATTGTCTGACTATCCTGCCATTGAGGTAGAAGAGGCATAATTGGCTCCGAGTGTCAAATAGTATTCCCAAAACGTGTGCCAAGTACTGCTATTTCCATTTATCCCTGAAGGAAGCTTGAGTGTCCAGAAAGTGACTCAGAAGTCACACTGTGTTCCAGAGGCAGAGGTAGGATTTGAGTTATATCTAAAAGTCAGCTCAAAATCGGCTGAATTCCACTCACAGTTCTGAGTGTTCTGCCTCAAGAACACAGTAAAAAACTGAAATGACACCCAGATGTTGAAATAAGACAGAAGTGCCCAATTCTTCTCAAAAATCACTCTTTGTAATCATATTTTAGACATATAATATGTATAAACACTATCATAACCCCCGTGTTTCTACTAAGCTTATAAAGTAAAACGCGGTCAACCTATGTGAAATCCCCCATGTGTTCCTCGTTAATTCATGACCCTCTTCTCTCCACGTCTATCATTAGAGGCAACTGTTCTCAGAATTGATTGTTCATTTTATTGAAAAATATAAAGAAATACATAGTAATATGTATGGATCTCTAGGACATAAGATTTTTGTGTGTAAATTTAAGAAGCACAAGTGCAGTTTTGTTACATGAATATATTGTATAGTGGTGTAGTCTGGGTTTTTAATGTAAACATCATCGGAATAATTACATAATTTCTCATCCTCCACCCACCCGCCCAAGTCTCCAATGTATATTGTTCTGCAGGGAACACTTACACACCATTGGTGGAAATGTAAATTAGTACCACCTCTAAGGAAAACATTCTGGAGATTTCTTGAAGAACCAAACTAGAATTCCCCTTCAATCCAGCAATCCCATTGCTGGGTAGTAAGAAAAGAAATTATTACATCAAAAAGATACTTGCACTGATATGTTTATTGCAGCACTATTCACAATAGCAAAGATATGTGTGAAAGGCAAATACGAACCTGGCGCCACAATTTACTATGCCAAAGGGAAAAAAAATTAAGCTGAAAACTGAATCATGCAAGAAGTTGCCTTTCCTATTCTTCCTAAGCAGATAGCTACAAATGGAAGCTTTAAAATCTCCTTAGAGGCTTCTCTATGTTCACCTTATCTTATGAAAAGTGCCAATTTACTGAGCACGAGCCAAAAACATGATTGACTATTCCCCTACCTGCTCATTTTCTCTTGCAATGTATTATTTTGGTAATATGACTATATCCTCCCTCTTTCCCCTGCAGCCTGCTTTTCCCTTTTAAATGTTGAAGCCCTCAAAAGCATCTTTGAATAAAGGCATAGACTTGTCTCCCAGGTGCATCCTTAACCTTGGCAAAATAAACTTCTAAATTGATTGAGATCTGTCTCAGATACTTTTTGATTTACATATGGAATCAACCTAATTTTCCATCAATGGACAAAGAAAATGTTATACACACACACACTTGAATATCATTCGGCCATAAAGAAATGAAATGTTTTATGCAGCAACATAGATGGAACTGGAAGGCATTTTCTTAAGTGAAACAACTCAATCAAATGCCTCATGTTCCCACTTGCAAGTGGGAGCTATATGATATATACAAATATATTATTTAACATGTTTTTAAATTTTGTATTTATGATATGATGCCATATATATTCTCCTGCAACTTCATTTCTTTGGTCAACTTAATATTTACAAGCTTTATTCACTGCTCGATAGTATACTATTTTATACCATAATTTAGTCATCCATTATCTCCCTTGTGGACAATTAGATTGTTTCCAATTTTTGTCATCACAAACATAGCTTCTATAAATATTACTCTACATATCGCCTATACCCCTGAGTGAGAGTTTCTCTAGGCTATATATCTAGAAATGGAATATACAGTCTCATCAGAGGATAGGCACAGCTTCAACTTTTCTATGATTTCCAGATTGTACCCCATAAGAATTATGCCAATTTATATTTGCACCAGGATTGCAGAAGAGCTCCTATTGTTCTCCAATCTTACTAACATTTGTCATTCTGGTCGCTGTTAAACTGTACGCATGTGTAGCTTTATTTTGTATTTTTCTGATAAAAGATGTTGAAGCAAAACTTGAATGGAGGAAGTTAACATAAAGACTCTTTTCAAGCCTATTCCAACAGTGGAGACCAAAATGCAATCTGAACTCAACTCCACTGGAAGAAAAGGCAAGATGATTTTTAAATCTGAGATGAGCTAGTGGAAAAGAGAACAATTAGGAAGGAGGTCTATCAGTGGGCTGTGTCAGGAAATGGAGTTATTTGCGAGTTTGCAAATGTTTTTCTCTGTGACTAAGTCACCTGTGTTTGCTAATTGGTGCCCACTAAATTCAGGTGCCTACTCTTCCACAAAGACAGGGAGATAAGGGTGTTATCTTCCTTGATGATTCCATTTCAAATTGATAGCTCTCAGGTCCTTGGGAAATAAATTCTTAGACTGTAAAACTCATGAGAGGCTTTTTAAAAGATTTGTATCTCAGAGGGACATAGGAAATAATTGTAATTAGAAGTTTTCCAGGTAAATGCTCTAAGAAAAGGCAAGTCGGGGGCTTAGAATCAGGAAGAAGCCCGCCTAAAGTTTAGTCAGGCTGAGGGGAATGTTAAGACCATCTTGGTCAGAGGCTATTGGCCATTTGGTTGTCCCTTTCTGATAATTGCTTGTCGATATCTTTTGCCCATTTTTATACTGAGTTGTTAGTCTTAATAATCAGAGTCCTTTAATAAACTCTGGATACTATTTTTTCATCAGTTATATGCATTACAAATCTCTGTTTGTGGCTTACCTTTAAATTTTTATTATGTACCTTAGATTAAAAGTAGTTGTTAATTTGAATGTACCTGAAGTTATCCAGTATTTTCCCCTCTAAATTATACTTTGTGTTAAGACACTCTTCTGTAAGTCATAAAGCTAAACTCCTATTATATTCTAAATTCTGTTTTTCAAATTTAGATCTTCAGTTGATTCTTATGTCCGCTGCGTATGCCTTTGAAAACCATTTGTTATTTATCAAGTTTCTACATATGTGCAGGTATATTCATTGATTTAATTTCATTGATCTACTTGTATGTACTTACACCAATACCACAATGTCTCATAAAACTAAAATAAACAAATCCTGACATTTAGAAGGCCAAGTCTCTCAACTTTTTTCCCCAAATTTTCTTGCCTTCAACTATTTTTTAGCTTAACACTTTGCTATTGGGTTCTAAATATCCCAAGGAAGTAGTGACATTTATTTTACCATCTAGGGGAGTATGATCCTATTAGAAACTATTTTCTTTAACAGAGAACAGTGTACTGTGTATGTACAAGTGGAAATGGAAATAGTTCATTAAAAGGAAAAAAATACTGAGACTCCCAATAGACCATCTCCCCAGCATTACCACCTTGATAAGTCTGCCCTACAGAATTAATGTTCATCCTCCTCTTCTATTCTTCAGCAACAACTGATTTTCCTTTCTCTTCATTCCTATGTACAATTCTGAAAAGATTTGCTCAAAAAATACAAAACTTGATTCAATACAGATAATGTGCAACTCAGCAACTAAGGAAAAGATTGAGGCTGGTGTTGTATTCCAGGTCATGACTGCTTCCTTGAAAATATACTTTCTCCATCTCAAAGAAAGAGAATCTTAATTTATACATTTTTAAACACTAACCCTCCCAGTGGCTAGTTTATTGCTAAGCTGTATGGATTATTTCCTTTTCCTTCAAACTTAATAACATTCTACTGCTACCTATCAGCTGTTACCAACTTTAAATAAATAAGTAATTTCCACATTCTTTACAGCATCAGCTTCTGAAAGTTTCATCTCTTGGCACACAGAAGTCTGGAAGCAGAAACTGTAATGAATACATAATAATTATTCAAAACCTTCTCCATTCCTCCTCCATAAACAGGCAAATTCAGTTGCCATTGAGCAATAACTTTCTTTAAATGACCGCAGGATCTCAGTATAAACATCAGGTTGCTAGCAGTGTGTTTTGACAGCCCTTTGGCTCTTATACATTACTATCCTTTCCCCTGCCTTGGGTTCTACTTCCTCAAACACATTAGCGCTTTTTAAAATAAAAACCACAGAAGCCACGGATTCTACTTTTCAAGTGGTAGGTACAAGCATGAGCTCGGTTGAGGTGCTCCAAATGCCATTTTCAGCGTGGTACAAATGCAAGGCCATAGTTAAGTCCATTTTTTATTCTGCTTATTTTTTCCTCCCTCGCCAAGGAACAGACAGGACAACACAAAGCTCCCTGCAAGGCAGAGATGATGAAATGGACTTTTGCTAGCCCAGAAAGCAATTTTCCACTACGGAATTGTAAATGGATAGGGTTCCTTCAACTCTCAGAGCTGGGTCCCTTAACACCTGGAATCCCTCTGAGCTACCCCTAAGCCAGCCTCTGGATGTTTCATTACCAAACTCAAACCCTCAGAGTACATCACCACTGAAGTTCTACTTTCTATGTGCTTAAGTAAAACATTACCAAGAGTACTTTTAAAAATAAAAATGGGATCCTCTTTGTGACCCCTCAATCCCACTTCCAGGAATTTATGCTAAGGAAATAACAGCATGGGGGTTAAGAGCAGGGACTTTTGAACTAAACTGCTTGAGTTCAATCCTAACTTTGCCATTTACAAACCGTCTTGAAGTCATTTAACCTCCCTATCCCTCAATTTCTTCATCTGAAAAATGGGCATAACAACAATACACAATGTCCTCGAGTTACTGCAGGAATAAAGCAGTTAATACATATCAAGTATATAGACCAGTACTTTACATTTTATATATAAATCTCTAAGAGTTTGCTTTGTTTTGTTTTGTTTTGTTTTGAGATGGAGTCTTGCTCTGTCACCCAGACTGGAGTGCAGGGGTGCAAACTCGGCTCACTGCAACCTCGAGCTCCCGGGTTCAAGTGATTCTCTTGCCTCAGCCACCCGAGTAGCTGGGACTACAGGTGCCCGCCATCACACCCGGTTAACTTTTGTATCTTTAGTAGAGACGGGGTTTCACTCTATTGGCCAGGCTGGTCTCGAACTCCTGACTTTGTGATCCGCCCGCCTTGACCTCCCAAAGTGCTGGCATTACAGGCGTGAGCCACCACGCCTGGCCAGTGTTTATAAAGATAATAATAAAGGTAAGAATGCTCTGTAAGAAAAAGTGTTTTTTAAAAACCCTCAATGTCCACTGACCATTTAAATAAATAATGGACTGTTAAACAGCCACTAAAACAATGACACATAGCAGTATTACTTCAGAAATGCTGGCAGTGGCAGGGTGCAGTGGCTCACGGCTGTAATCTGAAGGCAGGTGGATTTTGGGAGGCTGAGGCAGGCGGATCACTTGAGGTCAGGAGTTCAAAACCAGCCTGGCCAACATGGTGAAACTCTGTCTCTACTAAAAATACAAAACAATTAGCCAGGCATAGTGGCACGTGCCTGTAATCTCAGCTGCTTGGGAGGCTGAGGCAGAACTGCTTGAACCTGGGAGGCAGAGCTTGCAGTGAGCCATGATTGCGCCATGCACTCCAGCCTGGGCGACACAGCAAGACCCTGTTTAAAAAAAAAAAAAAAAAAAAAGGAGAGAGAGGAGAGAGGAGGGGGAGAGAGAGAGAAAGGCTAGCAGTATAGTATTTATCCCTCGGCTAAAAAGGATGACATTTTCTTTAATAAATAAATAAATAAACGAAGCATACGGATCAACTGGGAAAGATGAGGCCTCTAGTGTGAGGACTGGCACTCTAGAGTCTAATTGGAGTAGGAGTGGAAGAAATTCAGAAATTTAGTAACTCAAAGTTATCTGCCATGCACATTTTCTAACAAAATTACTTGAAGGCATATTCCAGAAAAAAATAATTTTAGAATAAAAGAAGACATGGGATACAAAAATCTGTGTACACAGCCAAAGGGAGGGAGAGGGCCAGAAACATCTTAAATTGCAGGAAAACTGAACTGCAGAGCTGGAGATCTAGACCCAGTTGGCCTAGAGTAAGCCAGGCCAGTGTCAGAAAGAAACCTCTAAGAAAACAGCTTCAGAAGGGGCAGAGCAAGATGGCTGAGTAGAAGCCTCCACTGATCAACCTTTCCACAGGAACACCAAATTCAACAACTATCTACAAAAAGAAGCACCTAAGTAAGAATGAAAAAAAAAAAATCAACTGACCAACCAGTGACTGGTTGTAACTGTGTATCCCTGAAAGAGGCACGAAAACTGTAGGAAAGTAAGTCTTGAACTACCAACACCATCCTTCCTCCATCCGCCAGCAGTGAAGTGTAGAGAGAACTTGTACACTTTGGGGAGGGAGAGCACAGCGACGATAGGACTTCACATTGGACCTCAGTGCTGCCCTACTACAGCAGAGAGCAAACCTGGGCAGAACTCAGCTGACACCCACAGAGGGAGCATCTAGACCAGTCCTAGCCAGAGGGGAATTGTTGATCCCAGCAGTTGAAATTTGAGCTCCAGAAACGCTTGCTACCATGGATTAAGTGCTCTAAACTTGAAAGACAACCTATGCCACAAAGACTGCAACTGCCAGGCAAGTCCTGGTGCTGTACTGGGCTCAGAACCAGTGGATTTGGGTGGCAAGTGACCCAGAGAGACACTAGCCAGGTCAGGCAAGGGAGTGCTTGCACCAGCCCTCCCCAAACCCCAGACAGCACAGCTGGCAGCTCCAAAAGAGACTCCTTCCTTCCACTTAAGGAGAGGAGAGGGAAAAGTAAAGAGAACTGTCTTGCAACTTGGATACCAGCTCAGGCACAGTAGGGCAGGGCACCAGGCAGAGTTGTGAGGCACTTATTCAAGGCCCTAACTCCCAGATGACATTTCTAGACACACCCAGGGCTAGCAAGGAACCTACTTCCTTGAATGAAAGGACCAAGTACTGGCAGGATTCATCACCTGCTGACTGTAGAACCCTTGGTCCCGGAATAATCAGCAATGGTAGCCAGGTAGTACCTGCCATGGACCTTGGGTGAGACTCTGAGACTTGCTGGATTCAAGTGAGACCCAGCACATTCCCAGCTTTGTGGCTGTGATGAGAGGCTCCTTCTGCTTGAGAAAAGCAGAGTCAAGAGTAAAGGGGCCTTTGTCTTGCAGCTAGGTCACAATGGGGTAGAGCACAAAGCAGGTGATTAGGAATGCCAATTCCAGGTGTTGGCTCTTACAGAGTATTTCTGGACCATCCTTGAGTCAAGAGGGGAGCTTACTACCCTGGATGGATGGGTCCTAGCCTGGCAGCATTCACCATAAACTGACTGAAGAGCCCTTGGGCCTTGAGTGAACTACAGTGGTAGCCTAGCAGTACTCCCCACAGGCCTGAAGCAGTGGTGGTCACAGGGAGAGACTCCTCTGCTTGCAGAAAAGAGAAGAAAGAATGGAAAGGACTTTGTCTTGTATCTTGGGCACCAGCTCAGCCACAGTCAAATAAAACACCAGGTAGTTATCTAAGGTTTCTGACTCTAGGCCATGGCTCCTGGACAGCATCTCTGAATCCATTCAGGACTGAGGGGATATTGCCACCCTGAAGGAAGGACATAAGCCTGGCTGGTTTTGCTACCTGCTGATTATAGAGTGCCGGGGCCCTCAGTGAACATGGACGGTAGCCAGATAGTGGTTGGGGCATGGGGCATGACCTACTACTGTGCTGGCTTCAGGTCTCAACCAGTGCAGTCCCAGTGGTGGTGGCCACAGGGGTACTTGTGTCACCACTCCCCCAGCTCCAAGCAACTCAGCACAGAGAAAGAGGCTCCATTTGTTTGGGAGAACATAAGGGAAGAGAACAAGAGTCTCTACCTGGTAACCAAAATGATTCTTCCAGATCTTGTTCAAGACCACCAATAGGGTACCTCTATGAGTCTCCACAAGCCACAGTATTACTGGGCTTGAGGTGCCCCCTAATGCAAAAATATGGCCTCAGTGATCAAAAACATACATCATAACACCCAAGTCCCATCAAATACCTTGAAAGCCTTCCCAAGAAGGATGGGTACACGTAAGCCCAGACTGTGAAGACTAATATAAATACCTACACTTCAGTGCCTAGAGACAGACATCTATTAGCATCAATACCACCCACGAAAACATGACCTCATCAAATGAACTAAATAAGGCACCAGGAGACCAATCCCAGAGAGACAGATATATGTGATCTTTCAGATACAGAATTCTGTGAACACAGAATTAGCTGAACACAGAAATAGCTGCGTTGAGGAAACTCAGAGAAATTCAAGATAACAGAAGGAATTGAAGGAATTCAAAATCTCAAATTTAACAAAAAGATAGAATTAATTAGAAATACTAGAGCTCAAAAATGCAATTAACAGACTGAAGAATTCAGTCTCTTAAGAGCAAAATTGAGCAAGCAGAAAAAAGAACTAGTGAGACTGAAGACAAACTATTTGAAAACACAGTCATAGGAAACAAAAGAAAAGAAAAAAAAAACAATGAAGTATGCCTACAAGATCTAGAAAATAGTCTCAGAAAGGCAAATCTAAGTTACTGGCCTCACTCTGAGAGGTAGAGAGAAAGAAAGGGGTAGGAAGTTTATTCAAAGAAATAGTAACAGAGAACTTCCCAAACCTGATAAAGATATTAATATTCAAGTAAAAGAAGGTTATAGAACACCAAGCAGACTTAACCCAAAGAAGGTTACTTCAAGGCATTTAACAGAGAAACTCCCAAAGGTCAAAGATAAAGAAAGGATCCTAAAAGCAGCAAGAAAAAAGAAACAAATAACATACATTGGCACTCAAATACATTTAGCAGCAGACTCTTCAGTGGAAACCTTATAGGCCTAGAGAGAGAGGCATGACCTAGGTAAAGCACTGGAGGAAAACAAAAAACTTCAGTAGCTTATCTGGTGAAAATGTCTTCCAAACATTAAGGAGAAATAAAGACTCTCTCAGAATAAATAAAAGCTGAGGGATTCCATCAATACCAGACCTATCCTACAAGAAACACAAAAACAAATTATTCAGTCTGAAAAAAAAGGGTATCAATGAACGGTAAGAATTCATCTAAAGGCACAAAACTTGCTGGTAACAGCAAGTATGTAGGGAAACCTCAGAATATTATAACACTGTAATTATGATACATAAACTACTCATATCTTAAGTGGAATGATTAAATGAGGAATGGACCAAAAATAATAATTACACCTTCTCAAGACAGAGAGAGTACAATAACAAATGGGAACTACAAAAAGTCAAATAGCAGAGGAATGAAGTAAAGCATACATTTGTTAGTTTTCTCTTTGTTTCTGCAGTCAGTATTAAGTTGTCATCAGTTTAAAATAATGGGTTATAAGATATTATTTGCAAGCCTTATGGTAACCTCAAATCAAAAAACATACAACAGAAACAAAAAAATAAAAAGCAAGAAATTAAATCATATCACCAGAGAAAATCACCTTCACTAAAAGGAACCTGGGAAGAAAGAAAAGAAGGAAGAGAAAACCACAGAGCAACCAGAAAACAAGTAAGAAAATGGCAAGAGTAAGTACTTAATAATAACAATGAATGTAAATGAACTACACTCTCCAATCAAAAGACACAGTGTTGAATATGGATATAAATATAAAATCCAATGATCTGTTGCCTAAAACACACTTCACCTACAAAGACACACAGACTGAAAACAAAGCGATGGAAAAAGATATTCCACACCCATGGAGACCATAAAAGAGCAAGAGTATATATATAAGACAAAATAGATTTTAAAACAAAAACTATAAAAAGGGACAAACAAGGTCATTATGAGAGGTGACAACGTGCTAGCAGCCCTCCCTCCCTCTCAGCGCCTCCTTGGCCTCGGCATCCGCTCTGGAGGATCCCTTCAGCCCACCACTGTGCTGTTGGGGTCCCTCTCTGGGGCTGGCTGAGGCCAGAGTCCACACCCTCTGCTTGCAGGGAGGTGTGAAAGAAGAGATGCGGGTGGGAGCAGGGGCTGTGCCCAGCGCTTGTGGGCTGGCACAGGTTCCAGGTGGGCCCAGGCTCCGCGTGCCCCACAGTCAGCCCCGCGGGCACCTGCTGGAGCCTGGGTTTGATCCCAGGCTGCATCCTGTGCGTGAACCGCCATTCCCTCTTTGCGGGATGATGGCAGGTCTGTGTCTCTTCCTTACTTCCCCTCTTTTAATCAACGTTCTGTGTCTAATCAGGTGGGGACTTGAAGACCTTTTCTGTCTAAAGGTTTGTTAATGCACCAATCAGCACTCTGTGTCTAGCTAATCTGGTGGGGACTTGGAGAACTTCTGTGACTAGCTAAATAATTGTAAAAGCACCAATCAGCACTCTGTGTCTAGCTAAAGTTTTGTAAATGCACCAATCAGCACTCTGTCAAAACGGACCAATCAGCTGTCTGTAAAACTGACCAATCAGCTCTCTGCAAAACGGACTGATCTGCAGGATGTAGGTGGGACCAAATAAGGGAATAAAAGTAGGCCACCAGCCTCGCTCAGGTCCCTTTTCATGCTGTGGAGGGTTTGTTCTTTCGCTGTTGGCAATAAATCTTGCTGCTGCTCACTCTTTGGGTCCTTGCCACCTTTATGAGCTGTAACACTCACTGCGAAGGTCTGTGGCTTCACTCCTGAGGCCAGTGAGACCACAAACCCACCAGTGTGACCACGAACCCACCAGAAAGAAGAAACTCTGGACACGTCTGAACAACTTAACTAACAAACTCTGTACACACCATCTTTAAGAACTTTAACACTCACCGTGAGGGTCCATGGCTTCATTCTTAAAGTCAGTGAGACAAAGAACCCACTAGAAGGAACCAATTCCAGACACATTTATATACAAATAAAGGGGTCAATTCAGCAAGAGAATATAAAATACATAAATATATATATACTCATCACTGGAGCACCCAGATATATGACACAAATATTATTACAGCCTACGAGAGAGTTAGAAACAAATACATTAACAGGTGAGGACTTCAACACCCCACTTTTTAGCATTGAGAGGTTATCTAGGCAGATAATCAACAAAGAAGTATCTGACTTAATCTACACTATGGAACAAATGGACCTAATTTACAGAACATTTCATCCAGTGGCTTCTGAATATACACACTTCCCCTCAGCACACAGATCATTCTCAAGGACTATATGTTAGGTCACAAAACAAGTCTTAAAACATTCAAAAAATGAAATAATATTAAGTATTTTCTCCTATCACAATGGCATAAAACTAGATATCAGCAATAAGAAGAATTTTGGAAATTATACAAACGTGGAAGTTAAATCATGTGCTTCTGAATGATCAGTGGGTCAATGAAGAAATTAAGAAAATTGAAAATGTCCTTGAAACAAATGATAATGGAAATACAATAAATCAAAATCTATGATATACAGGAAAAGCAGTACTGAGACGTTTATAGCTCTAAGTGCCCACATCAAAAAAGAAAAACTTCAAATAAACTACCTGCAATGCATCTTAAAGAATTAGAAGAGAAGGAGCCAACCAAACCCAAATTTAGAAAAAAAATTATAAGGAGAAGGAATAAATGAAATTGAAACAAATGAAATTCAAAAGGAAAAAAGACAAAAGATCAATGCAAAAAAAAGTTGCTTTTTGGAAAGATAAATGAAATTAACAAAACTTTAACCAGACTAAGAAACAAAGAGAGAACACTCAAAGTCAGAGAAGGAAAAAGAGATACTACAATTGATAGCTCAGAAATTTCAAAGATCATTAAGGGCTGCTAAGAGTAACTATATTCCAATAAATTGGGAAACCTAGAAGAGATTGATAAATTATTAGACATATACAATCTACCAAGATTGAACATCGAAGAAATCCAAAACCTGAACATAACAATAACAAGTGATGAGGTCAAAGTCATAATAAAAACTCTTTCAGCAAAGAAAAGCCCAGCACCCAAGAGCTTCACTACTGAATTCTACTAAGCATTTAAAGAACTGTTACAAAACCTACTCAATCTATTTCCAAAAATAAAAGAGGAGAAAACCAAACTCATTTACAAGGCCAGTATTACTCTGCTACCAAAACCAGACAAAGACACATCAGCAAAAGCAAACTGCAGGCCAGTATCGTGATGAACATTAATGCAAAATCCCTCAATAAAATATTAGCAAACTGAATTCAACAATACATTAGAAAACATCATTCACATGACCAAGTGGTATTAATCCCAGAGATGCAAGGATGGTTCAACATATGCAAATCAAGAAATGTGATACATTTTGTCAACAGAATGTAGGACAAAAGCTATATGATCATTTCAGTTGATGTTGAAAAAGCATTTAATAAAATTCAACATAACTTCATGATAAAAGCCCTCAAAATAACTCAGTATGCCTCAACAAAGCAAAAGTCATATACAACAGTATCACACTGAATGGAGAAAGATGTTAAAAGCCTTCCCTCTAAGATTTGGAATATGACAAAGATTCTCATTTTCACCACTATGATTCAGTATTGTACTAGAAATCCAAGCTAGTGAAATCAGACAATAGAAAAAAGGGCATCCAAATTGGAAAGAAAGAAGCCAAATTAACCTTGTTTTCAGATGATATGTTATATTCAGAAAAACCTAAAGACTGCACCCACCCCAAAAAAATAGAACTGATAAATTTAGTAAAGTTGCAGGATACAAAATCAACATATGACAATCAGCATGTCTATATGCCAACAGTGAACAGTCTGAAAAATAAAAAAGTAATCCCAATTACAATAGCTACACTTTATTAGCTTTTTACACTTTCTTGTAAAAAGTACAAATTTTTTTAAATTGTAGAAATTTAATCCAAATAAATAAATGATCTCTACAATAAAACCTTTACACCTTGATGAAAGAAATTGAAAAGAACACCAAAAGTGAACAGATATTCCATAATCATAGATTCAAAGAATCAATATTGTTAAAATGTCTGTGATACCCAAAGCAATCTACAGATTCAATGCAATACCTATCAAAATTCCCATTGTGTCTGAAACTGGTTGCTTCTGGTGGGTTCTTGGTCTCGCTGACTTAAGAATGAAACTGCAGACCCTCACAGTGAGTGTTACAGTTCTTAAAGATGGTGTGTCCAGAGTTTTTTCCTTCAGATGTTCAGATGTGTCTGGAGTTTCTTCCTTCCAGTGGGTTCGTGGTCTCGCCGACTTCAGGAGTGAAGCCGCAGACCTTCATGGTATTACAGCTCTTAAAGGTGGCGTGTCCAGAGTTGTCTGTTCCTCCCAATGGGTTCGTGGTCTCACTGACTTCAGGAGTGAAGCCACAGACCCTCGCAGTAAGTGTTACGGCTCATAAAGGTAGTGTGGACCCAAAGAGTGAGCAGCAGCAAGATTTACTGTGAAAAGCAAAAGAACAAAGCTCCCATAGCATGGAAGGGGACCCAAACAGATTGCCACTGCTGGCTCAGGTGGCCAGCTTTTAACTCCCTTATTTGGCCCCACCCACATCCTGCTGATTGGTCCATTTTACTGAGTGCTGCTTCGTCCATTTTACAGAGCACTGATTGGTCCATTTTACAGAGCACTGATTGGTCCATTTTACAAAGTGCTGATTGGTGCATTTACAATCCTTTAGCCAGACACAGAGTGCTGATTGGTGTATTTACAATCCTTTAGCTAGACAGAGTGCTGATTGGTGCGTTTACAATCCCTTAGCTAGCCACGGAGTGCTGATTGGTACATTTACAATCCTTTAGCTAGACAGAAAAGTTCTCCTAGTCCCCACTCAACCCAGGAAGTCCAGCTGGCTTCACCTCTCGCTATCACATTCTTCAGATATAGAAAACACAATCCTTTCATTTATATGGAACCACAAAAGACCCAAAGCAGCCAAAGCTATCCTGAGTAAAAAGAACAAACTGGAGGAATCACATTACCTGACTTCAAATTATACTACAGAAATATAATAACCAAAACAACCTGGTGTTGGCAGAAAAAGAGACACAGACTAATGGAACAGAATAGAGAACTTGAACAAATCCAAAACTCTACAGTGAACTCATTTTTGACAAAGTCACTAAGAACATACATGGGGAAAAGAACAGTCTCTTCAATAAATAGTGCTGGGAAAACTGGATATCAGTATGCAGAAGAATGAAACTAGACCTCTATTTGTCACTATATACAAAAATCAAATTAAAATGGGTTAAAGAACTAAATCTAAGACCTCAAACTATCAATCTACTAAAAGAACTTTTGGGAAACTCTCCAGGACATTAGACTGGGCAAGGATTTCTTGAGTAATAGCCCACAACCACAGGCAACCAAAGCAAAAATGGGCATGTGATATCACATCAAATTAAAAACCTTCCGCCCAGCAAAGGAAACAATCTCTCCAGGGCATTGGACTGTGAAAGGATTTCTTGAGTAATATGCCACAAGCACAGGCAACCAAAGCAAAAATGGACACATAATATCATATCAAGTTTTAAAAGCTTCTGCACAGCAAAGGAAACAACAAAGTGAAGAGACAACCCAAAGAATGGGAGAAAATATTTGCAAACTACCCATCTGACAAGGGAACAATAACCAGAATATGTAAGGAGCTCAAACAACTCTATAGAAAAAAAAATCTAATAATCCAATCAAAAAATGGAGAAAATACCTGAACAGACATCTCTCAAAAGAAGATAGACAAGCAGCACATAGGTATATTAAATGGTGCTCAACATCACTGATCAGAGAAATGGAAATCAAAAGTACAATAATGTCATCTCACCACAGTTAAAATGGCTTTTATCCAAAAGCCAGCCAATAACGAATGCTCACAAGGACATGGAGGAAAGGGAACCCTCACATACTGTTGATGGGCATGTAAGTTAATACTACCACTATGGAGAACAGTTTGCATGTTTCTTGAAAAACTAAAAATAAAGCTACCATGTGATCCAGCAATCCCACTGCTGGGTATATACCCAAAAGAAATGAAATCAGTGTAACAAAGACCTATATGCATTCCCATGTTCATTGCAGCACTCTTCACAATTGCCAAGATTTGGAAATAACCTAAGTGTCCAACAATAGATGAGTGGATAAAGAAAATATGTTACAGATACACAATAGAGTACTATTAAGTCACCAAAAAAAATGAGATCCTGTCATTTGCAACAACATGGATGGAACTGGAGATCATTCTGTTAAGTGAAATAAGGCAGGCACAGAAAGACAAGCTTTGCATCTTCTCACTTATTTATGGAAGTTAAAAATTAAAACCATTAAACTCATTGAGACAAAGAGTAAAAGGATGGTTACCAGAGGCTGCAAAGTATAGTAGGGGTTTGGGAGCAAAGTGGGAATGATTAATGGGTACAAAAAAATAATTCAATATAATGGATAAGATCTAGTATTTGATAGCATAATCATGTGATTATAGTCAATAAGTTGTGCATTTAAGATTATAACTGGATTGTTTATAATATAAAGGATAAATACTTGAGGTGATGGATTTACCCTGGTATTATTACACATTGCATGCCTGTATTAAAATCTCACATACCCTGCAAGTATGTACCCACAAAAAATGAAAAACACAGTGTTTTTAAAATGAAATATCTTTTAGAAGTACTCATTGAAAATTTGGTGATGAACTTTCAAGTGTCATAAAAATTAAAACCAAAAACTGCAGGAAGAAGAAAGCAGAAATAGATTAGGATCAAAATATGAAGGAAACTATCAATAAAGTAGAAAATAGGTAGAGGATATGACGATATTAGAACACTTGTGCATTGCTGGGGGAAATGTAAAATGGTGCGGCTGCTGTGGAAAACAGCATGTTGGATTCTCCAAACATTGAAGAGATTTACCAGAGAATACAGTAATTCAACTTCTGTGTAATACACCTAAAGGAAATGAAAGGTATAGAGTGATATTTTTACCCTCATTTTCATAGCAGCATTATTCACAATAGCTAAAACATGGAAGGAACCCAAGTGCCCATCGACAGATGGATGAATAAACAAAATGTGGTACACATATTCAATAAAGTATTATTCAACTTTAGAAAGGAAGGGAATTCCAGCATATGTTACAACTGGATGAACCTTGAGGACATTTAACTCTTTTGTAGATCTAGCTTTCCCCTTCCACAAAAGGAAGGAGCTGGATTTGACAATCAAAAACCGTCGTTGCAGTTCTTGACTCTACAGTAGCCTTCTCTGAGGGACTCTAAAGTGTATTAAGTCTTCACTACTGAGCATCAATGGCACATTTTTCAAAGTATTCATCCTCTCCAGTGTCTATATACTGACAGAGCCAATCCTGAAATACATTGACAATCATGTAGCCCAAAGTTTGAGTGGCAGAAGGTCAAAAGCTATCTGGCTGCAAAAGCAGCCCTGAGACTTCATTTAATCTGGAAAAAAATATATATATAAAACACATGAGGTGCCTTATTATGTGAGCAATGTGCTGTACAATAAAGTTGATCAAGTATTAGAAAATATACGTGATTCTCCCTTGGCCCTCCACCCATTCAGTATTCATTCTAGAATAACCCATAGTCCTCAATTTTATTATATTTCTGCCCCCACTACAGTGCTGTTACAGAGCTTGTCTTCCAAGGACTAGGGAGCTACATGTTTCAAAAACTAGGAAATTTTTCTCAACATTTTAAGAAAGGAAGTGGGTAGCCCTTAGAATTTAAAACTTTTATACTGAATTTCTGGACATTCAAGACAAGTCTCATCTAAGTGGAGGCCCAGGATGAAGGCTGGCAGGAATGGGAGTTGAGGAGAATGGAGTGAGGTTGATGTGACGATGGATCATGGGCTAAGGCCTACGTAGGATGCCGCCACCCATTAGCAAGTAAGACTCCATTATGTTTTTGTTCTCCTGTGGCTATGGCTGAAGGGGAACTATAGGTGGGGAACAGAGAGGAGGAAGTTGAAAATGGTGTGATGCAGTGCAGTAGGAGTGAACAGGACCAGCCTGGACTCTGGACGACCTGGGCTCTAGCCAAGCTCTGCCACTGCCCAGCATTATGACCTTGATGAAGTTTCTTTATCTGTCTAAGTCACAATTCTCTCATTTATAAAATATTTAGTAAATGTTCTCTAAAATCTAAGATTCTATAAAGTATAAGGAATTTCTTAAGTCTTCAACTTAAGGCTGAAGTGCAACCTGAACTCCTGAGCTCAAGCAATCCTCCTGCCTCAGCCTCTGAAGTAGCTAGGGCTATAGGCATTACAAGGCATTTTTTAAAGTTAAGTCATCTTAAATGTGTTTAATTACTTCCAAACCCCCAGACACTCCCTCATATGAAGAATCCCCATTAGTTGTTTCATAAAAGTCCCATATGGTCAGCCAGCTTTACTCTCCTTTCCAACACTGTCATTCTCAAAGGTTAAGATTCCTTTACCCCAAAACTGGCTACAGAGTAATACATAGTGTTCTCAATCCTCAATGAACTTCCCGTTCAAAACTACACACACAGACACACACACACACACACACACACACACACACACACACAGAGTCCTTTATTTATTTTTACTTCCAAAATTAGGGGACTAACTAAGCATCCACTTATGAAAGTTGCATTCTAAATGCATCTGACTTTTAGAGGTAATATCCATATATCCTTTAATCCTCCCAGCTCTTGTGAGTTTTTCTCAGAATAAAACATTCACCCACATGTGTCTACTCCACATGAAGACCCCCTTTCTCCAGCAGGCAGAACTAAAGTTATAAGTTAGTATAGAATTATATGGAAATTAGCAGGTTGCATACAATCAACGTGAATCCCTTCTCAAACACTCCAGATAAGCTGATTTGCATCCTGAGGTATGGCAGCTCTACCATCCGTAAGTTACTGTAGGTCTTTTTCTGTCACAAGAGACAATAATTCTGCAGAAATGTTTCACTAACCCTGCCCGGAAGAACAAAAATAATTCTCCAAAAAAGATCTGAGTGACCTTATGAAAGAGTATCTTTTCAGATCCAGCTTCTACTAAGCATGGATTTCTAGATAACTACAGAGAGTTAGATCTACTTCTTGGCTTGTGTTTCCCTTGAAGTTTTAGGGAAAAAAATTTCTCCTTTTAATTTTTTTATTATTATTATTATACTTTAAGTTCTAGGGTACATGTGCACAACGTGCAGGTTTGTTACATATGTATACTTGTGCCATGTTGGTGTGCTGCAGCCATCAACTTGTCAGCACCCATCAACTCATCATTTACATCAGGTATAACTCCCAATGCCATCCCTCCCCGCTCCCCATAATAGGCCCGGGTACTGGCACCAAGACCTAGGTATATTGGGAGAGAAACTATCCAGTCTTAAAACCAGGCTTGCTTGACTTGGTTTTTATTCTTTGTATTTTATTTTCTTCCCCTCTATTCAAATAGCATTGTCTTTTCATGGAGGCAGCCATCAGCAGCCTGGAGGATCCCTGGCTGTAAATTCACCCTTTTAGCCACAACTCTTTAACCCCTTTCAATAGGGAAATGCCACCCAGGAAATGCTCTCAGTGTTATTTCCCCCTCTGATGAAGAAAGAATCACAAGGTTCTATCTTTGGATCCTGCCTTGGTCACCATTTTCTTTCTTTTTTTTTTATTTCACTTTAGATTCAAGGAGTACACGTGTAGATTGTTACATGGTATACTGTATGATGCTGGGTTTGGGGTATGAATGATCTCATCACCCATGTAGTAAGCATACCCCATAGGTGGTACCCCATAAGTAGTTTTTCAACCCATTCCCAGGCAGGAGAATGGCGTGAACACCGGAGGCGGAGCTTGCAGCGAGCCGAGATCGCGCCTCTGTACTCCAGCCTGGGCGACAGAGCGTGACTCGATCTCAAAAAAAATAAAGAAAAGAAAACAGTCTCAGCGAATGTATTTGCTAACATCAGTCACCCTCTCATGGCTTCCAGGAGGTAGGGGACCACTTCCCAGAGTAGTAGGAAGAAGTCCTTTGCTGCTACAGAGCATGATACTGAAGGAGCCCAGGATATCCAGGAATTGAACTCAGTTTGGACCTAATAGACATATACAGAACTAATAGACATATACAGAACTCTCAACCCCAAATCAACAGAATATACGTTTTTCTTAGTACCACATCACACTTATTCCAAAATTGATCACATAGTTGGAAGTAAAGCACTCCTCAGCAAATGTAAAGGAACAGAAATCACAACAAACCTGTCTCTCAGATAACAGTGGAATCAAACTAGAACTCAGGATTAAGAAACTCACTCAAAACCGCTCAACTACATGGAAACTGAACAACCTGCTCCTGAATGACTATTGGGTACATAACGAAATAAAGATGTTCTTTGAAACCAATGAGAACAAAGATACAACATACCAGAATCTCTGGGATACATTTAAAGCAGTGTGTAGAGGGAAATTTATAGCACTAAATGCCCACAAGAGAAAGCAGAAAAGATCTAAAATCAACACCCTAACATCACAATTAAAAGAACTAGAGAAGCAAGAGCAAACACATTCAAAAGCTAGCATAAAGCAAGAAATAACTAAGATCAGAGCAGAACTGAAGGAGATAGAGACACAAAAATCCCTTCAAAAAAAAAATCAGTGAATACAGGATGTTTTTTTGAAAAGATCAAAAAAACTGATAGACCTCTAACAAGACTAATAAAGAAGAGAGAAGAATCAAACAGATGCAATAAAAAACGATAAACGGGATATCACCACCGATCCCACAGAAATACAAACTACCATCCGAGAATACCATAAACACCTCTACGTGAATAAACTAGAAAACCTAGAAGAAATGGATAAATTCCTGGACACATACTCCCTACCAAGACTAAGCCAGAAATAAATTGAATCACTGGAGAGACCAATAACAGGCTCTGAAATTGAGGCAATAATTAACAGCCTACTAACCAAAAAAAGTCCAGGACCAGACAGATTCACAGTTAAATTCTACCAGAGGTCAAAGTGGAGCTGGTACCATTCCTTATGAAACTATTCCAATCAATAGAAAAAGAGGAAATCCTTCCTAACTCATTTTATGAGGCCAGCATCATCCTGATACCAAAGACTGGCAGAGACACAACAAAAAAAGAGAATTTTAGACCAATATCTCTGATGAACATCGATGCAAAAATCCTCAATAAAATACTGGCAAACCAAATCCAGCAACACATCCAAAAGCTTATCCACCACGATCAAGTTGGCTTCATCCAAGGGATGCAAGCCTGGTTCAACATACTCAAATCCATAAACATAATCCATCACATAAACAGAACAAAAGACAAAAACCATGTGATTATCTCAATAGATGCAGAAAAGGCCTTTGACAAAATTCAACAGCCCTTCATGCTGAAAACTCTCAACAACTAGGTATTGATGGAATGTATCTCAAAATAATAACAGCTATTTATGACAAACCCACAGCCAATATCATACTGAATGGGCAAAAACTGGAAACATTCCCTATGAAAACTGGTACAAGACAAGGATGCCCTCTCTCACCACTCCTATTCAACATAGTGTTGGAAGTTCAAGCCAGGGCAATCAGGTAAGAGAAAGCAATAAATGGTATTCAATTAGGAAAAGTGGAAGTCAAATTGTCCCTGTTTGCAGACAACATGATTGTATATTTAGAAAACCCCATCGTCTCAGCCCAAAATCTCCTTAAGCTGATAAACAACTTCTGCAAAGTCTCAGGATACAAAATCAATGTGCAAAAATCACAAGCATTCTTATACACCAGTAACAGATAAACAGAAAGCCAAAACATGAGTAAACTCCCATTCACAATTGCTACAAAGAAAATCAAATACCTAGGAATCCAACTTACAAGGGATGTAAAGGACCTCTTCAAGGAGAACTACAAACCACTGCTCAACTAAATAAAAGAGGACACAAACAAATGGAAGAATATTCCATGTTGATGGATAGGAAGAATCAATATCATGAAAATGGCATACTGCCCAAAGTAATTTATATATTCAATGCCATCCCCATCAAGCTACCAATAACTTTCTTCACAGAATTGGAAAAAACCACTTTAAAGTTTAAAGTTCACGTGGAACCAAAAGAGAGCCCACATTGCCAAGACAATCCTAAGTAGAAAGAACAAAGCTGGAGGCATCATGCTACCTGACTTCAAACTATACCACAAAGCTACAGTAACCAAAACAGCATGGTACTGGTATCAAAAAAAGATACATAGACCAATGTAACAGAATAGAGGCCTCAGAAATAACACCACACATCTACAACCATCTGGTCTTTGACAAACCTGACAAAAACAAGAAATGGGGAAAGGATTCCCTATGTAATAAATGGTGCTGGGAAAACTGGCTAGCCATATGTGGAAAGCTGAAACTGGATCCCTTCCTTACACCTTACACAAAAATTAATTCAAGATGGATTAAAGACTTAACTGTTAGACCTAAAACCATAAAAACCCTAGAAGAAAACCTAGGCAACACCATTCAGGACATAGGCATGGGCAAGGACTTCATGGCTACAACACCAAAAGCAAAATTGACAAATGGGATCTAATGAAACTAAAGAGCTTCTGCACAGCAAAAGAAACTACCATCAGAGTGAACAGGCAACCTACAGAATGAGAGAACATTTTTGCAATCTACCCATCTGACAAAGGGCTAATATCCAGAATCTACAAAGAACTTAAGCAAATTTACAAGAAAAAAATCAAACAACCCCATCAAAAAGTGGGCAAAATATATGAAGAGACACTTTTCAAAAGATGACACTTATGCAGCCAATAGACACCTGAAAAAATGCTCATCATCACTGGCCATCAGAGAAATGCAAATCAAAACCACAGTGAGATACCAACTCACACCAGTTAGAATAGCGATCATTAAAAACTCAAGAAACAACAGATGCTGGAGAGGATGTGGCGAAATAAGAAAGTTTTTACACCATTGGTGGGACTGTAAACTAGTTCAATCATTGTGGAAGACAGTGTGTTGATTCCTCAAGGATCTAGAGCTAGAAATACCATTTGACCCAGCAATCCCATTACTGGGTATATACCCAGAGGATTATAAATCATGCGACTATAAAGACACATGCATATGTATGTTTATTACAGCAATATTCACAATAGCAAAGACTTGGAATCAACCCAAATGTTCATCAATGATAGACTGGATTAAGAAAATGTGGCACATATACACCATGGAATATTATGCAGCCATAAAAAAGGATGAGTTTGTGTCCTTTGTAGTGACACAGATGAAGCTGGAAACCATCATTCTGAGCAAACTATCACAAGGACAGAAAACCAAACACCACATGTTCTCACTCATAAGCAGGAATTGAACAATGAGAACACTTGGACACATGGCAGGGAATATCACACACCAGGGCCTGTCATAGGGTGGCGGGATGGGAGAGAGATAGCATTAGGAGAAATATCTAATGTGAATGACAAGTTAATGGGTGCAGCAAACCAACACAGCACATGTATACATATGTAACAAACCTGCACGTTGTACACATGTACCCTAGAACTTAAAGTATAATTAAAAAATGAAAATAAAAATAAAAATTTTAAAAATAGCTATTATAACCTGTGTGAGATGCTACCTCATTGTGGTATTGATTTGCATTTCCCTGATTAATGACGAGCATTTTTTCATATGTTTTTTGACCGCTTGTATGTCACTTTTTGAGAAATGTCTGTTCATGTCCTTTGCCCTCTTTCTTAATGGAGTTGTTTTTTGTTTGATGATTTAAGTTCCTTACTGATTCTGAACATTAGAACTTTGTTGGATGCATACTCTAAGAGTATTTTCTCCCATTCTGTAGATTATCTGTTTACTCTGTTGATAGTTTCATTTGCTATGCAGAAACTCTTTAGTTTAATTCGGTCCCACTTGTCAATTTTTGTTGTTGTGCAATTGCTTTTGGGGACTTAGCCAAGAATTCTTGAAGATAGGAACAGGTTGTCTATCCTGTTCTGTGGGTCTGTGTGTCTGTTTTTGTTTCATTACCACTTTCAAGTAATTTAGATGAAGGTTCAGATGGCATGAAGATTTAATTAGCAGATGACACAGCTGGAAGCAGAATCCAGATTCACACAGTCTCCCTCATTATGCAAGAAGCACTGACCAAAACCAACAGCAAGAAATTTAGCAGTAATGTGTGCAGCTTCATTTGGCCAAAAGAGTATGTACAGCTGTTTATGTATTAAGAGGGAGAGAGACAGACCCAAGAAAGTTTTGACTGGAGGCTTTGTATAGGTGAACAGCACAATCTGACTGCTAAAAACATTGATGTGATCTGGTTAATAGTGATGTCCATATAAAGAAAGATTATTCCAACATACCTTGTTCTGGTCACGACCACATACTGTGTTCTTTGCTGAGTATCATAGTTTTACAGGATAAAGAACAAACCAGAAAGCATATAAAGAATAAATTCTGTATAATCAGAAAATACAGAAGATATATTTTTAAGAGGTCATTCCAGGGAAACTGGGTATTTTCCTAGAGAAGACATACGTGAAGTGCTATTGAGTGGAAGATGAATTAGACCAACTCTGTACTGTTGCAGGGGGCAGACCCAGGGCCAGTGGAAAGAGGTTACATGGAGGCTGGTTACAATCCAAATCAAGAAAGTACATGCTCACAATTTGAGCTCTTGTGCAAAACAATGGACTGCTTTAGAAAGCTCAAAGTTCCCTGGCAAAGAATCTAACCAGAGTCTGGGAGGACAGCCTGTCAAGAAAGTTAAAGAAATTTCTGAACGGGAGGAACCTTTTAATTCAGCATATTTTGATAACTTTTTCAAAGATACAGAATTGACACAATGTAAGAAGAACGAACCAGATCTTTAGTCTCAGCTTCACCACCATTATGACAGGTCATTAGCTGAGAGGAGGGCTTTGTTCTACTCCACTTCTCTCATTTTGCACATGTAGAAAACCAGGTTCTAGGAATACAAGTTACTTGCCCAAGATCATACCATTAGAAAGCAGCAGCTCTAGATGTCAAAATCAAGTCTGGGGAAGAATGTGCATCTATTTATACTGATGCCATTAACGTTAGAAAAATAGCCACAGGTGATTTAATGTTAAGTAAAAGAAAGCACGCTGTTTTCTTAGGGGAAAAAAAATGAAATAGAATGGAAAGAAATCCCAAAAGCTATAGCTTTGAGAGATAAAAATTGCTGTTTTCTAAAAATTCCAAAATACCAAATTCCAAAATTTTTGTGTTATGGGTATAAGATTTTCATAATTAAGTCACTAACTCTTGATTCCCCTGTCTAGCAATCCTAATCCCTTTGAGTGAACTAACCCTACTTCGTGACAGCAGAGGGGAGAGATGATAATGAAAGCAGTAGCCTTCTGCTGGTAACCCAACACAAGCTACTCAAGATACAAAGTTCCTGTATTCTCCAAGGCCTTCCATCCACACAGTATGTTAATATAACAGGTGAGGTGCTCTGAATTCTTCAACACTTGCTTTGCGTACACTGCCTGCAGCCATCATAGTTGAAGAGTTACCAGGACTGCAAAACCTAAGAAATGTTTGTGCTTGCTTGCTCAGAGTACTTTATTTTTAGCCCTGTGGTCTCAATATTTGTCCACTGCAGGCAAGTTCTCCAAAACTAGAGCTAGCTAGTGCTCTTCTCTAATATTTCATATGCATGTGGCTTGTCACATTATGAAGTCACCAGCTAGAGGAAGGAGCTTTATAACTGAGGCCACTGGAAGGATTGCCCACACAGTCCCATCAGGTGAAGCCTCCTCTCCATTGGGTTGGATTCCAGTAGTTTTCTTAGTTCACCCTCCATGGTCCGCCCCCTCTACCCACCCACCTCCCTGTGTCACCTGAGTCTCCCAATATCTTGCTGAAAGAGAGAGCTTCCTGAATCCACTGATTCAATATTTTGCTTCTTTCCTTAAGTCTTTGACTCCCGAGTATACAGCCCACTTGTTATCAGTTCATACAAAGCCCCTCACCTCTCCCCTCCCCCAGCCAAAACACAACTGCAGTCGTGTGTTAAGACTTGCTACCAGAGTGCTTTCCAGCATGGCTTCTCCATTCATCACTACCACTTGTGCTGCACAAAATTTCCTGAGTGTCCACGCCACCACCGGTGCTAGGCATCGTATGACTCTAATGTTTGCCCTACACAATGGGTAAAAAGTAGCATATCCCTGTTGTTTTGACTTGCATGTCCTACTAATGAATTTGAATCTCTTTACAGTATGATCACTTTCTAAAGCTAAATCTAAGATATTCCGATCCTACAGTACACTGGGTTTTCCTTCTGATAAGCATTACCCAGCATTCATCTATTGGGCTTTCTCCCTCCAGGCTCTGTGTTCTCTGTACCAGATATTTTGTTGTAGAATAATACAGGAAGGAACTAGACTAACAGATGGTTCTCTTCTTCTCTTCCTTCCTTACTCCAGTCCTCCACAAAGAGGTAAACCTAGATTGATTATTTGAACATTTGTTCTCAAAGACTGGTGCTCCCTAAACAAAGAGACTGCAATTAGCATTGTTTTGACACGTTGGGAACATTGGTCAGAGACCGTAAAGATTCTGATTTCATTAGAAATAGGCAACCTTAATCTTACTGTCAAACACAAGACAATTCAACTCTTGACAGCTTTCCTATTATGCCAGAGAGATGCTCCTTTGGGTCCCAAAAGTTTCAGTTCCTTTTAACACCATTTCTTAGATTATTTCTGAAAAGACTATTCCAGTCGGGTCAGTATCTAATCCCCTGCTCTCTCCCATTGTTTATGCATTTTCTTTCTTAATTGTTGTATACCTTGGTTACTCCTTGACACTTCAAAAGTCCCCTGTATGTATGGTATCATACTTGCATCAGACAGAGTCCCCCTAAATATCTTTGTAAAGGCAAGGCCTCTACAGGTCAGTTTAAGACAGTCCACATGAAAATCTATGCTGTGCCCCCAGCAACTTGAAGGCTAGGGTCTTTTTAAATTTTAATTCAAACACAGGCACAGCTTCAAATTTTGAAGTCTCCATGTAGTATCCCAAAGTTGTGCTGGACTCACAAAATTTCACAGCTTGAGACAGTAATAGTGCTGTGCTTCTTCATTAAATGAAAAAGATAGAGACTCAGAGAAGTCACCTGACTTACTCAATTTCTCAGAACATGTAGCGTTAAACCAGAAACCTGCCATGCAAGCTACTATTCTGAGTGGGCGGGAAGAAATATTCCTTTAAAAAGTTGCTGCTCAAGAAGGTCTGTTCACCTCCAAGCCAACTTTCCTCAGACAGCCTGCAGCTTGACAGGGGGGCTGTCAAGTCAGGACCCCCGTTTGAGCCAAATCCCAGGTGGCACTGCAGTTCTAGGGCCTTTGGGGTTGGTGTCAGACTGACCCGCAGGCCCTTCAACAGCAGAGCAAGTCTACTGCAGTGCCACACTAACTTCCATCTTGGGAAATCCCCCAGGCAGAAATCATTTGTGAAGCTACCCCAGACATTTTAACCTAATAAATTAAACGCCTAACATAGGCAGATCAGTTAGTTTTTAGGAGAAATTATGCAGAATCGATCTCAGCCATGCTCTACTTTAACCCAAGGAGATCCTTCATAGGACTGTAAAGGCTGCAGGTATCATGACAGGGCTTGAGTAGGCCATCTGCAGGTGGCTTTGCCCTATTGTCCACTGACATGGTCTGGCTGTAAGCCTGTGAAACAGGTCACTTCAAGGCACATGGTGTTTAAAAAAAAAAAGGAACCCCTCAAAAGCTTCCAGCTGCCAAATAGGAAATTAAGCTCTCATCCTAGCTGAAACAATGTTTTGTCATCTGTAAGTATTCCTGGAGAAGATACGATGGCTTCCTCTATACCATTGCTGCTTGGACTTTAATATTTACATACAAATACTGCTTGAGTACATCTGGAGTAAGGCTTGTAGTATACTTTTCTAGTAAGTTTCCAAGTGATGTTGATACTGCTGATCCTCAGGCACACTTTAAATGGCAAGCCTCTGTCTCATTACGGGCTTCTGTGAAGGCGAATCTGTTTAAGGAAATGTATGAACAAAAGAGATGACTTTTACCCAGTAATCAGGTGGTATGGTGTGGCATTGTTCCAATAGCCATAGCCCTACAGCTGTAACCTGAAGCACCCTCTAGTCACGGTGACCTGAAACTCAACATTTATTTCTAATAACATACCCATCAAAGTATGCTGCCTGAAAATTATGCAGTGTTAAATAATGCATCATAACCTGGCCTCCCTACTCATTTCCTTGCTCTCCTACCTGACTCCCCAAACAAATCCTATAACCATAAGCATGGTGCATAAGCTCTGTGCATTTTATTCCTTAATTGTTGTATACCTTGCTGTATTTGTGAAATATCCACCCTGAAATATGGGCTTCATGAAAGAAAAATATAAATGCTTTGATTTTTGAAGGAATGTTTCCATAGATAGCCAAGGATTAAGACCAAAGCTGGCAAAACTGACAAAAGCAATACCGAGCTAAGACTAAAGAAAGTCAACAAAGCCCTTCTGTGAAAAGTATCCTAAGGTTGCACATAAAGTGCCAAAACTCTGTCCATTTGGAGGCTACAGAGACAAAATATTCCATAGGTAAAGCTTAAAAACAGGGTCTCCAAACTGAATCCTGCTGTTTCAAAGTTTGTAGTAAAAACTGACTTGAAAAATAGGGAAATTACCCCCAAACAATAGTCCTCAGAGTATTACTCTGAGTGGGTAAGGACACCGAGTGGGTAAAGATTAATGATCATTCATTCCAGGATGAACCCCTGGCTTTCGGCCCCTTAAGGAAACCTGATACTCTGAAAAGCCACCCAAACAAGAAAGACACGCACTGCAGTGCTCTTAGCACAACCAGCAGAGCAGATTTCACTTGATGAAAGAGGAATTTAGAGAGTGATCCCTTATATCAGGATGATGAACTGAAACACCTAAGAATTTCTAATGAGCTATAAAGTAAAAACAATGCTCCCAAGTAAAGGAGAAGCTGCAGTGCATTTCTAAGTGCAGTGCTAAGACTAAAAACTGCATTTCTACACAGATTTCTGTTGATGTCATTGGGAAAGAAAATGGCACAATGAATCTTCTGTACCCCTTCCGTAACAGTGAAAGCCCCATGACTACGAGAGTTTGATTCCACAAAGAAACTTGTGGAGCCAGTTTTAAGTTTTCCTCTGAATCAGTCACTGGTGAACCTTTACTTTTTAAAACAGCAAAAACAAAGAAAACTAATGAAGTTTCAGAGCTTCATAGCTCTGTATCTGTCATGGCAACACAGGAGAAAATCCTGAACAAAGTAGAGAGAAAAGACAAATTTTTAGCCTTTGCCTTCTTCACTGCAAGTGATGTGGCTGTCAGGATAACAAACAGTGATGCTGGAAAACAGATTCTGAGAGCTATAGATAGTAAGATATGAAACGATCAACCAATATAGGGAATGGAGACGCAAGAGAACCACTCCCAGCAGAGCTATTTCTTGTCGTTTTTTCAAACTATCAGGATGCACTGAACTGTATGAAAGCCAATGGGGGCAATGAACAGCTCCAGTTAAAAACCTTGGTCCAGAAAGCTGATGTTTTAAACTCTGTTGCAATTCAGAGACATCATGGAGAGAAGAGATGACCTAATAAGCAGGATACTTTTATGGGAGCTCCTGAGTAAAAATACACATCTTACAATGGGCACGTTCACATTAGTCATTTTCATTCAATAATGTAAGTTGGAAAACCAAGGGGCCTCAGAAAACAAATCCTTGTTTCTGGCAGCAGATGAAAACAAATGCCCCAAAGTGTGCTTGTTCTCATGTGCTGCCAGAAGTGACACTAATATGACCAAGTCTGGTGGCCATTTAGTTTGGTTCCATCTCTCTCTGGTGTTTTCATCATGGACTTTGTCAGAGGAAAACACAGGACGAAACTGAGAATGCTGTAAACTGGTTTAAGATATTTCATAACATTCATTACAAAAAAGGAGATGGGACAGGCAAGCAGATTATGTAGGTGCCATATCCATTGAAGAGAAACCCGTTTTACATGTGAAAAATCAGTAACTGGTTACTTGGCCTTAAACCACACAAAATAGTAAATAGAATCTGACATGACAACATATTATGATGATGTGCCATTAGATATTCTGAATTTGATTATGGGGATGAAAGGACTACTAAGACAAAGTCATCTAATAAATCTAGTGATACAGTAGTAATTAACTATTAGTAGTCCTAAATGGCATGTAACACATCATAAAAGTTAGAGGTGTGATCAGTGAAAGCTTTAAACTTTATCTTTTTTAATATAAACATTATCAAAATACACACAAAATCATGTAAGAGATACTTAGACTTTTTAAAATTAATTGCATACTAGTTTTGTTAGAATCATTTTTTCCATTAGCCAACATACACTGGACTTCTAATTCCTTTTGAAATAAAGTTATTTAGAGGGGCCTGATTGATTTTAGCTTAATTGGATATATTTAATATGTATCTCTAAACAAAGGATTCAGCTCCTTTTGGTTTTGGAGTGTTTTTTTTTTTTTTCTGTCTTACATCACAAAATGTACGGTCTTCCCATGTTTTTAATGTCTAGTTTACACAGCAAAAACTGTAATTGCTATTTCATCCTGTTTTTTGGACGCTTCTCCTGAAGAGCTTGCAGTTGAAGAGGGGATAACAGTCATGTAAAACCACCCAAAATAAAACAACTCACACTCTGAATACTTACAGCCCTTCAATCTTTCTAATCATGGAACGATTTATCATGCGTATTAATTTTAATTATATAACTATAGATGAATAGGTGAACTCATTCTCCCTCAAATTTGCTCGTTTTCCTTATTGTAAGAGAAGTTGCTTGAGACAAAGAATCTTGATTGAGTCTCCAGGTTTAATTCTCTGTATTATTGCCTTGCTGACTGCACTGTTTTTTCATCATGCTTACATAGGAAACCATGCTTTGCTAAAACCTGATCTATTCTGAAATAACTTGTATCTTGCAAGATTCCCAGTGCCCTTGTCAAACTTTGATTAATCAGCTTAAATTATTCAGATGCAAATAAGTTAGAAGAGAACAAACTTGCTCTGAAAACCTGTTTTAATGACATTTACCTCTAGAAACCTAATTATATTCATTCCTTGCTACTAGAAGCTCCATGACCACAAAGACCACAGGGGTCTTTGTTTAGTCCTATCTTTCCAATGCCTCATACATTTTTTGACACAACGTAGATACCAACATATACTTCTTGTATGTACAACTAAACCTCTCACACTATCCAAGAAAATACAACTAGAAAGAATTCTGTAAGTTTACTTCCAGTCCTATGGCTCTGATCTTGATCAGTTTCTCCAGGTGTTGTGACGCCCTTTAGATGTTCAAGGTGTCAGCATGACCCATATTCCCTCTCAAGGCTCCTATGGTTCAAATTCATATAAGAATTGTACTCCAGCTTTCAATTTTAGCTCTTATAATTCAAGTTCATCAAAAATCAACTGTATACCAGCAGAAACAAGAAAAATTTCCCCAAGGCCAATATTCAAGGGCTCAATTTAGTATCTATTTCAAAGGAGGTAGGCTTTCTGATCTCTTTTGATTACTTACTACAGGACAGAAAGTAGAGAAAGATGACAGTTAATTTTAGGTTTCGTTTTCTCATGCAAGGCACTGAGAGGAATTCCTCCACTACCACCATTTTGCACTGAAAACACTAATATGGTAAGTACATATAATTTTTAAGCAGAGAGAAAATCATTTTAGATAATTTTAAAACACGGCACAACACAACGTCTTTTGGTCTCTTTCCCTTAAAGCAACAAATTTCCATTTTCTCCTGGCATGGAGTTTTCAGAGCATTAACATCCACATTTTAGGAACAATAGTTCCAATTTTCCAAAGAAAAGGAAGAATTATCAATGGCCAAGTTCAAAGGACTCTCAGTCCAATACCAAGGGCTTTCAAGGGTTTTTTGGGAATATCTGAAGTAATTTTATGTCCTATATACTTATAAAACCACCTGAACACCTGACACTGTTTATGTCTACTTGTTCATAAGACATGTATCTTGAGGGGGGCGTGTATCTTACTCTGTTCCATAGCTCAAGTGCCTGACACTCAGGTGTCATTTATTAGATGAATAAAAAAAGTTTTAATCAATCCATCTCTAACTCATATAGAAAGTTAGAATTCTGAACAAGTTTCCCCAGTGAATAAACAACTTCATTCATGGTTTGTCAATGGTTATTGTCTTCAATGTCAAAGGGATGCCCTTCCACAGTGGAACACCTTGTTCTTTTTTTTTTTTTTTTTTTTTTTTGGAGACGGAGTCTCACTCTGTCGCCCAGGCTGGAGTGCAGTGGCGCGATCTCGGCTCACTGCAAGCTCCGCCTCCCGGGTTTACGCCATTCTCCTGCCTCAGCCTCTCGAGTAGCTGGGATCACAGGCGCCCGCCACCTCGCCCGGCTAATTTTTTTGTATTTTTTAGTAGAGACGGGGTTTCACCGTGTTAGCCAGGATGGTCTCGATCTCCTGACCTCGTGATCCGCCCGTCTTGGCCTCCCAAAGTGCTGGGATTACAGGCTTGAGCCACCGCGCCGGGCCATGGAACACCTTTTTCTTTCCTGAAATTTTTTCTTCTTACTTTTAACTTGTGCCTGTTTAAAAGTGGCACATGAAATCAAACTGGGTCATGGAAAATCATTCCTATCACTTTTACCCTATGTTAAACTCATTTCATGACTATAAGATTGGTCGCTGCAAATTCTCCTATTCATCTTTTCCCTAAATTTTTGAGTGACAGCTCAAGTTACATTAACAAAAATTCATTAAGCATCTAGTAGAACACTTTGTAAGTATTAGGAAACCTTTAAAATAATATCATTGCACCCAAGGTGCGTACAATGTAGCTAACTTTTGAAAATCTCAGTGACAATAAACAATTTCAATAAGACATTGAGACAATAGCTTTTCAGAACACAACTTTTGTCTTTAAACATCTTCTGTCCTCTTTACTGCAGTTTAAACTCAACTGAAGAACAACTATCTGTAGGATGCTTTCCCAGTGTGTAAAGTCATCTGCCACCATGCCCAGACTCCAGCACCTGGGCGGCTCCTCTTTGGGTGATGTATTGAAGTGGAAAAAAGTCAAAACTCTGTACAAACAAACCTGAGTTAGAATCCTGGTTCTGCCCCCCTGAGTCTATGTGACTTGGGGAAATCAATTTCTCTCAGCCTCAGCTTTCTCACTTGTAAAACTGGCAAGATAATGTCTACTACACAAAATTATTGAGAGACAAACTAACATTTCGACATAACCAGCAAAAAGATTTTTATAACTTCGTGTTCCTTCATGGTGAAATGTGTTTCCTCAAGCCACTGAGAGTCCTAGTCATTTGTGTTAATGTTTTGGTTCTGTTTTGCACTAGATGCTGTATCCATTAAAAAGGCAGTAACCTCTTAACATCTCCAAAGTGCCTATGGCCAACTCCATCTACAAACACTCCTCCTCAGAAAAAGTTTAAATGGATAAAACATTTCTTTTGATGTTGCTAGTGACAGCAATAAACCCAGAAATTCAGAGAACTAAGTTCATTTTCATGACTATATATAAAGTTGAAAAACCAGCCCCCAGTGTATCTTTATTTCTAGTAAACAACTTTTTCTCTGCTAAAGAACTCCAGTTTCATCCCATTTTCACTTGTATTGCTAAGCAACACTATGTACCCCCAGTTCTATTTCTGGTTCTGCGTTTATAGTCACAGACACCTACAAAGTTACATCCCACATGCTGGAGTATTTTTAGGTTTCATTTGTGAGCAGTCATATGGGCTATCGAGCACCTCAAGTCACAATAACGATGTTTTGTACTTCTACAGAACTTACCTTCCCTGGAAATCACATCACAATCTCTTTCCTCACCAATGTTATGACTCCTGAACTGCTCCAGGAGGCTGCCTCTGGTGATCTCACTGTGAAAAGAGGTGGCTCACCTAAGGCCATGGACTGCAAAATGGAGAGACTCCCAGCAAAGGCACGTCCCAAGTTGCTGGAAGCTTTGAGCCATCTGAATGTGATGAGCCTCAGTTTACTTACCTGTAAAATACAGAGATTTGGCTCAATTATTTCTCTATTCTAGGCATCTATGATTTATATAATAGCTAACATTTTGTGCCCCCATAAGAAATGTTCTTGCTTCCTGGTGACTCACAGCCTCCTTCCACCAACTAATTTTGAAAGTGAAAACAAATGGGAATGTGTCCTGTGTTTTATAAAACATATGAGCATAAATAGGAATCCAAGGAGATTACAATATTTAAGGGAGTCCTTCAAAAAGACAGGATGGAGAATTAAAAGAAGGTATTCTTGACTTAAAACTTTAATTTTGCCTTTCATCCTCATCTGCCTAGGTCACCTTCCTAGGTATCTTCTAATAGTATTTAGAAGAAGCTGCCCACCAAGGATCAATAGCTATGGCAGGAGAGACTCAAGAGACTCACAGGATTTTAAAGTAAAAAGAGATATTAGAGACCAAAATGTAATGACTAATAACAAAGGGACATTTCAGAGAAGGGCAGCAGTTGCTGACTCAAGATCTGAGTGAGTGTGAGAAATGTGACCTAAAGGCCACACCAAAAGCTTCTACTCCCTAAGTGGTCAAAAGAGCTATGAAGGAGAGCTTCAGTTAGAGCTGGGAAATGGCACTGGAAAGAATAGCAAGAGTCTGAAATATCCACGCATCTGTAACTTTCCTAGTTTGTATATAGGTTATTTTATTTATTTATATCTTGTCTTGTTCCAAAAAAAGGTTTAAGGCAGTTTACAAAGAGTCATACAACATAGCCAGTTTAAATAAACTTTAAAAAGAAAAAAAAATAATAAGGCCAAGGAAATGCAATGGTAGGAGGCATATCGTTTTAACTCAGATTCTCTAGCACTGCAGGGAAACACATATTTACACATTTTAAACAGTCAGACTTCAATGCTGTGGCAGGAAGCATGGTGCTTAGCACAGTGCCTGGCACATAAATACTCAAATTACAGTAATTACTATGCACGCAATTGTTGTTATTTGTTATTATTGGCTCAAAAAGTTCATTTTCTTTCCCCCAAACTAAGAGGTCAAACTTGTCCCCATGGAAAATTTCCTTCCCTGTTCTACCACTCCCTGTCCTCCCCTTCCTTTTTGTCCCAACATGCCCTTCTAGCTTTACAAAATGATAAATAAAAGCATAATAAGGCTTCAGCTTCAGGGTCTTGAAGCCAGAATCTACACTGTTGGCAATATAACCAAC
Organism: Macaca nemestrina; assembly: GCF_043159975.1. Classification (NCBI taxonomy): domain Eukaryota; kingdom Metazoa; phylum Chordata; class Mammalia; order Primates; family Cercopithecidae; genus Macaca; species Macaca nemestrina. The sequence goes on along the minus strand of NC_092131.1, from coordinate 147,204,906 downwards.
TCTTAGCAAAGCTGCAAAACTGGCAACATTTCTTATCTTTTTTTCCTGGCATCCTTTTTTTCCCTCTTTTCTCCTGCATTGTGTAGCCCCATTTATGGTATCCCTTAAACTCTGTTCTACATTGCCAGTATAAAAGACATTCCTTCCCCTGAAGTATAAATAGCTCACACTAAAGTTCAGTGAGGTCAACATTTTCAAATGAAGCAAAGCTTCAAAATCAAGGGATTAAGCTCCTAAAAAGGAAATTCAGTTGTCCATACGTAAAGGAGCATAGGAGGCTTTCTTTTAAGGAAAAGGGCAGAAAGGAAATTCTAAGTCATTTTTTATTGACTATGCCACAAAGGTAAAGTACCAACTGAAAATAAAACCTAAATATAGCTGAGGCCACAAGTGGCATGGTTTTGATTACAAGAAAAATTTGATGTCTACAATTTTAAAAATGGAAATAAATTTACATCTGTAGTGAGAGGCGTAACTACCTACACATAATATATAGTAAAAATCTTTAAGATGCTTTAGTCCATTTTGGCCATTCTCACTCTCCTCTCGATGGCAATGCTTCCCCGAAAGTTCTCTCACTCAATATAAGACAAAACCATTGCCAAAACATTGACTCGTTGACCCCTTCTGCCTTCTAGGATTCCTTCCTTTGTCTCCTGCTTGAAATGTCTTGCTTTACTCCAAGTCTTTAGCTCTTTGTATCCATCAGCATGACTGACATAATGAAAGGCCAATAACCAAGCAGGTAGACAGCGAAACTTCCTTCTAAAGGGCGACAAGGAAGAGGAAAAAAGAAGAGAGTATCTAGCCCTGGCCCAAAGGTGAAACTGATACTGCTACTGAAAAGAGGTAGAAAGAGGAAGAAACCCCGAACAGGGCCTCCCTGAACCAGAACCACACAAGCTTTTCTACTGACAACTGTTGGGGATTGTGGTGGGGGTGGGGGGGGCAGCAGGCGTGGGAATTGCTACATCACTGAGGTCTCAATTTCATTTTTTAAAAATGAAAATGAAAAGCAATGGCCATTATTTGGAAAGGGCAAGTAGGCATGCTCTTTAGGGGAGGAGTATATATAGACACACTTGGGCTCATTTTTCAGGTGGTACACAGGCCAACACATCACTAAAAGCCAATATTAGAACTGGGGTTGTTATGTTTCCTAAAAATAGTATCTCTGCACGTTCTGGAAACATTTATTCCAGGACCTATTTCCAAAAACAACTTTGACAGTGATGTTAATCTTGTCATACAGACTCCATGGTGCCCAGTGCTGCCTCCTCCTCAGTGCATTCTATCCTTTTCCATCTGCACTCACTCCCACAGCCACCATGGGTGATTATGGGAGCCTTCAGCCAAGTGCTTGTGTCAGATGGGCAAATAAAGGCTATTCTTACTTACTAGGTAAGAAAATCTACCACCCACTGACAAGGGCAAGAAATATGAATATTTTAAGGACCACTTCACATAGTATGATACATAGCTGTAACTAAATTCTTCTAAATTTATAAGCCTGGAAATTTTACTAAAAAATAGCATTAGTTCCTTTGCCATTTAGCTGTAAGTAATCATAATTTTCACTTTCCTTTTTCTCCATTTTGACTTTCTCAAATTATGTTTTTGATGTCCACAGGCCACATAAAAGAATAATCTTTATTGCAGCAAAAACAATTCCTTGCTAACTTCACCCAAACATGCTATAGCATAAAACTACAGGATTAAAAGAAATTCAATAACCACTAACGTTGAAACTAGAGAAACTCCAGGATATAAATACTTATGGAATTTAATAGCTATTTCTATTCATAAAGTCATGTCAAAACCCCCCAACCAATATTGAGTTTCACATCGAATTATGATAGAGAAGGACAAGAACGAACCTCTCTCCTGTGGTAACAAGATAAACCCAGATCAAATAAGTTATATTTTTCTAAAGGGCTATGAAGAGCTATAAAAGCAAAGAAATGCTAATGAGCAGAATTCTAGAAAGAAAAGATTAATTTTTAAGTGAGTAGAGACCAGTAGCAGCTTCCATACCTAGGGGAAGGCATCTGCTAAAGGTAGGAACAATGAGGAAATAAGCCTGCTGTAGCCTGGGTAGATTTTGCAGGAATAATTATAGCTTGGATGGCACTGTAGGTTGGCAGTATAGATTGGAATCTGGTAGAGCCCAAAATGAAAAATTACTTAACCAAATAATCCTCCCCACCCCAGAAGCACCTGTGGATGAAGGGCTACAAAGCAGAAGAAAATGCACAATCCTACACATTCTCATAGAGCCTGGATTTTAGGTCCTTCCTAGATTTGAATATAAAGGTGACAATAAACAATACCCAATACTACAGACCAATCTTTTCTACTGACCACATCAAAGAGAAAGTGGTGGTACAGGAGGTTAGGCGGAGATTAATTCAATCTAGTTAAAGTTACTGCTTTCTTCAGCTCAAATGGGCCATAGGAAAAATCTAAATAATTAGCCCCCACCCTAACCACTTCATGAATAAAGACCTTCACTCTCTACAAGCAAAACAAAAAAATTATCAGTCTATAATGTACAGTATCTAATATGTAATAAGTTATGAGACAAGTAGGAAAATGTGACCCATAATCAAGGCAAAACAGTCACTAGAAACTGACCTACAGATGACTCAGTCATCGGAATTGGCAGCCAAAGATTTTTGCATCAACTATTTCAAATATATTAAAGGATTTATGAGAAAACATGAATATCATATGTGAAGAGAGTATTTTGGCAGAGAAATTGAAACTGAAAGATTAAAATTCTAGAGCTTAAAATATCTGAAATAAACCCTCATTGGATAGCTTAAAAGCATATTGGACACTACTTGTAAAAAGTTTTCTAATTACACCTCTTTGTGATGTCACTTTGCCACTCTTCTGCTATACCTCTTAAATGTAAGTCGGTTTTGCTTCTTGCTTTGACTAAAAAAAATGCAGCAGTAGTTATATTAGTCTTTATTTTAAGGCTGAGCCTTAATGTGAGAAAAGACCTAAAGAGACACTGAGGTTATTACTTTGACCCTCTTGGATTCTACAGAGAGACATCCACAACATGAAGAGCCTGGAATAAAATACCATGTGGAGAGAGTGAGGCAACCATATCAGCTGTCCCAGATGAGCTGAGCTTCCAACCAGCTTACCTCCTCAATACAACTACGTGTGTGAATTTAGGTGCAACTAGCAGAAAAAATATGTATTCAACTCACAGCCTAGTGACAAATAACTTGTTTTAAGCTACTACATTTTTGTGTGATTTATAACAGCAATACCTGGGAGCATCATTGTCATACTATTGAAAACTAAAGTCAAGGAGAAAAAAATCTCCAAAGGAGGGAAAAAAGCTCACATACATATTACATATTGGGAGATAATTTGAGGACAAAAATTTTCATCATAAACAATAGAGACCAGAAGCCAATGTCAAGATAATAGAAAAACACTTTAGCAGAAGTTATATGTAAACACATATACACATATTTGCACCTCTGTGTATATGGAAGGTATATACCTTCAAAGGATCTTTTTTAAGTTTTTTAAGTGTCAGGCTTATTGAGGTGTAATTTACATAAAGTAAAATTCACTCATCTTTTTTAGGTATAGGGTTTGATAAGCATATAGAGTTGTGTAACCTTCAAATAGATCACAATGTGAGGACTTCTTAAAAGTATAATTCCACTGACTCCCAAATTCTTATCCTTAGTGCTATTGTTGTCATATCTTACTCTGCATGTTTTGTATCTACCATATGTTGTATTTACATTTGCAGAAATCAACAGAGTATGGTTCACTATAATCAAAATACAGAATATTACCATCACTCCAAAAAGTTCACTCATTCCCCTTTGCAGTCTATCACTACTCCCACCAGCAGCCCAACACTGATATGATTTCTATTGCCATGGCCTGGCCTTTCCAAGAAATCATATAGTATCTCAGTCTGTTTGGGCTGTTATAACAAAATACCATAGACTGGGTGGCTTATAAACAAATTTATTTCTCAGTTTTGGAGCCTATGAAGTCTAAGATCAAAACACTGACAGATTCCATGTCTGGTGAGAGCCCACTTCCTGGTTCACGGGTGGCCTTCTTTTTGCTGTGTCTTCACATGGTAGAAGGGGTAAGGGAGTCCTTTCATAAGGGCACTAATCATATTCATGAGGTTTCTACCCTCATGACCTAATCCCCTCCCCAAGGCCTCACATCTAAATACCATCACATTCAGATTTAGGTTTCAACATATAAATTTGAGGGGGAACATAAACATTCAGTCTATAGAACACAGAGTGTATCTTTTGTGTTCAGGGTTATTTTAGCATAATAAAACTACTACTGCATATTATGTATACCATAATTATTTTTATTATTGAATAGTATTTCATCACATGTATGAATCACAATTTATCCATTCACCAGTTGATAATTTGGGTTGTTTCTAGTCTTCAGCAATTATGCACCAAGCTGCTATGAATATTTGTCTACCAAGTCCTGTTGACATATGTTTTCATGTCTCTTGGATAAACACCCAGGAGCAGAATTTTTGGATTATAATAAGTATATGTTTAATGTTATAATAAGCTGCTAAACTGTTTTCTGAAGTGGGTGGACCATTTTGAATTCCCACCAGCAAAGGCCAACAGCTCTGTGATTTCCAGTTGCTCATATCCTCTTGGGACTTAGTACGTTAATTTTAGCCACCAAACTAGAGAACACCATCTCATTGTGGTTTTAATTTGTACATTCCTGGTGACTAAATATTAGGTGACATATAACGTGTTTGTTTTTACCATTCGTAGTTCTTTGTTGTACAAATATTCTGTGATTTTTATTGGATTGTTTTCTTATTTAGTTGTGTGAATTCTATATATATCCTGGATACATATCCTCGGTCAGATAAGTGTTATGCAACTTTTGTCTTGCAGTAGGTGACTTTATTCAGGACCTTTCTAAGAACAGAAGTGTTTCATTCTGATGGACTCCAATTCATAATATTTTTATGGTTTATGCTTTTTCTATGTTTTCTAAAATATCTTTGTCTAACTCAAGACCACAAAGATTTTTCTCCTGTGTTTTCATAAAGTTTTATAGTTTTAGGTTTTTACATTTAGGTCTGTGATATACTGAATGTTAATGTCATAGATTATGTGAAGTATAGATCAGGTTCACTGTTTCACATATGGATATCCACCTGTCCCAGCACTGTTCGTTGAAAAGATTGTCTTTTCCCCAATGAATTACACTATTGCCTTGTCAAAAGTCAATTGACCATATTTGTGTGGGTCTATTTCTGGATTATTTATTCTTTTCCACTGATCTGTAGGTCTACCTTTTCACCAAGGCCACACTCTTGATTTCTGCAAATGTAAATACAACATAGAGTAGATACGAAACATACCGAGTAAGACATATAACAATAGCACTAAGGATTAAATTTGGGAGTCAATGGAATTATATTTTTATGAAGTTCTCATATCGTGATCTATTTGAAGGTAGACTTAGTAAGTTAATGAAGTATTGTACATTCTCTGGAACCACTTAAATATAGTTAGCTTTAAAAAAAACTAATAGTCACTAGAAAAAGATAAAATAGAAAACAGAAAACTTAAATTACCCAGGAGATGGATGAAAAGGATCTTTGGCTCTAGATATGAATTTCTAAATTTCTCCTATATATCAAAAGGTGTCCTACACATTCAGAATATTTATTCAACATCCACCAAGTATTTACTGAACATCTACTGTATTCTAGGTATTGTGCTAGGCACTAGGGAAAATACTGATGAATAAAATAGGTGTGGACCTTGCCTTCATGGAGTTCAGAGTTCAACTGGCAGACATTTAAGACTCATAAATATATAATTTTTAATTGAAAAGTACTGCTAAAAAAAGTCAAAGAACAAAGAACTATAAAATCTAATGCATAACAGGGGTAATGGATATAGTAGACAATACCAGGATTTAGATCACAAATTCACAAATATTGCCCATTCTTTTCTCCTTTCAGACCTATGGGAGAATTATACTTCCTAGTTCCCTTAAAAGCATTTGTGGCCAGTGGTTATGCCAATGACAAGTAGGTATAAATGATGCATTATTTCTAGTGATAAACATTTAAAACTGAATTCACAATCTTCCATGCGCTATTCTCCTGCCTCAGCAATGAGCAGCCTAGCGTAGAAATGGTAGAATCATTAAAAGGTGAAATCTGTCAGACTGAATCCCTGAATAGGCTGAGCCCCCTGACAATTTATGTTGGATCTATTAAAATAATTCTTTGTTGTTTTAAACTACAGGTATTTCAGGGTGTTAACACAAAATGATCTAGTCTAACCTGACTGCTATATGGAGGATAGAAAGCCTTTTAAGCAAAGACCCAAAAGATAAAGAGGACATAGGTAAAAATTGGGGGGAATGTATTTCAGGAAGAAGGAAAAACACATCCAAAGCCTTTGAAGCAGTAAAGACATTGATTCATTTTAGGAATGGAAGGAAAGCCAGAAGGGTATGACAGAGTGAGCAATGGGGAAGTGCTGAGATGAAGGTGGAGAGGTGTTCAGAAGACCGATTGTTCAGGATGTTACAGACTGTGTTCAATATTTTGAGTTTGGTCTAAATACAACAGAATGCCCTTGAAAGTTCTTAACCAGTGGATAAATATTTACCTTTGAATTTTATTCCTCTGGATGTTATGGGGAGAATGGATTAGGATAGGGAAAGGAATAGAAGCAAGAAGACCCACTTGGAGACTATTTTAATAGGTAATAGAAAAAACAATGGCTTGCAGAAGGTAGTCAAAGTGGAAGTAGAACAGGGTGGGTTTAGGAGCTCAGATTGCCAATTGTGTTAATGAATAGAACGCGAGAAAAGAATAGTGATGATGAAAGCAGATTATCAGGAATGACTGTCAAATGCCTGGCTCCCACAGCAGGGTGGTAGGTAAGAAAGACGAGTGACCAGAAGAAAGGGCTGGTGGAAAGACGGAGCTCTTTTGGACATGCTATATTTGGAAGAACTATGGGATATCCAAGAAGTTCAAATGAAAAACTGGATATAGGAATCTAAAGCTAAGAAGGATATCATGTTGTATTAGTCTGTTCTCACACTGTTGATAAAGATATACCCGAGACTGGGAATTTATAAAGAAAAAGAGGTTGAATGGACTCAGTTTCACAGGGCTGGGGAGGCCTCACAAACATGGTGGAAGGCGAGGGGAGAACAAAGGCGTGTCTTACACATAGCGGCAGGCAAAGAGAATGCGAGGCAGGTGAAAGAGGAAACTCCTTATAAAACAATCAGATCTCATAAGACTTATTCACCACCACAAAAACATTATAGGGAAACCCACCCTCACGATTCAATTATCTCTCACCAGGTCCATCCCACAACACGTGGGAATTATGGGAGCTATAATTCAAGATGAGATTTAGGTGGGGACACAGCCAAACTATATCGCATGCTTTAGAAATAAATTTAGGAATCACTGGGGTTTTAGGCCTTGGAAATAGATGGTCTTAAATGAGGAGAGCACAGAAGGTAAAATGAGGAAAAAGAATACTGAGGAATGCCAACATTTAGAGCTTTTTAGTTGAAGAGAAGCTGACAACTAAGATTAAGAACTAGTCAGAGAATTAGGGGGAAATCAGGAATCAGAATCCAAGAGGCCAGTGTTTCTAAAGGAGTAAGTTCAGAAATTCTAAGATATCTAAAACGAGGATTCAATTGTTTATTAAGTGGGATGAACAAATGTCACTGCTGACTTTAGCAAGGGCAGATAGACTTTTAAGAGTGAAATTCACACTGGACTGACTTGAAGCATGAATGAAAATGGAAAGTGAAAACGGCAGTAACAGTAACTCTCAAAGAGGCTAAGTTATAAAGCATAGACATCTACCAGTTTGCTGGGGAGTGATATGGCTTCAAGGGAAGGTTTTTATCTTGTTTTTAATGGGAGACACAGACCATGTTCAAATGCTAATGAGAAGTTATCCTGAAGAAAAGAGCTCATTATACTTCCTTTGACATCCCCAGCAATAGCCACACAGAATCACACATTTAATCAGTTACCAAATCCTATTGCTTCTATCCCTAAATTGTCTTTAGCCATTCTCCTATCTTTGTGTCTACTGTTTCAGCATTAAAGCTTTCATGTATCTCAATACAGCTTTTATTATAGTGTCTACCCAGAGGCAGCCAAACTGCAAGGTAAAGAGCATAGTCCTCCAGACTGCCAAGACTTGCCAAGACTTCTGACCCCAACCGTAAGGAGTTAGGGTGCAACTACAAACTTAGAGGTAAGAGTTTATACAAGACCACCCTCATTTCTCACACCACCCCCAAGTTGGGGGGTTTTACAGAACTATTTTCAGTTTCGGTAATTTACAGAAAACTTACAGAATTCACTGAAACCTATTTTACTCATGGCTACATATATTACAGAAAAAGGATACAGATTAGGACCAGCCAAAGGGAGGAACACATAGGGCAGAGTCTAGGAGAGTTCCAAACACGAAGCTTCAGTTGTCCTCAGGATGAATCACTCTTGCATCATCTATATGTGACAATAGGTGTGGAGTATTGCCAATCCAGGAAGCTCACTTGAGCTTCATGGTCTAGAGTTTTTATTAGGACTTCATTATACAGGCATTATTGATAAGTTGTCCACATGGTTTTACTAAATCTCTGCGCTTGGCTTTCCAAGATGTCAAGTTGGTATCACATGGTCTCAGAGGTCCTCCATGAGTAACAAAGACTTCTTACCACTTAGAAGATCGAAGGGCTTAGAAGTTACTTCTAACCAGGAATTGCAGAAATGACCAAACCTCTCTTCGGGCCAAATTCTTTTTTCCTCTCTCTCTCTTTTTAAGAGGAAGTCGTGCCCCATCTGCCAGGCTGGGGCGCAGTGGCACAATCACAGCTCACTGCAACCTTGACCTCCTGGGCAAAATTAATTCTCTGATCTCAGCCTAAGTAGCTGAGACTACAGGCATGCACCAATCAGCATGGCTAATTTTTAAATTTTTTGTAGAGATGAGGTCTTGCCATGTTTCCCAGGCTGGTCTCAAACTCCTGGGCTCAAGTGATCATCCTGCCCCAGCCTCCCAAAGTCCTGGGATTACAGGTGTAAGCCACCAAACCCAGCCAGGGCCAAATTCTTTATTATACATGTAGGTTTAATTTTATGGGTCAACTTGACCTAGTTAATGGTACTTGGTTAGACAGCCCCAGGAAAAAAAAATACAGGTGGTAATAAGGCCATGACTGAAGGCCCTTTCACTGTACCCCTGCCCCCACCCCTAAGGTTCTTGAGAAACAACCTGTGAAATTCACTGATCCCAATTCTTCAGCCCCTCCCAGTAATACATACAAAACTCATGCCCTTTGCAGATGTCTCCCTGGGGCTTGGTTTTGAACTTGCTTTGACCCAATAGGACAGGGAAACAAGAAACATTGATCCAGTTTCAAACTGAGTCACTTAAGGAGGCCGAGCGAGTATCCTTCAGCCTTCTTGGAGTTTCTGCCATGAGGGGGGAAAAAGAGCCTCAAATAGCCATGGATCCCACAATAAAAAGACATGAGGAATAGGCCTGAATGCAAATCGCTATCCAAAACGGAGGCTAGTCATTCCATGTACCACTCAGGAAAGCTCTAACAAGACTTACAAATCCATGAGTGAGAAATAAATACTTAACTTTGTTAAGCCAGTGAGCTTTGGGAGTTGTAATTAGGTATTATCAAAAACTGATTAGTATACTCACAAAATAATATTTATTCCCAGTTTAAGCTTCTGATCCACATTCATGTCTAGTTTCCTGAACTCCAAGCTGATTTTGATAAACCAAAGTCTTAAATAGTTTCTACTTACTTTCTTCTGAAGACTAAAAGAAACCCAGCTTTGAATAGCTTCAGTGAAGGCTATTAGTAAAGGACACCCTCCACCATTGAGAAAACAAGGAAGAGAGCTCTACTTAATGGAAGATCATTTTAACCATTCCTCTCTCAAGGAAAACCTCATCTTCGAATAGAACAGACGTTGTTTTTACGTTTATCATTTCCTCCTTGAGCATTCCACAGTGTTCTTCCCTATGGCAAGACAACCGTGTACACATATACTTGTACAATGAATGAAATAGATTTTAGTTTCCTTATTACATCTTTTATCTTTGCTAGCAGCCTACAACACTGCAAGCCAAGGAGAGATCATACGACAGTAGCAGTCAGGAGCGAGAGTTATACATCATGCTGTTCCTCATGTACTAACCCCGAAAGAGCGAGAAGGCATGGGATGGTAATTTCTGATTGACAGAGAAAGTTCCAAGTCAGTATCTTAGCATTGCTGGTACAAAGAAATATTCATGCAGTTAAATGTCCTTTTTATAACCTCTCTAACAGCAAAGTCAGTTAAGGTGACTTGGAAGGAAAGTTGCCAAGCTTAGCAGAACAAAGAGACAGTCTCCGAGATGAACTTCATTTATCTGCAACACTGAAGTCAATCCAGTTCAATTAGACATCCTCAGGGCATTACACACAAGTCATTTGTAGAAATATTGAAAGCAGGATAACCTACCCCTCTTGACTTTCCAAGAATCTGTTTTCCTTCCTCAGAACATGAGTTGGGAGGCAAAAACTTCCTTCAAACAACTGTCAGCACACAGTTACTCAAAGCTGGAGGAAAAAAAAATAAGACTAGGTCAAGGTCAGGGCCAGAGGGCAAAAACATTCTGAAAATTAAACATATTACTACCACAGGAGAGTTTGCACAGGCACCAAGAGGAAGGGGTTCCACAGAAAGGCTAGCATAGGCCACTTACATAGCCACAAAGTAGGAAGACGGGAGACAATGCTGAGATATACTGAGTTGGAAATGTGAAACCCTTCTTCCAGCTAAGAATAGTAAGCTCCATTTGCTTAGCTTTATAGTACATAATGGCTTTCATAAACACCGTATCATCTGGTCTTCACAAAAACCTGCAAGGTAACTGTGATTATAGTATTCATTTCCCCAGGCTGTTATCTATAACAAATGACTACAAACTTTGTAGTTTCTGCGAACAGCAGTGTATTGTATCATACATCTATAGACTAGAAATCTGAAATCAAGGTGTTATCAGGGCCATGCTCCCTCTGAAACCTCTAGAGGACAATCTCTCCATGACTCTTTCAGCTTCTGGTAGCACCTGGTGTTCCTGGGTTTGTGGCTGTAGCACTGCAATCTCTGCTTCCACCTTCGCACTGCTGTGTTCCCAGCGTGTCTCCATCTTCATATGGTGTTCCCCTCCTCTTATAAGGACACCAATCATATTGGATTAGGGCTCACCATAATGAGTTCATCTTAACTTGATTTCACCTGCAAAGATCCTATTTCTAAATAAGGTCACATTCATAGCTACCAAGTGTGAGAACTGCAACATCTTTTGGGGACACTATTCAACCCATAACAATTATCTCCACTTCGCCAATAAGAAAACTAAGCTGTATAGAGGTCAAGTCATCTAACTTTACACTGTCAGCAACTAGCAGTTAGGACTTCAACCAGGCCCTACTTCTGATCCTGAGCTTCATTTACTACATGATAAAGCCCTACCCATTGCCAGTGCCACAGCCACACCATCAGCACTGCAGCTCTGTGAGTCCTTTACAGCAGCAGTCTCCAACATTTTTGGCACCAGGGACATGTTTTGTGAAAGACATTTTTCCACAGACCAGGGGATAGGGTAAGGATGGTTTGGGGATTAAACTGTCCCACCTCAGATCATCAGGCATTAGATTCTCATAAGGAGCATGCAACCTAGATCCCACGCATGCACAGTTCACAATAGGGTTTGTGCTCCTGTGAGAGTCTAATGTCACAGCTGATCTGACAAGAGGCGGAGCTCAGGCAGTAATGCTCGCTCACTCTCCACTCACCTTCTGTGCAACCTGGTTCCTAACAGGTCATAGACCAGTACCAGTCCACAGCTTGGGGGCTGGGGACTCCTGCTTTAAGGTTTAATCTAGACAAACTGGATCAAGAGTGTAATACCCGCAAGGGCTGATGGACAGAGCCCAGTGGTCACATAACCAGAAATGGCTTTGCAAATCTATGGTCCAGCTGGCCAGGTACATAGAGTGACTTGAGGGCCATTTGAGAAGCCTGTACACCACTCAATGCCAGAATGTCTGATTCAAGTCCATCTTTTAGATCTTCTCTTTAAATGTCCTATTTGAATGTAAGTATCTCCAGGCTAATTAGCTTAATAAATTTTGTACATGTTATTGATTTTAATCATCCTTTTATGTATGTATTTTGTTCACTTCCTTACAGAGGTGTTATGTGTCACACAGATAAATGTAGAGATGGATAAAATTATGTTAGGTACTTCCTGGCAATACAAAAATAAACTAACCTCTGTTCTTAATGAGCTTTCATTAGGATACTTTAGAGGGAAAATGAGAAGACTCAATTTTTCAAATTTAAGGAGATGGATGTTTAAGTCAATGGTTTCCAAACTTGTATAACTTTCAAAATAACCTGGAAAGGGCTTTTTTTAAGTTCATTGCTTTTTATTTTGGGTGCATTTGTCATAGGTTTTTGCTTCATGATTACTGTGAGGCTTATAAAAAAAAAACATAGATGTAACAGGTTATTTTAAATGACAAATTATGTTTGCTCACACAAAAAAAATAGAAACAAAGAAACAACTTAGACTACGCACTTTAACTCCATCCCTCCCCTGCATTTTGACTTTTTGTTGTCTCCATTTACATATTTTTATATTGCCTATCTCTTCACAGGTTGCTATAGCTATTTAGGATAGATTTGTATTTTAGTCTTCATACTAGAGTTATGAGTGAATTGCACACTACAATGACATGCAATATTCTGAGTTTTCCTGTGTACTTACATTTGCTAGTGGGTTTTATACCTTCAAATGTATTCTTCTTGAACATTAGTGCTTTTTTCTTTCTGATTGAAGGACTCCCTTTAGCATTTCTTGTAAGACAAATCTGGTGGTGATGAATTCCCTCTGCTTTCGCTTGTCTGAGAAAGACTTCCCCTATCTTTTATGTTTGAGGGAACGCTTTGCTGGGAACAGAATTCTTTATTGGCAGTTTCTTTTTTTTCAGCTTTCTGAATAAGCCTTCTGTATTGTACATTGCTCTTTCTCAGCTCCCTCTTGAACAGCAATAATTCTTAGATGTGCTCTTTTGAGGTAATTTTCTACGTATTATAGGCATTCTTCATTCCTTTTCATTCTTTCTCCTTTCTCCTCTGTGTATTTTTCAATAGCCTGTCCTGGAGCTCACTGATGTTTTTTTCTGCTTTATTCTGCTGTTGAGAACCTCCAATGAATTTATCAGCTTAGCAAATGTATGTCTCAGTTCCATGACTTCCATTTTATTTCGGTAACTCAAGTTCTGTTAGATTTCTCTGATAAATTTCTGAATTGCTTTTCTGTATTATTTACAGAAATTACTAGGTTTCCTTAAAACTGTTATTGTGATTTTTTTTAAGAGACAGTCTTGCTCTGTCACCCAGGCTAGAGAGCAGTAGCACTGTCATGGCTCACTGCTGCCTTGAACTCCTGTGTTCTAGCAGTTATCCCACTTCAGCCTCCTAAAGTGCTGGGATTACAGAAATATGAGCCACTGCATCCAGGCTGTTACTTAGAATTCTTTATCAGAGAGCTCACCTATCACAGTCTCATTAGGCTCAATCACTGGCTTCTTGCTTTGTCCATTTGGGGAGGTCACAGTTCCCTGTTTGCTATTGCTTCTTGAGGATCTACATCTACACCTTTGCATTGAAGGGTGAGTTATTCCAGTCTTCTATGTTTGGCTTACTATGGTTTTTACTGAGTATGTTTGCTATGTTTGCTTACAGATTTTTTTTTTTTTTTTTGGCGCAACATACCTGTTGAGTATCTTTTTCCCACTGAGTCACTGCCTCCTTCTCAGCACTAAGTGACCTAGGTTTGCCTCAACTGTAACAAACCTCAAAGTGCTGCCCATCCTGGATAGGCGAGGTCCCAAGGGGATATCCCTGCAGCGTGGGAAGGCTGGCTGATATAGTTTGTATATTTGTCCTTGCCCAAATCTCATGTCGAATTTTAATCTCTAGTATCAGAGGTGGGGCCTGGTGGGAGGCCCCATTCTCATGAATGGGTTAGCACCATCCTCTTGGTGCTGTCCTCATGACAGCGAGTTCTTGTGAGATATGGCTGTTTATAAGTGCATGGCACCTCCCTCTCTCTTGATCTGCTTTTTCCATGTGATGTGCCAATTCCCCCTTTAACTTCCACCACGATTGAAAACTCTCTGAGGCTTCACCACAAGTTGAGCAGATGCCAGCATCATGCTTCCTGTAAAGCTGTGGAACTGTGACCCAATTAAAACTCTTTTGTTTATAAATTACCTAGTCTCCAGTATTTCTTTATAGCAATGCGAGAATGGCCTAACACACTACTGGTTCATGCTCAGGGTACCTGTGGAACATGCCTCCTACTATGTGGGCTGCTTTGCCAAAACAGGCAGCCTAGTTTTCAAGTCTGAGATACTAGTCTATAAAACCTCTCCCCTTCATCTCTGGCTGTCCCCAGGAATTTTTCTCCCTGCAGGTACTTGCAACGCTTCCCGCAGACCGAGGCAGGCACAGGTCTGTCAGTGAACCCAAGATGGTGGGAAGCTGAGTATCTACCTCAATCCCACTCTTTCCAGTATAATAAGCATGAATTGAGGGAAAGTTTTCTGTACACTTGGTGTCTAGCTGGTTGGAGAAAGGCACTGTACATATAGAGGTCCTATTCTCTTATCTGCATGGAGGTTTTTACTCTTCTGTGGTCACAGTAACTGTCTCATCCTTGTATTTGAGTTCTCATACTACTGGTGGTGATTTTAGTGCTGTGAATTATTTTTTTAATTTCTGTGGGGATGAAGGAAAGTGATGCTAGTCTACCACTCTGGTGACATCCCTCTCTTGGACAGCTCTTTTAAAGTACATTTTCATACTATCTCAACATGACAATTAGAAAATTATATGAATAATTAGAATTATCTAGAAAGTAGTTACAAAAATCAAAATTCTGTACAGAAAAATAACCAGGTTGAGAAAACGTGACTTTTACAAGAAAAAAATACCTAGTAATAAATGTAAGAATGTGTGCCTCTAATTAAACATGGTAGGTTGAATGCACATTTGTCTATTCACTCTGAATCTCCACTAAAAGGACTACAGAGGAGTAATAGTACATTACCTACAAAAAGAATAGAAAAAATATAAATAGATGAAAACTGTCAACAAAAGCTTTGGAAGCTAAAAAGTGAAGAGGTAAATAATGCTTAAACTGATAAAGTAGGGTGAACATGAAAAGGCGCTTCATATTCCAGAACCGTAGAAGATCTCAGGAATCGGAGGCATCAAATGCCTTGGGAAGGAAGAAAATGCATTTGCAACAGCCTTACATATTTTAGATGGGAGAATAAAGTAATTACATTAAAATTGTAAACGCACATATCATTGATTTAGCAGTATCACTTACGGTTAAGTTTCCTCCAAGTTTACTCATATATGTACAGGTATGTGTAAAATTTTATTTGAAGTATCTTTTTAGTGACAAAATTATAATCTTATGGTCTATTGAATAAAATAAACCATGGTATATCCATATAATGACCTCATCAGGAGATACTCATCTCTGCACCTTGGTCTATACTGACGTACAGAAGGTGGACTAATCTGTCTGGAAGTCTTTTGAGAAGCCCCTGGGCAGAAAGGAAAGACAACTGGACCCCTGAAAGAAAATTAACATGAAAGCTGAAGTCTGATGGAATGGATCAGACGGGACAAAAAGACCTGCACATCCAAGGAAGTAACAGTTCCAGGTCCAGCGTGAGGCTGTGCCTGATCGCCCCTAAATCACTCTCCTCTGTAGCATCCCTCAACTAAATCTTACCAACCCTCAACTGAAAACAAAGAGCAAAAAGAGAAGCCACAACGATGCCACCAAGACCCAGTAGGTCTACTACAGGTAACCTTTCCAAAAGAGCTGTTCCGAAAGGGAGCAGAGCCTTCCTGCTTGGCAGAGCTGAGGGTTAATATCTAGAGATGTTTACAAGCCAGAGGTGAAAAACCCTGAACAGCCTAGAGTCACAACCTAAGAAATGAAAGGCAGCAGGCACCAGAACTAAGGGAGCACAACCTATCAGGCAACGTCTCTGGTCATATTCTGTACACATCAATGACTTCTGGGAGAAAAAACTCGTCATACAATTATAAATGGGACACATCTGTAGCAGTTGCAGCCAACAAACTAATGGGATACCAGATAGAAAGCAGCATCCCCGTTATGCTGTTTATCGTCCACCTGCCCCTCCAAATTTACTCCTCATCCTTTTCCATCCTGCTCTGTGCTTGTAATGACTGGCCTATGTCAACTTCATCAACTGGTTCCCATTTAAACTCATAATTAGATTTGGTTCTGAGGAGCCAAGTAAGAGCTCAGAGAAATGACTGAGGTTTGAGTATTTATTCCCCTGGATCCTCCGTGCCGGTTCATTTCAGGTTGATGACACCTTCCATCCAAATGTCAGAAGGCTTTTCTCTGCAAGCAACATTTGAACCGACACCTAAATGAAGTAAAGGAGTGAGCCAACTAATTACAGAGGAGGAGTGCTCAAAGCAGAAAAAAAAGTGGTCCTGAGCCTGGAGGGAACTCGCTGTCATGAGGACAGCACCAAGAGGATGATGCTAACCCATTCATGAGAATGGGGCCTCTCACCAGGCCCCACCTCTGATACTAGGGATTATAATTCAACATGAGATTTGGGCAAGGACAAACATACAAACTATATCAGCCAGCCAGCCTTCCTTCACTGCTGGGATATCCCCCTTGAAATTTGCTAAGAGGATAGACTATTTCTTCCTTCCAAACTAAAAAAAAAAAAAAAAAAAAAAAAAAAAAAATTGCAATTATAAGATGGGCAAACAGGCCAGGTGCAGTGGCTCATGCCTGTAATCCCAGCACTTTGGGAGACTGAGGCGGGCAGATCACAAAGTCAGGAGATCGAGACCATCCTGGCTAACACGGTGAAACCCTGTGTCTACTAAAAAATACAAAAAATTAGCCAGGCGTGGTGGCGAGCGCCTGTAGTCCCAGCTACTTGGGAGGCTGAGGCAGGAGAATGGCGTCAACCCGGGAGGCGGAGCTTGCAGTGAGCTGAGATCACATCATTGCACTGTAGCCTGGACAACAGAGCGAGACTCCGTCTCAAAAATATAAAATAAAATAAAAATAAAATAAGATGGGTAAACAGTCATTTCACTGTAGAGGATACACAAATGCCATATAAACACATGAAAGGAAGCTCAGCATCACCAACCATTAGAGAAATGCAAATTAAAACTGATGAGACAAGAGTGTACACTTACCAGAATGGCTGGATTTTTTTAAAAAGAGAAAGCGGAGAACACCAAATGCTGGTGAGGATATGGAAAAACGGGATTGCGGGTATACTGCTGGTGGAAACACAAAATGGTTCAATCACTCTGGGAAATAGCTTAGCAGTTTCTTAAACATACACTTACCATGCAACATAGCAATTGCACTGTTAGGTAGTTACCTCAGAAAGATAATTTATGTCCACACAAAAACACATGAGTGGACACATGAACGTTCATAGAAGCTTTAATAGTCAAAAGTCAGAAAAAAAATGTCCCTTGAGAGGTACATGGTTCAACAAGCTCTGGTATATCCGTACTATGGAATACTGCTCAACCATAAAAAGGAATGATTTACTGATAGACACAACTTGGACACATCAGTAACATTTTGCTACATAAAAAGTCATTATCAAATAATCACATATCATATGATTCCATGTATATAACATTCTTGAAGTGACCAAATTAACAAAACAGAAAACAAATTCATGGTTGCCAAAGCTGAGGGATGCTGAAGGTGTGGCACAAAAGAGGTAGCGTGGGGGAGATCTCAGCGCCGAAATGGTTCTGTTCTTTTGATTGTGGTGGTGGTTACACAAATCTACACATGATCAAGTGACCTAAAACATAATATACACGCTGCAATAATGTCATTCCTGGTTTGGGTATTTTACTGCAATTATATAATATGTAACCATGGGAAAAACTAAATGATGTGTACAGGAAGCCTCTTTGTACTAACTTTGCAACTTCCTGTGATGCTGTAATTATGTCAACATAAGTATAATAAAAGAAAACTTCTATGGCTTCTGTGAAGAGAAAACCAGGAAAAACAGTTTCTCAGAGTAGCAAGAATGGAATCAAAAGGACCATTAGGAAGCTATTGCAGTCGTCCATGAAGGGATGCAGGTGCCTTATCAGTAGGGCAGTATCAAGCAGTTGGATTTAATGTATGTTTTGAATGCTGACCTGCAGGATTTGTTTGAGGATTGCAGGTAGAGTATCAGAGATGGAGAGTCAAGAGAATAACTCCAGAGATTTTTCTTACCTGAGCAGTAGAAATCGAGTTTTCATTCACGCAGGCAGGAAGACAGGAGGATAGGGCTGTGGGTAGTGGAATTAGTTCTAGCTGTGAAAAGTGATGTGCCCATTAGCCATCCAAGTGGCTATGTCTGGTAGGAAATTCTACATATGAATCTGGAGTTCAGGAGGAAGGTTGGGGCTAGGATATCTGCTTATAGATTATATTTGAAACTGTAAGACTATATGAGATCAACTAGATGTGTAAGTAGAGAAGAGAGGTCTGAGAACACCCACATATTTTTCTAGTTTTATTGAAATATAATTGACAGAAATTGTGAATACGTGAGGTGTACAACTTGATGTCTGACATGTATACACTGTAAAATAATCACAATTTAAAAAAATAATCACCACAAACTAATTATACCACCCTCACATAGTTATCATTTTGGGTATGTATGATGAAACCACTTAAGATCTATCATCTTAGCAAATTTCAAGCATACATACAGTAGTACAGTATTGTTAACTGTAGTCAGTACAGCATTAATTATAGGCACATTGCTATAAATTAGGTCTCCGGAATTTATTGACCTTGTGTAACTGAAACTTCGTGTCTTTTGACCAACGCTTCCCCATTTCCCTATACCCACAGCCTCTGAAGAAGCATTGTTTTGTTGGGGGTTTTTTGTGTGTGTGTGTGGTTGGGGGTGATCAGCAATGTCAGATAATGCTGAACATTTAAAATTGATAATGGAAAACTGTCCATTTGATTTGAGACCATTAGTAACTTTGAAAAGAATAGTTTTCTTTCTTATGGCCATGACAGGTTCATTACATGTTCATCTGTCTTTGGCGTCACATCAAGAACAATCTTCCCTTTAACACATCTAAAGTGGTATTTAAGCTAAGCCCTCCGATTCTATCTTCTGTTCATATCACTGAACCAAATTGTTTCTGCCCATGCACAAAAGTGACTTACCACCTGGTGTTTAACCCACCTGCGTGAAATTTGTGTTACTGTATGCATTCCAACTGGAAGCAGTAAGAGCTGCAAGGATTGTAATTAAGTAAATCATACACCATGATAACATTTAACATAGTTCATTCTCTTCAGAGCTTAAAATGCTGAACCATAGAAATAGCTTAATTATTCTCTCAGCTTTCTTCTGAGATAAGCAGTAAGGCTATCAAGTGAAATCAAAGTATCACAGTATCACAATCCTAAATGTATATGCACCTAACTCTGGAGGTCCCAAATTTATAAAACAATTACTACTAAATCTAGGAAATGAAATCGACAGCAACACAGTAATAGTGGGGGATTTTAATGCTTAACTGACAGCACTAGACAGTTCATCAAGACAGAAAGTCAAAGAAACAAACTATATCCTATACAAAATGGACTTAACAGATATTTACAGAACATTTCACCTAACCAAGGACATGAAAGACCTCTACAAGGAAAACTACACAATACTGCTGAAAGAAATCATAGATGACACAAACAATTGGAAACACATCCCATGTTCACGGATGGGTAGAATCGATATTGTGAAAATGACCATAATCCTAAAAACAATCTACAAATTTAATGCAATTACCCTCAAAATACCACCATTATTCTTCACAGAACTAGAAAAAACAATTCTAAAATTAATGTGGAATCAAAAAAGAGCCCACATAGCCAAAGCACGATTAAGCAAAAAGAATAAATCTGGAGGCCTCACGTTACCCAACTTCATACTATACTATAAGGCCGTTGGTCACCATAATACCAGTGCCATAATCAGCAGGGTACTAGTATAAAAACAGGCACATAGACCAATGGCACAGAAGAGAGAACCCAAAAATAAACCCAAATACTTACAGTCAACTGATCTTCCACAAAGCAAACAAAAACAAAGTGGGGAAACGACACCCTATTCAACAAACAGTGCTGGGAGAATTGGCTAGTCACATGTAGAACAATAAAACTGGATCCTCATCTCCCACCCTATACAAAAAAATCCAGTGCAAGATACATTAAAGACTTAAATCTAAAACCTGAAACCATAAAGATCCTAGAAGATAACACTGGAAACACTCTTCCAGACATTGGCTTAGGGCAAAGACTTCATGACCAAGAACCCAAAAGCAAACAAGAAAGAAAGATAAATAGATGGGACTTAATTAAACTAAAAAGCTCCTGCTCAGCAAAAGAAATAGTCAGCAGAGTTAACATACCACCCACAGAGTGGGAGAAAATCTTCGCAGTCTATATATCCAACAAAGGAATAATATCCAGAATCTACAAATAACTCAAATCTGCAAGAAAAAAAAATCCCATCAAAAAGTAGGTTGAGGACATGAATAGACAATTCTCAAAAGATTTATAAATGGCCAAGAAACCTATGGGAAAATGCTCAACATCACTAATTATTGGGGACATGCAAATAGCAACCACAATGTGATACCACCTTACCCCTGTAAGAATGGCCATAATCAAAAAAATCAAAAAATAGATGTTGGTGAGGATACGGTGAAAAGGAAACACTTTTACACTGTTGGTGGGAATGTCACCTAGTACAACCACTACAGAAAACAGTATGGAGATTCCTTTAAGAATTAAAAGTAGATCTACCATTTGATCCAACAATCTCACTATTGAGTACCCAGAGGAAAAGAAGTCATTATATAAAAAAGATACTTGAACACGCATATTTATAGCAGAACAATTTGCAGTTGCAAAAATATGGAACCAGCTTAAATGCCCATCAATAAATGAGTGGATAAAGAAAATGTCATAACACTACACAGCCATCAAAAGGAATGAAATAATGGCATTTACAGAAACCTGGATGGAATTGGAGACTATTATTCTAAGTGAAGTAACTCAGGAATGGAAAACCAAATATTGTGTGTTCTCGCTCATATATGGAAGCTAAAGTTATGAGGGCACAAAGACATGAAAATGATACATTGGACTTTGAGGATTCAGAGGAAAGGGTGAGGGTGGCAAGGGATAAAAGACTACACATTGCTCTGAGGAAGCATCTAAAGAATCAGTCAACTAATCCAAACTCAACTCTGCTACAATGCAGTGAAACCAACCTGGCAAAAATTATAACTCAGAAAATTATGAAAGTCAAAGAGATCTGACCTAACTGACTCCATCTTGCTTCTACCCTCCAAACTGTCCTTGTTCATTCCTGGGCAGAGACTGAACTAACCTTGGGAGGAACTTATAGTTTAACTTTGAAACGAAAACAGTAACAGCCCTTTCCCAAACAAACTCCCTTCCTGCCTGGACTCTAGACTGCCTTTGCAGGAATAACAAGTTAGCCACGAGATTAGTAATTACAGTTTAGGGGTCATGCAGCTGGAGGCTACACGATTCTGAACCCAGCCAAATTGCTCCTGGGAATAGCATCACTACTATAAAACCTAAGATCAGACCTTGAGATATTTGGCAGACCATGTACTCGATGGATCAGCTGGTACCACCTAGATAAACTGGCTCATCTGGTTTTATGGTACCCACCCAGGAACTGACTCAGCACAAAAGGACAGGTTTGACTCCCTATGATTTTATCTCCAACCCAACCAATCAGCACTCCTCATTTTCCAACCCCCTTGCCTGCCAAATTATCCTTAACTCTGATCTCAAAGTTTTCAGGGAGACTGAAAACTCCAGTCTCCCATACAGCCAGTTCTGCATGAATTGAACTCTTTCTCTATTGCAACTCCCCTGTCTTGATAAATCAGCTCTGTCTAGGCAGCGAGCAAAAAGAACCTATTGGGTGGCTATGGTTTTGCCAGTCATAAGAATAATCATGCAGGTTTTTCCTATCTCTTCTCATCTCCCCTCCCCCTCCATGCTTACATCCTTTTATTAGAAAAAAAAAAATAGAATACTAGGTATAAGGGGACATTACCATAAGGTGAAGAAGACACTTCATCTACACAGGTACTGAAACTCTTACCTGACATCATAAAAGCACCATTAACAGCTAACACTTAGAGAAGTTATCACAGATCCTGCCCTAAGTGTTTTACATGCATTAACTCATTTAATCCTTAAAACAATCATATGAAGTAGACAGGATTATTAATGCCACTTTACAGATAAGGAAAGTGAGATTCAGAGAGAGACGTTATTTGCCCAAAGTTTTACAGCTAGTTCAGTGGTGAAGTCAGGATTTGAACCTACCACTTGTTCAAATCAGTGGTTTGAACGTTCTTGTTCCTGTGTCCCAAATTTTAGGACACTTAATACCTTGAAAATAAAACAGTCGACTGGCTGCGGTGGCGCATGCCTATAATCCCAGCACTTCAGGAGGCTGAAGTGGGCAGATCATAAGGTCAGGAGATCGAGACCATCCTGGCTAACACGGTGAAACCCCGTCTCTACTAACAATACAAAACACAGCCGGGCGTGGTGGCAGGTGCCTGTAGTCCCACCTACTCAGGAGGCTGAGGCAGGAGAATGGTGTGAACCTGGGAGGCGGAGCTTGCAGTGAGCCGAGACTGCGCCACTGCACTCCAGCCTGGGTGACAGAGTGAGACTCCATCTCAAAAAAAGGAAAAAAAAAAAAAAGAAAAAGAAAAAGAAAAAGAAAACAGTCTCAGCAAATGTATTTGCTAACATCAATCACTCTCCTCTCTCATGGCTTCCAGGAGGTAGGGGACCACTTCCCAGAGTAGTAGGAAGAAGTCCTTTGCTGCTACACAGCATGATACCGAAAGAGCCCAGGAAATTTTACCCAAAAATATGGCACCCTGGTATACTAAGTATTTCTAATCAAAGGCCCTTATGAAACAGTATGGAGAAGAGACTCTGTCGTGGCAGACAAAAGACGCGGTAACGGGAACCCCATGGGCCTCTCATGTCGGGGCATATTCCCTCCTCTATCTTCTTGCGTCATTAACAAGTGGACACAGTCAGGAGGCAGAAAGCTCTCCCCTCCTACCTCAGCTGACTAGGCTTAATTCCTAAACATAAAAGGAAGAGGCTAACCATTTATCTCCTTGAGTGATGACTCCCAAGGTGGCTAACATGGGACTCTAGCATTTCTGGTAAGAACCTGACCACCTTCCAAAGTTACTGAAATGAGAGTCTGGCATTGCCCAATGAGAACGAAACCAGGTAGTCCTGGCCAGAACAACCAGGCAAGACAAGGAAATAAAGGGCATCCAAATAGGAAGAGAAGAAGCCAAACTATCTCTTTTTGCAGACATAATCCTTTATATACCCATGAGCTTTTGGGCCAACTGCATAGTCTTGGCCCAAAAGTTCCTGCAGCTATAAACAACTGCAGCAAAGTTTCAGGATACAAAATCAATGCAAAAATTCGCTAGTATTCCTATACACCAACAACAGCCAAGTCAAGACCAAATCAGAAACACAATCCTATTCACCAACTGCCACAAAAAGAATAAAAAATCTAGGAATACAACCAGGGAGGTCAAAGTTCTCTAAAACAAGAATTACAAGAACTGCTCAAAGAAATCAGAGAAGACACAAATGGAAAAACATTCCCTGCTCCTGTATAGGGAAAAAATCTGTATTATTAAAATGGCTATACTGCCCAAAGCAGGTTTTAGATTAATGCTATTCCTATCAAAATACCAATGACATTTTTCACAGAACTAGAAAAATAACTCATAAAATTAATATGTATCCAAAAGCAAGCTCAAAAGCCAAGGCAATCCTAAACTAAAAGAACAAAGCTGGAGGCATCCTACTACCCAACTTCTAACTATACTACAGGGCTACAGTAACCACAACAGCATGATACTGGTCCAAGAACAGACACATAGACAAATGGAATAGAATAGAGAGCCAGGAATAAGGTCACACACCTATAACCCTGTTATCTCCAACAAAGCTGACAAAGCAATGGGAAAGGATTCCCTATTCAATAAATGGTGTTGGGATAACTGGCTAGCCCTGTGCAGAAGGTTGAAACTGGACCTCTTCCTTATACCATATACAAAAATCAACTCAAAATGGATTAAAGATTTAAATGTAAAACCCAAAACTATAAAAACCCTGGAAGACAACCTAGGCAATACCATCCTGGACATAGAAACTGGCAAAGATTTCAAGACTAAGACACCAAAAGCAATCACACAGCAAAAGCAAAAATTGACAAATAGGATGTAATTGAATTTAAGAGCTTCTGCACAGCAAAAGAAACCATCAGAGTGAACAAACAACCAGCCTACCAAATGGGAAAAAATATTTGCAAACTATACAGCTGACAAACGTTTAATATCCAGCATCTATAAGGAAGGACCTTAAACAAATTTACAAGAAAAAAAAAACCCCATTGAAAAGTGGGCAAAGGACATGAACAGACACTTCTCAAAAGATAACATACATGTGGCCCACAAGCATATGAAAAAAAAAAAGCTCAGCATTACTGATCATTAGAGAAATGCAAATCAAAACCACAGTGAGATACCACTTCACACCAGTCAGAATGACTATGATTAAAAAGTCAAAAAATAACAGACTCTAGAAAGGTTGCAGAGAAAAGGGAATGCTTACGCACTGTTGGTGGCAGTGTCAATTAGTTTAACCAGTGTAGAAAGCAGTATGGGAATGCCTTTAAGAGCTAAAAACAGAACTACCATTCAATCTAGCAATCCCTTTACCAGGTATATACCCAGAGAAATATAAATCATTCTACCATACAGACACATGCAGGTGAATGTTCATTGCAACATTGTTCACAACAGCAAAGACATGGAATCAACCTAATGTCCATCAATGACAGATTGGGTAAAGAAAATGTGGTACATCGACACGGTGGAATAATATGCAGCCATAAAAAAGAACGAGATTATGTCCTTTGTGGGAACATGGATGGAGCTGGAGGCCATTATCCTAGCAAACTAATATAGCAACAGAAAACCAAATACAGGAAGTTAGGCATAAGCAGTGCAGGAGATGGCTCTTCCCACTACTCACTAGGGATGTTAGGGGATGGCTTGGCAATTATTTCATTGGCTCTCTAAAAATGATAATTCAGGAGCACCAGGGAGAGGCCATTTCCTCATGGTCCACACCTGTTAACATCAAAATGCTAGTTGAATGCAGGCCCCAGGTAAAAGCAACTTCCTGGGCATGCATGTTAAGAGGCAAAAATGGTATAGTATGATCTTCCAGGGGCACACTCCACCAGAAAAGGGTAAGGAAAGCACTGCGCATTTGGAAGTCCCCCCTAAGGGAAGAATCATAGAAAGGAGGCGAGCCTATGAAAGTGCTAGGATCCCAGTTAAACGGGGCACTTGACCTCTCTTTAACCTTCATGTGACAGCTTGGGTCTCTTCCAAGCGCAACTTCCTTTCTTCCCTATTCTGAGGGCTTTTTAAATAAACTTCCATTCCTGCTCTGGAACTAGCCTCAATCTCTTTCTCTGCTTTATGTCTCTTGGTTGACTTCTTTCTTCCGAGGTGGCAAGGACTGAAGTTTGCTACGGATGTGTACAGATAAGCCACCCAAAACTTGGGGCAACTCAGATCTCTTTTACTGGTAACAATACCTCATGTTCTCACTTGTAAGTGGGAGCTAAATGATGAGAACTCATGAACACAAAGAGGGGAAGACACTGAGGCCTCCTTGATGGTAGAGGGTGGGAGGAGGGAGAGAAGCAGAAAAATTAACTATTGGGTACTAGGCTTAGAAACTGGGTGATGAAATAATCTGTACAAGCCCAGGTGACACAAGTTTACCTATATAATTTTTTTAAAATAAAGATAACTACACCACATCCAACTGGCTAAAGATATACTCCAATGACCTTTCCCAATTTTTTCCTCATTACAACCTCATTATAATACTAAAAATCACAACCAGTAGCAGAGATTTAACATGCTAAAGAGATGTGAGAGGCATGAAGAAACATGTTATCAAACAGCACAGGTGCTAAAAGTTCCCCACCTTTACATGCCTACACATCATTCCTCTTTTCGCTTCAGCTTCCTTAAAAGGACGAGAGCCAAGCCCTTCAGGGAGCTAGCATCCAGACCCTTTTTCTGTACACTGCTCCCTTGCTTTGCTTGAGTTGCAAGCCTATTAGAATTTGCCTGCAAAAAAAAATTTGTTTGGCTTAGTGTTAATTTCTATTTACAGGAAAGTCAAGAACTCAAGAGTCCAAGCTGCAGTAACGCTTGGAGATCAGCTGACGCTGGCAGAGATGTTCCTTCATCTGCCTAAGGACTGGATCCACCTAGAACAATTGCTTTCCTTCCTCTCCCTGAAACCTCATTCTCTATCCCAGAAAGGAAGACTGAGGAAAAAATATAATCACACCTGGATGGGCCTTTTCACAGATGTCTCTCAGACTCACTCAAATTCCAAAGGGTATCGTTGCAAGTTAATTTCTGTCTCCAGGGTCCATTCCTTCTCCCTAATGATTTACTGCCCCTCAAAAGAACTGTCATCAACATTTCCCATCTCCCACCTTTCCTATGAAAAAACAAGGGGCATATAAACTTCTGTACCACACTCGGTTATTAGGTAATCACTGATTTTTCTCCTTGAATATTCAATTTTTATGCCTTTTCTCTTATTAATCTTCCTTTTGTTCGTTAGTTTTCAACGAACCTTCAGAGGGTGAAGGGGAAATTTTCTTTCCAGTGGTCTTGACTAATTTCACCTGAAGTACTAATATGACCTGGAAGCAGCTGCAACTCAGAATAAATTTCTTCTCAGTGGAAAATTATCCTCTAGTACACTGGTTCCAAAAGCTTAATGGTCATGACATTCACTTGTCCAGCCTGTTAAAAATGCATTTCAAGGGACCTAGCCCCCAGAGTCTGATTCACTGGATCTGGGAATGGGTCCAGGAATTGCCAATGAGCCTTACTGATAGAGACGGGAGACAGCCAAGTGTTTGCAGCGAAACCCCGCCTCCAACCTGAAAACAGCCTCAAGGCTTAAAAACCAGACTGCTGCTCCCAGATGAAGCCCATCCTTTCCCAACTCATTCTCTCTGAATAATGCTCACCTGTGCACTAGGGGCGGCAGGTGGAGACAGGGGAAGTTCACACCCTTTGCAGTGGGGAGGAGCCCCTAGCGTCCTCAGTTTCTGGGTGGTGACCTGGGATTCAATCTGTGAGGCAGGAGACCTGCTAGCAGGACTTTCCTTTTCACCCAATAAACCCCACCCTACTCACCTTACACTGTGTCCATGTACCTAAGTTTTCCTGGTCGTGTGACAAGAATCCGGTTTTTTCTACAACATTATCACTACCACCACCTCGAGGCAAACCAAATGGAGGTAGTTCCCAGAGCACAGTATATAAGGGATTGTTGTAGGAAAGCTAATTCAGGTCATAAATTAGAAGAGAAGGTGTCACAGCAGACACCAAAATTTGGATCCTGGGTGAAATAAGACACAAACAAGAACTTTGATATCCTTTAAAAGTAAGAAACACACACACACACACACACACACACACACACACACCCCCCTCTTAAATCATTGCTAGTAAAATGTTAGAAAGAGCATGAACCTAGAAGTTAAAGTGTGTAATTGAACTCCAGATTTCTTGCTTTACCAACTGGGTGCCCTGGAAAATCAAGTCTTCATTTTATTTCTAAGTTAAGAGGTGATAATGCCTACAATCGTGCTACAAATTACATTATGTACATTTATCTGTTCCTACCATATGCCAGAAAAGTGGGCACATACCTTTTCCTGCCTTGGGGCGTGCATATAGGGATAAAGGTAGAGCAGCTATCTTGATACTATGAAATGAGCAAAACAACACAAAGGGCCCTGGTTTCCGACAGTGTCCTGGAATACCATGCCAGCTCTGGGCTGTCCATCACTAGAGGTTTTACTAAAAATAAGGACATACAACCCCACACTCAAGCCAGTTTTTCATGTTTCTGTTACCACTGAATGCAATCACTGCCTAATATGATCATATGATTAATGTTTTTATACTTTGATATTTCTCCTAATTTAAAAAAGAAACATGGGGGAATCTCATTAGTTTTTACCCCCAGATAATTCATGCTGCTAATTCGTATTCATTCATAATACCAAAGTATCTTGCCTATGGGCTCCCAGAGGTACTAATTTTGGGGAAAACAGGATAAAAATGCTTCTAAAAGATAGAAGGGAAAAAATGCCTAATATGTTTTCTGAAAGCAGTATACCAGTATGTTTATGTCATTCTTCCATGAAATTCTATTAATAGACTATCAAACAAATGATTCTGTGGGTACTTACAGAAAGTGGTAATCACTACAAAGCCTTATGAATTCATTAAGAGCAAGTCATGTCAAATTAATGGCTTTTCCTAACAAATGGGTTTGTGGCAGTGATAGATTGTAGATGAGTTGCAGAGATCATCTTTGGGTAATATGGATTGGCAGAAAACATGGCTAAGCAGGTTTCTAATTGAACAACTTTGCCCAAAGAAGGCTGATTAATGAATAGCTGTCAAGGAAATCTAATAGCGTCAATATTTTGTCAACAACCTAGAAAAATATATGAAAGATGTTTATCAACTTTGTAGATAAAACTACAAGGGATAATTTGTTATATTAAAGAATCAAAATTTAATCACTCAAAGATAGTTAATTAAGATCAAAGAACTTCGCTTTGACAACTAAGGGAAGAAAATATCCAAGCACACATTGTGAAGTCAAGCTTGAGAGTAGTTTATGTAAAAAAAAAAAAAAAAAAAAAAAAAAAAAGAAAAGAAAAAGAAAGAGAAAGACCACAAACTCAAAACAACAATGTGTTGCAAGTCCTAAAAAAGCTAATACAACCCATGCTAACTTAGACGAAAGTATGATGTTCTGATGGAGCTCTATTGTCTGAACGGATACTTTCAATAAAAGTATAACGTGGCCGGGCGCAGTGGCTCAAGCCTGTAATCCCAGCACTTTGGGAGGCCAAGACGGGCGGATCACGAGGTCAGGAGATCGAGACCATCCTGGCTAACACGGTGAAACCCCGTCTCTACTAAAAAATACAAAAAACTAGCCGGGCGCGGTGGCGGGCGCCTGTAGTCCCAGCTACTCGAGAGGCTGAGGCAGGAGAATGGCGTGAACCCGGGAGGCGGAGCTTGCAGTGAGCTGAGATCCGGCCACTGCACTCCAGCCTGGGCGGCAGAGCGAGACTCCGTCTCAAAAAAAAAAAATAAATAAATAAAAAAATAAAAAAATAAAATAAAAAAAAAGTATAACGTATACGAATCACATGTGGAACATTGTGCAGTTTTACATCGCCAACCAAAAACAAGAAACTAAAGAAAATTCTCCAAATATGTTGCGTTTACTCAGGAATAGAAATGAGGATTATAATCCAGAATGCCTGAAATAGCAAGTCACCAGTGCATTTGTAAAGGTAAGGAAAGCTTTTATTTATTAGCAAAGAGATTTACATAAATGGCTTAGAAACAGAGTTCAATGGTTCCAGAGGTTCAAAGCCACAGTTGGTCTCAGTGTACCTGTGGAGATGCTGTTTCTGGGCAAGGGTTTGGAGAATATCTAATTTGAATTACTGCAGTCCAAAAGAATGTCTAATGATAAACCTTATCAAAGCAGGAGAGTCGTGAAGGACTCACGAATGAGTTTAGACAGTCCTTGGAGACAATTCTTACCTCAGACATGAAACTATGGTCCTTCTCTTCTCTGGGCCTTCCTGATCCTATTTTGTCTGACAAAAGTGGTATCATCCTAGTATCTGCAACTTTCACAAAGTGTTGGATCTTTGGTTTACATCATCTAAATCCTACCTGGAGCTTCAAGTCCTGCCAGGCTCTGGGACCAGTGCTTTCCTTAAGTAGCCCTAATGTTAGTCTCTCTAGGTAACACAACACAGCTTAGCGTGGTGGGACCTATTGCAGAGAAAAAGATGCAACATTCTTAGCTCCAGCATTTGAAAGGCTGTAGGAGATACACAAAATTTTCCCCAACTTGTTCTGCTTACTGATAAGATGATCAGGTTTTTCTTCCTGATTAGTTGGGGAAGAAGAGAGAGATTCTAGAGCAGAAGCAAGAAAGGAAGATAGGAGAAATATGAGCTGGACTCCTGTCTTCCTGGGCTGCTCATTTGTCTGTTTATTTTCAGCTCTATTTCCAAATGTTCTCTCTCGGCTCCCTTGCCATGACATTCCAGGTACTGTCAGTTCATGGGAAGCACAGATGAAAGAGTAGAGAAAGTTAGAAGGGCAACTAGAGTATTTCTGCCTCTTCTTAGAACTCAGGCGGTGCCTCCAGCAATGATTTTGCCTCTTCCCTGATTCTTTTTTCGCTGCTGTTGTACCTCCCACAGGACAACCCTTGCCATGGTTCCAGACATCACTACCGTCCTCCCTGCTTCCCTCGAGCAGAAGATGGTCCTGTGTTTCTGCATCATTCCCTGGTTGCTCTTTTCGCTCTTTGTCACCTACGTAACCAATTTCTTACGTTAAATAGCCAGTAGAACTGGCTGCCGCTAGAGGGCTGATTGTTTCATCCTGCTAGACCCTTCCAGGAGGGATCTCAAGACCATTTGCCCAGTAGTAAAGGAAAAGCAGTTATCCATTGGCTGCCACCTACTCAAAGCCAAAAGTTTAGCCACAATTCAAACCTCTTAGCATGGTTACTTGATCACTGTCCTCTGCACAAATTCATCCCCAAATTTCGAACTACAGCAGGGCTGGCATGGAATGTCAAGAACTATCTCTTTAACAAGTATCTCTAGTATCTTACTGAACAGGATATGTTTTCTTACCACCTGATATATTACTTAGGGTTCTCTAGAGGGACAGAATAGGAGATTAAACAGATAGATACACACACACACACGCACACACACGCACACGAGTTTATTATCAACTCATATGATCACAAGGTCCCACAATAGGCCATCTGCAAGCTGAGGAGAAAGGAGAGCCAATCCGAGTCCCAAAAATGAAGAACTTGGAGTTCAATGTTTGAGGGCAGGAAGCATCCAGCACAGGAGAAAGATGTAGGCTGGGAGACTAGGCCATTCTCATGTTTTCACATTTTTCTGCCTGCTTTATATTCTAGCCACACTGGCAGCCGATTCAGTGGTGCCCACCCGGATTAAGGGTGGGTCTACCTTTTCCAGCCCACTGACTCAAATGTTATTCTCCTTTGGCAACACCCTCACAGGCATACCCAGGATCAATAATTTGCATCCTTCAATCCAATCAAGTTGAAACTGTTAACCATCACATCCAGTCATGTTCACCCGATTCTACTGATTTGACACATCTTGTAATAGGGTGGTCAGATTTAGAAAATCTAAATGGAATGTCCAGTTCATATGAATTTCAGATAAACAAGGAATAACTTTAGTATGAATATGCCACATAAAACGTTTGCAATGTAACTACCTACTAAAAACCGTATCTACCATTAGACAAATAAAGACAATTAGTTTTATGATGTTTTAAGTCCAAACCACTCACAAGGTATACTACCTATATATATTACTAAACCAAATAAATTCCCCTTGTCTATTACAAGATATTTTTCTTTGAGTCAGTACAACCCAGACTCTTCATTGTTTTTAAGATAAAGCTCCAATTCTTCATTTGTGATGCAAAGCCTGTCTTAATTTGGCCCCTTCATTCCTCAAAGTCATTTCTCACCCAGTCATACTGTTTTATTAAACTGCATGTCACCCGCTAAACAGATATGCCACACACTGCTTTTACGTTCCCACTTCTACCAGAGGCACTGCTTCTCCTAATCTGCAATTTCCCTGGGTTTTTGTTGCCATTGCTTTTGGTGTTTTAGTCATGAACTCCTTGCCCATGCCTATTTGCCTATTTCCTGAATGATATTGTCTAGGTTTTCTTCTAGGGTTTTTATGGTTTTAGGTCTTACATTTAAATATTTAATCCATCTTGAGTTAATTTTTGTATAAGGTGTAAGGAAGGGGGCTAGTTTCAGTTTTCTGCATACGACTAGCCAGTTTTCCCAACACCATTTATTAAATAGGGAATATTTTCCCCATTGCTTGTTTTGGTCAGCTTTTTAAAAGATCAGATGGTTGTACATGTGTGGTGTTATTTCTGAGGCCTCTGTTCTGTTCCATTGGTCTATGTATCTATTTTGGTACCAGTACCATACTGTTTTGGTTACTGTAGCCTTATAGTATAGTTTGAAGTCAGGTGGCATGATGCCTCCAGCTTTGTTCTTTTTGCTTAGGATTGTCTTGGCTATATGGGCTCTTTTTTGGTTCCATATGAAATTTAAAATAGATATTTCTAATTCTGTGAAGAAAGTCAATGATAACTTGATGGGAATAGCATTGAATCTATAAATTACTTTGGGCAGTATGGCCATTTTCATGATATTGATTCTTCCTATCCATGAGCATAGAATGTTTTTCCATTTGTTGTGTCCTCTCTTATTTCCTTGAGCAGTGGTGGGAGTGTAAATTATTTCAACCATTGTGGAAGACAGTGTGTCAATTCCTCAAGGATCTAGAACCAGAAATACCATTTCACCCAGCAATCCCATACTGGGTATATAACCAAAGGATTATAAATCATTCTACTATAAAGACGCATGCACACATACCTTTATTGCAGCACTATTCACAATAGCAAAGGCTTGGAACCAACCCAAATGTCCATTAATGTTAGACTTGATAAAGAAAATGTGGCACATACACACCATGGAATACTATGCTGCCATAAAAAAAATGAGTTTATGTCCCTTGCAGGGACATGGATGAAGCTGGAAACCACCATTCTCAGCAAACTAAGGAACAAAAAAACCAAGCACTACATGTTCTCACTCATAAGTGGGAGCTGAACAATGAGAACATCTGGGCACAGGGAACATCACACACTGGGGCATATCGGGGGTGCAGGGCAAGGCGAGGGATAGCATTAGGAAAA
This sequence comes from Macaca nemestrina, assembly GCF_043159975.1. Classification (NCBI taxonomy): domain Eukaryota; kingdom Metazoa; phylum Chordata; class Mammalia; order Primates; family Cercopithecidae; genus Macaca; species Macaca nemestrina. Next base: position 147,171,578 of record NC_092131.1, on the reverse strand, counting down.
ATGTCTAATGTAGATGAGTTGATGAGTGCAGCAAACCACCATGGCACATGTATACCTATGTAACAAACCTGCACGTTCTGCACATGTATCCCAGAACTTAAGGTGTAATAAAAAATTTAAAGTGTGATAAAAAATTTTTAAAATAGATGTGTTTAAGATGTGAAATGAAAAAAAGTTAAAAATAGAACTACCATGTGCTCCAGCAATCACACTTCTCAGTATATACATTCTAAAGAAGTGAAATCAATCTTGAAGATATATCAGCACTCTCATGCTCATTGCAGCATTATTTATGATAGCCAAGATATGAACAAAACCTAAAATATTCATCAACAAGTGAATGGATAAAGAAATATGGTCTATACATAAGTGTTAGTGTTCTCCAAGAAACAGAATCAACAGGATACACATAGAAATAAGAGATAATCTGTTATGGGAATTGGTTCCGTCAATTTTGGAGGACAAGAAGTCCTGTTCCAGGTTATCCGCAAGCTGGAGAACGAGGAAAGCTAGTAGTGTAATTCAGGCTGAGTTCGAAGGCCTGTGGATCAGATGAGTCAATGGTCTAACTCACAGTCCGAGGCCAAATGCCTAAGAATTAGAGTGGAGGAGAGGGTTCAAACCTAGTGCAAGTCTTGAAGTCCAAAGGCCCAAGAAGAAGGAGCTCCGGTGTCTGAGACCAAGAGAAGATGGATGTTCCCACTCGAGAAAGAATTCAGCCTTCCTCTACCTTTTTGTTCTAGGCCTTCAAAGGACTGGATGATTCCTGTGCACACTGGTAAAGGTGTATCTTCTTTACTCAGTCTACTGATTCAAATGCTAATCCTGTCTGGAAACACCCTCTCAGACACACCCAAAAATAATGCTGTACCAGCTATCTGGGTATCCTCTAACGCAGTCAAGTTGACACCAGTTAATCATCACACATATGACAGAATATTATTCAGCCTTCAAAAAGGGGAAAATCTTGCCATGTGTGACAACATGGATGAACCTGAGGACATTATGCTAAAGGAAATAAGCCAGGCACACAAGGACAAATACTTTATCATACCACTTAAGAGGTGTCTAAAATAGTCAACCTCACAGAAACAAAGTAGATGATGGGTGGTTGCCAGGGGCCGGGAGAGAGAGAAAATGGGTAGTTACTGTTCAAAGGGTGTAAATACAAGTTGAGTAAGTTCTAGAGATCTCCTGTATAACATTATGCCTGTAGTTAACGATACTGGATCTTGCACTTAACATTTTGTTAAGAGGGTACATCTCATGTTAAGTATTCTTACCACAATTTTTTAAAAGCTTTAAAGGTACCAACAGGTGAAATTTTTAGAATAAAATATTTGGAATGAGTAGTAGTATAACAAAAACTGAAGAAAAAATTAGGTAGTTAGAAGTTCAGAAAACAGGAGAAGATGAGAGTGCTCTTTCAAAAGAGGAAATTTATGGAAGACAGAAATGCCAACAAATGTATAGGGGAAAAATTGTAGTTCTCTCAGTAGATTCAAAAACAACTTTTGCTAAGATTCCATATCCACTCATGAATGTAAAAGAAAACACTAGCAAACTAGGAATACAGAAAAATTTCTCAAATCTGTTTAAAAGTATCTACAAAAACCCTGCAGAAAATATTTTAGGAAGAGGATGAGAAATAATCAGAGCAAACTATTAAAAGCCAAAGCAATCTTGAGCAAAAAGAACAAAGGCAAGACAAAAAAAAAAAATCAAGTTCGGTATCCATCAATAAATGAACACATAAAATGTAGAATAGGTATCCAATGAAACAGTATTCAGCCTTTAGAAAGGAATTCTGCCATTTGCAACAACTAGGATGATCCTGGAGGACATGATCTTAAGTGAAATAAGCCAGGCACAGAAAGACAAATACCATATGATCTCACTTATAAATGGAATCTTAAAAAGTTGAACTCATAGAAGCAGAGAAAATAGAATGATTACCAGGGTTGTAGGGGATAAAGATTAGAGAAATATTGGTGTAAGATACAAAATTTCAATCAGGCAAGAATAATAACTTCAGGAGATCTATTGTACAACATGGTAACTATCGTTAATAACAATGTATACTTTAAAATTGGAGAGTACTTTTTATGTCTTCTCACCACAAAATAAGTAGATGATGTAATGCATATGGTAGTTAGCTTGATTTAGCAATTCCATAATATATACACCTTTAAAAATTATGCTGTACACCATAAACATAATTTGTCAAAAATATTTTAAAATTTTTAAAAATCTATTAGAGTAAGGATATTCAGTAAGTTTGTTGGATACAAAAGTCAGCCTGTAAAAAACAGTAGCATTTCTCTTAATTACAATGGCTATCTAGAAAACATAACAGAAAATAAGTTATCATTTTCAACAACAATGAAAACATACTACCCAGGTTTTACCATAATGAAATCCTTTGTGGAGAAAAGTTTTTAAACCTAATAAAGGTTTGGCTGTTATAAATAAATGGAGATTTCTATGATCTCAGGTAATAATAATCACTATGAAATACAGTTTTATCCTCACTCATCCCCTCCCTACCTGGATTTTGAAGACACTAGCCAAGTCCAAAATTAGCAAAGGTCTAGCATATCAAATCATGAAGGAAGTCCTGTAAATCACTAAGATAAAATGCCAACGAGAAAAGGAGCAAAGGATATCAACAATTTAGAGAACAGGGAACGCAAAAAGCTAATAAGCATATAAAAAGATGGTCATACTATTAGAAATCAAAAAAATGCAAATGAAAATAATACAATATTGTTTCAGGCCTATTAAACTAGGGGGAAAAAAAATCGCTTGATAATGCCAAGTGTTCCTTGTAAGTGTGTAGATTGCTCTCTACAATGTCTGCTTCAGTCTAGCAGCACTTAAAGTAATTGTATACTCTGACCTCAAAATTCCACACCTGAGTATATATCGCAAAGAAATTCTCACACAGGTCCATCATGGGGCTTATTAGGTTAGTTTCAGATTAGGTGAAGCCTGATTGTAAGTGCTGCTCTGCCTACTTTTCAGTTTATCGGTCTATCTATGGCCTAGACTGTTAGAGACATTTTTGAAAAAAGTGAAAAATCGTCAACATTTCATTGTATTAAGCAGTTTTTTCTACTCCTTTATTCTAGTGACTATGTGTGTTGCTTTAAAATATGCATAAGATGAGTTACATAGGAAGAAAAGGCAAATATAATACAATTTTCTTATTTTCAAGGCTGGGTTTGCTATTTATGTATGTTTACTTTCATAGCCATTTTAGAATAAATATGAGTTCTCTGAATCCAGTTGGAGTTCGGATTAGGTTTAAATTAAGTTTATTCATGTGTATGAAGGTGTTGATTGCAGTTCTGTTGGCGATAGGAGAGAGACAAAGGCATTCTAAGTGTTGCTCCCACCCTAGGGAAATGGATCCGCACGTGATAGCTATGCCACCGGAACCATGCAGTAGTTAGTTAGAACTAATGGGCTAGATGCACCCACAAGCACAAGGATAAGTCACCAATAAACAGTGTTCAGTCATGAAATAAGATGCTATAATCATTTATTGCAAACATAAGAAGTGGTATCTGGAATTTGCTTCAAAATAATTCAGGTAGGGAGGAGGTGAGTGGGGATCCAGGAGAAGTTATAGATAAATCAATCTATCGATTATAATTGATGTCCATAACAAATATGAGAAAGTTTACTATAATTCTTGCTTGTATTTAATATTTTTGTATAATTTTTAAGATATACAAAATAGCACCAATTTTATCAAAAATCATGGAAGACACAGAAAATGTACTAGAATGATTGCCTGAAGGAATGGAAGGCAGGGTTGGGGAAGAGACATAAAAAGAAAAACGATGAAAGAGGTCTTATTTGGGCCAGTGATAATAATGTGCCAGTTGAGAAGTATGATTTATTCAACATTGGCAGCTGGGGTCCAAAATCAATACTGACTACTCAGCAAGATAGGCTGACAATGCAACAGCCGGTGCAGAACAGAAGCAACACCAAGAGGCATGAGCATCCATCCAAACCAAACATGAATTCACTTCAGAGAAGTCTCTAGGTCAGCAGCAGTAAAAGGATATTGTCATCATCTATCACTAATCATTGGTCACTGCTTTCATTTGTCAAAACAAACTAAGATGAAACCTAATGTCCCTTAACTCATAAATCAACTCAATACCATGATCTTCCCTGTAACAAGAGTATTTCCAAGGGGTCTTCCTTGGCATATATTTAGTTATTGATTTACTATTACTGTTTAACATATACTTATTTCCAAAATTGTTGGGTTTTTTTCCTCCAACTGTGATTTTCAGACTGGGATATTAAATATTTGTTCTTTTTGTTTAACTCATCTTTTGCATATTTTAAAGCAATATACATAGTCAACTAGAACTATACTAAAATGAAGGAGTAGAAAAAATTGCTTGACGCAATGAAATGTTAACAATTTTTATTTCACTTTTTTTCTAAAATGTCTCTCTAAGAGTCTACGTCACGGATAGACCAATAGACAAACTGAAAAGCAAACAGAGGAGCTCTTATCAGGCTCCACCAAATCCAAAACCAACCTAATATGGTAAGCCAGTAGAATACTTGGTGTCTCCTGATATCTGCAAATGGGAAGATATACACAGTCAGAATACAGCAATTATTTTGGGTCCCGAAGCATGGGTCCCAAAAGAGAGAAAAGGTAGGGAAAATGAGAAGTAGTACAATACATGGTTCAATCAAGCGAAGGATTCTTAAGTGTGTGCATTATCAGCATCACCTGTGGAGCTTGTTAAATCAGATTGCTGGGATCCCACCTCCAGGATTTTTGATTCCAGTATGTCTGGAGGAGGCTGCAGTAAGTACCTTTCTAACAAGTTCCCAGGAGGTGGTGGTGATGATGATAACCCAGGGCTAAGACTCCCAAATCACCCCTGCCCATGTGCAGGACCCAAATTCTTGACCACTGGAACATACCGCCTACCACACAGAGATGAAGTTTTGCTTAAGGCATTATTCCAAACCACCAAAAAATATGTTTATTTTTTATGTGTCTCTATGAGGAAAGGCTTACTCTAACAGGATTCACCAAGATAATACTCCACTTACCAAGAAATTGTACTTCCAGAAACTTCAGCCTGCCCAAATATTGTGCCAAACATTTATAGTTCATTCTTTCAACAAATGTTTATCAGGAACCAGTCATGTGACCCAGCACTGGGCTGAGTATTGACACACAGGAAGAAAAGGAAGTTTCCACCTTCTTGGAACTTAAAGCTCACGTTAAGGATCACTAAGTTCCCAAAATAAAAGTTAAAATGAGGGCTTTCACTAGTCCTTATGATGTCTTCCTGTGAATTAGACAAAAGTTCCCATCCACCAAATGGAACACTGGGCTAGATTTTAACTTCTCCTTGACCCTAAGTAGGACCCCTTGTACCATCCAAAACCTGCACAGATAGTTGCCCTGAGACTCTTGTGATTAAGCACGTAGGGTTAAAGCTGTCTTACTTCTGTTTAATACTCAATTTTCAGACTCATTTTTGGATTTTCTAATTCCACAGCATATTTCAAGGTTTTAGAGGTCTTTGGAAGGCAGCAGGTAGACCTCAGCTACAAAAACTCGATAGTTATACTCCTGGGTCACCATTATCATTGATCCCTGCAAGGCTTTTCTGGTTTTATGTTTCCCCTCTTCATTAGTGACTGTTCTCCTTCCCCACTTTCTTACAGAGGTATACTGAGCTTAAAGCTAAATATTCAAATGCACGTATAGGTGTGTAGAAACAAAGACCATATAAAATCATTTGAATAAGATGTATTCATGCTATCTCGAGGTCAATGTGTTTTCAATTTCCAAAAACATGCATTATACCACAGATTTTGCCTGTTTCATGTTTTTCACTCAACACCATGTTTTAAAGCTTTATCCGTACACTTGAATGTACAGCTGGTTCATTGCTTCCAACTGGCAGTACATCTACCACATTTTGCTTTTCCATTCCGCTAGAGGGCTATTTTAGACTGGAATAATAATTATGAAAAGTTATAGTTAAAACTAGGTGGAGAAAACAGAAAAACTCAAAACGTATGCAGAAAACAGTAATTTCTCAATGATGTTAGAGGAAATGTTGCTGGAGTTCTCTTGCATGGTAAGCAAAGAAAAAGCGACAGAAACAACTCCAAGAAACTGATAGAAAATGCTTTCTCACAGATGTGCTCCTGTAATTACCCAAAACTCTTGGACAGAGAAGAAACTAGAAGTAACAGAGTTGAGGATAAGCCACTTTAATAGCAGGAATTAGTTCATAAATTTAGAAAACTGGTCATGTTAACCTAACAAATATTTTAGTAACAACTGTGCAAGAAAAAAAGGCTTATCCCACTTCTAATATCGCCCGTCTGCTTCTCTTCATTTATATAATTCTCTTTCTAGTATAGTTTGAGGATGTCCTCAGAGGAAAAAATGTTCTCACTGCTTTGAGAAACAGACCCTCAGTAGTCATATTCACCAACAGTTCTCAAGATTACCTGCGCTTTTGAATCACCTAATGAAAAATTCCAATACCAGGGCTCTATGCTGGGCTATTTAAATCAGAATTTCTAGAATTGAACTCAGGATTAGCATTTTTTAAAACTTCTCACATAACCCAAAAATGCAAACCAGATTGAGCTAAACACTTTTGACTACAAAGACTCACTTAGGTTGTCAGTCAGGATGATATTAGCTGCAAGTAACAGCAAACATTGCCTCAAGTTGGCATAACCAGTAAAGGAGTTCATCAGCTTACCCTGTCACAATTCCATAGTGCAGACAGGCTTCTATAGACGTACATCCAGGTCCCAGCCATCCATCTTCTAAAGCTCTAGCCATATCTACTTTGATAGCCTCAATGTCATGCTGGTAGCAAGATAGTTTACAGCCACTTCAGCGTTACATATGCAAGCGTATTCAGTAGCGCTTCTTCACGGCAATGAAACCTTTCCCAGAAACCCCCAACAGCTATCCACTCACATCTCACTGGCCAGAGCGGGTTCCGAGCTGATAAAGGCCATTGAATTACTAAGATTGGCTAAGGCTGATGGTTCTTAGCCATGAATGTACATTAGAATGACCTGGAGAGCTTGTTAAAACACAGCTCACTGAGCCCCACTCCCAGAGTTTCTTTCTCAGTAGTTCCGGGGTAGGGCCAAATTATTTACAGACTCAGCTCCCAGGTGATGCTGATGCACTTTGAGAACCACTAATTTTTTTTAACGAACACATATTAATATATTTTCATTAGAATATTTTTCTTTTTTTTTTTTTTTTTTGAGACCGAGTCTCACGCTGTTGCCCAGGCTGGAGTGCAGTGGCGCGATCTCGGCTCACTGCAAGCTCCGCCTCCCGGGTTCACGCCATTCTCCTGCCTCAGCCTCCTGAGTAGCTAGGACTACAGGCGCCCGCCACCGCGCCCGGCTAATTTTTTGTATTTTTAGTAGAGACGGGGTTTCACTTTGGTCTCGATCTCCTGACCTTGTGATCCGCCCGCCTCGGCCTCCCAAAGTGCTGGGATTACAGGCTTGAGCCACCGTGCCCGGCCAGAATATTTTTCTTAATTTTACTTTAAATTCCAGGATACATGTGCAGAACGTGCAGATTTGTTACATAGGCATACATGAGCCATGGTGGTTTGCTGCACCTATCAACCCATTGTCTAGGTTTAAGCCCCCCATGCATTAGGTGTTTGTCCTAATATTCTCCCTTACCTTGTCCCCCATCCCCCAACAGGCCCCGGTGTTTGTTGGAGAACCACTAATTTTGATCAATGACGATCCACCTGCTGAGAATGTAATCAGCTTTTCCTAAAGCACATGACTATTCCAAAGAGAAGTAAACACCTGTGGTCATTTAACTATATCCAGAAATTTTCTGATACTCGTTTCAAAAGGTGAAGCCTAATTTCCCTTCCCTTGAATGTGGGCTGGACTTAGTGATTCAACTCTGACAAACAGAATAAAGTGGACATGATGGTGTATGACTTAAACAGCAGGTCACTGCAGCCCCCATCTGGGTCAAGCTCTCTCCTGAATATTTTGCTCTGAGGAAAGTCCATAGCCATGCCATGAGGACACTCTAAGAAAAGGCCCATGAAGCAAAGAACTAAGTCCTCCAGCCAACAGTCATGTGAGCGAGCCCTCTGGGAAGCAGAACCTCCAGCTCCAGTCAAGTCATCAGATGACTGCAGCTCTTGCCATCATCCTGAGCCACAGCCTCCCAGTTCAGCTGCTCCTGAATTCCTGACCCACAAAACAACAAAATTATAAATGTTTATTGTTTTAAACCACTAAATTTTGAGAGTAATTTATTATGCGGTGATAGATAATGAATACAATAACCAAACAAAATTAAGGAAACGAGAGAAATCATCCTGAGTAATAAATAGTGTATGGTACAGCTTGTTTCAGTTAATGAAGGTTTAGTATAAAAATACACATGCCTAGGAACTCAAGAAATCTGAACTGGATTTTAGGAAACAGAAACTTAAAGGTCTTTCTGTATCCAAGGAACCTAAGGAATCTCAGCATCAGAAGTTCATAGATATTTACTGTAGTGGCGCTCCATCAGGCTCTCAACAAACATCTGTTCTATTCTCCTCTTCCTGTAGACCACCAGCCTTCTTATGTTTTATTCTATATCTTTTGTCATTGTTCATCTCATAATCTCTGTTCCCCATTCTGGCTTGTACCTCCTCCCCGTGCTTCTCAGAATCTCCCATTGCTCCTCAAAGTGTGCTCTGTGGACCAACATCACCAGCATCACCTGAGAACTTAAATGCAGAACTTGGGGACTCAGGGGAAAGAGTGAGAACGGGGTGGGGGATAAAAGACTATAAATTGGGTACAGTGTATACTGCTCAGGTGATGGGGGCACCAAAACCTCAGAAATCACCACTAAAGAACTTATTCATGTAACCAAATGCCTCCTGTCCTCCCAAAAACCTATGGAAATAAAAATAAAAAAGCAGAACTTTGGATCCTCCTCCAAATGTACTGAATCAGAATCAGCATGTAAGTTTGAGAACTGTTACATTACATCATCACATGACATCAGGCTTAGGCTTCCACCACTTGCTTCAGTGGTTTCCAAACTTCAGTTCACCTTGTCAAGTACCAGGGATCTTTAAAAACTACCAATGCCTTGTTCCCACCCTACACATTCTGATTTGATGTGTATAAGGTAACAGAGTCCATTAGAAGTTTTAAACCTTCCAGGTGACACTAATGTCCAAAAAAAAAAAAAAAAACTGGAAACCACTAGCTTACATCCTTCTTTTCTTGCTATTTCATAATCAAATTTCCAAAATGAGAGAATTTGAATAGCCTGCCTTATCTTTTTATACAAAGGCAGTCCATGGGCCTTTATTCTTTAGGTTGACTAGTCTTAATCTAATCTAATCAATAATGGGGGAAAGGATTGCCAGATTATATAACTCAAAACATAACCACTCCTATTCAGAAAGGCTGTGGGGAATGTAGTTTCCTTCATTACAATACTTCTCAATCTCAGCAGCATATTAGAATAATCTGGGAAGTTTTTAAATCTCAATGCCTAATCCTCACAAAACAATTCATTCAGTATCTCAGGGCTGGACCCAGGCGACAGTAGTGCATTAACCTGCCCAGAGGATTCCAATTTTCAGCCAACATTGAAAACCACTTGTAAAATAGAGGACATAGTGGTGAACATGCCTATATAAACAGTATCCCAAAACAAATATGAATCACAAATCACAATTGTGTTGGCTTTACAATCATGGTGGTTTATTTTTGACCTGAATCCAAAACTCAACTGAGTGAACCAAAGCATCATTTAAGGGCAAGAATATGTTTAATCAGACAGATTTGGGCATTAACCTAGTGGTTAAGTGGATTTGAGAAACTTAAACATTGATAAACTTCAGTTTCTTCATCTATAAATGGAAGTAAAACCGACATGGTAGGTGATCAAATGTTAGTTGCTTCCTCCTCCATGTATGGGATAGATTTTCTTTAAAAGTGTAATTCGGGGTATTATCAGACTTAAACCTCTCATAAATCCCATCGAATGGTTATAATGTTGTTATTCCAGTTTGACGGATGATAAAACTGAAGATAATTTTTTAATGGCTAATTGAGAAACAAAGCTGAGTCAAGCACAGGCTAATTAGCCCCAAGCCCCAAATTCTTAACCATTCCACTTTACCTCATCTCTAAAATAGCTACTGTCTTCCCTGTCATAAAGCAAAGACCAATGTCCATGTGCATAAGGCATGGAAATGAGGTGCTGGGAAGAGAGAACAGTGCTGTTAGTGATGTGGTATGGCACATGTGCTACTGGCATCCTGGTAATTGTCCTGCTCTTTCTCTTCCCTCAGGCTAAGTTATCAATTGCAGGCAGCTCAGTCCTGTCCTAGAAGGTCATAATGCAATTCTTCAAAGATGATACTGTCAGTAGATTTCTGAAAAATCACCAGAATGTGCTTCTTACAGTTTTTGCCTACATAAGCATAACACAGTCTGTACTTTTTCATAGACTAAAGAATGTTAGTGATACAAACCTATAAATAACCACTTCCAATTAACCTTCCTCTACCCTCCCTGTCTTTCCATTTGGTCCAAGTTAATGCTCCTACAGAAGCCAATTACAATTGTCACTTGTTTTTCAGATACATCTCTTCTCGTGTTTATAATGTTTCTGATATCTTATTGTAGTTAATTCCTGTAAGCTCCCTGGATAAATTCATTAGCCAGGATGGTTTCCACTTTAACTAAATTGCATTTGTACTTCTTTGCATCTCTTCAAAACATTCATTCCTCAGTTTAAGACACTTACAGAAAAAACATCGACCAAGACTTAGATTTGGATTTAAGAGTTAGAATTAGAACAAGCCCAAGTTCTGAATTTAAGTCTGTTTTTGGCATGCTGCACTTACTCTCTTTCATTTCTATAACTTCTCACTATTCAGACCTTTTCATCTGCCACTTTCCCTATTAAAATGTAACCATTCCATACTAAAGCGCCCTTGGTTCTCTGCTACATAATAATAATCTCCGCTTTCTACCTTATCATTTTACCCCTCTCAACTGGATTATTCCTGCTGGCACACAAGCTTGTTTTAAAAAAAAAAAAAACAAAACAAAAACAAAAAAGAAAACAAAAAAAAAAAAAAACCTCTTCCTTGAGCCCCCATTACCTTAAAGTTACTATCCCACTTTTGTACACCACTTACAATAAAGTCAATCAAAAGAGTTGGTGATAGTCACTCTCTTACTTCCCCACCATCTAGCCATTTTGAAACTACTCCAAACTTTCACCCCCAGCACTCCACTGAAACAATTATCATCAAAATTACCAACTACTCCTCTTGCTAAAGTCAATGGTCAATCCTCTGCCCTCATCTTCCTCAATCTCACAGCAGCATTCTACAGTATTATTAGTACCTCCTTCCTGAAACATGTTCTTATCTTGGCTTCCATGACAGCAGACTCCATATTTTTCCTTGTTGGTTGTTCCTTCATAGTCTCCTTTCTTGCATCTTTCCCTTCTGCCTAACTTCTGAGTATTATTCCTCACCAAAATTGTCTCCCAAAGGCAATATCATGAGCTCACATGACGCTGAACACCCTCTAAGCACTAAGCATTTCCAAATTTACACCTCCAACCTTGACTGCTTCTCAAGTTCAGACCTGCACATCTACTTCCACACTTGTTTAATGTATCGTATTCTATGTTTAACAGGCATTTCAGATTTAACATGTCCAAAACAGAACTCTTGGTTTTCAAACCCATAACCTGTTCCTCTGCAATTTTCCCTACCTCACCTGGCCATTGCTCTTGATTCCTTGGCTCTTTCATCCACACTTTTATCCTTGATTTGTCTCCTTCATTCCCTCCACGTCCCTACCTGACCCCCATATGGCATTCATCAATCCATCAGCTGATACTTTAGGTTCCACCTCTGAAATGCATTCCAAATCCAGCCACCTCTCACTAACTCTACTGTTACCACTTTAGTCCAAGCCATTGTCAGTTTACCCTAGGCTAAGTGTAATAGTCTCCTAGATTGTCTCTCTGCTTCTAATCTTGCTTTCCCCTACAATCCATTCTCCATTCAACAGATAGATCAAAGAAATATATCAAAAAGTATCTTACCTCTAAAACTTCCAGTGGCATTTAACTGTACCTGGAATAACATTTAGCTCTTTACCTTGGCTGACATTTTCAATGGTCTAATCCCTGTGTGGCCTTTATGGTTTCCTCCCTAAGATATACTCTTTCTTCAAATGATTGGCCTGAACCAGTGGTTCTCAAACTTGAAGGTCAAATGGCCTAATTCAAGGACTGGGACTACAGATGTATAGGATGAGCCTGGAGCATCTTGCCTTGCCATAAAGTGTGTGTGCGCGCGCACACACACACACACACACTGGGGCGGGGGGTATGTTAAAGAGGCATAGGAGCCAACTGAAAGAACTCCCAGTGACCAAAGCTAGAATTGATTGAGGTACAAAATCAAGTAGTATTGGATTATAACCCAATCCATGAGTCTAAAAAATCCATAACTCCATAATGATATAAATAAATGATTGAATACATTAATAAACAGAGACAAGAGACAAATCTCTCACGTAGAATTCCAAATAAATACAGATAATCTACCATAAAGGAAAAATCTGACAACCACTCCTTCAACCAGGGTATCAAGGTCAGCATCAACCTTCATAAATCATGGTGATGGTGTGTATTCTGGAAGAAAGTGACCATTTAATTCTGTGGTCTTCCTCCCAAAAACCCATGGTGCCCATCTAATCATAAGGAAAATGCCAAATTCCAGTAAAGGGGTATCCTATAATAGACCCAACCAGTACTCAGAACTGTCAGAGTTCTCAAAAACAAAAAATCTGAGAAACAATCACACTTAAGAGGATCCTTTTTTTATGGCTGCATAGTATTCCATGGTGTATATGTGCCACATTTTCTTAATCCAGTCTGTCACTGATGGACATTTGGGTTGATTCCAAGTCTTTGCTATTGTGAATAGTGCCGCAATAAACATACATGTGCATGTGTCTTTATAGCAGCATGATTTATAATCCTTTGGGTATATACCCAGAAATGGGATGGCTGGGTCATATGGTACATCTAGTTCTAGATCCTTGAGGAATCGCCATACTGTTTTCCATAATGGTTGAACTAGTTTACAATCCCACCAACAGTGTAAAAGTGTTCCTCTTTCTCCACATCCTCTCCAGCACCTGTTGTTTGTGTCCTTTGTAGGGACATGGATGCAGCTGGAAACCATCATTCTTAGCAAACTATCACAAGAACAGAAAACCAAACACCGCATGTTCTCACTCATAGATGGGAACTGAACAATGAGATCACTTGGACTCGGGAAGGGGAACATCACACACCGGGGCCTATCATGGGGAGGGGAGAGGGGGGAGGGATTGCATTGGGAGTTATACCTGATGTAAATGACGAGTTGATGGGTGCTGACGAGTTGATGGGTGCAGCACAGCAACATGGCACAAGTATACATATGTAACAAACCTGCACGTTATGCACATGTACCCTAGAACTTAAAGTATAATAATAATAAAAATTTAAAAATAAAAATTAAAAAAAATAAATAAATAAATAAATAAAGAGTTCAACTTAAAAAAAAAAAAAAAAAAGAGGATCCTAAGGAGATCTAACAATTAAATGTAATACGGTTTCCTGGAACAGAAAAAAAGACAGTAGGTAAAATAGGAAAATGTGGTAAACTTTGGACTTTAGTTAATAATGTATCAAAATTGTTTTATTGAAATAATGTCTATTTTTAAAATTTTAAAAACTAGAAAAAATAAAGACAAACCTAAAGGGGGAAATTACAGACTTTTTGAGAAGACACCAAACTGCTCCGGGGCTTGGAATGGGAGTTTGAGTAAATCTCATTCAGATCCCACACTTTGTTTCTGCCTTGAATGTATATTTAAAAGTGTAAAAAAAAATTAAGTGTGCATGAGAATTACCTGGAGGGCTTGTGAAAACACTGATGACTGGACCTTACTCTCTGATTTTCTAATTCTTGCATTTCTAGTAAGTTCTAAGGTAATACTGATACTGCTGTTCCGAGGACTATTTTCAGAGCCACTCAGCAAAACCAAACATGGTAACTGCATACTTATCAATATATTTTTAAGCATGGGTAGGAGATCCAAACACAGTCAACAATATATGACAGGAAGTTAGATAGGTTACTTCTGGAAAAAGGCTTCCTCATCCTAACATAAAAAAAATGCACAGACCCCTTTCACCTGCATGTATTGTGCTTGAATTTACTACCTAAACCAACCTGCAACCAACATGAGTTCATGAAGGGGCTGCCCAAAGAGAGATGGAAAAAAAATCTATATCTTTGATCATGTCTTTGAGCTATTGAATCAACCAACCCTGAAGTCTTCCCTATCTCCAAATATCCTATGTGAAATAAACTATTTCCCTTTTGTCTAAGTCAACTGGAGTCCCACTCCTTGGTTCCCTATAGCTGAGATCATCCTGAGGCTACCTCTGAGATTCCAGTTCCTTCCACCCTCTCCATTATTTATGAGCTCCAACCTCACTGGCCTTCAGTTTCTCAAACCTACAAAGTTTATTCTGCATCAGCTTCTGCCATTGGTAGTCCCTCTACCTGAACACTCCACCCCCAGATCTTCCCATGACTGGCTCCTTCTTGTCACTTGGGATCTTAACCCAAATGTCACCTCTTCAAAGATGTCTTCCCAGATCACCCAATCCAAAGTGGCATTTTCTACCCTACTTCCAATATTCTTTATCCTATTACCACATTTTATTTTCTTCTGAGTATTTACATCCTAAATTATATCACAATATTTGTATGTTTCCTAACTTCCTTGCTTATTTTCAGCCTTTACCACATCCCTCTCTTTCTGCAATGTAAGAGACTGAAAATTTGTGACCATCTCTATCTTGTTCATCTCTGTACCTCCAGTGCCTAGAAGAGTGCCTAGGAATGTGGTGGCTGCTTAACAAATATTCATGTAATATTCATGTAATGAATAACGTTAAAAGGCTAACACACGTTCACTTTTAAATAAATGGGATCTTTGTCCAAATGTGAGAATTTCAGAGGGATCATTGAGATCATAAAGTTTCATCTGAAAGATTCTCTTCAAAAAGAAATCATTCTGTGTAAAAAAGCATATATGGCATCTACACATACTATACTCAGATTCTAAATTAAAGATTAAGCCAGCTGTCACCAGAACTCCTGGTGTAGAAAGACAATTGCCAACAGATCCATATACAGGGCTGCAGCAATGCCAAGCAAAAGAAAGGGTGACAGCTTTCTAAAGTCAAAAGTCAGCCAGAGCAGAGAAAGACCCCATCTCTGGGCCAGGGAGCTTCCTGTTAATAAGATAAAGGATTATTTCATGTATTTGTACCTTTTAAATAATAGTTTATGTTTAAATATAAATTAAAGGGTGGAATCACTGAGCACTCAACCTGACCCAGAAAGTCAAGCCGGTTTCCTAGAAGAGGGGATCAGAGGTAGGTTTAGAAAGGAACGTGGGCAAGGGGAGCTGAAAAGCACGTCTCCTACTTGTTCTTCAGAGAAAAGCCCCATCCAAAGGGCACCCTGAGGACCATGTGGAGCACAGTGGTGTGATCATTTGTTCTTCCTCCAATATCTACAAGTTCCCTGTTCTCTGGATTAATTGTCTACTCCGAACCCACTTACAGGAGGCACCCTGCCTGTCTCCTTCTGGAACATCATCCTATAGGTCAGACAAACTGTCTCTCCCCATATTGCATTTTTATCCTACTTTTGCAATTCAAAAAGCCCCTTTACTGAAGCCAGTCTGGCCTGATAGATGAGCAGAATCAGCAACTACTGACTAAGATAGAATATATGGTTGAGAGACAATGTGTTTAACTCCCAAAATACTTCCTCAGCCACTGCCCATAATTAAACTTCACCCAGAACAACACAATATCCTTTAAAAGTAATCCTTATTTATACAGTGTTCATGTACTAACTTTCTTTAAGTGTCTTGCTTTTAAATTATTAAAAGCAAATTATTAAAAGCAATTATTAAATTATTAAAATCATTACAAATAATTTCAGTAATTATTTTAATAAAGAGCCAGGCACAAGTTCCTGGAGGACCATATCCAGTCACTGGAAGATATATTAGAGTGACCTACTACATATTCAGAACAAGTTTAAGCAAAACAGAATTTCCTATCTATGGCCTTTAACTGGTTGAATATTCAAAGGAAGAATTTTGTTTTTTCTAAAAATTACTTTTTAAGCCCAAGGGATATCTTCTCAGTCTCCTTCTCTAGGAAAAACAAAAAACAAAAAAACAAAAAAAAAGCACTCTCTTTTTCCCATTTATCATCCAAATAAATCACAATATGTATTTAAAGAGTGAGAAGCTAGAAACCCCAAGCATAGGGCTATCAAACCTTTCTGTTCAGAATTTTGAGTGTGGATAAGAACTCTTCTCACTATTGCTGCACATTATCATTCATGCATGGATTCATAGACAGAATAACCAGTTATAAAAGGCTTTCTAAGTTAGGTTTGACTTATAAATCACTCTGCCCTAAATTTACTTTCATTTTTATTTGTTCCTGATTCCTATAAACAACCTATATTTATCCCATGTGGTCTTTATATCTGATTGTACACTGATTTGGGACTGTTTGTCTTGATTTTGCTATTAATTATTCTGTTTCTTTATTTGCCTAGTTACTCCATTAAGGCTTAACAAAAGCCAAAAAATCATTTTCAAAAATTAGTCTTGTGTTAATTTGTAATTAGGACTGTTAGGGTGTGCCTTCACTCATTTATTACAGTTACTAAATGCCTATATAACAGACATTATACTAGGCATTATAGGAAAAAGTAAAAATGAAGACAGTTTCTACCCATTATGTCAGTTGCACTATGATAAGGAATCCATTAAGACAAGAGTTATATGAGTAGAAAGTGGTAAATCTACCCCTTAGATTTCACCAAGGTTTGGTGGGGTAACACAGCTGGAACCCAGCAGAGGAAAGAGAAACGAGGCCCAAGAGAAACAATTCATTAGGAAAGATTATGTAGTAAATTTCATTGTCAAGAACATACACAAATACAAGAAATACACATAAATTGAAGAATGAAAGGATGGCACAGAATATTTCGCTTTAGAAAAAATGGAGGGGGTGAGAGGAGTGAATTATTGCAAAACTGTGCAACAGACAACATCCCAGACTAAGAAGATATTTGATTAATAAACAATATGCCAGATTAAGAAAATATACAATTTGTTAAACTTTGATACAGATATAAACCTTATAAGTAAAATTTACACATGTGATGTAAGAGATCAACAATCAGGACATCTCATTTGGGCAAATCCCATCTGAGAAATTCTAAACTTTCTTTCCAAAATGTATTTATCTCTGAAAGTATAGAAAATACGCTGTGAAACTACTTCTCTAATGGGGAATAAAGAGTTGGTTACATGAAAATATCAAAATCTTATGAGAAGCACATAAACTTGGATTTTGCAATAACTAGAAAAGGAGAATTTAGCCAACTCAAGAATATACATGATCTGGAGAGCCAGATTCTAAGACGTACAAAAGAAAAGTAAGATCAAGTCCATTCTCTGATCTCCAGAAAGGAAAATGTCCCACAAAGTTGGAAGACTTTAAAAATACTTTTTATTATGTAGCATCAACTCCTGATCAAATGATAAGAAATGTATTCAAATAAGTGTTATATGAAATTATTTTCAAATGGGAACAAGCAGTAGCAAAGGCCACATAAAAAAGAACTGTAATTGCCTGACAGGTAATTCCTGCACACTGCACAGACAAAAACCAGTTCACCGAGACTGTGGTATTGCAGCAGAGAAAAAGTCTAATGGATGCAAGGCTGGCCACACTGAAGAACTGGAGTTATCACTCAAATCAGTTCTCTCCAAGAACTCAGAGGCTAGGGTTTTTATGAATAATTTGGTGGGCAGTGGGCTAGGGAATGGGTACTGCCGCTTGGTTGGAGATGAAATCACAGGGGTGAGGAAAATAGCCCTCATGCACTGAGTCTACCTCTGGGTAGAGGCCACAGGACTAGATGAGCATGAGTAAGAGTTCTGGGTGGGTTCAGTCAGTTTCCAGAATGCAATAATCTGAAAATCATCTCAAAAGCCACATCTTGGGTTCTACAATAGTGATGTTAACTATAGGAGCAATTGGGGAATTCACAAACCTTGTGACCTCTGGCCACATGACCCTTGAATAGCAAGAGGTCATAGGAACTATGCCTACATTGTAACAAAGTTCAGGCCCCTCCCATAATCCCAATATCATGGCCTTTCACTAGTTTTTGGTCCCTGAGCAAGGAGGGGGTTAGTTTTAGGGACTGACTATTATCATCCTTGTTTCCAAGTTAAACGATAAACTAAATTCCTCCCATAGTTAGTTTGGCCTCTGCCCAGGAATGAGTGAGGACAGCCAGCCTATGAGGCTAGAAGCAAGATGGAGTCAGCCATGTGAGATTTCTCTCACTGTCATAATCTTTGCAAACAAAGGTGGTTTCAGGATCAGTGCAGATGCCTAGATGGTCCTCTGCTGAGCTCAGAATTTTTTAAAATGTACAAAAGTTGGAAATAAGATGCATAGGCAATAATGATAAGTCTAAAAATTAGAAAAAAACTAGGGCAAGTTTGGCTAAAACCTTATGACAAACTGAGGCTTGATGGAAATTAGAACAAAGAACTAAAGAATAAACATAGAAGGGATGAAAGGAAGCCACATAATGAAATATTTTATACATCAGAGGGAAGACATCAATGAAATAATAAATTCAGTTGAAGCTCATGAACAACGGAACAAGATTGAAAAGAGTAGTGGGTTGGGCTTCTGTGACACTGGTTTTTCACCCCTGACTTTTCCACCTTAATTCCTTGAATCTCAGTTTCCTTCTTTATCCTAAAAGCTCTTTATGTTAGGGAATGCATTTGGATATGTATGTGGGTAATCCACAGGCAGTATTTGGTCCTTCTCCGTCTTCTCAGGACCTCATTTTCTAGGTGGATTCTTTTCTTTTACCATCTTAGCTCCTACATCTATGTTCAACCTTCTTGGGGTCCTCTTACTCTAGAGTGTTTAGGTGTGTAAGGACAAATGCAAATTTAAAATACGGCTTCATTCTCCATATTGAAAACAAAGGAAGAAATTTTTCTTCCCCTCCTTTTTCTCAGTGCATTTACCATAGAAAGTTTGGAATTGTGAGTTTCTTCTCATCTTTTTGAAATGTACATAAATCTTTTTGAAGACTACATTGACCTTTTGTTCCCTTAATGACCCAGGAATGTCTTTCTCACAAATTTGGAAGATGACAGGAGATAGCATTCCTATACCCCAATTTCTGTTGGAGGGTGGGAGCCTAACTTCAGTAGGCTCCTTGCTCCAAGAGGCAAAACTATCTTTTGTCACAAAGAGATGTTTGTTTTTTCTCCAGATAAAGTTAATTAGCTAACACAGACGGTCACTTTAATTACCAGGTAAAGTTTGGATAAATTTTCTATGACAAATGGTGTTGTCAACCCCTCTTGCTTGAGGACTAGTTATTGTTTATCTTGAAAATATGTATGCAACATCTATATATAAAAGGGAGATTTCTGTTTTTGCAGTCTCTTAGTGGATTGCTTGTGATGTGCATCACATTCTGGTTTAGTGCTTATTCAATCATTAAAAATGTTTTTTTTTTTTCTCTCTCTACTACCTTTGGGAAGAAGATTTCTAGGTGGGGAGACTGTTTTTAATATATTTCTCCAATAGGTGCCAACCATTCTTTTCCTGCTAACTCCTTGAAAATTAACATCTGTAAACATATACACTCTGTGGCAGGAGTCATAAGACAAATATATGCTTACTGGGAAAGAGGTAAACTTACAGTACACCTAATTTGAGAGTGTTGCTTTATTAAATCTCAATAGTTGACATTTTAAACCTGCATTCGTTATTGTTGTACTAAAATTTTTGAGAATCGTTTTCTGTTTGTGGGTTTTTTTTTTTTTTTGCTTGATTCCATGTAAGTAAAGATCAGAATTGAACTTAAGTTGAGTTTCTGCCCTGAAAAAAAAGGTTATGATCCATTCAGTAATGTTGAAATCACATCTGGAAATTTTTCCAAATGGAAAAAATAGCACTTTTGGTATTTTTATTGGTATACAATATCTGAATGCTAAATATTTGCAGTCTACATAATGGAAGAATTGTCGTGTTCTACTGAAATCATCTGTTTCATAGGAGGTCACTGAAACCATGGAAACCATTTGACAACATATTTTCTCCCACCAGCTGCTAGAAATTGATAATAATTGGCCTTTGACAGATATTTCCTGATGGAAGTGATGTATCTCCCTTAAGAGACAGAGACTAACAGTCATATTAGTCATTATACTAATTCATGGACAACAGCAAAACAAAGAAGGCCAGGTGGCGATGAATATACAGGATATAGTGAGGGTTATGGAGGGCTAAGTTCTCTGTGCTCAGTAACTAATATGTTTTGGGAATACAAAGAGTTTAACAAAATTATCAAAGATGTCATTGCAATGGTAAGACAGAGAATGTAGACAACATGTGAGTTTCATGTTACAAGTCATCTATCATTGGGAGTGACTGATTAGAGCACTGTGTTGAGGAAGATTCTGAGGCTGTGTCTGTCACAAGTGTAGAGGCAAAGAGTAGCAGCCTATGGGTCATGTATTTGGCTGTTCCTAATCTAAAAGTTCGTTTTGTAACTCATGCCTTGGTTAGACCTATTGACAGAGTATAGGCTGTCCTGGTCTGCAAGAGAGAGCCAAGAAATGACCGCAACTGGTTAGATGAGGAGATCTGACAGACTTTAGCATAAGGAATGACTGGTAAATTTTGACCAGGGAGGGAGGGGCCAAGATGGCCTACTAGAAGCAGTGGCGATTGGAGACTCCCATTGAAAAGATTCAAAACACAGTGCAAATCCTGCACCAGCAACCAAGGTACCCAGATTCTGTCATTAGGACAGACTAGGCAGCTGGCGTGAACCACGGAGAGGAAGGATGAACAGTGTGGTACAGCAACCTACCTGAGAGCCACAAGGGGCAGGGGAGCCCCCACCCCCAGCCAAGGGAGGTGGTAAGTTAGCATGCCACCCAGTCTAGAAAACTGTGCCTTTTCCATAAAACTGTGCCTTTTCCATAAAACTGTGCCTTTTCCATGAAACTGTGCAATCCACGGATTGGAAGATCCCACTCATTTTTAGCCCACACCACTGGGACCTTGGGTCCCAACCACGAAGCTGCACAGATTCTCAACAGCCACTCAACTAGAATTGGCTTAAGCCTGCCATGTTCCCTGGGGGACGGGAGGCCATCACCACTGCTGCAGCTGCCTGCTGTCTAAGCAGACTGAGCTCCTTGCGGGAGGGACAGCAATCAACACTGGAGGAGTTGCAGGAACTCCAACTCCAGCCAGGGGCTCAGGGACAGAATTCTGATCTCCCTGGGCCTGAGCCCCTAGCAGGAGGAGAAGCTGTAGTCTCCACGGACCAGCACACTTAGTCTTTCCTTCTGCTAGCTCTGAGGACTCCAGGCAGCCCAGATGAATGGACTTCCCCCCAGCACAGCACATCCCCTCCACAAAGGGACAGCCAAAGTGCCTCATTAAACAGATCCTGCTCGCCATGCCAAACAACTGGGTGAGAACCCCCAACAGGGGTTGTCAGACATCCTATACAGGAACGTTCCTAATGGCATCAGGTTGGTGCCCCTCAAGGTCAGACACCCCAGAGGAAGCAGCAGGCACCCATCTTTGCTATTCCCCAGCCTCCTTGAGTGATATCTCCAGGCATGGGAGTGAACCAGAAGAGGGCCTAAAGTGAGCCCCCAGAAAACTCCAGCAGCCCTGTAGAAGAGGGACCTAACCTGACTATTGAAAGAGAAACAAACAGAAAGCAACAACAACAACATCAACAAAATAGTCCCCACAAAAACCTCATCCAATGGTCAGCAGCCTCAAAGATCGAAAGTAGAAAAACTCATGAAGATGACAAAGAATCAACAACAAAAACAAAAACACTGAAAACCCAAAAATACAGAGTGGCTGTTCACCAAATAATCACAACACTTCTCCAGCAAGGGCGCAGAACTGGACGTAGGATGAGATCGGTGAAGTGGCAGAAGTAGGCTTCAGAAAGTGGGTAATAACAAACTTCACTCAGGTAAAGAAGCATTTTCTGACCCAATGCAAAGAAGCAAAGAACCTTGATAAAAGGTTAGAGGAGCTGCTAACTAGAATAACCAGTTTAGAGAGGAACATAAATGACCTGATGGAGCAGAAAAATGCAGCACAAGAACTTTATGAAGCATACACAAATATCACTAGCCAAATCAACAAAGAAAAAGAAAGACTATCAGCGATGGAAGACTATCTTGCTGAAATAAGTCAGGCAAGTGAGATTAGACAAAAAAGAATACAAAGGAATGAACAAAACCTCCAAGAAATATGGTACTACATATAAAGACCAAACCTACAACTGATTGGAGTAACTGAAAGAGATGAGAATGAAAACAAGTTGGAAAACACACTTCAGTATATTATCCAGGAGAACTTCCCCAACCCAGCAAGACAGGTCAACCTTCAAATTTAGGAAATACAGAGAACCCCACTAAGATACTCCATGAGAAGATCAATTCCAAGACACACAATCGTCATTTTCTCCAAGGTCAAAATGAAGGGAAAAAATGTTAACAGCAGCCAGAGAGAAAGCCCAGGTCACTTACTAAGAAAAGTCCATGAGACTAACAGTGGATCTCTCTGCAGCCAGAAGAGAGTGGGGGCCAGTATTTAGCATCCTTAAATAAAAGAATTTTCAACCCAGAATTTCATATCCAGTCAAACTAAACTTCATAAACAAAGGAGAAACAAAATCCTCTTCAGACAAGCAAATGCTGAGAGAATTCACCACCAGGCCTGCCTTGCAAGAGCTCTTGAAGGAAGCACTAAATATGGAGAAAAAAAAAGAACCTGTACCAAACATTTCAAAACACATGAAAGTATAAAGACCAATGACACTATGAAGAAACGGCATCAACCAGTGTGCAAAATAATCAGCTAGCATCATGACAGGACAAATTCACACATAATAATATTAACCTTAAATGGAAATGGGCTAAATACCACAATTAACAGACACAGACTGGCAAATTGGATAAAGAGTCAAGACCTATCAGTGTGCTGTATTCAGGAAACCCATCTCACATGCAAAGACACGCATAGGCTCAAAATAAAGAGATGGAGGAAAATTTACCAAGCAAATGGAAAGCAGAAAAAAGCAGGGGTTGCATCCTAGTCTCTGACAAAACAGACTTTAAAACAACAAAGATCAAAAAAAGGCAAATAAGGGCATTACATAAAGGTAAAGGGATCAATGCAACAAGAAGAGAAAACTATCCTAAATATATATGCACCCAATACAGGCACACTCAAATTCATGAAACAATTTTTTTTTTTTTTTTTTTTTTTTGAGACGGAGTCTCACTCCGTCACCCAGGGTGGAGTGCAATGACATGATCTCAGCTCAGTGCAACCTCTGCATCCCCAGTCCAAGCAATTCTTCTTCCTCAGCCTCCCAAGTAGGTGGGACTACAGGCACCCACCACCATGCCTGGCTAATTTTTTGTATTTTTAGTAGAGATGGGGTTTCACCATGTTAGCCAAGATGGTTTCAATCTCCTGATGTTGTAAAAAACAAATTCTTAGAGACCTACAAAGAGAGACTTAGACTGCCACACAATAATAGTGGGAGACTTTAACACCCCACTGTCAATATTAGGCAGATCAATGAGACAGAAAATTAACAAGGATATTCAGGACTTGAAATCAGCTCTGGATCAAGTGGACCTAATAGACATCTACAGAACTCTCTACCCCAAATCAACAGAGTATACATTCTTCTCAGCACCACGTCGCACTTATTCTAAAATCAATGACATAATTGGAAGCAAAACACTTCTCAGCAAATGCAAAAAAAAATCACAACAGTCTCTCAGACCACAGTGCCATCAAATTAGAACACAACTCAGGATTAAGAAACTCACTCAAAACCACATAATTTTATGGAAATTGAACAACCTGATCCTGAATGACTCCTGGGTAAATAATGAAATTAAATCAAAATCAAGAAGTTCTTTGAAAGCAATAAGAGCAAAGAGACAATGTACCAGAATCACTGGGATGCAGCTAAAACAGTGTTATGAGGGAAATTTATAGCAATAAATGCCCATATCAGAAAGCTAGAAAGATCTCAAATCGACACACTAATATCACAATTAAAGGAACTAGAGAAGCAAGAGCAAACAAATCCAAAAGCTAGCGGAAGACAAGAAATAACTAAGATCCAAGTAGAATAGAAGGAGATAGAGGCATGAAAAACCCTTCAAAAAAATCAATGAATCCAGGAGCTGGTTTTTTAAAAAAAAAATAGTAAAATAGACCACTAGCTAGACTAATAAAGATGAAAAGAGAGAAGAATGAAATAGATACAATAAAAATGATATAGGAGATATCACTACTGACCCCACATTCTTTGATGGTAGTTTGTAGACATAGACTAGAAAATCTAGAAGAAATTGATAAATTCCTGGACACACACACCCTCCCAAAACTAAACGAGGAGGAAGTCAAATCCCTGAATAGACCAATAACAAGTTCTGAAACTAAGGCAGTAATTAATAGCCTACCAACCAAAGAAAGCCCAGGATCAGATGGATCCACAGCTGAATTCTACCAGAGGTACAAAGAGGACCTGGTACCATTCCTTCTGAAACTATTTCAAATAGTTGAAAAAGAGGACTCCTCCCTAACTCATTTTATGAAGTATCATCCTGATACTAAAACCTGGCAGACACACACATACACACACACAAATTCAGGTCAATATCCCTGATGAAAATTGATGCAAAAATCCTCAATAAAATACTAGCAAACCAAATCCAGCAGCACATCAAAAAGTTTATCCACTACAATCAAGTCAGCTTCATCCCTTGGATGCAAATGGGTTCAACATACACAAATCAATAAACATAATCCATTACATAAACAGAACCAATAACAAAAACCACATGATTATCTCAGTAGATGCAGAAAAGGCCTTCAATAAAATAAAACATCCCTTCATGTTAAAAACTCTCAACAAACTAGGTATTGATAGAACATATCTCAAAATAATAAAATCTATTTATGAAAAACTCACAGCCAATATCATACAGAATGAGCGAAAGCTGGAAGCGTTCTCTTTGAAAACCAGCACAAGACAAGGATGCCCTCTCTCACCACTCCTACTCAACGTAGTATTAGAACTTCTGGCCAGGGCAATCAGGCAAGAAGTAAAGGGTATTCAGATAGGAAGAGAGGAAGTCAAATTGTCTCTGTTTGCAGATGACATAATCCTATATTTAGAAAACCCCATCATCTCAGCCCAAAAACTCCTTAAGCTGATAAGCAACTTCAGCAAAGTCTCAGGATACAAAATCAATGTGCAAGCACATGTGTTCCTATACACCAACAATAGACAAGCAGAGAGCCAAATCATGAATGAACTCCCATTCACAATTACTACAAAGAGAATAAAATACCTAGGAATACAGCTAATAAGGTATGTGAAGGACCTCTTCAAGAAGAACTACAAACCACTGCTCAAGGACATAAGAGAGTAAGAGAGGACAAAAACGAATGGAAACAAAATTCCATCCTCATGGACAGGAAGAATCAATATCGTGAAAATGGCCATACTGCCCAAAGTAATTTATAGATTCATTGCTATTCCCATCAAACTACCATTGACATTCTTCAAGAATTAGAAGAAGCTACTTTAAAATTCATATGGAACCAAAAAAGAGGCCACATAGCCAAGACAATCCTAAGTAAAAGAACAAAGCTGGAGGCATTACAGTACATGACTCCAAACTATTCTACAAGGCTACAGTAACCAAAACAGCATGATACTGGTCCAAGAACAGACATATAGACCAAGGGAACAGAATAGAGGCCTCAGAAATAAGACCACACATCTACAACCATCTGTTCTTCAACAAACCTGACAAAAACAAGCAATGGGGAAAGGATTCCCTATTTAGTAAATGGTGCTGGGAAAACTGGCTAGCCATATGCAGAAAACAGAAACTGGACCCCTTCCTCATAACTTATACAAAAATTAACTCAAGATGGATTAAAGATTTAAATGTAAGACCTAAAACCACAAAAACCCTAGAAGAAAACCTAGGCAATACCACCATTCAGGACATAGGCATGGCAAAGACTTCATGACAAAAATGCCAAAAGCAATTGCAACAAAAGCTAAAATTGACAAATGGGATCTAATTAATCTAAAGAGCTTCTGCACAGCAAAAGAAACTATCATCAGAGTGAACAGGCAGCCTACAGAATGGGAGAAAAGTTTTGCAACCTACCCATCTGACAAAGGTCTAATATCCAGAATTTACAAGGAACTTAAACAAATTTACAAGAAAAAAAAAACCCATCCAAAAGTGGGCTAAGTATATAAACATACACTTCTCAAAATATGACATTTATACAGCCAACAAACATTTTAAAAAGCTCAACATCACTGATCATTAGAAAAACGCAAATCAAAACAACAATGAGATACCACCTCATGCCAGTCAGAATGGCGATTATTAAAAAGTCAAGAAACAACAGATCCTGGCAAGGCTGTGGAGAAATAGGAATGCTTTTATGTTGTTGGTGGGAATGTAAATTAGTTCAAACATTGTGAAAGACAGTATGGCGATTCTTCAAGGATGTAGAACCAGAAATATCATTTGACCCAACAATCCCATTACTGGGTAAATACCCAAAGCAATATAAGTCATTCTGCTCTAAAGACACATGCACACATATGTTTACCGCAGCACTTCTCAGAATAGCAAAGACATGGACCCAACCCAAATGCCCATCAATGATAGACTGGAGAAAGAAAATGTGGCACATATACACCATGGAATACTATGCAGCCACAAAAAGCAGTAAGATCATGTCCTTTGCAGGGACATAGATGAAGCTGGAAGCCATCATCCTCAGCAAACTAACACAGGAAAAGAAAACCAAACACCACATGTTCTCACTCATAAGTGGGAGTTGAACAGTGAGGACACGGGGAGGGGAACATCACACACTGGGGCCTGTCAGCAGTGGGAGTGATGATGGGAGGGAAAGCATCATGACTAACAGCTAACACATGTGGGGCTAAAAGCCTAGGTGACAGGTTGATAGGTGCAGCAAACCACTATGGCACACGTAAAACTATGTAAAAAACCTGCATGTTATGCACATGTATTCTGGAACTTAAAGTAAAAAAAAATAAAAATAATACAACATAAATTAATAAATATTAAAAAATAAAATTTTGAGCATAAGAATCTAACTCACACAAAGTCACAAATTGGGAAAATTGAGAAGATGAAATCTGTTCAACCGTTCTCCAAATTTAGGAGTTGATAATCCAACTAACATTTAAAAAAGAAAAGACAGGGGAAAAAAAGCAAAGGGGAGTACTCATTCAGGGCCATAATAAACATCTAGGACATTTTTAAGGGAGCCATATCTCTTTTTGCTGGTTGTTTTTGCTTTTTCCTTCAAAACTCAGCTCCCTATATTGATAAAATTCTGGACCTGGAAAGTATCTTGGATACCATAAAATACAACTTCCTCATTTTCCTAAAAAGGAAAGAAGGTGACACCCAGAAAGGTAAATTGTTTAAGATTACACAGCTTCTAAATGGCAGAGCCAGGACTAAAAGCCCTAAGACCAAAATAGTTTAGTTCTCTTTTCATCTTACTATTTTGTGAGACTGACCCTCCTTGCCTTAATCGGAAGTTCCTTTCTTATGCAAACCTTCACCTCACACAAGGCCTCACCAGGGCCCTGCATCTAGACCTGGAGGCATCTTTTAAGTAGACAGAGCTGAGCATAAACACCTACCTGGCTGAACTTCAAGGGCTTCTTCCATGATTCTTATAAGAATTAGGTACCTGCCATCCCTCCAGGTGCTCTTTGTAGATAACCAAAATCTCGCCAGAAGGTTGGGTTAGGCTTCCAATCTAGGAAAAGGCTCCATCCCATACCTACCATGTGATACCACACCCCAAAACAACAGGTGCCCCTCAAGGAATTTCCCAGTTCCTTGAGGCCTTGAGTTCACCAGTTCCTCTATTATCATCTCCCATGAGTCCTCATCTCCTGTTCCTGAATGTTCTTGGACATAGACAGAGAAAATATGACTTGTTGTTTGAGTTTTCTTTTCACTTTTAATGAGGCTGACTAAATTAAACACTTAGGACATGGCACCCAAGTTTTAAGTCAAGACCTATGAAATGAAGTTCAGTGGTCAACACTGGAAACCCAATAGAGCCTTGCCCCTTCTCCAAAACTGAGGAGAATGCTTTAGCACACAGTTTCACAAACTCCTCTTAGACCAGTCGTAGCTTCTTAGCAAGCTGAGGACTCGTGGCACTTTGTGCTCTAGCACTCGTTTCTACACATTAGGATGAGACAACTCCAGAATATACCATTCCTCTTTTGGTCATGATCTGGGGTCAATCTGAGAGAGACCACTTAACAAATCTTCTCATGCTTTACATTTGTAAAATATTCTCCTTCAAGTTTATCTAAAACATAATGCTATAGACCTCTTATCACGTTGTCCATATATAGAATATTCCAGAGTACAAACCTGAAAATGTTGGCTAACATTTTACTAGTACTCCTTAGTTTATGTTGGCCACTAAGACACCATGTAATTTTAGTGTATACAAAGACACCAACACCCACATAAATAATATCAACAATGGGAACTCTCCTGGAAGGTGAACACTTTTAATATCTCATGGCACACCGTGCCAGACAACAAAGTTTCCTCCACCTATATTTGGACCTTCTCAGCATATGTAATATTTTCTTGGAGTCCTAACAGAAGCACACTTGCAGCATGATATTCTCTAGGATACAATAAGCGGAGACCCTGGGTGCTTCCTACCAGGTTTCAGCATTACAGTGCCAGAACATCTTATCTTCCTAAGTTCACCCCTGCAAGAGAGCATCAGAGAGAACAAGTAGCTGTAGGAGTGCAGTAAAGAATTACAAGCAAACAGCTCTTCTACAGCTGCTAAGAGCCAGGGGGCTGATAAACTCTTTGATATTTCTGTCATCTTTTAAAGATGCTTTGAAATCAATGGAGCAGGATATATCCCAGAGATCAGGACAGCAGGAAAACTTTTTCTCTTGCCCTTGCAGCCCATTAATAGGAGCCCAGACATCTTACCCCAAAACTGCAGGTTATATTGAGAGACATAAATGGCCATTTACTTTTTGAGCAGCTTGTTAGGAAGAGGTCCCCAGGACCATTCTCCATAGGTCTGCAAGTCTTGAGAAGCAGAAAAGAAATATTACCTAAAGCGTGCACCATGAGAAAGCAGCCACAACAGAAACTACATCAAAGGTGTGGATGACAAGAGCCATTTACAGGCTGACAACTTAAAGTGTCAACAGCAGGAGGAAGAGGAAAGAGAGCAAGAGAGAGAGAGAGAGAGACTCTGCCCCAAGGAAAGACAGAGCAGGCAAGAAACTGCCCAAAAGAAAAGAGCACATCAAGAATGAGTTCAAACAATGAGTTTTGCAAGGAGGTCAGCAAAGCGACGGACACAAAGACATTACAGAGGGATGCTATATACTCCTAGCAAGGCCCACAGGAAGATGATAGAAGAGTAGACATAAAGGCAGCTAGACTGATGCTGGCCTGGCCTTGACTGACCCAAGCACTTCATCAACTCTCTGTATAAGAAACACTGTTGGGGCCAGGCGCGGTGGCTCAAGCCTGTAATCCCAGCATTTTGGGAGGCCGAGACGGGCGGATCACGAGTTCAGGAGATCGAGACCATCCTGGCTAACACGGTGAAACCCCGTCTCTACTAAAATACAAAAAAAATTAGCCGGGCGAGGTGGCGGGCGCCTGTACTCCCAGCTACTCGGGAGGCTGAGGCAGGAGAATGGCGTGAACCCGGGAGGCGGGGCTTGCAGTGAGCTGAGATCCGGCCATTGCACTCCAGCCTGGGCAACAGAGCTAGACTCCGTCTCAAAAAAAAAAAAAAAAAAAAAAAGAAACGCTGTTGGTAACAACTAAATTCACCTTTATATAACATGTTCAAAGTAAGGTATATTCAAAATAATAATATTTAATTGTTTGACTGAATTTATTACTCACACTTTTCTCCCCAAAGAATAGGTATTTGGTATGTTTGGTGCCCTGTGGCTGATGGAAACCCACAGCTGTAGTCTCAACAGCTCACACCGGTATAGCTAGAGCCATCACGTGGAGAGTCAACAACACATTACAGGGAGCACCGGAATGCAGAGAACATCTCCGCTTCAGCCAGGCCTGACTGGTGGAATCCTAGATTGTTGCCAGTTTTGCTGTCATCTTTCCTTTCCTCTAAAACAGAGGTTGGCAAACTCTGGTGGGCATGTGGGTCACATTCAGCCAACTATCTGATTTTTTGAATAAAGTTTTATTGATACACAGCCATGCCCCTTCATCTACATATTATCTGTGCCTGCTCTCTCACTATAATGACAAACACTAGTATACTTTCCCCATTGCTTCCATCCTTTCTCCTTCTTGTCCTTTCTCTTTCCATTTTTAGAGCTATTATCCAGCCATAATCAACTCCAGAAAGTGTCTGGATCCCCATCTAAACACACACTCTGGAACTCAGCTGCCACCAGTGCTTTACTCTAATTTTGTTTTGGAGTGGGGGTAAATTTTGTTGTTGATTTGATCACATTGGATTTATTAAATTAAAAACATTGCTGGGCCGGGCGTGGTGGCTCACGCCTGTAATCCCAGCACTTTGGGAGGCCGAGGCGGGCGGATCACAAGGTCAGGAGATCGAGACCACGGTGAAACCCCGTCTCTACTAAAAATACAAAAAACTAGCCGGGCGAGGTGGCGGGCGCCTGTAGTCCCAGCTACTCGGGAGGAGGCAGGAGAATGGCGTGAACCCGGGAGGCGGAGCTTGCAGTGAGCTGAGATCGCGCCACTGCACTCCAGCCTGGGTGACAGAGCGAGACTCCGTCTCAAAAAAAATAAAATAAAATAAAATAAAAAATAAAAATAAAAACATTGCTTTTGGTAGCAAGTCAAATAACATTGAGGTAACTAAAGAAAGAGTTAAGAATCTCTCCTTTCCCTCCATTCTACTTCTCAAAGTACAAAATGTTAATATTTATTCCTTCCACACTTTCTGCTAGAGGTGGCTTTGTAAAAAATCTTTATTATCACAGTAAGATTGAAAGAACAAAATACTTAATATTTAATATATAGAGTACATTAATCCATTCAATAAATATTTTTCAAACCCTTTATGTTTCACATACTATGCTAAGTGCTGAAGAACCAACTTAAAATTATCTAGGATATATGCCTGAATATCAAATAATATCAGCTGTTTCTTTTTATAAAATAAAGAGCCCCACTATGCTTAATAAAATGATGATGGTTTGCATACACCAGCTAGCCAAATCAAGGATAGGTGGCATTAGACACAGGAGGACTAACAAGTAGCTGAAAGTAATCTATTTTCCAGATCTAGAAAGACAATCAACTAAAAAGCCAGAGTATAAAAAGAATGAATCCATAGGTGTATTAGGATGTTATTGCATTGCTATAAATAAATACCTAAGACTGGGTAATTTATGAAGAAAAGAGGGTTAATTGGCTGAGGATTAATTGGCTCACTTTTCTGCAGGCCATGCAGGAAGCGTAGTACTGGAATCTGCTGATAGGGACACCCTATTAAGATTTTACTCATGGCAGAAGGCAAGAGGGAGCAGGCATGTCACATGGCAACAACAGGAACAAGGAGTTGGAGGGAGAAATGCCACACATTTTTAAACCACCAGATCTGGTGTGAACTTGGAGTGAGAGCTCACTTATCATGAAGGGATGGCTTGAGCCATTCATAAGGGATCCGCCCCTGTAATCCAAATACCTCCCACTAGGCCTCACTTCCAACACCAAGGATTACATTTCAACATGAGATTTGTGTGGGGAAAGATATCCAAACTATATCATTCTGACCCAGCCCCTCCCAAAGTTCATATTCTTCTCACATTTCAAAATAAAATAATGCCTTCCCAATATTCCCCCAATGTCTTAAGTTGTTCCAGCATTAACTCAAAATCCAAAGTCTAAAGTCTCATCTGAGACGAGGCAAATCCCTTCCACCTATGAGCCTGTAAAATCAAAAACAAGTTAATTACTTCCAAGATACAATGGGGGTGTAGAAATTGGGTAAACAGTCCTATTCCAAAATGGAGAAATTGGTCAAAAGAAAGAAGCTACAAGCCTCCATGCAACTTCAAAGCCCAGCAGGGCAGTCATTAAATCTTAAAGCTCCAAAATAATCTCCTTTGATTCCATGTCCCACGGGTAGAGCATATTGGTACAAAGATAGGCTCCCAAGCTTTACTCCTGTGGCTTTGCAGCGTTCGGCTCCCAAGGCTGCTCTTACAGGTTATTGAATATCTGTGGCTCTTCCAGACACAGGGTGCAAGCTGTCAGTGCATCTAACATCCTTGGGTCTGGAGGGCAGTGACCTCCTTCTTACACTCCACTAGGCAGTGACCCAGTGGGGACTCTGTATAGAAGCCCCAATTCCACATTTCTCCTAGGCACTCTCCAAGTAGAGGTTCTCTGTGGGGGTCTCTACCTCTGTTGCAGGCTTCTCCCTGGGTACCCAGGCTCTTCCACACATTCTTTGAAATCCAGGCAGAGGCTGCCAAACATTCTTTACTCATGCATTCTGCAAATGACAGGCTTAACACCACATGGAAGCTGTCAAGGCGTATGGTTTGCATGCTGTAGAGGTATGGCCCAAGCTGTACCTGAGACCCTTTGAGCCATGACTGGAGCTGGAGCAGCCAGAATGTGGGGAGCAGTGTCCCAAGGCTGCAAAAGGCAGCCAAAGCTTCACGAGGCAGGTGTATTAGTCCATTTTCATACTGCTATGAAGAAATACCCAAGACTGGGTAATTTATAAAGAAAAAGAGGTTTAACGGACTCACAGTTCCACATGGCTAGGGAAGCCTCACAATCATGGCAGAAGCTGAAAGAGGAGCAAAGGCAACACACGTCTTACATGGCAGCAGGCAAGAATGCATGTGCAGGGGACTGCTCTTTATAAAACCATTAGATTTCTTGAGACTTACTCACTATCATGAGAACAGCATGCAAAAAACCTGCCCCCATGATTCAACCACCTCTCATTGAGTCCCTCCCACAATATGTGGGAATTATGGGAGGTACAACTCAGGATAAGATTTGGGTGGGGACATAGCCAAATCATATCATTCTGCCCCTGCCCCTCCCAAACTCATGTCCTCTTATTTCAAAAGTAATCATGCCTTCCCATCAGTCACCCAAAGTCTTAATTCATTTCAGCATTAACTCAAAAGTCCAGTCCAAAGTCTTATCTAAAGCAAGGCAAGTTCCTTCTGCCTATGAGCCTGTAAAATCAAAAGCAAGTTAGTGACTTCCTACACAAAACAGAATTACAGGCATTAGGTGAACATACCCATTCCAAATGTAAGAAATTGGCCAAAATGAAGGGGCTAAAGGCCCCATGCAAGTCTGAAATCCAGTGGGACAGTCAAATCTCAAGGCTCCAAAATGACCTCGTTTGACTCCATGTTTTATATCCAGGTCACCCTGATGAAAGAGGTGGGTTCCTATGGTCTTGGGCAGTTCCACCCATGTCTGTGGCTTTGCAGGAGACAGTCCCCCTCCCAGCAGCTTTCACGGGCTGGTGTTAAGTGTGACTTTTCTAGGCACATAGTGCAAGCTTTTGGTGTATCTACCATTCTGGGGTCTGGAGGACAGTGGCCCTCTTCTCACAGCTCCACTGGGCACTGACCCAGTGGGGACTCTGTATGGGGGCTTTGACCCCACATTTCCCTTCTGCACTGCCCTAGAAGAGGTTCTCCATGAGGGCTTCACCCCTGCAGCACACGTCTGCCTGGACATTCAAGCATTTCCATACACCCTCTGAAATATAGGTAGAGGTTCCCAAACCTTAATTATTGACTTCTGTGCACCTGAAAGCCCAATCAGTAACAGAAGAAGATTGTTGGATAATGTTGGGCATGTCCTCCTCAAAGATATATTAAAGCCCTAACACTCAGTACCTGAGAATATGAACTTATTTAGAAATAAGGTCTTTCAGATGTAATCAGGTTAAAATAAGCCATACTCAATTAGGGTGCACCCTAATCAGATATGACTAATGTCCTTACAATAAGAAAAAACAGATAGACAGAGACATGGAGAAGAAGCTCATGTGAATACAGAGGCGGAGACCGGAGTAATGCATTCAAGCCAAGAAACACCAAGAATTGCCACACCAGAAACTAAGAGAAAGTCATGGAATGGAATCTCCCCTAAAGCCTTCGGAGAAAGCATGGACCTGCCAGTACCTTGATTTTGGAATTCTAGCTTCCCCAACTGTGAAAGAAAAAAATTTCTGTTGTTTTAAGTCAGTCAGTTTTTGGTGATTTCTTATGGCAGCCTTACAAAACTCGTACATCTGTGCAGGACCTGCAAAGAATTGGCCCAAACTGTTTCTGCCACACTGAGCCCAACACTCTTCTCCCACCTTGGGGGTATAAAAATGTTAAAATTGAAAAGTGCAATTAATTTTCATTTTCATTTTCATCTTAATTAAAAATTGTTTTAAATTAAAATTTTTAATTAAAAATTTTTCAATGTGCTCTGAGACTCACCCCCACCTTCCCTCACTACAGAGTCTGATGAATGAATCAATACAGAATGAGGCTATCTTCATGCCCTAGGTGACATGTAATCTCTCACCAGCTACCCTCATAACCAGCCTAAAACCCACAAAACCAGACTCATAGGAGATTGGATCAAAATGACTGGAAGTTAAAATTTCCAGGAAGGGATCCTCTTATTCAATAGTCCTAAAAACATTTCCCTCAAGTACAAGAAAAGGATGTGGCTAATAAATTTCCTAGGAGGATCGTCACCCACTCGGGAAAATGAAATTGTCAAGCTGCACTGCTGTAGCCAGATGCAGTGTTCAGAGAATCACAGAAGGAAAGCGGACCCAACTGGCCTCTGGCCACCCACTGCACACATCATCATTCACACCAGGCTGTGCTGGAGGGTTTCAGAGCACAAAGACCCATTAATTCTGAAAGAGAATTTAGCCATGGACTCTGAGGACTACGATAACAGAGACCTTGAGAACAAAGCACAAGCAGAAGCACACACAGAAAGGGGGAGGAAGGGTGACAAGGGAGAGAAGCCTGCTGATCCCTGAAAGCAACTCTGCTGCCTTAATTAGCTGCCCTTACTCAGGAGCCACCTATTTCACACATCGATGTTTAGTGGTGTTTCACATCTCTCAGATCCTCTGTGTGGGTGCCTGAATTGTGGTGTGTGGTGTGTGGAATGCTATGGTTTATGGATGGTGCAGTATGTGTGTGTGGTGTGTGTGTGCATGAGTGTGGTAAGTGGAATGGTTCAGTGTGTATCTGGGGTGTGTGCTTAGGGAGGGTGGTGTATGGGGAAACAGGGGTTTGTGACTGAATGCCTGCTTTCAGGATTTCCTAGGTTCAGGTGGAGCAAAACCAGTCTGCGTATGTAGCTGCCGCATCAGCAGTGACTTGGAGCTGATCCACTGTCTGGTCTATTTTTAGCAATGATGCACCATGACTTTGCACTCTTCCTTAATAAAATTGACGGCAGCAGGATCCCATTGGGAACAGCAACTACAGCTAAGCACTCTCTGCTTTCCAGATCACACAATCTCATAGTCCTTCAGAACAAATTATGAAGCATTTCTAGACCCTTGAGACATTTGAAACACTGCAGACAATTTTCCAGACTTTGAGAGGCAAAAGAAAAAAATTTATTCAATATATCAACACTAACACTGACTCTATATGGGAACTTTTAACCAGTCCCTCTAGTCACCTTAAAATCTAGAATAAGTAAACAAATGCCAACTTAGTGCAAAATCGTGATTAGTGTTTGCCTGAATCAATGAAAAAATGAAAATAGTACTGTAGTTGGTATGAATTTATTATTTTCTAGGCCCATTTTAAGACCATAGGACAGGTAGCTATTAAATAATGCAAATTACATAATAGCTACTATATAACAGCTATTATATAATAATTATATAATAATAATGTTATATAATAATATATAATTTTTATTTTATTTTATATTTATAATATATAATACTATATAATAGCTATTATATAATAGATAACTTAATGTCCTTTCATAAAAGGATGCTGTATCACAGATACTATTAGAATTCATGGCCGGGCGCGGTGGCTCAAGCCTGTAATCCCAGCACTTTGGGAGGCCGAGGCGGGCGGATCACAAGGTCAGGAGATCGAGACCACAGTGAAACCCCGTCTCTACTAAAAATACAAAAAATTAGCCGGGCGCGGTGGCGGGCGCCTGTAGTCCCAGCTACTCAGGAGGCTGAGGCAGGAGAATGGCGGGAACCCGGGAGGCGGAGCTTGCAGTGAGCCGAGATCGCGCCACTGCACTCCAGCCTGGGCAACAGCGTGAGACTCCATCTCAAAAAAAAAAAAAAAAAGAATTCATACTAAGATTATTAAAAGATAATAATTGCCCTAGCAACTCTAGCTATTTCCTCTTCAGAAATGTAAGAAAACATTACAGACAAGTTTAGAAACCCCAGAATGTCAAATCTGATCCAAGAAAGTGAGTCTGTAATTCAATTAAATGACAAAAAGCAATTCAATAAAAATTAGAAAATATCTATGAGAATCATGGATTAATCATGGAAACCTAAAGAGACCTAGAACTTGAACCTGCCATTTTCCAGGCATGGAAACAAATTGCCTGAGAAGTTAAATGACTTGCCCAAGATCACATCCTAGATGGCATCTCTTCAATTAATCTAAATCTCCTGACTTCTTAACCCCTATTTCTTATACTTTGTGAACTATCTTGGCACTCTATGCCTGACTCTATGCTGGGTGCTATAGATACCACAAAAATGAATGAAACCCAGTGATGGTCAACCACAAGTTTAGTAGACTTCTCTTGCTACTATAGCCATTCTTAAAGAAACAACTCTAAGTTCAGACCTCCCCATTCCCCAGGAAGAACTGAAGTCAGGTCGCCAGAATCTTCAAACTTTAGAAACAGCTGCACCAGTAGAACAAGATGTTGGCCACCTCCTGTTCCTAAGAGTACTTTTTGCTGGACCCTCTCACTCAAGGCCTAACCAATGAACTGGGATGCCCTGATAGTGCCAGAAGAGAGAGGAAGTTGACTCTGGATGAAGGTAGGCCAAGTCTATAAATGACAGGTAAGAAGAAGAATAACTTGAAGAGTACACAGTCACTGCCTTTAAACATCTTAATTAAATGATAACTAGTTAAATATAATAGATACTATACCAGAGGTAGGTAATAAGCCCAAACCTGAGATTTTTTTTTTTAATTCAGTGATTCTACCACTGAGGAATAGGAGAGAAGGAGAGAGATGTCAGGACTCATACAGGCCCCTTCTAGAAAACATTCTCAGTTCATTGTCCATCTCTCCCAGACAAACCATTGATAACTCAAAAGGCCACAGTGTTTATTAAACATTTCTTGTGCCAACTCATGAAACATCATCATGCTCACTGATATGACTTTCCATTCTCTGCCCTGTAGACTGGGTCCATATCAGCACCTGAGTCGATAGCAGCATTAGGAATGGTATTCAGAGGCAGATCCTCAGTATCCTCTGCCAGAGCTATGCCTGGTTTTCTAGCAAGGAGTAGGTTATCTGAGCTGCCTTTGCCACAGTATGTCAAGGGGAAACCAGAGGTCACTTAATTCTGGCTCTGTAACCCAGACTCACAACGTTCACCTCACCTACTAGTAGAAATCTGGGGAAAACAGGTTTGTGCTACCAAAACTCATATGAGTTATATTCACACCAGTGAGAGAGAATTTAGCCAGGCAAACCAGGATTGTCAGACTCTGGGTCAGTGAAGAAATTTATAATGTGCTAGGAATGGAAAAAACATAAGTGATCTTCTACTCAATGTTTTGACCTAGAGAACTCCCAGCTCTCTCTGCATCCATTTACACTTTAGGTTTCCTGGTAGTTTTATTTTAAAATCTGCCGCTAGAAAAGAAAATTCGTGAAAATAATTTATTTATTCTAAATCTTTCATTTTACCCATGGGAAACTGGGGGTCCCACACATGAAGGGGCTTGCTCAAGGTCACTCTAATACTGAAGATGGGCAGGATTCTGTCATCATAAAAAGAACTCCAAACATCCCAGTGGCTTCACACAGCGAAGATTTCTTTCTTTCTCATACTACATGCCCCACACATCTCTTCAAAATCCATCAGGGACCCAGACCGACAGAGGCTCCATCTTAACATGTGCTTGCAGGGTTACCACAACAAGGAAAAGGAAAGCTGACATCAGGCACTTGAGGGCTGACACCTCTATCCATAAGTGATACATGTGTCTTCCACTCACATTTCAGCAGCCAAAGGAAGTAGCACAACCACCCCTGACTTTCCGTGGCTAGAGAAGTACAATCCTGGTACCCAGCCAAGAGGAAGAGAGTAGCAGTGTTTGTGGACAGCACTGATGACAACCAGAGTCACATGGTTAGTGAAGAGCAAAAGTCAACAATAGAACTCTAGTCTCCCAATTCTTTGTTGACGTGTTTCTCTACTTTGCTGTCTTGGAAAGCGTAGATCAAATTCCACCTTCCTCACAAAGCTATCTCTGACTATCCTAACCCACTTTATTCTTATCTATCTGAATACCTTGGTAAGAGTCCACAAATAAAACGCTATTGTGCACTGAACGCACACACACAAATCCACGTGTAGTTTCTAGAACTCTCCAATGATTATGGATCCTACAGTCTCAAATATCAGTGCTAGAAAGAGAAAGACCCTCCTCTCCTGGACTCATGAGAACACAACACATGGAAAATTTAAATGAAAAGGCACAGTCCCAAGAGTAAAAGGAGGCAGTACAGACAGCCATGGAAAGCATTTTGACTCTATGAAGCAATGTTTACTAGGCTGAATGTTTAGTCTCTTGTTTTGTTTTGTTGTACAATCAGCATTTATTCCCTTCCCTCCTCTGCTCTCCCCTGTATCACAGGGGCAGGACGCCTAGAACTATACTTGTCAGGTTCTCTTGCCTGCAGAGGGTTGCATGTGATTTACGTTCTGTCAGTGGGATGCATTCACATAAGGTTTGCAAGGAGGAAAGGAAACAGAAGACATTTTCTTCTTCCTCCAGCACTGGCAACAGATATATGGACTTCGCACAAATGAGTTTTTTTGACAGCCTCTGCGTTTCCCTGCCATTCACTCATCACAGGATGTGAAAAAACTGTGAAGTCAGCAGCAATTTCCTGTAGGTTCCTGACCCTTAGGTGACAGCACTCTGACTCTGGACCACCGGAGTACAGCAAAATTGAAAATTGATGGCTGATCCCCTGACTTTCACACTTCCAGGCTTTGCAGTGGCTTGTAAGCACCCAAATCCCTGAATCAAATTATATAAAATTTCTGTTTTCCTGACTGAACCATGACTGATACAACTTATCCCCTTTAATCATTTACTTCTAATTATAATAGTAATACATGAAGTATAAGAAATAAAATTAAAGCAACTATGACACCCACTCAGATATTACCCAGCTATTGATATATTTCATCCCACTTCCTTTTCTATACAACACAATTCCAGCCCTAATTCACTTCAACATACACATAGGATAATTTGACACCCTAGAGCTCCTCTCCTACAATGACTTTGTTCTACACCTTACGTCAGTCACTCACTCCCATGGCCATATCCACAATGACCTTGTCATTACCAATAACTGCAACCCTTCCATAAACTCACTTTCATGCATCCTACTCCCTGACCACCATCTACATTTCCAGCTTACAGTCCCTGATACCCAGGCTGGATTAGTATTAAGACCCTAACAAGACCTTCAATTCACTGGTCCTACAAAGTTATTCACCCATTGATATCTCCTCTTCCCTCTTTATCCAGCATGTTCTATGGCAAAAATATAATCAATTCACTTGCTTTTATACTGCCTAATCTACCTCTCTCTTACTTCAAAACCGCAACACTAATTAAATCCAAAGTTCTACCTACATTAACGCCTACCCCTGTATAGGTGAATGAAACTGGAGAAAAACATACCATCAACAATAACTAGACTCACTTTAAGTCCATAAGTATGATTTCAAACTACCTTCAGACTATGTCCAGAGCCTGGTTCTCTCCCACCCTGTAATTACTCCTACATTCCTTATTCTTTCGCTTACCCTTATCTCATAATACTCACCACACTAACTTACAATTTAACTTATTTATATCTTACATTTGTTACTCATTGCCTGTTTTTTCCTACTAGAATACATGCATAATAAGATCAGAATTTTTTTTTTCAGTTTCGCTCAATGATGTACCTTCCTCAAGTGCCTAAAAGAGCACCTTGACAGTGTTTAATAAATATTTATTAAACAGCTTCACATACATTTTGGCATGTGTGCTTTTTGAGAGGGGAGGTAGTGCCTTATAGCATGAGCAGGTTAGAAAATAAGAATCTACAATCCTTTTCTACCATCGTTTCTCTTCTTCAAGACACTCCTTTTGCTACCTTTAAAAGAAGAATGTTGCAGACACTATTGGTGCCCACCAATCAACCATCCAGCACACACCTATGGTTTCTTACTGTAAGCACCCCCAAGACTCTCTGCCCAAAGGCTTTCCCTGGCCACAGAGGTAAATTTTGCTACACATAGAGTAGGCAAGAAGTGCCAAGGAGTTAAGACCTGGAGCAGTCCTCAATTGGTGTCTCAAGGTGGTTGCTGGACAAATATCTCAGTTTCCTCTCCCTTCAGGTAGGTAACTCTGAGGCATGTTCTACCACAGTCTTCCCACTTGCCCACGGTGGTATCCTAAGCATTGATGCACTCTGTGTTGGCTTCCTCCCCTTTCCTGTCTCATTTTCCACTTTTCATTCCCTAGGATCACCATCCAAACAACTCTCATTCAAATCTTTGTCCCAGTGTCTGCTTTTTGGGAGAATCCAAACCAGAACAAGGCATTTAGATGAAAGTTTGGCAAAACCACGTATTACACAGGCCCCTAAGTTTCCAGAGAGGTACTCAGGAGCTCACATAAAGTAGTAGAGACCAAAGAGTAGCAATTCAGAAGCATCTCAAAACCTATCCAATGCAGTTTTATTTCCATCTGTTTTATACATATTGAGCTTCCTCAGAATATTTCTAGAAAATAAAACATAATAAAGTTTCCCCTGCAAAGTATAAAACTTTGGAAACTATGAGACTAGATGATCTCTGGTGATCTTGGAGACCCTTTTTATAGTTCTAATATTTGCTTCTTCTATCAACATTTTCGTGAGTATTCAGACTCAAGGAAATTTTCCACATTTAGCTTTTGCTATAAGGTTGTTAACAAGGTTTCTCATGGAGGTGTTCCAATTGGAAGGTTTGCCAGTAAATTAGAAATGTATCCATCTGGGCTCTTTTCAGCATCCTCACACCTGTTTGGGTGCCACAGCCTGGAGAGGGTCGCCTATCTTCTAAAAAGAAGAGTGCCACTGTCACCCATAGGACCCATTTCTCTCCCCGTTCCTCTTGCCCCACCCTGAGGGGCAATGATAGCTTGGCTGAAGGATGAATGGCTTGAAAGGAAAATCCTGCTCCCCTGCTTTTTCCCAGGTAGAAACAGGTCAAGTATTTGACATTTTGCTTGGCAGTTGAGCCGCTAGTGACATCCCAACGGGGAGCTGGCATTTCCAACAGGGTCTTACTGTGCAAGGGAGGGTTATTTGTTCATAATAAACTAGATCATGTTTAACTTGCCTGTAGGGTATATCAATATGGACAAAAATATGTTAATAATTGCATTCCCTACTCCTCAACACTAACAGCCTTGCTGCTGCTATCTGCTTGAATCCATCAGCACCAATCACATTAAGCCCTTTATCCCTGATGTTATCACTTACTCTAGGAAACCCCAGGTTCCAAGATCACTCTTCATTGCCCATATTGTAATCTTTATAAGGCTCTACACACTCCCTGTTCCTTCTCCTCTTCTACCCATCCCCAACTCCTGAAACCAGTCCATCTGCTGGGCTGTCTGGACTTCAGTCATCAGTGTAGTCCTCTCTCCCTCTACCTCTCCCTCTCCCCCTCCCCTTCCCCCTCCCCCTCCTCCTCCCCCTCCCCCTCCCCCTCCCTCTCCCTCTCTGACTCTAAGGCTTTCCTTACAATCTTGTTCTAACTGAAACCTGTCTCCTGTGAGAATACTACTTCCCTGAAGCCCCGCCAATGGAGCCTGATTGTGTTTCTGCAGCCATCACACCAATGGACCTGGAGCGAAGTGGGTGCCCTCCTTGCTCTTCATTGCCATTTTTATTCTCCCTCCCTCTTCCCTAGAAATCTCTAGCTTTGAATCTCAAGTCATCATATTATATCACATGCAATCCCTTACTTACTGTCATCCAGCCCCTCCCTACAACCAACCCCACCTTGTTTCTCACCTTTTGGTTCACTGTCATTCTAATACTACTCCTGTTTTACTTTTTGGCAATTTCAACACACATATAAATGATCCCTCCAACACCCTGTCCAATATATTCCTCAATTTCTTATAGTATTCTCTGTAATCTTGTCCTCCATCCTAACTCCATGGTCATATGCTAGACCTCATCATTACTGATTATTGAAATACTCAACCTCCAAGTACCATATCATCCCACCTGACAGACAGCATCATCTCGATCTGCTGTATCTTCTCACTTATTAATATGCACAAACATATTCCTATCTCAAGTTAATCCCTCCCATTTCACACTAAACTCCACTCCCTTAGACCATCCAAGGACTTCTCAGAAATTTCCCCCTCATTGATGTTTCTCCATCTCTACTGAATCTTTCTGATCAGAACAAAGCATGCCATCATGTTTTCCACCTTAGAAATGCAAAAGCTGTATATTGACTCAC
This sequence comes from Macaca nemestrina, assembly GCF_043159975.1. Classification (NCBI taxonomy): domain Eukaryota; kingdom Metazoa; phylum Chordata; class Mammalia; order Primates; family Cercopithecidae; genus Macaca; species Macaca nemestrina. The sequence continues at coordinate 147,128,350 of NC_092131.1, read as the reverse complement.
TTTCCACATCAGTTATCACCCAATTTCTGTCCATCCTTTTGCAGTAAAACTCTTCAAAAGGGTTCTCTGTAATTTATGTTTCTAACTCTTCTCTTTTTACTCTTGCTTACACCCACTCAAATCAGCTCCTCTTTGTCTATATCACTCCACCATAACCGGTCTCAAGTGGGTCACCAAAACTTCCATGTTGCTGAGTCTGATGGTCAAATCTTAGACCTCATCTTACTTGACTCATCAGCATTTCACATAGTTTATCATTCCTTCTTCCTCGATACTTTCTTCACATCATCTCCAGGCTATCATCATCTCTTGATTCTCCTCCCACCTCACTGCTCCCTCCTTCTCAATATGTTTTTCTGGCTCCTCATTTTCTCCCTGAACTATTAATGTGGGTGTGGGGGCAGGGGGGGCAATGCTCAGTCTTTGGTGAAAGTCTCTATTCCATCTTTATTCATTCCTTTGGCAATCATCCAAGTTATACTGTTTTTGAATACCATCTTTGTGCCAATGGCAATCAAGTGAATCTCTCCATCTTAAGATTAACTGATTAGTAACCCTAATTACATTTGTGAAATCCTTTGCCATATGATGTAAAATATTCACAGGCAAGATATCTCATCATATTGATTGTCCCAGGATTAGGGTAGGTGATATGGTTTAGCTGTGTCCCCACCCAAATCTCATCTTGAATCATAGCACCCATAATCCCCACATGTCATGGGAGGGACCCAGGGAGAGGTAATTAAATCATGGGGGTGGGTTTTTTCAGTGCTCTTCTTGTGATAGTGAATAAGTCTCACAAGATCTGGTGGTTTTACAAAGGGCAGTTCCCCTGCACACACTCTCTTGCCTGACACCATGTAGGACGTGCCTTTACTCTTCCTTTGCCTTCCGCCATGACTGTGAGGCCTCCCCAGCCATGTGGAACTGTGAGTCCATTAAACCTCTTCCTCTTTACAAGTTACCCAGTCCTGTGCATTTCTTCATAGCAGTATGAAAATGGACTAACACAGTAGGAAATCCATGGAAACAGGGCGTTTTTAGAACTCTGCCTCCTATACCTATTGGACATCTCAAATTCGGCAGGTCTACAACTGAATTTCTGCTGTTCTATCACAAAACCTCCCTCATCCTCAGCTCTTCCCATCTCAGTTGCTCAGGTCAAATGCCCTGATGTCATTTTTGACTCCTCTCTCTCACACATGCCACATCAAATTTATCAGCAAATCCTGTTGGCTCTATGCTCAAAACATATCTAGAATATGACCACATCCTACCATTTCCATGGCTAATGCCTCTCAAACCACCCTCCTCTCTTGCCTTGTTTATGCAGTAGCACCATATTGGCGTCTCTGCTTCTTCCTTTCTCTCCACCATCTCTGTACAACACATCAGCTGGATAGATCCTTTTGAAACCCAGATCAAACCATCTTCCTCCAGTTTAGTTAGATAAAAAGCCAGAATGCTTACAATCCTTATAAGGCTCTCCATGATCTGTACCTCTTTCCTTTACCTCTTTGACCTCAATGCTTATTACTCTCCCTCTCAGTAATTCTGGTAATTACTTTCCAAGTAATTTGGTTTCCTTACTGTACCTCAAACATGCCAGCCATGCTCCACCCTGGTCCTCACACTGGCTATTCCCCTGCCTACAGTACTTTCCTTTCAAATGTAGAACTAGCAAGCTCAATAAGCCCAAGTCTCTTCTATCATGTCACCTGCTTACCATTTTCTCCTTTTCTTTCTCCCAAAGCTAATGCCGCCTCTTGATCCCAACGAAGTACTTGGTGGCAACTTCATAAAAGCTGACATCTCATACCATCTTGACATCAGGCTCTGGCAAGGGGTAGAATGAAATGGTAGAAACCTAGAATGCTCTTTGCCTATAGAAAAGCCAGGTATCTCCAAGTTCTAGGGAATCTGTCACATTAAAAATAGTTTTTATTTATAAAGTGCTACATATATCACCTAATTTAAATCCCATGTATTCATTTAAGAAATATTTTCCAAGTGTTTGGTCTATGCCACGCACTATTTTAGGCATGGCTACCAGGTCCAAGAGATATTATTCCTTCTTAATGAATGACTTAACCCAGACTCAGAAAAATTACATGATTTTTTTCCCAAGCTCATACCAAGTCATTTGATGGCAAAGCAAGGACTCATAGACAAGGGCTCCTAACTCATGGTCATCTGTCCTACTACACAACCTTTCTGCAAACTATACATATTTTTCACCGAAACTATTCAAGATAAATTGCTTTATTTGAAAATAAAAGTTTACCGAATCTCTAGACTCTGAGATACCATTCTCTATACTCTATAGTATTATTTTAAAAGATCAGGAAAATAAAAATAGCTAGATGGCTCAACTCTAGTTAGTTGATATTATGCTTAGGAAAATGAAAAAATATGGTTTCTTAATAAAAATAAGAGGGAGGAAACGAGAACCAGAGCAGAGGAACTGAGAAATCCAAGTGCCTTTGGCACCCTCAGAAAACAAGTCTCACTTGCTTCCCCTCCCAATACAAAGATGATGCTGGCAGTGACTTAGGCAACCTTCACCTCTTCCTATCAAAGCATCCAATCTGCTTTATTTCACAAATGCTTATGATATACCAGTCACTGTTCTAAGTGCTTTACAAATACTACCTTAAGAAGTCACCAAATTGCTCAAGCATCATTTTAAACACATCGTCCTCCTCAGAAACCTGCAATGCTTCCAATTGCCTCTCAAACTGAAAACTCCTTATCGGGAGTCTCAAACAGGAGAATGCATGAGAAACTTATGGGATAAGTATGAAATACAATTTAAGGGGAGGTTTCAACTTCTCTACTGGTTGATTTGACATTTCCCTCCACTCCAGAACACCTCTGTGTTCTAGTCAAGTAAACACTCTTACTTTTTTTTTTTTTTTTTTTACCAAATTTATCTCCTCTAATCCTGACACTTTGATATATTCTAATATTTTCTAAAACTCTCTGGGCTCATTAAATTTCTAAGATCCTTCCTATAAGAGGATCATAATACATTTGAGAAACTGGGGCTTTTGGAGGTCATCTAGCCCAACTCTTAAAGATAATGAAATGGGCCTAGAAAATTAAAACAATCTTTCCCATTGATTAAGAGAAAAACTGAAACTAGACACTGACTTCTAATCCTTGGCCATTTTCACAAAGAGGAAAATGAGCACATCCTGATGAACAAACAGCAAACCTAAGCACAGAAACATCTAGATAGCGCGAGTTTTAATTTGGTCAAAATGGATTTGTTGACAAGTAAAAATCATTTTTGCTTTAAGACAATTTGTAATTTTCATTTTCTTTTTAAGAATTTCTACACCATGCTGTGTAGAAGTGCTGATTTATGTGCTGTATGCTATATTGATCCAAAAGGACACTGCCAAGGTCTACTTTAATCTATAATTAAAGAAGAAAGTCTCCGAAGCCATTTTCTGAGAAGTTAATTCCTGCTACCTCACGTGGTGCGCTTTCACAATCAAATGCCTTACCATAGTTTAAGGAGATGCTTTATCCTTTTCACCACTTCTACTAAAAGAGAAAAACTGTGTTTAAAATAAACATCTGGTTATTTGAAATAACCTTTCACATTTATACACCCTCAGGGTTTGCTTAAGAACATTGCTGGTTGACAGGAAAAAGACAAGTTCATTGTAAATCTTTCTCCTTATTCTCTCTTCTGTTAAGTGAGTCGTTCCTGATTTTTTTTTTATAACAGCCAATTTAAATTCAGCAATTGTGTTCCTTCCTGACACAAAGAGCAACAGTAATTACACATTAAGGAAAGATTGAGCAGAAACACAATCTAAAGCTCATTTAAAATTGCATGGAATTTCATCAAATTCAATCACAGGAGCAGCACCTCCCACTTCCCTGGTCCATGAGCCCATTTCTGGCTACACAAGATCCCTTCCCTGGTCTGACTCTCATATCCAGCCCACTGTCCGGTGCTTACCAGGCTGCCCACACACCTCAGCGCTGCCCCCTTTGTGCTCTTTGGAACTGTTCCTTCCCAAACCTTCTGCTCTCCCCTCCTCAAGGGCTTCTTCACATATCCTCTGTACCTCCCTCTCTGTTAGCTCACTATCTCCTGCCATTTCCCGCCCTCTCATTTCTTCCATTTTCTCCCTCATCACTTCTGTCATAGAATCACGGCATCATACAGTTGACACCCAAATGAAGCTCTTTCCAATCTTGGAATCCTTTCCACAATGTGCCCTCCAAATGACTGTCCAGCCTCAAGCCCACAGGTATCTTTTTGAATTCTTTCACCTGCATCTTTCTGGGTCGACAGTTAATGAGTGGAAATCCCTCCCTACATGACAGCCCAGACCTCAGTCGTCTTTCTAGACTAAACATCCCAGTCACAGGGCTTCCAATATCTTCACTTCCCAATTCCCCTGGAGAACATCCCCTTCACCAGAATCTGCACAAATCCACACAGATGTCAAAGCCGATTCTGCAGCCTCGTTGTAGGAACACATCCACTATTTAACCTTAATCACTTGCGCTCCTCTGAATTCCCACTCTTAGTGTCTGGGCCTCATACTGTTGGACTTAAAATGATTTACAAGTCTCCAGTCTTATCTTGTGTGCTAGGCATATTCCCACAGCAAGATTACAAATTCCTTGAAGGCACAGACCATGATTTATTTCTCTTTTACGTCACCCAGAGCAAAGCCAGGCTCACACAGGGAGCTTCGCACAATACTTTCTGCTATCTCAATAGCCAGCCTCAGGCACTGTCGACTCGGGGTCTTACACTCTGGCTCCTGGTGTGTATATTCTAAGAAAGAGCAAGACTGTTTTTGTTCTGTGGCTGGGGTGAGGAAATCTCTTTCTCCCCAGTTCTAGCCAATAAGTATTATCTAGACCATAGGATGATACATCTGGCTGTGTGGCAGAATTATTATCAGGGAAAGGTTTAAAAAAAAAAAAAACTGGATTATCTGGCCTTGACATGGACCTCCTGTATTAACCCCTCTAGGGGTGGGATCTGGGATGTTGTTTGTAAGGTACCCCTGCCCCATGGGATGCCCACACAACCTGTCTACTCAGCAATATTTAGAAACCTCCAGGTCATTTTGCCTCCAGTGACAAACCCTACTTATGTTTTGAATCATTTATTTATGGGAAATGATATTTCCCCAACATAATAGTAATGATATTCCAGTGTGGGAGGTTTGTTAGCAAGGGAGAAGATGGAAACAGAACAGGTGAGAGACAGACAGAGAAGCTGAAGAAGGCCATGGTTTAAAAAAAAAAAAAAAAGACAAAAAACACTCAAGCAGGTTGTCACAGCAAGAGGCTAGTGGAGGACCCGGGGATTAATCTCAGCTCACTGCAAGCTCCGCCTCCCGGGTTTACGCCATTCTCCTGCCTCAGCTTCCGAAGTAGCTGGGACTACAGGCGCCACCACCACGCCCGGCTAGTTTTTTTTTTTTGTATTTTTAGTAGAGACGGGGTTTCACCGTGTTAGCCAGGATGGTCTCGATCTCCTGACCTCGTGATCCGCCCATCTCGGCCTCCCAAAGTGCTGGGATGACAGGCTTGAGCCACCGCGCCCAGCCTATTTTCTTTATCCAATTCCTAAAAATGATCTTTTTTCCTTCTTTGAGACGGGGTCTTACTCTGTAGCCCAGGCTAGAGTACATAGCACAATCATAGCTCACTGCAGCCTTGAACTCCTGGGCTCAAGCAATCCTCCCACCTCAGCCTCCCAAGTACCTGGGACTACAGGCATGCACCACCATGCCTGGCTAATGTTTTTTGCTTTTCGTTTTTGTTTTTTTTGTAGATACAGGGTCTCAATATAATTACCCTGGCTGGTCTCGAACTCCTCGACTCAAGTGATCCTCCTATCTCAGCCTCCCAAGGTGCTGGGATTACAGGTGTGAGTCACTGCATCCAGCCTCTATGGTTATTCTGAACCTTGAAATGGAAGCAGCAGAGAAACAGAAAACATGGCTTGGCCATTCATAGCAGGTTCCACAGAAGCATGTGGTAAACAGGGAGAGTAAGTGGAACTGTGTTCAAATCCCTGCTGTTCTTACCAGCCCTGTGGCTTGGCCAAGTTCATTTTTCTTGTCTATAAATCACATAAAATAGAGTCATGAGGATTAAACAAGAGGACGTCTGAAAGCACATAGGTAGTATCTGACGGAAGTGATTTCTCTTCCACTCAGATCTAAGATGATGCTCCTTCCTCTAGAGCCCAGTGAAGTACAACTGTGTGTTTCGTATATGCTATATTGGAAATGTTTTTTTCAAGTAGCCAGACTTCAGACGATATTAAAACAGATCACAGCAAAACAAAACATTAAGACCCAGCACACAGATTTCTTTACTTTTCTAAACCTAAGATTTAAAAATCGGACAAGTTAAAATTTGCAAATCACTCTGATTCATGACATTGAGTGGAAGACCGTTTATTCCATTTTATCAGCTGTCAGCATTCCGACTATGGGCCTGCCTCGTGTCCCCGCAAACTCGAATGTAGTGCTTCCAAGATGACGATAAAAGGCATTCACTTGCCATCTTTGTGCTACCTTTCAACTAAAAGCTTAGCAAAGACTACAGCTAACTGCATTACTTACCACACGTGATTACCGACCCGCATTTTTTACACATTATCTCACTCAACCCTCTTAACAACCCTGTAAGTTAGATGCTATTATTTTCCCCATTTTATAAATACGGCAGCTGAGACTTGCAGGCATTAAATAACCGGCCCAGAGCAAGTAAAAGTAGCACCAGGACTCAAAGCCAGCCCAAAAGCCCCAACTTTTAATCAAAGCGTTCTACTGCCTTATTTTCCTCTTCGTTCAGTCAACAAAACCCAATTAAATGCCTCTTACATGCTGAGCACTGTTTTAAGCAAATTAAAGGATAGAAAGATGAATCAGTCATGGCTTTTTCCTTAAAGGAACTTAAAATATAGTGGGAAAAATATAAGAAGAAGAAGAATAGGACAATGACAATTATAGCCAACACATAAAGCATTTATCGTGCCAGGAACTATTCTAAGCACTCTAAATAGCAGTATGTTAAATTTATGTAATCCTCTCCACAAGCCTGTGAACTACCGATTTTACAGATGCAGGTACCAATGTACCAGTCAGTGTATGTACCGATTTTACAGATAAGCAAACTGAGGCATAGAAAAGCGAAGTAAGTTTCACAAGGGCACACAGCTGAAAACTAGTAGAGTTAGGACTTGAACACAGGTAGTTTCACTCCACTGACTGTGCACTATGTATACATACCAATGATCCAAGGGGAAACATGGTATTTACGCTAGAAAGGCACAAGTACAATTCTGCCACAATTAAAGAAAGAAAGATACTATTCTAGCTGAACAATCTGCAAAGTTCTCGTGGAGGAAGAGACTCTTGACCTGGACCTTGAAGGATAAATTGGGGACTTTCATAGGCCAAGAGAAGGGCATTCTAGACAGAAGCTATGAACAATAGGACCTAAGAGGACAATCACAATGTGGATGGGGAACATAAAACATCAGTGCGGTTACAGCATCAGGCATGCAGAGAGTGGGAAATAGGTAGTAACGGTGGTTAAGGTTAGATTTCTTCTCCCTTTGTTTTGCCTTCTGGGAAAAATAGAACCTGATTCCCTAATCAGCCAAAGTTGAATTAAGTTTTCTGTCCTGATCTCTCTAAAAGAGGCAGGGAACATTCACTTCCTATCTCTTTGGTTCTTCATTCCTGTAGCTGGAGCTGGCAGTATAACAAATAGTTTAAGAGCGCAGATGTGAGAGCCAAGTAGATTGGATTCAAATCTGGTCTCCACCACTTACTAGCTATGTGATATTTGGTAAGTCACACATCCTCCCTGCCTCATTACTCTATAAAATGGGCATGATAAAATACTTTATAGTATTATTCTGATGATTTAAGAAGATGCAACTTGTTAAAGCACCTAATACCTTGCTTGGCGCATGACTCTCAATAAATATTAGATTCTAGTATTATTATTGTATTTGTCATTAATTTTTCCTTTTTCAGCTCGTTCTCTTCACAAGCCTAAGGTATATTTATACATGCCTGGAAAATACTCAAAATATTTAACAATCAATGTAGCTTAGGCTCTGACCAATCAGACTCTGGCCATGAATGGCATGTATATATACAGTGGTATGCTGGCTGAAATATCAGCCCTGGCAATACAGAAATTTCTGAAAGTGACCATTGAGATGGTAAACACAGTGAAGCACCAGCTTATTGGACAAATGCAAACTACACAATGGGAGATAAGAGGAAATAAGAACTAACATGATTATTTTAAACATGGTTATTTTATCTACCAGGTCCTTTGAGAAAACATCCATGGACCCCAAAGGATGCAACAGTATAACTTAATTAGTTTTAAAGATCTATCTGAAAGAGTTCCATGGCAAAGATTGTATAAAACAACAATAACAACAACAAAATATACTAGAAGTCCAGGCAGGATAGGGAAAGAACACAAAGAACATAATAAATTTTGTTCATTTTTTAGTATTTTTTTAGTAGACTAAAAATAATACTGCAGCAACATGTTTTTTAAAAGACATGAAGAAAGAGACACTTCTCTTGGGAGAAAAATTACCAGCAGAGTTCCCACCGAATTTAGTATTCAGCATTTTTACAAGAGATCTAGAAAAGCAATAGAGCCAAATTTGTGGAACTTAAGTTTTTCCAGTTTTTGAAATTTCAGTGAAATTTCAAACCAATAGAAAAAATTAATGTGAGTGAGATGAAAATTGGCAAGTGAACTTCAATGTGGACCAGTATGAAAGACATCTGTTTAAAGAAAATGAACTCAAATATACCTATAAGTTGATAAACTTCAAATTGTGATTAGATACAAAACAAATCCAAGAATCATAATAGACTAAAACGATTTCGAAGACAGCAGTTCAACATCTTTGTCTTGACAAAAAGGCCAAGAAAATATTGGAAAAAATTGGAAAAGTCTTGAAAATGTTAAAGGATCATACTACCCTTACATAAAAATCTACCATCTGAACCAAGAATCCCATGCACATTTCTACATCTTATGAAGGACATAACAGCTCCAAAAAAAAAGGTTTGGCCGGGCGCGGTGGCTCACGCCTGTAATCCCAGAACTTTGGGAGGCCGAAGCTGGCGAATCATGAGGTCAGGAGATCGAGACCAACCTTGCTAATACGGTGAAACCCTGTCTCTACTAAAAATACAAAAAATTAGCCAGCAATGGTGGCAGGGTCTGTAGTCCCAGTTACTCAGGAGGCTAAGGCAGGAGGCGGAGCTTGCAGTGAGCGGAGATCACACCACTGCACTCCAGAGTGGGCGACAGAGTGAGACCCCATCTCAGAAAAATAAATAAATAAATAAAATAATAAATAAATAAATAAATAATAAATACAAAAATTAGCTGGGTGTGGTGGCAGGCACCTATAATTCCAGCTACTCGGGAGGCTGAGGCAGGAGAATTGCTTGAACCCAGGAGGCAGAGGTTGCAGTGGGCCGAGATTGCGCCACTGTACTCCAGCCTGGGCAACAGAGCAAGACTCCATCACAAAAGAAAAAGAAAAAAAAAGTTTAAAGTAGAAAACTTAAAAAGCACCTGTATATAGTTAAAATTTTCTTGTTTCTTAATTTTTGAACCTCAAGTGCAATGACGAGTTAAAAAGAATACTGTTACTACAATGGTTCTAAGTCACTTTTAATTCAATATGTTCTTTAATTCATGGCATTCTATCATCAACATTCTTGTCAAACCCTCTATTTTATTTTTCCCCTTTGTCCTCAGTCTCCTCCCCCACTCTGCTTAACACCTGGTTTATACACCTGGGTTTCTCAAATGTGGCACAATTGACATTTTGGACCAGAACATTCTTTGTTTGGAGGTTGTCCTGTGCAAGGAAGAATGCTTCACAATGCCTCTGGCCTCTACCACCAAGATACCAGTAGTACCTATAGTGAGTGAAAATGTGTCCCTCCCACAAGGTATGTTCAACTCCTAACCCTTAGTTCACATACTATGAATGTGACCTTATTTGGAAATAAGGTCTTTACTAATGTAATTAAGATGCAAGTTAAGATAAGGTCATACTGAACAATGAGGGAAGGCAGCCAATAATCTCTTTGACTTACTGATTTCATTTTCTTTGGATATATACCCAGAAGTGGGATTGTTGGACCATATGGTAGTTCTGTTTTTAATTTTATTGAGGAAACTCCATACTGTTCTCCACAATGGCTGTACTAATTTACATTCCCATTAACAGTGTGCAAGGATTCCCTTTTCTCCATATCCTCACCAACACCTGTTATCTCTTGTTTGTTTGATAATAGCCATTCTAACAGGAATGAAGTGGTCGCTCACGTGGTTCGGGTTTGCATTTCTCTGATGATTAATGATATTGAGCACCTTCTCATATACTTGTTGGCCATTTTTATGTCTTCCTTGGAAAAATGTCTATTTTTGCCCATTTTTGAATCAGGTTATTGGTTTTTCTGCTGTTGAGTTGTGTGAGTTCCTTACATATTTTAGATATTAACCTCTTATCAGATACATGGTTTGCAAATATTTCCTCTTATTCTGTATGTTGCCTTTTCATTCCTTTGATTCTTATATTGTAGCATTATTCACAATAGCCAAGATATGGAATCAACTTAAGTGTCCATCGACAGACAAATAGATAAAGAAAATCTGGGGAAAAAAATACATACACACACACACACACACACACACACACACACATATGGCTGAATATCATTCACCATAAAAAGAAAGGAAACCCTGCCATTTGCAACAATGTAGATAAATCTGAAGGACAGTATGCTAAATAAAGTAAGCCAGACACAGAAAGACAAATAATCTATGATCTCACTTATATGTGGAATCTACAAAATCGAACTCATAGACATAGAGAATACAGTGGTGGTTGCCAAGGGCTGAGGGGTGGGGGAAATAGGAAGATGCTGGTCAAAGGCTACAAACTTTCAGTTACAAAATGAACAAGTTCTGGGATCTAATGTACAGCACGGGCAGCAACGGATGTGTCAATTAGGTCGATTGTGATCATCACTACACAATGTACACATACATCAAATCACCACATTTTACAGCTTGAATATATAAAGATACACATATAAAAGGTGGGGGGAAAAGATGAGGTCATACTGGAATAGAATGGGCCCTTAATGCAATATGACCAGCATCCTTGTAACAAGAGGAGGAGACACAGAAGTAACACAGAGAAAATGCCACTGTGCGAAGACATAGACGCATGCAGGGAATACAGCTGTGTGGCAATGGAGGCAGACACTGGAGTAAAGCAGCTGCAAGCCAAGGAATGCCAAAGATTCCCAGCGACATCCCAGACCCTAGGAGAGAGGGCAGAGCCCTGCGACAACTCTGACTTCCAACTTCCAGCCTCCAAAATTGTGAGAGAATAGATGGTTTTAAGTCACCCAGTTTATAGTAGTTCATTACAGCACCCCTAGGAAATTAATATAAACATTCCCAGTTGCAACAACCAAAAAGCCTTCGGACATTGTCTAATGTCTCCTGGGGAGCAAAATTGCCCCCTGCTGAGAACCACTGGTGTGAGGGACATGTCAGCTAATTTATTTTATATTTTTAGGAACAGAATTTCTAGAGCAAGGATATGTTGATTTTTAATTCTTGCCTATCTGATTGGTATAGTAGAGTAACTTTAAATCTTAATTCGTACATATCTTCATATACTTGGTAGAATTTGGACTTCCTCATCCATACATTTCCAATTCATAAGCTTTGTCTACTTTTCCATTAGATATTCTGCCTTTTGCTTCTGGGTTTTCAAGAGTTCCCTGAATATTCTTGGAAGTCATCTTTTATGAGTTTCATATATTGCAAATATCTTCTGGCTTTTCCCTCAATTGTTGACTCTATCAATTTTTCACCGTAAGGTTTAGGTTTAAGAGTACCAGATAAGAGGCACTTTCTATTCCAAAGATATTTATCAACATTTAATTCCATTAGCTTTAAAATGTTCTACCTGTGTTTTTTAATTATCTGTAGTTTACCTTTGTGTATAGTAATTGTTGGAGTTAAACTTTGTGTATAGTAATTGTGTGTAGTAACTGTTGAAATTAAGCTTTATTTTTCTTTGCATAGGGAGCAGATTTTCTCAGTACCATCAACGAAGCAATCCATCACATCCCATTGCTTTGTGGTGCTGCCTTTATCCTAGATCAGGGTCCCATATACGCAATTCTCTTCCTGTGTTCTTGACTGTTTTTATTGATTTTACTGTCTATTAATGTGCCACACCACATTGTTTTATTGCTATTAATTTGGTCTGTATCTTCATATCTGATAAAATATGTTTCTCCTCCTTGCGCATCTTTATTTCAAAATCAACTTAGCAATTCATAACTGACTTAGTATTCTGACATATAAATTTAGATTAAGCTATTTGTGTTCTCAAAGTTCTTCTGGGATTTTAAGTTAGAATTGCATTTAATTTGTAGATTAATTTGTGGAAAAGTGACAAACTTCCAATGTTAAGGCAGTCAACCATGAATATGGTCTTTTTCCAATTATTCAGATCTTCTTGACACCCTTCATTGAAATTTAAAAGGCCGAGTAAAATTTAAAAGGCAGGCTGAGCATGGTGGACCTACCATGGGCTCATGCCCATAATCCCAGCACTTTGAGGGGTTGAGGCAGGCAGATCACTTGAGGCCAGGAGTTTGACACCAGCCTGGCCAATATAGCAAAACCTTGTCTCCACTAAAAATACAAAAAATTAGCTGGGCATGGTAGTGCATGCCTGTAATCCCAGCTACTTGGGAGGCTGAGGCACAAGAATTACTTGAAGCCAGGAGGCAGAGCGAGATCATGCCACTACATTGCAGCCTAGGGAACAGAGCAAGACTCTCACAAAAAAAAATAGAATTGAAAAGGCACTACCTAAGTACCCAAAAAAAAATGTGATTAAGAATACATTCCTATAAAATAATTTTTACTTGTCTAATAAACTAACAATACTCATTATCTCCAAGGAATAGTAATGTCTGGGCCTAAAAATAAGTTAGGATGATCATCCAATAGTTAGTTAAAAGAAACTGATGGTGTGGTTGAGTACATGCTCTCTGAGGTTAGTGTCATGGACGGAAATCTCACCATCTGATATCATGCCCTCTGTTGTCAGTTGGCATTGTGGATTTCATATACAAGGATTTTGTGATCTGATTCAGTCAGACAAATATTATGCAAATGGAAGACTGCTCCAAGACCCTGGTCTCTCAAACCATATTCCCCTAAAGAAAGCGAGTTTGTGTAACTCTGGAAATAGGGATGCAAAAGAATTTGCTCCTTGCAAAGAAAGAATAAATGTCACCCATTTATTGAAGGGAGGAGAAAGGGGGCATTAAATGGGAGCCCTTCTCTGGTAAACATCTGTTCATTCTGTAGCTAATGTAGGGGAAGGAGACCTCACTTTCTGAAATGTTGTTTGGAATCCCAGAAGATACCGTGTAGTGGCAGAAATACATCCTTCTCTCCCTTCTCTCTACCCAATCCAGTCTCAATATCATAAAACGTGCATAGTACTTTCTTCGAAGGCTTCCTGACAGTTATTTGTGCTACTGACCAATATTTCCCCTATGCTGTCAACCCACCATGTACTTTTGTGCCTTTGCTTCCATCTGTCTGGAAGGCTCTTCCCTCCCACTCCACCTCCTACCAACCAGGCAAACTCCTATTTACTTATCAAGGCCCAGCTCAAATGCTATCTCCTCTCTGTAGCTTTTCCTCATCTTCTCATCCTCACAGACAGAATTAATCAATCCTTTATTTATGCTTCCACAGAAGTTTATGTATTTCCCCATTCATCTCACTGGATTTTCATTAACTGTTTAAATTAATTAATATATGTAATATCCTTAAAATAGTGTTGGGTTCATGTAGCCATTATATAAGCATTAGATACTGTTAGCATTGTTAATATTATCATTATAATATTCTGTATATATGACCCTCCTGCTAGCACTTGGAGTTTCTCAAGGGCTGGGACTATGTCTCACACATTTTCATTTCCCCAGTGCCTGGCACAGGATGTGGCATACAACAGGAACTTGAAGCTGTTCATTCTAGGCTGAACACTCACTCGTGCCTGTAATCCCAACACTTTGGGAAGCTGAGGAGGGTGGATTGCTTGAGCCCAGGAGTTCAAGACCAGCCTGGGCAACATGCTGAGACCCCATCTCTACAAAAGATACAAAACTTATCTGGGCATGGTGGCACATACTTATAATCACAGCTACTTGGGATGCTGAGACAGGAGGATCACTTTATCCTGGAAGGCAGAGGTTGCAGTGAGTTGCTCAGGCTGAAGTGCAGTGAGCCACTGAGCTCTAGCCTAGGTAACAGAGCAAGACCTAGTCTCAAAAGAAGGAAGGAAGTGGGGGAGTGGGAAAGTGAGGGAGGGAGGGAGGGAGGGAGGAAGTGAGGGAGGGATGGAGGGAGAGAGGGAGGAAGGGAGGGAAGGAGGGAGGGAGGAAGTAAGGAAGGAGAGAGAGAAAGAGAGAAAGAAAAAAAATTGTTCATTGAATTAAGTTGCCTCAAGGCAGTGAGATTTATTGACCTTTCCAAGCTTATTCATTTTGAGCTAAATCTTTGACTTCTCTACCCCTCAACTGCTGTGGTCAATTGGGTGTTGTAGCCATTGCTAGTGAAAACATCTGGAACAATTGATACACACCCAATCTAAGGTGTACAAGGAAAGCACGCCAAACACCCTAACAGAACTCATCTTCGGTGGAAAAAGAAACCGTCCATTTTCTACTCGTTTGCTGCCAGCAAGTCTGAAAAGTCTTTGCCACTAAAATGCAATAAAGTTTGGTGGCTTTATTTCTAGCAGGTAGATAGTTAGATATTCATGGCTACTTCAATTTTCCCCAAAATCAATTGTTCTTGAGTCAATGAAAGAGGAAATGAATCACATGTACTAAACCAATATCCCCCAGTGACATTTTTTTAATTTGGAAGAATTAAATTTCTCTTCCCAAAACCAGGCATGTTTATAACCTAAGATGTCAATATATCATGCTTTCGACTGAGTCCATTTTCTGCTGAAATGAGTGTATTGCCCTTCTTTCTCAATTCAGCTCTGTGGAACTAGTCTTGATAAGTTGCTTTAGAAGAAAGAATATGTTTTAGACATAATACAAAATATATTTAAATAAATTAGAATACAAATCATATTCTAGAATACAAATCATATTTAAATAAATTAAAAACCTGAGCCAGCGTTCCAATCAGAAATGGAGTCTTACAGCTACCCAAAGGGCAGAGTGCCGATCTTGATACCTGTCAATGAAGTTGCACATATGCATTTTCATCCACCCTAAAAATAATCTGTTTTACTTCCTAATTGTGTCAGGAAGAAAGGGGAGCTATGGAGTGGTACAAGGTACCTGCTTTAACTTCAGAAACAGGTACTTTCCCAGCCATACTGGGCTCCCACTGCCTACTCAAGGAGCATTTCTAGGTGCTACATTAACCTACATGTTTCCCAACAAGCGAACGTACCCAGAGACTACCAGGAAAACCCAGGACACGAGGGTAAAAGGAAGCTTGATCCTCTCAGTTCTAGCTCTTGTTCCAATGCAGAAGCCAAATTGTTGTCAATGAGAACTTCATCAGCCCCGCTGTGCCCCGTAGGATCTCATCTTTTGTGAGCAGGAAGTCACTCAAGAAACTTGCATAATGTCAGTTGGCATTGGGGATTTCATATATAAAGATTCTGTGATCTGATTCAGTCAGACAAATATTATGCAAATGGAAGACTGCACTAGGATTATTACTTCAACCTATGCCAAACTTTTATTGCCCCCAAAATATTGAAGACTGTTAAGAAACATGCCCAACACATAGACATCAGAATTTATTCAAATGGTCAAGAGGCTAAAACTATCTCTGAGTATCCATTGAATTGATTCTACTTGAACTTTGGATTTAAAGTTTTCCAGCCTTTTTAGGTCCCTTCTCTACTACCCAGTGTCACTCTGTCCATTCAAGTTAAAAGAGAGCTGTAGGGTATAGCCATCAGGAATGGGAAATATCACCGCTCTCTCTCCCTGAAGCTCACTCTGTTTCTACCCTTTGGAAAGATGCATAGTTCAAGGAATATATACATACACATATACATACACACACACACACACACACACACACGAGTATTTCTGACTCACTAGATTGAAATCCTTCTACTATGATTACAGTTACAGAGGTAAAGCCCTAAAACTGATTCAATTGTTTTTCACAAAAGTCTTTATAAGACTTGTCAAAGACTGATGATGAAAAACAAGTGGACTTTGAGAGATGTGACATAAGTAGAATAGCCTGGGGGTTCTGGAGACAGTGTGGGCTGTGAGCGAGGGGTGGCTATTCACTTGCCTTCTGTAAAGAACCTGACAACAATCTGGTACCCTGAGCACTGGTATTTTGGGGAGGGTGAGGAGACAGATAACACCCTTGGAATGGACAAGAGTGGGTCCACAGTGAGCACCGGCAGGATGGAGAGTGGCAAGGCTTTTTCAAGCACCTTTGCATGTGTGATCAGTAGATGGGGCTGGTTCTATCAGTTGGTTATGGCATTTGACGGGCTAGCTTTTATGCATAAGTGAGACTTACCTAGGATTCACAGAAATATCTGTAGGAACGCGTTAAGAGACTAAGTTAATGTCAGGAAATGTTTCAAAAATTATTTTGGGCTGGGCAAGGTAGCTTACATCTGTAATCCCAAAGCTTTGGGAGACCAAGGCAGGAGGATCACTTGAAGCCAGGAGTTTGAAACCAGGATGGGCGACATAGCAAGCAAACTTTCTCTACCAAAAAAAAAAAAAAAAACATTAATTAGCTAGGTGTCGATTTTTAGTATGCCATGACTACAGGCAGATGGCACATGCCTATAGTCCTAACTAGTTGGAGGCTGAGGTGGGAGGATCGCTTGAGCCAGGAATTCAAGGCTGCAGTAAGTTATGACTGTACCACTTGATTCCAGCCTGGGTAATAGAGTAAGACTTAGTCTCAAAAAAATTATTTTGATTTGGGAATAATATAAATGTATATATTAATTATAAGTAATTATAATTATAAATTATATTATACATTATATATATAATGCAAATATAAATATGAGCTAGTTTGGTCATTGAAGGATAAGACCAGGAAACATTAGCGCACACGTAAATTTTAGGCATCCCTTGGTGGTTTTTACCCATAAGGATAACAGAGGGCATCCTTTTCCACACTTAGCAAGGATTTAGCCAGTTCAGGGATCTGGCCAGAGAATTTGCCATCTCTACATATCACAAATATGTCCCCAAATATCTTTATTACCATGTGCACTTAGCCCATATCACATGATATGATTATCTGATTATATGTCAGAACTTCTCAACACTGAAACAACTCATGATTTCAGAGTAGACACTTAAATTATTCCCAACTGTAATTAATCATGTGACAGACTAAAAGAGGAGGCAATAATTCATTAACTCTATTTGAAGTGATGTCTTGGGGATTTTTTGGCACCAAGAGCAGATCTATCCTATCTCAATCTATCACAGCTAAAAGGTAATATGTCATGGGATTGTTTGCAGGGCTTAAATAATTCAAAAGGATAAGTCTCTTGGGATATGATGGAAGAATTAAGTTTAACTTTATTTTAAAGCAAGTCATAAAATCTACTTTTGGATCTGCCAAGGTGGATGAAAAATCCATTTAAAATCTAACAACCAATCCAATAGTTTTTACAGCTAACAAGTTGATCTAACTCTGATAGCCCCTACCAAAAAAAAATCCTAGCTATTTACTTTTGGGATGAAAGGTAAGTTAGAATAAGAGAAACTAGAATCAGGGAGACAAGAGAAATGGCTGTTTCTTTAATCACATGGGGTGATAAGGATGAACTAAATCCATTGACCAGAATTCAGTTCAAGGGGCTGGTATCAGCAGCACTTCTTAAAAATAATAATAATAATGTTCTATCTTTACATTTAACTGGTTGTTCCACTGTAGCATGTTTCACTGGTATATATGTGTTATATACCAGTGATATAATGTTCTGATTTTGCCTGACTTTCAGTGTTCGAGATACATTTCTCTATTGATTGTAAACTCCCTTGTTTACTAAGTCTCAGAGAAGAAAGAAATGGATCTCATTAGATAGAAATTTATAGTCCTTTTGTGAAAAATACTCTTTGAATTCAAGTTCAAAGTATCTGTTCCTAAGACACCAATAAGGACAATAGTAGTGCCAATAACACGGTAAAGTAGCTGAAAATGAATCGGGAAAAAAAAAAAAGAGTATGAGTGGAAGAGGAAGGAGGGTTTTGTTTTAGCCACGCTGTGGGTGAGAGTTACAAAGACAACTACAAGCAACTAGAGATATATGAATAGAGGCTGAGAAAGAGACTGGTAACAAAAGTCTCAATTTGAAAGTCCTCAGCACAGAGGCTAGTTGAAACCATAGGAACAGATGAGATTTCCTTTCCAGGGATGATAGAATAGAGAAAAATAGCATCAAAGGCTATCAATGGTGCCTTAGGAAATGCAGAGAGGAAGTGGAAGAAAGCAGTGACATAGTGTCATTGACGCTGATGACGTAAAGACACCGTTACTCATGACAGAAGAAGTCTATGCATTCATGTACTTAGTTTTCAAGGGTCAAGGAATCTACTTATATTGGCACCAGTCCCTGAGGAGTGCAAAGGAGTGGAGTCCCAGAATACTCATGGTCAGAAGTTAATAAAGTGTGAGAAAAATATTTTGAGACAGATAGGAACAAAGCTGAGCCAAAAAAATAAAATGAAATAAACAGGAAAAGCTGGGGAGAGAAAAGAACAAATCAAAGTCTAAAGTCACAGGGAAAGGCCATATGCGCAGTAAAGATGACCCTTTGAACAAAATCAAAGATCCTAGGCAGATTGGGGGCATGACCAATGGCACCAAACACCATTTGGGGGTGTCAGTGAGAGCTGCAGAGATGCTTTACACTCCAGAGTAGACAGCCCTTGTTTGAACACACTTCTGAACGCTTCACAACACAGCAAACATAATGGTTAAGAGCAGCAGCTATAGCATCAGATGCACTTTGAGTCCTGCGTCTGTCACTTACACCTTTGGACTAATTACCTCATCTGACTTTCCATTTCTTCATCTATAAAATGGAGAGGATAATAGTGTCTATCATAGCACTTTAGCAAGAATTTGCTGTGATAAGTTGTGGGAAGCACTTAGCACCGCTCCTAGCTCATAGCAAAGGCTCAATAAAGCTATAAAACAGCCTAAACCTTACTTATTCCATTTCCCCATATGGAGAACCAAATTTCTCAAGTCAGTTTGGGAGAAACTCTTGTAAATAAAGCTCTGTGATGTGCTGAGCCATACTTTCATTTCCCCATACTCATGAAGTGGGGCACGCATCCACTAAGCCCTTCCAGGCTGAGGACAGCGTATTTTGCCTGAGCTCACTCTAATAAGCAAAGAACTGCCTGTGTCCTTTGATCTGGAAGGCGAGTGCTATAGTGGAAAACCTCGCGATAAGTAGGCACAGAATAAGTTATAAGTGTTCCCAAAGAGGTCATTACTGCCTTCCACAAAGTTTGAAGGTCTACATGAAAATCAGACGTGTCCATCTCCATCTCCAATCCCTTAGAGGTGAGGAAAGTGAGGCTCGAAAGATAAGGCCATTTGTCACATAGATGGGAAATAATGGGGCTGGGATTTAAACTCATATTGTTCTGGCTTCTAACCCTAAGCCCTTTCCAGGCAACCTTTAATATCATCATTGCTGGCCATAGAAAACAACTTTAAACTTTGAAAACAGCTCTTCCTGGCCTTCAGAAGCAAAGCAACTTCCCATGCATGGAGGTACAATAGTCCTTCCTATGTCTACACCTCCAAGTCAAGCTTTCTCTCCCACCCTCAGCCCTCATTCTGACAGAGATGCAGAATCATGCACTTGAGCTGGGAGGTTTTAGCAGCACTTAAGGCAACAGGGGAGAAGCCAGGGTGACAATAAGATCTCCAAATTCCTTGACCTTAAATCCTTTGACTTTACCAGTCTATCTATCCACAGGCCATGGACTTACAAATAATTTAAAAATGGGCTGCTGTGCCTGATCTTAAGTCCTAATGTGACCTTGGGACATAGCTTGTGCCTTATCCCAAGAATTCAAAGGCAGGTGGTAGAAGTTACAGTGGAGGTAGAAAAGAGTCAGTTTCTTGTGGAACTATTGAGAAATTTCTGAGACATAAGGACTTTTGCTTTGGTCATGTATTCAATTGATCAGACTTATCAAAAAGAGAAAAGAGATCTTCCTAGAAGGAGAGGGGTTTGTTTCACTAGAAGAGCAGGTTTATGTTTTCCTGAAAATTGATGTCATGGTACACATAAAACTGGTACAATCTGAATCAGGTTGATGGACTGTATCAATGTCAATTTCCTGGTTGTGATATTATATGGTAGCTATGCAAGATGTTATTGTTGGCGGGAAATGGGGAAAGGGGATATAGGATCCCTGTCTTATGTCTTACAACTGCGTGTAAATGTCTAATTATTTCAAAAGAGAAAGGTTTTTTAAAAAAAAAAGTCTGTTCATATCCTTTGCCCACTTTTTGATGGGGTTGTTTGTTTTTTCCTCGTAAATTTGTTTGAGTTCTTTGTAGGTTCTGGATATTAGCCCTTTGTCAGATGAGTAGATTGCAAAAATTTTCTCCCATTCTGTAGGTTGCCTGTTCACTCTGATGGTAGTTTCTTTTGCTGTGCAGAAGCTCTTTAGTTTAATTAGATCCCATTTGTCTATTTTGGCTTTTGTTGCCATTGCTTTTGGTGTTGTAGCCATGAAGTTCTTGCCCATGCCTATGTCCTGAATGGTATTGCCTAGGTTTTCTTCCAGGGTTTTTATGGTTTTAGGTCTAATATTTAAGTCTCTAATCCATCTTGAATTAACCTTCTCAAAAGAAGACATGCATACAGTCAACAGATACATGAAAAAATGCTCATCATCACTGGCCATCAGAGAAATGCAAATCAAAACCACAATGAGATACCATCTCACACCAGTTAGAATGGCAATCATTAAAAAATCAGGAAACAACAGGTGCTGGAGAGGATGTGGAGAAATAGGAACACTTTTACACAATTGGTGTGATTGTAAACTGGTTCAACCATTGTGGAAAACAGTATGGCGATTCCTCAAGGATCTAGAACTAGAAATACCATATGACCCAGCCATCCCATTACTGGGTATATACCCAAAGGATTATAAATCATGCTGCTATAAAGACACATGAACATATATGTTTATTGCGGCACTATTCACAATAGCAAAGACTTGGAATCAACCCAAATGTCCATCAGTGACAGACTAGATTAAGAAAATGTGGCACATATACACCATGGAATACTATGCAGCCATAAAAAAGGATGAGTTCGTGTCCTTAGTAGGGACATGGATGCAGCTGGAAACCATCATTCTCAGCAAACTATAGCAAGAACAGAAAACCAAACACCGCATGTTCTCACTCATAGGTGGGAATCGAACAATGAGATCACTTGGACTCTGGAAGGGGAACATCACACAGGGGGGCCTATTATGGGGAGGGGGAGGGGGCAGGGATGGCATTGGGAGTTATACCTGATGTAAATGATGAGTTGATGGGTGGTGACGAGTTGATGGGTGCAGCACACCAACATGGCACAAGCATACATATGTAACAAACCTGCACAGTGTGCACATGTACCCTAGAACTTAAAGTATAATTAAAAAAAAAAAAAAGAAAGAAAGAAAAAGAATCTTAGACATGTCATAGCCAGTCATCAGTTCCCATAAGTAAGAATGTACTCCTGGACCCTGGGATTTTATTTGGATATAATTTATTTGCTTATATGCCAGCTTTGTGGAAGGCTATAAGGAAGAATAACTATTCCATTCTACAGATGGAGAAAATGAGGCTAGATGAGGTTACGTGATCTGCCCGAGGACACACAAACTAGTGGGTATTTGTGATGCTTTCTCAAGGCATGGCACATTTTGAAATTCCTTGCTATGTCTGGAAAATCCTCCATGTCATACCTCTCGAAGGTGGAACCTAGAAAAGTCACTACTCCAATGTCTTTTGAAGCTAACACATGAACACGTGCCCTGGACTCCATGTGAGACTAAGATTCAGAAGTGAGAAATTTAATAAAGGATGCTCTGTGAAGAACCCATTTTTTGTTTCTGTGGGTGATAGTGAAGGTGTCCAGATTGGAGGTTGGGAACAATTGGAATACCACGTTTCTGGAGCATAAGTGGCACTGGTGCTCAGGAAAGTACCAACGATCCTATGGAGGCATGGTTTTGCACATGGCTCCTATGAACCTAACCTCAGCCCTGCTTCTCTGGTCAAGCCAATGACCCTGTGAATTTCCCAATAACCTATTAAAAACTCTTTTTCTGCTTAGTCAGCTACAGTCAGCTTCTAGAGCATGTTTTGAGAACCATGATTGAGTAAGAACTTGAACCTAGAAAAGTTATACCACTTTCAACATAGAGTTCGTGTTGGGTAAATTTCAATGTCTGGATTTTCTTCAAAAAGAACTTATCTGCTTATGGTCTCAGTGATAATTCTTTGGTCACCAGAATATGCCATTCCCCAACAATTCTGAATAAAGTAAGAATTTATTATAATTTGCTTTTTTGTTTGAAAGGCTAGCCTAGGACTGTGAGCA
This sequence comes from Macaca nemestrina, assembly GCF_043159975.1. Taxonomy (NCBI): domain Eukaryota; kingdom Metazoa; phylum Chordata; class Mammalia; order Primates; family Cercopithecidae; genus Macaca; species Macaca nemestrina. The sequence continues at coordinate 147,105,573 of NC_092131.1, read as the reverse complement.
AATTGTGCCAAAATAACCAGCCTGTTTTGTCCCAAAATCAGTCAACTTGACAGGAAAAAATATGTCAAAGCAAGGTCAGTCAGTACACAGTACATGGACAATAAATTCTCCTGATTAATTACATTTTTCTTTTCTACCAGTTGTAGCAGTAAGAAAAGATATACCCTTAAATATTATTTTCTCACTGAAAATATAATACTCCTAGGATGTGAAAATGTACAGTTATAGACAATAACCTTTTTCCTGAGAAAGAGGAGTTGAAAACTGTCAACACCATGCTGAATGTCTGGACAAAATAAACAGCATCTCAGTGACTCCAGATGAAAACACTGCGAATTTTAATTCTACTCCATTACTATCTCACCATATTTCTCAGCAATCTTCTCTAAAGAAAACAAACAAACAAAAAAGTAAAAACTTCACCTGACAGTTTTTAGAATTATTCAGGAATTTTGTAACATTACACCATCATCACATCAAGGAAGTCCAGAACATAGCCTGGAACCCACACCCCTGGAGATTCCCTTCACCCATAGTGGGTCTGTTCCTCTATTTAGCATGATCTGGGTGTCATCTTCCAACATTTCCCTGGGCTGAAAATTGTTATGTTTGTTTTGCCCCCACCAAAACCAGGGCCTCCTGATTGGCTTAGCAACACCCAATTTGTTCCGGATCCCCACACTGTCGCATTCCCCACATACAACAAGAACATGCTGAAAATTACCTTCTCCCTTACCAGAATGGGTTTGAAGACTTCCCAGAAAAATTCAGTGTCTTTTAAACATCGTTGAGCCTACTTTAAACATTATCTAAAATTCAAGTAGATCAAATATCATGTCTAAACCAGATCAAGACATGGGACAAAGTACTGCTGGGTTTACACTGCTTCCACTCACACACAACACACACATGCCCTCATTGAAATCATTAAACAACCAAAGAAGAGTAGTCTACCTGGGTCCTACTAGATGATGACTTGGGGAAAGTTTTCTCATTGCTACAACTGGTTGAAAAGAAAAAAAAAAATACTTCTCTGGACTTTCTTTACGCAGTTGTAAAACACTGAAGCTAAACTATGGTATCAAATATTTTGTTTCTATAGTATATTATTTACTATAAAACTGTATGTTTCACTTATATTTACCTTTATCCCAATCTAAGACAAATGGTTATATTCACTTCAGAAAAAGAATAGGTATCCATTCTGTGTATTCACAGATAAGTAGTTCAAGGGATCTAATTTTTAGAATTTTGTCCTATAATCCTATCCATGAAAAAGCAAGAACCGAAACCCACCATTTCTGGATCCCAAAGTAGAATCAAAGACCCCAGACTTTCTGATCTTTGACAATACCTTGGCCAAAAACAGGCATACCCAGATTACTGCCCTGAGTTTCCCAGAAGTAAGACAGTGTTTCACAATTATCCCAAGTAAAACTTCAGACTCTTTACCATTGGCTTCTCTGTGAATACATCTGGGATTGCAGACAGCACAGGAGATAATGACATTCACTCCTCACATTGATCTGGCTACTGGAGCAGGAGGAATCGATAAGCATTACTGCAATGATTTGCTGAACTTTTGATTCAAAGAAATCAGATTCTATTTAGGTGGGGGAACCAAATATCTATCAGTCTTCAAAAGAAGTTTGAGGACTGGAGAGAATATCCAGGGTCACAGAAAGTCAATGTTGGGGAAATTAGGTTGAAAAATTCCTAAAAGTAGGATAACCAAGTATTTGAAAGGGTCAAGGCCTATTCCTTCTGCCCCGGCAGACTCCTAAAAATGGCTCACATGGAAATGATGGTCTCTAGGGAAAAAACACAGTTTCATTTCCACTGTTATTTCCAGACTTTATTCCTGCCCTCATACAAAAGTCCCTCAAATCATCTCATTCTCCCCCTAAGAAACATCACCGTTCTAGTGCTGTGGTCTGAATGTTTGTGTACCCCCAAAATTCATACATTGAAACTCACTCCTCAGTGTGATGGTATTAAGAGGTGTGGCCTTTGGGAGGTTATTAGGTCATAAGGGCAGAGCCCTGTGAATGGGATCAGGGACCTCATAAAAGAGGCTGAAGGAAGCTTGTTAGCCCTTTTTGTTCTGCTATGTGAGGACAGAGAAGGTGCCACCTATCAATCAGAGAGCCCTCACTAGACACCAGATTTGCTGGCACCTTGATTTTGAACTCTCCAGCCTCCAGAATTATAAGCAATAAATTTCTGTTGTTTATAACGTATCTGGACTAAGGTATTTTGTTACAGCTACCCAAATGAACTGGGAGACCTAGTTACCCACCACCCTCCTCGTCAAAGCCTCACCTTCAATGAGAATTTTGACATCTGGCTCAGAATTTTCCTTTCTACTCTTGGAGAAAAACACTGCCCTGAGTTTCCCAGAAGTAAGACAGGTTTTCACAATTATTTCAAGTAACAGTTGGGAGAAAACTGGGAGAAAAAGCAGCTCTCATTTGAGAGCCTAATACCACTGTCATTCTTGTAGATCCCAATATTGACATGGACAACCTACACAGGTCTTGGTCACACAGTTCCCTGACTTCCTCAGTACCAGGGGCCATGCCTGGTTATCCTGATTAGCATGCAGAATTGTTCTACCCCTGAAATGAGACTTCATTATCCTATTCTTTGATCAAAACCTCTATTCCACTCCAGATGTCTTACTACCGTATTCCCCATTACACCTAATTTCTTGACGTTACCACTATCTCTAGTACCTTGAGCCCTCTGATTTGTCCTAGCTAATCACTAACTCCTATTCACAGTCTATCCTACTCATTCTGGACCATCATGGGCCTAGTCGATCCTGAGAATCACACAGTTACCAGACTTTCTGCCTCACCGGAAAAGACCCTAAATCAATCTTCTTCTCTGCTTTTACGCTCAAATATTCAGACGCCTAATTCTAAAATGCAAACTTAAGACCTGTGCTTTCAGTTGCAACTACCAAAATTCATTGTTAAAGAAATTGAATTTTAAGATGGATTGGATGTTACAAATAATCTACCACAAGTCTCCCTTAATTTACAGGTGAAGGAACAGAAACCAAAAAGATGTGCAATAACTTGCAAAGGTCACAGAGCTCATCAAGCAGCAAGGTTAGAACCAGCTCCCAGGGCTCCTGACTTCCTGACTCCAAGCTTAATGTCCTTTTCTTTCTGCCAGATCACCTTCCCTGGCCAGCCACTGGTGATTGACACACACAGCAGCTTCAATAAAAGACATTTATTCTCTGAGTTAGGGAATTTTACACCAAAGAAGCATCCCTTAAGACATTAGAACATGTTTTCTGTATTTTTTAAATAAAGAACTCTTTTGTCTAACTGGGAAAAAGAACAAATATCAACCATACAGAAATCATAAACAATCTCGATGAACCTACAAATGGGTAGTGAATCCTGAGACTAATTTCCTATAGCAAAGGTCCTCAGTCCCAATAGACATCAGCATCACCAGGAGAGATTTTTAACAGAATTTAGGATGCTTGTATTCTTCTAGATCCAATATAAACAGTGAGATACATGGCATGTGCAAATTCCGATCTCAAAAATATCTCTTCAAATTAACAAGATATAATTTCTATTCGTTTTTAGCAACACAGTGTTTCTATAGAAAGCTGGTTGTGAATTCAGAAAATAGAGAAGAATTTGAATTCTTGTCATGAAATTTGATAAAACCATTTTAAAATGCTAAGTGTTATTTAATCCGTATTTCCTATCTATTTATCTATCTATCTACATATTTATTTAATTTTAATTACTTGGAGTTTTTTAATTTTAAAGTTCAGGGGTACATGTGCAGGTTTGTTATACAGGTAAACTTGTTTCGTGGGGGTTTGTTTTACAGATTATTCCATCACCCAGGTATTAAGCCTAGTATCCATTAGATACTTTTCCTGATCCTCTCCCTCCTCACATCCTCCACCCTCTGATAGGCTGTAGTGTATGTTGTTCCCCTCTATGTGTCCAGGTGTTCTCATATTTTAACTCCCACTTACCAGTGAGAAAATGAAGTATTTGATTTTTTGTCCCTGAGTTAGTTTGCTCAGAATAATGGCCTCCAGTTCCATCCCTGTTGCTGCAAAGGACGTGATCTTGCTTTTTATGGCCACGTATTATTCCATGGTGTACATGCACCATATTTGCTTTATACAGGCTATCGTTGATGGACATTTATGTTGATTTCATGTCTTTGCTATTGTGAATAGTGCTGCAATAAACACCATGTGCGTGTGTCTTTAGGGTACAACTATCTATATTCCTTTGGGGATGTACCCAGTAATGGGATTACTGGATCAAATGGCAGTTCTGTTTTTAGATCTTCAAGGAATTGTCACACTGTCTTCCACAATGGTTGAACTAATTTACACTCCAACCAACAGTGTATAAGCATTCCTTTTATTCCACAACCTCACCAGCATCTATTATGTTTTGACTTTTTAATAATAACCATTCTGACTGGTGTGAGATGATATCTCATTGTGGTTTTGATTTGCATTTCTTTAACAATCAGAGATGTTGAGCTTTTGTCCATGATTGTTGACTGTATGTATATCTTCTTTTGAAAAGTGTCTTTTCACGTCCTTTGCCCACTTTTTAATGTGGTTGTTTTTATCTTATAAATTTAAGTTCCTTAGAGATGCTGGATATTAGACCTTTGTCAGATGCATACTTCGCAAAAGTTTTCTCCCATTCTGTAGGTTTTCTGTTCACTCGGTTGATAGTTTCTTTTGCAGTACAGAAGCTCTTAAGTTTAATTAGATCCCATTAATCAATTTTTTGCTTTTGGTCCAATTGCTTTTGACATCTTCATCATAAAATCTTTGCCAGTTCCTATGTCCAGAATAGTATTGCCTAGATTAAAAGCTCCAATAGTGAAGGCAGGTTCTACAGTTCTCCAGATAGATAGAAAGATAGATAGATAGATAGATAGATACATACATACATACATACATACATACATACATACACACACACACACACATACATACACACACACATACATACATACCTAGTATGTTTTTTGACAGAGTCTCACAGTGTCACCCAGGCTGGAGTGCAGTGGCGTGATCTCGGCTCACTGCAACCTGCACCACCCGGGTTCAAGCAATTCTCCTGCCTCAGCCTCCCAAGTAGCTGGGATTCGTGCACCACTACACCCAGCTAATTTTTGTATTTTTAGTAGAGATGGGGTTTCACAATGTTGGCCAGGATGGTCTCAATCTCTTGACTTTGTGATCTGCCCACCTCAGCCTCCCAAAGTGCTGGGATTACAGGCCTGTGAGCCACCGGCACCCAGCCTTCTCTAGATATCTTTTAAACTTTTTAAGTAATTCTGATGCACTTCTATGTGGAGAAGCTTTATCTGCTGTTGCTGCAGACCCTGAGTGTGAGGGGTATATGCTCTTTTGATATCCGACTTCTAAAAAACAACAGTCCAGAGACTTCTTGGCAGCTGCTACTCTTGAGCTAAATATTCCCAAACTGAAAATGTGTAGACATCAGCCCAGATCAAAAACTCATACCCACTATTACTCAGATGTATAATTCAGCCTTAGGGATAAGCTATCTAACTATATGTTTTGTGCCCGTTAACATGCCTCTCTTCACTCCTCATACACACGCCTTCCCAGCCACTGGTAACTATCGTTCTATACTCTACTTCATAAGATCAGCTATTTTAGCTCCCACATCTGTATGAGAACATGTGATCTGTGTCTTTGTATGCCTAGTTTATTTCACTTAACATTATGAACTCCAGTTCTATCCCTGTTTCTGCAAATGACAAGATTTTATTCTTTTTTTATTTTTTTGGCCAAATAGTATTTTATTGTGTATATTTAACACATTTTCTTGTCCATTCATCCATTGATGGACACTTTGGCTAATTCCATACCTGTATGTCTTCTTTTGATAAATACCTAGTCAGATCTTTTGCTCAGTTTTTAATTAGATTTTTTGTTTTTGTTATTGAGTTGAGCTCCTCATATATTCCAGTTATTAATCCCTTGTCAAATGGATAGTTCGCAAATATTTTCTCCCATTCTATGGGCTGTCTCTTTGTTTTGTTGATTGTTTTCTTTGCTGTGCAGGAGCTTCTTAGCTTGATATAGCCCCATTTGTCTATTTCTGTGTTGATTGCTTGTGTTTTTATGGTTTTACACAAAAATGTTTTTGTCCAGACCAATGTCCTGGAGCATTTCGTCAATGTTTTCTCCTAGCAGTTTCATAGTTTGAGGTCTTAGATTTAAGTCCTTAATCCATTTTGATTTGATTTTTGTATATGGTAAGAGACAGAGGGCTAGTTTCATTCTTCCGCATATGGATATCAAGTTTTCCCAGCACCATTTATTGAAGAGACTCTCCTTCATTGTTCTTGGTGCCTTTGTCAAAGATGACTTGACTGTAAATGTGTGGATTTATATTCAGGTTCTCTATTCAGTCCCATTGATCTATGTGTCTGTTTTTACACCAATACCATGCTGTTTGGGCTAATATAACCTTACATTTTCAAATCAGGTAGTGTGATGCCTCCAGCTTTGTTATTTTTGCTCAGGATTGCTTTGGTTACTTGGGCACTTCTTTGGCCCCACACAAACTTTAAGGTTATTTTCCTATACCTATAGAAAACATTATTGCAGTTTGTAGTTTCCTGTAGTGGTAACCTTTGAGCTCTTTCTCTTCCTCATTTGTGTGTCTGCTCTACCAATGGTTTATAATTTTTTGTGTTTTCATGATAGTAGATATCATTCTTTTGCTTCTTGGCGTAGGACTCCTTCACACATTTTTCGTAGGACCAGTGTAGTGGTGATGAATTATCTCAGTTTCTGCTTGCCTCAGAATGATTTTATTTCTACTTCATTTCTGAAGGATAGCTTTGCTGGATAGCATCTTTGATTGACAGTTTTTTTCTTTCAGCATTTTGAATATATGATCCCATTCTCTCCTGGCTTGTATGATTTCTGCTGAGAAATTCACTGTTGGTCTGATGAAGTTTCCCTCATACATGACTTGATACTTTTACTGTTTTTAGAATTCTCTCTTTGTCTTTGACAGTTTGACTATAACGTGCCTTGGAGGAGATCTTTTTGAGCTACACCTATTTTGGCATCTTCGAGCTTCCTGTATCTAAATGTGTTAATCTATTGATGGACTCAGGAAGTTTTCAGCTATTATTTCATTCAATAGGTTTTCTATGTCTTTGCCCACCTCGTCTCTTTCTGGGACACTCAAAATTTGAATATTTGGTCACTTTATGGTATCTATATGTTCCACAGGCTTTCTCTTTGTTTTTGGAGACAGGATCTTGCTCTGTCATCTAAGCTGGAGGGCAGTAGTGCCGTCACAGCTCACTGCAGCCTCAACCCCCAAGGCTCAACCAATCCTCCCACCTCAGCCTCCCAGGTAACTGGGACTACAGGCGTGTGCCAGCATGCCTGCCTAATTTTTTCTTTTTTGTAGAGACAGGGTCTCACTGTGTTGCCCAGGCTAGTCTTAAACTCCTTGGCTGAAGTGATCCTGCCACCTCAGCCTCCCACAGTTTTGGGATTACAGGTGTGAGCCACTTCATCTGGCCCCTTCATTGTCTGTCTTTCTTTCCTTCTTTCTTTCTTTCTTTTTTTCCTTTTATTTGACTGGGTTGTTTCGAAAGATCTGTCTTCAAATTCTATTTTTTTTTTTTTTTTTTTTTTTTTTTGCTTTCTCTAGTCTTTTGTTGAAGCTCTCAGTTGTATTTTTTTATTTCATTCTTGAATTCCTCAATTCCAGGATTTCTGTTTGGTTCTTTTTTATGATACTTATTTCTGTGTTGAATTTCTCATTCATCTCCTGAATTGTTTCTGATTTCTTTGTAATATTTATCTGTGGTCTCTTGTATCTCACTGAGCTTCTTTAATATCATGATTTTGATTTTTCATGCATTTTTTTAATTTTTAATTGGAATCTTTTGCTGGAGAATTACTGTGTTCCTTTGGAGGTGAAATGTTTTCTATTCACATTTCTTCTATCTTACATTGATATTTGCACAACTGGTGTAACAGTTGTTTTTTACAATTTTTTGGATTGACTTCTGTAGGGGAAAACTTTCCTGTAGATGCATCTATAGCGTTGGGTGGGTGAGGCATTTGAGCTTTGATTATAGGCGTGTGCAGTAGTGTAGTCTTCATATGATTTTTCAGATTTTTCATTACTCTCCAGTGCTGTCTGTGAAATCCTCAGTGGCTTAGGCTGCAGTTGTTAGTGAAGGGTGTGGTAAAGCTTTGCTGCGGACAGGTACACCAAATGCACCAGTTCTTGGACCCTACTGATGGCAATAGCAGGCTGAGTATGCCTATCCTCTGGTGGAGGCATACATGGGCACCAGTGTTATTGAGTTCAGGTCAGCCAATTCATGGGCCTCCAGGCAGCTTGCTTGGGTGCCAGCAGTGGCAGTGGTGGGTGGGGCAGGTAGATGGATCATCAAGCCCCTGGCAGCGTGCATGGGCATGGGTAATGAAAGTAGCCATGACAGGACAACCCTCAGGTTCCCAGGCAGCATGCACTGATGTTAATGGTGGCAGTGAAGAGCTGGGTAGACCTGTCCCCAGGCCCCTAGGTGGCACATGCAAGTGGGTACCAGTGGTAGTGGTGGTGGTGGTGGTGGCAGACTGGGTGGCCTATCCTCAGGCACCCAAGAGGAGTGTGCAGATGCCAGCAGTGGTGGACAGAACAGAGTAATCTCCAGGCCTCCGGACAATGCACAGAAGTACTGATAGGAGAGCCATCGAGCAGTGCAGACATTGATGTTGCAGATAGGTGCAGGCTGTGGTAGGCATGGCAGGGTAATCCCCAGGACTGCAGGTCTTGTGGCAGGAAGGCTGGGTCTTTTCTCAGGCCTCCTGATGACATGTGCACGTGCCCCAGGTGAAAGCTGGGATGGGGCTATCCCCATGTCCCTGGGAAGCATTCTTGGGCACTGAGAGGGGCAGTACCAGGTGGGGTGGGCCTGTACTCAAGGCACAGGCAAGTATGTGGCAGCCCTACTGCTAGGGGAGGGTAGTGAGTGCAGGGTTGCTGTCAGTGGCAGTGGTCCCAGGCGTCTGGCTTTTAGACTCTCAGGAGTCCTCACTTCGGCTCTCTTTGTCCCAGGGGCTGCCTCCCTGGTGTGCTACACTGCCTGTTCCTCAGGTTATAGAACACCATGTGGGCTAGAATGCTGGGGACCCAGCTACACTGCAGAGTCCAATCAGTGTCGTGCTGCTGCAGCCCTCTGAGTAAACACAAGGGTTATGAGTGGGGTTCCAGGAATGTGGAGATCCAGGAACTGTGGGGCCACAGGGCAGAATGTGGTCTGGTGGAGGGTGGTTCTCAGAACAGTGCCATGCTTCAGCAGCTTGGGTCTCAGGGGTGTACGGGACTCCGCTTGAGCTCCCTCTCTGGGACAATGCTTACATGTGGTCTCCAGGCAGTTCCCTATACTAGTCTCAGCGCTAACAAGAGTTGAGGGGCTCTCCTATGACTAGGATTGCAGGAGTCTGTGACGGTAATGTGGAGCACTGTGAATCTCTCACTTACCCTTTCCCCACAGTGGGGAGCCTCTCCACACTCCCAGCAAATCCAGCTGGGTTGGTTGTCTCCCTTCTAGCTCCTTCCAAGCCTTGGGTGTTCCCTGTCACTTCACTGATTGTGTCTAAGACTCTCTCTTAGACACTCTATTCAAAGTGTGATTATTTACTCACTGTTTCTGTTCTTCTTTGCAGAAGAGGAAAGTGCTGAGTGCCTCTAGTCAGCCATCTTGAAGCCTCTATCTGAATAACTGGAGTTTGTTTGAATCAATTCATTATAACTCTATGTTGTTTGTACAGAAACATAACCCTTTGACTCTTACAGAAACCTTTTCTTTTCAATTACAGAAACATACACACACAAGCAAATAGTCAGTAGATACGGTCACTGAATGCTTCTGCTGGGTGGCATGTCTTCGAGAATACCTATTCCACCTCCTTATAGATGATGAAACAGGGTCAGAGTCTTGCCTAAGGTCACAAATCGTTAGTCTGCGAGCTAAAACTCTGAGCTCTCTCCACTATTCATGCTGCCTCCCACAGGCATTACCAACTCATTTATAGCTACAAATGATTTTTTAATACATTCATCAATTTTTTAGAGACACTGGTATAATCCCATGACAAGATTTCTATGCCACAAAGCTATCTCTATGTAGGAGAAAACAGTTCAAAATTTTGCCACTTTGTCCTCCAAAGTCACCTGCAACCTAAGAGTATATGAAATTGTCAAGTGAATGTTTTTTTCTGGTGTCTCCCCACATACCAATTATTCTGCATGTGGGAAAAGCCTTGCTGTGTATTTTTGTGTCTGTTCTTTTGAAAGAGTTTAATCAGACTAGACTATATGCAGTTCTTGGTTCTTTTGCATTAAAAAGAATCATTTGTCTTTTACTGGCTCCTCCTTCTCCTGAAATATTCAGATCAGGAGATATCCTGATATAAATATCTTATAACATAAGACTAAAGAGAACTGAGTCTTGTGCCCAAGTGATGGTGCAGGGAGACATCCAATGCACAGAATCGATCTTCATCCTTGGCTATGTCGCATGCATACTGCCTACTCCAGAGCAGATTTCTACAATTCATTCATTTAGCAAACATCCATTGGGTACCTACCACACAAAGTTAGGTGCTAGGAGCAGAGAGGTAAACAAAGCAGAGGTCCTGTCTTCAAAGAGCTCTTAGTCTACTGAAGAAAATAATTGTGCATAGACAATGCAATAGAATTTGATAAGTCCTATAACAAGGATAAATTCAGGATCTATAGACTCTCACAGGAGGAGCATTTAACTATGCTTGGGGAACAGACAAGTTTCCAAACGAAAATGAAATATAAGGTGGGTCCTGAAGGATGAATAAGAATTATCTAAAAGGACTGGATGAAGAAGGAAATTTCAGGCAAAGGGAATAATATGTGCAAAGACCCAAAGTAGATGAAAAGATAGAATATTTATGAAACTGAAATCAGTGGAAGTGGAGCTGAAAGACGGGCAGTGTGTCTATCATAAAGATCCTTTCATCTTTGGGTCCGGGGAAGCCTATTGACCTTTCCATTAATTGATAATGTGTATTCTCCCAAACATCCTCTCCATCTCAAAGTCCTACTAGCTTCTTGAACAACTATAACATCCAATGCACTAGCTTTCACTTTAAAGAATTACTCAACTCCAATGACATCGATGCCCTTGCTTTACCTTTACCAGAAGTAATCCTTCATTCTTCCTTTTTATCTCAGAAAAAAGTTATCTCTTCTTTTGTCCAACACCATTCTTTCAACCTATGCTTTGATCTCCTCCCTTCCCTGCACCTCTAAATTATTGCCCATAAATTACCCTCTCTGTGTGTCCATTTTCCACATCAACATGTTAGTTTTAATACTTTGCCATGTGTCTTCGCCATTCATAATATGTCAGTGTTTATTACCAAACTCCACACTATGCGTTAGAATCTCAAAAGGTGAATAAAAAAGAGATACAATCCTCAAATACCTCAGTCCAGCAAAGAAAAGAGACCGAAAAACAGATGTAATTCAATATATTTAACTTAGTCTACATAGTTCAATAGAATCATCTTACATGTCTGCAGCTGGGTTAAGGATTTACTTGTGTTTTTCATGAATTGTCAAGAGGATCCATTTTTATCCTGAGCTCCAAGATGGAAGCAAGTCTGTGTACTGAACAACACTTATAATGATCCACCTGAAGGCACTGAGAATACCGTTTGTGGCATTTCAAATCTTCTTATTCTCCATACTTCCCCAAATCAGTTAATCTTCAAACCATAAATCTGCGAGTCACCCTCGATACCTGCATCATTTCCTATATCTCATTCATTATTGAGTCTTAGTGACTTTACCTCCAAAATGCATCTCAACTCCATCTGCCTCCAGCCATCTCTGTCATCACCAAGGTACCAGAAACCATCCTTATGTATTGCCTAGACCACTGAAATTGCTTCCAAATTGGTCTTTGCACTGCCACATACATTGTACTTCAAAAACCATTCTCAGTTCATCAACCAAAGCAATCTTTTTTATGCTGTAAATATAAATATATATAATAAATATAAATAGCATTCTGCTATTTAAAACTCCCAGTGTTTCCTATATCTTTCAGAAACTAAAAAATCCATAACATGGCCTAAAAACACTGAGGGATCTTGCCTCACCCTGCCCATGAAACATGAAACACACAACTCCTCCCTTACTCACCACACTCCGACCTGCTTTCCCTCCTTGAGAGCAGCAAACCAGTCCACATTTCCGAGGCTTTACACAGGTAGTTCTGCCCATTCTTCATCCAGTTAATTCCCACTTATCCTTCAGAGCTCAAGAAAAGTCTCTTTTTCTTCATACTACAGAGCACTGTATATAATCAGATATTTGTTTCTGTGGATATTTATTTAATGCCTCTCTCCACCAATATACCATAAGCTCCACAAGGGAAAAGCCTGTATCTTTTTTCTTCACAACCATATAACCAGGAATTAATGCAGTGCCTGATACAGAGTAGGTGTGTAATAAATGTTTGTGAATGAATTAATGAATGAACGGAAAAGAAAAGCATGAAGGAAGGACAAAATGAGAATTACATTGGCCGTCGCATTAGGGATAGGTATCACATAGTTGTTCCAGAATCACTTTCAGTTCTCTTTGGGTTCTTCTCACTGTCCCTTTGTTTTAAATCAGCTTTATTTAGATATAATTTACATACTGTAAAATTCACCAATTTAAAGTATGTAATTCAACAGCCTTTTGTGTATTCACAGCGCTATGCAACCATCGCCACAATTTTAGAACATTTTCATCACTCTAGAAAGAAACCCCATACCCCATAGCAGTCACTCCCAAATTCTCTCTATAGATTTGCCTATTCTGGATATTTTACAAAAATGGAATCATACAGTATGTGGTCACATGTGACTGCCTTCTTTCACTTAGTACCATGTTTTCAAGGTTCATTCATTCTGAAGCATGCATCAGCATGTCATTTCTCTTTGCTGCCAAATATTAATAATATTCCATTATATGGATATACTACCTGTATTTATCTGTTCATAAATTGATGGAAATTTGAGTTGTTTCACTTTTCAGCTATAATCAATAAAGCTGCTATAAACATTTGCATATAACATTTTGTACAGACACAAATTTTCATTTCTCTTAAGTGCAAACCTAGGAGTGAAATTGCTGGGTCACATAGTAACTCTATGTTTAGCCTTTTGAGGACTTGCCAGACTGTTTCCAAAGTGACTGTTCCATATGACAATCCTACCAGCACTTTACGAAGGCTCCAATTTCTCTGTATCCTCACCAACATTTGTTATTTTCTTTTTTATTCTAACCCTCCTAGTGAGTGTGAATAATATCTCATTGTGGTCTTCACTTGCATTTCGCTGATGCTAGTGATGCTAAGCATCTTTTCATGTGCTCATTGACCATTTGTACGTCTTCCTTTGCTTGTGAAAGCCCCCCAACCGTGTTGAATGGACCATATTAAAGTGTACCCACACCGCTCATGGAAGATAATGTATATGTAACCATATAAGAGTCACATTGCTATTGGCTAAATGACAAAATGTTATATATTTTGCAAACATTAAATCAAACGTATTAATTTCAATTTTGTGATTTTTTTCTTATTTTGAAACCAGCAGGATACCTTTTCAGGTATCCAACATATCAAACCTATGGTACTAACGGTCATTTCTAGGCAGTGATAGACCCGGTTGTTGATATTTGATGTAAGATAATAATAGACGAAAAGTAGTAGTCTTGAAAAAGTTTCTCAGAGGAAGACTAATGAAGGCCAAACCAGAACTATTGGCTTGGTCTTCCTCTTTATGGTTTATTTCCATTTAGGGAGAATAGACTAAAAATTATTATCAGAACTCACTATATATTCATTTCAATGTGTTGAATATCTTTATATATTATAACTTTCATTAAGTTTTCATTTTAGAATATTAATTTATTTATTTTCAAAATATAATGTGTCTTCCTGATAATCCCTACTTAAAAAGCCCTTTCCGAACAATTAGGATTTACTCTGCGTCTATGTGCTGTGTTACACATCTGATAGTCATTATCTCATTGAATGTCACAGATGCCTGCACTTGATGCATAGTAATTCTAACTGGCCAAAAGGCTGTTTTTCAGTGTTAACAAAGGCAAATAAATAATCAAATAAATCAATTAAGACCTACTTCAGGGACCAGGCATGGTGACACATACCTGTAATTCTAGTGCTTGGGAGGCCAAAGCAGGCAGATAGATTGAGGCCAGAAGTTTTAGAATAGCCTGGGCAACATAGCAAGACACCTTCCAACCCCCACCTCCCCTCTCTACAGAAAAAAATATATATATAAATTAGCCAGGCATGGTAGCACACAGCTGTAGTCCTAGTTACTTGGGAGGCTGAGATGAAAGGATCTCTTGAGTTCGGGAGTTCAAGGCTGCAGTGAGCTATGAACACACCAACCCACTCCACCTAGGCAGTGGCGCAATCACAGAAATAGAGGGAGATCCTATCTCTAAAAAAAAGAAAGGTTTACTTCAGAAGTTTTGACTCATTCAAACTTATCTGTTAGGGTGCCTAACATGTGAGAGATAGCTAGACAGACAGACATAGATATGGGAGCATTAATTATGCCCAGAAGGTCAGGAAATCCTTTTTTCTACAATGAAGTCCCCTAAGCCTAGGAGATTGAATTTCTGGGTATGTATGCTATTCCCCCAGTTTAGGAAAGATGTTGAGTACCAGGAAGATTGACAAAGTATCTCATCAGTTAATTACAGGTAAAAGCAATCTGAGTCACAGGTGTTCATGATTTAATCAATCACAAGGATTTGATGAATCCACAGGTTTCTCAAAAAAGATAAGTGGCCCCAGCAAATGAATTCTGATGCAGAGTACTAGTGCCCTAGGCCACCCAGCTCTGATATTCCAGGGTGGAGTGGACAAACCAACCATAAAACATCTTTATTCTCACATCAGCTTTAGCATTTTGCAGTAATTTCTTCAAATCAGTAACAAACTCCAATACTATCCCATGGAAATCTATGAATAACTATGTCCAGCAGGTGCTTTTCCAAATTGTGTTTGTTTTTTCCAGTGGTAGTATGATATAAAGGATCTAAAGAGCTCCAAATTGTTTTGAGTGCTGACTCTTCCATACATCCCTGTGGGAACACAGGCAAATCATTTAATCTCTCTGAAGCCCATTTGATAATATATTTCTCAAAGATTTCTTATGAAGATCAAAAGAACTAACAGATATAAAAATAAAACGTTTTACATACAGCAAAACAGCCACAAAGCCACTGGCAGTGGTAGACTAAGACAAACTATTCCTCCAGGAAATCTTTTTCATATTCCTTCTCAAAACAAAATACCAACGTTAGCTTAGACATTTAAAATTATTCTATCAGAAACCTTCCTTTGGCCCTCAGGTCATCATTCTGATCTTGAGAGTACTGCAAGACTCAAGGAAGCCAACTGTCCTCCCAACTCCCTTGTGAACTCATTCTTGGTGTATCTCTGGCTTCCACACACTGTGGGCACAGGGCGTAGCACTCAAGTAATATTTGGTGTTTGGTCTGATCTGTAGATGGAGTTCGTTCTTTTAACTTAGCTGCTGTTAAGTGTTGCAGACACCTTGTAGGATCACAGCCAGCTGGCCGCACTTGAGGGACAGAGGAATAGGTGGCTGGGTATTGAAATTCTATTCTAAATTTTATGCTAGTTGGAATAAAATAAAATTATACTGCTTTAAAAACAGACTGACTCATCAATACAGCCAACCATGCTTGTTGAGATACTCAGAAGCACCAACCCTGTCGTTATTAAAAGGGCTTATGGCAATTTAGACTGACTAATTTTATTTCCACTTTGATTTAGTGATGGCCTTGCAGACACAGCCTAAGTCACTTTAATTAGAAATGGTTGTTTATACTGATATCACTTTGTGCCATTTATGAGACTTCTACCAAAAGAAAGGGTTCATGTTCACTTCAAATCTCCCTACTGGAGCTTATGCTTCTCAAGGTAAAGGGCAAAAAAGAATCTCTGATTCTCCTCTTCATTCATTAATTTGCCAATCAACTACTGTGTGCCAAGAACTGTGCTGGGCAAAGGTTCTGAAGAGAAATAAAAAGCAATGTCTGCATGCCAGAAATCTCACTGTCTCGAAAAGATCAAACTCAAAAGCAATTACAATCCATTTAACAAAATAAGGGCTAATATAAAACTACATGTCATAGGATTACTAAGGAAGTAACTAACTCTGCATGGGAGATAGGATGACACTTCACAGTTGATAGGACATAAAGCACGTCTTGAAGAGACGGAAGTTTCTAGATAGAAAAAGCAAAGAGGGCACATAGGAGCCCACCATGTTCCGGAAGTAGCAAGTCATTTAGTGGCATGAAACTAGATAAGGATGTCAGGACCAACAGTCGAACAGTGAGATCCAGAATTTTGGATTTTATCTGGCTCGCAATGGGGAGAATTTGATAGTTTTTAAACAAGGGAGTGTTAGATTAGATTTGAAATTGTATGATAGCTCTGGTAGTAGTTAAGACAATAGACAGGAGAAGGAAGATATTAAGTAGCAAAGTCACTTAAGAGATGAGAATGAACTATTCATTGGATATATGCTTATATGGCACGCACTGTAGTAGGCCCTTTTGCACTATCTCGATACTCTCACAGTATTACAAGACAGAGAAGAATAAAATGTCTCTCCAAACCATTTGTGATCACATTCTTAGCTTTCCTTTGGATCCCCCTACAAAAAGCACAGGAAGTAGCACTCTGTAAATATTTTTTGGTTTGACCTGATTTGCGAAGTATTAGTCTATTTCTTCTCCTTTTTCAAGACAAAGTCTCACTCTGTCACCCAGGCTGGAGTGCAGTGGCGTGATCTCAACTCACTGCAACCTCTGCCTCCCGGGTTCAAGCAATTCTCCTGCCTCAGTTTCCTGAGTAGCTGGGACTACCAGCGCATGCCACCACACCCAGCTAATTTTTGTATTTTTAGTAGAGACAGGGTTTCTCCATGTTGGCTAAGTTGGTCTCAAACTCCTGACCTCAGGTAATTTGCCTGCCTCCCAAAGTGCTGGGATTACAAGTGTGAGCCACTGGGCTGGGCCATAAGAGTCTATTTCTTTAACTAGCTGTTGTCTGAGTGTTTTAACTGCCTTTTAGGATCCGTGACATTCTTAACATTTACTGAACTTCTGCATCTAATTTGTCAGCAATATTTTCAAATATTTTCTCTCAAAATCATCCCTGCACTACTGTAATTGCTCTCATTTAATCCATAATTGCCATTTGCCTAGACTATTGCAATCCCATGATGGATCAGGAAAAAAAAAAACAAATTTTGCAGACAGTTTACTTTGACCCTGCTATACTACCAATGTGGTAATATAAACTCTTGGACTTCAGGATACACCCATATAAAATGAACTTACTTTGCTGATATCTCTTGAAGCTTGTGACAGTGGCTGTATGACACTGTTTTAATGAAGGAGACACGAACCGACATCTCTAAGGGCGTGGGAGAGAGCAAGGGATGGCTTTCTGGGGAGCTTTTTAAATCCTGATGACACTGTTCTTTCTCTCTTCTTTCCTTAAATGTGAGTCTATTGAGAGGCACATAAGTAGCTATTTTTAAACTATAAGAAAAGGCCTTCCATTTGTTTGTGTCCTCTTTTATTTCACTGAGCAGTGGTTTGTAGTTCTCCTTGAAGAGGTCCTTTACATCCTTTGTAAGTTGGATTCCTAGGTATTTGATTCTCTTTGAAGCAATTGTGAATGGAAGTTCATTCCTGATTTGGCTCTCTGTTTGTCTGTTACTGGTGTATAAGAATGCTTGTGATTTTTGCACATTAATTTTGTATCCTGAGACTTTGCTGAAGTTGCTTATCAGCTTAAGGAGATTTTGGGCTGAGACAATGGGGTTTTCTAAATATACAATCATGTCATCTGCAAACAGGGACAATTTGACTTCTTCTTTTCCTAACTGAATACCCTTGATTTCTTTCTCTTGCCTGATTGCCCTAGCCAGAACTTCCAACACTTTGTTGAATAGGAGTGGTGAGAGAGGGCATCCCTGTCTGTGCCAGTTTTCAAAGGGAATTTTTCCAGTTTTTGCCCATTCAGTATGATATTGGCTGTGGGTTTGTCATAAATAGCTCTTATTATTTTGAGGTACGTTCCATCAATACCGAATTTATTGAGCGTTTTTAGCATGAAGGGCTGTTGAATTTTGTCAAAAGCCTTTTCTGCATCTATTGAGATAATCATGTGGTTCTTGTCTTTGGTTCTGTTTATATGCTGGATTATGTTTATTGATTTGCGAATGTTGAACCAGCCTTGCATCCCAGGGATGAAGCCCACTTGATCATGGTGGATAAGCTTTTTGATGTGTTGCTGAATCTGGTTTGCCAGTATTTTATTGAGGATTTTTGCATCGATGTTCATCAGGGATATTGGTCTAAAATTCTCTTTTTTTGTTGTGTCTCTGCCAGGCTTTGGTATCAGGATGATGTTGGCCTCATAAAATGAGTTAGGGAGGATTCCCTCTTTTTCTATTGATTGGAATAGTTTCAGAAGGAATGGTACCAACTCCTCCTTGTACCTCTGGTAGAATTCAGCTGTGAATCCATCTGGTCCTGGACTTTTTTTGGTTGGTAGGCTATTAATTGTTGCCTCAATTTCAGAGCCTGCTATTGGTCTATTCAGGGATTCAACTTCTTCCTGGTTTAGTCTTGGAAGAGTGTAAGTGTCCAGGAAATTATCCATTTCTTCTAGATTTTCCAGTTTATTTGTGTAGAGGTGCTTATAGTATTCTCTGATGGTAGTTTGTATTTCTGTGGGGTTGGTGGTGATATCCCCTTTATCATTTTTAATTGCGTCGATTTGATTCTTCTCTCTTTTCTTCTTTATTAGTCTGGCTAGTGGTCTGTCAATTTTGTTTATCTTTTCAAAAAACCAACTCCTGGATTCATTGATTTTTTGGAGGGTTTTTTGTGTCTCTCTCTCTCCTTCAGTTCTGCTCTGATCTTAGTTATTTCTTGCCTTCTGCTAGCTTTCGAATGTGTTTGCTCTTGCTTCTCTAGTTCTTTTAATTGTGATGTTAGATTGTCAATTTTAGATCTTTCCTGCTTTCTCTTGTGGGCATTTAGTGCTATAAATTTCCCTCTACACACTGCTTTAAATGTGTCCCAGAGATTCTGGTATGTTGTATCTTTGTTCTCATTGGTTTCAAAGAACATCTTTATTTCTGCCATGCTCATGGATAGGAAGAATCAATATCGTGAAAATGGCCATACTGCCCAAGGTAATTTATAGATTCAATGCCATCCCCATCAAGCTACCAATGAGTTTCTTCACAGAATTGGAAAAAACTGCTTTAAAGTTCATATGGAACCAAAAAAGAGCCCGCATCTCCAAGACAATCCTAAGTCAAAAGAACAAAGCTGGAGGCATCACGCTACCTGACTTCAAACTATACTACAAGGCTACAGTAACCAAAACAGCATGGTACTGGTACCAAAACAGAGATATAGACCAATGGAACAGAACAGAGTCCTCAGAAATAATACCACACATCTACAGCCATTTGATCTTTGACAAACCTGAGAGAAACAAGAAATGGGGAAAGGATTCCCTATTTAATAAATGGTGCTGGGAAAATTGGCTAGCCATAAGTAGAAAGCTGAAACTGGATCCTTTCCTTACTCCTTATACGAAAATTAATTCAAGATGGATTAGAGACTTAAATGTTAGACCTAATACCATAAAAATCCTAGAGGAAAACCTAGGTAGTACCATTCAGGACATAGGCATGGGCAAAGGCTTCATGTCTAAAACACCAAAAGCAACGGCAGCAAAAGCCAAAATTGACAAATGGGATCTAATTAAACTAAAGAGCTTCTGCACAGCAAAAGAAACTACCATCAGAGTGAACAGGCAACCTACAGAATGGGAGAAAATTTTTGCAATCTACTCATCTGACAAAGGGCTAATATCCAGAACCTACAAAGAACTCAAACAAATTTACAAGAAAAAAACAAACAACCCCATCAAAAAGTGGGCAAAGGATATGAACAGACATTTCTCAAAAGAAGACATTCATACAGCCAACAGACACATGAAAAAATGCTCATCATCACTGGTCATCAGAGAAATGCAAATCAAAACCACAATGAGATACCATCTCACACCAGTTAGAATGGCGATCATTAAAAAGTCAGGAAACAACAGGTGCTGGAGAGGATGTGGAGAAATAGGAACACTTTTACACTGTTGGTGGGATTGTAAACTAGTTCAACCATTATGGAAAACAGTATGGCGATTCCTCAAGGATCTAGAACTAGATGTACCATATGACCCAGCCATCCCATTACTGGGTATATACCCAAAGGATTATAAATTATGCTGCTATAAAGACACATGCACACGTATGTTTATTGCGGCACTATTCACAATAGCAAAGACTTGGAATCAACCCAAATGTCCATCAGTGACAGATTGGATTAAGAAAATGTGGCACATATACACCATGGAATACTATGCAGCCATAAAAAAGGATGAGTTTGAGTCCTTTGTAGGGACTTGGATGCAGCTGGAATCCATCATTCTTAGCAAACTATCACAAGAACAGAAAACCAAACACCGCATGTTCTCACTCATAGGTGGGAACTGAACAATGAGATCACTCGGACTCAGGAAGGGGAACATCACACACCGGGGCCTATCATGGGGAGGGGGGAGGAGGGAGGGATTGCATTGGGAGTTATACCTGATGTAAATGACGAGTTGATCGGTGCAGCACAGCAACATGGCACAAGTATACATATGTAACAAACCTGCACGTTATGCACATGTACCCTACAACTTAAAGTATAATAATAATAAATAAATTATTTTAAAAAATAATAATAAAAAAAGAAAAAAGAAAGAAAAAAAAAGAAAAGAAAAGGCCAAGAAAATTGCAAAGAGGATATCTCTAACATGGTTGATTTGCTCAAACCAACTCCAGTGACAAGCTCTCTAGATTTATTCTTACATGGGAAAAATGACCTCCTCTGTTTAAGGCAATGTTATTACAGTTTTCTTAAGGTTTTCTGTTACTTGCAGCAAAAATGCTTGCTCATGGCAGGGTCATTATCGATCTCCTCATTGTTCAATCCAACGGCCAATTCTTAATATTCACCTTAATTGGCCCCACAGCATCATGTAGCATAAACACTTCCTCTTCTTTGAAATACTCTCTTCACTTAGCTTCCAGGAAAAGACACTCTTGGTTTACCACCAAATCACTGGCTGCTCATTTTTGGTCTCCTTTACTAGTTCCTTTTCAACTCCCTGACCTCTTAGTGCTAAAATGCCCCAGGGCTTCAATTCTCTATCTAGATTCACTCCCTTGGTAACAACCTCCAATTTATATCTCCAGTGAATTCCCAGACTTTTACCTCCGATAGTCCACCTAAGATCTCTACTCAGATGGCTAATCATTCAAATGCAACATAGCCAAAAATGAATTCTGAGGCTCCCCTGACCTACAAAACCTAGGCTACTTGAAGCCTTTCCAAACTCAATTGAAGCCATTTTATCCTCTGGTTGCTCAAGCCAAAAACTTTGAATTTATCCTTTATTCTTAACTTTCTCTCATATCCCACACCTAATCTGTCAGCAAATTCTATTAGCTCTATCTTCAAGACAGTTTCAGAATGAGGTGACTTCTCACCACCTCCCTTCTACTTCTGTGGTGTGAGCCACTGTGATCTCTTGCTTGGATGCAGTCACCTCCTAACTGGGTTTGCTGCTTCCACCACTGACCACCTAAGGTTAGCTCTGAGGGCAGAAACCACAATGATACTTTTAAAGTCTACAGTCAAGTGACTCCTCACTGAAAACCTCCTAGTGGCTCCTCGTCTCATTCAGTGTTGAGGGAAGGAATGAAAAATTATGTTTCTCAGTTCTGTGCTATTTAAATCATAAGCTTTTACATTCTGCTGGTTGCTTCTCTTTTTTCTCAGCTTTTTATTTTGAAAAATGTTACACCTACAGAAAAGTGCCAAAAATATAATGAACATCCACATTTCTTTAATCTAGATTCGCCCATTCTTAACATTTTGCCACATTTCCTTTATCTTTCTCAATATATATCTGTGTGTGTATATATATACACACATATATATGCATATACATTTTCTGCTGATCCATTGGAAAGTTGCAGACATCATGCTTCATCCAAAAATATTTCAGCATCTATATTCTATAAATAAGACATTCTCCCACATAACTAGAATACAACGATTACACTTGAGACTTTTTATATAAACACAATATGATTATTTAATATGCAATCCATATAAATTTCTTCAATTGTACATATCAATCCAGGATTCAATTAAGCATCACACACTACATTTAATGTTTCTTTACTTGCCTTTATTATAAATCCTTCCTTTTTTTTTAGTTTTATGACATTGGTTTTTTTTTTAAGAAGACAAGTTGGTTGTTTTGTAGAATGTCCCTAAATTTCTATTTGCTTGTTTCCTCATGCTTAGATTTTTGGCAAGAGTACTAACTAGGTGAAGTTTCGTTGCTCCCCTTTAAATGACATGTTTTTAAGTCAATAAAATAAAACAAGCAATACCACAATCCTATCTCCTCCATCTTAGAGACCCATCCTAGCATTTCATCATAGTCATTCAGTAAAATATTCTTCCTTTAGGGACAGCTTTGAGCATGTGGTAGATCTTGATGAACTCTCCCTAGTTCACTGGAGCTCCAGAAAAATAACTAGAAATGTTATTAGAGATAAAAATGCCTAAGTTGATAGATTTTTCTATTTTGAGACCAAAAAGACATAGCATTTTACAGTGAATACCAGGTCACTGAGCTCCTCTGTCTACTGTCTAAATTCTTTTGGTTTTTAACTGGAAAAATTAACACATACACATAAGAAAACAAATAAAACAATCCAATGCATACAATAAAATTAAATCTTCATCTTAATTCATATCCTCCCAATTCCATAACCCGGAGAACCAATGTTAGCGGTTTCTTGTGTATCTGTTAAAATACTCTGTTTACAAGCATATTATACACATCTCTCCATCTTGCTTGTTAATGGTACAGATCTTTCTATGTTAGCACAAATATATTTACATCTTTCTCATTAGCTAATATCCCATAGACTCAAACATATTCAAATCAACCATATTGATTCAAATTATGAATCAACCATAATTTATTTAAATGATCTCCAATTGATAGACATATTTTGCTATTGCTTTTAGAAACAAAGCTGGAGAAACATCTTTGAATATCACTTATTTAAACACTTCTCTTAGAATAAATTTCTAGGTGTGGAATTACTAGGATAAAAGATGTGTGTACATTTTCAGTTTTGTTAGATAGCATCCAATTGCCCTGTAAAATCATTATACCCATTTTTCTCACATTCATAATATTTGACATTGGCAGTTTCTGCACCTTCACCCTGGATATTATCAAATATCTAAATGTTGGTAACCTGGTAAGCATCTCCTTGCTTGGATTTGCAAGTTTTTAGCTGTCAGTGATCTGAATATTTTTTATATTTGTATAATCCATTTATATTTATTTCTCTGTGACCTATTTCTATTCTTTTGCCTGTGTTTCTACAGTTATTATTTTTCCCACATTAATAATCATCTAGGGCTCCTTCAGTTTGAAATGACTATTATGGAAAATAACATCTTTTCTTTCTCAAAGAAATATATGAATCATTTGAGAATTCAGCTGTTCCTCATGGACTTTATAAAGCCTAGTTTTTTTTTAAAAAGTCACATATTCTGTTTTTACCACTGTAAGAAAGACTACAAAAGATATCTCATATTTTTACAGTTATGGGATTACTGTGTCAAATTTGATATGCCTGACCAGAGTGTGACAAAGCGTTCAGCTTACACCAAGTAAATATTTAATATTAAAGTAGACTCCCTAGAATTTTTATTACCTCTTTATTTCCCTATTCTCTAGCACTTTGGGAAGAAAAAATATCCTGTTTCTTCAAGTCTCTTGTAATTGCTCTCCTTTTTATTTTATCATTCTGTCATTAATTTTTGACCATCAAAGACTTCTTAGCTTATGATAGATACTCTATAAATATTTGGGGGTTATTGGACTAAGGTATGGATGATACTAAGCCTCCTTCAGAATGCTTTTTCATTCATATGTCTGCTACTCTTGATTAGAACTTACAAGAACATCAAGTATGCACCCCCATTTCCTAATGATAAAATCATAGGCTTGCTCCCACTTCGCTCACATTGTGTACCCTGCAGATGCTTCAGTAGCAGCTTCTATGTTTTGAAAGTGCTGCCTCCAAAATTCAGGTGTTACCCAATATGATAGTATTAGGAGGTGGGGCCTTTAAGAAGTAATTAGGTCACAAGGGCTCCTCTTCTAATGAGTGAGATTTAGACCCTTACAAAAGAGGCTTCACACAGAGTTCAGATCATTTGCCCTTCTGCCTTTCACCCTGTGAGGATACAACAAGAAGACCATCACCAGATGTTAGCTCCTTGATCTTGGACTTCCAAAACCCCTGTAGAATAGTAAAAAAAAAAAAAAATTATTTCTTTCTTAACTACCCAGTCTTAAGTATTATGTCATAGCAGCACAGATAGACTATGACAGAATCGTGACATTTTGTTGTACTTATGCATTTAGTTCACATGATAATTACAAATCCGTCTATCCTTCTACACCGAAGCTCCCTGAAAACTAGGCTGTGTCTAATTCATATCCATACTGCGGGCCCAGTACAGACTGTGGCACATGGTAATGCTTCAGTAAATATGTTGAATGAACAAAGAAATGAATAAAGTTATATGAGTTGTTCACTTATTATCAATTAACACAAAACCTGAGGCACCCCTTCCCTGCTTACACCTCATTTTAGGAGCATTTCCCCGAATAGACACTTTCTCCCAGAAGCAGGAAGAAAATCAGGTCGTTCTGAAATAATCAGGAAAAGCTTTTGGAGACTTAACCACTGTCAGATCTCCCTCAGTGATTATTATAAACTAAATTACAGAAAATCCAGGCTGAAATATTTTATAAAGCAATTTAAAATATTTAATCGGATGCTGAATGCTTCTCAGAGGAAAACTGCTCTCTTTTTGCTGGTTGGATAATGTCCTCTTTTTCTTCAGCCCAAAAGAGGTAAATGATTATATGAAATATAAATACAGAAATGCATAACTAAAAGTTAAAGCTGTTAGTAACTTGGAACCCTCAGAAGCCAGGCTACCTGGAATATATCTATGCTAGGATTACTATCTCCTCACATCATGAGATAGTGATAATTTTGCAGTATTAGGATAGGGAAACCTTTAGCCAGAAAGGCAACAATCTGTGACCTAGCATTGGGAGAGAAGCCTCCCAGGACCACAGGAACAGCCTTCATTCCCAGCTTGAATTGTTTCTTAATGGAATTCTACAAGGCAAAAAAACATTTTTGCTGAATTCCAAACTGAAGCTTGTGACAACACAATGATTAGACTGACAGATTAGCTTGAGATCCTAGGAGAAAAATAATTGACTAGGGGCTGAGAGACCTGAGGGGAACTAGGCCCACTTCTGATGCTGCGTGACTGAGAAGAAGTAGATTATAGAATCATGGTAGTTTAAAGTTGGAGAGAAATATATCAAAAATAAGGAACCTGGACCAGGTAAGAAAACTAAATCCCAGAGATTTAGCTTTTCCTGTGTGGAACTGTGAATGAGAGCTGAGGAAACAAAGAGAGTGAGTATTGAATCCTCTTTCCAAAGTTTGGTGGTGAAAGGAAAGAAGGCAACAGGAACTTCTTAAATGCTTTATGACTGGGCAAGGATTGGTGTTATAAGGGTCTCACGAACAGAGAAACCATGAATGACTGGAGATTATTATGAGAGTCAGTCAGGATACTGATGAAAGAGTGATGATTTAAGTTGCAGAAAATCAACTAATACGAATAGCAAGAAAAATATCATTTGCGTTGCATACTCTTTTGATATACAAATTCACTCAGCCTATATATTTTGAGACCTAAGATATTTCACTCCTATCAAATCTATAGAAGACAGAAAAATAGGCTCCCAAAGGTATTTACATCTCAATCCCCAAATCCTATGCGTATGTTACCTCACATGGCAAAAGGGACTTTGACGATGTGGTTAAATGAAGGACATTGAGATATTATCCACATGTGCCCGATGTAATCTCAAGAATCCTTATAGGAGGGAGGCAAGCAGGTCTGAGGGAGAGAAGGAGATATGATGATAGAAGCAGAGATCAGACCCAGGCAAAGAAGGGGTCAACAAGCCAAAGAATACAGGCCACCTATAGAACCTAGAAAAGGGAAAGAAATTGATTCTCCCCTAGAGCCCCTAAAAGAAACACAGCCCTGCTGACACCTTGATTTCAGAACTTCTGACCTCCAGAACTGTAAGATAAATCTGTGTTGTTTAAAGCCACTAAATTTGTGGTGGTTTGTTACAGCAGCAATAGGAAACTAATACAGCATTTAAATGAATTATGAAGAGAAAATTAACTTGCACATTTAGTAGACTTCAGCTCTGGACCAATGGGAATATGAGCAGTCTTCATAAAGAGTTGTGCTCTGGCCACCACTATTTCCAAATTATGGTCTTTCACAACTTTATGGCATGTGCTCATTCTGTTTCCTCTACCTGTTATTTCCTTTTGTTCTTTTTCCACCTGTCATATTCCCACTCATCTTTCAAAGCAGCTCAAATAAAACCATCTTGTCTAGGATGATCTCTCATATGCCTCCAGGAAGACTTAAGTTTTCCTATTTTGTTCCCATTGAACTTTGTTTATACCACTGCTACACCATTTACTATAGTCTGACATCATTAACCTTATGCCTCCCTAACTCATCCCTGCCCTTGCCTGAATCTTCACAGGAGTAAATGTTAATCCAATCCCCAATTGGTAGACTACCAAGCAGTTCGTTGACAAAACCTTTTCACGTTGTTTCTTTTTTTAATTGTGGTCAAATATATGTAACACAAAATGTACCATTTAATCATTTTTAAACGTGCAGTTTAATAATATTATGTTGACATTGTTGTGCAACCAATCTCCACAACTCTATTTATCTTTAAGACTGAAACTCTACATCCATTAAAGAGCCATTCTTCACTTTTCCCTCCTCCTAACCTCTGGCAGCTCCCATTCTACTTTCTCTCCCTATAAATTTGACTACTCAAGATATCTCATATAAGTAGAATCATACAGTATTTGTCTTTCTGTGATATTTCGCTTTATATCGTCAAGGTTCAGCCATATTGTACCAGGTCTCAGAATTTTTTTTCTTTGTAAGGTTGAATAATATTCTATTGCATGTATATACCATATTTTGTATATCTGTTCATCCATCAACAGTCATTTGGGTTGCTTCTACTTTTTAATTTTTATGAATGCTGCTGCTATGAATGTGGGTGTATAAATATCTCTGAGTACCTGTTTTCAATTCTTTTGGGTATATTCCCTGAAGTGGAATTGCTGGATAGTATAATAATTCTATTTTAAGTTTTTTAGGACCCCCCCCATACTCTTTTTTTATGGTGACTGCACTATTTTATATGCCCAATAACAGTAGACAAGTATTCCAGTTTCTCCACATCTTTTCCAACACTTCTTATTTTCTGTTTGTTTTGTTGGTTTGGTTTTTCGTCGTCGTCGTCGTTGTCATCGTAGTAGTAGCAGCAGCTGCTATCCTACAAGGTATGAAAAGATACCTCGTTTTGGTTTCGATTTAGATTTTCCCTAGTGATTAGGGCATTTTTATGTACTTGTTGACCATTTGTGTATCATCTTTGGAGAAATATCTATTCAAGACCTTTGCCCATTTTTTAATTCGGTTGTTTGGTTTTTATTGTTGTTGAGTTGTAGTTCTTTATATATTTTGGATATTAACCCTTCATTAGATATGTGATTTGCAAATATTTTCTCTCATTTCATAGGGTGGTTTTTACTGTATTGATTGTGTCCTTTGATACACACAAGTTTTTTATTTTAATGTAGTCCAATGTATATGCTTTTGGTGTCATATTCAAGATGTCATTACCAAATCTAGCGTCATTAAACTTCTCCCCTATAATTTCTTGTAAGAGTTTTATGGTTTTAACTCTTATGTTTAGGTCTTCAATCCATTTTGAGTTCATTTTTGTATATGATATAAGGTAAGGATCCAACTTCATTCTTTTGCCTGTGGATGTGCACTTTTCCCAAAATCATTTATTGAACTTAAATGGATTTTTTTTACCTATGTAACCAAATGACATTAAAATATAAAAAGCACCCTTAATATGCATTAAAATTCATAACCACTAAGAAATTGTAACAATCCAGCTGTAAAACAAATGAGTTCCTTCTGAAGAGAAAAGGCTGTGGCCAGCCCGGGAGGCAAAAGTACTAAGCAGGATATGAAAACACAAAACAAAAGGACAGTCATTAAACAAAGGCAGTTTGAAAAGCCTTGTCAGGGCACAGTAGTCTCTCAAGATTGTATATTTCATTTCTATACATTAAAGATACTATATATTTAATCCAAAAGGAGTGACTCCACCAGTCAAATACAGACAAGAAAACATACATCTTCATGTCTAATTACCTTTCAGGACCCCAGTGATTGTGGAACTCACTTAAACATTTCAGATTAATGTTGTGATAAAATGGTTTCACTTATAATACTTACTGCCTCATTTCCATTCAATCATTACAATCTGTTGATTAAAAAGGAGATCTACTTACAACTTTTTAAAAAACTACCATCAACTTTTATTCTAAGATTGCTTTAGGTTTAAGTAGGATCCATTCTGCTTTTAGTCTCATTTGTTTTCACAATGTCAACTGCACCTGTACTACAACTTATGTCTCTAACAGGAAAAGTTAAATCATGTTTATAATAATATTTAATAAAATTGAACATCAATATCTAAAGATTTTTAAAGGTTTATTTTTAATTTTTACAGTAAAACTTCTGCTCAAAAGATTAAACTTCAATTCTTTTTTTTTTTTTTTAATGGAGTCTCGCTCTGTCCCCTGTCCCCCAGGCTGGAGTGCAGTGGCACAACTCGGCTCACTGCAACTTCTGCCTCCCAGGTTCAAGTGATTCTCCTGCCTCAGCCTCCTGAGTAGCTGGGATTATAGGCACATACCACCATGCCCAGCTAATTTTTTTTGTATTTTTTTTTTAGTAGAGATGGGGTTTCACCATGTTGGCCAGGCTGGTCTCGATCTCCTGACCTTGTGATATGCCCACCTCGGCTTCCCAAAGTGCTGGGATTACAGGCATGAGCCACTGCGCCCAGCCTAAACTTCAATTCTCTAAGCATTATATCTGAAAAGTGCTAAATAAAGGAGGTTTACAACAGGATGCAAACAGATATTATGGCTCAGGATACAGAAACCTGTGAATCTGCTTAGCAGATTTGCAAGTTATTAGCTCATAAAACAAGCTAAATTTCTTAAATTAAAATGAATACTCTCTGCAACCACAATGAGGTTTTGGTCCCTTTCTTTAAGTTCTTCTCACATAAATAGATGACCACAGACAAATGTCAATCAAATAAGAAGAGCTTAAGTGTAGAAAATACATGATCAACCCAGTTTCCTGCTTCCTGCACCACAGGGCATAGCTTTATGCCATCTGGTGATTATTAGGGGAGAAAGATGCCATCTGCCACTTCTGCTAACACATGAGAGAGGGATAGCTCTCCCCACCCTATAAACCTATGGGAAATTTCCTTATGTTTGTTTACATGCCCCCAGGGCTCCAACTGAGTTAAAATTTACTCTGAGAGAGAGAATGTGTGTGTGTGTACATGTGTGTGTATGTCCCCACATATTCAACATTAAAGCAAGACATCCATTTCCATCCCTTTCATACAACCTCTTAAGTGTCACAGGAGTCTGTGTTAGTCCAGGTTAATAGCAAATCTCTTTCTATCCTGCCTAACTCAAAGCCAAGATAGTATTAGATACAACCTAAACTAGCGGGACAAAATTGGATGACAGCCATAAAAATAGATTATAAAATAGACCCAAATTGAATTCAAGGTGTGAAAATGACCTGATATTCCTTTTGTTCTACATCTCCCGCAGAAAGGACAGAACCGAAATCATTCTCGAATAAGTGTTTTCATAGACTCTTACAGAAAAATTCTTAAGATGTCATAGCTTTCTTTACGCCAGTTGAAAGTACATTTTCTTACAACACTTAAAAAGAGAAAGAATGGGGTGTAAAATTTTTTCAAAGAGGCCTTAGCTGAGATCTACATTTGAACTATTTCTAGAGCTTAATGAGGTAGGAACTAGGCAAGAAAAACAGAAAGTATAAACAGAAAAATAGACATAAGTTTTTCCCCAACTATGTCAAGCCTACCAGTTTCTCAAATCACTACACGTAAGAAGGGCTTCACATATATATATAAAATATATTATATACATATATATTATATATATATATTAGATGGAGTCTCGCTCTGTCACCCAGGCTGGAGTGCAATGGCGCGATCTCGGCTCAGTGCAAGCTCCACCTCCTGGGTTTACCCACCATTCTCCTGCCTCAGCCCCCTGAGTAGCTGGGACTACAGGCACCCGCCACCACGCCTGGCTAGTTTTCATATTCATATATAGAGAGAGAAAGAGAGATAAAGAGAGAGAATGGAATAAATCACCCCTCCCCATAGAATGGAATTGACCCCATTTGATGATTCAACTTCACCCACAGAAGTTTTATATTCTAACGAAGTAAAAAATAAAGTTTTTCAAAATCTCTAAATGACCCAGAGCATGACTTTATTTTTGAAACAGCAATACGGCAGCCTGTTACAGCACAAAGATCACAACAACCTGATTCTGGATTCCTAGGTCTTAGCCTCCATTATTAAAGTAACTGTAAGTTTTTGAGCAAGTCACCTAGCCTCTCTTTGCCTCAGTTTCCTCATCTATCAAAGAATCACTCCTACATGCCCCAGCCAGTCTCACAGAGCTGTCAGGAAAATCTACAAAACACTGAATGTGAATGAAGCCATGTGCATAAACTTAAGTATTAAATGCTTATCAGTAAACAGTGTAAAGTAACTTGTTAAACAGGCTAGGCTTTTACCAAGTGATATTCATAAAATTTTTGCATCAGATGAAACAGAAGAACTGCTTCCAGCCAAGATGGAATAACAAGAACTGGATTTACTCTATACCCTGGACAGCTAAAAAACTGGACAAAGTATATGAAGCAACTCTGAAGACATTGGATATCAGAAAGCAAAACGCTGTAAATTCCAAAGAGACAGAAAACAACTTACTACTTGGAGAACATTTCCAATCCATGGCACAGAGAGGGAGGGGCTCACTCAGAGCCCACATTTCTCCCTAAATTGAAGAGACAAACCTGGAAAATCTGGGGTATTCAGAGAAAGTAGAGTTCATAAGACAGTACCAGAGAAGAGAGAGTTGCACAGAAAAAGGATACCAGAAATACGCAGGGAATTTCCTTCAATACTTCACCTGAGTACTGATGAACACATACATGTGAGAAAACTATTAAGCAAAAATCAACCTGGAAAATAGGTAGCAGCAACAGTGCTTGGAGTTCACAATGGAATGGAAATCGTGTCTGCTCCCAAAAGCCAGAGTGAGAACATTTCATAAACTACAAGGTATCATTCAGAGTACAAAAAAAGTCTCATTTCAATGGGGGAAAAATTAAACCTGGGCTAAACGCAGGTCTGGTCTTACCTAACAAAACCTTTTTAAAGTCTCAAGAATACATGTATCAGAACATCACATTATACTCCATAAATATACACAATTATTATTTCTCAATTAAAAATAAAACTTTTAAAAATAAAGTTTAAAAAAGTCTCAAGAAGATCAAACTATTTTCAAATAACTGAACCACATCTCAAAACAAAATGCAAGAATATTTATAGGAATACCAAAATATCCAGCACATAACAAGGTAAAATTCAAAATGTCTAGCATCCAATCAAAAATTCCCAGTCATGCAAAGAAGTAGGAAAATACATCCCATAATGAGAAGACTAAATAAAAACAAAAATGATACAGGTAATAGAATTATTAGACAAGCAAAATAAAACATTTGTTATAACTGCATTTTACACATTTAAGAAGCTGGAGAAAAGACTGAGTATATTAAACAGAGATGTTAAAGATATAAAAGAGACCCAAAATGAACATCTAGAGATAAAAACTATAAAGTGTGAAATGAAAAATACACTGAATAGGATTGATAGCAGATTAATTTTTTCATTCAGAAAAAAGTAGTGAACTTAAAAAGATAGCAATAAAAACTGTCTAAAATGAAAAACAGAGAATCAGAACAAGAATGAATGAGCAAGAGAGAGAAAGAACACAAACTGAGAAAATTAACAAAACATCAATGAACTATGGGATACTTTTGATCAAATATTTGTTTAATTAGAATCAACAAAGGAGAGAGGAGAGACAGAAAGAATATTTGAAAAAATTGTGACCACAAGTTTCCAAATTTGAAAAAACCCACAGATTCAAAAAGTTCAACAAACTCCAAGCAAAAACAACAAAGAAAACTACACCGGGTACAATATAATCAAATTTTTCAATGCAAAGTAGCTAGCAGGAAAAAAAAATTAGTACAATGGGCAAAGAAATTTGACAGCAAATTTCTCATTGCAATAAATGTAACCTAGAAGATAGTGGAACGACATTTTTTAAATAATTGAAAAAGAAAACCTAGGATTCTTTCCCAGCGAAAAAATTGTCTCTCAAAAATGAAGGTGAAATAAAAATATTTTCAGACAAACAAAAGCTGAAAGAATTTCTATTATATAGCTGCAATACAACAAACCTTAAGGAGTCCTTTAAGCAGGACATCAGATGAAAATCTGGATCTACACGAAGGAATAAAAAGCAGCAGAAATCATAAGAATGGGGTAAATACAAAAACCTTTTTGTATTACTTCATCTCTTTAAAAGATAACAGTGTAAAGCAAAATAACAGAAATGTAGGGTTTATAAAATACGTAGAAGTAAAATACACGATAACACTGTGTAAAAACTAGGTGGGAAACTGGATGTATTTTGTAAGTTCTTATACTATATATGATATGGTAAAATGGTACCATATCACTTGATTATAAACTGCAAAATTAAGGATATATTACAAATTATAAAGCAACTACTAAAATAACACAACAAAAGTGTATAATAAATGAAAAGGGAAGATAAATTGGAACTACAAAAAATCTGTTAATCCCGAAGAAGGAAGAAAAAGTGAAAAGAGAACAAAGAATGTGTGACACAAATAGAAATCGAATAGTGTGAGGACCAATTTAAACCCAACTATATCAATAATCACCTTAAATATAAATGGTTTAAATACTGTAAGTTAAAAACAGATATTGTTGAGTTAGATTTTTTTCCTTTTCCAAGTTATTGGTAAAGAAGTCAAATTAGACTTTAAAGAGAAAGACCCACTTTATGCTATCTGCAAGAAATACACTTCAAATAGAAAGATACAAAAAAAAAGTATATAAAAAGATGCATGATGCTAACGCTACTTAAAATAAAACTGTAGTAGTTATACTGAATATCAGACAAAGTCTATTTTAGTACAAAGAATATTAACAAGGATAAAGAGGACCATTACATAATGATAAATGGTCAATTCAGTTATGATAAATGGTATGATAATTGATCAATTCATTAAGACCAGTAATAATTGACCAATTATCGCTAAGACCAATTCATTAAGACCAGTGATAACTGAACGATTAACCAATTGGTCAATAACCAATTGACCATTAATGGTCAATTCATTAAGAGAACATGCATATTCTAAATGTTTATACAACTAATAATAGAGCTGCAAAATAAATGAACTAAAAGGAGAAATGGACAAACCCATAATTACAGCCAGAGATTCAATACCCTACCCTCAATAATTTAACAAGCAGACAGAAAATCAGCAAGGATGTGGTAGACTTAAACACGATCAGCTAAACTTGACCTGATTGGCATTTATAGAACACTCTCTACCCAACAACAGCAGAATACACCATCTTCTCAAGTGCACAGAAACATTTACCAAGATAAACCACAAGTTGGGCCATAAAACAAAGCCCAATAAAGTTAAAAACATTTAAGTCATAGAATATATGTTATCTGACCACAGTGAACTTAAATTAAAAATCAAAAACAGAAAAATATCTGGGCCAGGCAGAGTGGCTCAGATCTGTAATACCAGCGCCTTGGGAGGCTGAGGGGAAGAATGGCTTGAGGCCGGGAGTTCCTGACCTGCCTGGGCAACTTAACAAGACCTCATTCTACAAAAAATAAAAATAAAAAATATTGGCCAGGCATGGTAGCATTCACCTGTAGTCCCAGCTACTCAGAAGGCTCCAGTGGGAAGATTGCTTGAATCCAGCAATTGGAGGCTACAGTGAGCCATTATCATGCCAATCTACTGCAGCCTGGGTGACAAAGTAAGACCTAGTCTCAAAAAACAGAAAAGAAAAATATCTGGGAAATCTATATATATTTGGAAATTAAATAACACACTTCTAAATAACCCATCATAGGCCAAACAAAAATTAAAAGCGAAATCAGAAAATATTTTTAACTAAATACAAATAAAAATACTACATATTAAAATGTGTGGGAGGCAGATAAAGCAATAGTTACTGGGAATTTTATAGCACTAAATACCAATGTTAGAAAAGAAGAAAGATCTAAATCAATTACTTCAGTTTTCACCTTAAAAAACTGGAAAGAAAAGAGCAAATTAAACTCTAATTAGGCAGAAAAATGAAATACTAAAGATCAGATCAGACAATATCATTAATCATCAAAGAAATGGAAATCAAAATCACTGTGATAGGCCATCTCACACCCATTAGGATGGCTATTACCAAAAAGACAAAACATAACAAACGTTGGCAAATGTATGAAGAAAAGGGGACTCTTACACACTGTTGGTGGAAATGTAGATTGGTACAGCCATGATGGAAAACAGTATGGAGGTTTGCTAAGGGAATTAAAAATAGGACTACCATATATGCAGCCATCCAACTTCTGGGTATATCCAAAGGAAATGAAATCACCTTGTAAAGATATTTGCACTCTCATGATTACAGCAGCATTATTCACAATAGCTAAGAAATGGAAAAAACCTGTTTCTCAATAGACATATATCACAATTTCTTTATTCATATATATATGTGTGAATATATATACATACACATACATACACACACATATATATCCATATATATAATATCCATATATATCTCCATATAGATATCACATATAATATCCATATATATATCTCCATATAGATATCCCTATATATAATATCCACATATATATATATATATATATATCCCTATAAAAGAACAAAATATTGCCCCACAGATGAGCTTGGAGGATGCTATTCTAAGCAAAATAAGCCAGACACAAAAAGAAAAAAGTTGCATGATGTCACTTAGATATGGAGCCAAAAATTCTTTTTTCAAATATACAGAGATAGAGAACAAAATAATGATTGCCAGAGGTGAGAGGGAAAGAGGTGCAATGGGCCTAAATGAAGAAATGCAGGACAGAGCATATAAAGTAGCAGATATATAGGATAAACAAGATAGAAATCTAAGGTACAACGTAAGAACTATAGGTAATAAAAGTGTACTTTATTTGAGATTCTTGCTAAATGATTAGATTTTTAGCTGCTCTTGCCACAAAAATTAAAAGTATCACTATGTGAGATGATGGGTATTTTTATTTGCTTCACCATAGTACCCTTTTTTTACTATCCGTAACATTACTGTCTCATAACATCATGTGGTATACCCTAAATTTATTGATAAGTTTATAAATAAAAATTTTTAAAGAAAGGCACAGCAGAAATCAGTGAAATACAAAGCAGAAACACAGTAGAGAAAAGTCAATGAAATCAAGGTTGATTCTTTGAGAAAATCAATAAAACAATAGGCTTCTAGCCAAAGTGACCAAAGAGAGAAAATAGAAGTTACTAGGAGCAGAAATATGAAAGGTAACTACTACCAATTCTATAACAATTAAAAGAATAACAGGGGAGTTTTAAAATTTATGCCAATAAATTCGACCATGAAAATTAAATGGACAAATTCCTTGAAAGACACAAACTACCACAGCTCACTCAAGAAGAAATATATAACATGAATAGCCATGTAATAAAGAAATTGAAGTTTAAAACATTTCACAAAGAAAATCCAGCCTCTTATCTTTTCATTAGTGAATTTTACCAAAAGTTTAATAAAGAAAAGATATCAATTCTATGAAAACTCTTCCAGTAAACGGAATAGGAAGAAAAACTTCCCAGTTGATTTTTTTTCCTTCTGAATTTCAACTGTTATTTTTGATAGAGTGGGTACATGTGTAAGTTTGTTACATGAGTATATTGCACCAGGTAGTAAGCATAGTAACCAATAAGTAGTTTTTCAGCCCACATGTCCTTAATGATTAGCGATATTACCCTAATACCAGGGCAATGCCATACAAATTCTATACTAAAAAAAGGAAAGAAAGAAACCTACAGACCAATAGTCCTGTAAGGTTAAAGAGCACAAGGTAAATATATAAAAATCCATTACATTTCTATATATCACCAACAAATTGGAAGTTGAAATATTAAGAACCAATGCCATTTAAAAAAACATCAAAAAATATGAAATACGACAAATCTGACAAATCACACATAAGACCTGTACACTAAAATTATAAAAATAGCTGAGAAAAATTAAGAACCAAAACAAATAGAAAAAAATACTGTGGTCAAGGATCAAAAAAAATATTATTATTAAGATGTCCTCCAATTTTGTTCTTTCTCAAAACAAGCCTATTCTCAGTCCGTTACATTCTAATAAAAATTTTAGAATCAGCTTGTCAATTTCTACTGTAGAAAAAGAATAAAGTTAAAGGGTTTCCATTACTTGCCTTCAAGATTTATTACAGAATTACCTATAATTCTACAATTATCAAGTCAGTGTTGTATTAGTGCTGTGATTGACAAAAAGACCTGTGAAACAGAATGGAGAGTCTGAAAAATAGACCCACATATAGATGGATGACTAATTTTTCACAAGAGCTCAAAGGCAATGCAATGAGAAAAGGGGTCATTTCAAGAAATGGTGCTATAACAATTGGATGGCTATTTGCAAAAAAATTAATAATAATAAACTTTGATCCACACCTCTCATCATATTCAAAAATTAACTCAATATGGGTCATGGACCTAAAATGTAAACCTAAAACTGTAAAACTTCTAGAAGAAAACATAGGCAAATACCTTTTGACCTTGAGTTAGGCAATGATTCTTAGATATGATACAAACAGAAACATTTATTTAAAAATCATAGGCTGGGTGCAATGTCTCATGCCTGTAATCCTAGCTCTTTGGGAGGCCAAGGCAAGCAGATGGATTGAGCCCAGGTGTTCTAGACCAGCCTGGGCAACATGGCGAAACTCCGTCTCTACAAAAAAGAGAAAAATTAGCCAGGCACAGTGGCACATGCCTGTAGTCCCAGCTACTTGGGAGGCTGACGTGGGAGGATCGCTTGAGCCAGGCGGCAGAGGTTTGAGTGAGCCGAAATTGCGCCACTGTGCTCCAGCCTGAGCAACAGGAGTGAAACCCTGTCTGAAAAAAAGACAAAAAGTCAAACTGAAATACATAAAAATTTAGAGTTTCTGTTCTTCAGAAGATATTTTCAAGAGAATGAAAAGACACACCTAAGACTGGAAGAAAACATTTTCAAAACAATATTTGCAAATTATTTGTATCTAATCAGGGACTCACATCTATAATGTATTTCAAAACCCAAAACTCAATAGTAAGAAAAAAAATCTAATTATTTAAATAGTCAAAAGATCGGCACAAACATTTCATAAAAATATGTATATGGATGACAAGCACATAAAAATATGTTCAACATCATT
This sequence comes from Macaca nemestrina, assembly GCF_043159975.1. Classification (NCBI taxonomy): domain Eukaryota; kingdom Metazoa; phylum Chordata; class Mammalia; order Primates; family Cercopithecidae; genus Macaca; species Macaca nemestrina. Next base: position 147,067,463 of record NC_092131.1, on the reverse strand, counting down.
AGTCATTAAGGAAATGCAAACTTAAGACTACAAGATACCATTACACATTTATTAGAATGTCTAAAATTAAGAATACTGATTGTGTCAAGTGTTGACTAAGTTACGGAGCAACTGGAATTCCCATACGCTACTAATGGGAAAACAAATGATACAACCACTTAGAAAAACAGTTTCCTACCTAGTAGGGCAGGCCAACATTCAAATCCAGGAAATACAGAGAACGCCACAAAGATACTCCTCGAGAAGAGCAACTCCAAGACACATAATTGCCAGATTCACCAAAGTTGAAATGAAGGAAAAAATCTTAAGGGCAGCCAGAGAGAAAGGTCGGGTTACCCACAAAGGGAAGCCCATCAGACTAACAGCAGATCTCTCGGCAGAAACTCTCCAAGCCAGAAGAGAGTGGGGGCCAATATTCAACATTCTTAAAGAAAAGAATTTTAAACCCAGAATTTCATATCCAGCCAAACTAAGTTTCATAAGTGAAGGAGAAATAAAATCCTTTACAGATAAGCAAATGCTTAGAGATTTTGTCACCACTAGGCCTGCCTTACAAGAGATCCTGAAGGAAGCACTAAACATGGAAAGGAACAACCGGTACCAGCCATTGCAAAAACATGCCAAAATGTAAAGACCATCGAGGCTAGGAAGAAACTGCATCAACTAACGAGCAAAATAACCAGTTAATATCATAATGGCAGGTTCAAGTTCACACATAACAATCTTAACCTTAAATGTAAATGGACTAAATGCTCCAATTAAAAGACACAGACTGGCAAACTGGATAAAGAGTCAAGACCCATCAGTCTGCTGTATTCAGGAGACCCGTCTCACACGCAGAGACATACATAGGCTCAAAATAAAGGGATGGAGGAAGATTTACCAAGCAAATGGAGAACAAAAAAAAGCGGGGGTTGCAATACTAGTCTCTGATAAAACAGACTTTAAACCATCAAAGATCAAAAGAGACAAAGAAGGCCATTACATAATGGTAAAGGGATCAATTCAACAGGAAGAGCTAACTATCCTAAATATATATGCACCCAATACAGGAGCACCCAGATTCATAAAGCAAGTCCTTAGAGACTTACAAAGAGACTTAGACTCCCATACAATAATAATGGGAGACTTCAACACTCCACTGTCAACATTAGACAGATCAACGAGACAGAAAGTTAACAAGGATATCCAGGAATTGAACTCATCTCTGCAGCAAGCAGACCTAATAGACATCTACAGAACTCTCCACCCCAAATCAACAGAATATACATTCTTCTCAGAACCACATCGTACTTACTCCAAAATTGACCACGTAATTGGAAGTAAAGCACTCCTCAGCAAATGTACAAGAACAGAAATTATAACAAACTGTCTCTCAGACCACAGTGCAATCAAACTAGAACTCAGGACTAAGAAACTCAATCAAAACTGCTCAACTACATGGAAACTGAACAACCTGCTCCTGAATGACTACTGGGTACATAACGAAATGAAGGCAGAAATAAAGATGTTCTTTGAAACCAATGAGAACAAAGATACAACATACCAGAATCTCTGGGACACATTTAAAGCAGTGTGTAGAGGGAAATTTATAGCACTAAATGCCCACAAGAGAAAGCAGGAAAGATCTAAAATTGACACTCTAACATCACAATTAAAAGAGTTAGAGAAGCAAGAGCAAACACATTCGAAAGCTAGCAGAAGGCAAGAAATAACTAAGATCAGAGCAGAACTGAAGGAGATAGAGACACAAAAAACTCTCCAAAAAATCAATGAATCTAGGAGTTGGTTTTTTGAAAAGATCAACAAAATTGACAGACCACTAGCCAGACTAATAAAGAAGAAAAGAGAGAAGAATCAAATCTACGCAATTAAAAATGATAAAGGGGATATCACCACTGACCCCACAGAAATACAAACTACCATCAGAGAATACTATAAACACCTCTACGCAAATAAACTGGAAAATCTAGAAGAAATGGATAATTTCCTGGACACTTACACTCTTCCAAGACTAAACCAGGAAGAAGTTGAATCCCTGAATAGACCAATAGTAGGCTCTGAAATTGAGGCAATAATTAATAGCCTACCAACCAAAAAAAGTCCAGGACCAGATGGATTCACAGCTGAATTCTACCAGAGGTACAAGGAGGAGTTGGTACCATTCCTTCTGAAACTATTCCAATCAATAGAAAAAGAGGGAATCCTCCCTAACTCATTTTATGAGGCCAACATCATTCTGATACCAAAGCCTGGCAGAGACACAACAAAAAAAGAGAATTTTAGACCAATATCCCTGATGAACATCGATGCAAAAATCCTCAATAAAATACTGGCAAACCGGATTCAGCAACACATCAAAAAGCTTATCCACCATGATCAAGTGGGCTTCATCCCTGGGATGCAAGGCTGGTTCAACATTCGCAAATCAATAAACATAATCCAGCATATAAACAGAACCAAAGACAAGAACCACATGATTATCTCAATAGATGCAGAAAAGGCTTTTGACAAAATTCAACAGCCCTTCATGCTAAAAACGCTCAATAAATTCGGTATTGATGGAACGTACCTCAAAATAATAAGAGCTATTTATGACAAACCCACAGCCAATATCATACTGAATGGGCAAAAACTGGAAAAATTCCCTTTGAAAACTGGCACAAGACAGGGATGCCCTCTCTCACCACTCCTATTCAACATGGTGTTGGAAGTTCTGGCTAGGGCAATTAGGCAAGAGAAAGAAATCAAGGGTATTCAGTTAGGAAAAGAAGAAGTCAAATTGTCCCTGTTTGCAGATGACATGATTGTATATTTAGAAAACCCCATTGTCTCAGCCCAAAATCTCCTTAAGCTGATAAGCAATTTCAGCAAAGTCTCAGGATACAAAATTAATGTGCAAAAATCACAAGCATTCTTATACACCAGTAACAGACAAACAGAGAGCCAAATCAGGAATGAACTTCCATTCACAATTGCTTCAAAGAGAATCAAATACCTAGGAATCCAACTTACAAGGGATGTAAAGGACCTCTTCAAGGAGAACTACAAACCACTGCTCAGTGAAATCAAAGAGGACACAAACAAATGGAAGAACATACCATGCTCATGGATAGGAAGAATCAATATCGTGAAAATGGCCATACTGCCCAAGGTTATTTATAGATTCAATGCCATCCCCATCAAGCTACCAACGAGTTTCTTCACAGAATTGGAAAAAACTGCTTTAAAGTTCATATGGAACCAAAAAAGAGCCCGCATCTCCAAGACAATCCTAAGTCAAAAGAACAAAGCTGGAGGCATCACGCTACCTGACTTCAAACTATACTACAAAGCTACAGTAACCAAAACAGCATGGTACTGGTACCAAAACAGAGATATAGACCAATGGAACAGAACAGAGTCCTCAGAAATAATACCACACATCTACAGCCATCTGATCTTTGACAAACCTGAGAGAAACAAGAAATGGGGAAAGGATTCCCTATTTAATAAATGGTGCTGGGAAAATTGGCTAGCCATAAGTAGAAAGCTGAAACTGGATCCTTTCCTTACTCCTTATACGAAAATTAATTCAAGATGGATTAGAGACTTAAATGTTAGACCTAATACCATAAAAATCCTAGAGGAAAACCTAGGTAGTACCATTCAGGACATAGGCATGGGCAAAGACTTCATGTCTAAAACACCAAAAGCAACGGCAGCAAAAGCCAAAATTGACAAATGGGATCTCATTAAACTAAAGAGCTTCTGCACAGCAAAAGAAACTACCATCAGAGTGAACAGGCAACCTACAGAATGGGAGAAAATTTTTGCAATCTACTCATCTGACAAAGGGCTAATATCCAGAACCTACAAAGAACTCAAACAAATTTACAAGAAAAAAACAAACGACCCCATCAAAAAGTGGGCAAAAGATATGAACAGAGATTTCTCAAAAGAAGACATTCATACAGCCAACAGACACATGAAAAAATGCTCATCATCACTGGCCATCAGAGAAATGCAAATCAAAACCACAATGAGATACCATCTCACACCAGTTAGAATGGCGATCATTAAAAAGTCAGGAAACAACAGGTGCTGGAGAGGATGTGGAGAAATAGGAACACTTTTACACTGTTGGTGGGATTGTAAACTAGTTCAACCATTATGGAAAACAGTATGGCGATTCCTCAAGGATCTAGAACTAGATGTACCATATGACCCAGCCATCCCATTACTGGGGATATACCCAAAGGATTATAAATTATGCTGCTATAAAGACACATGCACACGTATGTTTATTGCAGCACTATTCACAATAGCAAAGACTTGGAATCAACCCAAATGTCCATCAGTGACAGATTGGATTAAGAAAATGTGGCACATATACACCATGGAATACTATGCAGCCATCAAAAAGGATGAGTTTGTGTCCTTTGTAGGGACATGGATGCAGCTGGAAACCATCATTCTTAGCAAACTATCACAAGAACAGAAAACCAAACACCGCATGTTCTCACTCATAGGTGGGAACTGAACAATGAGATCACTCGGACTCAGGAAGGGGAACATCACACACCGGGGCCTATCATGGGGAGGGGGGAGGGGGGAGTGGGGAGGGGGGAGGGATTCCATTGGGAGTTATACCTGATGTAAATGACGAGTTGATGGGTGCAGCACACCAACAAGGCACAAGTATACATATGTAACAAACCTGCACGTTATGCACATGTACCCTACAACTTAAAGTATAATAATAATAATAAAAAAAAAAAAAAAAAAAAAAAACAGTTTCCTTAGAAGTTAAACATATACCTACCACATAAGTTGTTCGTTCCACTTTTAGGTTTTTTCCCAAGAGAAATAAAAGCATATGTCCATACAAAGACTTGTGTGAGACTGTTCATAGCAGCTATATTCACAAAAGCCATAGATTGTAAACAACTCAAATGTCAATCAAATAAAATTGTGGTATATCCATAAAATGGAATATTCTCAGCAATAAAAAATGATAAACTATTATTATACAAAACAACATGGATAAATCTCGAAATAATCATGCTGAGTACAAGAAACCAGGCCAAAAAAAAAAAAAAAGAATACATACTCTGTAATGTCATTTTTATAAAATTCTGAAAAATGCAAACTAGTCTATGGTAACAGAAAGCAGATCAATGCTTATTGGGGGTATGGGGAAGTGGAGAGGAAAAACAAGAGGATGGAATTAAAGGGATACAAGGAGATGGTTGGGGATAATGGATGTATACAATATCTTAATTATGGTGATGCTTTCATGGGTGGATATATATGTCAAAACTTGTCAAGTGGTATTCTTTAAACATGTGTAATACCTCAATAAAGATGGTTTCAAAAACAACATTCAGTACATAGGTTAGGGTTCAAAATAGAGTCCAATTATTTCTCTAGAAATCAGTAGAGTGGAGATATGCCAAAAGCAGTAGCTGTAATCATTAGAAACCTTCATGCCACTAGACCTAGAGAGTATCTGGCTGTAGGAATGCTTTCTTCAATATGCTCTCAGACAGGTATTTTTTTTTATTTTACGTGTTCTAAGTGTTGTGCTTTATCCATGTAATTTTGGTCTGTCTTTGAACAATCTTCTAGCTCCATGCCCTCCCATTCTGATGAGAGGGTATGCTATTTTTCCCTTGAAATGTCTCAGGCTCTTGGGGCCTGCTGTCTAAGAAGAAGGCTTGTATTCACTCAGTTTTCCATACAGCATATTTCAAATATCCCAGTTCATAACTACCTTTATTGTTAAACATCAAACTCTTATTCAAACCATGTGGCGCCTGTTCTATAATGAGATGTTATGTGTCCAGGATCTAGAGATGCTGCAGCCAACTAGCCCTTGGAGTCAGAATGCTCCCCCTGAAATTTTTGTGTTATTTGGGCCTAGTTACCCAGCATTATCCATTCCCCGTTGCCCAGCACAATCTGAAATAATACAAAATATAATTTCACAAACATAGTTCTGATCACTATGCTAAGAGTTAAGTGGATACAGTGAAAAAAAAGTTATTACCATCAGAAAGTGAAGGTGGCCACTTCCACTTCCCAAAACATGGAGTAGATGTACATTTTCCTATTCCTTGCACTAAGTACAACAAAATACCAAGGATATTATATAAAAAAAGAAGTATAAGCAGACTGAAAATTAGGGAAGATGGATAAGATAAGGACCTTGGAAGCCAAAGAATGATAGAGTGGTGGGTTCCCTGGGTTGTTTTGGATCATATATATCCCAGAATTGGAGCTAAAGAATCTAGTCGCCCAGAAATGTCAATGGGTACAAACCAAAAAAAAAAGAAAAAAGAAAAAGAAAAAAAAAAAAAAACTCTAACAATAGCCTGCTCTCTGTAGCCAAAAGAACAGGAGTCAGTTTAGTGACACAGAAAACTTTTAGACGATAATTGCTCTATTCCAACCAAACACCACAGGGAAAAAAAAAAAAAAAAAAAAGCTATGCTCCTGGAACTTTCTGCAAGATAGGCCATATGATAGGCCATAAAAATGAGCCTCAGTAAATTTAAGAAAATTGAAATTATATCATGCACTCTCTCATATCACAGGAGAATAAAACTGGAAATCAACTCCAAAAGGAACCTTCAAAACCATGTAAATACATGGAAAATAAATAACCTGCTCCTGAATGAGCATTGGGTAAAAAATGAAATCAACATGGAAATTTAAAAATTCTTCAAACTGAATGGCAATAATGACACAACCTATCAAAACCGCTGGGACACAGCAAAGGCGGATGCTAAGGGGAAAGTTCATAGCCCTAAATGCCTATATCAAAAAGTCTGAAAGGGCATAAATAGCCAATCTAAGATCACACCTCAAGGAACTGGAGAAACAAAAAGAAACCAAACCCAAACACAGCAGAAGAAAGGAAATCACCAACATCAGAGCAGAACTAAATGAAAATGAAACAAAAAAAAAAATACAAAAGATAAATGAAACTACAGCTGGTTCTTTGAAAAGATAAATAAAATTGATAGACCATTAGCAAGGTTAACCAAGAAAAGGAGAGAGAAAATCCCAATAACGTAAGAAACAAAACAGGACACAATGGTGCTGGGATAACTGGCAAACCACATGTAGGAGAATGAAAACTGGATCTTTTTCTCTCACCTAATACAAAAATCAACTCAAGATAGATTAAATATTACAACTGACGTCACTGAAATACAAAAGATCATTCAAGGCTACTATGAACACCTTTATGCACATAAACTAGAAAACCCAGAAGAGATGGCTAAATTCCTGGAAAAATACAGCCCTCCTAGCTTAAATCAGGAAGAATCAGATACCCTGAATAGACCAATAACAAGCAATGAGATTGAAATGCTAATTTAAAAATTACCAATAACAACACAAAAGTTAAGGACCAGACAGATTCACAGCAGAATTCTACCAGACATTCAAAGAAGAATTGGTCCCAATCCTTTTGACACTATTCTACGTGATAGAGAAAGAGGAAGCCCTCCCTAATTAATTCTATGAAGCCAGCATCACCCAAATACAAAAACCAGAAAAGTACACAACCAAAAAAGAAAACTACAGACCAGTACCTTGATTAACATAGATGCTAAAATCCTTAACAAAATACTAGCTAACCAAATCCAACAACATATCAAAAAGATAATCCACCATGATCAAGTGGGTTTCATATCAGGGATGCAGGGATGGTTTAATATACACAAGTCAATAAATGTGATACACCACATAAACAGAATTAAAAACAAAAATCATATGAACACCTCAATAGATGCAGAAAAGGCATTCAACAAAATCCAGCATCCCTTTATGATTAAAACCCTCCGCAAAATCGGCATACAAGGGACATACCTTAATGTAATAAAAGCCATCTATGACAAACCCACAGCCAACATAATATTGAATGGGTAAAACTTGAAAGCATTCCCTCTAAGGACTGGAACAAGACAAGGATACACACTCTCATCACTCCTCTTCATCATAGTACTGGAAGTCCTAGCCACAGCATTCAGACAAGAGAAACAAATAAAGGACATTCAAATCGGTAAAGAGGAAATCAAACTGTCGCTGTTTGCTGACAATATGATCATTTACCTTGAAAACCCTAAGGACTCCTCCAGAAAGCTCCTAGAACTGACAAAAGAATACAGCAAACTTTCCGGATACAAGATTAATGTACATAAATCAGTAGCTCTTCTATATACCAACAACGACTAAGCAGAGAATTAAATCAAGATCTCAACCCTATTCACAATAGCTGCAAAAAAAATCAAAGACTTAGGAATGTACCTAACAAAAGAGTCAAAAGACCTCTACAAGAAAAACTACAAAACACTGCTGAAATGACAGATGACACAAACAAATGGAAACACATCCCATGCTAATGGATGGGCAATACTGCCAAAAGCAATCTACAAATTCAATGAATCCCCACCAAAATATCACCATCATTCTTCACGGAATTAGAAAAAAACAATTCTAAAATTCATATGGAACCAAAAAAGAGTCCACATAGCCAAAGCAAAAAGAACAAATCTGGAGGCATCACACTACTTGACTTCAAACTATACTATAAGGCCATAGTCACCATAACAGCATGGTACTGGTATAAAAATAGGCATATAGACCAATGGAACAGGATAGAGAACCCAGAAATAAACCCAAATACCTACAGCAACTGATCTTCAACAAAGCAAACAAAAACATCAAATGGGGAAAGGACACCTTTTCAACAAATGGTGCTGGGATAATTGGCAAACCACATGTAGGAGAATGAAACTGGATCCTAATCTCTCACCTAATACAAAAATCAGCTCAAGATGGATTAAGATCTTAAACCTAAGATCGGAAACTATAAAAATTCCAGAAGATAACATTGGAAAAACCATTCTAGACATTGGCTTAGGCAAAGATTTCCTGACCAAGAACCCAAAAGCAAATGCAATAAAAATAAAGATTAATAGCTGGGACCTAATTAAACTAAAGAGCTTTTACCTGGCAAAAGGAACAGTCAGCAAAGTAAACAGACAACCCACAGAGTGGGAGAAAATTTTTACAATCTATACATCTCACAAAGGACTAATATCCAGAATCTACAGCAAACTCAAACAAATCGTTAAGAAAAAACCAACAATCCCATCAAAAAGTGGGCTAAGGACATGGATAGACAATTACCAAAAGAAGATATAGAAATGGCCAAAAAACATATGAAAAACTGCTCAACGTCACTAATGGATCAGGGAAATTCAAGTCAAAACCACAATGTGATACCATCTTACTCCTGCAAGAATGGCCATACTCAAAAAAAATTTAAAAAACGTAGATGTGGCATGGATGCAGTGTACTCAGAGGAAAAGAAGTCATTATTCAAAAAAGATACTTGCACATGCATGTTTATAGCAGCACAATTCACAGTTGCAAAATTGTGGAACCAACCCAAATACCCAACAATTAACAAGTGGATAAAGAAACTGTTATATAGATATAGATATAGATGTAGATATACATATAGATATACATATAGATATATCACAGCCATAAAAAGGAATGAGTTAACAGCATTTGCAGTGACCTGGATGGGATTAGAGACTATTACACTAAGTCAACTAACTCAGGAATGGAAAACCAAACATCTTATGTTCTCATTGATATGTGGGAGCTAAGCTATGAGGACGCAAAGGCATAAGAATGATACAATGGACTTTGGGGGACTTGTGGGGAAGAGTCAGAGGGGATGAGGAATAAAAGACTACAAATATGGTACAGTGAATACTGCTCAGGTGATGGCTGCACCAAAATCTCACAAATCACCACTAAAGAACTTACTCATGTAACTGAATACTGCCTGTACCCCAAAAACTTATGGAAAAATTTTAAAAAATTTTTTAAATAAAAGCTATGGTCCTACCCCACCCATGCCAGCATAGGCCAAGTAGGCAGCCTAGACTTCTAACCTAACAAGGCTGTAATAAGTTGTCCCAGCATCTCTGACAGAGTGGTATCCAGCAAGGGAGCTGAGACTATCTTTCCTGACAGCTGGTAATGAGGCCTCCCCACAATATTCGTGGAAACCATATGAGGAGCCTAGACTTCCAACTCACTAAGCAGCAAGGAGACATACTTCCCTTCCTGGTGGGGAGGTGTCAGAGGAGGCCTGGCAGAGAATCAGGACTTTCACCAACACCCACCAGTAATGAGATCACCCTCACCAAAGTGTCAGTGCAGACCACATGGAGAGCTAAAACTCTCACTCCCGTCCAGCAGTTACAAAGAGTCCCGTACCTTTGGTGTCAACAGAGGCCAGGTGGGTTAGAAATTTTACCTGTACCTGATAGCAACAAGTTAGTGACCTCCCCTTCCCCTGCTGGAGCAGTGTCTGAGAAGCTATTCATAACAGAAAGTTTAAATAAGATCCAGAATCTTATGAAAATATCTAGGTTTCAAGCAAACATCACTTCTCAATGAACCAGGAATATCTCAAAATGACCATTCACTGGGAAAAGACAGCCTCTTCAACAAATGATGTTAGGAATACTAGATAGCCACAAGCAAAAAAAAAAAAAAAAAAAAAAAAAAAGGTGAAGTTGAATTCTTACCTTACACCACATATAAAAAGTTAACTCCAAATGGATCAAAGACCTAAATGTAAGAGCTAAAACTATAAAACTCTTAGAAAGAAAAAAAACAGAGGGGGAAACTCATGTCATTGAATTTGGCAAAGTTTTCTTTTACTTTTGCTAAAGTAAAAATAGATAAATTGAACTATACCAAAATTTAAGATTTCTGTGCATCAAGGAATATAATAGAACAAAAAGGTAACCTATGAAATAAAACAAAATATTTGCAAATAATATATCTGATAAAAGGTTAATATCCAGAATATATACAGAACTCTTACAATTCAGTAACAATAAAATCAACCCAATTTTAAAATGAGCAAAGGTCTTAAATAGGCACTTCTCCAAAGATGATATACAAAGGGCCAATAAGACCATGAAAAGATGCTCAACATCACGAATCATTAGGTAAATGCAAGTCAAAACCACAAAGAGATACCACCTCACACCCATTAGATAGTCACTAACAAAAGAACAAAAAACAATAAGTATTTTTTACTTAATAATAAGGATGTGGAGAAACTGGAACCCTTGTGCACTGTTGGCAGAAACGTAAAATGGTGCAGCTGCTATGGAAAACAGTATGGCAGTTCCTCAAAAAATTATAAATAGAATGACCATATGACCTAGCAATTTTACCTCTGAGACTGGAAGAGATATTTGTGTATGCATGTTCATGGCAGCATTGTTGACAACAGCCAAGAGGTGGAAGCAACCCAAGTGTGCATCAACAGATGAACGGATAAGCAAAATGTGTTATGTACATACAATGGAAGATTATCCTTAAAAAGGAAAGAAACTGACAAATCCTACAGTGTGTCTGAACCTTGAGAACACTGCGCTAAGTGAAGTAAGCTTGTCATAAAAATACAAATACTGTATGATTTCATTATATGAAGTATCCGAAGTAGTCAAATTCATGTAAACAACAAGAATGGAGTTTGCCAGGGATTGGAGAAGAGGGGGAAATAGGGAATTGTTGTTTGATAGAGTTTCAGTTTTGTAGGATGAATCCCATAAAGATTAGTTGCACAACAGTATGGCTATACTTAACACTACTGAACTACACACCTAAAAACCGTTAAGATCATAAATTTTATGCTGTGTGAACTTTACCACAAATGAAAATTTAAAAACAATTTTTAATCAATTGTTGCTGTAAACATTCATATACAAATTTTTACCTGACTCTAAATTAAGTGTATTGCACCATTTTACATTCCTATCAACAATAAGTGATCCAGTTTCTCCACATCTTCTCTAGCATTTTGACAGAAGTTCTGGGATACATGTGCAGAACCTTCAGGTTTGTTACATAGGTATACATGTGTCATGGTGGTTTGCTGCAACTACCAACCCATCACCTAGGTTTTAAGCTCCAAAAGCATTAGCTATTTGTCCCGATACTCTCCCACCCCTCACTCCCTACAGGCCCTGGTGTGTGTTGTTCCCCTCCCCGTGGACACTATTTTTTATATCAGCTATTCTGATAGCTGTGTAATAATATCTCATTGTAGTTTTAATTTGTATTTCCCCAATGGCTAATGATGTTGAACATCTTCCCACATGCTTATTTGCCAGCTGCATATTCTCTTTGGTGAAATGTCTCTCTATATCTTTCACCTTTTTTCTAATTAGATTTCATTTTTATTACCTAGTTTACAAATTATGTAAAATTTGGAAGATTTTTCAGAAACAAAAGTGCCTACCTATGAAGAAAACAAACACATGAGTACAAATAAAATTTTAAAAGACAACATTTGATTAAACAAACAAAAGAATCAATAATAACACTCTGCAGTTTCTCAATAGTGACATATAACTAATACCTGTGGTGATAAATATATTAATGGTTCTCTGGCCCACTGAGTCACTTTGAAATAGACCCAATATCCTGGCTGTCATCTGTGATATGACAGCTTACAGTCCAGAGGCTCCGCAGGAATCGCTTCAGTGGGTCAGTCTCCACCAATTCAGGAACCAACCATGTTCTTTAGTCAGACATAAGGTTGAAACAAGTCTGTTTAACTCAACTGAAAGAGAATGTCTGTTTCTCCTAACTCCCTACTGCCTTCCTCCAGTTTACCAGCAGAACAAAAGTAATCATAATTATAATAATAGCTACTAGCATAAGCACAGTTTTTATAGTTTATGAAAGGTTTTCAAAATTAACTTAATCTTCTGTTGTCTTATCTAATTCAGTAAAATTAAAATGTTATTGCAGTTACAAAATTAACTGATGTTTTACAATTCTCAGGAAAGCTGCAAGTATAAAAATAATCATTAAAATTATACTTTATTCTGCTGAATCAATGAAATTTTTTGGAAACAACCTCAACCCCCAACGCCAAACCCCTGCCAAGGGCAGCTTAGCAGTGCTTAAAGAAATCCAGAATTTTTCTCCAAACATGTATTGGAATTTTTATTAGTTGACCTCCACAGCTAGACCAAAGAGCTGAGATCAGACTAAAAACCAAAAACATCTTTTTTCCCTATGAGTAGTACCCCTCTGGTTTTTTATCAAAGCACAATCTCCTTGAGTTTGAACATTGAATAACCATCTCACACTTCAGCTGAAGAATTGAATTCACCTTGTTTTCACATGTTGCTATGCTGAGGGCACAGAGGATTCACCCACACTCTCACAGTGGATTTACATCACTGGAACTTTTGTGGACTATTCCGAAGTTTTTCCACTAAACAGCTATTGTCTGTGTCCTCCTTAGATTCAAATTAAGCACTAGAATTCCCTCATCTAGATTCATGAACAACCTTCTTCACTTTTAATTCCACTTTCTTGGTTCTCTGAAGCTTTTTTTCCCTCTCTAGTTTGTTTTCTTAATATAATCTGCGTTTAACTATCTCTATATTCTTGAAAAGTGCCTTTTTTACTCCTCCTTGTGGAGAACCTCTGCTAAGGCAGTGCAGAAGTGAAATGCAGGGTTGCAGTCCCCACACAAAGTTCCCACTGGGGCACCGCTTAGTGGAACCGTGAGAAGAGGGCCACCGTCCTCCAGACCCCAGAATGTTGGATCCACCAACGGCTTGAACCACATCCCTGCAAAAGCCGCAGACACTCAACACCAGCCTGTGAAAGCAGCCAGGATGTCTGTACCCTGCAAAGTCACAGGGGTAGAGCTGCCCAAGGCCATGGGAGCCCACCTCCTGCATCAGCATGACTTGAGACATAGAGTCAAAGAAGATCATTTTGGAACTTTAAGGTTTAATGACTGCCCTATTGGATGCATGGGGTCTGTGGCCCCTTTGTTTTGGCCAATTCCTCTCATTTGGAATGAGCGTATTTGCACAATGCCTGTACCCCCATTGTATCTAGAAAGTAACTAACTTGCTTTCGGTTTTACAGGCTCATAGGTGGAAGGGACTTGCCTTGTCTCAGATGAGACTTGTGCTGTCAAGTTTTGAGTTAATGCTGAAATGAGTGAAGACTTTGGGGGACTGTTGGGAAGGCATGATTGGTTTTGAAATGTGAGGGCATGAGATTTGGGAGGGGCCAGGGGCAAAATGATATTTGGCTGTGTCCCCACCCAAATCTTATCTTTAATTGTAGTTCCCATAATACCCACATGTTGTGGGAGGGACCCAGTGGGAGGTAACTGAAACATGAGGGCAGATCTTTCCCATGCTGTTCTCATGATAGTGAATAAGTCTCATGAGATCTAATGGTTATATGAAGGGGAGTTCCCCTACACACGCCCTCTTGCCTGCAGCCACGTAAGACATGATTTTGCTCCTCATTCACCTTCAGCCAGGATTGTGAGACCTCCCCAGCCATGTGGAACTGCGAGTCCATTAAACCTCTTTGCTTTATAAATTACCCGGTCTTAGGTATGTCTTTATTAGCAGTGTGAGAACAGACTAATACACTCCTTTATTTAATGCCAAATAACAAATCAGCAGGCAATAAAGATTCTCATGCAAACAATTAGAAGTATGGAGATTCTTCAAAGTCATTATTTATTATAGTTTTAAGAAATCCATAACATTTCCTTAGGGCTTTCATTTATCTGTTGTGTACCAAGAACCGAATATACAATGATTGACTAAGTGAGATTGCCACCCTTGAGAAGCTCACATTCGAGAGACAAACACGTAAACTAACAATTGCAGTACAATGTGGTCATCGCCATGATAAAGCTGTGGACAAAGTGCCTTGAAATCCTGAGTAGCAAACGGGTGAATTTAAAATGCAATATGAGTGTGAGCTTAGAAAGAAAGATAAATATAAAGTAAGCAACAAGCTAAGGAGATTCATATACACATGCAGCTCTTATTGAGCTACCATCAGATGCATGGCATTCTCCTAAGCACATGACACCATTACAATGGACAGAGCAGGTCCACTTACACATGTATCTTACACTCTGCTGGGGGAGATGGATAATTACGAAACACCTTTTTTTTAGCAGTAAGTATTACAATGAAAATCAAACAAGGTAACTGAGTGAAGAGAGATTTGGGGGCTATTTTAAGCTGGCTAGCCAGTAAGAGTCTATTTAATGCTAAAGAATGGGATTTCACTGCCCAGATTTTGTTTCTTGACAGGTCCGTCATTTCAATACTGCTTACTAGAGATATCTCACAAAGACTAAAGAATGTTTAGCAAAAGACTTCATAACCTGATTAAAAGCACTTGCTACTAAAAACCAAGAGGGTGTCAGAAGAAAACCTAGGAATTAATGCAAAGCTATGAGACCTGAGTCATAAAGATCAAAAGAAAAACCCATAATGGAAACTATGCCTAGTAATTCTCAGGAGAAAATGGAACAATTTCAGAAGAACTAATACTTTTTTTTCTTTCTTTCTTTTCATTTTATTTCACTTTAAGTTACAGGATGCATGTGCAGAATGTGCAGGTTTTTTACATAGGTATACATGTGCCTTGGTGGTGTGCTGCACCTATCAACCCATTATTTAGGTTTTAAGACCCTCATGCATTAGCTATTTGTCCTAATGCTCTTCTCCTCCCCTTCCCCACCCGCAACTGACAGGCCCCGGTGTGTTTTGTTCCCTTCTCTGTGTCCATGTGTCAGAAGAACAAATACTTAATCCTTAATAAGTGAAAAGGCAATCACTGATGCAAGTTTCTTGTGAATTCTTCCAGAGGTACCCTATGCATAAGATGCTTGTGAATCTTTTTCTTAGGGTGTGATCTGGTTTGTGTGTGAGGGAGAACATACCCTAACTTGCTATAAAACTCTTCTGTACTAACTTTTCATATTTAAAGCATTTTAGAAATTATTCTATATCAGTACACAAAACTTTGTCTCTTTTTTAAAAGCTGCATATTGACTTACTATTTATTTAACCATTAAATTTGCAGTATAAATGATAGACATTGAGGTCGTGTGAGGAATTGGCTACCTGTTCACCAAACTCGTTTCTTTTTCCTGAACACACAGCTGGGCCTTATTTCCCAGCTTTCCTCACACTTTGGTGTGGTCCAGTGACCGTGTCCTAGCCAATAAAATGTGAATAGAAATGATGGGTGCCATTTCCAGGCCTGGCCCATGAACACCTGATCCTCCATGCTGTTACCCTTTTCACCAATTTGATGCACATAAGCAAGATGACCTTAATAAGCTCATGCTGAAAATGGTGGAACCACAGAACACAAGGATCCTGAGTTTCTGAATCAATATTTGAAGGAGAACCACCAATCAATCAGGGACACCCATGCTGGACTTTAAGTAAGTGATAAATCAACTTCAAATGTGTTTGAACTATTGGAGGCTTTGTTAGTCACAGTAAATAGTATTATTATATAAAGTTGTTCCCATTTCTACTACTGTAGAAACTGGAGTGTTGAATTTTACCTGAGACCTGTGCTCCTGGAAAACAGGGGTGATTAAAGACATCTCCCCACTCTTTTGTGTTCTCTTCTAAAGAGAAACACGCTTCCCCATGTGCCTTAGCCAGACATGGACACTCCAAATATCCAAATTTTGTCTTACACATGATTAGCTGAACTGTTTTGTTCCCTATAAGCAATAGAAGCAAAACATCTATTAATCAAACTTTGGTTAAATTTCTCTCCCTTCTCCAGGCTCACCCTCAGCCTGAGTGAGCATAAACTCCTCCTTAACTGTCCCTTCCAACAGTAAGCTGTCCTGAGAGTTAATATATGTGGTGAGCACATGGTTGGTGTTAAACAAATGTTAGCTATTACTATGAATGGACTTAGTGGAATTCATCAGTTCACCAGTTTCCTGATGGGAGCCCCAAGGCTTCCCTCAATTCTCTTTTTCCTTTCACTACCCCTTCCCTCTCCAGAGGGCCCACACTACAGTTGTTCCTAAGAACCCTGGCTTATGAACCCCAATAGCAAAGGAAGGAGAGAGAAGCAGAAACAAGGGGGAGAAAAGAGGGAGGAAAACTGACAATGAAAGCCAGCCTTCTGCTTCACTCACGCTGATGTTAGAGCAGAAGTGGAATGCTTACAAAGGAAAATAAAACTGCCACAGCTTTAGAACAGCTTCATGTAAATTAATAGCTTTAGCACAGCCTAGAAAGACATGTCAAAATCAGAGGGAAACAGCTGGGAGCGCTGGTTGAAGTCTTCAGCCAACTTTGGCTGTGAACAACTTTGTGCCTTATTATAGCTCTCCACTCTCTCCCCTGAGCTTGGCATGGGGCCTAGCACATAGAAGGCACTCAATAAACCTCTCGATGAATGAATGAAGGAATCACCACACAGTTTCTCCATTGAGAGAATGGAGGTCGGAGGTCATCTGGCCATAGATCTGGCCATTAATACCAGTCAAGGAGGCCCTTTAAGACTTTTTTTCTTAAGTTCCCAATCAAATCTCTACATCGTTTTTTCAAGAGATTCAACAGGTAGAAAGTCAGAAGACCTTTTGATGAAGCCTTTGTAGTCCTCCATTTACTAGTCAGCTTTTGGGGGGTGATCTCGGCTTTTCTGGATAATACTCACACATTATGGTTAAAACCCCAGGGAAGTCTTTTCCTCCCAATTTTTGCCTTCCTTCTCAGTTTCCCTTAAGGTGTTGTCCCTTCTAATACCATTCTAAATCAGAAAAATACCTGCGAGCCTGTGAAGCCACTTGGGCCCCTTACAGGTGAGGGGAGGATGGTGGAGGGCCGAGGAGGCTGGAATACAGGAAGGCGTCATGCCACCTTCTAGCTTTCAGTGCAGTGGTCCTGAGGGAAAAGTCAGGCAACTGTGAAAGATGAGGGTCGGGTGAGGGTTAGGCCAGAAAATCTCTATAAGCCTCTCAGTTCTAACATTCTGTAAAACTGAGCATGCCACCTAACAGTATTGTAGTAAGGTTGAGTTTTTCATTGAATTTATAACTGGTTCTACATGCTAGGCATGAACATATGTCCCCTAACCCAAATCCCCCTTCATAGAAGGATTTGGTGTCCAGCATGGAGACTGTGATCAGCAAGACAGCTTCCAGCTGTCAGCTGCTTCAGGGTCTAGTTCAGCTGTAGAGAGCTGTCTCACCCGAGGTCATGCCATTCCAGGACAGCCAACTTCCAGTGACTGGGCAAGGAGGCTATACAGGCACAGCCATTTGGTCCAAAGCAAGGTACCCTAACAAGCAATACTTGCCCACAGCTGCCTGCCCCAGGTTGGCCGAAGCTTGGTCAGACTGGCATCACAGTTTAACCTCTCCTTCTGCCCAATCCTGCTTCCCCTTCCCTTCACAGGTGCTGAGCCCTAATAATTCATCTGTTACCCCAAACTCTGCTGGAAGCATCTGCTTCCAGAAAACCCTACCTATGACATTTTATACGAGTCCAAAGGGTGAGTTTCTAAATTACTTGGAATAAATGGCCTCCCAAGAGGACTATTTGAAAGAACAAGTTTCACTGGGAGAGGTAAGCTCTATTATGTTGGTTTGCAGGGGGAAACTGCTTCAGCACTTAATACATTATAGTCCTTTAAGGAAGAGATTGTGATCCCCTGTTATGGGCAAATACAGAATTTGTGGCTGAGAGGAAAGTTTTGATTCAGAGACCTATGGGCTAAATTCTCCTTGAATTTGGTGTCCGTGTGATGCTGGAAAGCGATGGTACGTGGTGGGAGCAAAGAATAAGAAAAGCCAGTGCAAGTCCAATGACTCATGCAGTTTGAAGGTGGATCTGTTTGAGTCATGTCTAGGAAAAAGGTGAAGCTATCACTGCTAATGGGATGGCAGCTCAAGGAAATGGAAAGGCTGTTACCAAGGCAATCTGAAGAACCAGTGTGCAATCTTAGCTGCCTCTTTTCTGCAGGGAAATCAGCAATGAGAATAGGACAACCAAACAGAAATCTCTGTTTTCCAAACCTACTAAGTTGTCCTAATTCCCCTGCAAAATAAAATTCTCCTCAGAGAGAACGTCTTATGAATATGATGTCCTTAATGAAGGTGAACACTGATTTAATGCAGAAGAAATAAAGCAGGAATTAGAAAGAACTTTGTATGGCACACAATGATAGGCATCCTCTGAAATACACATTTATGTGGTTACTTGGACATGTGGTTTAAACACGCTTTAGAAAGTTTTACTAAATATAGAGCTATCATTTATAGTTGGTTAAATTCAATGTTTATGGCTCTTCTTATAAAATGTTGCTTAGGAAAATAACTCCATTTTAAACTAGAGCTATAATTTGTAGCAGACAATATTAGACACTTACCTGCACTCAAATACAGCCAGAAGTACCTGGAAATTTACTTTCCCCCTGAAGCAGCCCTTGACCAATTATTGACAAATGTAGAGTGTGAAGGGTCCAGCTCCTTTGTCTGGGAGTAAGAGTAAGAGCTAGTGACACTCCCATCATCAGGATTAACTTAACCTGTATGGTTCCCAGCGAGATCAAGTTGAAGCTTCCCCCTGTGGGACCTCGCATGAAATCATATCCTTAATTGGTTCCCACTCCTTCCCTGTCTTTCTTTCCCTACTCCCCTGCCAGTCTCCCCTGGGAGAACTGGTACAATAAATCACTTGCACACAAACCCTGCCCTTGAGTCAGTTCCTAGAGAACCCTATCTAAGACCATTGTATCCCAAATGTCCTGGCCCTCACTAGCTTATAGATCATAAAATAAAATTACATTCTTTTTATTACCACAAAAATCATAGCATATGCCTCCTTTTATTCGGTTATTCATTCAAAAGATATACTGTGCTAAGAGCTGGGGATACAGAGGCAAACACAGTTTCTATCTTTGCAGAGATTAAACTTCAGGTCTGAGAGTCAGATAACAGCCCTCTTCAAGATAACCAGTTTGGCGCTCCAGTCCCTGAGCACAAAAATGAGGGGAGGGTTGGAAGAAATAGAAATGAGAATATTTCCGAGTATATTTTTATACAGTTTTTAGTTTTGAAACATGTAAATGTTTTACATATTCAAAAAAATAAAATTAAAAAAGAAAAATGTACTCCATTAAACAAAATACAAGTAGAAACAAATGATGCAAATTATATTTCAGTTTGATAAAATATCCACCCAGAGGAAATAGTTACTTTGAATAACATATAAATGCAATCAGTAGATTTATTGCTAGTAGAAATAAGAAAATAAGTGTGTATTAATGTTATTAGAAACCAAGATTTTCAAGGTAAGACAATACATGATAATAAAAGAAATAAATAAAAATGCCATAATTTTAATTACAAGCACTGTGAATTCATTATTCTTTAAAAAAAAATCTTATCTCTGTCCACCAAAAATCATCAAAGAGCAATAATAGTCCAGAAGGAACAAGGCATCTAGCCCCCAGATCTTGGTTTCTAATTCTCCATTAATATATATACTGGGGTTCCCTGCAAAAAAACAGCTGATTTTAGGAAATGTGCAAGATGAGCCAAGAACATCTTGTTATGTCAAAAAACAAAACAGTGCTCAGAGACTAACAGAGTCATGTTGAAAGGACCCATAACCCAGCTTGCAGGAGCATCTACTGTCCTTTGAAACAAATGTGAACATCAGAAAGAATATCTATGATGGTTGTAATACTCTGAATAAACAAACGTCCATGAATTCATAATGAAACTCAAGAAAGTGAAGCAAAGGAGAAGAAAGAAGGAAAGAAATAAAGCTCTTATTTCATAATAAATGTAAAAGTAATAATGGAATTTCAGAAAATTACCACATTGCTATCCCTACTGTAAAATTTGTCGCAGGCAAAGATCCTTAATGGATGCTAAAACCATTGAGTGAAAAGTCTCTCTCCACAGATTACTTATGAGTTGCAAAGAGGAAAGGGTACTCTTATAATGGCGCAATCTGGTAGTCACCACCTTAACCAAGTGACCAAACCTGAGTTTCTAATAGTAGGATAACCGGACCTTGCATGCCTTATTATACAATGCAATAGGAAGTATACAATGTATGAAATATTCTTGACAGACAGATTTAACCTAAATCTCATCAAGCTTCTAAACCTAACCTCTGATGTACAGACAAGAAAATAGCAGTACAAGTTCAATAACACTATGAAGAAGCAAGCAGAAAAATCTAGAATTTGGGATATTTTACAAGACAACTGGCTGGGATTCTTTTAAAAATCAATGTAAACTGGGAGGCCGAGGCAGGCAAATCACGAGGTTGGGAGACCGAGACCATCCTGGCTAACATGGTGAAACCCTGCCTCTAGTAAAAATACAAAAAATTAGCCAGGTGTGGTGGCGGGTGCCTGTCATCCCAGCAACTCGGGAGGCTGAGGCAGGAGAATGGTGTGAACCCAGGAAGCGGAGCTTGCAGTGAGCCGAGATCGCGCCACTGCACTCCAGCCTGGGCGACAGAGCAAGACTCCGTCTCAAAAAAAAAAAAAGTGGGTAAATATTCTAGATAAAGAGACTAAATATCCATAACAACCAAATGCAATGTGTGAGCCCTTATTAATCGTGATTTTAAAAACAAGTATATACATTACATTTTTGAGACAACTGGGGAAAACTGAATATGGATTGGATATTAAATATTACAGAACTATTGTCATTTCAGATAACAATATTGTGTATGTGTAGGACAACATTCCTTTTTTTAAAGTGATGCATGCTGGTACACATAGGGGTGATTTATGATAGCCACAACCTACTTTCAAATGGTTCCACCAAATATTAGATGTAGAATGGGATAAAGCAAATATGGCAAAATGTTAACGACTGTAGAATATAGGTGGAGGGTATACAAATATTCACTGCACAATTCTTTTCATTTTTCTGGTGCCTAAAATTTTTCAAAATAAAGAGATGGGAATGAAAACAAGATCATAGGATCCCATGATGGGTATAGGCCCTCACCAAGGAGTAATATCAACAATTTCCATGCCCATTTATCATCCCTTTGTAGTTATTATAAATACAAGATACACCACTGATGACTAAAATAACTTACATTTAGAAGGAGGTATGCTTTAGACCTTAATTATGCAGATTTTAGAAAAACATATCACTTTTCTCAAGTAGCTCCTAAAGTTATGTCACTCAAGAGATATATATGGCCTTCTTTAAACTTGAGCCACTTTCAGATATTCCTTTGTTCATAAAATTGGCTTAAGCATTTGTGAAGGTTTGAGGCGTCATTTGCCTCTTGCCAGTATCAAATGAGGTATTGGATTGTGTCCGAACAATCTGCAGTTTCTATAAATACTTGATAAGATCTACTTTCTCTATTTAAAATAGAAAATCATTTGGACTCTGCTAGAAGCGAAAATGTTCTTTTTATTCAAGTAAGAAGCAAGTATCTTCCCTGCTTATTCCGTTTTCTAGATTCTACTACTTTTAACATTAAAATGAACTCATGTCACGCAAAGGATCCTGTGGATTCCAGCGTCATCTTTTACAAATAAAGACACAGATCTGCAGAGCTTAAATGACTTGTAGGGGTCATATAGTGACCTAGATCCAAAGTTTTTGACCCTCAGTAAAAATATAAAAATTTCTACACAATATTGCTCTATCACTTACTGTGTGATCTAGGACAAGCTGCTTAACCTCTCCAAGCCTTGGAGGTAATAATACTATGGCAGCTGCCTCACGTATCCAGCATCACAACCCCTCAACCCACCTCTGATTTCAGATGCAGCTGTGATGAGAGTTCACTCTGTGGAAGTTCACTTCTGTGGGAGTTCAAGGTCACCTTATGCTAACAGCTCTCCACCTCAAGCATTCACTGCCTGTCCCTTCCACCCATTCCCCCTCCCTCTTCGTCGTCCTCATCTGAAGGGAAAAGAAGGGGCTCTCAGAAGTCAAACAAGAGCTGGCCACTTACCTCCTTGACGTTTATTATAAAATGAAGAAATTCTAAAGCAAGTTACAAAAATGATTACATATAAAGAGTTTATATTAAATAAATTAGTGACAAAAATGCAGTTCATAACATATTTACAGAATTTATTTTTTAAGGTCATTTCATAGTATACAATACAGAGTGTGGTCCCACAACCAATCACATGTTTAAAGCTGGGGATAAACATCTCATTTCAATTCTGTCCAAGTGTAACTAAGTGAACAATTTATTTGAAAATAACATCACAAGTCTAAATGTGAAGCCTTTTGTGCATATGAGACTGAGGCTGCAAATTCCACCTCACTCAAAGATCTGTGACCAGGGTTCTGTTAAGCAACACTGAAACTGGAATGACTCCAATGTCTGTAGACTAGTGAATGACAATTTGTGGCACATCATACAATAGAATACTACTCACCAATAAAAAGAATTCACTACTGATCAATTCAAAAACTTAGATGAATATTTAGAGCATTATGGCAGAGAAAGAATCCCAACACGCACAAAAAGGCACGCTCTATTATTCCATTTATTTAAAATTCTTAAAAAAGCAAAACTATAGGGACATGAAGGAATACCTGTGGTGGGTAATTTATAACGGTATTCCTTTATAGCAACACAAATGGAATAAGACGCTACTGTATCAAAAAGTTTTCTCTTGCTGCCTTGCAGTCAAGCCTCTCCCAGTCCCTGTCAACCACTGATATGATTTATAAAGGTTTATTTGGCTCACATTTCTGCAGGCTATAGAGGAAGAATGGCACCAGCATCTGCTTCTGCTCAGAGCCTCAGGTTGCTCCCACTCATGGTGGAAGGCAAAGTGGAACTGGCATGTGAAGATCACATGGTGAAAGAGAAAGCAAAAGAGAGGAGAAGTGTCAGACTCTTTATAACAACCAGCTCTTTCAGGAACTAACAGAGCAAGAACTTATTACCTCGAGAATGGCATCAAGGCATTCGTGAGGGATCCCCCTCAACGAGCCAAACACCTCCCCTTAAGCCCCATCTCCAACACTGGGGATCAAATTTCAACATGCGCTTTGGGGGACAAACATCCAAACCACAGCAAGTGGAAATGTTCTATAACTTGATTGTGGTGATTATTACATGACAATATAAATTTGTTAAAACTCATTGAACTGTACATTAGACATAGTAATATGTGTTGCATGTAAATTATACCTCAACAATCCTAAAATGAAAGCAAACCTGCAGTAAATAAGCATACAAAATATATATAATCTAAAAGTTATTAACATAAATGTATGTTTTCTCATAAAAAGAAAGAGAAATGTCCCTACAGAAAACTTTGCACCTTGCCCATCTTCTAATGTGTCCTCCACTTCGGCTTTTCTCTACATTATGAGGAGCAAAAATATGTAATTTTCACATAAATCAAGAAGGAAACGTGATGGGCAGAAGGAGTCCAACATAGGTATCCACAAGTGAATCAAATGTAGTGCCTTTCCAAGATGTTTTTCTCCAAAATTCTCTCCTATCTTAACAACAACAACAAAAATTGCAACATTGTTTTCTTGCTGTTTTTTCAGAAATCTGGGTTCTGGAATACTATTATAGTTTATACAATTCTAAGAAAGAAGTTCTAGAATTATATGCCAGTGCATTTCAACAATAACAAAATAGTTCTAGTGACTGAAACCTAGAGAAGTGGGAGAACCGAGAAATGTTTCAGATATTGTATTTACTCAGACTCAAGAATGCACAGTTGAGGCCAGGTGCAGTGGCTCATGCCTGTAATCCCAGCACTTTGGGAAGCCAAAGTTGGCAGATCACCTCAGGTAAGAGTTTGAGACCAGCCTGACCAACATGGCGAAACCTGTCTCTACTAAAAATACAAAATTTAGCTGGGCATGGGGGCGGGCACCTGTAACCCCAGCTATTCATGGAACTGAGGCAGGAGAATTGCTTGAACCCGGGAGGCAAACGTTGCAGTGAGCCGAGATTGCGCCACTGCACTCCAGCCTGGTGACAGAGCAAGGCTCCATCTCAAAAAAAAAAAAAAAAAGAATACACAATTGAAGACAGGAATATGAGACAAGGGTTTCAGAGTGACAAACAAGAAACCAGAGACTTTAGAATCCCCAGTCTCTGACCTCTTAAATATTTAATTAATATAGACAGAGAGAGAGAGTGAGAGAGAGAGAGAAAGGAGGGGACTGAAAAAGAGAGAAGTGAGACCAGGCAGCTAAACCATCCTTACTTGATTTTCAAATGCAATTCATAAGTAATATAGGCCTATAATTACCTTTCCTTGTGCCATCTTTATCTAGCATTTAATGTGTGCACATGGACATAGAAAGTGGAAAAATAGACACTGGAGACTCAGAAAGGTGGGGGGATGGGAGCAGGGGCAAGAGATGAGAAATTACCTCACTGGACAATGTACGCTATTCAGGTGATGGTTACACTACAAGCCCAGATTTCACCACTATGTAATGTAAGAATGTAACAAAACTGTATTTGTACCCCCTAAGTCTATAAAAATAAAAATAAATTGAATGAATTGGGAAATTTTCCCTCTTTGTTTCTAAAGTCTATATATAAAATAGTAATTTTCTTTCCTTGAAAATTTGTTAGAACTCTGGCATAAAGCCTTCTTGGTCTAGGACTTCTAGGGACTTGGGATGGGGATGAGAGTCTTTGATTACCATTTCAAATACAAATGTTCTCTTTCTTCTTGTACTAATTTTATGAATTTTATATTTTTCAAGAAACTTAGAACATCTAATTTTTAAAAATATTTATTAATCATCATTCTTTTAATCATTTGGTGAAAGAACATTCTAGTTTACAGCCCTCCAGAGAACTTCAGAAGCCCTCTGATATTACAGTCTATGCCCCTCTTGGCACCAATCTTGCTCGAGTCCTGACTCTCTCCATTCTAGTACCTAACCTTCGAGACAGAGAAGGTGTTCTTGGCTAGTAAGCTCTGAAATCAAAGAGCATTGTAAAAAGCAATCATTTCCCTGCTCAGTCTTATGTAAGTTTTCCCTCTGTTGATTGATAGTCGGGGTTTTCCACAGCTTCGAAAGCAGAGAAAGTGAGTAGGACATTCAAAGGTAGCAAATGTGCACTCAGGGTTATGGAAAGAAATAATAGCATAAAACACCTTCATTTCCAGGGTCCCCATAGCAAAGACCCACTTATGTGAAAGACCATCCTGAGATACAGGCAAATAAGATAATTCTTGACTAAAGACAGTTTTATTCCCATCTATTAAAAGGAAGAGCGACTTAGTGCTGCACTTCAAACATTCCCTTCCCCTTCATGTTCAACTCTGGAGTTTCAGCTTTCATCCTCACCTCTGAAGTTCTGATTCTCTAACATCCTAATGAAAATGTATAATGGTTTTTAAAATACACGTAATCCAGATATCAGCTGGCATTGGCCTATTTCTTAGTATCTAGATAAAGATAGATTAAAATGGCCATATTATGGATGGGAAAGAAAGAAAGAAAGAAAGAAAGAAAGAAAGAAAGAAAGAAAGAAAGAAAGAAAGAAAGAAAGAAAGAAAGAAAGAAGAAGAAAGAAAGAAAGAAAGAAAGAAAGAAAGAAAGAAAGAAAGAAAGAAAGAAAGAAAGAAAGGAGGAGGAGGGAGGGAGGGAGGAGGGAGGGAGGGAGGGAGGGAGGAGGGAGGGAAGAAAGAAAGAAGGAAGGAAGGAAAGAAAGAAAGAAGGAAGGAAGGAAAGAAAGAAGGAAGGAAGGAAGGAAAGAAAGAAAGAAAGAAAAAAAGAAAGAAAGAAGAAAGAAAGAAAGAAAGAAAGAAAAGAAAGAAAGAAAGAAAGAAAGAAAGAAAGAAAGAAAGAAAGAAAGAAGGAAGGAAGGAAGGAAGGAAGGAAGGAAGGAAGGAAGGAAGGAAGGAAGGAAGGAAGGAAGGAAGGAAAGAAAGGAAGGGAGAAAGAAAGAATCTTAAGCAGCATCCTAAGGATTTCTGCCCATTTCTGGGGCAGGGGTTGGGTGAGGTAGGGGCTCTCTGATGGCTGCTTCTACCTCTGCCTCTGCTGAGTGAGTAGTGGAGATAGGCATCCACTCATCATCTACTCCCAACTAACTCAACCCTGCTCTGCCCTGGGCTGTAATTTTCTTTAATTTCTACCCAACACACCCTCTAATCAAGGCATTTGAAGTGAATAGAAAATATTATTGAAGGTTTTGGAAAAATCTACATTGTACAACATAAATGTAACATTCAGGAATAAATATTTGTATTGCTAAAGGCCTCTTGGCCATTTCTTTGACTTGGGTTCCAGCCTCCCTTCATGTTGTTGCTTCTCCTCTCTTCTTTCTGCTTCCATTTTGTTTCCCCCTCCACCTTCAGCCCCCTTTAAATTCCTGTTCATTCCCAGGGCATACTACTTCATTATAACCAGTTTGCTTTGGCTCCTGCAGACCCCATATACCACCTTATGGTCTCACCTTTGCTTCAAGTAGCTTATCCAGGTATTTTTGCTCTTCTAAATATATCTGTAGCTATATTTCAAGACATTGCCATTGGATCAATTTTAAGATTTGGATACATCTGCTCTGTGAAATTAAATGATAACCTTTTTCTTTCCTTTTTTCCCTTTTCCCCATCCCATACTCCTTCCATTTTTACCTCTCCTTTTAGTGTCCTGTATCACCTCCTTGCCACAATCCCATTTAAAAGAGAAAAACATTAAATGTTTCATTTTCATAGTGACTTGTTTGCACCATCTCTAGCTAATAGCCAAATGTGAGCTAATGCTATGATGTTTCCTTTTTCTCTGTGGTATTTGCATTCTAGTAAAAGAGCTAGAATGTTGCCAAGCCAACCAAAGCAAGTAAATATGGAGACATCCCAAAATTGAGCACAGGGCACAGTTACCTAAAAATAAGAGCACTCCCACTGGCCAACATTGGGCAAGACCAACAGGTTAGTCTTCCTCTAAACAAGAGATGTGATTTAGAGGAGTCCAAAACTAAAGAAAAAGCAGACAGATGTTGTGACCTGTCTCCATATCTATTAGAATCTCAGCATCTTAACCAAAGGGCACCTAGATTATGGTGTGCAGCCCAATTACTCATAACCAAGGGGCCTGTTCACTCTTCCGAAGAGGGCCTGGGAGAAAAGGCTTTGCCATGATGTGTCAGAGTGTGTATTACCCCCAGGAAGGGGAGCTTGCTCTTCCCAGGACTCCGCCCCCAGGAAGCAGTCATCTTTCCTTCCCCTGAACTCACCCAGGGGTGCTTCGTCTACACCTCCCTCATGCTCTTACCCTCCTTCTACCTTGTCACATTGCCTTTGCACCTTTGCTCCCTATTAGAAGTGAGTTTCCTGAGGGCCTTGGTACATGCTCTCCTCTCAGATAAACGTGTGTCAGCTCAAATCATCTCAGAAAGGCCTTTCCTAACCAGCCTGTGTAAAAATAATACACTCTCTATCCCTATCATCACTCTTTCCATTTCCTGCTTTATTTACATTTACGTTCTTACCACTAATTGGCATATGATCTATTTGTTTGTTTGGGCTTTCTTTTTGTCTATCTCCCAAGTGCACTCCCTGGAATACAAATCCCTGAGAAAAGAGACTTTATTATGTACCCTGCTCTGTTTCAAGCTTGCAAAATAGAGCCTGATACACAGTAGATACTGAATATTAATTAAATGGATGAACAAATCAATCATAATATTTATTCATCCATCTATGTATCCCCCACAATACTTAATTCAGGGCTTAGCATTTCTTGAGAACCTAGTCATTGTTGAAGGGAGGAAAGAGGAAAAGTTGGTAGGGAATAAAAAGGGAGAGAAAGATGGGTGAGTAGAAGGAAGGGAGAAGAAAGGAGAGAGGAAAGAGGGAAGACAGAAGGACTAAATGGCTGAATAAGTGATTAAATGAATAGGTTCTACAGAAGCAACATGTCACCTTGGGAAATTATGAGAAAGAATGCAAGTGTCATTAAAAACAACTGGTGCAAGAAAGAAGAGGCCCAGATAGTTGCTCATTTCCTCGGTAGAGTGATTTACTGCTGAGAGTCAAGATGCAAGGAAAATTACTGTAGGAAAACTCCATCCTACAGTCTGGCCAAGTGAAATATTAGACAATGTTAGGCATTAGCACTGCTTGGCCAAGGGCCACAGAGCTAATTGTTACTTGTTTTCTGAGCCTCTTAAGATTATACCATTAAAACCTTGCATTTTTAATATAATGAATACATGTCTATGAGCCTCATAATTAGAGATGGTCTAGCAAATTAAGAAAATTACCATTTTAAAAAGAAGAAATGAAGACATTAAACCAGTCCAGGAATCTATTCAACTGGCCCTGTATAGGATCAATTCATATTTTCTCCCTGCCTTTTAAACATCTTTTGGCCGTAAAGCCATTCCTCTTCGACCCCATGTAAGTCTTATCAGCCAAGCCATGCTGACTAGCCTTTGTGTTCCAGCTGTTCTACCATTAGGTCCATATGAAGACGCTAATGAACAACAGAAAGACACTGAAGGTATCCATGAGATGGTAAACCACAGTGCCTAAGAGTTTAGGATCTGCAATTAGATTCCTGGATTCATACCCTGGATCTGTCTTTTAATTGCTGTGTGACTTTGGGCAAGTTATTTAGTCTCTTAAGTTTCAGTTTTTAACAGTAAAATGTGGATAATAACATCTAGCTCATAGTGTTATAACGAATATAACATATGCAAAGTACTTAATATAGCTCCTAGCAAATAATAAGTATCCAGTGAATGTTAGCTCTTTTCTGATTTATTGGTATTTATTCTTTTTTCTTCTTTGACAAGATAAATTCCTTGGGGAAATAGCCATGTCTTCTCTTTCCTTGGTAATAATTCATTCTAGCCAATGAAATATCCTGAAAAAAAAAAGTGTGTACTCAGTTCAGGTGATTCTATCCATCCCCAATCAGTAATCCCCACTTATGTTTTCCTAAGGAGAGCATCCAGTTATGAAACTATTAGAAAGACCATGATTTTGCAGGCGGTTAGTGTACATCTGCATCTTATTTTCAGGTGATATTCTGATCCCCATCCTTTCTTTTTCAATTTTTCTCTTTCTCTCCATCTTGCTGTCATCTTTGACTTCATTCCCTTACTTCAAAAACTTACATTAAATATTTGCAACCATACTGTTTCCACCGGTTCATGTGTACTCTCATATGAAATTCAAATCACATTTTCCCATAAAACACAAATGCCTAATTGATGAAGGATAACGTGACTTCCCAAGATAGGAACCCTGATCTCTCCACCCCTCCCTCTTCCTGAAGAGTCAAAATGCTACTGCTTTCTCAGAAGGGATGCAAACAAGCAGGGTGGACACATTGCCCTAGAATACTACAGCCTGAAGGTGAGATAGCCATGCTGACCGCCTTGACCCTGTCTGCAGTCCTGCTGAGTGATCTTGCCAAGCCAAATGTTCTTTCTTGCCCTTGTTGAAGCTGTAAGAAACCATTCTATCAGCTCCACCAACTTCAGCCCATTAATTTTTCCTGCTTTCGTGCCCCAGATCCAACAAGAGAGGGATCATACTGCTGAAGCAAAAAGGAATCTCCCACCCATTATGGTGCCCACGTGCACTGTAGCAATGGGAAGATTTCTATAGGAACAGAATCAAAAAACATTGAGATTTAAAAAACAAAGGCTAATTTAAGCCTGCACATGCCCAGAAAAAGGCTCCTAGGTAATAGTTTGATAAACACAATGCATTGGAAAAAAATGATAAACTTGAGGATTCAGAAAAACAAGGGCACCGTTAGTTTCTAAAGAACAAAGTCACATTTGGAGGTTGCTGAAGTAATTCCAGTCGCAATGCATTCCCTGTGGAGGGAAAATCTGGGTTCAAACAGAAATGCTCCCTACATCTCAAGATTTAAAAACTTGTATTTACTTGAACTTTTAGGCTAACCATCTGCCAGAAGTTTAAGCCTGTTTTCTTATATAATCAAAACCTGGGTACAGCTGGTATTAATAATACATCTGTATTACCCATAATTGCTTCAAGCTTCATTTTGGCACGATTAAGGATAATCGTAATCCTTTGAAAAGTCCATAGTTTATTCTGTTTAAAGCTGCTGTTAAAGTTAAAACATTTTCATTTTTCTCCATTTAATTAATCCGAAATCCAACATGCATTTGTTTTGATTGTGTCAACTTTTATCTTTTATTTCATATACCATAGTAGTAAGTTTGAGTATTTAGCAGAGAGAAATAGATGTATATATTTTGGTTGCCAAATACCTTAAAAATCCTTAAAATATGCAAAATAGTATCACACTTATGCAAAGGTCATATGTAAAGTGGCTTCAGCCATCTGGGTGGAAGCTAAGAACTCACAAATAATTGAAGGTCAGAGTCTCTGGCATAAAAAATAGAGGTTGATTATTGCAACTATAGCTGCCCAGTGGGCTTCTGTTGTTTCTTTACTGCCAACTGGTCACAGCTGTAAGCAGACAAAACCAGACAGTCTGCCAAAGGGTAGGGGTTATCACTGCCAGTACCCAGTAAAGACAGTCATCACTCTATTTTCAGGCATTTTCTCACACTCCTAGTTTCACATATTTCACTATCATTCTGCCACTCATGAACTCTTTGGAAATAATGAGAACCCCCTCAACAAGACTAATTCTTTCTCACTTTTAGCAGAAGAACTGATTCTACTAATCTCTTGGTGCACTTTCAAGGTATCCCTTCTGTATCCTTGAGGAGGAGGAAAGGGCCAAAGAACGGTATTAGTGTTACTGCCTTTCCTTTCCCCACACATGGCTGCAAAAATACCAATTTATGACCCAGCCCTCCAGTGCTCAGCTTTCTTAAAAGGACTGTAGTCCTCTAACTCACCTGCACACCATACTTTGAAAATCAAAGCATCTTTTATATCATTCAAATCGTTCAAGCTTACACCAACAGGGAAATCTTCTCTTTCTGACATCTGCAATCAGCATCCCTTTACCTGTGTCCTACAACCACGCTTCTCAGTATTCCAGTCTTCCCAAGAAAATACGCAAATTATCGGAGGCCACTTAGCCAGAGCCACCTCAAGGTTTGTCTGGGCCAACTCTTCCTTCTCCTAGGTCCAAATAAAATGCTTTGCCAAGTAGCTCTAGCATACTTGATTGCCCTCCTTATCACTGAACCATGCACATCCTAGGATATAACTCTTGTCACGGGCCAACTGTGTTCAGGGCAATGATCTTCCCCATGCTATCTGTAAGATACTAACACCTGCAACAACCAGGCCTGTATTACTCCGTTCTCACACTGCTAATAAAGACATACCCGAGACTGGGTATTTTATAAAGTAAAGAGGTTTAATTGACTCATAGTTCAGCATGTCTGCGGAGGCCTCAGGAAACCATTAACCATGGCAGAAAGGGAAGCAAACGCACCCTTTTTCACATGGTGGCAGCAAGGAGAAGTGCAGAGTGAAGCAGGGGGAGAGCCCCTTATAAAACCATCAGATCTCGTGAGAACCCATCCCTATGATTCAGTTACCTCCCATGGGGTTCCTCAATGGGGATTATGGGAACTATAGATCAAGATAAGATTTGGGTGGGGACACAGCCAAACCATATTAATGCCTTAGACAGGCTTAGGGGTCCTGTTGATAATGCCACTGGAAGGTTGCTGAGGCTCCCCTATCTTACAGGAATAGACTCAGTCACAATAAGACTTTCCATGGCTGTCCTCCTACTACATGGACCAGACCCTACATCAAACTGACACAACTGGCACATGGTGATTATTAGTAGAAGATGAGTTCAAAATGGAATTCTATTGAGAATAAGGAGTGATATATAATTTGGACGTTTGTGCCCAACCAAATCTCATGTTGAATTGTAATCCCCAATGCTGGAGGTGGGGCCTGATGGGAGGCATTTGGGCCAGGAGGGTGGATGACTCATGGCCTGGTGCTGTCTTCATGATAGTGAGCTTTGCAACATCTGGTCATTTAAATGTGTGACACCTCCCCCCTCACTCTCTCTTGCTCCTGTTCTTGCCATGTTATGTGCTTGCTCCCCCTTTGCCTTCTGCCATAATTGGAAGCTTCCTGAAGCCTCCT
Source organism: Macaca nemestrina (assembly GCF_043159975.1). NCBI lineage: Eukaryota > Metazoa > Chordata > Mammalia > Primates > Cercopithecidae > Macaca > Macaca nemestrina. Next base: position 147,034,514 of record NC_092131.1, on the reverse strand, counting down.
CAGAAGTAGATGCTGCTATGCTTCCTGTACAGCCGCAGAAACGTAAGCCAAATAAACCTCTTTTCTCACAAATGACCCAGTCTCCGGTATTTCTTTATAGCAGTGCAAGAACAGCCTAATACAGAAAACTCTTACCAAGGAGTGGGGCATTGCTATAAAGATACCTGAAAATGGGAAAGCACCTTTAGAACTGGGCAACAAGAAGAGGTTGGAAGAGTTTGGAGTGCTCAGAAGACAGAAAATTAGGGAAAGTTTGCAACTTCTTAGAGACTAGTTCAATGGTTGTGACCAAAATGCTGATAGTGATATGGATAGTGAAGGCCAGGCTGACAGGGTCTCAGATGGAAATGTGAAACTTATTGGAAACTGGAGCAAAGGTCATGCACTTTATGCCTTAGCAAAAAAATGTGGCTGCATTGTGCCCCTGCCCTAGGTCTCTGTGGAAGTTTGAACTTCAGAGTGATGATTTAGGGTATTCGGTGGAAGAAATTTCTAAGTAGCAAAGCATTAAAAATGTGGCCTGGCTGCTTCTAACAACCTATTCTCAGATGCAGGAGTGAAGGGCTAACTTAAAGCTAGAAGTATATTTAAAGGGGAAGCAGAGCGTGAAAATTTGGAAAGTTTGCAGCCTAGTCATGTGGTACAGAAAGAAAAAACTTTTTCAGGAGAGGAATTCAAGCAAGCTGTGAAGCAATCACTTCCTACAGATATTTGCTTAACTAAAAGGGAGCCAAGGGCTAATATGTAAGACAATTAAGAAAAGGCCTCAAAGGCATTTCAGAGAATTTCATGGCCACCCCTCCCATCATAGGCCCAGAGTCCTAAAAGGAAAGGATAGTTTTGTGGACCAGACCTAGGGATCCTGCTGCCCTGTATGGCCTCGGCAACGTGCTCCTTGCATTCTAGGTGCTCTAGCTCCAGCTATGGCTCAAAGGGCCTGAAGTACAGCTTCAGCTGCCACTTTGCAGAATGCAAGCCACAGGCCTTGGCAGCTTCCACATGGTGTTAAACCTGTAGCCATACACAGTGCAAGACTGGTAGGATTCTTGGCAGCCTCTGCCTAGATTTCAGAGGATATATGGAAAAGCTTGGGTGTCTAGGCAGCAGCCTGCTACAGAGGTGGAGTTCTCAGAGAACTTCTAGAGGGCAGTATGGATGGGGAAGTGTGGGGTTAAAGGTCCCACACAGAGTCTCCACTGGGACACCACCTAGTGGAGCTGTGAGAAGAGGGCTACCATCCTCCAGACCCAAGAATGACAGATCCACAAATATATTGCACCCTGCACCCAGAAAAGTCACAGGCACTCAATGCCAGCCCATGCGAATAGCCTTAGAGGGATGAACCATGCAAAGCCACATGGGTAGAGCTGCACAAGGCCTTGGGAGTCCAGGATGGGTTTGAATCAGTGTGCCCAGGATGTAGGACACAGAGTTAAAGATTATTTTGGAGCTTTAAGATATAACAACTGCCCTGCTGGGTTTCAAACTTGTGTAGGGCCTGTAACTCCTTTCTTTTGGCCAGTTTCTCCCTTTTGGAATGAGAGTGTTTACCTAATGCCTATAATCCCATTGTTTCTTGGAAATAACTAACTTGTTTTTTGTTTTACAGGCTCATAGGTGGAAGGAACTCATCTCCAGATAAGACTCTGGACATGGCCTTAGGACTTGGGACTTTTGAGTTAATGCTGAAATGAGTTAAGACTTTGGGGGACTATTGGGAAGGCATGATTGTATTTTTCAATGTGAGAAGGACATGAAATTTGAGAGAAGCCAGGGTTAGAATGATATAGTTTCAATGTATGTCCCCACCCAAATCTCATGTTGAATTATAATCCCCATTGCTGGAGGTGGGGCCTGATGGGAGGTGTTTGGGCCATGGGGGCAGATCCCTCATGGTTTAGTGCTGTCTTGGCAATAATGAGTCACTTAAAAGTGTGTGGCACCTCCTTCCTCACTCCCTTTCGCTCCATTCTCACAATGTGATGCACCTCCTTCCCTTTTGCCTTCTGCTATGATTGGAAGCTTCCTGAGGCCTCCGCAGAAGCAGATGCTGCTAATGCTTCCTGTACAGCCTACAGAACCGTCAGCCAAATAAACCTCTTTGCTTATGAATTACCCAGTCTCTGGTATTTCTTTATAGCAGTGCAAGAATGGCCTAATAAAAGAAGTCAGATTTTAAGAACTTATACCAAACCTCAATCATATGTAATACATAGAGAAAGATATCAACCTGATCAAATAAGAGTTTGACTGCCTATAGCACATGACACTCTGAAGTTTAGTAAAGGATGTCTTTGCAAATCCATTATAAAACAATCTTTATCAAGGCATTTATAGCTACAGAGTCAAATCATGTTGGATTTTCAGAACAAAGTGTAGGTATGCTTTAGAAATGGAGAAAATGTAGAATCCTAAGTTTAACACTACTTTATGAGACCAAGGCACGAGGATCACTTGAGGCCAGTAGTTTGAAACCAGCCTGGGCAACATAGCAAGACCCTGTCTCTACAAAAAATTTAAAAATTGACCACGTGTGATGGCATGCACCTATAGTCCCAGCTACTGGAGAGGCTGAGGCAGGAAAATCACTTGAGCTCAGGAGTTCAAGGCTGCCGTGAGCTCTGATCGCCCTATTGCACTCCAGCGGGGGCAGTGAAGCAAGACCCTGTCTCTAAAAATAAATAAATAAATTATAAAATAAAAACACTAATTTGTTTCCTTTATCTATTTCTTACTTCCTTGAGAGACGGGAGTAATTTTACCTTTTTTTGACCTTTCATATTTATTCACATGCTCCATAAATTATTTTTCTTATTATTATTTTGTAGATATGCTCTAAGATAGGTTCCAGAAAACAAACAAATCTTACTCTATATCTCTTCTTTGCTTTTCCCTATCCTCATTCCTTTTGTTGCTGGATCCTCAAAGGCCTCATTCACGTTTTCACAACATTCTCCTTTACAGATACTCTCTGCCTCTGTTTCGGCTGACTTGCGTGAACGGCAAATATCTGCTGCTAGTTTCACATGAATACGTTCTCTTACAACCTTCTTGTTCTAACACATATGACTCCTTTCCAAATCACAGATACATTATTATCCTAAAAGAACTCAAGCCCAAGAATCCACTGAAGTCATAATTTGAATGAGAGTTTAGACATTTTTTAATTGCCTCAAAACAGGTGAGTGTGGTGTATTTTTTTCAAGTGCAGATAAATTCAGAAGGAAGAGCTTAAGCCTGCTCTGCTTAAGAGCACTTTTATATTGCTATAACAAATTTACAAGTCCTGACATAATTACTTGTTTTTGCTTTTCTTAGATAATGTATCTGTAAGTTTTTGTTTGTTTGTTTGTTTGTTTTACAAGATGCTTTAGACCCATGGCAGTGAAAATCACCTTCTTACCCAACCAGCTGTAACAGTGATACATTACCCAAAGAGACAAATCTGAAACAAATACCAGAGGACTGGAAACCTACTGAAGAGAGGTGTAGAGAATAAAGAGGGAGCGAGTTCCAGGGCTAGAATACAGAAGCATACATTTTGGCCATATGCCTAAAGCAGGTGTGGGAGCTGAAAGGAGCCCATTTGACCAGAAAGCCGCTGAAGATGCTTTCCGAACTCAAGTCAATCCCCACTGCACCAGCTTCCTCTCTCCCCCGCCTTCCGCTAACCATTCCAACAGATCTCTGGAGAGAGGAGTGGAAATAAGGCAGGGGACAAAAGGTAAGCCTCGTATCCAAGGATACCAAGGAAAGAAATAGCAGAGCATAAACTAACCCTAAAGGGTAAGTCTTCAGTTCCCCCAAAGAAGATTGTAGAAACAAGGCCCACTTCAACCTCTGAAGGAAAACAGAAAGTCAGAAACAGAAGAAGGGAGGGAGAGAAAGAACCAGAATTCCAGCAGGAGAAACAAAATGCTCACTCAAAACTAGATATTGTATCATCAGCATTTCTTTTATTCCAAAGTCTCCTACAAAGTTAAGTCATATTACTTTCCAAAGCCGGCCTTTGGGTAATTTAAGTACTTCCACCATCGCCCCTGGGCAAACTGAAATGTATCAGGAAAACAGTGCATGCACCTTAGGTGGTGTAAGCCCTTTGTAACTGATCAACCACCAGCGTTGAAAACTTTCTTTGCGTAGAATTCAGAGCTAAGAGATAGCTGATGAATTTTTTCATTTCCATTTTTTTTTTTTATTCCATTGTGTCTCAGAATTAGTGAGGTTTTTTAAAATGCTGTGTTCTGCTTTTTTTTTTTTTTTTTTTTTTAATCTGAAAGCTGGTAAACAGGCTGCTCCGGCCTCTGGAAATTTATCACAAATAGCCTAGCGCCCTCTATCGGCCTCTCTGCCACACTGCCTCTCGATGGCCTCTGCAGCTACCTCGGTTGTCTTAAACATTCTGCAACCACAGCTCCGCCACAAGTGATAAATTAGTGGCTTCAGAAAAGTACTGTTTGAGTTGAACACAAATAACCTAATAAACAAAATAAGAAATAAGTAATGGACTCTAAAATCAATCAGTAAAATTATTTATGGCAGGGTCAATTATGTCATTTTCCTCTTTTGAAAACATTTAATTTGATTTTTCTTAAAAATGGCTTTGTTACATGGCCAAATTACCAACAATTGTGGCTTGACACAACTTGCTTCAGAAGCAGAGAGTGAACTGACTCAAATCTAACCAAAGTGACTCAGCAAACAGCAGGTGATAAGAGACTGTCATGCTCCCGTAAGAGAAAAAAAAATAAAACAAATTTTCTCCAGGTTCACATCGCCTTAAGACTGATCTGGAAATGGGTTTATGAATGTCATCAGGTGAGAGGAAGAAGCTCCTTATGGAGGACAAGTGGATATTCAGAGATTAACCTCTTCAAACTCCTAAAGAATCATTTCTTGGCATGTGCCTTTAACCCTATAGTCCTTGACCCTTGAATTGCTTTTTAAAATGGCATAGGATGGCCCTTGTTTGTTGTTTGTTTCAACAGAAGGCTTTGTCCTCTATACAAAGTTCATTTTACCCCCATACGTGAAGAAATTAGGACTTCCAATTTTTCTGCAAAAAAAAAAATAATAATAATGATAACAGTAATTTCAATCTGAGACAAGTTAAGTCTCCATATAGAAGGGAGAAAGGACATCAACTCCTCACCTCCCTTTCTGATTGATCTGTTCCTAGGACTTGAGACCTCCTAAGTGAGATTTCCTTGCAACACAATACAGATATCGGGAAATGATTTCTCTTGCCACTAAAATAGTGGACTGTGGTTGTGCCTCAGCAATGTTGATTCGTTTATGTGCCAGGCATTGGACAGGGGTTGGAGGAACAAAAATAAATAAAACACAGTCCCTACCCACAAGGATCTCACTCAAGTAGGATACAAAGACAAGTGAACATAATTAGAATATAACTCTGTAAACTCAATGATAAAAATACACAGAGAGTGGGAGCAGAAAAGGTTCTAGCAAGACTCATGATTTCAAAGCGGTAATTTGTATTGCACCCCCAAATTCCTCGCTTTCATTCAGTGAGGATCTGGAAACTGCCTGGAGTCCTCTAATTCACCAAAGAAAGAGCTGGGGATAAATATGTTAACTGAAGTATGATTTTTCTCAGTCAGAAATGCATGAAACATAAAAAGCAAGCTATTCAGAAACACAGGAGAGGAGTTTCAAGGAGAGGATGATCGGACATGTCAGATGGAGACGAGGTCAAGAAAAATTCAGACTGAAAGGATTGCTGCATTTGGCAGTAAAAAGGTCATTGTTGAGTTCAAGACAGTCACTTCAGTAGAGTGATGAATACAAGATGCCAGGTTCAAAGAAGATGTATGTAAACAGGAAATAAACACAGCGGGCACAGATACTACTGTAGATCACTAATACGGGGGCATACACCATAAATGAGCGCCACAGGAGACAGCACAGGGAAATGTTTTCTTGGGGACAGTAGCCCTTCCTGTGGGGCAGAGACTGAGCGTGTGGACTCTTCAGTCACAGGCACCTGGGTTCAGGTTCCAGCTGTGCCACATAGGTAATTGAGCCACAGCAGGCCTCTGTCAAACGGGATCATGACAGCACATACCTCGTAGAAAAAAATACCTAGGATAGAGTAAATCCTCATTGTAGAAACTGGAAAGGAGGCAGAGAAGCCACCATATGCCTTCAGTTCTAAAACTCCTATTTGAACATTTCTGAAATCAGGATACATCACAGTTTGTCAGCATTTTCCCCTCTTAGCAGCACATAAAATAATGACTCATGTAACAATCAATGACATCTTAGATTTAATGGAAAAGCTAGTCCCTAACCCTGAAGCAGTTAGGTAATTGGCCTACCTTTATGCAAATTGGCTCATAAAGAAATGTTAAAGTGAACATTTTGCTTAAATTCATGAGGGTTTTTTAAAGTCTTCTGGGTCCTGGCCGGGCATGGTGGCTCACGCCTGTAATCCCAGCAATTTGGGAGGCCAAGGCAGATGGATCACCTGAGGTCAGGAGTTCCAGACCAGCCTGGCCAACATAGTGAAACCCCATCTCTATTAAAAATGCAAAAAAAAAAAAAAAAAAAAAATTGCCAGGATGGTGGTGAGTGCCTGTAATCCCAGCTACTCGGGAGGCTGAGGCAAGAGAATCTCTTGAACCCGGGAGGCAGAGGTAGCAGTGAGCAGAGATCACACACTGCACTCCAGCCTGGGCAACAGAGTGAGACTCCATCTCAAAAAAAAAAAAAAAAAAAAAAGTCGTCTGGGTCCTTGCTATTCATAGTATGCTCAACAAGCCAGCAACATCAGCATCATCTGGGAGCTCCTTAGAAATGCAGAGTCCCAGGCCCCATCCCATACCTATGGAATAAGAATCCTCATTTTAACAAGGCCTCCAGGCCAGGCGTGGTGCCTCATGCTTGTAATTCCGGCACTTTGGGAGGCTAAAGTATGGGGATTTCTTGGGCTAGGAGTTTGAGATCAGCCTAGGCAACATAGCGAGAGATCCTATCTCTACTAAAAAAATTTTTTTAATTTTCTGGCATGGTAGTGGTGTGTACCTGTAGTCCCAGCTACTGGGGAGGCTGAGGTGGGAGGATTGCTTGAGCCCAGGGGTTTGAGGCTCTAGTGAGTTATGATCATGCCACTGCACTTTAGCCTGGGTGACAGAACAAGACCCCATCTCCACAAAAAAATAAAATTAATAAAATTAAAAGGCCCTACGTTATTTTTGTGTCAAGTTTCAGAAGCACTTCTAGCCTTTTTGTTTAGTATTACAGATATTGGTATAATTAGACATTTCGATTTGTTCCCTTAACTACTCACCAAAATTTTGTTATTTCATTAAAAATATAATGGAAAATTGAAGTTGATACCTTGAAATCTCTTACGATTTTTGATGTATTTGGGGAACTGTACATGGAAATTAAAAATCTCTGAAAAATCACAGGTAACAATAACACCAAAGTTGGGGAGATAGAGAAGAGAGTTTTAATTTAAAAAAAAAAAAAAAAGGTTTTTTCTGTGACATTGCTGAATTTGGTTTTCATATGATGCTCCAAATAAACATAACATTTGTACTTTGACTAAATAGAGTCCCAACCAGACTGAACACTTCTTGTGCACAAGGACTGAACATTTGAGGGCTCCAATTAACCTAATTTGACCAACTAGATAAATAACAGGCTACTAAATATTTGGTTGAATACCATATAATTAGAAATATGGAATTGTTATGAAATATGCTGTTTGGTGTTATCTACTGTAGAAAACATAAATCACTAATATGAAATTTTGTGGTACCCTGACTGAGGATAATAGTACAATCATGGCCAGAGGTAGCACAGCTTTGATTATCCTATTATTCTCTATGGTGGATTCAATCAAAAGAGAATGTAAAATTAGGAAGCATAACTCTGAAAGGGAATAGTGAATCCTCCACATAAGAACCTAGACTGGCTGCCAGATGCAAATAGCTGGAGTGATGAATGTCAAAAGATTAGCGGTCCAGAAAAACCCCTGGACGCTGTTACTTTATGGTGCAAATAAATTAGGTTTTCTATAATTAATGAAAGTAGAAGGAATTGGATTTGGCCTCTTTAAAATCTTCTTGGCTTTTTTTCCAGTGAGAAGTCATATGTGCCTCCTTCAACAGCTCCCAAGAACCTGGGGCCCATCCCCAGCTTCTTGCAATAGGGGTCCCTTTGCCAGCTGGACAGGACCCAGCCAAGCCCACCAGACTCTCCCTCACCCCCAGCAAACTCCAGGATGCAGGCCAATTGCTAGGCAGTAACCCCTTTGCTGTCTCCATCAGCCAAGCGATCTATCTCTGTCCTCTCAGATTCCCTGGGCAGGGTCACATCCCTGTCTCCTATGCCTGGCAGAAGCAGAGGGCACACAGCAAGCGCTCCAAGTAGTGCTGTTAAATCCCTGCCTTATCTGCTTCCCTCAGAAACAGATGCCGAGACAGTGACTCAAGGGCAAGTGTATTTAGAAGATGACCTCAGAAAAATGCTGGTGGAGAAGTCAGAAGCCCAGGTATGGCAGGTGCTATGATGCAATGGCCAGGCCCCTCAGGGAGGAAGGCTGGAGTGGCACCAGAGGAGCCCCAGCTGTCGACCCTTTTTGCAGATTATCTTGGCTGAAGAAAACTGTCTCTCCCAAGATCAGACCCTCTTCCAGGTACAGTCTGCACCCAATGGCTACTCATTGGGGTTGTAAACACCCATCTCTGACCCCAATGTGGGTCATTCTGAAGAGCCACTCCAGCCCTAGAGCTCCCCCAAGGGGTCGGCTGAGGCCTCTATTTGGACTGCATTACAGCCCAATTTTTTCCCTCTGCCCCCTGCTGCCTCTCCTCCCTTCCACAGGTGTTGATCCCAAAAGAAGGCCCCAATAATCATCCTGCATGCTGCTTCCTGGTGAACCCAACCTGTGACTACAGGACAGAGAAGGAAGCTGATACAGAGTATATTATCAAGCAGATTCCACTATGGGTATCTGGAGCTCTATCCCACCAGAAAACTTTGAGAAACAGCATAGAACAAGTGCCTCAGAGTTATCGCATCCAAGGGTGAAGGGGTAGAGGTATTCACTAGCTGAGGACATAATTCCTTCATACAACTGACTCACCCCATGCACAGGCACAGCAGGCTGCAGCTGCCACAGAAATCCTCAGGCAAAAAGTTACTGGCTGGGTGGGAGTCGGGCTGGAGTGCATGGAAACAAGAGATGCCAATGGATCTGGGCAGGCCCCTATCGAGTCAGCTTCCAGCCACCTGCTCCAATTAAGGCCTGAGAGGAATCATCCTCCCAAACGAATGATGCCATGGACCCAGAAGGAAGGGAGGATCAGAAATGAGACAGTCTAATAAATACCTACCACAGTAGAAGAGATTTGGGCTTAGAACAAAAAGAGTGGCCACACAGCAAGCATTTATTGAGTGAATAATACCTGCCAGACACTCTACTTAGCTATTCTCCCTCATGAACTCATTTAGTCACAATTCTAACTCTATGGGTTATTTCTATTTAACAGACAAGAAACTGAACCTTAAACAGGGGAACCTTCTGCCAGTTAGTAACTTAATCTCAAATCTAACACCAAAACCATATGCCCAGAAAAAGGATTTTTTTAAGTAAATTTTTTTTCTTCAGCTTTTAAGTTCAGGGGTACCTGTGCAGGATGTGTAGGTTTGTTACACAGGTAAACATGTGCCATGGTGGTTTGATGCACAGATCAACTTATCACCTAGGTATTAAGCCTAGCACCCATTAGCTATTCTTCTTGATGCTCTCCCGGCCCATCACCCCCACAACAGGCCCCAATGTGTGTTGTTCCCCCTCACTATGTCCATGTGTTCTCATCATTCAGCTCCCAGTTATAAGTGAGAATATGTGGTGCTTGGTTTTCTGTTACTGCGTTAGTTTGCTGAGGATAACAGCTTCCAACTCCATCCATGTCCCTGCAAAGGACATGATGTCATTCCTTTATGTGGTTGCATAGTATTCCATGGTGTATATGTGCCACATTTTCTTTATCCAATCTGTTATTGATGGGCATTTGGGTTGATTCCATGTCTTTGCAGTTGTGAATAGTGCTGCAGTGAACATACACGTGCATGTGTCTTTACAATAGAATGATTTATATTCCTTTGGGTATATACCCAATAAGGAGATTGCTGGGTCAAATGATATTTCCACTTCTAGATCTTTGAGGAAATTGCCACACTGTCTTCCCATTCCCCACAATGGGTGAACTAATTTACACTCCCACCAACAGTGTATAAGTATTCCTTTTTCTCCACAACCTCACCAGCATCTGTTGTTTCTTGACTTTTTAATAATTGCCATTCTGACTGGCATGAGATGGTTGTGGCAAAACCATATTCGTAACCAGACTACAACTATCTCATCTCTCTAGGAGCAAGAGATAGATTTCTCCGAAAAGGAACGTCTTTAGTGAGTCTTAGGAGCAAAAGGCACTATCCACAAAGCTAAGCATCATTCACGATTTGGAAGCCGGGTGTTTGTTGCTCAGTTTATTCATTTGTTTTGTTTTTAATCTTCTCGATTACAAAAGTTAGAGTATGCCAGTGTACACTTCAAAACATCCAGTCATCTGGGAATACTTACATATTTAACATTAATTAATGCAATTAGTCTAACAAGCAAAAACTTTGGGAACTGGTCCATTTACAATCCCCAGCCTTTCCCAAGATATTTGTAATCAGAGTTTAACATTTACATTTCTAAAGAAGCACCAAAATGCAACACATACTAAATGCCAAAGAGAAGGTCACACCAAAAGGCAGATTTTTTAAGGAAAATGGAAGAAAGAGAGTTGAAAGTTCTAAAACCCACAAGGAGAATATAAAAATATAGGAAGGATCAAAAGTAAAGATTTGATGAAGACAATTTTCTTCAGCAAATGGTTCTATGAAACCCTTCCCTCCACCTGGGGAGAGGGGGTGTTACTGGCTAGCCACCCCCAAGCCTGTTAAAGCATGTTTAACAGGGCCACTTGAAGAGCTGCCTTGTGTCACCTGCTGGTGCCCAGCAGAATAAGACAGGTCTGACTCCTGCCAGGGAAGTCTAATGAGTGATGTTTCTTTGCCAGTGAAATTTGCACAAAAAATAAATGACTGTTTCTCATGAGCCAGGGGTCATCTGTGGATGAGGGAAACCCCAGATAGCCCCATTGTGGGTCATGGCTGACAAGGCCACAGAGTGATGAAGGAAACTGTGCAGGCAGAAACTGTGCAGACACGGTGGCTTCTTGGGGGCTGTGGAAAGCAGACTCATGTGCCCTCCTACTAGAGTTGTGTTGGCAGGGTCCAGGGGGCTGAAGACAAAGACAGGCTGAGTCCAGTGACAGGTGCCTTTGAATAACCCACAAGTTAAACACCTGCCACCCAAGAGCTCCACCTGAGATGACAACATTTCCTGAGTCTCTTCCCTCTAATCCTCTCACCACCCAACGTCCAGATCCCATCCAGGAGGGACCAGAAACTTCGCTTATAAAGCTGAGGTTAGGGAGTAATGCAAAGCAGAAGAAAAGTGAAGAGCTGTGTCTCCATTTCCCCTTGCAAGTAGCCAGCATGCAAGGTGGGGAGAGAAAATGTCATATCATCATAAGCATGTACTTCCAGTAGTTCAAATTATTTTATTTATTTAAGGAGACAAGGTCTTTCTCTGTCACTCAGGCTGCAGTGCAGTGGCACAATCGTAGCCCACTGCAGCCTCAAACTCCTGGTTTCAAATGTTCCTCCCCCTCAGCCTCCATAGCGTCTAGGACTACAGGAGTACACCATCGTGACTGGCTATTTTTTTTTTTTTAATTTTTTATAGAGATGGGGTCTATGTGCCCAGGCTGGTTTTGAACTCTTGGCCTCAAGAGTGAACTCTAGTGCCTCAGCCTCCCACAGCACTAGGATTACAGGGGTGAACCACCACCACACCTGACCTATTTTTACATTTTAAATTGTCAGAGTTGTTATTTATTCCCTACCACTAAGCACTCTAACTGCTGAATTGAGATTGTTTGCAACTTAAAGCAACTGTGACATTGTTATTTCCTCAGACTAACCAGAGTCATGGGTCGGCCAGAGTTTTCATGCAGTGGCAGGCAAAGATGACTCCCACTCAATAAATGTCATGAGGATATGGGACAACAAGGGTGTGTCCCAATCACAGGGCACCTCCCATGGGTTAGGCTCAACTTACCAGCTCCATTCCAGCCTACAACATTCTCATTGGCAGTCTCCCAGCTTCTAAGAACTATAGGAAAAACTGCTACTAAAATATTTATGAAGGGTAGCTGGTTTTCACTTCCAAATCTTTCTTGTTGACTTTAAAAAGAAATGTAAGCCGCTATACGTCTAAATTGATGGTGCTCTCAACCGCCTACCTTCAAGACCTAAAAAAATGAACACAAGAGGAAGTGACAGAAGACCAAATCAAGTTACAGGCTGAGAATGGCACACCAAGGTAAAGGAATATGTACCTCTCCCCCGGCCAAGGTCCCCCGGCTTTAGGAGATGTGTCAGACTCTGCCAAAAACCCCAGGGAAAAACCTGTTCCTTTCTTCCTCCTCTGACATCGGATTGAGAAAAGTCTTAAATGTTCTTTTCTGGTAAACCATCAAGAGGTAGAACATCTTCCCAGAACTGGGGTTTTAGACGAAAGAAAGAACGAAAAGGGGGGGGGGGGCGGAGGGACGGAGGGAGGGAGAGAGAGAGAGGGAAGGAAGGAAGGAAAGAGGAAAGGAAAGGGAGGGAAGGGAAGGGAAGGGAAGGGAAGGGAAGGGAAGGGAAGGGAAGGGAGGAGGGAGGGAGGGAGGGAGGGAAGGAAAGGAAGGAAGGAAGGAAGGAAGGAAGGAAGGAAGGAAGGAAGGAAGGAAGGAAGGAAGGAAGGAAGGAAGGAAGGAAGGCAGGCAGGCAGGCAGGCAGGAGGGAAGGAGGGAAGGAAGGAAGGAAGGAAGGAAGGAAGGAAGGAAGGAAGGAAGGAAGGAAGGAAGGAAGGAAGGAAGGAAGGAAGGAAGAAAGAAAGAAAGAAAGAAAGAAAGAAAGAAAGAAAGAAAGAAAGAAAGAAAGAAAGAAAGAAAGAAAGAAAGAAAGAAAGAAAGAAAGAGAAAAAGAAAGGAAGGATGGAAGGAAGTCAGGGAAGCATTTACACAGGGCCACAAAACAGAGGAAAAACAGAAAGGGGGAAAACACAAGAGTCAAGAGAGCAGAAGTAAATAGAGTCTCAGCTTACTTTCAGGGTTTTAAGTGGAAGGAGAGGAAAATAAGATCAATATAAAAGAGATTTTAAAAAAGAAGTGGACTGTAAATTCTAAAATATAAGTAAACTATTATGATGCTCTGAAGATTCTGAATGCTTATCGTTTCTTCCTGAAATCCTAATTAACTGATAAATCACAGTTCAGAGATTATCAGCTGTTCTTTATTTGTTAAAAGTGATCCATGAGGAAGTGTCAGCTCATGGCTATGAACAGTGTCCAAACAAGTGACATTTCAGAGGCTAATCAACTTGGGTGGGGGGGTGGGGGACATGCTCCCAATTCCACTACAGAAAAATCGCTAAGCTTATGACCCCAATAATTGTTCTGCAAATCATGGAGTGGTTCTTTGTTATAGTGATAGGTAAAACCTCACTATCTACATCTAGATCTGGGACATCTGGCTACCCTAACTAACCTTGTCTACTAGGCAGAACATAAATCACAGGCCAGGGAGCTATGAGCAGTGAAAGGCACAAAGTTATGAAAATTTATGGCCTTCCAAACACAAGCAAGGGACTACTTCTATGTATACTGTTTTATTTTTAGATCATCTCCCAGCCACTTCTCCATTATGGTTTGAATGTAGGGAACAGCAAGTTTGACAGATTTGGTTACTGATAGCTAAAGCTCGTCTTTAAAACAGCATTCAAAAAAGGGGACAAAAGCCTCGCTTCTGCTAATAACAAATATCATTTATCAAAGCAATGGTTTATTATTAAAATCATTCTAGGAATTGGTCCTTGACCCAGCTGATTGGCCTATACATAAAAAGACCCAGAAGCAGATGGTTAGAGGTAATAGTAATAGGTAATATTATTTTAAACTGTCAAAAATAATAAATTATCAAAAGAAAAAACAGATTATGAATATTGAATGGGAAAGCAAATTGCAAAACTGAATATATAGTGTGATTACCATTTTTTTCTTTTTTATTTTTTCTTCCTTTGAGACGGAGTCTCACTTTGTCGCCCAGGCTGGAGTGCAGTGGTGCGATCTCGGCTCACTACCACCTCCTCCTCCCAGGTTCAAGCGATTTTTGTGCCTCAGCCTCCCAAGTAGCTGGGATTACAGGCACCCCCCACCATGCCTGGCTAATTTTTGTATTTTTAGTAGAGATAGGGTTGCACCCTATCACCCATGTTGGCCAGGCTGGTTTCCAACTCCTCACCTCGGGTGATCCACCTGCCTTGGCCTCCCAAAGTGCTGGGATTACAGGTGTGAGCCCCTGCACCCGCCAGATTACCCTTTTTAATGAGATTTTATATATATACACACACATATATGTATACACATACGCATGAGAGAAAGAGACTGATAATTGCCTGGAACACTTAATAAAGGTCACGTCTACTGTGTATACTCCTGAATGCTTGGGTTTTATGCCTTTTTTTAAATATAAGCATTTATTTTTTAATTTTTTTAACTAATGAAAATACTTTTTAAAATATGCTTCCTGAGCCTTGCTAGCATGCAAGCTTTGCCAGTTTTCTCCCCAGCCATGATAAGAGGACATACACATAGTTTAAGAAGAAAATTTGACAATTTATTTAAAGCACCTAACTCCACGTGTAGAGTAGCAGACATTGTATCATCAGAGGCTACTGGTTTGATCGGCTTACAACATTTTCTAAAACAAAGGATTCAAATTGAAATAATATTGCACACTGTCATTTACTTTCGTGTCTATATGAAATCCTTTACAAATAAAAATAAGGATCTTGGCTGGGTGTAGTAGCTCACACTCTAATCCCAGAACTTTGGGAGGCAAAGGCAGGAGGATTGCTTGGACCCAGGAGTTTGAGACCAGCCTGGACAACATAGGGAGACCCAGTTTCTACAAAAAATAGAAGTAAAATATTAGTTGAGTGTTGTGGCACACACCTGTAGTACCAGCTACTAGGGAGACTGAGGCAGGAGGATTGCTGGAGCCCAGGAGTTTGAGGCTGCAGTGAGCTGTGGTCACACCACTGCACTCTGTCCTGGGCAACAGAAGGAGACCCTCTCTCAAAAAAATAAAAAATAATGAGGATCTTGAGAAAAACGTGTTTAGTAAAACAATCTATATAATTAATCTCATTAATAATAATGGAGTGTTACAACATTCCGCTCCTTTTGATACCTATTGACTTTTTACAAGATCATTGTACAAAGTAAAATTTTAGAAACACTATTTCCTAAATCATAATCCCAACTCCAAGTTCTCCTTCCCCTTACCTCTTTCAAGAGCTAAAAAGAAAAAAGAAAGAAAAACGCCTCTTCTTCAGTAACGCAACCCTCTCAACCTACCTCCCCATAGCTCTTCCCTATCATTGCCAACTTTCTTAAGCAAATTAGATAATCTCTACTTTCTTATGCCAATTCACTCCTGAACTCACCACAGCAAGACTTCAAACACCCCATCCCCAACACTCCCGCATTACCTAACAAAGTCACTGGTGACCTCCATCATCAAATCCAATGTACGCCCTCGACCTTGCTAGGATTTTGGACCTCTCTGCTGTGTATGACACCACCAGCCATCTCACTCTCCTGGCAACTCTTATTTCTTGACTCCCCTATGGCAGCTTTCTCCTTTCGTCTTCCTCCTTGCTCCCTGTCAGTTTCATTTGTTGACTCAACTCCCCTGCCCCTGAGTGCTCTTAGATGTTGACTCTCTCGGTTCTGTCATTCCAGATGATGATGTCAGTAATCCAACAGATCACTTTGCTGTTTTATTTAACACTCCCAACAACCTGCTCCGGCTTCTTTTTGACAGAATAAATACTCCAGCCCCTTGGCTCCAATTGGGACATCTCTGAAGCCGGACCTACACTGTCTCCAGAGCACCCCTTGGGCTTGAGTCAAAGTCGGCCTCCGTGGAACTTTGCTTAACATTGCATTCCTTGCTCGACTTCCTTCCTTTTCCTGGCCCATTTTCTTCTTCCCTACTTGTCTTGCTAATTAAGTCACTTTTGCATGAATACTCATCTCTAGGACTGCCCCTGAGGAACCCAACCTAAAGCAGATATTGGAAATCTCCTCCTATATGGCTCACTTTCTCTGGGTGATTATATTCATGCTCACCACTTCATCTCCTCCCTGTATGCTGCCGTCTTCTAAGTAGTCATATTAAGCCCTATCCTCTTTCCTGAGCTTAGACCTATATACTCAGCTGTGTAATGGGAGACCTCAAACCTGATGGCCTCCAGACAGCTTAAACCCAGCACACATTTGAAATTGAGCTCATCACCCAGCATGAGTTGCCTCTTTTTGTATCCTCCTCTTATGACAAAGTCACACAAACATCCTCCCACCAGGACCAGCCAGGAACCTAGGACTGACCTCAAATTTCTTTCTCCCCCATCCCCCACATCTAACTGAGATCAAGTCCTATGAGTTCTAATTCTTTAATATCTGTCCTATTAGTCCCCTTATCTCTGTCTCGACTGCCATTGCCTTGGTCAGGTCCCATGAGCTGTTTCCTAGTCCCCCGCAATGGAGAGACAGCACAGTGCTTTCCTGTTTATTACAGTGAGGGACAGCTCAGGCTCTCAAGCCACATTGGAGGGTTCAAATCCTGCCTCCCTCACATACTACCTGCGGAGTGTTAGGCAAGTCATTTATCCTTTATGTGCCTCAATTTTCTTGTCTGTAAATAATGACATAATTGGCCGGGTGCAGTGGCTCACGCTTGTAATCCCAGCAATTTGGGAGGCTGAGGGGGGCGGATCACGAGGTCAGGAGATCGAGACCATCCTGGCTAACTTGGTGAAACCCCGTCTCTACTAAAAATACAAAAAGTTAACCAGGTATGGTGGCGGGTGCCTGTAGTCCCAGTTACTTGGGAGGCTTAGGCAGGAGAATGGCGTGAACCCGGGAGGCAGAGCTTGCAGTGAGCTGAGATCAAGTCACTGCACTCTAGCATGGGTGACAGAGCGAGACTCCGTCTCAAAAAAAAAAAAAAAAAAAGGAATGACATAATTATCTATCTCCATAGAGCTTTTGTTTGGTTTAAAATGTAAATTAATAAAGGTAAAGTGCTTAGAAGAAAGTCTGGTACTAAAAATAGTCACAAAGACCAATGGAACAGAATAGACAGCCCAGAGATAAGGCTGCACACCTACAACCATGTGATCTTTGACAAAGCTGACAAAAACAAGCAATGGGGAAAGAATTCCCTATTCAATAAATGGTGCTGGGATAACTGGCTAGCCATGTGCTGATTAAAACTGGACCCCTTCCTTACACCATACACAAAAATCAACTCAAGATGCATTAAAGACTTAAATGTAAAATCTAAAACTAGAAAAACCCTCAAGGTAACCTAGGAAATACCATTCTGGACATAAGAACTGGCGAAGAGTTCATGATGAAGATGCCAAAAGCAATCACAACAAAAGCAAAAATTAACAAACGTAATCTAATTAAATTAAAGAGCTTCTGCACAGCAAAATAAATTATCAAGAGAAAAAACAGACAACCTACAGAATGGGTGAAAATATTTGCAAACTATGCATATGGCAAAGGCCTAATATCAAGACTCTATAAGGAGGGCCAGGTGCGGTGGCTCACACCTGTAATCCCAGCATTTCAGGAGGCTGAGGCAGGTGGATCACTGGAGAACAGGAGTTCAAGACCAGCCTGGCCAACATGGTGAAACTCCATCTGTACTAAAAAAATACAAAAATTAGCCAGGTATGGTGGTGTGTCTGTGATCCCAGCTACTTGGGAGGCTGAGGCACAAGAATCACTTGAACCGAGGAGGCAGAGGGTGCAGTGAGCCAAGATCACACCACTGCACTCCAGCCTGGGCGACAGAATGAGACCCTGTCTCAAAAGAGACTCTAGAAGGAACTTAAACAAATTTACAAGAGAAAAACAAACAGCCCCTTTAAAAAGTGGGCAAAGGAAATGAACAGACACTTTTCAAAAAATGACATAAATGCGGTCAACAATCATATGAAAACAATGCTCCGTATCACTGATCATTAGAGAAATGCAACTCAAACCACAATGAGTTACCATCTCACACTCGTCAGAATGGCTATTATTAAAAAGCCAAAAAATAAGACACGTTGGCGAGGTTGTGGAGAAAAGGTAACATTCATACACTGTTGGTGGGAGTCTAAATTAGTTCAACCACTGTGGAAAGCAGCGTAGGGATTCCTCCAAGAGCTAAAAACAGAACTACGATTTGGCCCAGCAATCCCATTACTGGGTATATGCCCAGAGGAATATAAATTATTCTACCATAAAGACACATGCATGCATATGTTCATTGCAGCACCATTCACAATAGCAAAGTCATGGTACCAACCTTAATGCCCATCAATGGCAGACAGGATAAAGAAAGGGTCATACATATACACCATGGAACACTCTGCAGTCATAAAAAAGAACAAGATCATGTCCTTTGCAGGAACACAGTTGATGCTGGAGGCCATTATCCTTAGCAAACTAACTCAGGAATAAAAAACAAATACCACATGTTCTCACTTACAAGTGGGAGCTAAATGTTGATAACTCATGGACACAAAGAGGGGAACAGCAGACACTGGGGCCTACTTGAGGGTAGAGGGTGGCAGGAGGGAAAGGATCAGAAATAATAACCATTGGGTACTAGGCTTAATACCTGGGTGACGAAATAATCTTTACAATAAACCCCAGTGACACAAGTTTACCTAAATAACAAGCTGGCACATGTACCGCTGAACCTGAAATAAAAGTTTTTAAAAGAAGAAGAATCACTGATACTTCATGTTAAAAATATGAATATTTCTATTATTGTTGTTTTACTGTCTTCTAGTTTATGGCAGTAGCTAATAGTTTGGGGATGAGGGTCTGAGGGCATTACATGCCAATTCAGGAGAGGCCAAAGATCTGGGCTGCCTGAGGCACAAAAGCAGGACCTCAGTGACTCCAACACACAGAGATCAGCCATAGCACCAGTTTAATTCTTCAGGAAGACCAGAAGGGTCCTAGGAACCATATGAAATTGCCATTTCGTATGTGAAAAACAGCTGAATTACTGCAATTTCACCTGGTTCAATCTGATACTTTAATATAATACATAGAAATGAGATATGTTTACACAAGAAAAATACTATCTTTAAACCTATTTTGTTAAGGAACTTTAAAAAGTGGCCTCTCTTTATTAAATAATGTTAAGATTTTTCCAAGCCATGTTCCTGTAGCTGTCTGTCATATTCCATCTTTGTCAAGATCAAGACACTCAGTCATCAGCCTCATCAGACTCATCAGGCAAACTTGGGTCTAAGCTTCTGCTTCTCCAGTCTTCACTAAACAGGTTTCCTTGGGTCTCTGCCATGATACTTGTAACCACCAACTGCTTAATTTTTGCCCCTACATTGCAGAGTTTCTAGCTTCTAAATCTAACTGGAGCATTAAAATTTTAAAGGAGATGCTTCTCCCTGCAGATGTTCTTTTACAAAGCTGATGACAGTGTCCATTTTCACCCACACAGCCATATCAGCAGGTTTTCTGGTCTATTTTGATGATGTATGGCAATAACAGTGGCAACAGTTTGTGCAGAAACATCTCCATCTCACAAAAAACAGGAGACTGATAAAAAAAAAAAAGAGAGAGAGAGAGAGAAAGAGAGCTTCTAGCTAGATGCAGAAGATGCAGGGTGTTCAAACAACCAGATGTTCCAATTTAGCAAAGACAACTTGGTTTTCATTATCATGTCTTGTGAGTTCCCACTCCAAGTGAGGGAGAGAATCAAAAAGTTCAAACTCAGTTCATGGCTTCTGGATGACTGTCAGGCAAGGGGAACATTTTTAAATGATTTCCCTGTGTGGCATCATTCATATTTCTAATCCAGAACACCAGGCACTTTTGGCATATTCAGCAACAATTGGCATTTTAGGAAACTGAAAGAGTAAGTCAAACGAGAGTAATAGGTCTAAGGACTACACAGACACATTAAGAGGTAGCGCAAGGCTCTTAGTTTGGGAACTGTTAAATAAGGAGTTGGGGTGAGGAATATTTCCTCTCCTATCTTAAGGCACTGATGAGTTGGACTGAAAAGACAGCCAGGGTAGAAGGAGTAACATGAATATTTAGTGGCCCAACTCCAGTGTCCAAGCTAACAACAAGGAGACTGGGTGGCAGCAATCCCAAAAGGTTGGGCCTGGTCAGCTCACGTCATCAGAAAAGACGGCAGCAGTAGAATCCCTGTTGTCGCACCATGACACCAGGGCAATAGGCATCACGGAGGGCATGTGAGGCACCCTGTGAGCCAAGGGAAAAGAGGTAGGCAATCCAGAGACCAGCTATTCCATGGGGAATACAGCATAAAGACTATGTGTATTTGATGTTTTAAATTTTATTTTTGGTGTTGGTTTTTGTTTTTTGTTTTTTAAGAGACAGAGTCTTGGCTGGGCACAGTGGCTCACGCCTGTAATCCCAGCACTTTGGGAGGCCGAGGCGGGCGGATCACGAGGTCAGGAGATCAAGACCATCCTGGCTAACACAGTGAAACCCCGTGTCTACTAAAAAAATAGAAAAAATTAGCTGGGCGTGGTGGCGGGCTCCTGTAGTCCCAGCTACTCGGGAGGCTGAGGCAGAAGAATGGCGTGAACCCGGGAGGCGGAGCTTGCAGTGAGCCCAGATCGTGCTATTGCACTCCAGCCTGGGCGACAGAGTGAGACTCTGTCTCAAAAAAAAAAAACAAAAAGAGACAGAGTCTTGTCTATCACCCAGGTTGGAATACAGTGGTGCAGTCACAGCCCACTGTAACTTTGAACTCCTGGGCTCAAGTGATCCTCCTGCCTCAGTCTCCCAAGTATCTGGGACTATAGGCACATACCACTACACCTCACTAATGTTTTTAAATTTTCATAGAAACAGGGTCTCACTATGTTGCCTAGGCTCATCTCAAACCCCTGGACTCAAGCAAATCGTTCCCTTTCCTCCTCCCAAAGGGATGGGACTACAGCGTAAGCCCATTGTACCTGGCTCTTAAGACGATTTTTATCCCTGTTTTTTGTTTTACTAACTTCTTCCCCTTCTGATCAAAGGGGCTCCTGACCACTATGGTCCCAAAGTGTGTGCCACGACAACCACTGATGTGCCACAAAGAAGGTACATGGATGCTAGTGTATTGATCCTTTCAACCCTCAGGCCAGTCACCTCTGGCTAGAGTAAACAGCTCTCTTGGTTTGCCTGGGACCTTCAGTTTTAAAGTCAGAAATGTCCCAGGCAAACCAGGACTGGTGTGTCACCCTATCTACCTCTGGTCATGAGCAAGGCACTAGTGACCAGAGCGCCTTGCTCACTAGCGACTTGCTCATGACCTCGGTATCATATTGTGCCAAACAAATACTATCTACATGTGCCAGGACAAGGAAAAGATTGGAGAGGCCTTAATCTAGTTTATAAGAAGACATGTAGCATATTAACTTTAAGGTAAAAAAAAAAAAGTAAAAAAGCAAAAACTAGACACAAATTAGGATCACTTAAAACCCAGAGCCTCTCATTCTGCAAGTAAAACCACTCCCGGGGCTGCCCTGAAGAGTATGGCAGCTTGTATGTTCCAATTCCATGCACACTGTAATGTCCCTTTTAGGGCAGCAGAGAAGCCAGAACCAACAGAGTTCCCCACAGGATGAGCATCAAGCACTGAGGAAAATGTTCTCCCTGGTAAAGTACATGAACAACCTCACAAAACAGGATCTTCACCCCATCCTTTACATCCTCTCTCCACCCCCTACACTGAACTGTAAGCACCACCAAAGCAGGTAATAAATGGCTTCAAGGCTGTGGCCACCAGACCCACTCACCCGCTTTCTCATGGTATCTGGCATATTTTGAGCACCCAACAATGTGCCTGCAAACCCCAGCCCAAGAAGATAACTTCAGCGAACACTGTACAAGCCTGAATGTTAAAATTATCTTCATTCTCACCCAAGTGGTTGACCCTTCCCATCAACACAGCAAAAGGAGTAAGACGGCATGATATCAAGTTAATAAACTCAGCACTAGGTTTTGAAGATCCCACACTCCCTTTACCTATCAGTGGAGCAGGTACCTATCAGAAAAATATAACAGAAATAACCCAATCAGTTGCCTGGTAATAAATAGAGCTATAAAAAATATTTTATGCCAATATACAGTTACTCGTAATGATCTACCTTGAGGATATTGAGAGAAATCAGATACCATACCACCAACCCCCAGCAGTTCAAAAATGCTTTCTGTCTGAATTACTAGAATTCCCTATTATTATTACTGGTTTGCAATCAGGGGCAATTTTGTTCCCCAGGGGACATCTTGGCAATGTCTGAAGGCATTTTTCGTTATCAGTCTAAGAGTAGGGGATGCTACTGGCATCCAGTCAGTAGACCCCAGAGACGATGCTAAACATACTACAATGCACAAGACACCCCCACAACAAAAAATTAACCAGCCCAAAGTATCAATAGCATTGAGACTGAGAACCCCTGTCTTATTATTAATCTCAAACCTTGATAGCCTCTGTCTCCTGCAGTCTTTATTTATTAATGTCACAAAATGGAGAGGTTTTTGCTCACCAGAATGTCTCTTGGGGAGAGTACAATATGTGTTGGAAGAAAATGCTTTGATCATCTGGGATGAAAGTAAGACCTCGAACAGCAGGTTTAAATAATCAAAACATACTGGCTAAATCTCTTACTAAGAAGCATGGGGTTGTTCTCACTCACAAGTGGGAGTTGAACAATGAGAACACATGGACACAGGGATGGGAACATCACACACTGGGGCCTATTTGGGGGTGGAGAGCTAGAGGAGGGATAGCATTGGGAGAAATACCTAACGTAGATGATGGGTTGATGGGTGCAGCAAACCACCATGGCACGTGTATACCTATGTAACAAACCTACACATTCTGCACATGTAGCCCAGAATTTAAAGTATAATAAAAAAAAAAAAAGAAGAAGAAGAAGAAGCATGGGGTCTGTTTACTGGAGAAACTTTGTTTTACTGGACATTGGAATTAGCTGTGGAAGAAAACAAGCCCAATGCCGCTCAGAAAAGGAAAATGAGAAATAAACCGACAAGGCCAAAGCAACTGAGAAAGGGCTTTGGAGGAGAGCACATCTGTCTAAAGGGGATCTTTTAAAAATTGTTTGTTATGGGGTATACAGTATAAATCCCCTCTTCCATCTTTCTCACTTTTTCTATTTCAGTCACTGATTATTTCATACAATCAGAAAGATTTTTGTTGATTTATTTCTGCTGACCCAAAAGAGACTCTGACTTTGGCATCTACGTTGGCCCAGAATCTGATCATGGAAATGTTGAACCTGGGCTACAGTGAACATCTGAGCACAGTTAATTTCTTCAGCATTCACAAAGGTCTCCCTAAATCCTGATCCTCTCCTGCCATTTCGGAAGGGACTCTGTTGGGCCAGGAATTACCTGAACTGTGAAAACACTCAGAGATTTCTTACAAAGCAAAGACTTGCTCCTACATTACATTTCTACAACTGTCTCAAACACAAGGCCAACGAAAAATGATACTCTGAGTTGTAATAAATAATGTATGTTTTCATTTATAAGCAAAATAAAAGGTAAAGGCAGCCCAAGGTGATACACTGAATGGAATAATGTTGCAATTACAGCATAGCAAAGCTGAATAAAATGTAAATGTTGGATGGCTACATCACCCAAGAGAGTCAGCAGAGCATAAAACAGTGTTCAATTTAGCCTCTAACACGGCAGGGCTACGGAAAAGGCAACCAGATCTCAATGCAAGGAGGCTGGAGCTCCATCTGAAGTCCCTGGTGCCTGTCTACCTTCCTGGGATCAACACTGCCAGTCATTCCAAGGGTTGCCCTGAAGGACACTGTGGTCTGAAAAGAAGCAGGAATGGAATCTAAAAGAAGCCAAGCAGATTAGATAGATTTTTACGTTTTGATACAATTTCACACAATTGCATTTGTAAAAACTGAGTGGATTCAGCTAAAGTAAATGAGGGGTAGTACTCAGCTACTTACAAAGCACTTCCAAAGCAACCTTTGGAGACAGACATTATCTGGCAGTTCTCACTGGTCTCTCAGCAAAATCAGTAAGATGGGTAGGAGGTTGGAGAGTAGAAGGCAGTGGTGGCAGCTCCTGGTATCAGATGTCAATGAGGCAGAAAAAATAGCTGCAGTCTAAGCCTTCCGGAATGCCAACACCAACCCCACCGAGCGGGTAGACCTGTGAAAGGAGAAACATTCCTACGATGCAAGGATTGACTTGCAGGGAACTGCATGAGAAGAGAGGATAAGTGAGAACCACAGAAAGAGACTATTGAATTCTCCTTGGAAGCTGGGATTCATACAACTCAACCACTGACATCTCCCAGCAGATTCGGGGAGAGGTGAAAGACTCTTTGGTATGTAATTGACTTCCCAAGCCAACTGAGCTCTCAGAGCCATTTCTTCAAACTCAGAGAGGAACTGGAGAAAATATCCTAACTAAATATATAAATAAAAACCCTGAGGCATGAGAGACACCCAGTTGTCAATTCCTAGCTGTCAGGCCTAATAAGTATAAGACAAGTACACGTGTTCTATAGTTCCTAACCCGAGACATCTATTGGTTTGGCTAGCTCTACCTTCTGAACTTGAGACAGATGAGAGACCTTACCCATGGAAGTTTAGAACATTCTCTGGGGAACAAGTAATGCTTAGTCTCGACAGCAGGCTGCCTCTGTGTTGGGGGGAGAATGGCAGGAAGCCATTTCCTCACCTCAGCCAAGTCTGCATCCTTACAGGAAACCTGAGAGTTATATATTCAGGAACCTAACTTCAACCCCAAGGGAGATCCCAGAGAAACCTGACATGTAAGTGAGGGTTTTAAAATATATATATATATAGCGACCTGTCTCAGTGCTAATCATTCCATTTCAAGCATGAATGCTCCAGTCCTACAGCTCTTTGTTCATATCGAATAGGACAAGCAAGGTTTGTTGATTATTTAAACTTAAAAGCTCCCAAGAGAGAAATTTAAAAGGACCTCTGATGCTGGCTGACTCTGCACAAAATCTGATTGGGGTCATGTCAGGAGATTTGGGTGCTACTTCTAAGTCTGCCTCCAACTCTATGTGACTACCAGTCCTGGACTTCCTGACCTGTGAAATGAGGCTGAATGGTAAATACTGTACTTCATCTCTTATGCATACTCTGGTTGACTGGTAGTGGCTTCCTGGATGGTTGCTTGTGACTATTCTGAGGCCAAGACTGGGTTGAAAGGGAAAGAGAATTGTGATGGACTACAGATATCTGCAATGTACCCAGGACTAGGAAGTATTAGCACATAATTGATCATATCTGGAACTTCCCTTCTGGGGCTCCAGATTTATAAGGCTCTCATTTATGTGCTTTAGCATTACTGAATTACGTTGAAAAGAAATCAGGCACATTCCTTAGCCCCAGGCTCAACACAAACAGGCCCAGTACAAACACATCCCACCATATATCTCTCAACACAAACAGGCCCAGTACAAACACATATCTCTCAATTTCCTGAAGCCCAGTACAAACACCACCTGGAAAATCTCCGATAAGGACACAGCCATTTGTAGTTTTACTGAAAGCGCGGGAACCAATAAAAAAAAAAAAAAAAAAAAAACCTACTACTAAATGTAAATGTAAACCAATTGTAATGCTGTTACCAAAAGAATTCCTTTGTTCCTCTGTAACTTTGCTATCCTATCTACCTCGGGCTATAAAAGGCAAGCACTCGCATTGTTCAGGGCCCTCTTGTATGCTGTGGAATGGAGGGACCAAGTTCGAACTTGCAGTAAAGATCCTTGCCGCTTGGCTTTGACTCTGGACTCTGGTGGTCTTCTTCGGGGAACAAACGGTCTGGGCATAACATCTGGGGGCTCATCTGGGATACCCCAAGCCCACCAGACCCCTGGTCAACGGATCTACCAGGATCGATCTGCTGATAGGTGAGCCGGCTCGTCTCTGTCTGTCTGTGTCTGTTCTGAACCTGTATCTTGACTCGCGAGGTCTGAAACTGAGGCTGACAGCAGTCCTGGCAGACACGCTATAGGACGGTCAGCAGAGACCGGTGGGAGACGTCCCCTGGCTCTCGTCTGATCTAGATTTCTATCTGAACTGATTCTGACCCGGGCTTCCGGAGCGCGCTTGCGGCTAGATATTATTAATATGCCAGATTTCCTTTACAGGAATTCTAACCTATATTCTTTTGCAGGAAGAGACTACAAATTATTACAGGATGGGTAATACCCAGAGCACTCCCCTATCTCTCCTTACAAGTAATTTCAAGGATGTTAGGGCAAGGGGCCATGATCTTAGTATGGAAATAAGGAGGGGAAGGCTAATTACTCTGTGCCGCTCCAAATGGCCTGCCTTTGATGTGGGGTGGCCACCTGAAGGGACATTCCGACTTCCTGTCATCACTAGAGTAAAGTCCAAGATTTTCCTACCTGGGCGTGCGGGCCACTTGGATCAAATCCCATATATCCTCATATGGCAGGACCTTGTTGAGAACCCGCCTCCTTGGCTGTCCCCTTTCCAATTAGCCCCCCTGAACCCTGTAAGGCGCTGGTTGCTCGGCCGCCAAAATCCAAGCAACTGACTGCCCCCCCATCCTGTTCTACCTGATAGCGAGGACCCACTGTCCACAGAACCCCCTCCGTATGCCTCCGGGCCCCAGGCCCTAGCCCCCCGGGCTGGGGCGCGGGAAGGAGCAGGCAGACGGGAGGCGGCTGGCACACCCGGACCTGCGGAAAGTGAAAGTAACTTTGAAGGGCCGGCGGGGTGGACGCGAGGGCGCACTTTGCGGGCTAGCCCCCCCCCAGCCACCTGACTCCACAGTGGCTCTACCCCTTCGGGAAATAGGACCCCCAGATGACACGGGAATCCCCAGGCTTCAGTACTGGCCATTCTCCACCAGTGATCTGTATAACTGGAAGACTCAGAGTGCTCGGTTTTCAGATAACCCCGAAGATTTAATGGCTTTACTGGATAGTGTCATGTTCACCCACCAGCCCACTTGGGATGATTGTCAGCAGCTCCTCCGAATCTTGTTCACAACGGAGGAGCGAGAGAGAATACAGGTAGAAGCTAGAAAGCTGGTCCCGGGGGACGACGGTCAACCGACTGCCAACCCCGACCTCATAAATGCGACTTTTCCTCTGACCAGGCCGGCGTGGAACTACAACACGGCAGAAGGTAGGGGACGGCTACACCTTTATTGCCAGACTCTAATGGCGGGTCTCCGGGCAGCTGCTCGCAAGCCCACTAATTTGGCTAAAGTATACTCTGTTCTGCAGGGAAAGGCAGAAAGCCCAGCTACCTACTTAGAAAGATTAATGGAAGCTTTTAGACAGTACACCCCCATAGACCCAGAGGCTCCAGGAAGTCAGGCAGCTGTTGTAATGTCTTTCATAAATGAGGCAGCCCCAGATATTAAAAGGAAACTCCAGAAATTAGAAGACTTGGAGGGAAAGCAGATTCAGGACCTCCTTCAGATAGCCCAGCGGGTTTACAATAACAGAGATACTCCAGAGGAAAGGCAATTTAAGGCCACTGAAAAAATGACCAAGGTCCTGGCAGCAATAGTACAGAAAGAGCATCTACAGCCAGAGAACACCCAACCTAGGCGGCCGCCCAGACATGATAATCTGAGCAAAGACCAATGTGCCTACTGTAAGGAAGCTGGTCACTGGGTAAGAGACTGCCCCAAAAAGAAACAACGAGGACAGGGACCCCCTAGGTCTACACCCATACTAGTCACTCAAGATGAAGACTAGGGAAGACGGGGTTCGGACCCCCTCCCCGAACCTAGGGTAACTTTACAAGTGGAGGGGTCCCCAGTCCAGTTCTTGGTCGATACGGGAGCACAGCACTCGGTCCTAGTTAAAACTAATGGAAAATTATCCTCCAAGTCCTCGTGGGTGCAAGGGGCCACAGGAATTAAGAAATACCCCTGGACAACACAAAGAACAGTAAACCTCGGAGCCAGGAATGTAACCCATTCTTTCCTGGTTATCCCTGAGAGCCCCTGTCCCCTACTAGGGAGAGACCTGCTAACCAAAATGGGAGCACAGATCTATTTCCTCCCTGAGGGGCCCGTCGTGACCAACTCCCAAAATCAGCCCGTGTCCGTCCTGACTATAACCCTAGAAGATGAGTACCAGCTCCACCAGGAGCGAGCGGCCCCTGACCAGGACATAGCAACCTGGCTCCAGCAATATCCAGGAGCTTGGGCAGAAACGGGGGGCTTAGGACTAGCAAAACACCGTCCTGCTTTGTTTGTTGAACTTAAGCCTGGGACAGACCCCGTGCGGGTACACCAATACCCGATGCCCCTAGAGGCCAAAGAAGGGATTGCACCACATATTCGCCAGCTCCTCAACCAAGGGGTCCTTCGCCCATGTCACTTGCCCTGGAATACTCTATTGTTGCCGGTACGAAAACCTAATAGCGGAGAATACAGACCTGTACAAGACTTGAGAGAAGTCAATAAGAGGGTTATGGGCATACATCCAACCGTGCCTAACCCGTACACCCTCCTGAGTACCCTAAACCCTAAACATCAATGGTACACTGTTTTAGATTTGAAAGATGCTTTCTTCAGTTTGCCTTTAGCCCCTCAGAGCCAAAAGCTCTTCGCCTTCGAGTGGACTGACCCTGAGAGGGGCATAAGTGGCCAACTGACATGGACCAGACTGCCGCAAGGATTCAAAAACTCTCCTACCCTGTTCGACGAGGCCCTCCATGAAGACCTGGGTGAGTACCGATGCAAACACCCTGAAATAACCTTACTACAGTATGTTGATGACTTCCTGATTGCTGCTGAGACCCAAGAAGCTTGTATTCAAGGGACCAATGGTCTCTTACAAGCTCTAGAGAATCTAGGCTACCGAGCCTTGGCAAAGAAAGCTCAAATCTGTAAATCAGAAGTGACATATCTGGGGTACCTGCTAAAAGGAGGGCAGCGCTGGTTAACAAACGCCCAGAAGCAAACTGTTCTGCAGATCCCCAGGCCACAATCCACCCGACAAGTAAGGGAATTCCTGGGGTCGGCGGGATTTTGTAGACTATGGATACCTGGGTTCGCAGAGCTGGCTAAACCCTTGTATCAGGCAACACGGGGGCAGCAGCCATTTAATTGGACAGAAGAAGCCAAGTCGGCTTTCCAACAGATCAAAACCGCCCTACTCTCTGTGCCTGCAGTGGGACTACCTGATGTCACCAAGCCCTTCCACTTATACGTGGACGAGAGCAAGGGTGTCGCCAAGGCGGTAATAACTCAGAACTTAGGCCCCTGGTGGAGGCCAGTTGCCTACCTGTCAAAGAAATTAGACCCAGTGGCTGCTGGGTGGCCCCCTTGTCTCCGAATGATTGCGGCCATGGCCCTGATGGTACAAGATGCTGATAAACTTGTCATGGGTCAAGAATTACGGGTCGTTACCCTACATGCCATCGAGGGTGTACTCAAACAGCTACCTAATCGATGGATAAGTAACGCCCGGCTCACCCACTACCAAGGACTACTACTAAATCCCCTCGGGATAACTTTCCGGCCCCCAACAACCTTAAACCCTGCCTCGCTGCTACCCAACCCGGACCTGGACGCCCCGCTCCATGATTGCACCGAGATACTAGCTCAGGTGCATGGAGTTCGAGAGGACCTGCAGGACCACCCACTTCCAGACGCTGACCTAGTCTGGTTCACTGATGGGAGCAGCTTCATACACCAAGGCCAGAGGTACGCTGGAGCGGCAGTAACTTCAGAGACTGAGGTAATTTGGGCGGAACCCCTGCCCCCGGGAACATCGGCCCATAAGGCCGAACTGATAGCGCTCACCCAAGCTCTTACCTTAGGGGCAGGGAAGAAACTGACAGTATACACAGACAGCCGCTATGCTTTTGCTACGGCACACATACATGGGGCCATTTACAGGGAGCGAGGGTTACTAACGGCTGAAGGAAAAGAGATAAAAAACAAGCAAGAGATCCTAGCCCTGCTAACAGCCCTATGGAGACCAGAAAAATTGGCTATTGTACATTGCCCAGGGCATCAGAAACCAACCACTCCAATTGCTCAAGGCAACTTTCTGGCAGACCAAACTGCAAGGAGTGTGGCAAAGGCTCCCAGCCAGCTCTTTGCACTCCAGCTCCCTGATCCGGGCCCCTGGGACTTGCCATATCTCCCTGATTATTCAGAACAAGATCTCCAGTGGATTGACAAACTTCCCCTGAAACAGATCCAGAATGGGTGGTGGACTGATACTAATGACCAAACCATCCTACCAGAAAAATTAGGACAACAAGTGTTAGAACACATCCACCGAACCACCCACCTGGGTGCCCGGCGGATGATAGACCTGATCAGACGCTCCAAGCTCAAAATCAGACATATAGCCAAGATGGCCAGCAGCATTGTGACAAGTTGCAAAGTCTGCCAGCTTAACAACGCCTACCCCCAATCCCAGGCTGCAACGGGAACAAGGCTCAGGGGAACCAGGCCCGGTATCTACTGGGAAGTAGATTTTACTGAGACAAAGCCAGGAAAATACGGGTATCGGTACTTACTTGTCTTTGTAGATACTTTTTCAGGGTGGACTGAAGCATTCCCCACCAAAAGGGAAACTGCTCAGGTTGTAGCAAAGAAAATCCTAGAAGATATCCTCCCCAGGTATGGCTTCCCCGTCCAGATAGGGTCAGATAATGGGCCGGCCTTTGTCACTAAGGTAAGTCAGGATTTGGCTTCCATCCTTGGGGCAAATTGGAAACTACATTGCGCTTACAGACCCCAGAGTTCAGGACAGGTAGAGAGGATGAATCGGACCTTAAAGGAGACCTTAACTAAATTGACTATGGAGACTGGCGCTAATTGGGTGGTCCTCCCCTATGCTCTGTTCCGGGCCCGTAATACCCCTTACAGACTGGGCCTTACCCCTTATGAAATCATGTATGGCAGACCCCCACCCCTAGTTCCCAGCCTAAAAGATGATCTGCTCAAGTCTGAAACAGAAAATGTCTCTGAACTCTTATTTTCCCTACAAGCCTTGCAGAAAATTCATCAAGAAATCTGGCCCAAGCTGAAGGAACTATATGAGACCGGTCCCCCGCCAACACCCCATCCGTACCAGCCAGGAGACTGGGTCCTGGTCAAGCGACACCGACAAGAGACCCTAGAACCCAGGTGGAAGGGACCACTCCAGGTACTCCTAACCACACCCACCGCCCTGAAGGTAGAAGGCATCGCGTTGTGGATCCACTACACCCACGTCAAGCCAGTGGACCCAACCTCCGACCTTCTGGGACCAATCACAGCGGCGGCTGAAGCACCGGACACGTGGACTGTGGACAGAGCTAAGAACAACCCCTTAAAACTCACCCTGCGCTGGCAGCATAGCTCACTGCAAACATGCAGTTAGGTAGTCTAACCCTAACGTTAGTCGCCGTAGTGGCCGCTGGGGAAATCACAAAACCAGCTCTTAATCCCTTTGTCTGGAGATTCTGGCTTTATGAAAACCGAACCCACCCTGGGCAACCTCATAAGCCCGGGAAATTATTGGCCAGTGCTGATTGCCCCTCCTCAGGGTGCAACAGCCCAATTCTACTAAATTTTACTGGTTTTCAAATAGCCAAACCTATGACACCAATAATATGCTTTGAGTTTGATCAGACTAAATACAATTGTAAACACTATTGGTGGCACCAAAATGCCGGCTGTCCTTATAACTATTGTAACATCCATAGATCCCGTTACTGGGGAGAGAAAAAACAGTTAGACCCTAAGTGGCCCTTCCATTGTAGACGGGATGGAGACTTTTCATATACATGGATAGTTAAAGACCCCTGGAACTCCCGCTGGACCACGCCTCAACATGGGGCTGTATACTACACCCCCTCCTCCACATGGCCTAGCAGTCACCTCTATCTGTGGCGAGGTCTAGTGCAGGTACTGCCCCTGGTCCATAGAAATATCCAACGACAAGAAAACAGACTAACACAAGA
The DNA here is from genome assembly GCF_043159975.1 of Macaca nemestrina. Classification (NCBI taxonomy): domain Eukaryota; kingdom Metazoa; phylum Chordata; class Mammalia; order Primates; family Cercopithecidae; genus Macaca; species Macaca nemestrina. The sequence continues at coordinate 147,002,272 of NC_092131.1, read as the reverse complement.
CTTACGTCCTTTCTCCTGGTTAAAATTATTACAAGAAGGACTAGAACTTGCTAACCTTACAGGACTTCACAGCCTGTCTGGCTGCTTTCTGTGTGCCACTCTAGGGCATCCACCGCCAACCGCTGTCCCTATGCCATGGGGATCCTCTACCTCTGCCCAAGCTAACAACCTCCGAAACCTCTCATTTGCTCCTATCCTTAACGTGCCTCTATACCTAAATCCCAGTCAGGAGAAGTTTCCCTACTGTTTCTCAGGAACTAATTCCAGCCTCTGCAACATCACTGCAATGCCCCCTAATATCACCCTAAGGGTTCCGCCGGGCATATTCTTCTGGTGTAATGGAACATTATCTAAGAACCTATCTAGTCCCTCTGTTACCAACCTACTGTGCCTTCCTGTCACATTAGTTCCCCGGTTGACTCTACTAACTGCCGGCGAGTTCCTAGGGTACACCGGTAACTGGACTAGTACTGCTATTCACCCAGTCCCTAGACCGAGACCTGCATGAGCCATATTTCTCCCCCTCATTGCGAGAATCTCCCTCACCGCATCCCTCATTGCAGCCGGACTGGCGGGGGGAGCCCTAGGTCACACCATTATAGAAAGCAACAAGTTGTACCAACAATTTGCCGTTGCTATGGAGGAGTCGGCTGAGTCCCTTGCCTCCCTTCAGCGGCAGCTCATGTCCCTAGCTCAGGTAACCTTGCAGAACCGGAGGGCCCTAGACCTACTCACTGCTGAAAAAGGTGGTACATGTATGTTTCTAAAAGAAGACTGTTGTTTCTACATAAATGAATCATGGCTTGTAGAGGACCGGGTCCAACAGTTACGCAAGTTAAGCGCAGAAGTAAAAACACGGCAGTTTGCTTCAGCTGCAGACCAATGGTGGAATTCCTCTGTGTTTTCCCTGTTATCCCCCTTCCTTGGACCCCTGCTAAGTCTACTATTTCTGCTTACCGTAGGACCTTGTGTTGTTAACAGAATTTTACAATTTGTCAGGGAGAGATTTGACACCGTACAGCTCATGGTCCTCAGAGCCCAATACCAACCTGTAAATGCTGAAACAGAATCAGACTTATAAGACCCAAGATTGGCTCTAGGAGTACCTATGAAAAGGGGGGAATGAAAAGAAATCAGGCACATTCCTCAGTCCCGGGCTCAACACAAACAGGCCCAGTACAAACACATCCCACCATATGTCTCTCAACACAAACAGGCCCAGTACAAACACATATCTCTCAATTTCCTGAAGCCCAGTACAAACACCACCTGGAAAATCTCCGATAAGGACACAGCCATTTGTAGTTTTACTGAAAGCGCGGGAACCAATAAAAAAAAAAAAAAAAAAAAAAAAAAAAAACCTACTACTAAATGTAAATGTAAACCAATTGTAATGCTGTTACCAAAAGAATTCCTTTGTTCCTCTGTAACTTTGCTATCCTATCTACCTCGGGCTATAAAAGGCAAGCACTTGCATTATTCAGGGCCCTCTTGTATGCTGTGGAATGGAGGGACCAAGTTCGAACTTGCAGTAAAGATCCTTGCCACTTGGCTTTGACTCTGGACTCTGGTGGTCTTCAGGGAACAAACGGTCTGGGCATAACAACGTCAACTTCTTGCTTCTGGCTTCCACTGGTTTTTTGTTTGTTTGTTTATTTGTCTGGTTTTTTTTTTTTTGGGGGGGTTGGGGGGGTTGCGACACAGTCTTGCTCTGTTGCCCAGGCTGGAGTGCAGTTGTGCAATGTCAGCTCACTGCAACCTCAGCCTCCCAAGGAGCTGGGATTACAGGCACATCAGCTAATTTTTGTATTTTTATATTTTAGACAAGGTTTTGCCATGTTGGCCAGGCTGGTCTCAAACTCCTGACCTCAAGTGATCTGCCTGCCTTGGCCTCCCAAAGTGCTGGGATTACAGGTGTGAGCCACCGCGCCTGGCCAGGCTTCCATTGCTTCTGATGATACATAAGCTGTTAATCTTACTGATGTTCCATTGTATATGATAAATCATTTTTCTCTCAGTGTTTTCATAATTTTTTCTTCCAACTTTATTAATGGACAAAATTGTATATATTTAAGGTACACAATGTGATTTGATATGTGCACACACACTGTGAAATGATTACCACAATCAAGCTAATTAATATATCATCACCTCACACAATTACTATTGTGTATTTGTGTGTGTGTGTGTGTGTGTGTGTGTGTGTGTGTGTGTGTGTGTGTGTGGTGGGAACAAACTTATCTGCTTTCTTAGCAAATTTCAAGTATTCAATACAGTATTGTTAACTAAAGTCACCATACTGTACATTAGATCCCAGAACTTATTCAGTCATGCAAATGTATGCCCTTTGACCAACATCTCTTCATTTCCTTCACACTCCCCCTCCCCAGCCCCTGGCAATCATCAATCTACATTGATTGACATTTTTAGATTCCACATGTGAGATTATGCAGTGTTTGTCTTTCTCTGTCTGACTTATTTCACATAGCATAAATCCCCTCAAGTTTCATTCTTGTTGTAGCAAATGGCAGAGTTCTTTCTTTTTTATAGCTGAATATTCACATATACATCACATTTTCTTTATCCATTCATCTATCTACAGACACATAGGCTGTCTCCATAACTTATTGTGATATTATAAATATGTATATATTATGTATACATGTGTGTATATAAATATGTACATATTATAAATATGTATAAATATATTATAAAATATTACAAACATGTATATGTATAGACATGTATGTATATTGGTTTGTGTACACAGTTCCTGGCTTATAGCTACCATAGTCCTTGTTATTTCTCCCCAAGGCAGGCCATAGAAACTAAAAATATACTCTTGTCTTCCATCACCTTTCTGTCTTGGAGTGGGCCATACAGAAATTATCTGACTCACCTTGTCCATTTGTAGGTACTAAGACTCCCATTTCAGAAAAAGTCTTGTGCTACACCGTGGAAGAAAAAGTGATATAAAGAGAGGCCAAGAATCATCTGGAGAGGTCACACTTAGTTTCCTCCTTTAGTCTATTAATACAAGGTCATTCTTTGCTGGCCTTGCGTTTGAGGTGGCGTTTTCATGTTTTCTTGTCCAGTCGCATTTCTACCCAAGGGTCAATAATGCCTATTCAATGAAATCTCCATAAAAGGCCCAAAAGAAAGGGTTTGGAGAGCTTGCAGAGAGCTAAACATGTGGAGGTTCCTGGAGAGTGGCATACTCGGAGCACAGAAGCTCCAAACCCCTTCCCATACCTTATGCTATGCACCTCTTCATCCATATCCTTTGCAGTATTCTTTAAAATAAAACAAACAAAAAAGCAAGTGTTTTCCTGAGTTATGTGAGCCACACTAGCAAATTAACAAAACCCAAAGAGGAGATCGTGAGATCTCCAATTTACAGCTATCAGTCACATGCACAGGTAAAACAAGCTGAAGCTTGAGATTGGCATTGGAAGTGGGGTACAGTCTTGTGGGTCTGAGCCCCCAACCTGTAGGATGTAAAAATATCTCCAAGTAAATAGTGTTGGAACTGAATTAGAGGACACCCAGCTGCTATCCACTGCAGAATTGATTGCATGTTTGCTCATAGAGAGAAATCTTCACATATTTTGTGGCCACACAAGTTTTCTGTGTTAATAGTTGTTGAGAGAACAGAAAAAAAAAATACTTTCATTTTTTTCCTCTCAGACTTGGCTATTTGTTGTGAATAACGCTTCCCCAAATATGGGAGTACAAATATCTCTAACATACTGATTTCATTTTCTTTGAATATATACGCAGAAGTGAGATTGCTAGATCATACGGTAGTTCTATTTTTAATTTTTTTCGAAAACACTCCGTAGTGTTTTCCATAATGGTTGTACCAATTTACATTTTCACCAAAAGTACAAGAGCTCCCTTTTTTCCTCATCCTCCCTAAACCTTGTTATCTCTTATATCAAGATTCTCTTCAGTCTTTGGCTTTCAGCATTTTTATTTTAATGTGTATGAGTGTGGATATCTTTGACTACATCCTACTTGAAGTTTGTTGAGCTTCTTGAATGTGCAGATTGGTGATTTTCATCAAATTTGGGGAATTTCTAACCACATTTCTTCAAATTTATTTAAATCTACAAAGAGTCTACTATTAAGCCTGCAGAAGTTAGCTTTCTACATGCATATGTATATATCATGTATATCTCTTTACATTAAACAGATATAGAAACATAGCTTCTTTTCCTCTTTTAGTACTCTCATTACACATATATGGGTGTGATTATTGGTATCCCATATTCCCCTGAGGTTCTCTTCATTTTTTTTTAATTCTTTTTTCTCTCTGTTCTTCAAATCCTATAATCGCTAACAATCTATCTTCAAGTTTACGAATTCTCCTGCCAGCTCAAATCTACCGTTGAGCCCCTGTAGTGAATTTTTCTTTTCAATTACTATACTTTTTAACTCCAAAATTTTCATTTGGTTATTTTTATAATTTCTATCTTATTATTGATATTCTTTATTTGATGAGATATTATCATATCTTTTTGTACCTCTTTAAATATGGCTTTTTCCTTTAGTTTTTTGGACATATTTATGACAGTTTTGAAATTATTTTTAAATCTGACAGCTGGGTCCTCTCACAAACTGTTGTTGCCTGATTTTTTTTTCTGCCCTATGGAGGTGACACATTTTCCTATTTATCTGCATGTCTTATAGTTTTTTTTGTCAAAAACTGGATATTTTTGGTAACATATTGTCACAATTCTAGATACTGATTCCCATCCTCCCCTGTCTGTACTTGTTTTTATATGTTTTGCTTGTTTGTTTAGTAACTTGAGTAGTCTATTTTAGTTAAGTCTATTCACTAACGGAGATGAAGTCTTTGGAATGACAATGATTTTAGCAGGGTTCTCCTTGGCTGTTCCTTTACCTAATTCTGTTAAACTATCTGCCTCATTTCATATCACACTTGGTTGTCAGGATCCACTAATTACCAGCTGATGGCTCTATTGTTTTTGACAATGCCCTTGGACATAAATTGCTCCACAGTCTAAATTAAATTTGGACAGTGATAGTTTCTCAGACCGGTCTTGGAGATTTGTTGTCACCTGAGGAGGACTCTTTATCTGTCTCTCTCCAGTTCTTACTGGTAAACTAGCCGTCCTTGGATTAGCTTGTTACTCTTAATTTAGAGGAGCTACCAGCCTCCTCTCATTTGCTTACCACCAAAATTTCCATTGGTTTTGACAACACCTTGAGCCTGAACTTCCCCGTACTGTTTTAGTTAAAGTCAGGCCGTTTGGGGAAGTTTCAGAGCTCTATTTTTGTATGGACTACCTCTCACTTGCACAAAATCTCTGAGCCACTACCCAAAGTACTGGTGGTTTCCAGTCTCTTGACTTCCCACTCCTGGGGTGGAGCATCTGCCCTGTGAGTGAAACGCAGTAAGGGTTATTGGGGCCCCAGTATTCTCATCCTGCCACACCTGGGGTAGATCCTCTGAACTGTGAGTAGCAGATCATCTGCCCTGTGAGTGGAAGCTGAATGAAGAAAGGGAGCTTCCCACACACAGCCACTGCACCACCAGATTACTAGTGGCTCCCATCACCAGTAATGTAACCTCTTCAAGCCAGGATTTGAAGGAACAAGCAATTCTGAAAGCCTGCCCCTCTTGGTGAAATACTGTCTCTTGATCAGGAGCTGAGGGGAGAGGGAGTCAGATCTTCTTGGCCACGTTCACCTGAAGCAGAGCTTCTGTCAAGCTGACCTGCTAGCAGGAAGAAGAAACTGGTTATGATTAAAATGCCACAGAACCTTGCTGTTCTTATCAAGTTTTAGTAGATTTAGTAATTTTTAAATAAATGTTTTTTTTTCAGTTGCTGTATGTCCTTAGGACAGTTTTCAGACTTTAAACCATTGGGCTTTTTTTTTTTTAATAGTTTTCAGAAGTTATGCTTGTTTCATTATCGAGTGGGTTCATGGGTCTCCTCATGCTGCTATCCCAGAAGTAGCACCTGATAGCTGCCTCCTTATCTTAAAAAGCAAACTTACATTTGCTGTAGTTGCATCTATGCTTAAACTTGTCACCTCTTTCTTAAATGAATATCTGATCAGTTACCTGCTGTAATGCAGTTCAAGTTGACAGGTGGGTAAGTACAGATCTATGTTTATTTGTCATTCTGTAGAAAGAAATCTGTGTTACTGCAGTCTCTTAATCATTGCTGAACTATATTCTGACAGAACAAAAGGAATTCAAAGAAGAACACTGTATTACACACCAGCCATCTCACCTTTTGTAAGATTTTGCCACTGCAGGTAACTCCCAGGTTTGGCTTTTCCAAATGATTAACAGGTTTAGCATCAAGACAAATCCCAGTGAGGCAATCATGGTTTCTTCTACTTTGTTTACTCATAAATGTTGATTTAAAAAAAAATGCAAAAGTAAAGCTATTTTTCTTACTTTCCTCACTGATTTTGACTCTGAACTACCATGAAGCCAAAATGTTCTGTGAATGCATACATATTAACTACCACAAGGACAAAGTTAGATGGCACTAACCATTCCAACAGAAGTATTCAAAAAAATTAAGGACAACAACGAGGCCAAGAATTGTTATAAAACCGTTCTGTGGTAATTTCTATGGTTTTATCAGAGACACACTCAATATGACCATACAAAATATACTTGCACTATTTCTAAAGGACTTCCGAAATAAGTGTAGACCTCCACCAAATTTACATTAAAAGTGGTAAGAGGGTCCTGGCTGGCCCGATGGTCAAATAGGAACAGCTCCAGTCTGCAGCTCCCAGCGAGACCAACCCAGAAGACAGGTGATTTCTACATTTCCAAATGAGTGGCACTTGGAATGCCACGACAGAACTGTTCACTGCCCTAGAAAGGGGGCTGAAGGCAGGGAGCCAAGTGGTCTAGCTCAGTGGATCCCACCCCTATGGAGCCCAGCAAGCTAAGATCCACTGGCTTGAAATTCTCAGTGCCAACGCAGCAGTCTTAAGTCAACCTGGGACGCGCCAGCTTGGTGAGGAGAAGGGCGTCCACCATTACGGAGGCTTGAGTAGGCTGTTTTCCCCTCACAGTGTAAACAAAGCCAAGGGAAGCTTGGACTGGGCAGAGCTCACCGCAGTGCAGCAAAGCTGCTGTAGCTAGACTGCCTCTCTAGATTCCTCCTCTCTGGGCAGGGCATCTCTGAAAGAAAGGGAGCAGCCCCAGTCAGGGGCTTATAGACAAAGCTCCCATCTCCCTGGGACAGAGCACCTCGGGGAGGGGATGGCTATGAGCACAGCTTCAGCAGACTTAAACATTCCTGCGTGCCAGCTCTGAAGACAGCAGCAGATTTCCCAGCACAGCGCTCGAACTCTGCTAAGGGACAGACTGCCTCCTCAAGTGGGTCTCTGACCCCCATGCCCCCTGACTGGGAGACAGCTCCCAGCAGGGGTCAACAGACACCTCAAAGAGGAGAGCTCCAGCTGGCATCCATGCAGGTGCCCCTCTGGGACAAAGGTTCCAGAGGAAGGAACAGACAGCAATCCTTACTGTTCTGCAGCCTACGCTGGTAATACTCAGGCAAACGGGGTCTGGAGTGGACCTCCAGCAAACTCCAGCAGATCTGCAGAAGAGAGTCCTGATTGTTAGAAGGAAAACAAACAGAAAGCAATAACCTCAACAAAAAGGAGGCCCATGCAAAAACCCCAACCAAAGGTCATCAGCATCAAAGATCAAAGGTAGATAAATCCAGGAAGATGAGGCAAAACCAGTGCAATAAGGCTGAAAACTCCAAAAACCAGAACACCTCTTCTCCTCCAAAGGATCACAACTCCTTGCCAGCAAGGGGACAAAACTGGATGGAGAGTGAATCTGACGAACTGACAGAAATAGGCTTCAGAAGGTGGGTAATAACAAACTCCTCCGAGCTAAAGGAGCATGTTCTAACCCAATGCAAGCAAGCTAAGAACCTTGATAAAATGTTACAGGAACTGTTAAGTAGGATAACTAGTTTAGAGAAGAACATAAATGACCTGATGGAGCTGAAAAACAGAGCACAAGAACTTTGTGAAACATACACAAGTATCAACAGCCGAATCAATCAAGCAGAAGAAAAGGATATCAGAGATTGAAGATCAATTTAATGAAATAAAGTGTGAAGACAAGATTAGAGAAAAAAATGCAAAGGAACAAACTAAGCTTACAATAAATATGGGACTATATGAAAAGAACAAAACCTACATTTAATTGATGTACCTGAAAGTGACAGAGAGAATGAAACCAATTTGGAAAACATCCTTTAGGATATTATCCCAGAGAACTTCCCCAACCTAGCAAGACAGACCAATATTCAATTTCAGCAAATACAGAGAACACCACAAATATACTCCTCGAGAAGAGCAACCCCAAGACTCATAATCATCAGATTCACCAAGGTTGAAATGAAGGAAAAAATGTTAAGGGCAGCCAGAGAGAAAGGTCAGGTTACCCACAAAGGGAAGCCCATAAGACAAACAGCAGATCTCTCTGCAGAAACCCTACAAGCCAGAAGAGAGTATGGGCAAATATTCAACATTCTTAAAGAAAAGAATTTAACCCAGAATTTCACAGCCAGCCAAACTAAGTTTCATAAGCAAAGAAGAAATAAAATCCTTTACAGAGAAGCAAATGCTGAGGAATTTTGTCACCACCAGGCCCTCCTTACAAGAGCTCCTGAAGGAAGCGGTAAATAAGGAAAGGAAAAACCAGCACCAGCCACTGCAAAGACATGCCAAATTGTAAAGACCATCAACATTACGAAGAAACTGCAACAACTAATGGGCAAAATAACCAGCTACCATCATAATGACAGGATCAAATTCACACATAACAATATTAACCTTAAATGGAAACAGGCTAAATGCCCCAGTTGAAAGACACAGACTGGCTAACTGGATAAAAGTCAAGACCCATCAGTGTGTTGTATTCAGGAGACCCATCTCACATGCAAAGACACACATGGGCTCAAAATAAAGGGATGGAGGATTTACCAAGCACATGGAAAGCAAAATAGAGCAGGGGTTGCTGTCCTAGTCTCTGATAAAACACACTTTTAGCCAACAAAGATCCAAAAAGACAAAGAAGGGCATTACATAATGGTAAAGGGATCAATACAACAAGAAAACCTAACTATCCTAAATATATATGCACCCAATACAGGAGCACCCAGATTCATAAAGCAAGTTCTTAGAGACCTACAAAGAGACTTAGACTCCCACACAATAATAGTGGGACACTTTAACACCCCACTGTCAATATTAGACAGATCAAGACAGAAAATTAACAAGAATATTCAGGACTTGAACTCAGCTCTGCACCAAGCAGACCTAATAGACATCTACAGAACTCTCCACCCCAAATCAACAGAATATACATTCTTCTCAGCACCATGTCGCGTGTATTCTAAAATTGACCACATAATTGGAAGTAAAACACTCCTCACCAATGCAAAAAAATGGAAATCATAACAGCCTCTCAGACCAGAGTGCAATCAAATTACAACTCAAAATTAAGAAACTCACTTAAAATCACACAACTACATGGAAACTGAACAACCTGATCCTGAATGACTACTGGGTACATAACGAAGTTAAGGTAGAAATAAATAAGTTCTTTGAAACCAATGAGAACAAAGACACAACATACTAGAATCTCTGGGACACAGCTAACACAGTGTTTAAAGGGAAATTTATGGCACTAAATACCCACAGGAGAAAGCAGGAAAGATCTAAAATCGACACCCTAACATCACAATTAAAAGAACTAGAGAAGCAAGGGCAAACAAATTAAAAAACTAGCAGAAGACAAGAAATAGTAACTAAGATCAGAGCAGAATTGAAGGAGTTAGAGGCATGAAAAACCCTACCAAAAAAAAAAAAAAATCAATGAATCTAGGAGCTGGTTTTTGGAAGATTAACAAAACAGATTAAGTGCTAGCTAAACTAATAAAGAAGAAAAAAGAGAAGAATCAAACAGACACAATAAAAAATGATAAATGGGATATCACCACCAATCCCACAGAAATACAAACTACCATCAGAGAATACTATAAACACCTCTATGCAAATAAACTAGAAAATCTAGAAGAAGTGAATAAATTTCTGGACACATACACCCTCCCAAGACGAAACAAGGAAGAAGTCAAATCCCTGAAAAGACCAAATTCTGAAATTTAACAATTTAATAACAAATTCTGAAATTGAGGCAGTAATTAACAGTTTACCAACCAGAAAAAGCCCAGGACCAGACAGAATCACAGCCGAATTCTATAAGAGCTATAAAGAGGAGCTGGTACCATTCCTTCTGAAACTATACCAAACAATAGAAAAAGAGGGACTCCTCCCTAACTCATTTTATGAAGCCAGCATCATCCTAATACCAAAACCTAGCAGAGACACAACAAAAAAAGAAAATTTTAGACCAATATCCCTGATGAACATCAATGCAAAAGTCCTCAATAAAATACTGGCAAACCGAATCCAGCAGGACACCAAAAAGCTTATTCACCATGATCAAGTCGGCTTCATCCCTGGGATGCAAGGATGGTTCAACATATGCAAATCAATAAATGTAATCCATCACATAAACAGAACCAATGACAAAAACCACATGATTGTTTCCATAGATGTAAAAAAGACCTTTGAAAAAATTCAACACCCCTTCATGCTAAAAACTCTCAATAAACTAGGTATTGACGGAATGTATCTCAAAATAATAAGAGCTATTTATGACAAACCCACAGCCAATATCATACTGAATGGACAAAAACTGGAAGCATTCCCTTTGAAAACCGGCACAAGACAAGTATAGCTTCTCTCACCACTCCTATTCAACATAGTATTGGAAGCTCTGGCCAGGGCAATCAGATAAGAGAAATCAATAAAGGGTATTCAATTAGGAAAAGAGGAAGTCAAATTGTCCCTGTTTGCAGATGACATGATTGTATATTTAGAAAACCCCATTATCTCAGCCCAAAATCTCCTTAAGCTGATAAGCAACTTCAGCAAAGTCTCAGGATGCAAAATCAATGTGTAAAAATCACAAACATTCCTATACACCAATAATAGGTAAACAGAGAGCCAAATCATGAGTGAACTCCCATTCACAATTGCTGCAAAGAGAATAAAATACCTAGGAATCCAACTTACAAAGGATGTGAAGGATCTCTTCAAGGAGAACTACAAACCACTGCTCAAGGAAATAAGAGAGGACACAAACAAATGGAAAAACATACCATGCTCATCGATGGGAAAATCAATATTGTGAAAATAACCATACTGCCCAAAGTAATTTATAAATTCCATCATATCCCCATCTAGCCACCATTGACTTTCTTCACAGAATTAGAAAAACCTAAATTTCATATGGAACCAAAAAAGAGCCCATACAGCCAAGACAATCGAAAGCAAAAAGAACAAAGCTGGAGGCATCATGCTACCTGACCTCAAACTATACTACAAGGCTACAGTAACCAAAACAGTGTAGTACTGGTACCAAAACAGATATATAGACCAATGGAACAGAACAGAGGCCCCAGAAATAACGCCACACATCTACTACAACCATCCGATCTTCAACAAACCTGACAAGCAATGGGGAAAGGATTCCCTGTTTAATAAATGTTGTTGGGAAAACTGGCTAGCCATATGCAGAAAACAGAAACTGGACCCCTTCCCAACACCTTATACAAAAATTAACTCAAGATGGATTAAAGACTTGAACATAAGACCTAAAACCATGACAACCCTTGAAGAAAACCTAGGCAATATCATTCAGGACATATTCCTTTGCATAGGGAAAAACTTCATGACTAAAACAACAAAAGCAATGGCAACTAAGGCCAAAATTGACAAATGGGGTCTAATTAAACTAAAGAACTTCTGCACAGCAAAAGAAACTATCAGAATGAACAGGCAACCTACAAAATGGGAGAAAATTTTTGGAATTATCCATCTAACAAAGGGCTAATATCCAGAATCTACAAGGAACTTAAACAAATTTACAAGAAAAAAAAAAAACCATCAAAAAGCGGACAAAAGACATTAATAGACACTTCTCAAAAGATGACATTTATGCGGCCAACAAACATACAGAAAAAAAAAAAACTCACCTTCACTGGTCATTAGAGAAATGCAAATCACAACCACAATGGGATACCATCTCATGCCAGTTAGAATGGCGATCATTAAAATGTCAGGAAACAGGCCGGGCACAGTGGCTCATGCCTGTAATCCCAGCACTTTAGGAGGCTGAGGTGGGTGGATCATGAGGTCAGGAGTTCTAGACCAGCCTAACCAACACGGTGAAACCCCATCTCTACTAAAAATACAAAAATTAGCCAGGCGTGGTGGCACGTGCCTGTAATCCCAGCTACTCAGGAGGCTGAGACAGGAGAATCACTTGAACCCAGGAGGCAGAGGTTGCAGTGAGCTGAGATTGTGCCACTGCACTCCAGCCTGGGTGACAGAGCAAGACTCCATCTCAAAAAAAAAAAAGGTCAGGAAACAACAGACACTGGAGAGAATGTAGAGAAATTGGAATGATTTTACACTCTTAGTGGGAGTGTAAATTAGTTCAACAATTGTGGAAGACAGTGTGGTGATTCCTCAAGGATCTAGAACCAGAAATACCATTTGGCCCAGCAATCCCATTACTGGGTATATACCCAAAGGATTCTAAATCATTCTACTATAAAGACTCATACACATGTTTGTTTATTGCAGCACTATTCACAATAGCAAAGACTTGGAACCAACTTAAACACCCATCAGTGATAGACTGGATAAAGAAAATGTGGTACACATACAACATGGAATACTATGCAGCCATAAGATAGAATGAGTTCATGTCCTTTGCAGGACATGAAACTGGAAACCATCATTCTCAGCAAACTAACACAAGAACAGAAAACCAAACACCGCATGTTCTCACTCATAAGTGGGAGTTGAACAATGAGAACACATGGACACAGGGAGGGGAACATCACACACCAGGGCCTGTCGGCGGTGTGGGGGGCAAGGGGAGGAATAGCATTAGAAGAAATACCTAATGTGGATGACAGATTGATGGGTTCAGCGAACTACCATGGTACGTGTGTACCTATGTAACAAACCTGCATGTTCTGCACATGTATCCCAGAACTTAAAGTATAACAATTAAAAAAAAAAAGGGGTGGGGGGTAAGAGAATCACTGAGATCTAATGACAAACCTGCAATTGTGACAAAGTTACTGTCCATGTACACCACATCTATCGTCCACTCAGCTCTGTGAACAATAGGTTGGGTTAGTTTGCACCATCAGTAAAATAATCTGGCAGAAACAATAACCCTGGAATAACCAACAAAAGACAGTAAACACACATTGTAAAGAAACTGTTTTATCCTATTTATATGATGTTGTACGCTATAGGCTGAATATCTGTGTCCCCCCAAAAGTCATATGTGGAAACCTAAGCCCCAGTGTGATGGCATTTGGAAATTGGGTCCTTGAGAAGTGGTTAGGTCATGAAGGTGGAACTCTGGTGAATAGATTATTGCCTTTATAAAGGAGACCCCAAAGAGCTCCCTTGCCCCGTCAGACATGTGAAACAGAGCAAGAAGATCGCTGTCTATGCAGCAAGAAACAGGGGCTCACCAGGCACTGAATTTGCTGGCACCAAGATCTTGGATTTCCCATCCTCCAAAACTGTGAGAAATGATTTATTCTGTTTATAGACCACACTGTCTTTTATTGTATTTTTGTTTTAGCAGTCCAAATAGACTAAGACCTCATGTCTATTTCATTAAATATATTTGAAAAGAAAGGAGCCATCAGGTGTTTCACTGGCTTATCTGATCACAGGAAATCACTACAAATAGCAATCCCATGTCTGAAAGGATTACCCAACAGCATCATCACACAGTAATCCTGCTCGCTGCTTGTAGGGCTGTTATCTCTCCTAGTTTCTGCTGAACCAATCAACTTGTACCTGTTTTCAAGCCAATGAAAGAGAAAATGAAAACCAGCCAGCACAATAGAATCCTACCCCTGCAGAAATAATCCTGGAAGTCAACGGTTTCCCCCATCAACAATAAAAAGCCTGGTATTAATTTAAACCGTCATTGCCACACACGATTTTCAGTTCTCCACGGGACACTAACGTGGGACCTCTGCTCCTTTAGGAGGCCTGTGTATGATCCTGGCTGACAAACTTGGGTGCAAATTCTCCTGAATAGCAATTTCTGGAAGAAGGGGATGTGAAAGGTGACATCCTCAATTATTCCTTCAAATCTTTGCATGTCCTCACTCTAACAGATACTAAACTAGGCCTCAAAATGCAACAGTAAATTAGATACAGGCCTTGCCCTTGAAGATCCTCCCAATCTGAGGATAAAAATCAAATAATTACAACCTCGTGTTCTAAGAGCTGTAAATGAGGCCATACATACACGGTACAGTTGGAACTAAGAAGGATGTTAAAATCTCTGATTGGGCAGAGAGGAAAAGGCATCTACATAGAGTAGAAATTATCAAGCCAAGTTCAAAACATTTAAGATCTATTGATTTCTATCCCTCCCTATCCTCCTATCAATTACCTTCAATAACTATTCAGCTGCCCACAAGCTGTTACTAACCTCAGACAAAATCAATGGGTGCCTAGTCCGGGAGGCCAGAAGATGGTCTCCCTCCACTATTAGATGGGGTTAAGCGATTGCTTGCCATTGTTTTAACTCTATGGGGCTAAAACAGCAGAACTCAAATTCCTTGCAACACTGTCAAACTCAGCTTCCCAAATATGCCCTACCAAATGGCAGTATAAATTCTATTTATGTATTGGCCCCCATTTAATCATTTTATCAGATTAATCATCTCTGTCTATTCTCTCTATAAAACAAACCAACAGATGCACCGTGCATACTGAACAGTCACAGTATGTCAGCTACTCAGTCACTCCTGGTACCCCTATACACTTCTATTTCCCCTGATAAGTGAATTCCATGTTTACCAAGAGTCACTTGTGTTTGTTCCCAAACCTGTTTGTGCCTGCTGTACTTGTGATCGGAATGGGGATTGTGATAGACAGAAATGTGCCTCCCAAAGATGTTCATATCCTAATACCTAGAATTTGTGAATACATTACCTTACATGGCAACAAGGACTTTGCAAATGTGATTGAGGTTAAGGACCTTGAGATGGGAGATTTGCCTGGATTGTCCAGGTGGCCCAATCTAGGCACATGAATCCTTAAAAGTGAAAAGACCTGTCCAGCTGTAGTCAGTCAGAGAGAAATGTGATGTGAATGGTTCAGAGAGTTTCTGACTGTAAAGACAGAGCAAGGGGGTCAGGAGCCAAGGGATGTGGACAGTCTCTAGAAGGTGAAACAGGCAAGGAAACCACCTCTCAGCAGGCAAGAGCCCTGCTGACACCTTGATGTCAGCCCAGTCAGACCTGTGTCAGACTTTGGACCTGCAGGCTGTAAAATAATAAATTTATGTAGTTTTAAGCCACCATATATTTGTGGCAATTTGTTACAGCAACAACAGCAAATGAATTCAGGGATTAAATACCTCATCCTCTCCATGCACACACATCCTCACCCTAGCCTTGTTGCAGCTGCTGTGGTTTTCTACGGGCATTGAAGGAAAGCCTGTACACAAGTGGTCTGTCATGCTGTCCTCAGGGCCATGACAAGGATGCCCAAATCCTGCATGGTCAGAACTCAGTATGCAAGCAAGCGGGAATGCCAGTCTCCTGACAGCGTTTTAACAACAGATTTGCTAGGTCAAAGCCTACATACATTTCTAAGGTAAGGAAGAACAGGGCTGAGGATGAAGTGACGAAGAATCGAAAGCATAAAAATAAGAGTCATCTTTTTAATTCTCCATACTTAGTGCCTATAAATGTGCAAAGAATTTGGGGGAGGCACGTGAGATAGTGAAGCAAGCACAATCTCTAGAAATAAGCAGGACTGAGTTTAATTCCTTCCTTGAACACATCACTTAACTTGATTGGCAAATGGGAATAAAAATACCAGTTTCCGGAGTTGTCAAGATTATCAATAATGCGTGCAGTTCTCCAGGAACACAGGCATTCAGCACATCAGTCACTATTACTGTTACCCATCGCTTGCACCATGCGCTGTGTCTTGACTTTTTGTTTCTTGGCCTCTTAACACTACATTAGGCCTTACTCTAAATGATAACACCTGCCACATTCAGGGCTTCAGTTTTTCATTCACGTATGTTGCCTATTTGATTTTTACAATACCCTGAGAGGTAGCAGAGTACGTTTTATTGCTTTCCAGAGTGGAAATTGAGGTGTCAGGTGGGTAAGACAGAGTGATTTGCAGGCTGCTATTAAGTGGCAAAGAAAAAAAAAATTAAGAAGGCAAACTCTGACTCCTCCTCTAATACTCGTTCTGCTGTCTCCCCACCTGCTGCCTGTTGGTCCTGTCTTTGGTTTCCATATGCAACATGATTCTATTTGTGCAGCTACTCAGCAAGCTCCTCAGTGCCATTTTACCTGAGGCAGTGCTGAGACGTTCCTATTCCTACACTTGTCATAGTGACAGCCTTACGCCTCACTGTACAGTATCTAACAAGCTGTCTTTCCCTCAGTCATCCATTGCACGAGTTCTCCCACCTATATGGTGCACAGGAAGCCCTATGTCCAGGCTGGTGGGCAGTGTCCAGGTTTGGACTTGTGTGCAACAGTGGTCAGAGTTGGTGTGTTTAGGACATCTGCAGGGTCAGCCCTATAAAGAAGGGTGGCCATCACGCCAATCACTCCATAGATCTATAGAATGGTCTGAGAATAGATATGTTTAATGTTGCCTCAGTTTCCCCAAAGGGGATCACTTTTCAGGATGTCATTAGAAATTCCAAAGGCATGTGGTACAAGACTTGATGGCTACCTTTTGCCTCTCTGAATGGAAGCAGCCTTCTTGTTTCATAACCTCAGCACTGCGAGATACATATACATATACATATATGTACATATACATGTAGATGTACATGTACGTATTCTTGGTTGTCACATCCATGGGAGGTGCTACTGGCATCTAGTGGGTAAAGGCCACAGATGCTGCTAAACATCTTGTGATACATGGAACAGCCCAACAACAAAGAATTATCCAGCCCAAGATGTCAATAGTGCTGAGGTTAGCCAGGCACAGCAGCCGATGCCTGTAATCCCAGCCCTTTGAGAGGCGAAGGCAGGAGGATCACTTGAGCCCTGGAGTTCAAGCCAAGCCTGTGCAACATAGCGAGACCCCATCTCTACAAAAAGATTTTATTTTTAATTAGGCAGGGGGGGTGGTGGCACCTTTAGTCCTAACTACTCAGGAGGCTGAGGAGGAAGAGTTGCTTGAACCCAGGAGGTCAGGGCCACAGTGAGCCATGATCACACCACCGCACTCCAGCCTACATGACAGAGCAACACTCTGTCTCAAAAAAAAAAAAAAAATAGTGCTGAGTTTGAGAAAGCCTCACCTATAAGGTTCAGTCTCAACATTGACAACCCACTGGCCTTACTTATTTCTTTCTTTTTTGCTACATTTCTGAAAAACTGACCAGAGGTTTCAGTAACACACCATTGCTAACAATTATCACAGCAGTTACCATTTATTAAGCACTTAGCATGTGCCAGATAGCAACTCTTTAATTATTGAATCCTCTGAGAACAACACCCTGAGATAGGTGCTATCATTTTCATCCCCATTTTACAGATAAGAAGACTGAGACTTAGAAAGGTTATAAACATGGGCTGGGCACGGTGGGTTATGCCTATAATCCCAGCACTTTGGGAGGCCAAGGTGGGTGGATCACCTGAGGTCAAGAGTTTGAGACCAGCCTGGCCAATATGGTGAAACCTCTTCTGTACTAAAAATACAAAAATTAGCTGAGCATGGTGGCAGGCACCTGTAATCCCAGCTACTCAGGAGGCTGAGGCAGGAGAATCACTTGAACCCAGGAGGCAGAGGTTGCAGTGAGCCGAGATCCTGCTACTGCACTCCAGCCTGGTGGCAAGAGCAACACTCCATGAAAACAAAGAAAGAGAAGAAAGAAAGGAAAGAAAAGAAAGAAAGGAAAGAATGGAAAGGAAGGAAAGGAAGGAAGAAGCAAAGAAGGAAAGAAAGGAAAGAAAAGGAAAAAAAGGAAGAAAAGGAAGGAAGAATATATAACTTGTTAAGTATTACCCAAGTAGAAGAAGGCGGAGTTGGGATTCAAATTTAGGCGAGCTGATTCTAGAGATACTGTTCTTAATAGCCATGCTATACAACTACATGCATAATTTCCCTAGCCTTCTTTCGTCTCTGTAAAATCATTTACTGTTTTCCAAACTTACTAACTGATATATCACCCTCATTACTTTTTTTATATTACATGATCTCAATGTTATTTGCTTAATATTTGTCTTTAAATCTACTCATTCTTCTTTCATAGCCCCATTCTAAGCAATGATATCTATGAAAACATACATGAGTCAGACATTGTGAAGTGACCACTCCAAAGCCCTTCAAAGCTCCCTTTTTCTCCTTGGGTTGAACCCAGAAAGCTTTAACAATGTTTAATTTCTAGGACACTGATGTCTTCACAGAGCTGCTGTACCAGCCTCGGACGATAGGGCTAGATACAGGTTTTCTAAGTTCTCAAGTTTATGCAGTTTGGGGAACCTCTAAAAAAGAATATAAGATTAGGAAAGCAATATTGTTAGACCCTCCCAGGGCCTTGAAGGGAGCCCATGTAGGTGTGTGGTCCTGGAGCTTATTGCTTTATTAAATTCATGGGAAACTTCCTTTGCTATAATTCCCTCTTATGTAAAAAACACACCTACCCCTACGTGTTTAGGCCACTGTTCTTTGGGTTTTCTTTTACACAGACCTAAATGCAATCCTGATGGACACAATAGTACACACTAAAATAAGCACAGCATTAAAACGAAAACCTACTTGGCTGTGCACTGGCTGTACTACCTGGATATGATTTCCTATACCACTGAGAATAATTCAGTCATCTATGGGACCAGGTGCTTGCTGGTGCCCCTTCTCATGTTCTCTGCTCTGGTAAAAGTGGCCTCAAGTGCAAAGTCCAGCAAGGCCACATGAGAGATTTAATCTAAGACCTCAAAACAATTAGAACCAAAAACAGACACACACGCACCAACCTGATGGGCCTCCAATGCACCACCCACATGAAGATGGAGGCTGGTGGAGAAGTGGTCAAAGGCTCAGCAACCAGGAGGAAGGTGAGAGGATGGATATGGTGCACCATCACATGATCTGAATTTCTTCAAAAAGTCAGGAACTGGGAATACCAGATAATGCAGAGGAGATTGAAAATAGGAGGGTTGCTTTATATTCCGTATACATGGTTAGCTTCCTTGCCAGGGCTTCATCACCCCAAAAGTTCTTTTTATGGCTAAACTATCAACCAAGTGTGAAGGTAAAATAAAGACCTGCTTAAGTCATGTAAGGCCTCAAACCCTGTGTTCTATGATCACAGCTATATAGTCATATAAAACTCTATATAAGCATAAACAAACATTTTTAATTGTTGAAAAGATACACAAAATCTCAATTTACTTCCAAGACTCGTCATCTCAGAAAGCTGCTGGAGAATGGGCTGAGGCTTTTGAAACCAAATCCAACAAAGAAATGCAGATGTTTTCTTCTCTCTCCACTGTTCTACCTTGCTAAAGGAATGAGCATGAGCTGCTATGTAGCTGTGTGACTAGGGGAAGCAAAGGGAAAATTTCCAAAAGAGAGAAAAGATCACTGGTTAACAGCCCCCAAATAATTTTCCAGCTACACACCACTGCCCGACACTCTCTCCTCTCCCAACTCCTAACATTAACAGCCCAGGATGAATCTTCTTGCCTCTTCCACTCCTCTGGTTACACAAGTTACAGCATAAAGACAAAGATACAACAACTAGAAGTGAAATGGGCATCAGTGTTAGCGATCACAGAGGTACAGTCAGCAGTTTGATCTAATCGATTTCAACGTGATTTCTTCCCAAATCTAAGAGATTTGGGGCAAAAATATTATAGGAACAAGGAAACCATTTGTTATGAAATGTAGGAATTTGATTAACTAAACTGTTAAAGTCAAACTGATTTGTTGATATTTGACCTAGAAATAAATCGTTTTTATGGTAACTCATTTTAACTTAGCAGACTAACCAGTTTTTAGGAGCAAACAGTGAAGTGCTGCTTTTTAGTTTTTGTTCACATTGTATCAGTTGCCTTTTAACTAGCTACTAAAAGTTAATTACCACATCTAGGTTAGTAATCAAAACTGTAAACAGTAAAATGTTTCCTCACACTGTGATGGCATTCTCATGTTTACTACACCTTCCTTTAAAATGTACCTTTGAATAACATCCACAATTGCCACATAAAGAATAAAATAACTAGGAATACAATCAAACAGGAGGCGAAAGATCTCTACAACAAGAATTACGAAACACTGCTCAAAGAAATCAGAGATGACACAAACGAATGGAAAAACATCCCATGCTCATGGCTCGAAAGAATTAAGATCATTACAATGGCCACACTGCCCAAAGCAATTTACAGATTCATTGCTATTCCTATCAAACGACCAATGACATTCTTCACAGAATTAGAAAAAACTATTTTAAAAATCACTTGGGGCCGGGCACAGTGGCTCACACGTGTAATCCCAGCACTTTGGGAGGCCGGGGCGGGTGGATCATGAGGTCAGGAGATCGAGACCATCCTGGCCAACATGGTGAAACTCCATCTCTACTAAAAATACAAAAATTAGCTGGGTGTCGTGGCACACACCTGTAATCCCAGCTACTCAGGAGACTGAGGCAGAAGAATCACTTGAACTTGGGAGGCAGGGACTGTAGTGACCCAAGACTGCACTGCTGCTCTAGCCTGGGCGACAGAGTGAGACTCTGTCTCAAGAAAATAAAAATCACTTGGAACCAAGAGAGAACCCAATTAGCCAAGGCAACTCTAAGTAAAAAGAACAAAGCTGTAGGCATCACATTACCTGACTTCAAAATACACTACAACGCTACATTAACCAAAACAGCATGGTAACTGGTACCAAGACAGACACATCGACCAATGCAACAGAATAGAGAGCCCAGAAATAAGGCCACACACCTACAATCATCTGATCTAAGACAAAGCTAACAAAAGCAATGGGGAAATAACTCCCTATCCAATAAATGATGCTGAGATTACTGGCTAGCCATCTGCAAAAGATTGAAAATGGACCCGTTTTTATACCATATACAAAAATCAACTCAAGATGAATGAAAGACTGAAATGTGAAACCTAAAACTATAAAAACCCTGGAAGACAACCTAGGCAATACCATTCTGGAGATAGGACCTCACAAAGATTTCATGGTGAAGACACCAAAAGCAATTGCAACAACAGCAACAAAAAATTGACAAATGAGACCTAAATTAAAGAGCTTCTGCAGCAAAAGAAACTATCAACAGACTAAACAGACAGTCTATAGAGTAAAAGAAAAATTTTGCAATCTATCTGACAAAGATTTAATATCCAGCATCTATGAGGAACTTAAACAAATTTACAAGCAAAAAAAAAATGAACAACCCCTATAGTGGGTAAAGGACATGAACAGACTTTTCAAAAGAAGACATACATGTGGCCAAGAAGCATATTTTAAAAATCTTCAATATCACTAATCATTAAATGCAAATCAAAACAATAATAAGATACCATCTCACGCCAGTCAGAAAGGCTGTTACTAAAAAGTCAAAAAATAAGAGATGCTGGCTAAGTTGTGAAGAAAAGGGAATGATTATACACTACTAATTGCACTGAAAATTAGTTCAGCCATTGTGGAAAGCAGTGTGGCGCTTCTTCAAAAAACTGAAAATAGAATTACCATTCAATCCAGCAATCCCATTATTAGGTACATACCCAAAGAAAAACAAATTATTCTACCATAAAGACACATGCACATGTATGTTCACTGCAACACTATTCACAACTGAAAAGACATGAAATCAACCTAAATGCCCATCAACAGTAGATTGCATAAATAAAATGTGGTACATATACACCACGAAATAGTACGCAGCCATAAAAAAAAACAAGATCATGTCCTTTGCAGCAACAGGGATGGAGCTGGAGGTCATCATTTTAAGCAAACTAATGCAGGAACAGAAAACCAAACACCACATGTTCTCACTTTTAAGTGGGAGCTACATGGTAAGAACACATGGAGACACAGAGGGGAACAACAGACATTGGTGCCTGGGCCTACTTGATGGGGTATGGTGGGAGGAGGGAGAGGATCAGAAAAAAATACCTATTGGGTACTATGCTTATTAACCTGAGTGACAAAATAATCTGTACACCAAACACCCATGACATGCAGTTTACCTATATAACAAACCAGCATATGTACCTCTGAATCTAAAAGTTCAAAAGAAAACAAAATATTAAGTTTACCTTTTGAAATAAGTTCATTATTTCCCATTTCTTACATATGTTGTGATGAAGTCAAGACACCTGTATTCCAAATGCAGCTCTACCATCTACCACTATGGGTAAATACCACGGGCCTCAATTTTCTAATCTGTAAAATAATGTTTTTACACAAGATGAATTCCAATGCTCCTTTCAACTCCAATACTCTATGATAAACTCCTTGCATAAAAATTCCAAAATAGTCCAGAGCTAAGGTACTTTGTACTAGAAGAGAATGAAATGCAGACTATGATGAGTCAGGCAAGAGAAGCATTAATGCTGAAAAGCCTGCTCTTTCCCACTAAAGTATGCGGTCAATCTTTCCAGGCTGAGAGAAGTTCTATTGCAGGAGGCAGTTAGTGGAGAGACATTAGAAAGACCCAGAGACAGACAGCTGTCTGCCTCACTGAAGATCTGAAACCACTCAATCATTTATTACACAGTAACTCCAAACTGGTGAAATTTTTGTCTAGAGAAACCTCAAGCCTAGTTAAAAGAATTAAATCCCTGTTCTGAGTTTTTCACATTCTTACTCACAGAGCCTGAAAAACATAATTATTTAGGTTAATTTCTTTCAGC
The DNA here is from genome assembly GCF_043159975.1 of Macaca nemestrina. Classification (NCBI taxonomy): domain Eukaryota; kingdom Metazoa; phylum Chordata; class Mammalia; order Primates; family Cercopithecidae; genus Macaca; species Macaca nemestrina. Next base: position 146,979,215 of record NC_092131.1, on the reverse strand, counting down.
ATCTACTCAGAGCTTGGTTTTACCATCACCTTGGTCCTCTTGTATCTACCCTTCTCCTGATGTCTTGTGGCAACAGACTCAGAAACAGTGTCTCCCATGATGCACTTAATGGACTGCTCACTGTTGAGCCCAGACGGGAGGTGTTTCCTAACCTTCTCCTTAGAAAAGGTTTTCACTGATACCACAGAAATATAACAGATCATGAGAAATCACCACATACAATTTTATGCTAACAAATTGGATCATCTAGAAGAAATAAATTCCTAGACACATACAACATACAAAGACTGACTTCTGAAGAAATAGAAAATCTGAACAGATCAATAATGAGTAAGAAGATTGAATCAGTAATAAAAAGTCTACCAAAGAAAAACCTAGAACCTGATGGTTTCACTGCTGAATTTTATCAAACATTTAAGTAACTAATTCCAATTCTTCTCAAATTCTTCCAACAAACTGAAGTGGAGGGAATACTTTCAAACTCTTTCTAGGAGGCCAGCATTACCCTGATACCAAAGCCAGACAAGGACTCTACAGTCTACAATAAAATTATAGACTGATGATGAACAGAGGTGCAAAAATTATAGACCATGATGAGAGGTGCAAAACTCCTCGACAAAATGTTAGCAGACCTAACTCCACAACATTAAAAGAATCATTGTCATAATCAAGTGAGATTTCTCCCAGCAATAAAGGATGGTTCAACATATGCAAGCCAATAAGTGTAATATACCACATTAACAGAATGAAGGATAAAAATCACATGGTCATCCAAACAGAAGCAGAAATGGTAGTTGACAAAATTCACCAACTTTTCATAACAAAAATTCTCAACACATTAGATATAGAAGGACATAATAAAGGACATATATGACAAACTTATAGCTAACATCATACTCAACGGTGAAAAACTAAAAGCTGTTCCACTAAGATCAAGGACAAGGCAAAGATGTTCACTCTCACCACTTCTATTCAGCATAGTACTGGGAGTCCTAGCCAGATAAATTAAGCAAGATTTTTTTATTAAGGTATCCTAATAGGAAAGGAAGAAGTTAAATTGTTTATATTTGCTGATGACATGATGTTATATATGCAAAACCCTAAATACTTTAGATATACCCAAAAACTGTTAGAACTGATAAAATTTCAGTAAAGTTGCAGGATACAAAATCAACATACAACAATCAGTAGTGTTACTGTATAGGAACAGCAAACTATCTGGAAAAAAAAGAAAAAAGAAAATCAAGATAAACAATTCCATTTACAATAGCAACAAAACAATTTTAATACTTAGGTGTAAGGAGGTAACTAAGGAGGTAAAAAACCTGTATACTGAAAACTATAAAATACTGATGAAAGAAACTGAAGAAAACACAAGTAAATGGAAAGATATTCCATACTGACAGATTGAAAGAATTAATATTGTTGGAATGTCCACACTACCCAAAGCAATCTACAGATTTAATGCAATCCCATCAAAATTCCAATGTCATTTTCCACACTGGAAATGTGTAAATAGAAAAAACAATCCTTAAATTTGTATGGAACCACAAAAGACCACAAATAGCCAAAACAATCGAGCAAAAAGAAAAAAAGCCAGAGTCGTCACACTATCTGATCTCAAAATATATTGTAAACCACTTGTAATCAAAACAGCATGGTATCAGCATAAAAACAGACTCATCTACAAATGAAACAGGATGGAAAGCCCAGCCCAGAAATAAACCCACACATTTGTGGTCAACTGATTTTCAACAAACTTGCCAAGAATATACATTGGGGAAAGGAAAATGTATATTTTCCCAATACCACTCTTCAATAAATGTGGTATTGGGAAAACTGGATATGAAATTGGATCCTTTTCTCACATCATATACAAAAATAACTCAAAATAGATTAAACACTTAAATGTAAGATCTAAAACTGTAAAACAACTAGAAGCAAACACAGGAAAAAAGCTCCACAACGCTGGTCTGGGAAGCAGCTTTTTTCTATATAACCCTGAAAGAACAGGTAACAAAAGTAAAATCAGACAAAGGTTAGTGCACCAAACTAAAAAGCTTCCGCAAACAAAGGGAAAAATAACAGAGTAAAGAGACAGCCCACAGAATGAGAGAAAATATTTTCAAAACATGCATCTGACAAGGGATTAATATACAAAATATATACAGAACTCAGACTACTTAATAACAAGAAAACAACCAAATTTTTTTTTTTTTTTTTTTTTTTTAGACAGAGTCTCATTCTGTCACCCAGGCTGGAGTGCAGTGGCACGATCTCGGCTCACTGCAATCTCCACCTCCCGGGCTCAAGTGATCCTCTCACCTCAGCCTCCTGAGTAGCTGGGACTACAGGCACCCGCCACCACGCCTGGCTAATTTTTTTTCGTATTTTTAGTAGAGACAGGGTTTCACCATGTTAGCCAGAATGATCTTGATCTCCTGAACTCATGATCCACCCATCTCAGCCTCCCAAAGCACTGGGATTACAGACATGAGCCACCGTGCCTGGCCAACAACCAGATTTTCTTAATGGCCAAAGAACCTGAGCAAACATTTCTCAAAAGACAACATACAAAAGGCCAACAGACATGAAAAACTACACAGCATCGCTAATGATTTGGGAAATTAAAACCCCAATGAGATCTCACCTCACACCTGTTAGAATGCCTCTTATCGAAAAGATGAAAGATAAGTGTTGTTGAGGATGTAGAAAAAGGGGAACTGTTGTACATTGTTAGTAGGAATGTGAATTATATAGCAACTCATAGAAGTAGAGAATAGAGTCGTAGTTGCCAGAGGCTGTGTGGTGAGGTGAGGGAGGGAATGGGGAGTTGTTGGTCAAGGAATACAAAGTTTGATAGTCGGAAGGAGTAAGTATTGAGATCTATTGCACCACGAGGTGACTGTAGTCAATAATAACGTATTACATATTTCAAAATAACCAAGAGAGTAAATTTCAAATGTCTCACCATAAAAATAACAGGTAAAGGAGATGATGGACATGTTAGTTATTAATAGCTTGATTTAATCATTCCACATTGCATATATCAAAACATCACATAAATGTACAAAAGCAATTAGACTTTGCTTTGAACAGATAAAGTACACCATTCTCAGGATGCTTCTGCAGGCTTCCAGAAGAACCACTCCTTATTCAGTGCCTCTGTCCTGAGTCACACACCCCAACCTACCTCCCACTCAACTCTCCACTCTATTCTCAGTCTACCAGCTCTGACTCTGTTTCCTGTTTATAGTAGTACTTTACCTTCCAGACCACTTCTCCAGCTCCAAGATCCTGTTTCAGCCCTGGATTATGATTTGGCACTCAATTCCTAGTTAGGATGCTTCCTGCCACTCTCAGTAAATATACTGTTCAATTCAGCCTGGCCCATAAGCAGCCTGCAGGTCCTTGTGGCCAAGGTCCCCACCAGGCCTGCCCACAAGCAGAATCCATGCCACTGAGAATTCAGTCAAGCAGGGAAATTCCCTACAGCAGCTCCATAAAGCTGCAAACTTTGTGAGGGGGAACATCTGAACCCCAGTTCAGAACGAATGCCTGAGACAGCAAGGTCCTGTCCCCTGTCTGTGCTGTTGGTGGGACACCTGATGATAACCAACTCTTGGTCTTGAGGAAAGGGAGAGAGTCATGAATAGTGTTTCATCTTAAACAGCTACCAAGGCCCACAATAATGGTTACTACAAACAAATGCCCATTTTTGGATGACTGACTGAACACTGGTTTCCCCTATGGCAAATGGCCAGTGATTGAAAAAAAAGGAATCCTAAATTATATTGTATGCAGCCTTATTAATGGAGAAGCAAGTGAGAGGCCTCAAAAAAAAAAAAAATAGAAATTTTGTCTTTACTCCTGGAACTATTCACAGGAAATAGCACCTAATGATTATCTTTTGATACCAAATAAATGTCTACAAAGGGAAGATAAAACATTATTTCTAAGGATATAGCTGCCTTTGCCCATTCGCCTATGTATTTATGTTCTAGGTAAATGTATTTTTATTTGACTAAGAAACATTATTACAATATTGGATTCATAAAAGTAGTTGGAATTGTATTTGCTCATTTCCTACTTAATAATATTTTGAGAAATCTTGGTCATTTAAAAGTCTTCAAGCATAGTGTTGGAGAAATAAAACTACCTGCCAGGAGCTCAATTTATTCAAGCCATCCTAATTATCTCTGCACTAGGCTGCTACCAAATGGCATCTATTTTTACAAAACAAAGATTTGAAGAGGCAACGTTCCCCTTGCAAGTCTGTTCAAACTATCCTGTCCTTCTCGGAAGGGAGCAGTATAACCCTCCTCCCACTGTTAGCATCTAGCTGCCCTACTGAACACCAGGACATGCTGGAATTCCCACAGAGGAAGCTCCAGCATGTTCCTCTGAAAGGCTGGGTTATCTACAGACTGGTCCAGGTCAAAGCAGGAGATGTTATTATGCTGAAACAGAGGTAGCACTGTGTGATGACATGAAAACAGCTAAGAGAATGGAGGCCTGGATTCCAGCCCTAGTGCTGCCTTTAACTGGATAGGTGCCCTTGAGCAAGTCTGTTGGGCCTTTATGAGTCTCAGTTTGATCATCTGTCCTAGGGGAATAATAATATGGGCACTTCAAACTGTGCAGGGTTGTAACGTACCTCAAATGAAAGAATTACGCAAACGTACCCTGAAAAGTTTAGATCTCTGTAAAAATGCCAGGTTGCAATCACCACTGAATGAAATCTCATGGTATTTGGGGAGACAGCTAGTTCTAAAAGTTCCAGAACCTAAGTCATATTGGCTCCATTCCCTGGTACATAACCTGAAATCGCTTCTTGATGCTTTATTAATGAAAAATATCCCAAGTCATCCTCGTAAACACATTTTTCATGATTATTTTCTTTCACAGTGTTTTTCTATTCAGAATCAACAGCTGAATAATTCAGCCCATCCCTGTAAGCCCACTGCCTTCTGTTGGCAGGACTAACAATGGAGATGGCAAAAAAATGAGGCAGAAGAGGGCGAAGCCATCCCTTTTCGTATTTCCCTCAGAGACCTTGCCTGGAATCTGCCCTAGGTCCTTAGCTTCTCTGATTGGTGAAAATATTCCCTGTTACAGCTCTCGTCACTGCCTTGGAGACATCTCACCCTGACTGGTAGGCTGATCACATGGCTGTCAGTGGCCTCAGCGGGTTCGCCTACCTGCTTGTCTTGCATTTCACGTCCGTGCAAATTGCCGCAGAAAGGTCAGCCAGAGACATGCGCAGCGTTTCCACCGCACCTTCAGCGGAAGCCCGCTTCACGCCCTCCTTGGCTCACCACTCCTCAGCCCGGGTCCTCAGGCCCTTATTTTCTGCTCAGTTCACACGAACCCTATTACTTATTTTTCTTCTCTCCAGCAGTGGAACAAAGCTACATTGCCGTCTGCAAACACAAGTCCTTCTGTAGATCAGACCGAAAGAACGTCTGATCTTCCCAGTAGAGTTTTTCTTATCTTTGGAAGAAAAATCCACAGTGACTTTGGCTGTGGTCAGTCATTAGCCCTGAAGTCACCAACTTCATTTGTCTGTTTTACTCTTAAAATCAGGGTGACAGGAATGTTCTCTTGGCAGCTGGCCAGTCCTTTCAGTATCATTGCTGTGTCTTCAGTAAGGATGAAGTTTGGGGTTTGAGTTGAGACTCCTGGAGACCTCAACATCTTCCCAAGGCCAGAAGTTCTGACAGCATCTCGGTCAGCTTACAAGTTTGCTTCCCTTTGGGCAAAAACTCGAATATACCAGATTCTCGGGCAAATACAGGTTAACAAAAATGAGTCAGTCCTTCAGTAGCATGTGAGAAAATGTATGACTTTCCTCTTGATCACCCTCTCCCAAAAGAACAGTGTGTCTTTTAAATGATTGTTTTCCACAGCAACTTCCTCTGCATCGAGAGTCACAAGAGTGGTCCAAAGTTGGCCCAAGAAAACCTATAACTTTTATTCCCAAGTTGATTTTTCAAGCATCTCAGACCATTACAGACCAGGTCAGCTTTCTCAGCTCCTCTCCATTGAGAAAGGGTCTCTGGAGAAGTCGATGAGGACAGTTACTCAGGTCTTCCATGGTCAGCTTAGGAAAACAGATCAAAATATTTTATGAGGTATAAAAATAAGCCATGAAAAATTGTATACTTTAGCAGAAAGCCACTGCTAAAATCCCAATACACTGAAAAGTTTCCCTGCAGTAATACTGGTCCACATTTCAGAAGGCTAGAGGGAAAACACTAAGAAATAATTTTCTTGTTCAAATAATAATTTGTTCTTTGGTAGAGCTGCAAGTTTAAGCAGCATTTCATAATGGAACCCTTTGGGAAAGATTTGAAACAAAATAAGCTACATTCATTCCCTCATTCATTATTCAACAGTTATTCATTGAACACCTACTACATGCCAGGTTTGTTGGAGACTCAATGAGGTTTCCAAAGATAAATCAACCCTGCCTGGATCCCAAACTAGGAATTTGACCAAACTCATTGAAAAGGAAAACGTCAGCATTAGCAGTGTCAACATAAAACTTCCTGTTTATCAAGTGCTATGAACTATGCTGGATATTCTCTTCCCAACAACCCTACCAAGGAGGTACAAGTGAAGTCAGTGAGATTCAGAGACTTCTGGTAAACTGGCCAGCATATACACAGCTAGTATGTGGCAGTCAAGATGCAAACCAAGGCCACTCTGACCCCAAAGCTTTTGCTATGATGAGCACCGTAAGGTTCACTCTGAGAAAGCTGACGGGCAGTGCTAGAAGGGAAGAAATTACATCTCATCCTTTCTGTAACGTGGGGTATCAAAAGCAATGTTAACCTAGACTTGATGGTGTCCCCTTCATACACATGGAACATACAACTTTTCTCATCCTAGGAATGAACCTGGCAGCTCACTTCAGTTTCTCATGCCCACTTATTTTTATAAAAGTTACTGATTGGGTCCTGGATCTTAACATCTTTGGATTGGCTACTTTGTCCTGACTCCTCCCGTGGCAATCAGTCCTGCTCTCATTGAAATTGCTACGTGTTCAGTCTGCCCACTTTCACTTTCCTAGATCCCCTTTTTCTTTCCTGGCAGAAAACTTTGCCATATGGTTCCCACAAGATTAATCCATATCCTCCTGTATTAGCCCATTCTCACGTTGTTATGAAGAAATACCCAAGACTGGGTAATTTACAAAGGAAAGAGGTTTAATTGACTCACAGTTCTGCATGACTGGGGAGGCCTCAGGAAAATTACAACCATACCAGAAAGCAACTCCTCAGGATGGCAGGAGAGAGACTGTGCCAGCAGGGGAAATGCCAGATGCTTATAAAACCATCAGATCTCGTGAGACTCACTCATTAACACGAGAACAGTATGGGGGAAATTGCTGCCGTGATTCAATGACCTCCACCTGCTCCCACCCTTGACACCTGAGGATTATTACAATTCAAGGTGAGATGTGGTGGGAACACAGAGCAAACCATATCGCCTCCTTTCCCTAAGAACAGGATCAATCCAGATAACCTGAAGATTCCATTCCCCCTGACCACAGTGATTGGTTCAGATACAGGCATGGGACCCACTCATACCAATCAGTCTGGAATACCAAGGAATAGAGTCTCTTGTCACTGGGTGGTAAGTTGGAAGAGTGTGAGTTCAGAGCTCAATTTGCCATCTTTCCCCACATAAACAGCCGAGGGACAGAGTGCATGCACACTGACAACACCGCAGAGTGTCTGGCCCCTCGTACCTAAGGCTAACTGCACATCTGGTCTTTTCAGTGTGGAGTGCCAGTAAGTGCCTTCTTTCTAGAAGCTCATTTGAGTTGGGTTTCTGTCACTAGAAATCACAAAAATTCTAACACATTAGGGCAGTTAGTTGTCTACAGAATTCTTTGATTATGTTTGCCCCATCACTAAAAAATTTCATTCACCCTTAGTATATGTACATTTATCATATACTTGTATTGTGGCACAAACATTACAAAGCATACACAAAACATATACATTATAAAAGGATGATTAAAAGCTAAATATAAATAATAGCTTAATGTTTTCTTTGTGAATCCCTTTGAATTACCTTGCAAGCCCCTGAATAGCCACATTCCACTTTAGAGACCACTTTATTAAAGAATAGTACCCAACCTAATGGTTTACAACCTGAAGCCATATTGGAAGGCTTTTCTCCAGAATGCCAATGTTGTCAATAATATGACTGCAATCTAACATAAACCTTCAGAATCAAATTCTCCTATTATAAGCAGATGCCCAATGATTAGCTTTTAATTATATATTTAAATTGCAAATATTTCAAAAAAGAACACCATTCCAAATGGACACATCTGGAACTCTGTGGAAAGGGAAAATGATCTAAGCAATAATTCTGGACAGAGCCATGTCTACTGTCTTCTACCTAGAGCGCAAACAGGAAGAAACACTATTCAGTTTCCTGAGGTCTATGTGGAGGCAATCAATGCAGTAAGAAGAATCATAGCAAGAGTATCAAGGGCCATGCCTAGGAAGAAACATCATCTTTGTACTTATAAACTGCTCAATAAAAGTGTTGCGGGAAATCAGGGACCCCGAGCAGAGGGACCAGCTACAGCTGTGGCAGAAGAATACAAATTGTGAAGATTTCATGGACATGTATTAGTTCTCCAAATTAATACTTTTATAATTTCTTATGCCTGTCTTTACTGCAATCTCTGAACATAAATTGTGAAGATTTCATGGACACTTATCATTTCCCCAGTCAATACCCTTGTTATTTCCTATGCCTGTCTTTACTTTAATCTCTTAATCCTGTCATCTTCTGAAGAGGAAAGCTTTCAGAAAGACAGGATGTCAGTCAGCAAAGGGCTTAAATGGGAACGTAGTCAACAAGAACCCAAGGATCAAATCCTGCATCCTGGTTGAGAGGGATTACAGCTAGGGCCACCTAGAGGAGAGGAGACTGCTTAACAAATGAAACCTCTAATAAAGCACAGTTTAATAAAGCTGAGGAGGATGAATGTCGCCTCAGGACCCTGTGATTGTGTCAACTGCACAAATTGCTTGTAGAGCATGTGTGCTTCAACAATATCAAATCTGAGCACCTTGAAAAAAGAACAGGATAACAGCAATGTTCAGGGAACATCAGAGATAAGACTTCTGGCCGCTGGTGAGCCGGATGGAACAGTCATATTTCTCCTCTTTGAAAAGCAAATAGGAGAAATATCGCTGAATTCTTTTTCTCAGCAAGGAACATCTCTGAGAAAGAGAATGCACCCTGAGGGTAGGTCTATGAACGGTCTTTTATGGTCGAAGCGGAAGGAATGAAATAAGTCCCGGTCTCCTCTAGTGCTCCCAGGCTTATCAGGAGGAGGAAAATTACCACCAAATAAATTTTGGTCAGACAGGTTGTCTGCTCTCAAACCCTGTTTCCTGATAAGATGTTATCAATGACAATGTGTGCCCGAAAGTTCATTAGCAATTTTAATTTCACCCCATCCGGTGGTCCTGTGATCTTGGTCCTGTGATCTCGCCCTGCCCCCATTTGCTTTGTGATATTTTGTTACCTTGTGAAGTATGTGATCTCTGTGACCCACACCCTATTCCTGCACTCCCTCCCGTTTTGAAAATTGCTAAAAAAAAACTTGCTGGTTTTACAGCTCGGGGAGCATCACGGATCCTGCCGACATGTGATGTGTCCCCCGGACACCCAGCTTTAAATTTCTCTCTCTTGTACTCTTTCCCTTTATTTCTCAAACCAGCCAAGACACCTAGGAAATAAAAAAGAACCCACGTAACCATCGGGAGCGGGTTCTCCCGATAAAAAGTTTCCTAAACAGAGTTGGGAGGATAGGAGATATTGGGCAGTACTGAGAGGAAAATCAGAGCTCAGGACTTAAAACGGTTTCTATTGGTGATGCATTCTAGCCTGCTTTGCTGGTGATTGGTAGAGATGAAGGTCATTGAAACTTGGAAGACTGGGAATTTTAGAAAATGGGATGATGAGGAGTTCAATAGTGTCCTCTCCTTTTCAAGGCCATCGCTGAAACCCTCGCTGCCCTCCCCATGGAATTAACTTTCTCATAACTTGACTTTGGTGGCCATCACACTGTGTCATAGCTAGGTGGCCTTCATCTAGCTCTTTCACCTATCTGTAGGTGTTTTGACTACATTTCATTCATCTCTGCATCCCTAAGGCTTGCTTAACACAGGACGGGGCAACTTCTGTGAGGAACAAATGCATGCATTACCCAGCTTAGAGCCAAAAAAAGAAATGTATTTAAGGCTTTTGTTTGGCAAGAGATAAAACAGTAAGAACGCCAATGTACAAGGAACACCATTCCAAATAGAGAACTTTCTCATCTCTACCTGAAGATGAAAAGTGGATAAGAAATGGTGAGCCTTAGGTGACTCACTTTAAACCCATACGTGGTTAAGACCTGCAGCCTGAGCCTACTGCTTCAAAAGGCAAGAGAGGTACCTTCTCATGCTTTCTCATTGACGCATTAAAATAAAGAAAATAATAACAGAAAATATTCAATATATGTGATAAGCTCTTTACATGCATCAACAAAAAATATAAATATGTACTATCATCCCCAATTTACAGATGTGAAAACTGAGCTTTGCAGAGGTCACATGACTTACCCGAGTTAACAAAGTCAAAAATGAAACACAGAATTGTGTGACTTCAAACTGTGCCTTATCAGAGGTTTCATTTGTTAAGCAGTCCCCCTCTCCTCTAGGTGGCCCTAGCTGTAATCCCTCTCAACCAGGACACAGGATTTGATCCTTGGGTCTTTGTTGACTACGTTCCCATTTAGCCCCTTTTCTGACTGACATCCTGTTTTTTCAAGCCTCTAGGATTGCTAGGACAGCACCTTTAGGACTCCTGATTCTAGCAACCCTCTGCTGCCCCCACCTGGCACCCAGAAGCACATACTCGATCATTTCAACCTTATTAATCCCTCACCAGCACTATCCAATAGCCACAATATGTAGCTAAGTTTTCAAGAAGCTACATTGAATAAAGTAGAAAGAAAAGGATGAAATCAATTTTCATTACTTTGTTTGAGACAGGGTCTCGCTCTGTGGCCCAGGCTGGAGTGCAGCAGCCTGGCGTGATCTCGGCTCATTCCAACCTCCAAGTCCCAGGCTCAGGTGATCCTCCCACTTCAGCCTCCCTAGTACCTGGGACTACAGGCACGCAACACCACATCCTGCTAATTTTTCTATTTTTAGTAGAGACGGTTTTGCCATGTTGCCCAGGCTAGTGTCAAACTCTTGGGCTCAAGCAATCCTCTGCCTTGGCCTCCCAAAGTGCTGGGATTACAGGTGAGAGCCACCACGCCTGGCTACATTTTTATTTAAACTTATATATCCAAAATTTTATCATTTCAACATCAAAAATTAATCATATTTTACACACTTTTTCCATCAAAATCTGGTATATATTTTTACAATTAAAACATATCTCAGCACCATGGGAAAGGTATATTTAAACACACACACACACACATCACAATTAGCCGCTTTTTAGGCACTCAGTTGCCACATGTGGGCTAGTGGCTGCTATACCCAACAACTTACCCTGAGACACTAAATCCACTTTTCATGTCTGATGAAATGAGTAAAGTGTTTCTGTCTGGAGAGAAAATGGCATCAACAATTTTAAATACTTAGCTAATGTGCTCCACTAAATCAATCTGGATTATGATAGAAGTCTATTACTTGAGAGGCAATTTTAATATAATGAAGAAAGCAGAGGCTTAATAGTAAGATGATCTCAACTTCAAATCCCAGCAGAACAACAGATGACAGGGTCTTCACTAATTTTAACGTGAGAAAGCAGGCATTTATTTAATGGAAAATTAACAGTCAGCAAATGGATAACAACCTGTGGTACACTTAGATGATGGACTATTATACCTCATTTAAATTAATAAACTAGGTCTACCTGTATGCACAACATGGATATAACAATAATAATGTTTCGTGAAAAAATATATGATACAATAGGACATCTTCATGAGACCATTTTTTAAAAGTATAAATACATGCAAAATAATATAATATATGGTTTGTGGATATAGACTGATGAAGCTAAATTATGAAGACACGCCTGAAAAGGTAAATATTCACTTAAGAAGAGTGGTTCCCCCCTCCCCCCACCCGCCAAGAGAGCAGAGAAATCTGCTGGCCCCTCACAGGGGACCAAGGGAAGTGTGCTCTACAATCTGGAAAAGGGGGTGATAGGCCCCGGGAAAGCTGGCTTGCCTACCTGTTCTTCTCACAGAAATGCCTCTTAATTTTTTTTTTTTTTTTTTTTTTTTTGAGACTGAGTATCGCTCTGTCACCCAAGCTGGAGTGCCATGGCGCAATCTCAGCTCACTGCAACCTCTGCCTCCCAAGTTCAAGTGGTTCTCATGTCTCAGCCTCCCAAGTACCTGGGATTACAGGTGCCTGCCATCATGCCCAGCTAGTTTCTGTTTTTTGTTGTTGTTGTTGTTGTTTTTTAGTAGAGAAGGGTTTTCATCATGTTGCCCAGGCTCGTCTCAAACTCCTGATCTCAAGTGATCCACCCGTCTCAGCCTCCCAAAAGTAAGCCACCACAACCAGCCAGAAATGCCTCTTCAAAAAGACATCTGATGAAATACTATAATTTCTAAGTGTTTGGATGTTGTTATAATTATTAAATTAATCATTGATACATTAATCATTTCAATTTAGGTTCTTATCCGTCACTACAATTCTTAAGAATAAATTGTCTGCCCAGAAATAAGAATGAGGGGTCGGAAGAAGCTTTGTTACTAGAAATATTAAATCAAGATGAAATTGCAGAGTTGTTCGCAGACAAGAATGTAAAGGTACTTTCTGGCCCTTTCTATTGAAAACTAGAAGGAATTTAAAAGGGTAGTTGTCGTTGTTCATGTTTCACTGCGAGACAATTTAAGGAATTTACTTCGTTACAATACATTTGACATTGCCTCAACTCCTGTTCCAATCACAGAAATGCCTCCAATAAAATACCTGCCAGGAATTAAAAACACTTTGTTAATATCATTATTCCTTTAAAAGGGATATGGGGAGTTCTTTGCACAGTCCTTGTGATTTTCCTCTAAGTTTGAAATTATTTCAAAATAAAGTATTTTAATTAAAAAATTGGGAGTCATTCCCTAGGGGTTCTCTGGATGGAGAGAAATGGAACACAGTGTGGAAGGGTAGACTTCAACTGTATTTGCAATGATTTATTAAGAAGGAGGACGAGGAGAGGGAAAAGAAATTCTAAGACCAAAACTCCGGCAGTTAACAAATGACTACACATCAGGAAGCCCCTTGCCTGAAGAACACCATTTGTTCAGCCTCTCTCTCCTGTTAGTTTTGAAGGAGCAAACCCATCCAGTGCAATTCTTTTTTTTTTTTTTTTTTTTTTTTGAGACGGAGTTTTGCTCTTGTTGCCCAGGCTGGAGTGCAATGGAGCAATCTCGGCTCAACGCAACCTCTGCCTCCTGGGTTCCAGCGATTCTCCTGCCTCAGCCTCCCGAGTAGCTGGGATTACAGGCATGCACTGCCACGCCCGGCTAATTTTGTATTTTTAGTAGAGATGGGATTTCTCCATGTTGGTCAAGCTGGTCTCGAACTCCCAACCTCAGGTGATCCACCCACCTCGGTCTCCCAAAGTGCTGGGATTACAGGCGTGAGCCACCACGCCCGGCCACAATTCTTAATCTAGAGAGTTTCAGACAAGCTCCAACCCAAAAATCTGTTTTCCAAGGTAGCCCACCTTCCCACATGGCAAATCTGTCCTTCAACAGCACTGGCTTGGAGAAGGTTCGAGAAGCACAAAGGGACAGTTGCTAAATATTGAACTTACCATCTAGACAAGTCTGGGAAGAAACGACTTTCTGAACCACCTAACGATTTAAGTTAAATGGAGCATGAAAAGGAGTGCCTCCACAGTTTACTCAATCTGTAGGATTTCTACAGAGAGCTATGCCCAGAATAAGAAATTTTTAAGTAATTAATGCAAAGTTACTTGCCCTGCAGGCATTTGGATTTTAATACAGTGCTTACAGAGGATTTATTCCTAAACATCTTTTTTAATCAACATCTCCTAACCCATCTGCGCTTCTGCAGTGAGGTTTCTAATGCTGAAGTGCTATGACTATTTGCATTTGCTCCATTATAATTATGCAAAACCATGTGTTTTGTTCTGCCTGATCCCAGTTCAATTTAAACGCTGATTAGATTGGAAATAAATTAATGTGGTGCAAGTGTTGATGGAATCATCATAAATCGGCACTTACCCCTGGAAACAAACCATCCTCTAATGAATTAATTGTACTCTTTATTTGGGGAGAACATTAGATGTAATCAAATGGAGTGCCCACACATTCACAGGCCCAAATAAATGGGTATGTTACAAGTATGACAGTAAATTAAGTTAATTTCAAGAGGCTCTCTAGCACAGGATACACAGGCTGTCATTAGAAAAATAAGGAGTCCAGTAAAAGAGAAAACATATGATCTGCCTTGCCCATTTGATAACACCTTGTCCTTCCAAGGTAATGTGACTTTCAATCAAAGACAATGGGGATGATTAATTCCTTGATTAATAACAGGTACACATTCAAAGTAATGGAAATTCTAGATATTCACCAGAGAAAGTTTCTGCAGACACCACAGGAGTCTTCTACAAACCAGTATAATGCCACAGGCCCTGGGTTCCTTGCAGATAAAATTTGGAAGCTCCTTAAAGGTATTTTATGGCTCATCGTTATTCTCATGAGGGTCTTATAAAGAGGAGATAGCTAAATTAGCAAGTACATTTCGACTCTTAGAAATCACGATATTCCAACCCAAAGAGTGAGACAACTCTACCCCAGCTTTTCTGGAGATGAACCTGCATTGGACCTGAAAGGGTGGAGTTCTCAGCAGTTGAGGCATTCTCTGTGCGCCCTGCCTATCTTTGGGGACCCTTGCTGAAGGATGGAAGGGGTCCTTCTAGCTTCCTTCAATTAGAACCCATGAACTTCTAAGAATACAATATTCAAAATAAGGAACAGATGACTTTCCTGGATGGATAGAGCTCACAATTAAGTGAGCAAGTACAGCAACCCATGTTATGGGAATAAACCAGGCCCAGGCATAACCCAGGTTCCATCCAAATAGAGGCATCACAGATACAGGCAATGAGGTGTGCACAGGTAAGGAGAGCAGTAGGAAAAGAAAAAAATGCCTGAACCGTTTTAGAAAAAACCTTCTCAGGCTGGGATGAGTCCAAAATTTAGCACCACATTTTAAAATAGTTTTGTTTTTAATTACAAAGTCAGTACTTCTCATTTAAAGCAACATCTGAATTAACACAAAAAGAAAAATAACATTTAGAACATCCATAATGCTATCTATTCAGAAAATATTTGTCCTCGCAATGGTATTTGTAATCGTTTAAAAGAAAGATTTCTAAATCTCAGTACTACTGACATTTTGAGCCAAATGATTACTTGTGGTAGGGGGCCGCCTTGTGCATTGCAGGATGTTCAGCGGCATGCCTGATCGCTAATCACTAAAGTAGCACCAACCTCCACCCTGCTTGTAGCAAGATAAACTGTCTCCAGACATTGACAAATTGCCTCCCCTTAGAGGCAAAAATCACTCCTGCTTGAAAACCACTCTTTTAGAGGAATCACATCATACAATTTTGAAACCAGCAATTTTCATTTAATGTATTGCAAGCATCTTTCTGCATCATTAGAAACACGACTGGAGCATCTTATTTAACTAGTCCTTAATAAGTCCTTAACTTTAACCAGTTCTTCTTTTCAATGTTGTGCTAAAAATATAGTGCGTATTTTTGTGCGTGCATATATGGGCACATAATTATTTCCTTAGGGGAGAGAGATATATATATATATATATATATATATATATATATATATATATATACACTTTTTTTTTTTTTTTTTTTTTTTTTTTGAGATGGAGTCTCGCTCTGTCATCCAGGCTGGAGTGCAGTGGCGCGATCTCGGCTCACTGCAAGCTCCATTTCCCGGCTTCGACCCATTCTCCTGCCTCAGCCTCCCGAGTAGCTGGGACTACAGATGCCCACCACCACGCGCGGCTAATTTTTTGCATTTTTAGTAGAGACAGGGTTTCACCATGTTAGCCAGGATGGTCTCAATCTCCTGACCTCGTGATCCGCCCGCCTCGGCCTCCCCAAGTACTGGGATTACAGGCGTGAGCCACCGCGCCCAGCAGGATATATTTCTCAAGTAGGATTTCTGAGTCAAGTGTTTGTATGTTTTTTATGTCGTTTTTCTTTTAAAACTCTTGACACACGTTGTATCATTTTCTGTTTGTGATTGGTGTCAGCCTCTGTGACTTTTTCTCCCACACTATTCCATGAGTGCAAGGACTGCCATCTGTTCCATTTACTATAATATCCCCACCATGTCTAGAAGTGCCTGGCACATAGTAGCACCTCAATAATATTTACTGAATGGGTGAATGGATAAGTGAAAAAATAGCAGTTAAACTTTCAAACACTTTGCAGGTTGCTAGTTTTGTAACTCACTCATCTTATCCAAAAATAAACATTTGAAGTTGATCCCAAAGTAATAAATTGGCTATAAATATATCTTGCTTTCAGAGAAGAGGGAAGGGTATTAAGAGGTAGATTAAAAGTCCAAAACCTAGATAAGAGCAGTGGCTCACGCCTGTAATCCCAGCACTTTGGGAGATTGAGGTGGGTGAATCACTTGAGCCCAGGAGTTCAAGACCAGCCTGAGCAACATGGTGAAACCCCATCTCTACTGAAAAAACAAAAATTAGTGGGCAGGTGGTGGCAGGCGCCTGTAGTCCCAGCTATACTTGGGAGGCTGAGGCAGGAGAATCGCTTGAACCCAGGAGGCAGAGGTTGCAATGAGTCGAGATCGTGCCACTGCATTCCAACCTGGGCAAGAGTGAGGCTATGTCTCAAAAAAGAAAATCCAAACCCAAACACTTGGGTTTCAAGGCTGCAGTTAGAGTGAAGAGACGTTGGTGGAGATAGGGAAGCAATGAACTATTTATTTAACCCCCATGGCTCCAGAGCTTTTTAAAAAAGTCATACTTACTACCCTCATGACTGTAGAGCTCCCTTCCTGGGAAGAAAATAATAAAGACAGAAAGTGGTTTATTTGTTTTTCTAAGTCAGCTAAGACATTCAGAAGATGCTGCTTTGACTAAATCATCTGTGTTTTGGGATGGAAACCCTTCAAAAGGAAATTGAATAGTTCATCTGCACTAACACACTATACCTGTCCATAGCTAACTAACGGACCTTGAACTCCAGTGTCATTGGGGAAACACAAATCTGATGGCAGAATGTCTTAGTCTGTTTGCTGCTGCTAAACTGACGACCTGAGACTGGGTAATTTACAAGGAAAACACACTTGTTTCTTACAGTTCTGGAAGCTGGAAGTCCGAGGTTGAGGGGCTCGCGTCGGGTAAGGGCCTTCTAGCTGTGGCATTCCATGGCAGAAAAGCAAAGGGCAAGAAAGCGCGTGGGAGAGACAGAGCCCATTCCCACAGCCATTTTTTTAAAGGCATTAAACCAACCCACAAGGGTGGAGCCTTCATGGCCTAATCATCTGGTAAAGATCCTGTGTCTCAATACTATTACAATGGCAATCAAATGTCAGCATGGGCTTTGGAGGGGACAAACGTCCAAACCGTAGCAAAGAGGTTCTGATAAAACGCTTCAACTCATACTCCACTTTCTGCTAGGCCTGTCCACAGATGGCATCACTCACTTATCTTGGAATAAAAACCCCAATGTCTTCCCTGCATATGTCCTCTTCACCTCCTTTTAAAGTTAGGTGGGTGTGTGTGTGTGTGATAAACCACGCACCAATGGAAGGGCAAGATGATGATAAGTGCCTCATTCAGGACTCAAGCATAAGTCTTAGCCAGGCCCTCATAACTGGGAGAATTACAGATAAAATACGTAGATCCTGGCAAATGGACCACGCAGTCCTCGCTGTCGAATTCCAAGGTCACATCGACCCAGAGAGAATTAATCAAACTCCCATAAAAAATGAAAATGAGTGTCTCTGTACCCTGTTTTACACCTCAAGGAACATCCAGCTAACTATTGTAGTGCAGTCGTATTAGGTACTTGGAAAATTATGTAACTGCTACTGAAGTTATCCAAGCATCAATCTAAAAATGTTCCCATTATTTTGGTGAGCCGCTTGATAACATCAAGAAATACAGTGTTTCACAAAATGCCTCTTGAAAAGGCACTATTTGAAAACACCTTTACATTAATTGCCTAAACTAAGAAATTCTAGCTATTACATAGATGAGTAGTTCTGAACCTTGGGAACACATTAGAATCACCTGGTAGCTTTTTAAAAATACCAGTACCTGGGCCCCAATCCCAGAGATCTTCATTTAATTATTCTGGGAGAGGCCCAGACACTGGTAATTATAAACCTGCCGGCCGGGCGTGGTGGCTCAAGCCTGTAATCCCAGCACTTTGGGAGGCCGAGGCGGGCGGATCACGAGGTCAGGAGATCGAGACCATCCTGGCTAACACGGTGAACCCCCCGTCTCTACTAAAAAAAATACAAAAAAACTAGCCGGGCAAGGTGGCAGGCGCCTGTAGTCCCAGCTACTTGGGAGGCTGAGGCAGGAGAAGGGCGTAAACCCGGGAGGCGGAGCTTACAGTGAGCTGAGATCCGGCCACTGCACTCCAGCCTGGGCGACAGAGCCAGACTCCGTCTCAAAAAAAAATAAAAAAATAAAAAAATAAACCTGCCCCAGATAATTCTAATAATGCAGTCAGGTTTGAGGCCTCTCTCTCAGTGCTACTGTAGCTCATCCTCTGTTGCTGTGACCCAAATCTTCCTGGATACCTAATCTCTAATGGAGACTTCTCAACTCAAAGAAAGAAAACTTGTTCAGTAAGGTAAACACTATTTCTGAGAGTCCATATAACTAACAGTGGGGATGAAATGTTGTCATGTGTGTGGTGCATGGAGAGAACATGGTCTTAGATTCTTTGCCACATCAGTTGTTAGAAAGACAATTCGAATGGCACACTAGTAGTCAGGAGGATAAGGCAGGAGGATTGCTTGAGCCCGGGAGTTTGAGTTTACAGTGAGCTGAGATGGCACCACTGCATTCCAGCCTGGGTAACAGAGCGAGACCCTGTCCCTGAAAAAAAAAAAAAAATTAATTAATTTGTTTTTAAAGAAGAAATCAAGTAACACATCGGGCAACTTCAAAGCCGACTTCTCACCTTAGATGAACCCTGACACTTAGCATTCAAACTTTCATTCCCTGGAACAAAGACAGAATTCTTATTGGCAATAATCTCAACAATTTGGAGAACTTGAAAACTAGCACAAGTGCAATAAAGAACTACTAGATTTAAACGGTCCTAAAAGACATGAACTATAACTAGAATATACTTCCCCAGGATTCAAATTTCTCAAATATAACATGAACTAATTATTCTGCTGCTAAATGAGGTAAGCAATGCCTCACATACAGCAGACACACAATAAACGTGTTTAAATCTAATTAATGCTGAAATTGCTCATAAAGTGGGTATTGATAAAATCTAGAATTCTTATTTGATAACAAGATTAGCAGGCATTTCAGCGCTGCCTGTAAGACAGTTCTTCCAACAATTATACTAGAATTAATGTCATTGCTGTACTAATTTTTTTAAGAACAGTAAATTTCAAAAATCATCATTTCATTAAACTTGCTGTCTCAATTACACTTGACCTCAAATGATATCCTGTCAGTCCTGAAAGAACTGGTAAGAAAAAGTATCCATTCTTGTCACAAGAAAAATTAAACTATTCCATAAAATCTATCATTTCCCCAAGACATTTTCTTTTACTGCTAGATTTTTTTTTCCTCCAATGAACAAAAAACATATATTGAGGACCAACCCTGTGCCAGGCAGGCCCCATGCTAGATGCTGTTTAGGATATCGCCTGGTGATTAGGAGTCAGACAGACCGTGCTTGAATCTAAGCTCTACTTGTTAGTGATATAGATCAAGTTATTCAATGTCTCTAACTTTCCTGTTTCTCATCTGCACAATAAGAAGGGCTAACTTGAAGCGTTGCTGATATCGGGAGACAATATATGCAATATACCTGGCCTCAATTATTGCTCTATCAGTGGATTCTCACAACTCTGGGACTAGGGGGTAGTATATCCTGTTTGCAAATGTGTAATCAAAGACACTGAGAGGCTGTGACCTAGATACTTTATCTTTTGAGATGTTTTCCCCCTACACTTTTTTTGTGGGGGCTTGGGGCAGACAACGTCTCTCAAATTTTGTTACCCAGGCTGGAGTGCAGTGGCACAATCATAGCTCACTGCAGCCTTGACCTCCCGGGCTCAAGCAATTCTCCTGCCTCAGGCTCCCAAGTAGCTAGGACTACACACATGTGCCATAGTGCCTGGCTTTATTTTTATTGAGTCAGGGTCTCACTGTTGCCCAAGCTGGCCTTGAACTCCTGGCCTCCAGTGGCCCATCCAACTTTGCCTCTCAAAGCACTGGAATTACAGGCATGAGCCACCATGCTATTTCCATTGTATAGTCTTGTAATGCATCTTCTGGTAATTCTTGTGTCTTCTAGAAATAGATAAATTGTATCTCTACAGAGTCAAAAAGCTTCTAGCTCTTGTGTTCTGGCAGCATGAAGAATCTGAGAACAGTGAAGAAAAACTCAGGGGACAGGCAATATTGATTGTGTGCAACTGTAGCTTAACACAGCACAAACAAGCCTTTCGTATCCTCATCTGCTTTGGGATGCCATGCCCTTTTACTTAGGTGAACTGCCTTTAATAGTTGCTTGCTGCCTGCGTTGCATTCTCTGATACCAGAAAAGGAAATATGTGACAAAATCATCAAGTACAGACTAAGAAACTGTATGGGGCAACTGATTAGAATAGCATTCTCACTGGTGTTCCTCTTAAGATTCCACGGCTTGGTGTCAAACCAAATGTATAGATACTTTCTAGAATGTATTATACTAAAGTATGTAACAGTTGGCATTCTGAAAACAAAGAGTTTCTTACAATACTAAGGAGCCAATGTCCTGTATTTTTGTCTTGAAGAAAAAAATGTTTCAACAGATTCTCCCTAATTCGTTCTCCTTATTTCTAATTTTATACTCTGGCTATGGAAGTAAAGAACTATTTCCATCAACAAAGCAAGCTCCAGACAAAAGTTCTTTAAGAAACTTGCCAAAAAAAACAGCTCATGCTGTCTTTCCTGGGATTCCTCGACATATGAATGCTCCAGCCAGACCCAGAAACGCAGCTTTGTTCTACTACCATTCGATAATGATCTAAACAGCAAAATCAGGTATGTAGCCCTAAAGCCAGCACTGCTCCCCAGCAAGCCTTTCCAACAGCGCAGATTTCATTACTGTCAGAGTCACACAGGCTGCTTCTGTTCTTGGTATATCTCTCTGTTGTTAATTTATTCTTTGTATCTTTCAAATTACTGGTTATTTTTAAAATAGACTAATGTAAAACCTAGCATATGTTTACTAGAGGGGAAAACACACTCATTTTCCATTTAGTTGACATTTACTGAGCACCTTCTATGGTCCTGGTACCCAATACCAATGCCTGGGATAGGAAACAGTCCCCGCATTCTTGGAAATTACGACAGAAATGCATTACCTGGGTATGCTGGAGGATGC
Source organism: Macaca nemestrina (assembly GCF_043159975.1). NCBI lineage: Eukaryota > Metazoa > Chordata > Mammalia > Primates > Cercopithecidae > Macaca > Macaca nemestrina. The sequence continues at coordinate 146,957,498 of NC_092131.1, read as the reverse complement.
CTTCCAGTTAAGACAAAAAGGAACTTATTTGCAGGATCATAGGGAGACACAGAGTCAATCAGAGGCTAAAGAAAGAGACCAGGTAACTGGTACCCCAGGGAAGATCATGTGGCAGAGGAATTACCTCTCCCACATGCTAGCTTCAATTGATTAAGATTAAAACAGGAGAGCTTAAATCAGAGGTCATCCTATAGCACCAGAAGGTAGACTCCTATTTAGCATAAGGAATACATTCTTCAGAAGAGCTAATTTCCCCCGTTGTAGAAACAATTCAAATCACATGAAGACATGCAAGGTATAATTTGTGGATCTCCTGTTCAATCCCACAACATAGTAATAAAGGAGTATAGACTGGGAAATCCTTCCAGAGTCCTTGAAATTTAGTTTTTATTTTAAGTGTTTAACGTTGATGTTTTTCCCCTTGTCTTTTCAACACAATTCAGCAAGCTGCCATGTTAACTTTTACGCAAAACTCCTCATTGGATATGAGAATTTACATTAAGCTGTGAGCAATTAAAGTCTGATGTCTTTTTCCAGATCTCCATTTAAAACGTAAATTAAAGGGCAGAGGGAAAAATAACTTCCCTTATGTCACTTAAATTATCCCTTAAGATTACAGGAAACTATTCATTTTTTCAAACTAGGAGGAACCAAAAATGTATTTCCCCTTCCCACTCTTCACAACAGAAAATGCTGATGCAATGAGATGCTCTTCTTAATAATAGAACTTTCTGGCTGACTTAAAGGCTAAAATTGACATTTTAAACCATACATGTCCTTGTTTTTGTTAAGTGGATTTCACTCAATTTAGCCACAGTCATCCCCAAACCTTAACAGTCTCCACCCCTCTCCCAAGTCAAATCCCACTGCTGTTCTTAAGTTTTGTGTGGCCACACACAACCAATCCTAATAGCTAACATTTTAACACTAGCTTACTAAGATGGTGGCCTTTAAGTATTTCACATGTATTAACTGATTGAATCCTTGCAAAGAATTCCAGGGTTGGTCTTGTTACTATCTTCATTTTTTCAGATGAAGAAACCAAGTCACAGTCGAGTGTCGCTCTCTTAGCTGTTATCTGGGCTTGTGAAGACTTGATATACGAGGCTCTGGATAAAATCCTACATAAATGCAGGGAAACAGACGTGTATAAACACAAATCACTAACACCTTGATCTTCTAGTTCTGTGGTAAAGGAGCAGGTTACCTAGTCCTCAAATTCTTCTACCTATATCTTTAAATGGGAATAATGCTATCTGCTTCATGAGATATTGTGAAATAGGCCAATCTTCTCAAACTCTTCTGAACTCAAACTCTTCTAAACTTACTCTTCTAAACTCTTCTCAAACTCTTATAGATACAGAAGTTTATTCACAAGATGAACTTCTACCTAAGGTTTCTATTTTTAAGAAATAAGAATTTTTAAAAATAGTTTTTCTATATTCTGACAAGGTACTGTAAGGTATATGAGTTAAGGATATCCCTTCCCATGATTTCCAATCCTATATTGTTCCAACCTGGGCAACATGGTGAAACCCTGTCTCTATGAAAAAAAAAAAAATAAGACAAAAATCAGCTACGCAAGCTGGAGTAGGCCTTAGTACCAGCTACTTGGGAGGATGAAGTGGGAGGATGGCTTGAGCCAGGAAAGCAGGAGTTGCAGTTAAGCCAAGATCACGCCACTGCACTCCAGTCTGGGCAACACAGTCAGACCGCCTCAAAAAAAAGGAAAAAATAAAAAAACAGTTCCCCGTAGTAAACATTTTGCTTTGTTTCACTACTAGCTACTCAGCACAGGCCTCTACCAAACAACCTGAAACAAAGTAGCCTAAAAGTATTATACCATAACAACCTCTCAGACAACATTTTCTTCTTTTTTTTTTTTTTTCAGACAACATTTTCATGGGAAGTGATCCAAACAGGCTTAGAGGGTTATGGTGGGATGGAAAAAAAAAAAAAAAATTATGGCATTTGTATCCATATAGTTTAGAATGAGATCTGGGTTCTCAAAATTCTATGAAATCATGTAAAGGAAGAAAACTGTTTGGATGCTAAACTTAAGATGCAACATCAGCTCTTCAATTCAGCCCAATTTCCCCCAAATTGATGGTCGCAAGGCACGGGCAGCTTGCTCCTTCGCTGGCAGTGTAGGACACTTGTTTCCTAATCAAATGTAACTTTTAAAATGTTTATTTCTTTAAAAAATGAATATGGTATGTAGTAAAAACTCAAGAAACTTTACAAATGTCTTTCCTCACATGTATCATTTCCCCTAATCTTCAATCAATAATATTGTTTACAAAGAAAAATACCCAGGCAAAACCACACTGGAAGTCAGCTCTCCTAACACTTGGTCCAGGCATTGGTCTACAGCTTTAGTTTTACTACCTAATACTGAAATAAAAAATGAGCCATTACTTTATAATTATGGAAGGCTAAGAATTAGTCATTTTTTCTACATTCTACCTTAAAAAAAAATTATGCAAACTGATAGTTACTTAGTATCTTTAACATACTTAAAATTGTAAACAATGTAAAAACACAGAAACATTAAGTATCTATTTCTCTTTAATTAAATGTATCTCCTACTTAAATGGGATGTGTGGAGGAAGATTTCTTCTTCCAGATAATCAATACTTCATCTTTGTTTAGTGCCTTTAAATAATAAATATCACATTACTTTTTAAATGGTTTTATTTTACGTACAAATAATGAACATACGTTGTACCCATAAATTCCACCTTCCAAAATCAGCAGCTTTTTAAAAGAAAACCACATAATAACTTTTAAAAGGCGCTGGGATTCCTCTGCTTCTAGATCACTGCTGGGCTAGAAAAATAAAGTTTGTTCTACCAGGAATCACAAGTGAGAACTGAATATTCTCCAAAGTGGAAATTCTAGAGTGTAGTGGCACTCCAGGCAAAGATTATTCAGTTCTCATCCCCAACATCCACAACTACCTATCAGAAGGGTTAAACCAGGTCAAAACAGTCCAGCATAATTTAGGTTTCATCAAACAATGTCATTATGCTCTTCTAAGATGCAAATAAACCAAAACAGGAAATACTAAAACAAAAATAATATCTGATACTGCCATACAAATTGTTAGTTCCTTTTTGTATCCCCCTCTTCTATAACATTAACAAAGAGAATATTTTACCGCAAAGAATATTTTATTTTATACATCACTAGCCATGAATTTTTGCCATTAGTTACTATACAAATGCTGCCTAGTGCCATTACCCAAATGGCATAACCATTTTACATCCACAATTCACTTCTATAGTTATAAGCAGAATTTTCATGATTTACTTAAGTACATCTATCAGTGAAGATTTAACACTGAGATGCAATCTAACATCCGTAATACCTGATGTTACGTAGAAGGCAATGTAGGAAAGATGTATTTTAATCACTTTTCATTTAAGTGACCTTATGTAAAAAATAAGATAATTTAGCAGTTCCAAGTATCCAAAGGGTCTTTTCAAATGTACACAAAAGAAATGGTTACAGAGATTTTTAAGGAGCATCTTCCATGTCCACATCCTCTTGTAACTGCTGTACCATTTTCTCTTCCAACTGCTTCCCTTTGCCTTTAATAAAAACAAGTAAAAAATAAACAACTTAATTCAATGTGACCTTACAGAATTCACATCAACACTTTATAAAGGATCCTGCATGTTTTAAAGTAATATAAGCCATTCCTAAGAAATTTAATAACAGCTAAACTAACATAGGTCTTATGATATGTCATGCATCAAATAAACATTCTACATACATTTGCTCATTTCACCCTCCTAACAACCCCCATTTTAAATACTAGAAAACTGAGGCTCCAAGACAGATTAACTTGCTGAAGGTCACTCAACTAGAAAGTCATATAAGTCAAAGCGCTGGCATGTGAACTCCGGCCATCTGGATCCAAGGTCCCTGCTCTTAACACTGTTCTATCTACCTCAAAAAGGATTACCTAAAAAATTAGATAACAATGGTTCCTTTCTGGTGCTTTTTGACTATCAGTTTGTTATCATGTATATGTGAAACAAATGCTCCAGAATTTTGTCTACTTTAATAAAATTTGGTACAAAAATAATACAAGTAGATTTACACAAACGTACTCAACATGTGATTACAGAATTTGACCTTTACTAACATTTCTTTCCCTTTAAGTGATCTACCTAAGTAAATTGCATAAGAGACTGTACTTGGTGTTAGCTGAGTAAAAGAAACAGTAGTCCAAATTTTAGTATCAGAATCACCTGGAATGCTACTGAACAGTGGCTCAGACTCAAAGAGCCTCGGCCTATGTATTTATACTAAGTTCCCCAAGTTGGTAATTCTGAGACCGACCAAAGTTTGAGAAACACTAATATAAAACATTGTCCAAAAATCATCTACAAAACTATTGCTCAAATAATTTTGCTTAACTTGGGGAGATACGGAACATAGAATTCAATGAAGGGAAAAAAAACACCATATAAATAGATTACAACTGGGAAATACACTGAATAAATTACATTTTAATAGACCAAATCATATCATACATTTACTGGGAAAGATAGTATTTAAAGGAAAAAATACCCAAAGTTAGTTGGTACCCAAATACACAGACCACAAAAATCTAGATTTTTCATTTTTCTTCTTAAAGCAGTAAACTCCTGTGCAACATAGTACTCACCTGCAAGAGGGGCTCGGATAAGATGGATGTTTTGCTTGACTTCTTTGATATCCTGAACTTTCTGTAGCTCTTTATTTTTCTTCAATCTACAACAAAATACATTAAAGCCAAAATTTCAGTTGCTAACACTGCTTTAAGCGGCCTCAGTTCACAATACAGCTTCTAAATGTTGTTACTTCAGTTAGCCCCACAGATGGGGAATGGAAACATGATGGCTGCCCTTCTGTTCACTCCCCTTTCTTCTCCCCACAACACCCCCCATCCAGCAGCAGCATCAACACCAAGTGAATAAAGAGCCTCTCAGTTCTCTCACATTATTCCCAAATGGCAAGTGGTGAACATAACCTAAAAGAGATGTATACCTTACACTTATTCCCAAATCTAAGGTAAGGTCACCTGTTAAGCCCTCACAAATGTACATTTTCTTCCCTAACAACTCAAACTTGTGGTTTTCTATTTCGTAATTAGCTCAAAATAGGATTCCTACCCTACCACAACACTTGTTCATGCATTCATTCTTTGTACTTAAGAATGGCACAAAATGGGAGCTCAATATATATTTGCTGAGTACACGAAGGATGTGAGTCATGAAAAGAAGTAGTGCTTGGCTGGGCGCGGTGGCTCACGCCTATAATCCCAGCACTTTGGGAGGCCAAGATGGGCGGATCACGAGGTCAGGAGTCGAGACCATCCTGGCTAACATGGTGAAACCCCGTCTCTACTAAAAATACAAAAAAAAAAAAACTAGCCGGGCGTGGTGGCGGGCACCTGTAGTCCCAGCTACTAGGGAGGCTGAGGCAGAAGAATGGCAGGAACCTGGGAAGCGGAGCCTGCAGTGAGCCAAGATGGCGCCACAGCACTCCAGCCTGGGCGACAGAGCGAGACTCAGTCTCAAAAAAAAAAAAAAAAGAAAAGAAGGAGTACTCTACTACATAAAACAATCTTTAACCCTTTAACTGTAACAGTGCCTAGATCTTTTCTTCTCAAATAGATAAATCTCTGTTATATAATTTTTTAAAAACCATTGGGTAATTAAAAGAGCACAAAACACATGATATTCAATAAAAATGCTAACAGACTAGTCCTCAAACATTTTTCTGAAATGCTTTAAAATTTTTAAGCCACAAAGCTGCTGGCACGTGCTTCTTTTCCTTGACATATTCCATAGCAATTAATTTTAAAGCTAATGGTCCTGCTCTGAAAAGAATAGCTGATTCCAAGCTGGGGAAGGGGAAACATCTTGTTACCTATGAAACATGAATGCACTCCAAGAATGAGGAGAACTGTCAAAATGACATAACAGTCTGCCTGAAGGAACTCCCACAGGCCAAACGTGGGCCACTTAGAACATCAAAATAAATAATGACAATAAAGAATTATAACCCAATGTATACCATAAGAATCCATGAATACGGCCGGGCGCGGTGGCTCAAGCCTGTAATCCCAGCACTTTGGGAGGCCGAGACGGGCGGATCACCAGGTCAGGAGATCGAGACCAGCCTGGCTAACATGGTGAAACCCCGTCTCTACTAAAAAATACAAAAAAAAAAAAAAAAAAAAAAAAAAACTAGCCAGGCGAGGTGGCGGGTGCCTGTAGTCCCAGCTACTCGGGAGGCTGAGGCAGGAGAATGGGGTAAACCCAGGAGGCGGAGCTTGCAGTGAGCTGAGATCCGGCCACTGCACTCCAGCCTGGGCCACAGAGCCAGACTCCCTCTCAAAAAAAAAAAAAAAAAAAGAAAAAAGAATCCATGAATACACACAGATGTAATATGAGTGAAGGAATAAATCTTGAAATTGATGGAAAAGAGAAAGTTCTTTCTTACATGAGAAAATCAACTAAAAAATGTAGAAGAAATGATGGAATTAGAAAAACCACCATTTGGCAACAATCACAACAATAGTAGTAACTGATTCAGGCAAGACTCTAATGAAAACCAAAACCAGTAGGTACAAGTTTGAGGAGTAATAGGCTCTTTACTGAATCTCTATGTATCTCCCCCAAGAGATGTACTGATTATAAGGAAAACAAACTAGTAACCTTCCAGTGGAGAAACCTAACAGACATCACCTTAATCAAATGATCAAAGTTAACATCACCAGAAAGGTGACATCATGTGCTTCCCGATATGATGCATGAGAAGGGTATGCCATCATTTCTGTGACATCCCTGCCAAAGGCGCCTAAACAAAATCTAACGAGGAAGATATCAGACAAACCCAAATTGAACAACATTCTATACAATAACTTCACCTATACTCTTCAAAACTATCACTGTCATGTAAAATAAAGAAAGATGAGAAACTGTCCAGATTAAAGGAGCCTGAAGAAATATGAAGGACTTTCCACTGCTATGGACGTAATCAGAATAACTGGTGAGGTCTAAACAAAGTTCATAGATTATATAATAGTATTATATCAATGTTAATTTCCTGACTGATAGATAACCACACTGTGTTTAAGAGAATGTTATTTTTAGATTACATACACTTCAGTATACTTAGAAGGAAAAAGCGTTATGGTCTTCAATACACTGTGACAGGGATAAAGTAAATGTAAAGTGCTAGCAGAATATACAAGAGTTCTTCATATTATTCCTGGAAGTTTTTGGTAAGTCTGAAGTTATGTCAAAATAAAAAATTAAAAAAAAAAAATACGAATGCCTCTAAATATCTACTAGCAATTACTTTCCAAAAGTTACTCCACATAAATATTCATACCTGTTCATTATAAATTTAGCTTGGCGTTTCTGTTTGATCTCTTCAACTCTCTTCATTGCATCAACTACAAAAAAGTTCATAAGAGTTAGCAAATGTACGCACATTCAAGCAGTATGATCAACAACTGCATTAACAAGCACTTCTTTATTATTCTGATTTAGAAATGAATTTACATGAAAAAAAATTATTACAAAAACAATCCCTACTCAAAAAGCTGAAGGTATATACTCATGGCCATCATCACTCTCAACATTCTGTCTAACAAGTATCATTTCTCTAATTTTTATTTGACAAAAGTCTCTGTTGCTGTTAAATTTTCCTTCCACTTTAAACCAATCCAATGCTTTTCAAATTTTACTATAAAGAGAACTTGGACTATTGACAACTAATCTCATTCTTAACTTGTAATTTCCATGAATAAAGACAGCATCTTTCTGGTTATGAACACTTAAAGTGCCTGGGATATGGTCAGCACATGATATTGGCAGAATGAACCAATCAATCAATACTAATATGTTCTAGACCACAAAAATCCAACTGTTTTAGAAAATGTCTACAGGAGCGTTGGCTAAAAGGGGGCTGAGTTCAACTATGCTCTAAAATCTCTATTAGTACTATCCAATGAAAGACAAACCACATATGAAATTTTAAATTTTCTAGTAGCCATATTTTTTAAAGTAAAAAGGAACAGGTGGAAATTTAATGATACATTTTATTTAACCCAAATTTTCCAAATACTGTCATTCAACATGCAATCTATATAAAATTATTAGTGAAATATTTTATTCCTGTTTTCATATTGTCTTCAAAATCCAGCATTCATTTCACATTTACAGCACAACGCAATTTAGACTAGCCACATTTCAAGTGCTCAGTGGCTCAGACACCACAACTTCTGATCTAGCTCTTTACAGTGTAGTCTGCAGATCTACAGAATAAGATATTTATATAGTCTTAAAGTATCTCCCAAAAGTACACTTATTCATTAAAAAGAGTAAAACGGTAACACAGGATTTCAGGCCCCACACAAACCTATATCTGAATCTACATTTTAACAAAAACCACCAGGACAATCTTTAAGACCTCTAGTATTAAAGCAACATTTACATAAATAATTCTAAGAAAATGTCAACTATAAATCTGCATATGCTGTAGCTCAGAATTAATAATATGCTGGATATGTAACTTTTTTTCTTTGTCTTTCAGCAAAAATAAGGACAAGTTCTAGTACTCAGAAGCATTTCCACACTTTAAACTTATTTAGAAGGGAAATAAACACAAGTGGCAGGAAAATCCTTTCCAAAGAATAATATACTGTATTTCCAAATATTCCAGAAGATTGAAATATTTTGAACCTAAGAAGCATCTGACTGTACAATTCACAACTACAAAGATATGGAACCAACCTAAGTGCCCATCGACCAACAAGTGGGTAAAGAAAATGCGGTATTTATACATGATGGAATAGTACTCACCCAACAAAAGGAACAAAACAATGTCTTTTGCAGCAACTTGGACGGAACTGGAGGTCATTATTCTAAATGAAGTAACCCAGGAATAGAAAACCTAATACTGTATGTCCTCACTTACAAGTGGTGGCTAAGCTATGGCACGCAAAGGCATACAGAGCAATATAATGGACTATGCGGACTCAAAAGTGGGGGTGGGGTGGGGTAAGGGGTAAAAACTATATATTGGGTACAATGTATACTACCCAGGAGATGGATGCACTAAAATCTCAGATTTTGCCAATCTACAATTAATCCATGTAACCAAAAAAACCACTTGTACCCCAAAAGCTACCAAGATTAGAAAAAAGTTCAACAAAAATAAAATAAGTAAAAAGTTAAAAAAAAAAAAAACCTGAAGACATTAAAAATTCACCTGCAACACAGACAGCCATGAGGGATAAAGTGCAAACTACTTTTCCTGGTATTTTTGAAATTCTAACATACTACTGTTTCTACAGACATCAATACCTTAACAAAGGTTGTTCAATCCATGTCCTCACATAATTTGATAATGTAAGTAATGAACATACAACTCTTGTCAACAGATTAGTTTATAGACCAAATGATATTGAAATATGAGGGGTGTGGAGAATCAATAAATCTCTTAGAAGAATAATATATTGTTCTGGAACAATACTGAAAACAACTTTTATTAATTGTGTAAAACACCAGGAAACAATCTTAAATTCCAAAGACTCTCATCCTATATACCTAGCAATCATACTGTCCACTTAGCAGATCTTCTTAGAAAAAACTATTTTTAGGATCCCAGTAAAAAGGAAAGCAGAATCAGTGCAGGGGAAAAAAAAAAAATCTACAAAGCACTGTTTCTTACAGAATTTACAGATGTACAAATGAGGGGGGCAAGAGAATGAGACTCTGTAATAAAACCTAACAGAAACAATAAAATAGGAGTACTCAGTAAATGCACCTAGAGGGCAGAGACTGTGTGTGACCTGTTCATCTTTGTATACCACAGGCAGTGCTTAATAAATGTGCAATGAATTAAAAGAAAGTAAGAACTGCAGAGAACATTACCATTACAGCATGTGAAGTCATACAGAACACAGCAGTATTTCTCTCGAGCAATATAACACGAAACTAGCATGGTGGACCATAGAACTGATTATTCACGTATCACTGAAATTGGATATGCACCTCATTTCAACAACCACCTAAATACCCACTAAGTCAAAGCAGTTACAAAATATGTAAAAATGATCTGGAGCTGCTGTCTTCAAGCAATAACAACAACAACAAAAGCAAAGGTCAAAATGAAATAAAACTGAATGAAATCCAGAAATGCTTCAGGACAGGCACAGTGGCTCACGACTGTAATCCCAGCACTTTGGGAGACTGAGGCGGGCAGACTGTCTGAGCTCAGAAGCTTGCCACCAGCCTGAGTAACATGGTGAAACCCTGTCTCTACTAAAATACAGAAAAAATTAGCCGGGCATGGCAGCATGTGCCTGTAGTCCCAGCTACTCAGGAGGCTGAGGCAGGAAAATTGCTTGAACCCGGGAGGCGGAGGTTGCAGTGAGCCGAGATCACACCACTGCACTCCAGCCTGGGCAACAGAGCAAGACTCCGTCTCAAAAAAAAAAAAAAAAAAAAGAACTGCTTCAGGACTTTCCAATAATGTCCTTGATAACGATGCCTTTTGAAATCAATTTAATAATCCTATAAGTTAATCTCTTTAGAAATCCTTGAGTTTGAATAAGTGTTATTTCCTTATCAAATAAACCCAATAAAAATCAATTGCTTTTCAGAAATTAACTCTTCCTCTAATTATAAAGCAGAAGGAAAAGACCTTTTTTTTAAAAAGGGGGTAGGAGAGACCCAAAGGGTACAATAATTAGGGCTAAGTATAGAAAAGGCAATTCCAAATCTAAACTCCAATTTCTCCACATGGTCCAGGGTAAACAAAGCTTTAGAACAAGCTTGACCAACCCACAGCCCAACATAAATTCGTAAACTTTTTTAAAACATAAACAGAGTTTTTTGCAATTTTTTTTTTCTTAGCTCATCAGCTATCATTAGTGTTAGTGTATTTTATATGTGCCCTAAGACAATTCTTCTTCCAATGTGGCCCAGGGAAGCCAAAGATTGGATGCCCCTGGTTTAGAAGGTGTAAATACTACTACAAAGGTCCACACATTTTCAATTCTTCCCCTGAAGTCTCGTGACTGACTGGAGTACAGAAAGGGATGCCCTGCCTATGATCTATTAGGAGAGTAATAAAGTTTGTGGAATTCTAAGCCTTACAGACTCTGGTTAACAAACCACATCACCCCCACACCCAACACTAGAAATGGCTACAGGCTGCACAAAGGTAACCATGGGAAGAAAAGAAGGCAGGGCCGGTGCCCGGCGTGGTGGCTCACGCCTGTAATCCCAGCACTTTGGGAGGCCAAGCCGGGTGGATCACTTGAGGTCACGAGTTCAAGGCCACCCTGGCCAACACGGCGAAAACCCACCTCTACTAACAATACAAAAATTAGCCAGGTGTGGTGGCATGCGCCTGTAATCCTAGCTACCCAGGAGGCTGAGGCAGGAGAACTGCTTGAACCTGGAAGGCAGCGACTGCAGTGAGCCGAGATCATGCCACTGCACTCCAGCCGGGTGGACAGAGCAACACTTTGACTCTCAAAGAAAAAAATAATAATAATAATAATAATGATAATAATAAAAAGGCAGGGCCAAGGGTCCCAAACATCCAAACATACACAAATGTTGTAGAACCTACAAGCGAGCTTAAGGGATTAACTTTTTCTACATATGGGACTTTTCTCATTAAACTCTCTGCCTACTTCAGGGAAAAAAAGAAAAAACTAGGTATTATTGCTTTTAATTTCAGAAGATTACAACTTCATTTTTTACCTAAGTCAAACACTTAGAAATTCTCAGGACATTTGTAATGATGACCTTAAGCACTACACTTTTTAATTTTAATTATAAGGTATACAGAATACAAGTTTATATCCTAAACTATAGAGTCTAAACATGTGAAGTGTGTTAGGTTTTGTGTGTATTTTAACTGTCCCACACTCACCCTAAAACGGTATTTTCCTTCTCTATTTTTTTCAGCTACTTGTATGTTTTTACACCTCTGTGTGGGCACTTCAAGTAGTATCAAAGTGAATAATTACATTATTTTAAAATGAACACACCAGCCAATTGTAAAAAAAAAAAAAAAATGATAAAACATATGACTACAACAGAACCATTAAAATGAGGATAAAATAATAAAAGCCAGGCGATGACAAATGGAAAATTCAATATTTAAACAACAAGCTGACACTTAAAGTTATAGTATTATCCCAAACCAGTCTCTCCTCAAAATTATTGGTATTTTTCTGTGACTTACTAGTTTTATTCCATAGCTCTCGCTGGTATTTGATAGGTTCATTTCTACGTTTTTCAAATTCAAATGAATTATCCTGTAAGAGGGAACAGAGGAGATAAAAATAAAGTTTTAAGAAAAGTAGAAAGGAAATATTTCTTAAAACATCTTCCTTTTCATAAGTGTTCTGAGTGAACATACATCAAGATTCACCCCTCAGGGTGATCTCAGAGAATACAGGTTTTCAAACTTTTTCTCCTTTCACACCTCCCTACTGAAAACATAACTCTATATAACGGTGATTCTCAAAGAGAGAGGAGGAGTCGGTAACACCTCCATCCCTCAGAACGGCGTATGACAATTACCAGGATTACAAACTGAAAAACCTTCCCCATTTCCATTCCCAGATATGATTCAAAGCCAGAAAACTCTGAATTACATTGAACCATATGAAACTGCCATTTTTCACAGATCAAAAAAAGTCAACATCAAGAATTCCATGTCCTTCCTGTAGGAGACAGAAAAAAAGAGAGAGAAAACTTCATATGGTTCAACCAAATATCTATCTGTTATAGCAAAAAGGTATGAAAACTATATATATCTTCAAACAAATGAGGTGCTACTCTGCAGAATATAAGTCAGGCCCTACATTTCTTCAGATCTCCTCCAAAGACTGTTACCATTGCTAGTGGCTGGTATTTTTACAGTTAATGATCCTTTTAATCTTAAAACACACAAAACAATTTTGGAAAAGCTACAGGTATTTCTTGGTTTTCAAATCTATCTGACAGGCATATAAAACAGCACCACCTCTGGATTTAGCTACTATTTCTTTTATATATACACACCTTTATTCGGAGCATAATAACCTCAGCCACAAGCTAAATAGTAATCAGTAAATGTGACTGGCAGTCTTTCCTCAGGCAGCTGCCACTTGCATTTAGGCTGCTATGCTGCTTCTCATCCAGAATGAAAATTATTTTTGTGACAGTAATTATGATTTGGCCTTGCATCTGGTCAAACGATACTCTTTACATTCACCGCAAAGCTCTGGTATTAAGGAAGCCAGGAAAGGGCTTGATGGAAAATGCTTGCAGATACTGACTGCCCTTTAGCAATAAAAAGGTGGGAAAGGGGTCATAGGTTTGGTGGGTAAAGGAGGCCATGGACGAAGGGGACAGTTTAAAAGATCTTCCTCCCTCAAAGGTAGCCTGTACTGCATTTTCATCTCCTTTCTTTACAGGGACTGAACGTGGACAGCTTCAAAATATCCTTTTATCAATTCAATGTAACAATATAATGATGGAGGCTCACTCCATTAAATTTTCTTCCCCCTTGACTTAGCTCTAGTCCTCCTCACACCAACATTACTAATTTCTCTGCTCTCAGATACAAAGCCCTGCTAAGGAAATCCAGAAACCAATAAATGAGTCTATTATAAACTTCACCTGAGCCTTGACTGCTGTTCAGAAATCCTTTCTCTTAACTTCATCTCAAAATCTTTCAGTAGCAATTCCCAACTTCATCTCAAGCCATTTAAATGATTTTCCTTTCTCTGCAAGAGCTAAAAATAGTAGCTCCACAGAATTACAGTTTTCAGGACCATGTGAGAATGAGATTATTTCCAAAGCCAAATACAAATAAGGCACTTATTAATCATGTTATAGGAGGCCTTGCCATGACTGATTAAATGACATACACCCTTCAAATACTAAAACTGTGAAACGTGTAAAAACTCTATTGATAGCTAACTGTACTCACCACTGTAAGCTCTTTACCAGCTGCTTTCCGGAATGCCTTGGTCCACCTAACTTTGCGAGGATTACGCTTCTTTTTAAAGTTTTTATGACATTTAGATTTGCAAAATCTGAACACCTACAAGAAAAGTTAAAATATTGAGAAGTCAACATTAAAAACTTTTCTATCATAAGATGTTACTCCTGCTACACAAAAAATACATGCCCTTCTACTTAAACTGCCATTTAGAAATGTGTAAGATATATCAGATTAAATGGAAACAACTATTTTTTGACTGTCAAACATCATCCCAACCAAAGGCTAAGGGCCCTGAAAATATTATTTTAAATTACTAATCATTTGTATAGAATAACAGAAAAATTATTTCAAATAAAGGGAATAGTTTAAGTAAAGTCATTTAAGTCCTTTCTTAATTCAGGATAATTTTCAAAATTCACTGTCTCTATACCTCAATGGGAATAAAAGTTTCAAACAACCATTCTGAAATCTCCTTTTGAGTCTTTCCATCTTCCTTGTTGAAAGCACAAAATAATTTCAAAAGCAGCTAAAACTGGTGCTCTAATAGATTTGTTTTCGACTTATCCATAGATCTGCCAACAACATTCTTTACTACTTTAACTCTCCATCTTCATCCTAAAAGATTTAATCCTTTAATAGTGCTAACTTACAACTTGATGATGCTTCAACATGTTCCTGAAATGGCTTATTAGGACTCATTTTATAAATCTAACAGTATTATTTTGTTATTTCGTAATGCCTTAGAACACACTGCAATTTGTGTATGCCGCTGGAGAAAGTGAGAAGACAAAAAGTAATTATTTGGGGTTTGTGGATCTTGGTAAAGAAAATTAAGTTGAATTATACCTAGAAGGTATGACAGATAAATAGGTCAAAATAAACAGTACAAACACTTCAAACTAAATAAGCCTGTGTGTGTATCACAAATCATACCACTTTTCACCTTCTATATATGTTGCCCTATGGGGAACCTCAAGTAGGTCACTTACACACAGTAGGACAGTTTTCTTAGAGACTGTTGCTATTAGTTTAATCCGATCCAGGCCCATACCTCCTAGAGAGCCTTCTCCTAAGAGACTAGAGTGAAAGCATGTCTATATCCTTGAGTTAATTTCAAATGGACTAGAAAATATAAGAACTACTAAAATCTCCTGGAGTAGCCTGCTATGAAATCATAAATAAAAAATGAATACATTAAAATCATTGTGAAACGAAATTTCATTTGCGTATTTTCAGCCCAAAATACTATTACCTTTTTAAATAAAAGCCTCCCACATTTAATATCTATTAGATGACCCTTAGGCAAATTCCTTTTTCTACTATTTATCTAGCAGGAGGACTAAACTTGATTTGGCTCCTCTCAATTCCAAATAGATCCAATGAGGAATCTACTTGGTTCCTTATCTAATAGGTATTACCTGAAAGGCACAATGAAGGATCTAAAGAGACTTGGAACCAGAGGAGGTGTGAAGGGGATTCAGTCAGCAAATAAGGAGTATCTATGTGCCTGATGTTGTACCAGTGCTAAGGATACAAGAACAATTAAAATTTGGTACTCTACCTTGAAAAGCTTAGTCTAGCAATGTGATAGTCTCACTTTGCGATCAAGAAAGACCGAGATCTGACTAGGATATAAACAATGGGATAAAGCTATAATCATGTATAATGTAACATGTAAACACATATGAGGAAGTGGTTAAATCTATGTTGTTGTAAGAGGTGGATGGCTTATGTGTCAGGCAAAGCTTTATGATCTCAAGTTTCTCTTTTAATTTAGTCCCCTAAATGCTAACATGCTAATAAATGATCCCCCATACCTTGGACTCAAAGGTCTTCAAACTTTTCTTATTCCACTAATTCAACATGTATTTTTTTTTTTTTTTTTTTTTTGAGTCGGAGTCTAGCTCTGTCGCCCAGGCTGGAGTGCAGTGGCCAGATCTCAGCTCACTGCAAGCTCCGCCTCCCGGGTTTACGCCATTCTCCTGGCTCAGCCTCCCGAGTAGCTGGGACTACAGGCGCCTGCCACCTCGCCTGGCTAGTTTTTTGTATTTTTTAGTAGAGACGGGGTTTCACCGTGTTAACCAGGATGGTCTCGATCTGCTGACCTTGTGATCCGCCCGTCTCGGCCTCCCAACGTGCTAGGATTACAGGCTTGAGCCACCGCGCCCGGCCTCAACATGTATTAAACCCTCATTAAGACTGTATTTTTCCTGTTTGCAAAGTATGTGCAAATATGGAGAATTAGCATTAATTCTACCCTTAATCCATTTATGCCTAAGAAGAGTAAAAGGTGAAGTTTCTATTAACAACAGTCTCAGAAACTAAGAGAATAAAGGCAGAAAGACTAGTTAAAGCCTGGGAAACATAGCAAGTCCCTGTCTCTACAAAAAAAAAAAAAAAAAAAAAATTTAATCTCCCCGTCTCTACAAAATTTTTTTTAATGTTGGGCATGGTGGTGCACACCTGTAATCCCGGCTACTCAGGATGCTGAGGAGGTAGGACAGCTTAAGCCCAGGAGACTGAGGCTGCAGAGAGCCATGATCACACCACTGCACTCCAGCCTGGGTAACAGAGAGTGAGATCCGGCCCCCCAAAAGAAGACTATGTAAGAGGCTATAATAGTAAGTGCCTAATCTGAACTAGGGCAGGAAAGCAGAAAGAAGGCAAAGACACCATTATTTTTTCAGAGGCAGGATAGGTAAGTCTTGATAACTAGATACAAAAGGTGAAAGATTCAAAGATGACTCTCATGTTTCTAGCAAAACTATTTGGGCACTTAAGAGTGGTATTAATTCACAGAGCAAAAAGATTTGAGGTACTAACGAATTCTCTTTCAGTAGGCCCACTGTGAGGTACATCCAGTGGAAAATTCAGATTTGGAGCTCAGGAGATTTAGACTTGGAAATCAAGAACATAAAAAAGGTGAGATACTTTTTCTTTATTAGTGCTTCAGGCCCTCTATCTTTTATTTCCTCCATCAACTCTCTTCTGGATCCACTGGTCTTCCTTAGGCCAAGCTGACTCCCAACCAACTCAACATTGTCCTTATTCTTCATGAACTTAACTTCCACTGTGTCTACCAAATTAATACCCAGGTCTTGACAGCTCTCACGATCTGTCGTTCTAATTCCAGTATCCAGCTGACAAGCACCCTGGACGAAAATCACAAAATCGTAACGAGATCATGTATAAAACCATACTGCCTACTCTGAATTAGACTCCAACCTGGCAATCTTTTGGTCCATTTTTATAAACTTCTTATCATGTTCCTGAGAGCAAGTATTCAAAACCTTCTACGTTCTTTTACCTTACCACACATAGCTTTGGTCCCTCATTTTCAGCTGAATCCCTTGCATCTAATTAATGGGGTCAATATCTTTGATCTGTTACAGAGATATAAAGTGAAGTCAGACTTGTAATTCTTTAGCATGTCAAATTCACCTTAATATACAGATTCTTAGACCCTCTTCCCCTCCCCTAAAGATTCCAAGCCAGTAGATCTGGTGGAAACCAGGAATCTGTAAACGCCCAGTAATTCAGAAGCAAACTTAAGAAGTCAAATTCTGAGCAACAATGTGTTTCTCTGAGAAAGAGAGGAACGGGATTCATTCTGTAATGACAGGACAAACTCATGTACCATTCAAAACGTCTTTCACAACTAGGACTCATTTAGTATTTACGTTTATACATTTACTATAATTATACTTGTAGCCCTACGCCCAAGGCTCTATCATCATTTCCAATCCAGTCACTTACTCAAACAAGTGGATTTGCACCGTTCTCTGCCTTTTCTCAAAATGTTCACTTTCCTACCACTTAGAAGGCCCCCTCCGCTCTTTCTCCCGCAAAATTCAGGATCCAAGATAAATATCACCTCCATTCTGAGTCTTTCCGTACGGGACCCTCCCCAACTCACCCGCAGTACCTAATACAGTACTACCTGCAGTAGACTTAACAGATAAGTCTACTATTAAGCAATACGGAACACTTCCATCAACCTCTACACTTTAGTATGGACCTTAGCATAATGCCTGACAGCGTATACACTCTACCAAGTTTACTGGATTCAAGAACGTGGCCCACGTACACGAGTGGCCAAACAGCCCTCACAGACATCGAAGATTCCTGGTAGGCGCCAGCTGGGATCGCTCCTGAAGCTCCACGCTGCCAACGCCACCCAAGGGTGGACTGGTAGCCAGCGCCACTCGGGACACCGGGAAGGAGAAACGCCCGAAGCGGAACGCTGAGACCGGAGCCCCAGTTAAGCCACCCTCCCACGGGAACAGCGGGAGCAACCAGGGCCAAACCCGGCAGACGCAGAAGCACCCGGCACCTAGTCGCCGCGCCCAGGAACCGCGGAAGCTAGGCTGAAGCGCAGACTGGTCTCGGTCGCCTCACCTTGCAATCGTTGCGGACGAACATCATGCCGTGTCCAGGGTAGATGGGCCCCGAACAGAAATAACACTTCTCAATACGCATGTTGAACCCGCGTGGGACCCCACCAAACAAACGCCAAGCTTGAAAGGAAGTGACGTAGCCGCGTCACCGGAAGTTACCTTCTTCCCCCTTCCCCCGACCGGAAAAAGGCAAGCGTCCTTAGTTCTCGCGGGTCAGTTAGACGAGAAGCGAACACGACTGTTCCTGCCTCGGCCGTGCGGTCAAAAGCGCTGCCTTTGACGCAGGCGCAGAGCTGCAGACTAGACCTGTTCGCTCTTACTTTGGGGAAATACGGTTTTGCGCCACCTTCTGAACTCGCTCTCACAGCGCCTATTTTTTTTCTCTCTGTATGTCGGCATTTACGCACGTTTTATGTATCTTTGGTTTGTGCTTTGCTCCGGAGTGCTCTCGAGTGCGCTGTCTTAACTCGTTTGTCTACTGCCTGCCCTAAACCAGCCCTCGATTCTCGTCCCATGGTGACTTGCAGGGTGTAAGCGGCGAAGAACCTGCAATCCAGCGTTGCTTCTTCAAACATTATAATGAAAACGGTTGAGTCGTTGATGCTCCAAGGACTTTACCAGCAATTTTTTAAAATATAAAATCGTGTTCTCCGCCTCCCGCCTCCCATTTTAATTAATATACATATGTAGTAAACAAATACTTTCGGCTGGGCGCGGTGGCTTACGCCTGTAGTCCTAGCACTCTGGGAGGCCGAGGTGGGCGGATCACCTGAGGTCAGTAGTTTGAGACCAGCCTGACAAACAGGGAGAAACCCCGTCTCTACTCAAAGTACAAAATTAACCGGACGTGGTGGCGCATGCCTGTAATCCCAGCTGCTCGGGAGGCTGAGGCAGGAGAATCGCTTGAATTCTGGAAGCAGAGGTTGCGGTGAGCCGAAATCGCGCCATTGTACTCTAGCCTGGACAACAGCAGCGAAACTCCGTCTCAAAAACAAAAAGAAAAAGAAAAACAAATACTTTTGCCAGAAACTACCTCCTTTCCTAGACGTGCTGTCTTCCTCCCCAGGGGCAAAACAGTTCCATGTGTTACCTACCAGAGCTTTTCTGTGCATAAGCAAACATGTATATTTTTGTTTCCCTGTCTCTACCTCCTTTTCTTTATAATACTAGTTAATATACTATTTACCCTTTTCTGCATCTTGCTGTTACCTTGTCTCCATTGGAATGTGAGCTCCATGAGGGGCAGGGATTTCATTTCGTTTGGTTTGCAACTACATCTCAGTATCTAGAATAGTCCCTGGCACATAATAGGCATTTGATACACATTTTACTGTAAACGGGTATTTAACATTCGTTTTCATATATATATATATGCCATTGTACGAAAGTATTTTAATTGGTCACTAAGCGATAGTCATTCTTATCTTTTGGTATAATAAGCATCTTTACTGACACGCCTTTTCAAGAGAGGGTTTATGTAGAACTGCTGGATCAAGAGGAGCTGGATATAGATATCTGATTTTAAAATTTGGCAGATAATACTAAATTGCCTTCCAAAAGTTTTTACCAATTAACACTCAGCATCAACAAATAAGATGTCTGTTTCACTACACCCCTATGAAAAGTGATCTTTGCCAACCGGAGATGAAAATTTATCTTCTTCTTATTTCAACTTGAATTTAATGACAAATGATGTTAAGAATCTTTCACAATGTTTTTCAACTTTTTTCTGTGAATTGCCTGTTCAGGTCCTACACAGTTTTCTATTGTTGATTTTCAACAGCGCTTTACACGTTAAGGTTAGTCCTTTGCTGAAATGCATTTAGAAATTATTTCCCTATTAATATTTTAAGCTTTGCTCATGGTTTTTTCCATGCAGAAATATGTTGTTTGTATATTCAGATGTATCCAGTTTTTTATGATTTTGGATTTGGTACTTTCCTTTAAACTGCACTTCTCCAAAATTGTTTTTCAAAATGTTTTATCTTACGTTTTGTAGTTTCATTTTTTTGCATTTGAATTTTCAACTTGTCTGGAATTTAAGTATAAATGACATAGGACTCCAGTGTCTTTCCCTCAGTGCTATATGTTGATAAAGCATCCTTTCCCTCACTCACTCAAAATGTCACATCTATAGCTCCATTTCTGCACTCTGTTCCATCGTTTTACTTGTTAATGTGCCAGTGCCCAAATATTTAAATTATTGTAATTTTTTAAATAACTGGGTTTACCTCCTCTCCCTTTCTATTAGTTTTCATGCTGCTGATAAAGACATACCCTAGACTGGGCAATTTATACAGGAAAGAGGTTTAATGGACTCACAGTTCCACATGGCTGGGGACGCCTCACAATCACAGCAGAAGGCAAGGAGGAGCAAGTCACATCTTACATGGATGGCAGCAGGCAAAGAGAATGAAAACCAAATGAAAGGGGAAACCCCTTTAAAATAATCAGATCTCGAAGTGAAACTTATGCACTATCGCAAGAAGAGTGTAGGGGAAACTGGCCCCATGATTCAATTATCTCCCACCGGGTCCCTCCCACAACACATAGGAATTATGGGAGCTATAATTCAAGATGAGATTTGGGTGAGGACACAGCCAAACCATATCACCCCTCCTTCCTTGTCCTCCTTATTCATTATTTATCTGGCTATTCTTCAACATTTATCTTTTCATTTTAACTCTAGAATCAGTTTGTATAGTTATAATCTTCAAATACACACATTTTTCCTTTTATTGGATACTTTTTCTTGTCTAGTTATTCAACCAGTAATTCCAGAGTAATGTTAAATAACAAAGGCACATACCAGAAATTTTAGTAATAAGCATCTGCCCAATACTTTATTGTCAACCAAGAGACTGAAAATTATTTTACATTTCTTTATTCTTCCTCTCCTATCCTCCTCAACAATTACGGAAGAGGCTTACCAGTCTTTGCAACCTTTACACAATTCCTTCCCAACTCTCAGTTTGTTCCTGCTACTTCACCAAGAAATGTTACACTCTTCCCATACACATGAACACCCAGGTCTACCCTCTTACCTTTGATGTCAGAGGCCACATCCTTTATCTGTGTTCTGAATTCCATACCTTAAGGCTTCATCTGAGACTTTGTTCCCTTCAGTCTATGAACATACTCAGTGCTTCACTTTAGATTGAATGGGTGTGTAGCCAGCCTTAGAACTGTTTTCTTTACACCTATTTTAATGGAATACGAGATTGAACTGAAATCTTGGAAATATGATTCCTTCTCATTTTTCCTTCTTAGGGCTTATGATTCCTAGATCTAAGGGTATGTGTCTTTTATTATTACTGGAAAATTCTCAGCTAGTATGTTTTCATATAGTGCCTCTTCCTTCAGTTTCTCTAATTTCTCTTTCTGGAATTCCAACTAGATACAAGTTGGAGCATTTTTTCTTCCCTCTATGTCTTTTAACCCCTCCAGGACCTTCTCCTTATCTCTGTTTGCTGAATTGTGGGTAATTTCCTCTGACCAGCCTTCTAGAATTTTCTCTTCAACTCTGTCCAACCTGTCATTTAACCTCTACCATTAAGTTTTGAATATCAATGGCTATATTTTTCATTGTTGGAAGTTTTTTGGGTTTTTTTTTTTTTAATTCAAACCAGTCTGGTATCTTTAATATTGTCTTCTTTTCTGGATTTTTTAGTTCCTTTCATGTTTGTGATTATCTTAAACACTTTGACTTTATGGTCTCCTTCTGATAAGAATATTATTTGAGGTTCTTAAATGCCAAATCCTGCTGGCTGTTTGGTCTGCTGGCCCTTGCTAATGATTGGAGGTAAGGATGAAGAAGAAATAGATTGTAATTTTTCATTGTAATCTCATCCATAGTAGGGTGTATTTTAGCCTGTGCAGAAATGTTCCATCTGCAAACATTTTTGCTGTGCTTCCACCAAGTAACCCAGAACAAATCACTTCTTTAAAATGTTAATTTTTGTTAATTTCTTGATTTGACATACCCAGAAAAATTAGGTATTATATACTTGAACCCTCAACCTGTGTTCAAGCAGACTTGTGATTGTAAATTTTCACAAGAGATTAAAGACATAGACGAGGTCGGCCAGGCATGGTGGCTCACGCCTGTAATCCCAGCACTTTGGGAGGCCGAAGCTCAGGAGTTCAAGAGCAGCCTGGACAAGATGGTGAAACCCCATCTCTATTAAAAATACAAAAATTAGCCGGGTATGGGTGGTGGGTGCCTGTAATCCCAGCTACTCGGAAGGCTGAGGCAGAGAATTGCTTGAACCCAGGAGGCGGAGGTTGCAGTGAGCCGAGATCATACCACTGAACTCCAGCCTGGGTGACAGAGCAAGACTCCATCTCAAAAAGAAGAAGAAGAAGAAGAAAAAAAACAGACCAGGTCCTGGATTTCTGTGTGTTTGGGGACAGAGGGCTGCAGTTTCAGCACCCTATTCTCAATAGGCCCAAGGTTTTCTTTATTAATTCTTTGTAGCCATTATAACAAAGCATCCTGATTACTGATACTGGCAAAACCAAACCAAAAGCAAACCACATTCAGCATCAGGTTGTTGTAAGTCCCCTCTGTTGTCTGTTTTCAAGGGGAAGAAGGTGGTCTTAGGGTATTGACCATATTTTTTTTTGAGAAATCAACAGTACATTTAAAAAAATATGTTCATACTTTATCCAGCATTATCTAAGTATTTTATAATGGAAGAGCTTATTAGTTATATAAACACCTATATTACCAATAACAGAAGACCTGGAAATACCACCATAGAGATTTCCAATTTATAAAAATACCAAGTGAAACACGTCTTAAATAGATTGTTAGTAATCTTGACATCAACTTCAAAAGATCAGAATTTATTTCTCAGAATTTTTTTTTTTTTTTTTTTTTTTTTTTGAGACAAAGTCTTGCTTCGTCACCTAGGCTGGAATGCAGTGGCAAGATCTCAGCTCGCCGCAACCTCTGCCTCCTGGGTTCAAGCGATTCTCCTGCCTCAGCCTCCCAAGTAGCTAGGATTACAGTCATGCGCCACCATGCCCAGCTAATTTTGTATTTTTAGTAGAGATGGGGTTTCTCCATGTTGGTCAGGCTGGTCTCGAACTCCCGACCTAAGGTGATCTGCCCGCTTCGGCCTCCCAAAGTGCTGGGATTACAGGTGTGAGCCACCGCGCCCAGCCTGATAACATTTTAAATTACTTTTCCAGAATATGTTGTCTTGGCTGGCCCCTCAGTGAGCACCTAATGGAACGTGTATCCCTGAATTTCATTTCCTTTGGCATTACAACCTCTGGTATGAAACTTTGTGATAAGAAATAAAGTTACATTCACACACAAATTTGACAGACTAGACCACTTTATTATAGCTTAATTGGCACATGGTTCACTGAAGATACACTTCACTTTTACATAGGCTTGTAAATAGAAAAATACATTGATGCACAAAAAATATAGTACTTCAATACCAAACTAAAATGATTTCCAAAAAGAATACAGGTTATTTCAATAATTAAAGGTGGCTCTTGTGTGTGCACTATATCATGTATACACTTAATTGTATGTTTAAGGCCAGTGGAATCTATAGCTAATTACTTGCTGGTTCTTGAAAACTGAAACATGCAAACATTCTTACGTTTAAAGACATTTAATGTGTTATTCTAACACAAATACACCATATAAAATATGCCCTGATATGTAGCTGTAAAATTATGTTGTACTCCACTGAAGTGTTATGGCAACTATAGAAGGCACTGCTGTGTGATTATGACCCTGCTCTTTTTTTTTTTTTTTTTTTTTTTTTTTTGAGATGGAGTCTCGCTCTGTCTCCCAGGCTGGAGTGCAGTGGCGCTATCTCAGCTCACTGCAACCTCCACCTCCCGGGTTCACGCCATTCTCCTACCTCAGCCTCCTGAGTAGCTGGGACTACAAGGCGCCCGCCACCATGCCTGGCTAATTTTTTTTATTATTATTTTATTTTTAGTAGAGACGGGGTATCACTGTGTGAGACAGGATGGTCTCGATCTCCTGACCTTGTGATCCGCCCACCTCGGCCTCCCAAAGTGCTGGGATTACAGGCGTGAGCCACGGCGCCTGGCCGACCCTGCTCTTGAAATGTCTAAATCTTTTCCTCACTAGCATATACAATTCAAATGCACAGGCCTCAGTGACTTCTTTGGAATTTAAAAGAAGCCTTCATTTCAAGGATAGAAATATGCAAAATTTTACCACCCATGGCTAAGTATGTTATGGGAGCAGTGGAAGGACAGTGGAAAAAAAAATAATTTTTCATTATACTTATATTTTTCCTTTTTTAAAAATAAATTTAGGGGGTACAAGTACAGTTTAGATACATGAATATATTGTGTAGTCGTAAAGTCTGGGCTTCTAGTGTAACCATCACCCAAATACACTTGTTTTTTTCTAATTACAGTTCTACCAAACATTTGCCACCACAAAATTTATTTTTATTCTTTATTTAAATTATAGTGAGTGATATTTCTTCCTAAATAGCCATTAAGATCTCTGGAAGTTTTGATCTACTTTATTCAAACCACTTTAATAAATAAGACTTTTCACCTAAATGAAATACCTTTGAATTTTATAAACAACTTCCATGAAACATATATTAAAACCACCTTAAATTTGGTATGAAGACACTTTGGCAATACAGCAGAATATATGATCTTGGCAAGATCCAGCAAGTACAGTAAATGCTCATGAGCTCTATGAAAAATATAGCTACAGAATACTTCATTTTTCTTTTATTGAACTACAGTACAAATATAACTGCTTCAATATGAACTTCTATCTTCCACCAAATAGCAAACAGGCATCTTATGTAATTAAAAACTAATTACTTCAATTCCACCAATGGAAAAGCAAAACAAGTCACAAATATCAACAATACAGAGCCTGCTGGTAAAGACAGAGATGAGTAATTTATAAGCTAATTAAGCTGCAGCCTGAGGATGCCAGATCAACATTATAAATATGAAGAAAAAGAAACTAAATATTTACTCATCACAAATAATTCGGCATAAGCACCAGCTGTGTTCAGATGTGGCCAGCACATGGGCCAAGTATAAATGTACAATCACAGTGAACTAAAGCCATAAAATCTAGTTTCCTGACCCTTCAATCAACCATTCAGAGCAATGGGAATATAGCAGGGAGCCAGAAGTCCCACTTTGGTTGCTCATAATACATTAAGCCACCCTGCCCCACCCCAATCCCTTTCCCACCAACAACAAAGTCACCGTGAACATACAATTGGTCAATCCAGTTTATCCAAGGTCTATAGATATGTCCATGATTTGTCTTATATTCATGTTAAATAGAATGCTTACATAAAATTAATACTCAAAGACATTGAGCTGATGTGCATGTATATCCTTATTTAACACTCAAGTGGCTTTAATGGGATTTTAGAATGTCACCTATGACATGAGGCTTTAAATCTGGACTGAAGACTGTGGCAGTTTTATAATTGCATGTAAGATCGTAAATGTAAGACTCTGGGCCTACCTACATTGAGGCAGGTGACAGTACCCTCATTCATTCTACATAATAAATACACTCTTCTGTGACTGCAAAATTCTAAATTCTTGAATGATTTACTATAATAGGCTAAGGCTTTATAAGGCACTTTTGGCTCTGAAATATTTCTCCTAACTCTCAGGCTAAATCTTAAAGAAATATTTCAAAGCTACAACAAATTTATTTTAAAACCAGATGCTTTATTGGTAGGTCTAATGGGGATAGTGAGAAGCAATTTGTACACAATGCCCATTAATCTCTCGCTGTGCCATGTATCAATCATAGAGAAGATCCCAGGCATGGGCCACCTCAACTACTATGTCACTTACTTGACTTCTCAACAGCCACATGCCCCTTTCTCCTTTTCTTCACTTAACTGATCCATAGAGGCATGACCATTTGATCGCACCACTCCTTCAGGAATCCAAGACTTGTCCACACACCGCTCCATTCGCTTCATTATCAGGTCCAGAAGCATCTCAATTGCTTGGCTTATGTTTGTCCCATTGGCAGCACTAGTTTCAAAGTAGGGGATTCTGGAAGACAGAGACAACTCAGGTAACAACGTGGAGGGAAAGGACAGTGACCTTTGCTCTTGATAATTCAAATTAGAGAATCGATAGAATACAACTATACAAGGTGACAAACATTTTACCACCCCAGAATACATTAAAAAGTGAAAAAGACAATAAAATACTCACACTGCATTTCTAGTAGATATGCAAAACTGGAAATTTTAGACTCTTCAAAATATCAATTTTCGGTTGGGCACAGTGGCTCACGCCTCCCAGCACTCTGAGTGCCCCCAGGCAACTTCGCAGGCATCGATCCTCCCACCTCAGCTTTCCCAGTAGTGGGGACCACAGGCGCACACCACCAGGCCCGGCTAATTACTGTATTTTTTTGTAGAGACAGGGTTTTACCATGTTGCCCAGGCTGGTTTCAACTCCTGAGCTCAAGCTGCCCACCTGCCTCGGCCTCCAAAGTGCTGGGACTATGGGTGTGAGCCGCTGCACCCGGCCTAGTTGTAAGAATTTAAAACTTGATTCTTGGTATGAAAGCTGTTTAAATTCCTCTATGTGAAAAGCAAAACTTGAGAACTGTTAGAAGAAAAATAAGAGACTGTCTTTTTGACATTAAGACAAGAAAGGATTTCTTAATATAGCCACAAAAGCTCAAACCACAGAGAAAAATTTCGATAACTTAACAATGTTAAAATTTAAAACTTTGGTGCCACAACATATATCATAAGCAAAGTTAAAAGATAAGCGACGGGCCAAAATACATGATATTTCATATAACTTACAAATGGGTTAACATCCAAAAAAATAATTCCTCAAATGAATTAAAGTAATAAACAAGATAATACGAAATAGACTAAGGATATGCACAGGAAATTCTAAGAAATTACATTTATGAAAAAACGTTCAACCTTACCCAAAATAAGGGAAATGCACATTAAAATAATGGTATATTAACTCACACCCATCAGATTGGCATACATATAAAAATTTCCCAATATCAAGTATTGCCAAGAAGAAGAAAAGAGGAACATGCATTTACTGCTGATGTAAGTATAAATTGTTATAACTACTTTGGAAAATAGGACGGTAATATCTGGTAAAACTGAAACATGCATGCACTATGACCCAACAACAGCCCTTCTGGGTATACACCTAAAGCGAAGCCAAGGCATGCTGATGGGCAGGAAGTGAGTTACAGGGATACCTGAGACATCAGCAGTCCCTCAGTCCTTAGGGCAACTGAGAAGGTCTTAGGGCAGCCAGAGTCCCTGAACCAGTCTCCTCCAACCTTGAGCAGCCTTATCTATTTATCCCGGTGAGCTGCACAAATATTATCATTTTCTGCAGGTGTCATGCTATGAAAAATATTGAGAAACCCTGTCCTGGAGCAGCACTATCCAACACAACTTCCCACAATGACAGGAACTTTCCATATCTGTGTCATCCAGTACAATAACTACTAGCCACATGTAGCTATTGAACACTTGAAATGTGGCTAATGCAACCAAAAACGTGACTTTTTTTTTTTTTTTTTTTTTGAGACAGGGTCTCATTCTGTCACCCAGACTGGAGTGCGGTGGTGCAATTTCAGCTCACTGCAACCTCTGCCTCCCAGGTTCAAGTGATTCTCGTGCCTCAGCCTCCCAAGTAGCTGGGACTACAGGCACATACCACCACTCCCAGCTAATTTTACCATATTGGCCAGGCTGGTCTCAAACTCCTGACCTGAAGTGATCTGTCTGCCTTCCCTCCCAAAGTTCTGAAATAACAAGCGTGAGCTACCACACCTGGCCAAAAAACCTGAACTTTTAATTTTAACTGAAATAACTACATGTGACTAGTGGCTATCATACTGGATAGCGTAGCCCTAGAGAAGCTCTCATATATGTACACATGGCATCGTCTAATGGAATAGATACTGCAGAACTATTTGTAATAGGGAAAAAATTAACCTAAATGTCCATCTATAAGTGCATGAATACTGATATTTTTGTACAATGAGTTATACAATGCTCAAACTGTATCAACTTGGCAAAAATTAAATGTTGAATTAAAAAAACAACTTGTATGATACAAGGTCATTTGTGTAAAGAACACAAAATAATTACACATCATTATAAAACCATCTATGTAGTAAAAGTGTAACTCCTTGGACTAGAAATATATAATTTTGACTGCTTTTAACTAAAAGTAACAGAAAATTGTGGCTCAAATTGGCATGAATCACAAGTAGGAATTTATTGTCATGCATAATGAACACAGACCTAGAGTTTCCAGTGTTAACTCGGTTACCGAACAGTAGAAACAAAGAACCTAGATGCATCTCTTCCTTCTGTTCTGCCATCCTCCACGTGTCACCTTTGTCCACAGTCTGACTCCCTTCATGACCCCAGAAGTTAAAACATTCCAGGCATCACATCTCAACACACCAAAGCTCCAAGGAAAAAGGGACTCTCTTCCTCTGTGTGCCTCCCTCAGGAAAGAGGAAATCTTTCCCAGAAGTCCCTGGCAGACTTTCCCTCATGTCTCATTGGTCAAAACTGTATCACATGCCAATGCCTAAACCAAACTCTGGCGAGAGGAACGGTACACCCCCATCACTGGCTTAAACCAATCAGTCTGCCTGGACTGGGGACTGGCACCTGCCTCTCTTAAGTAGGACGTCCTCTAGAAGCAGAGTAGATAGCTAAAGGAAATTGGGATTCTATAAAGAAAGGCATGAATATTGTCTAGGCAACCAACAACATCTGCTATAGGAAGTAAATATAGTGTGGTTCCCTCTGAGGAGGTAGGAAGGAGAATGGAATCAGCAAGGAATTTTATAAGGAGCTTCAATTGTATCTGTAAGAAAACTTTATTTTTTATTATGCATAATATCGTTTCAGAGTCAATATGATCATTTAATACATTGATATAACTTGTAAAGATGAGTATACTTGGGGTAGCCATAATCTTAAATATTTGTCTTTTCACATAGAACGATTTAAATTTTTCTCTCCTAGCTATTTCAAGATGTACAATAGATCGTTGTAAACTATAGTCACCCGACTGATCCATCTAACAGTACATCTTATTTCTTCTGTCAAACCATATATTTGTACCTATTAATCAAGCTCTCTTCATCTTCCACTCCCTCCTACCCTTCCTGGCCTCTGGTATTCACCAATCTACTCTCTATCTTCATACGATCCACCTTCGTAGCTCCCACATATAAGGAAGAACATGCAACATTTTTCTTTCTGTGTTTGGCTATTTCACTTAACATAAGGATCTACAGTTCCATCCCAGCTGCTGCAAATGACAGGATTTCATTCTTTTTATGGTGGAATAATATTCCGTTATATATATAAACCATATTTTATTTATCCATTCATCCATTGATGGGTACTTAGATTGATTGTGTATCTTAGCTATTGTGGATAGTGCTGCAATAAACATGGGAGTACAGATAGCAAACATCTTTTTGATATATCTATCTATATATATCTTTTGGAGATACATATATATCTCCAAAAGTAAATAAAGCTTACATAAAACTTATGAGAAAACTTCCACTAATATATATACACACATATATACACATATACACATACACATGTATATATACATACACATATATATACATATATATACATGCACATATGTATTAGTGGAATTGCTGGATTACATGGTAGTTCTATTTTTAGTTTTTTTTAAAAAAACATGCATACTGTTCTCCATAGTGCTTATACTAATTTACTTTCCCACCAACGATGTACAAGGGTTCACCCTTTTCTGCCTCCTCACCAGCATCCACTGTTGCCTGTATTTGGGTTTTTTTTTTTTTTTTTTTTGGCAGGGGTGGGGATTACTGCCTATATTTTGGACAAAAGTCATATTAACTGGATGAGATGTTATCTCATTGGGGGCGGGATTACTGCCTACATTTTGGATAAAAGTCATATTAACTGGATGAGATGTTACCTCATTGTAGTTTTGATTTGCCTTTCTCTGAGTAGTGATGTTGAGCATTTTTTCATGCACCTGATTGCCATTTGCAGATCTTCTTTTGAGAAATGTCTATTCAGATCTTTTGCCTATTTTTAAAACAGATTATTGGTTTTTGCTATTGAGTTATTTGAGCTCCTTTTATATTCTGGTTATTAATCCCTCATCAGATGGGTAGTTTGCAAGTATTTTCTCCCATTCTGTAAGCTGTGTCTTCATTTTGTTGTTTCCTTTGCTATGCAGAAGCCTTTTAGCTTGATATAAATCCCATGTGTCTAGTCTTGTGTTGGTTGCCTGTGTTTTGTGGTCTTATACAAAAAGTTCTTGTCCAGACCAATGACCTGGAGTGTTTCCCAAATGTTTTCTTCCAGTAGTTTCATAGTTTCAAGTTTGATATTTAAGTTTTTAATGCATTTTGAGTTGATTTTATATATGGTGAGAGGGGTCTAGTTACATTGTTCTGCATGTGGATATCTAGTTTTCCCAGCATCATTTATTGAAGAGAATGTCCTTTCTCCATTGTTCTTGGCACTTTTGTCCAAGATGAGTTGTCTGTAAAGGTATGGATTTATATCCGGGTTCTCTGTTCTGTTCCATTGGTCTATGTGTCTGTTTTATGCCAGTACCTGATTTGGTTACTATAGCTTTGTTGTAAACTTTGAAGTCAAGTAGTATGATATCTCCAGCTTTGTGCTTTTTTCTTCAGGATTGTTTCGGTTATTGAGGGTCTTTTGTGATTCCATATAAATTTTAGGATTTTTTTTCAATATTTGTGAAGATATTATTGGTATTTTGATAGGGATTGCATTGAGTCAGTAAATGGCTTTGGGAAGTGTTATTTTAACAATGTTAATTATTCCAGTCCATAAGCATAGAGTATTTTTCCATTTTTGGTGTCCTCTTCCATTTCTCTCATCTGTTTTTATAGTTTTTTTTAATAGTTTTCCTTGTACAGATGCTTCACTTCTTTGGTTAAATTGATTTCTAGGTATTTTACATTCTTTGTAGCTATTGTAAATGAGATTGTTTTCTTGGTTTCTTTCTCAGATTGTTCCCTGTTGGTGTATATAAATGCTAATGATTTCTGTATGTTGATTTTGTATCCTACAACTTTACTGAATTCGTTGATCAGTTCTGTTGTTGTTGGGTTTTTTTTGTTTTTTGGTTTTTTTTTAGTGTAATCTTTAGGTTAGAAAAACATTCTTAAAGCAGGCCTGTGGCAAGGAAGGCCCAGAAAAGTTAAGCGGTCTGATCAACGTCATTCAGCTAATAAATGACAGAGAAGCAAGCAGGTTCTTCCTGTTTTCCTATACAGCTCCTCATATACTATACTACATCTTGTAAAACAAAATAGGAAATGTCTTCTCAGTGTTTAGTTCATAGATTACTGATTTCCAAAACTATTAACTAGAAGAAAAAAAATTGGGTGAATTCAAATTTTGCAACATACTATTTTATTAAATGAGTTTTCTGGACTACAACTTTTTTTTTTTTTTTTTTTTTTTAGCTTTTCCCCCTTTTTTGCTTCAGGGATTTCTTGC
The DNA here is from genome assembly GCF_043159975.1 of Macaca nemestrina. Taxonomy (NCBI): domain Eukaryota; kingdom Metazoa; phylum Chordata; class Mammalia; order Primates; family Cercopithecidae; genus Macaca; species Macaca nemestrina. Next base: position 146,925,499 of record NC_092131.1, on the reverse strand, counting down.
ATATTCTCTTCAGAGTGTTCTGGTTTGCCTGAATTGAAACAAGCTGATCTATATGAGTCATTTAAAATTGAAGAAAATAATAACAAAAATTATTTCTTGAGCTACCCAGTACTATGTGTCTTACATGCATGATTCACTAAATATAACCCCTACTATATTCAGGAACACAGTATTCCCATTTCACAAATAATTAAGGCTGAGAAAGATGAAAGGAACTTGCCCAATTCACAATGCTACAAAGTAGTGGAGTTAGGATATGGGTCCACAGCTAATTCCAATGCAGCCAGTTTAACCATAGGTTCTACTGGTTCCAAACTAGTATGAGGGCTTTGAAAATAAATAAATCTTATGCACCACACAAGAAAAAAACGCTGGCTTTGGGGAGTAATCAGAGGTCACTGGCCACGTTTATCAAAGGCTTTGCCACTTACCAACTCCAGACTATATTTCTGGACCATACACTTGAAGACATTCTGAATTTTACAGCATCAAGATCCTCAAGAGCATCAAATCTGTTTTTTTTTTTTTTTTTTTTTTGAGAGAGTCTCACTCTGTTGCCCAGGCTGGAATGCAGTGGCATCATCTTGGCTCACTGCAAGCTCCGCCTCCCGGGTTCAGACCATTCTCCTGCCTCTGTCTCCCGAGTAGCTGGGACTACAGGCGCCTGCCACCATGCCTGGCTAATTTTTTGTAATTTTAGTAGAGACGGGGTTTCACCATGTTAGCCAGGATGGTCTTGATCTGCTGACCTCGTGATCTACCCGCTTCGGCCTCCCAAAGTGCTGGGATTACAGGTGTAAGCCACCGTGCCCGGCCCATCAAATCTTAAGTATACATTTGTTTTGTTATCCAGAGACCTGTGGTACAGGGGTAATTTTTAAATAACTCCCAAAGCATTGCTTCAAAACTGTATGGCTGTTTTTCACATAATCTTGAGAAATCAGTCTTCTTGTCGAAGTCATCCTTTATACATTTGAGATGGTCTCTGCAACAGGATTAATCACCTGAAAAATTCATCTTGCTTTTCAATAAAGCCATGAAAGTCGTGATAACATTGTATTTCCTTCAACCGTTGACTTCATTGCGACCATTTGTGAGGAATCTAACCAAAATGCTCTTGGATATCAAAACAACAAAGCAAAGTTATTTTATCATCTCAGGGAGTCCTGCAGTTGAATTCAGTAAAGTATTTCTTAAATTTATTAGAACTTTAAAGTCCTCCACGATTACTTTTCTTAAAGAGTGTTTTTGTTTTTCTGTATTCTCACAGCATGTTAACAACTACGTCAGTGACTCTGATTACAATTTACTTTACTCTTTTATTCTTTCTTGGCCAGTAACAGCTTCTATATGAGAGCTTGGTAAAGTTTTCTTTTTTAAATTCTTAATGCTTTTACAGATCTTTTCAGAACTCTTTCAATTCTGACGTTTCTAAGAAGCATATTTAGATTAGGGGTTCCCAATCCCCAGGCCACAGACTGGTACCAATCCATGGCCTGTTAGGAACCAGGCTACACAGCAGGAGGTAAGCAGGGGGCCAGCGAGCAAGCAAAGTTTCCTCTGTATTTACAGCTGCTCGCCATCACTCGCATTACCTGAGCTCTGTCTCCTGTCAAATTAGCAGCATCATTAGATTCTCATAGGAGCACAAGCCATATTGTGAACTGTACATGTGAAGGATCTAGGTTGCACTCTCCTATGGGAATCTAATGCCTGATGATCTGTCACTGTCTCCTATCACCCCCAGATGGGACTGTCCAGCTGCAGGAAAACAAGCTCAGAGCTCCCACTGATTCTACATTATGGTGAGCCGTCTAATTATTATATGCTATAATGTAATAATAATAGAAATAAAGTGCACAATAAATGTATTATGTTTGAATCATTCCAAAACCACCCTCACCTCCACTGGTCCATGGAAAGATTGTCTTCCACGAAACCGGTTCCCGGTGCCAAAAAGGTTGGGGACCACTGATTTAGAGGATATACGTGTAGGGACATAAGGCTATTTTTCCATTATGATTCCTCAGTAATGCTGTCTTATTATTTGATAACTTCCTCCAGGAGGTGATAAGGCCGTGCAACTGAAACTCTGCAATTCTCTGTTTTAGCACAGCTATTAAAAACTGGTTCAGAAACTATCACCTCATTTGAGTGTTTATCCACCCACCTGTGAGTTCTGCAAGGCAGAGTTGCTCCACTAACTCTACCACGCTCATCTTCTGTCATCCTTTTATTTGCTGACTCTAAAATATCTTAATCAGAAAAAAAGTTTGTTGGGAAAAATGACATGGTCTTAGCAGTTTTTAAACTTCCTGCTTGCCTCTTAGTTACTGTCAATCTTTTTTCCTCCATCTTCATCTATCGCCTTGCCCACAAAATGAAGATAATGCATCTCTGTCCCCCGCTAGTCACATGTAATATTGGATTAACAACTTGAAGAGGCAATCCTTTGTGACTGGAGTCAATATGTGTTTATTTATCAAGAATCTATAATATTATTGAGCTAAAATCCTAGGGATAGTTTGTGATGCCATTGCTACAAGAATAGAATTTTAGAACAAGATTTTTCAAAATGTAAATAGTTACATTTTCTTCATTATGATCTTTCTCAGTTATAGCCATTAAAAATCAGTTAATGTCCACAGAACATTTCTTATACTTAAGGAGAGGGCTTGACCATTCTATCACTTTTCAGAAATACATTACATGAAAAAGCAGTTGAAAAACTCAGATCTCCCCCAACAGAATAAATTGGAAATATTTTTAAAAGTAGTTGAACCGTAAACTTTTTTAAAATACTAAATCACAATAACGTATACTTCATTTTAAAAATTCTCTCAAAATCAGTTATAAATATCTTTCCAACTCCAGAGTCTCCAGCCTCATTTGATTCCTTAATTTTCCTCCACGGCTCCTAAAAATTACCTCACCATCATTTTTGAGGAATAAATGAGAAAACATAGTTGAAAGTACTTTGAAAACTATAAAACCTATTCATGGAAGTTATCGACAGCATGAATCAATGGTTAAGAGTTATAACCTCAGGCCGGGCATGGTGGCTCATGCCTGTAATCCCAGCACTTTGGGAGGCTGAGGCAGGTGGATCACCTGAGGTCAGGAGTTCAAGACCAGAAAGCCCGTCTCTACTAAAAATACAAAAATTAGCCAGGCATGGTGGAGGCCTGTAATCCCAGCTACTCAGGAGACTGAGGCAGGAGAATCACTTTAATCTAGGAGGCGGAGGTTGCAGCGAGCCGAGATTGCGCCACTGCACTCCAGCCTGGGCAACAGAGGGAGACTCCGTCTCAAGGAAAAAAAAAAAAAAAAAAAAAAAAAAGTCATAACCTCTGGAGTCATGCTGCCTGGATTCAAATCCTAGTACTACATCTGACCGACTGTGATTCTGACAAAAGCTTAACCTCTGTGCCTCCGCTGCTTCATCTGTAATACCAAACAACATCAGTGTCTTCTTGTAAGGATTAAATGAGTTAATATTTAAAGCACTTAACATCAGAACCTGACACATAGTACAAACAATAAATGTTTCCTATTTACAACACAGAATTGGGTTAGGTGATAAAAGCTTATTTGTAATTATGTTGTTTAAAACTCAGAACACAGCCAGGCACAGTGGCTCATACCTGTAAAACCCGGCACTTTGAGAGGCTGAGGCAGGTGGATCACCTGAGGTCAGGAGTTAGAGATTAGCCTGGCCAACATGGTGAAACCCCATCTCTACTAAAAATACAAAAATTAGGTGGGCATGGTGGCATGTGCCTGTAGTCCCAGCTACTAGGGAGGCTGAGACACGAGGATCTCTTGAACGCGGGAGGCAGAGGTTGCAGTGAGCTGAGATGGTGCCACTGCACTCCAGCCTGAACAACAGAGGGAGACTCTGTCTCAGAAAAGAAAAACAAAAACTCAGAATACATCATCCCAAAAATGCAATGTCACTAGCAACATGGTAAACATTAAATTCTCAGTCTGTGTGTTGTGTGAAATAAAAATAAAAATAAATTTGCAGACTAACCAACAAACATTGGTTTAATCCACAATGTAGTTGATCTATAAAATCCACAATACTGCTCTAATTCTGGTACCTGGGACCATGCCTCCCTACATCAGAGATGCTGCACTCAGACCCGTCCTGGCCAAAGTGCTTCATGCCCCAAAGCATTTGCCTCCCTCACTCCTCATCAAACTCCTCACTTCCCAAGCAATCTTCATTAAATGCTGGAAGAAAATGGATCTTACTCTACTGATTAATACTGAGGTCTAAATGACTGATGCTTCTAGCAGAGCTGTGAGCTACTGTCCACTGTTTATTAACTTAAGCAAATATTTAATTGGTATAATTTCAAGGTATAAGAGTTCTAACTTTTCAAGTTACTCATGCTAAAAGATGCACAATATTAACAAGACATAGTTTAGACTTGTAACTCCAAATTCAAGTAACAAACTTCTTTCAATTAAAAGTATTATTTTCTTGCCATTTGTAAACCTCTAGGTCATGGGACCACGAGTCAGGTTAACAACTTTAAAATCTTTAGAGTAATCATTCAGAGTTTTCTGAGCAATTTGAGGCAGTAAGATTTTCATTTCTACAGGAATAAGTGAATAGAGTTCACTCCACTCTCAGCACTGTGCCAGAGTAGTATTGAGCTACAATCTCATCTAGCAAACTAGATGAGAGCCATAGAAAAGACCCTGAATTAAGACTTTCTTTCCACAAGAAAATCATGTTCCAGGCTGGACGCGGTGGCTCACCTGTAATCCCAGCACTTTGGGAGGCCGAGATGGGTGGATCACTTGAGGCCAAAAGTTCAAGATCAACCTGGCTGACATGGTGAAACCCCATCTTTACTAAAAAAGAATACATAAAAATTAGCTGGGCATGGTGGTCCTCATCTGTAGCCCCAGCTACTCAGGAGGCTGAGGCAAGAGAATCGCTCGAACCTGGGACGCAGAGGTTAGAGTGAGCCGAGATCGTGCCACTGCACTCCAGCTGGGTGACAGTGCTAGACTCCAACTCAAAAAAAAAAAAAAAAATCAAGAGAATGTATTGTCCCCATTTTAACCATAGAAAGAGTGCTATTGTTCCTTCTCTCCACATGGTGGTGCTAATGTAGCACCACCATGGAGCCCTACTGCGAAAGCCAAAAAAATTCAGTGCTGCTAATCGTATTATCAGTCTGTAAGCGGCCACTTAAAGGCCATTTGGAGTACATGCAGACCATCAATTATAATGCATTTTCCAAAACTAGATTAATCATAAATTTTTAAATAAAAAATTTAAGTAAACAGATTCAAATCATTGAGAGGGGCATGAGCATTTGCAGTTTTTCATCAAGATCTTGCTTGTGGCGTAGGTCAGCATTCTGATTTCTTTTCCATTATTTATTCTCACAAAACTAGAAGATCCTAAATCTCAGTCAGAGGTTGCCAGGAATGACAGCAAGTAGGTTTGGTGGTCAAATGGCTCTAGATATTTGGCTCCCATGCGGATCTAGAAATTATGAAGAAATGTCTCACTGAAGTGAGAAGTGAGTTTCACACTACTTTTCATAGCCTGTTGGATGCTAATTGAACAACATTTCCAGGAAATAGCTGGTGTGCTGACTGTTTGAACCTGGGAGATTGTGGCAAATGAAATCCAGATCCTCTACTGAGTTAAATGGAGCTCTGCAAATTAGTCTTTTATGTTTGATTATGGCTTATTTGTGTACTTTTTGAACATGCCCAATGCTACAACACTAAGTTATTTCTCAAATCAAGAAAAGATGTAATCAAGTTTGTAAAGAATTAAACTATTAGAGATCAAGCTATTTGTACCACATTTCATCTAGTTCAAACTAAGGAAGACACGGAGCATGCTGTTGAACTAAGCTACTTGAAATCCCTGAAACGATCCATACTGATATTATTAATGTTGTAAATAAATATTTTTAATTCCTCTTTCATTCCAGAAACTCTTGAGCATCTTCCTCAGCAATAACCAGCAGCCTTCAGTAGGGAGAACAACATCTTAAATTTGCTGCCCTTTTCTTTGCACAGCACACAAAATATGTACATTCAGTTGTCATTCTTAGTTCATATTCTTTTTTTCTTTTTTTTTTTTAAGAGACGGAGTCTCACTCTGTTGCCCAGGCTGGAGTGCAATGGTGCGATCTCGACTCACTGCAATCTCTGCCTCCTGGGTTCAAATTATTCTTCCGCCTCAGCCTCCCAAGTAGCTGGGATTACAGGCACCCTCCATCATGCCCAGCTAATTTTTATATTTTTGTAGAGAAGGGGTTTCACCATGTTGGCCAGGCTGGTCTCGAACTCCTGAGTTCAGGTGATCCACCCACCTCTGCCTCCCAAAGTGCTGGGATTACAGGCATGAGCCACCATGCCTGGCTTTAGATCATATTCACATTTTTCTCTATTTTCCTCAACCCTGAATCAAGAACAAAGGCTTATTATACCACCAACCATCCTCTGTGACTAAAGTGTGGACAGACATTTCAATGCAATCACATTTAGTCACAGAGTGAAGCCCTTGTCTGCTCACTTGTGGTTGGTGCTCCTTCACTACCAATGCCACAGTCCCTTCCCAGCCTACATCATAAGGGATGTAATTAACTGGGAGAGAAAAAAATCTTCCTCTCTTTAGCATGGATTTTCCAATGAGAAGTCATTGAGCATATTTCACTCATTCATGCATGGCACAAGTAGACAACTGGTTCATATCCTGTACCAGATTGACTTTGTCCAAAGAAAATATCGCTAGCATGCTCACCTGTCAAGCAAAATATCTGCTAGCGTGCGTATGTGATAGGAACTCAAAGCGTTGTCTTGAACCAGCAGCAGCAACATCTGGAAACTGATCATCAGTGTAAATTTCTGGGCTCCAACCCAGACCTACTGAATCAGAAACTGTGGGGGCCAGTGTTCAGGTGACTGATTCGGATGCACACTGAAGCTTGAGATCGAATAGTACCTTCTAAAAGAGGAATGTTGCCAATATTTCATTCTGCTTTCTCTTCTATTTGTCACTGACTTCGTAGCTATCTTTTTAGAGTGTTTCAGGAACCATGTGAACTGTAATCATTTGGCTGGCAGGAGTGCAAGTTTGAACAACTTTGTTTTGTTCTCTTCTCTAACTTCATTGACAATATCACTCAATATAATACATTAGAAACCATTATGTCGCATTTGTTCCAGGAAAATTCAATTGTTTTACCATAGAGATCACTTTGATTTGTTACGAAGTGACCTGAGAGCTTCATATTACAATTTAACCAAGTTTCACAGCAAAAACAAAACAAACAAACAACAACAACAAAAAAAAAAAACATGGAAAATTAGGGGTAGACTCAGGTCACAAATTTTTTTTTCTGATATTCATTATCGTGCATACAATTTGCCCTTTACATTTTTGTCTGTTGTAGGAAGTCCTCATTCTCAAATTTACTTGTCCCAGCACACACAGATTAATATTCCATACTCGTACTGCAGTGTTCTTCATTAGGCTTACAAAGTTCTTCTGAGACATGGTTTTTGATTCTTTGAATGCATGTGTATTCCAGAGAACCACTTGTAAACCAATGATCTGGGGGTTTTTTTAGTTTGTTTATTTTTGTTTGTTTTTTAAGACCAAGTTTTGCTCTTGTTGCCCAGGCTGGAGTGCAATGGTGCGATCTTGACTCACTGCAACCTCTGCCTCATCAGGGTTCCAGCGATTCTCCTGCCTCAGCCTCCTGAGTAGCTGGGATTACAGGTGCCTGCCACCACACCCAGCTAATTTTGTGTATTTTTAGTAGAGATGGGATTTCACCATGTTGGCCAGGCTGGTCTAGAACTCCTGAACTCAGGTGATCCACCTGCCTTGGCCTCACAAAGTGCTGGCATTGCAGACGTGAGCCACCACACCTGGCCCCAATGATCTGTTTTTATGAATTGAGAATGGAAGACAGCAAAATAGTAACAAAATATAATATAAATTTATCAAACAACATACAAATTATATGAAGACATGCCATAAACTTTATCCTGTTTTCTGACTGTCAGCACATGGTTAAACTGAACAACATAGTCCTTTAGTGCATGTGCAACCAATGTAAATGTTATAAGAATAATAATTATTTTCACAGGTGTTTTGTTTCAAAGTTATATGCCATATTTGTGAAATGCATGTGAACCAAATTGTTCCATCGTATTTTCCTCTGAAAATGTCAAACAGCCTACCGAACTACATGTTATACTTTCTGTATATCTTAAGGGACTCTGTTTCCAGCCCTTTTCTTTCTTCAAGAGTTTCAATCATTATCTGCTAAATCACCTTTTCTCATTTTAATCCAATTCAAAAACTATAGATTGAGCTTCTCTCTATGAAATACTCCATAACCATGGTGACCTGGGCACAGGTCATCCCTCACATACCCCATATGACAGAAGGCAAGGTTAGGTTCTGTGATACCAGACAGGCTGTGGAATCCTAAGAACCAGGCACAGGAAACAAGCAAAGGGCTGAAAAAGCCCACAGGGACAAGAAGTCAAGCCTGACCCTCCCCCAGTACTTGAGAATATACTTGAATGTGCTTGTTTGATCTAGTTAACTCCTCTAACTGCCTTTTTCCTTTTTTTTTTTTTTTTTTTTGCATTTACTGACATACTCTCAAAAGAATGCTCTAGATCCATGGTTTCCATTGCTTCATCACTTACATCCTCCTTACCCATTGCAACACACCTCACAGCTTCAACACTTCAGTATTCTCTGTGGTAATTTGATCTCTCCCTGTTTCTTTTCTACTGCATTACATGAGTGCCTCTCAGGGGAGCAGGGGGGCATTTCAGAATGGCCGGTAAGGCTCTGTCAACCTCCACCTCAGAATCACCTAAGTCACGGGTTCTCAACCATTGCACATGAAGATCACGTGGGGAGCTTTTAAAAGATACCAATGCCCACGCTTTGTAATAAGTCAATTTGGCTAGGCTAAACAACATTTCCCAGAATTCCCTTTCTGGTTAGGGTAGGCCACAAAAGAGATTTGGGGGCAATTTTGGGGGTGGGAAGTGAAGCAACATCCATTTCATAGCCCTCATACATTGTCGCTTATCTGCTGACTCATCTTGTTGGCATAAACCTGCAACTAGACCTGCACCTGGGCCAGGTGAATGTTGTTAGCCCTCTGACAAAGGGCCCCAGTTTCTGCAGGACACCCACACCAGCCAGGTCAGAGGCAACAGGAAGTGACATCGGTTTTAGTCCCTCACCATAGGCACCAGCTGGTTCTCACTTTTTCCATCTATCCCCCACTTTACATTCTTCTTCCCTTCCTGTCTGCCTGTCCTGTCCTTCAAACTTCAGCATCAGACACAAAGACAACACCTTACAGAGACTACTTACCCAGCTCCCACAATTGCATATGCTCAAATTCCTGTAACAGAGCCCTTCATGTATAGGTACGCTTCTTCAGTTGAACCCTGCCCGAGAAACTCCTCCAGACCAATTATGTCTGATGATCAGAGGTGAAGCCCAGACATGAGCATGGGTTAAAAGTTCTCTGGATGTTTCTAACATGGTTAAACACCGTCTGCCCTGGGGTAAAAACCTCTACATGCAATTGCAAATCCTTGCCAGAGTAAGCCTATAGTGGAGGGGAGTCCTTCAGCTGAGCCAGACTTGAAAAAAACCTAAAATCCTGCCCTACTCTATGTGTTTTTCCTGATTTATTCTTCCTTTTCCTTTTTCACAAAGCTAGCCTCTGCCCACCTCACAGACCACTGCAATCTATCAATCTCTAGTCTTTCCTCTCTCTCCACCTATATAGCCTCTAGACTGATCTGGAAATGTAAACATAACATCCCTCCATGCTCAAAGGCTTTCAGCAACTCCCTGTCCCCCAGGGATCAAATCTAATCTCCTTACCTGGTATTTAAACCTCTCTGGAGTCTGGCTTCTTCCTACCCGGCCAACCTATCCTCCCCGTCCCTTCGCAGTAGAAACCCTACCAGCTTTCTGAACCTCTATCAACCAAAGAGAGAATAAAGAAGATCACACAATAAAAAGGGAAAGGTTTTTCCTTGGCCTCCTTGGATTCTGCCAACCACCAAGGCCACAAGCTGGGTAACATCCCCCACGCCATCTACGCCATCTCTATTTCCCTCCCCTCCCTTCTCAACACACTTGCTTCCTTCCTCTTTTAATGCTAGTAAGGGTTTGAATTTACATATGGGTTCTCATTGTATGAGAGGTAGAAAGAAAGTAAAGTACAAATTCCTTTTAGAGGCACCCTTAACACTAATACTTTAATAAGCAGCAGCTGACCACTTATTTCATGTCCAATTCATGCTGCTGCTGCAGCTATGATCCTATTCCCAGAACTCAAGGAGAACGACAGTATTTTGCCGACCCTCCACCACAAGACCATAGACTAAGCCGAAGGAGATCTCACACTCCTCTCCCAGCATAGAAATTTCAAAACCAGCACCTAGTCTGCAATAACCAATAAGATCTTCTTATATGCTAGCGTTCTCTATAATAGTATATAAAGTGGCTTTGAAATTTCCTTGCTGAGGCTGGGTGTGGTGGCTCATGCCTGTAATCCCAGCACTTTTGGAGGCTGAGGCAGGTGGATTACAAGGTCAGGAGTTCAAAACCAGCCTGGCCAATATGGTGAAACCCCGTCTCTACTAAAAATACAAAAATTAGCCAGGTGTGGTGGTGGACTCCCATAGTCCCAGCTACTTTGGAGGCTGAGGTAGGAGAATCGCTTGAACCCGGGAGGTAGAGGTTGCAGTGAGCTGAGATTATGCCACTGCACTCCAGCCTAGGCAACAGAGTGAGACTCTGCCTCAAAAAAAAAAGAAAAGAAAGGAAAAGAAAAATGAAATTTCCTTGCTTAACATGGAGGATTTCTTTACCCCAGGAGTCTCCTATTTGCATCTTGGAAAGAAGAACTTACACTCTTAAGGCGTCTCTGAGACAACTCAAAGTTGTCTCTCTGCAAATGCCAAGAGCTTGAGAAAATGGGACCAAAGCACTGAAGGAAGCCCTTGCCACATGCATTTTCAAAGGATCCTACTATCACATAATATAAAAAGGAAACATTCAACATGCCCCAAGGCCTACGGCTGAGGTTTTGCTTTAATTTCCCACTTTTGTCTTTTTCATTACCATTCTCCTGCTAATGTTTATATCGAAAATGCTTTCTCTAGACTTCTCCACAAAAATACTCACCCATATTTCTCTGCGAGTGCTACGGCTTCCTCTTCTTTCACTGCTCTCTGGTCCTCCAGATCACTCTTGTTTCCACATAGCACAATATCTGGGTTTTCACAATATGCATGCATCTGTAGCTGGCCTATTAATATAGGAAAGTTTATTATATACGTAAATAATAATGTAAGTGTATGATCAATGAACAAAACACGCAAAAGTGCTTTGAAGACTGTAATGTATGTATAGATATTGGGAATTGATATAATGCTTTCAAAGCATCAATAATCTTATCTGTAAAGCTGAATAGTTGGGGCAGAAATATAAAACCATTCTTAAGCACATACCCCAGTTTATTGACATCAGAGAGTTGATAAGAGAATGTGCTACCTCTCAAGTGTGAGGGCCTACATGTGCACACACACATGTGCACACACACATACAAAACACCCTTTTTTATGATGGCTATTTGAAAAGAAACTTGGAGGAGTTCCTAGGGTTTATTGCTAATCTTAAAACTGTTTTTATGTGTCTTTTTCTCCATAGCAATGACATTTCTAAAAGAATTGTTTTTCTCCAAACTAATCTATTTCTATCCAAAATGTTTTTCATGTTTCTATTATCCTAAGGCAGAATCAATTCATTTAAAACAAACAAGATACAGGCTTCAATGAGAAGAAAAGACCCAGAATGAACAGTAAATGATTCTGTCACCAAAACCAAGTGGAAGCAGAGGACTGTAATTCTTCTTCCACAGCATTTATTTCACCTGAAAACCTGCAAATAGGCACAATTATAAAAAGCAATTGACTCAAACCAAAGAGCTTCACTAAGCTAAATAGTTTAATCTTTCAAAGCAGGAAAATAACACCTCATTTCTTATTCATCAACCCCAGAATAAAATTAAGGCCTAAACTTTCACAGTAAGTCATACTTCAAAGTTTATGGCCTAATTTATTTTTTCATCATGGTTAACCAGAAAAGTGTGGACATTTTAGTTCCTCATTATGAAGTCGTGTTCATTATATCTTATCATGAGAAAGTCAAGGAGGTAGGTGTTTACTGAGCATTAGCACAGGCTTGATACTCTGCGTGGAATTTCACAACAGTTCTTTGCCCTCATGGGGCAACTGGGGTAATAAGACCTACAGAGGAGAGACTAAACTGTGTACCATTTCATGAAAAGCCATGCCCTTTCTTTCCTCCAGGTTGTTACACATGCTGTTCCCACATCGTTGAATACTTAACCACAACCTTCCTTCAAGACTTGCTTCATGGTTACCTCATTATCTTTCTGGTCTCCAGAGTGGTTCTGTGCTCTGTTAATGCCTTATAAGGTGTTATAGGGTCCAGGCCCAGTGTGATGGCTATGGGCAAGGACTCAGAATCCAGTGTACCTAGGGTTGAATCCTGGCTCTGCCATTTACTAGCTGTGTGACCCTGATGAAGCTCTTTGACTGCCTCAATTTCCCCATCTGTAAATGGTGATAATGATACTACTTACTTTATACAGTCAAGGTAAGGATTAAAATGAATTAATCCAGCAATTCTGCAGGTAAAGACTGTGAGCCACCAGCCTTAGCATAACCTAAGAATTTGTTGACATGCCAAGTCTCAGGTCCCACCCCAGCTCTACTGAATCAGGAATGCTGGAAATGGGGCTAGAAATCTGTGTTTTAAAAAGTCCGCCAGGTGACTGAGATGCACATTCACATTTGAGAACTACCAAGTTAATATATTAAAGCATTTAGAAGAGCATGTAAGTATCACCAGGAATTCTGGTTAACAGTATTTATTTTGGGCAGTCTAGGAAGCATGATTATTGGTGATCTCTTCTTTTTGTCTCATTTTTCCTAATTTTTCTACTAAGATTGTGCTTATCTAAAAAGTGAATTAATCAGTTATTTTAAAAACTTCACTAAGAAAAAAGTCACCTACATAAATAACTACCATCTGGCACTGGACGTGATAAGGATCCTATAAACAGTATAAAAGGTAACAGGGGTTAAGAAGAGGGAAAAAATCTAACACAATTAAGGTTATCACAGAAAATCTCACAGAGGCCATCTTTGCTAGGTTTTAAAGAATAAGCAGAACTCCAGTTGGTTAAAAAATGGGGGCAGGTGACCGGGCACGGTGGCTCAAGCCTGTAATCCCAGCACTTTGGGAGGCTGAGATGGGCGGATCATGAGGTCAGGAGATCGAGACCATCCTGGCTAACATGGTGAAACCCCGTCTCTACTAAAAAATACAAAAAACTAGCCGGGTGAGGTGGCGGGCGCCTGTAGTCCCAGCTACTTGGAAGGCTGAGGCAGGAGAATGGCGTAAACCCAGGAGGCGGAGCTTGCAGTGAGCTGAGATCTGGCCACTGCACTCCAGCCTGGGCGACAGAGCGAGACTCCATCTCAAAAAAAAAAAAAAAAAAAAAAATACGGGGGCAGGTGTGGAAAGGGTTTTTCAGATAGAGAGAATAATGAGAATAAAAAATAAAGAGGTAAAAATATGTAAAATACATACTGTTGGGTTCTTGCACCACTTACGTGAGTCTACAGAAGAAAGTTTAGAAATGTAGGCTACTTTAAAGTTTCCTTAGGAAACACACTAGCACTGGATGAAGAGTGACTCCGGGAATGACTTGCTTACTCCTCTGAACTCCAGGAAGACAGGGCAGTGACTACCACACTACCAAATTCCTTTCAGATTTCAATCCAGGCCCAGAGGACTGAGCCTCTGTTCTGTCTCCTCAACTGAGTGGGGCTTACTTTAGACTTGTATCACCCTTGTCAGGAGGGCATGGAGAGACTGAGTGAGAGGGAAGGGTCTGCAAGGAGCAAAGGAAAAGGGGAGGGTATATAGACCTGCTCTCCTCTCCCAGGCCAATCAGGGCCCACGAGTCAGCTACTTCTTTAATGCAACACTGCGTTCTGGCACTCACCACTGATTTTTATGTGTGTGTGTTGTGTGTGTGTGCGCGCATGTGCGTGTGTGTATTTGTGTGTATTAAGCTATTATTTTAATTAAAAAATAAGAAATGGGCCGGGCACTGTGGTTCACGCCTATAATCCCAGCACTTTGGGACGCCGAGGCGGGAGGATCACCTGAGGTCAGGAGTTGGAGACTAGCCTGGCCAACGTGGTGAAATCCAGTCTCTACAAAAATACAAAAATTAGCTGGGTGTGTTGGTGTCCGCCTATAATCCCAGCTACTTGGGAGGCTGAGGCAGGAGAATCACTTGAACCCAGGAGGCAGAGCTTGCAGTGAGCCGAGACCACACCACTGCACTCCAGCCTGGGAAACAAGAGCAGAAACTCCCTCTCAAAAAAAAAAAAAAAAAAAAAAAGATAACAAATGAATGATCCTTGTAATAGTCAAAATGCTTACAGGAAGAAGAAAAATTGAAAGTACAGATAATTAACAAATGTTTATTCCTAATTAAGATTTGATATTACCACTTCTGACACTGAACATTATACCTTTTTGTTTAAATGGTAGGGGGTGCAGAATACTTTCCATTAAAGACATAAAATCCTCAATACATATAAGTGTTCTTTATCTAATTGAGCAATAAGGATTCTTTTACTAAGGAAAACAAAATGCATCAATGTGTATACATATTTTCACATAATTTTGTTCTTTATCCAACTAGTTAGCCAGGATAGGCAATATTTATCTAATGTCTCAGAGTTTTAGTGTCTACCTGTGAAAAACAGGTGGGCTATTTTTCGATGCTAAGATTCTATGAGCACTCTCCAGTGATCCTTGTAAAATGGTTGATTTTAAAAAGCCCCACAACTTGTTCTGATGATGCAAAGGAGGGATGATGAGCATGGACTGAGAGTAAGGGACCATAAGTAGCCACTGTCATTCAGCTACAAGGGAAATAATGAGGTATGCAACTCAGCCAGGCATCTAGCGAAGTGAAGTCCCAGTAAGCATTATTATATTTGGGGAACTCATATTTAAAGTAATTAATAGCTCTTCAACTCTTAGTGGCCAACTGACCTGAGAACGGTCATAAAAGTCCATTAAACTGACAGCCAAAGCTTCATATCTTTGGATAAGTCTATTACTTTTTAAGGCTCAATGTCCTTCTCCTGAAATAAGGACGCAACACTGACCTGAATCTTTGCCCAGGGTGATTGTGAGGATCAGACACAAAGTATGTGAAAACCACAGTGCACTAAATTATTTTTAAACTCATTTTTAAAATAAGGTTTTCTACTATCAAAACTACAGCCAATTACCCTTTCAAAATCCCAAAACAGTAAGTAATTTTTAAGTATCAGGTCTTTTTAAATCGGTGTTTCATAGATTTAGACATTAAAAATTTAATATTACAGGCTTCTCTAATAGCTTCTCTAGGGTTACACTAATATGACCAAATAAGGAAAACATACATTTGAAAGCTGTTATGCAGTCAAGTGGCAGAATTCTAAATGGCTACGAACCATTTAGGAGGTTAAAATCTCTCCAAAATAAAGGTTGACATACATTGCACTGGGGACCACTTTTACCAATGCAGTTGTAGAGTTTTCCATGGCAGAATCCTTCTGAAAGATGCTCTAACCCTAAAACCTAGAAGGGGACTCTAAGCACAGAAAAGACATGAAGCCAGGGGTATGAACCATTAAGTCTTCAAAAGCTATCTGCATCTATGTAATATACATGTAATGCCCAGAGATGATAGAAGAATTGATAGCATACAATAGACAAGCAGATACTTAGAGATTTAACTTCTCTAGGCTTCTACTTCCTCATCTATAAAATGGGAAAAAGAATCTGTTCTGTGGGATAGACTGAAAAGGAGAGCACACATAAAGTGTTGCCTTGTACCTGGAGCACAGGAAGTACTCAACAAATCAGTTATCAGTACCAGGGAGAAGCAGCGTATTTCAATTATCTTTGTCCCTAAACTAAAAACCTTGCTCCTTAAAATAGTATTTGCACTGAGATCTCCTCCAAAACAATGTATCACAGAAGTAGAGCTTAAGAGGGCATTCTATAAATAAGAGAGGAGTGTGTAGCAGGACACTGGGGAACAATAACACTTACTTATCCAGTTTCTGACATTGAGGAAACTTTGCTCGTTTGTCAGATCAAAAAGTAGAAGAAAACCCATAGCATCTCTGAAGAATGCTGTTGTTAAGCTACGAAACCTAGGAACATAAAAGCAGAATGGTAAGTTAAACCATCGCCCCACTCCTGAAATATAAAGCTACAAGCAATGCCTTCAGCCTCTTACAAAAGTTTACCAATGACAAGCTACATGGTGATATTTCAAAAGTGTAGAGGATAGTTATCACTTTTATCAGTTTAAGTGTTAACAGACCATGTGATTTGAAAACACAGCCTGCTGGACAGGGATGACAAGAACCAGCTTGTGATCTTAGTCTCAGCCAAGAATTTATTGTACAATTATGAGTTAATTTGGCCAAATGCAATAGTGTATGTTTTCCTTCTGTGAAAGCTTGACTTAACATTACAATGTGTTCCATGATCTTTTAATTTCGGAATATGCAGAGATCTCTTATCTCTGATTGCCCTTTGTTTGACTTGAAGGTAAGAATGTCTTGACTCAGACCCTATTCTGTCTTGGTACTCTGCCTTCCAAGGCTTTATCCTCCTGTCTTCTCCGTCTTCTCTCTCTCTCTCCCCACCCCCAATCCCACCCCACCACCAGTCAGTTTCCTCTGTCTTTGCCTATACGTAAAATCTGTAACTGACAGGCAGGCTCTAGGGAAGAAAATATTGGTATGAATTTGTCATCTAATCAGCAATATTAGGTTTTTCTCAAATACTTTTCATCAATGTTTTTATTTAAAACAGTTCTTGGCCAGGGGCCATGGCTCACGCCTATAATCCCAGCACTTTGGGAGGCCAAGGCGGGCGGATCCCTGAAGTCAGGAGTTCGAGACCAGCCTGACCAACGTGGAGAAACCCCGTCTCTACTAAAAATACAAAATTAGCTGGGTGTGGTGGTGCACACCTGTAATCCCAGCTACTCAGGAGGCTGAGGCAGGAGAATCACTTAACCAGGGAGGTAGAGGTTGTGGTGAGCTGAGATCGCACCATTGCACTCCAGCCT
Organism: Macaca nemestrina; assembly: GCF_043159975.1. NCBI lineage: Eukaryota > Metazoa > Chordata > Mammalia > Primates > Cercopithecidae > Macaca > Macaca nemestrina. The sequence goes on along the minus strand of NC_092131.1, from coordinate 146,908,208 downwards.
GGGCAACAACAGCGAAACTCTGCCTCAAAAAAAAAAAAAAAAGAGTTCTTATCTTTTAGAGCTACATACCACAAGTATTACAAATGAAATAATATGATGTCTGGAATTTGCTTCCAAATTATATGGCAAGGGGGTGGGAGTGAGAAGAGGTAAGGGGTATAAATGAAATTCTATTGGTCACAATTTCATAATTGTTGAAGCTGAGTAATGGGAACCTGGGTTTATCATATAATCCTTCCACTTTTGAATATCCTTGAAGTTTTCCATAATAAAAAGTTAAAAAACAAATCCTTCAAGGTGGTTTTGAGAGAAAACAGAAGTTTTAGCTAACTGAAAGAACTTTATATCAAGATTTGATGTGGCTTATTTTGGTCAAGTATTCTCTGGTCATATGAATTAATTCCAACCAGATTTCCCACTAGGTTTCAACAATCAGGTAAGAATAACGCATGTAACTTGGCCACTTTCTTGTGGTTGAGTAAACAGCAAAAGGAAATGGAGCAAAGTGTCTATGTCAAAAAATTAAAAGAAGGAAAAGAAAAAAGTCCCCAAGTAAGAATCCTAACCTCTCCTTTGACCCTGTATGAAATAAAGCCACCATTCTCATCTCAGACTGACAAATTTCCTGCTAATTTGGCAGCATTCTTTATCCAAGTACAAACCAATGAATAGGCTGGCTTTTTCCTGCTCAGGTCACTGTTTAAAGAATGTAACTATTTCTCCCTTCCCTTCGGTAAGGAGCACATAACTGAAGATCTCATACCTCTCCTGCCCTGCTGTGTCCCACAACTGCAGGTGGATTCTCTGGCCTCTGCCAATGGCTCCATCCGGCCCATTGGCTCTGTACACCTAAAACAGCAAAGTGAAAGAGAAAATAAAAGAGAACTTCTGACACCAGTGAACCCTTCTCACCTTTTTATTCAGTACAAATCCCTAAGGCATCTAAACTTCCAAAGAGAATCCCATATGGAATACAACCACGTTTGTATTTATGTCAAATAATTATATCCAGGTAATGTAATAAGTTATACTGAAATATATGTATATATTTTATAAATAGATTGTAAAATATGTATAAAAAATAACGTATAAAATATAATATAATTAGCTTATCTTTCCTCAAAGTTCTCTTGGGTCACTAGTTTCAGGAAATATTACATTTCTATGGCTTTTTCCAATCTCATCTTTTTTGTTGGTTTAACCAGGGGGTACACGTGCAGGATTGTGACATAGATTGCATAGTGCTGGGGTTTGAGCATTTATTGAACTCATCACCCAAACAGTGAACGTAGTACCCAGTAAGTAGTTTTTCAGCCCCTGTCTTGCTCCCTTCCCCCTTTTGGAGACCCTAGTGTCTACTGTTTCTGTCTTTATGTCCATGCGTACCTACTGTTTAGCTCCCACCCTGGACCGTTAAAAATTTCTTCCTCTACAATAGCAACAAAAACACTGGTAAAAATTGTCCACATCAACTTTTTCAGTACTCCAGAAATTAACAAAGACTTGCAACATTCCAAGGAGCATTTATTCAAGAAAAACAGCTGAATATCAGTAAAAACAGTAAGCTTTGAGGTGTTTTTTTACCTTGCCCCAGCTTTTAGAAGACTTAAAAACCACTTGCACAAATGTGGTAGTTGTGAAAACATCAGCCTAGCCACCACTGTGGACAGCGGAGGCACAATAGGTTTGGAGCTCCCTAAAAGTCCCATACTGAGAAAAATTGTCAGGAAGCCCCTTGGAAAGCTCCATGCCCCAGCTTTGTTTTTATTTGACCTCACTCAAAGCTTGCTCTTTGAGAACAGCCCTATCCCCAAGGGCATTTGTTGAAAACTATTAGCAGTAATTTATTTAACATCACAGCTACCAGAGGTAGCAATACCAGTTAGGGCTAACAAAATTCTAACAACAACAACAACAACAAAACAAAATTTAAAAACAGAAAATGAGATTTCTATAATGCTCCCAAATATTTCTTGGAAGCTATAAGGCCATGTTCATGGGCAGGGCTCTATAAATGCCCAGGAAATATCTAAAAAGGTCCTAATCTCTCACTTCTGACTGACTTTGAGGTTCTTCTCAGGCAGAAAATAAAAGCTAAGGCAGAGTTGTAAACTGCCTGCAGTCGTATTAAACACATACCCCAACAAACACACAGAGACTCTCAGAAAAAGCTAAGAGACTTATTGGTTCAAGGAATTTAATAAACTTCGTCCACTCATTAGCTGTCCACTAAGTTCATTGAGCAGAGACTTCAGTAGCTGCCTACAAAGAATACAGATTTTGCAGAATTATCCTAGAAACATTATCAAACAAACAAACAGCAACAACAAAAACAAATAAATATGCAGTAAAAACAAGAAACCCAGGTAGGGGAAAGAATCCTGGAATAGACACATTATTTTAAATGTCCAGTTTTCAGCAAAACTTGTAAGACACACAAAGAAACAGGAAAGGATGGCTCACGCACAGGAAAAAAGCAACTAATAGAAATTATTCCTGAGAAGGCCCAGATGTTAAACTTATCAGACAAAGACTTTACATCAGGAATTATAAATATATTCAAAGAACTTAAAAATCAGTAACATAGCTGTCCTCTAAAATTAAAGGATAAATTAAGACAAAACCGAGAAAAGTCATCTCTAGCAGACCTGCCCTACAAGAAATACTAAAGACAACTCTCAAGACTGAGCTGAGAGGACACTAGACAGTAACTTAAATCCACACAAAGAAATAATGAGCGCCAGTAAAAATGTAACTGCATGGTAAATATAAAAAACAGTATAAACGTTTTTTCCTTTGTCGCCCTTTTCCTCCACCAGATTAAAATTTAACTGCAGGCTGGGAGTGATGGCTCACGCCTGTCATCCCCCAGCACTTTGGGAGGCTAAGATGGGTAGATCACTGGAGGCCAGGAGTTCAAGACCAGCCTGGCCAACATGGCAAAATCTCAGCACTACTAAAAACATAAAAAATTAGCTGGGCATGGTGGCGAGTGCCTGTAATCCTAGCTACTTGGGAGACTGAGGCAGGAGAATTGCTTGAACCTGGGAGGCAGAGGTTGCAGTGAGCCGAGATCTCACCACTGCACTCCAGCCTGAGCAACAAAGACCCTGTCTCAAAAAAAAAAAAAGATAAGATAAGAAAAATTAACTGCATACAGCAATAATTGTAAAGCTGTGTTGATGATGGGCACACGATGTAGAAAGATGTCATTTGTATAGCAATAATGGCACAAAACAAGGGGAGAAAACAGAGCCATATAAGAGCAAAGTTTTACACAGTATTAAAATTAAGTTGCTATTAATCAAAATTAGATTGTGAAAAATTAAAATAATTGTAATCCCCAAAGGAACTATTAAAAAAGAACTCAAAAATATATAATTTAAAAAAGGAATTAAAATGATACACTAGAAAATAGAAAAAGAATACAATATCTATCAACAGACAAATGGATAAACAAAATGGTGTATCAATACAAAAGAGTATTATGTAGCCATCATAAGTAATGAAGTCCTGATACACGCTACAACATGGAAGATCCTTGGAAACATCAGGCTAAGTGTAAGACGCCAGACACAAAAGGCCATATATTATTCCATTTATATGACGTGTGCAGAAGCCAGATAGAAAACTCCTGGTGGCTAAGGGGAGGTAGAAAGAGGAATGTCTGCTAATAGGTATGAGGTATGAAACTATTCCAGGCCGGGCGCGGTGGCTCAAGCCTGTAATCCCAGCACTTTGGGAGGCCGAGACGGGCGGATCACGAGGTCAGGAGATCGAGACCATCCTGGCTAACACAGTGAAACCCCGTCTCTACTAAAAATACAAAAAAAAAAAAACTAGCCGGGCGTGGTGGCGGGTGCCTGTAGTCCCAGCTACTCGGGAGGCTGAGGCCGGAGAATGGCGTAAACCCGGGAGGCGGAGCTTGCAGTGAGCTGAGATCCGGCTACTGCACTCCAGCCTGGGCGACAGAGCGAGACTCCGTCTCAAAAAAAAAAAAAAAAAAACAAAGAAACTATTCCAAAATTCAATGGCTGTGATAGCCACACAACTCCAAATATACTAAAAACCACTCAATTTTTATACTTTAGATGGATGGATTTCCTTATCTTGTGAATTATATCTCAACAAATCTATTTTTTAAGTTATAAAATAAGTAACCAACAAAAATAATCACATACATATATACAGATTCTATCAACTAGACGTCAATACTAAAAATTTCATTAGGGCCCTATTGTTATTCAGTGGGTCTTAATCTCTATAAGACTCTCTGGTAGTAGAATAAAAGACCTAGAATGGGCAAAAGAGAACGTTCTTCTGTCCTAAAAGCCAGGGACCTTTCCCCCCTGACAGAATGTGATCCATTAAAGGACCTTTGTCATTAATTTCCTGACCACTTGTTTACCTGCTTCATGCTAACAATGGATTTTTCAGCAACAAATGTAATCTAAGGAGAAGGCCGTCTTTCCTCATCTGCAACTGTGACACAATGACCTTCTGCCTTCCCCTCCAACACTAGAATAACTTTCAGTCTTAAAGTCCTTAAAAAAATAAGTAAATAAAAGCTTCTCTCTTTAACATTCTGCAGAACATCACATTCACTACTGGCATTCCCCATTCCTACTCCAACCTCACCCTCCTGGCAGCAGTGATGAGTTCTGCCAGTTAGTATTCCATGCAGAATTGCTGAGATTTTATTAGGAGAAATGCCATTAAAAATAATAAGATACCAAAGGTGGAAGATACAGCCCATAAAACAAGAGTATGAGGGGCAAAGTGGCTGGCAGGCTTCAAGACAAAGGTAGACAAATAACTATTGGAGTCCAGAAGAGAAGACACAAGCCAAAAGAGTACCAAGGTGACATTTTAAAGAACTGTCTACTTCCACTTTGTCTGCCTGGTTTTATATGAAATGTTGTCAGCACAACCTTTTCAATCATGTTGCCTGGATTGAATATAACTCACTTTCCTACGTACCTTTTAATTTCAGATCCCGACCTTTGTCCTCCTAATTCCTACAAAGTAAACTAAACAGACCAGCAAATGTTGACTCAAAGATTACATTTTTACACAGAAGGATACAGAACTTACCACTCTCTTTTCCCTGAAATCAATGCCCACTGTTGTGATAAATTTGGAGTTAAATTTACCATCTGTATATTGGTAAAGTACACTGGTCTTCCCTACGCCAGAGTCTCCCAAAGCTAAAAACTTGATGAGGTAATCATAATCTCCATCAGACATAATGAAGAACTCAGTGGTTCACCTGTAAAATACACACAAATTTTTTTAATTAAAATCCATTAGAAAACATTAATTATCCATTTAAAAAATGATGACAATATTCAGCTTAACACCTAATGTTAACCTGTATGTCTACGGGTTGTATGAAAAGAGGGTTACATACATATTGGTCACCATCCTTGAAGACCCAATAACTAGCTAGATGAGAAGCTATTGAAATAGTAATTAACAGTGTAGTTTTAATTTAACATATATGTAATCCCAGCACTTTGGGAGGCCAAGGCAGGCGGATCACCGGAAGTCGGGAGTTCGACACCAGCCTGACCAACATGGAGAAACCCCATCTCTACAAAATACAAAAATTAGCCGGGCGTGGTGGTGCATCCCTATAATCCCAGCTACTCAGGAGGCTGAAGCAGGAGAATCGCTTGAACCTGGGAGGTGGAGGTTGTGGTGAGCCAAGATTGCGCCATTGCACTCCAGCCTGGGCAACAAGAGCGAAACTCCGTCTCAAAATAAAAAAATAAATAAAAATAAAAATAAAAACATACATATTATAGTATCAAAATAGGACAAAAATTTCAAGTGAGAATGATAATCAACAAGAACGTAACAGTCACTAAGTCTTATCTGCAGACTATATAGAATAAAAACTAATACAAGAAAAATAGAGGAAGGAGAATGTTACAAGGAATAACAGTAATTGTTAGAGTACAAGTGGTTCCAATTTCCCCTCCTTTTTCAAAGTCTCCTAGTGCTACAATTTGCAATTGCAAAAATAAGGAACCAGTCCAAATGCTCACCAATCAATGAGCAGAAAAAGAAATTGTGAGATATATATATATATATATACACACACACACACAGAGAGAGATATATATGCACACACACACACACATATATACACACACATATACACACACACACATATACATATACACACACACACCATGGAACACTACTCAGCCACAAAAAAGAATGAAATGATGGCATTCACAGAAATCTGGATGAAATTGAAGACCATTATTCTAAGTGAAGTAACTCAGGAATGGAAAACCAAACATCATATGTTCTCACTCATAAATGAGAGTGAAGCTATGAGGATGTAAAGGCATAAGAATGATACAATGGACTTTGGGGACTCATTGGAAAGAGTGGGAGGGGGGTGAGGGATAAAAGACTACAGATTGAATACAGTGTACACTGCTTGGGTGATGGGTCCTTCAAAATCTCAGAAATCACCACTAAAGAACTTACTCATGTAACCAAACACCACCTGTTCCCCCAAAAACCTATGGAAATTTTAAAAAAGAAAGAAACAAAGTCTCCTAGTGCTAGAACCTTGCCTTTTCTCTCTTTTTACATGGACATCTAGGCAATTTCATTTATTCTATTCATTTTCACATGTTATTACAGTTCCTTCAAAGACACTGTTATTTCACAAGTAAATTTACTCCCTGCTTCCTTACATATTACTATTAATATGTACTACATGTTATGTCAGACTTCTTTGGAATATCACTGCTCACTTGGGAACTGAGTTCCAGATTTAAACAGTCACTGCTCAGAGACCATAGTCCCACAACCAAGGGCTCGCTTACCTATATTTACCTGGGTATTCTATCAAGAACTGCTAAAAATTCAGCTCTTCAATACTGACTAAAACAAAAGTCTACCTTAAGGAAGAAAAATTCATTTATATCAGCAATACCTAACCATGGCTATTTTTTAGTTCTTTGCAATCAGCACTTTTCATGATTTGTTTTTACCCTCTAAATAGATTCAAAACCAAAATATCAGTCCAACTAGAAATGGGATCTCTCTCCAGGGAAGGTTTACTTTTTTATTAAAATTTTATTGATACATAATATTTGTACATTTTTATGGGGTACATGTAATATTTTGTTACATGCATAGAATGTAATGATCACATCAACACAATGTTACATGCACAGAATGTAATGATCAAGGTATTTAGGGTATTTATTACCTCGAGTATTTATCATTTCTATGCATTGAGAACATTTCAAGTACTCTCTTCTAGCTATTTTGAAATACACAATACATTTTTGTTAACTATAGTCACCCTAGTCTACTGTTGAACATTAGAACTTATTATTTCCATCTAACCGTATGCTTGTACACATTAACCAACCTCTCTCCATTCTCCCCAATGCCAACAAACTCTCCTGAAAATCATAAAAATAACTATCTCATTAACACTGACAACTCTACATGACTATTCAAAAACATACATATTTATCTATCTATATACATGCCAGATGTCCTGCATTAGATGCTACTGAGTCCTGGCATTATATCCTTTTTACCCAGCCCCATATCCAGAAACTTGGCTGCCATACTCAGTGCTTCCTATAGGACTATTTCTATGTATCCATAAAATTAATAAAAACTCAGACAAGAATACTGACTGGTTTTCAATGTTGCCTCCCTTACCCTATCCTCAACTTGGTGACTCACCTTATGCTGAAAACTCCTGAATGCTGAGCCCCAAGAGCCACTGCAGGGTGTTTCCTCAGAGTGCTTCAGTGCAGATCTGCAACCTCACGTTTCAGGTATGGTCAGCCCGTGGATAAGGGCAGAGCCTCTACAAACATTCAAAATTCTATTTGCACACCATAAAGAGTGACACTTCACAGATGATGCCTTACCTATCTCTATAGTTGGGTATTTGCAAGTGTAGGTCACCAGTATTAATGACATATAACAGAATTCCTCTCCAAAAACCGACAACTTGGACGTCAACATTATGGCATGCCACATCACAGCATCACACCTGGCTCTAAGTTATTGGAAATAAGAGCTAAGAATTGAAAAGCAAGTCCAGATAATGTTGACTCATTTGGGGGCTTCCCCTCAAACTGAATGGAGCAGCAGAAAACAATACCGATCCTGCAGTGAGAATGATGCAAGAAGACACTGTGGCTACCTTATTTCCTCTTTATTTTTAATTTGAAAAAAAAAGTTGGTATAACTATGTTTTTTATATCACTTAAGGTACATGAAAAAATGCTGTCACTAATGGCATCATATTCTAGAATTCTCTAAACCCACTTAAGTGGAATTCAAAGACTTAAACTATCTTTAATGTGTTTCATTTCCATGGATAATCACACATGTAAGTCTACAAGTGATCTTCATGAGTTTTGTTTTCTATTCGCAATAGCAATAGTGGCCAAGTAATCATAAAGGGACTATTAACAAACCAAATACCGCAAACTGAAAGTATAGATACCACCATCAATATTAATCATAGTTCGCACTTTTCAGATTGTATCTTTAAGACAATTATCTGCTTTCTTGATCTGAAAATAAATGTTCAGATCTTCCACTCTCTGGGTTCAGTTTTCTAAAGGATAAAACAGAACCCAGAGAAGCAGACTGATTTGCACAATCTGGAATCTAGATCTCCTAGTTCCAAGTCCAATGTCTGTTCTACCCCAAGCTTCATGTCCGTTACTCATTTTTGTTACAAATGCAATATTGGGCTTTAAAGTGACCACTAGTATGGTATTTTACAAGGTAACCTAATAGGAAACTCATAAAATCAAGCAGAGCTGGGTTTGAAATCCCAAATCTCCCAGATACCAATTACTTGGATGTCTCTGAGCCTTAGATTTCCAGGTTTCTGTTCTATAAAAAAGAATACATACTACACCTCACACCATTGTTCTGAGGATTCAATGAGATACCGTTTATGGAATGCCCAGCACAATGGTTGGCATATACTGGGTACTTAACTGTTAGCTCACTTATTGTCTCCATTGTGGACATTCAGACTGAGTCTGAAGACCTAGAACAATTTTCAAATTGACTCTGGCCAGCTTAAAACATGTTTTTCTAGCACAAAGTATTGCTCACTGGTTCAAAGTGGTCGGCTGAGTTAACAAAGATCACTTTCTTTTTTTTTTTTTTTTTTTTTTTTTTTTTTTTTTTGAGACGGAGTCTCGCTCTGTCACCGGGCTGGAGTGCAGTGGCCGGACCTCAGCTCACTGCAAGCTCCGCCTCCCGGGTTCCCGCCATTCTCCTGCCTCAGCCTCCCGAGTAGCTGGGACCACAGGCGCCCGCCACCTCGCCCGGCTAGTTTTTTGTATTTTTAGTAGAGACGGGGTTTCACCGTATTAGCCAGGATGGTCTCGATCTCCTGACCTCGTGATCCGCCCGTCTCGGCCTCCCAAAGTGCTGGGATTACAGGCTTGAGCCACCGCGCCCGGCCACAAAGATCACTTTCAAACTAATTCTGATCTTTTTTAGCTGGTTCTAACCATTTGCAATTCATTTAATAAAGATATGTTTATTTCAAAAGAGTCCTGATCAACTTTAAAACAGGTTCAAATCCATATAAAATACACCCATCCATTTCAGCAAGTTCATAGTTGTTCAAAAGAATCTTGTTCATATTATTTTAGGGTGAGTTAAAAGAGGTTCTCCTACAAAACTACTTTCTGACTCTGGCTAAAACCTGATATATCTAACCAAAATTATTGGAGTCTCATTGTAATTAGCTTTAATTGCTTCAGACTGGTTTTAGCTAGCTCAAATAGGCTCTGACTTGGACATGCAGGTTCTGACAGGCTCCTATAAGTTTTAGTTGGTTCTGAGTATATTTTACTGGATCAAACTCTGCTGACAAATTAAATCTACTTTCAATTGAGTCACACTTGCTCAAACTCTATTAAACTGCTAGAAACTAGTTTGATAACTACAGTTATCTATAAAATTGTTCTTATTTGTTTAGACTGATATAGACTGGTTCAAAACAGTCTGAAATGTTTCAAATTAATTTCAGATGTCCCAACAGTTCAAAACTAGAAATGTAAAATGACAGTCGGAAGCACCAAAAACAACAGTGTGGTGCTTAAAACTTGTGCCAAACCAACAAACTTCAAATTCTATTTTTAAATTACCTCATTTGTAGGTATTCTGTATCCAAAAATGTATCTCCACCATTACATACTGTATCGCCACACTCGAACAGCATGTATGTGTTCGAGGACAGTAAAGGATTGGGAGAAAGGAGCACTGACATAGGAGATGACGACAGATAACAGGGAAAGATGTGATGAGTGACACAGGCTTCCTGGGTTGAGAATTCACCTCCCATCTTACCTCAAAGACCCGGCAGAAAAACATTCACCCATGACCCAGCAATGAAGACTTCAATTGGGGAAAACCTTCAGCAAATTTGGATGCTGTCTAGAGTTTGTCCAAAATTGATCACACTGACCAGGCTGGTCTGGGTTAACAGAGACCAGAATTCCAAAGAATAAGGAAATTTCAGAGAAATAAAGGGAGTTGGGGGCAGGCAGGTTTTCAAAATAACAGATCTTTCAAGGTTTGGGCATGGTGTTCAGGGTGGCAGCCTTCTTATCTGAGCTTGCAGTCCAATTAGTGAAAGCCTGGAGTTAATGGAATTACCCCATCTTTCAGCAGAAAATCATTCTAGTCCATAGCAGACTATACTCCCAACTCCATCTTGCAATCCCTTACCTGGTTTTCTCATCACTACTTATCACTACTAGGTGAAGACAACTTAATGTTAAGTCTCAATTGATGGTAGATTTTCATATAAATAATTTTTTTTAATTTATTACTCAAGTCCTGAGTGGTATTCCTAGGGCCTGTTTTCCAGGAAGAAAATACTCCACTCCTCAAATACAGATATCTAATAATGTAAATGGTTTTTGTGTCGGCATTTCAGAGGACAAAGGGAAACAGTGAGAACACATAGTACCAGAATTTGACATTGGTGGCACCCAAACAACATTGTACACTCAACATTTCCTGCTTGTACTCCAGCCTACTGAGGTTTGGGAAGCCATTTCAGAAGGACTTCCCTGTGACACTCTCTTGTTGAAAATGTATCTGAAGCCTAGGTCAGATGCCCACATGTCAAGCACTTTACACACATTAGTACAACAATCCTCATCACTGCCCTAGAGGCAAGTTGTACATAGCATATACACTGTCTCCCTCAGAAAGATCTGGGGCTGTTCTATCATGAGTGCCGCAACGAGGGCATAAGTAACTGGGTCTTGGCCAGTCTCCCCACATATTAGCATAGGCTCAATTCCAGTGTATTGTTGACAGGAGAAAAACATGGAGGTTAAAGGCAGAAACTCTACAACCAAGCCACCTGTATTTGAGTCCAGTCACGTAACTTTCGAAAATTTATTTAATCTCTTTTGTCTTGGGCTCCTCGTCTGTAAAATAGGAATGAGATTCTATTTTATCAATTCTAACATGCTTTCTTATTTTAACTTCTTTAAAACTGGGGTGCATCTTACATTTCAGTCTTACAACCCAAGACATCTTGCAATTGCTATTATAAATCAGGTGTCACTAGACATACAGTTGTGTGAAAGTCTTTTGTTAGCATCTTCTAGCAAGGTCAAGAATGCATCATCAATATATTTGAGACTTAATGAAGCACAATAATAAAGCTATTTCTGAGGGCTATTGTGAGGATTGAGCTAGGGTATACACACGAAGTTTGGAACAGTGGACAGGACATATAGTAAGTCCTATGTAAGTATTAGCTGCTATGAGCAGCAGCAGCATCCAGCAATCTGGCTTCCAAGGGTCAATATGCAGGCAATGATCTTTTCTTTCCTAGAAGTATAAGAAAGTACACTGAACCCCTAAACTGAAAATTAATTTTTAAAAATAAGGATGTGCTAAGAGTATCTGAAGCCAAGGTTACATATTTAAACTCTGTACCTTCTTGAAAAAAGTGCTGTCTACCTCAAGGAAATGTCTTCTAAAAAGCCAAGAATGACCTTAATTTGGGATACGCAAAAGACTTTCTTATTCAGCTCACTTCTCTCTCTCCTCCTTATACAAATATTTTTTCAAAGTGCTCTCCACCCTCACTATCATCAGATTAACAATAGAAAGCAAGGAACACCCACTTCCTCAACATGTACTATGTGGTGTTAATTGCCCGGTGAGAGAAAGTCTATCATCTTCCTTATTTTTAAAATAAAACATATTTTCACCTGTAATACCAGTGACTGAGGAGGCTGAGGCAAAAGGATAGCTTGAGGTCAGGAGTTCAAGACTAGCCCAGGCGACTAGTAAGACCTATCTCTTAAAGAAAAAAAAAAAAAAAAAAATATATATATATATATATATATGTACACATATATATATATATATAAATAAAAAATTAGGCAGGTGTGGTAGCATTAGCCTGTAGTTCTAGCTACTTGCTTGGGAGGCTGAGGCAGGAGGATTGCTTAAGCTCAGGAGTTCAAGGCTGCAGTAAGATATGATCACATCACTACACAGCAGCCTGGGCAACAGATTAACATCCCATTTTAAATAAAATTTTTTAATAAATAAAAATAACTGCACATGTACCCCCGAACTTAAAATAAAAGTTGAAGGAAAAAAGCACTTAAAAAAATTTTAAGTGTTTTCAAAAATACTTTTTAAGCTTTTTTTTAGGAAACAAGATAGAAGAGAGTAGATTTAGTTAAGAGCAAAGGGAAAATATCTAGTTCTATTTCTCCCTCTCTTTCTGTCTTTCCTACACACACACACAGACATATCACAGCCTGGATTTTCCATGAAGTGTCATATTAAAGTCAATCATAGACTCCAACCTTAGGATCCCCTACTATTAGGAAGAATCATTCTAAAACTACTCCAGACAGGTCAGCCATCTTTTGAAAGCCAAATTTTCCCTCTATTACTCATATTTAGTGCAGAGCAAAAGCAAGGGGAGGAATAATATTAACTGAACAACTACATGTAATAAATATACTTGATTTTATTTTATCTGCTCATTATCCTTAAAAAGAACTTCATGTCTGGACCAGACTCATACTATATAGAGAGTGATGTTTTCTCAGTGTGATGGCAAATAGGCTTGAGTTCAGATTCTGACTTTTCTACTTTGTAGGACCTGATCCAAGTTTTTTAAACTAAGCCTTATTCTTTCAACTGTAAAATGGAGATAATAACAGTACTAATCTCACTGAGTTGTTTTAAGGACTAAGTGAGATAACCCACAGAAAGCTTTTAGCACATTGTTTGTCCTGTGCTAAGTGTTCAATAATTGAAACTTATTAACAATACTACTAATAGTTTCACCAAGTTCTTTATTAGCAAGGCATGTAATTTTATAACCTATTCTTAATGTAACCAGTACCTGAACCTTCAGAAAAATCATAGAAAGAAATTCAATGTAAATACAATGACTTTGGGGTGCCCTACCCATCACAAAATCTACTTTGGCATTCCAATCTAAGAATGAGTTGTATCTGGGTGGTTTTTGGTAATTTCAGACCTAGGAGTACCCATGAGTTGAATGCTCTAATTTCCAGAAGAGGAAACTGAAACCCAGAGAAGGCAAATGAATAGTCTGAAATAAACCAGTTAGATATGGGGCTAGTCTAGATCTCAAGTCTCCTAAATTTCAGTCATGTATGCGTATTTTTTCGTCTGTCTGTATTCCTTCCTTCAGAGCGAGAAACCTCAGTTATAGCTTCTTGAATTCAAGAAGCAAAAGTTTTCTTCAGTGCCAGCAGTTATAGCAGTGATAAACTGCTTTACGATTAAGGCTTGGGCTGTTACAGAGGTTGGGTTGAGGGATCTGTACTTCTGTCCTCAGAGCCCCTCTGTCAAGAAGCCCTTCCTCCTGATATGCTCTGCCAAGGAGAGAAGTCATAAATTGGGAGCTTGTCTGCTTCTTGTTGGTCATTGCAAATCCAAGAAAAAAACAAAACAACAACAACAAAAAACTCTTCTTGATACTTGTACCATACCTCATAAATCATCTTTCTTTCCTATGGTTTCAAAATGAAAAGCAAGCAGAGTAATCATGAAATTTTCCATTTCCCTGTAGAATTGCTCAGTCCCTTAGTATTTTCCTCTCAAATAAGATTATTTTAGGCTGGGTGCAGCAACTCACACCTGTAATCCCAGCACTTTGGGAGGCCAAGGCGGGTGGATCACCTAAAGTAAGGAGTTCGAGACCATCCCGGCCAACATGGTGAAACCCCATCTCTACTAAAAATACAAAAAATTAGCTGGGCGTGGTGGTGGGCACCTGTAATCCCAGCTTCTTTGGAGGCTGAGGCAGGAGAATCACATCGAGATCGCACCATTGCACTACAGCCTGGGCAACACAGCGAGACTTTATTTTCTCTGACATCATGTCTCTGTAAGGATACTTCTGACCCTCTATCTTTTTCCTTCATTCAATAAATATTGATTGAATGCTTACTATATGCTGGGTGCCAGCACACAATGGGGATCCAACTCAGTTATACTCAATGTGGAAAATGCATCTCTTACTCCTTGCCTACCTTAGACCTTATGGTTTTAGCCATGCCCCAGTCTAACTTCTCCCAATGACTATACCTGCCTTTGGGTTTTCAAATAAGCCAATCTTTCTGAACATTTTAAGCTTCTCTCATAAACATAACACAACATGACATCAAAATTCATATCCCAAGTCAGATGTTTCACAAAGATGCAAAAGGAATAAACATGCAAAAGGAATAAAAAGGTGAAGCTCAGATGGGCATGGTGGCTCACACCTGTAATCCCAGCACTTTGGGAGGCTGAGATGGGCGGATCACTTGAGGTCAGGAGTTTGAGACCAGCCTGGTCAACATGGTGAAACCCCATCTCTACTAAAAATACAAAAATACAAATGGCTGGGCATGGTGATGGGTGCCTGTAATCCCAGCTACTCAGGGAGGTTGAGGCAGGATAATCACTTGAACCTGGGAGGTGGAGGTCGCAGTGAGCAGAGATGGCACCACTGCGTTCCAGCCTGGGAGACAGAGGGAGTCTCCATCTCAAAAACCAAGCCAACAAACAAACAAAACAAAACAAACAAACAAACAAAAACACATGAAGCTCAGTAGAGAATAAAGAGACAGCCTCAACCTCCTGGGCTCATGTGATCCTCCTGTCACAGCCTCCCATGTAGCTGAGACCACAGCAGTGCACAAAACCATACACCATGCCCAGCTTTTTTTTTTTTTCTTGTAGGTGGGAAGATGAGGTCTCCCTATGCTGCCCAGGCTGGTCTCAAACTCCTGAGCTCAAGAGGAGAAATATTTAGAAAGAGAAACATAAGGTATATTAAAAAGAATGTTTTATCTGAAAATATTTTTAATTTTTTAGAATGTTTAATAAAATATTCGAGTGTTCCTATGTAGCTTATGGACTTCAGTTCTTGCGGCGTAAAATTATTTTTGCAGAGAAACAGGAGCAGGTGAATACAACTATCACTTTTCGGGTAGCACAGAACATCAGCATTTATGTGAATTACAACACCACATGTTCTTTCATATAATTTAACAGCCCCTTGTCCAGGGATTCGTTTGGAGAAAATGTTCATATACAAATGACTGGCATAGAAATATAAAGCTTATCAGTGCTTTTATGTTTAACGTTAAAAGCAGTAGGCTTTTCTTATTTTTTTGTTTGTTTGTTTTGTTTTTAACGATGCCACTGTGGACCCATACGTGGCATTCTGGAAGGAAACACATAACAGAGACACCAAAAGCAAGGAAGAGAAGTCACGTGGCATGAGGCAGGATAGAAGAGGCATTTTATAATGTACCAAGATATTTGAGTAGGGACAACTTGTATTTACCAAATGAGCCCTGGCCACAACTCTCACAGCCCATTACAATTCCTACACCCTGAGGTGAAACACAGCTACTTTCACTTCAAAAGCAAGATGCATAGTGCCCAATAGCAGGAACCCCATTTCCATAAGTGGAGACAGCCTATGTCTTCTGTGCAGTTTACTCATCTCAACTTCTGGTCTAGATGTGTGTAGATATGGTCCTGCCCTCCCTAATATGTCAAGAGTGGAAAAAATGACGTTATAAACAAAGAGCTTGTCTTGTTTGTGCAAAATCTCAGGCGTAGAGAAGTGGAAATCTAACACCTTTGAAAAGTAGAAGGAAACAGGAATATGATTTTTCCTTGTTTCTTATTAAAAGATGAGTTGGATTTTATCTAAATTCAGAATATTAGATAACTGCATTTTATATTCACCTATAACCTAAGATTCATAAGTGCATTCCTATCAGTACAGTGTTTTATAATAATAACATAAGTCCATCCTTAACAGTGATGTTGAGGCAGCAGAGAAGTTCACAGCTAGAAACTGTTGAGATTTTAAGGTGTACAGCATTTGGCTTAATATTTACAAATGCACCTGCTACACAGGAATATTCCATTTCCCTCATTTAAACAAAGTGAAAACTTTTAGACCAAATGCTAGAAAACTGCTAGACCAGCTTCTAGCAGATGGTGATATTCCAGTATAGCAAGTTCTTCAGACAAAAAATAAAATTATCTGCAAATAGTGTTGAATTAAATATCCATTTCTAGGTCGGGCATGGTGGCTCATGCCTGTAACCCCAGCACTTTGGGAGGCCAAGGCAGGCGGATCACTTGAGGTCAGGAGTTCAAAACCAACATGGCAAAACCCTGACTTTACTAACAATACAAAAAAATTAGCCTGTAGTCCCAGCTACTCAGGAGACTGAGGCAGAGAATTACTTGAACCCGGGAGTTACATGTAATAAACATATACACATGTATATACACATATATATAACATGTAAATATATACATATAATACATATATACACACACACACATTTCTAAATGCTTCCAAAACATACCTCATTTTTAAAAGCAT
This sequence comes from Macaca nemestrina, assembly GCF_043159975.1. Taxonomy (NCBI): domain Eukaryota; kingdom Metazoa; phylum Chordata; class Mammalia; order Primates; family Cercopithecidae; genus Macaca; species Macaca nemestrina. The sequence goes on along the minus strand of NC_092131.1, from coordinate 146,891,260 downwards.
CTTCCAGATGTTCATAATTTTTCTTAAAGAGAAAGACCAGGATGAAGAAAAAGTAAGCAGTCATAGCCCAGAAACCCATGAACTATTTCTGAAATGTTACCATCACCTCAGTGGGTGACCAACATAACCCAGTAGGCAAATAACACAAACAACTATATGTTAGGAAACAAGAGGGCATTGAAATGATTCCTGAAAGCAGAAGAGGTTGTGGAAGACCAATGTCAATGACTCAAATGAGATATCGGCTTTTTTTTTTAATTTATGGAAACCATTGACTCATTTACCCAAAAGACATTATTTGTTGCCCAAGGCTCTTCCAGGATCAGAATATGAATGTTTATAGAGATTTATGGAAAGTAAATGCATCAAAACACTGGGTCTTATAGGACTTACAGTTTGTGACAAGTACCTCTTGCTTTATAAATATAGGGTAATAGAAAAGAAAAGCAAACATAGAATATATGCCATTGGTAAAACATAGGCAATACAGTGGAAACAGGTGTGGCTGTTTGGTTTGCTTAGTAATATCTCAAATAATGTGACAGCAGTCTCAGAATGGACACAACCATACAACACTGCAATAGTCTGCTCAACCCATAGCTAAACATGCCTCTTACCACCACCAAGAAGCAAGCAGCCTCCAAGAATTTGGAACGAGTGCAAAATCTATGAAGTATGCTCCCACTGAGTGGTTGCTTTTTGTGAGCACATAGAAGACAATGAAACACAGACTTCGGAGTCAAGTTCTCCTAAATTCAAATAACAGTACACCACCTCCTACCTGTACAAAGTGAGCAGCAAAATGCCTGATGAAGATCAATGAACCATAGCTATTCTTATGATTATGACAGATTAAGGCTTAAATCAGGCTTGAGCACTGAGCCTGGTGGTTTTTCCACTCTACCTTCAGGATGACACTGAGACTTCATAAAGCTATCAAAGAATGGAGTGGAAATATTTCCTGAAAATGAAAAAGAAGGAACAACTTAAGCTACCTGGAAGGTGAAACATCTGCAAGCCCAACTGGTAAGTACAGGGAATTCTGGTATTAACAAGCTCTGAAGAGGTAAAATGCAGAGCTTTGGTTATCTCAGAGTGCCACCAAACTCGTGGGCTCAAGGCTCAAAGGCAGAAAAAAATAGAAATGACAGCACAGCCAGGACTGAGAGAATTACAAATCAGATAGCATTCAAAAAAAAAAAAAAAAAAATCAGCACTCGAAGGACTTCACATTGCAAAGAGAATTTCCAAGTTGCAAAACGCAGACCTAAAAACAGTGTCAAGGAATCTGCCAAGACTCATCTTCCTGCAACAAGAAACGTGCATGGAAAACCTTTGACCAACACAGACTGACTCCCTCTTGCATCTCACCTTCCTCAAGTTTTTTGTTTGCTGCAACACAGGAAAGATGTTAATCTGTTAGGGAAACACACCAATTCAAAAAGCAAACGCTTTGCTTTCTGAAGGAGCAATGATGCTTCTTTCCTTCTAAGAAAAATGTTGAATTAGAAGCAGCCAGACCTGTTAAAGATGACTGTCCAAATAATAAAAACAATTAGACAAATGTCCACGAGTTGACAGTAACTGGGGAAGAGAGGGGCTCATTTATCATTGACTTTTTAAAAAATGAGAATATGAGTACCATCAGTTTGGCACATAGATACTTAAAAAGACTACTAAGAGGCACCAAGTATGGCTTCACACCTCCCTTGTCCTGCCTACCCCACACCCTCATCCTCACTAACCACATTTTTTTTTTTTGAGACAGAGTCTTGCTCTGTTGCCCAGGCTGGAGTGCAGTGGTGCAGTCTCAGCTCACCGCAAGCTCCACCTCCGGGGTTCACGCCATTCTCCAGCCTCAGCCTCCCGAGCAGCTGGGACTACAGGCGCACAGCACCACGCCCTGACTACAGGCAGTAACCACATTTAAGCAGATACATTCTCTGCCCACAGGAATATGTTCTTCAGGTACGTGGTTGCATGCTAAAGCACACAGGACTTCCATCTCTTCACAGCTGATTTTCATTTCCATAGTCAAACATCCGCCCTACCACACCCCATGCTGTGTTCCAACAGCCTCACTTCCAACCATCATCTGGGTGCCATAGCCTCTCCACTTTTAGTCTTTTTCCTCTTCTGGCTTTCCTGTCCCTCATCTCCAGGTACTGTTGCCAACTCCAGTTTGCATGTGCAAAAAGTGACATGAAACTAACAATGCCAGTGCTTTTCTTGTTACACACTGAGTTGCTATGTGAACTTCAAGGTGTGCAACCCTCCTCAATAAATTCATAATGTTGCTGTGTCTTCAGGGACTCCCACTTTTCCAATCAGGAAGAGTTTTTCCCCTGTAAAGTCTGGGAAAAAAGCCATTCTGGAAACCCAAGTGCTTCTTAGTACTATGCCAGTTTGGGCTTTACCATAATGTTAATGAAAAGGTAGCATTCTGATACAAACAGGTCACGCGTTTAAAACATTAGTATCTATAAATATGTTTATTATATCCCAACTTAGTTCTTTTAAAAACAGTAAACTAGGCTCAGAAAAATCAAGGCTTTTCCTGATGTTTTAATACCACTAAACCAATGATGCCAGGATTCTTAGCTTCTTCCATTTGGTGTCAGTACGCTGTAGACAGCCAGCTATATACAGGTCTTTTTGATTTTTGTCAAGTCTACTGTCTCCATTAATATATATTTACAACACATGTTTAAATGTTCCCTAAATATCATATTCTTTAGTAACTGAACCAAAAAAAAAAAAAGAAAGGAAACTCACCTAATGGACAAGGTCAAATCAAATATACTTCTTATTGCTTCTCAAAGTCTTTCCTTATTTCACCTATTATTCAGTATGCAGAGTCTCAGAACTGACTGCATTTCTACCAGCAGCTGTTTATAGAATGGGGTGTGACTTGTGTTTACTTATGCAAAAGGACTGAAGAACAACAATGCACACTCATCCAGCCAGTTTCTAACTCAGCCTGTCAGATTACAGTTGGCTTTTTTGCTATTACTGTTGTCCATCTCTAATTTTATTGCACTGTGATTGCTAAATGTGGTCTGCATAACATCGAATTTGGGGGAATTTAAGAGGAATTAAGTTTATTTATTTAGAGACAGGGTCTCACTCTGTTGCCCAGGCTGGAGCGCACTGGCGTAATTATGTCTCACCGCAGCCTTGACCTCCCCAGCTTAAGCAATCCTCCCATCTCAGCCTCCTAAGTAGCTGGGATCACAGGTATGCACCACCAAAAATGGATAATTCTTTTTCAGTTTTTTGGTAGAGACAAGGTGTCACTATGTTGCTGCCCAGGCTGGTCTTGAACTCCCAGGCTTAAGTGATCCTCCTATCTCAGCCTCCCAAAATGGTGAAATGACAGACATGAGCCACCATGCCCCACCTGAATTAAGTTTTATAAGTGTTCCATGATTATGTGAAAACAATCTGTACACCCTGTTAACTGGATGCAAAATTACATACATTCTAGTCAAACTAGTTAGTTGTGGTTTTCGATCTGATATACCCTTATTTATCTTTTTGCTACTTCATCTGTTTCTAAGAAAGGTGTGTTGAAACTTCTAGATCATATTCATTTTTAGAAAATAAGCCCAAGGTCATCTCTTAAAGAGGATGAATATAAAGCATAATAAAAGAGCAAGCATTGCAGTCTTTATTCAGAGAAGCACTAAATCTGTGCTTTTCAGTTTGCATTCTGTGAAACTCTAGGATTCATGAAAATACTTTAAGAGTTCTGTAAACTGGGGCCGGGCGCGGTGGCTCAAGCCTGTAATCCCAGCACTTTGGGAGGCCGAGACGGGCGGATCACGAGCTCGGGAGATCGAGACCATCCTGGCTAATACGGTGAAACCCCGTCTCTACTAAAAAATACAAAAAACTAGCCGGGCGATGAGGCGGGCGCCTGTAGTCCCAGCTACTCCGGAGGCTGAGGCAGGAGAATGGCGTAAACCCGGGAGGCGGAGCTTGCAGTGAGCTGAGATCCGGCCACTGCGCTCCAGCCTGGGCGACAGAGCCAGACTCCGTCTCAAAAAAAAAAAAAAAAAAAAAAAGAGTTCTGTAAACTTATTAAAATTTTATTTTTCTATTGTTTGTTTTTGGGTTTTTTGGGGGTTTTTTTGTTTGTTTGAGATGGAGTCTCACTCTGTCACCCAGGTTGGAGTGCAGTGGTGTGATCTCGGGCTCACTGAAACCACCGCCACCTGGGTTCAAGTGATTCTCATGCCTCAGCCTCTCGTGTGGCTGGGACTAAAGGCCTGCGCAACCACGCCCAGCTAATTTTTGTATTTTTTAGTAGAGATGGGGTTTCACCATGTTGGCCAGGCTGGTCTCAAACTCCTGACCTCAAGTGATCTGCCCACCTCAGCCTTCCAAGGTGCTGGGATTACAGACATGAGCCACAGCACCTGGACTTTCTATTATGTTTTTTAAAAACTGGAATTAAAAAAAGTATATGGTCATATAAGTGATATACCAAATTTAGAGACCTCCAAGTTGCTTATTTATGCTACTTTAAGTTATTTACGTCTGCCATTAGCATTTACATGTTATTTGGAATTCCTATAATTATTAGTGGAGAAGCCTGTAATTTGCACTAGACTTCTCTCCTTTTCTTAATCAAAATGGATTCATTTGTCTATTGTTGTAAAATTATTTAAGGAAGCACATGTGAACTACATTCAAGAAACGGCAGTCAAGGCTCAGGCACACGTTTCAGCACATTTGCTTTCATCCTGTTACAACAGTCAATTGAGCAATAAAGAACGAACACAATATGTTGCATCATAACATTTTATTACAGATCACTATAGAGATTATTCTTTGGGAAGTTTCTTGTCTGACTTCTAGAAGCATGAAAGGGCTATTCTAGGTTTGGGCTACTTCTTTTTCATAGCAGATGAGTGTCTTCAGAGCCAGTTCCTGCATAGGAAACCTACATAATGTCATTGCAACAAACCTTTCATTGCCTCAGAAAACTGCTCTGGTCCAGCTGGTTGCAAACTTTCTTTAGCAATAAAACTGTTTCTTCAAATAAAATCTTACATGGCACCCCAACATATAAAATAGGTGGCAGCAGAATGATTCTAATGAAAGGAGTGAAGGTTAAGACACCAGCGCCCATAGACCCACCAAGGACATAAGAAGAATCTCACGGTACACATTTGGAAAATCATTGCAGAAAGGTCTACCTACAATGCAGCTCTGAATCATCTCCTTTGCCTTTGGCTTTGTCCCTAAACACCTCCTCTCTGCCTAACCACTTCAGTTGACAGCTCATTTGTAAGGTCTGCCACACTCTTTATTCAGCGTCTCCTATACCACCTTAACACACTTCTTATCTGGGAGGGATCTGAAATGCTTTGGGTGTCCCTGGTGAGAACTGCAAGAGGAGATATCTAAAGCTTGAGAGAATGAAATGAGACTACAGGAAGAGTCTTGAGAACAACCATAACTGGGTCATTCCCAGGGAATGTGTCCTGGAAATGAGTCCTGGAAAAATCTAGGCCAAATTGCCCAAAAGGGAAGCAGCACTGACCATGGGATAGGAAACTGGTGTCTAAGGCGCAAGAGAGAAAACTGTTGGGAGGATGTTTGTAACCAGCTACACTGGTGATCCTTTCTTGTATCTAAACGGACACTTTGAGGCCATCAGAAAATATGACCAGATTAGTCCTGACGGACTCAAAAATCTATATATGGATGGAACCCTCAAAAGTCAAGGTATGGTTTGAAGAACACAATGAAATGTTGGTATAGCAACTTTAAGATAACTGAGAACATATTATTTTGAGCTGTATCAGAAGTCACTTCATACTAAATTATAGCACAAAAGAGCATAAAGAGGTACAAAAAAAATTTTTTTTAAATACTGATCAAAGTAAAACTTCAGATTTTCTTCTTTCTATGAATTCAGAAGAAATTTCTAGTATTAGGCTCAGCTAATGGCTGTGTCAGGAGGAGTGTTTTACAAGAAAGTACCCTTGCTTAAAACCATTACAAAGTTCCAGGGAAGGAGAAAGGGGCAGGAGGTAGAGGGGACAGAGAAACCCCTGGCATTCCCTACCTGGCTTTATGTCAAGGCAGCACAAAAATCAACTCAAATCCACAGGGATTAAGTACAAAGGGAGTTTTCAGACAGGTATTCAAAGTCATATCAAGGTCAAACACCAAGAGACTAAGGAGCACGTCAACAAAGGGAAAGAGTCGTTTATGGATCTGGGAGTCTCGGAGGATAGCATTCCAAGAATTCAAGAGGACATCTGGGCAGACAACACAGTTCATTAGAGCCCACAGTAACAGTAGCTAGAAAAGACTGAGGGAGAGTGGTGAGGGATATAAAAACTACATATTGGGTACAACGTACACTATTCAGGTGATGGGTACACTAAAATCTCAGAATTCACCACTATATAATTCATCCAAGTTGCCGGGCACAGTGGCTCGCACCTGTAATCCCAGCACTTTGGGAGGCCAAGGCAGGTGGATCAGTTGAGGCCAGGAGTTCAACAGCCTGGCCAACATAGTGAAACCCCGTCTCTACTAAAAAATACAAAAATCAGCCAGGCATGGGGACACGTGCCTGTAATCCCAGCTACTCTGGAGGCTGAGGCACGAGAATGGCTCGAACCCAGGAAGCAGAGGCTGCAGTGAGCCAAGATTGCACCACCGTACTCCAGCCTGGGTGACAGAGCGAGACTCCATCTCAAAAAAATATAGAAAATAAAATAATAATTCATCCATGCAGCCAAACACCCGAAAAGCTATAGATATAGATAGATAGATGTAGATATATGTATCTATTTATATATACCAAAAAAAGACCCATAGTAGTTGTTGTTTTATCAAAAGCCAGAGAAATTTTCTAACCTTCTAAGTTACAGCAATTTATTCGGTCAACTTGCTTTCCCCTATTCTGCCCATCCAGTTTGAAAGACTCCCTGGCCAGGCACGGTGGCTCACACCTATAATCCCAGCACTTTGGGAGGCCAAGGCAGGAGGATCATGAGGTCAAGAGATCGAGACCAGCTGGCCACCATGGTGTAACCCCAGCTCTACTAAAATTACAAAAATTAGCTGGGCATGGTGGCATGCGCCTATAATCCCAGTTACTTGGGAGGCCAAGGCAGGAGAATTACTTGAACCCAGGAGACGGAGGTGCCAAGATCGTGTCACTGCACTCCAGCCTGGCTGACAGAGCAAGACTCTGTCCATTAAAAAAAGAAAAGAAAGGCTCTCTAACTGGCCAGGTGTGGTGGCTCATGCCTGTAATCCCAGCACTTTGGAAAGCCAAGGCTAACAGATCACCTGAGGTAAGGTATTCGAGGCCATCCTGGCCAACACGGTGAAATCTGTCTCTACTAAAAATACAAAAATTAGCCAGGCATGGTGGTGGGCGCCTGTAATCCCAACTACTCTGGAGGCTAAGGCAGGAGAATTGCTTGAACTAAGGAGGCAGAGGTTGCAGTGAGCCAAGACAGTGCCACCGCACTCCAGCCTGGGTAACAGAGCAAGACACGATCTCAAAGAAAAAAAAAAAGAAAAGCTCCCTAACTACTCCAGCTAGGTTCCTTCACTAAGTTTCCTTTTCCTGACTAGGCAGATGGAAAGGCAAGCATCCAGGTTAGAACTTAGTCCCCCAAGGCCATACCTTGTCTCTGTCCTCAGCTAAGCCTGTGATAAGGCTATCCATGGAAACAAAGCTCCTATTTTCTTAACATGCCTCTGAGAAAGACATTTGAAGCCTAGAGGTTAAGAACATAAGGGCTAAAATAAGCAGGCAAGAGGGTGGCTCGGAAAGAACAAGAGCCTTGTTTAAAAAAAAAAAAAGTCGGGGAATAAACCTCAATACAGATTTACTAACACAGAAATAAAGACTTTGTGTTAGCAAAGAGACTATGAATCAGCAAGAGAACAACCCAAGAGGATAAAGGAAATTGTAGACAAGACGAGCATAAACCATAAAGACGTAAGTACCCACGTGTTTATAACATGGATAATTGATAAGCAATAAGTAAGTCTTTAGAAACTATGAGTGTTCAGGGGAAATCACAAAAACAAGCGACATTACACTTAATTTTTTAAATGAGGGTGAAATGAGATTCTGCATGAGACAGATAACTGTAAAGTAGTAAAAAAAGTTTTCAGAAGTCACACATGAAAATCAATCTCATAATTCTACAATCACATTTTATTATGTCCACATTTTAAAGTATAAACTTAGCCTTTATATACCAACAAATTTGGCTGCAAAGGTTGGTTGAGTTTTGACCTCGAGAAATACCTTCCTATTTTTTAAAGAAAGAAATATTATAATGATATTCCTTTTATTACTGTCCTATATATACTTGCTCATCATATAAAAAATATAATTGCTATATAGCCATCAAGCATTAAAAATAAACCAACACATCTAACAATAGGCCTCAATGGTACCAATCTATTTTCCTAGATGTATCACTCTAAAACCATATATGAATGTTCAAGCAATGCAAGTTTTTTATTTTTCTTTTAGAATCTACAGCATAGAACATGATAGATAAAATTATTCCATATAGAAATTATGATTTTTAATTAATTTGAAATAATTTCCATTAATTTCTGATGCTTGTAAGCATTTTAGATATACATTCCTTTAGCTCTTGAAATACAGTTCTAAATTGTGAAAAATTCTGACACAGGCAGGAACAGATGTCAAAATTCTACTACTTTTAATCTAAAAGCCCTCCATCTTACGTTCTCTGTAGGAGACAGAAACCCACAAAAGAAAATGTGTTGGCTTCTACTATTAGGAAACTGGACATTTTTCACATATATTATAGTGGAAGCAGTTTTACATTTCATTCAGGCACAAAATATTTACGAACTCAGGAGCAGCCCAAACATAGATAAAATGCAGCATGATTTTCCAAACCAAAATCTGGGGCTTATGTCTACGGATTTTTGTGACCCTTTGGGAAAAGGCAGAGTTGGAAACACAACTTAGTTGTCCAAGTATTAGAACTTTTAAAGCATCTCTTTGATTTATGAAGAAAATGCACAAAAATATGTTAAAGAAGTACCAGAAAATCCAGCAAGTTGCTCATCACTACACACCTCCATGCACAGATGACATGAGCAATTATTTGTCTTTCTTTCACTTCTGACTTCCAGGGCTCAGGGCTGAGGTCCTATTGACTGCACATAGTAGAAGAAAGGGAAGAGAAGTTGTTTCAATGGCAACATCCTCACCTACTTACGTCTCTTTTCTCACGGCTCCAGTAATTAACGGAATGATTATAAACTGAAACCAAACTGCATCTCTATCCCTTCCATTTTCACCCTGGAAGCCTGTTCTCATAAATCCATTCTCCTCAGGGTATTCCTTTAATCAGTGTTTCTTAATATGAATGAATGCTTTGGCTAACTTGTACAGGTCATCTGCCACTTTTAAGTACTCCATTCCCACCTCATGGGTGTGTCTCACCTCTTCAATACAGTTGCATATTTCCTGAAGAGTCTCATTTTGTCTATTGCTTCTCCACTACCCCTCACCACTGGACAGACAGCTGGCCAGCTGTCACTCAAATGCTAATTGTGACTACCATCTACTTTCTCTAACAGCCTCTTCCTTCCGCTGGTTCCCTCCATTCACTGCCAATTTTATTTAGGAGAGACTCAAAAAGTGTTTTGGGACTCCACTGATAGCTGTGCTTTTCTGATAATTAAACCATATTTACATCCAACTCAACAGTATTTGGTAAGCAATTACTACCTATCCATTACTGTGCTAGCAACTACGAATGTCATGAAAGAAACATATGATCCAGCTACTCCCTTAAAGAAGTTGGTAATCAGGGTTAGGTGGAATGATGTACTCATTTACAAAAAAGGACGGATAAGACAATATTATCAGGGAGAAAAACGTCTAGTATACCATGTGGACCAGCCAGCACAAGAAATCAAAAGTGAAAGGGGCTTCAAGTCAAAAGACCTGAACTATGCTACTTCCTTCCCAGCTATGTGTCCTGTGGTGAGCCAGACAGCCTCCCCCTACTGTTTCCTCAATATGGGAATATTTATCTAGCAAGATTATTGGAAGGATTAAAGGGTACATTACGTGAAATGCATTTTATAAACTGTAAACTACAGGGTACATGTAAGATGGCTGTTTTATAAGTCAAGTAGAGCCTGGGAGGTCAGAAAAGGGGAGCAATCTGCCAGGCATGGTGGCTCATACCTATAATCCCCCCTATTCAAGAGACTGAGGTGGGAGGATCACTTGAGCCCAAGAGATCAAAACCAACCTGGGCAACATAATGAGATGCTGTTGTACAAAAATTTTTCTAATTAGCAAGGTGAGGTGGCTTGTGCCAGTAGTCCAGCTACTCGAGGTGGCTTGTGCCAGTAGTCCAGCTACTCAGAAGGCTGAGGTGGGAGGATCACTTGAGCCCAAGAGTTCAAGGCTGCAGTGAGCCATGACTATGTCACCACACTCCAGCCTGGGTGACAGAGTGAGACCCTGTCTCAAAAAAAGAAAGGGAGCAATGTGACCATGACTCAAAGCAAGAGCCAGGACCTGAGCTGGGCATCTTCTTCAAAGCCAGGCAAGATTTAGCTAGAGAGTGAGGAATAGGATACACAGCATGTTTCATGCAAGGACATATTTTGACTTCCATTTAACAAGTATTGAGGAGCTTGCTAATCATTTCAAAGGATACAAATGTGTTTAAGATATAATCCTCGAAGTACAAAACTGGCTGTAAACTCAAAGGAATGCTTATGAGGTAATGTGGCAAGTTAAGGAGAGCAGGACGACTAATCCGTTGGTATATGGGGTTCCTCTACCACCATCTGTGTAGACCCAGGATAGGTCACCATCACTCTGCAGGCCTTGTTTTCTCAAATATGAAATAAGAGGTTTCACCTCAATGGTCTCTTTCCAACACAGACATTCTATGCTGTATGATTCCAGGTTCAAAGTTCAAAGCTCAGCCATGAGAAATTTAAGTGGGGTCATGGTGACAGCTGTCCCTTCTATCACCTCTCACTCCTTGCAGATGAGGGCCTAGATGAGGGCAGCCGCATGGGGATGGGAAGAAGAGGATCCAAGATACACTAATTTTAAAATAATAGAACAGAGTTCCACATCAGGTAGAAAAGGATACAGCCAAGAAAACACCAAAGAATAAAGCCTAGAGAGCCAGGAGGCCAAAATAATGCTGCCGACAGAAGCAGGACATGTGAAGTGGGGAAGGGAAAGAGTTGGAATGGCCATGAGGTATTCGTGGGTGGTATCAGATTTTTGGAAGGGAAGGATGATGAGATTGGATTGGGGCAGCTTCAGTGCGAGAGATCATCAAAGCCACATCACCGAGAAATGCTTGAAAATCATCCCCATTCCCTGGGGCCCACATTTACCTCTGTCCTTGAGACAGAGGCAGAGTAGCCAACAGTGAAAGCTCCAAAAAGACCATGACTGTACAAGCCACAGAAGACGGAACATGCTGTTAGTTCAGGATGAACAAGACCAAGCATAACAGCAGGGTGCTCTCAGCCAAACTCAATACACAGGACATGATGGGCAGTCCCGGCTGTTCTGATTAAACTTGGTTTCCAGATACTATCTCCCTGTTGTAAAGTTCTTTATCTGGCAGTGAGTAAAAAAGGAAATGTCAGGGAAGACAGCTAGATGTCCCACACGGCACTCACTCATTCACTCTTCTTAGAAGACTGCAATAAGCACCTCCTCAGATTCCAAACTTAGGCCTTGCCCATCATCATCCACCACCCATCTGAATGTATCTCAATGAAAACACACACTAGCTGGGCATGGTGGCTCATGCCTGTAATCCCAGCACTTTGGGAGGCCAAAGCCAGCGGATCACCTGAGGTCAAGAGATCGAGACCAGCCTGGCCAACATGGTGAAACCCCGTCTCTACTGAAAATACAAAAATTAGCCAGGCATGCAGGTGGGCACCTATAAGCCCAGCTACTCAGGAGGCTGAGGCACGAGAATTGCTTGCACCTGGGAGGCAGAGGTTGCAGTGAGCTGAGATCGCGCCACTGCACTCCAGGCTGAGGCACGAGAATTGCTGGAACCTGTGAAGCGGAGGTTGCCAGTGAGCTGAGATCATGCCACTGCACTCCATCCTGGGCAATACAGTGAGCCTCAAGTCTCAAAAAAAAAAAAAAAAGAAAAGAAAACACAGGAAACACAGTGGAGAGGAGTTGTAGTATTATCACCTTCTCTGCCTCTCTCACTCTCCTTGAAACCACTGACACTAAGAAATAAGAGGTTAGAACCCTTCTCTAATTACCCTTATCTAATTACTTAATGTCTCTGTGTTTTCCTAGAAGAAGAATTCAGTACCTATACCAGATCTACCATGTTTTTGGTCTCACTTAACACTGCTATATGTATGTGCATATCTCCTAATGCACACCAGCAATTTTCTCTGGAAAATTGCTTTTCAACCTTGTTCATGATATTTGTATGACCTACCAGGACACATGCTCTTGATCAAAGGCAACAGGTCTGAGGGCCCCAGAAAGGCCAGGCCCTGTCCAGCCACCCTGAGGGACAAGGGGTTCAACATCTCAACACAACCGAACGAATTCGGCACACAACTGAACGAATTCGGCACACACCACGGGGAGATCACCTCCTCTAGGGTAGGTGTCAAAGCGTGAAATTCCTGGGCTATACCTATGCACACATGTTCAGTAATAGAAGATAATATCAAATTGCTGTCCAGCATAGTTGTTTCACACACTCCCAACTTCATATCTTCACCAACATTTGGTGCTTGTTGTCAGACTTCTCAAAATGGTAACACATTACGATCTAAATTTGCTAATGAGTGTGAGCATCTTTTATTAGTTTCTTGGCCATCTAGTTTCCTCTTATTAAAATGCACATTTGTATCTTTCTCCTATTTTTCTATTGGGTTCTTTTTTTTTAAGACAGAGTCTCGCTCTGTTGCCCAGGCTTGTGGGCAGTGGCACAATCTCATCTCACTGCAACCCCCGCCTCCTGCGTTCAAGTGATTCTCACCCCTCAGCCTCCCAAGTAGCTGGGACTACAGGCACGCACCACCATACCCGGTTAATTTTTGTATTTTTAGTAGAGATGGGGTTTCGCCATGTTGGCCAGGCTGGTCTCGAACTCCTGGAGGCAAGTGATCTGCCCACCTCAGCCGTCCAAAGCGCTGGGATTATAGACACAAGCCACCACGCCCAGCCAGGTTCTTTTTCCATGGATGTGCAGCTCTTCATATATTCTGGATACTATTTATCAGTCACGTATGTTGCAAATATATTCTTACCGTTTTTGGTTTGTCTTTTCACTTTTTTAGTGTCTCTTAATCTTAAAGTCGTCAAATTTATTCTTTTTTTATAGTTACTTTAATTTATATTATGATCAAGAAAGCCTTTTTTTTTTTTTTTTTTTTAAATGGAGACAAGGTCTCACTCCAGTGCAATGGCACAGTCATAGCTTACTACAGCCTCAACTTCCCAGGCTCAAGTCATCCTCCCATCTCAGTCTCCCAAGTAACTGGGACTACAGGCATGGGTCACCATGCCCAGCTAACTTTCTTTTCTTTTTTGTAGAGACAGGGTCTCACTATGTTGCCCAAGCTGGTCCTGAACTCCTAGTCTCAAGTGATCCTCCCACCTCAGCCTCCCAAATTGCTAGGATTACAGGTGTGAGCCACCAGGCCCAGCCAAGAAATTCTTATCTAAAGCGATAAAGATATTTTTCTATATTATGTTTGTAAAGATACTGCCTTTTTATTTACATCTTTAATACACTGATAATTCGAGGAATATGTAGGGATCCAATTTCATTATTTTTCCCTTAAGGATACACAATTGTCATAGCACCATTTATTGCATAAAATTATCTTTTCCCCAGTGACATGCAATAAATGAACGGATCTGTTTCAGGGCTTTACATTTGGTTTCATTGGTCATTTTGACCATCCCTGGGCCAGTGCCACAATGTCTTAATCACTATGACCCTAAAACATAACTTCATATCTGGTAGGACTGGTACCCACCTTACCATGGACATGCACCCTTCACACTTCCATCTGAGTTCCTCAGAAACCATATGGGGATTTTTATTGAGATTGCATTGCATTGCATTGCATTGCATTGCATTGGGATTGCATGAATCTATAGATCAAATTAAGAAGACTGACATGTTCATGATGTTTAATCTACCTACCTAAGTACATGCATATTTCTCCATCTATTTATGTTTCAGTGCTTTTAAAAATATTCTCAAACCTCACAAAAGATATACAAATGGCAAATAAGCACATGAGAAGATGCTCAACATCATATGTTATTAGAGAATTGCAAATTAAAACAAGAATGAGATATCATTATATACCTATCAGAATGACCAAAATCCAAAACACTGACAACATCAAATGCTGGTGAGGATATGGAAACCCAGAATTCTCCTTCATTGCTGGTAGGAATGCAAAATGGTACAGGCCCTTTGTTATAGACAGTCTGGAAGTTGTTTACAAAGCTAAACTTACTCTTACCATACAATCCAATCACATTCTTTGGTATCTACCCAAATGAAGGGAGAACTCATGTCCACACAAAAACCTGCACACTGCTATTTATTATAGCAGCCTTATTCATAATTGCCAGAACTCAGAAGAAACAAGATGTTCGTCAGTAGGTGAATGGATAAATAAACTGTGGTACATTCAGACAATGGAAAATTATTCAGCACTGAAAAGAAACAGCTATCAAGCCATGAAAAAACATGGAAGAACCTTAAATGCATATTACTACCTGAAAGAAGTCAATCTGTATGATTCCAACTACGTGGCATTCTAGGAAAGGCAAAACTATGGAGATAGTACAAAGATCAGTGGTTATTAGTGGTTGGAGTGGGGGAAGTGAAAGAGATGAACAGGCAGAGAACAGAGGATTTTTAGGGCAGTGAAATTATTTTGTATGACACTGTAACATAGATAGATGTCATTATACGTTTGTATATGCACCCATAGAATGTACAACACCAAGAGTGAACTCCAATATAAACTATGGACTTTGGATGATAATGTATCAATGTAGGCTCATCACGTGTAACAAACGTACCACTGTGGTATGGGATGTTGATAGTGGGGGAGGCTGTGCATGTTGTGGGTTTTGGAAAGGAAGGGAATATATGAAAATTGTACCTTCTACTCAGTATTGCTGTGAACCTAAAACTGCTCTAAAAAATAAGCTCGGCCAGGCATTGTGTCTCACAGTGGCCTGTAATCCCAGCACTTTGGGAGGCCAAGGCAGGTGGATCATGAGGTCAGGAGTGCAAAACCAGCCTGGCCAAGATGGTGAAACCCCATCTCTACTAAAATACAAAAATTAGCCAGGCACAGTGACAGGCACCTGTAATCCCAGCTACTCAGGAGGCTGAGGCAGGAGAATTGCTGGAACCCAGGCAGCAGAGGTTTCAGTGAGCCGAGATCACGCCACTGCACTCCAGCCTAGGTGACAGAGTGAGACTCTATCTCAAAAAAAAATAGAAATAATAAATAAATAAACTCTAAGAAAAGAGTATTTTTGGCTGGGTGCTGTGGCTTATGCCTGTAATCCCAGCACTTTGGGAAGCCAAGGCAGCCAGATTATGAGGTCAGGAGTTCAAGACCAGCCTGGTCAACATGGCAAAACCCCATCTCTACTAAAAATATCACAAAAAAAAGAAAAAAAAGTTAGCTGGGCTTGGTAGTGTGCGCCTGTAGTCCCAGCTACTTGGGAGGCTAGGGTAGGAGAATAGCTTTAACCCAGGAGGCAGAGGTTGCAGTGAGCCGAGATCGCTCACTGCGTCTCAAAAAAAAAAGAAAAGAAAAGCATCTTTTCAAAAAGTTTTTGGGCCAGGCACGATAGCTCACACCTGTAATCCCAGCACTTTGGAAGGCCGAAGTGGATGGATCATGAGGTCAGGAGTTCGAAACCAGCCTGGCCAACATGGTAAAATCCTGTCTCTACTAAAGATACAAAATTAGCCGGGCATGGTGGCGTGCACTTGTAATCCCAGCCACTCGGGAGGCTGAGGCAGAAGAATCACTTGAACTCGGGAGAAAGAAGTTGCAGTGAGCCGAAATTGCACAACTGCACTCCACCCTGTGTGATAGGGCGAGACTCCATCCCAAAAAAAAAAAAAAAAAAAAAGTTTTCAATAAACACTTTTCATGAAGATCTTGTGTATCTTTCAACTTATTGATACTTTGTTTTTGTCACTACTGTAAGTGATAACTTTTAAACATGTATCTTCTATTTCTTACACAGCCATATTAATTCCAGCAATTTGTTAAACATATTAGGTAAAAATAAATTACTTCTTCCTTTCTAATCTTACCTTTTAGTCTAATTATAAAAAGTCAGCTGGGCACAGTGGCTCACGCCTGTAATCCCAGCAATTTGGGAAGCCGAGGTGGGTGGATCACAAGGTCAGGAGATTGAGACCATGCTGGCTAACACAGTGAAACCCTGTCTATACTAAAAATACAAAAAAATTAGCCGGGCGTGGTGATGGGCACCTGTAGTCTCAGGTACTCAGGAGGCCGAGGCAGGAGAATGGCGTGAACCCGGGAGGCGGAGCTTGCAGTGAGCCAAGATCACACCACTGCACTCCAGCCTGGGCAACACAGTGAGACTCTGACTCAAAAAAAAAAAAAAAAAAAGCTAATTATACCTAATTATACCTTTTATTTATATTTCTTGTCTTACTGTACTGAGAATCTCAAAAAAAAAAAAAACAGTGAATACACACGGTGATACAGGTAGTCTTATCTCTTTTTTTTCTTGTCTTTTTTTTTTTTTCTTTTTGAGACAAGATCTCACTCTGTTGTCCAGGCTGGAGTGCAAAGGCACAATCACAGCTCACTGCAGCCTCGGCCTCCCAGGCTCAGGTGACTGTCCCGCCCCAGCCTCCCTTGCCCAGGCTGGTCCGGAACTCCTGGGCTCAAACCACCCACCGGCCTTCCAAAGTGCTGGGATTATAGGTGTGAGCCAGCACGCCCAGCCCAGTCCCGTCACGTCTTGATGCTAACGTTTCACTGTTAAGAATAACATTTGCTGTAGACTTTTGGTACACATTTTTATCAGATTAAGGAAGTTCATCTATCCTAGTTTGCTAAGCATGAGAATTAAGAATGGGTGTCAACTTTATCACATTTCGTTTCAGCATGTATCAAGGAGACTGTTACTTTTTTCCCTTAATCTGTTAATTTACCAGCTTTTACATTTATTCTGCCTTTGATATTTTTCTTTCCTTTCTTCTAGTTTCTTCTCTCACTTTACTGGTTTCTGCTCTTTTCTCATACTTTCTACCTAGAATTTCTCTTTCAAAGTCATTCTGTTTCTCCCTTTTGCATTCGCCAGGGGGTTGGGAGAGCGAAGGGAGGTAGTTCTCAGGGTAATTAATAAATATTTGAATGGCTAAAAGGTGAAATACCTAATAGGTGCCAGATCCTTGAGGTGACCTTATCCAAAACCAGTCTTCAAATGTAACATATTACATTTATATAAATTGTTCCTGTCTTGGGCTCAAGAAAAAAAAAGTTACTTGAGATGCAGTCACTAGAGGGAGAATTATAGTAGAATGTTTTAAACAGAAATGGTGTTTTACCCTCTAGAGAAGCATCGAAAATGCATTAGCTATCATCCGAATTTTCTTTTGAATACAGTACTATATTTAATTTTAACTACTAGCACTTGGGTTCCCCCATTTAATATCTAGAAAGTAGGGTACTAGATTATAAAAATGCCAAGTATCTTAAGAGAGACAAGGAATAACGTTTATGCATTCTGTAATTCAACACTGTATGTTAAAAAGGCCAGCCCATGTCTCTTCTTAATTTTCAAATTAAAGAAGCCAAACCCAAATCTCTGAATTCTGGCTAATAGTTTCGGAGTCACTTTAAAAAACTTTGCCAAGTTTTTTCATTAGTCTATATTTAATTGTCCTAAAGTCTGTATTTCATTTAACTCCATGAAATGCATATATTTGAGGAAAGATGTTAGAGTAACCATGACCTAGAAATGAAAAGGGCACTTACACAAAAGAAACAAATCAGCAAACAACTCTGTAACAGAATTCTGGAGTCTTTAGTCTTACAGAAAACCACGTTAAACATCATAAGAGAATACGACACTTAGTCCACACCTGACTCCAAAGAGTCCCTCAACTACAACCAGGATTACTTTTTTTTTTTTTTTGAGACAGAGTCTCTCGCTCTGTCGCCCAGGCTGGAGTTGGAATGCAGTGGTCTGATCTTGGCTCTTTGCAACCTCTGCCTCCTGGATTCAGGTGATTCTCGTGCCTCAGCCTCCCAAGTAGCTGGGAGTACAGGCATGCACCACCACACCCGGCTTATTTTTATATTTTTAGTAGAGACGGGGTTTCGCCATACTGCCCAGGTTGGTCTCAAACTCTTGACCTCAGGTGATCAGCCGGCCTTGGACTCCCAAAGTACCGGGATTGCAGGTGTGAGCCACAGCCCCTGGCCAAAATCTTTACTTTGTGATTTCTACAAACCTTTCATCACTTTTAGATTTTAAACATTTTCCAACCTCTATAAGCTAGAATAGATGGGGATCTGTTTTTTAACAGAAATTTTAAGCTGTTTTAGAGAAAAATAAACTTGGCTCAAATGACAAATGTGAAAATATCAAAACTACAAAGCATAGGAGGATGTGGGAAAGGGCTGTAGTGTTCTTCATGACACATATGAAAGTATTTCCCAAATATATATATTAAATGTCCTTCAAATATAACAGAAGTTAAATGCAAAATAGCATACATATACCTATCCAAAAGCTGTTAGTAATTTTAAATAAGGTTTGATAAGTAAATTGGCCTCCACCAAAGATCCAAAGATATACTAGTAAAGCTTGATGCCACTAAGGAGGGAGAGAGCCTGGTTTAAATGACTGAAATTCAGGCAGCAGCTTATGAGCACATCAATTAAACATCTAACGAACAAGAACTGGGGATGTGCCACTATGTTAAGCACCAAGAATGTGGCTCTAGAAGAGCAACAGTCTAATAGGTAAGCTATTTGTGGAAGTGCCCAAGGAAAATGCATGGAAAGAAGAACTATAGGGCCTGGCATGGTGGCACATGCCTGTAATCCCAGCACTTTGGGAGGCCGAGGTGGGCGGATCACCTGAGGTCGAGAGTTCAAGACCAGCCTGGACAACATGGAGAAACCCCGTCTCTACTAAAAATACAAAATTGGCCAGGCGTGGTGGCACATGCCTGTAATCCCAGCTACTGGGGAGGCTGAGGCAGGAGAAACATTTGAACCCAGGAGGCAGAGGTTGCAGTGAGCTGAGATCGCACCATCGCACTCCAGCCTGGGCAACAAGAGCAAAACTCTGTCTCAAGAAAAAAAAGAAGAACTGTAACAGAAGTATGTGCAAGCCGTTGGGGAGATGGGAGGTCTGGGGAGATAGCACAAGAGGGAGGAGAAGGAGCCCACGATGTCTAAGGAGGGAATCAGAAAAACTTCACATAAGGGCATCTGAGTCAAGGACTGAAGTCAGAATGTGAGTGTCCAGGCACACAGAGGGACAAGTGACAAATGTGAATGGACAAAAATTACACAGTGCACCAGATAATGTGGGGAAGGTCTTTACCTCACATGTCAGCCAAATAAGCATTATCCTTTCAAGATAACAAAAACTGTAAGCAAATAATTCTTGATGCCAATCCAAAACATGTAATCGAGTTTTGATGGAATTTGGTAAGGAATGCCTGATGTCCAAAATTAAAAAAAGCAATAGACCAGGTTTAAGTCCTTCAGGAGGGAACACATCTTGGGCTGACTGATGCGGGTGAGTAAGGGTTTGAGGGTTTGTACTTGCAAAGGTGTAGGAGGCTAAGGTTACTTAGGATGCATGAAAGGACCTCAGCAGTGGACGTGGCTGAAAGGATGCATGGAGGTAGGGGAGAAGGTATCCAGAACAGAGGGTGAAAACATGGGAAAGTGTTGGAGACCTGGGCCTAAAGGGACTGTGACATGGCACTAAAAAGTTTGTGTGTTCAATGAGATACCATCTCACACCAGTTAGAATGGCAATCATTAAAAAGTCAGGAAACAACAGGTGCTGGAGAGGATGTGGAGAAATAGGAACACTTTTACACTGTTGGTGGGATTGTAAACTGGTTTAACCATTGTGGAAAACAATATGGCGTTCCTCAAGGATCTAGAACTAGAAATACCATTTGACCCAGCAATCCCATTACTGGGTATATACCCAAAGGATTATAAATCATGCTGCTATAAAGACACATGCACAGGTATGTTTATTGCGGCACTATCCACAACAGCAAAGACTTGGAATCAACCCAAATGTCCATCAGTGACAGACTGGATTAAGCAAATGTGGCACATATACACCATGGAATACTATGCAGCCATAAAAAAGGATGAGTTTGTGTCCTTTGTAGGGACATGGATGCAGCTGGAAACCATCATTCTCAGCAAACTATCGCAAGAACAGAAGACCAAACACCGCATGTTCTCACTCATAGGTGGGAATTGAACAATGAGATAACTTGGACTCTGGAAGGGGAACATCACACACCAGGGCCTATTAGGGGGAGCAGGGAGTGGGGAGGGATGGCATTGGGAGTTATACCTGATGTAAATGACGAGTTGATGGGTGCTGACGAGTTGATGGGTGCAGCACACCAACATGGCACAAGTATACAAATGTAACAAACCTGCACGTTGTGCACATGTACCCTAGAACTTAAAGTATAATAATAATAAAAAAAAAAACAGTTTGTGTGTTATCCTCTGGGCAAGGGAAGACCACCATGGGCTCTTTATGAAGGAGAGGACCATGAAATGTGTGCCTTACAAAGATCTCTATGGCAGCCACATGGAGACTGGAAATACACACAGCATCAGGAGGCTCTAATGTTACCGAGTGAATGTTTGTGTCTTCCCAAAAATGGTATGTTGAAATCTAATCCCCAATGTGACGGTAGAAAGAGGAAGGTCTTTGGTAAGTAATGAGGTTTTGAGGATAGACCCTTCATGAAGGGGATTAGTGCCCCTATAAGAAGAGTCCAGAGAGCTACCTTTCTGCCTGGTGAGAATACAGTGAAAAGTCAAGTGTCTGCAGCCTGGAAGAGAGCTCTCACCAAAATCTGAGCATGTGAACACCCTGGTCTCAGACTTGCAGCCTCTAGAACCGTGAGAAATAAATGTCTGTTGTTTGCAAGCTATCCAGTCTATAGTACTTTGTTGTAACAGTCTGAACTGGCTAAGACATATGGAGAGAGACTCTGAGGGTTTGAATTGTGTTGGAGACAGTAGGGATGAAAAAGAAGTGATTAATTCGAGATATATTTAGGAGGTAGAAATCAATATAATTTCTTGATAGACTAGTATAGAAATTAAAGATAACCAAAACTTTTAGTTTGGTAAATAAATGGTACATCATTAACTGAAAAAGGAAAAGATTGTCTGAGAAGATGATAATTATTATAACTAACACTGAGCACTATTCTAAATCCTTTAAAGCACTGACTCTTTTAGTCTTCACAACAACCGTATAAGGTCCCTAATCTACAGATGGAAAAAACCAATGCACAGAAAGGTTAATAAATTTGCCCAAGGTCACACAGCCAGAAATGGCAGAACCAAGATTTGAACTCAGACACACTCTCAAATACCACATTACACTGTACGGTACCCAACCAGTTAAATGTCTCCATGTCTGAGGGACATCAAGGGAGTTGTATTTAATTCGCATTTGGAAAACAGACCTAGGGCTCACAAGAATATGGCTATGAATTTTAGTGTCATCAACATAATTCTATTTCCTGAGGCCATGGGAAAAATGAGATGGACATTTAGAGTGAAGAAAGAACCAAAATGTAAGGCGCAGCAAGACAGATCCAAGAAGGACACTAGGAAGGAGATTTTTCAACCAGTGATCATCCACAGGCTGGCTCAGTTGCCATACCACAGAGGTACAAACTTGAAGTGGTCTGGACCTTCTCCGTGTGAAAATGGCGAACCCATTCACTATTTGCTAGATGAATGAATTTAACATCTAGCTATTTGCTGGATTTACCATCTAGCTAAAGAATAGCTAAAAGATTCCAGCTTAGATCATGTCATCAAGAAAGGAGGCCTGATAGAGTATGAAACGGGGAAAACAAGAAAAACAAACAAAAAAATGGATGCTCTCAGCTCTTGAAAGGATGATTTATACCCGTGTTTGAGCAAAGTGACTTCTGCCTTCAGAGAAGCAGCAGCAAAGCTAGCTCCTCTCTCAAGCAGCACCCCATCTCATCCATCACCCACTTCCCCCACCTGCCCCCAGCCTACACCGTAAGAGGGCCCCAGCCATGCTGCAGCAACACCAGAAGCACACAAGAAAACGTGCTGGCGCATAGACAGCGCAAGTAAATAATGGCTCCTGTGATAATCAGCTTTTGTTTTTAATGGGCTTCACATGACTCATCAGCTATCATGTGTGCTATAGCCTGAGCTCTGGCTCTAAATCAAACAAGTTCAAAGGGAGGAAGAAAGGAATAACAGCAAAAGATGAGCAGATATCTCAAGAAGCCTTAATCCTACAGAGGAAAATCAGAAATGGAGGCAGGGAGAAGACAGTTTCCCCGTTGAGCACTCAGGTACCGAGGGTCCAGAGAGGGCGGAAGCTGAAACAGCTGCAGAGAGAGGCAGCCTAGTTGCCATGGTGCCATCCTGCCAGCCAGCAAGGTTTCATCAGACCATCCCCTTTCTGCCACAGTTCCTGTCTTGTGGGCAGCAGAAGCACCAAGAAAGAAGAAAAACAGTTGTTTGTATTCTTATGGCCGCAGAGTCGTAGCTCTACGACCTATTTCTACAAGTGACAAGTAGAAAGAGCTAAGAAACAGAGAAAGCAGCCAAACTCCTTTGGAATGTATTTAATCTAACTTCATTCTATGGATAAAATGCCCTCGTGAACAAACACTCATCCCCAAAACATCTTTTTTTTTTTGGTATTTATAATCCAAGAACCTTGACACAGAATGTCCGCTTTTTATCAAGGCTCTTTCCCACAATGACTTCTGATAATGGGGCTTGGGGCTCATTCCCAGGTGAAAAGCATGAGTTTGTGGCAAAGAAAACAGTATTTTTTGGTCACCACACTGGAATGGAAGCCAGGAGACTCTGAAGGATGACTTGGCACTAATACAAATCAG
Source organism: Macaca nemestrina (assembly GCF_043159975.1). Lineage (NCBI taxonomy): Eukaryota > Metazoa > Chordata > Mammalia > Primates > Cercopithecidae > Macaca > Macaca nemestrina. Next base: position 146,868,020 of record NC_092131.1, on the reverse strand, counting down.
CAAATGACTTTAGCACTTCTAAGCCTCAATTTCTTCATCTGTAAAATGAGAAGAATGGACTGGGTGAACACAAAGTCCTTCCACTCTCTTAACCTATGCTCATGGGTGCTCAGGGCAAGGGAACCCTTCCAGGTATCTCTTGTGATATTAGGCTGTCCATGTGTCAGGACCGTGATTGTGCCTCCAGGGACACACAAGTGTGAGAGTGGCTACAACTCAGTGGAAGGAATAAGCAAACACATACACACTCACAAAGTTAGATCCCTGTATTTGATTAAACCATGGGTTAGTGGACAGGAACCATGTCTTACACATCTTTACACACTCGATATCCAGCACTTACCAGGCACTGGGCTTAACAAATGTTTACTGCATGCAATTTGAGGCAAATCTTTAAAATATCATATTATGAAACTTTTCAGACTGCCAGTTACGGATTGAATCGTGTTCCCCTAAAATTCACATGCTGAAGCTCTAATTCCCAGTACCTCAGACTATAATGTTTTTTGGAGCTAGGACCTTTATAGAGGGAATCAAGTTAAAAAGAGGTCATTAGGGTGGGTCCTAATCTTCCCTCATGGTCTCTTCACAAGAAAGGAACTGTGATCACAGATATGAACACAGGGAGGATGGCATGAAGAGACATAGGGAGAAGACAGCCATCCACAGCTAAGCAGAAAGGCCTAGAACAGATTCTCCCTCACAGTCCTCAAAAGGGACCAACCCCACTGACATCTTGATCTTAGACTTTCAGGCTCCACAACTGTGAGGAAATACATTTCTGTTTTTGAAATCACAGTTTTAAAGCCACCCAGTTTATGGTACTTTGTTATGGCAGCTCTAGTAAACTAATACAATATCCAGAAGTAGAGAGAACTATATAATGAAATCTCCCATCACACCACCCAGATCTTTCACTCCAGCATACTTCACTTTGCATCTCTAAAATATATGGACATTTCCTTACATAACAACAATACGCTTATCAAACCTAACAGAATTAACACTAATTGAAAAGCAGATTTAATTCCCAGAAGAAATAAACCTTACACTAAAACACACACTTACATTCCTCCATTAAAACTATTAACACTATTAGGCCGGGCACGGTGGCTCATGCCTATAATCCCAGCACTTTGGGAGGCCGAGGCGGGCAGATCACTTGGGGTCAGAAGTTTGAGACCAGCCTGGCCAACATGGTGAAACCCCATCTCTACTAAAAATACAAAAATTAGCCAGGCATGGTAGCTTGGGGTCCCAGCTACTCAGGACGCTGAGGCAGGAGAATTGCTTGATCCTGGGAGGCAGAAGTTGCAGTAACCCAAGATTGTACCGCTGCACTCAAGCCTGGGCGACAGAGCAAGACTCTGTCTCAAATTTAACAAAGGAAAGGGAAAGGGAAAGGAAGAAAGAAAGAGAAAAGAAAGAACGCTGTTAACACTATCAAAAACAAAACACCAGTAAGCTTGAATTTCTGTCAAACAACCCTCAGAGGATAAGCAAGACTCTCAGAATAATTCAATTTCTTAATCAGCTCTCATATTCAACAATTACCTGAAAGTAAAAACCTGTGTTTCTTTATTCACGTACAGAAAAGAAAGGAAAAATGCAGTCAGTATTCGTACCCACTCCCTGGTCACTGAAAATTCACTTTTCAAACTAATCCCTAGAAATTTAGTAGACATCATTAAGTCTTTAGTTTAAAAATAATATGTGCACTGGTATTGTGTGTTATATTGCACATAATTTAAGCGCATGAAAATTGACATGACAGAGCTCAAAACCACTACCAAAAAAAAAAAAAAAAAGATAAATACAAAACCATACCTTGCCAGGGTAGAGAACCGCTTGTAATTTTCTAAAACGTTAGAGACGGGAGTTACCAACGCTTCAACAATTGACAATTTCCAATCACATGTCCTCTTCAGGAAGGTTACTTTTTGTCTGAGGTTAAGACAGGGAGAAATGTTAAAGTCAGAATGGCCTACTTAAAAAGGTTTTCAAAAGACTCTTTTGAAAAGCATTCGCTCCATCAACTTTCAAAACAGGCATCGCTGTAAAAACCCGCAATCCAGCTAATTAGTCTCAGCTGTTTGTCATATGGCACTGCAGACCAGTCAAGTGATTTTTGCCCCTTTCAAGCTTACCAAGTTCCAATTCGACTGGCCACTCAGAGGGCGGCTTTATTAACCTCTTCTGGTAATAGAAGACTCGTACTTCAGCTCTTTCTTCCTCCCCCCTACCCCGTGAATCAAAAAAGTAGAACATTTGTTTTCTTGAGAAAATATTTAGAAAAGTATTGTATTCTCAAGGCCCTTGAAGGTTATATTCGTATTGTTGCTTACAAATACAATGCCTCATCCAAACAAACGATATGGGAGATCAAATGGAAGTGGCAGGAGGAAAGGGGCTGGATTACTTACCAGACCTTGCAGCTGGCCTCCAATTCCATAAGTAAAACTGCCTACAAGGGAGTCCACCCAGATATCTTGCTGGCATCTCAATCCAACATGTCCTGTACTCACCTCCTTTGCTTTTCTCCACAACCTTGCTTCAATACCACTTCTCTTCCTGTGTCTTGAATCACACAATCCCAACACACACAGCCAGAAATCTGATGGTTCTCATTAACTCCTCCCTCTCTGCCCCTCCCACTTCCAATTGGCCAGCAGGTCCTAAGGATATTCATCATCTCGCCTTTACTCCAAGTTTTGATTATTTCTTGGATGGCTATAATAAACCTCTTATTTGGTTTTCTGATCCCCACGTATTCTTGACTCTGATCCATCCTCCACACCACACCCAAAGTGATCTTTCCAAAAGGCAAATGAGAGTCCATCACTCTCCTGTTAATGGCTCCCCACAATCTCCACAATAAAATTCCTACTCCTTAAGCTTCTGCCTTCAGTATCACCTGCCTCCTGCCTATAAGCTGCTAGAGTCCAGCCATCAGAATTCGTTGTAATTCTCTAAGTTAAGTGGTTCTCAAACTGTGGTTCCAAGACCAGTATTACCAGCATCTTCTAGGAGCTTACTACTTTTGCACATTCTTGGGCCCACCCCACTGAATCAGAAATGCTGAGGATAGGGCACAGCTGTCTGTGGTTCAACAAGCACTCCAGGTGATTCTGATACACACTAAAGTGTGAGAGCTGCTGCTCTAACTGCACCAAGCTCTGTTCACCAAGAGAATCAGCTCCTTGGCTCCTTGTGCCAGCAATGCTGAGCTGGATGCACCTTCCCTGTGCTTAGTATTTCTACAACTGGTCACCCCTGTATGCTAATTATTCAATTTATTTCTTGGTCTTTGTTGTTGGTTTGTGACGATCTTGAAGACGGGGTTGTATCTTTTTTTTTATTCATTCACCCCCCAACGAGTTATTGAGCACTTATTAATTATTGGGTGAAATGTTGGACATAGAACTAATCAATGTATCCCTTACCTCTAGGAGAAGCTACGCTTTCATTTTGGCAGCTCAGCGTGTGACTGAAGACTCAATCTGTCCAATCTAAAAAAACTACCACCAGCCTCAAGAACTGTGGGCAGCTAAGAAAAGTCTGAGCACAACCAGTCTGACATCTCTTCTCATGGTAAATGAAATGGAAGTTTTGTTTCATACCTGATGAAAATCTCATGAAAATGCACCCCTTTCTCTTTTATATCTCACAGCAACCTCGAGAATTTTGAGAACAATTTAGTAAGAAAAATGTATCAAGATTTTTAAATCCCAGATTAAAATTCATTAGAGTTAGCTTCCTTTAATTACAAGTTCATATTAGCACTTCTCAAGCCTCAAGATATATAGGAATCTCCTAGGGATCTTTCAAAATGCTAATTCTGATTCAATATTCACGTAGGGGGAGATCAAGACCTTACCGGCTAACACAGTGAAACGCCGTCTCTAGAAACACAAAAAATTCGCTGGGCGTGGCGATGGGTGCCTGCAGTCCCAGCTACTCGGGAGGCTGAGGCAGGAGAATCGCGTGAACCCGGGAGGCGGAGCTTGCAGTGAGCCGAGATCAGGCCACTGCTCTCCAGCCTGGACGACAGAGCGAGACTCCGTCTCAAAAAATAAATAAATAAATAAATAATTTCTCTAGGGGGCCCAGGAGTCTGTATTTCGAGTAAGCACCCAGGTGATGCCCAGGTAATACCGACATTCCTAACTCTGGAACTATAATTTGAATAGCAAGTAAAATTATTACAACAATACCATTTTTCGTAGTCTGCTTAAAGCAACAAAACCTTTTTTGGATGCTTTTGCATTAAAATCTTTCTAAAATATCTTTCAGACTTCAGAATAAAGATGGCATGCTCAGCATGTACATGTGGTTCTGCTTCCTCCCAAAATCTCACTAATATAACAATAAAGAATGTTTTATTTCTTTTAGACATAAACTCACAAGGACAAAGATCAGGTAGTGGAAGCAACAAAATGGTAGAGGCTAGAGAGTAGATGGACTAGAGGTAACTGATTAACAGATCTCGGAAAGCTGACTCTTCATCTGCCAGTAGGGAAATCCAAGAAGGAACTCATCACAGAATCTCCAGAAAGTCTCAGGAATTCAGAACCCCAAAACTTCTGGAATTTGGGGGACCGTAAAATCGGAACTCAAAACAGACAGAATGGTGGTCATCTGCTTAAAAAGCAGCTCAGCTTTTTAAGAGAAGAAAAGAAAGAAAGAACTACCAAATAGAAAATAACGAGCAAAATGGCATAGTAAGTCCCTATCTATCGATAATTACTTGAAATGTGAATGTATTACATTCTCCAATTAAAAGACATAGAGGCTGGGCATGGTGGTTCATGCCTGTAATCCTAGCACTTCGGGAGGCCAAGGCGGGCAGATCACTTGAGCTCAGTTCAAAACCAGCCTAGCCAACATAGTGAAACTTCGTCTCTACTAAAAATACAAAAAAAATTAGGCAGGCATGATGGCGGACACCTGTAGTCCCAGCTACTCGGGAGGCTGAGGCAGGAGAATGGCGTGAACCCGGGAGGCGGAGCTTGCAGTGAGCTGAGATCCGGCCACTGCACTCCAGCCCAGGCGACAGAGCAAGACTCCGTCTCAAAAAAATAAATAAATAAATAAAAACAAAAGGCATAGAATGACAGAATATATATAAAAAGTAAGATACAATTATTTGCTGCCTGAAGGAGAGTCGTTTTAGATTTAAGGGCAGACAGACTGGAAGTGAAGGGATGGAAAAAAATATTTCATGCAAATAGAAACCAAAAGAAAGCAGGGGTGACTATACTTATATCAGAATAGACTTCAAGTAAAAAACAGTCCCAAGAGACCAAGAGGGTAGTTATGTGGTGACAAGGAGGTGAATTCATCAAGCAGATATAACAGTTGTAAACATGTAGGCACCCAACATCAAAGTACCTAAATATATAAAGCAAATATTAACCAAACTGAAAGGAGAAATAGATAACCATACAATAATAGTAAGGGATTTGAATACCCTAATTTCAACAATGAACAGATCATCCAGATAGAAAATCAATAAGGAAATGGCAGGTCTGAACAATATTATAGAACAAATAGAATTAACAGGCACATACAGAACTTTCTATCCAACTATAGGAGAATATACATTATTCTCAAGTGCACGTGGAATATTCTTCAGGATAGAACATATAGTAGGCCACAAAACAAGTCTCAACAAATTTAAGAAGATTGAAATCATACTAAATATCTTTTCTGACCACACCAACACGTAACTAGAAATCAATAACAGGAAGAAAACTGAAAATTTCACAAATATGTGGAAATTCAGTAACATAATCCTGAACAGCTACTTGGTCAAATAAAATCAAAAGGAATTTTTTTTAATCTCGAGATACATGAAAATAGAATATAACACATCAAAATTTTATGGGATTCAGCAGACGCAGTTTTAAGAGGGAAGTTTACAGTGATAAATGGCCTCCATTAAGAAAAAAGAAAGATCTTCAGTAAACAACCTAAGTTTATACTGCAACAAACTAGAAAAAAGGGAACAAAATAAGCCCAAAGTTAGAAGAAGGAATGAAATAATAAAGATTGGAGCTAAAATTAAATAGAGACCAAAAAAATTAAAAAAAAAAAAACACAGAAAAGAAAGAAAAGATGAATAAAACTAACTATTTTTTGAAAAAATAAAATTGACAAAACTGGCTGGGCACAGTGGCTCATGCCTATAATCCCAACACTTTGGGAGGCCGAGGCGGGTATCACCTGAGGTCAGGAGTTTGAGACCAGCCTGAACAACATGGCGAAACCCCATTTCTACTAAAAATACAAACATTAGCCGGGCGTGGTGGCGGGTGCCTGTAATCCCAGCTGCTTGGGAGGCTGAAACAGGAAAATCACTTGAACCTGGGAAGCAGAGGTTGCATTGAGCTGAGATTGCACCACTGCACTCCAGCCTGGGTAACACAGCAAGAATCCGTCCTCAAAAAATTAAATAAATTTTATTTTACTGAGGCGGAGAGAGAGAGAAAGAGAGACAAAGAGAGAGAAAACTTTACCTAGTCTAAAAAAAGAGTAAAAACTCAAATTAATAAAATTGTAAATGAAATAGGAGGTGTTACAACTGATACCACAGAGGTACAAATAATAATAAGAGATACTCTAAATAATCCAGTCAGGTGCAGTGGCTCACGCCTATAACCCCAGCACTTTGGGAGGTCAAAGTAGGTGGATCACTTGAGGTCAGGAGTTCAAGACCAGCCTGGCCAACATGGTGAAACCCCGTCTCTACTAAAAATACAAACATTAACTGGGGCATGGTGGTACGCACCTATGATCCCAGCTACTTGGGAGGATGAGGCAGGAGAATCACTTGAACCCAGGAGGCAGAGGTTGCAGTGAGCTGAGATTGCTCCATTGCACTCCAGCCTGGGTGACAAAGTGAGATTCCATCTAAAAAAAAAAAAAAAAAAAAGACAAAAAAAAGTGTGATTACATCAAACGAAAGCTGCTGCACAGCAAAGGAAACAATAAAATGGAAAGGCCACTGGCTGGGCATGGTGGCTCACACCTGTAATCCCAGCACTTTGGGAGCCCAGAAGGCAGATCACTTGAGGGCAGGACTTTGAGACCAGCCTGACCAACATGGCAAAACCCCATCTCTACTAAAAATACAAAAATTAGCTGGACATGGTGGTAGGCACCTGTAATCCTGGCTACTCAGGAGGCTGAGGCATGAGAATCACTTGAGTCCAGAGGCAGAGGTTGCAGTGAGTGGAGGTCGTGCCACTGAACTCCAGCCAGGTGACAGAATGACACTCCACCTCAAAAAAAAAAAAAAAGAAAAGGCAACGTATAGAAGGAAAAAAAATGTAAATCTGATAAGGGTTTAATATCCAAAATATACAAGAACCTCATACTACTGAATACCAAAAACACACCCAAAAGAAAAAAAAATTTAATGGGCAAAATAGCTGAATAGACATTTTTTCAAAGAATACATAAAAAATGGTCAACAAGTATATGAAAAAGTGCTCGACATCACTAATCATCAGAGAAATGCAAATCAAAACCACAATGATTTTGATTACCTCACATCTGCTGGGATGGCCAATTAGAAAAAAAAAAAAAAAAAAACAAGAGGTAAGTGTTGGCAAGGATATGGAGAAAAGGGGCCCTTGTACACTGTTGGTGGGAATACAAAGTGGTACAGCCACCATGGAAAACATTATGGAGGTTCTTTAAAATAATTTTTTCAAAAATTTTAAAAATAGAATACCATAGGATTTAGCAATCCTCCTTCTGGGTATAATACATCTGAAAGAATTGAAATCAGGATTTCTAAGTGGTATCTGTACTCCCATGTTCACTGCAGCATTATTCACAATAGCCAAGACTTAGAAGCAACCTAAATGTCCATTCACAATGAATAAATGAAGAAAATGTGGTCTATACATACAATGGAAAAGTATTCAGCGTTAAAAAAGAAAGAAATCCTGCCATCTGTGACAATACGGATAGGTGTGGAAGCTATTAGACTAAGTTAAATAAGCCAGACACATAAAGAAAAATACTATGTGATCTTCCATATATTTAATATATAGAATCTAAAATGTCAAACTCTCCAAGCATGGTGGCCGCTCCTGTAGCCCCAGCTACTCAAGAGGCTGAGGCGCAGTGATTGCTTGAGCCCATGACTTCAAGGCTGCAGTGAGCTATGATCACGTCACTGCGCTCCAGTCTGGGCAGCACAGCAAGATCTTGTTTCTAAAATAAAAAAATGTAATTTAAAAAAAAGTACTCCCAGAAGCAGAGAGCAGAATGATGGTTGCCAGGGACTGGGAGGAAGGGGAAATGGGAAGGTCACAGTTAAGGGGAACAAGTTTATGCAAAATAAATAAGTTCTGAAAAGCTATTATACAGCACCTAGTGTCTATATAATACTAATACTGTATTAGATACTGAAACCTGCTAAGAAGATAGGTCCAGTGTTAATTGTTCTTAAAACACACACACACAAAAAGCAATAATAATAATAAAGGAGGCAGGATAAAACTTTGGGAGATGATGGGTATGTTTATGGCCTTGATGGTAGCGATGGTTTCATGGGTGAATAATTATCCCCAAATTCATCAAGATGTATATATTAAACATGTACAGCCTTTTATCTGTCAATAACACCTCCATAAAGTTATAATAAACTGTTGAGTAGGGGAAGGAAAGAATGAACAAACAAATGTAGGAACAAATGAACAAACTCAGGTAAGAAAGAGGAGATGAAAATGGTACACTTGTAGCAGGGGTGGATGGAGGAATGAGTTAAATTCTCTTCTTCTGTAATAAAGTATCGACAGATAATGACTAAAACTGAAAAACTGACCATAGGAATAGAAACGTGTCATTTAGAGACTAGATGTGTAACCTACTGCAAGAGTTCACTGGTTAACTCTGGGGAGCAGGAAATGGGCTGGGGGAGAGGAGTCTACTGGTTTTTTGTAACAGGCGTTGTAGAACAATGTCCACATATAACTTTGGTAAATTTGGCAGGGCATGGTGGCTCATATCTGTAATCCCAGAACTTTGGGAGGCAGAGGCGGGCAGATCACTGGAGACCAGGAGACCGAGACCAGCCTGGCCAACATAGGGAAACCCCGTCTCTACTAAAAATACAAAAATTAGTTGGGTGTGATGGCACACACCTGTAATCCCAGCTACTTTAGGAGGCTGAGGCAGGAGAATCACTTGAACGAGGGAGGCGGAGGTTATGGTGAGTCAACATCACGCCACTGCTCTCTAGCCCGGGTGACAGGGCGAGACTCTGTCTCCCAAAAAAAAAAAAAAAAAGCTTTGGTAAATTTTTAAAAATTAATTATTACAAAATAAAATTTAATGCCCATGTTTTTTTTTTTTTTTTTTTCCTCCTTGGAGGATTCAGGACATCACAATAAACCTCACTAACTTGCCATGCTACGTCCTGAAGACCTAGGACCTACACTGAAGTAGGATGTTGAGGATCTGAGCATTGGAGACAGACTGTATGACTTTAATTCTCAACTTTACCACTCACAGGCCATGTGACCTTGAGCAAATTACTTAACCTCTCTGTCTCAGTTGCCTCATCTGTGGACCAGGAATAATAATAGGATTACTTTGCATGGATTCAATTATGTATACCTATAAAATGCCTAAAACTGTGTTTGACACAAAGGAAATGTTCAATAATAGCTATTCTTTTTAATGTATGTTTGCCTCCATAATAAATGGCTCCTGACCGCTGTATTGATTTTGTGTCTTTTGTTAATTTATATTTCCTTCTCCCTGCCCTCACCTTTGCTATCAGTCAGGCAGCTATCCCTCATCACAGTAATCAGTGCCTTCCTGGGTCAACCCCTACCCCTTCCGATGCACTGTTTTTAATTGACAAGGCACCTGGGAACCAAATAACCAAGATTATTAGAACTGTGTATAAAATCAAGAAAAACGGGCACCAAAAAATGTTCTGAAAGTTGCTCTGTGAGGCAGGTTGGCAATTTTCAGTATATTAACCACTGTCTAACTCAGAACCCTTTGGCCTTATTAACTGTGGGTCAGTAGGTTGGGTGACACTTGGTGGGACCAACCAACCCAGTTTAGTGGAGACCATCTGAGTTATAACACTGAAAGTCCTGAATCCCTGGAAACCATATCCCAGCATTGGGCAAATTACTTCATCCTCTTGAGCCTGTTTCATCATCTGTACAATGAAGGATAATATCTGCTTTGTAAGATTCTTGAGGATTAAATGAGAAAGTGTTTGTATAATTCTTGACACATATGGTAGCTGTAGCTATTATACTCACTTGCATATTGTTATTATCAACTCTAATATCAGGTAGAAAAAGAAAGTATTCTTAGAAACATAACCTATAATTTGCTTTATATATAGTGGACTTCAGGAAGCTGCAATGTTTGCTTTTGTGAATTTCCTTCCCATTTTGTAATACACATTTTGTTTCAGGGACTAAGACATATTAAAGAAATTTAATAGTTTAACATTTCTGATTTCTCTACTGGACAAAAGCCTGGCCAATTTCCACTATCTTTTCATAGACATGACTCTTTTACATTAGGGGATCCCTGGGTTATTTATGTTAGTAGCTGCTTCTAAACTTGTAGACAGAAATCAGCTGTCACCTCACAAAGGACATCAGGCGTCATATCTGAAATTTGTTTTTAATTTCCATTTCACTTTTTTCCTTCATAATAGCACCAGATTATTCAGTCTTCTAATTATTTAGTGAATTCAGTACATTTGCGTGGGGCCAAACATCTGCATCTGCATTTCTAAGTTCTAAGCCAAATCATTCACTATGTATGTCCATTCTATCCCTGAAAAATAAGGGCTTTTATCACCAAACAGATGAAATACCATTTCTGACCTCAAAAGCTGAAGCAACTCCCTACTCCACAGTTATTAATGACAGCCTGAAGGAAATGGCTCACATCTATGCACCCCACAGACACAAGGGCAAAGTTGCTATGAGAACAGTTACAAACTTTGGGATAGATAATGGAAAGCATCACAAGTTACTCAAAGCCAAAATATGGCCTAGGAACCCTCTAAGAAGCAGCAGAGACAGCAGAAAAAGCCGGGCAGATAAGACTCTTAATAAAGGCTCCCATGGCCTCTCCTCCCATACTCATATCTCTTCTCCAACCAGTGTCCAAGGCCTGTGAGCACAACACACAGGAGAACACAGAACTTCAGAGAAGCCTTGAGGGGCAACTGGTCAACCAATTAGGGCAGGTGAAAATGGATCTAGGACTGGCACAGAATCACCTAGGGTATTTGAGGAAAATTCAAAATTCTGGGTCCCATCCAGGCCTCCGAATTAGGATCTCTGCAAGGGAGGCCTAGGGAATTTGCATTTATAACAAGCTTCCCAGGGGCGTTCTGGTTATACGCAATCAAGCTTGTAAGCCACTGTTCTAGGGAGACAACAGATGGCAAAAATGTACAACTATAGTTAGGCAAATAGCCTGTACATCAAGATCATATCTAACTTCTACTAGCCTCAGATACCAAATCTGTAAAATAGGGATAATAACACTGACCTAGCAAGGTGGATGTGAGAATTAAATGAAACAAATAATAGCCTCACACACAGTGCCTCACATACGGCAAGTGCTCAATAAAAGTCCATTCCCGGCCGGGTGCGGTGGCTCAAGCCTGTAATCCCAGCACTTTGGGAGGCCGAGGTGGGCAGATCACAAGGTCAGGAGATCGAGACCATCCTGGCTAACACAGTGAAACCTCGTTTCTACTAAAACTACAAAAAATTAGCCAGGTGTGGTGGCAGACGCCTGTAGTCCCAGCTACTTGGGAGGCTGAGGCAGGAGAATGGGGTGAACCTGGGAGGTGGAGCTTGCAGTGAGCTGAGATCACCCCACTGCACTCCAGCCTGGGCGACAGAGCGAGACTCCGTCTCTAATGAAGACTTACGACAATAGTTCCTGTTTTGAATAAATACCACCAAGGAAAGCAGATAGCTAGGAAAGTTAAGGCCTCAATGTTAATGACTCATCAACTACAAAGGCCGAGGTCAGCAGCTTTAACCAGCGATTGAGTCATGAAATGTACCTGCAGACAGTGATTCTCAAGCTTTGGGGTGCATCCAGAGTCACCTAGATGGCTTTAAAACACAGGCTCTAGGCCCCACCAGAGTTTCAGATTCAGTAGGTCTGGAGTGGGGCTGAAAATCTGCATTTCTAAGTTCCCAGGTGGTGCTGATGTTACTGCTCCTAATCTGACACTTTGCAATAAAAAAACAAAACAAAACAAAACAAAACTATGCTGTGTATATTTCCTGTTTGACACTAGACTGGTTAGTTACATGTATATACAGGAAAAAACTAAGAAACCAACAAATTCCGTGGCTGTGCTGCCTCTGTCCCTGAGAATCTTACTATGTTGTTTGAACGATGCATACAGAGGACAGGGAGATTTGAATTCTATCTTCCCGCTCACTTGCTGTGTGACTCTGCATGAGACATATGATCTCTTCCAGCCTGAGTTTACTCATGCTGGAAGTAAAGGTGAGCTAGGCACTGGTTCCCAAACCAGGTTGTCCACCATCAGTCACTATAGCAGTATTTTAAATAAAACATAGATTCCCGAGCCCTCACCACAAACCTAATAAATTAGAATCTCCGAAGGAGAGACTGAAAAATGTGTTGTTGTTTCTTGTGGGTATGTTTTTTATTATTATTATTATTATACTTTAAGTTCTAGGGTACACGTGTACAACATGCAAGTTTGATACATAGGTATACATGTGCCATGCTGGTTTGCTGCACCCATCAACTCAAAATTTACATTAGGTATTTCTTCTAATGCTATCCCTCCCCCTCCCCTCACCCCACAACAGGCTGCAGTGTGTGATATTCCCTGCCCTGTGTTCAAGTGTTCTCATTGTTCAATTCTCACCTATAAGTGAGAACATGCGGTGTCTGGTTTTCTGTCCTTGTGACAGTTTGCTGAGAATGATGGTTTCCAGCTTTATCCGTGTCTCTGCAAAGGACATAAACACCTCCTTTTTTATGGCTGCATAGTATTCCATGGTGTATATGTGCCACATTTGCTTAATCCAATCTATCATTGATGGACATTTGAGTTGGTTCTAAGTCTTTGCTATTGTGAATAGTGCCACAATAAACATATGTGTGCACGTGTCTTTATAGTAGCATGATTTATAATCCTTTGGGTATATACCCAGTAATGGGATTGCTGGGTCAAATGGTAATTCTAGTTCTAGATCCTTGAGGAATCACCACACTGTCTTCCACAATAGTTGAACCAATTTACACTCTTTTGTGGGTATGTTTTAAACAAAAGCTTCCTGTACAATTTTCACATCCAGCCAGTTCTGAGGAGCCATTAACATGGTAATCTTTCTCCAGCATCAAAGCTCTTGGGTCTTTTTGATTTCCAATTCACTGGGTGCTGAGTCTATACTTACCCAGTAGCTTTCTCCTTTTATATTTGCTTCACCTGGATATTTTTCCTATAGGAAGCATACGCTGTCTTCAAAGAAAGGAATCTATTATGCTTAGCAGTTCCATTTCTCATGTATCAATAAACTGGCATTCTGATTTTATTTTAAAAATAAAGTCCAGGATGGGCGAAGTGCTCACAGCTGTAATCCCAGCACTTTGGGAGGCCAAGGCAGGCAGATCACTTGAGGTCAGGAGTTCAAGACCAGCCTGGCCAACATGGCTGGTCTTGAACTCCTGACCTCATCTCTACTAAAACTCATCTCTACTAAAACTCATCTCTACTAAAAATACAAAAATTAGCCCAGCATGGTGACATGTTCCTGTGGTCCTAGTTACTTGGGAGGCTGAGGTAGGAGGATCCACTTGAGCCCAGGATGTTGAGGCTGCAGTGAGCTGGGTGACAAAGACAAGAAAGAAGGGAAGGGAAGATAGAAAAGAAAGGAAGGGAAGGAAGGGAGAAGGGAAGGGGGAACGGAAGGGAGAAAGGAAAGTAGGAAAGGAAGGGAGAAGGAAAAAAAAGGAAACCAGAGGCCCTTACAGACCACAGCTACCTATGTGGATCTCACACCTACTACAATGAAAGCAACTAGGGGATTTTAAGCAGAAGGATATGACCTGAATTCCTTTAACTTTTTAAAATTTTGTTTCATGCTCCTCAGGAGTGTGAATTCCTTTTTTTCGGACATCACTGGCTTTGTGTGAAAAATGGGCTATGGCAGGGAGGCGCAAGAATTGGAACGGCAAAGTAGCAGTACAGGCCTTTAACCAGCAGCTGGCACAGAGAAGGCACTTGGGTATTTCTGCACTGCTTTAACACAGGGAAATCATGATATACTTGTTTCGCCTCCTAACATATTTCAGAGGAGTTCAAGGAAGAGACTCTGGGTGTTAGCAAAGTTCCATCTAGAAGTCACTTCCTTTGAACAACACACACAATTTTGGATTGTCCACAGTACCACTGGTTCCAATCAAGAAATATTAGAATAAGAACATAAAAAGAACACACCAGGGAACCAGCAGACCAGGCTTCTGGAACCATCCCTGCCATCAATGAGCCATGTGACCTGAGGTACAGCTCTGGACTTCCGGGAGGGGAGCCTGAGCTACAATTTCCAAGGTCCCTACCAGCTCTTAAATTACACAATTCTGTAAGTGTAACAAATGTGGTTTCCTTATCTGGGTGGCAAAATGGGCTGATGACTCAGGGTGAGGTTTTTTGTTACTGTTTTTCAACCTCCCAGAGAAGCTCTAGTGAAGCTAGAATCAGGGTGTTAATAAAGAAACTGTCCCTTTTTATCATTTCCTTTCCAGGGTATGGTGGTCAGCCAGAAATCTGGGAAGTAGACATTCCCGGCAGCTGAGAGCTTATCGTGCAGAGACTGAGAGCCCAAGTCCCTGTGTAACCCTTCAGGTACATGTTCTCTGTGGTCCCTCACGCATGTGGCTTCTGCTCACGTGGAAGCACGCAATAGACAGGCCTCTCACTTCCTCCTGCTGGTAGGCTGTTCCGAGAGGGTCCACTCCTCTCTTATGGCCAACCTGGCACCTCCACGGGAACCCCATTTCGCATGATGCCTGGGGGCAGTGGTTCTCAGCCTCAACTGCAACTGCCCATCAGAAGCCCGTGTGGAGACAATAAATAAATAAATAAATAAATAAATAAATAAATAAATAAATAACAGGCTGAGCCCTACCCCATATTTACTGACTTAGAATTGGGGTGAGGGAGAGGTTAGAAAGACAACAGTGGTAGAGTTAGGCTTAGTTTTACATGATGGAGAGAACGTGTAACTTGGGAAACTGCAAGCCAAAGAGGTTTGTCTAATGCAGGGTTTCTTAGCCTCGGCACTGTTGACATTTTAGGCAGGATAATCCTTTGTTGGGGGCTGTCCTGTGTACTGAGAATGTTTTGCGGCATCCCTGGCCTCCACCCACTAAATGCCAGGAGTAACTCCCCAGTTGTGACAGTCAAAAATGTCTCCAGGCATTGCTAAATGTCCCATGTGGGGTGGGGCAGGGGAGAAAATCAACCCCAACTGAGAGATACTGGTGTGATATCACATAGTTAATAACCAGGAATATGGAGACTAAAAACCGACCTACTGATTCCTGACTGTGTTGATTCTTCCACATTCAAGCAGGAGCTCTGGGAACACAGGAATGAGCCACCGCCTGAGGAAATATCACAACCCACTTCACTACACAGCGCTCTGTGCCTAGGGCAGACGTGGGGCCTGGGACAGCTGACCTTGTCCCTAACGAGAAAAGTCACATTAGGTCTCTAGTATTTGACTGTGAGGACAATGCCTTATCTTTTCAAGGACCGCTAGACCTCTTCACTCATTCTTGGAGTTGTTTCCTTGTAATGATGAGATTTATTATGAAAATCACTATTTTCATAATGATTTCTTAGCAAGAAACAAAGAAATCCTGACCACAATCATAGGTTACATTTTAAAACTCTTTGGTATTGCAAATGAACATTTAAGCCATGACCTATTTCTGTATGTTTCATTTCCCCTCTTATTAGGGCTAGTACAGCAAGAATAAAAGTATCCTATTATCGTGTTTAACTAGCTGATTTAGACCTTGTCTTTGCTTTTAAAGATACAAATACACAGGAGATTAGTATTCAGCCATACCCTGATAGGACCTGACCAGCCTCCCATGAAGTTGGGATCAGGCCAAGGTAGATAAACTGTAGCAAATAAGGATGAACAGGGTTTTCAGTCTCTTGGCAACCAATTTTATTATTATGCTTTGACCTGGCAGCTGGTAAGACTTTATATGAATTAACCAACGAGACTATGAAAAAACAAGATTAGTGGTTCTGAAATATGGTATTCAAATAGCAGTTACAGAAAGCATGTTCACTTTCAAGGCTGCTTTCTTTTAAAGAGGTACAAATAATTGTAATAAAAAATAATAAAATATTGTTTAAAAAGAACAGATCTCTAGTAAGCAAGTCACATATACCTGTCTATCTACCTTGGTCCTTGTCATATGTATATCTTCCATATTTATTCTACCAAAATAAAAAGGGGTGAGGAGTTTTGTGGGAATAGGCCACTTAAAGCAAGCAGGCTTCCCATAAGACAACACTTAGTTGTTGTGGAATTATACTCAGTAAGACCACCTTAATCAAAGCACCTTACAATAAATACTCAAGAGGGTCAAAAGTGTTAACAAAACCATAAACAAAATAAAAATAGGCCGGGCGCGGGGGCTCACGCCTGTAATCCCAGCACTTTGGGAGGCCAAGGCTGGCAGATCACAAGGTCAGGAGACGGAGACCATCCTGGCTAACGGGGTGAAACCCCGTCTCTATTAAAAAAATACAAAAAACTAGCCGGGCGAGGTGGCGGGTGCCTGTAGTCCCAGCTACTGGGGAGGCTGAGGCAGGAGAATGGCGTAGACCCGGGAGGCGGAGCTTGCAGTGAGCTGAGATCCGGCCACTGCACTCCAGCCTAGGCAACAGAGCGAGACTCCGTCTCAAAAAAAAAAAAAAAAGAAAATACAAAAAAATTAGTCCAGCATGGTGGCAGGCGCCTGTGGTCCCAGCTACTCAAGAAGCCGAGGCAGGAGAATGGCGTGAACCCGGGAGGCAGAGCTTGCAGTGAGCCGAGATCCCGTGCCACTGCACTCCAGCCTGGGCGACAGAGCCAGACTCCATCTCAAAAAATAAAAATTAAAAAAAAAATACATTGAACTACAGGCTTTCTGGCATAACAGCAGGGAAGAGAACCACGTGGGGCTTTCAACAGTCATGCAGCCCTCAGAGAAAAGTCGAGGTGTCTCATGAGAATGGCTTTGGCTGCCACATGTTGGATCTGGGGACTGAAGGACAGTATGATAATGAGGTGATCTTGAGTGGATGGCTACAGATGTGATTAAAGGTCAACATGAAAACATAAGCAATTTTTTCATGACCTCTTAAGGGACGGGATTATGCAGCAGAACCACCACTGGTCCCAGAGTCCCATGTCTAGCTCTGCCACTAACTCTATGTGACTTTGACAAAGTGACTTAACCTCTCTGGAGTAAATTCCCTTAACTATAAAAGACTAGAGATAAATGAAATGTTCTCTAACTTCCTTCTAATTCTAATACTCCCTGGGTTTACAAATCCTCTCTTTTGGATACATGCACAATCACTAAAAGTCAGCCATGGCTCAATCATTCTTTGGACATTTTCACGATCGATGCAATTCCTATGCATAAACATGCAGCTCCAACTAGCGCTGCCAGACACAAAACAAGACACCCAGTTAAATATGCATTTTGGATAAAGAACAATTTTTTAGTAAAAGCATGTCCCAAATAATGCATAAGATATAGGAAACAATTATTCAGTGTTTATCTGCAATATTTAACTTTTTTTAGTTTGCTAAATCTGGCACCCCACCTCCATCCCCACATTAGAATCAAAACTCTAACTCCATACACATGGGAGGTTGGCTGACTAAAGCACTACATGGTAAACTTCTGTTTAAGGGCAACATATACAGAGGAAAAACAAACAAACAAAAAACAGGAAAGGAGGAACAAAACTTTCAGCATTCCTCTTGAGTAAGAGAGGCATCTAATTTTACTTGACACTAAATCAAATATGAGTGTTACTAGACCTCAATCATACAAGTACCTGCACAACCAGAGTGTCCAAACAGAGCTGAATGCTCTCTACTCCACACACCTTACCCTGTGAACACAGGTAAATGACAGACCCCTTATTTCTGCCTCCAGCTCAGGGCTCCTGTCTGCACTTAGCTTAAGGGAAACCAAATCATAAACTCAAACTTCCTGACCAAGAAGCAGAAGAACAAATACAGTCCAAGCAAAATCTGCATGCGGCATAAAAAGTGAAGGCTATAGAAAGGAAAAATTACTGTCTTCAAGAACCAATCTTGTTTTAGCAATTTCCCTTCGCAGGGGCCTGGCCAACATGGTGAACCTCCATTTCTACTGAATAAATAAATAAGAAATGAATTTCCATTTTCTTAAATTTCCAAAAAACTTCACTCTTTCTAAATCAGCACAAGAGGACAACACCCTGGAGATAGGCACTGAATGGCCCTGCCCAGTTTGCCCAGGATACAGACAGAGGGTTCCGGTCTGCCACCGTGGAAAGGACCGACAGCCTCACCTTTCCACTTATTTGAACTTCCCCTTTTTAAGGAAGATAAGACTATTATTTTTGGGAAAGTAGGACAGAAGATGAGAGACTTAGGAGATGCTGGTGTATCTATAGACATTGCTTCTCTTAGAAAAAAAAATGGATAGAATAGTAGGAAAGAAACAGCAGAACACTCTACAGACATACCAGCCTGAATGCACCTGTTCTCCTCTGATCTTGGAAGCTAAGCAGGGTTGGGCCTGGTTAGTACTTGGATGAGAGAAATGGCAGAATGATCCCTATTGCTCCGTCTTCCGTTCCCTTTTTCGTTAGTTCAGCACCTATCTTTTTGAGCGCTTAATATATGTCAGAAACCATTCTATGTGCTGTGGACATCACAGTGAGCAAGGCAGATTCCTGGCCATCATGGAGCTTGTCTTCTATCAGTGAAAGACAAATATCGTGTGTATGTGCTGGTTTGTGTATGACAGTATTATAAATACTCTAAAGAAAACAAGGCAAGGTAAGGGGGCAGAAAATGATGGGATGGGTGAGGGATACTATTTTAGATGCGGTGGTCAAAGAAGGCCTCTCTAGAAAAATGACTTTTCACCTGAGTGAAATAAATAAGAAAGCCACACAGATATCTGAGGGGAAGAGCATTCCAGGCAGAGGAAACAAGGGCAAAGGTCCTGAGGTATGGCTGCAGCAGAAGTCAGCAAAGGAAAGAGTGAGAGCAGATGAAGCCACACTCCATGCAAGGGCTGTAGAGACCATGGTGAGGACTCTGTCTCTTCTGAGATAAAAAGCCATTGGAGAGTTTCAAGCAGAGTGACATAATAGACCCTGGCTGCTGCCTTAAGAATAGAGTGTGCAGCAGTAAGGGTGGAAGCAGGGAAGTCCTTTAGGAGGCTTTTGCAGTAATCCAGGAGACAGTGATGATAGGAACTTGGTGGAAGCAGCAGAAGTGGTGGAAAATGGTTATCATCCTAGATGTATTCTTTTTGTTTGCTTGTTTGTTTGTTTGTTTTGAGATGGAGTCTCAGTCACCCAGACTGGGGTGCAATGGTGCGATCTTGGCTCACTGCAACCTCCGCCTCCCAGGTTCAAGTGATTCTCCTGCCTCAGCCTCCCAGGTAGCTGGGATTACAGGCACCCATGACCATGCCCGGCTAATTTTTGTATTTTTAGTAGAGATGGGGTTTCACCATGTTGCCAGCCTGGTCTTGAACTCCTGACCTCAGATGATCCACCTGTCTTAGCCTCCCAAAGTGCTGGGATTACAGGCGTGAGCCACTGCGCCTGGTCAGATGTATTCTTAAAGTAGAATCAGTGAGATTTGCTGAGGAATTTTTTTTTTTCTTTTGAGATGGAGTCTTACTAGGTTGCCCAGGCTGGAGTGCAGTGGTACCATCTTGGCTCACCGCAACCTCTGCCTCCTTGGTTCAAGCGATTCTCCTGCCTCAGCCTCCTGCCTCAGCCTCCCAAGTAGCTGGGACTACAGGCATGTACCACCATGCCCAGCTAATTTTTTGTATTTTAGTAGAGATGGGATTTCACCATGTTAGCCAGGATGGTCTTGATCTCCTGACCTTGTGATCCGTCCACCTGTCTCCCAAAGTGCTGGGATTACAGGCGTGAGCCACCACACTCAGCCTGCTGAGGAATATAATGTGGGTTATAAGAGAAAGAATCGAGAATGATTTCAGGATGTTTGGTGTGAGCATCTGGAAGAGTGAAGTTGCCATTCACTAAGATGGAGAAGACTAGGGGGAAAGCAGCTTTGGGAGAGAAAACTCAAAAGTGTGGCTCCTAGAGATTGTTGTTCACTTCAAAACCCTTACATCTATTCTAGAACCAAAACAACAGAAATTGAGAAGCTGACTTTAAATTTCATATGGAAGGCCAGGCACGGTGGCTCATGCCTGTGATCGCAGCACTTTGGGAGGCTGAGGCAGACAGATCACCTGAGATCGGGAGTCCGAGACCAGCCTGACCAACATGGAGAAACCCTGTCTCTACTAAAAATACAAAATTAGCTGGGCATGGTGGCACATGCCTGTAATCCCAGCTACTCAGGAGGCTGAGGCAGGAGAATCACTTGAACCTGGGAGGCGGAGGTTGCAGTGAGCCGAGATCGTGCCATTGCACTCCAACCTGCGAAATAATAGCAAAACGCCGTCTCAAAAAAAAAAAAAAATTCATATGGAAATTCAGGGAACTGGACAGTCAAAACATCTTGAAAAAGAACAAGGCTGAAGGACTCACATATCCTGATTTCAAAACACTATGTAGCTACAATAATCAAGGTAGTATGATACTAGCTTGAGGACAGACATACAGATCAATGGAATAAAATTGACAGTTCAGAAAGAAACCTTTACATTCATGGTCAATTTATCTCAACAGAGGTGCCAAAACCATTCAAAGAGGAACAGTCTTTTAAACAAATGGTGCTGAAAGAACTGGATATCCACACACAAAGGTTGAAGTTAGACCTCCTACCTCACACCATATTTAAAAATTAACTTAAAATGGATCAAAGAATGAAATGTAAGAGGTAAAACTATAAAACTTTTAGAAGAAAACATAAGTATAAATCTCATGACCTTGAATTTGACAATGTTTTCTTAAATTTGACATCAAAAGCACAAACAACAAAAGGAAAAACAGGTTGGGTGTGGTGGCTCCAGCCTACAATCCCAGCACTTTGGGCTGATGCAGGTTGATCACTTGAGGTCAGGAGTTCGAGACCAGCCTAGCAAAACCCTATCTCTACTAAAAATACAAAAATTAGCCAAGCATGGTGGCGCATGCCTGTAATCCCAGCTACTCTAGAGTCTGAAGCAAAAGAATCACTTCAATCCAGGAAGCAGAGGTTGTTGTGAGCCAAGATCATGCCACTGCAGTCCAACCTGGGTGACAGAGTCAGACTCTGTCTCAAAAAAAAAAAGGAAAAATAGATTAAATATACTTCAATGAAATTAAAAATCAAAGCAGGTCATAGAAATTAAGGAAGGAGGGAAAAAAGCGAGGGAGGGAGGAAGAGAGAAGGGTACAAAGGAAGAAAAAAGTAGGAATGAAAACATAAAACAACATAAACCAACATCAAATACAGAAAATAATGATCCTCAGTCAAGTTCCTTCGGCATTATATTAACCTTTCTTCACTTCTAACCATCTGCAGAAACTGTTTTCCAGGTTGTATTTTCCCTCTAAAGCAAGTTTTTAAGAAGGCCGGGGAAAAAAAAAAAAAAAAAGTAACAAGAACAGTGAGTGGAGAATCAACAAATTTAATTAGCAATGATTAGAGAAAACGTACATAGCGCAACTCTATAATCCCTCTACCCCCAACTCCAACATCTGACTGATCAACCAACCATAAAAAGTGATAATCCATCCGGAAGGAAAGAACAGCTGTTAGCTGCAGGGGTAAGGAAGAGGACCCAGTGGCAGAAGACCCTGAGGCCATGTAGGCCCAGGTGGCCAGCAGGAGCTAAAAGGCTGGGAAGGCTCCTCAGTCCAGGGCTCACAAAATTCGCTTCGCTTCAGGCCTGCCTTTGCTGAGCTGGTGATCTACTGGGACAGAGACAGGCTTTGGCAATAGTTACTAAAGCCTGTCATCACATCAGCCCACCACCAGTCCCGACGGCAGGGCCTGGCCGCCAGGTAGAGTTTGCTGTCTAACTGACAGGAGAAGGGAGAGCCCCTCCCTCGCAGCCAGTCTGCAGTCCAGACCCTCACCAACGAGAGGGCAACCGGGTTAAACAGTTAAACTGAAAGCTAAAGAGGAAGGAATGAACTGGGGGGCGTGCGGGAGGTCGGGGACTTTCCTCCTTTCCCTCCAGGAAAGTTTCCTACCCCTGATGGGCACCCTCGCACCTGGATGCAACCCGGAGGCGACCTGAGACCCTGGCCGGACCCCGGACCGCACCTGACCAGCACCAGGCGGTTGTCATCACTGGGGTCTGCACTGAGGGCCTTGGAGAGAAGCCACTTTTCCGGCGGGCTCGGGTGCCAGGAGGCGAGGAGAAAGGGCGGCGCAGCCTCCGACCCCAGCCCCAGGACGGCCCCACGGGGACGCCTCGCTCGGTCCTCCCGGAGGGACCGAACCCGCCGCGAGCCTCCCGCTCCTCAGGCCCCTCACCTGGCTCGCCCCGCAGTCCTGTCCCCGCCCGGCTCGAGTCCCCGCGCGCCGCGTCCACCCGCCGCTGGCCTTTTTTGGGTTCTTGGCGGGTATTTTCCGCCTGGCCCCACATCACTTCCCGTAAAGGAGAGCGAGGTGGGGCGGGACCTTCTCTCCTCCACCTCCCGCCTCCTCCTGTCACCTCGGGAGCGGCCCCTGCCCGGTTGGCGGGGGTTGGGGGACTGTCGCGCTCTCCCCCGCCGCCGCGCCTCCGAGGGGTCCTCTGTGAGCCCCGAAAAGGCCCTGCTCGCCTCCTTTGTCCCAACACTAGTTTCCACTGCCCCGTTCTGGAAGGTGCTAGAAGATAAAGGGGTGTTTTCGTTTTGAGACACGGGGGTGACATTTACAAAGTGCACCAAGAACCAGTATGCGGCGAGGTGTCCTTTGGGGACTCTGCCCTATTCACCTCCCCCAAAAGCCATGTTCTAAAGGTGTTTTCCAGGGCATCAGATCGCGGTCGCCACCGTAGCAGCCGGAGGTGCCGGGCGAATGCACGCCGGCCCCGCCCGGGGTTCCCGAGTCCTCGCGGCTCCTGAGGCGGCTTCCCGGGCCCGGCCCTGCCGCCGGCTTCCCACCCCTGCGGCTCCTGGCTCAGGTCGGCCTGGACACGGCCTTTCCGGGGCAAGGGAAAGTCTGGGATTCCTGGCAATAACATGGGAGAAAAATAAGTAAAAATTTTCGCAGGAAAAACATCAATGTAATTCTGAGAGGAAATGGCAAACGGAGTCTCTGCTCACACTGTCTAATTCAAGAATATAAAACCACTGTAAATTTCTAAGAGTGTTAGAGCAATGAGTTTAAAAAGAAGGAAACTACAGTATGTTAAGGAACCGCCTCTGTCGGAAGAAACCTGCGTGCTTTTGCTGCCACCCAGTGGCTCTCTTTTCCCAGCGCCGACGGTGTTGCTCGGGCCTGCGGGATCGTGAACCTGGGACTGCGGAGGGGATCAGGCCTCCTGGTTCCCACTCAGAGGCAGCCAAGGTCATCCACCTCAGTGGCCTGGAGGTGTGAACAGCAGGCCTTGGGCCTGCCCCTATGGAGTCTAAGGCAAAGGCCCTCTGAACCAAATGTTTCCACTTCTAAGTAGAGTAAAATGTTGAGAAGCCTTAGTCTGGCTTGTCTTCTGCCCTCTAAGCCGTCTTGCTGACTTGTGTCTACCTCCACCGCAAATTCCAGCTGTCCCAGGCCCACCTGGCCAACTCCATCACCTTTCCAATCTGTAGCTACTCACAATTTGCATTACAGTAGTTAGCTTGTCAGATGGGTCCAATTTACAAAAGCACGTATAGGATGAACCTTATGAAATTACCAATAGTCGGCAATTTCACACATTTGATATAACATTTCCAGGCAACCATAACACAGTAAACTCGGGTTTAGAGATAACAGATGTCATAACAGGTTGATAAGTTCAAGAGTTGTTCCGGTGTGAGAGAAGGGCCGTCAGACTGTTGGTGAGGTTAAGAGAAAAAGGCCGGGAGCGGCGGCTCACGCCTGTAATCCCAGCACTTTGGGCGCCCGAAGCGGGCGGATCACAAGGTCAGGAGATTGACACCATGCTGGCTAACACAGTGAAACCCCGTCACTACTAAAAATACCAAAAAATTATCCAGGTGTGGTGGCACGCGCCTGTAGTCCCAGCTACGTAGGAGGCTGAGGCAGGAGAATCGCTTGAACCCGGGAGGTGGAGGTTGCAGTGAGCTGAGATGGCGCTACTGCACTCCAGCCTGGGCGACAGAGAGAGACTCTGTCTGGAAAAAAAAAAAAAGGGGGAAAAGGTAGCCCCATGTTCATGTCTAGAGGAATAGTCCTGGCAATCACTGGTCAGCTAAAATCTGGGAAGCCAATAATGCAGTAATTGCTAATGGCTGGTATGGTACATGGAAAGCCCACCGTCAGCTTTCCCCACTCTTGCGGCCAGGCATGGCTCTCACCAGGAGTATACCAGACAGGAGATCAGAAAACCCAGGATGGCGCTATGGCCCATTCATCACCCATTCATTCACTCATTCATCAAGTCAGGCCCTGTATTAGTAAACAAGGTAAACTGGTCCCTGACCTCAGGACTTACTTGAGAGACCAGCGAATAAGTAGGCAACTCCAGTAGTGAGATAAGAGCCTCAGTAAAGGAAGTTAAAGAGTGTTATTGGAACACAGATAAATGACACCAAATCAAGAGAAAATGATGGATAAACTTAGAATGAATGAGGGCAAGGGGCAAGGGAGAAGAGAATTCCAGGAAAAGGGAGCAGAGGGAAGGCCTGGAAGCAAAAAATAGGATTCGACCCTGGAGCAACAGGAAGAGGTTCAGAAAAGCTGAAAGACTGAAACAATCAGAAAAGAATTTGGAGAAATAACAGAGGCCGTGTGGTGAATAACCGTGCAATGATGATCATGATAATAACTAACATTTCTTGATCATTTACTCTGAGTCAGCCAATACGCTAATAGTTTTGACTACATCACCTCTTATGTGTCTTACAACTACTTTATGAAGTAGGTTCTATTCTTGCCTCTGTATTACAGATGAGGAAACTGAGTCCTAAAGCGATTAAGCAATCTGACCAAGATCATATAGCTAATAAGTGGCACAGCCAGGACTAAAACTTAGAACTGAAGTTTGTAATGGTTCTAAGACTAAGAATGGGTTTGAGAGGTCAATTAGCACTCTGTAATCCAAGTGAGGGATAATAGTGATCTGATTAAGGCAGTGGCCATAAGGATGGAGATGAATGGACATATTTGACATATTTAGGAGAATGAATCAAGAGGACTTGGATGTGGGGGTGTGAAAGCGAGGCAGGAGTCCATGGGGATGCCCAGTTTCTGGTTTGGGCAACAAGAAACCATTGAGCAATAGGAAGAAAACCTAGTTGCAACCGGGAGGAAGGGTGAAATAGGCCACGGTGATGAGTTTAGGACATTTCCATTTTGACACACTAGCAACAACAGAATATCCAAGTGAAGCCTGGATATTTAGTATGTAGTCAAATAGGCCTATCTGAAGCACTGAAAACGTGTGCTGTAGCTATTACCCAAAAGGTACTGGAAGGCATTAGAATCAATGAGCTAATCTAGAAAGTGAGCTGAGAGGACAATAGGCTTGTTACAGAACCCAGATGAACACCCAGCTTTTAAGGCATGAGCAACAGAAATTCAAAAAGGAATCCAAAAAAACAGTATCCCGAGAGGTAGAAAGAAAACAAGGAGACTGTTATTACGGAAACTAAGTATACTGAACACATCTTATGTGCCAGTTCAAAGTCATCTCTACGCCACTTCTTACTCCAGCCACAGAATCGATCACAGTATACCTCTTGCTTCCCACCCTGGGGCTTTTCGGACACTGCTACTTGCAACATGGAGAGTTTCACCTCCAGTTTTCCTAATAGAATTAAAGTTGGTGGAATCAGTAAGAATTCATGGATTTTAATATATAAATATATATATGTGTGTGTGTGTATGTATGTATTATCTAGTTCTGTCTGCTAAGAGGTCCTAGAAGCAATTATATCAAAGTAGCTATGAGTACACTTAGCACTTGGATCTTGATTTCTTTTTTCTTTTTTTTTTTTTTTTTTTTGAGATGGAGTCTCGCTCTGCCGCCCAGGCTGGAGTGCAGTGGCTGGATCTCAGCTCACTGCAAGCTCCGCCTCCCGGGTTCCTGCCATTCTCCTGCCTCAGCCTCCCGGGTAGCTGGGACTACAGGCGCACACCACTTCGCCGGGCTAGTTTTTTGTACTTTTTAGTAGAGACGGGGTTTTACCGTGTTAGCCAGGATGGTCTCGATCTCCTGACCTCGTGATCCACCCATCTCGGCCTCCCAAAGTGCTGGGATTACAGGCTTGGGATCTTGATTTCTTAATATCCCTTTCCAACAAAAGGAACCAATTACATGATATTATATATAGAAAATCCTAAATAATAAAAAAACTATTAGAGCTAATAAATGAAATAAGCAAAGATGCAAAAGAATAGATCAACACATAAAAATTAGTTGCATTTCAACACATTAGAAATGAACAATTGAAAAGGAAACTTTAAAAGTTCCATTTACAATAATATTAAAAAGAATAAAACACTTAGGCATAAATTTAACCAAGAAGGTGGAGGATTTATACATTGAAAACCACAAACCACTACTGAAAAAAATTAAAGAAAATCTAAATAAATGAAAAGACATGGCTGGGCGCAGTGACTCACGCCTGTAATCCCAGCACTTTGGGAGGCTGAGGCAGGTGGATTACCTGAGGTCAGGAGTTTGAGACCAGCCTGGCCAACTTGACAAAACCCCGTCTCTACTAAAAATACAAAAATTAGCTGGGCGTTGTGGTGGGCACCTGTAATCCCAGCTACTCAGGAGACTGAGGCAGGAGAATTGCTTGAAGCCGGGAGGTGGAAGTTGCAGTGAGCCCAGATCGCACCACTGCATTCCAGCTTGGGTGATGAGTGAAACTCCTTCTCAAATTAAAAAAAAAAAAAAAAAGAAAATACATTTAATGTTCACGGATTCAAACACATAATATTGTGAAGATGGCTATATTCCCCCAGATAGAGCTACAGATTCAGCAACATTTTTGAAGAAATGGAAAAGTATACGCTAAAATGCATATGAAATTACAAAGGACCCAAAAATTTAAAAAGCTCATGCTTCCTGATTTCAAAACTTACTACAAAGGTACAGTAATAAAAAAAAAAAAAAAAAAAAACTTATGGTATTGATGTAAAGACATATAGAGGAGGGGAATAGACTTGAGAGTCTAGAAATAAAAGTATGCATCTATAGTCAAGATCATTCAATGGAGAAAGAAGTGGGCCCAGCAAGTGGTACTGGGAGAACTAGATATCTACATGCAAAATAATGAAACTGAGGCCTGGCGTGGTAGCTCACGTCTGTAATTTCAACACTTTGGGAGGCCATCGTGGGTAGATCACTTGAGCTCAGAAATTCCAGACCCAACTGGGCAACATGGTAAAACCCTGTCTCTACTAAAAATAGAAAAATTAGCCAGACATGGTGGCTTGCGCCTGTAGTCCCAGCTACTCGGGAAGCTGAGGTGGGAGGATCGCTTGAGCCCAGGAGGTTGCAGTGAGCCGAGATCCCTCCACAACACACCAGCCTGGGTGACAGAGCAAGACCCTGTCTCTGGAAAAAAAAGAAAAAGAAAAAAAAGAAGAACAATAAGAAATTGGACTCTTACCAATATCACATACAAAATTACATGATATGCAAAAATTAACTCAAAATGAATCAAATAGCTGAATATAAGAACTAAAACTCTAAAACTTTTAGAGGAAAACATAGGCACAAATCTTTATGACCCTGGATTTAGCAATGATATTTTTTAGGTTTGACACCAAAAACACAAGCAACAGAAGAAAACAGTAGATTAATTAGACTTCACCAAATTTTTTGTAAATGGTGCATAAAACACGCTATCAACAGAGTGAAAACACAACCTACAGAATGAGAGAAAATATTTGCAAATCATATATATCTGATAAAATTATAGTATCAGAATATATAAAGAGCTGTAACTACTCGACAACAAAAAGACATAACCCAATTAAAAAATGGGCATATGAATATAATTGGATATACATTTCTCCAAAGAAGACATAAAAATGGCCAACATCAAATGGAAAGATGTTTAATGTCATTAGTCGTTAAGAAAATGTGAATCAAAACCACAATGAGCTGCCACTTCAAACTCACTAGGTTGGAAAGAAAGAAAGAGCAAGAGAAAGAGAAAGAAGGAGAAGGAAAGGGAGGGAGGAAAGAAGGGTGATTTGACAAGGACATGGAGAAACTGGGAATGTAAAATAGTACAGTCACTTTGGAAAACAGTTTGATGAGTCTTCAAAAAGTTAAACAGATGACCTAGCAAGCCTATTCCTAGAACTATGCCTAAAAAAACTGAAAACAGGCATCCAAACACATATTTAATACTTGTACATAAGTGTTCATAGCAGCATTATTTACAACAGCCCAGAACTGGAGACAAATGGCATCAAAGAATGAATAAACAGAATGTGGCACATCCATATAATGGAATTGTATTCAGCCGTAAAGAGGAATAAAGTATTGATACATGTTACAACATGGATGAACTTCAAAAACATTACACTGGCCGGGCGCGGTGGCTCAAGCCTGTAATCCCAGCACTTTGGGAGGCCGAGACGGGCGGATCACGAGGTCAGGAGATCGAGACCATCCTGGCTAACACGGCGAAACCCCGTCTCTACTAAAAACACAAAAAATTAGCCGGGCGAGGTGGCGGCGCCTGTGGTCCCAGCTACTCGGGAGGCTGAGGCAGGAGAATGGCGTGAACCCGGGAGGCGGAGCTTGCAGTGAGCTGAGATCTGGCCACTGCACTCCAGCCTGGGCGACAGAGCGAGACTCCGTCTCAAAAAAAAAAAAAAACAAAAAACATTACACTAAGTGAAAGAAGTCAAATACAGAAGGCCACATATTGTATAATTCTACTTACATGAAACATCCAGAGCAGGTAAATCCGTAAAGATGGAAAGCAGACAAGTGGTTTCCAGAGGCTGGGGAGAGGGAGAAATGAGGTGTTCACTGTTAATTGCACACGAGGTTTCCTTCTGGGGTGATGAAAATGTCTTGGAACTAGATAGATGTACAAAATGTCACAGAATTGTACATTTTAAAATGACCAAGATTAATGTTTGGTGATGCAGATTTTGCTTCAATTTTTTTTTTTTTAAAGAACCAATACTTTTTTTTTTTTTTTTTTTTTTTTTTTTTTTTTTTGAGACAGAGTTTCGCTCTTTCACCCAGGCTAGAGTGCAGTGGTGTGATCTCAGCTCACTGCAACCTCCGCCTTCCGGTTTCAAGCAATTCTCCTGCCTCAGCCTCCCAAGTAGCTGGGACTACAGGCCCCCGCCACCATGCCCGGTTGATTTTTGTATTTTTAGTAGAGACGGAGATTCACCACGTTGGCCAGGTTGGTCTCAAACTCCTGGCCTTATGATCCGCCCGCCTCAGCCTCCCAAAGTGCTGAAATTACAGGTGTGAGCCACTGCGCCTGGTCCCAGTACTTCTTGATTCAAAACTTGGTCTGGGGCCTGACGTGGTGGCTCACACCTGTAGATCCAGCACTTTGGGAGGCCGAGGCGGGCAGTCAGGAGTTCCAGACCAGCCTGGCCAACAGGGTGAAAACCCGTCTCTACTAAAAATACAAAAATTAGCTGGGCGTGGTGGCACACGCCTGTGGTCCCAGCTACTCAGGAGGCTAAGGCCTGAGAATCACTTGAACCTGAGAGGCAGAGGCTCCAGTGAGCCTAGATGCCTAGATCGTGCCACTGTACTCCAGCTTGGGTGATAGAGCGAAACTCCATCTCAAAAACAAAGAAACAAAGAAAAACAAAACTTGGTCTGGGAAGGAAAAAGATGAGTCAGAAAGTGAAAGAGTGCTCAGAAAATGACAGTGACATGCAAAGGACACAGGATCCATCCTGAGGGAGGACTATTCCTCAGTTAAAGGCTTATTTATTTTTAATGAGACTGTAATTTTCCTTTTAAGCTACATTAGCAAAATTTGTTTTTCGAAAACAGCTACTGTGAATGTCAAAGTATATTATTAAGTATTTTATACCTAATTGTAAACTTTTTTTCCCAAAAGTCCTGCTTTACATTTGTTAAATGGAGCACAACTTTTGGATAATGTTTAAAAATTAATTTCTATACTTGAAACATTTATTTAAAAAGAAAAAAAAAAGGGACACAGGAACCAGCTTGAAGGGGTTCCCACTAGCCAAATCTGGGTCAATTTGAACATCAAAATTAATAGTGTTTGTCAGGGCTGGCTTTGTGGGCCTGTAGAATCACACAAGGCTTGGCACGTAGAATTTTAATAATGTACAGTCATTGCCTTAAAACCCTTTATCATTTTACCTTTGAATTTGTGGTTTCTAAGTGAAGTCTGATGGCACAATGGAGCATTCTGAGAACCTGGAGCCTCTGATGACACATGGGTCTGAGGCCTGCTGCTGCCCACTCCCTACCCCCGGTCCTGTGGTCCCTGCCCAGCTTTGCATTCCCTGCCTTGCTTCAGAGCAGTGACTGGGTCACCTTGGCTGGGGGAGGCCCGTGTTTTGTCATCACCTTTCACCCTGGCAGAAGCCTAGGCGTGGATAGGAACAGGAGGGTTCAGGGTTGGGCCCATATCCCAGGGCACTGTCAACCTAAAAAAAGGACATCAGGAAAAAAAACTTCATAATATAATTATTTTATCTGGGAGTAAGCAAAAAGGATTATAACCTGGGATGCACAGTTACAGCAAGCCACAAACGCATCCAAAGAGGGGAGGGTAAAGAGAAGCCTTTATCAGTAACACAGAGACGTTCACGTAAGCTGCTTAGAAACAGTTTATTGATACCAGAGGTTCAAAGCCAGAGTCGGTAGCAGTGAATGGCTTCACTGGTAGAGAAGCCATTATCAGGCAAGTCTTCTTTTGAGATTATCTTATCTGAATAGATGCAGTCCTAAAAAATGTCTAGTAAGAAATCATGTCAAAGAAATATGTGCATGTGTGTGAAACATGCAAGAAAGCATAAGATGCATGAAGGACATGAGAGAATTTCTTGTGGGTTATTGCCTGGAAACAGCTTTTAGCTTTAGACATGCAAGCATGAGCTCTCTCCTTTGTGCTCTCCTATCTCCAGTTTGTCTGGGTCTGAGTAGAGTGGACTTTATCCTGTATCTGCAACTTCCATAGCACCATGGGGTGATCAAGAAGGCAGTTGTCCCCTCCCTAATCTGACAGTAACACAGCACATTCTGCAGGCCATTGAGCTAGGGCCTCTTACCAGTGCCATCCAACAATCGAGAACAAACCAGCGTGGAGGATACAGTTCCCTGGGCATTGTCCATTTGCATCGACTGGAACAGCAGTTTATGAGAAGAGGAAATTGGCTTCCTTGTCCGCACCCAGGGCCCTGCATTTTCATTTGTGCTGAGCCCCACAAATTACGCAGCCAGCCCTGATAGTAGTAATGAATTGTAACCCACGAAATAGGAATCCATGAATCATGCTACTACATCATTTCTGTATGTTTCTATCAAATTGAATCTATCAAATAATAAAAAAACCATCAACAAACCCAATTTAAGGGACATTCTACAAAACAGCAGGCCAGTATGCTTAAAAAATGTTACTTGTGACCAGGCGCGTTGGCTGACGCCTGTAATCCCAGCACTTTGGGAGGCTGAGGCGGGCAGATCATGAGGTCAGGAGATTGAGACCACCCTGGCTAACAGGGTGAAACCCCGCCTCTACTTAAAAAAAATACAAAAAATTAGCCGGGCATGGTGGCGGATGCCTATAGTCCCAGCTACTTGGGAGGCTGAGGCAGGAGAATGGCGTGAACCTGGGAGGTGGAGCTTGCTATGAGCCGAGATTGCACCACTGCACTCCAGCCTGGGCGACAGAGCAAGACTCCATCTCAAAAAAAAAAAAAAATGTCAGTTGTGGACCAGCCACAGTGGCTCATGCCTGTAATCCCAACACTCTGGGAGGCCAAGGTGGGTGGATCACCTGAGGTCAGCAGTTCAAGACCAGCCTGACCAACATGGCAAAACCCCATCTCTACTAAAAATACAAAAATTATCCGGGCATGGTGGCTCACACCTGTAATCCCAGCTACTCGGAAGGCTGAGGCAGGAGAATTGCTCCAACCTAGGAGGCAGAGGTTGCAGTGAGCCAAGATCACACCACTGCACTCCAGCCTGAGTGACAGAGTGAGGCTCTCTCTCTTAAAAAAAAAAAAAAAAAAAAAAAAGTCAGTCGTGAAAGGGAGTGACTGAGAAACTGGCTCCAGAATAAAGGAAACAAGAGACATGACAACTAAATTCAAATATGATTCTGGATTAGTTCTGGGACCAGAAAAAAACAAGTTTGTCTTGTTCTAAAGGACATTAATGAAACTTGGGAGAATTTGGATGATATATGAAGTTAGATAATAATGTTATATCAATCCTAATTTCTTGATCATTATATTGTGATTATGAAAGAGAGCATCTTTGCATTTAGGAATGAAATATTCAGGAATAAAAGGGCATCCTGCATATGACTTACTCTCAAAGGATTTAGGAAAATTATAATATACTTGCGTGTGTGTATATATAAGTACATATACACTGTCATGGGAAGCAAGTCGGGAGTACAACCAGGGTGTCTGGACCCAGAGAGATCTGTGGTGATAGCTAAGAGATATGGTATTCTGAAAGGAAAGATAAAAGGGGTGTTTCTTGGCTGGGCCCAGTGTTTCACACCTGTAATTCCAGCACTTTGGGAGGCCGAGGTGGGCGGATCACCCGAGGTCAGGAGTTCGAGACCAGACTGACCAACATAGAGAAACCCCGTCTCTACTAAAAATAGAAAATTATCCAGGCATGGTGGTGCATGCCTGTAATCCCAGCTACTCAGGAGGCCGAGGCAGGAGAATCACTTGAACCCGGGAGGTGGAGGTTGTGGTGAGCCGAGAATGTGCCATTGCACTCCAGTCTGGGCAACAAGAGAGAAACTCTGTTTCAAAAAAAAAAATGGGGTGGTGTTTCTTGACTTACATATATTTTTCAAAAAGACAGAGGGCAAGGGCAAGATGGGTAGGGAATCAAGAACTACTGGATAGAAGGCTGATGTCAGTCTCTACAATGCAAATCATGGTCCCTCACCAGTTTACTGATCTAAGTCATTTCATAGACTTCGTAGACTTAGAGCCCAATGATTTAAATAGCCGTATCCACCCCTGGGAAAGGACTCTTCAATGCCACAAAAATATGCAATGATCATTCTCTTGCTCCTTTTCTCAAGACACCCAAAGCCATTAACCAGACAAATGTGCACTGGGGAAAGAAAAATACTCAGACTTTGATGGCCACTGGATACAGGCCTTAAGTTGACACTGGTACAAGCAGACTAGAAAATGCCACCATGACCTTTCAGTTAAGAGTGGGAGTTCAAGAAGGTTAAAGGATGAATGCAGCTTTGGACCAAACTAATCTAATAGGACCCACTTTGCAGGATTTTTTTCTCCCAGTCTTTAAGTGGGACAGATATAAACTCAGTAGTTGGCATGTGAGAGACCTCACACCGACCTTGTTGTAAAAGCCTTTATGGTAGAAAGTGCCAACTGAAAGCCCCCGAATCTGCCTTACCTGGCTAAGACAGTAAATTAGAAGCAATTCATAGGCCAGGCGTGGTGGCTCACACCTGTAATTCCAGCACTTTGGGAGACTGAGGCTGGAGGATAGCTTGAGCCCCGGAGTTTCAAACCAGCCTGGGCAACATAGTGAGACCCCATCTCCATAAAAAAGTTTTAAAAACTAGCTGGATGTGGTGGCACATGCTTATAATCCCAGTTACTTGGGAGGTTGAGAGTGGTGGATCAATTGAGTCTGAGGTCAAATCTGCAATGAGCTGTGATTGTGCCACTGCACTCCAGCCTGGGGAACAGAGAAAGAAAGGAAAATAAAGAGAGAAAGAAAAAAAGAGAGGAAGAGAGAAAGAAAGAAAGAAAAGGAGAGAGAGAGAAGGGGAGGTGAGCGGAGGGGAGGGAAGGATTGTAGACATTAATGTAACCTTCAAAGATTTGAAGATCTAGAGATAGGGGACTCTATATCCCCATTCAATTCCCTCCGCTCCCTGTAAAAACCAGATAGAAAAAGTCTGGAGATGGATGGTGGTGATAATTGCACAACAGTGTGAAAGTACTTAATGTTACTGAACCGTATACTTTAAAACAGTAAATTTTAAGTATATGTTATGACAATTTAAAAAATAGATGGATTGTAGAGTACCACAAGAGCAAAAAACACTGAACTGCCTTAACTGCAGTTGCTAGTTTGAATGCAGTATCTTATTTTAATGACAGCTTTGAGATATAACTCACACACAATAAAGTTCACCCCTTAAAAGTGTACAATTCAGCGGTTTGCACGCAGTATCTTCATGACAGCTTTGAGATATAATGCACACACAATAAAGTTCACCCTTTAAAAGTGTACGATTCGGTGGTTTTTAATATATTCACAAAGTTATACATTGATCACCACTATCTACTTTCAGAACGTTTTCATCACCCTAAAAATCTTTTTCTTTTGAGATGGAGTCTCACTGTTTCCCAGGCTGGAGTGCAGCGGCACGATCTCGGTTCACTGCATCCTCCAGCCCCCTGGGTTCAAGCAATTCTCCTTCCTCAAACTCTTTAGTAGCTGGGACTACAGGCGTGTGCCAACACACCTGGCTGATTTTTGTATTTTTAGTAGAGACAGGGTTTCACCGTGTTGGCCAGGCTGGTCTCAAACTCCTGACCTCATGTGATCTGCCCACCTCGGCCTCCCAAAGTGCTGGGATTACAGACATGAGCCACCATGCCCAGTTCATCACCCTAAAAATAATCTCCACGGCCGGGCACAGTGGCCTAGCCAATATGGTGAACCCCTGTCTCTACCAAAAATACAAAAATTAGCTGAGTGTGGTAGTTTGTGCCTGTGATCCCAGTTATTCGGGAGGCTAAGGCAGGAGAATCGCTTGAACCTGGGAGGCAAAGTTTGCAGTGAATCGAGATCACACCACTGCACTCCAGCCTGGGTGACAGAGCCAGACTCTGTCTCAAAAAAAAAAAAAAAAAAAAAAATCATCTCCACTAGTAATGATTCTCCATCCCCCCTTCAATCAACCCCTATCAGCCACTAATTTACTTTCTGTCTCTAGACATGTCATACAAATTTACCTGTTCTAGACATGTCATACAAATGAAAACATACCAATAGGTGCCATCTTGTGCATGGCTTATTTCATAATGTATTCTAATTTTTTCTATGTTATAACACATACTTTTTCTCATTTTGGCTGAATAATATTCCTTTATACGGATATACCACTTATTTATCCATTCATCAGTTAATGGACGCTTGGGTTGTTTCCATTTTTTGGCTATTATGAATAATGCAATGAACACTCATTTACTAGCTTTAGTGTGAACATATATTTTCTGTTTTGCCTGTTTTTTTGTTTGTTTTTGCAGTTGCAAGATTTAATAGAGTGAAAACAGAGCTCCCATACAAAGGGAAGGGACCCAAAGAGGATAGCCGTTGCCAGCTCGAATGCCTGGGTTTATATCCTGATCATTGTCCCTCCCACTGTGCTCTCAGGCGATAGATGATTGGCTATTTGTTTTCCTCCTGTTTTTGCCTAATTAGCATTTTAGTGAGCTCTTTTTACCACCTGATTGGTCTGGTGTGAGCTAAGTTGCAAGCCCCATGCTTAAAGGTAGATGTGGTCACCTTCCCAGCTAGGCTTAGGGATTCTTAGTCGGCCTAGGAAATCCAGCTAGTCCTGTCTCTCAGTTCCCCTCTCAACAGGAAAACCCAAGTGCTGCTGGGGAGGTTGGCTGACGACCGCTCTAACTGCTTCCTGCCGAATTGGAGCATAGTAGGGGTTGTGCAGTTGAGATTTCCTCAGTAGGGGTGACTCTGACGTCATTAACATCGGAGCATGGGCTAGCAGGCCGGTCCAGGGGTCCGCAGTAGACCTTAGTCATGGACTGCATCTGGGTATCCATTTGAAGAACCATTTGTAGCTTTACAGCTTCGATTCTGGAAGAGAAGAACTGAACAAGAAGGTTAAAGATACAGGGTCCAAAGAGGAGAAACAATATTATAGCCGCTAGAGGTCCTAAGAAGGGGAGAATCCAGGGTATCCATTGGCTGAGGAGGCCCCAGGGTCTGGTGTTTTAAAGCTCCTCTGCTCTACGTTGTATTCAGTCTTGAATCTCTTTAACTTTCTTGGTGACAATTCTGGATTGATTAACGTAATAACAGCATTCTTCCCCTAAAAACAAACAGGTTCCCGCTCTTTTGGCAGTTAGTAAAGTCTAAAGCTCTTCGATTTTGAAGGACTACTGCTGCAAGGGAGTCAAGTTGATCTTGCAAGGTGACCAGGGAGTTGGCGACCCGTTCCATGTCACCATTTAGTTCTTGAGATAGTTTGTAGTAGAACTGAGCAGAGGTTGTCATACCGCCAATGCCAGTACCTAGTCCGCCTAGCACTCCTGCTCTGATAACAAAAGGAAGAATGGGTACTCTTTTGTTGCAGGGCTCAGGTACGACATAATTGTATAAATCTTGTTCAGTGTAGATAGTCATGGGGGCACTAAGAATGAGAGGAAGCACATAAATTCTGAAGAGCCATTCAAACAATGATAGGCTGAGGTACCACAGACAAAAAATATTCCTGAGGGTAGGCAGACTATTCGTGTGGGAGGAGTTACCCACGTGATGCATTGGGAGTTGGTTGTGTCTATAGTATTGCTAAATTTTACCCAGGTGAGGTTTGAAGTATGGGTTATTTCCAGATTGGAAACAAGAGGTCCTACTAAAACGGAAGTGGAGTTTATTTCTGTGCTGAAGTTGTTCCATTGTTCAGGTACAGGGATTGAAATGTATGGCCTGAAGTGCAGGGGGAGGCACATCCAACAGTTCGTAGGGTTTTGGGCTGAGACCTCATGAAGCCCAGTGAGGGTGGTATTAAATAGGCTTATCAGGCGAGTATGGGTACGGAGGGTTTCATGTAGTTTTGAGAGATCTAGTCCTTTGTAGGGGCTAGGCGTGCTATGTACCCAGGTCAGTTGGGAGATTACTTCCTTTACGTGTGTTCTTTCTTGCCTGATCTTGAACTTCACCCCCATCAGACATACCGGTATGGGTGAAGTAAGTCCAACAGACAGTGGCTCCAAGTCCTCCAGGACAACTAGGATTAATCATTTTCCCTGTCCAATAATGAGTATTTGCATGCATGCAAAGAGTGGCAGAGTTACAGCAGTTGCAGGGCATATGGCTGTGGGTGGTGAAAGTGGGGTTTCCCTTAGATAAACTCCTATATGATGGGGCATCAATATTTCTGGGAAACTACATTCTCCATAGAAACTCTTGGTGAGGGGAGCTACTGGTTGTACAGCAGCATGGAGGGGGTGCAGTGAGAGTGAAAAGGGGTAAGAGAACAGTAAAGAGAAAAATATAAGGGAGGGCCATGGGGATTTGCGATTTTAGTTACTTTCCTCATGCTTGTTGCTTGAAGAGCAGGCGCAGATCCTCTAGAGGTTCACAGGAATAGCTAGTGTTGTCTCCTGGATTTTCAGGTTCCTTTGGCAGTATCCAGGGTTTGACTCAAGTGTGATGTATCCAAGACTCCACTCCAACCAGTTTAACCGCAGTTGGGGTAGATAAAATGACTGGGTACGGTCCTTCCCAGGATGTATCTAGGGATCGGGAATTAGAGGGAGGGGACTTGACTAATACCATGTCACCAGGGTGGAATAATTCTTTTCCCTCTTCTTGGGGACAGGCTCCTTGTAATGTTTTAAGAACTTGATATTTGGCTAAGGAGGTGATGTCTGCAACTAAGTTGGCCGTCTCTCGGTCAAGCACAAAGTCATTGGTTAGGAAGGGCCGTCCATACAGCATTTCGTATGGGCTAAGTCCTGCTTTTTGGGGAGAGTTTCGGATTCCTAGCAAGGCTATAAGCAACAGAGCAGGCCATGCAAGGTGGATTTCCTGGGTTAGCTTTTTCAGATGTCATTTGAGTGTTTCGTTTATCTTCTCAACCTTCCCTGAGGATTGTGACCTCCAGGCACGGTGTAAGTGATATTGTATACCTAATGCCTGGGATACTCCCTGGGTTCTATAGCTTTGAAAGTGGAACCATTGCCACTCCGTAAGCCTCGGGGAAGTCCAAATCTGGGAATTATTTCATGAACTAGTGCCTTTATTACCTCTTGGGCCTTTTCTGTCCTACAGGGGAAGGCCTCTGCCCAACCAGTGAAAGTATCTACCCAGACTAGTAGACACTGAGATCCCTGAGATTTGGGCATGTGGGTAAAATCTAGCTGCCAGTCTTCTCCTGGGTAATGACCTATTCGTTGTTCTCCTGAAGGAGCTTGGCGATAAGGCAGGGGATTATTTCTTTGGCACACTTCACCGGCCCTGACTATCTGCTTAATAGTTTTGAAAAGGCCTGGTCCAGTAAATAATGATTTGGCCATCTGATGGGTGCTATCGATGCCTAAGTGAAAGGTTTGGTGAAGAGTTTTAAGTAATTTCCATTGCTTAGCTGCAGGCAAAAGTATTTTTCCTTCTTTGGTGGCTAGCCATCCTGAGGGGAGGAAACTATGTCCTCGCGAGCTTCCCCATTCTATTTCTTCTACTGAGTACTGGGGCTTGGTTTCCCAGAGAGGATTACCCCGTACTAGGGGTCCTTCTATAAGTATTTCTAATGGTCCTTCTATAAGCATTTCTAATGGAGGGTCCTGCCTTGCGGCTCTTTTGGCTTCAATATCTGCTTGGCAGTTCCCTTCTATTTCCCTTTCCTTTCTTTTTTGATGACCCCAGCAGTGTAAGGCTGCCACCTCTTTAGGTTTCTGGACAGCCAATAATAATCTCCTAATGGCTTCCTGATGTTTGATAGGTGTTCCCTCGAGGGGAAGTTAGGAATTCCCTTTCTCTCCATATTGCCTCATGGGCATGGGGGACTAGGTAAGCATACATAAGTATGCTTACATAGTCTGTATATCTATTTACCCTTTTTCTTTCTCCTAATTCTAGTGCCCCAGCGAGGGCTATTAGTTCTGCCAGCTGAGCACTAGTTCTTGGAGTGAGGGGATTACTTTCAAGTATTCCATTATCACTGATCACTGCACACCCCACTTTACAAAGTCCTTTTTCTACAAAGGAACTTACATCAATATACAAATTGAGGACGGGATTGGTCAAGGGAACCTCTAAAAGGTCCCCCTCAAGTGGCGTAGGTTTGAGCAATTACTTGTTAACAATTATGTTCTATCTTTTCTTCATTGTCTGGAAGAAATGTGGCTGGGTTGTGTCGCAGCACTGGCCCTTCAAGTAATAGAGCCTGATATTTACGTAAACGGCTGTCTGACAGCCACAAGTCTCCTTTAGCAGTGAGTATGCCGGTCACATCATGAGATGTCCACACAGTAAGATCTCTTCCCTGTATCATTTTAACTGCTTCAGATACTAAGACTGCCACTGCCGCCACTACCTGTAAACAATGAGGTCAACCCTTTGCCACTACATCAGTTTCCTTATTCAGGTATGCCACGGGTTGCAAGCTCATCCCTCGGACCTGTGTAAGGACTCCTAGAGCTATTCCTGTTTTTTCTGTGACATGTAAAGAAAAGTGTTGCCCCATTGGCAAGCTTAACACTGGGGCTTGGGTCAGGGCCTTCTTTAGGACCTGGAAAGCCGCTTCTGCTTCAGGTGTCCATCTTACTAAATGGGTATTGGCTTTCTGAGTTTCCTTAGTGTATATAATGGTCTGGCTATTTTGCCATACCTGGGAATCCATATTCAGCAGAAGCCTGTTATGCCAAGGAACCCTCTTAGTTGCTTTAGGGTTTTGGGATGAAGATAAGCCAGCACAGGCTGGATACGTTCCTCACTGAGGGCCCTAGTGCCTTTGGATAATTTTAGCCCTAAGTATTTAACATGCTGTGAGCAGAGCTAAGCCTTTGGTTTGGAAACCTTGTAGCCACAGGTGGCGAGGAAATTTAAGAGCCCTTGGGCGGCTTGATGGCACAAGGTTTCTGAACGGGTGGCTAAAAGTAAATCATCCATGTACCAAAGGACAAGAGTGTCCAGGTATGAGAACTGGCTCAAGTCTTGGGCTAATGTCTGGCCAAATAGATGGGGGCTAACCCTGAACCCTTGGCATAAAACAGTCCAGGTGAGTTGAGACGTTGGGTTCAAAGGATCTTCAAAGGCAAACAAGAATTGAGAGTCAGATGTAAAGGGATGCAGAAAAAGGCATCCTTAAGGTCCAGGACTGGAAACCACTCTGCTTCGTCTGGTATTTGGGAAAGCAGAGTATAAGGGTTAGGTATAGCTGGGTATAGAGGGACGATGGCCTCATTGATAATCCTGAGATCTTGCACTAACCTCCACTGTCTGTTGGGTTTCTGTACTCCTAAAATTGGAGTACTGCAGGGGTTATTGCATGGTTTTACTAGGACTTGGGCTTTTAGGTCCTTAACAATGTTTTGGAGTCCTTGTTGGGCCTTGGGTCTAAGGGGTTACTTCCTTTGGTAGGAAAAGGAGGTGGAATCCTTTAGTTTAACTTGAACAGGACGGGCATTCTTTGCTCGTCCATATTGTCCTTCTGTTGCCCAGACTTCAAGCACAGGACAACAAACGGGTGTTCCTTCTCCTATGTTAAAGTGTGTAATGGCCACTGCTTTTGCTAGAATGTCTCTCCCTAACAAGGGAGTGGGACTTTCAGGCATAATTAGAAAGCAGGTGAAAAGAGTAAAGTTCCCCAGTCACAACTTAGTGCCTGGGAGAAGTGTCTAGTGACTGGCTGTCCTAGGACCCCTCGGATAGTGACAGATCTGGAGGATAGTTGTCCGGGACAGGAGAGTAAGACTGAGAAGGCTGCGCCAGTGTCCAGGAGACAGTTAACCTCCTGGCCCTCAATGGTCAAGCATACCTGGGGCTCTGTGAGGGTGATGGCATGGGCTGGCACTTGCTCCGGGCACCCTCAGTCCTGCTGCTGGATCATCTGGTTAGTGGCTTCTGACTCAGAGGACCTTCATCCCCTGGGGCAGCAGGCCTTCCAGTGATTCCCTTGACATAAGGGGTATGGACGAGGGGGCGGCTTATTTCTACTTGGACAATCTTTTTTTAAGTGTCCTTGCAGACCACACTGGAAGCAAGCCCTATTAGGCATTCGATTTGCCCAGCTTTTCCCTTTTCCAGAGCCTCCAAAGTCCGCTTGCCTGAGGGCCATGACTAAAGCGGTGGCCCTCTTTTTTAATCCCATTTGTCCCACTCCACCTGCTCCTCCTGATCTCCATTATAAAAAACTGAGGTTGCCAATTTCAATAGGTTTTCTAAGTTTTGCTCTGGGCCTAAGGCGACTTTTGAAGTTTTTTTCTAATGTCTGCAGCTGACTGAGTGATGAACTTATCCTCTAAGATTAGTTGGCCTCCAATAGAATCAGGTGACAGAGAGGTATGCTTCCTCAATGCCTCCCTTAGTCTCCCCAGAAAGGCGGTAGGATTTTCTTCCTTCCCCTGTGTTATAGTGGACGTCACTGAATAATTCATAGGCTTCTTCCTAGTTTTCCTGAGTCCTAGCACGCAAGCTAGCAAATGTCTGCAGCACCAATCTCCATGTTCTGATGCTGTGTCCCAGTGAGGGTCTACACTGGGAACTGCCTGCTGGCCCGTGGGGAATCGTTCTCTTTCCTTTGTTGTCATCCTGTCATTGACCTAACTGAGATACCAGAGATTGCCAAACTCTCGGACAGCAGTTATGGCGGCACTTCTCTCATTTGGGGTTAGTGTCTGATTTAGCAGTAACATTATATCTCTCCATGTCAGATGAAAGGATTGTCCTAACCCTTGTAAAACATCAATATAGCCATCAGGGTTATCTGAGAATTTACCTGGGTCTATTTTAATTTGCTTTAAGTCTGAGAGAGAAAAAGGTACATGCACTCTGGATGGGCCGATTTCTCCTCCTCCCACTGCTTGGAGGGGGCATAATCGGGGAATACTGGCACTCTCTGGTTCATTGTTTACCCCTTTGTCTATCTCCTTTTGGACAGTTTGGGTTGAAGGGGGGTCCTTATTAGTTGGGGAAGGAGTCGGGGGACGCTGGGGCAGGGAGATAGATTCTGAGGGCTTCCTGTAGGGCATAAATCACACGTTTTACATAATTGCCAGTTGTCTCTTAATGAAAATAAAGTTTGTACATATGGCACTTCACTCCATTTGCCTTCTTTTCTACAAAAGAGGTCTAGCTGTAAGATGGTGTCATAATGTAAACTTCCCTCAGGAGGCCAGGTTTCTCCCCCTTGAAGAGGATATTGTGGCCAGGCGGTACTGCAGAAGAATGTAAGTCGTTTCTTTCTTAAGTGTCTGAGAGTCAAACTGGTCCCAACTCTCCAGAATACATCTTAGGGGCATTT
The DNA here is from genome assembly GCF_043159975.1 of Macaca nemestrina. NCBI lineage: Eukaryota > Metazoa > Chordata > Mammalia > Primates > Cercopithecidae > Macaca > Macaca nemestrina. The sequence goes on along the minus strand of NC_092131.1, from coordinate 146,825,215 downwards.
TTCCTTTTGGGGGAACGTTTCCCATCACTTTGGAGGTCCCTTTGTGGTCGCCGAATGTTACCCGGGGTCCTTACTCCCAGAGCTCCCAAGATGGTGGCCGGCCGCTTCTAAGATGGTGGCAAGCCTCATGTTCTCTGACCTGGGGTTCTTGGCTTCAAGGATTCCAAGGAATGGAATCTTGGGCCATGCAGTGAGTGTTATAGCTCTATTAGAAGCCATGGAATCCGGAAGAGAACCGTGGAACCCAGTGACTAGTGTTCAGCTCAATTAGGACGAACCCAGGCACTTAGCCGTGTAGGAATAATGGCAAGCCTTTAGCCTGATCGGGAGTGGCAATCGGCGCCTCACTGGATCAGGAGCACAGCGGACACCCTGCCGGATCCGAAGGGATGGAAGTCAGCGGCAGGTCTGCGACGGCAGTAAACAACAGGGGTGGACGGCGAGCCAAAGCTCAGCTCCAGCCGTAACAAACATGGACCAGAAGAATTCAGTTCCAAGATGTAACAGAGTGAAAACAGAGCTCCCATACAAAGGGAGGGGACCCAAAGTGGGTAGCCCTGAACATATATTTTCAATTATCTTGGGCATATGCCTGTAAGGGGAATTGCTAGGCCATATAGTAACTCTACATTTAACCATCCGAAGAACTGCCAAACTTTCCCAAAGTGACTACACCTTTTTACTTTCCCACCAGTAGTGTATGAAGGTTCCAATTGTTCCACATCCTCACCAGCACTTGTCATTTTTCATCTTTTTGACTGCAGTCATCCCAGTGAACATGAAACGGTCAGTGTGGTTTTGATTTCAATGAACGCAGTATCTTCACCGGACGAAAAAAAAACTCAGCCTCTGGCACTTGGTATATAACAACTAAATTGGCATCCTTTTCAAAAGGAGGATCAAAAGCAGTTTAGTTTAACTTGATGTGTTAGGATTATTCCTTGAATGTAATAACATTATATATTCCTGTCACATGACCTGACTTTGCATCCTATGGGAAGAGTCCACGTCCCTTGCCTTGTTGATTTTAGGCTTGAGCGTGCGACATGCTGTTAGCCAAAATATGAGAAGATGTGATAATTTGCCACAATTGAGCAGAAACTTACAACTACTCTCAATCTCTTTCTCTCCTACACCCTGTCATAGCCCTGACAGAGGCTGCTCCTTGAGCCTCGGTCCCATAATGAGAAGACACAAAGAAGAGAATTCCAGTCTAGAGCCAAGCAAAGCCAAACCTGTTACCCAGCAGACACTTGGTATTTAAATTAAAATTTTTATAACTACTTTTAAGTGCATAGGAAAAAATCTTGCCAAGCGCAGTGACTGGCACCTAGAATCCTAGTGCTCTGGGAGGCCAAGGCAAGAAGATTGCTTGAGTCCAGGAGATTGAGACCGGACTAGGCAACAGAGTGAGACCCCATTTCTACAAAGATTTGTTTTAAGTGGGCCAGACGTAGTTGTGCACAACTGTAGTCCTAGCTATTGTAGAAGATGAGACGGGAGGAATCACTTGAGCCCCGGAGTTCAAGGTTATAGTGAGCAATGATGATACTACACTCAAGCCTGGTGTATCTCTTTAAAAACAAAAAACAAAAAGAAAACCTCAAAAGTTCACCCTAAATTGTGAAGGTAGTGAATAAATCAATTTATACATCAATAATTTTCACTTTTCACTTTGTTAATTTTGTATTATTAGAATGCTTTACGGAACATATACTACTTTTGTAATTTCTTTGCTTTCTTTTTTTTTTTTTTTTTTTTGAGACAGAGTCTTGCTCTGTCGCCCAGGCTGGAGTGCAGTGGCGCAATCTCGGCTCACTGCAAGCTCCGCCTCCCGGGTTCACGCCATTCTCCTGCCTCAGCCTCCCGAGTAGCTGGGACTACAGGCGTCCGCCACCGCGCCCGGCTAATTTTTTGTATTTTTAGTAGAAACGGGGTTTCACCGTGGTCTCGATCTCCTGACCTTGTGATCCGCCCGCCTCGGCCTCCCAAAGTGCTGGGATTACAGGCGTGAGCCACTGCGCCCGGCCCGCTTTCTTTTTTAAAAAATTACCTATGCTAGGCCAGGCACAGTGGCTCATGCTTGTAATCCCAGCACTTTGGGAGGCCAAGGCGGGTGGATCATTTCGGGTCAGGAGTTCAAGACCAGCCTGGACAACAGGGTGAAACCCAATCTCTACTAAAAATACAAAAATTAGCTGGGTGTGGTGGCGGGTGCCTATAATCCCAGCTGCTCGGGAGGCTGAGGCAGGAGAATCGCTTAAACCTGGGTGGGGGAGGTTGCAGTGAGCCAAGATCACGCCATTGCACTCCAGCCTGGGCATCACAGCAAGACTCCATCTCAAAAAAAAAAAAAAAAAAAAATTACCTATGCTGGTCTCCACTTAACATAGCTGAGATTAACTTATAATGAATTTTAGAAATTCTTAAATCTTAAGATTAAAAGTAAATTCTTACACATCTTAAGAAAAAGAACATCAATAATAATAAAAACATGTTCATTTAGATAAAGAACTTCATACATACATGATTACATTTATAGATCTCATTGAAAATACAAGCTTAATAGAAGCATTCTCTTTGAAAACTAGCACAAGGTTGCCCTCTCTCACCACTCATATTCAACATAGTAACAGGAAGTACTCGCCAGGGCAATCAGACAGGAGAAAGAAATAAAGGGTATTCAAATAGGAAGAGAGGAAGTCAAATTGTCCTGTTTGGAGATGACATGATTGTGTATTTAGAAAACCCCATCATCTCAGCCCAAAAACTCCTTAAGCTGATAAGCAACTTCAGCAAAGTCTCAGGATACAAAATCAATGTGCAAAACAAGCATTCCTATACACCAATAATAGACAAACAGAGAGCCAAATCATGAGGGAACTCCCATTCACAATTGCTACACCAATAATAGACAAACAGAGAGCCAAATCATGAGGGAACTCCCATTCACAATTGCTACAAAGAAAATAAAATACCTAGGAATACAACTTACAAAGGACGTGAAGGACCTCTTCAAGGAGAACTGCAAACCACTGCTCAAGGAAACAAGAGAGGACACAAACAAATGGAAAAACATTCCATGCTCATGGATAGGAAGAATCAATATCATGAAAATGGCCATACTGCCCAAAGTAATTTATAGATTCATTGCTATTACCATCAAGCTACCATTGACTTTCTTCACAGAATTAGAAAAACTACTTTAAATTTCGTATGGAACCAAAAAAGAACCCATATAGCCAAGACAATCCTAAGGAAAAAGAACAAAGCTGCAGGCATCAAGCTACCTGACTTCAAACTATACAAAAATGCTACGGTAACCAAAACGCCATGGTACTGGTACCAAAACAGATATATAGACCAATGGAACAGAACAGAGACCTCAGAAATAACACCACACATCTACAACCATCTGATCTTTGACAAACCTGACAAAAACAAGCAACGGGGAAAGGATACCCTATTTAATAAATGGTGCTGGCTAGCCATATTGAGAAAACAGAAACTGGACCCCTTCCTTACACCTTATATAAAAATTAACTCAAGATGGACTAATGACTTCAATTGAAAACCTAAAACTGGGAGAAGAGAGACAGACCCTCTCATATTATTTTATACTCAGAAAAGTGAAAAAAAAGGCGAAACAAAAGGCAGGTAGCCCGGGGCCTAGGAACCAGACCTGAAACCAGGCCTGGGCCTGCCTGACCTAAGCCTGGTAGTTAAAATTCCACCCCTGACCTAGCAACTGATGTTATCTATATATTCCAGACATTGGATGGAAGGACATTGTTCTGTTTCACCCTGCCCACCAGTTCTTGCAGCCCCTGTCACATACCCCCTGGCTTGTTCAATCGATCACGACCCTCTCATGCGGACCCCCTTACAGTTGTGAGCCCTTAAAAGGGATAGAAGTTGGGCACCTGACAAGCTCAGATTTTAAGACGCTAGTCTGCCAACGTTTCCAGCTGATAAAAGCCACTCCCTTCACTATCTCGGTGTGTGAGGGGTTTTGTCTGCGGCTCGTCCTGCTACAAAACCATAAAATCTCTAGAAGAAAACCTAGGCAATACCATTCAGGACATAGGCACGGGCAAAGACTTCATGACTAGGTCACCAAAAAGCAATTCTAACAAAAGCCAAAATCAACAAATGGGATCTAATTAAAGAGCTTCTGCACAGCAAAAGAAACTATCATCAGAGTGAACAGGCAACGTGCAAAATGGGAGAAAATTTTTGCAATCTGTCCATCTGACAAAGGGCTAATCTCCAGAATCTATAAGGAACTTAAACAAATTTACAAGAAAAAAACAAACAACCCCATCAAAAAGTGGGTGAAGGATATGAACAGACTCTTCTCAAAAGAAGACATTTATGCAGCCAACAAACATATGAAAAAATGCTCATCATCACCTGTCATTAGAGAAATGCAAATCAAAACTACAATGAGATACTATCTCATGCCAATTAGAATGGTGCTCATTAAAAAGTCAGGAAACAACAGATCCTGGCAACGCTGTGGAGAAACAGGAACGCTTTTATACTGTTGGTGGGAGTGTAAATTAGTTCAACCATTATGGAAGACAGTGTGGCGATTCCTCAAGGATCTAGAACCAGAAATGCCATTTGACCCAGCAATCCCATTACTAGGTATATACCCAAAGGATTATAAATCATTCTACTATAAAGACACATGCACGGCCGGGCACAGTGACTCACACCTGTAATCCCAGCACTTTGGGAGGCTGAGGGGGGTGGATCACGAGGTCAGGAGATCGAGACCATCCTGGCTAACACGGTGAAACCCCATCTCTACTAAAACTACAAAAAAAAAAAAAAAAAAAAAAATTAGCCAGGCATGGTGGCAGGCACCTGTAGTCCCAGCTACTCAGGAGGCTGAGGCAGGATAATGGTGTGCACCTGGGAGGCGGGCCTTGCAGTGAGCGGAGACTGTGCCACTGTACTCCAGCCTGGGCAACAGAGCAAGACTCCGTCTAAAAAAAAAAAAAAGACACATGCACACGTATGTTTATTGCAGCACTGTTCAAAATAGCAAAGACTTGGAACCAACCCAAATGTACATCAGTGATAGACTGGATAAAGAAAATATGAGACATATATACCACAGAATACTATGCAGTCATAAAAAATGAGTTCGGCTGGCTGCAGTGGCTCATGCCTGTAATTCCAGCACTTTAGAAGGCCGAGGCGGGCAGATCACGAGGTCAAGAGATCGAAACCATCCTGGCCAAAATGGCGAAACCCTGTTTCTACTAAAAATACAAAAATTAGCTGGGCGTGGTGGTGCACTCCCATAGCTTCAGCTACTCAGGAGGCTGAGGCAGTAGAATTGCTTGAGCCTGGGAGGTGGAGGTTGCAGTGAGCCAAGATCGCACCATTGCACTCCAGCCTGGGCAACAGAGTCAGACTCCATCTCCAAAAAAAAAAAAAAAAAAATTAGTTTATGTGCTTTGTAGGGACATGGATGAAGCTGAAAGCCATCATTCTCATCAAACTAACATAGGAACAGAAAACCAAACATCACATGTTCTCACTCATAAGTAGAAGTTGAACAACAAGAACACATGGACACAGGGAGGGGAACATCACACACTGGGGCCTGTCTGGGGGTGGGGGACAAGAGGAGGGAGAGCATTAGAACAAATACCTAATGCATGTGGGGCTTAAAACCTAGATGACGGGTTGACAGGTGCAACAAACCACCATGGCACATGTATATCTATGTAACAAACCTGTACATTCAGCACATGTATCCCAGAACTTAAATTAAAAAAAAAAAAAAGAAAATACAAACTTAAGATTAGGGTAAAGAGTAATACCAATTCTTAGCAACTTCAAAAAACTTTTTAACTATATGAATAATAGCTTCATAACAAACTATTCCCTTAACACCATTATTAATGCAAATTTGCTTAGTGGATTAAACAAACATCTGTGTCACACCTGCCATCCTCTCAAACAGCATCTACCTTCTCTAAAACCCCAATTTGATCTGAGCCATCCCACTTCTCAACTACTCCTCCACACTGCCTGAGATGAAAAATGGCTGGGATTCAATGACTGCCGAAATATATCAAACCAATCTAATTGCAGGGTAACTGCAGGGCTTTCTGCCTGAGGTAGTTTAACTTGGTTCACATATCTACAAATACTATTGTAAACACTCTCCCCAATTATTTTATACACACTGAGGCTGGCACCCCATGATATTACATATGCTAAATTCCTAGAAAAACAAACCTCAAGTAGAAAATATTTCTAAAACATTCACTTTTGTTTAAAAGGAAATTACTTTTCTGTCCTGGTAAAAAGACATAAAATGACAAAAATACAGTAAACGTTAAGTGTTAGGTTAAAAAATCATTATCCATGATTTATTTTTAAATACATCTATGTTTTTGCTAGATTAAAGTTAAAATAATTACAATGGAACTTTAAGCAATTATTACGGTTCAACTTCATGAAGTATTTGTTTTCTTTTTGTTGAGATGGAGTCTTGCTCGGTCGCCCAGGCTGGAGTGCAGCAGCGTGATCTCAACTCAGTGCCCCCTCCGTCTCCCAGGTTCAAGTAATTCTCCTGCCTCAGCCGCCCGAGCAGCTGGGATTACATGTGCACACCACCAAGCCCGGCTGATTTTCATATTTTTAGTAGAGACAGGGTTTCACCATGTTGGTCAGGCAGGTCTCGAACTCCTGACCTCGTGATCCACCTGCCTCGGCCTCCCAAAGTGCTGGGATTACAGGAGTGAGCCACCGCGCCTGGCCTAACTCAATGTAGTATTAACTTTTCTTCTCTTCTGATTCTTGTACCAACTGCACCTTTAATTCCTTCTGATCTTTGGTATACTGTTCAAATACTGGTTGAAAAATATATACTCCTCCAGCAATTCCAAGGATAGTGGTAAAAAGCAGGTGTGAAAGTGTCAATCTCCTAAACATTGTTGCAACAAATACAGCACAAGGAAAAGGTGGTTTCGGAAGCCACACTCCACATCCAGGAAATCTCTTCAAATCTGTGTACAAAAATGGAAAGCAAAGCCATCACTTAGCACAATGTCCTTTTAAAAGATTTTACGTCACTACTTTGCACTGGAGTGAACAATATTTTCATGTTACTAATTGAAACAAGAATATAAATACATAAGGAGTACAGGAAATGAATTAGGGAAGGGTATAAGACAAAGCCAAAACCTCTTCTATTACATAATGTTCTCAATGGTTTTAAACGCATATATATATATATATATATATTTTTTTTTTTTTTTGAGACGGAGTCTCGCTCTGTCGCCCAGGCTGTAGTACAGTGGCGCGATCTCGACTCACTGCAAGCTCTGCCTCCCCAGTTCACGCCATTCTTCTGCCTCAGCCTCCCGAGTACCTGGGACTACAGGCGCCTACCACCACACCCTGCTAATTTTTAGTAGAGAGGGGGTTTCACCGTGTTAGCCAGGATGGTCTCAATCTCCTGACCTCCTGATCCACTCCCCTTGGCCTCCCAAAGTGTTGGGATTATAGGCATGAGCCACTGCGCCCGGCCTAAATGCATCATTTTTAAAATGGCAATAAAAGAAAGGGCCAAAAATTTGACAGTGACTGCCCTTTGTTCTCGTGTGTGTGTGTGTGTGTGTGTGTGTGTGTGTGTGTGTGTGTGTGTGTGTGTTTTAGGAGTCTTGCTCTCTTGCCCAGGCTGCAGTGCAGTGGCACGATCTCAGCTCACTGCAAGCTCCGCCTCCCGGGTTCACGCCATTCTCCTGCCTCAGCCTCCCAAGTAGCTGGGACTACAGACGCCCGCCACCACGCCCGGCCAATTTTTTGTATTTTTAGTAGAGACGGGGTTTCACTGTGTTAGCCAGGATGGTCTCCATCTCCTGACCTCGTGATCCGCCCACCTTGGCCTCCCAAAATGCTGGGAATACAGGCGAGAGCCACCTCACCCGGCCTGGTTTTACTTTTAACTGGAGGACAAAAAACAAAAAGAAAGTAACAACAACAACAAAAACAAAAACACAGGAACCACTGAGCATGTTTCCACATTTATACAAGAAGCTAAATCATCCCGACCCTGTCCACCTCGTTCAACGGGCATTTTTTCTGAGAGCAACGAACTTAAATTACACCAACACTGACGTTTACGATTATCATTACTTTTTTTTTTTTTCCAGCCAGGATGGTCTCGATCTCCTGACCCCGTGATCCGCCCGCCTCGGCCTCCCAAAGTGCTGGGATTACAGGCGTGAGCCACCATGCCCGGCCTATCATTACCATTTTTAATAACCACTCAGGCACCTCCGACTGTTCTGCGCCTGCTCCACGTCGCTAAACTGGCTACCGCCTGCTCCCCTCCAGAGATGAGACCGGGCTCCTTCTGGCAGTTTTCGGACCCCCGAGCACAGAGACCGCCAAGCCAAAGGCGAATAGTAATATACCTCGGTTCGGAAACAGCGAAAGAAAACCGCCCACGAGCCACCTCTTGGGGTGGTAGAGACAAAGTTGCCAGTTCCCGGTTACTTCCGGGCTTGCGAGCGACGGCTGCTCGCAAAAGCCAAACTTAGTGGATGGACGAGCAGCACGCTCCTGCAGCTTTCTTCCGCTTCAGGAAGGTGGCGGCCGGGGATGAGGAGGCCTTCTAAGCAAGTGCGGAATGGAGCGGGGACGCGAAGATGCCAGCCTCACTTTGCGTGGTCTCCAGAACCGCTCCCACGAGAAGATAAAGCTGCGAAAGAGAAAGTCTACCTTGTACTTCAGCACCCAGGAAAAGAATGTCAGGCGCCGCGGCGGTGAGTGAGGGGGTGCTGTCTGGAGAGCTCCTGCCCCATCTGAAAGGAGCCCCCGTATATTTCACTACCAGCCAGTTGCCCGTTGAGCTCTGTGTTGCCAGATCTTAACGAGTTTTGAAATGCTGGAAACACAGATTTTAATATAAATTCTGATTTCTAAATGTTGGCAACTAAATTCAAATTTTAAAAGAATACTCTGTATTTGGCCGACAGACTGTCCATTTGTGGTCAAGAGCAGGACTTTGGAGACAGCAGACAGATCCGGGTTTGAATCCTGATAAGTCATTTACAGCTTTATTTGGACAAGGCAGTTTAATTTCTGGACCTCAATTTGCTCGTCTGTAAAATGGGGCTAATAATACCTATCCCATAGCACTGTGTGGAGGATTAAGTGAGATGCATGTAAAGAAATTAACACAGTGCCTGGCATATATAATAATAAGCATCAATGTATTTTAAAATGTACAGAGGACCATTTTATATTGCACATATACAAAGGGTTGCTTCCCAAATTAGTAATTTATTAGCTGTTTTTTTCATTAGATACACACGTAGTATGGCCTAATTAATTAGCCTAAGGCCTTAGTTAACCCACTCTTTAATATTTTAATTAATATTTTAATATTTAATATATTATTTAATTTTTAATATTTAATATTTTAAATATTTATATTATTTTAATATTATTATCTTTATACAGTAAGTTGCAAGAAAAGTTGGGTAAGCTAAAAGAGGGACAGTCACCCAGTGATGAGGCTGTGGTCCTTGTATAACCTTCCCTAGGTTGGCTTTGAGAATGGTGTGGAGGGGCCAGAGGTCGCTACTGTGCCTTACAAGGGGCCAACTGGAGCAGCAGATTTTACGTTCTGCAAGTGTAACTGCCTAAGTTTTGTGCCACTATTACCTGTTTTGTTCTGTTTTTCAGATCTTCTCGGAGAGAATATTCATCTGGTCTTGTTCACCATAGCTTTACGAATATTAAACTGCTTTTTGGTACAAACAAGCTTTGTTCCAGATGAATACTGGCAGTCTCTTGAAGTTGCACATCACATGGTTTTCAAATATCCTTTGTGGTTTCTTGTGTATTCATCTTGGAAATTGTGTTCAGTTTCTTTTAGAGTAGTCCCCCCTGCTCTCTTGTCTTCAGGAGATAGTTTCCAAGATCCCTAGTGGATGCCTGAAACTATAGACAGTACCAAACTCTGTATATATTGTTTTTATGTATGTAAAAAAAATACACACATTTATAAAGTTTATATAAATTAGGTACAGTAAGAGATTAACAGTATTAAAATATAATAAGTTTAACACAATACTATAATAAAAGTTATGTGAACATGGTCTCTCAAAATATCTTCATATTTTCTGACAGTGGTTGACTATGGGCAACTGAAACCATGGAAAGTGAAACCACAGATAAGGGGGGACTACTATACATATTTTCAGTTTTCTGTATTTTCCCCAAGTAATTTTAACTCATCAAAGTACGCCATTATTTTATACTAATATTTCTCCTGTATCTTTCCTTTATGTTAATATACTTGACACAGCCGTTAGCATACATTCCCATAGTTCTTAGCACTTGGAGGATACCGAGAAAGTAAAAAGCACATTACTGCCTTGAAGAAGTTAAGAGTTTAGTTGGCCAATTGAATTTTTAATGCAAATATCCAGTATAAAATGCTGTTTTAAGACTGCCACAAAATAAAATATTGGTTTACAAATGGAAATGAAAATAGATTTGCCAAGTGAAGTGGGGTGCACGTAGAGGCAGGAGGACCACTTGAGCCCAAGTTTGAGATCAGCCTGGGCAAGACAGTGAGACCCCATCTTAAAAAAAAAAAAAAAAGGAAACAGGTTTCAATATTATTTGACATTTACTCCTTAATGTTACTAATTATGGTTATTTGACTTGGGAATGGACAGAGAGATTGAGGAGTTACACTTATCCCTTAATCTTTGCAAGCATTTACAAGATTCTTCATCTTTTAGGGAAAGATAGTGTTCAGTTACTGGTAAGTTCAAATAAAAGTAACCAAAATACTTATTAAAAGTAGATTTATTCTACCTTTTTCAAAGCTTAATATATATTAACTAAATGATATTGGGGCCATGGAATTTGTTTTTAAAAGGCTACTGTTGCTAAAGTCCAGCCATATCTGGGAAGCCCATGATACTACAGACATACTGTGATGTGTAACTCTTTAGTTTGTGCTGCAATACAAGACTGAGCATGAAAATGTCCTGATGCGAGGAATCCTGTTATGATGTGCAGATTTTCGAAATGACTATGTTATGTATTATTTGGACATTAGAAGTATACTTCTTTCTTTTTTTGAGGGGGGATGGAGTTTCGTTCTTGTTGCCCAGGCTGGAGTGCAATGGTGTGATCTGCCCGTGTGGTGGCTCACGCCTGTAATCCCAGCACTTTAGGAGGCCAACGTGGGCAGATCACCTGAGGTTGGGAGTTGGAGACCAGCCTGACCAACACACAGAAACCCCTTCTCTACTAAAAATACAAAATGAACTGGGCGTGGTGGCACACATGCCTGTAATCCCAGCTACTCCTGAGGCTGAGGCAGCAGAATCGCTTGAACCTGGGAGGCAGAGGTTGCGGTGAGCCGAGATTGCACCATTGCACTCCAGCCTGGGCAACAAGAGCGAAACTCCATCCCCACCCTACCCCCCCCCAAAAAAGTATCACTGGAGAGCAGCATTGTATTTTGTGTTTTTTACCTTGTAAGTAGAAGACCACGTTATATGATTTTATGAAGTCTGTATACATACAAACCCACTCAGGATTTAGTGTTGAAATTAAAACTTTAAAAAATTTAATTTGACAAAAATTTAGTGATATGCATAATCATTGTGCTATATAGTAACTAGGATCAACAGTAAGTAGGATTGTAATTCCTAAGTTATCAATTGCTGGGGTCAGTTGCCAGGAGATGGTACAAGGGCAGGACTAATGGTGCGAAAGTTTCTGTAGCCTCACTCCCATGATCTTTTAAGCTATCATCAGATGAGACTCCGAGTTTGGGGTCTCCCCGATTTCTGTCAGTGGGGGTTAATGGCTCAGCATTCCAAAGGCAGTCCAAATCCTGAGGTGTTTTGTGTAGCTTAGAAAGACACAGGTTCTGGGGTATTTGTTTTAAGGTAGGGTTGTACTCTCCCAGTTGCAATACTTGCTTCCCCATTATTGAGAAATTAAGGAAATTAAACCACTGAAACTGATGCTTCAAATGGGAAGATGATAGGGAAAAAGAATTCAGAGTGGTAGCAGAGTTTCTTCCATTAACACAGGTAGAATTTAGGAGCTGCGGCCTGACTTTTCTCCTCTTACAGTTATCTACTAGTTTATAGATTATGCAAGGTATCCATAAAGTCTGGAATGACAAGAAAATATACATAATCTCATCAATGACATTTTATATCCCAGGAAGTAGGTCAGATTACGAATGAAGTCTTCAAGATAGAAAAATTCCCTGCTCCTCCAAGACCTATCCACTGCACTCCATCTGTAGCTGACCCACCAGGTCATTTTGTGGTGTAAAGGAAGCCTCCCCTGTCCCGCTCCAGCCCCCCTAAAAGGAACTCATTGTCATATCTAGAACTTGACCATGCAAAGAGATTCGTTAGGATATGATCAGTCATTATTATTTTAAGCAAATTATATACATAATTTTGAAGCTGGAAGAGGTCAGAGAAGTAAAGTAAATAGACCAAGGTCACAGCATGTTAAAAGCAGAAGTAGAGCTAAATCCTAGGTCTATTACTCACAGCCCAGTGCTTTTCCCAGATAGCTCCTCTACAGACTGCATAAGGCTTATGCACAGCTGGGCATGGTGGCTCACACTTGTAATCTCAGCACTTTGGGAGGCTGAGGTGGGAGGATTGCTTGAGGCCAGGAGTTTGAGACCAGCCTGTGCAACATAGCAAAACTCTGTTTCTACAAAAAAAAATTTTTAAAGGAGACATGGCTTAGAGCTGCACTGTCCACCACGGTAGCCAGTAGTTTTATGTGGCTGTTGAAGACTTCAAATGTGGCTAGTCCAATTTGAGAAGTGCTAGAAATGTAAAATATGTACTGAATGTCAAAGGCCTAGTACAAAAAATATAATATTTTTATAATTTTTTAATTGATTAAATGTTCAAATGATAATGCCTTAGATACACTGGGTTAGACAAGATGAAATTAATTTTACCTGTTTTGGGTTTTGGGGTCATTTCTGTTTTTGCTTTTTAATTTGCCAGCTATAGAATTTAAAATTACACATGTGGCTCATGTTATATGTCTTTTGGCCTGTGATGGCTTAGAACATGTGAAAGGAAAGAGGAAGAGGAGGGGAAACCTGAATGGGGAACCACAGTAAGGTTCGTTGGTTTTTCGTTTTTTTGAGATGGAGTCTCACACTGTCGCCCAGGCTGGAGTGCAGTGGCACGATCTTGGCTCACTGTAACCGCCACCTCCTGGCTTCAGGTGATTCTCCTGCCTCAGCCTCCCGAGTAGCTGGGATTACAGGTGCCTGCCACCACACCTGGTTAATTTTTGTATTTTTAGTAGAGGTGGGGTTTCACTGTGGCCAGGCTGGACTCAAATGATCCGCCTGCCTCTGCCTTCCAAAGTGTTGGAATTACAGGCATGAGCCATCAAGCTTGGCCAACAGTAAGGTCTTTGAATAGTCAGAAGACAACACAAGGGTATTTGGCTCCTGTAGCTTAGGGGAGGAGTCAGGAGCTTCAAGAACAGAAGTATGAAATGAGGAGCTGCCAACATAGGCCTAGTGTTCAAGTTACGCCTGGCATGTTTCTTCTCTTTACCTCACTCCACTGCTTTATTTTACTCTTTAGCAGGTCCTTACTGTAACATGGAAAATTATGGTATCAAAATCTGGAGAGACTGCTAATGACTGGGAGTTCAGAACTCTGCTTATTTTTATGCTAAAGTCTACTTTGTTTTAAATTCAAGATTTCTACTTCTACTTAACCACCCTAGAAAAACTTCTCTTTATTCAGGGTAAAAGTCTCTAGCTCTTAACCTCATAATCATAGATAGTATCCTGTAGATACTTTGTAATTTATTAATATTCATCTTAAAATGTGGATCTCCAAACTGACACAATACTGAAGGCAGAGTAACTAGTTCAGAATATGGTGGGTTCATTAACTTACATTTCTCAGAGCGCAGGAATTCTTTTAGCTGTTTAATAGCTACCTCACACTGTTGGCTCATATTAAGTTTGTAGCCAAATTGACTTTTCATATGAACTGCTTTCAGGGGGCCTGGGAAGTAAGGATGAAGCTTATAGCTCCCTATGCAGAGTAAACAGAAGGTATGTACATGAGTGCCTTTTCCTGTATTTTACAGGGCACAGTTTATGTGGAACTAAGTACCGTGTACCTTTAACTTTCCAATTTTAGCATTTATTTACACACTGTGGACAAAAAGAACATAAAGCTAAAGTGCTAAAAGCCACTGACAACTCAAAGTAAAGCAGCTCCTATAATGTGGAGTTAATGAAGTTTGATTCAACAAAAATATGAATTAACAGCCGGCGCAGTGGATCACACCTGTAATTCCAGCACTTTGGGAGGGTGAGGTGGGTGGATCACCTGAGGTCAGGAGTTCGAGACTAGCTGGCCAACATGGTGAAACCCCATCTCTACTAAAAATACAAAAATTATCCAGGCGTGGTGGCGGGCACGTGTAATCCCAGCTACTTGGGAGGCTGAGGCAAGAGAATCACTTGAACTCGGGAGGTAGAGGTTGCCATAAGCCAAGATTGCACCATTGCACTCCAGCCTGGGTGACAGAGTGAGACTCTGTCTCACACACACACACACACACACACACACACACACAAACACACACATACACACAAATACAAATTCACATACAAATTTTTAGAAACACATCTTTTGAACAAACCAAGATTAAATTGTGCTCTACCATTGTGTTATTTTGTTAGTGTTAACTATGACACCTTTTTTTTTGGAACTCTGAGAGATGCTAGTGCATAGCATTAGCATTTCTAACTATAGTTGTAATACATTTATTCTTTATTTCAATTTTACACTTAAATTTACTCTTTAATGTCATCTGAATACCATGTTCATATAATTGCAGAATATTTGTGCTTTTTTAAAAGGTAATTTGTTGGTTGGGTGCAATGGCTCATGCCTGTAATCCTAGCACTTTGGGAGGCTGAGGCGGGCAGATCACGAGGTCAGGAGACCAGCCTGTGCAACGTGGTGAAACCTTGTCTCTATTAAAATACAAAAAATTAGCTGGGCGTGTGCCTATAGTCCCAGCTACGCTGGAGGCAGAGGCAGGAGGAGGTGGGAGGTGGAGCTTGCAGTGAATGGAGATCACACCACTGCATTCCACCCTGGGCGACAGAAAAAAATGTAATTTGTTATTATCTATATTGCAGGATAGAGAAGCCATGTAACTTAGTAATTAAAGTCAGGCCAACCTGGGTTTATAATGCTGGATTTCATACTAACTAGCTGTGCAGCCTTGTGAAAATTACTTAACCTCTCTGTGCCTCAGTTTCCTCATCTATAAAACAGTCCTTTACTCAGAAGATTGTTAGGACTAAATGAGTTGGTACATATAAAGTACTTAGCATGATACATAGTACACAGTGCTGCAAATACTTGAATTTTTAAAAACCTGTTGTTGCTAATGAATATAAATATATTTTTAAAATAGAAACAACACAGTGAAATGATTGGCTAACTATTAATATTTACATTAAAATTAGGGCCAGGCACAGTGGCTCACGCTTGTAATCCCAACACTTTGGGAGGCCAAGGTGGGAGCATCACTTGAGGCAAGATTAGCTGAGTGTGGCAGTGCATGTCTGAAGTCCTAGATGCTCAGTAGACTGAGGCAGGAAAATCGCTTCACCCCAGGATTCAAGGCTGCAGCCTGGGTGACAGAGTAAGACCCTGTCAATCAATCAATCAATGTAATAAAAAATAATTTTAAAATATATGTATAATATATATGTGTATATATATGTGTATATATGTCATATATACACACACAGAGAATGAGACTGGTAAATATTTTATATTTTATATTTATAATATATATAGTTATATTTATAATATATTTTATATTTATATATAATATGTTTGTCTATATATGTCATATATACACATACAGAGAATGAGACTGGTAAATATTTTATATTTTATATTTATATATAATATATAGTTATATTTATAATATATTTTATATTTATATATAATATGTTTATATATGTGTATATATGTCATATATACACACATACAGAGAATGAGACTGGTAAATATTTTATATTTTATATTTATATACAATATAGTTATATTTATAATATATTTTATATTTATATATAATATATGTGTGTGTATATATGTGTATATATGTCATATATACACACACATACAGAGAATGAGACTGGTAAAACTTAAAACTACATTGATTATTTTAATGAGAATATAATTTTTATAGAAAAAGGGATGTAGTTTTGCAAAAGAATAGAAAAATATATTGTCTATTTTTGTACTAATAATGGCTTCCCATAGATAGTTGGATCAGCTTGTTGACTTTTATCATAATTCAGTGTGAACCAACAGATGTTTTTAACATCCTGTTCTTCTTTTTAACTGATGAAGATTTGGATTCCTAGACTTGCCCAAGCACTTCTGTCTGCTGTAGCAGACGTGAGACTTTACTCATTAATGAAGCAACTAGAAAATCAGGAAGTGGCAAGATGGGTGGTAAGTCCTAAATACTTTAGAAGCTGTATGCCAGTTATTTCATTCCTATAGGTATAAAGCAAATGGAAACACTGATTCCCAGAACAATTTTAGAAGGTAATTCATACAACTTTATAGAGGTACGTCCATAATTAAGAACAGTAACATGCAAGTGGGGCACCTGCCATAGCTTTTCTTCTGATTAAGCCCTGGACAGGGATGCCCTCAAACCCTTTTAGAGTCTAAACCCTGGGAGACAGCCTTTGGAAGCCCCTTCACTCCTCAAAACTATCCTTGCCTCTCTTTCCATAGAATTGAGTAAGGATAGTTCTAAATTACCAACTACTTCACAAAGCATCTTAACTATTTACAACCCTTGTTCTGTTCCTCTAGCCAGCCTCTGTCTGAGGTGCAGCCCAAGAAATCTTTTTGCACTGAAACTCTTTCACTTCCGAATGAGATGTTGGAAGTATTAGGTTGGTGCAAAAGTAATTGTGGTTTGTGCCACAACAATATTAGGTTGGTGCAATTACTGGACTCATGTAAGGAAGACAGTATGGTATAGAAGACTATCTTTTGTCATTTAACTTATTTCAAGGTGGAGAGATAGATTCCTGACATCTCCCACTCAGATCTTGAATGGATTTTTCCCATTTAAACAATATCCTGATGAGGGATTGGATTCTGTAGTACTGTTGTTAATTCACTTGGCTCTTTGTAAAGTTAATAAGCTTATATGAACCTGTTTGAAAGTCTTACTACCTTTTTTATATTGTTTCTATTGGAAAATACATTCTAAATTCCAAGTAACCAATTTAGCAACATATCTCTGAAATATAATTTACTAATAAATTAGAAAGGGAACATTTCTGCAGGTATTCTATTCTTTTGCATTAAAAAGAAAGATTGGTTTAGCAACTAAGTCCTAGCTAATTGATTCAGCGATATGGTTAGCCTCATTATTTTGTGCTTATATTTTATGTGCATTGCTGAAGACTCAACATAAAATGGTAGGCAAAAGTCATGATGGCTTTGAAGTCCTTCCCCCAAAGATACAGCACTAGGGCCGGGCGTGGTGGCTGACGCCTATAATCCCAGCACTTTGGGAGGCCGAGGTGGGCAGATCACAAGGTCAGGAGTTCGAGACCAGCCTGGCCAACATAGTGAAACCCCGTCTCTACTAAAAATACAAAAATTACCCAGGGGTGGTGGTGGACACCTGTAATCCCAGCTGCTCGGGAGGCTGAGGCAGAATTGCTTGAACCCGGGAGGCAGAGGTTGCAGTGAGCTGGTATCATGCCACTGCACTCTAGCCTGGGTGACAGAGCAAGATTCCGTCGTGGGAAAAAAAAAAAGAAAGAAAAAGATAAAGCACTAGGTTCTTCTAGTTTAGGAAAAACTTTTACTTTCATGAAAATTAGGAACATTTTTTAAAGGCTATGTTTGGCCAGATGGGAAGCTAGTGCCACATGCTTAACAATTGCCTCAATAAGTTTCTTTTAACACATTTGTTTTGTAGACTTAATGGTGCTCTGTGTGCATGTTCTTCCAAAAACTGATTCATTAATTTAGTCAATTTCCAAATTAAAATTTAATAATGTCTCCTGATTTTTTTTCCCTGTTTCCTGTTTTGTCTTAATTTTTCATTCCAAAACAGGGAAAACATTCCAAACAAGTGCAACATTCCAAACAAGGTCAATTTAAAAAGTCACAATACTTGTGTCAGTACTATAAGACAGTTTGAGAAATATTGATTGGAAGAATCTAGTTATGAATTTCAATCTTCTTAAACTCTACCAGAAAAGAATCTGTTTTTTATGTGTTTCATTAATGGAAAGTGGGATTGATTTTAAATCAAATGGAGTGCCATAAAAATGCACCTGAAAGTATAAACTTCTTAACATGAACAAATACAGATCTGCTATTATTTTAAACCTGTGTTTGATACAAGTTTCTAAAAACAATGTTTGGGCATGCCTACTTACTTTTAATATCATCTACCTTTTCATGTCCTTTTCACAATATTTAGACTTGCTTGCTATTTAGAAGATAATATGTACTAAGGTTTTCCATTTCCAACTTCATACATGTTTGCTCTATACTTCTTCTTAGCTTTTTTGCCAGTTGGGCTCCTGGTTCACATGGTATTGCTGTACCAGAACCCTTACAAACACCATGGAAACTGTTCTCACTATAATTGCTCTTTTCTACTATCCTTTGGAAGGTTCAAAGTCTATGAACAGGTAAGAAAAATTATTGTTAATAATTATGTACAAAACTCTACTTTTGAAAAATCTTAAATATCAACATATTGTAATGTCTAGTAGACCCCCTAATTTTCATGAGTCATGAGAACCACAATAATATATTCAGTTGATACATTATAGCAGAGAACAGATAATACTCAAACGGAATAATTAAGGAGAGTTTAACAATAGGAATATTTGCGAAGGTGTAGACAATATTTAGGAAAGCCAATAAGGAAACACCATCGTACCGCCAGCCTAGTTATAGCAGGAAGTCTGTAGTATCTCTAGGCCCCAAAGAGCAAGGAGAAGAAATGGTTACTGGAATTTGTAAAGAGCTATAATTATAAGAGAGGGCCCCAGCAGGGGACAGGCACAACCAGTCTTTAGCAATAATGAGGAGACAGCCAGGGGAATAAATAATCCTGACCCAACTCTTCTGCCTCTCAGCCAAAAACAGTCAGAAACCAGAAAGCAAGGTAGCCACTGATGCTGTCCATTCAGGTCAGCTTTCCTGCATGCAGACTAGATAAAGGCTGGAGGAGAAGAGATTTGGAAGGGCAAATAGGAAATACTTGGACTTTATTTGGCTTCCTTTAAACTGGGGAAACAAATACCAAGCAATGGGAACGTGAGTGAAGGCACATAACTGTCAGTGGGCTTCATTTACAGTTACAGTTACAGTATATTCAGGGCAGATTATCCAGAGTAGTTGTAGAATGCGGTAGGATGCCTGTAAGAGGAGAAGAATAAGAGATGAGGCTGGAATGGGACTTTGAATTTGGATTTTATTCTATAGGTAATAGGGAGCCATTTGAGGCGTCTGAGCAGCATGACATAATCAAATCTGATTTTGAAAAACTTTTGTAGTAACAGTATTTAGGATATACTGAAAGGAAAAAAGACAGAATTTGAGATCTAGTTAAAATTCTAGTATCCATTCTTCCTACACAAAAGGAATAGGAAGTTAAAGGTTAGGAGGATCAAATCAAATAAGATCATTTCGTCTTAGACTCTCTTAACTACAAGAAAAAGCATTCACTCAAGTTATGTATATGATGAGGACTTTATTATAAGACTAAAAGGGAAAATGGGCATCTCAAGCCTTGTGGCCAGGACTGGAAGAAAACTGTAGAATATCTCAGCCACACAAATGAATTGAAATGTTATGCAGAATCCAAGGCAGTTTTGGGGAATGGGCTGTTTTGTTGTGCCTTTATATACCAAATAGCCTATGAATCCTGCCTTAGTCTTCCATCATTTAGGGACTTAGCTAGTCTCTGTCCACTTCTATTCTTGCTAGCAATTACCCAAATTTCTCTGTATCTCATATTCAATTTGAGAGAATCTAATTAGGTCCATTAAATGTCATTGTCTCTATCTGGAGATAACTTTATTTCACACTGGCCAGCCTTAGATTGGCTACTTGGGCCCAGGTGCCGTTCCCTAATTCAGTTAGGAAGTGCAAGGGTCATGTGATACAAAAGGACTGCTATATAAGCATTTTTCCTTGTATAAGCACGACAGATACTATTCCAGACCTCACAATAAAATGACATTTTGCACACTCCTTTAAGAAATGCAAGTATTGGCTGGGCACGGTGGCTCACGCCTGTAATCTCCACACTTTGGGAGGCCAAGACAGGTGGATCACTTGAGGTCAGGAGTTTGAGACCAGCCTGGCCAACATGGTAAAACCCCATCTCTACTAAAAATACAAAAAATTAGCCGGGCATGGGGATTAGCCTGTAATCCCAGCACTTTAGGAGACTGAGGCGGGTGGATCACCTGAGGTCAGGAGTTGGAGGCCAGCCTGGCCAACATGGTGAAACCCCGTCTCTACTAAAAATACAAAAAATTAGCCGGGCATGGGGATTAGCCTGTAATCCCAGCACTTTAGGAGACTGAGGCGGGTGGATCACCTGAGGTCAGGAGTTGGAGGCCAGCCTGGCCAACCTGGTGAAACCCCGTCTCTACTAAAAATACAAAAAATTAGCCAGGCATGGTGGCACACACCTGTAATCCCAGCTACTTGGGGTGCTGAGGCAGGAGAATCGCTTGCACCCAGGAGGCAGAAGTTGCAGTGAGCCACTGCACTCCAGCCTGGGTGACAGAGTAAGACTCTGTCTCAAAAAAAGAAAAAAAAAGTTCATATAGCTATTCATACCAAAAGGAAAATGTCAAATCACAGTGTAAATAATAGATAACTTCAAGTTAATTTCCCACTTGTCTTATCACACATTTTCCTCTTACAGTGTCAAGTACTCATCCTTGGTGGCACTTGCCTTCATAATTCGTCCCACAGCTGTCATTCCCTGGACACCTTTGCTCTTCAGACATTTCTGTCAAGAACCAAGAAAGCTTGATCTTATTCTACATCATTTTTTACCTGTAGGGTAAGTGTGGCAATAATCCATCCATTAATTTTAGTAGCCTATAAGTCACAGATTATGAACAAGATTTTACATCTTTCAGTTAATTATTTTATCTTCTAATGTCAATGAGCACTCTTAGTCCAAGGAAATAGAATATTGCAAAACTTATATATTATATTCTTATATTTATGATCCTGATTATAACTATTTTAATTTGCTTAACTGAGTGCTTTTGTAATTACTTCTAACTTAGCGCTTTCTGATGCTTTATTTACTAAATATTTCTCAAATATATTTTAGAGATACTTGATTCTTTTACATTTGTATAAGGCTTTATAATTCATAATGTGTTTTCACATATTAC
The DNA here is from genome assembly GCF_043159975.1 of Macaca nemestrina. Taxonomy (NCBI): domain Eukaryota; kingdom Metazoa; phylum Chordata; class Mammalia; order Primates; family Cercopithecidae; genus Macaca; species Macaca nemestrina. Next base: position 146,803,683 of record NC_092131.1, on the reverse strand, counting down.
CTCATAATTTTCATAATACTTCTATCTAGGCAATATATGTTTTTATTTGGTAGTAGAGAAAACAGGAGGCTGGGAGAAATTAAAAATGTGTTAGTCAAAGTCATTGGCCTGGTTGCTATACTGATATTGAAACCCAGGTCTTCTAACTATACTATGAGCTCCTAGGATCAGACATATCCCAAGTATCTAGTAGACTACCCCAAATAATTATTTATTGAAGGGATGACTGCATTCTGACTCTTACAACAGTGATCTTTTTAATATACAATCATGCACTGCATAACGACATTTTGGTTAGCACTGGACTGCATTTATGACAGTGGTCCCATAAGATTAAATTACCGTATTTTACTGTACTTTAGTTTCTCTGTTTGGCTATATATATTTTATATTTATTTATTTATTTGAGACCGAGTCTCGATCTGTCACCCAGGCTGGAGTGCAATGGCGCAATCTCACTTCAACCGCCTCCCAGGTTCAAGTGATTCTCCTGCCTCAGCCTCCCAAACAGCTGGAATTACAGGCGCCTACCACCACGCCCAGCTAATTTTTTTATTTTTAGTAGAGTTGGGGTTTCACCATGTTGGCCAGCTACTCTCAAACTCCTGACCTCAGGTGATCCTCCCACCTTGGCCTCCCAAAGTGCTGGAAATACAGGCATGGGCCACCATGCCCAACCTGTTTAGCTATAGTTAGATACATAGATACATAGCATTATGTTACGATTGCTTACAATATTCAGTATAGTACCATGCTGTATAGGTTTGCAGCCTAGGAGCCATAGGCTATACCATATAGCCTAGATGTCTGTAAGCTGTACCATCTAGGCTTGTGTAAGTGCACTCTATGATGTTTGCACAATGATGAAATTGCCTAATGATGCAGTTCTCACAATATATCCCCACTGTTCACTAGTCACAAGTATTTTTCGGGTAGCAATCTGAAAGGACTAAATTGTCTTGCGTCTCAGTTGCCACTGTTGTCGTTTCTCAGGTGTATTAATAATATTGCATTAAATGTATTCATTCATTCAGGAAGTATTTAATCCTACTATGTGCCAGGCAGTGTTCCAGATGTAGGAGATGCATCAGTTTAACCAAAAAAAGTACCTGCCTTCATGAAGTTTACATTCTAGTAGGGAGAGACAGACAGCTAAAAAGATAAGAATAAATATATATTTGTCAAGTGATGGCAATACAGGGAAAAATAATTGTGGCATAAGGAGGATGGAATGCCAGTGCTTGGGGTGACAGGGGAGCTGTTATTTTTAAACAGGGTGGTAGGGAAAGACCACCATGTAAGGTGACACTGGAGCCAAAACTTAAAGGAGTTGAGAGAGTGAACCATGTAGTTACTTGATGAGAGAATATTCCAGGCAAAGGGACCAGCCAAGTACTAAGTATGTTGGGCATGTTCAGGGAACAGCAAGGAGACGGATGTGGCTAAAAGAGAGTGAGCTTGGGAGAATGGAATAATGAGGTCAGAGAGATAGCAGGGGCTCAGTTCATTGCGGATTTGACACTGAGGGAGATAGAAAGCCTTTTTAATCTCATCAGCAGCATGATAATAACTTACTCATTTAATAAGCATTTAACCTACTTTGTATCCAGCATTTGATAATTCAGAGGTGAGTAAGATACAGTGTCTGCTCTCAAAGTCAAAGTCTGTGGGGGAAAAAGATAAAACAATACAGATGCTCCTTGACTCGGGATTACATCCTGATAAACTCATTGCAGGTTGAAAATATAAGTCAGGCAAGGCACAGTGGCTCACACCTGCAATCCCAGTGCCTTGGGAGGCCAGGAGTTCAAGAACAGCCTGAGCAACATAATAAGACCCCGTCTCAACAAAAAAAAATTTAAAAATTGGCCAAGTATAGGTGGCAGTAGGCACGCCTGTGGTCCTAGCTACTTGGGAGGCTGAGGCAGGAGGATCCCTTCAACCCAGGAGTTCAAGGTTGCAGTGAGCTATGATCATTCCACTGCACTCCAGCCTGGGGAAAACAGTGATAACCTGTCTCTAAACAAAATAAATAAAAAAGAAAATATTCTACATTAAAAATGCACTTAACACATCTAACATACTGAATATCACAGCTTAGCCTATCATAAACATGCTCAGAACATTTACCTTAGCCTACAGTTGGGCAAAATCATCTAACACAAACCCTATTTCATAATAAAATATTTGAATATCTCATGTAATTCATTGAATACTATACTGAAAGTGAAAAACAGAATGGCTGTGTGGGTACCATTTTAAAGTTGAAAAATCGTAGGTTGAATCATCATCAGTTAGGGATTGTAATTCTTACCCAGTGATTTAAAGGGGTCTAGTGGTCGGATACGGTGGCTCACGCCTGTAATCCCAGCACTTTGGGAGACTGAAGCAGGCACATCACCTGAGGTCAGGAGTTCAAGACCAGCCTGGCCAATATGACGAAACCCCGTCTCTACTAAAAATGCAAAAAAATTAGCTGGGCATTGTGGGGCGTGCCTGTAATCCCAGCTACTTGGGAGGCTGAGGCAGGAGAACGCTTGAACCCCAGAGGTAGAGGTTGCAATGAGCCGAGAACGCACCACTGCACTCCAGCCTGTGCAACAGAGCGAGGCTCCATCTCAAAATAGAAATAAAAATTAAAAATGAAGTATTCTAAGTTAGACATAACAAAATTCTGCAGAAGAACAGAAAGTAATCTAATTTTGCTTGCAGAAGGAATATTAGTAGAAGCCTTATAAAGTGGGTGGTGTTTCAAGTAACATCAGGGTGAATATGAATTTGGCATGCATGGAGAATGAGCTCACTTAAAGCTGAAAAAGCCTAAAGGAACCTTTTCACATAGATCAGATGCTTGCTTTGTTTATTTTGAAGCGAAATATAGAAGAGAACAAATGAGATAATGCACGTGAAAATATTCTGAAGTTGGGCAGTATAGAACAAATGTCAATCACAGTCCTAATTAGTCTTATATTCAAGTCCTTTGATGCATAGAGTTGGCTTCAGACTTGAATGATATAACAACCTTTTACATATTTAGCACTCTTTAAAAATAGTCAGTTGCATCTCCAAACAGTAATAGTGTCTCTAAATATAGAGAAAAATATTGAATTCGTCTTAGGAAAAATTATAATATATGTGAACCAATTTTTGTTTACTTTTTATATGGCCTTGAGAATTTGGGATATCATTTTGTCATTTTGTAAAATCCAAAATACTTCAATTGCCTTCCAGCTGCCACACTATCTCACCAATAATTGACAAGACAGGAATGACTATAGGTCTTACAGCCATTCCCAAAATGAAGAAGACAATATTATAAACAACTTTTTGCTAATAAACTTGAAAAATGAACACATTTCTAGAAAAATGCAGCTTACCAAAACTGACAGGAGAAGTAGAAAATCTGAACAGTACTATATGAATTAAAGAAATTTAATTTGTAATTAAGATCTTCAAAGAAAGATGCATCAGGTTCAAATGGCTTCATTGGCAAATTATTCCATACATTTAAGAAAGAAGAAACATCAGTTCACATGAACTATTCCACAGAACGGAAAAAGAAAAACATTTCCCAGTTCTTTTCATGACAATAGCATATTCTCGATACCAAAATCTAATGAGGACATTACAAGAAAGGTCAATTATAAACCAGTATTTCTCATGACTGTGAATGCAAAAATCCTGAAGAAATATTAGTAAACTGAATCCATACAATATTTAAAAGAATACATGACATCCAAGATTGGGTTTGTTCCAAGAATATAATATTTGATATTTGAAAATCAGTCAGTATGATTCATGACATCAAGAGAATAAAGGAGAAAAATAATATGGCTTTCTTAATAGACACACAGAAAGCATATGATGAAACTAAAGGCCTAGTCATGATTGTCAGGGAGGGGGAAGACAACCCTTAGAAAACAAACTGTGGAAAGGGACTGATTCATACGACAGTTTGTATAAAAACTTTACAGAAAAATCGTGCTTAGTGTGAATATATTGAAACCCTTTCCCTCCAGATTGGGAAAGATACAACGATGGTTATTATCTCCACTCCTGTTCAACAGTATCCATCCTACCTAGTGCAATAGGACAAGAAAAGCGAGTTAATGGTAGAAGGGAGGAAATAAAACTGTGACTTTGTATCATGATTGTATATGTAGAAAATTCGAAAGAATCTAAAGATAAACTATTAGATAGGTAAACAAATGAAGCATGCTCACTAGATACAGTGTCCATATACAAATATTAATTGCACTTGAATATTAAACCAGTGGGTAAAAGTTTGAAGAATAGTTACACAGTTCCAAAGTATCTTCCACAAGAGACCTATTAATTACAAATGATAATTTTATAGCAGAGAAACTTGGGAGACATACCTTAACTAGGTGACTGAAGTTAACATTGCTAGTAATAGGACAAATCAGTATTGTGAGATGCTTGATCTGAGGCACTGAGAAAAACATCCCTTCACTTTGGTGGTGTTAACTGCCAAAATGCATAACCTGAATCTAATCCTGAGAAAACATCAGATAAACCCAAATTGAGGTACATTATGACCACGCCTGGCCTGTAATAAGTCGTAATATCTAGTAGTATAGGCCAGGGAGCCACCACACCCGCCCTGTAATAAGTCTTAACATCTAGTAGTGTAGGCCGGGCGCAGTGGCTTACGCCTGTAATCCTAGCACTTTGAGAAGCCAAGGTGGGCGGATCACCTGAGGTCAGGAGTTCGAGACCAGCCTGGCCAACATGGCAAAACCCCATCTCTACTAAAAATACAAAAACTAGCTGGGCATGGTGGCGGGTGCCTATAGTCCCAGCTACTCGGGAGGCTGAGACAGAAGAATCGCTTGAACCCAAGAGGCGGAGGCTCCAGTGAGCCGACATCATGCCACTGCACTCCAGCCTGGGTGACAGAGTGAGACCCTGTCTCAGAAAAAAAAAAAAAAAGGACTTATTACAAAGCTATCGTAGTTAAGACAACTTAGAATTAGAATTAGTGCAAGGTAAAACAAATAGATCAGTGGAACAGAATATGGTCCAGTAGCATACAAACATATGTAGTCACTTTATGAGGAAAGTGATACTGTAGTACAGTAAGGAAGGGATAGTCTTTTTTCTTTTCTGATTTGTTTTTGTTTTGTTTTGTTTTGTTTGTTTTTGAGACAGAGTCTTGCTCTGTTGCTCAGGCTGGAGTGCAGTGGCGCAATCTCGGCTCACTGCAACCTCCGCTATCTGGGTTCAAGCGATTCTCCTGCCTCATCCTCCCAAGTAGCTGGGATTACAGGCACCTGCCATCACACCTGGCTAATTTTTGTATTTTTTTTTTAGTAGACACGGGGTTTCACCATGTTGGCAAGGCTGGTCTTGAACTCCAACCTCGTGATCCACTCGCCTCAGCCTCCCAAAGTGCTGGGATTACAGGCATGAGCCACCGAGCCTGGCCTGGATAGTCTTTTCAATAAATACATAGTTGGCTATCCATATGGAAAAAAAAAAAAATCTTGACTCCTACCTTCCCAGCGTAAGCAAAAATGAAAAACAAAAAAGCAAAAAACTCTAAGGGAATTATAGATCTTGATGTAAAGGTAAAACAGTGGTGGTTGTGCAAGATATGACAGAATATCCTCATGATCTTGAGGCAGGCAAAACTTTCCTAAATAGACGATAAGTACTAACTATAAAGAAAAAGATAAATACATTTGAATATATTAAAATTAAAGACTTTTGTTCATCAGATTCACCACTAAGAGTGAAAAAGCATGGCCAGCGTGGTGGCTCACACCTGTAATCCCAACACTAGGAGGCCAAGGCGGGTGGATCATGAGGTCAGGAGATCGAGACCATCCTAGCTAATATGGTGAGACCCTGTCTCTACTAAAAATATAAAAAATTAGCCGGATGTGGTGGCAGGCACCTGTAATCCCAGCTACTCAGGATGCTAAGGCAGGGGAATTGCTTGAACCTGTGAGGCGGAGCCTGCAGTGAGCTGAGATCATGCCACTGTGCCACTGTACTCCAGCCTGGGCAACACAGTGAGACTCCGTCTCAAAAAAAAAAAAAAAAAAAGAGTGAAAAAGCAAGCTACAGATCAGAAGAAGATGCTGTAATACATGTAACCAACTAAACCCTTACATCCAGATTATATATAAAACTTGTAAAAATCTATAAGAAAAAGATAACTCATAGAAAAATGATTGAAAAGATTTCATCAGGTACTTCAAAAAATATTAAAATGGTCAATAAGTATAAAGAGACTCATCTCATTTGTTATTAGGAAATACAAAGTAAAACCACCATGAAATACTACTATACTATACATCCACCCAAATGGCTAGTATGATGTGGAACTTATATATTCCTGTGGGAATGCAAACTAATAACTACTTTGGAAAACTTTTAAGTATTTACAAAAGCTAAATAAATACATAGTTGCACTTATAACTTAGGACAGGGGTCCCCAGTCCCAAGGCTGTGGACTGGCACCAGTCCATGACCTCTTAGGAACTGGACTGCACAGCAGGAGGTGAGCAAGCAAGCATTACTGCCTGAGCTCCACCTCCTGTCACATTCTTATAGAAGTGTAAACCCTATTGTGAACTGCACATGCAAGGGATCTAGATTGTGCTCCGTATGAGCATCTAATGTCCAGTGATCTCAGGTGGAACAGTTTCATCCAGAAACCATGCCCCACTCCCACCCCGCAACCTGTTCATGGAAAAACTATCTTTCAAGAAACCAGACCCTGGTGCCAAAAAGGTTAGGGAGCACTACCTTAGGGCCCACCAATTCCAGTCCTAGGTATATGTCTAACAGAAATGCATATATATGGATACCAAAAGATGTGTAAAAGAATGTTCATTGCAGCACTATTCACAATAGCTGAAAATGGAAGCACAGTGTCCATCAACAGCAGGAATACATACAGTGTGGTATACATAGTTACAATACACAGCATTGTAAATGAATGAACTACAGCATGCAAAAAAACTTGGTTCAATCTCACAAGCATAATGACTAAAGGAATTTGGACATGAGTACATATGGTATGATTCTATTCTTATAAAATTCAAAAAAAGATAAAACTCATCTGTTCTGTCAGAAATTAGGATAGTGGTTATCTTTGGGAAGCAGAAGGGCTACCTTTGGGCTACTTTTGGGGAGGGGGTAGGGACTGACTGAAGGGATAAGGGGGTGCTGCTAATACTCTTTATCCCGCTCTGTATGGCAGTTACACAGTTGTGTTCATATAGTGATGATTCATAGAGCTTTATCCTCATAGCGTATTTTTCTGTATATGTGTTTGTAGTAGGCAGTCTCTGAGATGGCCTCCAATGATCGCATCCTTCTGCTGTTTATGTCTTTTATAATCCCCTCCCCTTGAACATGGGCTAGATTTGTTGACTCAATTCTAATGCGTAGAATACAGCAGAAGGGATTGGATATCATTTATAAGACTGGGTTATGAAAAGATATGGTGGCCGGGCACAGTGGCTTACATCTGTAATCCCAGCATTTTGGGAGGCCAAGGTGGAAGTATTGCTTGAGCCTCAGAGTTTGAGACCAGTTGGGTAATACAGTGAGACTCCCATCTCTACAGCAAATCCAAAACTTATCCAGTCACGGCGGCACACACCTGTAGTCCTAGTTACTTGGGAGGCTGAGGTGGGAGGATCACTTGAGCCCGGGAGGTCAAGGCTGCAGTGAGCCATAATCACACACTACTGCACTCCAGCCTGGGTGACAGAGCAAGACCCTGTCTCTAAAAAAAAAGAAAAGAATAAATAAATAAAAAAGACTATGGCTTCCATCTTGGGTGCCTGTCTCACTCACTCTTGGCCGACTTACCCTGGGTTAAGCCAATTATTATGTCATGAAGCAGCCTTAAGGAGATGGACATATGTTGAGGAACTTAGCCCCATCAGCAACCATGTGAGCAAGTCTGGAAGCTGATCTCTCCACCCACAATTGAACCTTCACATGAAACTGTAGCCCCTGCTAAGAGCTTGACTACAATTCATGAGAGACCTCGAGCCAGAGGCACACAGCTAAGCAACACCTAGGTTATTGATCCCCAGGAACTATGAAATGGTAAATATTCATAGTTTAAGTTAACAAGTTTTGGGGTAATTTGTCACACTGCAGTAGTCTTTCAATAATCTTTATATTAATATATTTTTATGATATTAATTGATTAATTATATAATCTTATTTACTGATCTTTATCAACAGATACCTTTCAAAATGTGTAAATCCATATTCAGTTGGTGAAACTGTAAAGCATTTTTATAGTGGCTTTTGATGCAAGGCACATACAAAGCCATATGCTAATAGTGGATTTTCAGCAAGCTGCAAATGTGAATCACTATTCTATTTTTGTTTTTCAGCCTTGCTACTTTGAGTTTGTCTCTGATGATTGATCGTATTTTTTTTGGCCAAGTAAGTAAAAGTATATTAAGCTAACAGCTATTTTTATTTTTAATCCATTAATACTTTAGAACAGAGGCAAACAATTTTTTAAATGATATGGGATACACTATAAAAGACTTCTAGGCATATCCTAATAAGCCTTTGGTTCAATTTGTTGTGCTTTCTACATAAAAGAATTAGTATTCCTAGTTAATATTCAGGAGAGTACATTTTAAGGCAGGGAATTATTAAGTGAGCACTGAATGTTACCTGTTGTTGCTGTTTGTCATTATTGTCAGCTTTGTGCTGTAATTCAAATTGTAATGTTTTCAAAGCTTTATCTTAACAGGTAATGTGATATTGTAAAGTACCACACACAGTCCAAAAAATTTGTCTAGTATCCTCCTTATCTCTAACTAGATATAAAACTTGGATGGAACTAGAGGCCATTATTCTAAGTGAAATAACTCAGGAATGGAAAACCAAATATCATATGTTCTTACTTACAAGTGGGAGCTAAGCTATGAGGATGCAGAGACATAAGAATGATAGAATGGACTCTGGGGACGCGGGGTGGGGAAGGGTGGGAGAGGGGTGAAAAATAGAGAGTACATATTGGGTACAGTGTACATTGCTTCGCTGATGAGTGGACCAAAATCCTAGAAATCACCTCTGAAGAACTTATTCGTGTAACCAGAAGCCATCTGTGCCCCAAAAACTATTGAAATAAAAAAAAAAACTTAGATTGCTAAAATGTAAGTTTGAATCTCACTTTGAATCTCAAAAACCTAGTTTTACAAATTAACAAAGAACACATTAATACGTAAAGAAGAAAAAATAACAAGAAGGATTTCATATAGTCATTAGTCAAAATTATTAGGTCGGGCACGGTGGCTCACGCCTGTAATTGCAGCACTTTGGGAGGCCAAGGCGGGCAGATCACAAGGTCAGGAGATCGAGACCATACTGGCTAACACAGTGAAACCCCATCTCTACTAAAAATACAAAAAATTACCCGGGCATGGTGGCGGGTGCCTGTAATCCCAGCTACTCGGGAGGCTGAGGCAGCAGAATGGTGTGAACCTGGCAGGCAGAGCTTGCAGTGAGCCGAGATCGTGCCACTGCACGAAAAAAAAAAATTATTAATGTAAACTATTGCCTGGTTTTAAGACTTGTTCTGATTTAATGTCAAAATTGTGTCAGTTCCCTAATGCCAAACATTACTACTTGGCACTAACACATTTCTATTTATTTTTCCTTCAACTGTGCCAGTGGACTCTGGTTCAATTTAATTTTTTGAAATTTAACGTGCTGCAGAACTTGGGAACATTTTATGGTTCTCATCCATGGCACTGGTACTTCAGTCAAGGATTTCCAGTTATCTTGGGTACTCACTTACCCTTCTTTATTCATGGCTGCTATCTAGCACCAAAGAGACACCGGATACTTTTGGTGACTGTGCTATGGACACTGCTTGTTTATAGGTAAGATTTTATTTGTTCAAAAGGCTAAAATGTTTTATGTTACCAAGAAATCAAATCAAATTCTTCAAAAAGTAAACTTTATTTTTTGGAGGTGCCATTAACTTTTGTTAGTGGGAATTATCTTAGAAGATACAAGTAGTAGTAATTATGGAGGCACTAGAGTGAATACTTTAGATATGTAGTTTGCTTAATAAGGATTACACTCAATTTTTAAGAACTTGGACTAACTTTTTTGTTTTTTAAAAAAAAGGCACAGTTACTCATGCCTGTAATTTCAATACTTTGGAAGGTCAAGGTGGGAGGATTGCTTGAAGGAGTTCATGACCAGCCTGAGCAACATAGCAAGACCCTCTCTCTGAAAAAAATGTAAAATTACCAGGGCATGATGGCATGTGCCTGTAGTCCTAGCTATTTGGGAAGCTGAGGCAGAAGGACTGCTTGAGCCCAGGAATTTAAGGTTGCAGTGAGCTATGATTGTGCTACTGCATTTCGGTCTAGGTGACAAAACAAGATCCAGTCTCAGTCAATCAATCATCAATCAATCAGTCAATACCACCAAAATTTTAAATTGAAGGACCACAGAAATACATTCTAAAATAAAAATGAGGCCGGGCGCGGTGGCTCAAGCCTGTAATCCCAGCACTTTGGGAGGCCGAGACGGGCGGATCACAAGGTCAGGAGATCGAGACCATCCTGGCTAACACGGTGAAACCCCGTCTCTACTAAAAAATACAAAAAACTAGCCGGGCGAGGTGGCGGGCGCCTGTGGTCCCAGCTACTCCGGAGGCTGAGGCAGGAGAATGGCATAAACCCGGGAGGCGGAGCTTGCAGTGAGCTGAGATCCGGCCACTGCACTCCAGCCTGGGCGACAGAGCCAGACTCAGTCTCAAAAAAAAAAATAAATAAAATAAAATAAAATAAAATAAAATAAAAATGATGTATCCTTGTTCCAAATTTGACTAATTTTACTTACTTGGATAGAAATAGAAATCCCGTTTTTAGAATGTAACTGTACTCTGTAATTTCAAATTGACATCATATTTTATGATTAGTTTTACCATCTCATAATCACCTTATAACTAAAAAATGAGACTAATTCCTGAAGCAAGAAATTCAGTCTGAGTACTTCGAAAATAAATAGATCAAGTTAAATATATTTTATATTAAATACATTACTTTCTCAATGTATCATATAACATGATAACTAATATTTTTAAAATTTCTTTTTATTATAGCATGTTGAGCCACAAAGAATTCAGGTTTATTTATCCAGTTTTACCATTCTGTATGGTGTTCTGTGGTAAGTGCTTTTGTTTGTTATAGAAAATAAATTATATAGAAATAGTCCAAAGATAACACATCCTCATTAAACTATTTTTATTTTCAACTAGGTTAATAAGGAATTACTTAATTACAGATTATCTTACTGCAATATTCCCTTTTTGTAGTCCAAATACCTTTTTTCCTATATCCTCTAAAGTGAGATAAAAACATAAAGATCCTAGCCCAGTGCAGTGGTGTGCACATATAGTCCCAGCTACTCAGAAGCCTGAGGCAGGAGGTTCGCCTGAGTCCAGGAGTTTGAGACCAGCCTGGGTAGTATGGCAAGTCCGTCTCTCAAAAAACAAACAAACAAAACACCCACATAAATATCCAATACCCAAAGCAGTTTCTGGTGGTGGTGTTTCTATTTGGTGGTATTGTTTCTCACTAAAACGTAAAGTTAATGTCTGTTTTAGATTAGCTATTTTAAGTTTATGGTTAAACTGTAAGGGTCTTCATTTTCACAAAGGAAAAATGTATTTATTGCTGTTGAAACTAGTTTTTAATGCTTTTACACACAAAACATTTACACCTTTAAAACTCTAAGGCATATGCAATTATTATTATTATTATTTTAGACGGAGTCTCACTCTGTCGCCCATGCTGGAGTGCAGTGGCACGATCTCAGCTGACTGCAACCTCCACTTCCTGGGCTCAAGCAGTTCTCCTGCCTCAGCATCCCTAGTAGCTGGGATTACAGGCATGCAACACCATGCCCAGCTAATTTTTGTATTTTAAGTAGAGACGGGGTTTCACCATGTTAGCCAGGCTGGTCTTGAACTCCTGACCTCAGGTGATCCACCCGCCTCAGCCTCCCAAAAGTGCTGGGATTATAGGCGTGAGCAACTGCGCCCAGCCTGGCATATGCAATTTTTTAAGTAATTAACTCCTGATTTTATTTCAGGCCTTTTCTCCATTTTTCCACAGTCTTAACATGTATTTTTTTTGTCACTTACAAAAATTCTTACATGACTCAATTCAGGAAAATCTGGGTTTTTACATTGGTTGGTTTGGAAAAATTATGAATTGAAACTTTATTAACTTCAAGTTTAATTCGGAATAAATGACTGTTGGCTTCCTTCAAATATTAAGACCTTAAAAAAAAATCACTACGTTGGGAGAGAAGAAATGACTAGCCAATTGAACTGGAGGCTGGAAAAAACCTAGGGAGTTAGTTTTCAAACTTTTTACTTAAAAAAAAAAAGAAAAACATTGAGTCAAGCAGTGTTTGACCAAGTATACATCAACTCCTATAGATCTGAGATGTATAATCTCTTCGATTTAAGGAGATAAACATACAAATATAAAATCAAACATAAAAATCTGTATTTTTGATACATCTGAAGTTCTGAAACCAAAGCCTCAGTCTGTCATTACTTTACACTCTAACCATATACAAATGCAGGCACATACAGAAATATAGACATCTAACAGCTATTTGGCAAGCCTTAAGAATAGCTGGCCCCATTTGCCAGAGGAAATCTGTTCATAAATCACTATTCAGATGTTAAAATGGTTTCTGTTTTGTTGGGTTTTTTTATAGCCACTTGAGTGTGTGTTATAATTAAGCATTGCCAGAGTACAGAGGCAAATGTTTTTGTGTGCCTGAAGGGGATGGGGAGGTTGGTTAGTAACTTGGTTTGATTTCTGTTTTCATAAACCAGATTTTTCCAGCATTCCTCCTCTGTGTCCTGTTTCTTTACCAAGTATTTACCTGAAGATTGAGTTGTCTGAATCCTCATTCCCAGTCTGAAAGATTGAATCTTTAAGTGGCAAGATCCCTGTAACCAGGGCCTATTCCCAGTTTATTGAGATAAAATGATGATGAGGGATAAAGAGATCCCCTTTTAATAGGTGAGAATCACCCCTTCTTCCATCCTCTGTCTACTTAGACGGATTCCTAAAAGACAGCGACCTAGAAAACCCCTTGATCTCCTCACAGGATGCTCCACCCCCTACCTAAGGTTCTAGAGTGGGTCAAAAAACTGATTCCTAGGAGATTTGCACTTCCCCTAACGGTCAGAGCTCTTTAATGCCAAGAGGTTCCAACAGTAGGATCAATTCTGTCTAGTGATCTCACCTAGACAGAATCTTCGGACATTTAGAACAGTTCTCTTTGGAGCTCTTGATGTTTTAGAGACCTAGTTTGAATCTTTCCTAACTACTTGAAATCTTGAGTTATACCACACATTTCAGCCATATGCTGCTTTTGTGTGACTTGTTTTAACCTATTTTTATATAAACATGACAACTCTATCAGCCATTGCTGTGTAAAAGGCCTCCTCAAAACTGTAGTGGCTTAAAACTCCATTTATTATTATTTACAGGTCTACATTTCAACTGGGCAGTTCTCATCTCCACTGAGCTCACTTAAACAAACGTCATCAGCTGCAGTTTGGGTAGATACCTCTGTTGACCTAGGCTGGGCTCTCATGTTTGGGGTTCAACTAACTGTAGGCCAAGTCTTCTCAGCTCTTCTGAGTTTTCTCTTCCTCCAATAGGCTAGCTAGGGCTTGTTCACTTGGCGTAGGCCAGGTTCCAAGAGAGGGAGCAAATATGCAAGACCCTTTGAGACAAGCGCTTGGAATTTGCACACTGTCACTTCCACCACATTCTTTTAATCAAAGCAAGTCACTGGGCCAGGTCAGACTCAAGAGGTGGGAAAATAAATGCCAGCCTCATAGTGGGATGGGACACAGGAAGAAAAATAATTGCAGCTGTTTTTTTCAATCTACAGTAACCTCTCTTGCCTAATTTGAATTTCTCTTAGTCCTATAAAATAGGACTCAACTCTAGAAAATGTAGTTTGTGACTGGCTCTCATCTTTAGTGAATTGTTTAACAATGTGCCTCAGTTTCCTTATTTGTAAAAGAAAGGTGATATTTTAGCAACACTAATTCGGTTCTTAGATTGAATCTCTCACTTGTGCTGATAGAGTTCAGCACCCACTACTGATTCTGAGTTGAGTGTCTGCTTATCTGTTTTTACCACAGTGGTGGCTAATATAGACTTCTCTCTTACTGGGCCACTTTGTTTTTCCATATTCTTATCTTTATTTTATTTTTTTTTTTTTTGAGACAGAGTCTCGCTCTGTCGCCCATGCTGGAGTACAGTGGCACAATCTTGGCTCACTGCAACCTCTGCCTCCTGGGTTCAAGAGATTCTCCTGCCTCAGCCTCCAGAGTAGCTGGAATTACAGGCCCACGCCACCACAGCCAGCTAATTTTTGTATTTTTAGCAGAGATGGGGCTTGACCATGTTGACCAGGCTGGTGTCAAACTCCTGACCTCAGGTGATTCACCTGCCTTGGCGTCCCAAAGTGCTGGGATTACAGGCGTGAGCCACCACACCTAGCCCCATATTCCAATCTTTTTATCAAAATTGCATATGTACATTATTTCAGAAGACCTTCCACAAGAAATTTAAAAAAAAAAAAAAAGTGTTCCCCTGCTCTCCCTTCTATTTCCTCTCCCCAAAAACAATCACTTACACATTCTTTCAGCTGGTTATTTTGGTATCTACCTCAATATCTCTATAACACTTATAATGCCACTTAAAGGTCTTTGTTTTAGGCATTAACTATTGAATTCTATCGAAGATGAAAAGATGGCTTTACTTCCTTAACAAGGTAGCAACATAAAATTCTTCCTGGCCAGCTGCCGGTGGCTCACGCCTCTAATCCTAACACTTTGGGAGGCTGAGGTGGGTGGATCACCTGAGGTCAGGAGTTTGAGACCAGCCTGGCCAACAGGGTGAAACCCTGTCTCTACTAAAAATACAAAAATTAGGCGGGTGTGGTGGCACGCACCTGTAATCCCAGCTACTCGGGAGGCTGAGACAGGAGAATCACTTGAACCCTGGAGGTGAAGGTTGCATTGAGCCAAGATCGGCACCACTGCACTCCCGCCTGGGTGACAGAGCGAGACTGTCTGAAAAAAAAAAAAAAAAATTCTTGATACCTTCATCTGTGCCCAGTACCCTCATTATGGTTAATAGTTCAAAGTCTCTCTTTCCCAGCCTCATTCTACTGTATGTCCCACTCCAGAATTGAACCACCTTTTGTTGTTCTCATCTAAACAGTGAAACTAAGCTTTCTCAAAGATTATTTAAAAATAGAAACAATAGGCCGGGCGCGGTGGCTCAAGCCTGTAATCCCAACACTTTGGGAGGCCGAGACGGGCGGATCACGAGGTCAGGAGATCGAGACCATCCTGGCTAACATGGTGAAACCCCGTCTCTATTAAGAAATACAAAAAAACTAGCCGGGCAAGGCGGCGGGCGTCTGTAGTCCCAGCTACTCGGGAGGCTGAGGCTGGAGAATGGCATGAACCCGGGAGGCGGAGCTTGCAGTGAGCTGAGATCCGGCCACTGCACTCCAGCCTGGGTGACAGAGCGAGACTCCGTCTCAAAAAAAAAAAAAAAAAAAAAAAAAAATAGAAACAATAACTCAGATCTCTAATTGGTAAAATGTGATAGGGATTTTTTTTTCTTAACATTAGGTTTCCTGATAATTCTTGTCAAAACCAGGATGGAAACAGTAATGTACAGTCTCAGATACTCCCATCCTCTCTATTACCATGAACCTTACCTTGGTAAGAAGGAACTTAGTCATTGCTGGAAATTACGGAGTGCCACGCTGGATATCCAAAATTTTAGAAAGTGTGTATATCACGCTAAATAATGTGATGATTAAGAGATATGGCTTTATAAAGGAACCATCTCATGAAGTATCTTCTTATATGCTCAGGTTTTTAGATTTTATCCTGAAGAGTAGTCAACTGAGACGTAATGGATTGTAAACATTTCTGTAACAGTAATCTGTTGAACATGATCTGATAGGAGCCCAATGTTTTTTTTTTTTATGAAAATAAATGCTGATGGTACAAAAACAATTAGTGTGCCATCCTCAAGTCATCTAGCCCCATTCCCCAGAGGTAACTATTGTTATCACTTTCTTAAGAAGTTCTTCCAGAAATGTTCTGTATACCCACTTTCGGTTATCTTTTTGTAGGTCCAGATAATAGGAGCAAATTAAGTATTTAGGGATGATGTTTAGCACCCAGTTAGCAATGGGTTGTTACTATGTGAAAGGAAGGGACCTGTACTTCAGTCACTGGGGTACATACGAAGTCTTAAATCTTCAGCGATTGGGATTCACATCATTTACGTGGTGGGGATGATCACTTTCTGAAGCTAGGTCATTTGAGGGTGGATTATTTCAGTGAGAACTGCATCTCCAAATTTGTGCGTGCCATTAATTAGACTTACTGGACGTCACCTACTGGAATCTTGTTCATTTATTTTAAATATTGATGAAACAGAAGTACTTGTCTATAAGAAAATGGTGGACCTTAGGCTTCTCTTGTGGTTCACTCAGTCTAGCATTGGAACTGGAAAATCTTTCCAACCCTTCCTTTAGCAACTCATTTCTGAAATCCCTTTTGGAAGCTTTCAGTGCCACAAGGTTTAAAAGCCCCTCAGAGGCCTTAAATTCAGGACTCTTAATATAACTCTAAAGTTAGGTTCTTTTCTAACATGTGCACAAGTCATTTGATGAGAACTGAAATTACAAAGATATTTTCTTTATATGTCAAATGCTTAGTAATGCTTATAGGATGCTAAACATGTAAATAAAGGCAGTTCTGGCTGGGTGCTGTGGCTCACACCTGTAATCCCAGAACTTTGGGAGTCTGGGGCGGGCAAATCACCTGAATTTGAGACCAGCCTGGCCAACATGGTGAAACCCCATCTCTACTAAAAATACAGAAATTAGCCGGTCATGGCGGCAGACACCTGTAATCCCAGCTACCCGGGAGGCTAAGGCAGGATAATCACTTGAACCCAGGAGATGGAGGTTGCAATAAGCGAGTTTGGCACTACACTCCCGCCTGGGTGACAGAGCGAGACTCTGTCTCAAAAAATAATAATAATATAAAGATAGTTCTATTTTAAGTAAGGCTTTATCCCCAAACCTCATTTTTAAGTTGGAACCTGAAATATTTTTTTCTTAGAAATAATACTGTGACATGTAGTAAGGCTCCCAGAATATTCCACAAAAGCTCCTCTGATCCATAATACTGTTGAAGACAATTTTGAATGGCAACTGTTTCAGTATCCACTGTCCCCAAGAAAACTAAGCTATCAGCTGACTCTCCCTGGCAGTGTTCAGCTGCTCCTTCTCTTCCCAGCATTCTTTATATTACTTCTCTAAGTAATACGGAGATTCAGTTCTCACTAAAATGATCCATCCTAAAATGAGCTAAGCTCAGAGAGTTAAAGCCACCATCATGGAAGGCAAGCATTACCTAAGAGACACCCTGTCTCACCAGTGCTGAAGATGCTAGAAATACAAGCATGTTATCTTCCAGCATTCTACCCAGAGTGCTATTTTCATAGTCTTGATCACCAAGTATTCTCATTTTGTATCACCCACCTGTATTATTGTATTCCTAGTGCCATAGTTTCTTTTTTTTCTTCTTTTTTTTTGAGATGGCATCTTGCTCTGTCACCAGGCTGGAGTGCAGTGGCGTGATCTCAGCTCACTGCAACGTACGCCTCCCGGGTTCAAGTGATTCTCCTGCTTCAGCCTGCCTCAGTTGGGACTACAGGTGCATACCTCAGCCTGCCTCCTGCCTCAGCTGGGATGACAGGCATGCGCCTCCACACCCAGCTAAATTTTGTATTTTTAGTAGAGATGGGGTTTTACCATGTTGGCCAGAATGGTCTCGATCTCTTCACCTCGTGATCTGCCCGCCTTGGCCTCCCAAAGTGCTGAGATTACAGGCATGAGCCACTGCGCCTGACCCAGTGCCACAGTTTCTAATAAAAATTTCCAACATTTAATGAATGAACAAATTATTATTATTCTGAGACAGAGTCTCGCTCTGTCGCCCAGGCTGGAGTGCAGTGGCGCAATATCAGCTCACTGCAAGCTCCGCCTCTCCTGCCCAGCCTCTCGAGTAGCTGGGACTACAGGTGCCCGCCACCACGCCCAGCTAACTGTTTTCTGCATTTTTAGTAAAAAGAGACAGAGTTTTACCCAAAGTGCCGGGATTATAGGCGTGAGCCACCGCGCCCGGCCTTGAATGAACAAATTATTAAGTGAATCACTTTACACATGCTCACCTTATAAGTATCTTCAAATAACTGAGAACAAACCGTATCTTCTAGGGCCTTGCTGTAGGATGGGCTTGCTGTAGTTTGGATGTTTGTCTCCTAAACCTTGTGTTGAAATTTGATCCCCATTGTTGGAGGTGGGGCTAACGGGAGGTGCTTCAATCATGGGGTTGGAGCCTTCGCGAATGGCTTGGCACCATCCTGGGGTAATACGTGAGTTCTCCTTATTAGGTTTCCTGAGAATTCCCCTGAGTGCTGGCTGTTAAAAAAGAGTCTGGCACCTTCCACTTTCTTGCTTTTGCTCTCTCACCATGTGATCTCTGCACACACGGACTCCCCTGCACCTTCTGCCATGAGTGGAAGCAGCCTGAAGCCCTCACCAGTAGATGCTGGTGCCATGCTTGTACAACCTGCAGGACCATGAGCCAAGTAAACATCTTTTCTTTATAAATTGGCCAGCCTCAGGTATTCCATTATAGCAGTACAGACAGACAAAGACAAGGCTTTAATGTAGCTTTTTGTATTTGAGCCTACTAAAGTAGGTGGTGTTTTAGCCTACCACCCAAGTCAAGTGCTTCAGCTTATATTTGGGGATCTGCTGGATCTGACTGGGGTTATTACAGATGGTTGAACTTTTAGAATCCTATTTTATTTATTTTGAGACAGAGTTTCGCTCTGTTGCCCAGGCTGGAGTGCAGTGGCACGATCTCAGCTCACTGCAATCTCTGACCCCATGCCCGGCTAATTTTTATATGAGATGGGGTTTCACCATGTTGGCCAGGTTAGTCTTGAACTCCTGACCTCAAGTGATCTGCCTGCCTTGGCCTCCCAAAGTACTGGGATTACAGGTGTGAGCTACTGCACCTGGCCCTATTTTATTCATTTTTATTTTCATAGTCAGGGTGTCACCCAAGCTGGAGTGCAGTGGCGTGGTCATAGCTCACTGTCCCCTCAAACTCATGAGCACAGATGAACCTCCTGCCTCAGCCTTCCCAGTAGCTGGAACTACAGGTGCGCACTATCACGCCTGGCTAATTTTTTTATTTTTATAGAGATGGAGTCTCACTATGTTGCCTAGGCTGGTCTTGAACTCCTGGCCTCAAGCAATCCTCTCATCTCAGCTATTTTATTTCAAATAAAGCTAATTCCAATTATCATTCCTTTTAGTAGGTTCCTCATTTTACCATTTCAAACATCTTATAAATGTAGATTTAAGTGACAGGCTTAGTTTTCTTACTCTTGCTACATTTTTCACCACACAACTTTTCAGATTATTACTTAATCAGAACTATTTCAAGTAGATTAAAAAGTACTAGGTGACATGGATATGTGATATTCCAACTCATGAGTTATGAACCGTGTATGTCATTAACATATTTATAGGAGGAACAAAATAAAATACACTGCCTTGGCCCCACTGAGTATTGTACTAACATTTTGGGCAAACCAACGTTTGGATGAAGAATACCCAAGTTCAAAAAGAACTATTATCTAGTTCTATAAAAAGAATATATGTAAATTATGAACAAAATGTCATGCTTACTAATAAGCTTAATCTTTTCCAGTGGAAAGGCTTGTTCTTGGTATTCTCAGTAGATCCTAATATGTCCATTAACAGTGGCTGTTGCTGAAGAAAAGGACTATCAGAGGGGAGAGAGACTTTTACTTATCCTTTTATACCCTTCTATTCATTCAACTTGGTTTTTGCTTTGGTTTTTTGTTGTTTTGCCCCACAGAATAATCCCTTTCATAAATCAAAAAAGAAAAATTGTTCAGCATCTTCAAGTTGCCAGACTGTAGTGGGAAAAAAAAGTAAGACATAGCACTCAGATACTTATGGAAAATCTCCCAGGTGCCCAATGGCTTATTTTCCTAAGAGGACACATTATTGAAACTCATATTACACACTAAAATACCAATTATTAGTGCTTGGGAGATTAAAGAGGTAGGTAAATGGAATAATTAAAAGTCCTATTTATTTAGCAACTACTATGTACCAGGGCAGGCACTGGACATTTTTTTCTAACACTTGAAAAAGGTACTATTATCGAAATGATCAGCAAAGTAAAACAACTTGTGCTAGAACTGGAATTCAAATCTGGACCTCCTAGACTCCATGACCATAATCTTCCTACTATACCTCAATACCTTTTACTAGAAAAAGTCAAGACCTAGATGACAATAGTAGTGAATGGTCAGAGATGTGACTTACTGCTTATGTCTTATTTGTCGTAACAGTATTACAGTTTATGTTATTTCCATTAAAAATTACAGATGTATTTGCAGTTAACATAATGAAAGATTGTCAGTGTTAAGGTTCAATATGTCTATCTTCATATAGGATACTCACTAACCCACCTGAAAACATGGAAGAAACCAGCTCTGAGTTTCCTGTTTTTATCAAATTTGTTCCTCGCCCTTTATACTGGTTTAGTTCATCAACGAGGTACTCTTGATGTTATGAGTCATATTCAAAAAGTTTGTTACAACAATCCCAATAAATCTTCAGCTTCAATATTTATAATGATGCCTTGCCACTCTACTCCTTATTACAGGTAATAACAGATGTTCCACTATATGCTGTTAAGAAACTGAAACTGACTACTTTAAAATTCCCTTTCAGATTCCTGGATTTGAATTAATTGGTCATTGATCAAATGATAAATTTTAAACTCCCACTCATATTTATTCACTGATGGATTTTAAAAACCACTTGAACTGTGTCAAAGAAAACCTTTTAAATAAACTTTATTATTCTTTAAAAACAATTTACTTACACTTAATTCTGATTTAAGTCAGTATAAAACAATTTGTAGGTATTTGATAGTCTTCTTAGTAAAGAAACTTATGTATTACTTACCTTACTACAGATCTCTGTGATACATCTTTACACAATCTGAATTAAACTTAAAACATAAGATTTTAGTCCAGATCTACTACTGGACTATTGCCCTCATCTTAAACTAGAATTTTTTTTTTTTTTTAGAGTTTCACTCTTGTTGCCCAGGCTGGAGTGCAATGGCACAATCTTGGCTCACTGCAACCTCTGCCTCCTGGATTCAAGTGATTCTCCTGCCTCAGCCTCCTGAGTAGCTGGGATTACAGGCATGTGCCACCATGCCCGGCTAATTTTGTATTTTTAGTAGAGACGGGGTTTCTCCATGTTGGTCAGGCTGATCTCGAACTCCTGACCTTGGGTGATCCGCCCACCTCAGCCTCCCAAAAGTGCTGGGATTACAGGCGTGAGCCACCATGCCCAGCTTTAAACTAGATTTTTAATCTCTTTGGACATCAGTTGTCTCACCTATAAAAATTAGGGAAAGCAACTAGATGATATTCTAATGCTTGAATTAAGTGTTTCTGGGAAATAAACTAAAATTGCCTCAACTATATATGGCCTTTAGAAGGACATCCGTTTGGTCCTGTGCTTGTATTTCAGGAAGCTGTATTAGTTACCAATTACCCAATAATGGTACAGGGGCAAAGGAGCCAGACTTCCTATGGAAAATTATATACCAGGCTGGGCGTGGTGGCTCACGCCTGTAATCCTAGCACTTTGTGAGGCTGAGGCGGGCAGATTGCCTGAGCTCAGGAGTTTGAGACTAGCCTGGGCTACCTGGTGAACCCCTGACTCTACTAAAATACAAAAGAAATTAGCCAGGTGTTGTCGTGCATGCCTGTAGTCCTAGCTACTCGGGAGACTGAGGCAGGAGAATCGCTTGAATCAGGGAGGCGGAGGTTGCAGTGAGCTGAGGTTGTACCACTGCACTCCAGCCTGGGCGACAAAGCGAGACTATGCCTAAAAAATAAATAAATAAATAAATAAATAAATAAATAAATAAATAAATAAAATCTGTAACTAACTCAGTCTGGCTTTAAACAATCTGGAGTTAATGTCTCATATGCACGTTCAATTAATTTAATCACTGTGGTTATCATTTTAGGAGAATTTAACACTTGGAATACTCCTACTTAACTAATCATTAATGCCAGTCATTAATATACAGTTTAGAAATTGAGATCCTAGCAAAAACCACAGGCTAAATGAAAGACATCAGGTATCCTTTCAACGTAAGGATTCCCTACTATATGTGTACGTGGCTAAAACAGGGACATTCATTCTCTGTGCTCACATTAGGGGTAATACTGCAGAGAACAGGAATCCTAAAGGTACCAAGATGTTCTTTATACATACTTGTAGTCAGCTGATGTCTTAGGCTTTGTACAGTTCACCAAGTTCTCCACACCTTTTCAAAGCACACAACAGAGGAAAAAGTCTGATGCCTATTTTGCATCAGACTTAGAAGTAGAGAGCAACGTATGTCCATTGATTAACATCCAAACAAGTAATGGTTTTATTGTGGCAAAGAAAGACTACAGTAGGCCGGCAGCTTTTATATAAGGCAGGCAGCTTTTTCTGAGGAATTTCTGCTTCCCTTCGAAACAAGACCTTCATTTCCAATAAATAAATCACTATTAGGTCTTGTGTACATTTAATTTGTATGCATTTCATAAATAAAATAAACCTCCTGCATAATTATTAACTTCATTTCTAACTGGAAATTTTAAATGTTTGTTATCAGTGAGGTTTAATTTTTCCTAAGGCAGTTATAAACATGGCTTTTTTCATGACCTAAGTAACTGGCTTAAATTGTCATAACTGGTATTAGAAATGAATCCATCTTTTTTATACTTTTTTTTTTTTTTTTTGAGACAGAGTCTTGCTCTGTTGCCCACTGGAGTGCAGTGACGTGTGATCTCAGCTCACTGCAACCTCCGTCTTCTGGGTTCAAGTATTGTCCTGCCTCAGCCTCCTGAGTAGCTGGAACTACAGGCACATGCCACCATGCCCAGCTAATTTTTGTACTTTGAGTAGACACAGGGTTTCACCATGTTGGCCAGGCTGGTCTTGAACTTCTGACCTCCAGTGATCCACCTACCTTGGCCTCCCAAAGTTCTGGGGTTACAGGCATGAGCCACTGAGCCCGACCTACTCTAGTCTTTCTATGCCACGATAAAACCATTACTTATTTGGATGTTAATCAATGGACATATGTTGCTCTCTACTTCTAAATCTTATATAAATATATAAGAAACACACACACACACTTCAAACTTGCCATGTGGCTGGGTGCGGTGGCTCACACCTGTAATCCCAGCACTTTGGGAGGCCGAGGCAGTAGATCACTTGAGGGTCAGGAGTTCAGGACCAGCCTGGCCAACATGGTGAAACCCCATCTCTCCTAAAAAATACAAAAAATCAGCCAGGCGTGCTGGCGGGCACCTGTAATCCCAGCTACTCAGGAGGCTGACACAGGAGAATTGCTTGAACCTGGGAGGTGGAGGTTGCAGTGAGCCGAGATTGCGCCATTGCACTCTAGCCTGGGTGACGAGAGCGAAACTCTGTCTCCAAAAAAAACAAAACTTGCCATGTAAGCATGTGATCCATCCCCTATCAGAGCAGAAAGGGAAGAGAGAAAGAATCCAGTTTCCTACTTTATCAAATACGCCTATGGAGAATTACTTTACTATTAACAAGTAAACTTACCTGGTCCTGAAGACCATTTACGCGTCTGGAACAGAATACCAATGCTACAGAATGTTGAGTCCCCCTACTGACCTACTTCTCTCCTTGAAAGGGAGTTCTATGAGCTAGTTTGGGCTTGTAGATTATACTGCTGCTGATGCATAGGTACATGGTATGAGAATCATGTTTTTTATTTTTGAGAAAATGAGTTAAAGGCTTGCTTCTTAACTGCAACAGTTTATGGATTCAGATTTCACATTTTGCTAAGTATATAAATGACTTATCTTAAGATTAATGAAAACTTTCATGTTTTACTTGTATTTATTTATGGTAACTTTTCTTTTCATAGCCATGTTCACTGCCCACTACCCATGAGATTTCTCCAGTGCCCCCCAGACCTGACTGGAAAAAGTCAGTATCTTGATGAAGCAGATGTATTTTACCTAAATCCCTTAAACTGGTTACATAGAGAGTTTCATGACGATGCATCACTGCCTACTCACTTGATCACCTTCAGCATTTTGGAAGAGGTAAGTAAACATGAAAAAGAGGAAATCTCAGTATTTTAATTGTATCCCAGGTTTAGGAAACCCTCAGGTAAACAGATAATACAACCTTTTTTTATGGTCTGTTGCAACCCACATTTCATAATTAGTCTTTTCTCTAGTCAAAATAAGCCCCAGTTCTGTAACTATCAAGGTATTTTACTTCCTATAAGTTAATTCTGTTATTAAGCAAAAAGTTGTAGAGAACAATTAGAATAGGCAATTCTAAAATTGACTGAAACAGTACTCAGCAAAACGTAGCCTTTATTTACTTAAACATTTATTTGCTTCTAGGAAATAAGTGCTTTCCTAATTTCAAGCAATTATAACAAAACTGCTGTTTTCTTCCACACTCACTTGCCGGAGGGTCGAATTGGAAGTCACGTATATGTCTATGAACGGAAGTTAAAAGGGAAATTCAACACAAAGATGAATTCTGAACTTTCTGAGATAAACTAACATTGCTGGGTGGAAATATTCAGATGCTGCTTAAATACTTCAGTAAACACTGGGTAAGATTCATGGAACTTAGAAAAAAACTATATGAACTGCTTTACCAAATATCACTACTGAGGAAATGTATAAAATACCACATAGTATAAAATCACATGTTAATACAATGCCAGATTTTAAATAAAGACCTTTAGTTTTCCTCATGGTGTAGTTTTATTGTTTCTTCGACAATATTCGGATGTGCAAAAAATTTCACAAGAAAACAAGTCAGCAAGCTCTTAAGAGGGCAGCAAATTCTTCACAAGTCAGCAGGCTCTTGAACCCACAAAAAGACAAGAAGTGAGTGTAAGATTATAAAATGTTAATGATGAAATTCCAGCACAATGTACTTTTCTCAAGCTCTGCTGCAAATTTAACACAAACATCAGTGTTAATTACACTTTGTCATGTATGATTGAGCTTGCTTTAAGCTCTTACACTGAAAGGAAGTCTCTTTTCATGCACAAAATCTGTTGCATGCCTGGCTTCCTCATAAAACTACGGTTGAACATTTCCAGTGTCAAAAAAAATTCAGCGAAGCTAAACTACAGGAAAATGCAGGTTAGTAGGCTTTTAACTAATGCTTCTGAGTAATAATATAAAGTTATCAAACTGATACTTAGAAACAAAAAAAGACATTGTCATCTTGATAATTTCATTAGTTTCAATACCAAACATTGTACAAAGCATATGTTTGTCTTACAGTTGTCTAATTTAACTCAATTGTGAATCAGTATTTAGGATCAAAAGGTAATTGCCCCAATTCTATTTCAAGATTTGCCATTTGTCTTCCATTAGTGCGACCGTATTTATGCCATTTACCTTCCCTTTTATAAGGCTGTGGCTGAAGGTGCTTCTGTTCTTGTTTTCGATGCCTGGAGTTTTCAATATTTACCATACGTTGCTTTTTATCAGGTCGACTGAAAGCAGTAAACACATTTTTCATCTATGTTAGAGTTCAATGTATTTAAATTTTAAACAATTTTAAATGTTTTCTCCATTAATCTATTATCTGAACACTCTGAAAAAAGATATTAAATATCTGAATTATAATCCTAGTATATCCATATAAAAATAAAGGAGTCTGTATTAGTTTTTTTGTCCTCTAGAAAGAAAAAATAGACAATAACTCTACTGGCAAAAAGGGGAAACACTCAAAAGATAACAAAGAAAAGAAATGTGACAATAAAATAATGAGATGTGTTTCCATTATTTTTCCTCCTTTCCTATAAAAATCAATCCCTCCCCGTTGGCTTTATCACTCAGCAGAAATACATACACATCTCTCACAAACCAAGCAAAACAAAAGTCTCAACTTTTTCTCTTACAGCAAAAGCTCACAACACCTACACTGCTTTCCTCAATGTCTATGATCAGGCTTCCGTCACTACTTCACTGGAAGTCCATACTGCCATCCCCTGGCCGCCCAGTTTCCAAGCCAGGAAGACATTTTCCACACATCAACTTTTTAAAAAGCATGACACATTTATTCCTTTTACTTGAGATGGCCTTTGGATTTTCATGATACCACTCCCCACTCTTGTCCTTAGCCTTCCCTACAACCCCGTAGATGTTGGTCTTCTCCCAGGAGTCTGATATACAGTCTCGGCAAGAGATGACCATAGAACTGCCAACTAACCCTCTCCACTTGAATGTTAGTAGTTACCTCCAAACACAATTCTCATCTCCAATTACCCTTGCCCCAAACCTTGAATTCCCTATCTCAATGGTACTACTATCCAACAGATGACCCAACCCAGAAATCTAGAAGTCACAGTTACTTTCTCCTCCTTCACAAGAAATGTCAATGTTACTGTTTTCCAAATGTTTTCTCCTTCCCTCTCCTACTACTACTGTCCCAGTTTAGATGCTCATCAGCTCATGTCTGTATTGTGCTGACCACCTTCTAGCATCACACCTTTCCCATCAATCTTCTAGGCTGCTGCCTATACACTAGTCCCGCCTTATCCACGGCTTACTTTCTGTGATTGAGGTTTTGGTTACCTGTGGTCAACTGTGGTCTGAAAATGTTAAATAGAAAATTTCAGAAATAATTCGTAAGTTTTAGGCAGGGCACAGTGGCTCATGACTGTAATCCCAGCACTTTGGGAGGCGGAGATGTGCAGATCACTTGAGGTCAGGAGTTCAAGAACAGCCTGGCCAACATAGTGAAACCCCGTCTCTACTAAAAATATGAAAATTAGCCAGGTGTGGTGGCACACGCCTGTAGTCCCAGCTACTCGGGAGGCTAAGGCAGGAGAATCACGTGGACCCAGGAGACAGAGGTTGCAGTGAGCTGAGATCGTGTCACTGCACTCCAGCCTAGCTGACAATGCGAGACTCCATCTCAAATAATTAAAAAAAGAAATAATTCATAAGTTTTCAATTATATGCCTGTTCTGAGTAATGTGATGAAATAATGCAGTTCTGCTCCATCCCACATGGGGTGCGAATCATCCTTTTGTCATGTATCTACGCTACCCACCCATTAATCACCTAGTAGCAGTCTGTTAAGCAGATACACTGTTATCGTACCACAGTGCTTGTGTTCAAGTATCCCTAAGATAAGGATTATTAAGGATGATTAAGTAACTTAATAATGACCCCAAAATACAATAGTGATGCTTGCATTTGGATATGCCAAAGAGAAGCTATAAAGCACTTCCTTTAAGTGAAAGGGTGAAGGTTCTCAATAAGAGAAACAAAAGTATGCTGAGATTGGTAAGATCTATGGTAAGAACAAACCTATGTGTGAGACTGTAAAGAAGGAAAAAGAAATTCATGCATATTATATATAGAATTATGTTCTATCCTTGGTTTCAAGCATCCAGTGGGGGTCTTGGAACATATATCCTGAAGATAAGGGGGGACTACTGTAATCTAAAATACAATATAATCTTATCCCACCACCTTGAAAATTCTTCAGAGGTTCTTCATGTCCTACAGGACAAAACCTTTAGCATAAAATGGGTCCCTTCGTGGTCTGCATCTCTTATCCTCCAGCACTACCTTGCTTCCTTAAAGTAGTGTATCTTCACATCCAAAGAACCTTCCTTTTAAGTGAAATTCCCTTCCCTGTCTGCATAGCAAATTCTCATTTCTCCTCCAAAAGCTACTTTAAAAACTAAGTTCAGTTAAAAGGCCACCTCACTCAAGAAGCCTTTCCAAACATCTCTAGACAGCCTGAGGCCACCATGCCCCCATACCTTAATTTCATTTATTTACTTAGCTTGTGAGCTCCTTTGAAGCAAAAATTTTTCACTTGTCTCCTCAAGGAAGCCTCACCTTTGTTCATTATAGGACTAGATACCTGCTTAATGACTAAAGACACCAGAATCAGTCTCATTATTTTATAGACACATTATTATTTATTCAGAAAGGTAAGTATTTCATAGGTAAAAAGTGAAGCTAACATTTTAAGATTAGGTAAGTTTCATGTTACAGAATATAAAGATGAAAATGGATAAAAAATTATTATGAGGTACACACATTAGAATTTGACTTGCTCAGTTGCCTCTTTGATTGTGCCTCTACCTTTGTCAAAGATAATTATGTGATTAAGTATTAAGTATCATAACTAAGCTGCTATGTGGAATGGACAAGTGAAAATAGGTGGGGCATTCAAATTATTATATATGAGCTCTTCTGACTTCAGAGTAAAATTTGTGTTGCTCACTCCTAGCTTCCGAAAGTGAATAAATACATAAAAGATTAAAGGAAAATAATTTCACTTAAGGTGATCTTTTCATTATAAACTATACTGAAAAGAAACAAAGTTGGCCAAAATAGGATTTTATATATTCTTAACTGATTTTTAGGATAAAAATTAAACCATTTGCTCAAATCAAAGTGATTACATTATAATAAAATGTTCCATTTGTAACAGCTAATAATTTTTAGACTCCACCTTTCAATTTATTCTGAATTCTCTCAGTGGCAATAAAGCACAACTCTTAGTAACCTTCCAAGAAACTCATCAAATCATAAAAATGCTATCCAATCTACAAATGTTACAAACTACTGTAATGACATGGTTTTATGTAAACCGACCTGGGTCCATATGGAGGGGAAAAAGTGTGACCAAAGAAGTGTCTATATATATATTCATCCAACTTCTCAAATACTCCATCATTATCTACTTGATATTCCTTCATGTTTCTAAGATAATCTTTAACATCATTAACAAAGTCAGTGAAGAGCTTCCGATCATGTATAAAGACACCATTTAGGAAAAACTTATTGATGAACTGATCAAGTTCGTTCCAGTGACAGAAAGTACCCAGTTCTTTTAACATGTACCTTTGAATTATCTGTCTAAATTCGTCCATCCTTATAGGATTCACCACTGTGTTAAAAAGGCTCATGGACTCTTGTTGAGCACAATCAAATACACCAGAACAAGCCTTTCTGAAAGAATAAGAATTGTCTCTACAATCATGCCCAGGACTGCATTTCTTTGAATTTGTATTTTTCCTGAATTCTTTAAAGTGAACTGGCTTTTCTTTCCTTCCATCATTTTGCATAGTAGGGCCTCTATTATGATGGTTTTCTGTAGGTGCCTTATACTGTGGATGTAAATAGTCACTAAAAACTGTTCTTGCTTTTTCAGCTGCTTCTTTTGTAGCACCAAATCTTTTATTACCCTTTTCATCAAAGATATTCTTGGTGGTATCTTTAAAATGTCTGAAAGTGGATTTAACTGAGTCTGAGAATTTTTTCAGATTTTCCTTCACAGCTTCTTTAGCCTGCTTAATTTTCTCTTTGTGATGCCTCACAAACTCCTTGGTAGAATTCTTCATGGCATCAAATGTTTCCTTAACTGAACCCAAAAATGTTTCCTTTGACTTATTTTTAGCCCTGTGGTTTCCTCTGCCCCCTTTCTTTTTTCCATCCGTTTCTTGTTTTCCACTTTGATCTTTCGCCTCAACATACAATCTTTCCCACAAATCAGAACGCTGCTGTTCGAAGGTTAGCTTCCGTTCCAGCTCAGAGAGTCTTTCCCGTAAGACTGCTATTTCCTTTTTTTCAGTGTATACATTGGGAGAATCTGACTTGCCATGTAACTGACTACCACTTAACTGCTGGAGTTCCCCCCTTAAAGCCGTAGTTACTAGTCGTTCTCTCTCCAGTTCTCTCTTTAGCATCTTTGCTTCTGCCAACAGAGTCTCTCTTTGACTAAGAAAGCTGTGTTTTTTCTGCTTTTCCTCTTCCAAATGCTGCTTAAGTTTCTGATTTTCTCTAACTAATTCAGTACTTGTCCCTTTATCTTCCAATATTCTAATCTGTTCTCTTAGTTTGTTTAACTCTTCCTGTAATAAGGATAAGGCCTTTTCTTCCTTCTCCAGAGATATTCTTAAATACTGATTTTCTGTAGCAAGGTTCGTTTTCTGAGTTTCAAAGGACATCTTCTCTGCTTCAGTAAGTGTCCAACACCTTGCAAGATTTTCTTTCAATGACTATGTTTTTTTGAAAGAGAAGAAATAAAATGTCAAGAGCTTTAAAAGCTGAATTTAAATCTTCTAAGATATAACAACGCATAAGCTTTTGTGTCTTTACTTCTACAGAGACCACCCCGCCCCAGGTAGTATTTTCAATAGTATAAACACTGGGAAATACAACGTTCATATGCAAGAAAGCACAGAGCAGAGAGCTACATCAAACTGAGAACTACAACATGGTGGAAGAATTTTCTTTTTTTTGAGACGGAGTCTCGCTCTGTCGCCCAGGCTAGCGTGCAGTGGTGCAATCTCGGCTCACTGCAACCTCTGCCTCTTGAGTTCAAGCAGCGACTCTCCGGCCTCCCAAAGTGCTGGCATTATAGGCATAAGCCACCGCACATGTCTGGAAGAACTTAAAAGACAGAAAGTTAGCTACAGCTTGCAGGACTAAAGGTTTTTCTGAATTGGGAAGAGAGATTACCTTTTACAAAAGGTAAAATTATTGGCCGGGCGCAGTGGCTCACACCTGTAATCCCAGCACTTTGGGAGGCTGAGGTGGACAGATCATTAGATCAAGAGATCGAGACCATCCTGGCCAACATGGTGAAACCCCATCTCTACTAAAAACACAAAAATTAGCTGGGCATGGTGGCATGCGCCTGTAGTCCCAGACACTCGGGAGGCTGAGGCAGGGGAATCGCCTGAACCTGGGAGGCAAATGTTGCCAGTGAGCCAAGATCGCACCACTGCACCCCAGCCTGGTGACAGAGCGAGACTCCATCTCAAAAAAATAATAAAATAAAATAAAAAATAAAAGTAAAATTACATCAAGAGCTGACTTATGGCTTCAAAAATTGTTTGTACGCAGTGTACACTTCAAAGAATGAAATTCTAATAATCTTAGTCCTATTTGAAACATTTTGGTCCTATGCAATTAACATTTCTAAGTAAGTACAGATAAGCCATAAATTCTATAAGCATGTTAGAGGACAGACTGAATCTTGAACATTTATAACTAACTTATCCAATTTTATGTAAACTTTTGAAGTGACTGTCACCCAGATTACAGCAGTTCTGTAATCTGTATAATTAATAAACTCTGAAGATTAATCTATAGATTACTATAACTGAAAGTCAGCACCTGTGGTAGAAATCATGGTCAATTCGGCTTATAGAATTTTACTGCTTCGATAAGGGTATCCTTGACTGATTTGAATTTTCTTTCAAACATATGCATTAGTAACAAAATTTAACCAAAAACAGTCAAAACTTAAACAATGTGGTTCAACAAGTTCTTACAGCATTATCCATCCAGTTAAAAATATCTTATGTATAAATCTGCAAAATGATACTTAAATTTGGCTTAATTTATCACAAACGTTATGGTTAGACCAGTCAATTACCTGGGTTCAGAAACAAGCAAAACAAAAAACAAAAAACAAAAAAAAAACAGTCCTTTAAGAGAATGACACTATTTTATACTTGAAAAATAACTATCTGAAATGACTGCTTCACTTCTGGCTCATTAATCTTCAGAGAACAAATAAAGATTTAAAATTTGGCCGGGCGCGGTGGCTCAAGCCTGTAATCCCAGCACTTTGGGAGGCCGAGACGGGCGGATCACGAGGTCGGGAGATCGAGACCATCCTGGCTAACATGGTAAAACCCCGTCTCTACTAAAAAATACAAAAAACTAGCCGGGCGAGGTGGCGGGCGCCTGTAGTCCCAGCTACTGGGGAGGCTGAGGCAGGAGAATGGCGTAAACCCGGGAGGCGGAGCTTGCAGTGAGCTGAGATCCAGCCACTGCACTCCAGCCTGGGCGGCAGAGCAAGACTCCGTCTCCAAAAAAAAAAAAAAAAAAAAAAAAAAGATTTAAAATTTAATCACAGTCATTTCATCTGCTCTACCTGTATGAGAGAAAAGAAGTTTCTTCTACCCAAAAGCAGTGGACTGTGGAGTAGAAGAGACCGATACACTGGTGTGGCATACTCTTGAAATGCACAAGCACGGGAAGCCACAGGATAAAAGAAGAGTACAGCATTCCTCATGCAGTAAATATGATGTTGATATAAGTGATTGATAAGCAGATCCTGACCAGGTCTTCCAAAGAGCTTCAACATCTACCTGATCCACACTTAACAGCTAGAAACAAGAGATCTGCAAAAACTGACTCACTAGGTAGGCACAGTGGCTCAATCCTTTAATCCCAGCATTTTGAGGCCAAGGCGGGAGGATCACTTGAACCCAGAAGTTCCAGAATAGCCTGGGCAACATAGTGAGACTCCATCTCTATGAAAAATTTAATAAGAAAGTTGGACATGGTGGCATGTGCTTGTGGTCCCAGCTACTTGAGAGGCTAAGCCAGGAGGATTGCTTGTGCCCAGGAAGTTGAGGTAGCAGTAAGCCATGATCGCACCACTGCCCTCCAGCTTGGGCAACAAGAATGAGACTCTGCCTCTTAAAACAAACAAACAAACAAAAAACAAACAAAAAAAAACAGGCTAAGTGCAGTGGCTCATGCCTGTAATCCCAGCACATTGGGAGGCTGAGGCAGGCAGATTACCTGAGGTCAGGAGTTCAAAACCAGCCTGGCCAACATGATGAAACCCCATCTCTACTGAAAATGCAAAAAATGAGCCAGGCATAGTGGAGGAAGCCTGTAATCCCAGCTACTTGGGAGACTGAGGCAGGAGAATCACTTGAACCCAGGAAGCAGAAGTTCCAGTGAGCTGAGATCACCCCACTGCATTCCAGCCTGGGCCACACAGCGAGGCTCCATCTCAAACAAACAAACAAATCCAAACCCAAACCAACTACAAATTCTCTCTAGAGATTTATGCGTGGTGAGTTTTCCAAAAGCCAATGTTATCCTATGGAACCAGAAAACATTGTGGTGAAGAAAATGGCATCTTCTAATACAGGTAGGAAAAACTGAACTATTTATAATTAACTTCATAAGTACCTCCCTGTGTCTACAGCCATACCACCCCGAATGCGCCCAATCTCCTCTGATGGCAGAAGCTAGGCAGGGTCTGGCCTGGTTAGTACTTGGATGGGAGAAGTACCTCCCTGAAAGATACAATTTAGTTACAAAGTAGTATTTTTGTCTTTTCAAGAAATATAACCTGTAAGGGAAGCATACATAAATTAAGTGTGAGAATTGGGGGTGGAAAAATGGAGGAAAAACTTACTTTTCTTCCTTTTCCTTTTTTTTTTTTTTTGAGACATGGTCTTCCTCTATGGCCCAGGCTAGAGTGCAAGAGCGTGATCTCAGCTCACTGTAACCTCTGCCTCCCAGGTTCAAACAATTCTTGTGCCTAACTAAGCCTCCAAAAATCTGGGATTACAGGTATGTGCCACCACAACCGGCTAATTTTTGTATTTTTAGTAGAGACAAAGTTTCACCATGTTGGCCAGGATGGTCTTGAACTCCTGGGCTCAAACAATCCACCCACCTCGGCCTCCCAAAGTCACCAACTTTGGG
Source organism: Macaca nemestrina (assembly GCF_043159975.1). Classification (NCBI taxonomy): domain Eukaryota; kingdom Metazoa; phylum Chordata; class Mammalia; order Primates; family Cercopithecidae; genus Macaca; species Macaca nemestrina. The sequence goes on along the minus strand of NC_092131.1, from coordinate 146,769,862 downwards.
AATTTGGGAGGTTGTCACCACGCCCAGACACAGCTTACTTTTCTACCCTGAGTTTCTCTCTATATCCTTCCTAGGGAAAACTAGATAGGAAACCAGCCATTTTGCTGATCCTCATAAACCTCCAGGGGTGTTGGGGAATGACACAACGGACAGTACAGTCTTGTGAGACAAGATCTAGATGAGTTATAGGCAGAAAAACATAAGATGCTCTCCCTTCCATCAGAATTAAAAAAAAAAAAAATGAAAAGGAATGGCTATGTCCCCTGATCAAGAGAAGATCTTAGAGAGACTATAAAACCACAACTCTCCTCTTTCCCTTCTGCCAAGTGAAAATGTCTGCTTCACTCTGAAAATAATGCTAATAAAAATATCTATATACACATATAAAATGTCACTTTTAAAAGATGTTAACTATAAAATAGCAGCTAGGGATAAGAGTTCTTAAGTCAAATCCCTGGAATCAAATTAGCTCTCCAAAACAAAACAAAACAAAAAAAGGCCGTGGCCGGGCACAATGGCTCACACCTGTAATCCCAGCACTTTAGGAGGCTGAGGTGGGTAGACTGAGGTCACGAGTTCGAGACCAGCCTGGCTAACATAGCGAAACCCCGTCTCTACTAAAAATACAATAAAACTAGCCAGGCGTAGTGGCGCACACCTGTAATCCCAGCTACTTGGGAGGCCGAGGCACAAGAATCACTTGAACCCAAGAGGTGGAAGTTGCAGTGACCTGAGGCTGCACCACTGCACTCTAGCCTGGGCAACAGAGCAAGACTCCATCTCAAATAAATAAATAAATAAACAAAAACAAATTAGCTCTGCCAGTTGCTACCTTGGGAAAGTCCCTTAACCTTTCTAAACCTCTTTCCCACCTATGAAAGTTAATAATTGCTTAATTCCCCTGTTGTGAGAATAAGAGAAATACTCTATATGGTGCACTCATGACTGACTAGGACACTGTAAATACCCGTATTCAATTCAACAATGATTTGCATTATTTCTGATTTACTAATCTGCACTACTAAGCACAATAAGCTCTAAGTAATAAGCACAATAATTACTAACAATTATTTTAAATATTTGTTAGTGGTACATACCTTATAATCAATGAAAGATTCTTGTTCCTGTTGACACTGGGAAAGATAATCCTTCATATCATTCAATTCATCTTCATGTATCTTTCTGACTAACTGTTGACGCTTCTGAATCTGAATTGTGCCTAAAATAAATATTTTTATTAAGGGTATATAACATAATTATTATCATTCAATGTTTTATTTATTTTTAAACATTGGTAATCTGCATATAAGCTATGTAATCTTTTTTTTTTTTTTTTTTTTTGAGACAGAGTCTCGCTCCGTCGCCCAGGCTGGTATGGTCTCAGCTCACTGCAACCTCTGCCTCCTGGGGTTCAAGCAATTCTCGTGCCTCAGCTTCTCGAGTAGCTGGGACTACAGGCAAGCGCCACCATGCCCAGCTAATTTTTTGTAGAGACAGGGTTTTGCCATGTTGGCCAGGCTGGTCTCAAACTCCTGGCCTCAAGTGATCCACCCACCTTGGCTTCTCAAAGTGCTGGGATTACATGTGTGAGCCACTGTGCCTGGCCATAACCTATGTGATCTTAACAATCATTTTATTCAGAGTATCATCAGCATTTCACCATTCTTTAAAAATTCTGATTACATAAAGAATAAGTAACTAAGGCTGGGCACGGTGGCTCACGCCTGTAATCCCAGCACTTTGGGAGCCAAGGCAGGTGGATCATTTGAGGTCAGGAGTTCAAGACAAGCCTGGCCAACATGGTGAAACCCCGTCTCTACTAAAAATTAAAAAAAAATTTTTTAAGATAAGTAAGTGAAAGCCCATGATCATTCATCAGATGATGGTGAACATTTACGTAATATAAGTAAGGCCAAGTAGGCCAGTTTTTATAAACATTTATTTACATATACCCAGGAACATTTAAGCAGTTCACTATCTTTTGTATTAAAACACACAGGCCCGCCCATATGGCTCTAACCAAGAGAACAATTTATGTAATGTTCTTATCTTACTATATTGAAGGCACTCAGCTTTGTTGTTTTGGGGGTTATCTTTAAGTACAAAAAGTGTTTCAGCCTCCTTTATACAGAGAAATGAACAAACCCTGGTGTTTTTTCACAGGTCATGAAGTCAATAAGGAAAAATGAAAACCTTTTTTTTTTTTTTTTAATATTTTGCCTAAAGGATACAACAAAGCCCAAAAAGTACAGCACAGAAAATAATTGGCTAATGGTGACTGTGCACCATTCTCAAAGCCAAATTTGTTAAGAATTCTGCAATGGTTAAATCTGTACTGGAGTAGCACTGTCCTTCTACCAACGGTGATAAAAGAATCGGACAGGTGTGGTAGCTCACGCCTGTAATCCCAGCACTTTGGGAGGCCAAAGCAGATGGATCACCTGAGGTCAAGAGTTCAAGACCAGCCTGACCAACATGGAGAAACCCTGTCTCTACTAAAAATACAAAATTAGCCAGGGCATGGTGGCACATGCCTGTAATCCCAGCCACTCGGGAGGCTGAGGCAGGAGAATCGCTTGAACCCGGGAGGCAGAGGTTGCGGTGAGCTGAGATCATGCCACTGCACTCCAGCCTGGGCAACAAGAGCAAAACTCTGTCTCAAAAAAAGAATCTTAAACCAACTAGGATTCTTCATATTTTCACCCTAAAAATCAAAATGTTACTTTACTCAGACATGCTGTTCACATGCTTCATGTATGGGGGGAAAAAACCACGAAATCAAAAATAAGGCAAAATGCAGTTAGCTACCTTAACATTACATCTACTAAGTATAGATACTATAGAATTTTACAAAGAAAGGATGCAATGATCACTATTTCTTCCCTTACTGCTATAAAAATTATTTTAAATGTCTTCAATACATCTTGAAAAACACTAAAAACAACTTTTGCCAATTTACAGATAACGGTTACATATTCTAGCTATGGTATTCTGTGTTAGAATTCATTTCCTCTCTTTAGATTTCCCAATTTATAGAAGCATGGCAAGCTTGTTTCAAAACTACTCAGAAGAATCCCAGATTTTTTCAAATGTTGAAGGAAATTTATCTATAGTTCCCAGAGTAACAGAAAACTTCTGCAATTTCTATTTCAAACTGCTAAGAAGATTCATTCCTTTGCCCACTGGAAAATAATCTAAAACTGTGTTGAGGTCTGAATTCAAGATAGTATAATATAGCATATGCTTGATTACTGTCTTAATGTGGCCTTTTACAGTATTACTGACTAATCACTTGGGGGTTTTTCCTGCACCTTCGGCTGCCTAAAGTGTTATCCTCAAGATACAATCTTTGGCCTAGTCATGTCTACAAATGCTGCCTATTGTACCATGTTGCACCACTGTCAGATTTTGCTCTATCACTCCTATTAAGAATTCCAATCTACAGATCTAGTCTTAACTTCTCATTAGAGCTTCTAATCAACGCATCCAGCTGCGTAGGGGGCCTCTTTGTAGGGTGGGGGGAAAAAAAAAAAAATCAAACCTCAACACCTGCCCCAAACCAAACCAAACTGTGCTTACCATCTATTTATCATCTGGCAAAACTTCCCCAGTAACCCCAACTCCAAAAGTGAAGCAGCTAGCACATATCCTACAATTTAATAAACTGCCATTATTTTCCATTATTCCTTCAATATCCCTTATTCCATTCCCACTGTTATTCCAATCGTCAAGGTCCTCCTCACCAAATATCCAGATTACAGAACTCCTAACAACTATTCTACATTTTCCCATACCACTTTTTCCACACCAGCAAAACGTTCCGGCACTCTTTTTCTCTAACCTGTAGCAGGTTACTCAATAAATCAAACTTTCCTATCGATTCCAAGATGTTTTACAATATACAGTTGACCCTTGAGCAACGTGAGTTTGAACTACATGGCAGGATGCAAAATCCAATGGCAGGATGCAAACTCCACGTATATGGAGAGGTGACTTTTCATGTATGTGAGGTCCGCCGTCAAGGGACTTTAGTTTGTATGGATTTTGGTATGGGTGCCTCCTGGAACCCATCCCTCATGGACATCAAGGGATGACTATAACAGCACCCCACCCACTCCATTATTTCTAAATACCTACTCTGCTATAGTCCGGGCAGTCTTTTCACTGCTCCCAAACCCAAGATTACTTCTTCCTCAGGTTATCAGATTCTCTATTGCTGGAATGTTCTACCTTCCTTGAGTCTATCATAAACTTACTATGATTAGACACAATTTAAATCTTACCACCTCTATTTCTTCACCAGTCCCTGATATGCAGTAGGAGCTCAACGAATATTTGCTGAATGAATTTAATGTTAAGTGAAAAAAACAAAAACAAAAAACAAAAAAACAAGGTGACTCCGAGAATAGCCCCAAATGCAGAAGTTTGTCTGTTACATACACTTACACTCAACACCTTGGCCATGCCTCTTAGACCTACAGTCTTGCCGGGGTTTCTTTTCTTTAGGTTTCTTTTCCTTGGCCATGTCTATTGTGTTGAAGGACATTCAGAGTCCATTCAAGGGCACATCACTTTTGACTACAGCACAGAAGAATCTTGGAGTACAAATCTCCTATTTAAAAAAATATTTTAAAAAATCTTCTCCTGTTCAAATCATTTCTCCTTGAGGAGCAATTGTATCACCAGCCAATAAACGTCGGTTGAAATAAATGAATTGAACTATTTAAAAAAAAAGAAAAATCTTACCACCTCTGGGATAATTCAGTAAGTGTATGCTTTGAGCTGTAATTCATTCTGTGCTCTATAACTTAGCATCTAGATATCTTGTTATATAATAGTCTGCCGAAGAGCCAGGTAGTCTATCAATACTTCAAGCAACTCAAGGAGAAAACTAAATCAATTGAACTCCATTGATGATTTGGAATGTTGATAGTCACAAGTAAATGTAAGAAGAAAGACTGCTTCATTCATGAAACTTTTTAATAAAACTTCTGAAAGCATTTTCAGATGGAGTACACTGGAGTATACTGCTTCACTATCCTTAGTCATGCTAGCTTTCTCTTCCCTGCAGTGTAAATCTGCCAATTCAAATTTGTATGGCACCAAGGCTGACAAATGCAGAATGATCCAATTAGTAGTATGGTATTGTTAAATTATTATAAAGCGGGCCAGGCACAGTGGCTCATGCCTATAATCCCAGCACTTTGGGAGGCTGAGGCAGGCAGATCACTTGAGGTCAGGAGTTCAAGATCAACCTGGCCAACAGGGCAAAACCTCATCTCTACAAAAAATACAAAAATTAGCCAGGCGTGCTGGTGGGCGCCTATAATCACAGCTACTTGGGAGGCTGAGACAGGAGAATCGCTTGAACCTGGGAGACAGAGGTTGCAGTGAGCCAAGATTGCACCACTGCATTCCAGCCTGGGCAACAGAGCAAGACTCTGTCTCAAAAAAAAAAACAAAATTATAAAGTGAATGAATGACTATGGGATACAATGACCAACTTCACGGTGAATGGGAAATTCAAAATGGCTCTGAAATCAACTCCAAAGAATGTTGAGATCAGTGCTAAAATTAAAAAATGTGATGTCTTGCCAGGTGCGGTGGCTCACACCTGTAATCCCAGCCCTTTGGGAGGCCAAGGTGGGCAGATCACCTGAGGCCGGGAGGTCAAGACCAGCCTGACCAATGTGGAGAAACCCCATCTCTACTAAAAATACAAAATTAGCTGGGCATGGTGGCACATGTCTGTAATCCCAGATACTCCGGAGGCTGAGGCAGGAGAATCACTTGAACCCAGGAAGCGAAGGTTGCAGTGAGCCGAGATCATGCACAGCACTCCAGCCTGGGCCACAAGAGCAAAACTCTGTCTCAAAAAAAAAAGTGATGTCTTTTAAGTAGTGATTTGGAAAAGTCATCTAGGTTAGGTCTTATATGTTAATTAAACTAATCTCATGACTATAAGGCCTACTTCATAATATATTATCCAGGCTTTTCATATTCTGAAAAGGCTAATATGAAGTAAAGGACAATGTTTTATTAATTAACTATTAAGGTAAATTTTACTAATAACCAAAATCCTACATAACAGAGAAGTAACTTCTCATTTTGAAAGCACTCCTGTAAAATGACCTTTCTACAAAATATTCAAAGGTCATGTAAATAGTGAAGTTTTAACGCAATTTTGATTAACACTTTAAATCACTATCCAATTTTTTTTGAAGAAAAAAAGATTAAGATAAGATCTTCTCCTTTGTTACTCTCATGCTTACCTGTGGAGGGAAAATCATACTCAAATACATATCAATTAATTTGTTTCAGCTAGTCTATAAAGGTAAATATATATTTCCAATCAAATCTTATTACAACAAATTTCAAGAAAGGATACAAATAACAGTATCTCAGTATTAAATTCAAACAGGCATCCATCAGAAATCTAAATACATATTTTTATTAATATAAATACAAGAAACACATCTTGCAAGCTCTGACTTTAAACAGGTATTGTCTTCATTAAGTCTATTCTAACATTACGCTATGTTGAATAATAAACCTTTTCCACAAATCCACATAGGATACATGTAATTCTTCAATCTTTGCATAAGAAATACATTTTTCGAAGGAACTAGCAAAATGAAAGTTAGACTGTGGATTATGCAGGCAAAAAAATCTAAAAGTAGTTAATATAAAGGAAGCTAAAATTCGAGAATTTGACAGGATCTAAGACATTTCCTTTTAAAGTGTCTCTACCCCAAATTCCAATACAGCAAAGAGAGTCAAAGTTCAGGTTTCAAATACTCCAGTCATTGTACAAATACATACCTTAAATAAGAGATTCAGGCCAGGTGTGGTGGCTCATGCCTGTAATCTCAGCACTTTGGGAGGCTGAGGCAGGTGGAGCACCTTAGGTCAAGAGTTCAAGATTGGCCGGGCACAGTGGCTCACGCCTGTAATCCCAACACTTTGGGAGGCCAAGGCAGGTGCATCACAAGGTCAGGAGATCAAGACCAGCCTGGCCAAGATGGTAAAACCCCGTCTCTACTAAAAACACAAAACAATTAGCCAGGCATGGTGGCGGGCACCTGTAAACCCAGCTACTCAGGAGGTTGAGGCAGGAGAATTGCTCGAACCCAGAGATGGAGGCCGCAGTGAGCCGAGGTCGCACCACTGGACTCCAGCCTGGGCGACAGAGTGAGACTCTGTCTCAAAAAAACAAAAAAAAAAAAGTTTCAGACCAGCCTGGCCAACATGGCAAAACCCCATCTCTACTACAAATACAAAATAATTAGCCAGGCATGGTGGCAGGCGCCTGTTACCCAGCTACTCGGGAGGCTGAGGTAGGAGAATTGCTAGAACCCTAGGGGTGGAATTTGCAGTGAGCCAAGATGGTGCCACTGCACTCCAGCCTGGGCGACAGAGTGGGACTCCGTCTCCAAAAAAAAAAAAGAGAGAGGTTCAATGGGTGAGGCTCCTAAATGAGAAAGTAAAGTAACACCAATGGAATACCTTCCTCTTCTCACCCAAAAGGCATTTAAAGGCTTTGAATTGATAAGATGATCAACATATATAAATAGTATCAATCATAATAAAGAGCAAAGTATAAGAATAAAGATGAAAACCTCTCAATTCATGTGAATCACAGAAACAACAATGAAAGTTACAAAGTATGATACTTACATGAAACCTCAAAGTAGAAATAATGAACACTTACTATTTCTACATTTCAAATGTAACTATTTCAACTGCGATTTAAATAATCTTCCTAATAAACTCACACTTCAACTTAGTTTAACTATGATTCTAAATGTAAATGATTTCCCTCATGGTGAGCATTTCAGATTTTTAATCTTCCATCTTTTAACTTTAAAAGAGTCACAAATATATGTGGTTATTATCTTTACATTTATTAATAACTACTACCTTATTTAAATAAAAACCTTTGTGAGATAGGCAGCACCCACTTCCCGAATGAGAAAACTGAGGCTCAAACAGGCTTCAAGTTTTCAAGGCCATATATTTAATAATGGCACTGAAAACACATCCCAGGATTCCTCACTCTTAAGTGCCTCTACACTATCCCATCAGGTTACACATTTTTGAATACTTACCATAGAAATGTCCAAATCCCATGCTGACTGCAATCACCAAAGCAAGTATAACACACTTATTGAGACCACTACTGAACTGACGTTTACTCAACTCCTTAGAAGGTTCGGTTTCTTGTTCAGCAACTAGCCGGTCTTCAGATTCTGAAGTAGAAACAGTCTTCTTCCTAGCACGGCGTCGTCTAAAGGCAGGGCTGGGCTGGTTACTGGTTTCATCACTACTTGATTCATCGTCACTAGGCTGAGATGAAAATACTATTAAGAAAAAAGTTGACATTTAGCTATTCAATATCTTGGAAATGCTTTCCCAGTAAAAATTATTTAGAATAATCAATGCCATCCCTTACATGCCTTTTTACACGAGATAGCCAAAAACAAAAACCAAACAACATAAACAAAAACACAGGTTTTCAACTCATCTACATAAAGCCAAAACATAAAGCATTTCAAATGTGATACACAAGAATCTGTTAATCATATTCATTTGTGCGTTGAGAGCCTATCTCCGGTTTTTTTTAACCCTCCTCGCCTTATAGTTCACACTATTAGAATAATCCTTCATTCTCATAGCCTCAAGTTTCACGGTTGGCCAGGAGCGGTGGCTCACGCCTGTAATCCCAGCACTTTGGGAGGCCGAGGCGGGCAGATCACCTGAGGTCAGGAGTTCAAGATCAGTCTGGCCAACATGGCGAAACCCCTTATCTACTAAAAATACAAAAATTAACCGGGTGTGGTAGTGCACCTATAGTCCCAGCTACTTGGGAGGCTGAGGCAGGAGAATCACTTGAACCCAGGAGGTGGAGGTTGCAGTGAGCCGAGATCCTGCCACTGTACTCCAGACTGGGAGACACAGCATAACTCTGTCTCAAAAGAAACAAAATTTCATTGCTATTACAGGTATAAACAAGTATTATTTCTGGAAAGAGAAAACAATACTCTCTGTCTCTTCATTCAGTTTCAAAGAGGTAATTGAAGTGCAACTGTTTAAGGAACACAGGAAAGTACACAAGCATTTCCTGTGACTTATAAAGTAAAATAACTACCAAGTTTCCTTGGGTGTATCTGGTCTCTAGTTTCATTTCTAACCTGATTAGCCCACGATCAAGGTTCAAAGCATTCTATTTTAACATAGGTTTCCAGAAGTCAGATGAGTCCTTCCCTTCGACTGCCACTCTTACTAGAAGGTTATTAATTTTACCCTCTAGTAAATATGTCAGCATGAGGAAGTGACACAACAGCTATCTCCGATATTAAGGACTATTCTGGTGCTGGTCCTATATGAAAATAATAGTAGAGAAAAGCAAACTGGTGGGAAAAATCTGCACAAGAAATCCTAAGTCCAGGAAACAAATTCCCTGGAAAAATCACCTTCAGTTTTTTCCGAATGCATTAATTTCTTAACACGGTTCCATATATCAACAAACTGTATGTTGACACAGAAGCTTCGATTACTCAGAAAAATTTCCACAAGCTACTTAGAGGAAAAGCACTAAAAGGAAGGATAAAATATGAACTTGAATACAAAGAGCTCTAAAACAACAAACATTCATGCTCCAGAAAAGCAAAAACAGTTCTTCAGAAGACAGGATATCCATGCCACAGGAAAGCTGGTGATTTAGGTTAGGCAATATTTTTCAGAGATGGATCACGGAGGATTCAGTTCACTTTCACACTTACAACAATAAACACAAAGACAGAAGGCACTACTGAAATGAATGAATATTCCTAATATTTAGTGATACAGATGCCACTGAGAGATCTTTTTGGTCATGACCCTTATGCCCATCATGTATATCTGGTTATTCTTGATCACTAGTTTTTCAAAGATGCCGTCGCCTCAGGTGTGAGGTTATATTTCTTGGACAAAGAGAAAGAAAGGAAGACTTAAACAAAGCATTACATAATACAAAGGCATTCATGATCATGGTTAGAGTATTTAAGTCAGGTTTTCTGACATAAAATTAAGATAGGTAAATGTAGAAACAAACCATCTGTAAAACTTCTTTAAACAAATGTTCAATTCTACATTAACATTGCCTTCATTACATATTCTAACAAAACAGCTTAACCCATATTAATATATTCATGTCCTTATCTAATGCTTCCAACTTTTTTAACCCATACATATAATAGCTAAAATATTTTGATTTTTAACTTCTTTTAAAAAAGCTTAATTTGGCCCATAGATGCAAGCAATGCAAAGGCATGCAATAAGCTTGGCCAGTGCCTTTACAAGAGATTCTGAACACCTGTTTAGAGTATCACAGATGACAACAGGTATCTTTAAAGCACTCGGTAAATAGTAAATGTGACTAGGCACACTCAGCTCTAGAGAAGCTGGTCAGAGTTAGTCACACCACCTTGGAAAGTGAGTTGGCTAGGAACATGGTGTTTCAGCTGATCATCCCATCCCCATATGCACTCAGGAATCTTCCACAGCTTCTCCCACCACCTTTCTTTTGTGAATAAACAGGAAAAAAAGATGCATAAAGCTATATTATAAAGACTAAAAAGAAAAAAAGAATTAAAAATACTTAATTATCACTTAACATTGCTATCGTACTAAATTAAAATATAATAATCATGCCTTCTTAAAAACATACACAATACAAACTCTACACTACCAACTTTGCTTTTTGTCAGGAAAGAGAGTTCATATAGAGGAAGCACGTAGTGTTCTTAACCCAACAAAACCTACACTGCCACAAGAATGTAAGTCAGGAGAAGAAAAAACTGAAGTTGAAATCTTTAAGGATGAAGAAAGGGAAAGGAAAAAACACAATTAAGCAATGGCTATAGCACAAAATTAACAAACCAAAAGGGAAAAACAAAAACTCTTTTTTTTTTTTGAGACAGAGTCTCCCTCTATTGCCCAGGCTAGAGTGCAATGGCGCAATCTTGGCTCACTGCAACCTCCGCCTCCTGGGTTCAAGAGATTCTCCTGCCTCAGCCTCCAGAGTAGTTGGGATTACAGGCCCGCGCTACCACAGGCAGTTAGTCCCAAGTAGCTGGAATTATAGGCACCTGGCTAATTTTTGTATTTTTAGTAGAGAAGGGTTTTCACCATGTTGGTCAGGCTGGTCTCAAACTCCTTACCTCAGGTGATCTGCCTGCCTCAGCCTCCCAAAGTGCAGGGATTACAGGCATGAGCCAACGTGCACAGCCCCAAAACAAAAACTCTTGGCAACTGGTTTATATGTAGTGTTTTCAGTATAGTCCAAAATTTCGTCTTTAAACATTTGGTTTATTGAAACAATATCTTTAGGAGGAATAACAATGGGTAAAAAGATAATTAATCAAATATTCCTCTTAACTCAGTCTACAAAAATCTCAAGAAGTCAGAATTCAGAAAGACAAAAGAAGAATGAGCTTACAAGTATGCAACTTCCTGAAAAAAGTTAACAATATGTAATTTCTTTCTTTTTTTGAGATGGTGCTGGGATTACAGGCATGAGCCACCATGCCCGGCAACAGTATGTAATTTCTTTTATGTCTATGTCAGTTTCTTATATATCTGACCATTCTGTAATACTCCAGCTTCAATTTGACTTTTCTGGGCCATGAACATTATGGAATTAAACCAGAGGCAAGAAAGGAAGGGGGCAAAAAAAAAAAAAAAAACTACCTGAATACAACACAAATTCCAGAGTTTAAAAAAATAATAAAATTTGATGACCAACAAGGATTCTAAAATCAATTACAATATCCCTCCCTAAATAAATATACTATGAATGCTATTCTAACAAAGGCTGAATTTTCCTCTGACCACCAAGAATGTCACCTGAATATTCAAATAGCTGGATAAAGTGTTTTCAAGTTCATGTTTATAGGCAAACCACTGATATACTAGCTGAAAATAACTTCTCATTAAATGAGATAGCCAAGAATCTCTATTTTTTTTTTATTTTTGAGACAGGGTCCTGCTCTGTCACCCAGGTTGGAGCGCAGTGGCGCAATCTCAGCTCACTGCAGCCTCAACCTCCCAGGCTCAAGCAATCCTCACATCTCAGCCTCCCAAGTGGCTGGGAACACAGGCGCATGCCATCATGCCTGGCTTTTTATTATTTGTAGAGATGAGGTCTCGCAATGCTGCCCAGGCTGGTCTCAAACTCCTGGGCTCAGGTAATCCACCTGTCTCGGCCTCGCAAAGTGCTGGAATTACTGGTGTGAGCCACTATGCCCAGCCAAGAATCTCTACTTGACATTTTATTAGCTAAACTGGAATGACAGAAATTATATTGTCTGATTCTGGTTGGCAAATGTAAATATTAAAGAATGGTAAAATCTAAAAAAATTACCTAAAATAGATACTACACGTTTCCTGTTTTTCTGTCAAACTAGGAAATTTTTACAATCACTAGCAGTGTTTCAAGTTGTCCCTGCCATCACTCACCCTTAGTTATAATTGTGGGTTAATAACTGGTATTTCCAGGAACTTTATATTTACATACTTATATCACATTAAAAGATGTTATACACACTGCTAAAACTGAGCTGAAGCATAGTGGAAAGAAATCAAGCAACTCACACTTTAATCTCTGAATGAGTCTGTCTGTACAACGGGTATTGATTGCACTAAAAATGTGACTTAACACTAGTGACATTTTCATCACAGAATCTAAAACAAAAGCTCTGAAGGTCAGGAGCTTTGGAAGACTAGCTGTATTGACAGCACCTTGAACACTGTCTGGCATATGGTAGGTACTCAATAAATGTTTGTTGCATGATTAATAATTGAATATATTTGAAGAGACTTTAATAAGAATTTTTCTTTCACTATTTCTATAATACAAAATGTATACTACTGCAAGCAAAAATATTAACATCCCCAATCTCCCAATCTAAAAAGCACCAAATGAATTTTGGAGCATTTGTGATTTTTAAAAAATCTCACTGAAGGAATTTTGCCTTCTATTTAATGGCAAAAGATGGTTACTGTTATAGCAAAAGATTGCTATGCTCCAGAACAGTCCAGGAAAACACTAGGTATTAATAGATTTCACACACAAAATAGTCTTGAGTTTTACCCAAACATATTCAAAACTAGAGACTAAATTATTAGGGGTAGAAAAAAAGCCCTTATATAAAATGTGGTCGTACATGTCTTTATGTCTCTTATCAGTGTATTCTTACCAGTTTCTGGCTGACAGAAAGTATACTGGCTGCTAGAGGAAGAGCCCATGTTAAAGTCTTCTGAACTCTGTGCTTCTTCAACAATGACAACTTCTTGATTTCCAATTTCTTCTAACTTAGGTGGCTCAAGGGTAACAATATCAGAATCATCACTGGCAGTTCCAATATAGATACCGTCTTCAGGTATCTTTTCTTCCTCTGCCTGAAGAACCATAATTTTAGAGATGGTAAATCAACAATGATTTCAGGGCCTTATATTCTCGAAGAATACAACAGTGCTAAGTATTATAGTAATCTGAGTTAAAATAAAAGATACAATTCCTCCCATTAGTAAAGAATTACGCAATAGTAGGCTCATCATATAGCTTGAGAACACTATCAGATCCCTTGACAACTCTCAGAATTAGATCAGACCACCGCGTTCTCCTAGTGGGCTGCAGAAGCTGAGAAGCCCACCTTTGCTCCTCAATAACCACAGAAAAAAGAGTTCATTTCTCTCACGAGTTCCATGGGTCTATTCGAGCACAACTCTGTAGCGTGGGAGCCCAAAAAAGACTCACTAAACTTTCTGGGTTATGTATGTAATAAACTTCAACAGCTGTATCTTGTACTGAATGTGTCTGAAGGTGTCCCCAAAAATTCCTAGGCTGGAATGTAATCGCCAGTGTGATAGTACTAAGAAGTGGGACGTTTAGGAGGTGACTGAGTTATAAGGGATCTCCCCTGGGAATATGATCAAGGTCTTTATAAAACAGGCTTCATGCAGCATCCAGCCTTTTTTCGCTCATCTCCTCTTAGAGATGTAGCAACAAGACGCCATTTGGAAACAAGATAGCATGCCATCAGCAGACACTGAGGTTGTCCACGCTTTGATCTTAAACTTCCCAGCCTCTGTAACTGTGAGAAATAAATTTCTGTTCTTTATAAATCATCCAGTCTCAGGTATTTTGTCAGATCAGTACAAACAGACTAAAACACCATGTAAAATGATCATCTAGCTATCTAGTTTTATATAGAAGTCAGGTAAAACCCCAAAGGACAAGTCTTAGGTTGTTACCAAATTTTAAAACGAACCATCGTTTTAGACGTGAAACCTAACAGCTTAATTGTTCAATATAATTCAAGAATGCAATCTACTTCCAAAGAGAATTATATTAGAGGTGAAAAGATAGATCTTTAACACAATACCAAGAAATTACTTTGCTTAGATGTCTTCTAAGACATCTAACTTAGAAGTCAAAATTGCTTATAATTCAAAATAGGAATAGAATGCATAAATAGAGTTAGAGGCTTTAATTAGTACTCTAAGGATACTATTTAACATATATCCATAGAGTAAAATACAAGTTTACCTCAATTGTTGAGCTGGTTTCCTCCAAAGCTGGATAAGCAGTTTCTTCCATAAGCACTGTGCCATTTTCGCTGCTTTCTGATACAAAGCAAAGATCAATATAATTATTTCTTAATTTAAAACTCTCTATAGACTTTCTGCAGCCAACATATAATCTGGGTAGATAAAAATATCTTCCTGCCGGGTGCAGTTGCTCATGCCTGTAATCCCAGCTCTTTGGGAGGCCAAGACGGGCGGATCACGAGGTCATGAGATCAAGACCATCCTGGCTAACACGGTGAAACCCCGTCTCTACTAAAGACACAAAAAATTAGCCAGGCGTGGTGGCGGGTGCCTGTAGTCCCAGCTACTCAGGAGGCTGAGGCAGGAGAATGGCATGAACCCGGGAGGCGGAGCTCGCAGTGAGCCGAGATCGCACCACTGCACTCCAGCCTGGGTGACAGAGCGAGACTCTGCCTTCAAAAAAAAAAAAAATTTCTTCCTAATATGTTAGAGTAGATTTAATGAAATGTCACATACAATTATAGAAGTCACTCCACTGTTGCTAATAAATTTTATTTGAAATTATCAGGTGATAATTTAGATAAGAAAATGCAATTATTTAAGCTATTTTTTTTTTCTTTTTTTGAGACAGAGTCTGGGAACTCTGTTGCCCACGCTGGAGCGCAGTAGCATTATCTTGGCTCACTGCAAACTCTGCCTCCTGGGTTCAAGTGATTCTCCTGCCTCAGCCTCCTCAGCAACTGGGATTACAGGCATATGCCACGGCTAAATTTTGTATTTTTAGTACAGATGGGGTTTCGCCATGTTGCCCAGGCTGGTCTCGAACTCCAGACCTCAAGCTATCTGCCCACCTTGGTCTCCCAAAGTGCTGGGATTACAGGCATGAGACACCGTGCCCAGCCACAAGACTTATTAAGAACTCAAATCAAAACTACCTTGACTAAGTAAATAAAACCTCTACCTTACATTGCCAAATTACTTGATCCAGTGTGTTTCTTAATACCTAATATGAAAAAATCTATCATTAGTACCTAGTGATACATTTCCTGCATTCTTAAAAGTTTATTCAAAGTTCCTAAAGACCATTCGAATGGCTGTCAATGCCTGCTACCGTAAGAATAAAAACCATGGCTTCAAACTATTATTTATAAAAGTATATAAGTATATGTACGTGTGTGTGCGTGTGTGTGTGTCTAAATGCTTTACAAGAAAACATAAACTATAAAAAGGACTCAGGCTGGGTGCAGTGACTCATACCTGTAACCCTAGCACTTTTGGGAGGCCAAGGCTGGAGGACTGCTTGAGCCTACAAGTTCAAGACCAGTCTGGGCAACACAGCAAGACCCTGTCTCTACAAAAATAAAAATTAAAAAATTATTTGGGCATGGGGGTATGTGCCTATAGTCCTAGCTACTCAGAAGGCTGAGGCAGGAGGATTACTTGAGCCTAGGAGTTGAGGCTGCACTGAGCCATGATCATGCCACTGTACTCCAGCCTGGGCAACAGAGTGTGACCACGTCTCAAAAAAAAGTTGGAGAGAGGGGAGTCCAGGCACAGTGGCTCATGATGTAATCAAAGCACTTTGGTAGGCCCACATGGGAGAATTACTTAAAGCCAGGAGTTCAAAACCAGCCTGGGCAATATAGTGAGATCATTTCTACCAGCAATTTTTTTAAAAAAGAAAGAACTCAAAACACAGAAAAACGAAATGTCACTACAGAAGAAGTATTTTATAAGAATCTCCTCAAAGAAAATATGTACAAACAGAATGATGACCTCACAATATATTTTTAATGAAAAAGAGCATAAAGGTCAGGCACAGTGGCTCACACCTGTAATCCCAGGACTTTGGGAGGCCAATGCAGGTGGATCGCCTGAGGTCAGGAGTTCGAGACCAGCCTGGCTAACATGGTGAAACCCCATTTCTACTAAAAATACAAAAAATTAGCCGGCTGTAGTGGTGCACGCCTGTAATCCCAGCTACTCAAGAGGCTAAGGCAGGAGAATCACTTGAACCCGGGAGGTGGAGGTTGCAGTGAGCCGAGATCACGCCATTGCACTGCAGCTTGGGCAACAAGAGTGAAACTCTGTCTCAAAAAAAAAGAGCATAAAATATTAAGAAAAGTTAAAAATAATATATCAATTTATGAGCAAAGTATACCAAATATCAATAGTAATTACTTCAAGATAAAAGAATTATAGGCCATTTTAAATTTCTTTTGCTTACTATTATTTTTTCCCTATCATGAACATGCATTTCTTCTGTAATTTAAGTCCTGTAAAGAACGGGGGGGGGGGGGAATTATTTTTCAGCATTATATAGCCCCAAAAGAAAATGTATTAATTTGGAGGTACGATTCTGCCACAGTACTGGGCTGGGGTACTGGGATCGGGCGCAGTGACTCATGCCTGTAATCCCAGCACTTTGGGAGGCTGAGGCGGGCAGACCACAAGGTCAGGAGTTCAAGAGCAGCCTGACCAACATAGTGAAACTCCATCTCTGTTAAAAATACAAAAAAATTAGGCCAGGCACAGTGGCTCATGCCTGTAATCCCAGCACTTTGGGAGGCTGAGGCAGACTGATCAGGAGGTCAGGAGTTCGAAACCAAACTGGCCAACATGGTGAAACCCCATCTCTACTAAAAATACAAAAAAAAAAAAAAAAACCCCTAACTGGGTGTGATGGCGGGCACCCGTAATCCAAGCTACTCGGGACTCTGAGGCTTGAACCTGGGAGGCAGAGGTTGCAGTGAGCTGAGATCATCGCGCCACTGCACTCCAGCCTGGGTGATAGTGCGAGGCTCTGTCTCAAACAAAAAAGAACTTTTCTTTAACATATTCAAATAAATGCATTTCTTGGAAGAAACTGTCCATAGCTTTCAGATTCTCAAAAGGATCTCTGACACACAAAAGCTGAGAATCACTTTTCAAATGAGAGTAGTAATCAACATGTAGGCTTAAAAAAGTTAACAGGTATAATCTCTTCTATTTCTGGACTTGACACATCCACTTTTTTCTCCTGAGGGGAAATGTTCTGTATGCATTTTACTGTAATACTAAAAAGTTAATGAGGTAATTTAAATATGAACATAAGTGTATGCAGCAATTGTTCAGGAGTCCTATTTCTCTATATAAATAATCTGTGCATCAAATCCCACAGGAAGTATACATAATACAGATGCAATACAGTAGTCAAATTCCATTTTATCAAATTGGAACCAGAGTACAGGCATATCTCAGATATACTGCAAGTTCAGTTTCAAGCCAATGCAATAAAGCAAGTCACATGAATTTTTTGGTTTCCCTGTCCATGTAAAAGTTAGGTTTACACTATACTGTAGTCTATTAAGTGTGCAAACACATCATGTCTAAAAAACTGTACATACCTTCACTTAAAAATACATTATTGCTAAAAAGTGCTAGTGATCATCTGAGCCTTCAGTGAATCTTAATACTGTTGCTAGTGGAAGCTCTTACTTCAAAGGTGATGGCTGCTGACTGACCACTGTGGTAGCTGCTGAAGGCTAGAGTAGCTACGGCAATTTCTTTTTTTTTTTTTTTTTTTTGAGACAGAGTCTCGCTCTGTCGCCCAGGCTGGCGTGCAGTGGCGTGATCTCCGCTCACTGCAAGCTCTGCCTCCCGGGTTCACACCATTCTCCTGCCTCAACCTCCCGAGCAGCTGGGACGACAGGTGCCCGCCACCACGCCCGGCTAATTTTGTTTTTGTATTTTTAGTAGAGACGGGGTTTCACCGTGTTAGCCAGGATAGTCTCGACTGCAATTTCTTAAAGTATAACAACACTGAAGTTTCCCACATGGATTGACTCTTCTCTCATGAAAGATTTCTCTGTAGCATGCAATGCTGTTTGATAGCACTCTGTCCACAGTAGAACAACTTTCAAACTTGGAGTGAATCTTCTCAAACCCTGCCACTGCTTTATTAACTAAGTTTGTGTAATATTCTAAATCCTTTGTTGTCATTTCAACAATATTCACAGCATCTTCACCAAGAGCAGATTGCATCTCAAGAAACGACTTTCTTTGCTCATCCATAAGAAGCAACTCCTCACCTGTTCAAGTTTATCATGAGATTACAGCAATTGGATCACATTTTCAGGATCCACTTTTTTTTTTTTTTTTGAGCCGAAGTCTCGCTCTGTTGCCCAGGCTACAGTGCAGTGGCGTGATCTCGGCTCCCTGCAAGCTCCGCCTCCCGGGTTCACGTCACTCTACTGCCTGAGCCTCACGAGTAGCTGGGACTACAGGCGCCTGCCACCACGCCCAGCTAATTGTATTTTTAGTAGAGATGGGATTTCATCCAGTTAGCCAGGATGGTCTCCATCTCTTGACCTCATGATCTGCCCACCTCGGCCTCCCAAAGTGCTGGGATTACAGGCACGAGCCACCACACCCAGCCAGGATCCACTTCTAATTCCAATTCTCTTGCTACTTCTACCACATCTGCAGTTCCTTCTTCCATTAAAGTCTTGAACCACTCAAAGTCATGACGGTTAAAATCAACTTCTTCCAAACTCCTGTGAATGTTGATATTTTTGACCTTTTCCCACAAATCACAATTGTTCTTAATGGCATCTAGAATGGTGAATTCTTTCCTGATGATTTTCAATTTACACACATTGCCCAGATCCATCAGAGCAATCACTATCTACAGCAGCTACAGCCTTACAAAATTCATTTATTAAATAATACAAGCTAAAAGTCAAAATTAGTCTTTGATCCATGGACTACAGATTGGATGTTGTGTTAGCAGGAAACAAAGCAACATGAATCTCCTTGTACATCTCCATCAGAGCCCTTGGGTGACTGACCACGTATTACTATACAACGTCTAGTATTTTGAAAGGAATATTTTTGTTCTGAGCAGCAGGTCTCAACACTCAGCTTAAAATCTTCAGTAAACCATGTTGTAAACACATGGCTGTCACCTAGGCTTTGTTGTTCCATTTACAGAGCACAGGCAGAGTAGATGCAGCATATTTTTTAAAGGCCCTAGGATTTCTCAAGGCATGGTAAGTGAACACTAGCTTCACCTTAAAGTCACCAGCTACATTTGTCTCTAACAAGAAAGTGAGCTTGTTCATTAAAGCCTAGAAACAGATACCGACTTCTCTCTAGTTAGGAAAGTCCTAGATGGCATCTTCTTCCAATAGAAGGCTGTTTCATCTACACTGAAAATCTGCTGGTTGGGGTAGCCACCTTCATCCATTATGTCAGTTAGATCTCTTGGATAACTTGATGCGCCTTCTACATCAGCACTTGCTACTTCACCTTGCACTTTTATGTTATGGACATAGCTTCTTTCCTTAAACCTCATGAATCAACATCAGCTAGCTTCAGCCTTTCTTCCTAAAGCTTCTTAACCATTCTCAGCCTTCACAGACTTGAGAGAGTTAGGAAGGACCTAGTTCTGGATTAAGTTGTGACTTAAGGGAATTTTGTGGCTGGTTCAATCTTCTACCAAGACCACTAAAACTTTCTCCATGTCAACAATAAGGTTATATGGTTTCCCTATCATTCATGTGTTCACTAAGGACTTTTAATTTCCTTCAAGAGCTTTTCCTTTGCAATCACAACTTGGCTAACTATCTAGTCCAAGAGACTTAGCTTTCAACTTAGCTTTCAACATGCCTTCCGCCTTCCTCAAATAAGCTTAATCATTTCTAGCTTTTGATTTGAAGTGAGAGACACTCAACTCTTCCTTTCACCTGAACACCTGGAGGCCACTGTAGGTTATTAATTGGCCTGATTTCAATATTGTTGTGTCTCCAGGAACAGGGAGGCTCAAGGAGAGGAAGAGAGATGGGGGAACAGCAAGTCAGTAGAGCAGTCAGAACACACACATTTATTAAGTTCACTGCCTTTCATAGGCACGGTTCATGGTGTCCCAAAGGAATTATAATAGTAACATCAAAGATCACTGATCACAGATCACCGTAACAGATATAATAATAATGAAAATGTTTGAAATATGACAATTACAGGCCAGGCACAGTTGCTCACGCCTGTAATCTCAGCACTTTGGGAAGTTGACATGGGTGGATCACCTGAGGTCAGGAGTTCAAGACCAGGCTAACCAACACGATGAAACCCCGTCTCTATTAAAAACACAAAATTAGCTGTGCACAGTGGCACATGCCTGCAATTCCAGCTGAGAGGCTGAGGCAGGAGGATCACTTGAACCCAAGAGGTGGAGGTTGCAGTGAGCCGAGATCATACCATTGCACTCCAGCATGGGAAACAAGAGTGAAACTCCGTCAATTCAATTCAATTCAATTCAATTCAATAAAATAAAAATAAATGAAATATTATAAGTATAAAAATGTGACAGACATGAAGTGAGCATATGCTATTGGAAAAATGGCATTAACAGACTTGCTCAACACAGGGTTGCCACAAACTTCAATCTGTAAAAAATGCAGTATCTGCGAAGTACAATAAAGCAAAGCAGAATAAAATGAGAGGTATGTCTGTAACTCCATAACATGATAACTGGAAAAGAGATTAGTAAATCTCTTGTGATAAATGAATAATTTTTTTCTTAACTTTAATAATGACAAGTAAATACAAACTACCAAGCAAATGATAAGTAATAGAAACTACCAAACAAATTCACGTTAAACCATGAAACACTTTTTTTTGGTCACCGGTTACCTCCGTAGCAACAAAGTGTATCTGAAAGCTCAAAAACATACTACAGCTGCAAATAAACCCATGGGGCAGGCTGTTGGCTCTGGGTTCTGTGGGCCTTCATTAAATCCACACTGAAGTTTTTTTTTTTTTTTTTGAGATGGAGTCTAGCTCTGTTGCCCACGCTGCAGTGCAGTAGCGCAATCTCGGCTCACTGCAACCTCCGCCTCCCAGGTTCAAGCGATTCTCCTGCCTCAGCCTTCGGAGTAGCTATGATTACAGGTGCCCGCCACCACACCCGGCTAATTTTTTGTATTTTCAGTACAGACAGGGTTTCACCATGTTGGCCAGGCTGGTCTTGAACTCCTGACCTCAAATGATCTGTCCACCTCAGCCTCCCAAAGTGCTGGGATTACAGGTGTGAGCCACTGTGCCTGGCCTATACTGTAAGTTCTAATCCTCCAATGACCACTTAAGATTAGCCAGAAAGGCCACCCACCTGGAAAGAAGGCGAGACTCATAATATCATTCATATACTCTACTAAAAAAAAAAAAAAAATCAGAATTTGTGAACAACTTACCTCCCTGCTCTATCTGCAATGCTTGAAGTTCCTCTTGCTCTAAAGATGAACATTCTGGGGTGGGCTCACAGCTGTCAGCGGCTGTCACAGAATTTAACAGTTCTATATCTGACCCCTGGGGAAAAGTGATAATCTTTCAGTTATTTGCCTATTAGCTCCTCAAAGCTAGATTTGACTACATGCAAATGCTTCTTCCATTATTAAAAGTCTCAGATGCTGCCATACTCCAAGGGAACAATATCTAATCAGACAAGCTTTTGTTCAATTTAACCCACAAAGGCCCATGGCAGGAAAATGGCAGAATGGAGTCTCAGGTTTAAATTCTAAGTCAGGTCAGCCCAAAAGCGGAATGCCCTATTTTATGAACTCAAGCAATAAATTTGAATCCCAGAGAATAAGGGTCTAAATTTAGTTATTTCTATAGTAATTTGTTTTGGCTTAACATTTATGGAACTACTCTAGACAAGGCACTTTGTTAGGTGTTGTAGGATATAAAAAATTCAAATTCACAGCTGGGCAAGGTGGCAGGCGCCTGTAATCCCAGCTACTCAGGAGGGTGAGGCAAGAGAATCGCTTGAACCCAGGAGGCAGAGGTTGCAGTGAGCCAAGATTGTATCATTGCACTCCAGCCTGGGCAACAAGAGCAAAACTCCATCTCAAAAAAAAAAAAAAACAAACAAAAAAAAAATCAAAAATTCAAACTTACAACGTATTCAGAGAAACAGCCATATGCAAATAAGTACTTATTATGGCAATATAAACTAAAACTGTTTAAAGCTTTAATGACATGGATTAAATCAACCTATAGGGCTAATGAATACTCTCCTTATACAATTTTAGACTATCTTTTTATTCTGAGGTTATCTTTCCTACTTTGATGTCAGACTGTCTCTTCATTAATAACAGTGGATCATACAATTTCTCTTTGTGTCTTAATTAGCAAAACAAAGTTAACGACCAGGGTGATTCTTTCCCTATGTCCCCACTATAGTCTGCTGACACACACAACTGAAAGGTCTGCATTCTCTTGATGTACGTAACTCAAGACAGCAAAAATCAAAAGAATTCATGACAAAGCAGCATTTAAGATGAGCCCTAAAGAGAATTCTGGATGCAACACTCTGAGGTTGTCTATAGTGGCAGGAGAATGGTAGAGGCTAAAGCAAAGTTAGAGTTGGATTAGTAACTGCTGGGGAAACCAATTCCGGCCCAAATCAGAACGGTGGTAATGGGAAAGGAAAAGGAACACGTGTAAGAGACATTAGCAAAAAAGAGTAGATCCTGGAAAGCAGATATAGAAGAGAGATAAAAGTACAAATGCGATTTACTCTGGGACATAATGTCCAGTACAGAACACCCCAATGACAGACTTGACTAAGTGCCAGAGAGGTCTGCTGTGATACTCCACCCTGCAGACTCACAGGTAAGACTACCATAGCTGCCTTGCTCCTGTATTGTTAATTATCCTTGAAGGAGAAGTTGCTATGGGAGTTGATCTAATCCTTTGAAGAAAACAAGTTAAAAATAGAAAAGTCACTGAAGATTTTAAAAAGAAAAATCATCTCAATCTCAAATGATACAGATGTTTTTAAATTTTGAAACTTTGGCCGGGCGCGGTGGCTCACGCCTGTAATCCCAGCACTTTGGGAGGCCGAGGCGGGCGGATCACAAGGTCAGGAGATCGAGACCACGGTGAAACCCCATCTCTACTAAAAATACAAAAAAAAAATTAGCCGGGCGCGGTTGTGGGCGCCTGTAGTCCCAGCTACTCGGGAGGCTGAGGCAGGAGAATGGCGTGAACCCGGGAGGCGGAGCTTGCAGTGAGCCGAGATCGCGCCACTGCACTCCAGCCTGGGTGACACAGCGAGACTCCGTCTCAAAAAAAAAAAAAAAAAAAAAAAAAAAAAATTTTGAAACTTTAACGCAGAAAAGGCAAACTTGTTTTTTCTGTTAATGTTTTCTAAACATAACTACCTGAACCTTAACTGAGAGTAAAAAAAACAATTTTTTTAAAATTAATTTTTAATTAAATTTTTTATTTAATTTTTAATAAAAAATTTTAATTCCGTCTCAAATTTTTTAAAAAAATGTTTTTTTTTTTTTTGAGCCAGAGTTTTGCTCTTGTTGCCCAGGCTGGAGTGCAATGGCACGATCTCTGTTCACCATAACCTCCGCCTCCCGGGTTCAAGCAATTCTCCTGCCTCAGCCTCCTGAGTAGCTGGGATTACAGGCATGTGCCACCAAGCCCGGCTAATTTGATATTTTTAGTAGAGACGGGAGTCTATGTTGGTCAGGCTGGTCTCGAACTCCCGACCTGGGGTGATTCGCCTTCTCCTTGGCCTCCCAAAGTGCTGGGATTACAAGCGTGAGCCACCACACCCGGCCTAAAACTTTTATTAAGAAAACAAGTGAGGCTTACAATACCCTAAAAACAAATGGGAAAATTATAGATAAGTCCATTAAAACCTAGAGTAAGTATATTTCTGTTTATCAGTATACTGTCATTTTTCTTTTCCTTTTTTTTTTTTTTTGAGAGAGAGTCTGGCTCTGTCGCCCAGGCTGGCGTGCAGTGGCGCAATCTCGGCTCACTGCAAGCTCCGCCTCCTGGGTTCACGCCATTCTCCTGCCTCAGCCTCCTGAGTAGCTGGGACTACAGGTGTCCGCCACTACGACCACCACCACGCCGGCTAATATTTTGGTGTTTTTTTTTTTGTTTTTCTTTTTTAATGAGACGGAGTCTCACTCTGTCACCCAGGCTGGAGTGCACTGCCGCAGTCTTGGCTCACCGCAACTTCCGCCTCCCAGGTTCAAGCGATTCTCCTGCCTCAGCCTCCCCAGTAGCTGGGACTACAGGCGCCGGCCACCAGGCCCCGCTTATTTTTTGTATTGTTAGTAGAGACGGGGTTTCACGGTGTTAGCCAGGATGGTCTCAATTTCCTGACCTCGTGATCCACCCGCCTCGGCCTCCCAAAAGTGCTGGGATTACAGGCGTGAGCCACCGCACCTGGCCAATATTTTGTATTTTTAGTAGAGACGGGGCTTCATAGTGTTAGCCAGGATGGTCTCGATCTCCTGACCTCGTAATCCGCCCACCTCGGCCTCCCAAAGTGCTGGGATTACAGGCGTGAGTCACCGCGCCTGGCCAGTATACTGTCATTTTTCTTTTTTTTTTTTTTTTTTTTTTTTTGAGACGGAGTCTCGCTCTGTCGCCGGGGCTGGAGTGCAGTGGCCAGATCTCAGCTCACTGCAAGCTCCGCCTCCCTGGTTCATGCCATTCTCCTGCCTCAGCCTGCCGAGTAGCTGGGATTACAGGCACCTGCCACCTCGCCCGGCTAATTTTTTGTATTTTTAGTAGAGACAGGGTTTCACTGTGTTAGCCAGGATGGTCTCGATCTCCTGACCTCATGATCCGCCTGTCTCGGCCTCCCAAAGTGCTGGGATTACAGGCTTGAGCCACCGCGCCCGGCCTTACTGTCATTTTTCTATAGTGAACATACATTACTGGCATGAGAAAATAAAATGTACAAGTTATGTATACTTGTTGTACATAGATCAATCTTCTATTATAAAATTCATTTTGTGGCGGGCGCGGTGGCTCACGCCTGTAATCTCATCACTTTGGGAAGCCGAGGCGGGTGGATCACGAGGTCAGGAGATCCAGACCATCCTGGCTAACATGGTGAAATCCCATCTCTACTAAAAATACAAAAAAATTAGCCGGCGCAGTGGCTCACACCTGTAGTCCCCGCTACTCAGGAGGCTGAGGCATGAGAATGGCTCCAACCCAGGAGGCGGAGCTTGCAGTGAGCCGAGATGGCGCCACTGCACTCCAGCCTGAGCAATGGAGTGAGACTCCATCTAAAAAAAAAAAAAGAAAAAATTATATGAAAATGAAAGTAAAGCACAAGGCCTGACCAATAATAAACCCTCAGTAAGTATTTGCCTAATGTCTCAAAGCTATGTACAATAATGTAGAAGATGCTGGCTCATGAAGAGTTCTCAGCAGTGAAGTTTAATACGAGAGGGAAAATGTCCATTGGAACTTTTTGCTTAAATGTAGAAAAAGACTGATCTTCAAAGAACACCGTTTACATCACTGGTAATATTAATATTACAAATTACCTTATAAGAAAGTATTAAATATCATACCTCATGACTGATGACAGTCCAACCACAAGATGAATCACTGTCACTGGAATTTTCAGACATCTTTCAGGTCTACAAATACAAAAACATATTGACTTATGGGACACATTTTTTAAAATTCTATAGGAAGCACTATATGTGACACTAAGTTTGAAAAGTGGTTTACTGTCTTCCAGGTGAAACAGAGACAAGCCACCCATAAATTTACCATACAGAACATGACAGGACTGCATACCTATATGAACAGATATAAGGAAACTTCTAAGACAAGGAGACCCTCCTAGACTAGAACCGTCTAGAGAGTCATATTGTTGGAATGAAGAAGAAAGTTATGACTAAAAGAAAATGTAGCATTTGGCCAGAGGTAAAAGAAAAGGAGAATTGTGAATGGGGAGCAGGCAGCAACAGTGAAGGACTCTATTTTCAATGAACAGTAAGGTGTGAAAAACATGACTGCAGAAACTGAGAAGCAGAGGGAAACTGAAAAGCTCCTATGCCAAGAAAAAGGAAGTCTGTATGTTGGCAACATGAAGCAATTTACATTTTTCAAACAGAGAAGAAACATGATCAAACTGTTTTGAGACTGAGTCTCGCACTGTCGCCTGGGCTGGAGTGCAGTGGCGCGATCTTGGCTCGCTGCAACCTCCGCCTCCCGGATTCAAGCAATTCTCCTGCCTCAGCCTCCCGAGTAGCTGGGACTACAGCGCGCGCCACCATGCCCAGATAATTTTTGTATTTTTAGCAGAAATGGGGTTTCACTATGTTGGCCAGGCTGGTCTCGAACTCCTGACCTCATGATCTGCCCGCCTCGGCCTCCCAAAGCGCTGGGATTACAGGCATGAGCCACCCTGCCCGGCAATCAAACTGTTTTTATGAAAATAACTGTGTCAGCAATATTTCAGTTGGATTAAAGTTGGGGCGGTGGTGGGGAAGACACCAGAGGTTGGTTAGAAACATCTGGTCACTGGCAACAACCTGGACTCAAGTCCTTAAACATAGGGAAGCAACTAAACAACCCTAGACCTGTGGGATGCAAGGAAGCAACATAATATTCCATGAAAAAGCTGAGCATCTAAACTTAATCAGTGTTGATGAGGGAAAGGGTTTAGAAGATAGCGGGAAAGGTTTAGAAGAGCTCTGAGAAGACATGAAAGATTATTATTTTTATCATGATTTGGATGCAAGGTCTCACTCTGTCACTCAGGCTGGCGTACAGTAGTATGAACACAGCTCAAAGCTGCTGAGACAGGAAAATAGGGTCTGGAGGCAGGGTACATCAGGCCGATTCACACTTCAGCTATGACAGGAAATATCCTCTCCATAGGGCATACACCAAGGAAATGACTTTGTAACTTTACTTCACCTCTCCATTTACATAGGGTGTACACCAAGTAACCAGTGGAAACCTCTAGAGGGTATTTAAGCCCCCACAAATTCTATAACAGCGCCCTTGAGCCCCTACGCTAGGGCCCGCCACCACACTGTGGAGCGTACTTTCATCTGACTTCATTCTTTCCTTGCTTTGTCTGTGTGTTTTGTCCAGTTCTTTGTTCAAGATGCCAAGAACCTGGACACCCTCCACCAGTAACACAGCCTTGAACTCCCAGGCTCAAGTAGATGCTCCCACCTCAGTCTCCCAAGTAGCTAGGACTATGCAGATATGTGCCACCCTGCCCAGCTAATTTCCTTTTAAGAGTCGGGGACTTGCTAGGTTGGTAGGCTGGTCTCGAACTCCTGGGCTCAAGTGATCCACCCATCTCAGCTTCACAAAGTGCTGGGATTACAGGCGTGAGCCACTGCACCCAGCCTAAAGATTATTTTATTAAAGGACTGAATAACCAACTGTAGAAGGGCGAAAGTGTAGGATAGCTCCCAGGTTTCCGGTTTAAGTGACTGGGTAACTGGAAAAATTCTATATGAAATCAGAAGTAGGTGAGGGCTTTGTGATAAGAAAACTGGCTGAAGCCACTGGGAGCGGTGGCTCATGCCTCTAATCCCAGCACTTTGGGAGGCCGAGGCGGGCGGATCACGAGGTCAGGAGATGGAGACCATCCTGGCTAACACAGTGAAACCCCATCTCTACTAAAAATACAAAAAATTAGCCAGGCGTGGTGGTAGGTGCCTGTAGTCCCAGCTACTGGGGAGGCTGAGGGAGGAGAATGGCGTGAACCTGGGAGGCAGACCTTGCAGTGAGCCGAGATCGTGCCACTGCACTCCAGCCTGGGCAACAGAGCGAGACACCGTCTCAAAAAAAAAAAAAAAAAGAAAGAAAGAAAGAAAACTGCCTGAAGCCTAAAAAGCATTCTTTCTCAACTGTATGAAAGCTTCCCTCCTTCCCTTTGCCTGATCCCATCTTCTAACAAACAGATTTCAAAAAAAAGGAAAATATATTACTGATTTGGGAGAACTTACCATACTTGAATTTCTCAAATCAAAAAGCCCACTTCAATCAAGCCCCAGTTTAATGGTTTGTTTACTTCCTTGAGGGAAAGATAACATTGAAACCAGCCAGTTATCCCACAGAACTTTTATGGTTTCTTTGAACAAATACAGAAATTGATCCTCTCAGTCTTAAAACTTGAGAAAGCTCTATTTGTGTTATCTAAGCTCCTTTCTTAGGAAACAAACCATAAGGCCTCCTAGATAGGATCAAGAAGCTGAAGCTTACTTAACAGATGACATTGAGAAGCCAGACCCTGCATGATTGCTTAACTGACCACCTGTTGCCTGTTGACCAACTTCTCTTTCTCACCCCTCTCTAATTCCTGTTTGCCCACACATGGTTACATTTCTTCTCTGCTATATAAACCTCTAATTTCAGTCAGTCAGAGATGGATTTGAGACTGATCTCCCATCTCCTTGGCTGCAGCA